>NC_060121.1:335480885-338050885 GCF_021461395.2 Schistocerca americana
TTACACAATGTGTGTGTGTGTGTGTGTGTGTGTGTGTGTGCATGTATTTGTGGACACATGGGGATGAAATTTACTGACAAGGCAGAATTTTAGGTAGAGTATTTGACAATCATTTTTGTTAAATAGTAGACTACAGAAGTGGAGGTACTGTACTATCACTGCCTTTACATACTTTTGAACATGGTGCAAAATTCAGATTGTTCGAATACTTTTGAATATGGACAAAATGGCAGTTTCATTGTGGTTGGCTTTTTCCCTTTAATGTCCACTAAAGTACTAAATTGTCATTGGCTGTTTCGTTTTAATTGCAGGTAAAATATTAGGCTCTGATTGGAGGAGAGCAAAGGGGAGTGGCATGATGCTGTCATACATTCAAGATCATTAATGGCATGATGTTAAGGTTGAATGTCTTCATGGCGACGTAAAGGCAATCCAAAGGATGAAGATCAATTTGTATCTTGAAAGCCCATGACCTTCCTACTCTCCCCCCATTTTAAAAGAAGTATCATGGCATTTGTCTTATCAGTTTAGTGAAATCTTGGAAAACCTAAATCAGTATGGTGGAACAGGATTTGAACTCCAGTGTACTAAACATTCCAACACTACACTCAGTACAAATGTGTAAACAACAATGATAATTTTGAACGGAAGTAGAAAAATATATTGTAAAGGCTAAAACTAAAAAGGGATTTCGAGCCAGCACTGGAGTGCCAGGACAGAACCAGGCAACAGCCAAAGTTAGTCAGTGCGCACCAGTGGACTGCCTCCGTGTCAACGGACCCCACGTACCAATGCTGGGCCAGCCTTCAGGGAGGCATTGCAGCCTGCTTGTAACAACTGGGTTGTCAGCCTGGCCCAGAACATTCTGTGTGATCCACATATGCTGCATTTACTGTGAAATCACCTGGGGCAGCAGTATTTAAATGTGGCCAAACCAGCTTTTCATCGTCAAAAGGCTGGGCAGTTATGTAACATCAAGCCTGTGCTATTCAGCACCATACCTGTGACATGGACGCAGTTACTGCCGCCGGGGCACGAACTGCTGCCTGCCACCTAAGCATCTGGACATCACGGCAGCCCTGCACTTTGCTGCCATCGTGTAGGTGCAACTGTCTCTCTCTTTGCTGGAGTATCAATAGAAGACCTTTATATGTTGTGCAGCACCATGACCTTACGCAGTGTAGAAGATGTTGATGGCCACCAAATGTCAGCAAATATAATTACCTGAAAATGTTGTTTCATTTTACACTGCCATTTATTTACTTGCAGTTTCTGCTTTTCTGCTGGGAGCCCATAGTATGAATAATGTTGTTTGCTTATTACTAAGCAGGAGAATAAGTGGAAAGTGTTTCTGCAAATTTGACTTAGATGATTTATTGCCCCGTATGCTGGCCACCATCAAAACTTTATATCTGGTTAATATCTCTCTGAATGGATTCTAATAGGAAGGAGAACTTAGGCCACCAGACATGCAAAGTTCTCCATATTATATCAGCATGTCCTCCTAGCAACATGGCAGTCTGGTTCTTTGCTGCTAGCTTGTCAGTTAATAAGCTAATTATACAACATACAGTAATGAAGTGAAACAAAACAATTTTAAGGGTGTTAATATAAATAATTTTCATTCATGGATTCAAGATATTCATTTACAGATGAATATACATATTAGACCTGGAAGATTCTGAATGTTGAAAGCAAACTCAGGACTTGAATTAGGAAAGGGAACCACACGCATGTGCTTTGGTAGTGGTTTATTGCAGAGAAGAGATATGAAGATGGCATAGCTGAGATAAGGAGTACGTCAGACTGGATATCACAGATAACCTTCCGTTTAAGGAACGTAAACTGTACAGTAGTATCCGAACATGCAACAACTAATGACAAGAACAGGAGTGATTGGAGAGAGATAACTTACAGTTAAAAATTGATGGTGCAATTATATACATACCAGAGATTATATTGCAAGGGTCTGGAGAAGGAAACAGCATAAGGAAATAGTCAGGGAGTACACAGAGTACAGTGAGGAACAAAACGGTAAAGATTAACTGAATTGTATCAAAATGATAGTGGTGACACTTCAGGGACATGAAAAAAGAGAGAGAGAGAGAGAGAACAGAAGCTGGCCCATGGGCCAACATTGTTAAAATCTGTATAGATTGCATTGCGATCAGTCAAACAAGAATGAAATAAATCATGATCATTGGGCTCTGGAAAATATAAAAATGTAGCCAGATCACAGTCTCATAGAGGAGACATCAGGAATGGAAAACCATTGACGAATAATGCAACTGGAGGCACCAAGACAGATCAAGTCCAACCAGATAAGAAATAGGAAAAAGTATGAAGAAGAGACAGAAACACATAGTGAATAAAATACATGAAACATGCTGAAATAAAAAGGAAATGAGAAAAGAAAAAGATGCATGATGGATGAAGAGGAACTGTGAGGAAGCAATTAGGAACAAGAAAAAGGCTTGTAGAAACTAATGTAGGAACACCATGTAACTGGACAAAGACAAGATTTTCACAGGAGCAAGGACGAAGCAGCCAGAATAATAATATGGACTAAAAGACAGAGGATGAAGCAAGAAGTGGATGAAAAACCAATAATTTTTGAAAGAAAATTATCAAAGAAGTTTCTTAAAAATTCATTGACAGACTGAGACAATATGAAGGTATCCAAGGCCCACTAAGCTGCGAACCAACCAAGGATAATCCAAGACTCATAGCAGTAGACTTAGGCATAGAAATGATACAACTACACCTAGTAACCAGAGTTGAGACAAGGCTTTCCATAAGTGATCTGAGGATTAGAAAAGCAACCACAGACAATGTGAAAGGTTCTGGTGCGAGAAAGTGAGGATGTTACAGTGTGTAGGAAAACATAGCAAAGATTAAAGGGATATAAGGTATGGAATGCCCTATGCTTACAGTGGTAAATTGGGCCAAAAGTTAGGAACATTTTCCCTTGAGTTATTGGGACCATTCTCCTGATGTTTTTCGTAGACCATGAATATGTTCTGCTGTTCTACTAAATTAATAGTTTTGCAAAAAGAAAGTTTAGTTTTTGAGATCCTTTACTTTTTCTAAATGTTTAAAAAAGCTATACATTGTAAAAAGTATTTTAAAATACAAGTCCCTTAATACAAAATAATTTCATACATCTTTTAATTCAGATATAGTCAAAGGCCTTAAGGAACAACTCCTGAAAATATTATCTTTCTACTGTAAACAGATACTGAGAAAATGTATCTTATATCCAAAAAAATAAATATACAGGAAATGAACTCCAAAGCTTTTAGTTCAATGCATGCCTGTTCCATTATATGGCCCTGATTGAATGACAAAACAGCACCATAAATGCCAAAGTGAAGAATGTTTGTACCCACAAACACAGTTTTAGGTAATCTATTCCACATCACGTGGTTCACACACTCATTTGGATTTTGAGTCCAACAATGAAGACATTTCTTTAGTAGACTAATATCTATGATATTTTCGAATATTGATTTCATTTTATCCATTGTGGTAGGTGTCAAATAATGAGGTTGTGTTGCTTTTAATTACCTTGCCTCTATTGTACTTGCACTAATTATCTTTTCCTTTTGGACACTGCCCAAGTTGGCGATTCTTGTTGCTTGAAGCTGTGTGGGAAAAACAGAGTGGAGACTGCTCTACTCATTAATTCAGCATCTGTTGTATTCTGTCTATCTGTTAGACCATAGCACTTCCAAATATTGTCTACAGCAGCATCTGTCCGTCTGTTTTTCCCATCACAAGTTTTCTGTTCCTCAGTTTCTTATGTTTCATGCTAGTCTTGAGCCACTGAAGTCTTGGTCCTATCTTTTTCTGAATGTGGCCAACACAAAATAGTTTTTAAAGGTTCCCATTGTTCCTATAGAGCCTCAGTTCCTCAATTCCTTTGAATGCCTTTCAGTCACCATGTCCAAGACAATTCATGTATCTAACGTTGTACCATTTTATTGGGTGGTGATAAATACTTCTTACTCCAGAAACTTCCATATCATCACTTGAACCATAATAATTTGATATGCATTTTTCCTCACGTTTATTTTTTATTTTGTCCTTGCATCTGCAATTCTTGGACAGTGTTGCCGATGTCCTCTGCCAGCTCCCATCAAAACCTGTGGACAAGTCTCTCTCACTATGATTATTCTGAACAATAGTGACCTCAGGTGCATGTGTCATATTTTCCTAGGCTAAATATTCAACAGCAGAGCCTAATGCAATGATGTGTTTGTCAAATTCTGAGGGTGGAGCAGGGAGTGCCATCAGATCATATATCCTGGCACCTGCAACCCTGCCCTTATCTACAGACCATAATCCATAAACTATTCTAATGTTCATATTACATAGTCTGCAGCAGCATGTGAGGCACTGGAAAAAAATAACACCGTATTTGAAATAACTGCACATCATTTCTAATTAACAAGCAAGTCCCACATGCATGTTTGTTTTCAGTGAGACACCACATTTTCCACATTGTTTGGAGCACACATTGTTCTCCGGAAAATGTGGTAAAGTGGACACATTTAGTTTCTTCTATTTTGTAGTCCTAGCATTTAGTTTCTTGTATGTTCTTCAGCTCCAGCTAGTTTTCTTTTTGAACCACTATCAGGTGTAGTGGCAGCAGCATCACTCAATGTATCATTCCTAGAGTTGGGGTTAGATGGTACTGGGACGTCAAATACTGATGTAGGCGATGAGTCAGACGTATTCTGAGTACCTCTTACGTTTCTGAGCCAATGTACGCGATTTTTAAATACATTCAGACTAGGTCTTGGCCAGTGGCGTAGTCAGGTAACCAAGGGCGGTAATGAAATACTTTACAGATGCAAAACTGCTCACAGCTCATTACTGCCCATTGCATCGCATACTAAGGCAAATCCATTTTCTACTAAGTAAATTATTGTGTGTGACGCAGCAGGTAATATTTAATTGTACTGCTTGATAATATTACAAAAGTGAAAGTTTGTTTGTTTCTTACGCTTTCAGGCAAAAACTACTTGCTGGATTTGGGTGCGAAGTACGCTGGGAACAGTCGAATCAGGATTTTGTAATTTTTTTATTATTTTTAATTTGTTGAATGGTCTTTCGGCCGTTGCAGAAGTGACAGGTACTGCATAAAATAATAAAATTACAGTAAACACTTTTGTAATGTCACATGCTAGCACTGCATATTTAATTATAATTTCCGTTCATAATTGATGAATAGTTCATGTCGGAGTCAGTTTAAGTAGAACAAGATGATAAGTATTAATAAACTGAAGTGGAAAATAAAGGCCGACTATATCAAAATATTTACTTTGGATTAATCACATTTTTGTAATAAAGCTGCTTAATCTACAGTCAGCAAAACTGATAATATTAGGAAATTAAATATTTCACAGACTGCACTCATGCCAGTAAAATGTGTATTTAAGTGAACTATTAATGTGTCTAGTGCATTTCTGAAAATAGTAACGTTAGATCCAGGGTGTATCAAAACGAATCATTCTACTTGGCACGTCTATATTACTGAAATTAATAAACATATACAACGAATTTTGTTTTTTGATGAACGGGGAACTCAAAAAGTTTTTTTTCATACATTCTCAAAGACGTTCAATTTGTCCCCCTTGAGATGTACGGTATTGATTTAAAAATTCCCGCACTTCCAGAGGCCAGCCATCAATGAGAATGTATAAAAAACTTTTTGAGTTTCTCGTTTGTCAAAACACAAAATTCATTGAATACATCTACTAGTTTCAGAAATATAGATGTGCCGAAACGGATGACTCTTTTTGCTGCGTCCTGAATTTCTCCCCTGTTCAGAAATCGCGGGTCAAAAGTTAGTTCATCAAAATTATATTTAACTTTCTTTTGCCATTTTTCGTAGGAATTTGGATCTATGTCTTTTTTTCCACTAATGGCTTTGCACATGAATGATTCGAAATAATTTCTATAAAATATCAATTTTAACATCTGCTAAGGCCCCACTTGCTTCGTCCAAATGCGTATTACGATTTTGTAAGATTTTGGATGCATAAATGATGTCATTCAGTATTTGATGCATGAATTCACAAAGGAATACGAACTTGAAATTTAGCACTCTTGTTTTAATGCTCTCTGCTTCGCTACGCTTATCTTTACTGGAACTCTTCAGTACTATTTCTGATAATGTCATGATTGTAGAAAAAAAAGTTTTATTGCAGATATCGTATTAAATTTAGTAGACCAAATATACTCCGATTTAATTGTTTTAGAGTGGTTTCTGATCGCCGGTCAATTTCGACAGTAGATCCGAACGCTTAATGCTGCTCCCGAAAAAATTATGTGTATCTTGCACTGTTGCGAAAAAAATCTGTAGTACCACAGAAACTCTAATAGCATCATTTATTACTAAATTCAAATTATGACTAGTGCATTGTACATCTCCGCATTTGGCTGAATATTCTTAATCTGTTTTTGTACGCCATTATAAATACCACTCATCACATTGACCCCATCGTCACCTTGACTTACACAATTTTTTAAATCAATATTTTTGTCAATAAACTGGTTGTCCATTTTCCGATCTGGCTATTACCGCCTATAAGAACTATGCTTAACTGATCTGCATTCGATATATCCTGTGTAGTGTTCTTTATGATTGCGGAAAATGGTAATGCTCTGATTTGTTTCTAGCAGGTAATTTTCATGTTTGTTCCCTAAGCATTCAATCAGTTCATTTTGAATTGTTGGACTCAGATACCTTGTAAAACCTAGAAACAAAAATGCGTGGAATTTAAGCAATTGAAAAAATAAACAAAAAATAAAATACTAAAAATGTTTCTTAGAAGTGGAAATGATTACCTTTGGACATATCCAAAGCGTGCAGCAAAAATGTGATCGTACCAGGCGACAAGCTCTACAACTGACAGAAAATTGCCATGGTATCCATCCTCCTGACTTAAGTTCTCTCGATGTCCTCTGAAGGCCAATGAACTTTTTGCTATGGTAAGTATGATATCACCCGTGTGGGGTTTGATAATCCCCCATCGGGCGCCTCCCCATGTGGCGGGTAGGGGAAGCACTCTAGATATAGAGTGTACCGGGAAAATAAAATACCCGGTGTGGATAAAAACTAGCATGGGCCGGAGAGGATCACTCAGTCGCGATACTCTACCCCCCCCCCCCCCCCCCCCCCCTAGGGGTAGAGTACCCCAACATCAAGACTCCTGGTCCTCCAGGTTGGGGGTTGTGCAGAAGGCTACCAACCCTCTCATGTAAAAATGCGAAACATTCAGGATACTCAACGCCAGCCTTGGAAACAGGACAGGATTTACGGGAACAAAAACTGGCAAAGCTTCATGGAATTTTCTGTTGGATCATCGCCTGCATCGCCTTGGAACTGCCCAAATACTAGCAAACGAATTAAGAAAATACAGAGTGCAACTGGTAGCTCTCCAAGAAGTAAGATGGCGGGGAACACGTTCACTGAAAATAGCAGACAGGACAATAATGTATGGAGACTGCGGTCAGCGTCATGAATTTGGAACCGGTTTCTACACATCTACACACGCACCCACAGTAGATAAGGATGACAACACGAAGGAATAATTCTACAGCCAACTGGAACAAACGTACAACTTATTAAGTAGGCACAGTGTGAAAATAGTATTAGGAGATTTTAATGCCAATGTAGGAAAGGAAGAAATCTACAAGCCAACCATCGGCAATTTTAGCTTACACGAGGAAAGCTCAAATAATGGGGTTCGATTTATAAACTTTGCAATGACAAATGGTCTCACGATAAGTGGCACAAAATTTCATCATAAACGCAATCATTTAGGAACATAGATATCACCAGATTGAAAGGTAGTCAATCAAATAGATCATGTAGCTATCCAGAAACGACTTCAAAACAGTATTAAAGATGTCAGAACCTTTAGGGGAGCGGATTATGACACAGACCACATGTTGTTGTTGTTGTTGTGGTCTTCAGTCCTGAGACTGGTTTGATGCAGCTCTCCATGCTACTCTATCCTGTGCAAGCTTCTTCAGCTCCCAGTACCTACTGCAACCTACATCCTTCTGAATCTGCTTAGTGTATTCATCTCTTGGTCTCCCTCTACGATTTTTACCCTCCACGCTGCCCTCCAATGCTAAATTTGTGATCCCTTGATGCCTCAAAACATGTCCTACCAACCGATCCCTTCTTCTAGTCAAGTTGTGCCACAAACTTCTCTTCTCCCCAATCCTATTCAATACCTCTTCATTAGTTACGTGATCTACCCACCTTATCTTCAGCATTCTTCTGTAGCACCACATTTCGAAAGCTTCTATTCTCTTCTTGTCCATACTAGTTATCGTCCATGTTTCACTTCCATACATGGCTACACTCCATACGAATACTTTCAAAAACGACTTCCTGACACTTAAATCTATACTCGATGTTAACAAATTTCTCTTCTTCAGAAACGATTTCCTTGCCATTGCCAGTCTACATTTTATATCCTCTCTACTTCGACCATCATCAGTTATTTTACTCCCCAAATAGTAAAACTCCTTTACTACTTTAAGTGTCTCATTTCCTAATCTAATTCCCTCAGCATCACCCGATTTATCTTGACTACATTCCATTATCCTCGTTTTGCTTTTGTTGATGTTCATCTTATATCCTCCTTTCAAGACACTGTCCATTCCATTCAACTGCTCTTCCAAGTCCTTTGCTGTCTCTGACAGAATTACAATGTCATCGGCGAACCTCAAAGTTTTTACTTTTTCTCCATGAATTTTAATATCTACTCCGAATTTTTCTTTTGTTTCCTTTACTGCTTGCTCAGTATACAGATTGAATAGCATCGGGGAGAGGCTACAACCCTGTCTCACTCCCTTCCCAACCACTGCTTCCCTTTCATGCCCCTCGACTCTTATAACTGCCATCTGGTTTCTGTACAAATTGTAAATAGCCTTTCGCTCCCTGTATTTTACCCCTGCCACCTTTAGAATGTGAAAGAGAGTATTCCAGTCAACATTGTCAAAAGCTTTCTCTAAGTCTACAAATGCTAGAAACGTAGGTTTACCTTTTCTTAATCTTTCTTCTAAGATAAGTCGTAAGGTTAGTATTGCCTCACGTGTTCCAACATTTCTACGGAATCCAAACCGATCTTCCCCCAGGTCCGCTTCTACCAGTTTTTCCATTCTTCTGTAAAGAATTCGCATTAGTATTTTGCAGCTGTGACTTATTAAACTGATAGTTCGGTAATTTTCACATCTGTCAACAGCTGCTTTCTTTGGGATTGGAATTATTGTATTCTTCTTGAAGTCTGAGGGTATTTCACCTGTGTCATACATCTTGCTCACCAGATGGTAGAGGTTTGTCAATTCTGGCTCTCCCAAGGCCGTCAGTAGTTCTAATGGAATGTTGTCTACTCCCGGGGCCTTGTTTCGACTCAGGTCTTTCAGTGCTTTGTCAAACTCTACACGCAGTAGCGTATCTCCCATTTCATCTTCATCTACATGCTCTTCCATTTCCATAATATTGTCCTCAAGTACATCGCCCTTGTATAGACACTCGTTATACGGCTTCCACCTTTCTGTTTTCCCTTCTTTGCTTAGAACTGGGCTTCCATCTGAGCTCTTGATATTCATACAAGTGGTTCTCCTTTCTCCAAAGGTCTCTAATTTTCCTGTAGGCCGTATCTATCTTACCCCTAGTGAGACAAGCCTCTACATCCTTACATTAGTCCTCTAGCCATCCCTGCTTAGCCATTTTGCACTTCCTGTCGATCTCATTTTTGAGACGTTTGTATTCCTTTTTGCCTGCTTCATTTACTGCATTTTTACATTTTCTCCTTTCATCAATTAAATTCAATATTTCTTCTGTTACCCAAGGATTTCTATTAGCCCTCGTCTTTTTACCTACTTGATCGTCTGCTGCTTTCACCACATGTTAATCATATCAAAATTGAAAGTGAAACTGCCGGGTAGGGTCGAGCGGTTCTATGCGCTACAGTCTGGAACCGCGCAACCGCTACGGTCGCAGGTTCGAATCCTGCCTCGGGCATGGATGTGTGTGATGTCCTTAGGTTAGTTAGGTTTAAGTAGTTCTAAGTTCTAGGGGGCTGATGACCTCAGAAGCTAAGTCCCATAGTGATCAGCGCCATTTGAACCATTTTGAAAGTGAAACTCATAAGGAAAGTAAACAGAAATGGAGAAGAAATTGCAAATATAACATAGAAAACCTGGCGAAAGTAAATGTAAAACAAAATTTTACAATAGAAATTGAGAGCAATCCAACAAAACCGAGACTGACCAATACAGAAATGGCTCTGAGCACTATGGGACTCAACTGCTGAGGTCATTAGTCCCCTAGAACTTAGAACTAGTTAAACCTAACTAACCTAAGGACATCACAAACATCCATGCCCGAGGCAGGATTCGAACCTGCGACCGTAGCGGTCTTGCGGTTCCAGACTGCAGCGCCTTTAACCGCACGGCCACTTCGGCCGGCACTGACCAATACAGAACCACAGGATGTCGAAAGCAGATGGAGACACCTGAAGGGCTGTATTCAAGAAGCAGCTTCCAAAATCATGGGTAAAAGAAAGCGCCCTAATAAAATTTGGTTTAACACAAAGTTTCATGAAAAAGTGCTGGAAAGAAGAAATGCGAGGAATGCATGGATTAAAGAAAATGACAATATGACCTTGAAGAAAAGATACTATAAACGCTGCCAAGAAACGCAAAGAACCCTAAGACAACAGAAAAGGGAATACTATAACAACATGATCAGAGAAGCAGAGGATGATTTCCAACATCACAGGACAAGGCAGATGTATAAAAAAAAATCCTTTGGTAAATTCAATAAAAGGGAACAGTTTATAAACGATCAGTATGGGAAAATATTGACCAACAAAAGTGACATACAAAAATGATGGAAGACATACTTTTCACAGCTTTTCAACTGCAATGACCCACACTCTTACTTTAAATTGGAAGAACCCGATACAATTTATACAGCTGATACAGTTACTACCCCATCAGTAAATGAAATACAGCAAGCAATAAAGAAATTAAAGAATAACAAGGCTTGTGGCGAAGACCAGATATACCCTCAGTTGTTAAAGAATGGAAGCCCACAATTGGAATTAGAAATACAAGCGTTGATAGAAACAATTTGGAAGACAGAAACCATTCCTGCAGATTGGAAAACTGCAATTGTGTTCCCCATATTTAAGAAGAACGATCAATTTATTTGTAATAACTATAGAGAAATTGCCTTGCTGGATGTCACCTACAAAATCTTATCGAGCTGCCTATTAAACAGGTTGATTCTAATAACAGAAGAACTGACTTGGGACTACCAATGGAACTCACTGGGGACTACCAATGCAGTTTTCGCAGAAACAGATCCACAGTAGATCACTTAACCACCCTAAGACAAGTAACTGAGAAGGCGTGGGAATTCAATGTAGATGTCCACATATTATTCATAGATTTTAAAAAGGCCTATGATAGCATACACCGACAGACACTTCTAAATATAATGAAGGAATTTAAAATACCATCAAAATTAATCAGATTGGTTAAAATGTGTATAGACGAAACTTTATGTCGCATAAAGACACTGGTAGGAGAAACTGAAGATTTTAAGGTGAACACTGGACTGAGACAAGAGGATGCCATTTCACCTATTTTATTTAACCTTGTCCTTGAGAAGATCGATGGAGAATTTTCTAAAACCAGTCCACAAGGGCTCCAGCTATAGGACTTGCCTATGCAGATGATGTAGCACTAATAAGTAGTTCCAAAACAGAATTAATCAGAATGAAACAAAATTACTACATAATTGCTGAGAAAACAGGATTACATGCTAATGAAGAAAAGACAGAATACTTGCCCATAAGTAAGAAAACCAGAAAAGATGCACCTTTGACTGTAGAAGGATTCAATTTCAAGATTGTTGACCACTTCAAGTACCTAGGAAGACTTTTTAGTAATAACAACAAAACAGGTTTCATCAAAACCCTAAGAAAAAGATCACAAAGCTGTAACTTCAGAATCCGCTTATACCAATCTACCATTAATATTTAGAAAGAAAGATGAAGACAAACTGTTAATATTCGAAAGAAAAGTACTAAGGTAAATTTTTGGACCTGTATATGACGAAAATAATATGGAATGGAGAATAAGAAGAAATGACGAATTAAGAGGGCTGTACAAACACTGTAACATCGTCGAAGTGCCCTGGAGGAGAATGTTGAATTGGGCAGGCCATATAGCAAGAATGACAAGAGAATAGACTACCTAGAATGGCATTCAGCAGAGCAATAGATGGAACGAGAGGAAGAGGAATACCCACAATGAGATCGCGGGATAGCATTCGAGAGGGCACAACTAGGATGAACAACAACAGCAACTGGACAAACAGCGCATTGGACAGACAGAAGTGGAAGAGGCTCATAGAGCAGGCGTATGGTCGATAAGGCCCTTGCTACATGTAAAGTAAAGTAACTATGATGTCGAATAATCTTGTAAGAACCATTTTCCAAAATGACGCTTCTTTACGAATTTCATTTTCAGCTTCCTTGTCAATAGTATTATTCTTTTTCCACAGTTTGAACACAGCACGTGCTTCCGTGTGTCCACTCGAGAAACAGTGTTCTTTAATTCTTTCTGATAGTGCCGCCAGACCCGATTACGCGTACACAATGTATTATATCTTTGCGAAACAAACAACCAGCAAGGTTGGCAGTAGGCAGCGTCTAGAATTTTGGAATAATGCTGCAAAAAACGATCAAATGGTCCATACTTAGAAACTGAAATGTAATACAATGTTGAAAAACACCTGTTGTTCTGGTGGTGATCTTTAGGAAATGGTCCTGAAAGCTGTAACGCTCCCACATCAAGAATTAAACGTTTTTCTTTATCACTCAATGTCTTGTTCGTTAAGTTTCTCAAGTCATAGGAAGCTTTATTTACCTTTTCTAAGAGTGTATAGGTCGACGGGTCGTTCCATGTTTCGTATACCGTGCAGATATCGTCGACATGATTGGTGGCGTCGTCATGGTCGGCGGTACTTTTAACTGCAATTGCTGTTGGATCGTCTTCAATAGCTTCTCAACAGATACCACAGTATCTTCGTCACAATCAAAACAAATATTTGGGCCGGAAGTGCTTGCGGAAGACGGAGTAATAATTTGTCAATTATGGACAAATTTTGTTTGCTCTCTCCTTTTTCCTGACGTTGTTTTCTTTTAAATGCACCAAGTTTCTTTTTTTAAATCCATGATTTTAGCTCACTTCAACAAAAACTTTGCAAACTAAACAATCAGCCCTCGTATGTGCACGAGTCGAATACTAACAGCACTGACTTTAAACGTTTAAAATTAAGACTGATGTAACACTGCGCTACGTATACTTCCGCGTTTGCTGTTACCTCATTGACCTGTCGTTACGTGGAGCTTAAAGCACTCCTACTCGAATACACTCAAGTAAGATAATAATAAGACAAATTGTTCTGTAATGTCGTCGATAAGACCGAAAAAATCTCACAAACGCACAAATACTACCAGCATATTTGCATTGACTGGCCAGCCGTGCCAGCTAACTCATAGTTATGGTGAACACCTGCAGGTTATTTGTAGAAATGCCGACCGACAGAGAAACAACAAAACAGAGAATGTTAATTGATTTTAAGACAATGAATTAAAATATGGCAAAACTTCAGAAATCCGCACTTTAATAGCCTTGTGGAAAGCGTGTGAAAGTTCAGAAAAAGAGCAGGTAAAGAAAGTGAAGCAACTGAAGGCAGTGCTTACCTTCATTAACTCGTCCAATACTTTTTTAACTCCATCGATATCTGAATACGGTGAATACTGCCATTGTACTTCACCAATGAAGCTGTTATTTGCTGCTCTGATGACGAGCACAAAATCATGCAAGACCAAGACCCACATTTTCTCTTCTTCTTTTATGAAATTCAGAGTGCAGTTTGTTACAACACTTTGTCGAGATGTTTCATAAGGGGAATTCCCTACACAAACATTTTAGTTATCATGCTTAATGCCGTACTATCGCTTGTCCGCTACGACTTGCCCCCTCGTGGCCTCGAATTCTGGGACCGTGCGGAGCAAAGCCTTCGCACATGCACGGAGAAAAGGTCGGTGCTTTGAGGACCTGCAATTCGCGCGCAATACCTATAGTTTCCGACGTTAGAAATGACGCGTGGGAGCAACAATGTTCCGTAATAATACATTGTAAAGACTTCATATTCAGATATGGTCACACACTGTATTGTCAAACACACCGCTAGTAATTCAACGCCACTGACTGTTGGTTCGCAAAGATTGGCAACTCCGACTTCAACCGGCAATAACCGAACGGCGGCAGGGTCCACTTCTTAGCGGACAAGCAATACACCCTATTATGTTTATGTTCTGGAGGTGGAAGAAATTTTTGTGATTAAAAATCGATAATTATTGATTCAACTAAGATATTACGTAACTTTTTCGCACGTTGTTTATTGAGGGCACTGGTCTTGGCATATTGAAGGGAAGAAAACTCAGCGACTTCACCAAATATGGCTTTCATTGTTGTTGTTGTTGTTGTTGTGGTCTTCAGTCCTGAGACTGCTTTGATGCAGCTCTCCATGCTACATACAGTAAAGCTGCATGCCCTCGGGAAAAATTACGGCTGCAGTTTCCCCTTGCTTTCAGCCGTTTGCAGTACCAGCACAGCAAGGCCGTTTTGGTTAGTGTTACAAGGCCAGATCAGTCAATCATCCAGACTATTGCAACTGCAACTACTGAAAAGGCTGCTGGCCCTCTTCAGGAACCACACGTTTGTCTGGCCCCTCAACAGATACCCTTCCTTTGTGGTTGCACTTACGGTACGGCTATCTGTATCGCTGAGGCACGCAAGCCTCCCCACCAACGGCAAGGTCCATGGTTCATGGGGGGGATGGCTTTCATAACAAGAATATATGGATCTAGGACTACTCACGAAGGAAGCAATACAAATGGTGCAAAATGGACTGTCAACGGTCTTGCTGTGTAGCTAACAGGAAAGATAATTTTCTTTGCTCAGTTACATCTCTGACAAAGCAGGATATTACGGACATCTTTCATGTCTCATAAACATGATGCAGAGTCCGCAGCTCGTGGTCTTGCGGTAGCGTTCTAGATTCCCGGCGAGGTCAAGGATGTTCTCTGCCTCGTGATGACTGGGTGTTGTGTGTTCTTTATCATCATTGACTCGCAAGTCGCCGAAGGACTTGCAATACGGCGGCCGAACTTCCCCGCATGGGGCCCCCGGCCAACAATGCCATACGATCATTTCATTTCATGATGCAGAATATCATGTGTCGCAATTTTAAAAAAAACGATTAAAAATACTTCAATGCACGTCATCTCAACAGTTAATTTAGAATCTTAAACGGGAGACTCTAAATATTTCGAAAGTACATTTTCCCAAAAATCGATTTTTTCATCGAATAACTCAACATACTGTTAATTAGACCTAGAGAACGAATAAACTAGCTGAATGATGACAAAATGGAATCCTAGCACATTAAAGAGGACCAGAGAGACAGAAACAAATACAGAAAGATAGTACCGCTAGATACTGTGTACAGAAATGTGTACTGTCATGTGCTGTAGAGCTTCCTCCTG
Source organism: Schistocerca americana (assembly GCF_021461395.2). Classification (NCBI taxonomy): domain Eukaryota; kingdom Metazoa; phylum Arthropoda; class Insecta; order Orthoptera; family Acrididae; genus Schistocerca; species Schistocerca americana. Next base: position 335,496,545 of record NC_060121.1, read on the forward strand.
AAGAGAGTAGAAGAACTAGGAAGCAAAACCTGTCACAACAACGAGGGATTTAAGCAAGTATGAGAACATGTAGAGTAGTTATTCACAATGAAACAACTCACAGATCCTTGTAGAATGAAAATACTGCAGTAACTTCAGCTTTATAGTTATGTAGATTCTGGTGGGGAACCTGAAGAGAAGAGCCCTGAATGAAACAGAGAGAACTGGCAATTGAGATACTGACAGACTCTGAGACAAGAAATTGAAGTGAGCATTGTCAAAATAGTTTGATACTAACGTAAGGCAGGATTCCAATAGGAGATCAGCTGTCACCAGTGTTTTTCCATTATAGTACTGGATGAAATTATCCGACAATGGAGAATAGTGAACGCCAAAATGCGAATACAAAAGACACACACTGAGGTCAAGAAGGACAACAGGGCATAGTTGGACATTCTAGTTTTCGTGGATGATATAACATCGGTGGATGAGCCCAAAGTAAATGCAAAGAAACAGCTTGACTGGCTGAGCAAAATGGCAAGAAGGATAGTGCTAAGGATCATCAACAACAAATCTAAGACAGTGAATATCCCTAAGATTGGAAAAGGAAACATCTGAAGATTCCATGAAAATACTGGATAAATATAAGCAACTGGTGTAATACATTGATCAACCAAGACCTTTTTAACCACTGACCTATTACTGATGTGAACCCACCCAAGTGATAGCTGCGTCACATGACTAGGAATGAGTGCTAGCCGGACACACACACGAGGCATGTAGTAATAGTGAGCATGCTGTCCGTGTATATAATGGTTAAGGCGTGCCATCTATCTGAATTTGACTGAGGACAGATTGTGATGGCCCAGAGGCTCGCCATGAATGTTTTGGAAACTGCACGATTTGTCGCGTGTTCGAGGAGTGCTGTGGTGATTATCTTCAGCACATGGCGAAACCAAAGTGAAACAACATCCAGATGTCGAGGGGTTGGGCGCCCACCCCTCATTACAGATATCAGACGTTGTAGGCTGGGCAGACTGGTGAAACAGGACAGGTGACAAACTGTGGCGGAACTAGCATCAGACTTTAATGCTGAGCAGAGCATAAGTGTTTCTGAACACACAGTGCTCCGACTACTCCCAATGATAGGCCTCCACAGTTTGGCGCAGTGGCAGAGCGTTGCATGGTCTCATGAATCCTGATACCTACTTTATCATCCGACCCCGGTAGCTGAGTGGTCAGCGCGACAGAATGTCAATCCTATGGGCTCGGGTTCGTTTCCCGGCTGGGTCGGAAATTTTCTCCGCACAGGAAATGGGTGTTGTGTTGTCCTAATCATCATCATTTCATGCCCATCGAATCGTAAGTCGCCGAAGTGGCGTCAACTCGAAAGACTTGCACCCGACGAATGGTCTACCCGACGGGAGGCCCTAGTTACACGACATTTCCTTTATGCCGATGAGGGTGCGCGAATCTATTGCCTTCCAGGGAACAGTTCCTTGACAACTGTACTGTGGGACGGAGACAGACTGGCGGCGGCTCCATTATGCATTGAGGAACACTCACTTGGGGTCTAATGGGGCTTGTGCAAGGTACCATGATGGCTAAAGAGTATCGTACACTGGTTGCAGACCACCCTTCATGACGATCGTGTTTCCCAACAACAATGGCATTTATCAACAAGATGATGTGCATGTCAAAGGGTCAAGTGTGTGAAGAAGTGGTTCGAGGAACACAGTGGCGAGTTACAATTGATATGCTGGCTCCCCCAACTTGTCAGATCTGAACCTGATGGAACACATCTGGGATATGACTGAACGTCCACCCTCCTTGGAATTTACGGGAATTAACTGATTTTGGTGTGCAGATGTGGCGCCAACTCCTTTCAGCGACCTACCAAACCCACAATGCTTCCACGTCATGACACGTCGCTGCTGTTATCCGTGAAAAGTTGCACATACCATCTATTAGGTAGTTGGTCATAATGTTCTGGCTGATCAGTGTATATGAAAAATAAGGAAGGAAAATAGGGTTTATCATTCTGTCGACGTTGTCGAGTCCAGTGTGCTAACCACTGCACCGCCCCCCCCCCCCCCCGCCCTTAGTAATAAAATCAACATATCCACATACCCACATACACAACAATCGGATGCTACCAGACAACATTGGGGAACAAAGTGTTATTTTCGGCTGATACGACAATACTATGAAGATAGGTTGCAGAGCAATTAGCAAAAGAAGAGACTAGAACCCAAAAATTAGAGAAGAAAGATGGGAAGGAAGATTAAGATAGATCCGTACTGGAAGTTTAGGACAACATAGATGAAACCAGACTCAAAACGGAAATATTTTCTCGAAACGTTATCAGGATGTCAGGGTTGGCTTGAGTAGAATGACTGGATGAGAACAGGTGAAATTTTACAAGACGAGAAGGAAGTCAAGAAGCAAGTGGGTTGTTGAATTCAGGAAGGACGTGCCTGAGACAGAAATAAGTAGACACCAACTAAAAGGACAGTGACTAGCAATAGAAAATAATAAACGAACGGGATAAAGGAGAACCTGTAGAGCAGACAAGAAAAGAGACACAGAGGATAACAGAAGAAGAGAAGGAGAGAACAAGGAAACATATGCGTATATTTTGACGGGAGAAATGGAAAACCCAATCCATACTGGAACGGACTACCTATGGTCTCACAGAGGTCGTCACAAAAGAAGGAGAAGAAGAACAAGAAAAGTATACACAAGAAAGAAAAATATTTCAGGAAGAGGAGGCATGTGCACTATGCTAGTGAAAAATATATGTCATATTAATGAATAAAAGTTGGTTTTCGTATTTAATTTTAGTATCTCTCAGACATTTTACGTCATTGAGAAGGTGAATAATACTGTAAATCAACTGAGTTCCCGTCGGCGCTGGACAGAACATGAGAATAATACAAAAAGGAAACACTTCCATGATTAATATTTATTTTATCACTAATCGGTTTTGTCACCTGACGATGGCTTATGAAGCTGAAAGCTTCTTTGGGCTCAAAGAAATAATAGTTGCATAACATCAAGAAAAGCTTCCGTTTGATATTGTGATGAACAATGTTCATATCTGGCACAAATTCAGTTTTAAAGAAGAGGAATGGAGGCAATAATTTTCGTATAATGACGTAGTTGAGGATATTATTACTCAGTTACCACAACAGTAAATGATTATTTCCAACAAAATTCATTGATAAATATATGTGTTGTGGTGTTGCAGTTATAATTCCTAGATCTTTAAAAATGTGATGTTTAGAGACGAACACAACATAAAATTCATAACGTATTCTGAAAACTTCTCTGTAATAGACGACTTACCCTTGAATAGTAATTCACACGACAAGGACGTTGTTAAAAAAGTTAACTACATGATTTATTTGTAAACCAGACTGGTAAATAAATTCCAAAAGTGTTTCTTCCAGTTACTATTTTCATGTATATGGTCAGCACAAAATGTAGTATTTTCATGTGGATGGCCTGACGCTGTTGATACAAATTGTTGACAATGCTGATTTCTGTAAGTTTTGACAGACTGGAAGACCGGCGTTCGGGACAAAGACATGACAGATATGCAGTAAACAGTCTTATTCGGCTTCGAGAACATTTTTAATGCAAATTTTTATATACTGGTATCGTACTTTCAGCACTGCAGCGCAACAAACCGAGAAGAAAACGACGTGTTTTGGATAGATCTTTAATGAACTGTAGCATTCAAAATGCGTATTACGGAACAAGCAAGTGTAAATACGAAATCCACCAAATACAGCACGATAGCTTCGGAAACTGAGAAATCGAGGCAGCGCCGTACGATGTGCTTTTATTACGCAACTCGAGCACAGGGCATGTGATCTAGTTAATCAATTACAATGAGCATAGCAGACGCAATCTATTCAGCCAAGAACAACGTGCATACATACAGTATATAAATAAGCAGAGCTATGGCTTCATATATAATTTTGGTTCTGCTTTTGTTTTTCGTCAGAGACGTGGTTAGGTTGGGATGCAAAACATCTTAAATTGATGCGAATGAAGCAATGACTTTGTTACCCTTGTTTGAGAGTAATATCTGGCTCTTTTATTCCGGATATATCGTGACTTCCGATTCTCTGTTTGCGAGGGCACGGTTCGGCTTGGACGTAACAACAGAACTTAATCCTAGAACATTGAAGTGGGGGACATTATTACCAAACCATTCTAAATTGTACTACTCCATATTTCATTCAAAGGAAGTCTTAATTTGTAGTTTATGCACTAGTTAATTGAAATTATAAGGTATCCAGATATGTCACATACAAAAAATGGTTCAAATGGCTCTGAACACTATGGGACTTAACATCTGTGGTCATTACTCCCGTAGAACTTAGAACTACTTAAACCTAACTAACCTAAGGACATCACACACATCCATGCCCGAGGCAGGATTCGAACCTGCGACCGTAGCGGTCACGCAGATCCAGACTGAAGCGCCTAGAACCGCACGGCCACACCGGCCGGCTCTCACATACAAAATAAGTACAAAATATCCTGATCGAGACTCTATACTGACAACTATACTGCTCAGATTGGTACTAATTGCAGTCGTAAATTCGGCAATTTTCGATTTCAGGGGGACACCCATGAAATTTTTGATGTTTTTTCTCTCAATATATTAAAACATTTTATCGGGGATGGAAATCAATAACGTCTTCGAGATCAACATAGTCTAACTGATCAAAAAGTGAGAAAAAATAACATTCGTGGCGCGGTCAAAAAATGACAAAAAAATTTTTCATATAAAATTTTTTTTCTCTCGATATATTAAAAAGTTTTTATTGGGGAAGGAAATAAATAATATCTTCGAGATCAACATTGTGTAACTTATCAAAAAGTGCGAAAAAATAATTTCGAAAATTTTGTCCCCCTAAACTTGATAAGTGCCGTAAATTCTAGAGGGGGGGGGGGGGTGTTGGTTATCTAGGGATCACGTGTCATGTGTCTAGGTTGTGCAACAAAAGCATATCGTACAGCGCAATCTCGACTTCATAGTTTCTGAAGCTTTCACATTGTATTTGGCGGATTTCGTAGTTATGCTTGCTTATTTCGCAAATATGCAGTTTCAGTGCTACAGTGCAGTAAAGATTTATGCAAGAGATGCTGTTTTTTTCTCGGTTTGCTATACTGCCGTGCCTGAAAGGGCGATACCGACATAAATAAATTCTATCCTTATTTTATAATATTGCTACAACAAGCAGTGGAAGTACAATGGATTATTTTTCTCGTACCATCGAAATAAATATGTGCAGTGTTGCTACTAACCTGAGATTGCTGTTGAAAGTGTAACAATCAAAGCAATAACTTTCATCTTGTCATTGCTTGTCCTATACCTTACTATCGGAAACATAAACAAAGGACTCTTTATCATTCAACTGTTCATGTTGCTGACTGGAAGAGAGCAGGATCGTTTATTATCTCTGTCAACACCATCGTTCATAGTTCTTTATCAATAATTTGGTTGCTAAGATCCGTTAAACTTTGTTTAATTCCTTCCTGTATAGATTGTTATTTTTATTACCAGAAATCGATTCGTTGAGAGGACAGTTGAGGAAGCTACCTGCTTCATGTGGAAAGTCGTATGCAACATTTATTATGGGACAGTCGACATGTGAGTTGTCTATATGTTCTGAAATAAGTTTGTGACACCTTTGATGAAATTTCTTTTTTGTACTTTCAGTAGAAAATCAGAGCAAATCATGTCTGCTAAAGACATACTGGGGATCGTGGGGAGGTGCTCACGACGTTTACTTAAAAGCAGCAACTGGATAGAAAGCACTGTCATTAGCAAATTTCGAAATAAAGAGGGTAATTTCCCTGTAAATCGAATTGTTGTAACACTCTCGATTTTGAAGAACGGCATTACATTTGTCTGACACGTGGTTTCAATGCGATACTACTGAAGTACTACTAAACAACACCATAACAGCGCTTTTTTTTTTTTTTTTTTAAAATGGACTTATAGTCCGGGGTGATAAGTTACAATACAGCATCACCGGTCTATTGCGGTCTAACTGTGTCGGTGAGGCAGTAAATTCCCACAGGGCAGTGACTGCGTCACTGCAATTCTACTTCCGCATCTACTTTAGACTGTCCAGTTTTCGTTTTGTCTGCGAGAGAGTCGCTTTCACGGAATTTCGGGAGAAGTTTCACCACCGCTAAAGCGTGGTCTGTGAAGATGGTGTTAGGTGAAGTCCTCTGCTCCCTACGAGATATATTCCTTGAACAAAAATTTGAACAGTGACTGAAAAGAAAACCTCACTCACACACAGGCCACACCTGTCTACTAAGAGAGTAACAGAGGTGACCCCCAAAGATACTGTCCTATCTCAGTGAGGTCCATCAGTCGTAGAATCCTGGAGCATATTCTGAGCTCAGACATAAAGAAGTATTTCGAACAGAACGAGTAGCAGTGATTACGAAAACATCGATGCAGCTAAACCCAACTTGCGCTTTTCTCACGTGATGTCCTGAAAGTCACGGATAAGCAGTCATGTGGTGGAGTACATCTTGAGTTCCGGAAAGCGTTTGACAGCAACGGTTATTAACAACAGTGCGGTTATATGGTTTATCAAACAAAACGTGCGATCAGGCTGAGGATTTTTTGGTGGGGAAGACGCAGCATGTTACCTTGGATGTAGAGTTATCAACATTAGTGGAAGTAGCGTTGAGGTAGGGTTTGGTATGCAGGAAGACGAGCAGTAGTAACTCTCACCGTGTTAGGGTGGTCATTATCTTGTTGAAATGTAAGCCCAGGATGGCTTGTAGAACATCGTCGAAGTATCACTGTGCTGTAAGGGGCCGCAGATGTCAACCAAACGGATCCTGCTATGAAACGAAAAAACGCCCCAGGCCATCAGTCACGACTGTTGGGTCGTATGTCGGGCGACAGGTTGCTATCCTGTCGCTGCCTAGGAAGTCTCCAGACACAACTTCGCTGGTTATGGGGGCTCAGTTAGACGTAGGGCTCAATATTGAAGACAATTTCTACTCCAGTCAATAAGATTCCAGTCTGAAGACATGTCTGGAGACTCCCAGGTAGTGGTGGAATACCAAGCTAGCTGTCGTCTGCCTTACGGCCCGACAACCAGTGTAGATAGTCTGGGCTGTTATTTCATTTCATAGCAGGACCATTTTGGTTGTCATGTGGCACCATTACAGCACAGCGGTACGTTGACGATATTCTGCTCCCCGTTTTGTTGCCCTTCATGGCAAGCCATCCTAGGCTTATATTTCAGCAAGATAATGTCTGCCCGCGAGAGTTTGTGCTGCTTGTTTTCGTGCTTGCTAAGTCCTATCTTGGCCAGCAAGGTCGCCGCATCTCTCCCCAACTAAGAGCATTTGGAGCATTATGGTCAGGGGTCTCCAAGCAGCTCGGGATTTTGACAATCTAGTGCCTCAATTCAATAGAATTTGGCACAATATCCTGCAGGAGGTCTGCCAGCAAATGCATCAATCAATGCCAAGCCGAATAACTGCTTGTATAGTGGACAGAAGTGGACTAACGCTTTATTAAGTCATTCTCTTTTTCTGAAATTGTCATGGGGGATATGAAATGAGATTTTCACACAGACTCAGTCATAGTTCAGGCATGTAGAATTCATTGGTGAGATACGGATAAAATGCAGTCAGTCTACAAAGGAAATTGCTTACAAATCAACTGTGCGTCCCATCTTAGAATGTTACTGAAGTTTGTGGGACTTATACCAAGTACGGCTAACAGGGGGCACAGAACGTCTTCAAAGAAGAGCGGCACGGAAAGTAAGAGATCTGCTTAACTCATGAGAGAGCGTGATGGAAATTTTGAAAAACTTGTAATGGCATATTCTTGAAGAAAGGAGCAAATTATCTCACGAACGCTCAGTTAGAAAGTTTCTTGAACAAGTATGGAATGTAGCATCTAGAGTTATCTTTCAACCTCCAACGTATCGTTCCAGTAGAAATCGTGAAGACGTAATTAGAATTGCGATCTCTAGTTTTCCCGGCGTATTTCCAATTTGAACAGTTCTCGGGTATCCGAGCGGGTAGCGTCGTAATTTCTCCACAATATTTCGGCAGACGTACTCGCTGCCATCTTCAGGTGGTTCCTGACGAATGCTGTGCTGTTCCTCTCGGCGCCTTCACCTTAGTCAGGCTTGGAACCCTGCACTCAGCCTGGAGAGAAAGATGCGGTCCCAGAGATCGAGGACCGCCCCCGACGGCGGCAGCAGGGAGACTGCAGACCCCAGTTCAGACCCAGGCGCCACTTCCCCCACCATCTCCAGTAACCGCCGCGCCGGCCGCACCAAAGACACCAGGAGAGGAACGGTGGAGGGGGTAACGGCTAGTATATATACGGCGCCGAGAGAAACAGCACAACATTCGTCAGGAACCACCTGAAGATGGCAGCGTGTACGTCTGCCGAAATATTGTGAAGAAATTACGACGCTACCCGGTCGGATACCCGAGAACTGTTCAAATTGAAATTAGAATTATTACAGGATGCACAGATGTCTTTAATCACCCATTTTTTCCGCGCTCCATACACGATTGGAACGGGAAGAAATCCTACTTCAGGATATCCTAGATCAGGTACCTTCCTGTGCCCGCACTTCGCACAGTAAACATATAGATTCAGATGTAGATTCTCTTCTGTCACAATACTTAATCCTTCAAAGTAAATCCCCCCCTCATACAAACACCTGATCTAAAGTATAAGGACACTCATATGTAACGAGTAAAGAAAAATGACTTTAAGATGCAGTACCTTTCCAAAAATATAGCTGGTTTTAAAAAGACAAGTAAATATACGCATTTGCGAATATGAAGTGAAGCGATTTAAAAATAGTTTCTTGCACCTTTTTGTGAGATTTCGTTTCCATATTTTCCCTTTTATTCCAAGCTTAAGCACCTTTCCTGCTATTTTTATCTGCCTTTTTAATAGATTAGACAGATTTTTTCTTTTCTTGAACGGATTTTAAGATTTTGTTTAATGAGTAGTCAACAGTGGTCAACAAATATTAAAATACAATAAATGGAAAACATCAGCAATTATTTATACCTCCCACAACCATGGCCAACATCAGCAACAATACTCAACTTCGTTAACAATGGTCGACCTGCAGCTGTGAATCAAATAAAATTTAAACAATGATGCTCTAACGGTTGAAACATAATTTCAGTTAGTGCTGGCATGAATTTAATGGTTTCTGTCTATCAACTGTATACTGTCTTGGCCGTGTTAGTGTTTTACCAGTATGGATATTTCGCTACAAAATCTTGCCTAATGTTAATACGGAGAAGTTGTGGACAATTTCAGAACAATTCAAGAGTCAGTTTATCGAAACTGTAGGCATCATTGTGCGATGTACCGTGTACAAAGTAAATATTACAATTGCTGACAAGATTCAAAGAAACAGAATAAACGAGCACATCCGGAATAACAAACATTTAAAGAATATTTAACTTCGCAAGTCGATACCTAAGCAATCTGCACGGATACACACTTTCCCTTCAAGATTTGAAAAGCAACGCTCATTGAACGAGTTTAGTACGGATCTAGCTATGGAATTAGTCCACTCAAGAATTCCAATCCAAAAAGTGAACAATCCTGCATTCAAATAATTTCTTGATAAGTTCATATAAAGGTCAGTACTGGATGATAGCATTCGAAGAAAAAGTTGCATACAGATAATTTATTACCGTTTCAGAGACAATAAAAGAGGCGGTCGGCAAATATGAAGTGGGATTGGTTTTAGTTGAAACTACTGATAAGCAGCAAATATGTATTTTGAATGTGTTGGCTTTTTCCATCACCTTTTCAATGGGTAAAACTTACGCTTTTTAAAATGTACCAACTCGACCAGACAAAGCTGCACGATGAAGTAGTTATTGAACGACTCATGTATGAACCTGTGGACAAGGGGCATACAATACGAAAAAGTCAGGCTTGTGGTGACTGATCAAGCACGCTACATGCTTTCGGCTTTGGAACAACTGAAGGGCATGTACCTCAATCTCAATTATGTGACATATATTGCATGTGGTCTACATCGCGTTTGCGAAAGTATCAGAGAGAATTAGGGCAGGGTAAAAGATTTCATTGGCTACTGTGAAGAAGATTCTGGTACAGGCTCCCAGTCGTCAAGTTTTATATCATGAAGTGACAGGGTTCCATCTTCCACAGTTTCCTGTCATCACAAGATAGAATACTTGGATAAAATGCCCAGTTTTCTTGTGCGAAAACTTTGGTAAAATCAGACACTTCATATGTGCCCTAGAGTCAATGGACGCAGCATCCATCAAGCAGGCCGAACAGTTAGCCAACAACATAGACCTAGAGTTGGAACTTTTTGCAGTATTTGGCTACAGATATTTGCCTGATGTGGTTCAGAGTTTGTAAGAAAAAGGTGAGGAGAAAGAGGAAAAAGGGAGGAAGTTGATGATCGCTAGGAATATCCTTGATGGGTTTGCTAAAGACAAATTGTAATCAAATTTGAAGAGCAATGCAGATGTGGAAACCTTTACAACTTTGAACCTCCTTTAAGGATGCTGCCAAGATATGCAGTCTAAACGCAAAGGAAGGACCACTACTAAACCAAAACCAAACCGATCCCAGGTCTGACGAACAGAGTCCATCTCGCGTCGTGGTGGGTGGTTGTAAAAATACACGCGAAATCAACAGAAAGATCATTTGTGGGTTCCAAAGTATCACCACCAGTCTTGTTAAGACAATGACTGTGCACTGGGAGCTAAGAAGAATGGGGTACAATCATCAAGCAATTCTGCATAAGTGGCACACTTCTGTAGTATGTCAATCAACGCTCGAGGTAGAGAAAAAAGTAACGCCATTGGACAGTGGATGACAAGAAACGAGTGAATTGGAGTGATGAGTCACACTATACATTGAGTGTCAATATATATATATATATATATATATATATATATATATATATATATATATATATATTGTTAAGATAGTCGTTTAATGCACGGTGAAAGTTACTGCACTGCTAGTGCTTTCCGTTGTCCTTGAATGAGAATATTAATTACAAGAGTACCACTACTGAGCGCACGAAAACAAATGTTGCACAGTTGATTTTGCTATCCATGAGCCTCTTGGTTTAAAAAAACGTGAACACTTATCACCCCAAAAAAACACAATGAATCGCGGCACAAAAAGTTGAACTTATTTTAACTGTTTACTCACTACTACCATTAACCCTCTTTGAGAAAATCAGCACAGTATTCAGTGACCTGGTGAGAAGCGCGGCATCTTAAAAACTTAAACAACAACACCAATGAAAGGACGTCGGGCAAGAAACAATTTTAGAAGTCTAAAACACTAATAAGCCGCAATAGTTTGTAACCGCAATGGTTCGTAATCCCATCTTAGCACTCTTTAACTACGGGCAAGAACGGAATAACGGAAATGTCATTTAGTGTAATGGCTCACAACTACGCACCACTGATAACCAGTTGCCACACTATCCAAATATTCGGAGCACGGTTTATCCAGACCTACATGCTGGTGCACTCGTAGGTGGACAACAAGGAATTGACAGACAGGCAGACAGACACACACGCACACACACAAACACACACACACACAGACACACACTTGCTCGATAGCGCCCAGGCACTACACTGTCGTCGCCAATCCATGTGTTCCTTCCCCGTATACCGAACAGCAAGCTGCTCTTCACTCGTTACCCTGTCCTGTCTGCTGACTTCACGTTACGTCGCTCCACTGGCGTCTTCCTCCGAAGCTGCACTCTCTCCGCCCAGTGCATGCGCTGGTCCCTTAATTACCTCACTCGCACACAAGATGAACTTCCGTCATGGAACCTGGAACTCAGAACTGGGGAAAGATATCGATGCAGTGGCGTTAGATCCCAGAATGAGGGCGAAAGACTGGGGTGAAGCTGCCTGGTGCTGGCCACAAGCAGAACAGCTGTACACCATTGCCTCCACGTCTTTGCTTCGTCCTGGCCAGTAGGCATGCCATCTCGCAACGGTCTTCACCCACGACATATACCAATGTTCACGATGGAGGAGTTACTGAACATGAGGGTGCAGGGTAGGTGGCATGACGACACGATGAGTATCAACCTCCACGTCAAGCAGGAGAACTTCGAAGACGACGGACAAACAGTGGGAGAGACGAGCGCAGTAGCCCTACTCTGTATCATCCATACCGTTCGGTTCCGTAGGTCAGCCTCGGTAGTGACATCATTTTCGATTTGGTAGCCGAAGTTGCTATTCTGTATGCTACTGAGGCCTGTTAACGATTGGTGCAGCTGACGATTACTCGTCTGCTGTACCTGGAGGTGTTGAGGTGTCGGTAAGGCCGTTCGTTCGGTTCGTTGTGGTTTTATCGCGGAGACCTGTTATTTTAGAAATACTGAGTGATTTTTTGTTTTGGATTTAGTGATTAGGTTTTACAGAGGAATCACTGCGACACATCCGAGAGGAAAGTGAGTTCATAAATATTGTTATGCATGCATTTCAGCCGAGAATGAAGGAAGTGGACATGGGACCCGTGCTACTGTTAAGAAGAGGGCAAGAGCGGCGTAGGTGGGCAATGCTGCTCGACGAAATGCGGCACCATGGATTTCGTAAGGTACTGTGTGGATATGATGAACTTTGCGGTGAGGTACAGACTGAGCAGGAAGGTGGCCCATAATATGGTTGGTGAACTGCGGTGGCACAAGAGAGACCATCAAAGAGCTACAGCACTTTCTTTGCACCTGAAGGTACATTTGTTTAGCTTCCTGAAATGACGAAATCACTTGAACAGTTCTTATCAGTCACCTAATGTAATGGTCATTTTTGTTCTTTTAGGTTTTGACAACTCTTAAATTCTTGGGACATGGGACTGATCAAAATGGCTTACGGGCTGACAGTTCAGATGCCATTAGTCAAACAAACATCACAAAGTGCATTGACGAAGCTTTGAGGGCGAAGCCATTTTAGTGGTACTAGGATGGGAACATACTTTCTCACTTTCTTCCGTAATTTCCACTGGTATTTTATACGACCAATACTGCTCAGTGCAAACACATTTCTCGAAAACAATAATGGGCTTAGCTTGTCTGGTAGTCGTGTCAACTGACCTCTTCAGGTGTGGGATGCTCCGCATGCTACAACGCGACCTCCTGTGTGCACAGTCATTGGATGAGCATGGTCACAGCTGTGCTCACGTGTCTTTGATTGGCTGGCCCAAGGAGAAACAGCAACACGGCACGGACCCACTTAGGTTCCTTGGGAGCTGGACCCACTCACTACCGAACAGTTTAAAAAGTAGCACAGGGGCTCGGTGCGCTCATGTAGCGAACCCATCGGCTGAACCTCCGAACAACACAGAAAAGGACTGCACGCCCAGATCTCAGAATCGACACACTGTAAAAAAGGCTCATGTCTCTAGTAACGTGAGCATCCTTAATAGGACACCCATCCAAGGCGTTCCGTTGTTCCTAGCCAATGTGAAAACTGAAAATTTCCTGTTCATCAAATGCCAGGTCAAGCCCCAAGGGCAGATGAGAAAGGATATCTGCATTTGCGTATTGTTCTGTGGGCGTGAATTTAATGGTATAAATGCAGCAGCTGAGGAAGAGAGCCCAACGCTGGAGGCCTTGTGCACTCCGCTCCAGAAGCCGGAAGGTGGGGCTGAATGGAGACATTAGCAGCTAGTGGTATCTGTGAGTAGTTTTTTTGCGAGAGTGTCAGTGTCTTTGATGCATAGGTCATTGGCTACTCCATATTGTCTTTGTTCTTAAACGCCAATATGCACTAATGCCATAGGCAGAAGCAGCCCTCGAGCCCTGCAACATGCAACTTAGTAAAGATTGTGCAGGTGGTCAAGATGCGTAGTGCCCGTGAGAATTAGGTCGTCTAGACATTTAGAACAAGAAGAAATGGACACGGTTAACCGTTCCAAAGCTATCTGAAAAATCACCGGAGAGGAAGAGGTTTCAAAGGGCAAGCACCTGAATTAGCATTAGCAAAAGGGTGTGCTGATGACCATACAGCGTTGCGATTCCTCATCCAGGGGTTTCTGAAAACATGCATCAGCAAGGTATATCTTACAGAAATATTCACCTCCAACAAGCTTCGTGAGGAGGATCTCCTGATTGTGAGATGAGCTAGTTTTCCACTTGTGCTTGGACATTGATCGTCGATTTAAAATCTCCACATACCCTAAGAGACTCATTGGGTTTCTTGACCACCACCGAGAGTGTGGTCCAAGCACTAGTTTTTGCAGGCTAGGTTACCCCAGCTGTGTGGAGGCGATCGAATTCTTGCTTAACGGCCGCCCATAAAGAGACAGGGAGAGGTCGTACGTAGCAGAAACGGGGCACAGCATCCAAATATAAGGAGATATGGCCTGGAAATCCATGGTACGACCCGACCGGATTCAAACAGAGTCGCGAGGGCGGTTCAGATGTCGTCGAGCTCGTGGAAGGGAACCATGTCGGAGACGACCCGAACCTCGTCAGTGACAGGGAATCCAAACGTTGAGAAGGAATCGAACTGTCGCCCTAGACGACCAAAGTACGTCAGGGGACGAGTATACGTGTGGAGGTTGATCAAAGCAACAGTAGCTCCTCTGTCCATCTGGTAGTGGACATCCTGGATTGGAATCATGAGGGTAGTAAACAGCTTAAGGTGCAAGGATCACCCTGAGAAACAACTGCCTTAAATTCATGCACGGGTTGGTGAGGGATCTGGGGGCTGATATCCGATTGTATCGACGGTTGACGACAAACAGTGCAGAGATGCCCATCTTTCATACACAACGAGTACAAAACGCCCAGCGATGTGGCTAGTCCGCATGTGATTGTCTCATGAAGCAATCAAGATAGGCAGGACACCCCAGTGTATTCGTCGACTGGACGTGACAGGCTGTTTTGAGGCCATGGAAGCGTCAGAAACAGATGAATGAAGAAGACACCAAGGCGACGGCTGGGGGCGTTCGTTTAAGTCCCTACGATTTCAAAAAGGTGCGTGATTTTCAAAAGGTCGTCTAAATAAGGGTCGTCCAGTTTGAGGGCTGCAATAAAAACATTCAGATAGGGAGCCAATTGGACGACAACATCTCGGAAAAGAAAATCGGCACATGGAGTTTTGCAAGCCGGATTCGTACAAATGAAATTGTAGCGTTTACTCAACCCTTGCAAATCTGTCACCCACGGCCGGTACGATTGACCAAACTGCTTGTGGAAGTCGAGGCAGGATGCAGCCACATGAATCGCTCGCTATGAATTATAATTGGACAGCAACGAATACACCTCCTAGAATGTCAGTGCAACCGGATTCCAGAAAGGGGTCAGCTTCCTTAGCAAGAAAAATGTCCCTGGGGAAACCCAAGAAAGCAAGAGCGATCGTTGGAGAGCGTCATCCGAAACGTGAAAATCGATTAAGTGCTGTTTCAGCCTCTGCAAATACGTGTCCCAGTCCTCTTCCACATCGTCAAGTGGCGGAAACGCGACCTGGAAAGTGACCCAGCCTGGCTGCGTTGGCAACCCTGAACGGTAAGTGATCCGACAAAATTTGAAACTGTTGTTGGAATCGCTGTTGCTGATGATGATACACATGCTGATGCAGGTGCAGCTGCTGCTGTAGCTGTTACACGAGTTGTACGAGCCTGGAGTCCATGGAACACAGCTAAAGTATTACCTAGTCGACATTTATAGTGACCGAAATCGAAGAAGTCTGGGAACGACTTAAAAGCAGTGTCACTGGTGGCTGGCCAACTGGCCGAGAGTGTCGACAGCGAGTAGCCAGAGAGCAAACCAAAATAGAGTACTAAGATGTACCGAGATCTATAAGGACAGCGTGTTGTCTCTGTTTTGTTTTTTAAAGCCCCATCACTTCTTCAGCCATTTCCGCTTGCCGGTGCCATTGCTAGGGTAAGGTATAGTTCTCACCACTTTATTTACTGCACATGGGGCGGACTTACAAAGGTTACAAGTTCGTAAGTTTCTTCTTCGAGTGTTCGTTTTTTATTTGTAGTGTCCTATTCCTAATTTCCTATTCAACAAATCCCTTGGGGACTCTGTACCGATGCCAGAGATCTGATCTAATGGTACCACATTTTCAGATGTGACGGTTGACATGTTTGAATAGGTCTAATTTGTCAAGAACTTTTGTGGTGCTGAATTTCATCATTGCTACAACAGGGTCCATACTGAGCTTCTCATGCATTGTCTGGATGCGTGCGTATTGTGAAGTCCTGAGTATCCACTGAAGGACTTCATTTTTTAATACCTGGATGTACTGTATTTCGGTCCTGCTAGCTAGGCTCCTTGAAGTGCTCCCATACAGCATTTTTGATAGTACAGTTGCTTGTAGAGATATGTCAAAGAAGAGACATCATTTTTGACGCACCAGCCATTATGAATCGAGAAACAAAGAATTACAGACATTGCCTGTGAGAGGGCATTGATTGAAATCAATGGAGAAAGATGAAAATTGGTGCTGGATCATGATTGGAACCCAGGTCTCAGTCATGTCCGGTAGCACAGACCCTCCTCCTCGCCACCCCTCCAACTCCACCCCCCCCCTCCCACTCCGCGGCACACACACACACACACACACACACACACACACACATATTATATATATATATATATATATATATATATATATATATATATATACACTCGTGGAAATTGAAATAAGAACACCGTGAATTCATTGTCCCAGGAAGGGGAAACTTTATTGACACATTCCTGGGGTCAGATACATCACATGATCACACTGACAGAACCACAGGCACATAGACACAGGCAACAGAGCATGCACAATGTCGGCACTAGTACAGTGTATATCCACCTTTCGCAGCAATGCAGGCTGCTATTCTCCCATGGAGACGATCGTAGAGATGCTGGATGTAGTCCTGTGGAACGGCTTGCCATGCCATTTCCACCTGGCGCCTCAGTTGGAACAGCGTTCGTGCTGGACGTGCAGACCGCGTGAGACGACGCTTCATCCAGTCCCAAACATGCTCAATGGGGGACAGATCCGGAGATCTTGCTGGCCAGGGTAGTTGACTTACACCTTCTAGAGCACGTTGGGTGGCACGGGATACATGCGGACGTGCATTGTCCTGTTGGAACAGCAAGTTCCCTTGCCGGTCTAGGAATGGTAGAACGATGGATTCGATGACGGTTTGGATGTACCGTGCACTATTCAGTGTCCCCTCGACGATCACCAGTGGTGTACGGCCAGTGTAGGAGATCGCTTCCCACACCATGATGCCGGGTGTTGGCCCTGTGTGCCTCGGTCGTATGCAGTCCTGATTGTGGCGCTCACCTGCACGGCGACAAACACGCATACGACCATCATTGGCACCAAGGCAGAAGCGACTCTCATCGCTGAAGACGACACGTCTCCATTCGTCCCTCCATTCACGCCTGTCGCGACACCACTGGAGGCGGGCTGCACGATGTTGGGGCGTGAGCGGAAGACGGCCTAACGGTGTGCGGGACCGTAGCCCAGCTTCATGGAGACGGCTGCGAATGGTCCTCGCCGATACCCCAGGAGCAACAGTGTCCCTAATTTGCTGGGAAGTGGCGGTGCGGTCCCCTACGGCACTGCGTAGGATCCTACGGTCTTGGCGTGCATCCGTGCGTCGCTGCGGTCCGGTCCCAGGTCGACGGGCACGTGCACCTTCCGCAGACCACTGGCGACAACATCGATGTACTGTAGAGACCTCACGCCCCACGTGTTGAGCAATTCGGCGGTACGTCCACCCGGCCTCCCGCATGCCCACTATACGCCCTCGCTCAAAGTCCGTCAACTGCACATACGGTTCACGTCCACGCTGTCGCGGCATGCTACCAGTGTTAAAGACTGCGATGGAGCTCCGTATGCCACGGCAAACTGGCTGACACTGACGGCGGCGGTGCACAAATGCTGCGCAGCTAGCGCCATTCAACGGCCAACACCGCGGTTCCTGGTGTGTCCGCTGTGCCGTGCGTGTGATCATTGCTTGTACAGCCCTCTCGCAGTGTCCGGAGCAAGTATGGTGGGTCTGACACACCGGTGTCAATGTGTTCTTTTTTCCATTTCCAGGAGTGTATATATATATATATACTAATGCATAATGCTGTTGCAGTGTGATTACCTGTAAATACCACATTAATGCTATATATATATATATATATATATATATATATATATATATATATGTGTGTGTGTGTGTGTGTATATATATATATAGGGTGGTCCATTGATCGTGACCGAGCCAAATATCTCACGAAATAAGCGTCAAACGACAAAACTACAAAGAACGAAACTTGTCTAGCTTAAAGGGGGAAACCAGATGGCGCTATGATGGCCCGCTACATGGCGCTGCCATAGGTCAAACGGATATCAACTCGTTTTTTTAAATAGGAACCCCCATTTTTTATTACATATTCGTGTAGTACGCAAAGAAATATGAATGTTTTAGTTGGCCCACTTTTTTCGCTTTGTGATTGATGGCACTGCACAATTTTAGAAGAACAGTTGGTAACAGGTAAGTTTTTTAAATTAAAATACAGAACGTAGGTACGTTTGAACATTTTATTTCGGTTGTTCCAATGTGATACACGTACGTTTGAGAACTTATCATTTCTGAGAACGCATGCTGTTACAGTGTGATTACCTGTAAATACCACATTAATGCAATAAATGCTCAACATGATGTCCGTCAACCTCAATGCATATGGCAATACGTGCAACGACATTCCTCTCAACAGCGAGTGGTTCGCCTTCCGTAATGTTCGCACATGCATTGACAATGCGCTGACGCATGTTGCCAGGCGTTGTCAGTGGATCACGATAGCAAATATCCTTCAACTTTCCCCACAGAAAGAAATCCGGGGACGTCAGAACCGGTGAACTTCGTGCTTCGACGACCAATCCACCTGTCATGAAATCTGCTATTCAATACCTCTTCAACCGCACGCGGGTTACGTGCCGGACATCCATCATGTTGCAAGTACATCGCCATTCTGTCACGCAGTGAAACGTAGTAACATCGGTAGAACATAATGTAGGAAATCAGCATACATTGCACCATTTAGATTGCCATCGATAAAATGGGGGCCAATTATCCTTCCTCCCATAATGCCGCGCCATACATTAACCCGCCAACGTCGCTGATGTTCCACTTGTCGCAGCCATCGTGGATTTTCCGTTGCCCAATAGTGCGTATTACGCCGGTTTACGTTACCGCTGTTGGTGAATGACGCTTCGTCGCTAAATAGAACGCGTGCAAAAAAACTGTCATCGGCCAGTAATTTCTCTTGTGCCCAGTGGCAGAACTGTACACGACGTTCAAAGTCGTCGCCATGAAATTCCTGGTGCATAGAAATATGGTAAGGGTGCAATCGATGTTGGTGTAGCATTCTCAACAGCGACGTTTGTGAGATTCCCGATTCTCGCGCAATTTGTCTGCTATTGATGTCGGGATTAGCCGTGACAACAGCTAAAACACCTACTTGGGCATCGTCATTTGTTGCAGGTCGTGGTTGACGTTTCACACGTGGCTGAACAGTTCCTGTTTCCCCTTATAACGCAACTATCCGGCGAACGATCCGGACACTTAGATGATGTCGTCCAGGATACCGAGCAGCATACATAGCACACGCCCGTTGGGCATTTTGATCACAATAGCCATACATCAACACGATATCGACCTTTTTCGCAATACGTAAACGTACTTATACGTTTGTGAGTATTACAGCGCCATCTATCACAAAGCGAAAAAATTGGACCAACTAAAACATTCATATTTCTTTACGCAGGGGCAGTATGTCAGTAGTGTTTGGATAAGCTTATAATTTAGGTCTCATAGGAGACGTGCTGGGTTAGTCCGTGGAGTTGCAATGACCACTACGTCTGGATAGTATAGTGGCCAGAGCATGTGCCTAGTAAGCAGGAGACCTGGGTTTGACTAAAGCTCCGGAACAATTTCTGGACTTTCCCCATTGATTTTAATCAATGCCCGTTGATAGCCAACGTCTGTAATTCCTCTGTCTCTTGTAGTGTCTAACATTTTTAGAGATGTTGAGCTCCTTACTGCGGAATAGTGGCGTCAGTTCCCACGCCATACCAGAGGCTTTAAGCTTTACGTTTTGCACATGTTTGTGAAAAAGAGGTTCTGGTGCAGTGTGACCCCCAGATACTTCATAGTTGATCTCCATGGTACCTCCTGCTCTTGGAGAGTAAGGTTTCTGTCCATTTTCGGATGATTTTGGCTGATGTATATTGTCGTTGCTTTGGCTAGGTAATTGTAACTTTGTTAGGTCTGCTCCACTCTATGGGGAGGGTCAGTTGGATCTGTAGTCATCTGTCTGCGTCCTCTCATAAAGTACGCTGTGTGAACGGAGCAGCCGCGTTACAAAGGGCGGCCGCAGGCCCTGATAGTCTGGACGGATAGGCGTGGCTTACGGCGACGCTTACATTGGCGAAGGCAGCGACTGCAAGGTCAGCATTGTTGTCTAGCGGCTGTCATCAATGTCCATGCCGTCTGCCGTGTCTTCGACGCATCGGGCTGATATACCAGAATAATAAAATCACCGTGATGAGTGAAAGCCCCTCTCTCTATACGTTCGGAAGCTTTATGGTCCTTGACTGTACGTATCTATCTTGCGTCTGCGTGTTTTCGAATGTCATCTACCCACCTTCCATTGTGTTTCCGCCTCGTTGTGTCTTATTGCCTGGAATCTAATAAAGGACTTCCTTCCTCCATCTGCCTTCCCTCCTTTTATCACGCCCTACCGATCCTCGACGCCATGTACTTTGCCTAACCTTTCGAATCCGCTTATCTTCCCCGGTCTGCATCCTCTATCTACTTACAAAACTCTCCTCCATCTTCTTCCATTTTGGACACCACCCGCGTGTCCTACATTACCCGTAAACTCGACACTACCCACCACTAGTTTCCCACCTGCTCGGTGCTCAGGTATTCGCAGTGCCGATGGTACTGTTACCGACGACTGTGCCGCTAAAGCGGAGTTATTGAACGCAGTTTTCCGAAATTCCTTCACCAGGGAAGACGAATGGAATATTCCAGAATTTGAGACACGAACAGCTGCTAGCATGACTTTCTTAGAAGTAGATACCTTAGGGGTTGCGAAGCAACTCAAGTCTTCAGGTCCAGATTGTATACCGATTAGGTTCCTTTCAGATTACGCTGATACTATAGCTCCCTACTTAGCAATCATATATAACCGCTCGCTCACCGATAGATCTGTACCTACAGATTGGAAAATTGCGCAGGTCGTACCAGTGTTTAAGAAGGGTAGTAGGAGTAATCCATCGAACTACAGACTTATATCATTGACGTCGGTTTGCAGTAGGGTTTTGGAACATATACTCTATTCAAACATTATGAATCACCTCGAAGGGAACGATCTATTGATACGTAATTAGCATGGTTTCAGAAAACATCGTTCTTGTGCAACGCAGCTAGCTCTTTATTCGCACGAAGTAATGGCCGCTATCGACAGGGGATCTCAAGTTGATTCCGTATTTCTAGATTTCCGGAAAGCTTTTGACACCGTTCCTCACAAGCGACTTCTAATCAAGCTGCGGGCCTATGGGGTATCGTCTCAGTTGTGCGACTGGATTCGTGATTTCCTGTCAGGAAGGTCGCAGTTCATAGTAATAGACGGCAAATCATCGAGTAAAACTGAAGTGATATCGGGTGTTCCCCAGGGAAGCGTCCTGGGACCTCTGCTGTTCCTGATGTATGTAAATGACCTGGGTGACAATCTGAGCAGTTCTCTTAGTTTGTTCACAGATGATGCTGTAATTTACCGTCTAGTAAGGCCATCCGAAGACCAGTATCAGTTGCAAAGCGATTTAGAATAGATTGCTGTATGGTGTGGCAGGTGGCAGTTGACGCTAAATAACGAAAAGCGTGAGGTGATCCACATGAGTTCCAAAAGAAATCCGTTGGAATTCGATTACTCGATAAATAGTACAATTCTCAAGGCTTTCAATTCAACTAAGTACCCGAGTGTAAAAATTACGAACAACTTCAGTTGGAAAGACCACATAAATAATATTGTGGGGAAGGCGAGCCAAAGGTTGCGTTTCATAGGCAGGACACTTAGAAGATGCAACAAGTCCACTAAAGAGACAGCTTACACTACACTCGTTCGTCCTCTGTTAGAATATTGTTGCACGGTGTGGGATCCTTACTAGGTGGGATTGACGGAGGACATCGAAAGGGTGCAAAAAAGGGCAGCTCGTTTTGTATTATCACGTAATAGGGGAGAGAGTGTGGCAGATATGATACGCGAGTTGGGATGGAAGTCATTAAAGCAAAGAATTTTTCGTCGCGGCGAGATCTATTTACGAAATTTCAGTCAGCAACTTTCTCTTCCAAATGCGAAAATATTTTGTTGAGCCCATCCTACATAGGTAGGAATTATCATCAAAATAAAATAAGAGAAATCAGAGCTCGAACAGAAAGGTTTAAGTGTTAGTTTTTCCCGCGCCCTGTTCGGGAGTGGAATGGTAGAGAGATAGTATGATTGCGGTTCGATGAACTCTCTGCTAAGCACTTAAATGTGAATTGCAGAGTAATCATGTAGATGTAGATGTATTCTTCAGCGCCTCTACCATAACATTCCCCCAGCACTGCATCTCTACACTCTCCATATTCTCCCCCAAAGAAATTTCAATCGTATTCCCTTACCCGACCACATAACCTGCCCTGACTTGTACCAGTACTAGCAGATCTAATGAGAACCCACCCCGTCTCCCTGTTCAGGACTCCCTTCCTCCCCACTCTTCTCCAGTACTCCATTCCTCTCCATTCTTCCACCTTTTATATATTTTAAATTATGCAACGGATTACACGTCTTTTTATTGTGTCACACATTCATTTTGTCAATCGCTGTGTCCAGTTTATGTTTCTGAACTTTTACTCTCATATGGCTGGAGACCGGCAGCTCGTATCTGCTGACAGCCCATCCCCGCCCATATGGGGCGAGGGAAATAAAACGATAATAAAGGGAAAAATCCATTTTCCATTAATTCGTGTTGCTACATGCCCATCTTCATTACGCCCATAATTAAGCCTACCACTCCAGCCTACCAGATGATGCATTTGTTCTGTTTAATCTCTCTCTCTCAAAAAAATGGTTCAAATGGCTCTGAGCACTATGGGACTTAACTGCTGTGGTCATCAGTCCCCTAGAACTTAGAACTACTTAAACCTAACTAACCTAAGGACATCACACACATCCATGCCCAAGGCAGGATTCGAACCTGCGACCGTAGCGGTCACGCGGCTCCAGACTGTAGCGCCTAGAACCGCACGGCCACTCCGGCCGGCGAAAAACAAGCCTATAATATTCGAATGTGGTATTGGTGATATGCTGCTGGATACAATCAACGTCGATTAACTTTCTAGGTGTAACCACGAAAGCGATATTAAGTGGAACGAGCAAGTAAGGGAAGGTAAATGGTCGACTTCGGTTTACTGGGACAAATATAGAGACGTTTCGCCCATGTACAAAGGGCACGGCGTAATGAATACTTGTAAGACCCACTCCTGAGTACTACTCGAGAGTCTGCGCTCCCCGCCGTGTTGGTTTAAAGGAAAACACCGAAGGAGTTCTGCCGGATTTGTTACCGCTAGGATCGATCAACACGCGACTGTTGCGGAGACGTTTTGTGAACTCAGATGCAAATTCCTGGAGGGGAGACCACTTTCTTTGGGCAAAACACTACTGAGAAAATTTAGAGAACAGGCTTTTTCAGCTGACTGCAGAACGATTGTACTGCACCTAACGTACATTTCGCATAAGGACCGCGAAGAGGAGAGGCGAGAAGTTACTGCTCGTACGGAGCCATATACACTACTGGCCATTAAAATTGCTACGCCAAGAAGAAATGCAGATGATAAACGGGTATTCATTGGCAAATATATTACTCTAGAACTGACATGTGATTACATTTTCACGCAATTTGGGTACATAGATCCTGAGAAATCAGTACCCAGAATAACCACCTCTGGCCGTAATAACGGCCTTAATACTCCTGGGCATTGAGTCAAACAGAGCTTGGATGGCGTGTGCAGGTACAGCTGCCCATGAAGCTTCAACACGATACCACAGTTCATCAAGAGTAGTGACTGGCGTATTGTGACGAGCCAGTTGCTCGGCCACCATTGACCAGACGTTTTCAGTTGGTGAGAGATTTGGAGAACGTGCTGGCCAGGGCAGCAGTCGAACATTTTCTATATCCAGAAAGGCCCGTACAGGACCAGCAACATGCGGACGTGCATTATCATGCTGAAATGCAGGGTTTTGCAGGGATCGAATGAAGGGTAGAGTCACGGGTCGTAACTCATGTGGAATGTGACGTCCACTATTCAAAGTGCCGTCAATGCGAACAAGAGGTGACCGAGACGTGTAACCAGTGGCACCCCATACCATCACGCCAGGTGATACGTCAGTATGGCAATGACGAAATACACGCTTCCAATGTGCGTTCACCGCGATGTCGCCAAACACGGATGCGACCATCATGATGCCGTAAACAGAACCTGGATTCATCCGAAAAAACGACGTTTTGCCATTCGTCCACCCAGGTTCGTCGCTGAGTACACCATCTCAGGCGCTCCTGTCTGTGATGCAGCTTCAAGGGTAACCGCAGCCATGGTCTCCGAGCTGATAGTCCATTCTGCTGCAAACGTCGTCGAACTGTTCGTGCAGATGGTCGTTGTCTTGCAAACGTCCCCATCTGTTGACTGAGGGATCGAGACGTGGCTGCACGATCCGTTACAGCCATGCGGGTAAGATGCCTGTCTTCTCGACTGCTAGTGATACGAGGCCGTTGGGATCCAGCACGGCGTTCCGAATACCCTCCTGAGCCCACCGATTCCATATTCTGCTAACACCCATTGGATCTCGACTAACGCGAACAGCAATGTTGCGATACGATAAACCGCAATCCCGATAGGCTACAATCCGACCTTTTTCAAAAATTCGGAAACGTGATCGTACGCATTTGTCCTCCTTACACGAGGCATCACAACAGCGTTTCACCAGGGAACACCGGTCTACTGCTGTTTGTGTATGAGATATCGGTTGGCAACATTCCTTATGTCAGCACGTTGTAGGTGTCGCCACCGGCGCGAACCTTGTGTGAATGCTCTGGAAAGCTGATCATTTGCATATCACAGCATCTTCTTTCTGTCGGTTAAATTTCGCGTCTGTAGCACGTCATCTTCGTTGTGTAGGAATTTTAATGGCCAGTAGTGTAGATAGTCGCTTTTCCCTCGCTCTATTTGCGAGGGAAACGAAAGGAAATGACTAGTAGTGACGCAAGGTACCCTCTACCAAGCATCATATGATGGCCTGCGGTGAATTCATGTAGATATAGACGTAGCGTAATACCGCGGTGCCTCTCCCAAACATGTGAGGAATGGAACCTCTCCCCGAGTGGCCACCGTGCTTATCGGCGGTGGTAATCAGGGGCTGTGCAGAGCTCTAATCCATCGCTGAACACAAGGCGACGCCTTTCATCAGCAGTTCATTCTTGTCGGTCACTGCATCACTCCAAATGCAGCCGTTTGTAGGTGAGCTATGCGTGGGGCAGTAATTTTATACTCTGGTCGCACTAGTCGCCGGACAATGGTGTGGGATGACAAAGAATGTCGCTAGGAACCCATTACTTTCCCTCGTATGATTGGTACAGATGTGAAGACAGTATTGTGTGGTTGGTGCAAAATCGGTGATCTTCGTTTCTTGTGGTCATACGTGATGGACTTGAATCTAGACGAAGGGTATGTCTGCTCTCGCTCTCCCATGCAGTACAACATGGGGCCAGTGTCACATCCGAATGTTTCACAATCACGTTATTGCAGAACTTGACCAGCCAACCACATGGAAACCCACAATGAAGCCACTTTGAAACACTTGCTGATGACTCTGGTTTACACGACCGCACGGAAGCTCCGTGTCCTTCATAGCAATCACTCACATCTGACGCTGCTCTCACCCCTTATATACGTTATTATGCCAGGTAAAATCACTAAACGTGAAGAATATTAATGCACCCTGGTGCTTTTTCTACCTGTGACAGCGGATTGCAATTCTTAAGCACTTAAAGACACTCCAAAGGTATATACGTGTACGAAGTTACATTGACATCCGTATCTTCCAGATACGTTACTTCTTTTGTCAGGCAGTGTATTTGTTACAGCTTCTAGTTAAATGTGTTAGGTAAGCCATACACCGAATCCTTCTCCCTCACAGTGAAACGTGAGTGTAACGAGGTCTGCAATCGGACACAGGAACTGACTTCTTCGTAAAGTGAAGTCTACAAGCAGTATCTTCGGATAGTACACTGGTGTAGCGACCGACTAAAGCCTGTTTCTTTGCTTAAGAAGTCTCTGGATATGTGAGGCGCAGGGACGCCATGTAACTGCGTTCAAAACTGCGTTAGTAGTTTTTCAGTACCTAGGCTGGAATCAGATTCCTGAGTTCACCAGTTTCATACGTTGCCTATTACGTAAATGAAGCAAATGTCCTTACTTTGGGTGAGGCATCATTATTTTTCAGACTGACTTTATGTGACTCTCCACCTATAATAGGACACTTTTCTTATATACACACATTACGCATATTTAATGACTTGCATCGTTATAGCGTTAATCATCGCTAATTATCCTCCCTTTTAGGGATAGTTTCCCACCTCAAAGGAAAGTGGGTTCCCTGAACCTTTTTCACCCACTTTGCTCTCTTCGACATAGCTGTTGGCAGATTGATGATGACTTCTTGTACCTGAAGTCTAGCTTCGTAACATATAATTAAAATTGAAAACTCCCTGGGAGATTAAAACTGTATGCCGGACCGAGGCTCGAACTCGGGACCTTTGCTTTTCGCGGGCAAGTGCTCTAACAACTTTTTTTTTCCATCTTGTTCGTTGTATTTGGTCGTTGCGGACGTCACATGACATCCGTTGAAGTTCATTTGTTGATCCTTCCACTCAGTTTTTTTTATGATAGAGGCCAACCGGATCTCTGACCAAACATGCTGAGCTACCGTGCCGGCTACCAACTGAGCTATCCAAGCACGACTCACGTCACCTCCTCACAGCATTACTTCCGGCAGTGGCAGGAAGTTTAATATCAGCGCACACTCCGCTGTAGAGTGAAAATCTCATTCTATAATTAAAATTAAAGGAGAGGAATCTTAGAATTGACTTTTCCTTTGCCAAAACCGTCACAAGGGGTGAATGCTAAGTCAGAAGGGTTTTGACGGGTATTTGTTGTGTTACGCAGTGAAAATAAATCACGAAATCACAATATACATACCGTTCCACTTCTCTCGTTAAAATTAAAAGTACAATGTATGGCGCTCCTACGATTCCTTTAAAGCGAGGAATACATTGATACAAATCTAGACAGCATAAGGAGATTAAAAACGTAGTGTACAGCTTAGTCTCTGCAAGTTACGTAAAACCAATCTGGGGAATAAAATCACTTAGCTTTCAGTCTAGATATGAAGAGCAGAATCAGTGGTTGAGACGGTGTGTATTTCCTCGCTTCAATTACAACGAATGATTGTATAGTGTCGATACACGCATGTGTAATTGTAATGGACAATGGGTGAAGAATGACGTCAGAGCGCATTTCCACGGAAACCACGCTTAGCATTGTCAGACTTCTATATAAGGAAAGACGCTGGGAAGCTTAGGCAAAGTTTCTGAGATAGGTCGCTGCGAGTAACAGCCTGCTACAGAAACGAATGTACTGTATTTGGACGACGCCTCCGCCGCTCACAGGTCACTGGAAGCCCAAAAGCTGAGAGTGGTGGCATTTGGGCTTTTTGCGAACAAGACCAATGTATGTCATGAGGCCATGAGTATGTATGGGCTTCGACGACTCGCAGGAAACCTTTGCCCATGTATTCTCTTTTTTTTCAGATCCTCAAATTTATTTGGGTACATCCACAACGCCGCCACTATGTACAAGTCGCTGGAAGCATAATAGTTGAGGCTGTAGCGGCGTCGAAGGTGTTTGCAAACGATATGAAGGTATGCTGTGGTCACAAGCCCCCACGACCTTGAGGAAACTCTTGCTTATGTGCTCTTTTTTTTCAGATCCTTGCTTTATTTGTGGACGCTGGAAGCCATAAAGCTGAGAAGGTGGCGGCTTCGTAGCTACTTGCAAACGACATAGAAGTATACCCTGGTGTGGTGTCTAACAACTTAGACCATTACAAAATCAGACACGTGGAGACGGCGTAGGAGCAATCTAACCGAGCTATACCTGACGGGCGTAGAAAATTGCATTTGTCTGACGAATTTCTGGATCCAATGTGAATTAAAACTGAAAAGAAAATAAAACGGAAATAAGTAAACTGGTTTTGTTGTAATTGCTATAGCAATACTGATTAAGGCTCAGAATTTTCAACAGTGTGTCAAAAACATTTCCTTCCAAAATGTTTGAAGTTGAAATGTGGAAACTAACTTTGTTCTAAATGCAACAGCAGTAGACGAATGGGAAATATACATAAGTTCAAGGTTCATAATTTTTGGTAGAGAAGCTAAAATTATTGTTTAAAAACCTACAGTCCATTCATCGATATAAACCCTCCAAACGATATAACAGCATCACCTGCCAAGGAATGACTTCTTGTCCGACACATGCACGGTGCATGAAATAATTAGTGAGTGTGCTGTCCGTGTGTAGAACGCGGAAGATGCGCGATCTGTCTGTGTTTCAGCGACGGCAGATTGTGACGACCCGCAAGCTCGGCACGATCATTTCGGAAAAGGCACGACTTGTCGGGATTTTCGAAGAGTGCTGTGGTGAGTGTCTACAACACGTGGTGAAACCAAGATGAAACCATATCCCGATGTCATCGGGTTGGGCGGCAACTGCTCATTACAGATGTCGGACGCCGTAGGCTAGGCAGACTGGTGAAAGAGGACAGGTCGCGAACTGTGGCGGAACTAATATTAGACTTCAGTACTGAACAGACTATAAGTGTGTCTGAACTCATAGTGCTTCTAACACTCCTAACTATGGACTTCCACATGTGCCAATATTAACAACATCATGAACTACGAATGAAATGGTCACGTGACTATCCGTACTGGATGTTGGCGCAGTTGCAAAACGTTGCATGGTCTGATGAATTCCGATACCTTCTTCATCATGCTGATGGGAGGGTGCCAAACCATTTGTCTTCCAGGGAACAGTTCCTTTACACCTGTACTACGGGACGGACTCAAGCTTGCGGCGGCTCCATTATGCCCTTTGGAAGATGCACATGGAACATTCATGGGTCCAGTGGAGCTAGTGCAAAGCACCATGATGGCCAAGGAGTATCGGACACTGGTTGCAGACCATGTATACCGCTTGATGACGATCATGTTTCCAGATGGCAGTGGCAGTTTTGCACAAAATAATGCAGCATGTCACGTGGACAGGAGTGTGATGGTGTGCTTTGAGGAACGCAGTGTCGAGTTTCAGTTGATGTTCTGTCCCTCTAACTCGCCAGATCTCAGCCTGATAGAAAACATCAGACATGTGATTCCCCTCCCCGGAATTATCGGGAATTTGGTGAATTTTGTGTGCAAATGTGGTGTCATCTCCCTCCAGCGACAAACCAAAGTGTTTTTATTTCCAAGTCACGACACGTTGCCGCTGTTATCCGTGACAAAGATGGACATATTAGCCATCAGGTAGGTGGTCATAATGTTGTGGCTGATCAGTGTATCTGCCACACGTGTAGAGCCTGTAGCTTCCCATGCAACTCCTGTACATGCTGACGCCACATTAACTTGCTGGCCAATGTAGCACTGAGGATGGGAACAGGCTAGCTGCCTCTATACTTATGGGCCACACAATTCAGGTGGAGTTGACAGCGCATGCGATGACGAAAGACACACCATGGTGGGCAGATCTGCCTTCCTCAGGAAGGATTTTTACATACGGCAGAGCTCATTGCTGCTCTCGTGGCCAACGTTGCTGCTCACACAGAATCGTGCAGTTAGTAAAAGTAGCTACTGAAATGCGTTGGAGAGTTAATAATATTATGAAAAGGATAGTTGCTACTCACCATATAGTGAAGATGCTGAGTTGCAGATAGGCACAACAAAAAGACTGTCGCAAAATGAGCTTTCGGCAACAAGGTCTTTGTCGAACAAAGACAACACACACACAACACACACACACACACACACACACGCACACACACACACACACACATATGCAAACGCAACTCTCACACACATGACCATAGTCTCTGGCAGCTGAAGCCAGACAACGAGCATTAGCACATGATGGGACAGGCAACGAGGTGGGGTAAGGCGGAGGCTGGGGCGGTAGGGGAGGTATAGCAGGGTAGGAGTGAGGAACAGTGGAGCCCTTCTAGTGGGAGCATTCAGGGATGAGGTGGAGGAAGGATAGGGCAGCTAGTCGCAGTCCGGAGATAAGACGCTGTGTGGGGGAGAGAGGGAGGGGGGTAGCGGAAAACAAGAGAAGTAAAAAGACTAGATGTGCTGGTGGAATAGAGTCCTGGAATGGGATTTCCGATTGCTTGATTTTCCTTTGAATCGGAGACTTACATTGCTACGACGAGAAAGTTGTAACGTTATGGATAATGGGCACTACGGTATAAGAGAAAATTAAAAGGTCGACGTTATCGCAAAAAGTACTGTTCACCATTGGACAAGAACGTATGACCTTGTTTCATAAACAGACCGTTTTGAAGAGGTAAGTCAGACTCATGAAATTACAATTGGCACCTACTATACTGCAGAGAACACCGAACACATCATTTTCGGCTGTCATTTCCGTACCATGAGATATTCAGTTTACAGAGTGCTTTTGTGTGTGTGTGTGTGTGTGTGTGTGTGTGTGTGTGTGTGTGTGAGCGAGCGCGCGCGTGCGTGCGTGCGTGTGTGTGTGTGTGCGTGTGCGTGTGCGTGCGCGCGTGTTTGTGTGTGTATGAGTGAGTGTAACTTGAGAGTAACCTGAAACTATCCCCTTAAGATTTAAACGCCAGCTTATAAGAAGGCGTTGCCTATATACGATCATTCACGACTTTTATTTACATCTAACAACCAGTAATAGCGCACTCTTCCCCTCAAAACGGCAAAATGTTACTTCCTCAACACAACGTGTTTGTAAATTGTAAGAGCTTATTCCGCATGACAACACTTGCCTTTCGTATTAAACTGGGAGTAACCACATAACTACATCTCATGCTAATCAGTAAATAGTATCTGAATACACATAACGCTACTGTCCAAATACTGCTACATTTGATCTACTTCACCGTCTGCCAACATTGAATCCGGTAGTTACTGAAAATTCTGTCCTCCAGATCACGCAAATCTGTTAACTAACCAGGTGAGCGAGTTGCCTATACACAGGCGCTTATGTCCTTTCCTTTCCCAACCGTCGTACGAAGAACATCGACAACAGACGGTAATTCCCTCCTTCCCTCTCTCTCTCCCACCCTCCCCCAAATCTATAAAAGCGCAAGAAACATTATTAAATTTTTTATCACATCAGCATTGCAATGAACCACAAGACGCTGTAGTTTCAGAGGACATAGACTAATACTGCATTTCAAAATTTCTCTTTCCATTACTTAAATCTTTAAAATAAGAGAGCCTTTCATGTGAAAAACCCTAATGTGATAGAACTAAATGAACCTAATTTTCAGAATCTGCATCGATTGTGGAACTTTTATTTTTGTGAAATCGTTTGCCGAAAATTTTCAGAACACAAGCTTCTACATCTACATCTACATGGATACTCTGCAAACTACATTGAAGTGTCTGGCAGAGGGTTCATCGAACCACTATCACAATTCTCTATTATTCCAATCTCGTATAGCGCGCGGAAAGAACGAACACCTCTATCTTTCCGTACGAGCTCTGATTTCCATATTTTATTGTGGTGATCGTTTCTCCCTGTGTAGGTCGGTGTCAACAAGATATTTTCGCATTCGGAGGAGAAAGTTAGTGATAGGAATTTCGTGAGAGGATTCCGTCGCAACGAAAGACGCCTTTGTTTTA
Organism: Schistocerca americana; assembly: GCF_021461395.2. NCBI lineage: Eukaryota > Metazoa > Arthropoda > Insecta > Orthoptera > Acrididae > Schistocerca > Schistocerca americana. Next base: position 335,528,618 of record NC_060121.1, read on the forward strand.
ATGATTTCCAACCCAAATCCTGTATCATTTCAATGACACTCTCTGAGACGATATTCCATAAGCACACAATTTCACTACAAGCGGCTTCTGTGGTACAGTGTCAATAGCCTTCCGGGAATGCAGAAATACGGAATCAATCTGAAATCGCTTGTCAATAGCATTCAGCACTTCATACGAATATAGAGTTAGTTGTGTTTCACAAAAACGATGTTTCCTAAGCCCTTGTTGACTGTGTGTTAATAGCACATAGACCGTTTTCTCAAGGTAATTCATAATGTTCGAACACAATATATGTTCCAAAATCCTGCCGCATATCGACGTTAATGATATGGGTCTGTAATTTAGTGGATTACTCCCACTACCTTTCTTGAATATTGATGTGACCTGTGCCAGTTTTTAGTCTTTGGGTACTGATCTTTCGTCGAGCGAACGGTTGTATATGATTGTTAAGTATGTAGCTAATGCATCAGCGTACTCTGTAAGGAACCTAATTGGTATACAGTGTGGACCAGAAGACTTGCTTTAATTAAGTGAGTTATGTTGCTTGACTACTCCGAGGATATTTGCTTCTACGTTACCCATGTTGGCAGCTGTTCTTGATTCTAATTCTGGAATATTTACTTCGTCTTCTTTTGTGAAGGCATTTCGGAAGGCTGTGTTCGGTAACTCTGCTTTGGCAGCACTTTCTTCGACAGCACTAGCGTGTAATCTGCACTGTGCATTGCGACGTGTACTTTCAAAATTTGGCACAAATGTGCCTACAAATGTCATCTGCATCGGTGCAAAGGCGTGGCGCGCTGCGACGGCGCCCTCTGGTTGGACGACGCTTCAGCCAGCAAGGCGTCGACATAACCGAAAAAGCCCAGAGCTCTCAAGTTCATGTGACGTGTAAGGTGACTTAATGATGTCACATTTGCAGCAAATTTCACCACAATTCTGCCCAACGCCCGCAGCAGTCATACTGTGGGAAGGTCGTCACACCCCCAATAACCAACATTTCAACCCTTCTTTTGACGCCTCTACTGTCGGGGTAAGAACGGCGACTCCCAACGTTGAAAGCACGCGTTTTTTTTGGGTGGCCGTGGTAAAGATTCCATACTTACCGCCGCGAATAGTCGACACGGAGAGGTCTCAGGGTATGGCATAGAGAGCGTCAAAGAAACCGCTCCATTCCCTGGAGCAATGACGCTCGCACACTTCACGGTCGTAAACGACAGTTCGGAGTGCGAAGAGCAACACGCTACGTTCTTAACAACCTGTGGCGCTGCTGACATGCCACTCTAAGGGCGTTGTGGACCTGTATCGACACTGACCGTGATCACGCCTCACCTCTTCGAAGTTCAGCTCGGCTGCAATTTTTCCTCTTGGAATCACTAGCGGCCGTTCAGATTTATTCAACGAAATTTAAACTTATGCTTTTTCCAGCACTCTTGTTTCGCACCCTTCTTTGAAATTTTGAAATGTGCATAGGGGCTTAATTATTAATTTTGAAAATACTTTTTTTTTTTTTTTTTAGCTGTATGTCCGATTACGCTGTGTCTCGTAAACGGTTGGCCCTGACTAGTATTATTACGCAATCTGACTGCATAGAACAACAACAAAGAATGAAATGAAAATTTTCGTTAACACAATTAATTAATTAAGTCCCCAGCAACTATAAAACCTACGAAACCAAAACACAAGTGTAACTGTTCTGTGTGTGGAAGTATGACTCAACGTACACATCTGGCACGGTTCTTCTTCAATAGGACAAGAAATTTCAAACACCATTTATACTGACGTAATTAAAAAATAGAAATACTATAATTGCGCAAGAAACCCAGAATTACACTCTAATACAAGAACACACGCCAGATGCTTTGTTGACTGAACCTGTAATGACACATTATTTAAGACATTGAGATAATAAAAAGAAATGGAAAAATTTTTTTTTCTTTTACCTTCATATATTGACCAAAAGCACTCTAATCATTACAATATATCTCCACACCGACTCGCTACTACCACATCTCAACAAGAACTTTTCAGTATCACATCTCAGCAAGCACTGCCTACTACGAGTTCTCGACGAGCACTATTCACTAGCACATCTCAACAAGCACTCTTCCCAAACACTGCCAGTGGAGGCGGCTGAATAATACTCTTTGGCGCAATCTCTGGCGCTGTGGCTCAGTGTAGCCACGTTTCAAATGATCATGGAGGGGTGAAACACTAATATATGCGTGAATACAACGGCAAAGGGTCACTCTATGACACACTTGGTGGCACCCGCCCACATTTACTGAAAAATTTGTAAATGCCCCATTATAGAGAAAAACTGCGAAATAGGCCTAGGTGCCAACAGGCAGGCAACTGGCATTGGAGGAGTGTCAAGTCCGTCATCTGTAATGAGGGGTTGTCGCCCAACCCTACGACGTCTGGACGTGATCTCACTTCCGTTTCACCACTTGCTGAAAACACTGACCACAGCATCCTCGAACACCCGACAAGGCGCGCATTTTCCGAAAGGCTCTCGCCATGTCTCCGTACCATCACAATCTGCCATTGGTCAAACTCAAATGGCGCACCTTCCACATTCTACACCATCGACAGCACTCTCACTGATTGTTAAATGCACCGTGCGTGTGTCTGCCGAGCAGTCATTCCTCGCCAGGTGACGCTGCTATCACCTGGACGGGTTTACATCCATCGGTCGGTGGCCAAAATGAGAGACTCCTTTGTACGCCACACGCACTTCTGAGCACCATCTAGTTTTGTATTCTCTTAAGGGAAACAGGGCAGGACGTTACTTAGTGACAGACGTATTCAATATACCGGGTGATCAAAGTCAGTATAAATTTGAAAACTGAATAAATCACGGAATAATGTAGATAGAGAGGTACAAATTGACACAAATGCTTGGAATGACATGGGGTTTTATTAGAACAAAAAAAAAGTTGAAAAAAATGTCCGACAGATACCGCTTCATCTGACCAGAATAGCAATAATTAGCATAACAAAGTAACACAAACCAAAGATGATGTTCTTTACAGGAAATGCTCAATATGTCCATCATCATTCCTCAACAATAGCTTTAGTCAAGGAATAATGTTGTGAACAGCACTGTAAAGAATGTCCGGAGTTACGGTGAGGCATTGGCGTCGGATGTTGTCTTTCACCATCCCTAGAGATGTCGGTCGATCACAGTACACTTGCGACTTCAGGTAACCTCAAAGCCAATAATCGCACGGACTGAGGTCTGGGGACCTGGGAAGCCAAGCATGACGAAAGTGACGGCTAAGCACACGATCATCACCAAACGACGAGCGCAAGAGATCTTTCATGCGTCTAGCAATATGGGGTGGAGCGCCATCCTGCATAAACATCGTACGTTCCAGCAGGTGTTTATCGGCCAGGCTATGGATGATGCGATTCTGTAAAATATCGGCGTACCTCTCACCCGTCACGGTAGCAGTTACAAAACCAGAATCACGCATTTCCTCGAAGAAAAAAGGCCCGATAATGGTAGATGTCGTAAATCCAACCCATACCGTGACTTTCTCGTCGTGCAATGGAGTTTCCACGACAGTTCTAGGATTTTCGGTAGCCCAAATTCTGCAGTTGTGAGCGGTGACAGACCCTCGGAGCGTAAAATGAGCTTCGTCGGTCCACAACACGTTACTCAACCAATCGTCATCTTCCGCCATCTTTTGAAACGCCCACACCGCAAATACCCTCCGCTTCGCTAAATCGCCAGGTAACAGTTCATGATGCCGATGGATTTTGTACGGAGAGCATCGGAGGGTACGCCTAAGTGCCAACCAAACAGTAGCGTATGAAATGCCGGTACGACGTGCGACTGCACGAGCGTTGACTTCCCCGTGCATAAACGAACCCGCTACAGTCTCCATTTCTTCCTGAACTGTCTCAGCAACATTACGCCTTGTGCTCGGTCTGCCACTACGGGGTCTATCGTCTAAACAACCCGTGGCTTCGAACTTCGAAATCATTCTCGCCACAGCTGAATTTGTCAACAGACCTTTACCCGTTCGAATCCTTTTCCTATGGCGACAGGATCGTAACGCTGAACTAGCAAATTCCCCATTCTGATAATACAGCTTCACTAAAAGGCCTTTTCGGGTAACGTCAACATTCTGCGACTGCTGGCGCATCTGATTCTCTCCCTCATTACAGCTCATTTTATACACGATTGTCATGCGCAGTCACTGACGTTTTGCTGTCCAGAGCCATCTGTCGGACATTTTGTGAATTTTTTTTTTGGTTCTAATAAAATCCCATGTCATTCCAAGCATGTGTGTCAATTTTTACCTCTCTATATTATTCCGTGGTTTATTAAGTTTTCAAATTTATACTGACTTTTTGATCACCCGGTATATAAAATACCTTTCCATGTATGGACTGTAGCTTTTTATGTACTTAAGAGGAATTATTTATGTTTCTCTGCAAAGATTATGAGCCTCGAACTGGAGCATATTTCCCATTCGTTTACTGCTACTGCATATAGAACAAAAGTAGTTTTACATTTCAACTCTTTTTTTTTTTTTTTTTTTTTTTTTTTTTTTTTTTTTTTTTTTTTTTGTAGTGGCTCAAAGCATATATAAGCCTGAAAGGAAATACTTTTGAGGCTCTGGTGAAAATTCTGAGCGTTAACCAGTACATCTTGCATATATCTAGCGTTATATAAGTTACAACAAAACCAGTTTCGTTGTTTCAGGTATATTTTATTTTATGGTATATAAGGATTGACTCCAGAAATTCATCAGGCACATGCATCCTCTACGCTGGTCAGGCACAACTCGGTTGGATTGCTCCTCCGCCGACTCCACGTGTCTTTAGTCTTGTAATGGTCTAAGTTGTCAGACACCACACGACGGTATACTTTCGTGTGGTTTGCAAACAGCTACGAAACCGACACCTTCTCAGCTTTTGCGCTTCCAGCGACTTGTACACGGCGGCGGCGTCATGGATATGTCCAAATACATCTGAGGCTCTGAAGGAAAAAGAGAGCACCTGGGCAAAAGTTTAGTGCGAGTTGTCGGTGCTCGTACATAGACACCTTGGCATACATTCATGTCGTTCGCAAAAATTTTTGATGCCGCCACCCTCAGCTTTTGCGTTTCCAGTGGCTTTACGCGTTGGCGGTCTCGTCGTCGTAGTCGAATAAATGGAACGATCTGAAAAAAACGAAAACGAGCGTACATGAGCCAGAGATTCTTTAGTAGAGTCGCGGGAGCCCGCACGTGCTGAGACACCACGGCATACCTTCGTATAGTTTGCAAACAAAGTCGACGCCACCACCTCCTCAGCTTTTGCACTTCCTGTGCTTTGTACACGGCAGAGGCGTCGTCCAAATACATTCGCTTCTGCAGCAGGCTGTTACTCGCAGCGACCTATCTCAGAAACTCTATCTAAGTTTCCCAGCGTCTTTCCTTACATAGAAGCATCACAATGCAAAGCGTGGTTTCCGTGAAAATGTGCTCTGACGTCATTTCTTCACCCATTACAATTACACATGCGTGTATCGACACTACACAATCGTCCGTGAAAGATGAAGCTAGGAAATTCACACCGGCTCACCCACTGATCTTGTGCTAGATATATAGACTGATAGCTATGTGACTTCAGTCAGTTTAATGGACTGTGCGGCTGGCCCTGGCGGAGGTTTGAGTCCTCCCTCGGGCATGGATGTGTGTGTTTGTCCTTAGGATAGTTTAGGTTAAGTAGTGTGTAAGCTTAGGGACTGATGACCTTAGGAGCTAAGTCGCATAAGATTTCACACACATTTTTTTGACTTCAGTCCCCAGATAGTATTTACGTATTTTGCAGAGACTATGATGTACACTGCGTTTCTAATATCTGTTTGCTATCTAGATTTGTATCAACGTTTTCTTCGCTTTTACGAGTTCGTTCGAGCGCCATACACTGTACTTTTAATTTTAGTGAGAGAGGTGGAACAACATGTATATTCTAATTTCGTGATTTATTTTCACAGCTTAACACAACCGAATACCCGTCAACACCTTTCTGACTTTGCATTCAGCTCCTGTGACGTTGTTGGCAAAGACCTTTATCGAAGAGGGCGGAGGGGATGAAAGAGTTTCAGGGAACCCAATTTTCCTTGGAGTGGGAAACTATCCCTAAAAGGGAGAGTAATTAGCAATGATTAACGCTATGACGACGCAGATGGCAATGGAGATCTTGTCATTAATGGTGCATAATGTGTCTATAAAAGAAAAGTGCACTATTACAGGCGAGTCACATTAAACCAGCCTGCAGAATTACAACCCCTTCTCCAAAATATGGTAATTTGCTCCATTTATATAGTAAGCAACGTATGAGACTGCTAAACAGGGGACTCGAATTCTATGCTAGGTACTGGAAAACTGTCATCGTGGGTTGGAAGACAGCTGTCCAGCTACGTGGCATCCCTGGAGTACTAATACCCAGAGACTGCTTAAGCAGAGAACGAGGCTGCGGTTAGTCGTCATAATACTAGTGTGCTACCTGACGATACAACTTTTTTTTCGGTCATCAGTCTTCTGACTGGTTTGATGCGGCCCGCCACGAATTCCTCTCCTGTGCCAACTTCTACATCTCAGAGTAGCACTTTATAGCGTCCCCAGTGCTATATTACGAAAAGACTTAAAAAACAGTATTTATAAAGAAGAGACATTTAAAAATTGAATAATATATTTTTATCATGTAGCCGTGAAATAATAATTTCTCTGGGTAGGTTTCGAGTGCAAGGAAATGTAACAAAATGATCTAAAGAGATGACAAGATACGCTCTTTTGTTAATTTTTTAGTCGTCTTCACTTCTTCTCTTGTCTTGATTGCGTGTAGACGGACATCTTTCGAGTGCTGGCAAATGTGAACATATTTGTATGAGTTAAACAGATAATGCGTTGATTTAATATTATTGTGCACTTTTAATTTGTAGGAGGTGATCCCTATTTCATGTCCGCCTTCCTTGAATTAACCTGCATTCAAGTCATCTACAGTTCAACAATCGCAGCGACCGATGCAGCCAACTACGCCACTACGTGGCGATATTAACTTATGAAAAATTAGCGGAAGCGAAAAACTCGCCCGCTATTAACATAATATTAGTTTTTCTCCACAGCCGCACTACGTTGCAGAAATACGTAGCTTTAAGATTCTTATTTTCAGTACCATAGCCAACAGCCAGAGCCAGGACTCCGACTACAATACAATGGTTAACGGAGGTAAGAAAAAATACTCTCGCGCGTGTGTGGGCCGCAATTGTAATTAATAACTAAAGATTTCTTGCTTTAAAGTGAACTGACTAGCCGAGGAAATTGATATGAAAAGTTTATTCGAATGTTCAACTTGCATGCTCATGTTTTAAGATTCAGCGAGTCTAACATTCATTAACGTAACAAATAATTTAAGATTAATATTGTTAAAAGGGAGAACTTCACAAAAGCATTTAACCGTAAATCAAAATTGAATGAAATATCATTTTTATTAAGTCCCACCACGTAAGTCGGCAACAATCAAAAAACCAAAATAACAATAATAATATATTAAATTACGACGGCCGACGGACGCGAGATTGGCGCCGCAACTTTGGGGCCCGATCAGTATGATTCTATTGTAATGAATGTAATTATGTATGTGTCTAATTGTTGTAAAATATTAATGCTTATATGAATTCTTTTACATGCACAACAACAAAACCACACCCTGAGGAGATCTGGAGAAGAAAAAGTGTAGAAAAGAAAAAGGATAGCGAGAAAGAAAAATAAGTAACGTAAGGCCTATTGTGTAAGCATCCTGTGTAGTTCTGTGCGGAACATCGAACCCATGTGCACATGAGGTACCTTCGGTGTTTTGTGTATTTATGTGTTTATTTTTGGAGGGGATAATTATTCGTTTTGTGTATTTATATGTTTATTTTTGGAGGGGATAATTATTCGTGGCCGGCCAGAGTGGCCGTGCGGTTCTGGGCGCTACAGTCTGGAACCGCGTGACCGCTACGGTCGCAGGTTCGAATCCTGCCTCAGGCGTGGATGTGTGTGATGTCCTTAGGTTAGTTAGGTTTAAGTAGTTCTAAGTTCTAGGGGACTGATGACCACAGCAGTTAAGTACCATAGTGCTCAGAGCCATTTGTACCATTTTTGAATTATTCGTGTGTGTATCAGTGTTAAAGATTCGTCAGTGGCTTGAAGTGAATTTATTATGGGTAAGATAGGACAAGCTAAAGCATCCGTACCAGACGAACAAAATTTTGTTAATATGGGAAGTGAGGGTCAGTGGCAAAACGCAAACGAATCCCAAGCCACCGCCTCGGATAACATAATTTCCGGAGCGAGGGACGAGGATCTGTGGACGGTGAATGACGCTCCACAGCAGAATGGGAATAGAATAACAACAACTCCACTGCCTGGGCAGGGGGGCCAATCGAGTGCTAGATTAAGCGGGGCACCAGTATGCTCGCCAATTGCAGACCCTTTTGCTGAATTTCTGCGTAGGCTCGAAGAAAGAGATAGGGAAAGAGACGAAAAACTGGCTCAGATCCTCTATGAGCAAGAGCAACAAAGAGAACAGAAAGAAAGGGAGAAAGAAAGAATGTCAGAACAGAGGGAAAAACAAAGAGACGAAAAACTGGCTCAGATGCTACATGAGCAGGAGAAAAAATTAACGCAAATGCTACATGACCAAGGGAAAGAACTTACGCAAAAGCTCAGTGAGCAAGAGCAGTGCAGTGAAGCGAAGTTAGACAGTGTCCAAAGCGAACTTGCCGAGATGCGGGACGCGTGCAAAGAAATACCCGATCTTGTGCAAAGCTTAGCCGGCGAGATGCAAAAACTACAGATATCGCAGGCTAGGCTTGAAGACAATGTCCAAACTTTAACCAACCGCGTGGATAATGTGGAGATAGATGCACGGAAAAGTATTGATACATATTTGGAAGTGCAAGCTCAAAAAGTCGAAAAAGAATTAAATGAATGGCTAGAAGTAAAGGATCGCGAGATATCTGCAAAGATTGAAAGCGACATAAAAACAGCTGTAGAACAAGCGACTGCGGCCGCAAGTGTAAATATTGACACTAGCGCTGCGGCACTACATGGCGAATTAACACAGATCAAATCCCGTGTGACAGCGGAGTTGCCAAATTGGCAACAGGAGGTCGCGCGGAGACTGTCTGTGTTGGAAAGCAAAGTAAACAGTGGCGGACAGATAATGAATCCGACTCCGCGTACTGATTACTATAATAACGCAGACTGTATGCAGGGTGTGAGTGCGCAACCGCGACATAATGTGAATTATGAGCACAAACAACATGCGATACCGCGCAGCGCACATCACGAAGTAATGAATGTCCCAAAATGTAGCAATCAGATGTGCAAAAAAGAGGACAATGTAATAAAACACAGGACATTCCAACCCTTCAATAGCGAAAAACGAAATGTCCACCCTGTGGTATTTATTAAGAGCTTCAGGAATGTGTTTCCCAGGACATGGACGGAAAGACAAAGAATACAGTTCATGGTCTCCTTTATTCAAGGTGACGCGGCACTGTGGGCCACCGACGTGTCCGGAAAATGTCTAACGATGCAACAGTTTGAAGGTGCATTCTTACAAAAATTCTGGTCCGATAGCGTCCAAGAAAGACTACGCAAGGAGTTGTACAGTCCAGAAATGTACAATCCTAAGATGGGAACGTTACGCAAATGTTTTGAAAAGTATATAAACAAAACCAGGTACTGGGACGAGCCAATGTCCGATCGTGATATAATCAGATTAATAAAAATGAAGTTGCCCAGTGAAATTAAAAGATATTTCATCAATGTGCCGGAATACGATACGGAACAATTCATGGAAATAGTGAATTCTGTTGACTTATTGATCGAAGATATGAAAACCGAAAACAAGTGGAACCACGCAGGCTGTAATCAACAAAAAGCCGATTACAATGGCAGCCACAGTAAAGGTAGTAACTTAGTATCAAATGGTAACGGGAATAGACAAGAGCACCGGCAACAGAATCGAGGCACAAACAATGGCAATGGTTATAACGGCAACGGTTATAATCGTCAAAATCGAAAGAGACATCATGATGGACGCATGACTAATGGATATAATGGTAACGGCAATCCGCAATGGCGGAACAACCGAAACCAGTGGCGTAGTAGTAATGAACCGACACCACAGTGGCAACAAAACACAGCGCCACAATGGAACGCCAACCCAGGTCCGTCACAGAACATGTCAGGAAGTTACAACCGACCACCGCAAAACCAGAGCCATACACAGTATCAAAATACGCCATCGGGGAGGCAGGGCGGCCAACCCAACAGTAGCAACAACAACAACCAGAACCACAATGTAAGGTTAGTGGAAGTGACAGACAACTGTCAACCCACTAATACTCTTTCGTTAAACTGAAGACAGCCATAATATACTCTCCGTTGTTGGCTGCAGGATGGTGTAGTGAGGGCAAATTCACGGATGACAGCCATAAACTTTGTATGCTGAGGTACAATGAGGGAATAAAAATAGAAAAGGAACTTGTAGACATACCGCAGAAATGTAACCGAACCGACAAAAGTGTTGTGCAGGCTATATTGCAAGCAGATATATACGGAGCACCAATACAGATAATAGTCGATACCGGTGCGTCAACCAATGTCATGAGTGCAAATTTTTACAAGTACTTGAGTCAAAATAATAGAATACCAGTCTTGCCAGTGAAGAATTGTCGTGTAACAGGTGCAATAGGTGCACAATCTCATATCATAAAGCACCAGGTGCAAGTCGAGTTTACGGTAGGAAATGAAGCAATGAAAAGCTCGTTCCTAGTAGTTAAGGGATTAGGTGTTGCTTGCATCCTGGGGATGGAATTTTTACGCCAGAGGGACGCAAAAATCGACCTCTTGTGCGGAGAAGTAAGCCTTATGAATGAGGGTAGACGTGTAATTTTGCCATTGTTGAGGTCACGGGAAGTGCACGGTAAATATTGCCGGAGCTTTCAGTCTAGATTCGAAGGAATAAAGGTAATGAATTTATATTCTGACTTAAGTACAAGACAAGTATATTATAAAGAATTTATTACTGAAGACAAAGAGGAAAAGGGAAACTGATAGCCATGAAAGTCAGGGAGTCAGAACATTTGACTGAAGCACAACAAAACGAATTGACTCAGCTACTTACAGATTATGAGAATGTGTTTTCGGAAAAAACCCGGTGTTATTGAGGGCTACACCTATAACATCGAAGTGGTACCTCACGATACTTTCTGTCAAGCAAACTACACCATCCCGTGGTCAAAGAAGGAGGCAGTTACGAAGCAAATAAGAAAAATACTTACAAAGACTTAAGAAGTTAGCGCAGTAGAGTAACGTTTACATATGTGTGTAGTAGGTTAAGTTTAGAGTGTATTTTTTCTGTGTGTAAATGTTCAGATTTTAGTGTAACATTTAAAGACAATGAGGCACACAAGATTAGTGTGATTCAATTTTGTAGATGTTAAGGAATAATAGCATTTTTAAGTAATTGCATTTTGAAGGAAAAATGAACGTAGGTTTAAGAATAATTTACAAATTTCATTTTTAAAATAAAATGCTTTAAAAATATTTTTAAAAAAATTCAACAGCATGTAATGATGAAGGAATTTTTCATTAGTGTATCCTGAATGTTTTTGAACTGTAGTAGTAATGAAACTTATGAAATTCAATATTATAGTGTATATGTTGTTCCATGTATTTATATCTATACCGATCTTGAAATATACTCAATCATAATTTACTAAACAACACGAGTGCAGGGCGTACATCACCCAAGGTACCTCATGTGTTGTGGGCAAGGTAAAAAGCAAATCAGTAAACGCGACTACCGCTAAGCACTGTTAAAATATATTGCCATCTGCTAAGGCAGAGATTTGCACGAATTTATAGTGTAAATAAAAGTCACAAATCTAACATTAATCTAGGAACTTGCACGCTAGGCCTAGATTATAAAAGTGTACAATAATGCGAGAGGCAAAGTTTCGTAAAGTCGAGCCTGGCTCTGGAGGGCAAGTACGCAATGAGTGGGCAGACATGACATGGGGACTAACCTCAGATGAGACGGAAATACAATTGCATAGTCAAAAAATCTGAAAGCAAGTACGACTCTAAGTGGAAAATGAAAAGAGATAATTAGTGCGAGAAACTGGTAAAATCCAGCACGAGCCAAAATCCAGTTCAGACTGAATGAAATACATTAGTGTTTGTGAACTAATCGAAACAGTTACTTTAAGCAGTTTGAAAAACTGTGAAGGTGAAACTGTGATACGGACAGTGAAGTGCTAGTATTGAACGTTCAACAGCGGTAAGGACGCCAAACGCCAATATTACGCACGAAAAACTGTGAATTTGCTTATGAATGTGAACTGTTAACGTGAAGTGAAGACACAGACAATATTTTTGGGACAGACTGTAGTTTCAGTGAGCACAATAATGCGAGATTGGAATGCAATGCGTGGACTGTTGCAAAACAGCGACCGCACAAACGGCGAATGTTTGTGCTAAGCTCGTACTGGGACACTCACCAGTGCCTGCGAGTGCGGCGAGACCATAAATAATTTTATCAAGACAAAAACTGACGTGCAATGGAAACAGTGGCGCATCAAAACTTCATTCACGGGAGAAGATCCATGTCATGTATTCTGCAGGACAGTGCTGGCTTGACACTCGGAAACTGGCGAAAACTTAACAACAACTGCCGCACTAATAAATGCTTCTTTCCCACTAGCGTAACCATCTGCAGCGGGAAACAAATATTACATTGGTTGTGTGTATGTTTCATGTAGTACGTCGGAGATGCGTAGCAGAGCTGACTTCTACCAACAAGCGAGGGGGGCGAATATCATCCCACTCCGCCACGCCCGGACGAGACAGAAGCGCATCGCCAACCGTGCAGCCGATCAGCTGATTCTGACGTTCCACGACGGCGAGAGACACGCTGGTGTCAAACGGGCGTTGACCTCTCCGCAGCCGCCGCGAACGCCGAGCACCGAACACACCAACCGGCGCCGTCGCGAGCTAAACGTCGCGGCGTAGACCATCAACGACACCGTATCCAATGACATCCCAGAAACAATTAAGTGAAAGTCACCAAAGCAGTTAGTCTATCGCTCCGCCGAGGTTTTCCCCAGGGTTTCGCTACGGCCGCGCCAAATGGGGAGCGAACAGTTGACACCCCTGGGACTTCAAGTATTACGGACTAACTCGTGATTGTATACCTTGAACTCTGCAAAAGTTGCAACCCTAAGAAGAAGCAGCCAAAATGAAACTAATTGTATTCTATGTCCTTTTCTTTTGTACATGACTGTATACGTAACCAATTGTATAATACATTGTTATGTAAATAACTTCATCTGTATTACACTTTGTGTGCAACAAACCTCAGTAATTACAACGGTTTAAACATACGATGTGACATATGTAGACTGTGAAAGAAAAATCTGCGTGTGGACACTATGGACATCAAGTAGGAAATATTTATGTCACAAAACACGAACATTTTTTATGACGTAAACATTTCGGGGGGCAATATAGCGTCCCCAGTTCTATATTACGAAAAGGCTTAAAAAACAGTATTTATAAAGAAGAGACATTTAAAAATTGAATAATATATTTTATCATGTAGCCGTAAAATAATAATTTCTCTGGGTAGGTTTCGAGTGCAAGGAAATGTAACAAAATGATCTAAAGAGATGACAAGATACGCTCTTTTGTTAATTTTTTAGTCGTCTTCACTTCTTCTCTTGTCTTGATCGCGTGTAGACGGACATCTTTCGAGTGCTGGCAAATGTAAGCATTCAAGTAATTTACAGTTCAACAATCGCAGCGGCCGATGCAGCCAACGACGCCATTACGTGGCGATATTAACTTATGAAAAATTAGCGGAAGCGAAAAACTCGCCCGCTATTAACAGAATATTAATTTTTCTCCACAGCCGCACGACGTTGCAGAAATACGTAGCTTTAAGATTCTTATTTTCAGTACCATAGCCAACAGCCAGAGCCAGGACTCCGACTACAATACAATGGTTAACGGAGGTAAGAAAAAATACTCTCGCGCGTGTGTGGGCCGCAATTGTAATTAATAACTAAATTGAATGGCTCTGAGCACTATGGGACTTAACATCTATGGTCATCAGTCCCCTAGAACTTAGAACTAATTAAACCTAACTAACCTAAGGACATCACACAACACCCAGCCATCACGAGGCAGAGAAAATCCCTGACCCCGCCGGGAATCGAACCCGGGAACCCGGGCGTGGGAAGCGAGAACGCTACCTCACGACCACGAGATGCGGGCGTAATTAATAACTAAAGATTTCTTGCTTTAAAGTGAACTGACTAGCCGAGGAAATTGATATGAAAAGTTTATTCCAATGTTCAACTTGTATGCTCATGTTTTAAGATTCAGCGAGTCTAAAATTCATTAACGTAACAAATAATTTAAGATAAATATTGTTAAAAAGGAGAACTTCACAAAAGCATTTAACCGTAAGTCAAAATTGAATGAAATATTATTTTTATTAAGGCCCACCACGTAACTCGGCAACAGTCAAAAAATCAAAATAACAATAATAATATATTAAATTACGACGCCCGACGGACGCGAGAACTTGCAGCCTACATCCTCAATTATTTGCTGTATTTACTCCAATCTCTGTCTTCCTCTACAGTTTTGCCCTCTACAGCTCCCTCTAGCACCACGGAAGTCAATCCCTCATGTCTTAACTGATGTCCTATCACCCTGTCCCTTCTCCTTATCAGTATTTTCCACACATTCCTTTCCTCTCCGATTTTGCGTATAACCTTCTCATTCCTTATCAGTCCCGTGTTTGATACTAGTCTACTAGATACTAGTAGACTTCTCTTAGCCAGGAATGCCTTTTTTGCCATTGCTAGTCTGCTTTTGGTGTCCTCCTTGCTCCGTCCGTCATTGGTTATTCTACTGCCTAGGTAGCAGAATTCCTTAAATTCATCTACTTCGTGACCATCAATCCTGATGTTAAGTTTCTCTCTGTTCTCAGTTCTGCTACTTCTCATTACTTTCGTCTTTCTTCGATTTACTCTGAATCGATATTCTGTACTTGTTAGATTGTTTATTCCATTCAGCAGATGACGCTTTTTCACTTTCACTCAGGATAGCAATGTCATCAGCGAATCGTATCATTGATATCCTTTCACCTTGAATTTTAATTCCATTCCTAAACCTTTCTTTTATTTCCGCCATTGCTTCTTCGATCTACAGATTGAACAGTAAGGGTGAAATGATTCTTGAGTTTCTCCCGGCGTATTTGATAATCAAAATATCCACGGGTATGCTGCCGGTCTATAGTGTCCAACGGGCACAATATTTCGGCGATCAAACATGTAGCCATCATCAGGTGAACTGACGGACTGAGCTCCTGTGAACGTGCCGGCACGGAGATCCGTACGCTACGGCTGCTCAGAGGGAACTGGGTTCGGTCTGTCTGCGTGGTCTGCGTGACTTCTTCGCGAAGAAACTTCAGTCTTCGAGTAAAGCGGAGTTCACAACATATACATGTTTTGCCTCCTATTTATTCTGGCGGTGCGTCTTCTAGAGGTGATTGGCTTCTGGTTGTTTCCACTGTGTCTTCTTCTTCAGTTACAGCCTATGCCGTAAGGAGCTGGGGCCAGCGTGTGTTGGCATTGCGCCGTATCTTCTGCCCCAGAGAGCGTATGTACCGGTTCTCGGATTGCCGCGCCTGTTCGTAGAAGCGGCGGGCAACCATACGGACGTGGTCCTTGACTTTGCGGACCTCAGCGAGGTCGTGCAGTGGTCCAGATGGGAAGTCCCGCGGCAGGTGCAGCGCGAGGCGGAGAGCCCTGTTCTGCAGAGATTGTAGTTTCTTCAGGTGGTCGTCTGCCGCATTCCCCCAGACGACAGCCGCGTAATCGAAGACAGGGCGGATTAGCGCCCTGTACAACGTGACGCCCAGTCGCGGAGGAAGAGTCGACGTCGGGTTGAGCAGGGGGTAGAGCTGGAGAAGTCGACCCCTTGCTTTGTTTACGACGCCCTTCACGTGTGGGCCCCAAGTGAGGCGGCGATCTATGGTGACCCCAAGATACTGCGCTGTCGGTCGCCAGTTGACAGGACTGCCTCCAACGACGAGTGGGGGCAGAGCGGCTGGGATGACACGACGGGTTGCAATGAAAAATTGCGTCTTGGCGCCATTGAACTGCAGTTTCCACTTGACGGCCCAATCGGCTAGGGTGTCGACAGCGTGCTGCAACCTCTGGCGAAGTGTGTCCGCGCGCATACTTCGTGAGTATAGCGCAGTGTCGTCGGCGTACAGTGCTAGATGCACACGAGGGACCGTCGGCGTATCAGCCGTGTAGAGCGTGTACAGGATCGGCCCCAAGACCGACCCTTGTGGCACGCCTGCTCTGATGGGACGGACTGTCGACAGGCCAGTTTCTGCACGGACGTGAAAAGTCCGTCCAGCGAGGAAGGACCGTAGCAGACGGATGTGGGATCCAGGGACCCCCATTTCGAGAAGTTTGAAGAGCAGCCCATCGTGCCAGACGCTGTCAAAAGCGCGCGAGACATCAAGGAAGACTGCTCCGAAGTATTCGCGCCTCTCCAGGGAATCGAAGGCTTCCTCCACGAGTCGGAGAAGTTGGTGCTCCGTAGAGTGGCCCTTACGGAAGCCGAACTGGGCATCTGGGAGTAGAGCTTCGGCGGTGACGTGTTGCTGTAGCCTCTTCAGGTAGATGCGCTCGAAAACTTTCGAGATGGCAGGCAGCAGACTAATCGGGCGATAGCTCTTCGGCTGCCGGAGATCTTTTCCCATCTTAGGAATAGCCACAATCTCAGCATGCTTCCACTGCAGGGGAAAGTGACCGGTGCGAAAGATCTTGTTGAAGATTGCAGCCAGGTGAGTAGAGGCGTCCTCAGGCAGTTGTTTCAGCATGGCAGTGGAGACGTCGTCAGGGCCTGCAGCTCTCTTTGGATTGAGGGCCTTCAGAGCCGCCGAGACTTCTTCAGGAGTTGTGGCCTCTATGTCATCATCGCCCTCCGTTTCCAGATAGCGAGGGAGCCGGGCAGCGACCATCCCTTCATGTTCTGCGTCCAGTGGATCCTCTACAGGCTTGAAGTTCTCTTCAAAATCATCGGCGAGGGCATCAGCCTTCGCGTTTGGTTCACAGACAGTTCCGGTTGCAGTTCGGAGAGGCGGCATACGCTGCGTTCGCCGTAGGAAGTGTTTCGCGGTCCTCCAGGCAGACCCGTCGTCAAGCTGAAGAGTCGCCACACGGCTAGCCCACTCCCAGTTGCGGTGATTGTCCACAGCCACCGTGATTTCGCGCCGCATACGGTTGAGTTGCCGTTTGGTGGCGGGGTTCCGTGTACGCTGCCATTCGCGGTACACTCTGTTCTTCTCGGCAATTTGTGCAAGGAGATCGGGGAGCAGCTGTCGAGAGTGGTCCTGGCGCTCGCGTCTGGGCGGAGCCGCTTCATTGACTGCGGCGAGGGCGGCGTCCGTGAAGTGGAGGAGGGAATCTTCAGCTTCCGCGTCGTCTACAGGTGGCATCCCAGCTAGGGACTCGGTCAGGGTGTGGCGAAAGAGATCCCAGTTGACTCCAGAGAGTGACACCCCACGCCTGGGTAACTGAAGTGGGTCGAGGTCGACGTCAAAAACAACTGGCACATGGTCAGAGGAGAGAACATTCCGTGTCGAGGCGAGGATGCGGTGCGGAATGCCTTTCACGACCGCGAAGTCGACGATGTCCGGCTGTCCATTAGCGGGGAAGATGGTGGGATCATAGGGACCCACTACCACGGCGTCATTGCGATCCACGATTCGGAGGACGCGGCGTCCGTCTCTGTTGGTGAGTCGTGAACGCCAAGCGACGTGCTTGGAGTTATAGTCTCCAGCGATGAACAGCTTGCCTCCGATGGGGAGAAGAGATTCTAAGTCCGCATCTACCCATGGACGCGACGGTGGTTTGTAGATAGCAATGAAGGTTATGGCTCCCGCTGACGTGTGCGCGACAACTCCAATCGCCTCCAGAGTCACGAGCGGCGGCAGTTGAATCTGGTGGTGACGGATCCCATTCCGTATGTAGATGGCCATTCCTCCGCCGGCAGTTGGCCTGTCAGCACGGTAACAGGAGTAGTTCGGCGCTTTGACTGCAATGCCTGGTTTAAGGCGGGTTTCGCTGAGCAGACAGATGTCCACGGCTTCATCACGAAGAAATTGACGAAATTCGCCAGCTTGTGTGCGTAGACAGAGGGTGTTCCACGCGGCGACCGTGAGTCCTCTAACACTTCCCATGATGAGTAGTGGAGGAGTGTCTGGTGGCTGCCGGAGTGGCAATCGTCTGTGCAGCGGTCAGGTGCTGCGTGAGGACATCAAGCAGTTTTGTTGTGCGCGCCACAAGTGCGGTGAGTTGAGTAATCAGACTGGCGATGTCCGTGGCGGAGGCGGCAGGAGCCGTATCTTCGCTGGCGCCGATGGAAGTGGCCACCTCTTCGCCATTGTATGTGGCTTCTTCTGGGGCGTTGGTTGTGCGACCCCCCGTCTTGCGCCGGCCGCCGCGGCGTTGGGGGCGTGCACCAGACGTCACGGGTAGGGCAGCAGAGGAGGGGCCCGATTCCGGGTCCGCGCCGCGGCGTTGGGGGCGTGCACCAGACGTCACGGGTAGGGCAGCAGAGGAGGGGCCCGATTCCGGGTCCGCGCCGCGGCGTTGGGGGCGTGCACCAGACGTCACGGGTAGGGCAGCAGAGGAGGGGCCCGATTCCGGGTCCGCGCCGCGGCGTTGGGGGCGTGCACCAGACGTCACGGGTAGGGCAGCAGAGGAGGGGCCCGATTCCGGGTCCGCGCCGCGGCGTTGGGGGCGTGCACCAGACGTCACGGGTAGGGCAGCAGAGGAGGGGCCCGATTCCGGGTCCGCGCCGCGGCGTTGGGGGCGTGCACCAGACGTCACGGGTAGGGCAGCAGAGGAGGGGCCCGATTCCGGGTCCGCGCCGCGGCGTTGGGGGCGTGCACCAGACGTCACGGGTAGGGCAGCAGAGGAGGGGCCCGATTCCGGGTCCGCGCCGCGGCGTTGGGGGCGTGCACCAGACGTCACGGGTAGGGCAGCAGAGGAGGGGCCCGATTCCGGGTCCGCGCCGCGGCGTTGGGGGCGTGCACCAGACGTCACGGGTAGGGCAGCAGAGGAGGGGCCCGATTCCGGGTCCGCGCCGCGGCGTTGGGGGCGTGCACCAGACGTCACGGGTAGGGCAGCAGAGGAGGGGCCCGATTCCGGGTCCGCGCCGCGGCGTTGGGGGCGTGCACCAGACGTCACGGGTAGGGCAGCAGAGGAGGGGCCCGATTCCGGGTCCGACGAATTCTGCACAGGTGGAGTGGCGCAGTTTAGTAGTGGATGTCGTGCCCCTGCGTCTTCAAAAACATCGCGGGTGTGGGAGTCTTCATTGCGGCGACGTGCCTGTGGGCCTGCATGGTCGGCGTCATCGCTGTTGGGTCGGCGGGGCGCCAGTCCTCTGGCGACAACCGTGGCGTGGGAGATTGTAGGTTCAGCCTTGGCAGACTTCTTCTGTTTCGCGGCGACTGGCTGGCCTCGCTGACGAGCACTGGCGCGTCTCCAAGCTTCACAGCCGCGGTAGCTGGCAACGTGAGCCCCCCCACAGAGAGCGCACGTTGGCTGCTGCTTCCGAGGGATGGGGCAGTCCTTCGCTGGGTGTGCACCGGCGCACTTCACACATTTTTCAGGCATGGAGCAATGCCGGGCGACATGGTTGATGCCCTGGCACCGGTAGCACTGAACAGGGCCTCTCTTGGCGCGCAAGTCTTCTGTGGTCACCGAGACGTTGGCGAGTCGGGTGAGCTGGTAGAGCTTCCTGTTCTCGATTGTATCGGATGCGATGACGAGAAACAGGGGCATGTAGTCACGTGATTTGGGCTGCTTCATCTTGACCACAGTTCTGACACTGAAGTCGAGCTCTTCGAGTTCTTCTTTAATGTGATCCGGCTCCATGTTGAAGGGCAGATGCCGGATGACAATCTTCAGGACGCGGTCCGGTGTGGTGGCGTGAGTGAAGAAAGGGATTGCCCTTTCAGACGCCTCCTGCGTCACGCGTCGGTAGTCGTCTGCTGAGCGCAGCGTAATCTTGTACATGTCTCGTCCGGCGACCTTCACATTGTAGACGGCCGTCGTCCAGCTGTTGAGAAGCTGTTACAGCTGCCGGAAGGTCCCTTCGTATTTCAGAACGATCGGCGGAAGTGGCGCATCCCTCCTTGGCGCCGTGGAAGGGCGCGGTGGTTCCTCTGGGGCATCCTCAAGGGCAGCAAAAGTGTTGGCAGTGAATGCCGGCTCGTGGGTGGACAGCACCCGTCGTCGCGCTGTATGGCGTCGCTTCGGGCGAGTGAATCCGTCAGCATCTTCAGCAGGCGTTCGTTTCGATCGCTTCTCAGCCGGGGAGCTGCGCCCGCCGGTAGGGGCCGTATCGTCTTCTCTTCTACTTTTGCCGGATTGCCGACGAGGTGGTGGTACGGCAGACGGCTCGTCTTCTTCCGACTCCGGAAGCGGAACTGTAAGCGCATCCATAGCGATATCCATCATGTCCTCATTCGTTGCGTGGTCCGTCATAAGTGGGGGGCCAGATGGGGCCGCCGACGTAGAAAGCTCCGCCGGACGGCGTTCTGCCACACCCTTCGCAGTACGTAGCTCCGTTCGCTTCGACATCTCTCACGCGAATGGTGGGTTCGGTCGCGGCGGCGGCCGATTTAAATACCCTCCGCCCGCGGCGCGCTCCCTCCGCCGTCCGCGCCCAGCGCCACGGTCGCGCGGTGGAACAGATTGCGACGGCGTCTGAGATGACGTCGGTGTGATGGCTCTGTCCGCCGTGGTCGTCACAACTATACGTCTGCTCGATTTACTCTTGATTAACCCGATCGCTGGTTCCCAAGCCTTGCTAAGATTATAGCCACAGTCACGGTTTATGAGGTCGTCATTGGTGTGAACTTCGATGGCCTCTCTAACAACGCTGTCCCAATATCTCGACGTCTGTACCAGAATCCTCGTGCTGTCATACTCCATGGCGTGATTTTCCGACAAACAATGTTCAGCGACCGCCGACTTGCTCGGATACATCAGTCGAGTGTGCCTCTGGTGTTCACGGCATCGATCCTCGACGGTACGCATCGTCTGACCAATATACGACTTGCCACATTGACACGGAATCTGGTACACGCCGGCCTTCCTCAAACCGAGGTCATCTTTGGCGCTCCCCACCAGTTCACGAGTTTTATTTGGAGGACAAAACACAGTTCCGACCCGGTGTTTCTTCAGAATGCGGGCGATTTTTCCCGAGAGTGCGCCTGTGTATGGAATAAATGCAGTGCCTACCTCCTCCCTCGTGACTTCATCCATCTCAACAGGTTGTGCTGCAGTGGTTGGGCGGAGAGCACGTTGAATCTGCCACTCTGAGTACCCGTTTTTTCGAAATACAGTTCTCAGATGTTCCAATTCCTGGGGTAGACTCTCTGCGTCAGAGATAGTGCGCGCCCTATGTACTAGAGTTTTAAGTACCCCATTCCTCTGTGAAGGGTGGTGGCAGCTGTCTGCATGCAAATACAGATCTGTGTGCGTAGCCTTCCGATACACCCCATGACCTAGGGTGCCGTCAGCCCTTCTCTTGACCAAGACGTCAAGGAAAGGTAATTTACCCTCCGTTTCAGTCTCCATAGTGAATTTGATGTTGGGGTGTATGGAGTTTAGATGTGTAAGGAAGTCAAGGAGTTTATCCATACCATGTGGCCAGATGACGAACGTGTCGTTAACGTAACGGAAAAAGCAAGTAGGTTTCCATACGGATGACGTCAGGGCTTCCTCCTCGAAGTTCTCCATGTACAAATTCGCTACCACCGGTGAGAGTGGGCTACCCATGGCGACTCCCTCCGTTTGTTCGTAGTATTCTCCATTAAAAAGAAAATACGTGGAAGTCAAGACATGCCTAAAAAGTTCAGTGGTCTTCTCGTCAAACTTCTGACTAATCAATTCTAGTGACTCTCGCAGGGGTACCCTCGTAAACAAGGAAACGACGTCAAAACTCACCATGATATCTGACTCATCCAACCTGAAGCTATCAAGGCGTTTAACAAAATCCACGGAATTACGGATGTGATGAGGGCATTTACCCACATAAGGACTTAATATTCCCGTCAGGTATTTGGCCAACAAATATGTAGGTGCCCTGATGTTGCTGACAATGGGGCGTAATGGTACCCCCTCTTTGTGAACCTTCGGGAGTCCATATAGTCTAGGTGGTACCGGACCTTGGGGTAACAATTTCTTAGCGTCACCCTCCGGTAAATCTGCGTCCTTGAGAAGCGCCCTCGTCTTGTTCTCCACCTTCTTTGTAGGGTCAACGCTGATCTTCTTGTAGGAATCGTCATTTAGCAGGCTCTGCATCTTATCAGTGTAGTCCTTATGGGAGACAACAACTGTACCATTGCCTTTGTCAGCCGGTAAGACAACAATTTCAGAGCGCTCCCTCAGATCACGAATGGCCGCCCTCTCTTTACTGCTGATATTTGACTTCATCGGCTTGGATTTCGTCAACGCACGACAAGTTTCACGACATATTTCCTCGGCTGATTCTGGCGGAAGTCGGTCGAGCTGCAACCTGTTCAACAGCACTAACAATTTCTGCGACCGGAGTGAACTTGGGGGTGGGAGCGAAGTTGTGACCTTTCTGCAAAACCCAGACCGCATCATCACTCAACACCATGCCACTCAAATTGATGACAGTCTTGCACGGAACCTGCAGGGATGGTTTGTCAAGGAGGCGTGAGAACTTAGCTGTTTGACGTCCCGTAGCCTTCTTATGGGCGGAATCAGCTGACACCCAGGTGACACCATCAATCCAATCCCAGGAACAAGAAGTGAACTTACTAGCCAGTTGCAAATGTAGTTTGAGTAATTCCTGTGAGATAAACTCAAGGCTCCGGCGGGTGAATTGCACTCTCTCACGTACCAATGTGTGGCTGGCTCGTTTCTTGATTCTCTTAGCTGCTGCAGAATCGATGTGATGCATAACCTTAGCAAAATTTGGAAAAACATTCTCGGAACGACACCTCTTTAGAAAGGCAAGAGTACTTAGCAAACGACATCTACGGTGGCGCAACTTTTCATATATGTTCATGCTGCGATACATCTCCTCCCCGTAAAGGTGTATGATGTGATTCTTGAGTTTCTCCCGGCGTATTTGACAATCAAAATATCCACGGGCATGCTGCCGGTCCATAGTGTCCAACGGGCACAATATTTCGGCGATCAAACATGTAGCCATCATCAGGTGAACTGACGGACTGAGCTCCTGTGAACGTGCCGGCACGGAGATCCGTACGCTATGGCTGCTCAGAGGGAACTGGGTTCGGTCGCGGCGGCGGCCAATTTAAATACCCTCCGCCCGCGGCGCGCTCCCTCCGCCGTCCGCGCCCAGCGCCACGGTCGCGCGGTGGAACAGATTGCGACGGCGTCTGAGATGACGTCGGTGTGATGGCTCTGTCCGCCGTGGTCGTCACAACTATACGTCTGCTCGATTTACTCTTGATTAACCCGATCGCTGGTTCCCAAGCCTTGCTAAGATTATAGCCACAGTCACGGTTTATGAGGTCGTCATTGGTGTGAACTTCGATGGCCTCTCTAACAACGCTGTCCCAATATCTCGACGTCTGTACCAGAATCCTCGTGCTGTCATACTCCATGGCGTGATTTTCCGACAAACAATGTTCAGCGACCGCCGACTTGCTCGGATACATCAGTCGAGTGTGCCTCTGGTGTTCACGGCATCGATCCTCGACGGTACGCATCGTCTGACCAATATACGACTTGCCACATTGACACGGAATCTGGTACACGCCGGCCTTCCTCAAACCGAGGTCATCTTTGGCGCTCCCCACCAGTGCACGAGTTTTATTTGGAGGACAAAACACAGTTCCGACCCGGTGTTTCTTCAGAATGCGGGCGATTTTTCCCGAGAGTGCGCCTGTGTATGGAATAAATGCAGTGCCTACCTCCTCCCTCGTGACTTCATCCATCTCAACAGGTTGTGCTGCAGTGGTTGGGCGGAGCGCACGTTGAATCTGCCACTCTGGGTACCCATTTCTTCGAAATACAGTTCTCAGATGTTCCAATTCCTGGGGTAGACTCTCTGCGTCAGAGATAGTGCGCGCCCTATGTACTAGAGTTTTAAGTACCCCATTCCTCTGTGAAGGGTGGTGGCAGCTGTCTGCATGCAAATACAGATCAGTGTGCGTAGCCTTCCGATACACCCCATGACCTAGGGTGCCGTCAGCCCTTCTCTTGACCAAGACGTCAAGGAAAGGTAATTTACCCTCCGTTTCAGTCTCCATAGTGAATTTGATGTTGGGGTGTATGGAGTTTAGATGTGTAAGGAAGTCAAGGAGTTTATCCATACCATGTGGCCAGATGACGAACGTGTCGTCAACGTAACGGAAAAAGCAAGTAGGTTTCCATACGGATGACGACAGGGCTTCCTCCTCGAAGTTCTCCATGTACAAATTCGCTACCACCGGTGAGAGTGGGCTACCCATGGCGACTCCCTCCGTTTGTTCGTAGTATTCTCCATTAAAAAGAAAATACGTGGAAGTCAAGACATGCCTAAAAAGTTCAGTGGTCTTCTCGTCAAACTTCTGACTAATCAATTCTAGTGACTCTCGCAGGGGTACCCTCGTAAACAAGGAAACGACGTCAAAACTCACCATGATATCTGACTCATCCAACCTGAAGCTATCAAGGCGTTTAACAAAATCCACGGAATTACGGATGTGATGAGGGCATTTACCCACATAAGGACTTAATATTCCCGTCAGGTATTTGGCCAACATATATGTAGGTGCCCTGATGTTGCTGACAATGGAGCGTAATGGTACCCCCTCTTTGTGAACCTTCGGGAGTCCATATAGTCTAGGTGGTACCGGACCTTGGGGTAACAATTTCTTAGCGTCACCCTCCGGTAAATCTGCGTCCTTGAGAAGCGCCCTCGTCTTGTTCTCCACCTTCTTTGTAGGGTCAACGCTGATCTTCCGGTGGGAATCGTCATTTAGCAGGCTCTGCATCTTATCAGTGTAGTCCTTATGGGAGACAACAACTGTAGCATTGCCTTTGTCAGCCGGTAAGACAACAATTTCAGAGCGTCATCTGGCTACATGGTATGGATAAACTCCTTGACTTCCTTACACATCTAAACTCCATACACCCCAACATCAAATTCACTATGGAGACTGAAACGGAGGGTAAATTACCTTTCCTTGACGTCTTGGTCAAGAGAAGGGCTGACGGCACCCTAGGTCATGGGGTGTATCGGAAGGCTACGCACACTGATCTGTATTTGCATGCAGACAGCTGCCACCACCCTTCACAGAGGAATGGGGTACTTAAAACTCTAGTACATAGGGCGCGCACTATCTCTGACGCAGAGAGTCTACCCCAGGAATTGGAACATCTGAGAACTGTATTTCGAAAAAATGGGTACTCAGAGTGGCAGATTCAACGTGCTCTCCGCCCAACCACTGCAGCACAACCTGTTGAGATGGATGAAGTCACGAGGGAGGAGGTAGGCACTGCATTTATTCCATACACAGGCGCACTCTCGGGAAAAATCGCCCGCATTCTGAAGAAACACCGGGTCGGAACTGTGTTTTGTCCTCCAAATAAAACTCGTGAACTGGTGGGGAGCGCCAAAGATGACCTCGGTTTGAGGAAGGCTGGCGTGTACCAGATTCCGTGTCAATGTGGCAAGTCGTATATTGGTCAGACGATGCGTACCGTCGAGGATCGATGCCGTGAACACCAGAGGCACACTCGACTGATGTATCCGAGCAAGTCGGCGGTCGCTGAACATTGTTTGTCGGAAAATCACGCCATGGAGTATGACCGCACGAGGATTCTGGTACAGACGTCGAGATACTGGGACAGCGTTGTTAGAGAGGCCATCGAAATTCGCACCAATGACGACCTCATAAACCGTGACTGTGGCTATAATCTTAGCAAGGCTTGGGAACCAGCGATCGGGTTAATCAAGAGTAAATCGAGCAGACGTATAGTTGTGACGACCACGGCGGACAGAGCCATCACACCGACGTCATCTCAGACGCCGTCGCAATCTGTTCCACCGCGCGACCGTGGCGCTGGGCGCGAACGGCGGAGGGAGCGCGCCGCGGGCGGAGGGTATTTAAATCGGCCGCCGCCGCGACCGAACCCAGTTCCCTCTGAGCAGCCATAGCGTACGGATCCCCGTGCCGGCACGTTCACAGGAGCTCAGTCCGTCAGTTCACCTGATGATGGCGACATGTGTGATCGCCGAAATATTGTGCTCATTGGACACTACAGACCGGCAGCATACCCGTGGATATTTTGAGTACGGGTGAAAGACCCCTGTCTTACCCACTAAGATAGATGTTCGTGCTCCACGCACAATGGCGCCTTAAAATACCTGTTCACTGCAAATGTGTGTGGTGAATGTTAATTGAGTTCTAGTATCGAACTTGTGTTGTTAATAACGATAAGGGAGAAGTCGAGCTGAACGTCCCCGTTCGAATGAAGCAATGTAGAAAGGTTTGTAATTTAACCCAGGATCCTGTTGCAAGGCCTGGTGATGGGGAACTATACGAAACCCTCCCTCGTTACCTTGCCAGTCAAATGCTGCTGATGGATAGTTCTCTCACCAACACCATTTGAACCACCAGGATTTGAAGCGACTACCTACTAGTCAAGTGTCACCGCAAAAGCTTTGCCGGCCGGAGTGGCCGAGCAGTTCTAGGCGGAACCGCGCAACCGCTACGGTCGCAGGTTCCAATCCTGCCTCGAGCATGGATGTGTATGATGTCCTTAGGTTTGTTAGGTTTAAGTAGTTGTAAGTTCTAGGGGACTGATAACCTCAGAAGTTAAGTCCCATAGTGCTCAGAACCAAAAGCTTTCATTAGCAACCTCTGCTACAGAGAGAGTACGGTCCTCACTGTTCACTCTGTGTGACTTGTACCTTAATGATGCGTAAGCAAGTGCCCAGTTGTCAATCCATAAATGGCAACATCAGATGGCACTCTATTACAGGATTCCCCCCCCCCCCCCCCCCCCCCTGCTTTCACACAACTTGATTTTTACGTCAGCCAAAAATTTGTGAATCCAGAAATGTGAAATATCGCCCTGGCTCGAATTCCGCGGTAAGTTATGAAATATGTAGTGCAAGAAAGGACGATTTAGATTTATATTGCTGTTGCCGACGCGAACTTAGAGAGTGAGCGTCATCTTAGGACGGGTAAGATGGGAAAGGAAATCGGTCGTGACTTTTTCAACGGAACCATGCAACCAATAGCCAAGGCCGCTGTTGGTGGGATACTGGGCTTGTTTCACGAAGGAACAGAATTCGAATCTTAGCATGTCTATGCAACACGTGAGGCAATACTGACCCTACGACTTACCTTAGAAAATAGATTAAGGAAAGGCAAACCTATGTTTCTAGCATTTGTAGACTTAGAGAAAGCTTTTGACAATGTTGACTGGAATACTCTCTTTCAAATTCTGAAGGTTGCAGGGAGCGAAAGGCTATTTACAATTTGTACAGAAACCAGATGGCAGTTATAAGAGTCGAGGGACATGAAAGGGAAGCAGTGGTTGGGAAGGGAATGAGACAGGGTTGTAGCCTCTCCCCGATGTTATTCAATCTGTATATTGAGAAAGCATTAAAGGAAACGAAAGAAAAATTCGGAGTAGGTATTAAAATCCATGGAGAAGAAATAAATACTTTGAGGTTTGCCGATGACATTGTAAAGCTGTCAGAGACAGCAAAGGACTTGGAAGAGCAATTGAACGGAATGGATAGCGTCTTGAAAGGAGGATATAAGATGAACATCAACAAAAGCAAAACGAGGATAATGGAATGTAGCCGAATTAAGTCGGGTGATGCTGAGGGAATTACATTAGGAAATGAGACACTTAAAGTAGTAAAGGAGTTTTGCTATTTGGGGAGCAAAATAATTCATGATGGTCGAAGTAGAGAGCATATAAAATGTAGACTGGCGATGGCAAGGAAAGCGTTTCTGAAGAAATTTGTTAACATCGAGTATTGATTTAAGTGTCAGGAAGTCGTTTCTGATAGTATTTGTATGGAGTGTAGCCATGTATGGAAGTGAAACATGGGCGATAAATAGTTTGCACAAGAAGAGAATAGAAGCTTTCGAAATGTGGTGCTACAGAAGAATGCTGAAGATTAGATGGGTAGATCACATAACTAATGAGGAGGTATTGAATAGAATGGGGGAGAAGAGGAGTTTGTGGCACAACTTGACTAGAAGAAGGGATCGGTTGGTAGGACATGTTCTGAGGATCAAGAGATCACCAATTTAGTATTGGGGGGCAGCGTGGAGGGTTAAAATCTTAGAGGGAGGCAAAGAGATGAATACACTTAGCAGATTCAGAAGGATGTAGGTTGCAATAGGTACTGGGAGATGAAGAAACTCGCACAGGATAGAGTAGCATGGAGAACTGTATCAAACCAGTCTCAGGACTGATGACAACAACAACAATAAGAGCATGTCTATCTTGATTTAAGTTTACAGAGATCACTTCAAGCAAATTCCAAACGTGATCGATGGAATGTAAATCGAGGGAATTGGCTGGGTAGCTCATTCGCCGCTTATCTTCTCGTTTCAACTACTCCTCATGCGTAGTTAAATACAGTAGCGCATTGTCGTCCACAGAAGTGAAAACAGGGCCAAATTCACTCCTGAAAAGACACACATAGGAATGGAGTACGCTGTTAAAATAATGTTCAGCTGTGTGTAGCATGATCAAAGATTTGGAGGTCAGAACGCCAATGCAACATTACGCTTCCCCACAATAAAACACCTGGCCATCAAAATGATCATGTTCGATAATGCTAGACGTACTCTCATACGGGGAGACGTGAGACCACGTGATGCACCCGGGAACATTATCGAACGTGTTCCGTTCGGTGGTCCAGGTGTTTTGTTGTGGGGAGGGATAATGTTGCGTGGGTATACTGATCTCCAAATCTACATCTACAAACCACATTTATACTCCGCAAGCCTCCCAACGGTGTGTGGCGGAGGGCACTTTACGTCCCACTGTCATTACCTCCCTTTCCTGTACCAGTCGCGTATGATTCGCGGAAGAACGACTGCCGGAAAGCCTCCGTGCGCTCTCGAATCTCTCTAATTTTACATTCGTGATCTCCTCGGGAGGTATAAGTAGGGGGAAGCAATATATTCGATACCTCATCCAGAAACGCACCCTCTCGAAACCTGGATAGCAAGCTACATCGCGATGCAGAGCGCCTCTCTTGCAGAGTTTGCCACTTGAGTCTGCTAAACATCTCCGTAGCGCTATCACGCTTACCAAATAACCCTGTGACGAAACGCTCCGCTCTTCTTTGGATCTTCTCTATCTCCTCTGTCAACCCGACCTAGTACGGATCCCACATTGATGAACAATGCTCAAGTATAGGTCGAACGAGTGTTTTGTAAGCCACTTCCTTTGTTGATGGACTACATTTTCTAAGGACTCTCCCAATGAATCTCAACCTGGCATCGCCTTACCAACAATTAATTTTATAAGATCATTCCGCTGCAAATCGTTCCGTACGCATACTCCCAGATATTTTACAGAAGTAACTGCTACCAGTGTTTGTTCCGCTATCATATAATCATACAATAAAGGATCCTTCTTTCTATGTATTCGCAATACATTACATTTGTCTATGTTAAGAGTCAGTTGCCACTCCCTGCACCAAGTGCCTATCCGCTGCAGATCTTCCTTCATTTCACTGCAATTTTCTAATGCTGCAACTTCTCTGTATACTTCAGCATCATCCGCGAAAAGCCGCATGGAACTTCCGACACTATCTACTAGGTCATTTATATATATTGTGAAAAGCAATGGTCCCATAACACTCTCCTCTGGCACGCCAGATGTTACTTTAACGTCTGTAGACGTCTCTCCATGGAGAACAACATGCTGTGTTCTGTTTGCTAAAAACTCTTCAATCCAGCCACACAGGTGGTCTGATATTCCGTAGGCTCTTACTCTATCAGGCGACAGTGCGGAACTGTATCGAACGCCTTCCGGAAGTCAAGGAAGATGGCATCTACCTGGGAGCCTGTATCTAATATTTTCTGGGTCTCATGAACAAATAAAGCGAGTTGGGTCTCACACGATCGCTGTTTCCTGAATCCATGTTGATTCCTACAGAGTAGATTCTGGGTTTCCAGAAATGGCATGATACGCGAGCAAAAAACATGTTCTAAAATTCTACAACAGATCGATGTCAGAGATATAGGCCTATAGTTTTGCACATCTGCTCGACGACCCTTCTTGAAAACTGGGACTGCCTGTGCTCTTTTCCATTCATTTGGAACCTTCCGTCCATTTAGAGACTTGCGGTACACGGCTGTTAGAAGGCGGGCAAGTTCTTTCGCGTACTCTGTGTAGAATCGAACTGGAATCCCGTCAGGTCCAATGGACTTTCCTCTGTTGAGTGACTTCAGTTGCTTTTCTATTCCTTGGACGCTTATTTCGATGTCAGCCATTTTTTCGTTCGTGATAGGATTTAGAGAAGGAACTGCAGTGCGATCTTCCTGTGTGAAACAGCTTTGGAAAAAGGTGTTTAGTACTTCAGCATTACGCGTGTCATCCTCTGTTTCAATGCCATCATCATCCCAGAGTGTCTGGATATGCTGTTTCGATCCATTTACTGATTTAACGTAAGACTAGAACTTCCTAGGATTTTCCGTCAAGTCGGTACATATAATTTTACTTTCGAATTCACTTAACGCTTCACGCATAGCCCTCCTTACGCTAACCTTGCCATCGTTTAGCTTCTGTTTGCCTGAGAGGATTTGGCTGCGTTTAAACTTGCAGTGAAGCTCTCTTTGCTTTCGCACACTCATTGGGATTTAGTTAATTAACTCCGTCACCTAAGTCATTCCAGCAATCTCTAGGCAAAATTAAATAATTTCATGAACGAGATATTTTGATGCAATATCTGGACTCCTGAAATACTCTGACAGTTCGAAGTATTTTTGCTCCTTAAAAGGTATTCCCATACCTGTGCAACGTCGTTCCTAAAACGATTGGTTTGTCATAAACTGGATATCCAACAAACCAGTTAAAAGCGAAGCGATTAACAACAGCAAGCGCTCTACGGAAAGCTCAAAATTAACATGTTATCAGCAGCATTTTCTCTGTTCTCTTGATTGACTAGTTGTTTGTCTACATGTCTGAACTTTAAACGACACGAAGATCTTTCTTATTCTGAAATTGGAATGAAACCAAGCACCTATAGCCATTCAATCTAAGCAAAACTTTCTTGCCTGTCCGAGACTCGATCACAGCAACATTCGTAATTGGTAACCAGGCATAAAGAGTCATGGTACATTGAAGTTTTCAAAAGCATCTGAATTTCTGCATATAATCCTGCCAACACCCTTATTTCCCATGTAAAACGTTTAATA
Organism: Schistocerca americana; assembly: GCF_021461395.2. Classification (NCBI taxonomy): domain Eukaryota; kingdom Metazoa; phylum Arthropoda; class Insecta; order Orthoptera; family Acrididae; genus Schistocerca; species Schistocerca americana. The sequence continues at coordinate 335,560,163 of NC_060121.1, forward strand.
TAATTTCAAGTAACAAAGTGTGCACATATTTGAATCGAAGTGCAATGATTCTAAATTTTTTGACAGGGACTCGAACCCATTACGAAAACTGATTGTTAACTAAGTAAAATCAGGTGTTAGATATCGAATATTTCAACCAGCAGCGAGATATGCGAATTTGAGGACACAATTTTTTTGCCTGAGCGAGGATCGAACCTGGCACCTACCACCATTTTTTTCTATCCACTATTTCTTTGCTCACCAGTAGTGAGATGCGTGCATGTTTGATTAAAAGCAACGGCACCTGTCAATATTGTAAACAACACATAAAGAGACATTAAAAATGAAAATTATTTAACAGTAGTAATTCGGTGCATGTGCTATGGCTTGAAACGAAACCATGAATAGTTTTGTGCTGGACCATGATTCGAATCCACATACGTGTCTTTTGTGGAGACCTAGATGAGTTTGCAGTCTTGGGGAAACCAAACAAATGATAGAACTGTGTCGTCCAGTGTTTATCAGATACCATGAAAGAGGCGATCCGAATTCGAATCCCAGTCTAACACCAAATTTTACAAGTTCAAATAAAATAAAAGTACTTTGACCTGAAAAGACCATTGGCTCATTAAATAAAATAAAGTTTCTAGAGTAAGAGTTTCTGTTTGCCGTGAGTTCTGCCCCTGCTATGGCCTATCCTAAACCAGGTCCACCTCAGTTGGTAGCGAAGGGATATGACTTTTATAACGCGGATTGTGAACTACGGTGCAGCGTGACGTTCTTCAGTTGGCATTGCTGGTCGACACGGATATCTGCTCGTGTTTATTTAAAATACGTGAGAGAAGAGGGAATCGAACCCATACTTCGCAAATGAGAAACTAGGATCAATCAACAGGACCACTGAAACCCACATTTGCTACATATATGATTATGTCGCAACGTTTTGAAGCGCTTAGCTTACAAATTAAAAATCAGTTCACTATGTACTGGTTAATTATCAGCTGGCTTCTGACACAGAAATTATACTCGTCTCATGTCAGCGGAATGTAAAGACGCTTTTAGCCGTCATAGACTTGATTTGAAGTCATTTTCTAAATTTTAACTAGTTCAAGGAATTTCTTAGATCGAGAAATTAACTGGAATGAGATTTTCACTCTGCAGCGGAGTGTGCGCTGGTATGAAACTTTAGATGAAAACTGTGTGCCGGACCGAGTCTCAAACTCGAGACCTTTGCCTTTCGCGGGTAAGTGCTCTACCACTTGCCCGCGAAAGGCAAAGGTCCCGAGTTCGAGTCTCAGTACGACACACAGTTTTAATCTGCCAGGAAGTTTCATATCAGCGCACACTCCGCTGCAGAGTGAAAATCTCATACTGGAAACATCTCCCAGGCTGTGGCTAAGCCATGTCTCTGCAATATCCTTTCTTTCAGGAGTGCTAGTTCTGCAAGGTTCGCAGGAGAGCTTCCGTAAAGTTTGGAAGGTAGGAGACGATGTACTGGCGGAAGGAAAGCTGTGAGGACGGGTCGTGAGTCGTGCTTGGGTAGCTCAGTTGTAGAGCACTTGCCAGTGAAAGGCAAAGATCCCGAGTTCGAGTCTCGAGAAATTAACTGTATTCGTTGGAATAAACTCATTCTACGTGGACCAAGTACACAATTTCACGGATGTACTGCAGTTTACACATGAAAAATTTAGATAAAAGTTTCAACGTTGCAGAACCGACATCCGTCTCAGAGGCCTTATTTAGCCGCCAAACTGAAACTCTAACTCTGTGGAACACCGACGTTAGTAAACCGATGTGGCGAAGACTGTTTACCACCTCTCTTTCTCAACGGAAAATACATAACTGACTTATTGGAATCCATAACTATACTGCAACAGTGGTTTCATGTGCAAGCAATCTCACGAACTGCAGACTTTAATAGAGCCGTGGCTTCCAGTTTCCTGACCTAAACTGTCTCTGCATCATTTCAGGCCCCAGGTATTGCAACGTCATACTGACACCAAAAGTGTTCTTGAAGTGCCAAGTTCTTCGTTCATTTCACTTGATTTTGTAATCACTGAAATAAAAGTCACCTCACCTTCCATTATGAGTGGTTTCATTTCGTTCCTCCTTTCCTTATGAGAGATTAGTTTTCTTGTCAGTAAGCTTTTTCCCTACTAACCAGCAAAATGCAACCAGTAATCGCTTCACAAACCGCTATTTAGTGCTGTTAAGAATCTCTCTTTTTTTACGTAGTCGTAGGTGAAGGAATTAGTTTAATTTTGAAGCATCTTAAGCAGCAACGTTCACAAATTTACCGAATAAGAAAATGTTATTGTCCGGGTAGCAAAGGGTTCCAAGCAAAGTCTACACAATCTATGGCAGGTCGATCTTTTCGTCTAACAGCACTGAATTGTAGTTCGCCTAAGAAGTATCACACGTTATGTTCCTGAAGCAGTGGAAATCGTTAGTTGAAACCAAGTATAACATCTAAGGGTGTGGTACTGCTAAAAATACAAAACGATTAATAATCAGAGGCTGAGTTCATCCTAAAACTGAAGTGTATTTGTAGTAGGGAAACAAGGGGTCACCGTTTGTCCTTGCTTCCCTCCGATGAGCGCTTGAAGCCGTATGCCAAACATTTTTACCACACTAAGAGGACTTTGAACGTTGCAACTGGCGTTGTCATCCTAAACTAACAGTTCTTTGTTTACAACGAATTAAAATTTGTAAAATCGTCTGAGTTCGAACCCGATAACAAGAGATTACAAATTCACCGCTGTTACGGAATGCTGTGATGTAAGAGTAATATGTGAGGTATTACAGATGACAAAAAGACGACAGCCGAAGCAATATCACCTGTATCACAATGTGAATCTAAATTTTACCTTTAATCTCTAAAACTGTGTCATTATTATTATTATTATTACGTATGATGCCTAGAGACAAACTATACATTGAAGAGAAAAAGAAACTGATACACCTGCCTAATATCATGCAGGGCCTCAGCGAGCACGTGCAACTACCGCAGCACGAAGTGGCATGGAATCGACTAATGTCTGAAGTAGTGCTGTAGGGAATTGAAACCATGAATCCTGCAAGGCTATCCATAAATCCGTAGCAGTATCAGGGAATGGAGATCTCTTCTGAACAGCACGTTGCAAGCCATCCAGATATGCTGAATAATGTTCATATCTGGGGAGCTTGGTGGCCAGCGGAAGTGTTTAAACTCAAAGGAGTGTTCGTGGAGACACTCTGTAGCAATTCTGAACGTGTGGGGTGTCGCATTGTCCCTCTGGATTTGCTCAAGTCCGTCGGAATGCACAATGGACATGAATGGAAGCATGTGCTGCTTACATACGTGTCACCTGCCAGAGTCGTATGTAGACGTATCAGGGGTCCCAATCACTCCAACTGCACACGCCCTACACCATAACAGAACCTCCACCAGCTTGAACAGTCCTCTGCTGACATGCGGGGTCCATTGATTCATGAGGTTGTCTCCATACCCGTAAACGTCCATCTGCTCGATACAATTTAAAACGACACTCGTCCGACCAGGCAACATATTTTCAGTCATCAACAGTCCAATGTCGGTGTTGGGAGACCCAGGTGAGGCGTAAAGCTTTGTGTCGTGCAATCATCAAGGGTACACGAGTGGGTCTTCGCTCTGAAAGCCCATATCGATGATGTTTCGTTGAATGGTTCGCACGCTGACACTTGTTGATGGGCCAGCATTGCAATCTGCAACAATTTGCGGAAGGGTTGCACTTCTGTCGCGTTGAACGATTTTCTTCAATTACCGTTGGCCCCGTTCTTGCAAGATCTTTTTCCGTTCGCAGCGATATCGGAGATTTGATGTTTTATCGGATTGCTGATATTCACGATGTATTCGTGAAATGGCCGTACGGAAAAATCCCCACTTAATTGCTACCTCGGAGATGCTGTGGCGCATCGCTCATGCGCCGAATTTAACTCCACGTTCAGACTCACTTAAATCTAGATAACCTGCCATTGTAGCAGCAGTAACCGATCCAACAACTGTGCCAGGCACTTGTTGTCTTATATAGGCTTTGTCGACCTCAGAGCTGTGTATTCTGTTTGTTTACGTATCTCTGTATTTAGATACGTATGCCTGTACCAGTTTCTTTGGCGCTTCGGTGTATTTACACGATACTCTACGTAGTACTCACAAGCAATTAATTCATTAAATATTTTTTAAAAGCATGTAATCGGGAATAAATTTGACTTCTGACCCGAAGGAGGTGCTCTCCACTTTGTATGGAACTTCGCTAACCCCTGGCTTTTCAACAGTTCCTTACTTGAGAAATGTCACAATTCAAGGAATTTGATAAAGGTCGCAGAGACCAGTTTGGTCCCATAGGACCTTACCACAGATTAAAAAAAAAATTAAAGGTCGCATTATTGGGCTTTATGAAGTTGGATACTATATCAGAGCCGTTCCCGTGCCCTAGGGTATAGAAGATCTACGATACGTCTCTAGGTGAAGAGGATGGCGAAGGAAGCCCAAGTAAACCGTCGTCGTTGCCCTGGGCTTACACGGACTATCACTGAGGATCAAGGCAATAGTATACGCCACTGCAGTGATGAAGACACTTTCAGCACGAGCACAGAAATTGGGAACATCCTCCAGATATGAGTGAACAGCTTGACCATTCTCCATCGTCCCAACGAGAAAGGATGATATGAACGAAAATCAGGCCATTAAGGATATGTAGAAGGAATATAAGGCTGCGAGATTAAACTTCGTATTCACGCACTGAAGGAAACCGCTTTTGTACTGGTAGCAAGCTATATTTACGGTCCATAAGATGTTTTATTCTGCACCAAATACTCAGTCCATGTATATCGACCAAGTAGAGCGACATTCGAAAGCAAATGCGTTCATCAGAGACAAAGTTGCCGCCGAATTGCTGTCACAGTTTGGGGACGGATATCAGCAAGTGGTTGCGGCTTTCTGGGCTAAGTGGACCGGCTAGTCATTACTACTGCGAAAGACTGGAGAACATAGAACTTCCTTCTGTTCGTCGGTGATTTTCGGGAGACAGAATAATCTTCAAGCATGACCGTTCTCATGTCCACTCAGAGAACTATGTAAAACACTGGTTTCAAATGAACGAACACTGTGAGCTGTTGGCCTAGCCGCCGGCTGGGGTGGCCGAGCGGTTCTATGCGCTTCAGTCTGGAACCGCGCGACCGCTATGGTCTCAGGTTCGAATCCTGCCTCGGGCATGGGTGTGTGTGGTGTCCATAGGTTAGTTAGGTTTAAGTAGTTCTAAGTTCTAGGGGACTGATGACCTCAGATGTAAACTCCCATAGTGCTCAGAGCCATTTGAACCATTTGTTGGCCTAACCAAGCAGCTCATGACGCGTGGGAAGAGTTGTCTCAGAATAACAGCTTCATCCGAAAACTTTTTGCCTCCACTGGCCGGTGGCAAAATGCAGTTGTTGTGAAGGACGGAAACTGGTCCCGTTACTGAATTATTGTGTTGCTAGGGAGAAAATTTTGTTTATGACAAATGAACATTTTATTTTGCCTTGAAGAAGAGGGAAATTCGTTTGTCATACATCTTTTCACTCTTTTTGCTCTTGGTTTTAAATAATTTTACGACCATTGATCAAAAAGACTGAAACAAACATGATTTTTTTTTTTTTTTTGCCACTTGGCTCATGACGTCAGTGGCAATGAAGGCATCAAAGAGAAAGTATTTAGTTCTTTTACGTCGAAAACAAACATATTAATTTGTGTCCTCTTTATTTATGTACAGGCAGGACGCCACTACCGACGAAAGCACAAAGGCGACATCATTGACTTTGAATGCCAAACGGAAATTACAATGCATAAAGAGAAAAAGTAGTGCAGGACTGTCGATGTAGACGTAGTCGAGTGTTTGAGTCCTCTACATCCTCGATTATATACTTACAAATTCTTTAAAATGTGGGATACTTGACAATTCTCGTTGTCCTCTTAGACAAATAACCCTTACCACAAATGGAAGTGACAGGATTCTAATCACTTACCTGTGGATTAGAGGTTTACAATTTTTAACACTACACTATTCTACCAACCGCATCCGCTACACTCACGAAGTGGTAAGATAATATGGTCTGTGGCGTCACACCTTTTCCATGAAAAGGAAGTGATATATCGAGTGAAATTGGCGTTGTGCGTCTTCGACGGAAATGTAGATAGTCTATCTGACTTTGAATTCAATGAACGGATTTACGAGGAACATAATTTAATTGTGAGAGACACATTAGGTATTCTGCTAGGTTTAATCAGATCTGCTTGTTTTGGAGTTGCTTTGTGTGAGGCACTGTGAGAACTTAATAGCTGCTGTCGTAAGTGTAATAAAATTTCGACACAATGGTGGCAAAGTTACTCATGTGTCAATTGCTCATGCATAAAATGGCTTTAGAATCTTTGAAGCAAATACTCTATGACCATAATTGATGTCTGTCTTACGATGGAAGTCTGATATAAAGAAGGAAATCAGTTTGTTTTAGTCAGTTGTGAACTGATTCGCGTATATCACACAGTAAGCAAAAAGTATATTCACAAGGAAAATGTATCACTTCTGATGCAAATACAAAAAGAAAGATATGAAAAAGCGTAAACTTCTGCCATTCAGTACGTTTTTCACCTCCAGATTTTTCTCAGTATGCCCACTGCTTCCGTAACTTCTGTCTCAGGCGATGATTTCCTAAAAGACAAACGACACACAAATCACTACCATTAATGGTTTCTTTGAGACTTTTCTGAGCCATTTTTGTAAAGCAACTCAGTACTTCCAAACCAGACACTTCTGATCACTCCTCCAGCTTACTGAATGGAGGTTGTGAGATGGATTACGATGCAGAGCTTGTCGTACGATTTAGTCACTGAATTTCGTACTGGTCATTTGCAGATCGAATAAAGAAAATGAAAGATTTCCAAACTGCAGCGTTTCTTGAGCAAGATCCAGCCCGACTTGCATATCAAGCAGCGCAATGGATATCGAGCATGTTACTGCTAAGTCAACATGACACTGCTGTTGTCTACCTTTTTTCATTAAAGTCTATATTTTCTAATGTTTCTTGTTATTAGAGATCAATCATAGCCTAGGTGCCAAACGTCGAATCTCGGTTCAAACAATGAATTTTACTTACTCAGTGTCACATCTCAAATGGAAGTCATTTAGAATATTTCACCGAGATGACAAGAAAGTACGGTTTTAGACATAAAACCTGGTTGCCTGCCAGCCGCCGTAGAGACGAAGTCCGAGTCGTTCATCTAAGGCAGCCAATACTCTCGACCACCCCTCAGGATTCTAAGTCCGGCCATATGCATGATCTGGCGACACTGCAGAATGCAGAGCTGCATGTAGGAAGATCTATCAGTCTTCTCGAGGTGTTTCGAAACCGTACGTGCTCACGGTATAGTGGTAAGCTTTGTGCCCTGTAAACACGAAGTCGTGTATTCGAGTCCACTCCATTCCCTTATCTATTAAATCGTATATCAGATATTTCCTTAAGTTATCAGCCTCATGGAACCAAAACATAATTCATTCCATTTTATAAACCATCGGTAAAAAGTTTCAGAAGCATTTCCGCCAAACAGCTTGTGGCCGCGTCAAGATAGAACAGTTTACGCTCGAGGGATTGCTCGGCCCACAGCAGCCACCGGCTACCGGCCATACGTCCCCCACCACCAAAGTCAGATGCCTCCGGCCAGATGAACGTTCTGGCATAATGATTTTGCCCATTACGGGAGCCTCGATAACAGACATATGTGATGAAGTGCGACCATTTAAGCGTTGTGCGACATTTGCATTCAGTAGGCAATGTTCAGGAGCCGGGGGCAGTAGCACTGCATGCTCTATTTCAAAACAACAATAATCAAGCGGATGAGTATTAACGCATTTTCTCTTGATCGTCATTAGTTGGCTCTCTGAGAATTCCAGAGTAATATTCCTACTGCTGACTACTTAGATGTCTTTGTACACTACTGGCCATTAAAATTGCTACACCACGAAGATGAATTTAACCGACAGGAAGAAGATGCTGTGATATGCAAATGATTAGCTTTTCAGAGCATTCACACAAGGTTGGCACCGTTGGCGACATCTACAATGTGCTGACATGACGAAAGTTTCCAACCGATTTCTCATACACAAACAGCAGTTGACCGGCGTAGCCTGGTGAAACGCTGTTGTGATGCCTCGTGTAAGGAGGAGAAATGCGTACCATCACGTTTCCGACTTTGATAAACGTCGGCTTGTAGCCTATCGCGATTGGGGTCTACCGTATCGCGACACTGCTGCTCGCGTTGGTCGAGATCCAATGACTGTTAGCAGAATATGGAATCGATGGGTTCAGGAGGGTTATACGGACCGGCGTGTTGGATCGCATCACTAGTAGTCGAGATGACAGGCATCCGCATGGCTGTAACGGATCGTGCAGCCACGTCTCGATCCCTGAGTCAACAGATGGGGACGTTTGCAAGACAACAACCATCTGCACGAACAGTTCGACGACGTTTGCAGCAGCATGGACCATCAGCTCGGAGACCATGGCTGCGGTTACCCTTGACGCTGCATCACAGACAGGAGAGCCTGCGATGGTGTACTCAACGACGAACCTGGGTGCACGAATGGAAGAACGTCATGTTTTCGGATGAATCCGGGTTCTGTTTATAGCATCATGATGGTCGCATCCGTGTTTGGCGACATCGCGGTGAACGCACATTGGAAGCGTGTTTTCGTCATCGTCATACTGGCGTATCACCCGGCGTGACGGTATGGGGTGGCATTGGTTACACCTCTCGGTCACCTCTTGTTCTCATTGACGGTACTTTGAACAGTGGACGTTACATTTCAGATGTGTTACTACCGGTGACTCTACCCTTCATTCGATCCCTGCGAAACCCTACATTTCAGCAGGATAATGCACGACGGCATGTTGCAGGTCCTGTACGGGCCTTTCTGGATACAGAAAAGGTTCGACTGTTGCCTTGGCCAGCACATTCTCCAGATTTCTAACCAATTGAAAACGTCTGGTCAATGGTGGCCGAGCAACTGTCTCGTCACAATACGCCATTCACTACTCTTGATGACCTGTGGTATCGTGTTGAAACTGTATGGGCAGCTGTACCTGTACACGCCATCCAAGCTCTGTTTGATTCAATCCCTAGGCGTAATAAGGCCGTCATTACGGCCAGAGCTGGTTGTTCTGGGTTCTGATTTCTCAGGATCTATGCACCAAAATTGCGTGAAAATGTTATCACATGTCAGTTGTAGTATAATATATTTGTCCAATGAACACCCGTTTGTCATCTGCATTTCTTCTTGGTGTAGCAATTTGAATGACCAGTAGTGTATCAACTTCTTCAGAAGAATTAATGGGTGAGCCCTAACGGAAGACATATACTCGAGAAAATGGGAGCGTGAGCATAATATTTTGCCTCTGGTAGCTCGATAAGGGTGTTGCGCATTACGAGAACCTCCCCATTGGAGAGTGTAAGAAGAAAGACCTACAAAACTTCGTCAGCTGCTGATACTACACGATAACGTATTCTGCCGATTTCACTAACAAAACTATCCAGGAGTTGAAAAGTTATCACGTACGTCCTTATTCTTCTGATCTTATGCCCTCCAATGTCTATCAAGCTCTTTGCCGAAAAACAGTCAAGAAAATTCCTCTCTGGACGAAAATGCACTTCAAATCTGGTTTGAAGACTTCTCTAAGTCACATCCTGCAGTTTCTACGGGCGTTGTCAGACTGTTTTCAATGATTCCAGGGTGTATAGAGTAAACAGTAATAAAAGTGACGAGCTGTAGATACGGATTCCTGATTTGAAATGGAGGAAATAATATTCTATAAACATGCGTCCGCGAGTGGACGGTCTGTGTGAAGCGACAGCTGACCGTCACGAAATGAAGTGCAGAGCTGCGTACCATCCACGACACAACAGGTGTTCAAGGTGGCCTTCATGTGATACAGTTGTAGCGGTTAATCATACTTCGTCTTCCACCACGATGGCGGGCCACTTGCCCGGTGCTATTACTAGAGTTCGTCTCAATATCTTATAGAAACCAGTGCTCCACGTCTGGTGTACGCAAATTCCCCAACTTCCTTCCACGTTCGTCTATGAGAAAGGACCCACGGTCACTCAAACGCCCAAAAAGGGCTTGATACGTTGTGTGATGTGGTTGGTGTCTGTGAGGGTACTTGTTCTGGTATATTCATGCTGCCTCTCGACCGTTTCTATCTGCTTGGCCGTACATAAACACCATTTACGCTTGTTACCGACATGAATACGGCACCATACTGCTGCTAACAGTACACTGCGTCAATCACACAGCCTGCAACACTCAAGGAACACACAGCACGTGGCCAGAGGAACTTTAAGTCGTCAGCGCCATCTACAGTGGCAACGATGCACCTCAAAGGACCTTTTTTACTCCGTATCCAGTCAGAAATCCGTTCCTGCAGTTTATCGGGATTATTAATTTTCACCCTGTATACTGTTAATGATTAATTTCTCTTTGACATTTAATTTCTCTCTGACGTTTACTGCTGTGTTCAACAAAATAATGGAGAACGCTATTAAAATATTCAAATGAAATTCGCCATCCTCTTCACCTAGGGATGTATCGTAGATATTTTATATCCTAGGGAATGGGAAATTCTCGCTGATACAGTATCCATCTCCATGAAGCCCAAGAACGCGACCTTCATCAAACTCCTTGAGCTGTGACATTTCTCAACTAAGGAACTACTGACAAGGCAGGAGGTAACGAAGTGGGATACAAGTTGGAGAGCACTTCATTCGCCCCAGAATTCAAATTCATTTCTGATTACACGCTTTGAAAAATATTTAATAAATTAATTCCTTACGGGTGTTGTTTAGAGTATCGTGTAAATGTATTTTGTCTCTAAACATCATACGTAACAGTAATAATGACACGGTTTTCAGAGATTAAAGATACAATTTAGATTCACGTTGTGATGCAATCACGTTGCTCCGGCTATCGTATTTTAGTAAAAAGTGTTACCTCGCATATTACACCACAGAAGTCTGTAACAGCGCAACGTACATGTGGGAGCACAGTGGAGTAGATGAAGCGGTGAATATGTAATCTATTGTCATCGGGTTCGAATTCTGCCGCTGCTACAAATTTTAATTAGTTGTGAACAAGGAATTGATAGTTTAGGACAATGTCAATTGTACTTTCAGTAATTTCAGTTTTGCAACGTTGAAATATTTTTCTACATTTTTGAATTTGATACTTTAGTTAGAGTAATTCCGCGGAAATGTGAACTTGGACCACGTAAAATGAGTTTATTGCAACGAAACCAGTTGGTCTTCTGCAGTATTTTCTTGCTTCTGCTATTTGTAATAGGTGACGTCGACCAAGCTATCTGGAGAGAATGATCATGAGGTTCAACAGCAGATATTAACATCCTCTGGCTTTGAAAGGGCGTCTACCGACAATTTCAGCATTCTACAGGCGTCATGGCTAAACGCAAGAAAATGAAGTAGTGAAACGCCATTTCTGTTATGAAGTAACGTCTTCAGCAGTTAATTTGGTTTTAATTTAATCTACCAGTTGTTGGAGCTGTTCAATAATACCTTAAAAAGTATTTCCTAGACATAGAAAGAACAAAATAACTACTTGTTACGATCCACTTCCCACAGAACGCCACAATCATTTGCTTCGTACTAAATATTTACCAATTTTTGGGCAACTGCTTCAAGAATAGCCAAGAAGCATTAAATGCTACCTTCAAGCACAAGTGTAGCAGCATCAGCATGAAGATGTTAATAGCGATAATGGCGGTAATAATCGAAGTATTTGGTAACTTCATACACTGCAATGGGATTTCTCAGTCTAAGCAATAGTGAGAATTTTGAAAATGGCTTCGAATTAAGTCTATGATGGCTAAAAGCGTCTTTATATTCCACTGACATGACACTAGCATGATTTCCGTGTCAGAACCCAGCTCATAATTGAACTGTTAATAGAGAACTGATTATTTTCACCGTTATTAATTTGTAAGCTAAGCGCATCAAAACGTTACACCATAATCATGAATGTAACAAATGTGGGCTTCAGTGGTCTTGTGGATTGATTCTAGTTTCTTATTTGCGAAGTATGGTCACTTCAGGTCACAGAGCTCTTATTTTATTTGAACTCGTAAAATTTGGTACTGGACTGGGATTAGAAATCGGAGCGCCTCTTTCATGGTATCTGACAAACACGGAACGATATAGTTCAATCATTTCGTTGTTTTCCCCAAGACTGCAAACTCATCTAGGTCTCCACGAAAGACACGTATGTTAATTCGAATCCTGGTCCAGCACAAAAGTATTCATGTGTCGCGTAATCCCCACGGCGCTTTTGAATTTATATGCAGTTTATATGGCATAATATTTTAATTAACTGTATATTGCTTATTGTTGCGAGAACAACAGATAAAATGCGGTTCTCACTATTAGTTTCTGCAGTTGAAAATATTTTAACTTTGTGCACCTTGACCTATTACGTGGGGATTTGCACAACACTAAAAGATTTCCTGCTGTGCACGTATGGTCTTTAACTTGCAAACTATTTTTATATAAACCTGGTCTGGCTTGTTAGAATGGAAGACGGTATCATTACTGTAACTAATAATGAAATTAAACATGTCCTTCGCTACTTTTATCTCTGAACTGCACTGAAAATTACTCTTATTACATGTATAGAAGCCACAGTATGCTATGTTCGCTACACGTAAAAGCTGCAGTGGATTTTGTAATATATGAACACTATTGATTGCCACGACTAACACGAGAGCATGAAACTAAAAATGGAATTTAGTTTTTGTATTATTAGCCAGAACAGGTTTCATCACAGCAGTCTTTGATATCACACAAATAACATTTTATTGCTCTGATTAACCTAAATTATTTACGTCACTGGTATTATACTAGCAGTTGCCCATGTCCACCAGAAAATGACATAATAAAATCCACCATTCACCTCTGAGGTCTCTGGGAAGCTGAAAGAAATAATTTTAATGCACCGTTACCTGCCCGCTTGTTTGCGTGAAAACTGTTTTCATTCAATTTAGTTTGAATTTACCGCGGCAGCGCTTCCCGCGATCGCTGCACGGCTCTGCATGATGAAAAGTCCGAAATATACTGAAAACGGCTAAAAATGTTGAATGAATTCTGGGCAAGCTAGCAATTAATCATTACAAGTATTTTTAACAGTCTCTATATTCAAAAATCAACATAAATTTAAAGTTCACACCTTTTACATTCATCAGCCTCCAATGGCGTCTTTCTCGAACAAGGAACAAAAGAAAGCTAACCAAGCATTCAATCGAGCGATACAGGCTCTTACAACTTGGACGGCTACAAGGAGACAGAGTAATGTTTTAACCTCCACTATTTATACGCAATTTAATATGCATCTTTATCTTTTTTAATTATCATTGTCTGTTTAGATTTCTACACTCGCCGACCACATACGTTATTTGCAAAATTGTTGTTGTTGATGTCTTCAGTCCTGAGACTGGTATGATGCAGCTCTCCATGCTACTCTATCCTGTGCAAGCTTCTTCATCTCCCAGTACTTACTGCAAGAATTTTAACAAACATAAATGTTGTTAGATATAAATGAATGGAAATAAATGTACACCCGTGGTCCAGAATCTACTTTAAAAGACAGAATTCAACTCAGATTGAATCTTTAAAAATAGTGCTCACAGCACGTTACGTAATATCAATTTCTTATTTGCTGATGTATGAAGCCTAATTATTTCGGACGATTTACATGAAATATTTTAATAGGAGATATACGTCAGTGTTGTGCCCGGGTAGTATTTTGTGACTAAATGTTCCCTTTGCTAGAGAAAAGTGCTTCCATCTTAAGTAACTGTTGTGTAAAATCTGATAAATAATATGCAATTTAGTACCACTCACACGCCTTTACAAACAACATTTCTACACAACGTCAAGTGGAGATTTCTTTAGCAGAGTGACAAATATTAGCTGTGATAATCATTTTTGAGATCAAACAAATTGTTACGCTGACAATAGGTAAGTGGTTTTATATCTTTTTGATCTACCTGAAGTATCATTTATCAGTAATTAAACACGAAATACTATAAACCGGTTCCGCCACAGCATCCTATGTCATATGCTCCATGTGCTGCGGGCAGTGTAACAGGGTTCCTCGATATATCCATTGGGTTATAGATCCGGGAGAATGATGTCAGAGGAGAGAATGTTTACTGTCCACATACAACAGATGGTGTGTTATGTGAGGAACCGATTAAAATGTAGCGCTAGCTTGGACATAAGACTGAAGTCGTAAGACATGACACAAAATCCTACGACTGAACAATACCATGGTTTCTTGACCTATCGTGCGCCGTTTTATAGCAGAAATATTGTCTAATGGTTGCTGTCTGTGACTTGGAATAAAGTCTTTCGCAGACGCGATTAATAAACCACACACTTGCGTTGGAAAAATATAGTGACGTCTGATGCGATGTGTGCACAAATGGTTCAAATGGCTCTGAGCACTATGGGACTCAACTGCTGTGGTCATAAGTCCCCTAGAACTTAGAACTAATTAAACCTAACTAACCTAAGGACATCACACACATCCATGCCCGAGGCAGGATTCGAACCTGCGACCGTAGCAGCCCCGCGGTTCCGGGCTGCGCGCCTAGAACCACTAGACCACCGCGGCCGGCGATGTGAGCAGAAGAAAGCCCATTGTGGCAGTACACTTGTCGGTGGAAGACTTAGATTTGATGCTGAAACTTCCCCTTTGAACAATTATACATGACTGTGCTTAAACTGACACACAATATTTTGTTAGCGCAACGCAATCTGACTTTCAAAATTCCCTACAAAAGAACGGCCCTGACTAACATTAAACTATACCTTTCACAAATCACTTACCTCACAAAAATCTTCGCTGCTCAAGCTACTGCAATACAGCGAGCGCCACTACTGCCAGCTAAATAAAAGATTCAAACTATGGAAGGCACTAACTACTGATAGGGATAGTTAGCAAATGAAAGATATTAATAGAGAACAAACAATGTATTTACCTTGATATCATCATATATAAATATAGCAGTTCATGACAAACTTCAAAACTCCGCCATCTCTCTCCCCACATCCACCACTGCTGGCGGCTCACCTCCAACTGCGCAACGCTACGCGCTGTTCACAGCCAGCTGCCTAACACTACAATGGCGAGTATTACAACAATGCAAAGCAGCCACAGACTGCACACAGCACAGCCAGTGATTTTCATACAGAGGTGGCGTTACCAATAAAAAAACCTAAACAGCCTACTTACATAGCCCCCATGCTCCCCACAAAAAATTTTACAAATTGGATTGGGCAGTGGCCAATACAGATTTGAAAATTTTTTTTTCATAATTACAATAACAAAGAAATCAAATGCACACACTTATTGATACAATGTTGGTCAAAAGCTAAAATTGTCTCACAGTCCATAAAGACAGTCCTAATCGTACATAACAGGAGAATAGCAGTGTTTTTCTCAAAGTCTGAGCAGTAAAAGAAAATGCACACGTAAGTAGTGGATTTCCATGCAGTCTTGAAGAAGTAGTGTTGTCCTTCCAATGGAAAGACAGTGCTGACTCTCGACATGCAGACAGGTAATGGGCCACAACAGAGCAAACCCACAGCAGAGTCAGTCGAAATTTTGAAGAGTATTGGTAGGTAGGTCATCACAGAGCAGACCCACTGTAGTCCTGGTAGAGATTACGGTATTGGTGGGCCACCAGAGGTGCAGACCCACTGCAGTCCTTGTAGAAATAATGGCATGGTGGGTCGTCATAGATGCAGACCCACTGTAGTCCTTGTAGAGATAATGGTACTGGTGGGTCATCAAAGATGCAGACCCACTGTAGTCCTTGGAGAGATAGCCAGCAGCCATCTGTTGTGACTGTGCAGGTGCACAATCACCGTTGAAGAGTCTTGCGGATAATATAGCAAGTCCATAAACCACCACTTGTGCACTCACAAAGTTTTTGAAATTGTCCTTAGAACCAGCAATGCTGTTATCCAGTCCCTTGCTGAATCATTAACACACGTGCAAACACTATCAGTCCCTACTTCTCACATATTGTCCATATACTATGACCAACAGAAACGTGTGCAGTGAAATGTAACTAACAAGTTAATAATATCATGAACTGGTGACAATTACAATTTTATAACATAAGAATACAATAACAAAGGTACAAAACACATCATTAAAAACATAATAATACAGATAACGTTTGTAGTAATAGGGGCTTTACAAAAGAATAGAAATAAACATATACATCAGTGTTACAGGAATTATGACATAAGTAAATACATAAAAGATCAGAGTAACTTTTGAAACATCAACTTTACACATGAGCATTAAAACAAAACAGAATTAATAATGTCTAACATCTTTACAAAGTAAATAACATATTATTAACGCAAATTATATTTGAGGATAACAGTATTCCTCATCATAGTTCATGTAGCTGAGTATGAGAAAAATTCTACAACAAAAGTCTGATGAGGTAAACATATAAAGACAGGAAGAACATATATACACAAGGGTACCCAAACACATAGTGGGATAACACAAAAGGAAAGGACAGGGTTTGTTTCATTGCAGTATTTTGCAAACAAAACTTTCTTTGCTTCTTGGAGATCTCCCTTCATTCATCATTATTCCCAAAAGTCCTATCTAAGCCTGCCTTCTGTATTTCGTTCACATCCTCTGTCAAAAATAGTTTTTCTCTCTGCTTTCTGTATTCTGTTCACATCCTCTGTCAATAATAGTTTTTCTCCACTGTACAGTATCCTTTTTATTTTGCCAGACCATTTTCTGATAGCTTCTCAATGCATTTCTTATAAATTTATAATAGTTAGTTTCTTATATAGTCTCCTCTTAAGCTAACTTAAATCTACTGAGCTCAGATACTGAACTAAGGGACGAGGCAATGCAGCAGCACATAACAAATTAACACAAACAGCAATGCAAAAAAAAATGGAAAATTGCAAAGCAAGCTACAGTAAATATAAATTACCAAGCAATGCAACATTACAACTAATATGAGCCAATGTACAGTA
Organism: Schistocerca americana; assembly: GCF_021461395.2. Classification (NCBI taxonomy): domain Eukaryota; kingdom Metazoa; phylum Arthropoda; class Insecta; order Orthoptera; family Acrididae; genus Schistocerca; species Schistocerca americana. The sequence goes on from NC_060121.1 coordinate 335,577,273, forward strand.
GCAAGAAAAATAAGTCAGTAGTAAAATTAGCTTAACAGAGTAACACAATTTAAAATTCAGTAGCACTATGCCTGGCAAACAGCAGCAGCAAATATAAAAAATATAAAACTTATATCTATACATGACAAAGCTCAAGCAGAAAAAATATTACAGTAAAAATAACAATGCAGATAAGGGAAATGTATATTCACATCTTAATATCTATGTAATTAAAGTGGTGCACCACAACAACTGATTATAAAAAGAAATATTACCATGTACTTGAAAAGAAAATTATGTGTTACTGTTACTTGTTCCTTCTTATTGTTCTTTCCTTTCCAAGTGCTCCTTTTTTAAAGAATGTGGATCATAAAATAATTATTTAATAGATCTGTTGACAGAAAGTGTTCACATTAGCAAATGCATTTCATTTTATAAAAGCAATGCTGCAACACAGCTGGAAACCAGATTTCAAATGAAATAAGCAACTATGAAAAGCAAAGCATAAAAATATCATTCAGTAGTCATGTGACATTTCATAAGTTAGTAGAAATTCTCTCAACTCTCATAGAAAGACGCTTGTCATAATCAGGTGTGCAGATGTAAAAATATTTCTTGTCATTTTATTAGGCATTTCAGTAAATATCATAAATTACGAGCTCCACAGTATGCTTTCAACAAGGAAATGTCAGTAGCACGGACAATGGCCTCCCCTTTTCTTTTCTACCTGTGCCTGAAAGGCTAATGGCTTTTTTTTTTTTTTTTTTCGGGTGGCTGTCGCCCAGGTGGGTGCCCGCGACGCATTACGTGCAGGTGGTCACTTAACTTTCTTACGGAAATATTTACGACAGCAGTTTCTGCTACAGTGACAGTCTCACATAAAAATATTTCACAGGTCAAGAATTAGTGTTGCAAATCTGTAGAAACAAAATCCTATAAATATAAGTGTCCAAAAAAATTTTCGCCGGCATTGTGATACATTCACGCATTTACACACATTTCATAACTCTTAAAGTACGATTCTTGGCTTACAACATCCTGTTTCACAAGTCAAGAGTCCCTACCCACTATTCATTACTCCTTACCTTATTACACATATACGTATCCATCGACACTCGTCAATATTTCGTCATTATAAATATGAAGCATAATCAAATAACTCATATAGCCTCAGCCTATTAATCATAAACATACCTCAGCAGCGTAATACACATCGTCGTCGTAAAAATAACATCATAACACCTCAGTCAAATCTCAAAATCGTCGTAGCTTCCTCCAATAATTAAAAAAATTCTCTGCTCATGTCAAAAGTGTCATCTGCCTCAAACGTACTTTAAAAATCATGAATCCATACCAAATACATCATTCAAAGCTCTCATAGTATCACAATGGTTCCGAAAAAATATGAAGAGTTCACACAGTACAGACAAAATACAATTTCGTAAGTGTGAAGTTATCCAACGGTGTAATTACGTAAACATGTGTCACTGACGTAGTAAAAAACATGTTTATCTCTCAGTTAAATGATCAGATAGCTGTGTAATTTGTGTGTTAGAGAAATATGGTACCAATGTGTAAAGTTGTATAAGCAAATACCATATTAGCTAGGGTTCCTTGTGATTGCCACACACATGGTACACAAAGTAAGCATGTATCCCCCTGAGGATTAATGTAATTATACCCTCAGGTGTTACAGATTAGAACAATGGAATGAAATGTATCACTGAAAACCTTTGTATCATTGTACTTCAAATATCTTTAAAAAATAAATGTTTTAAGTACAAAATTAATCTCTCAAATGCGTGTCCTGTAGCGCTAAATGTGCGTCTCGCTGTAAGATAATTCTATGGAAGTGTCGTACTTATCGTCCTCTGAAAGCTAAGTTCTGCAGAAGTCAATGTACTTACCTCATGATAAACAAAAGTGAAATGCTTTATGTATAGATATCTTAGTTATTACGCTTATTGCCATGATGAAGAAAGTACTGTGCTGTAACGTATTGTTGTGCTACGGAAAAGGCAATCTCATTATAGCTATACCACAAAAGTTACTACTAAAACATGTTTTACTTTGCAGAATAAAACAAAAAAACTGTGCAGATATAAAACACAAACACCGCAAAAGCAACATTGTATATTGTCACTCATCAGTAGCGTCGTGATAAAATCGTGCAGCTGTCACATAAACCAACCACCGTGTCATCTGGTATCTCACAGAAAGTACTTTAAATCCAGAATATATTTTCAAGTAAACCGAAATGTTGCATTAAAATCTCATTAGCAGTACCAGTATGTGTCCTAAGTATGTAAGCCTTATAGTCGTTCCATAATCGTGCCACTAACAAGGAAGAATGTACAAATACAACACTGTGTCGTCTGTTCACTATAACAATGCATTCATAATTTCTGTTTAAAAATGTTCCCTAGGTTCTAGACTGGATATTTAACTTCAAACATTGTTGCATGTTAACAGATTATTAAGTCTAACACAGCATACTAGTAATGTAAAGTGAAAAGTTATATGGCAAAGACAAAGTTAAAAAGCAGATTATCTCTCAGTAAGCGGTTTTACATGTGAAGTGTGGTGCAATCCTTTACTCTTCCTAGTACGCAGACTTTCAACTTCAAAGCAATTATCATGTTGTTTACATCGGTAAAGAATGCTAAATCTTTTCTCAAGGCTAGCGTCTTTGTTATTTTTCCCTGAGCCAGCGGCCGCACGCAGCTGCCTGCTGTGCGAGTCATTGTCTGTCTCTTTGTTGGCGCGCGCTGTTATTGGGATTTGGAGACCTAACTTCTACAAATTCACTCTGACGAGAAGGCCCTGCTCTGTTTGAATCCCGCCAGTTCTGATGCAATTCAGGTCTGTCGTTACGATCACATCGTCTGTCGTCATGTCGGTAGTTCCTGTAGTTTCTTTCTTGTCGGTTAAGTGGTGGAGAATTTCTCCCTGAATCGTAACTGCGCGCTGGACCGTTGCGTCTGAAATTATTCTGTCTCCCTTGATAATAACAGTTCTGGTTACCATATTGTCTGTTTCTATGGTTATCTCTGTCATATTCATTTCTACGGAAATGCGATCTTTCTCTGTAACTATTATTCTGCCAGCGGTTGTCATAAGGGTGGTGTCTGTTTTGGTCACGATTTGTGTTGTGAGAATAGCCTTGTCGTGTCCAGTTATTACTTCTGTCGTCACGGAATTGTGACGGATGTGACCTGTAGTGATTGTTTTCCCGGTTTCGCGTTCCGCGATTGTCAGTGTCAATTTCTAATTCTTGTAAAAGTCCCTGAAATGCTTCAATGTCGTCTTTGCAACGTCCTGCCAAAATAATATGTCGTAAATGTTCAGGCAGTTTGATTAAGCAAATGCGGATGAGTTCTGAGGGGCTGTATGGGTTTGAAAGATACTGATTCTTATGCAACATGTCTTCAAAATATTTGACAAGACTGGAAAATTCAGATTGTTCAAAGTGTTTCATCATCATGATGCTATGTTTTACACGGTCTTGTGTGGCTTGAGACCAATATGCTGAGAGGAAGGCATGGTAAAACTCTCCTTCACTGTGGCAATCGTGAATGACCGACCGCATTCTTACAGCTGGTTCATTCTCTAAGTAGCCACACATAAATTCTAATCTGTGCTCTAATGACCAGTTGGGAGGAAAACAATGAGAGAATTGATGGACCCATGCTTGTGGATGAATGTCGTTGCCAGAATTCTTAAATGTTTTGAATTTACGTGTAGTAATGAACAGCTTATAGTCAAAGTCATCATGTCGGCGAGTCGCATATCGGTCATTGTTACGTCCTTTCGGCGGTTCCATTTCAAAATTCGGTGCACCTTGCCAATTTCTTTCATAACTTTCGAAGTGTCCTGCGTTATTATTTTGTGGTTGTTCCGTATTTCTAAGTCCCTCTTCCCGTATTGGAGCGCGAGTGGCCTCTGAAATACGTAATTCTTGTATTACCTGAGTCAGCTGATCTTGTACTTCCCGGATTTCTCTTTGGTGTTGCGTATTAATTTGATTCTGATTTTGTTTGAATTTCCTAATTTGTTCGCACTCTTCTGTGTCATTAAAGACTACCGGTTTTGTGTCGTTCAGATTATCATCTACCTTCGTAGATAAGTTAGTGAACTGATCCGAAAGTTCGGCTACTTTCTCCGATAGTGAACACATTTCCTCAATGTGTTTTTCTGAACCAAGTTTCAGAGTGTCCATTTGTGTTGAAATCGAATCTACTGTGTCCTTCAAGTTTTCCTGAGTTTTTGCAAGTTGCGTAACCGAATCGGTAGATGCAACTAAGTCAAATTTAGCTTGCAAGGTCTCATGATTTTCATGAACAATGGTTTGCAGTTCTTTTATGGCTGCTTCGTGATTCTGTAATGCATTTTCATGCCGCGAAAAAATAGGTTGAAAATGCTCACAAATTTGTGTTTTTACGTCATTACAGACTTTTTGACATTTCGATTCAATGTGATGTAACTCAGTAGTTAAATCTTCACGCGTTTGTTCAAGAGTTTGTTCCAATGAGTCTAACTTTTGAAGCTGTTGCTGTGTTTGTCTCTGATTTTGTTCCAGTGTGTCTAACTGTTGCTGTGTTTGTCTCTGATTTTGTTCCATTGTGTCTAACTTTTTAAGATTTTGTTCCACTGTGTCTAACTTTTTGAGGTTTTGTTCCACTGTGTCTAACTATTGCTGTGTTTGTCTCTGGTGTTGTTCCATTGTGTCTAACTTTTCAAGCTTTTATCCCATTTGTTGCATTAATTGTAATAACAATGCACTGGTGTCTGAAACATGTTCCTCAGTGCTTTTCGGCAGTGAAGTTGCACCGGCAACATTCAAATTTTGACAAGCGGAAAATGTGTCTTGACTCATTTGAGAAAACGGTGAGAACCCAAAACCTGAGTCTGCAGTATTTGCAATATTGTGTTCTGTCATTCCCGATTCCTGAGGCGAGCTGTTTCCGACCAATCTATCGATAACGCTTCCCTGTTCACTACCTGTTTCACTGTCTACACCATTGTTTGCCGCCCACTCCATTTCCCTATGCGCAATTACCAAATTACTACTTTGAACATTAGTTAATTCATTACTCCGCGGCGCTAACACACTGCTTTCGTCTTCACTGTCATTTCTCAGTTTACTTTGGAGCCTAGTATTACGTTTTTCACACGCCATAATTGTCACAATGTTTCACACGATAACACAGAAAAGCACAATTTGAAGAGCAAAATAAAATAACATAGCAATGGAAATAATGTCTACTTAATTGCCAGCGCAGCTGCGAAATACTTGGTGCAAATCTACATGCATGCCACAACTGTTTTACTGTACAACAATGAAAAACTACAACTACAAAGGAAATTCTCTCTATGATTACGCGCTATCAATAAACAAAATCTACACTAATTACACAAACTACAAGAAAAAAATCAGAAGATTCCAGTGAGGTATCCTCGGCTAAGGGTCGACATATGAAACGTCCCCTTTGAACATTTATACATGACTGTGCTTAAACTGACACACAATATTTTGTTAGCGCAACGCAATCTGACTTTCAAAATTCCCTACAAAAGAATGGCCCTGACTAACATTAAACTATACCTTTCACAAATCACTTACCTCACAAAAATCTTCGCTGCTCAAGCTACTGCAATACAGCGAGCGCCACTACTGCCAGCTAAATAAAAGATTCAAACTATGGAAGGCACTAACTACTGATAGGGATAGTTAGCAAATGAAAGATATTAATAGAGAACAAACAATGTATTTACCTTGATATCATCATATATAAATATAGCAGTTCATGACAAACTTCAAAACTCCGCCATCTCTCTCCCCACATCCACCACTGCTGGCGGCTCACCTCCAACTGCGCAACGCTACGCGCTGTTCACAGCCAGCTGCCTAACACTACAATGGCGAGTATTACAACAATGCAAAGCAGCCACAGACTGCACACAGCACAGCCAGTGATTTTCATACAGAGGTGGCGTTACCAATAACAAAACCTAAACAGCCTACTTACAATGCGAGGTGTGATTTTTAAGGAAAGTGATACTTTCTGTAAAGAATTCCAGTCTGCGACTTTATCGCCCGAATGTGAAAATATTGTGTTAACAGGTGCATACATAGGGAGAAATGACCATTGTAATAAAATCAGAGATTGCACATGGTGATTTAAGTGTCCGCTTTCCAAGCGCACTGGTTAATTCTTTTAGAATACGGCTCACTACGTTCATAGAATATATCATAATATTCTTCGTCTTTCGTTTACGCGTCAGGATCAAAATACACTGGTGGTCAAAATTAAAGCAGCAAAAGGAAATTTTGCAAGATTGCGTACATTTTCGACAAAATAGCGTGAACAGGTGACGGTAAATGAGAAAAAATGTAAAGAATACAGAACGTAAACAACTGCAACATGCATAACGGAACCGCACACACATTCCAACAACTGGTTAATGTGCTCAGTGTGGGATGTGACCACCTCTGGCAGCAATACAGGCCTGAAAACGATGGGGCATACTGTGAACTGACGTCATCAATCTCTGGTTGAGGCAATATGGCCCCTTCTTCTTGCAGAGAGGCCCGCAAGTCTTGGAGATTGGTTGGTGGATGTTGACTTGATGCAACCCGTCTCCTTAGTGCATCCCAGATGTGCTCTATGGCATCCAAGTCCAGCGAGCGTACAGGGTAGGCCATGTGTGCATTATCTTCCATTTCCAGAAAACATAGACCATCCGTGCACTATGAGGTCGAGCATTATCGTCCATCACCATGAAATCCGGGTTCACAGCACCTTGCAACAACCGCACATGAGGTCCCAAGATTTCGTCATGATACCTGAGAGCAGTTAAACCTAGCCGATTCACCCATACAATTCTGTGAAGAGGCGTTAGAGTGAAGAGGCGTTAGTGGTCAACATAATCCCTGCCCACACCATTGGGGATCCTCCTCGATTCCGATCTCTTTCAAAAATGTTTGGGTCCCAAAATCGTGTTCCATGTTCCCCCGAGAAGGGAATCCGTCGAGAATCACTCTCCAGACCAAATCAGAATTCATCTGTGGAACGAACAGTAGTCCACTGTTCTACCTTCCATGTGGTATGTTGACGACTCCACTGTAGACTTTCCCTTCTGCGAAGATGTGTTAGAGGTACACTTACAGCAGATCTCGGACTATAAGGGCCACTTTGCTTAACCCTTGTGAACACCCTTTGCCTCGATACAACATGTACAGTGGATGCTGCGAGGTCAGATGCCAGTTGCCGTGCAGTACTAAGGCGGTAACGTCGTGCCCTTACAGCCATTTAACGCTCTTCTCTTTCTGATGTCAAACATGGTCGGCCCTGCCCGGGCCTTTGGGATACAGTTTCGGTCCCTATAAACTGCCACCACATCCGAGAAAAAACAGAACGATTCGTATTAAGCCATCGGGCCACATCAGTTTGCGACTGTCCTGCTTCCATTCTTCCTATGACCCTCCAGTACAGAGATTCTGGTAGGCGAGTGTGGCTGTGTACACAGCGATTGTGGATGTGACACTAGTCGGCAGACACTACTCTCTTTGATAGGTGCCCTGACGGTAGCTTTGGCGTGGTTAATGCCATCTTCCGTGCAGAACACAATAGTACGGACATCTGTTGACAGTTTGTATGATTATATTGTGATGGGGAAAGGGCGGTTTGTTGCCTTAAGTTTGGACACCAGTGTAGCATGTTTTTTTTTTAGTACCATCTACTGTGTAGTTTGACGTGTTTATATGCTGGGTATGAGAGAACTATTGTGAAGTGATCACCTGATGTGTGGATATGTAATCCACAGAGCTAATTTCCTGTCACTGTTTGATGTGGAGGCGTCCCTTGAGCCACCATTAACTCAATCGTTCATCCTCCAGAGGAGGAGTTACCGGCGTTGCTGATGAATGATGATGAAATACAATTAGTGACTGAATTAATAGCAATATTTTTAATACATTTTCCCTACCATAACAGTGTTTTTTATGTGTCACTTCTTCTCTCTCTAACAGACCTGGCTTACCATCCTGCAATCAAGTGAGGTCTGGCAGTGGTTAGCACACTGGACTTGCATTCGGGAGGATAATGTTACAAATCTGTGTTCGGACATCCTGGTTAAGTTTCTCCATAATTTCCCTGAATCACTTAAGCTAAATGCTTTGATAATTTCTTCAAAAGGGCACAGTTGCTTTCCTTCTCATCCTTCCCTAATCCGAGCTTGTGCTCCGTCTCTGATGACCTCATTGTTGATGTTGTTGTTGTTGTGGTCTTCAGTCCTGAGACTGGTTTGATGCAGCTCTCCATGCTACTCTATCCTGTGCAAGCTTTTTCATCTCCCAGTACCTACTGCAACCTACATCCTTCTGAATCTGCTTAGTGTATTCATCTCTTGGTCTCCCTCTACGATTTTTACCCTCCACGCTGCCCTCCAATACTAAATTGGTGATCCCTTGATGCCTCAGAACATGTCCTACCAACCGATCCCTTCTTCTGGTCAAGTTGTGCCACAAACTTCTCTTCTCCCCAATCCTATTCAATACTTCCTCATTAGTTATGTGATCTACCCATCTAATCTTCAGCATTCTTCTGTAGCACCACATTTCGAAAGCTTCTATTCTCTTCTTGTCCAAACTATTTATCGTCCATGTTTCACTTCCATACATGGCTACACTCCATACGAATACTTTCAGAAATGACTTCCTGACACTTAAATCAATACTGGATGTTAACAAATTTCTCTTCTTCAGAAACGCTTTCCTTGCCATTGCCAGCCTACATTTTATATCCTCTCTACTTCGACCATCATCAGTTATTTTGCTCCCCAAATAGCAAAACTCCTTTACTACTTTAAGTGCCTCATTTCCTAATCTAATTCCCTCAGCATCACCCGACTTAATTAGACTACATTCCATTATCCTTGTTTTGCTTTTGTTGATGTTCATCTTATATCCTCCTTTCAAGACACTGTCCATTCCATTCAACTGCTCTTCCAAGTCCTTTGCTGTCTCTGACAGAATTACAATGTCATCGGCGAACCTCAAAGTTTTTATTTCTTCTCCATGAATTTTAATACCTACTCCGAATTTTTCTTTTGTTTCCTTTACTGCTTGCTCAATATACAGATTGAACAACATCGGGGAGAGGCTACAACCCTGTCTTACTCCCTTCCCAACCACTGCTTCCCTTTCATGTCCCTCGACTCTTATAACTGCCATCTGGTTTCTGTACAAATTGTAAATAGCCTTTCGCTCCCTGTAATTTACCCCTGCCACCTTTAGAATTTGAAAGAGAGTATTCCAGTCAACATTGTTGATGGGATGTTAAATACTAACCTCCCCCCCCAAACATGCTGCTGAATTGACATTTATTTTCTGAGTTACAATGGCTACACATCATACATTATAATGAGATGGTAACGGAATAAAAGAACTTCAGATTTACGATAATATATTATTTTTTATTTACACTTTAGCAATGGTACATGGGTTGCAGTACATCAGCAAAACCCATTGGCTAATTTTTCACAGCAGCACAGTATTTCCAGATTGAGTGTTCCTTTCATGCACTAAATTATGCTTGTATTTCCCTTAGAGTGATCGGTACATCACAAAACTTGGGTATTCCATCGATAAAAATGACATGGATGGGCTCCATATCCATTGGAGCAATAGTAGATGAATCTGGCACTGCATCATTGCATGTATTGATGCACTGATCTAACTCATTCAAGGGTATACTATACACTCAAAGATAGTTCACAACGTTATTGTATACAGGTTGCTTCCATAACAGTCAGCGGTCCACTCTCTGTGATACGGGAGCCATTGCGCTCATTAGTCCAAAAAAGTTCGTAACAGTAGTGTTGTAAATAAATGGATTGGTCTCCAAATTTCACCCCATGTGCTGCATCATCATTCATTGATGTGATAGATAACAGCAGACCAACACAGAAAATGTCCAGGGGAGAAAGAGATGGATGATAATCTGTAATCTCATCATTCATGTATGGCCATGAACAACATACCTTCTCCCAGTCTGAGTAAGCTTCTTCTTAACACCCTTCACCACACTCTCAATCTCCGCTATCAAACACCAGTTGCCTTCTGCCTTTGTGCCTGTAATCAGCTCTCACCATATCCTCCTATGCATATAGTCAGACACTTTGACACACTAGTAGTTAAATTACATGTTGAAGTGAACGGTAGCACTCTGATACAGGCTGCTTCAACTGTGTACTCAGTTTTAAAGTTAGGAAAAGCACTCTATGGTTCTGACAACAAGTGGTCTCCCCATCATTCACTCATCAATTTCCTGTGAATGTGCCCCTGTCGTTTTTAAATGAAGGAAGAGTGTCTTCTTGGTTTTGAAAGTTAAAGGAGATTGTGTAGTAGTTAAACTGTGATAACAGAGTGGTAGAAGGGGAAGGATTGGTTAAACTGTGATGTAGGAAGGGTAGTTATTTAAAGTTTGGTAGGGAAAGTGGGTTAACAATACCATGTGAAATATGTGTTATTTCTCACCAAACTTATGGTGACAATTGCTTAAGTGGTGCTGACATCAAGGAGAGCCCTTTCCCACACACAGTTTCAACTTAAACTTTGATCAAAGCAGGTGGCACACGCCATCTCACAGTGGCTCTTCAGCTCTACAGGCTTCGGCGACCAGTGGCTTCCCATCCAGGAGCTGTATGCATATCGGCTTGTGACAACTGAGTTAGCTGTGGAAGCAGGTAAAGTGATGCAGAGGAACCTTCCCCACTCCACCGCCCCCAGCGTTCAAGAGGAAATTGTTTCTCTGCACACTGCTCACTTGCATCTAGGTTAGTGTCAGTATTGAGGCTTCAGGATCAGAATGGTATGCAGAGGCAGCGGCCATAAGGGTCACAGGGCAGAGGTTTGAGTGGTGCCCAGATGGGGGTGGAAGTGGTGGCAGCTCAGGGTGGTGACAGTGGGGACAGGGGCGGAGGGCCTTTCCATCCCTCAATTTGTTTAAATTGTTTCTAATGCACAGTATACAGTTTAACTTAGTAGAGGGAGAGGCTCACATTTCACTGTATGAACTGTATGACATATACGCTGGCCACACTGAAATTGTCACGTCAGAGGAGAGGCTAATTACAATAGAGAGGGTAGAATTACACACGTACTTAGGAGAAAAAGTTACCCCAGCCAGACATCTAGATTTCCAACTTGACAATGCACCATCTTCTATTCTGTACTTTACAGTAACAGACTCACTTCCATAGTAAATGTCTTGTGACTAGGGCCTCCTGTCAGGTAGACTGTTCGCTGGGCGCTTTGACGCCACTTCAGTGACTTGCGCGTCGATGGGGATGAAATGATGATGATTAGGGAAACACAACACCCAGTCTCTGAATGGAGAAAATCTTTGCCCCAGCCGAGAATTGAACCTGGGCCCTTAGGATTGACATTCTGTCGCGCTGACCACTCAGCTACTGGAGGCGGACACTTCCAAATCGTCCATCTTGTATTCCATTATGCATTGTGCTAATTTACCAGCCACCATGTGAGATGTATGGCTATGTGAAATAGCTGCCATCCATGCCACATATGAACCTTCTGTGATGAGTTTTACAAGCATAGTACCTGAACCCATTCCACAGCCCATGCCAAGTGTTCTCCATCAAGAAAATGAATGTGCACTACTTAATTTTTCTTCAGTTTCTAAGCAGAATGTATATTGGGCATTAATTCTTCATTCTTGCGGCCTCTCCTTGTGTTTAGAATGCAAGTGGGCCCAGGGTATGCAGTGACCATACACAATAGCTTTGATGTAAAAAAAAAAAAAGAAACTTGTGAGAGAGGTTTGTCATGTTGCAAGCACATGCACATAGTTTAAATTTCCTGCCAAAATCCGGATTTCCATCCAACTGAGCCCCTATAAATAACATATTATGTCCGATGTGACAGGCAAATTGAATATTTTCTAAATAAAGAATATATTATTACTACTACTATTATTATTGTTGTTGTTATTATTATTATGTTCTCTGAAATTTAATTAATAATAAAATTTATTGGGGAAATTTGAATTTAGTGTGAAAATTTAAATTTACTTCTAAAATTTGAATTTCCTGTCGGTGAAGGGAGGAAGGAGGAGCTGGGGAGGACTTGGAATTTCCCAGGAGGAGATTAATTGACCAATTTAAATAATTAGTCAATTAATTCGATATCAAAATTGCACGAGCTTTCGCTTTGTCCCACTACTGCAGTGTACCATCCCTGAAATCCCAGGCTTTATCATATAAGAGTATGTGGTCCAGTAGCATCAAAGACATGCTTGCTTCTCTTCTAGATCGTAACTCTTTATCAAATCTTAATTGGCTGGTATTAATTACTTGATCTAGTGACAGACCACTTCCAAACTTCGTGATTTATTTTGTGAGATGCAATCTTATTTTTACATTTAAATTTCTTTGCCCATGGGTTGGAAACTTTGAACTGCAGTGAATTGTGAAGATCAGTTCTCTTCTTTATTTTTTGTGCCACTGTCGCCATGTAATGAAAGGCATCAATTGCTAAGAACTGTGACCTCTCTCACAGGAAACCATGAATCCAGTCATGTAACTGCAACGATATTCCATACGCTTGCAATTTCATTACAAGCCTTTTGGAAATCTAGAAATATAGAATCAATTTGAAATCCCTTGTCAATAGCACTGAGCACTTCGTGTGAGTAAAGAACTAGTGGTGTTTTCTAACGCTGGATTGACTGTGTGTCAACTGACTGTCCTCTACGAGGTAATTCAAAATTTTCAAACGCAATATACTGTATGTTCCAAAATCCTGCTGCATATCCGCTTTAATGATAAGACCTATAATTTTGTGGATCACTGCTACTAACTTTATTGAATATTGGTTTGGCCTGTGGGACTATCCAGTCTTTGGGTATGGATCTTTCACCAGGTGAACGGTTGTATATGATTGTTTAGTATGGAGCTATTGCTATTGCATCAGCATACTCTGAAAGGAACCTAGTTGGTATACAGTCTGAACCAGAAGACTTGCTTTTATTGAGTGATTTAAGGGTACAGTGTACTTTTCCAGTTCAATATTATGTAAAAATCAATACCTATTACTTTCAGGCACCGTTTATAATGTATATGTTTTACACATTTTTTGTTGGTATCAGGTCATGCAGCACACTTTCTAAGCAAATAATTTTGAACCTGCTTAGTACTATTTAAAAAATTCCAAAGATATTGATGCATTTTTTCCAAAATGCTTCCTCAAATTGAGGTACCATTTAATCTAATGTTATACATTTAAAAGAGACCAAATTTTTACCAGATATGCATGACATGATGGCTGAGGTACTAGACCTATTTAATTCCACCTATTATGTATATTACAAGGATAAAAAATATCACATCTTACATTTTAATGATTATAATTTTTTCCTAATAAAAAAGTAATTTTTTTCTATAATTGAGTTGATTCTGCAACAAAGCTTAGGCCTACTACATAAGTATGGACTATTGCAAGTTGCAGAAAAAAAATTAGAGTAATACTTTATAAACCTTAAGAAATATCTGTACCTGAACTGTGAAAAATACAACTTGTGAGAAATTGCGAATGAAGATATGAGTCCAATCAAACTGTGCCCCAGAACATTCCTGAAGCATAGACTTCATCCTACAGCATTTCTTCATCTTCAAGCTTCCTCTTGGCGTTCCTTTTAACACTTATTGCTTCTTTGGTTAACTTGAAGAGCGAATCTTTTAGATTCATTCACCCATTGTCTGTCACACCAAGTAGTTGATCTTCCATATCAGTGCCACATTTTATGCCTAAATTTCTTGGGACTTCCAACATTCCTATCACTCCATCATTGAAACATATCACTGCATCTATTAGACCAACTTTTGATTTATTTAGTCCTACAAAAACATTCTTCGGTAATCTTTCCCATATGGAATGCTTGAAACTTAGTTTTGTATTCTGAGTGCACCCATGAAGACATTTACTAAGCAAAACAGGGTCACTCAGGTCTCTAAAAATTGGTTTTATTTCATTCATAAGAGGCTCAGTAAGAGAATGCTTATGATGGTATATTTGACCATTTTCTTTCGGTTTTTGGTAACCACACCAAGAATCTGCTCCTTTAGGGTAAAGACCATGAACAGGTTGGTCATCTGTGGACACCTTATGAAAGTAGGTAGCCCATACAGGTTTTCTCATTGCTTTTTCAGAGGTGTAGTTCATCAAATGGCGAGTCCATAATAACTCTGAAGAAGGTCTATTTCAGTTTTTGTCAATTTGCCTCGACCAGACGGCGATTTTCCACCAGATAGCAACTTTCCTTTCATTTCTCTTCGTAGCTTCCTCAATCTAGCACCCATATTCTTTTCCACATGTCCACAACACTCCAGTTTTGTCACCAAGATATCACCATAATATCACCTCATTAATTTTATTCAAAGCTTTAGAGTCCCCATCGCGTAGGTACTTCGTATATAACTTTATAAACGGGCACCGACCTCTGAAATATTTGTAGAGCTACATCACACTCCATACCTCCACTGCATCCATCATAATTCTTAGAACACCAAGGTTCATTGTTACCATTACAGGCGTGGCAGTACTTAGATAAGCACTCAACATCAACAACTTTTCAATTCTCCAGAGAAGTACCACTTCTCATTCCTTGAATTGTGTCCTCGATATTATCATGTCCCATCAAGTGCAACAGAAATGTCCCTAGTTCCACTAATATTTACAGTTTCTTCTACTGCAAGTTTCATAGATGTTTTAGACACAACCGTCAAGGCACCTAAAAGTGTTTTTATGTACATACTTGCTGAACATACTGGGAGGAGGAGGCAGGTCCATCAAACCACAAAACGTTTGAGCAGCCATTTTACCTTTTGCTATTGCACTCATTGCATACACTAACTTCAAATGGAATACATGGAATTTATGGAAAAACCCTGGAGATACTAGAAGGTACCAGTTAGATTATATAATGGTAAGACAGAGATTCAGGAACCAGGTTTTAAATTGTGAGACATTTCCAGGGGCAGATGTGGACTCTGATCACAATCTATTGATTATGAACTGTAGATTAAAACGGAAGAAACTGCAAAAAAGGTGGGAATTTGAGGAGATGGGACCTGGATAAACTGAAAGAACCAGAGCTTGTAGAGAGCTTCAGGGAGAGTATTAGGGAACGATTGACAAGAATGAGGGAAAGAAATACAATAGAAGAAGAATGGGTAGCTTTGAGAGACGAAATAGTGAAGGTAGCAGAGCATCAAGTAGGTACAAAGACTTCAAGAAGAATATAATAATTCCAATCCCAAAGAAAGCAGGTGCTGACAGATGTGAAAATTACCGAACTATCAATTTAATAAGCCACGGCTGCAAAATACTAACACGAATTCTTTACAGACGAATGGAAAAACTGGTAGAAGCCGACTCGAGGAAGATCAGTTTGGATTCCGTAGAAATGTTGGAACACGTGAGGCAATACTGACCCTACGACTTATCTTAGGAAATAGATTAAGGAAAGGCAAACGTACGTTTCTAGCATTTGTAGACTTAGAGAAAGCTTTTGACAATGTTGACTGGAATACTCTCTTTCATATTCTGAAGGTGGCAGGGTAAAATAAAGGGAGCGAAAGGCTATTTACAATTTGTACAGAAACCAGATGGCAGTTATAAGAATCAGGGGGCATGAAAGGGAAGCAGTGGTTGGGAAGGGAGTGAGACAGCCTATCCCCGATGTTATTCAATCTGTATATTGAGCAAGCAGTAAAGGAAAAAAAGAAAAATTTGGAGTTGGGATTAAAATCCATGGAAAAGAAATAAAAACTTCGAGGTTCGCCGATGACATTGTTATTCTGTTAGAGACAGCGAAGGACCTGGAAGAGCAGCTGAATGGAATGGACCGTATCTTGAAAGGAGGATATAAGATGAACATCAACGAAAGCAAAACGAGAATAATGAAATGTAAACGTATTAAACCGGGTGATGCTTCAGGTATTAGATTAGGAAATGAGGCGTTTAAAGTAGTCAATGAGTTTTGCTATTTGAGGAGCAAAATAACTAATGATGGTCGAAGTAGAGAGGATATAAAATGTAGACTGGCATTGACAAGGAAAGCGTTTCTGAAGAAGAGAATTTTGTTAACGTCGAGTATAGATTTAAGTGTCATGAAGTATTTTCTGAAAGTATTTGCATGGAGTGTAGCCATGTATGGAAGTGAAACGTCGATGATAAATAATTTGGACAAGAAGAGAATAGAAGCTTTCGAAATGTGGTGCTACAGAAGAATGCTGTAGGTTAGAGGGGTAGATCACATAACTAATGAGAAGGTATTGAATGGAATTGGGGAGAAGAGGAGTTTGTGGAACGACTTGACTAGAAGAAGGGATCGGTTGGTAGGCATATTCTGTGGCATCAAGGGATCACCAATTTAGTATTGGAGAGCAGCGTGGAGGGTAAAAACCGTGGAGGGAGACCAAGAGAGGAATACGCTTAACAGATTCAGAAGGATGTAGGTTGCAGTAGGTACTGGGAGATGAAGAACATTGCACAGGATAGAGTAGCATGGAGAGCTGCATCAAACCAGTCTCTGGATTGAAGAACACAATAACAACAACTTCAAATTCACATCATATGAATTATGCACAATGTTCGAAGTCATTTTCGAGGTAGTTTTATCGCAAGATCTACACAGAATAACTAATTTTGACTTTAAAGTCTTCCTGATACTTTGTTTTTCAGTTACTTCCAGACAGCCTACACCATCACACTGTTTACATTTCGCCACTTCCTTTAGCAAAGAAGATAAGATACCCACATTAGCGACTTACAGATCAACTGCAAACAGCTTCATTGTTAACACAAAAATTTGAATCACCAGAAGGTGTGCCATGTGGGAGTTTCTTCCCTAAAGAACTGATACATAGGTTACTTTCTACAGTGTGGCTTGCATTGTTTGTGAACTGGTTACCATGGAATTTCCTTCCATTGAATTTCTTGATCCGTGGCAGAGTTCGTATTTATTGCACACGAAAGGATGTGTACTTCCACAAATACATGTAGCACTTGGGCAACAAACATTCAGCAACATGTGAACAAACTGCTTCAGAGAAACAAAAGTAAATACTAGCAAAGATAATCGTTTACAGACACTAGAAACCTACACTGTTGCCAATATATACAATGTGTCATACGTATAATCGCTTAAAGCAGAACGTTCACAGTTCTTTTCGAAATAATACTGGTTTCTGTAACAGGAATAAAGCGAGCGTGGTGGCATAAATGACCATAAATTTAAAATTAGGCATATATAGGTAATTTTTCATTTGAAACACTATATTGTGTATATCAATGTAATCAGGAAAGAGTATAGAATCTAATAAAGTCATAAAAATTTCGATTTTTCCACCATTTGTAAGTACCCTGTATCACTAAGTTAATTCACTACTCCGAGGATACTTACCTCTACGTTACTCATGTTGGCAGATCTTCTTGATTCTAATTCTGAACTATTTACTTCGTCTGTTTTGGTGACGGAATTTCGAAAGTCTGTATTTAGTAACTCTGCTTTGGCAGCAATGTCGTCGATAGTATTTCCATTGCTATCGCGGAGAGGAGGCATTGACTGTGTCTAGCCGCTAACATACTTTTCATACGACGAGAATCTCTTTGGATTTTCTGCCAGGTTTAGAGACACAGTTTCGTTGTGGGAACTATTGCAAGCATCTGGCGTTGATGTCAGCAATAAATTACGAGCTTCTGTAAAAGATCGCCAATCTTGGAGATTTCGCGTTCGTTTGAATTTGGCACTTTTTTTCGTTGTTTTGCAACAGTGTTCTGAACCGTTTTGTGTACCAAAGGGGATCAGCTCCGTCGTTTGTTAATTTATTTGGTATAAATCTTTCAACTGCTGTTGATACTACTTCTCTGAATTCAAGCCATATGTGATCTACACTTGCATTGTTAGTTTGGAAGGAGTGGAGACTGTCTCTCAGGAAGGTGTCAAGTGAACGTTTATCCGCTTTCTTTAATAAGTATATTTTTCGTTTATTTTTGGAGGATTTGAGGGTTACAATATTCAGTCTCACTAAGACAACCCAATGTTCACTAATCCCTGTCCGTGTTTTGATGCTCTTTATTGACTCACGACTATTTGATGCTAAGAGGTCAAGGGTGTTTTCACAACCGTTTACTATTCGCGTGGGATCATGAACTAACTGCTCGAACGAATTTTCAGAGAATGCGTTTAGCACAATTACGGATGATGATTTGTGCGTACCTCCAGTTTTAAACATGTATTTTCGCAAATATGTCGCTTGTAAATTAAAGTCACCACCAACTATAATTATATGAGTCCGGCAAATGTTTGAAATTAAACTTAAATTTTCCTTTCAGCAAATGTATCATTTGAGTTGGGTGGTCGGTAAAAGGATCAAGTTATTATTTTTTCCGGTTGTCAAGAATGACCTCTGCCCATACTAACACAAAGGCATTATCTGCTTCAGTTTCGCTAAAGGATAAATTACCTCTAACAGTAACGAACACACAACTGCCAACTGTGCTTAGCTTATTCTTTCGGAACACTGTTATGTTCTTCGCGAAAATTTCGGCTGAACTTATATCAGGCTTTAGCCAGATCTCGGTGGCTATAGCTATCTGAGCATTAGTGCTTTCTATTAGCGCTTGGAGCTCTGGTACTTTCCCTACAAAGCTACGACAATTTAGAACTGTTATGCTGATAGTTCCTGTTTCTACGTTATTCCTATGTTCGAGCTGCTCCCTTTGAGACAGATTCTCTTCTTGCATTGGCTTAACACGCTCTAACCTAAAAAATCGCACTTTATACGCCACACTGTCCCTGCTACCGGTGTAGCCGCCTCCTGTATGTAGTGGACTCCTCAACTACTCAGTGAAACCCAAAACCCTATCACCCTAAGGCGCAATTGAAGGAATCTGCAGCCTGCACGGTCGCAGAACCTCTAAGCCTCTGATTCAGACCCTCCACTCGGCTCTGTACCAAAGGTCGGCAATCAGTCCTTTCGTCTATGCTGCTAATGGTGAGCTCTGCTTTCATCTCGCAAACAAAGCTGTCAGCCTTTAGGACTGACCTGCACGATCGCCTAATGTGACGCCACTGGACGTTTTTCTCTCCAGTAAACTCAAAGATGAAGTCTATGACTAAGTCCGACGACCCAAGAAAACATAAAGCAACGCTTTGATGCAGCATGTGCAATGATATCGGAGGAATCTCTTCAGACTTTCCAGAAGTCCTTACACCTGAAAACGTGTATTGTGATAGACGGTGCGCATTTCAGACACTTCACGATGTAACTAGAAGTTAAGGAAGTTTTTATGACCATATACTTCTGTGCCTTTATTTTTCTTGCTGTCTTGATTTTGCGGTGTAGATGTATACTCTGACTTTAAATCCGTGTTGTGAAATTATTATTTAACATTCTATATACTTTAATTCAGTTTTTGCAAGCCTATTCTATTTTTACGTGCGGCATACAATGAAGGCTCTGGTAGAAGCAAGAGCAAAACTATTACAACCCTTACTGGCAAATCATCATTCGATGTCTAGAGCGATTAGTGTTAGTTATAAATTAACCTGTTGTCCATATTGTAAGTAGGCTCTCTCAGTTGCGTCAAACTGGAGAGCCCTTTCAGCCTGCGAGAAAGTTCAATATTAGACGAACTTTCGCATAAGACAGGTTCCAATGGTTCAAATGCTCTGGGCACTGTGAGACTTAACATCTGAGGTCATCAATCCCTAGACTTTGAACTACTTAAACCTAACTAACCTAATGACATCACACACATCCATGCTCGAGCCAGGATTCGAACCTGCGACCGTAGCAGCAGCGCGGTTCCGGACTGAAGCACCTAGAACCGCTCGGCCACAACGGCCGGCTCGTAAGACAGGAAATGGCTTCTTGTTGAAAAACAGATAACGCTAAGTTATAAATGCTTAATCGTATCTTGAAGGGAAAAAGACCGTTGAATTCACCTCTCTTAGAAAAGTGACAATATCAGCAGAAATTGCAGGAGTTCAGTTTGAAGCAGCGAAGTTCATATCGATAGCTCTGTAATAATTCACAATGAAAAGAGATTATGCATCATGTTGAGAGGATTTTACCACAGTTCTTTTGTGTGGAACCAGAATTACAATGTCCTAAACTTTCAGGAAATATCTAATTTAAACAGCCTAGCTGAATCACTCTGTTTGTTATCTTACTGAACACTATCGCTCTAACTGCAACAGCAGCCAGATTTTCACCAAAGTCACCTTTTCAAAAGTTTGTGCATAGTTCTAAAAAGTATGTTGGAACTAAATCAAAGAGCATAATGATGTATGTTTCTCTCTAATAAAATAAACTTTTTCGCTATCTTGACTTTGTAATATGATCACGTCAAGTACCATCAGTGAATTTTATTGCCATTTATCCCAATGTTCCACGTCGCCAATGTTACTAATAAGTGAGCTAATGAGTCTTGTGTTGCGCCTTCAATTTTGTTGTATTTTTGATATATTCTTGGCACAATTACTGAGCTAAGCTTTTGCTGTAAATGAATTCGTGATTTAGTTGTTCATTTGGAACAAGTCTTGAACCTAAAAGACGGTTACCAATCATTAATGTTGTTTCTCCCACACTTAGCTCTATTTACGCACAATAAGTTGTGTTTCGCGGGTCGTTAGGATGCTTTCTTTTTGTCATCTTCTAGGGAAGTGGTAATCTTAGTTCTCAAATAGTCTTCATTTAAGTACTAATAAATGAGAAAAATTCAGTATTTCTCAGTAAAATATTAAGAAACCCTATTAAGGACTAAATACTTATTACCATTCCATCTGCATATGGAGCGTGCAAAGAATGATTGCTTAAGTGCACCTGTGCATGCTGCTAGCATTCTAATCTTGTCTTTCTGGTCCCTACAGGAGCAAAATGCAAGGAACTTTAGTATACTTCTGGATTCTTCACTGGGATTATTGATAATTTGGAAATAGCATTTTGCAGTACAGTTAATGTCTATATACAGGTGTCTGCCGGTTCATGTTTTTTAGCATTTATTTGATATCCTCACCTTAGTCAAAGAAACTGGTCATTCGTTTTGGCCTACTTTGATATCCCTGTTAGGCCTGTTTGATATGTGTACCACACACTCGAATGCTATTCTAGGATGAGTCAAAAAATGTTTTGTAAACAACCTTCTTTGTAGACACACTGCATTTTTCCCAATATTCTAACAATGAAGGAAAATCTTCCACATGCTTTACCTCCTATGTAACTAATGTGATCATTTCATATCCCCACATATCAAATTCCTCCTGTTCTCCCTTATTAACACTTTTGAAAGTAAAACACAATATCCAGTTTTTCTCCTGTCATCACAATCAGGAAGGAGATGACAATGAATTCTTCATACTTAGTTTGAATGCATTAACCGAATTGCAGCATTAACTTTCACTTTTGTTATTTATAATCAAAATGGAAATATGAAATTCACCTTCAAGCCGTAAAAGATATATAGAGAACTGTGGAATTTCAGAAATACTTGTACAAAAAAACAACAATGTTATGACATTTTAGTTTGACTTGTAACTTTACCTTAGAATGATCCTTGTAGTTACGCAGATTACCTCTACCAAGTGCATTCAGACATACAAACTTACAATATGGAAATGATGTGGCCGAGTGAGGAGTGACTGGTCATATACAGGCATATAAATATTAAATTTTTATTAGAAATTACTGAAGTTCTATATTTACTAATTAAGCATAAAATTTTATCCAGAATCTATCTTACTGGTCAAAAAGCAATGCAGTCTTTATGTTTGTGTTATAATCATAATACAACTTTTGGTTGATTTGGCAAGTTTGACTGTGATCTAGGTATTTGAATTATTTCTTTTAGTTGATTAAGAACTCCACAGACGACTATTGATCTTAATCCTTTTATGATGCTGCCAAACCAGCACAATAAACTACAGTATTACTGCCTTGCTGTAGACAACTAACACCGCTGATAGAGAAGAATATGTCATAACATTAGTGATGATAAAAATAGGCACACAAATTGTGTACATCTCTTTGTTTAATTAAAATTGTATAATCGGTACTGTTGTTTTCTGGGAAAATGAAAGAGATTTTACAGACTGCCATCAACAAATTATTTATTTAATGACATTTATGCATGGGATAAACATGGATATTACATTTCCAGGTTAACTGGGATGCAACTTACACCCTGGGAAGAATGAAACAGTAGACACCATGTCTAACCGAGAGCATATGGCGATGAGCTTGCAGTAGCCAAAAAGTATGTTCCAGATGCACTGAAAAAAAGAAAGTCTGTTCAGTCTTACTGAAATATAATATGTAGTTATTAATGATATTAAAATATTTATAATATGGACAGAGACCATCTGATCACCAGGTGGCTGCAGATAGATTCACACAGAGATATAAATTTTTTGTCTGAATAAGTATCTAACTGGTGTAGTAGGAGGAAGAAAAACAGTGGCATGAAAGAGATTTGTAAGGCTTAAGATTACAGGAAAATCCACAGAGAATTTCAGTCCAAGGAAGCCTTACGAGATAAACTATCTTGCAAGTTGCCCTTGACTCTGGGTCGTGTATGATTCTTTTATGTAACTTCAGGGCTTATAAATCTACTTTCCTTCAACAATTTTCTGTTTTTCACCAGAAGGTGCTTCTACTTTCAAAGTTTAGCAGTTATACATGTTTGAAGTATTTTGTAATTATAGTATAATCTTGAGGCTGTTTTATATTATGGTCAACAAATAACAATGGAATTCCTCCAAAGCTGCAGCTGTTTCCATTTTTACTTTTGCTACTTGTTTCAAGTTCAGATCAAGATCTTTCCATTGTGATGATAGGAACTTTCACAAATATTTCAACGAAAATAACCAATTTTTTAAAATGTAATATTACTGGATAGATATAAAATCAACTGAACAATCAGCAGCAGGAGAAAACTGAGATTAAAGTTAAGAAATGTGCTAGCTTTTTGGAGCTGGTGGCTCCTTATTCTGGCAGAAGGGCTGAAGGGGAAGGGAGAAGGATGAAGGAAAACGACTGGCGAGGTTTAGGAAGTGTGGAGAGTTATAGTAAAGTCTTCCAGTGTAATAAGTAATCAAGATTGTCTATCATCCTGATAGGAGGGTGATCTATGTATGTTAGAATGAATGAAAGGACAATTATGATTATGTGTAATTCTTCATTAGATTTTGATCTAAATCACCCAATAATTCCTAAACTATGTCATTTACCAAATATTACACATTGTTGAACATATTGTACCTGCTTGAGAGTTTCTCTCCCATGAGAGCTGTTGGATTGCTAGCACAATTTCCAGCATTGAAGTCGTCCCAGCTGCCACACTGATATGCCTTAAATCCTGTTCCTGTTGTTATGGATTCAGCAAAGAATTCAGTTGATCGGCCATGACTACAGGCACCTGTGAATTTGCAGAATGAAGATGTATGCACACATTTTACTGTAGTCATTGACACAAATGTGAATATATAACGAATTACCAGACAGTATTATGTGCTACACTAGCAAACATCAGTCAGTAATGATTAAAAAAGGACAGCAAAAATCTGGAAGTAATATTGTGGCTGTGAAGAAACTGTCCTATTAGACAAATAAGGTTTTTTCTGTACCTACATTTTTATTAATAGAAATACCATAAAATCGTATTGTTACTAGTGACTCACCCTGGCTTTGCATAGACAGTACTTAGTATATATAGCTGGATGACTCGGCCATAGTGGTAATAGATTGTATACACAAACCTTGGTTGTGAATCAGACTATCTATTAGTCAAAATCAAATCAAAATCTCTACAGTGGTTCATAAGGTTAGGCTTCACACACAGAGAGAAAAAAGTGGTGGGGGACTTTAATTCACTATAGTTCAGTTGATCTACATGAAACATTTGTGAATTATATACATAACCCTTCCATGCAAATCAGTTTAGCTATTAGTGAAAACTGTATCAAAATGCCTACAGTACTTCTTGAGATATGCCTTCACATACTGATTGAAAAATGTGGCAAGGAACTTTAATTAATGCATAGACAAGGATCTATTTTGTCTAATATATTTAGGTTTGAAAAAGAGTAACATATGTCACAATGGATTCCTACACACATGTGAATTGTTTGATAAATTGAAGTGCGAAAGCTGCAAATATGAGGTTGTGTGTGACAAAAATAAATGTTAGCTTTTTACAAACTAGGTCATATAATATCAGCATCTATACCACATTTAATTAGGTTGGTATGAAACAGCTTGCATGTCAGTACTTCAACTGTGTCTACTTCTTGTAAAAGGACTTAAAAGAACATAATTTCATAAAAAAACTAACCTGTAACATCAAAATCACAACCAGGCTGAAATTTTCCACCATTTGGATAGAAGTCAGCTGTTCCCATAGCATCATACCATCCTAGAAGTCCACCATTGGTATGTATCACCTGTACAAAGCCAGCATCACTTGCATCAAGACGGTCTGCGGCAGACTCTGAGCCGAAGAGTGGTGCTGCTGGGTCCATGCCTGTGCAGATGAAATCAGACTTATGATGAATGGACTTCTGATAGACAAGGTAGGACAATATATTTGTAACAATACATTCTTCCTTATTCTAGTTATTACTGCAATTAAATTCAAACTGTTTTCTATGGCAAAAAATCTTTCAATGTAGTCACTGGTTCTTCATGAGAGGAACAGTTCCTTAAGTGAATCGTTTAAGATAATCAAACTGTCTTGCTGTACTTGTAATTAATGAACTGGATCATTGGTGATTCATTTAATAATCTCATGAATCTATATCTGTTCCCATGAAATCATTATTTTTACACATTTCATGGCTGGAAGACTAAACTTTTTAGGGAAGCTTTACTTTCTCTGAATTAATATTCTGACTTAGACTATAATACTGAGAAGCTAATTCTGCCTCCTGCTCTATGTATTGTTAATGTTCATGTTTGACTAAAGCAACAAATATTGACATGGATCAGTACTTAAAAATTATTTATTTTGTTTCTGAAGATAATTTTGCATTTATTGAAACTGATATTAAACAGTCAGAACATCACTGTCATTAATCAATGTTAATTACACCTCATAGACAAAAACAAAAATGGAGTAATAATAACAAAATAGTACAGTAGACTTAGTTGAGTTCAAATTATGGATTTACTTTAAGTATATTCCTATAATTTAAGAAAGTTGGAATTGTCCAAGCTCATGATAAAGATGATGAAATTCAAGACAAACGCAAACGTTACTATTGATATTCCTTGAAAGACATAATCTAGCCGTTGTTATTTCTGTTTGCGATGAACACATTAACAACTATGATGTCAGTCTCAAGTATTTGCACAAGAGGTAAAGACATGACAAATACAGAATGTGTTTGTAAATTGTTCTGACCAGTAAAAGATAATGATGTGACTATGGTTATAAGGTACCATAAGCCTTCATAAATAAACAAAATTCATCAGGAATAAAAAGAGAAATGCAGAAACGAAAATGTGTAAAAAGGTAGTAGAGATTACAAATGGAAGTATGAAACATACATAGAATTGGTCCATGAGGCTAATAAGACAAGAAGTTACACACTCTGTGACAGAACAGCAGACATATAAACAACATATTCTGTTATTAATGCATTTAACAATGTGGCTTAAAAAACCTCCGACCTGTAATTCTGTTCAGTCTTCCTGCAGTAACACGATTTCCTGCAACACCACAGACGTGAGCGCCTAGGCTGTGTCCTACAAGCTGCATGTTATTGGTGCTGGCACCAAGAGAAGCAAGCCAGTTGATGAAAGTTGCCACTATTTCTCCAACTCCTGTTACAGCTGCTTTTGCCTGAGCATAATTCCAGTTTCCTGCTTCCGCTGACCAGTCTATGACAATAACATTGTAATCTCCAGCCTGTATCCAGCCTGAAAATATTCAAATAAAGTTACTACTGTGTCTGGAATGACGAAGTTAAAGGCATTTAGTTGTAGCAAGGGCAATATACAAAAAAAAAACTAATTATCCTAGTTAGATGGGAATTAAATGTTATTTCAAATTGAGGAAGTTCATAGAAGTTACCTACCACTTGGCCAAGCACCAAAATAAGACAAAACATTTGTATTTTTCTACTTTCTGTGTATGATGTTCTGATTGCATCCCCACGAACGTCCTTCTGGTGCTCTTGTGTTTGGGTTGCACTAAAAATTTTTATTATATACACTACTGGCCATTAAAATTGCTACACCAAGAAGAAATGCAGATGATAAATGGGTATTCATTGGACAAATATATTATACTAGAACTGACATGTAATTAAATGTTTACCACTGTGCAAGGAAATACCAATATTGAGGAAAGATTTCCTTTGTAGCTTTCCTGCTGTCCTTGTGCAGAGCATAAGCATAGTGTCGTGTTTATTGCGTCTAAATTTATACACCTCTGCAATAAATTAATTGAAAGATTTCATTACAGGATAGTGCTGCAGAAACAAATATGTGAAATAGTGTATCCTACTCTCTCATGTCTGTTAAGTGGAAGACTGACTCTATTGTGCACAATCCTTAGCACTAACTGCACTGCATATAACAAAGCCATACATAACTTTCTTCTATAGTTAGTTGAGAGTTTTTCTGCTGTATTTTAAACAGTTTTTTGGCTTGTTTCCCTGAAATATAAAACAAAATTTCAGTCTAACTACCATATATTTGTTCCACAGATCACTTCTTACCAAAAGAGAAGAGGCTGCCTGCAGAATTGTCGCAGAAATACAAAGTAACAATAAATTTCTGAGTTTTCTGACTGAATCTTTCTTCAAAGCTAAAACACACACACACACACACACACACACACACACACACACACACACAGACAGAGCAACTAATGTTAACTCCTGATCCAGTTGGTAGTTTAGATTTGAATAATGGTTTGTCTGAAAGCTTAGTGTTTTGCCATTGTCTCTATGTGTGTGTTCGTTACTCGCATCTGTTCTATTGTTGATCTACCCTCGTATACATATTATATTTCATACTAGATTATAGCATCAATGTATTACATATTTACATCAGTTTTTGTGTCTGGTTCATGATTTGTAAAAAGAAAGATAGTTTGAGAAATTCTGTTTACTGTTTATTGTTTATTGAACTCATAAAATGCAGCACAGGGCTATCGCCATGTATACCAGTATCAAAGAATGTATGATTGCTTGGAGTCATACATCTGGAAAAAGGTGTTGCTGTGATGAAGGGGAAAAAGTTTCTTTCGCAGTTTAGTTTTTAGAAGCACGTCTTCTTTTCTCCTTACTTATTTTTTTTATTCCGATTTTGGCCGTCTAGGGACCGCGTTAAACAACTATTTTTCAATGTACATTTCTCCTATTGCGCTCCTCTTCTTTTCTCTTCTGCCAATATGTCTTCATCCTCTCTCTGTGCTGCTCCCTTCGGTCTTCTGTCCACACTGTTCCTCCAGTTCTTCTCTTCTTCACTTCAAATCCTTCAAAATGTTGAATTTTGTCTCTCATTAAGTCTCTGTTGGTTATATCATCTTCTCCTATACCCATCTCCTCTAAGTCTGCTTTGACTTCTTTGAACCAGGTAATTTGGGTTCTGAGGTTCTTGTCAAAAAACATGAATATTTTCTTTGTCAGCCTTTCATCATTCATTCTTTTCAAATGGGCGTAAAAGCTTGCTCTTCTCTTCCTCATGGTATCTCTCACTTTCTCAATTTTGTCATAGACTTCTCTATTACTTCTAAGCTTCCAAGTCCCATTCTCAAACCTCGGCCCAAGTACTCTTCTAATGATTTTTCGCTCCTTTTTTGCTATAGCTTCCATTTCCTTGTTAGTGTTCATTGCTAAACATTCAGATGCATACAGACACTCTGGCTTAATCACAGTGTTGTAGTGCCTTATTTTTGCGTTAATTGATACTGACTTCTTGTTGTACACATTCTTTGTTAGCTGGAATGCCATTTCCATTTTTCTTGTTCTTGT
This sequence comes from Schistocerca americana, assembly GCF_021461395.2. NCBI lineage: Eukaryota > Metazoa > Arthropoda > Insecta > Orthoptera > Acrididae > Schistocerca > Schistocerca americana. The sequence continues at coordinate 335,605,322 of NC_060121.1, forward strand.
TTTATTTCCTTCTTTATCTGAAGCATTGGGGTGGATGATTTCCCCTAAATATTTGAAATTAGAAACCTTCTTTATCTGGCCATACTTTGTAATCATATTGTTCGGTGCCTCTTTTACATTGGTTAGGTACTCTGTCTTTTCAAAGGAGATTTTCAGTCCTGCTTTTTCTGCTGTTTCATTCAGAATATTGATCTGTTTGACTGCTTCTTCCAAACTTCCTGCCAGAATCGCTAAGTCATCAGCAAAAGCGAGGCAATCTACTTCTAATCCATCCTTTATTCTTCCTAATCAGATTTTTTGTATTCCTTCTTTAGTCGTTTTCTTCCTCCACTCTCTAATAACTTTTTCTAACACACAGTTGAATAGGGTAGGTGACAACCCATCTCCTTGTCTTAATCCTGTTCTGATTTTGAATGGTCTGGATACCTCACCACGGAACTTTACTTTTGCATAGGTATCCGTAAGTGTTTCTTTGACGATTGCGACTGTTTTCTTGTCTTTTCTCCAAACTCACTAAAGATGTTAACCAAGGTTGTTCTGTCAACGGAGTCGTACGCCTTCTTGAAGTCAACAAACGTGATAAAGATGTCTTTTCCTCTTAATCGTCTATATTTAATAATTAACTTCAAGTTTAAAATTTGCTCCACACAAGATCTTCCCTTCCTAAAGCCTGCTCGGTATTCACCAATTTCTTGATCAAGTTGTTTCTCCAATCTGTTTTGTAGGGCCTTAGATAGAATTTTATACTTTACCGGAAGTAAAGATATCCCACTGTAGTTATTTGCATCGGTTTTATCCCTTTTCTTGAAGATGGGGTGGATTAATGCAGTTTTCCATTCTTCCGGTATACGTTCCGTTCTCCAAATCTCATTGATTATTCCCAGTAGTTTTTCTTGAGTTGTATTATCCACACTTTTCCACATTTCTGCAATTATCATGTCTTCCCCTGGTGCTTTATTGTTCTTAAGGTTTTTAATGATTTCTCTGATTTCTATGAGGCATGGGGGTTCAGAATTATTGCTTACTGTGTTTGGGGTGTTGGCTGGTAATTTTTCAATAGGTTCCTGACAGTTGAGGAGTTGTTCAAAATATTTTGCTAATATTTCACAATTTTCTTCATTATTCATTGCCAGTTTTCCACTGGTATCTTTAAAACACAGATTTGGTGCTACATATTTTTGTAGTTTCTGTCTGAATGTGCTGTAAAAGGATCTGTTATTGTTTCTCTTAAAATCTTTATCCATTTGTGTAAGTTGGTTCTTTTCAAATAGTCTTTTTACTGATCTAATGAGTTTTGCTGTAGAAGATCTTTGCTGTTTGAACTCCAGGTAGTCCTTATCACTTTTGGTTGAGTGCCATTTCTTCCATGCCTTCATCCTTTGTTCTATTGCTTCCTCACGTATTTCATCCCACCATTCGTGTTTCTTTCTCTTTTTCATTTTTGCGACTTCTTACTAATATGATTTACTTTTATTTTTTTCATTTCATTTTTCTGTACTATGCTTTTAATGTTTGTTATTAAGAACATGCTTTTAAAAGTGGTAATGTCTTATCTGAAGAAATTTCATGATTTGTAGTGTCAAATTTTTGTAAGATGAATACCGTTATTATGAAAGAATTTGTGGCTGGGTTTAACATAGTGAAAAGCAACTGTGTGTGAAACTTCCTGGCAGATTAAAACTGTGTGCCGGACCGAGACTCGAACTCGGGACCTTTGCCTTTCGCGGGCAAGCGCTCTACTGCAGGAGAGCTTCTGTAAAGTTTGGAAGGTACGAGACGAGGTACTGGCAGAAGTAAAGCTGTGAGGACGGGGCGTGGGTCGTGCTTGGGTAGCTCAGTTGGTAGACCGCTTGCCCGCGATAGGCAAAGGTCCCGAGTTCGAGCCTCGGTCCGGCACACAGTTTTAATCTGCCAGGAAGTTTCATATCAGCACACACTCCGCTGCAGAGAGAAAATCTCATTCTGGAACTGATGTGTGTGTCACATCATTGTCATACCCCTTATAAGCTCACTTTACTACTGAAGCCTTTTTAAACCACAGTTTACTACTAAAACCTGATTCATAAAACTGACAAAACTGAGTCTGTTTGACTGAAATGAGGGATACATGTATTTTGTTTCGAATTGATCATAAATATTGCACTAATACAAACTGAGAAAGTGTCTGCCAAATAAGCTACACAAAGGCAGTGATATAGCCATTGACTTATATGACTCTACTGAGTAATTTCGTAAAGGATTGTGTTGTATTCTTCGATCTGCAGTATATTTTTCATTAGACTGAAAATAATAGATACCTGACGTGAGATGTTAAAAAAATTCAATAACTGCAGTTAAGATTTCTGTTACCTGAGATTAGTATTCATTGTTGATGATTGGAATTAAGTATTATTCATTTGTGATGAGTCTCCAAATTTGTATTATGTGATATGCACCTCATTATTTTAAAGAACAGCACTTACCATCACGGATTGCACTCATGTGATCCCCTTCGTTCATCCATCCATGGGTAACAAGTTTCGTCTCTTTTGAGGCAACGAAGTTCCCAGTATAAGAGCCACCAGCTGTCAAAATTTGAGCGCTGCTTGGGTTTGATCTGTTGAGGAACAGAAGTCACTGTTGACAATATATATATATATATTTGTATGATAGATTAAGTCATTGTTTGCGACATCCAAATTTGTGATTTGAGGCGTCATCATGATTTCCATGGAAACTTTTCCCCTTCAGAATGCAATCTTAGTGGTCAATTAGTGCTGTAAAATGATTAAAGGATATTTTGGTGTGATATCATAGCACAGAAACGTTCACGCACATCAGTGATACACGCATATGAGTGGTGGGCTGCGAACTAGTTCTCGGCAACCAGCAGCTCGAACAATTCTTAAAAGTGTGCCTGTACAACTGTCTCCCAGTGAGGGCTTGGGCTTCACAGAGGGAGTTTTATCATGCTTACTGGGTAAATCAAAGGAACATATTACGTGACATGGCTCCTGGCAGTGTCTTCCCATTTTCGCCCATTTGTCAATATCTTTACAGAGTGTAAGACGCAACATTATGTACACATCTCTCACACAAGCAAAAGCATTAGCAATTGTGTCGGGGACGCTGAATCAGCTTGGCACGGTTCTGATCCTGAACATTTGTTTCATTTACGAGATTTCTTGTTGGGTCTGGGGGCCTTTCAGTTGAACGACATCGAAGAAAGCTTGCTCTTTTTAGTCCAAGCACTTCTCCGTTGGTCTTCCATTCTTAATGTGTCCTCTTGGTTTTTGCCCATATTGTATGGTACCTGTTTCTACCTATAGCTTATGCTTATTTTTATGAGTATTTCAAACATATTGCACAATTTTAGCTTGTCGAAAGATTTTTCTAATTCGAGAGATCCCATGAGAGTCTCTTGATTCTTCCTATTTCTTGCCTCTGTTACCAAGTACAACGACAGAACTGCGTCTCAGGTGACTTCGCCTCTCCGAAAGAGGAACTGTTCACTATTTAATATATCCTCAATACTCTTTTCCTTTCTTTTCCATATTATTCTTATCAGCATCTTGGATAATTAATTGCTGAGAAGTTTGTATGTTTAAAAGTATTAACTATAAATTAAGAGGAAGGGACAAAATGTGTAGGGCAGAAAGGAAACTATGATAAATCGGTACAAGATGAAGGTTCACGTTCGTGGTACATGATCTAAGCCCTACGGCATCCAGTGATAATTAAACTGACACTGGAACAAGCAGCAGGTTTAGTGAGGTGAGTTGGAGGTAGGAGGGGTAACGAATCGAAAATAGGATATGCTACACAGAGTATTGGCGTCATTAGATGAAAATTAGTATGAAACGATGACATACAGGGGGAATATATGGGGGACCTGTTGAGAGACTGATGACTGCAAATATGAAAGTTGCTACTCTGTAGTGATAATCTAGAGTTGTGACTGCACATCCTAGTGGTCAAGGAAATTGAGTCATATAAAATTAGAAGTAAGTGGGTGAATAAAAGCAGAGGTAGCATAATTTTGGGATTCCACTTTACATATACCTCAGAACTTAAAAACGGATGAAATATTCGCAATGCTGCGAGACATGAAGTATCCACACAACCACGACAGCTTCAACAAGTCACTGCGTATGTTTCCAACATTAAATATCACACTGATTTCAGTATTAGACATAACGTTTACGCAGAAGAGATGCAAGAATCAAATATTACCATTAGAGTGCGTATTACAGTTAACAGTAACTTGTCTTACTTTGTGTAGAGCTCGAAGATGACGTCACTCGTATCGACCCGCACTTCCGGCAAAGGCTGGGTCAAGTCGTAAAGCTCGACTCCGCCATCCTTCGTGGGAACCAGCTCCCACCGACGAAGATGGGCTGTGGGGAAAAAAAATTACATCTATGCACAATAGTGGCATGCGATTCTTTGAGTTACAGACCTACGACATGAAGAACTAACTAGTAAGAGTGCAGAATTTCGTTGGTGTTGAGTAGGTGGGACCTATGAAATGGAATAATCGTGTAGACTCAGTTGTAAATAAGGCAGGTCACAGACTTGGTGTCATTGCCAGAAGAGTGGGAAAATGTCGTCAGTCTGCGAAGGAGACTGCTTACAAATAAGTTGTGCTTCCCATCTTAGAATATTGCAAAAGTGTGTGGGATATATACCGAACAGGACTAACATGGCATTTACCGAACATTTAGAAAAATCGGCGGCAGGAATTTTCGCAAGTTTGACTCGCAGAAGAGCGTCACGGAAACGCTGTGAAATGTAGTAGTAGTAGCAGTAGTAGTAGTAGTAGTAGCTTTATTCTCCCGTACATCTCTTTTTACAGGGATATAGGACATGTCGAAGAGACTTCTAGCTAGAGACAATCATTGGATTTACTCCTGGTATACAACACTTTTTTTTACAAATAACGTATTAAATTATGTAATGCCACACTATTCACTCATATCTCACTATCAGTCACTGCACACACTATACACACATTGTTTCATAACACTTCACTCACTACACACAAACACACACACACACACACACACACACACACACACACACACACACACACACACACACACACAGGTGATCTCTGGGCCATTTTCCGTACCGCAACTTTCCATCTGCTATCCTAAATCGATAGAGCTCGAAGATTTACTGTAATCATTCCGCAAAAGCCTGCTTATAAAGTTTAGGGAACCAGTATAAACCAAAGAATCTAGAGATATTCTTCCTTCCCCTGTTTATCGCTCCCATAGGGACCCTGCACACACTATACAAACATTGTTTCATAAAACTTTACCCACTACACAAACAAACAAACACACACACACACACACACACACACACACACACACACACACACTGGTGATCTCTGGGCCATTTTCCGTACCGCAACTTCCCATTTGCCACCCTGAATCGGTAGAGCTTGGAGATGTACTGTAATCATTCCGCGAAAGCCTTCTTATAAAGTTTTGGAAACCAGTGTAAACCAAAGAATCTAGAGATATTCTTCCTTCCCCTATTTATCGCTCCCATAGGGACCCTGAGCACATGATCAGACCAATTGCAACACGCAGAGACACTTCAGCAAGCATTTTTCCAGCGCTCTATGCGCGACTGGGTTAGGAAGAAAACGTGACATGTGGTATCATACCAACTACCCTCTACCCTGCAGTCCATGGTGGTCTGCATAATACGAATATGAATGTTCTGATTGCATCCCCACGAACGTCCTTCTGCTGCTCTTGTGGTGGTTTCACTAAACTTTTTTATTATATGCACTACTGGCTATTAAAATTGCTACACCAAGAAGAAATGCAGATGATAAACGGGTATTCATTGGACAAATATATTATACTAGAACTGACATGTGATTACATTTTCACGCAGTTTGGGTTCATAGATCCTGAGAAATCAGTACCCAGAACAACCAGGGATCGGGACGTGGCTGCGCGATCCGTTACAGCCATGCGGATAAGATGCCTGTCATCTCGACTGCTAGTGATAGGAGGCCGTTGGGATCCAGCACGGCGTTCCGTATTACCCTCCTGAACTCACCGATTCCATATTCTGCTAACAGCCATTGGATCTCGATCAACGCGAGCAGCAATGTCGCTATACGATAAAGCGCAATCGCGATAGGCTACAATTCGACCTTTATCAAAGTCGGAAACGTGATGGTACGCATTTCTCCTCCTTACACGAGGCATCACAACAACGTGTCACCAGGCAACGCTGGTCAACTGCTGTTTGCGCATGAGAAATCGGCTGGAAACTTTCCTCATGTCAGCACGCTGTAGGTGTCGCCACCGGCGCCAAACTTGTGTGAATGCTCTGAAAAGCTAATCATTTGCGTATCGCAATCGGTTAAATTGATCTTCGTGGTGTAGCAATTTTAATGGCCAGTAGTGTATAACTGTGTGATCACCCCATACTTACGAATATTGGTACATTCACATGGTATGTACGAGAGCAGCTGCTAAAAGAGATTTACCAGCGAAGCAACTGAGTATGGCATAGGAAAGTTTCAACAAAATGTGGCATATTTTACGGCTACATCGTAAAAATTTCCTATAATCACCGTATAATGTGACTACTTCATTTTTCTATCCAACGAACAGCTAGAGTGAAATGACAGTTACTTCGTTCTTTACCGCAAAAAATATTTGCGATCTATAAGACCAATAGCGAAGGAGTTTCTGCCTCCAGGTGTAAATTCACAAAGAGAAATAGCAATCAGAAATACTTCTATTGGTAGCATTAGCATATAGTCCATAAGCTGTTCTCTGTTGTGGCTCAGAAAGTGTATAAATCAACGCGATACCGTTGGCAGAAAGGTCGATATTGTACAAAAAAATAATATTTTCCCTGTTATACCAAGATAACAAATGTTTTTCTGCTAATTCTTGTATAATATCTTGCCTGGCACTGATAAATGTTAAACTATAACGATTATCTAAATGCTATAAGGAGGAAGCGTATTCGGAATGATAACTTATACTGAAATAGAAAATGAAACGATCGTATGGCATTAATGGCCGGGAGTCCGCACACAGAGAAGCTCTGCTGCCGAGTTGCAAGTCTTTCCAGTTGAGTCTTCTCAGTTGATGGCACGTTTGGCGATTTGCATGTCGATGATGAAATGATGATGAGAGCAACACAAAACCTGGTGGTGAAAATTCCTGTCCCTGCCGGGAATCGCGGCTGGGCCCGCTGCAACCCAGTCGAACGCGTTGACCACTTAAAGTTTTTTTAAAATTCCTGGCAGATTAAAACTGTGTGCCGGACCGAGACTCGAACTCGGGACCTTTGCCTTTCACAGGCAAGTGCTCTACCATCTGAGCCTCCCACGCACGACTCACACGCCGTCCTCACAGATTTACTTCTGCCGGTACCTCGTCTCCTACCTTCCAAACTTTACGGAAGCTCTCCTGCGAACCTTGCAGAACTGGCACTCCTGAAGGTAAGAGACGAGGTACAATTTGCACGGATGTCTTGTGACGTCCGTCCAGACCAAACGCAACGAACAATACCGAAAAAAAAGTGATAGAGCACTTGCCTGCGAAAGGCAAAGGTTCCGAGTTCGAGTTTTACGCTTAATGATTTTGCGTCTCATCCTTGTGGAGATACCATGCTTACCCTGTCCGTATCGTTTGAATGTTAGTGTATGTACCACGGAAGCGCGTACCACTCAACCAAGGGTGCGGGCCATCGTTGATTCGTATAGTGCTACATGCTACAATTAGGAATTTTGAATTCTTCAGTGTATAATCTAGTCTGTGAATAATCAGACAAATTGTAGGAGAAGTGGTTAGTAACATACACTATGTGATCAAAAGTATCCGGACACCCCCAAAACATACGTTTTTCATATTAGGTGCATTGTGCTGCCACCTATTGCCAGGTTCTCCATATCAGCGACCTCAGTAGTCATTAGACATCATGAGAAAGCAGAATGGGCCGCTCTGCGGAACTCACGTATTTGGTACGTGGTCAGGTGATTCGGTGTCACTTGTGTCATACGTCTGTACTCGAGATTTCCACACACCTAAACATCCCTACGTCCACTGTTTCCAATTTGATAGTGAAGTGGAAACGTGAAGGGACACATGCAGCACAAAAGCGTACAGGCCGACCTCATCTGTTGACTGACAGAGACTGCTGATAGTTGGTAGTAATGTGTAATAGGCAGACATCTATCCAGACCATCACACAGGAGTTCCAAACTGCATCAGGATCCACTGCAAGTACTACGACAGTTAGGTGGGTAGTTGATTTCATGGTCGAGTGGTAAATGAAATGAGCGTATGGCCGGGAGGCCCTATCCGGAAAGTTCGGCCGCCAAGTGCGTCTTGTTTCAGTCGATGCCACATTGGGCGACTTGCGCGCCGGTGAGGAAGATGATATGGTGATGAGGACAACACAACACCCAGTCTGCCAGCGGAGAAAATCTCCAGCCCAGCCGGGAATCGATCCCGGGTCCGCTTGCATGGGAGGCGAGTACGTTACCACCCAGCGAAGCAGGCGGACTATCACCCCAGTAAATGACAAACGAAAAATCGCTTGGTGTAAGGAGCGTAAACATTGGACGATTGAACAGTAGGAAAACGTTGTGTGGAGTGACGAATCACGGTACACAATGTGACAACCGGATGGCAGGGTGTGGGTTATGGCGAATGCCTGGTGAACGTCATCTGTCAGCATGTGTAGTGCCAATAGTAAATTTCGGAGGCGATGGTGTTATGCTGTGATCGTGTTTTTCATGGAGGGGGCTGGCACCCCTTGTTGTTTTGCGTGGCACTATCACAGCACAGGCCTACATTGGTGTTTTCAGCCCTTCTTGCTTCCCACTGTTGAAGAGCAATTCGGGGATGGCGATTGCATATTTCAACACGATCGAGCACCTGTTCATAATGAACGGCCCATGGCGTAATGGTTACACGACGATAACATCCCTGTAATGGACTGGCCTGCACAGCGTCCTGACCTGAATCCTATAGAAAACCTTTGGGATGTTTGGGACGCTGACTTCGAGCCAGGCCTCACCGACCGACGTCGATACCTCTCCCCAGTGCGGCACGCTGTGAAGAATGGGCTGCCGTTCTCCAAGAAACCTTCTAGCACCTAACTGAACGTATGCCTGCGAGAGTGGAAGCTGTCATCAAGCCCAACGGTGGGCCAACACCATATTGAATTCCATTATTACTGACGGATGGTGCCACGAACTTGTAACTCATTTTCGGCCTGGCGTCCGGATGCTTTCGATCACATAGTGTATATTTCGTTTTCTTTTGAATTCACAAGTATTCCCCATTTCTTGCTCACTGTCTGTTGGCCACTTGATACAGATCTTCGTAGCTGGGCTCTGATCACCATTTTGAACACGAAACAGTAAGGCAAAGCAAAGTCTATATGGATGCTATATTTTTGTGTTGGACTGTGATTGTGTAAATCGCAGTTAACTCGGAGCTGATTTTCGTTACTAGATACTGATACCCTTTAGAAGCAAATGGACTGTGAAATGAATGAAAATTTCCAGGATCTTTGAAGAAGCCACAGTAAGAAGTGTGAATTTACTGCGCACGATGTTACCCGGTTTTGCAGAATGAACTACCTGTTGGCTTAAGTTACGTTACTGGCAAAACGGGGGAAAGTTGCATAGTAACCAAATGTTAAGAATTTTCAATCGCTTTGCTAAAGTATCCAGCCATAAGAATACAAACCTGTATGAGCTGGAGGAAAATGCTGGCAGTAATGAGAGGAAACAAAAATTATCTTATCTCGTGTTTCGTAAAGCCTACATTGACCTTTTCAAAGATATCATGATATTTGTCCTGATAGATTTAGGAAAATCGTGGAAAATCTAAATCACGATAGTAGAACGGGATTTGAAAATCGTTCCTCTAGTCTGGCAATAGCTTCGCCGCCACGCTCTGAACAAATGCGTGAACAACGACAACTTCGAAGAAAAGTAGTCAAATGTTTGAAGAATCTCAGCATATATAAATTATTCAAAACTGTTGCTTCATTTTTCACTGTAACGGAAAATCTGTACTCAATTACAGTTTTCGTGTTTTCGATTACAAGCCTATGGTACGAATAATGTCGATTGCTTATCGCAAAAGAGGTTAATGAGTATTTTTTTGTCATTTAGAAAGCATCTCTTTTCCTTGCAGTCAAAGGAAAACGTTTCTGCTCGTTTCACTGCTCTACGTTCTGGTCACAATGAAAATTTTGTATTGCATTAGTATTTCTCTGAATGGTCTCTAATGGTAACGGGGCCTTTGGCCATAGGACATGGAAAGTTCTGCATATTGTATCAGTATGTTCTCCTAGCAGCATGGCAGTTCAGTACTTTTTCCATGATCAAACAGCTAGTCCACCAGTTCATCACATGTTATATAAGCTATTTACGTTTTACATGGAAATGACGTGAAACGAAGTCGTTTCCGGGGTACTAACATAAATATTTAGAGTTCGGTGTTTCTAAACGTCGAAAGCAGAACCAGGAATCGCACTGGGAAAAGAAAGCCACACACCTGGGTGCTTTGGTAGCGGTTTATCGCAGACAAGAGATGCGAAGGCTGCATAACAGAGGTGAGGAGAAGTCGGATTGGATACATAAGATGACCATCAGAGCAGTCAACAAAAAGTGTGCAGTAGTAACCAAACGCGCAGTGAATGGCAACAAAAGCGGGAAGGACTATAGAGACACAACTTCTGATTAAAATTCGATGATGCACTGAGATACGTACCTGAAAGGTTAGAGGAAGTTTTGGTAGAAGATTATATAACCCTGTTATGGAGAAGGAGCCTACATAAGGTTCTAGTCGGAGGCTACACAGAAAGTACGATGACGAACAAAATTTGCCAGAAGAATAATGGAACCGTGCCGAAGGTATAAAATGAGAGTGAGGACAACACACATCAATGTCGAGCCAAAGGAGATAAAAACCTGGGATAGACCATGGACCTGCATTGTCAAATTTCAGATAGACAGTGTTGCAAGATGAGCTGTTACCAGTAATGTTCTCAAAAGTACTGGATGATACGATCGGATGATGGAGAATAAGAAACGACAAAACAAGAATACAAAAGAAAGAACGATGTCAAGAAGAGCAAAATGGCACATTTGGATTCCCTGGTTTTTGTGGATGGCCGACCTCGGTGGCCACGCGATTCTAGGCGCTGCAGTCCGGAACCGCGCGACTGCTACGGTCGCAGGTTAGAATCCTGCCTCGGGCATGGATGTGTGTGATGTCCTTAGGTTAGTTAGGTTTAAGTAGTTCTAAGTTCTAGGGGACTGATGACCTCAGATGTTAAGTCCCATAGTGCTCAGAGCCATTTGAACCGTTTTTTTTTTGTGAATGGCGTAGCAGTAATTGGTGACCTGGAGAAGAGTAGTGCTAAGAATCACCAACAACACGGCAAAAATACTGAATACCCTATAGGACAAGAAAACATGTGAAGGTACCGCGGAAAAGTTGGGCAATTTAAGCAACTAGTGTTGTGAATGACAGAGAGAAACTGAACTGGTGAGGAGGTAAAAGAAAGGGTAAAATGAGTGGGAATGACGTACTATTTAGATAGAGACGTTTATAATAAAAATAACGTATGAAGAGACTCAAAATTACGTACTACAAGACAACAATAGGGAACACGGTGTTATTTTCGGCTAATACCGTAACACTGGGAAAATATGCTGTAGAACAATAAAAAAATAAAAAAAGAGCAGTCTCTTTAGAGGGGTACTGTAAGCCAAAAATTAGAGAAAAAAGACGGGACCGAAGATCAAGACAAAAACTGCGATGGAAGTTTAGTACAGCATAGAAGAATCTGGACTCAAATGAACGATACTGTTCGAGACATAATCTGGATGGGCTTGAGTAGAATGATTAGAAGAGAATGGGAGAAACTTTTCAAGACAAGAGTAAAAAGTGGATTATTAAATTTACTACACTTAGGAAGAATTGGTCTGACACAGAAATCAAGATTTGAGAGAATGAGAACTGAAGAAGAAACTATACATCAATTAAGATACCAGAGATCAGTGATAAAAAATGACAGAGAAACAAAATGAAGGGTAACCAGTCAGACAGAGAAGAAAAGAGACACTGAGGATATCTAAAGAACAACGGGAGAGAAGGAGAAAAAAGGTGAATATATTTTAATGGGAGAAAAAGAAAACCCAGCTTATAAATAGCCTTCCTATCGTCTTACACAGACCGCCATACAGAAAAAAGAAAAAGAACAAGAAGAAAGCATGTGTACTAACTAATTAATTATTTATGTCATATATTACTGAATAAAAGTTCGTTTTTAAGGTTATTTTCGGATCTGTTAGAAATTTACATCATTGAGAAGGTGAACAATAATATTAACTGATTTCTTCGTCGATACGTGACAGAATATGAAAATTATATAATCAAAGAAACATTTTCATCACTAGTATTTAATTTTTCACGAATCGATTTTGTCACCTGGCGACGACATTAGAAACTTAAAACCTCTTCGTTATCAAAGAAATAATAGTTGCAGAACACGAAGAACGTGTTTCCTTTCTGGTTTTGTGATGAACAATTTGTACCTCAGTGTAATTGGCCCATATTTCGGACACAATCAATTTTAGGGAGAAGTAAAGATGGTATTAATTTTCGTATTGTAACATACTTGTGAATATTACAACTCGATTACAATACTGAATGATCATTTACACTAAAAGTCAGTCGTAAATGTATGTTTTGTGATGCTATAGTAATGTCTCGCTCTTTGAATGTGCCATAATTATAGACAAATACTACATATAATTCACGTGACCCCTTCGTCTAATGAAAACTTTCTCTGTAGTAGATGTTTCACATGAAATAGTATTCCATATCATGTTAGTGAATGGACATAGTTAAAAAGTTTACTTCTTGCTTTGTTTCTAACTGAAACCGACTAGTGATATAGATTATTGACAAAATTGATTTCCTTACGTTTTGAGACACGGACCCCTGGTTCTCAAGTCTAAAATGTGACAGATTGACCACAAAACAGTCTTATTCAGTTTCTAAAACCTTTTTAATGCAAGTACACTTACTTTCTAATATTGCAGCAACACATACCTAATATAAATACAGGAGTATTAGAACAGAATCTCTTTCTGGCGTCGGTGAAACAAAAGTGTACACTGTGGTTACTAACCTGAGACTACTGCTGAGAGTATAACAATCAAAGCAATGACTTTCATCTTGGCAAGACATGTCCTACACCGTGCAATGCAAGACATATATAAAAGGGTCCTTATCAGCAATTGCACCCGTTGCTGATGGAAAGATAGCGGGACGGTTTCATTACTTCTGTCATCAACATCGCTCATAGTTCGTTATCAATAATTTAATCTCTTGTATCGGTTAATTTGCATTTGATTCCTTCCTATATAAACAGCTGTTTTTATTACTAGTAACAGTCGTTGACAGAAGTCTAGTTAAGCCCAGGCCGCACACGACAGGAGCTACTTTCGTTGTATAGAAAGTTAAACATTACTCGTGGACAATGGGATGAGAGATGACACCACATTTTGAAATTTTTTGCGATACGTTTCAGGAATCTGTTATTTTGATACTTTAATGAGGAATCAGAATCAACTGTATATATCTGTAACATGTATCGAGAAACGTGGCGAAATGACCACGACTTACTAGAGAGAAATGGGGAGGAGGGGTTAAATTCCGAACAGCGTCTAGGTAGAAGTGATTTTTATTAGAAAGTTAGGGAATAAACAAATACCGTTCATTGTAAATATTTTCAGCGCCTTTATTAAGAAACCATATACTCATTGGCGAATATTTTACCACTGTCATTCAGAAAGTAAATACAAAGGCAAAGAAAATATTTATGAAATACTTTACAGAAGAGATCGATTTATTACAAACATTTTTACGAATTAAAACACACATGACACTGCTGCAGTATTCTACGATATTTATAGCGTTTGTGAGCTATTTTTCAGTGGCTATACCAACATGAAGTACAAAGATGAATATCTGCTACGTGAAAATTTGTAGGATCAAAGATTTAAAACTAGTCGGGTACAGATGTTTTTACAGAATATCTTTGTTACTTTCCAAATACTACAGCTCTTAATGTTTGGTTTAGGATTAACACCAGAGGATTTATCTGAGTGCAAATGTTATGTAAAATTGTTGAACTTAGACAAAGTATTTGAACAGTATAAGAAATTACAACATTACTCTGAGAAGGAAATGAATTGAACAGTAAACTTAGTTGACATTTTTCAAGCGAGTGGCTGAACAAAATAATTTTATCTTTAACAGGTCGAGTATTAAAAACAGGTTAGACATACAAGTGAAATTAAGCAAGTAAGTAAAGCAGCAGTGATTCTACAATGTGATTTTTTAACAGGACGAATAAAACTATAGTAAATGGTGTAAAGGAAGAATTTGGCGCATGTGAGTTGGAGGAATAAGCAGTTACAAGTGGCAAGTAAGGGAACTGATTCTGATCAGTCGATACTGAGCTTGAGGAAATGAAGATATGTTTATTAATTTCCATTAATTAATGACGGTTTCACCTTCCTCCCTTTTTGGATGTGATGTAAAGGTTCACTTGCACCTTGTATCCACGACCTCCTTTCTGGCCATATTCAGACGACTTTCATTGAATATGGTACCCTGTTCTCATCTCACTACCCCAAGACTTAATCTTGGGGTAGTGAGTTGAGAACATGATAGAGAAGAGAGTGGACACATTCTTTCTGCTTTTTATGTATTGTGGAGTCCACCGTGGGAGGACAGAGCCGTTGTTTGATGTTACTTGATTGACTGTATTTAATTCAGTTTGGAAGTGGTCATCACTTGTGGGGTGGATATTTAACGATATAGCATTGAATGAAAGGCAGCTAGTATTACAGTATCTGTGGTGATAGATCCTATAAATCTTGTGATCATTGACATCTGTGGTTAGATCTAAATAATTTATGTAGCTACACCCAAACTCCATTGTGAATTTGATATAGTACTTATAGTTGCTTGAGGAATGTTTGAAGGTGTCTGGCAGTTCTCGTCCATCAGCACATCACATCATCAGCATACCTAAACCAGTGCCCAACCCTGTAAGAGGGGCTATTTTGCAAGAGCTGTTTTTCGAAATTAGCCATGAATATCTCAGCAAGGTTTGGACTGAGGTGGGATACCATAGTACATCATCCAAGTGTTTGTATATCTTACCACTGAAACTTAAAAAATTTTGTGTTAGGCAAGTTTGTGTAGCTAACATTATGTCAACTACGTACCTCGTGGTTTATCTAGTAAGTATGTGACACCATTTACGCATTCTTATACAGTTATATTGATGACTACGATGCTGACATCAAAATAATCTTGCCTCCTTTGGAGGAGGTTTGGATATGTTCTAAGTCGTTCACTAAGTCAAGTGAATTGAGAATACGATGACTACGTTTAAACTTTGTTTTGATTTTGATCATCTCATTTAATTCTCTAGCTAATTTGTAACATGGGCCTGAGAGTGAAGACACTACACCACGGAATGAAATACCGTCTTTATGGAGTTTAGGGATGCCATACAGTATGGGAACTGTAGAATTCATGTTAGTGAGAAAATACGGTAGGTATCACAGTCAAATATTATAGTTTTACACAGTTTAATAACAATTTCAACTTTATAATTACAAGATTGTGAAGGGTCTTTCTGCGAGGGTTGTAAGTTGGTGGATCTTAGAAAACCTACCACTTTGTTTACGTAGTAACCTTTGTTCATTAAGATAAAAACACTGCTTTTTTCTGATGTGATTACCAGAACATTATTGTCACTCACTTTCTTCTTGAAATTGTTTAAAACTTTTATTTCTTCAGCTGGCTGAGCATTAGAAATGAGGATACATTTTTCCAGTCAGTAGACTACTAGATGTTTAATGGAGATGTCATCACCCAGTGGGCGTCCTAGATCTCTTTTTATTAATTCCAGTTAGTTTCGGAAACTTTTTGTGGTGGAGCGTATTAGAAGCCTTTTCTCAACATATTACATTTTTGATTAGTCGTTTAAAAGTCCGTAAGCTAATGTTCGCGTGTTCTATTCTGTAGCAAATAGCTCTCAGAACCAGTTCAAAAGGCAATGTTTGCATATCCTCTAACTACTCTTTCGGATTCAAAAACTATCAGACTTTTCACTGATAAAAACCCTCTCGTTTTAGTCCTATATTGGAATGTGTCTCCTTTGGAAACCAGCTGTGATACGCTGTAGTGTACTACTTTAAAATCTTTGGGCCTACAGCACACATATTCGTCATTTTATCTGATGATGGCGTAACAGTCGAAAAGCAATTTGTAGAAATAATAAAAAAGCTTAGAATATTATATCAGTGTCCTGCGTGTTTTAATTCGTAAAGTACAAAAAATTCTCCAAGAGCTGACAAAATAATCAGTCAATGCAAATACATTTTTGAATGGTGTGCTCCATGTGGTTCCCAAGTCGTGCAGCGACCGTAAACCATAAAGTTACTAAATATGCAGCAACCAGTCGCAAAATCATGTTTTATTTATTCATTTTTATTTGTTTTTTGCACAAAATATATATTTATTATATACTCGTAAATTTGTTTCACAAATAGGTACAATTCAAGCATTTAATACTGCCCTATATACACATGCTTTTATTTGTATTAGCAGTTTAAATCTCCTCTGTATTGTTTTACCGAGGGAGTCGGTCATTCATTCTCCATAGATCCCATTATGATTGAGAACTCTAAGGAATGTAGAACGATTTAAGGTAAACGTTACCCAAAAGAAACATTTCATAGAATCTTAAGATGAACACTGAATTAAATACCCACAATTCTGCAATACTATTTATTTTCTTCACAGATTCAGTTGTGGATGTTTCTCCTTGTCGTCTATGAATACAGTATATACAGGTGTGGAACTATCCTTCAAAAACAAAAACATGTACATAAACAGAAGCATGCCGGGGTGGCCGAGCGGTTCTAGGCGCTTCAGTCTGGAACCGCGCGACCGCTACGGTCGCAGGTTCGAATCCAGCTTCGGGCATGGATGTGTGTGATGTCCTTAGGTTAGTTAGGTTTAAGTAGCTCTAAGTTCTAGGGGACTGATGACCTAAGATGTTAAGTCCCATAGTGCTCAGAGCAATAAACAGAAAGTAAAGCCAGGTAGTTTGAAATGAGAGTTGCTGGTGGGGGCCGGAGGGCGGGTGGGTGGAACCTGTGACGGTTTGTTACCAACATGACGGCCATTTTAGGAATCAATCGTCTTGGATGTAAGTCGGAATTTTGAAATTGGAAGGTGATCATGTAACGTATCACACAGGCGACAGTTACGCAAGGAAAACAATGGTGTCTTTCATCTGAACGCAGTTTTATCAATTCTCGACTCATGCTGCGTTTTGTGTAGAGCACTGCAAATGTTGCTTATAATACACAAAGGCTGCAGAATGTTACCGATATGTTCATCATGCTGTAAGGTTCATATTATCCTCTACACACGTCCCGGTATGCGAGCAGAAGCATGAACACTCCGCTTCCTGAGGGGTCCAAGCATTTTGACCTTCACTGTATGCACAATTGCTTTCACGTCTCCCCATAGATAGCATTCTAATGAATTCTGGGAACGTGGGGACCACTTCAGCGACATTTGCTATTTTTCCGTATCCGAGGCAACTGGACAGACAGGTATATCCAGACAACTGAGGTGTGGTACTATCGTGCTGAAAGGAATTTGCCAATGTTCCGTCTTCAGACAGCACCGATGTCAGCACATCTTCCTCTGACAGCTGCAGGTAACGCGCTGCTATTTGTGAACCTGTACTGAAGAAGTTCGCAACAGTACAAAAGCCCGATTGTCCACATCACTCCTATTGATCGATGCCAGAACAGCGCTTGATGTTGCTTCGTCTACAGCTGTTTAAGACCGTCGAATTTCGTCTTATCTGCGACAGAGCCAGTTCCGCGGAATTTCGCGGGAAGCTTCTCCACCAGACACTGGCTAAGGCGTGGTCTGTGCGGATGGCGTCGGTTGAAATCCTTTGCGATCCTCCGAGACAACTCCCTTGAACAAAAAACTGTGACTGGCGACCAGAAAACAAGAACAGGCCACACCCGTGTACAACAAACGTAACGTAAGTGATCCATAAAACTACCCGTATTGATGTCCATCTGCTGTAGAATCCTAGAACATATTTTGAGCTCAAATATAACGCGGTATCTCTAAGAGAATGACCTCCTCCATGGCAACCAGAATGGATTGCAATAACATCGATAAAGCTGTACGACTCTTGCGCTTTTCTCACATGGCACTTATTGTATGATTGCCAAATTTCGGAACTGTCACTGGAAGCAGTTACTTCCATAAAATATGTAGGAGTATGCGTTCGGGGCGATGTATAGTGGAATAATCACATAAAATTAATCGCGAGTAAGACAGACGCCAGAGAGAGAGATTCATTGGGAGAATCTTTAGGAAATATTGTCCATCGACAGAGGAAGTAGCTTGTAAAAAGACTCGTTCGACCAATACCTGCACGCTGCTCGTCAGTATGGGATCTGATACTAAAATGTAGACTTGCAAGGCCGGAAATGTCATGTCCATTATAATTATCCGGGCTGTTATGCCGTGGTCGGTTGGTGAATTCTTTGTCAAATCCCAACGTTTCATTCCCGTCTGCGGGAGACATCTTCAAGGGGGTCTGTAGCTCGATGGAAGGTCCAACACACCCACTGGCTCGCTACTGACCTTCCATCGAGCTACAGACCACCTTCAAAATGTCTCCCGCAGACGGGGACGAAACGTTGGAATTTGACAAAGAATTCACCAACCGACCACGGCATAACAGCCCGGATAATTATAATGGACAGTTTGAGATCTGTACCAAATTGGACTGATTGAGGAAACAGAGAAGATTCAAAGAAGGGCAGTGCGCTTCGTTACATGTTCATTAACTATGCGCGGCAGCGTCACGGAGATCTCTAGCAAATTGCTGCGGCAGACGCAGCAAGAGAGGCATTCTACATCGCATTAGGGTCTAGTGCAAATGTTGCAAGAGCGTACATTCCTAGATGAGTCTGCCGATGGTATTCCTTCTTCAGAGGTACATCTTGCGAAATGAAAAAGACCATGAACACATCCTGAAAGCCACGGATAAATGTTATCTAGTGAATATCACTGAAGCGCCAAAGAAACTGGTATAGGCATGCGTATTCAAATACAGAGATATATAAACAGGCAGAATACGACGCTGTGGGCGACAACGTCTCTATAAGACAAGTGAATGGTGCAGTTGTTAGACCGGTCACTGCTGCTACAATGACAGGTTACCAAGGTTTAAGTGCGTTTGAACGTACTTTTATACTCGGCGCACGAGAGATGGGACGGAGCATCTCCGAGATAGTAAGGAACTGGGGATTTTCCCGTGCGACCATTCCATGCGAACATTCCATGAGAGTACCGTGAAGATCAGGAATCCGATAAAATATCGGATCTCCGACATCGCTAAAGTCGGAAAAAGATCCTGCAAGATGACAACTGAAGAGAATCGTTCAACGTGACAGAAGTGCAACCCTTTAGCAAATTGCTGCAGATTTCAGTGCTGAGACATCAACAATTGTGAACCATTCAGCATAGCATCATCGACATGGGCTTTAGGAGCCAAAGTACCACTCGTGTACCCTTCATGACTGCATAACATAAAGCTTTAGCCTCGCCCGGGCCCTTCAACACAGACCTTGGACTGTTGATAAATGGAAACTTGTTGCCTGGTCGGACGAATCTCGTTTCAAATTCTAGCAAGCGGATGGACGTGTACGGGTATGGAGACAACTTCATGAATCAATGGACCCTGCATGTCAGCAGGGGACTGTTCCAGCTCGTGGAGGCTCTGTAATGGCGTGGGGTGTGTGCAGTTGGTGTGATATGGGACCCCTGATACGTCTAGACACGACTCTGACTGGTGACACGTACTTAAGCATCCTGTTTGATAATCTGCATTCATTCATACCGATTGTGTATTCCGACGGACTTGGGCAATTCCAGCAGGACAATGCGACACCCCAAACGTCCAGAATTATTACAGAGTGGTCCTACCGGAACACTCGTCTCAGGTTAAACACGTCCACTTGCCACAAAAGTCCCCAGACATGAATATTATTGACATATCTGGGATGCCGTGCAACGTGCTGTTCAAAAGGATTCTCTATCTCCTTGATCTCTTACTGATTTATGGACAGCCCTGCAGGATTCATGGTGTCAATTCCCTCCAGCACTACATGAGATATTAGTCGAGTCCATGCAACGTCATGTTGCGGCACTTCTGCATGCTCGCGGGGGCCTGCCTATTAGGCAGGTATACCATTTTAACAATGTTAACTGGAATACTCTCTTTCAAATTCTGAAGGTGGCAAGGGTAAAATACAGGGAGCGGAAGGCTATTTACAATTTGTACAGAAACCAGATGGCAGTTATAAGAGTCGAGGGGCATGAAAGGGAAGCAGTGGTTGGGAAAGGAGTGAGACAGGGTTGTAGCCTCTCCCCGATGTTATTCAATCTGTATATTGAGCAAGCAGTAAAGGAAACAAAAGAAAAATTCGGAGTAGGTATTAAAATTCATGGAGAAGAAGTAAAAACTTTGAGGTTTGCCGATGACATTGTAATTCTATCAGAGGCAGCAAAGGACTTGGAAGAGCAGTTGAACGGAATGGACAGTGTCTTGAAAGGAGGATATAAGATGAACATCAACAAAAGCAAACCGAGGATAATGGAATGTAGTCAAATTAAATCTGGTGATGCTGAGGGAATTAGATTAGGAAATGAGACACTTAAAGTAGTAAAGGAGTTTTGCTATTTAGGGAGTAAAATAACTGATGATGGTCGAAGTAGAGAGGATATAAAATGTAGACTGGCAATGGCAAGGAAATCGTTTCTGAAGAAGAGAAATTTGTTAACATCTAGTATAGATTTAAGTGTCAGGAAGTCGTTTCTGAAAGTATTTGTATGGAGTGTAGCCATGTATGGAAGTGAAACATGGACGATAACTAGTTTGGACAAGAAGAGAATAGAAGCTTTCGAAATGTGGTGCTACAGAAGAATGCTGAAGATAAGGTGGGTAGATCACGTAACTAATGAGGAGGTACTGAATAGGGTTGGGGAGAAGAGAAGTTTGTGGCACAACTTGACTAGAAGAAGGGATCGGTTGGTAGGACATGTTTTGAGGCATCAAGGGATCACAAATTTAGCATTGGAGGGCAGCGTGGAGGGTAAAAATCGTAGAGGGAGACCAAGAGATGAATGCACTAAGCAGATTCAGAAGGATGTAGGTTGCAGTAAGTACTGGGAGATGAAGAAGCTTGCACATGATAGAGTAGCATGGAGAGCTGCATCAAACCAGTCTCAGGACTGAAGACCACAACAACAACAACAACAACCATTTTCTTTGGTTCTTCATTGTAGTAATTATTGGCTTCCAAAAAGCGTTTGACTAGCACCATGGCAATGATTATTAACAAAAGTACTATTGTATTAGGTACGAAGTAAAAGTTGTTAGCAGATTGAGGATATTTTTATGGAACCTTGGATAGAGAATAATCAACGGGAGTAGAAGTAACTTCAGGAGTTCCCCAAGGAAGTGTGTTGAGACCTTGGTTACTCTTATGGAAATTAACGACCTGGCAGACAATATTAAATGTACTTCATTATTTCACAGATTATGCTGTTATCTATAACGAAATGCTACTTATAAAACGATGCGTAAATATCCAATCAATTCTTGGTAAGACTTCAAAATGATTCAGAAGCTGACAAATTGTTTTAAATATTCAGACATATAAAATTGTGCATTTTACAAATCTCAAAAAGTGAGTTCAACATCGATGAGCCACAACTGGAATCAGTCAACTTGTAGAATTACTTCGTTGTAACAACTTTGAGGGATATGGGATGAGACGAGCACTTCGGCCAGTGGTAGGCAAGGCAGGTGGTTCACGTCGGTTCACTGGACGGATACTGGGAAAATCCAGTCAGTCTACAAAGGAGATTGCTTACAATTTCTGTGATTCGCATCTGACGATATTGCTCAAGAGTCTGCAACCCACACCAAGCAGGATCCAAGCGTATTGATCGGAAATTTATTTAACTGATTAGAAAGCATCACGGAAACGTTGAAAAACTTAGCAGATTCTTGAAGATAGAAGCAAATTGTCTCCTGAATGCTTACTTATAAACCTTCGGGTACCAGTCTTACGTGATGCATCTAGAGGTGTTTGTCAGCTCCCTACATTTCTTTTACGTAGGTATCCTGAAGACAAGATTAGACCAACTACAAACACACACACACACACACACACACACACACACACACACACATGCACCTTAGTCGCCGGGAGCAGTTTCTCTGATGTTTCGGCAGATATTTGCAACTTCATTTTTGCAGTGTGTGGCTGGAGTCAGTCAGCACAAATACTGCTCATACGCCTATCATGTGATGCCCAGTGTCGATGCAAACTGTCGGTTTGTTTCCTAAATACAGACTCTTAGGGCCACTTTCGATAGCTGGGTTGCAAATTATTCTAGTGCGACATTTGCCTTATCCTTATATATTAACAGGTACAGTAAAATAAGAAGAATGACAAGTACTCCAGCAGTGACTGAACAGCGTTGCTGCATGTCTGTAGCAGCCAGTACTGGCCATGACGGCTCTGACGCTGCTGCAGTAGCGGACGTTTTTCGTTGACACTGGGTATCGCATGGAGGACGTGATAAACAGTATTTGTTTGGGCTGGGTATAGCTAAATGCAAATATTTATGCCGGCCGGAGTGGCCGTGCCGTTCTAGGCGCTACAGTCTGGAACCGTGGGACCGCTACGGTCGCAGGTTCGAATCCTGCCTCGGACATGGATGTGTGTGATGTCCTTAGGTTAGTTAGGTTTAAGTAGTTCTAAGTTCTAGGGGACTGATGACCTCAGATGTTAAGTCCCATAGTACTCAGAGCCATTTTTGTAAATATTTGTCTAAACATCGGAGAAATTTCAATTGCCGACTCTTAGGATGGACAGTTTCATTTTGAAGGAACTTCTTCTGTTTTTAGCTATTAAGCCTCCTTCTCAATACAACATGTGTTTTGACGTTGAATGTGTTTTGCCTGCATTCCAGATTGGGAGTCACTCGGTAACTCTGGTGACTATGATGCTATCTGAGCCGAAGTACTAAATGTTGTGCTAAGTTGTTAGTGAGACTCTTGAGCTCTTGTAATCACTAGATAAATCATGGCTGAAGCATGAAGTAGTAAAACCAATACACAAAAATGGAGATAAACAATTGACCTCCAAATATAGACTCGTCTTCTTCTTTCCTGTGTTATCAATTTTTTTGTTTTTGTTAAGCTAGCTTGTAAGTGAATGCTGAACCACTCCTCTGAGAATCAGCTTTTATGAGCAGTTATTTTTGGATTCCGAAAAGACTTTACGAGAACTGAACTTTAGACTAATCAGACAACGAATGTTACCCTGTGGGGTTCTTCTGCGATCTTGTCAAGTCAAGACCATTGATTGTGCAGATTATACAACTCTTCTCGGGAAACTAAAGTGGGTATAGTACTTAAGGTCTTTCCGTTGTGTGGTCGGAGTCATAGATTAAAAATAGAAAGCAGAATGTCACATTAACAAACGATATCAGAGGAATAAGATAAAATGAAGAGGGAGGTTGCATTAAATACGTTATATTGAAGGTACTGTGCTTAAGCGGCTCCTGTTCTTAGTCCACATGATTTAACCGGAGAATTGGAGAACTCTTACAAAACTATAACGCTTGTTGATGACACAAGTATATTACTGAAGCACGAAAGCGTATCAATGCCAGTCACATTCAAGAAGTAACTGAATGGCCTTGCGACTAATTCATAGCCAAAAGTTTAACCCTTAATCTTAAAACACAGAGTGGTCAATTTCAAAGAAACAAAAATTACTTTGAGGCACCTGAAGTAAAGATCAATGGGCTCACACTGGATCATGCCACATGTGTGACGTGCCTGAGCATTCAGAAGGATACCAGCATATGTGCCACTAGCATATAGATAACTTAAACAAAAAGCTCAGTTGTGGCGGTCTAAGTTCAGAAATCTTCCTCCCTGTGTTGTGCAGACAGGATTGTTGGCATACCTAGCTTACTTTCCTGTGCTGTACTTTCCTATGTTGTAATCTTGTAAGCCACTGCAACTGGGACGAAAAGGTATTTATTCAACAGGATCGTGCTACAAGAATATTGTGTCAAGTTGACACTGGAACATCTTGTAGAAGAAACTTCATCGACCTAGGTATTCGTACACTAACATGCCAATACATATACTTCTTGATGCTGTTTTCGCTTG
This sequence comes from Schistocerca americana, assembly GCF_021461395.2. Classification (NCBI taxonomy): domain Eukaryota; kingdom Metazoa; phylum Arthropoda; class Insecta; order Orthoptera; family Acrididae; genus Schistocerca; species Schistocerca americana. Next base: position 335,629,709 of record NC_060121.1, read on the forward strand.
ATAAAAAGAGCAAATTTTAGATGAACACAGAAATTAACAGTTGCAATACTAGGAGAAGAAATAATTTCCTTATGGACTATTTGTCCCTGATGAAGTTTTGTATTCTGGTCCAAAAATCTATGACAGGTAGCCAGTGGACATCAGGCAGGAAATTAAAAATCCACAAAAATTTCAAAACAAATTGAAAGAACGACTAATTGGACACTCCTTCTACAATTAATCAGAATACTTGTAATCAGGAATGAAAATTTCGCAATACTCTAACATCTGTATTAGATATATCCTGACTTTGCCAGGATAAATACAACTGACAGTAGTCTGTATAGAGTTCGGAAAACGTTTTGTTTCGAGTATTACATGAAAACAACAGCTGGATAGTGTAGAGGGAGGGGTAGGACATTTTTTGAAGTATCTTTTTTTATTCTGAGATAGATACGCAAAGTTATCTAAGTGAAATTCCCATAATTATCATTAGTGTTAGTGGGGAGTCACAGACGACGACAGAATCCACGTTGACATCAGTAGATACTACTGTGAAGACGGTAAAGGCAACAGTCGCCACTAACACGACAGAAAACGAACGCGAAAGTACGTGTGACGCACGATGGAGAGGCGCATGTGAATGTCATTTCGAAAACACAAACAGAGATCGGGAAATTAATTCAAAACAGCATATTCCATAAGAGTGCAGTAACACTAGGGAACAATGTGGTTTAAGCAAGGTTACGTACGTCAAACACAGAGCGTGACATACGCAGACCAAACGATAGCTCCACATTACGCAATACCACAACCTTTAGCACGAGTGCCGACATGTTACAGTACGGTATGTCTCGAGTCAGAAATTCTTTCTAAACAAGGTACAGAGCCGGTAGCAGTGGGTGTTATGCATGCATATTGCGCAATGAAACCTGCAAGTGAATTTGCAGCACAAATGTCACACCATGAGAATCCAAATTTCACACGTTTGCCGAGATTTGATGCAAACTTAGGGTAGAATTTGAGTTTCCAAAACACAGAAGGTACATCGCAGGACGAAGTATTAACTTTGATGGTAATCACTTTCTTACAGTGCGCAAATATCAGCACTATAAGGAAGACACGAACAGTCTGCACACTCGCACGTTCATAGATCGATTCAAAGTAGGGATACCAACACTCTGGCCTGTGAAACATAAATTAGATTTCATTTGTGCACACATGGACGGAAGTATAGCCGAAACTATGCAAAAGATAGCGCAGCTTGTGATTCGTATGAATCGTTTCGAGCAGCCTTTATTGCCAGATATTGGTCCCTGGAGGCACAAATGAGAATAAAGCATGACCTATTGCAAAATGTCCCATTTGAAAACTCGCAGGAGGAAACCGCAGTCAAATTCTTCGAGAATATGACTAAACGAAATCAATATTTAGACAGTCCATATACGCTACGGTCGCAGGTTTGAATCCTGCCTCGGGCATGGATGTGTGTGATGTCCTTAGGTTAGTTAGGTTTAAGTAGTTCTAAGTTATAGGGGACTGATGACCATAGATGTTAAGTCCCATAGTGCTCAGAGCCATTTGAACCATTTTGAACAGTCCATATAGTGACGGTGAATTAATCCAAATATGCAGGACGAAATTACCGATGAGATATCAACAGGCATTGATAGGACGAGGGGATGACAATGTTTGAAACATTCAAAGGTATTTTGCGAGAGTTCGAATTCATGTATGAAAACGATGCTCAAAGACGTCGCGAGTCAGGACAGAATAACTTTGAAAGGACAAGTAATAAGACTGACAGTACTGACAGTGATGGTAGACAGGTAATGGGCTTGAATTCTGGGAGAAATGGCAATAATTACGTAGGTGGGAACAGTGTAAACACGCGACCACAGCGTAACGGATATGGTTTTTATAATAATAATTGTTGGAACAGGACAAACAGGGACGACAATCGGAATGGCAACTGGAGAACTTAGGAAAACAGACAGCCCTACTTCAATTAGCGATCGCCAGGTCCATGGAGAGAAAGCAGATTGGGGGGGGGGGGGGGGGCTCTGGAACGCAGCCACAACCAAACACGTCAGGAAATTACAGGAGAAATGAACCGCTCAGGGACGTGGAATTACGACCACCAAATCCAGCGAAGCGTACAGAATGACTAACACCCGGTATTGCAGGGGTTCGAGCAGATGATATACCCTCTGCAGAGACGGACAACACAGTAAACGTAGCGATAAATAGGTTAAGATATAATGGTCAGGAATAGAAACTGGATATAGGGACGAGAGAAGGATCGTCAGAAGTATCAGGAGTGATTTTTCAGCTAGGAAGGAAGTCACAATTGAAGTGTTGGGACGAGATAGAATGAGCAAATATGGACAACGAGAACGAACTAGTAGCTTTACCTATTCAAGAAACAAATGACAATGAGAAAGCGCTAAGGTATATGGCGCAAATATTTGATTCTGAACTGACAAAAGTCGATTCTGAACAGGAAAATATATGAGGGGGAGTTGGAAAATAAGTTTCTCCTGTCGACTGTGGGTAGAGTTGTGTGATACGGGCGAAAGACGACATGGTGACATGGTGTTCAGCCTGGAACAGCTCGTGCGTTACCATGAATCTGGCAATGACCTTCTGTTTCGGATTGTGACGGAGGGATGAAACGTGGGTCCACCATTACACGTCCGAATCGAAGGCCGCATCCATGGAGTGGAAACATCCGTCATCACCTGTCCGAAAGAGGTTCAAAAGCACTGCGTCTGCAGGTAAAGTGCTACTCACCGTTTTCTGGGACGCCAAAGGAGTTTTGCTGCTGGGCTTTCTGGAGGATGCAACCATCAATGCTACGTGGTACTGTGCCACTGTCGAAATTGAAAGGAGTGATTCGGAAAAAGCGGCTTGGCCTTCTCAGATCTGGGGTTCGTCTGTCGGATGACAATGCGAGACCACACACGGCGACGGCAATGTAAAACGATATTGCAACTCTTGGTTGGGAGCGCCTACACCATCCGCTTTACAGTCCGGATCTCGCACCAAGTGACTTCCATTTGTTCCCAGCTTTGAAGAAGACTCTTGGCGGAAGGCGCGTTGGCAGCAATGCTGACGTCAAACAAGCCGTTCAAAACTTCTTCCGTATGCAACGCCCTGATTTTTTTCTGGAAGGCTTTTTGAAGCTTAGAAAGCGGTATCACAGATGTCTCAATGCACTCAGAAATTATGTAGAAAAATAAAGATATGTCATATCTTTAATGTCTCACTCTCTTTTCTTTCCTTTCACGCACAACTCTGACCACAGTCGACAGGGGAAACTTATTTTCCAACTCCCTACGTACGTCGTAATGTAAGTCTCAATACCTTTGATCAAGACGACAAGAGTAACTCACCAAATACGGCTAGCATAGGTTAGAGAGTAAAAAGGAAAGTACAAACACGTACACCTAACCAAAAGTTTGACACATTAGAAGATTTGCTAAGATCTTTCCATGGCACTTTCGAAGATAAACAGAAAGAGTCGGAAGCGCTGTGGATACAGCGAATCGAACAGAACAGAGACGAACAAGTAGATCATAGAGAGGTCAATAATAGGACACATATTTCGGCTAGGGCGGAAAATGTATCAGACCGGGAAGTATCTGAACAGGCCGATAAATCAGAGTCTAACATATATAATTGTGGAACATATGAGGACATACGAGTACAGCAATATCAACAAGACTATGTCATCATCAAGCCAAATGCAGAAAACAGCGTCGCCATAAAAGACAATTTAGCTACAAAGATGAATCTGCAACCTTCAGTGGCAGACAACAAAAATGAGAACGAATTATTGACTTGGGGTGCAAGTACAGACACATCTCAAAAATGGCTCTGAGCATTACGCGACTTAACTTCTGAGGTCAGCAGTCACTTAGAACTTAGAACTAATTAAACCTAACTAACCTAAGGACATCACACACATCCACGCCCGAAGCAGGATTCGAACATGCGACCGTAGCGGTCGCCCTGTTCCAGACTGTAGCGCCTAGAACCGCACGGCTACTCCGGCCGGCACAGACACATCTAATATACCGGGTACGGCCAAACTTTCAGGAAACATTCCTCACACACAAAGAAAGAAAATATGTTATGTGGACATGTGTCCGGAAACGCTTACATTCCATGTTAGAGCTCATTTTAGTACTTCTCTTCAGATCACATTAATCATGGAATGGAAACACACAGCAACAGAACGTACCAGCGTGACTTCAAACACTTTGTTACAGGAAATGTTCAAAATGTCCTCCGTCGCATGGAATCCCTGATGCGCGGACGCAGCCCTGGAGAATGGCGTATTGTATCACAGCCGTCCACAATACGAGCACGAAGAGTCTCTATATTTGGTACCGGGGTTGCGTAGACAAGAGCTTTCAAATGCCCCCATAAATGAAAGTCAAGAGGGTTGAGGTCAGGAGAGCGTGGAGGCCATAAAATTGGTCTGCCTCTACCAATCCATCGGTCACCGAATCTATTGTTGAGAAGCGTACGAACACTTCGACTGAAATGTGCAGGAGCTCCATCGTACATGAACCACATGTTGTGTGGTACTTGTAAAGGCACATGTTCTAGCAGCACAGGTAGGGTATCCCGTATGAAATCATGATAACGTGCTCCATTGAGCGTAGGTGGAAGAACATGGGGCCCAATCAAGACATCACCAACAATGCCTGCCCAAACGTCCACAGAAAATCTGTGTTGAAAATTTGTGTTGATGACGTGATTGCACAATTGCGTGCGGATTCTCGTCAGCCCACGCATGTTGATTCTGAAAATTTACAATTTGATCACGCTGGAATGAAGCCTCATCCGTAAAGAGAACATTTGCACTGAAATGAGGATTGACACATTGTTGGATGAACCATTCACAGAAGTGTACCCGTGGAGGCCAATCAGCTGCTGATAGTGCCTGCACACGCTGTACATGGTACGGAAACAACTGGTTCTCCCGTAGCACTCTCCATACAGTGACTTGGTCAATGTTACCTTGTACAGCAGCAACTTCTCTGACGCTGACATTAGGGTTATCGTCAACTGCACGAAGAATTGCCTCGTGCATTGCAGGTGTCCTCGTCGTTCTAGGTCTTCCCCAGTCGCGAGTCATAGGCTGGAATGTTCCGTGCTCCCTAAGACGCCGATCAATTGCTTCGAACGTCTTCCTGTCGGGACACCTTTGTTCTGGAAATCTGTCTCGATACAAACGTACCGCGCCACGGCTATTGCCCCGTGCTAATCCATACATCAAATAGGCATCTGCCAACTCCGCGTTTGTAAACATTGCACTCACTGCAAAACCACGTTCGTGATGAACACTAACCTGTTGATGCTACGTACTGATGTGCTTGATGCTGGTACTGTAGAGCAATGAGTCGCATGTCAACACAAGCAACGAAGTCAACATTACCTTCCTTCAATTGGGCCAACTGGCGGTGAAACGAGGAAGTACAGTACATACTGACGAAACTAAAATGAGCTCTAACATGGAAATTAAGCGTTTCCGGGCACATGTCCACATAACATATTTTCTTTCTTTGTGTGTGAGGAATGTTTCCTGAAAGTTTGGCCATACCTTTTTGTAACACCCTGTAGAATTTAATGAAACCACAGAATCTAAGCGAGAGGTACTATCACAGTTCAAGAACATTTGTCATGTCTTAAAATCCAAATTAAACACGATCACGCGAATGTGTGACGAACAAACACATTTAAAAGAGAGAGCAAGGTATCAGAATGAAATTTTAAAATCGAGATGGTTAAGGTAGCAGTTGATCTAAAAGCAGAAAAAATACAGTTACACGAATTGCAAACGGGAAATACTTCTCCCCTAATAGTTGAACAGACACAAATAAATCGATTTAATTATGATTTAATTGAGGATAAATTAATGGAGGAAGTTAAAAGTGAAAGCATTTTGGAAATAAGTCAGCTCCTGCATGTAACAGTAAAAGGTATTGGCGTTAACGTCATTATAGATAGCAGAAGTGAGCTAACGGCAATACCGGAGACGTTATTTAATCGATGTAATAGTGACAGTGAGTTGCTAGATTTCAAAACACGAATGGTTAAAGTACATGGTCCAATTATAGGACTTAGTCGATATGATTATCAAAGCTGATATTCTTAATCAACAGAAAGTGGTGTTAGATGTGGGCAGAGAAGTCTCACTTTAGGAGAAATCGCTTTAAAGTTTGAAGACAACCTGAGACACGAAGAAATCTGCGGAAACTACACACAGTTACAGATGCAAGTAGAAGGAGATATGGCGTGTCACGATAATCCGCGATATCTAAGGATAAGTGAATCAGAGCCTATGGATGTAGAAATACTTGAAGATATTCACAAAGAGATCGAAAAGAATACAAAGTCTAGAGAGTTTAACAGATCAACAAAGGCGGGATTTAGATGGAATATTACGCAAGCATGCTATTGTATTTGAACCAAAACCGGGAGCAATCAAGAATTTTCAATACAGATTCGAGGTTAAAGATCAGAAACCTTTTAGAGTAGCCGCATATAACATTCCATTGAGTTACCAACGAGCTGTATTCTTAGAATTAAACAAGATGGAACAGGAGGGTGATATTGAACAGGTACCGTCAACGTATAACAGCCCGTTACGTGTTGAAGAAAAGAAGTGTGGAACGATACGTTTAGTGCTAGATTCCAGACAAATTAACACAATCATAATTCCAGAAACAGATCATCCCGAGACACTAGAAGATTTACTACATAAATTTCATACTGTAAGAGTATTCTCATCACCTGATTATTGACAAATTGAACTAGCGCCCAAAAGTAGGAAGTGTACTGCATTCACTACTTTTGGTAGGTGTTATAGATTTAAAAGACTCCCTTTCGTATTTAACATACCATCCGCAGCTATTATTCGAGGTTTAGGAAGTATTTTACCTAAGGAGTTACAGGAACTATTGACATGTTATGTAGATGACATTCTCATAGCTGAGTCATCATGGGAGGATCGCGATGAAGTTCTGGATACATTACTGCAAACACTTAAAGAACATGGGGTAGCAGTAAATTTGTAAAAATCCACATTTGGAACACAACAAAAACTGGATAAACTTTCTGGGACATGTCATATCTGCACAGGGAATAAAACCGAATCCAGATAAATTAGAAGCAATAAGAAATTTTGTAACACCATATAATAAACACTCAGAGGCTTTTTGGGACTAGAAACATTTTTAAAAGGTTTATTTGCATAGTTACTCTTGCTACACCACGGTTATGCAGTTTAACTGGTAAAAACACTCCATGGATATGGGATGAAACTGCAGAACAAGAGATTCATAAATTAAAAAAGGCTTTAGCGGAAGCACCAATTCTGCCACACCAAAATCTTACCCAATATTTCTATATGGCAACAGACAGCGCCAAGACTGGTTTAGGAGTAGTATTATTTCAACGTTACGAACAAGATGGACAGACTGTGCATAAAACCACTGCATATGGAAGTCGTGTCTTACCAAAAAGCGAGAGGAACTATTCCATTACAGAGTTGGAAGCTTTAGCGATCGTTTCGGGTTTTCGAAAGTTTCGATATTCCCTATTTCGAAGGAAAACTATTGTATACATGGATCATAAAGCCCTTGAGTTTTTACTAATAGCAAAGTTGACACATGGTAAGCTAGCAAGTGGATTTTAATCTTGCAAGAATATGATTTCTGTGTAAAACACATGCCAGGACCTGCAAACAGCTTAGCAGATTTTCTTTCACGATGTCCAAATGGCGCAACACCAGGTAAGTTCGGTACAGAACAAGGCCAAGTTGGAATATATTATATAAGAGGAGTACCTTTCGAGAATTACATTACAACAACCTTTTCAAATATAGCACACGAGCAAAACAAAGATCCAGCAGTACTGGGGGTCAAGCATAAATGGAGGGACAAGAACTCGGTCGACGTTCGTCAGCATTATCTGCTGAAGAATGATGTGTTGTTCCACAGACGAGACTCAGGCACTAGTTTGTGGACGGTATGCATTCCTGATGAATTAATAAATAAGTATATACGGTTCACTCATATAAGTGATGGACACTTTGGGGCAAAGAAATGTTTCATGAAACTCAAAGAGACAGCACATTTCCCCAATATGGAAAGACGAATTCGTCAAGTACTTAAAAGATGTAAAGATTGCCAACGAGCCAAACACGTGACATTTCAGACCAGACCACCATTATCACCTATAGCACCGAAAAAATTAAAACATTTGGCAGCAACAGATTCAATGGGACCGTTACCAAGAACAAGGAATGGGAACTCGTTTATTTTCGTGGTTATAGAATTAACAACAAAATATGTCACATTAACCCCTCTGAAACGTGCAACAGGTATTACTATTAGTAAAGCACAACAGTGTGATTTCCTTAAACAAGTGGGACATGTACAAAGATTAATTTCAGACAATGGGCTGCAATATAGGTCAAAACCATGGTATCAACTTTGTAAAGACACAAAATTAACCCCTTATTCATATCCCTTTACAAACCAAGCGCCAATAGTGCGGAACAGACAATGAAAGATATTGGAACATGGTGTCAGTTGTACTGTAGCTCATGACACATGACATGGGATGCAAATTTACATCAGTTACAAAATATCATTAATGAAATGCCACATAGTACTACACCTTTACCGCCAATCACAGTATTCAAGAACAAACAACTTATGGGTAGGGTAAGAGAAGTGGTACTGTTCCCCCCATCCAAAAAGCCAACACACCAACAGATCATAAATATAGCACTGGAAAACATTACACGAGCAGCTGAAAAACGGAAGCTTAGAGCTGACAGAGGTGTATCCAAGCGAAAATTCTCGGTAGGACAGTTGGTTCTTGTTAGAACACATCTGTTATCAAATAAAGGGAAACAGGTCTGTCACAAATTTTATCCCGTATATTCAAGAGAAAGTGGAAGTGAAGAAGAATTACATGATCTGTTGAACGGCAAAAACAGTATAATGAGTACACAGCATGGATAGAGAGTAAATCGGAGAAATACGAAGGTAATGAGAAGTAGCAGAAATGAGAACAGCGAGAGACTTAACATCAGGATTGGTGATCACGAAGAAGATGAAGTTAAGGTAGTAAAATAACCAATGACGGATGGAGCAAGAACGACATCAAACGCAGACTAGCAATGGAAAAAAAGGCCATTCCCGACCAAGAGAAGTCTACTTATATCAAATATCGGCCTTAATTTGAGGAAGAAATTTCTGAGACTGTACGTCTGGAGTACAGCATTGTATGGTAGTGAAACATGGACTGTGGGAAAACTGTAACAGAAGAAAATCGAAGCATTTGAGATGTGGTACTTCAGACGAATGTTGAAAATTAGGTGGACTGATGAGATAAAGAACTGGTAAAAAAAAAAAAAAATCTAAAATGACCCCGATTTAGACAAAATGTGGTTCATGCAAGACGGAGCTCGACCCCATCGAAGCAGGAGTGTGATGTCCTGGAGGAGCACACTGGGGATCGCATTCTGGATCTGGGGTACCCGGAAGCCACTGGCATTGGCATCGCTTGGCCACCACGTTCTCTGCATCACGCAGTGTTCATTCTCGTTCGTTGGAAACTTAAACGTGCTTCGCGCTCTTTGTCTGTTTCATTTCTTCGCTGTTCTTTTTGTTTTCGTCGTTTTGCTTCAGAACTGGCAAGATCTCCTCCTCTTTAACGTTTGGGCTCCGTTTAAAATATAGCTCAAGTTTCTATTATGAAATATGCTAAGTACACTTTAGAAATTTTTCGCACTTTATTTTCGATTTATATTCAGTCACCACTTTGACAATTCACTCATCACTGTTTGTTTTTATTCACTCACTGCACTACTTTTCCGGTTCCACCCTATGCCACAGATTAGAAACTGACGTTCAAACCCATGACGTCTCTTGCTTTACATACTCCTACCAATGAATAGCTCCCCAATGACGACTTCCAGAACATACCAAAAAGGCTTCCACTGGTCCACAATGTTCCAGAACATTCCACAACATTCGAGAGTGTTCTGAAATGTTTCGCAGTGATCTAGGATGTTCTGGGATGTTCCCGAACCTTTTGGAATCTTCCCGAATGGTCCAGACTGTTTCCGAATATTCCAGAACATCCCAGATCATTATGGAACATTTTGGAACATTCTGGAATGCTGTCGGATTTTCTGGAATCTAGAAATTCCTAACGTGCCAAACTTGACGGACCTTATATCTTCGAAAACATGCCTTTCAGGTAATAGCGGGAACCTTCTTCGTAGATGGGGGATAGACGGCTAACACACCATATAACTGCCATGGTCGTACCGGAACTCGTTTCTGAGTTTTAGAGGCACACACAGTGTGCACTTACTTTTATAATATACATTGATGATAATTGTTTCTCTCTATGTGGGTCGGCGTCAAAAAAATATTTTTGCATTGGAGGAGAAAGTTGGTGATTGAAATTTCGTGGGAAGTTCCCGCTGCAACGTGAAACGCATTTGTTTTCATTGTATCCACCGCAAATCCTGTGTCAGTTACACTCTCTCCTCCCTTTATCGATAATACAAAACGTGCTACTCTTCTTTGAACTTTCTCGATGTACTGCGTTAATCCTATGAGGTAAGTATCCCACACCGCACAGCAGTATTCCAAAAGAGAACGGAGAAGCGTAGTGGACTTGTGGCATCTTCTAAGTGTTCTGCCAATAAAACTCAGTCTTTGGTTCGCTTTCCACACGTTATTTTCCATGTATCCTTTACAAATGAAGGTGTTCCTAATTGAAATTCCTTGCCATTTAGCTGAATTTACGGCGTTTGGATTTGATTGATTTATAGTGTACCCGAAGTTTAACGAACTTCCTTAGCACCCACGTGGATGATCTCACATGCTTCATTATTTAGCGTCAGTTGCCAATTTCGGCACCATGCACATATCTTTCCTAAATCGTTTTGAACTTTTTGCTTTGATCTTCTGATGACTTTTCTAGTCGATAAACGACAACGCCATCTGTAAACAGCCTAGGATAGCTGCTCCTAAATCGTTTATATAGATAAGGAACAACAGAGGGCCTGTAACACTACCTAGGGGAACGCCGGAAATCTCTTCTGTTTTAGTCGATGACTTTGCGTCAAGTACTAGGACCTATGAGCCCTCTGACAGGAAATTCAATAACACACTGGTAGGATAAGCACGCAATTTGATTACAAAGCGCTTGTGGGGAACGGTGTCAAAAACCTGGAAATGAAAAAATATGAAATTAATTTGAAATACCTTGTCGGTAGCACTCAACACTTCGTGTGAGTAAAGCGGTAATTGTGTTTCACAAGAACGATGTTCTCCAAATTCGTCTTGACTATGTGTCAATACACCGTTCTATACGAGGTAATTCATAATGTTCCAACACAGCATATTTTCCAAAATACCGTTGCATATCGCCGTTAATGATATGAGCTTATAATTTAGTTCATTATTGCTACTGCCTTTCTTGAATATTGGTGTGATATGTGGATCAAATCAAATGGCTCTGAGCACTATGGGACTTAACTGCTGTGGTCATCAGTCCCCTAGAACTTAGAATTACTTAAACCTAACTAACCTAAGGACACCACACACATCCATGCCCGAGGCAGGATTCGAATCTGCGACCGTAGCCGTCGCGCAGTTCCGGACTGTAGCGCCTAGAACCTCTAGGCCACTGCGGCCGGCACCTGTGCATCTTTCCACTCTCGGGGTACGGATCTTTCGTCGAGCGAGCGGTTGTATTGATAGTTGTGTATGGAGCATTGCATTAGAATACTCTGAAAGGAACCTAATTAGTATACAGTCTGGACCAGATGACTGGCTTCTGTTAAGTGATTTAAGTTGTTTCACTACTCTGAGGCTATCTGCTTCTGAGTAACTATGTTGGCTGCTGTGCTTGATTCGAATTCTGGAATACTTACTTCGTCTTCTTTGGTGAAGAAATTTCGGAAGGCTGTGATTAGTAACTTTGCTTTAGCAGCACTGTCATCGATAGTACTTCCAATGATGTCGCGCAGAGAAGGCATTGATTGTGTCTTGCCTCTAGGATACTCTACATACGACCAGAATCTTCGGATTTTCTGCCAGCTTTCGAGATAAGTTTCGTTGTGAAAATTATTACAAACATCTCGCACTGAAGTCCGCACTAAGTTTCGAGGTTCGGTAAAAGATCGTCAATCTTAGGGATATTGCGTTAATTTAAATTTGTCATTCTTTTTTCGTTGTTTCTGCAAAAGTGTTCTGACCCGTTTTGCGTACCACGGGGGATCAGCTCCGTCGTTTGTTAATTTACTTGGTACAAATTTCTCTATTACTGTCGATACTATTTCTTTGAATCCAAGCCATATCTGATTTACACTTAACACTCTTATCTTGGAAGGAGTGAAGATTGTCAGGAAGGCTACAAGCGAATTTTAACTGATTTTTTTGAGTAACATCTTTAGTGCCTGTTAAGCACGGGATTCTAATCCATACATAGTTGTGTTAAGCCGGGCGGTATTAACCTTGTGTAAAGTTTACGGATTTATGTAAGGAATGCTACTGACCTCGAGTGCAATAAAATAATTTGTTTTTGTTTGGTGAATGGTTTTTCACTGGCAACATTCAGTCCCAATTCTGCGCTCTCTGCCTTACCAACCACCTTTATTAACGTATTGAATTATTTTATTTTATGTTTATGAATTATGTAATCAAGATGCGAAATATAGGAAATTCTGCCACTGACAGCCCAAACCCAAGATGGGGAATTTAAATAATGTTTAGATAAAAAGAAACAGAGTTCGTTGGTAGTTGTTGAACAGTACACTGACAGCTCTGTGTAGCACTGTAAACCATCGTTAATAAATTCATTCTTTCTTAAAAAGAGTTAAAGATGATGAATACTGACGATTTTCACTTACGCGTTAGCTTCGCTTCGCGCATGAAGGAAGCTATGATGAGTCATATTATTATTTTTTTTCTTTCTTTTCTTTTTAAACATGTAAGCTATATATATATGTTTATACAAAGCCGAAGGTAAGGCAACGACTTGTTTTATGGCAAAGATAATATTTTGAGACAAAAAAGAAAAGAGATACGCTCTTTAATTGATTAATTCCAGTATCTCACATTTTTGTTTCTATAAGTGGTAGCGGGTGGACGTATGACTAGCTCCGTCGTACCAGTATTGTTTAAAAATGTCTATTCCAACCGTCTATTAAAAAGTGTTATAGAGGTTATTAGGAAGGCCAAGTTTATTCATATATTTACATCGATGACACCTGTCTGTTCATCATTTCGCCCGCAACGAGAATCCTGCATCAGGAGGTTCGAAGCAGACAAGAGGAATTTGGGCGAACTGCGGAGAGGTGATCTTGCATTGGCATTGTGAGAATCAGCACTACGCACAATGCAATTAATGTGAAGCAGTACGTAACTCAGAATCTGAATATTTATCTTAAATGTATTGACACTGAAGGTCTGTTGATGTTAGTACCCGTCAAGAGTTGACCCAGGATATGTGTACAGGTTTATAAATTATCTTCCAGTCTCTTTCAAATATTGCTTCCAATCAGTTTTTTTAAACATTCAACCAGTAATTATTAATCAGTTTCCATGATTACCCCCCTCCCATCCAACTCATATGACACTATTCAAAGGACAATAGCAATTATAGCTGCAATTTCAGGGATCTCTGATTCAACCTCAGGCAGTTTTCTCTTCTTCCTTTTTCACTGTTGTGTCCTGTCCACTCGTCTAATATAGGGTGCCTAGGAAAAGTGCCTAGGAAACTTATCTCGGACCGCTAGACAACAATTCTAGCAAATCGTATTAATGAATTTTTGTTACAGTAAGATAAATAACAATATTGATGGCAAATGGTTCAAATGGCTCTGAGCACTATGGGACTTAACTTCTGAGGTCATCAGTCCACTAGAACTTAGAACTACTTAAACTTAACTAACGTAAGGACATCACACACATCCATGCCCGAGGCAGGATTCGAACCTGCGACCGTATCGGTCGCGCTGTTCCAGACTGTAGCCCCTAGAACCGCTCGGTCACCCCGGCCGGCCTAATAATACGGAAGTGTTGCAAGCAATGGGCGACAGACCAATAAGAAGTCTCTTCAGTATACACAATTCGTAATAAAAGCGAAATAAGAGAGTTCCTAAGTCACAGCTGTGGCTTTTGTAGGACGGCTCATCTTCAACTGGGCCGCGGCGCTTATCTCTTCGTGTGGTTGGCACTACTGTCTCTTTGTCGTGCTAGAGAGGTATCGATTAGCGCACTATTGGCTGACATCGTCTCACAGTCCTCTCTGTTCTAACGTTCTTGTCCGTCGTGTCGGCGCTTGACTTTACACCGGAACTTTCCCAGTATTTGTTTCACTTACGGTAGAGCCTGTTAGGGATGCACGGTCGCTTATTCTACATCTGGTAGAGATTTTTCGTTTTACTTTTGCGGTGGGATATTCTTCCTCTAGCAGCAAATGCAAGTTATTCTAACAAGGGAACCTCCCCATCGCACCCCCCTCAGATTTAGTTATAAGTTGGCACAGTGGATAGACCTTGAAAAACTGAACACAGATCAATCGAGAAAACAGGAAGAAGTTGTGTGGAACTATGAAAAAAATTAGTAAAATATACAAACTGAGTAGTCCATGCGAAGATAGGCAACATCAAGGACACTGGGAGTCAAGGTGCGCCGTGCTCCCGTGGTTAGCGAAAGCAGCTACGGCACGAGAGGTCCTAGGTTCAAGTATTCCTTCGAGAGGAAAGTTTAATTTTTTATTTTCAGTTTATGTGACAAACTCTTATGTTTTCATCACTATTTTGGGAGTGATTATCACATCTACAAGAAAACCTAAATCGGGCAAGGTAGAAGAATCTTTTTACCCATTCGCTAAGTGTACAAGTTAGGTGGGTCGACAACATATTCCTGTCATGTGACGCACATGCCGTCACCAGCGTCGTATAGAATATTTCAGACGTGTTTTCCCGTGGAGGAATCGGTTGACCTATGACCTTGCGATCAAATGTTTTCGGTTCCCATTGGAGAGGCACGTACTTTCGTCTACTAATCGCACGGTTTTGCGGTGCGGTCGCAAAACACAGAAACTAAACTTATTGCAGTGAAAAGAAACGTCAATGAACGAACGGACAAATCATAACTTTGCGAAAATAAAGAAAGTGAAAATTTCAAACGAGGGAAGACTTGAACCAAGGACCTCTCGTTCTGCAGCTACTCACGCTAACCACGGGACCACGGCGGTGATGAGCTCACATTCTCCTTGATGTTGCATATCTTGCATATGGACTACTCAGTTTGTATATTTTACTAATTTTTTTCACGGTTCCGCACAACTCCTTTCTGTTTTCTCGATTGATCTGTGTTCAGTTTTTCAAGGCCTATCCACTGTGCCAACTTACAACTAAATCTCAGGGGGGTGCGATGGGGAGGTTCCCTTGTAAGGTGTGGGAGTCATTAGCGCCAGTTATCGGTGAAACGATGTTCTCTGGATTACCGCATTTTAAAGGCGTATGTTTTGTTTTCAGGAGGAGTATAACCGCTTAAAAAGTACGCTCATTCTTTCCGAAGAGGCGGATTAGTGCTCGTAAATCCGGCACGTGGATTCGATCCTTGTCAGGCGAGTCAACAACGCCCTGTTTGTTAGTGCACAGCACAAGGTCTTCCTCAAAAAAAAATCTTCAGACGTCCATTTTTGATTGTCCACTGAAGTAATTTATTTTTAAGGACAGGGGAATCAACATTATGATATCAATCAGTACTTTCAAGCGCTGTTCAGAAATGTGTACTCCTAACAGGTTTCTCGTGCGATAACAGAGATACGATCATCCGTTGCATCATTCGAGCATGTAATTAGCTGACATCACCCCTAGCTTGTAATTAACTTAGGGAATTCTTGATGGCAACTTGTGGGTCCTGGAATTTGACTGCTTGTGAGAAACAAAGCGCTACGTGGATGCTCTTCACTTCCGACGACAGCCGCTGCAAGCGAAGTTATACTCAACAAAAATATGGTTGTTGTTCAGTTTTCGAGAGCGTACGTTCCAAGAAACCCAGTCAACATTTTACTTTCTTCCATACGCATGTTGGGAATGACCGCTATGGGAGAAAACAGTGCCGGCCGAAGTGGCCGTGCGGTTAAAGGCGCTGCAGTCTGGAACCGCAAGACCGCTACGGTCGCAGGTTCGAATCCTGCCTCGGGCATGGATCTTTGTGCTGTCCTTAGGTTAGTTAGGTTTAACTAGTTCTAAGTTCTCGGGGACTAATGACCTCAGCAGTTGAGTCCCATAGTGCTCCGAGCCATTTTTTGAGAAAACAGTGCAGTTGTAGCTCATACGGAGTGTTGGCGACAGCTGTTCTTCCCAAACACCTTTCGCGGAATGGATTGGACGAGATTAGTGTCTAACGTCTAGTCAACAATCAGGGCATTGGAGCATAAACTCGGCTCAGGAAAGGACGGGGAAGGAAATCGCCCGTGCCCTCTCATAGGACCCATCCCGGCATTTACCTGAAGCGATTTAGGGAAATGATGGGAAACATAAATCTGGATGGCCGGACGCGGCTTTGAATGGTCATCCTCCCGAATGCGAGTCCAGTGTGCTAGCCGCTGCATCACCTTGATCGGTGCGAAAGAAAAAGGTAAGCGGAGAAGTGGTAGTGGTACTACAGGTACCCTCCGCCATAAGCTGCAAGATGATTTTCAGTGTATGGTGTGCAAAACTTAAGGACGAAAGTAACTTTCACAAGATGTGTCACTGCCAGGTAACATAGCTCGATGAAACTTGGACCATACATTGAAAGAACTGCCACAGTCTAGAACAGCAATATGAGGTAGAGAAGGGCGTTTTTATTCAAAGACAAGAATTATACAGATGTCACCGCGATTCATGATGGCCAAGTAGGCATTAAAAAATTTGGGATATGAGTGTGATCAGTACGGACAGCAATGCATACTCTGCTAGGCGATCCCATGCTGACCGCGAGGTTGGCAAGGATTTTCAGGAGATTGTGCCCCACTGTTCTCATATAACTGAAAAATGTCATATTGCCGTCTTCAGCTCATGGTAAAATTCCTTATTTACACAACCACTTTCAGTTGTCTGACCCTCATCAGGTTCATACAAGTATTATCGCCAGATCATAAAACAGTGAATTATACACTGGTTGTGTAAGTAAAGCATTTTATCAGCAGCTAAAGGCGGTAATGCGATATTTTTCAAAATAGGAAGGAGTTCTTATGGTAGGGCGTTCCGTTCCTCCAAAAGCGCATTTGATGACTACTGGATGGTTGTTCGTGCACTTTGACTACAGAACCGAGCGAGGTGGCGCAGTGGTTAGACACTGGACTCGCATTCGGGAGGACGACGGTTCAATCCCGCGTCCGGCCATCCTGATTTAGGTTTTCCGTGATTTCCCTAAATCCCTCCAGGTAAATGCCGGGATGATTCCTTTCAAAGGGCACGGGCGACTTCTTTCCCCATCCTTCCCTAATCCGATGAGACCGATGACCTCGCTGTCTGGTCTCCTTCCCCACAACAACCAACCAACCAACCAACTTGGACTACAGATGGAAATGCGTGTCTGAAACTGTCATCCAAAAAGCAACAGAGCATCACATTCATAGGAGACAAGGGCTTTCCATGCAGCAGCTAGCTCCATCTTCTTCACTGGAGATTGTGGCAGTCGCGATCAATGAATGACAAATAACATTGCGAGACATTCCGCCTACGGTCTGTGAGCGCACAAAGTCACGTTTCCTGCTGAAGGGGTGGCCTTCTGGTAGGCGCTGGCTTATATAACTTTGACGCTCTGAAATTCCCTTACATAGGTTTGGTCGTAAGAGAAATGCGAAACCGAAAACATTTCACAGTTATCTCGAAGAATATTTTAGCGTTAAAGAAATTAGTGAGACATTGGTAATCCAACAATCGTTAGAGTTGGAAGAAAGTGCATGGTTAATAATCTTGTGCACGGAGCACGGTGCACGTTCGATGACGTTTCTGGAATCGGGTTCCTATCCTCGATTTGTTCCTCAAGACACTCTCTGCAACCTATCGAAGTTTACTGCGACATTTCTGATACACCCTGTATATAGATACAGAATGACACTGCCAGTGTTACCAAAAACTTCCGAGAAGAAACAGACAGCAAGTTTGAGCAGGGATAGCAAGCAACTCGAGAGGATACGGCATAAATAAAGCAAAGCTAGCAACTAGAAAGTGAATGCATCTCGGCTTTTGAAACGAGAGTAGAAAATAATTGGAGAGGTGTAAGCGAGATACAGAACAAAATCTCCGCCAGTCCAAATCTACTTGACGAAACCTCTGCACAGTCTAATGTTGCATTGGATCAGGCTATCAGAGGGCTTAAGTCAGATACGTCTGCAATGAAATATAATTGTGCGAAAGAGAATAATCATAGCCCTGAAAACAGACGCACTCTTCTAAGTGTGCCAACAACTGAAATTCCCTTACATAGGTTTGGTCGTAAGAGAAATGCGAAACCGAAAACATTTCACAGTTATCTCGAGGAATATTTTAGCGTTAAAGAAATTAGTGAGACATTGGTAATCCAACAAACGTTAGAGTTGGAAGAAAGTGCATGGTTAATAATCTTGTGCACGGAGCAGATGAAGTACCAAGAATTTACTGAGAAGTTCTCGGACACTCTTTGGAATTTCAGCACAGACATCCGCCTGCTCAAAGTTTTCCACGAACTGTACGATACCTATTAAAGGAAGAGTGGCAACATATGCCTCTAACTTGGATGTTCTTGCAGGTCAGTTAGACTGTAAAACAGTAGTGAGACACTGTGACGTCACTTTTATCGGCACACTTACGAGGGGCGTTCAGAAAGTAAGCTCCGATCGGTCGCGAAATGGAAACGACTATGAAAATCCGATAAATCTTTGTACAGATGTGTTGGGTAGTGTCTCTAGTATAACCCCAGTTAGCATCACGTCGTTCTTCTCATTTCTGAGCTCGCAGTGAGTGCGTAAAGATGTCTAGAAAATAGTGTCTGCCGCCAAGTACGAGGGCCTGGTGAGAAATTTCGCCTGAAGCTATGCAGCTAACATTACATAACTGTCGTGCTGTTTCTTCTTCAAGACAATTCTCAGCCGCATTCTGCAGGGGCAATGAAGATGCTCCTGCATCGTTTTCAAATGGAAATGTGAGATTACCCACAATACAGTCCGCAATTGCCTCCCCCTGAGTTTCATCTCTGGTCACATGAACCGCTGTCTTTGAAGACAACATTTTGACACAGACAACGAGGTGTAGGCCAGCGTGGAGAATTGGCGGAAAGCACTGGTGGCTGCCTTCTATGATGAGGCTATTGAAAAGTTGGTACAACGCTATGACAAAAGTCTAAGTCAGAACGGCGACTACGTAGAGAAGTAGCTGAAAGGTGTAGCTAGTTCTTACAAGTAAAACATTTCTGATGTTCACTGTGGTTTCAATTTGGCAATCAATCGGAGCTTACTTTCTGAACAGGCCTCGCACAATGTGCCCTTCTCGACGAGAAATCAGTCAATAAGTTTATTGAATAGCTTAGATCTTTGGATGGCGTTGGGCAAACGAGCAGTCAGCAGTCACAAAATTACGTTCTCCGAGAAGGACGTAGTGGACCACAAAGATTCATCCATAAAACAACAATAGATACACGAACATCTCATGGGAGAGAAGGCAGGGGTCGAATGGAGCACCATTAGTGAGACGTATAGCAAAGAGTGAAATACTGGAAACCGCAAGCCAAAGATGGAGATGTAGCTGGTTTAGATTGCGAAACGGAGGAAGAGAAGTGCACTACTAGCTGTTCCCAGATTCAGGTGGAGGCCGATGACAGTCGAATAACTGCTTTTACTGACACTGAATTGGAAGTTACAGCTATATCCAACAGCTATTTTCAGACAGGAATGTCGAACATATACCTGCAAGATGTATAATATTGGCACCAGCATTTGGAGACAAAACTGAAGGACGAGTCTGCAAGTACTGATTCGAGCAGTGGTAGTAGACTGTTGTATAGACGCCATGGCATTTTTGGTGCGTCGTTCAACTTAGATGTACTCATTGGAAGTGAAACGAAATGAAATGTCGTGTCGCTAGGGTCTCCCGTCGGCTAGACAGTCGCCTGGTGCAAGGCTTTTTAGTTGACACCACTTCGGCCACTTGCATGTCGATGAGGAGGATATGAATACGACGACAACAGAACACCCAGTCCCCGAGCGGAGAAAATCTCCGACCCAGCCGGAAATCGAACCCGGGCTCCTTGCATGGCATTCTGCCGCCCTGAGCACTCAGCTTGTGAGGTAACGGGCGAATTGTGGCTCCATGAAAATATTCTTAAGTTCGGAGGTGGCGTGGCCGCGCTGGGGCCTCTCGGCGAGCCGCAGCTTATCGGCGGCAGCGTGGTGCCGAATGTTAGCCGGGGTGAAGGCCGGCCAAATGGCTGGAAATTACATGGTGACACCGTGTCGATGAAGGAGACAAGCCAGGAGTGCCAAAGATGGCAGACTTTGTGATACTTTGATGGCAGACATTTCACAGTTTGTATAGAAATTAATAGCAGCCAGATGAATCATGGTACCTCAAAAAGAAACATGCATCTTACATTATTTGCACGATGGTTTTGATGGTGTAATCAGATTTTAAATATCTTTATTAGTTTAAAGTTTAGTATCTGATGATAAATTATACAAGTAACACCGAGTAATGGATTTCCAAAATCTAAATGATTCATCCTATTTAGTCGATAGACATGTCTTTAGAAAGCTATTAGTGTAAAGCTGAATTGGTATAAATTACTGGCATGTAACTTGAATGGCACTTGAGTTATCTAAGGTCAAAGTGGCCAATTACTATTAATTGCGTCAAGCCATAAGTACTCCACAGTTACACGAAAAATCGGTAGCAGCATGCGTATAAGTATATTTATTCGTCTATGTCTTTGTTTATATCCGATATATATTATTCGTGAAGAAATTGGATAAATATTTGCTATGCTTAGAAAGCACAGAGACATTAGGCTACAGGCCTATTTTGTTCCTATTCCTTTGATATATGTTTATTTATCTAAGTCTGCAGGCTTTCGTGGCCATTGTCACTGAAGTTAAAATCTTCTGGGTTATCGGTCCGCATCACGTTTCTTCTAAAATGATCGACGTTTCGACCTCTCTGCTGGGATCCTCCTCAGGAGCTTCTGGTGTCCACTACGGCTAGAACAGTAGTGGACACCAGAAGATCCTGAGGAAGATCCCAGCAGAGGGGTCGAAACGCCGATCATTTTAGAAGAAACATGACGCAGCCTAATAACCCAGAACATATTAATTTCATATGTTTATTTAATTTATATATGTAATTAATAATGTGTGTTAGAGCATGTTTATGGCCCATTTAATTATTTAATTTCAAGTTATCAAGTTATTTAAATGTAAATCCAGTATTTCGAATGTGTTTCATTATGTTTGTGAGTGTGCGTTGGCTTGGAGACAGGGTGGGAGCGCTCTAGCTAATCACAGTGATCGTTCCAAAAAGAACACGTCGAGAGGCTGTATAGAATTGGGGGAGGAGGATCGTTTCGAGAGAGGACAAGGGAGTAAGTGCGGCACGAGGGACGGTATGGGGGAGGACACGAGAGAGTCCAGGACAGTATGGCGCGAAGGACGCACGGTCGCGGGAAAGACTTGGAGAGTGGAGCAGTTTGCGTGTGGTCGCGAGAGATAGAAATTTTTCGTAGTGCCGACTTGTGCGCTTGTGAGACTTCCGTGGCTTCTGCAGTGGAGACGTAGTATGCATTTAGAAGAGAATATCTCGCGAGCTATGTTGTTGTACATAACTAATTACGTGAAGTAGGCAACCATTGTTTCCCCTGTTATTGAACTTATATTTTGTTTAATTGCTGGACCACTAACACCAATAAGTGTTTTGCAGTTATAAACGGCATTCTAAAAGGTACTTCCGCTATCGTACTCATCATTTAAAGTCGTTAAGATAGTACCTGCAGATTTAATTTAATTGCAATCTTTCATCTATAAATTTCTGTATAACATTCAAAATTCGCAATTGCCGAGTGATATGAACCTTCGACCATTCGATTCATGTGTATATTCATATTGTATACTGTAGACTCAGCAGTGTTTGGCTTGTAATGCGACAACTACGTATCCCAGCCTCTAGACAACGAAACCAGCCAAAACTTTTAATATTTCAACTCTGTGTCGGAGGGTACGTAGTTGATGGCCACCACACCACATCATTTTTCTTATCTGAAAGTCCGAAAGCTATCTTTCTTTTATCTCATTTGCCGGCCGGTGTGGCCGAGCGGTTCTAGGCGCTACAGTCTGGAACCGCGCGACCGCTACGGTCGCAGGTTCGAATCCTGCCTCGGGCATGGATGTGTGTGATGTCCTTAGTTAGGTTTAAGTAGTTCTAAGTTCTAGGGGACTGATGACCTCAGCTGTTAAGTCCCATAGTGCTCAGAGCCATTTGAACAATTTTTTTTATCTCATTTAGTTAGTTATTGTTCGTTGCTTTCGGGGCGGACGTCACATGATATCCGTTCAAGTTCCTCGTTGAGCCATTCACTCACTTTTTTTATTACAGAGGGCAATTAATCCTCTGACCAGACACAGCGAACTACCATGCTGGCATGTATTGAGGCGGGCTCAATACACACGCTAACAGAAAAAGAACGACGCATCACGAAGCAATTATCCGAATGGGACATAAGTCGGTAGATGTTATGTACATGCACAGACAAACAAATGAGCATAATTTCAGAAAAAAATTGGATGATTTATTAAAGAAAAAGACCTTCACAAATTGAGCAAGTCAATATCGCGTTGCTCCATCTCTGGCCCTTATGAATGTAGTTACTCGGCTTGGCATTGATTGATGGAGTTGTTGGATGTCCTCCTGAGGGATATTGTGCCACATCCTGTCCAACTGATCCCGAGCTGGTTGGAGAGCATAGCCCATAATGGTCCAAACGTTCTCAATTGGGGAGAGAGATTCAGCGACTTTGCTGGCCTAGGTAGGGTTTGGCAAGTACGAAGACAACCAGTAGAAACTCGCGCCCTGTGCGGTCGGGTACTTCCTCGCCGAAACCACAGCCAATGATGGCTTGGCACGAAGAGCAAACAACAAAACGGGGTGCAAAATATCGTCGACGAACCGCTGTGCTGTAAGGGTGACGCGGATGACACCCAGAGGGACAGAGACGAGCCAGCCTGCGGCCGATCGCTCCCTTCTGCTGACTGCACCGCTGGTAGAGTCGAGATCAACTGTACTGGGGACAGAGTGTGCGAGCACCGACAAGGCCAGCGGATCGTCCGGGTACCCGGCCGAGCCCGGGTGTCAACGGAGCTCGGTGCAACAGGGAAACGGACAGCACAGGGAAGACGGGAATGACACGGGAGCGAAATTGCTTTCTGAAGCTTCTGCACTATTTTGAGAACCTGAAGGTTAGAAAAGCTAGGAATAGCGCGTTTTTAATCCTTTGCAAAGAAAAAAACCATTACTGTAAAGTAATGGATGGAAGACAGTGGTTCATAATACATCATTTTTATTAGTCTATGCAATTCATCCCTTCCTTTTCCGCTGCGTTGTAAAGCAGCCACCTTTCTCATCTCTTACATGAAACTTGGTCTCAAATTTATTAATTAAGTTTTCATTCCATTTAGGACCACAGTTGTAACACCATCTACAAACATCTCTTCGTACACTCTACTTTTCTACTCTCTTTCGTGTAATTTTCCTGGATAATTTTCCACAAACAAGCTCTTTTGCGGCAGAGTTCTATGAGTTTTTCGATGTGGTCACTAGTCCACCCTTTGCCATATTGGAAGCAACTAGAACTTGCTGTCATGTGAAAACTGCAGGAAAGCTCATGGACTTTCTGGACGTGGCCTGGCCCGTGTGCCGAGAACTGCAGTTCACGGCTAAAAGGTCGTGTCTCCACTTAAGCATAGGCGAAGACTCCAAGTGTTCCAGAATCCGTCGGAAATATCTGTGACCCGTCCCTAACATCCGCTCGTGTGTGGCCAGCTAACGCACCTCTATGCAGACAGTTCATCGCAAAGTACTGCCACGAATCCATTTTGGGTTATAGTATATCATTATTATATCAGAAATACATATCTAACGGCAAAGGTCCAAATGTTAGAAAATGTGTAGAAGAGAAAACGTAAGTTTCCCTTAAGGGGAGGTCTAATATCTGTGGCCCGAAAAAAAACATGTTCTTTAAGAATTTTGTTTCTCGGGATGTGTTATAGATATCAATATCAAATTTGGTCAAAATGTTTATTGATACTTCCTCTACAACCTGGAATTTTTTCGACCGCAAATGTTGAAGCGCAAAGGCGGAAATACCATCGGAACGAAACAAAATTTCGATGTAGATCTCCACGTGCGGTATGTCACAAGTCAGCCGGCTCGTCTGAAAACAATATTGAGCGAAGTGTATAAGATTCTTTAGGAGTTGTAGGTCGCTTAAGTTGTTGGGACCATAGGAAACAAAACGGTGGCCATTTGAAAAAAAAGGTTTTTTTAACGATTTCTTGACTTCGTCGGCCAAGTAAAAATATTTATAGTTGATGGATCGGAATAAAAGTGGTACAACTCCTAGACAATTAAGTTAGCGTCGTCGGAAACAAAGAATCATGCCAATCGGTTCCGTAGATTTGAAGTTACCATACCGGCTGATATAAAGAAAACGACATTTCGAGAAAAGCGCTTTTGAAGTTTTGACCACATATAAATGCAATATTATGCAACGTACGTTCAATCTGCTATTCCGAGTCCATAAACTAGTCCTTCCTCTTCCTCATAGAGGGCGTTCTGCTCGATCTGGGTCATCCTGCGCTGCCCCAGAGCCGCTCGTACGGCCGGTGACAAGCGATTTTCGGCAGCTTGAATCCGGTGGTCGTCCGAATGCTTGGCGAACTGCGTCGAATAGAGTCCCAGGGTGACGTCCATCGTTGTCATGGTCTTCAGAATTGCTGAATACCCTTCATTGAAGCTGCTCACTGACAGGAAAGTCGCAATCTCCACAGTCTTGGTACCAGAAAGCAAATGCTTGGGGGCTAACTTCCAAACACACGCGTTCAATCTTTCATTTGAATTTTGTGTGTTTCCTCCCAAGCACCGGTACAATAACTCGTCTTCTGAAAGAAAAAAACTGGTGTCTGAAAAAGGCCGATTTCAGGCAGGTGCAATTTTTTGTTCAACCGCGAATAACAAACATTTCCTTTCCTTATCCCGAAAAGCCATTACAGGGGTTGATTCTAAACAATTTTATGGATCCAAAATTGCAATTAAAAAAAAAAAAACGATTTTTTTGAACCAAAAGATAGTAAACATCCCCTTAAACTGGAGGAGGGAACCTCCAGTCGTCTGCACAAATGAGGAGATAGCATGTGACGCCAACATTTTAAACACGTTGTAGATAATCAAAATAAGTGTGCAGGTTTCGCAGAGTGTAGAGGCTGTCGTAATTTATTAGCTTTTCGTGACGGCAGTACCAGTACCCTGTTGCGACACTTGAATGAATACCGACAAGCATCTTCTGATAGTCAAATCAATAACAGTTACAACTTCCGGCGACACCAAAATCTATTGTCCTGGAGAAGTGTGTAATAATGGGCGTGAGAGATCTGCGGCCGTTCAGCAAAGTTGCAGGAGAAGGCTATGTAGAGCTTGCACAGATACTGCCAGAAATAGGAGCACAGTATCCCACTGCAAGTACCGGCCGGAGTGGCCGAGCGGTTCTAGGCGCTACAGTCTGGATCCGCGCGACCGCTACGGTCGCAGGTTCGAATCCTGCCTCGGGCATGGATGTGTGTGATGTCCTTAGGTTAGTTAGGTTTAAGTAGTTCTAAGTTCTAGGGGACTGATGACCTCAGAAGTTAAGTCCCATAGTGCTCAGAACCATTTGAACCATTTGAACCACTGCAAGTGTAAGAGACGTGATTCCTCACCCAATTTCTCTCAAGTGTTGCAGGATGCGAAGGATTTTGTGTGCGTATGCACAACAGACATGTGGGCACACGCGTAGGCTTAAACGAGTGATTTGACTATTGCTATAAATTGAATTTCGCGAGAGGTGGAATGCAAAAAAATCGGGTCCTGTTTGTTGCTGAGTTCCTATCTGATATGGAGAAATGTGCTACAAATTGACGGGACGAAACTAAAACTAACGTGACAAATTTAGAGATATTTACAAGCCATCTGTTGAGGCTTATGTTCGTTGCCGATCAGGGGCCAAATGTGAAAAAGACAATGGAGAACTATTGTCACCTCCAAACAACTACGTTCTTGAGGATAAATGGTGGCACGAATATTGCCTTAATGTTGACGCACAGTTGGAATCAACGATAAATACCGTAACATTTAAAAAGGATTGCCCATGTGAAAGACTCACTGCTATAGTTTACCGTAAAGCAGCATATTGTGACTCCGCTGGAATACTTCGTGTGTTTATGTGGTATGAATAAACTGCTCAAGTTATAGGTGA
Source organism: Schistocerca americana (assembly GCF_021461395.2). Classification (NCBI taxonomy): domain Eukaryota; kingdom Metazoa; phylum Arthropoda; class Insecta; order Orthoptera; family Acrididae; genus Schistocerca; species Schistocerca americana. The sequence goes on from NC_060121.1 coordinate 335,656,270, forward strand.
ATTCGGGAGAATGGACTTGTTTGGAAACTGAGATTACGGGTTAGTTGACAAATTAATTCAGTTTCTCTAAATATTTAAAGAGGCTACCAAGGATGGAACCTGGCAGTGCTGCAGTTGCTTGACCTGCTAGTGTTTCGTGTACAGGAACTACGTAAAACGACGAATTTGTAAACAAATAAAATTTATATCTGGTTAAATATTTTAAACACCCAGAACTGGATAACAGATATTATTTATGGAAAACAGTATGCCTCAGTATTGTCAAACATCTGAGGAAATCAGCACTGCTGGAAGTAGGCGCTAGAAATATTTTAATGGGAAAAATGGAAGTAAAGCCAGTGCATTTGCTTGCATTATTTCTAGTACCACAGGACTGTCGTCTAAAGCAACTCTCGATAATTGAGAGAGAGGAATTTTTTTGCCGCAGCGCGTTCCAGATGTGCTGTCCTTCAAGGTAAATGCGATGTTGTGCACGCATGTGTTAATATTTTATCGGTACTGACGTCATCAGTGTTTGATTGTATAACAGTGAAACGACGTAAATTAATTTGAATAATGCACCAGATTTGTTCTAGGCGCTTCAGTCTGGAACTGCGCGACCGCTACGGTCGCAGGTTCGAATCCTGCCTCGGGCATGGTTGTGTGTGATGTCCTTAGATTAGTTACGTTTAAGTAGTTCTGAGTTCTAGGGGACTGATGACCTCAGAAGTTAAGTCCCATAGTGCTCAGAGCCATTTGAACCAGTATCGAACCACTCAGTTTTGTTGGAATTCAAACGTATTTCCCATACTGTAACGTTTTTAATAAACGATTCGATATGTTCTTACACATTACACAATCTTGTGTTTGGTTCCTGAAGAAACAGATTTAAAGAGTTAATTTTTAACAAAATGTCTATCAAATAAGCCAGACTTGCGTTGAGAAAGGTGTACCTGCTGAGGAAAAGGTAAACTTCATACAATGTCAGGACACTTATGCCGTGATATAACCATCTAACTTCCATGTGTGTCAATAAAAGCTTTTAAATGTTTGCCATTTCCTCATACAGCATTACAAAAATTCTATAATTAGTGTGCCGACCTGTAATGAAATTAATTACACTCCCGGAAATTGAAATAAGAACACCGTGAATTCATTGTCCCAGGAAGGGGAAACTTTATTGACACATTCCTGGGGTCAGATACATCACATGATCACACTGACAGAACCACAGGCACATAGACTCAGGCAACAGAGCATGCACAATGTCGGCACTAGTACAGTGTATATCCACCTTTCGCAGCAATGCAGGCTGCTATTCTCCCATGGAGACGATCGTAGAGATGCTGGATGTAGTCCTGTGGAACGGCTTGCCATGCCATTTCCACCTGGCGCCTCAGTTGGACCAGCGTTCGTGCTGGATGTGCAGACCGCGTGAGACGACGCTTCATCCAGTCCCAAACATGCTCAATGGGGGACAGATCCGGAGATCTTGCTGGCCAGGGTAGTTGACTTACACCTTCTAGAGCACGTTGGGTGGCACGGGATACATGCGGACGTGCATTGTCCTGTTGGAACAGCAAGTTCCCTTGCCGGTCTACGAATGGTAGAACGATGGGTTCGATGACGGTTTGGATGTACCGTGCATTATTCAGTGTCCCCTCGACGATCACCAGTGGTGTACGGCCAGTGTAGGAGATCGCTCCCCACACCATGATGCCGGGTGTTGGCCCTGTGTGCCTCGGTCGTATGCAGTCCTGATTGTGGCGCTCACCTGCACGGCGCCAAACACGCATACGACCATCATTGGCACCAAGGCAGAAACGACTCTCATCGCTGAAGACGACACGTCTCCATTCGTCCCTCCATTCACGCCTGTCGCGACACCACTGGAGGCGGGCTGCACGATGTTGGGGCGTGAGCGGAAGACGGCCTAACGGTGTGCGGGACCGTAGCCCAGCTTCATGGAGACGGTTGCGAATGGTCCTCGCCGACACCCCAGGAGCAACAGTGTCCCTAATTTGCTGGGAAGTGGCGGTGCGGTCCCCTACGGCACTGCGTAGGATCCTACGGTCTTGGCGTGCACCCGTGCGTCGCTGCGGTCCGGTCCCAGGTCGACGGGCACGTGCACCTTCCGCCGACCACTGGCGACAACATCGATGTACTGTGGAGACCTCACGCCCCACGTGCCCACGCGTGCCCACTATACGCCCTCGCTCAAAGTCCGTCAACTGCACATACGGTTCACGTCCACGCTGTCGCGGCATGCTACCAGTGTTAAAGACTGCGATGGAGCTCCGTATGCCACGGCAAACTGGCTGACACTGACGGCGGCGGTGCACAAATGCTGCGCAGCTAGCGCCATTCGACGGCCAACAGCGCGGTTCCTGGTGTGTCCGCTGTGCCGTGCGTGTGATCATTGCTTGTACAGCCCTCTCGCAGTGTCCGGAGCAAGTATGGTGGGTCTGACACACCGGTGTCAATGTGTTCTTTTTTCCATTTCCAGGAGTGTGTTTTCCCTGCACCGTATAGTGCAAAAAAATGGTTCAAATGGCTCTGAGCACTATGGGACTCAACTGCTGTGGTCATCAGTCCCCTAGAACTTAGAACTACTTAAACCTAACTAACCTAAGGACATCACACACACCCATGCCCGAGGCAGGATTCGAACCTGCGACCGTAGCAGCAGCGCGGCTCCGGACTGGAGCGCCTAGAACCGCACGACCACCGCGGCCGGCTCGTAAAGTGCAGAGTTTTTCACATTCACGTAGCAAAATGCTTATTTAACAGTTACAAGCAACGGTGGAGATTTAAGTAACGATCCTGTTCTTAATGTTACACCCATCAGTTATTTTAAAGTAACACAGAAGGTGAAGTACCGTGTCGGTAAATACTGTGCGAAGAATGCTAGCAAACGGGTAATAGAGATTTCGGTTTGTGTGTGTGTGTGTGTGTGTGTGTGTGTGACTGTGTGCGTGCGTGTGCGAGTGTAGTGGGCACAAGACTGACCTCCTTCGGGAGACTATTCTTCGTGGGTACAATACTCTTATGTCTGTTTATTTAACAATTTATTATACACTTTGTGAGCTAACTTGGGCGCTCATTGGGTCCTTTGTTCCCCTAATTAAGTAACATTTTCCCTGGGATATGGTATTTGGTATTGTAGGTACCTTTCATTAATTCGTTCCACCAGTTGTAGTATGCGGTTTTCGATGACTGGTCCACAAACTTGTGGCGGGTGCCAGCGACCCATGCACGTGGCACTTTGCACTTATTCCAGCGCTATCTATTAGTCGGAGCCGGCGTATTTCGTCCTTTAAGTGATCTACTTCGGTAAAGAACTTCGTGGCATAATCCGTTATTTTTTCGTGCATATATTTCTCCTTCAGGGTTTCGTGTAGCTCCCTAGTTCTCGTCCATCACGGAGCCGCCAGCGTTTACCTTAGGCCCCGGTTCCGTATTACTTGGAGTGCACGTATATTAGTATCACATGTGACTACCCGCGCTGCACATCCGTAGAAGAGCTATAGCTGGACTGTCGATCTGTAGAGTTGGTGCTTCGTCTTGGTGTTGAGTGCTAGAGAGGAATGGTATCAGTGCTTACGCCATCTTCATGACATCCTTTTTTCGTTGCTGTGTGTGTGTATTGTGAAGGTGAGGGACTCGTCCTGAATGATCCCCAGCTTAGTGGGTAACGTAGTACTGGTAGCCTCTTCTTAGTAAATAGCACTGCAGCTGTCTCCTTGGGGTTGATTGTTATGTTGTTGAACTGCACCCACTCTTCCATGATATCTATTTGGCGCTGAGCCCTGTTTATTAGCTGCCTTGCGGCCCGACGTGACGAAGGCGGTATCGTCGGTAAACAAACTGCAAAATGGTTCAAATGGCTCTGAGCACTATGGGACTCAACTGCTGAGGTCATTAGTCCCCTAGAACATAGAACTAGTTAAACCTAACTAACGTAAGGACATCACAAACATCCATGCCCGAGGCAGGATGCGACCGTAGCGGTCTTGCGGTTCCAGACTGCAGCGCCTTTAACCGCACGGCCACTTCGGCCGGCAAACAAACTGCAGGTCACTAGAGAAATCGTTTGCAAGTCATTTATATATACATTGAACAGCACTGGTGAGATAACTAATTCCTGAGGGGTAACTTGTTCTGGTATTTTCCTCGATGGGCGTTTGCCGTTCACTGTATCGTTGAAGTTTCTTCCTTGTAGAAACCTATCTATCAGTTTCACGTAACAGTCCTATGGATGACTGACAATATAGTTCTGCTATGAGGTTGTCACGCCATGATAAATTGAAGCGCCAAAGAAATTCGTATAGTCTTGCTTTTTCAACTACAGAGATATGTAAATAGGCAGACTACGGCGCTGAGGTCGGCAACGCCTGTATAAGACGAAAGGTGTCTGGCGCAGTTGGTAGATCGGTTATTGTTGCTACAATGGCAGGTTACCTAGGTTTAAGTGAGCTTTAACATGGTGTTAAAGTGGGCGCACGAACGATGGGATACAGCATCTCCGAGGCAGCGATGACGTGGGTATTATCCTGTACGGTCATTTCACGAGTGTATCATGAATATCAGGAACCCGGTAAAACATCAGATGTCCGACATCACTGCGGCCGGAAAAAGATCCTGCAACAACGATTGCAATGGGACAGAATTGCAGCCCTTCCCCAGATTGCTGAAGATTCAAATGCTGGACCATGAAGAACTGTCAGCTTGTGAACCATTCAACGGAACATCATCGATATAGGCTTTCGCAGCGCCGGACGCTGTGGCCGAGGGGTTCTAGGCACTTCAGTCCGAAACCGTGCTGCTGCTACGGTCACAGGTTCGAATCCTGCCTCGGGCATGGTTGTGTGTGATAGGTTAGTTAGGTTTAATTAGCTCTAAGTCTAGAGGACTCATAACTTCAGATGTCCTATAGTGCTTAGAGCCATTTGAACCATTTGAGCTTTCGCACCCGGGGCCCACTCAAGTACCCTTGATGACTGCATGCCTCGCCTGGGCCCGTCAACACCAACATTGGACCGTTGATGACAGGAAACTTGTTGCGTGGTTGGACGAGTCTCGTTTCAAATTGTATCGAGCAGATGGATGTGTGTGGATATGGAGACAACCTCATGAATCCATGGACCCTGCATGTCAGCACGGGACTGTTCAAGCTGGTGGAAGCTCTGTAATGGTGTGGGGCATGTGCAGTTGGAGTGACGTGAGACCCCTGATGCGTCTAGATACGTCTCTGACAGGTGATACGTACGTAAGCATCATGTCTGGTCACCAGGATTCCGACGGACTTGGGCAATTTCAGCAGGACAATGCGACACCCCACACGTCCAGAATTGGTACAGAGTGGCTCCAGGAACACCCTTCCGAGCTTCAACACTTCCGCTGGCCACCAAACTCCCCAGGCATCAACATTATGGAGGATATCTGTGATACCTTCAACGAGCTGTTCAGAAGAGATCTACATCTACATATACATCTACATGGATACTCTGCAAATCACGTTCAAGTGCCTCCAGAGGATTCATCGAACCACCTCCACAATTCTCTATTATTCCAATCTCGTATAGTGCGCAGAAAGAATGAACACCTATATTTTTCCGTACGAGCTCTGATTTTCCTCATTTTATCGTGGTGATCGTTCCTCCCTATGTAGGCAGGTGTAAACAAAATATTTTCGCATTCAGAGGAGAAAGTTGGTGATTGGAATTTCGTGAGAAGATCCCGTCGCAACGAAAAACGCCTTTCTTTTAATGATTTCCAGCCCAAATCCTGTATCATCTCTGTGACCCTCTCTCCCATATTTCGCGATAATATAAAACGTGCTGCCTTCCCTTGAACGTTTTCGATATATTCCGTCAGTCCTATCTGGTAAGGATCCCACACCGCACACCTCTAAAAGAGGACGGACAAGCGTAGTGTAGGCAGTCTCCTTTTTTCTTTTTTTTTTTTTTTATTTGTTTATTGTTCCGTTGGACCACATTTAGGAGAAGTCTCCATGGTCATGGAACGAGTCAATACATGAAATTATAACACGATTGTAGAAACAGATAAAATGAAATATAAGAAACATATTCAGGCGACAAGTCGTTAGTTTAAATAAAGAAAATCAAGAATGTAACACTGGAATTTGCTTAATTTTTTATCTCTTCCAGGAGCTCCTCGACAGAATAGAAGGAGTGAGCCATGAGGAAACTCTTCAGTTTAGACTTAAAAGTGTTTGGGCTACTGCTAAGATTTTTGAGTTCTTGTGGTAGCTTATTGAAAATGGATGCAGCAGAATACTGCACTCCTTTCTGCACAAGAGTCAAGGAAGTGCATTCCACATGCAGATTTGATTTCTGCCTAGTATTAACTGAGTGAAAGCTGCTAACTCTTGGGAATAAGCTAATATTGCTTACAACAAACGACATTAAAGAAAATACATACTGTGAGGGCAATGTCAAAATTCCCAGACTATTGAATAGGGGTCGACAAGAGGTTTTCGAACTTACACCATACATAGCTCGAACAGCCCGTTTTTGAGCCAAAAATACCCTTTTTGAATCAGAAGAATTACCCCAAAAAATAATACCATATGACATAAGCGTATGAAAATATGCGAAGTATACTACTTTTCATGTTGAAATGTCACTTATTTCAGATACTGTTCTAATGGTAAATAAAGCGGCATTTAGTTTCTGAACAAGATCCTGAACATGGGCTTTCCACAACAGCTTACTATCTATCCATACGCCTAGGAACTTGAACTGTTCCGTCTCGCTTATAACATGCCCATTCTGTCTGATTAAAATGTCAGTTCTTGTTGAATTGTGGGTTAGAAACTGTAAAAACTGAGTCTTACTGTGATTTAGCATCAAATTATTTTCCACAAGCCACGAACTTATATCATGAACTACATTATTTGATAATGTTTCAATATTACACACAAGATCCTTCACTACCAAGGTGGTGTCATCAGCAAACAGAAATATTTTTGAATCACCTGAAATACTAGAAGGCATATCATTTACATAAATAAGGAACAGCAGTGGCCCCAGCACCGACCCTTGGGGAACGCCCCATTTAACAGTGCCCCATTGGGACTGAACATCATTACCACTCTCAATATTGCGGAGGATTACCTTCTGCTTTCTGTTCTTAAAGTAGGAGGCGAACCAATTGTAAGCTACTCCCCTTACTCCATAATGTTCCAACTTCTGCAGTAATATTTTGTGGTCAACACAGTCAAAAGCCTTCGTTAAATCAAAGAAAACACCTAACGTTCGCAACCTTTTATTTAATCCGTCCAAAACCTCACAGAGAAAAGAGACTATAGCATTTTCAGTTGTTAAGCCATTTCTAAAACCAAACTGTACATTTGACAGCAAATTATGTGAATTTAAATGCTGCAGTAACCTTGTATATACAACCCTCTCGATAACTTTAGCAAACACCGATGGCATAGAAATAGGTCTATAATTGTCAACATTATCCCTGTCTCCCTTTTTATAAAGTGGCTTCACTACCGAGTACTTTAATCGATCAGGAAACCGACCACTCCTAAAGGAAAAGTTACAGATATGGCTAAGTACTGAGCTAACATACGTGGAACAATACTTCAGTATTCTGCTAGATACCCCGTCATATCCATGAGAGTTCTTGGTCTTTAGTGATTTAATTATTAACTCAATCTCCCTCTTGTCAGTATCATGGAGGAGCATTTCAGGTAACAGTCTCGGAACACTTTTTTCTAAGAGCGCTATATGATTCCCTGTTGGGACTAGGTTTCTATTTAGTTCACCTGCTATATTCAGAAAGTGATTATTAAGTACTGTACATATATGCGACTTATCAGTAACACGGACATCCCCACTACGCACTGATTCTATATTCTCGACCTGTCTCTGCAGACCAGCCACTTCCTTTACGACTGACCATATGGTTTTAATTTTATCCTGAGACTTAGCTATTCTATCTGCATACCACATACTTTTTGCCTTCCTAATAACTTTTTTAAGCACCTTACAATACTGTTTGTAATGGGCTGCTGCATTTAGATTTTGACTGTTTCTAACGTTTTGATATAATTGCCACTTTGTTCTACAAGATATTCTTATCCCTTTAGTCAGCCACCCAGGCTGCCTGTTTGTGCTAATACCCTGTTTTGAACGTTCTAACGGAAAGCAACTTTCAAAGAGCACGAGAAAAGTCTTGAGGAAAGCATTATATTTATCGTCTACTGTATCAGCACTATAAACATCTTGCCACTCTTGTTCCTTGATAAGGTTTACAAAAGTCTGTACAGCAACTGGATCAGCTTTCCTAAAAAGTTGGTAACTATATTTAACATGTGTTGCAGCACAAAAATCTTTTAGACTTAAAATTTGTGCATCATGATCTGAAAGGCCATTCACCTTTTTGCTAACAGAATGCCCTTCTAGTAATGACGAATGAACAAAAATATTGTCTATGGTTGTTCTACTGTTCCCTTGCACTCTCGTTGGAAAGAATACGGTTTGCATAAGATTATATGAATTAAGGAGGTCTACCAGCATCCTTTTCCTTGCACAATCACTTATACAATTAATATTGAAGTCACCACATATAACTAACTTTTTGTATTTCCTATAAAGTGAACCAAGAACCTCCTCTAGCTTTAGCAAAAATGTTGTGAAATCGGAGTCTGGGGATCTATAAATAACAACAGTAAGAAGTTTAGCTCCACTAAATTTAACCACACCTGCACAACATTCAAACACCTTTTCAGTGCAGTACTTTGAAACATCAATTGACTCAAATGGGATACCGTTTTTCACATACATGACTACTCCCCCACACCGAAAAGAGCTCCTAGAAAAGCTGCCAGCCAACCTGTATCCTGGTAAAGGAAGCCTCTGAATTATCTCCTTATTTAAGAAGTGTTCAGATATACCAATAATTTCAGAGTCAACATCTATAAGCAGTTCACTAACTTTATCTCTAATACCTTGTATATTTTGATGAAATATACTAATTCCCTCATTAATCGGATACCCAAGCTTTGTAGAAAGTGGTTTCTTTGTTAGAGAGACTTCCCTTAAGCAGGAATACCTATCAGCTGACTTCAATCTAAAAAAGGTACAGCTCTAACACCCACAACTACCGGAATTTTCCCATGAGTGATCCCACCACCCCCACCTATGCTGTCACCTATAAGTTTTGCCAACCTCCCCTTCCCATACCTGTTGAGGTGCAGGCCATGTCTAGTGAAACCCGTCCTACTGATAGACTCCACCGACACCACTGAAATGTGACTCATGCCTTCTGTCATCAGCGCACCCCCAAGTCTCATGTTATTACGCCTGACGGCTGTATTAAGATGAGGCCGATCGTGACGCTGAAACAGTTCCACGAAATGCACATTCGTGTTGCCAGTCTGAGTGGCTATCTTTTCCAGGTCACCATCTATGTCATACTCCCCATCCCTATCAATACTATTACCAGCCCCACCCACAATCACTACCTGATCCTCTTTAGTAAAATCCCTACATAACCACCCTATGTTAAAAGTCACCTGAGCCAATCCTGCATTAGGCTTCACAATGCTGGTGACCTGGTACTCACTCCCCAAAACTTCCTGCAACTGCTGGCCTACACCTCTACCATGAGAACTACCTAACAGCAGAACCTTCTTCTTTCTCTTAGACTTTGCAACTGTCCTAGCCACCGTAACTGCTGAGGTCTGCTGCATACTTCCTACATCTACAGCTACTAGAGATTCCTCTCCACTAGACTCTGACAGTTGGTCATATCTATTACAAACACCAATAGTAAAACTATCTGAAAATCTCCTTCTCCTAGCAGATCTCTTGCCAACAGCCAGCTCCCATTCCCCAACCCCCCTCTCCCTCCTCATCCTATCTAGCTCCTCCTGTGCGTTTTTCAACTGCACCTGAAGGGCACAGATCTTACGCTCCTGCTCCTCTATCAACTTACTCTTGCTACATAACCTGCAGTTCCAGGAGAGGATCTCACCAGAATGCCCACTGGCTTCCCCACTGCATTCCCCCCAGTGAAAATACTTCGAACAAGTCTCACACCGCAATCCACTACTCACGAACCTACGGCAAAGCCCACACTTCTCACTCATGGTAAAATTTTACAATTATTGAAACAAGAAAACAACTTTATCTAAGTTCCGCTACTACAATAAGAAGATGTTAAAAACTGACTACAATTATCACAAACGTGCTCTACAAGGGAAGTAACTACTATTATTGACAGTATTAATCAACAACAAATGAGAATATAACAAAATACTAACACAGAAAGAAAATCAAACGTCTAATGACAGTAACGAAACTGAAAGCAGTTCGCAAAAATTTCTTCTGAAGTTATTTCACCGGAAAACACCAAGAACACCGGTTGAAGACTACTAAAGTTCCTAAATAAACTACTATACACAAACAATTAATTAGTACTTAGCTTTCGATGCGCCGCTACAGCTGCAACTGGTCAGCGCGGAATGTAAACACGGGTAAGAGGTTAAGTTGCTCGATACGAAACACTCACAAATATCAGGCCACAACACAAGAAATGCAGAGGTGAATGAAGAAACCACTAATAAGTCACTTATATAGTAAATATTATCACAAAAACAGTTAAAATATATATCTGAAACCTAAAAATAGATGAAAACTTAGAGAGCGATCTCACACGCAGTCACGCGCTTCTTTCAAATCAACCTTAGTAGGTCTGTTACATTTTCTATATGTTCCTTCCAATTTAAGTTGTTAGTGATTGTTATACCAATGTATTTAGCTGAATTTACGGCTTTTAGATTAGACTGTTTTATCGAGAAACCGAAGTTTAACGAGTTCCTTTTAGCACTCATGTGGATGACCTCACACTTTTCGTTATTTAGGGCCAACTGCCAATTTTCGCACCATGCAGATATCTTTTGTAAATCGTTTTGCATTTTGTTTTGATCTTCTGATGACATTATTAGTTGATAAATGACAGCCTCATTCATCTTCAAACAACCTTAAAAGGCTGCTCAGACTGTCTCAAAAATCGTTTATATACACAAGGAACAGCACACCACCTTGTGAAACGCCATCACTTCTGTTTTACTCGATGACTTTCCGTCAGTTACTACGACCTGTGACGTCTCTGACAGGAAATCACAAATCCAGTCACATAACTGAGACGATATTCCATAAGCACGCAATTTCACTACGAGCCGCTTGTGTGGTACAGTGTCAAAAGCCTTCCGGAAATCGAGAAAAACGGAATCAAACTGAAATCCCTTGTCAGTAGCACTCAACACTTGACGTGAATAAAGAGCTAGTTGTGTTTCACAAGAACGATGTTTTCTAAACCCATGTGTGTCAATAGACCTCCTTCGGCGTAATTCGTAATGTTCGAACGCAATATACTGTATGTTCCAAAATCCTGCTGCATATCGACTTTAATGATAAGACGAATAATTTAACGGATTACTCCTACTAGCTTTCTTTAATATTGGTGTGGCCTGTGCAACTTTCCAGTCTTTGGGTACGGATCTTTGGTGGAAGGAACGGTTGTAAATTATCGTTAAATATACAGCCATTGCATCAGTATACTCTGAAAGGAACCTATTTGGTAAGCAGTCTGGACCAGAAGACTTGTTTTTATTAAGTGATTTAAGTTGCTTAACTATCCCGAAAATATTAACTTCTACGTTACTCATGTTGGCAGCTGTTCTTGGTTCGACTTCTGGAATGTCTATTTCGTCTTCTTTTGTGAAGGCATTTCGGGAGGCTGTGTTTAGTAACTCTGCTTTGGCGGCACTGTCTTCGATATTATCTCTGTTGTTTCTTGCTGCTAACATACTTCACTTACGACCAGAATCTCTTTGGATTTTCTGCCAGGTTTCGAGACAAAGTTTCATTGTGGAAACTGTTATAAGCATCTCGCATTGAAGTCCGCGCTAAATTTCGAGTTTCTGTAAAACATCGCCAATCTTGGGGATTTTGTGTCTGTTTAAATTTGGCATGTTTCTTTCGTTGTTTCTGCAACAGCGTTTTAACCGGTTTGTGTACCAAGGAGGATCAGCTCTGTAATTTGTTAATTTGTTTGGTATAAATCTCTCAATTGCTGCCGATACTATTTCTTTGAATTTAAGCCACAACTGGTGTACACTTATATTATTAATTTGGAATGAGTGGAGATTGCCTCTCAGGAAGGAGTCAAGTGAATTATTGTCTGTTTTTTTTTTTTTTTTTTTTTTTTTTAATAATAGATGTATGTCTCGGATGCCGGATCTCCACCCCCTCGCACTCTTAAGGATTTATGGATAGTCCTGCAGAAGTCATGGTGTCAGTTCCCTCCAGCAGTACTTCAGACACTAGTCGAGTCCATGCCACGTCGTGTTGCGGCACGGACCTACACGATATTAGGTAGGTGTACCAGTTTCTTCGGCTCTTCAGTGTATCTCGTTCTGCGCCGGCATTAGTATGAGCCGAATCTGACGGACGCTCAGGCGGTGTCGGGCTGTGGCGGGGCAACGCTCGGCCGGCAGTTCTCGGTGCGGCTACACCGGCTGAGCGGGCAGCGCAAGTCGAGGCTCGCCCGGCAGTCACGGCTGCGGTTGCGAGCAGGCAGCGCAGGCTCGGCGCACGCATCTGTAAGGGGTTCTGCTATGAAAACAAATGGCATCCCAGTCCATCACTAGTGGTGGTCGGGCCGTATGGTGGACGGCAGTGTTTAGTATGCACCGCTGTCAGGGACATCTCCAGACACATTCTCGCTGTTCATCGGGCCTCATTTCGAAGCGACACTCGTCACTGAAGACAATTATACCCCAGTCAATGAAATTCCATGGAGGGAACGTTGTCGAGGAAACAAATGGGACGCTTCCTGCTTGGCAAAGGAGTGTCAGCTGCATCTGCGCCGCCATACACACACAGCGCAGGGCCAGACACTCATGCACAACCCGCCGCACACACGCTGCCAGGCCACGAGACATTGGGCTAAGTGATGGCATCAGTCGTGTCCGCTGTCTTAACGCGGTCACAAGACATCGCTGCGTTCAGGTCTGCCTCCAGCAGCCTGACCAGTGCCTGGAACAATAAACCACAGCTCACATCAAAGGCCGCCTGCAAGTTCTGTTTGTCTCATGGCACCCTTGATTTGAAACCCTCATAATGACGTTGAGAATCTCGCTGTTGGCAATGGGCAAATTATTATTCCCTTTTCACGAGCAAAAGTAATTTGTAAATTGGATTTGTAGAGCAGTGGTCCAAAAGGGCTTACCTTTATAAAATAAATGATTATGATCAGTCTCCTTACACTCGAAACTATTCATCGTCTTATATACGACTGGCCATTAAAATTGCTATACCAAGGAGAAATGGAGATGCTAAACGGGTATTCATTGGACAAATATATTACACTAGAACTGACATCTGATTACATTTTCAAGCGATTTGGGTGCATAGATCCTGAGAAAACAGTATCCAGAACAACCACCTCTGGCCGTAATAACGGCCTAGATACGCCTGGGCATTAAGTCAAACAGAGTTTGGATAGCGTGTACAGGTACAGCTGCCTATGGAGCTTCAAAACGATACCACAGTTCATACAGGGTGTTACATAAAGGTACGGCCAAACTTTCAGGAAACATTCCTCACACACAAAGAAAGAAAATGTTATGTGGACATGTTTCCGGAAACGCTTACTTTCCATGTTAGAGCTCATTTTATTACTTCTCTTCAAATCACATTAATCATGGAATGGAAACACACAGCAACAGAACGTACCAGCGTGACTTCACTTTGTTACAGGAAATGTTCAAAATGTCCTCCGTTAGCGAGGATTCATGCATCCACCCTCCGTCGCATGGAATACCTAACGCGCTGATGCAGCCCTGGAGAATGGCGTATTGTATCACAGCCGTCCACAATACGAGCACGAAGAGTCTCTACATTTGGTACCGGGGTTGCGTAGACAAGAGCTTTCAAATGCCCCCATAAATGAAAGTCAAGAGGGTTGAGGTCAGGAGAGCGTGGAGGCCATGGAATTGGTCCGCCTCTACCAATCCATCAGTCACCGAATCTGTTGTTGAGAAGCGTACGCACACTTCGACTGAAATGTGCAGGAGTTCCACCGTGCATGAAACACATGTTGTGTCGTACTTGTAAAGCCACATGTTCTAGCAGCACAGGTAGAGTATCCCGTATGAAATCATGATAACGTGCTCCATTGAGCGTAGGTGGAAGAAACTAAAATGAGCTCTAACATGGAAATTAAGCTTTTCCGGACACATGTCCACATAACACCTTTTCTTTATTTGTGTGTGAGGAATGTTTCCTGAAAATTTGGCAGTACCTTTTTGTAACACCCTGTATAGAGTAGTGACTGGCCTATTGTGACGAGCCAGTTGCTCGGCCACCGTTGACCAGACGTTTTCAGTTGGTGAGAGATCTGGAGAATGTGCTGGCCAGGGCAGCAGTCGAACATTTTCTGTATCCAGAAAGGCCCGTACAGGACCTGCAACGTGCGGTCGTGCATTATCCTGCTGAAATACAGGGTTTCGCAGGGATCGAATGAAGAGTAGAGCCATGGGTCGTAACACATCTGAAATGTAACGTCCACTGTTCAAAGTGCCGTCAATGCTAACAAGAGGTGACCGAGACGTGTAACCAATGGCACCCCATACCATCACGCCGGGTGATACGCCAGTATGGCGATGACGAATACACACTTCCAATGTGCGTTCACCGCGATGTCGCCAAACACGGATGCGACCATCATAATGCTGTGAACAGAACCTGGATTCATTCGAAAAAATGACGTTTTGCCATTCGTGCACCCAGGTTCGTCGTTGAGTAAACCATTGCAGGCGCTCTTGTCTGTGATGCAGCGTCAAGGATAACCACAGCCATGGTGTCCGAGCTGATAGTCCATGCTGCTGCAGACGTCGTCGAACTGTTCATGCAGATGGTTGTTATCTTGCAAACGTCCCCATCTGTTGACTCAGGGATCGAGATGCGGCTGCACGATCCGTTACAGCCATGCGGATAAGATGCCTGTCATCTAGACTGTTAATGATACGAGGCCGTTTGAATCCACCACGGCGTTCCGTATCACCCTCCTAAACCCACCGATTCCATACTCTGCTAACAGCCATTGGATCTCGACCAACGCGACCAGTAATGTCGCGATACGATAAACCGCAATCGCGATATGCTACTATCCGACCTTTATCAATGTCGGAAACGTGATGGTATGCATTTCTCCTCCATACACGAGGCATCACAACAACGTTTCACCAGGCAGCTCTGGTGTGCTGCTGTTTGTGTATGTTAAATCTGTTGGAAACTTTCCTCATGTCAGCACGTTGTAGGTGTCGCCACCGGCGCCCACCTTGTATGAATGCTCTGAAGAGCTAATGATTTGCATATCACAGCATCTTCTTCCTGTCGGTTAAATGTAGCACGTCATCTTCATGGTGTAACAATATTAATGGCCAATAGTGTATAATATGTAAACATCTTCCCATACAGTAAGTAAATGCCTCAGTCGAGTACAATTTAAGGTATCGTGATTGTCTTTATTTCTTGTTCAGTAAACGAATTTGGTAAATAAATGTTTGGTTCAATGGCTACACGTAATAAGTACGTTTGGGATGCTACGGAATTATGAAGTATCACCAGTTCATCAACAGAAAATTTTGGCATTTATCACGAGACGTATCATTCGTTGCTGTGCACCTACAAAAGTCCTAGCACAGAATATTCATTGAAATTAATCTTCCACATACCATTCCCCATGTTTGTGGCTATGTGTGGCTGACAGCAATAGAGGTAGCAGATCATTTTACTGTTGCATTCGACTTGATTTTTTGAAACCTTTTTACACGAGAATTGCTTCGTCTTTTTGTCAAAGGTTGTCACCTAAATTTCCTGAGCGTCCCTGCAACATTCACCTACTAACTGTAACAGCCAGGTACGAATCTCGGTACGTGACTATGAGTTCTTTCGATCTCCTCCTTCAGTGCAATGTAATTACCGTTAATCAGTCAGCTCTTGCGGTACATCTGATACTATGTTCTGATAAAAGCGTGAAGTCATCTTGATGGCCGAGGTCAATGATTCACTTGGACTTCGAGAGAAATTACTGTTTGCTGTGGCCTTCATAACCACTACTTGAGCCATTACATTTCTTTATCAGCAATTTAAATGAGAATTGTACGGAAAGGGTTTTCTGTAAGCTCCCGATATAGATGTCTATGTAGCAGAATTGTGGAATCCGTGGATGAGTGTCTCCGTTAAGGAACAGTGTGCGGGTGGCATCGAGGGTGTTCCCGAACTGGAAGAAGAACTAAGAGGGACGCTTTGCCATTTTGTTTATCTGTGTGTGTCGCTGTTGCAGCTCTCCTATACACAAGCCACCAGAGGCGTGCAAGTGGCGGGATGAAAAAGTGTAAACACTGTTTTCTACTTCCGATTATACGTTTAAATTGCATCGAACGGGTTTGAACATTCCCTATTGCTTCCACCCTTTATCCAGAGCAATAACTGCGGTTGCGTCAGTCTCCAAAGGGATGATGTATTCAATATGGTTAGAGCCCCCCGACGTCCTCACCTTCAACAGTTTCAAAGACCGTCAACAATATCTTCCTGTTGCAGATTGCGCTGCAAACTGTCATTTTCTAGCGCGAAATACGTGTAACTGATCGCACAGGTGAACTCTTTGTAACATTGCTGACGCATTTTCCTGTTGACTATCTGCAGCACTGTGTCCGAAATGTTGCCCTCGCCCCCCTGTAAGAAAACTGTGTGATTTCAATGCTGGGCGCCATGGATCTGACCTCCATCGCAAAGGCATCAAGACAAGTTCAAATGGTTCAAATGGCTCTGAGCACTATGGGACTTAACTTCTGAGGCCATCAGTCCTCTAGAACTTAGAACTACTTCAACCTAACTAACCTAAGGACATCACACACATCCATGCCAGAGGCAGGATTCGGACCTGCGACCGTAGCGGTCGCGCGGTTCCAGACTGTAGCGCCTAGAACCGCACGGCCACTCCGGCCGGCATCAAGACAACTGGTGAGAAATTGTTAAGAGCAGGTGTGACATCTTGCTGTGTTGTGACACATCCAGACTGGGATAAGTCAGAATTGTTGTGAAATGTGCCGTAACTGACTCATTTTACACCTCACATCAACTTGTTGTCGAAACCTTATTGTCCAAAGCGACGCAGAGCCCGAAAATGACATCACAGGGCACCACGCCTAAGTACGTTTGCAGAGGAATGTTGTAGGCCCCTTTGAGCCAAAATTCTAACTTCTGGTCGTAAAGGCAGAAAATAACGAGGTTTCACAAACTTCAAACTTCACTCCGTCTTCAGGCCACAAGTGGTCCATCGGGACCATCCGACCGCCGTGTCATCCTAAGTTGAGGAGGGGGATAGGAGGAGCGTGTGGTCAGCACACCGCTCTCCCGGTCGTTATGATGATTTTCGTTGACCGGAGCCGCTACTATTCGGTCGAGTAGCTCCTCAATTGGCATCACGAGGCTGAGTGCACCCCGAAAAATGGCAACAGCGCATGGCGGCTGCATGGTCACCCATCCAAGTGCCGGCCACGCCCGACAGCGCTTAACTTCGGTGATCTCACGGGAACCGGTGTTTCCACTGCGGCAAGGCCATTGCCAGGTTACTATTTAATTTTGTTTCGCAATATATGTTACTAAAGGGCTAACCCAGAACACGATCTCAGTTGCACACTGCCTATCTGACGACTCCCAGGCGGATTTTTTTTTTTTTTTCAATTTGTAATACAGTTATCGACAGTATTTAAAAATATAAAATACTGTCATAAACTACTCATTAAAAGATAAACTATTTAAAAAACGTAATTCAACTATTACAGTTAGAAGTCATGTGTATGACTTGAAATGGTATAACTCATGGAACTCAAACTGACGAGGATATATGCATCCGGTGCTTGAGAATAAGAGCACCCAGCATCTTCGAACACACTGCATACATAGATTCAAATGTTAACGAAACTTTTTCTTTCTGACACCGCCCACAAAATGATGAAAGGAAAAAAGTTTATTTATTACTACATTTTCGCTACTCGTGCAGTAAAACTGCACCTTTAGGTATGATTTTTTAATTTATTATTTCTTTAGTGTAAATTAATATCGCAACACATTTTGCGGAACGTATTCACGTGTGTCATTGACTGTATGTGCAAAATTGTTTGATTTTACAACATATAGTTCGGGAGATATGCCAATTTATGCATGGGATTAGGATTCTTTAAAGAATCGGGGCTGGAGGTTTACTGGTTTGTACTGTTTTGCTTTTGATGTATACGTTCTTCATTATTTTAGGCAAATTTCCAGGCATACATGCATACTTTCTCTGTTAGTATCTGCGTTCTCTGTTAAGTTGATCCATAAATTTGGCGACAAGGAATCTTTTTGTTTGACTCCCCTTTCAATTCTGAATATCTCACTCACTATTTTGATAAGGTCTAAGGCAAGTTGCACCTCTGAGTTAGCTTGTTACATATCCTACACATCATTTGAACGACTCTGTGACGCTCTTCAGCAAACTAAAATAAGCTGATTGAATTTCTAGTTTTTCAAAAAATTTTGTCAAATCAGAGTATCAGTACCTTTAGTACCACTCGAAGTGTTAATTCTTTACTGTGTTATCTGGTTTCTGTTCATGATTAGCAAGTTCCTCATTGTGTTCACTTCTGAAGTCGGATTTTTTCGTTCCCCGATTAAAATTCGGTGTTTTCTTCATGAAGCTGTTCGCAACATCATTGTGTATTGTGTAACATCTCGTGTACTGTGGAGAGACGATTTAGGGTTCATAAATTTGAATTGTCTGCCTCATTTCGTTTGAAGTAGAACAATTGCATCATAGTTTCAGTTTAGGTGAACTGTCTTTTATAGCAATATTGTTTTAATAATTTCAGAAGCTCCTTTCGTATGGCATTTATTTCAGCTTCAGTCATTTACAAGGTGACCACATAAAACCTCCCTGATTCACAAATGAAATTTAAAAAATTGGGAGACATAGACACTTGCGATTTGTGGCTTCATTAAGTTCTATGTAGATTTTTTGCAAATGATCCCTATTGTTTGTTTGAGGTCACAAATAATTAGCAGAAACAACTACACCTCAAGAGGGAGCAAGAGAGACAGAGGGAGAGAGGGAGAGGAGCACAATGCGTGATGTGGTGTGCGGAAATGAAATCACCGATACCTATGAAAAGAAATTTTCTTCGTATCTTTCAAAGGGAGTCACCGGACGTTAAGAAGATTAAGGCTCAGCAAGAGAAGTTTCTAGCCACTGAGAGTGTAGACAGTCAGGAAGACAGCGCACATGAAACGTTGGAGAAGATCAGAGGGGCCTTCCAAAGCGGCCCACCGAGGTCAATTTGCCGAGCATCACGACAGCTAAACGTCCCTCGCTCAACAGTTCGCAAGACGGTACATAAACGACTTCGTTTGCACGTCCACGAAGTTCAAACTGTGGAAGCATTTAAGCGAAACGATTTCCAGCTTCTCCAAGAATTTAATGTTAAGCAGGAGCGCCACAGAGTCCGTCAAGGTGTGAGAAATCCAAAACTCAGGCATGCCCGTACATTAACCGACAACAGGAATAGACCAGCTGTCCTAATGAAAAACTTGCGCGGCCTTGGTATAGGCAAAGTAAAATCACAGCTAATCTCTTTGTCCCAGCCGATGAACTGAACCGGTACTTCAACCGCAGTTGAACCACAAACGAAATGGAGGCTGGTTGCTTCGTGAGAATAAAATACTGTATCGGCGAAAAATTATATCTAAACCATGTCACTTGCAGTGCTATTAAGAAGCCCTCATGCGAATCTGATCAGCATCTACTGGACATGATAGTATTATAGTTCTATGAATAAACGCCTCGTGCCGCCAGACCTCCCAGGCTTTATGGATTACCAAAGATATACGAGGGAAGTGTTCCTATGAGGCCCATTGTTAGTGCAATCAGTTCGCCCACCTACATACTTGCTAAACATCTGGCAGGATTATTTGCACAGAAATTGGGACATTACGAACACCATGTTGTCAACTCGCAGAAATTTGTTGAGCCACTCAAGAGAATGAAGATAGGCCCAAACGACCTAATGGTTAGCCTGGACGTTGTGTCACTTTTTACGAGGGTGCCAATACAGGATACGCTGGATCTTTTGGCCCAAAATTTTCCATCTGGAATCATTAAGTTGTTCCGTCACGTCCTAACGACAACGTACTTTTTGTACTGCGATGAATATTATGAGATGACGGACGGCACAGCCATGGGATCACCACTGTCTCCAGCAGTCGCAGATTTCTTAATGGAGCACTTTGAGGAGCAGGCTCAGCAAACAGCGACATTACGGCCGTCTTGCTTTCTATGACACGTTGATGACACCTTCCTGATATGGCCTCATGGTGAAGATACACTACAGCAGTTCGTCGATCATATGAACGATGTCCATCCCAACATTAAATTTACTGTCGAGATGGAGAAGCACGGCAAGCTACCATTCTTGGATGTTTCAGTTGAGCGGAAGGCAGGAGGCCAGCTTGGTCATTCAGTGTACCGGAAACAAACACACACTGATCGGAACTTGAACACCAATAGTTTCCACCACCCTGTACACAAGAAACCTGTCCTGCAAACGTTGGTTCATAGAGCCAAGATTATCTCTGACGACAACCACCTACAGTCCGAACTGCAGAACTTAAAACGTGTTTCCAGGGAAAATGGATAGAGCAAAAGAGAAATCGCAAACGCTTTCAAGGGCCGCCGACGAAAGACACCTGGTGAATCAGCAGAAGAGGCCAAACGGACTGCATTACTGATACACTGTGGAGCAACTAGCAGTAAGTTAGGACGTCTGCTGCAGGAAAATGGGCTAAGACCAGTGTTCCGGCCCGCCCCCAAGATACGAGATATGTTGCGCCCTGTTAAAGATGACATTGCTCTTCGAGTGCCTGGTGTGTATGGTGCACCCTGTGAATGTGGCAGCATCTATATTGGTCAAACAATTCACACGGTTGCGGAGCGTTGTACTGAGCACAAACGCCATATAAAACAAAGGGAGCTTGACTAGTCGGTCATAGCGGGAGCATTCCCTAGAAAACGGACATAAAATACAGCTCGAAAATACGAAACTGTTGGCTCATGCGTCTACATATTGGGACTCCGTTATAAAGGAAGCGGCCGAGATTCGTTTAAACAACAACAATTTCAACAGAGACCAGGGATACACACTCAGCAGGGCATGGGGGCGGGCGCTGGACATCGAAAGAAAGCAGAGACAGATGCGCGACGCGGGAGCGGCAGTTTCAAACGTGGCGCCTGCCCCTGGCGCCACCTGACATCACCAGTGCTGACACCGGCAACAGCTCCGCTAGCTGCCCGGGTCGACTTACGTACTCGTGCCACATTGGATCGATCTGATTGGCTGCTGATGATGTCATCAAGCGCATATAAGCGAAAAACCGTAGCATCCCCGGCCACCTACAAATCCTTAATCCGTCCCATCCTCTGTTATGCCAGTCCTGCCTGGATATCTGCCCCCCCTCCCCAAATTCTATAAGTCCCTCCAGATCCTTGAGCGTCATGCACTCCGCCTCGCCTTCCGTATACGCCTCCCGTCCCCCACGCGGATCCTCTATGCTCTCATTCCTTTCCCCCATCTGCTCCTATTCCTCGAACATATCCGCATACTCTACATCTCCCGCCGCCTTTATCCCCCTCACCCCCTGGTTGCTCCTCTCCTCTCCCATCCCCGCCCCCTGCCACGTCTTCACGGTTGTGTCCCCCCTACCCTCCATCTCTACACCCTACATCTCCTTTCCCAAGGTGGCTTCCATCAACTCCCCCTCCCGGATGATGCCCTCTCTCCCTCCATTTATCCCTCCTATCAACTCTGATCCTCACTCCCCCTCCTTTCCTCTGTCCTTTTCCCGGGCTCCCTCACCCCCCCTTCCATCCTCTTTCTTCCCCATCTCCCCTCTCTTTGCCCCCCTTCTCTCCCCCGCATCCTTTTACATTTCCCTCCTCTGCCTCCTCTCATTCCCTCTCGCGTCTGCCCTTCTCCCCCTTTATTAGTCCTCTCCCTCCTCGGTTTCCCCCCCCCCCCTTTTCGTTTTTTCCTCTCCTCCCTCCTTGTTTTTCCCCCTACTCCAGGTCCCCCCCCCCCCCATCTGCCTTGGATCGGGAGTGCCATCTTTGTGCTGCCTTTTCGTGCAGTGTTTTACAGTGTGTTTTTCCAGTGCGTGCTCCGTGTTGTGTCTTTTGGGAAGTGTAGCGAACAGCCATCATACTGTCACTGGGTGTGCTTTTTATCACTTGCGAACAGAAACCAGACTGTCGCCATGTTTTTTAATTGTGTGTCTACTATGTTACTTGTCTGATTCCTGTGTCTTTTATCTATGTTGCCAACTCCTTTTGCTTTCTGTTTTAACTTTCCGCCATTTTACGCCATTTTACTCTTTAAATCGCCATTTTATCGCCTGTTTTTTCTTGTTTCTTTCTTCTTCCTTTATTTAATAAAAGTCTGTAGGCTGTAGAGCAGCGTAGTAAGCTGCTGCCGGCCCGCCCCCTTCGGGGGGAATTGAAAATCAATAAAGAAAAAAAAAAACCATCCCCGGCAGTCAGTGAACTCCTGACGACGATGCCGGAGATGGCCATCGAAAGCTCGAGGATTTTATTCGAATTGACGAGGCTGGAAAACCGAGAACGTTTTAGTCATGTGTGATGTTGCGAAACACTCCAAGGACACCTCATAATTCTAATGATGAAGCTTATTATTGACCCATTACTACCCGCTTCGAAGATATCTTCAACCACTCCTTAACCACAAGTGTTTTCCCTGAGGCCCACAAACTGGGAGTGGTTAAGCCAACACCTAAATAGGACGTTGCTCTCTGATTACTGACCTATTTGCAGTCTTGATGCACTGTACAAAGCTTTAGAATATGTACTCCCCTACCAGTTGACAAACTTAATTGTCTATAAACAACCTACTACAAGAACACCAATCTGGTTTCTGGAAACGTCGCAGCACATCATTTGCTTTAATAAAGGTAACAGATGATCTGAAGCTTGCCATGGATCCAGGAGAAGCAACCATCATGTGCTTCTGAGACTTCAGTAAAGCATTTGACGCTGTCGACTACGACATTTTACTTGCCAAACCTAGCAGCCTAAATTTCTCGACAAGTGCATTCGCTCATACCTGACGTCTTACCAGCAAAGCGTCATGTCCGGCACCATATAGTCATGGTAGGTAGCATCAGGAGTCCACCAGGGTTCGTTATTAGGTGCTATACTCATTTTATTATACATAAATGATGTGTCATCAATTTTGTCCTACAGCAAGTACCACATGTACGATGAAGACCTCCAGTTGTACCCAAGGGCAAAACAAATAAAACTGAAGACAACTACCAAGAATCTCTATTCCGACCTTTGTGCACTATAAAAACTGGCGCAGGATATAAGGTTAAACTTCAACCAATCCAAATTCCAAGCGGTAATGATTGGTCATTCTTGGCTGATTAGTCAGAAATATCAGGAATATCTACCATCTTCAACCCTAAATGGGCAAATATCAACTTCTCTCCCTCAGCAAATAGTCTAGGAATGATAATAGAAGAAAATCGAAATTGAACTGAGCACGTAACTGTATTGTGCAAGAATACATCAGCATCTCTCCATGCCTACAAAATTATAAAAAAAACTCTTCTATCTTTAAATGAAAATTAAATTTGTCCAAACATATTTCCAGTTACTGATAAAGCGATGTTATCCTTCAAGGTCTTTCTCACAGCGCCTGGAACTAATTACAAATGCCAGTGTTCGTTATATCTGTACTGTTCGACTCTTTGGTCATATTTCACCGTCACGTGCACAGCTATCCTGGCTACGTGCAGAAAAGCGCGGACATTTCCGTACCCTCTGTCTTCTCTACTGTCTTATCAACGAACACCGTCCCTCGTATCTCTCCTTGAAATAACTCTCTTGTTTGAACAAGATGACAGAAATACTCATTCACATCGTAGCAGAATCGTTCCTGTCCCACTCCATCTTCCAGTCACTTCCCTGAGTCCTTCTCACTAGCAGGAACCCGACTACGGAACAAACTCCCGCATTACGTAAGAGAACTGAGTACCATCTCCAGCTTTAGAAGATAGTTAATGACGTATCTGATAAAGTAACGATGATTACCATTGTTCCTGCACGCACTCGTTACCCTTGCACATCCTACCTTCCAACCAGATCTGGTGCAGCCTCCTTAAACTTCCTTTCCGCAGAACACTCTATATCAGAGAAGCAAATTTCTGGTACAGTTATAAATTATTTTTATATCGGCCACTGTCATTGTTATTTTTGTCAAATTTTTCTTATCATTACTAGTGGCAGCAGCTGCAATAGTACAAGTACTGCCAGTATTAACTCTATCAGTTCATGGTCAGTATTATTTACCGACATTACCACTTTTGATACTTAAATCATTCTAATACTATTTGTCACATTATTATTGTTATTTATTAGGAAACTATGGTGTAAAAGAAGTTACTGTATGTTTGAAACCATGATCCGACATTTGAGAGGGCCTGATGACCCTAATCAGATCAAGTTGAATAATAAATAAATTAATAAAGTGAGGATATCAGGCCGGATCAGGCAAAAGTCCAACTATCTGTGAAATATTTTCTCTGACGAAGCTTCCTTCCGCACCTATGGGAAGGTTATTCGGCACAACATTTGTACCTTGGGTTCGGAAAACCTCCATAGTTCTCGGGAACAGGTCAAAGATTGCGTGTAGATGAATGTGTGGTGTGCGTTCACGAAAGAAAGCATAGTTGGACCATTTTTCTTCAGCAAACAGTACCAGGGACAAGCTTGTGTAACTTCGTGTCCCTCAGCTTCTTTCCATCCAGAAAAATGTGCATCACTGCACTGAAGTTTACATATTCGTTTCTTCCACAACGATGAATCGGACGTGATGGACCAAGCGAGTCGTCACCTCAATATGCAAAATCACTGACTGAACTTTCCTGCAGCGTCATCTGAAAGACATTTTGTATGCCTTGTCCGTACGTGAAATTTACGATTACCGCAGACCCTGTAGCACATGTAGAAGTTTTATGTATATAGACTGAAGCAGCGAATAAAAATTTGTACAAAGGCCAGGAATCGAACCAGTGGTTCCTGCTTACAAGGCAGTTGCCTTATCTATTAAGTTACCTTGGCACAGCGGTTCACACAACACGGATTACTCTGGCACGTGTCCCTTCTCGGTCCAAATTCTCATCACCATCCCAGTCTACCTTAAATTCCCGCTTACACACGAACTGAATTGCCGAGGCCCTCCGTGTTCTGGAATAGCACCTCAGCATCGAACATAAATGGGGAGATTCAGTCTCAAATGCAGGTGCATGTACTTACACAAATGAAATGGCACTATTTCAGAGACTTTATTGGCCATGTGTATACAGACTGAAGTGGCCAGTGAAAACCTGTACCAAGGCTTCAGTCTATATACATAAAACTTATCTGTAGGTGACCAGTAAAGTCCCTGCAACTGTGTCATTTCGTTTGTATAAGTACATGTAGAAGTGAATAAACTTTTTTGTACAAAACTTTTAGAGATAATTTACATGAATACGCATACATAGTATCAACATCTCATAGTTTCTTTTAACGGCATTTGGGATTCAGAGAGGTGTAATGTGGATAAATGGTTCAAATGGCTCTGAGCACTATGGGACTTAACATCTGTGGTCATCAGTCCCCTAGAACTCAGAACTACTTAAACCTAACTAACCTAAGGACATCACACACAACCATGCCCGAGGCAGGATTCGAACCTGCGACCGTAGTGGTCACGCGGTTCCAGACTGAAGCGCCTAGAACCGCACGGCCACACCGGCCGGCCAATGTGGATACCCTACAAGGGATGGGCAAAATAATGTGAACAATGGTAATAATGGGATGATTGTGTTTGACGGTCAACAACGCAGGTAAGGCACGTGTCATGCTGGACTGTGCGTGTTTAGTATGGACTAGGCATCAGTGCAGGTTGTTTACGAGTAGTGCACACTTCGTATTTGCATTCAGAGGCTGAGGTCGACGTGCAATGAAAGACCTAACAGAGTTCCGAAGAGGGCAGATTGTGGGCGCCCGATTAGCTGGAGCATCTGTAACCAAGACAGCCAACTTATTGAACGTTTCAAGAGCAACTGTTTAACTGTCATGACAGCCTACACGAAACATGGAAAGACTTCATCATGTAAATGTAACAGTGGGCGCAAGTCAAAATTAATGACAGAGATCGTCGTACGCTAACACGAATTGTGTCAACACAAAACTAAGGCGGCTAAAGTGACTGCAGAGCTTAATAGCAGTCCTCAAGACCCCTCACATATCGACACTGTCCGCCGAGAAGTCCATAGAACGAATATTCGTGAACGAGCTGCTACCGTTAGTTGCGACAACCAACGCAAAGAAGCGTAAAACATGGTGTCAGGAGCATAAACCCTGGACGGCTGATCAGTGGAAACACATCACATGGTCCGACGAGTCAACATCGGCCCGGGTTTACACCTGTAGAACGCCAAAAGAAGCCTACAATCCTGACTGCTTGATGCTTACGGTTAAACATGGAGGTGGAAGTGATGGTGTGGGCAGACATATCATGGTATTCTGCTGGTCCCATCATTACTCTCAAAGTCCGTGTACAGCCAACGATTATGGGAACATTTTAGTTGATCAGGGGTACCCCATGATTCAAATGTCGTTCCCCAACAATGACTCCCTATTTCAGGACGATAATGCCCCCATTCACACAGCCAGGACAGTACAATCGTGGTGTGAGGAGCATGCAACTGAACTGCAGTATCTTCCCTGGCCAGCACAGTCCCCGCACTTGGACGTTATCGAGCCCTTGTGGGCTGTACTGGGGCGCGGAATCCGGATCAGATTTCCGCCTGCCTCGTCACTATAGGAGTTAGAAGAGGTTCTGATGGAAGAGTGGCACAATATTCCACTGGAGCCTATACAGTCATTATATGCCAGTTTTCCAAGAAGAGTCTCAGCTGTATTACGGGCAAATGGGGGGGAGGGGGGGGGGTACTTACGCAAGTAAGTACAGGTGTTCACATTATTTTGCCTATCCCCTGAATATTATTTGTGTTTCCCATTTATCTCATTCTTCATTACCTACACACAAACTTCAAAAATCTTCGAATGTTTGTCTGATTTTACCTCTGTTCTTATTTGCTGTTAAGGATTTCGACCTATTTTTAATGTCTTTCTTGTCACATTTGAGAATATTTTTCCTTTGCGTTCTTTATATCTCTGACGCTTCTTGTGGATTTCAGAAAAACCAGCATAAATAACTATTCTTTTCGTCTGTGTAACGCCATTTTCAAAGGTGCTGAATCTGTGACTTTATTAATCTGATATACCTTTCAAGTTTTAGATAAATAGTCATACTCTACAATTTATGACTTCGTGCTTGATGAGTCTGTATCTTTCTACCTTTGTTCCTATTTTTATTGTGAACCTTAGCAGTCTTTTGATAGTTTGTAATTCTAAAGTCGCTCAGTACTGTGGCGTTCTGTAGTATTTTCCGGTATTTTGTGGTATCATACACAAAAAAGAACAGTTATGAATACTTCTTTAGCCTTTGTTCCACCTTTACAAAACAGCACCTCATTATTGGTTTAGAATAGGACTTGCTATGATATAACTGTTTGCAAAAAAATGGTTCAAATGGCTCTGAGCACTATGGGACTCAACTGCTGAGGTCATTAGTCCCCTAGAACTTAGAACTAGTTAAACCTAACTAACCTAAGGACATCACAAACATCCATGCCCGAGGCAGGATTCGAACCTGCGACCGTAGCGGTCTTGCGGTTCCAGACTGCAGCGCCTTTAACCGCACGGCCACTTCGGCCGGCCAACTGTTTGCATTCTTCGTATAGGTCATCTAGCTGCTCGTAAGAATATAAGGCTTGAATGATTTAAATATAACATCTTTTGCTTTCTTAAAAGATGTCTTGATGTTTCGTTTTATATTTTTTCATTATTATAAAATGTTTTTAAACTTCTTGTTTACGGTAATACCTACCCCCGAATTTCTTAAGTGTTCTTCTGCAATAAAATATATGTTCCGATTTTACTTCTATTTTAATTTTTTTCTTTCGTTACATAGGTGGTAGCTTTACTACTCATGTGACGTAATGAATACCCCTTCCAACTTGGCTGATAAATAAAATGAGGAGTTTACCAAAACTAGACATGTTTGTCTTAATGGGAATTTCACGATCGTTCATTAAATAAAATATGGCGTTTCAGTCTTCGATCGCTATTCTTTATGTTCAATTACCGGTTTCGGGATAGCTGCCCATCTTCAGATCATATATTGCAGTTACAGAGTAACTTGTCCGTACAGAACAATCGGTTCGCTGTCATAAGCGAAACCGGTAATTGAAAATAAAGAATAGCGATCGAAGACTGAAACGCCATATTTTATTTAAAATGAGGAGTGATAATGTCCAGTAAGCGATCCAAAACTGCCGACAACGGCACACACACACACACACACACACACACACACACACACACACACACACACACACACACACAAAAATAGTAAGAGACAGTGTCTCTAACATTTTGCTTTATGTTGATGGTTTCTTAACACTACGAGAAAAAGAGGACATATGCGTGCACTTCAGCAACCGAAACATCCATGTAGATAATCAGATACTGATAGGGACAAAAAGTCGAGCCAGCGCAAAGCCACTGTGGACGATATGAGTTTGGAGCAATATCATTCTTCAGCTGTTAAGGTTTCACAGTGATCCTGACAATAATACACGTGTAGATAAAAAGCTGTCTACATTAGGAAGTATGTGTGACACAACTCCCACCAGCTTACGAAAATGCACTGTTATAAAAATATCGCTCTTCCAGTTCTTTCCCAAGGGAATATATTTAGGCAAAATAAGATGTGAAGAAATTAAGTTTCTGAGAAGAACCATTTACGCAACAGTAGGACAGATTTAGAACGAAAGCACTCCTGGAGCTAGAAGCAGGACCGATTGATTATAGCTTACAGTAACTGGTAGAAACACGTATTTATGACGGACAACGCACATCTTCCAGATTTCGGACTGGGTTTCTAAACATGCAAGTATGACATATCTTAGAAGAGGAGTAGAATGTAGAACAGGCTTGGAGTCAAATCGGTTAAGTGAAGAAGAAGAAGAAGGAGGAGGAGGAGGAGGACGAGAGGAAGAAAAAGAAGAAGAGAGAAGAAAAAGAGGAGGAGGAGGAAAGCAGGAGAAGGGTACAAACAAACGGATCCTAATCACTCTATGTAAAGCAACAAAATCTATCTCATAATGTGAATAATTCTCGTCACACTTGGTGCTTACATGTTTCGTTTATACGTTTGCCACAGCTACACGCCTCCCAGACAATTAATAAATACGTACCATATAATGATGAATCGCTAGGCGGTTCGAAACCGTTAATGGAATAATAAAAAAATTGAAGAACAACACAGAAGGCGATAGATTGCAGTAACTTCAAGAAACTTCAACGTGTTTCACCCTAAACACCCCCTTTGTCTATGAAGTTCTGAGCAGAGTGGTCAAATCTCCAGAAAACCCACGATTAAATTCAGTAACAATTGGGAAATACGATAATAACCTACATACGAAGTCGCAGATTAAGTATCTGTGATATCTCTGGTGTGCTAAAAATAAAAGTTGTTACCAATCACTGACTCATTTACAGATGCAAATGGAGTGGAAAAGTGACTAGATACAGCGAAAATATGTATTCTTTCTACTACATTGTCAGGCTTCACTCAGAAAAACTAACAAGATTACTAGGACTTCTTCGACTCGTTGAAAGACATTCCTAGTTAGTTATGAAGATCGTGATTAAAAATAATGTCCTTGCCCTCTTTTAGCAACTATGCAATGGTAGAACAGCATGAGGAGCCAACAGATTTCGGCATCCTTCTACGTGGAACGTGACACCGTTGTGTAATCATGTCCGTGTTCTTGTTGTGTCAGCATGACAGCAGCTTGCGCTATTCTAGCTTAAGCGTGCAAAATGAACTCTCGCCATTTTTAATGCACAATAGCTATGTTTATAACGCTCGGTTCAGGTAAATATATCAACTATAGCTGTTTTATTACAAAACAGTCCCAACGATATGAGCAATATTTTCATTTGTGCTAGCATAAAACATTTACTGAAGATTTTTGTGCAAACTAATCGAACGTAATATCAGATCGAGTCACCAGTTTACAGAATAAGAATTTTTATCTGATAGTTCACTTTGAATTTTTTTTCCAGAGATTTGTTCAAACAGCACCATTCCCGCCTTATATTTAATGGTCCATCTGTTGAATAAACAGCTTTTAAAATCAGTAGTAATTTTATTTATTGATGGTAGGTTGACACAGTGTACATGAAATACAATGAAGTGACAGAAGTCATGGAACAGAAATATGCACATGCAAAATAGCTGTAGTGTCGCATATGCAAGGTATGAAAAGGCAGTACACTGGATGAGCTGTCATTCGTCCTCAGGTGATTCATGTGAAAAGGTTGGCAACATGATTATGGCCGCACGGTGAGAATTAACAGACTTTGAAATCGGAATGGAAGTTGCTACTAGGCGGAAGGGACATTTCATTGCAGGCCGCTGTGGCCGAGCGGTTCTAGGTGCTTCAGCTTGGAACCGTGCTGCTGCTACGGTCGCAGGTTCGAATCCTCGGGAATGGCTGTGTGTGATGTCCTTAAGTTAGTTAGGTTTAAAAAGTTCTAAGCCGAGGGGACTGATGACCTCAGATGTTAAGTCCCATAGTGCTTAGAGCCATTTGAACCATTTTTTTTTTTGACATTTCATTTCGGAAATCGATCGGAAATTTAATATTCCGAGATCCACAGCGCCAAGACAGTGTCGATAATACCAAATTTCAGGCTTTAGTTCTCACCAAGGACAACGTAATGCCCGAGACCAGTGGCGATTTCGTAGAATTGTCAGTGCTGACAGACAAGCAACACTGCTTGAAACAACCGCTCAAATCAATATGGGAAGTACGACGAATGTATTCGTTTGGACAGTTTGGCGAAATTGGGCGTTAACGGTCTTTGACGGCACACGATCGACGCAAATGCTATTGCTAACAGCATGACATCGCCTGCAGTGACTCTCCTTGGTTCGTGACCATATCGGTTGGACCGCAGACGATTGGAAAACCGTGGCCAGGTCAGATGAGTCCCGATTTCACTGGTAAGAGCTGATGGTAGGGTTCAAGTGTGGCGCAGACCCCCACGAAGCCACGGACCCAAGTTGTCAACAAGGCACTGTGCAAGCTGGTGTGGCTGCGTAATGGTGTGGGCTGTGTTTGCATGGACTAGACTGGGTCCACTGGTACAGCTGAACCGATCACTGGCTGGAAATGGCTATGTTCGGCTATCTTGGATACCATTTGCAGCCATTCATGGACTACGTGGCCCAAAACAACGATGTCGTGTCGACGAGCCACAATTGTTAGCCATTGGTTTGAAGAACATTCTGGACAATTCAAGTTAATTATTTGGCCACTCGGATATCCCGAAATGAATTTCATAGAACATTTATGGTACATGATCGAGAGGACAGTCCGTGCACAAAATACTGTACCATCAACGTTTTCTGGATTATGTACGGCTATAGAGGCAGCACGGCTCAATATTTCTGGAGGGGACTTCCAACGACTTGATGAGTCCATATGAAGTCGAGTTGCTGCACTACGCTGGCAAAATGAGGTCCAAAACGATATTAGGAAGTATCCCACGACTTTTATCACCTCAGTATATCACAACTGACAGTGAAATATTACATGGATGAAGGAATTCAGTAACTGAAGAAAAACTGAAGAAGAACTGAAGAAGGACTGACATCGAAATAAGTGTTCAAGGAATAGAAAAGCAACTGAAATCACTCAACAGAGCAAAGTCCACTGGACCTGACGGGATACCAATTCGATTTTACCCAGGGTAGTCGAAAGAACTTGCCCCCCTTCTAACAGCCGTGTACCGCAAGTTTCTAGAGGAACGTAAGGTTCCAAATGATTGGAAAAGAGCACAGGTAGTCCCAGTCTACAAGAAGGGTCGTCAAGCAGATGCGCAAGACTATAGACCTATATCTCTGACGTCGATCTGTTGTAGAATTTTAGAACATGTTTTTTGCTCGCGTATCATGTCGTTTCTGGAAACCTAGAATCTACTCTGTAGGAATCAACATGGATTCCGGAAACAGCGATCGTGTGAGACTCAACTCGCTTTATTTGTTCATGAGACTCAGAAAATATTAGATACAGGCTCCCAGATAGATGCAATTTTCCTTGACTTCCGGAAGGCGTTCGATACAGTTCCTCACTGTCGCCTGATAAACAAAGCAAGAGCCTGCGAAATATCAGACCAGCTGTGTGGCTGGATAGAAGAGTTTTAAGCAAACAGAACACAGCATGTTGTTCTCAATGGAGAGACGTTTACAGACGTTAAAGTAAATTCTGGCGTGCCACAGGGGAGTGTTATGGGACCATTGCTTTTCACAATATATATAAATGACCTAGTAGACAGTGTCGGAAGTTCCATGCGGCTTTTCGCGCATGATGCTGTAGTATACAGAGAAGTTGCAGAATTAGAAAATTGTAGCGAAATGCAGGAAGATCTGCAGCGGATAGGCACTTGGTGCAGGGAGTGGCAACTGACCCTTAACATAGAGAAATGTAATGTATCGCGAATACATAGAAAGAAGGATCCTTTATTGTATGATTATATAATAGCGGAACAAACACTGGTAGCAGTTACTTCTGAAAAATGTCTGGGAGTATGCGTGCGGAACGATTTGCAGTGGAATGATCTTATAAAATTAATTGTCGGTAAGGCGGTTACAAGGTTGAGATTCATTGGGAGAGTCCTTAGAAAATGTAGTCCATCAACAAAGGAGGTGGCTTACAAAACACTCGTTCGACCTATACTTGAGTATTGCTCATCAGTGTGGAATCCGTACCAGATCGGGTTAACGGAGGAGATAGAGAAGGTCCAAAGAAGAGCGGCGCGTTTCGTCACAGGGTTATTTGGTAAGCGTGATAGCGTTACGGAGATGTTTAGCAAACTCAGGTGGCAGACTCTGCAAGAGAGGCGCTCTACATCGCGGTGTAGCTTGCTGTCCAGGTTTCGAAAGGGTGCGTTTCTGGATGAGGTATCGAATATATTGCTTCCCTCTACTTATACCTCCCGAGGGGATCACGAATGTAAAATTAGAGATATTCGAGCGCGCACGGAGGCTTTCCGGCAGTCGTTCTTCCCGCGAACCATACGCGACTGGAACAGGAAAGGGAGGTAATGACAGTGGCAAGTAAAACGCCCTCCGCCACACACCGTTGGGTGGCTTGCGGAGTATAAATGTAGATGTAGATGTAATCATGGATTCACAAACAAGCCTTTTACGAGGTAATTATTATGTTGTTATGAGGCATCATTGACTTCTCAGTGAAATATTGTCCTAGTTAGTAGAAATGTATTCGACATGTAAGCGTTTCTTTGTAGTCCCCATCCAATCGGGCTCAGATATCTACCATGGCCTATCTTAAAAAGAAATGCATTACCACTTTAGTAAGTTACATCGTACTGAAATCTTCACACACCTGCGTGTTAAAGTAAGTGCTCCACGTTCGACCTCGCATTTGGATGCAATATTGTACTCTTCTCTATACTGAGTTAGGTTTATTTAAAACACCCCCAAACCGTTTCGTAAATCTTTGTCAGACTAAACAATTCACTACAGTTCTTCAACAGTCTCAAAGGGAGTGCTGTGCACCTAATTTCTGAGATGGCCTCATACAGAAAAATCCAGACAATTGATGTGAACTACGGGGTAGCTCAAAAGTATGAGTAGTTTTGGAACGTGTTGTGGCAACACTGCGAGGTAGGTGGCGCTGAATGACAAATAGAATGCTGCTCGCATAGTCTTTCCAATTAATAAACAGTAAACATGGAGAAATGAAACGGTGTGCACCGTACCATTGGTGTTCAAGGCAATTATGCGAATGGAAGTGTGGAGGCCACGCGCCGAGAATTTCAGCATCAAGCGCCACGGTCGTGTTCCCTTAGCCAATGCAGTTAACATCTGAGTCTGCAATTTTGAAGCAACGGGTTCTGCATTGAGAAAGAAATCTGCAGGGAGACCCCGAACCGCTCGTACGAGAGACAATATGGAGGCTGTACGAATTTCTTTCGTAAGGAGCCCACAGTGATCTGTTCGATGTCTACAGCCGCATCGTTTGGGTGTTGAGGGAATACTGGTGGCGGATGTGAAGTTCAATCCGTGCAACTTGCACATCGTTCAGAAACTTCAACCTAACGATTTTCTAATACGTAGACAACATGCTGAACGCATGTTAACAAAAGTGCACTACGACGACGGTTTCATTAATGACCTGTGGATGTAGGACGAAGCTCACTTCCACCTTACTGGTTTTGTCAATAGACAGAATTTTTGCTACTGATCTCAGCAAAATCCACGTCAGCTACACGGGCGTCCACTGCACAGCAGCCAGGTTATGTCGTGTCATCGAGTGACTTAATACGCCTCTACTTTTCTGAAGATGACGATGGGTGCGCAACCACTGTAAAGTCTGTTTGGTATGTTTCTATCATATAAAACTTTGTTGCGCACCAACTGCCTCATTTTCCTGCCAACAGTCGGTTTCACTATGACCGAGCAACGGCACATATAGCACAGGTATGATGGGAGCTGGGCGACGATTGTTGGGTAACGGTGTTATTTCAAGGCACAGTGACACTGCGTGGCCCCCAAGATGGCTTGACCTGACATCGCTGCATTTTTCTTCTTGTTCCACCTTCAGAGCGGGGTTTTCCGTACTCAACATGCTACCAGCAAAGAATTTAAAGCAAGATTATGAGAGGAAATCTTCAGCACTTCTACTGAAATTTTAGGTCGAGCTATGCACAACGTTCCTGTCAGGGTGCAGGAATTTGTGCGCCGAGTAGGAGCTCATCTATCGGATGTGATATTCAAGAAATAAAAATGCTTGTGATATTCAGTAACGACATACCCTGTACTGTACATTGACATAAATAAATACGTGTAAAGTAATTGTTTTCATCCATTAGTCTCCATTCCAAAATTTCCCATTCTTTTGAGTTACCCTGTATATTGGCAAGTAACTCGTGATGGACTAGGACAATACTGAATACTGAAGTTAGTTGAGGCTCTAAACCACACGCACAGAGTTATCAAGCTGTCGGCTTATTTAAGGATGCATGTGTACTGCACCGGTTTTGCTTCTGTCATCGTATACTTTCATCATCATTATTCGCTATCATTTATGAAACAATATGTACACTCCACTACCAAAGTCAGTGCAGGAAAGTACAAACAAAGTAATAATATGTTACAACTATTATATTTTCTCTATTTCAAAATATGCAGCTTAGGGTCAGCAGAAAACGTGGACGAGGCAGATCATCACGGTGGCACAGGAGATGAACCATTTCATATTCATTTCACGCTCATTCTATTAAACCTACGTATTTGTAAATCCGGTAGTACACGCAGTGGTTCCTGCAGAGTCCACTATAGCTCAGCTCAGATCGGTTGATTAAGATTGGGGGCAGGACATGGCTGGCTGATCGACAGATAGCCAAGTCAATGTTTTTATCCGAAGAACTGATGAGTGTGATTATTACACAGAGGTGTTTCCGTCTACCTACTCAAGATAGGTCACCGGTAAAGCCATAATCTATAGATCCCATTGGAAAGCTGGAACCAATGAAATGTCAGAACCAAAGCGATCACCTGAAAATGTGGAAGCTGTGAGAGTGGACACGCAAAGCCGCCCGGCGTTGTTCTATTCATACCGACCTTCATTTATTCCCTTAAAAAATTACAGTGCTCCATACTCTTCTTGATCAGCAGAAAGAAGACAGGTGTAATCTTGCTGCTCGGGTAATACAGAGGAAACGGGAACGATTCCTGCGTTACGTCTGGTTCTCTGACGGGGCACACTTCGAAGTTAATGGCGTGCTCAATAAAAAAGTGAGATATTGGGGTAGTGAACGTCCTGTGAACTTTAATGAGAAGAACATTACGCTCAAAAAGTACACTACTGGCCCTTAAAATTGCTACACCACGCGGATGACGTGCTACAGACGCTAAATTTAACCGACAGGAAGACGATGCTCTGATATGCAAATGATTAGCTTTTCAGAGCATTCTCACAACGTACTGACATCAGGAGAGTTTCCAACCGATTTCTCATACACAAACCGCCGTTGCCTGGTGAAACGTTGTTGTGATGCCTCGTGTATGGAGGAGAAATGCATACAATCACGTTTCCGACTTTGATAAAGGTCGGATTGTAGCATATTGCGATTGCGGTTTCTCGTATCGTGACATTCCTCTGCTCGCGTTGGTCGAGATCCAATGACTGTTAGCAGAATATACGATCGGTAGGTTCAGAAGGTTAATACGGAACGCCGTGCTGGGTCCCAACGGCCTCGTATCACTAGCAGTGGAGATGACAGGCATCTTATCCGCATGGCTGTAACGAATCGTGCAGCCACGTCTCGATCCCGCAGTCAAAAGATGGGGGCGTCTGCAAGACAACAACCATCTGCACGAACAGTTCGACGACGTTTGCAGCAGCACGGACTATCAGCTCGGAGACCATGGCTGCGGTTACCCTTGACGCTGCATCACAGACAGGAGCGCCTGCGATGGTGTACTCAACGACGAAGCTTGGTGCACAAATGGGTAAACGTCATTTTTTCGGATGAATCCAGGTTCTGTTTACAGCATCATGATGGTCGCATCCGTGTTTGGCGACATGACGGTGAACGCACATTGGAAGCGTGTATTCGTCATCGCCATACAGGCGTATCACCCGGCGTGATGGTATGGGGTGCCATTGGTTACACTTCTCGGTCCCCTCTTGTTCGCATTGACGGCACTTTGAACAGTGTACGTTACATTTCAGATGTGTTACGACCCGCGGCTCTACCCTTAATTTGATCCCGGCGAAACCCTACATTATAGCAGGATAATGCACGACCGCATGTTGCAGTTCCTGTACGGGCCTTTCTGGATACAGAAAATGTTCGACTGCTGCCCTGGCCAGCACATTCTCCAGATCTCTCACCAACTGTAAACGTCTGGTCATTGGTGGCCGAGCAACTGGCTCGTCACAATACGCCAGTCACTACTCTTGATTAACTGTTGTATCGTGTTAAATCTGCATGGGCAGCTGTACCTGTACACGCCATCCAGGCTCTGTTTGACTCAATGCCCAGGCGTATCAAGGCCGTTATTACGGCCAGAGGTGGTTGTTGTGGGAACTGATTTTTCAGGATCTATGCACCCAAGGTGGGTGAAAATGTATTCACATATCAGTTCTAGTATAATATATTTGTCCAACGAATACCTATTTATCATCTGCCTTTCTTCTTGGTGTAGCAATTTTAATGGCCAGTAGTGTATCTGTTTGGGTTGCCATATCAAGTAATGGGTTAATTACACCCTTCTTTTTGGATGAAACGGTCAACTCTCAATGGTGCATGGGCACGTTGGGGAACCACTTCTTTCCTGCAGTTTATGCCACTCGACTTGCAATGCACACGCATTGGTTTATGCAGAACGGAGTCCGCCCACTGACAATTAGTGTCGTTCTCGACGTTCTGCACGCAGTTTTTGGTGCTGTCTCACCACTTTCTCGGCGTCATTATTGTGGCCCAATTTGGCCACCTCACAGCTTCGACATCAGTCCCTGTGACTATTTTCTTTGGCCATGTTTAAAAGAAGAAGTCTTGCGTCAGCATCATCGTGATCTAGTAGAACTCAGCGCCAGTGTTACGGTAGTGTGGAACACAATCGATGAAGATCTTTGGCGGAGAGTAGAGTGGGATGTCAGAGTTCGTCTTAAACACCTATGGCACTAAAATGGCCACAATGGACGTATTCTACACTGACATCAATTCTCCGTTAGTTTGTGATTTTATATCTATGTAGTTCGTAATGTTATGTGTCGTAGTATTCGAATAAATATACCTATAAACGGTTCAACATCTCTTGCGCCACCCTGTACATTAAAACCTTTTTAAAACAGCGACGATGAATAAAAAAAACAGCATTTCAGGCCTAAGAAACGGTATTAAAAGGAGAAGAATTTTGTGTATGAAATGGAAAGTACATTAACCAAGCAATAGCTTTTATATATTTACCGTATAAAATACCTTCTTATGTACGAGGAAATACGTTTTAAATACGAAAAAAGTTGTACTAATAAATTACAGATGATTATCTACCCAGTAAGATAAAACGACTACGGTGTTGCGGTGATTAAGGTATTGTACTCGTGTTCCGGAGGATCGAGAGTGGCCTGCTGGTATAGCGTAACGCCCAGCGCCGTCGCTTGCCAGAAGGGAGGGGAGTCATACTTGGATCGACTCTGCATGTCAGGTAAACGATCGTGGTCTGACATACTGGTAGCAAACCAGTCCGTGATTTTTAGGAGGTTTCAAACACTTGTTTACGCTAATGCTGGGATGGTCACGAAATTCCACCTCGGAGAATAGGCACATAAACTGATAAAACGCGATGACACCCGGAACAAAATTCATAAAATTCACGGACAGGTAGTGCACACGACATTAGGTTAACTCAACGGCTGTTGCCTTAGGAAGGCCATCCGACCACAGAGTTAAATAAAAAAAATATTGCCAAATCCTGGAAAAACGGATACTTTCCTAGGTGGCATAGACGCTAGGAAAAAAAAAAGAAAGTTCTGGGAGGTCGCGATTCGGATCCTCATGTAAATTTAGATTTATAGACTGACACTACGACTTATCTTAGAAGATAGATTAAAGAAAGCATTTGTAGACTTAGAGAAAGCTTTTGACAATGTTGACTGGAATACTCTCTTTAAATTCTGAAGGTGGCAGAGGTCAAATACAGGTATCGAAAGGCTATTTACAATTTGTACAGAAACCAGATGGGAGTTATAAGAGTCGAGGGGCATGAAAGGGAAGCAGTGGTTGGGAAGGGAGTGAGACAGGGTTGTTGCCTCTCCCCGATGTTATTCAGTCTTTATATTGAGCAAGTAGTAAAGGAAATAAAAGAAAAATTCCGACTAGGAATTAAAATCCAAGGAGAAGAAATATAAAAACTTTGAGGTTTGCCGATGACATCGTAATTCTGTCAGAGACAGCAAAGGACCTGTAAGAGCAGTTGAACGGAATGGACAGCGTCTTGAAAATACGATATAAGATGAACATCAACAGAAGCAAAACGAGGACAATGGAATGTAGTCGAATTAAATCGGGTGATGCTGAGGGAATTAGATTAAGAAATGAGACTCTTACAGTAGTTGGGGAGCAAAATAACTGATGATGGTCGAAGTAGAGAGGATATAAATGTATACTGGCATTGGCAAGGAAAGCGCTTCTGAAGAACAGAAATTTGTTAACATCGAATATAGATTTGCGTCAGGAAGTCGTTTCTGGGAGTATTTGTATGGAGTGTAGCCATCTATGGAATTGAAACATGGACGATAAATAGTTGGGACAAGAAGAGAATAGAAGCTTTCGAAATGTGGTGCTACAGAAGAATGCTGAAGATCAAATAGGTGGATCACGGAAGTAATGAGGATGTACTGAATAGAATTGGGGAGATGAGGAATTTGTGGCACAACTCGACTAGAAGAAGGGACCGGTTGGTAGGGCATGTTCTGAGACATCAAGGGATCACCAATGTAGTATCGGAGGGCAGCGTGGGGGGTAAAAATCGTAGAGGGAGACCAAGAGATGAATACGCTGAGCGGATACAGAAGGATGTAGGTTGCAGTAGGTACTGGGAGATGAAGAAGCCTGCACAGGATAGAGTAGCATGGAGAGCTGCATGAGACCAGTCTCTGGACTGAAGACCACAACAACAGTGGTTTCACCGAAACGTAGCAAGCTAAGGCCTGGATGACTACTTCAAGAAGACAATTGCTAAATTCATTTCTTGTCCTAGGTCAAAGTCCGTTCTCTATTGACTGAGGTGCTGACGAACGTTAAGCATTTAGGCTTTGAAAATGGCAGAGTGTGGACCTGTCGCAATATCAGTGATTGTCGCAGCAGCTACTCGGCTGCATTCGAGTAGGTTGTTTGAAAACTTTATGCACCGGAACAAATTCATTCCTTTAAATAAAGTGTTAAGAGTTAGAGGTGAATTAATTCTGAAAAAGTAAATGAATAATTTTGTAGAAATGACACACAACATTAGCGCAAACAAGTACTTTCTTTTACACTGCAGAGACAAAAATCACGGAAAACTTCCTAATTTCGTGACGGGTTTCCATTTAGCCGGCGTAGTGCAGCAGTTCGACGTGACATGCACTCAACACATCGTTGGAGGTTCTCTGCAGAAATATTGAGCCCAGCACCTTCTTTATCCGTCCATAACTGCGAAAGCGTTGCCGGCGAAGGATTTCGTGCACGAACTGATCTCTCGATTTATGTCCCACAAACGTTCGATGGAATGTATGTTGGGCGATCTGGGTGGTCAAACCATTCGCTCGAATTGTCGAGAACGTTATTCAAACGAATCCCGAACAATTGTGGCCCGGTGACACGACGTCGTTATATGGGAACATGAAGTCAATGAATGGCTGCAAATAGTCCCCAAGTAGCATTCCAGTCGATGATCGCTTCAATTCGACCAGAGGACCCAGTCAATTCCATGTAAACAAAGCTCACACCATTATAGAGCCGCCACCAACTTGCCTAGTGCCCTGTTGGCAACTTGGGTCTATGGCTCCGTGGTGTCTGCGCCCCACTCGAACCCTACCATCAGCTCTTATCAACTGGAATCGGGACTCATTTGATCAGGCCACGGTTTTTCAGTCGCCTAGGGTCCAACCGATATGGTTACGAGCCCCCGGAAGGCACTGCAGGCGATGCCATGCTGTTAGTAAAAACACTCGCGTCGGTCGTCTATTGCCAGAATTTGTCGTGAGTCTCACATTGACTTGTGGTGTTATTTCACACAGTACTGCATGTTCGTTAGCACTGACAACTTGTAAGTAGGCTGTTTAGGTTTTTTTATTGGTAACGCCACCTCTGTATGAAAATCACTGGCTGTGCTGTGTGCAGTCTGTGGGTAGTTTGCATTGTTGTCTGCCATTGTAGTGTTGGGCAGCGGCAGCTGGATGTGAACAGCGCGTAGCGTTGCGCAGTTGGAGGTGAGCCGCCAGCAGTGGTGGATGTGGAGAGAGAGATGGCGGAGTTTTGAAATTTGTCATGAACTGCTATATTTATATATGATGATATCAAGGTAAATACATTGTTTGTTCTCTATTAATATCTTTCATTTGCTAACTATCCCTATCAGTAGTTAGTGCCTTCCATAGTTTGAATCTTTTATTTAGCTGGCAGTAGTGGCGCTCGCTGTATTGCAGTAGCTTGAGCAGCGAAGATTTTTGTGAGGTAAGTGATTTGTGAAAGGTATAGTTTAATGTTAGTCAGGGCCATTCTTTTGTAGGGAATTTTGAAAGTCAGATTGCGTTGCGCTAACAAAATATTGTGTGTCAGTTTAAGGACAGTCTTGTATAATTGTTCAAAAGGGGACGTTTCATATGTCGACCCTTAGCCTAGGATACCTCACTGGAATCTTCTGATTTTTTTCTTGTAGTTTGTGTAATTAGTGTAGCTATTGTTTATTGCTAGCGCGTAATTATAGAGAGAATTTCCTTTATAGTTGTAGTTTTTCATTGTTGTACAGTAAAACAGTTGTGGCATGCATGTAGATTTGCACCAAGTATTTCGCAGCTGCAATTAACTAGATATTATTTTCAATGCTATGTTAATGTGTTCTCTTATTTTTGATCTTCAAATTATGCTTTTCTGTGTTATCGTGTGAAATATTGTGACAATTATGGCGTGTGAAAAACGTAATACTAGGCTCCAAAGTAAACTGAGAAATGACAGTGAAGACGAAAGCAGTGTGTTAGCGCCGCAGAGTAATGAATTAACTAATGTTCAAAGTAGTAATTTGGTAATTGCGCATAGGGAAATGGAGCGGGCGGCAAACAATGGTGTAGACAGTGAAACAGGTAGTGAACAGGGAAGCGTTATCGATCGATTGGTCGGCAACAGCTCGCCTCAGGAATCGGGAATGACAGAACACAATATTGCAAATACTGCAGACTCAGGTTTTGGGTTCTCACCGTTTTCTCAAATGAGTCAAGACACATTTTCCGCTTGTCAAAATGTGAATGTTGCCGGTGCAACTTCACTGCCGAAAAGCACTGAGGAACATGTTTCAGACACCAGTGCATTGTTATTACAATTAATGCAACAAATGGGACAAAAGCTTGAAAAGTTAGACACAATGGAACAACACCAGAGACAAACACAGCAACAGTTAGACACAGTGGAACAAAATCTCAAAAAGTTAGACACAGTGGAACAAAATCTTAAAAAGTTAGACACAATGGAACAAAATCAGAGACAAACACAGCAACAGTTAGACACACTGGAACAAAATCAGAGACAAACACAGCAACAGCTTCAAAAGTTAGACTCATTGGAACAAACTCTTGAACAAACGCGTGAAGATTTAACTACTGAGTTACATAACATTGAATCGAAATGTCAAAAAGTCTGTAATGACGTAAAAACTCAAATTTGTGAGCATTTTCAACCTATTTTTTCGCGGCATGAAAAGGCATTACAGAATCACGAAGCAGCCATAAAAGAACTGCAAATTAT
The DNA here is from genome assembly GCF_021461395.2 of Schistocerca americana. Taxonomy (NCBI): domain Eukaryota; kingdom Metazoa; phylum Arthropoda; class Insecta; order Orthoptera; family Acrididae; genus Schistocerca; species Schistocerca americana. Next base: position 335,699,125 of record NC_060121.1, read on the forward strand.
TGTTCATGAAAATCATGAGACCTTGCAAGCTAAATTTGACTCAGTTGCATCTACCGATTCGGTTACGCAACTTGCAAAAACTCAGGAAAACTTAAAGAACACAGTAGATTCGATTTCAACACAAATGGACACTCTGAAACTTGGTTCAGAAAAACACATTGAGGAAATGTGTTCACTATCGGAGAAAGTAGCCGAACTTTCGGATCAGTTCACTAACTTATCTACGAAGGTAGATGATAATCTGAACGACACAAAACCGGTAGTCTTTAATGACACAGAAGAGTGCGAACAAATTAGGAAATTCAAACAAAATCAGAATCAAATTAATACGCAACACCAAAGAGAAATCCGGGAAGTACAAGATCAGCTGACTCAGGTAATACAAGAATTACGTATTTCAGAGGCCACTCGCGCTCCAATACGGGAAGAGGGACTTAGAAATACGGAACAACCACAAAATAATAACACAGGACACTTCGGAAGTTATGAAAGAAATTGGCAACGTGCACCTAATTTTGAAATGGAACCGCCGAAACGATGTAACAATGACCGATATGCGACTCGCCGACATGATGACTTTGACTATAAGCTGTTCATTACTACACGTAAATTCAAAACATTTAAGAATTCTGGCAACGACATTCATCCACAATCATGGCTCAATCAATTATCTCATTGTTTGCCTCCCAACTGGTCATTAGAGCACAGATTAGAATTTATGTGTGGCTACTTAGAGAATGAACCAGCTGTAAGAATGCGGTCGGTCATTCACGATTGCCACAGTGAAGGAGAGTTTTACCATGCCTTCCTCTCAGCATATTGGTCTCAGGCCACACAAGACCGAGTAAAACAAAGCATCATAATGATGAAACGTTTCGAACAATCTGAATTTTCCAGTCTTGTGAAATATTTTGAAGACATGTTGCATAAGAATCAGTATCTTTCAAACCCATACAGCCCCTCAGAACTCATCCGCATTTGCTTACTCAAATTTCCTGAACATTTACGACATATTATTTTGGCAGGACGTTGCAAAGACGATATTGAAGCATTTCAGGGACTCCTACAAGAATTAGAAATTGACACAGACACTCGCCGGATGCGAAAACAGGAAAACAATCACTGCAGGTCACATACGTCACAATTCCGTGATGACAGAAACAATAACTGGACACGAAAAGGCTATTCTTACAACGCAAATCGTGACCAAAACAGACACCACCCATATGACAACCGTTGGCAGAGTAGTAATAACTACAGGGAAAGATCACCTCTCCGTGGTAATGACTATCACAGAGACAATAAGAGAAACAGACAATATGGGAACCAAAATAAATACTATCAAGGGAGACAGAATAACTTCAGACGCAACAGTTCGGCGCACAGTTACGATTCAGGGAGAAACTCTCCACCACGTGACGGACAAGGAAGAAACTACAGAATCTACCGACATGACGACAGACGATATATTCGTAACGACAGATCTGAATTGCATCAGAACTGGCGGGATTCTAACAGAGCTGGGCCCTCTCGGCAAGGCGAATTTGTAGAAGTTAGGTCTCCTAATCCCAATAACAGCGCGCGCCAACAAAGAGACAGACAATGACTCGCACAGCAGGCAGCTGCGTGCGGCCGCTGGCTCAGGGAAAAATAACAAAGACGCTAGCCTTGAGAAAAGATTTAGCATTCTTTACCGATGTAAACAACATGATAATTGCTTTGAAGTTGAAAGTCTGCGTACTAGGAAGAGTAAAGGATTGCACCACACTTCACATGTAAAACCGCTTACTGAGAGATAATCTGCTTTTTAACTTAGTCTTTGCCATAAAATTTTTCGCTTCACATTACTAATATGCATTGTCAGACTTAGAATCTGTTTACATACAACAATGTTTGAAGTTAAATATCCAATCAAGAACCAAGAGAACTTACTTAAACAGAAATGACGAATGCATTGTTATAGTGAACAGACGTCACAGTGTTATTGTGTGTGTACATTCTTGCTTGTTAGTTGCACGATTATGGAACGACTATAAGGCTTACATACTTAGAACATTTACCAGTACTGCTAATGAGATTTTAATGCAACATTTTGGTTTACTTGAAAATATATTCTGGATTTAAAGTACTTTCAGTGAGATACCAGATGGCACAGTGGTTAGTTTATGTGACAGATACACGATTTTATCACGACGCTACTAATGAGTGACAATTTACAATGTTGCTTTTGCAGTGTTTCTGTTTTATATCTGCACAGTTTTCTGAATTCTTCTGGAAAGTAAAACATGTTTTAGTAGTAACTTTTGTGGTACAGCAACAATGAGATTGTCTTTTCCGTAGCACAACAATACGTTACAGCACAGTACTTTCTTCATCACGGCAATAAGCGTAATAACTAAGATATCTATACATAAAGCATTTCACTTTTGTTTATCATGAGGTAAGTACATTGGCTTCTGCAGAACTTAGCTTTTGGAGGACGATAACTACGACACTTCCACAGAGATTATCTTACAACAAGATGCACATTTAGCGCTACAGGACACGCATTTCAGTGATTAATGTTGTACTTAAAACATTTATTTTTAAAGATTTTTGAATTACAAAGAAAGTTTTCCGTGATACATTTCATTCCATTGCTGTAATCTGTAACACCTGAGGGTATAATTACATTAATCCTCAGGGGGGTACACACTTACTTTGTGTACCATGTGTGTGGGAACCACAAGGAACCCTAGCTAATATGGTATTTGCTTATACAACTTTACACATCGGTACCATATTTCTCTAACACACAAATTACACAGCTATCTGATCATGTAACTGAGAGATAAACTTTTTTTATTACATCAGTGACAGATGTTTACGCAATTACACAGTTGGATAACTTCACACTTATGAAATTGTATTTTGTCTGTACTTTGTGAAATGCTCATATTTTTTCGGAACCATTGTGATACTATGAGAGCTTTGAATGATGTATTTGGTATGGATTCATTATTTTTAAAGTACGTTTGAGGTAGATGACACTATTGAAATGAGCAGAGATTTTTTTTTAGGTTTTGAAATTATTGCAGAAAGCTACGACGTTTTTGAGTTTTGACTGAGGTGTTATGATGTTATTATTACGACGACGATGTGTACTATGCTGTTGAGATATGTTTATGATCAATAAGATGATGATACCGTATATGAGGAATTTGATTATGCTACGTATTTCTTATGATGAAATATTGAAGAAGTGTCGACGAATATGTATATGTATTATAAGGTAAGGAATAATGAGTAGTGGTTAGGGACTCTGATTTGTGGAAAAGGATGTTGGAAACCAAGAATCGTACTTTAGAATTATGAAATCTGTGTAAATGTGTGAATGTATCACAATGCCACTGAAAATTTTTTGGACACTGTTGTATTTATAGGATTTTGTTTCTACACATTTCTAACGCAAATTCTCGACCTGTGAAATTTTTTATATGAGACTGCCACTGTAGCGGAAACTGTTGGCGTAAATATTTCCGTAAGAAAATTAAGTGACCACCTGCACGTAATGCGTCGTGGGCACCCAGCTGTGTCAGACGCCTGGAGAAAAAGCCATTAGCGCGTGCCTTTCAGAGCACAGGAAGAAAAAAAAAGGGAGGCCATTATCCTGGCCATTGTCATTCCTTTAGAGAAAGCATCGCAAATCCGACACGCTGATTACTTGGAAACATATCGTACTTTCTGATATTTACTGAGATGCCTAATGAAATGACAAGAAATAGTTTGTCTACACACCTGACTATGACTACTGTCTTTCTAGATGAGAGATTTTTTTTACTACTTATGAAATGCCACATGGCTATTGAACGATGTTCTTATGCTTTGCTTTGTACATAGTTGCTTATTTCATTTGATATCTAGTTTCTAGCTGCACTGCAGCATTGGTTAAAATAAAATTTTATAGATGTACTAATATAAATATTTTCTGTCTACAGATCGAGTAAATAATAATTTTTTTAAAAAAATGAGGGAGCACAAAATGACATTTACCTTCACAGGAACTGCATTCATAATTTTCTTTTCAAGTAATTGGTAACTTTTTGGTAGAATAACTTCTTGTGGTGCACCACTTTAATTACATAGACATTAAGATGTGAATATACATTTCCCTTATTGTTGTTTTTCCTGAAATATTATTTATGCTTGAGCTTTGTCATGCTTAGGTATACGTCATAGCATTTGCTGCTGCTGTTTGCCAGGCATAGTGCTACTGAATTTTAAATTGTGTTACTCTGTTAAGCTAATTTTACTACTGACTTATTTTTCTTGCTACTGTACATTGGCTCATATTAGTTGTAATGTTGCATTGCTTGGTAATTTATATTTACTGTAGCTTGCTTTGCAATTTTCCATTTTTTTTGCATTGCTGTTTGTGTTAATTTGTTATGTGCTGCTGCATTGCCTCGTCCCTTAGTTTAGTATCTGAGCTCAGTAGATTTAAGTTAGCTTAAGAGGAGACTATATAAGAAACTAACTATTATAAATTTATAAGAAATGCATTGAGAAGCTATCAGAAAATGGTCTGGCAAAATAGAAAGGATACTGGACAGTGGAGAAAAACTATTATTGACAGAGGATGTGAACAGAATACAGAAAGCAGAGAGAAAAACTATTTTTGACAGAGGATGTGAACGAAATACAGAAGGCAGGCTTAGATAGGACTTTTGGGAATAATGATGAATGAAGGGAGATCTCCAAGAAGCAAAGAAAGTTTTGTTTGCAAAATACTGCAATGAAACAAACCCTGTCCTTTCCTTTTGTGTTATCCCACTATGTGTTTGGGTACCCTTGTGTATATATGTTCTTCCTGTCTTTATATGTTTACCTCATCAGACTTTTGTTGTAGAATTTTTCTCATACTCAGCTACATGAACTATGATGAGGAATACTGTTATCCTCAAATATAATTTGCGTTAATAATATGTTATTTACTTTGTAAAGATGTTAGACATTATTAATTCTGTTTTGTTTTAATGCTCATGTGTAAAGTTGATGTTTCAAAAGTTATTCTGATCTTTTATGTATTTACTTATGTCATAATTCCTGTAACACTGATGTATATGTTTATTTCTATTCTTTTGTAAAGCCCCTATTACTACAAACGTTACCTGTATTATTATGTTTTTAATGATGTGTTTTGTACCTTTGTTATTGTATTCTTATGTTATAAAATTGTAATTGTCACCAGTTCATGATATTATTAACTTGTTAGTTACATTGCACTGCACACGTTTCTGTTGGTCATAGTATATGGACAATATGTGAGAAGTAGGGACTGTTAGTGTTTGCACGTGTGTTAATAACTCAGCAAGGGACTGGATAACAGCATTGTTGGTTCTAAGGACAATTCCAAAAACTTTGTGAGTGCACAAGTGGTGGTTTATGGACTTGCTATATTATCCGCAAGACTCTTCAACGGTGATTGTGCACCTGCACAGTCACAACAGATGGCTGCTGGCTATCTCTCCAAGGACTACAGTGGGTCTGCATCTTTGATGACCCACCAGTACCATTATCTCTACAAGGACTACAGTGGGTCTGCATCTATGATGACCCACCATGCCATTATTTCTACAAGGACTGCAGTGGGTCTGCACCTCTGGTGGCCCACCAATACCGTAATCTCTACCAGGACTACAGTGGGTCTGCTCTGTGATGACCTACCTACCAATACTCTTCAAAATTTCGACTGACTCTGCTGTGGGTTTGCTCTGTTGTGGCCCATTACCTGTCTGCATGTCGAGAGTCAGCACTGTCTTTCCATTGGAAGGACAACACTACTTCTTCAAGACTGCATGGAACTCCACTACTTCCGTGTGCATTTTCTTTTACTGCTCAGACTTTGAGAAAAACACTGCTATTCTCCTGTTATGTACGATTAGGACTGTCTTTATGGACTGTGAGACAATTTTAGCTTTTGACCAACATTGTATCAGTAAGTGTGTGCATTTGATTTCTTTGTTATTGTAATTATGAAAAAAATTTTTCAAATCTGTATTGGCCATTGCCCAATCCAATTTGTAAAATTTTTTGTGGGGAGCATGGGGGCTATGTAAGTAGGCTGTTTAGGTTTTTTTATTGGTAACGCCACCTCTGTATGAAAATCACTGGCTGTGCAGTGTGCAGTCTGTGGGTAGTTTGCATTGTTGTCTGCCATTGTAGTGTTGGGCAGCGGCAGCTGGATGTGAACAGCACGTAGCGTTGCGCAGTTGGAGGTGAGCCGCCAGCAGTGGTGGATGTGGAGAGAGAGATGGCGGAGTTTTGAAATTTGTCATGAACTGCTATATTTATATATGATGATATCAAGGTAAATACATTGTTTGTTCTCTATTAATATCTTTCATTTGCTAACTATCCCTATCAGTAGTTAGTGCCTTCCATAGTTTGAATCTTTTATTTAGCTGGCAGTAGTGGCGCTCGCTGTATTGCAGTAGCTTGAGCAGCGAAGATTTTTGTGATGTAAGTGATTTGTGAAAGGTATAGTTTAATGTTAGTCAGGGCCATTCTTTTGTAGGGAATTTTGAAAGTCAGATTGCGTTGCGCTAACAAAATATTGTGTGTCAGTTTAAGGACAGTCTTGTATAATTGTTCAAAAGGGGACGTTTCAAACTCTACGCAATTGCTACTGATCTCACCCGTTAAGAGAAGGCTACTAGTCACTGTGTATCCGTGATGGGAGGCAATGTCTGATTTGGTATTCTCGGCACACTCTTGACACTGTGATCCCGGAATATTGAATTCCCTAACGATTTCCGAAAGGAAAGTCCAATGCGCCTAACTCCAGCTACCATTCCACTTTCAGTGTCTGTTAATTTCCTTTGTGCGACCGTAATCACGTCGGAAACCTTTTCAAATGAATCAACTGAGTACAAATGATAGCTCCGCCAATGCACTGCCATTTTATATCTCATGTACGTGATACTACGGTCGTCTGTGTAGGTGCATTTCACTATTCCATGGCTTCTGTAACCTCAGTGTGTAATGCTCATTAAATTTGTAAGGAATGGTAGGAGGAACAATGTTTTCGTAGGGTCGGTCTGTGGAGGGTAGAAGAGGAAATGAGTTTGCTAGGAAGAGTGGCAAAAGATCTGCCTAATGACAGTCCATGACTCCCAACAAACTGTAACACCCTGCGACTGCATCATCAAAGGCCAATCCGTAAGCAGCTGAGAGAAGGTGGTGGAGAGGCGTGTTTTGTATCACACCTTTCTTTATCCGACATAAATGAACTAGTATATCCAACGAAGGCAGATACATCGACTTATCTTTCGTAGATAGCTGTAGATAGGGCTTGCTCTGATTTCGTATCACAACAGATTTAACAGTTGTGTTGTCTGAGCAAACGACGATGGGCCAGAGTTGGAGAGAAACGAGATTCAAGTCGCTGTTTGGTCGCCCTGAATATGGTTTTCTGTGTAAACTGTGAACCACTGTTGGACAGGGACGTAACCGTCCCTTATAGGGTTTGCCTTCCACTTCGATACACCACACGATTTGCGTATCTGTAGCTCCATATAAGTCATACTTCACAAGATACTACGAATCACAAACAACGCTCCACGATGCAAACGCACCGTGGAGACATACATTTCGTAAGTTCCCCGATAACCATTACGAGGTAATCAAGAAACTTGCATGGAAATAGAGACATTCTAATAACCACTTCATTTCGAATCTGGTGTATTATCATCATGAAACAGCTGGAAGCACAGAAGGGCATCATCACTCTTTGATAAGGAAAGCTGACCTATAGCATGTTGCAAGCAAGAACACAGGCAACACGGCGTCAAGAAACCCTTGTATCTCAGACAATCTTTCATGCTAGCTATACTTACACAGCGTAAAATCAGGCTGCCATAGAGAATCTGAAAACACAATCACGAAGAAAGACCACAGGATAACCTACACTAATCTCTTTGATAATGAATTCGGCTTGTTAAAGGATCAAGACCGCTGCAGCTGGTTCACGAGGCATCGTAGGTTTACAACAACAACAATATCCGCCAGTATTTTTCAGATCAGCTCACACCCCGCTGCAGAGTGTAAATTCATTCTGGGAACAATCCCTTATGTTGTCGCTAAGCCAAGTTCCATCTGACAGGTCTGAATCTTGAAGAGTGTCCATCACCTTTTCTTCGACTGGCCATTTTGAAAAATAAAACTTTCGTAGTACCGATCGCCGGACCGAAATGATACGCCATTTAAAAAATTCCAACATATACCATATGCGAATTAGTATCTTTGCTCTTAGACGGTCACACATTTCTTCATAAAATTTGCATGTATATTTCCTTTGTTCTTCTTTTAGATCAAATCTACTATGATCGGGAGACCTCACTACTTGTGAGGCCATTTTTTGGAACGTTCTTCTTGTGGCTGTTTTTAAGGACTATTTTGTACTAATCGACATCTACATGTACGTCAAGAATTGGATCTTTTTGTCCATCAACTCCTTCAAAATTGGTCTGCCTAAAGAACTTTTGCCTCTTGGTGTGTATTGTTTTATGGATTTAGTGATTCTTCTATCTAGCATACAGTCTACAAGTTCTTTTCATCTTAACTGATATTGATTTATGATGCTAGTTATGTTTTGTATATTCGGTTCAGCTTGGATGTCATCTCTCCTTTTTTATCCATCAAAGTATATCCAGCCACTTTTCTAAGGAAATTCATCACAGATGTTTCTATTCTCTTTTCATCTCTCTTCTTAAGAGTCCAGTTTTCGCATCCATAGAGCAGTGCTGGTACAGCCATAACTTTATAGAATTTTAGTAGAGGATCTATATGGACTTTCTGTCCCAATATTGTGTGTTAAATTCCACAGAAATAGTTAGAGGTCTAAATTATTTTGTATTTCATTGTTTGCTCTGTATGTAATAAAGCACCCTAAATCTTTTATGTGTTAATTTACTCGACGATCTGTCTGTCAACTTTAATCTTAAATTTTATGCTAATGATACTCTAATACAAATAACATAGAGGCCTCTATCGTCCTTTCCTCATCTCATAATGTTTACGACGACATCTGCGTCCATTCGGCATCAAAACACAATAACTGTAGCTCTCCCTAAAGAGTACTGAAAGTTTCACGTGGTTTGGTTTGTAAAACCACAAAACCTCCAACACCAATATAGCTGCGGATAGGTTATTTCCACGTCTTGTATTTGCTCTTCATTAGGTGCGAGGAATGCTCTCTTTAGTGGCCCAGGAAAGTACCGGAAATGGTCCCAAGAACACCAAAGCGGAAATTAACTGTAATATAAAACACTGCGTTTAAAATCTTAGATTTCCTTTAAGTCTCGAAAGTATGACATGAGGTACTGGCGCAAGTAAAGTGGTCAGGACGTGTTGTCAGTCAGTCAGTCAGGAGAGCGCTGACTGCGAAAGGCAGTGGCCTGAGAATCGAGTCCCCGGCAGGCACACGGTTTTAATCTTCCAGGAAGTTTCAAAACAATGGTAATTTTCCCATTACTGAAACAGCTTTGTATCCACGTGCAAGCTGTCGCTGATGGCCGCATCATTTCTCCAATAGCTCTGACATCCATCTAACCGAGGGTAGTCAACCTTTTTCACATATTGCCCACTGTTGTATATCTGTTAGCAGTAAAATTTTCTGGCCTCCCACCAGTTCCACTGTAAAGGTCATTTATAAAGTACGAAAGTAACTTTACATTGTAAAAATTTAGAAGCAGATTCAAAGAAAGTTAAAGTATATAATAACAATAATTACTAAATTTTACGAAAACGTAACGAAAAAAGGAGAAAATACGGCAACAATGCAGATTACACCAGAAAAATCACTGAACAACCACTCCTAGATCCAGAAACATTCTGCTGTAAAATATTCTTTTCTACAGGATAACAATTATTGAACTGTATGAAATGGAATCGTCATAACTTCTGAACCATTTTCGTTAGGACGTTCAAACCGCACTGTTGGCCGCGGGGCATGATGGGAATTAGTGTGTTTTGGTTTAACGACGAAGCCCACTTTAATTTGGATCAGTTTGTAAATAAACAAAACTAGCGCATTTGGGGGACTCAGAACCAGCATTTCGCGGTCAAGAAGTCTCTCCACCCTTAACAGGTGACTGTAATGTGCAATGTCCAGTCATGGAATAATCTGTGCGACATTCCTTGATGACTTGGTGACTACCGCACGATACGTGAAGGTTCTGGAGATGAATTCATACCTATTACCTAAAGTAACCCTGATTTCGACAGGGTGTGGTTCATGCAAGACGGATCTCGGCCCCATCGAAGCAGGAGAGTGTTTGATGTCCTGGATGAGCACTTCGAGGAGGGCATTCTGGCTCTGGGGTATCCAGAGGCTACTGCCATGGATCTCGATTGGCGGCCATATTCTCAGGATCAGAACACACACGATTCCTTTTTGTGGGGCCATATTTAAGACAAAGTGTACAGTAATAACCCCAAAGCCATTGCTGAGCTGCCATTCAGGAGGTCATCGACAACATAGATGTTGCGACACTTCAGCGGGTCAGATAGAATTTCACTATTCGTCTGCTCCACATTATCGCCAACGTGTCACAACGTAAATAAGAATACCTGTAGCGACGTTTTCATGCTGAATAAAGTGCGTGCACGTCACAGTTTGGAACTAATTTACGTATTTTCTCGTTTAGTTCAATGATTGCCACCTTTTAAGTCCGAGTCAAAACCACCTGGAAACTAGTGCCCCCCACCCCCCAATCTCCCCCCTCCCCACACACACATACAAAATACTTTCGTACGTTAGACCCTTGCATGAGGAAGGAATTAGCGGAACTGCTAGGAATGAAGAGAAAACAACACCCAAATCAAGTGAGATAAGGGTAACAGTGATGATATTGTAATGGTTAGCACAGGCCGTGACGTTTCGAGTTCACCAGCTTAGTTTAGAAACACTCAGCTGTATGAAGTTCATATATCAAGAATCCTGATAGACTGAGATCCTGGGCCATGTGGTGGCGGCGACAGCTTCGGTCAGGTTGTTCTCAGTTGAAAACAGCTAGCTGGGGTCCATAGTTTGACGGATTGAGTCTAGCGAATAACCGAGACCATGATGACTTGCACACATTTATTCAGCACTATATACATTATAAGACCAGACTAGCAGTTTACTATCCATATATCGTAAGATGTCTAAGGACCCAATTTCTGCGGACCGACTTCACCCCAGTGGATGAGCGGCAAAGCCTGCGTGCTTTTGGCAGGCCGATGGCCGTGTTTATGAGCTGCGATGATCAGCGACCTTCGGGAGAGACTGTGAGAAATCGAACGGTAGTGTTCTTTTGCTGAACCCTGGCCGCAGTTCGCTCAAGTGTACTAGCGCTATCTACAGTATCTGATGTCGGTTACAATGATCTTGATCGCTGTGTCTTGAAGTCTTCTGTGCGATACCGAACCGTTTGGAGGCCTTTGATATGACTGAACTGTACATAACAGGCTGTCCTTCACGTTCGCTGCAAAATAGGTATCATCAGTCTTCTAAAGGACTTGATGGGGCCCACCATGAATTTCTCTCCTGTACAAATCTTTTCATTTCAGAGTAGCACTTGCAACCTACGTCCTCAATTACTTGCTGGATTATTCCAAACTATGTCGTCCTCTACAGTTTTTACACTCTACAGTACCAAAGAGCTTACTCCCTGATGCCTTAACAGAAGTCCTACAATCCTGTTCTTTCTTCTTGTCAGTGTTTTCCATATATTCCTTCCCTCGACGAGTCTGCGGAGAACTCCTCATTCCTTACCTTAATCAGATCACCTAATTTTCGATATTCTTCTGGAGCACCACATCTCAAATAGGTGTTACGCAATGGAAACCTCGTATCTCCATTTTGTTGAATTTTACGGGAGAAGCAGAAAACAGTTTAATAAAAAATGTATAAAGCGATACAGATAATGTTGCTACATGTGTAACTATATAGTAGAAGCCTAGTTATCGACAGAGTGCAGAAATCCATGCACTTTCAAATCTCTCTTTGATAATGGAGTTACTCTTTACTGGAATTACGAGCTTTTCACAGAGAGATGGAGTTATGAGGTTTTGCTTCGACACTTTCTGTTCCGGTTTTCCCGAAGTCCCTGTTTCATTACCGTACAATGCTGTGCTCCTAATGCACATTCTGAGCATTTTCTTCCTTCAACTAAGGCCTATGTCTGGTGCTAACAAACTTCTCTTGTCAAGAATGCCCTTTTTGCCAATGCTAGTTTGCTTTTTATGTCCTCCTTGCTCCGTCCGTCACAGGTTATTTTGCTGACTCGGTAGCAGAATTCCTTAACTTCGTCTATTTTGTGATTCCCAATTCTGATGTTTTCTCGCTGTCCTCATTTCAGGTACTTCTTATTCTTTCGTCTTCCTTCGAATAAATCTCAATCTACATTCTTTACTCACTAGACTTTTCACTCCATTCAACAGACCAGGTAATTCTTCTTCAATTTAACTCAGGATAGCACTGTCATCAGCGAATCATATCGTCGATGTCCTTTCACCTTGAATTTTAATTCTACTCTTGAACCTTTCCTTTATTTCCGTCATTGCTTTTTCGATGTGTAGACTAAGCAGTATGACCAGAACATTACAGCCCTGCCTTGCACCCTTTTTAATTCGAACGTTTCGTTCTTGGTTTGATGTCTTATTGTTCCATCATGATTATATATTATTTATTATTATTATTATTATTATATATTATTATTATTGTTTATTACCCGTCTTTCTCTTAAGCTTTCCCCTACTTTTTCCAAAATCTCGAACATCTTGCATCATATTACATTGTCGAACATTTTTTCTAGGTCGATGAATGCTACGAGTGGGTCTTTGCTTTTCTTCAGTCTTGATTCCATTATCAACCGCAACTCAGAAGTGCCTACGTGACTTGGATTTCTGCATTACTGAATTTGCCTGAACACTTTTTTCTTCTGCTACCCACGGTTTCTTCACAGTTACCTTTCTTATACCTACTTTTTCGTTTCCAATTTCTGTGATTGCCCTTTTTAGAGATATCTACTTCCCTTCAACTGAAATATCTAATTAGTTATTTATTATATCACAATCTATAGTCTCATTTCAAGTGTATGTCTTCATTCCTTAGACCTTTCGTAAACCCACTGCTTCTTCCTGACTAGTCTCTCAAAGTTCAAAATACTATTCATCATTACAAAATTGTAATCTGAGTCTATATCGGTTGCTGGGTATGCCTTACAATATAACATCTGTTTTCGGTATCTCTGCCTGACCATGATGTAATTCAACTGAAATCTTCTGTATCTGCCAGCCTTTTTCAATTACAGCTCCTCCTCTTGTGATTCTTGAGCGGAGTATTCGTTATTACCAGCTGAAATGTATTGCGGAACTCAATTAGTCTTTCTCCTCTCTCATTTCTATTACCAAGTGCATATTATCCCGTAACCCTTTCTTCTATTCCTTCCCTTACAACCGCATTCCTATTCACTTTGACCGTTAGATATTTATCTCCCTTTACGTACTGAATTACTCATATCCTCAGATACTTTCTCTTTCCCTTCGTCTTCTGCTTGCGACGTCGGCATGTATAACTGAACTCCTTTTATCAGTGTTGTTTTCCTTTCGATTCTGATGATAACAACCATGTCACACATGTTCATAGTAACTCACTTTCTGCATCATTTTCCTATCCATAACAAGCCCTATTTCTATTATACCGTTTTCTCCTGCTGTGGACATTGCCCTATACTCGTCTGGCCTGAAAACTTTTTTTTGTGTGATGTAATTACAAATTTACAGTGTTCGGAGTTTTTCCTTTGTTTGTACTGTAGAAATCCGCTTCTGACCAAAGTTCATGATTCTAGGCCAATGAGAAGTACCTTAGAGGTTTGATGAGTGACTTTGCGAGTATAAAAATGTGTGACGTACATGTATGTTAAGTTTGCATTGACTTAGAAGCTAACATTCATTACAACGGAAAGGTCCTATAGCTCTTAGTATGTGACTTAATTTTCAACTTGATACGTCAATCTGTTCGCGAGAGAAACGGTCTCAACAGACGGACAAACAGAGAGTTAAATAAGAAATGACAAAAATAAAATACTTTTGTGTGATATAAGTACAAAGTAACAGTTTTCGGATTTTTCCATTTAGTCGTTCTGTGTAACTTCCTTCTTTGCTAAATTTCATGATTCTAGGCCCAGTGGATGTACCCTACAGGTTTTGATACGTGATTTGTTGAGTATCAAAACATGTGACATTAATGGCCCTACCTTTTGATTGCATTAGCTTAGAAGCTTCAGGATGTTACACCGCCAAGGTAACTTTAGGGGCCTTAGTATGTGATATAAATTTGAACTGCATACATCAACCTGTCACTGTGAAAGAGGGTTTTTAGCAATAGGACAGCCAGACAGACAACGAAGTGATACTATGTGTGTTCCGTTTTCACCGATTGGGGTACGGAGCCATAAAAAAGATATTGACTAAACTGACACTACACAATTTAAGCGATAAAATGTTGTAAAAATACTCTGAAAAATATTGAATTGTATCCTTGTACTCGAAACCTGCAACGAATTAAGGTTCTTCTTTACCGTATTAAGATACTCAGCAGTACAGCACAACGTTAAGACAGTAATTTTTTGTACGAATACGTCTGACGTTTACGCGTAACACTAGCATGGAGACGCTATTATTTCTGTGCTAAGAGTGCAGAGTTTGATGCCAGCAAAAGCTTGCGATCTGCTTGTTGCACATGAGATCGTTAGCTACTGGGACAAGACCCGCCTTCTTCTCGCAGGGCAACCAGCTTATATTATTTTCACAGTGTCTGGTTGTTACTATGGAGCACAAAAAATTTGCGAAGCTGCGGTTGGCAACGAGCGTATACCGTCCACAATTGCCCGAATTCAACCGACTTTCGCCGATAAGAAAACGGTCACCTTACAGTGTGCGATTAGCAGCCGTTGCTATCTGAGAAATGCACGAAAAGCAATTGTTCTATAGGTAACTGACTGTCTATTGGTGGGTGCTGGTTTTCTCAGAAGCCACACAGGTCCAATAAGCGTTCGTAAAAATAAATAAATTTGCCACTTTGCTGTTGACGTGTATGCGATGGGTATGGAACGCGGTGACAGGTTAGTCAGTTTGTGGCTGGAATTAAGGGCGCGGATTTTACGCAGTACGATGAATAAGCTTTTATTGATAGGTCGAAAAGCAGGTAACTCTAGATTTGTAAGCGAGGAAAGATTAGCTGTACCGCGAAGAAAGAGAGCCGGACGAAACGTTAAAAAGAAATGTCTGTGTCGTAGGGTAGCAGTACAGTGACTCTTACCAGGTGTTATTGTTTGCTGCTGTGTAGTTACACCGTCAGTTTGTTCACGGCGGTTACTTTGTTCTATGTTTCCTTGACTATGATTTTGTTGGCTGATACAAACGTGTCACACTTGTTTTGGTGGACTCAAAGAATTCAGAAGAAGATTCAAAGATTTATGAACAGAAAAGAAAAGAGACAAGATCGGTCTGATGTACATGTTACTTGTCAAAGAAAACTAAGTAGCCTGCAATCGTAATAGTTAAAATTATTTTGTCTGGGCAACTAAAGCAGTTAGACTTGAAATTCTGCGTTAATTCTATCATCTTGAATAGCAGAACAAGTATTTGGTAAGCAGAGCGGAATCGTGAACATTTTCCCACACAAGCGACGTATCATTTGGCGCCCCCCTCCAACCCCTGCTCCGATTTTCCTCGTACGCTTTCACCCGTGTCAGTTTTCAACATAAACTGTGATACACACTGCATAGTAATCTCGAATTTGAGCGCCCTATCAACCGGGCACCATAAGCGGCCGCCAATAATTATCATGCGGCGTCTATAGAAATTTACCAGATATTCTAGCTTCTGGTGTTGCTCTTGGCTTGCTGCTCTAAACGGTGGCTTTCGTTGCCTTAACCAGGCCCTGTTTGGCAGGCATCATGATGTTACTTCATGTTAAACAGTGGCGACAGCAACACGATAGATAAATATCAGAGGTGTACGCATTCCGCTTTTAACCTGTCCATACTTTCCAGTTAACCAGGCACGCAATCTGCAGTACTTTACCAGCAAAGCTTGCAGTTGCTTTATTTCCATGAAAGCCTAGCTATGCCCAACCATAGCAGGCCAAAGGAATCTTGCTTGCCTGCCCGTCTTCCCCGTGTGCTACGCTACGAAGCAGTTCATTCTGTATGCTTACATTGTAGGGTTCGGAACCTGATGAACACTTTTTTTTACTCGAGTAGCTAAGACGAGGCTTTAGTAAATATGTATCGATTTTGACTCACTGTAGGCCAGAAAAATGGTGAATTTTATTTGTCCGCTTTTTCCTTTTTCTTTTTGGCATATTTTGGCCTTATTTATTTGTTTCGACATGAACGGTTTTCTCTGCAACTTCACACCCTTTCGACTAGTGTTGGCTAGCCTCAGTTCGAACCATGATCAGGTCACCTCTAATACATGTTACCTGTCGTAAATAGATCTCTGAAAGTCGAGGTCCTTTGAAGCTAAGAAGCTGGAGGTATTTATTATACTGTAACGACCACTAAAGTTAGATTTGGAAGTTTAGTTTTTGCAACATTAGTCTGTTATCCTTGGTGTGTTCCAGCCAAATATGATCTCAGTATATCCGTTTCTAATTGAATTGTGAAGTATGTGTGTATCGGGTTCGCCGAATTTATTCTAAGTAGCCAAAATAGTTAATTTTAAATTCCTCAAGTGCATTTCAGAAAGCACGAAGTCCATTTATCGTTTGTTAGCCTAAAAAGTAAATGTCTGACACAAGAACCTTTTCTTTCAGCCTAAACTTTCTTCGACTACGTTGCATACCACCAGAATGTAGTTTGGTTGGATTGGGGGTTGGGTTGTTTGGGGGAGGAGACCAGACAGCGAGGTCATCGGTCTCATCGGATTAGGGAAGGACGGGGAAGGACGTCAGCCGTGCCCTTTCAAAGGAACCATCCCGGCATTTGCCTGGAGAGATTTAGGGAAATCACGGATAACCTAAATCAGGATGGCCGGACGCAGGATTGAACCGTCGTCCTCCCGAATGCGAGTCAAGTGTGCTAGCCATTGAGCCACCTCGCTTGGTAAATGTAGTTTTTAATCACGCACTGAGCCATATTGGTTTCCTGTTTGAGTCAATGTTTCCCCTAAATTTAGACACCTCGCTCGGTAAATGTAGTTTTTAATCACGCACTGAGCCATATTGGTTTCCTGTTTGAGTCAATGTTTCCCCTAAATTTAGAAACCTATTCACCGCTAAATGGCTTCAAGTCCTTAGCACGCATTTCCACACAGTAGTCAGCCACGAAGTCTTGGCCTTCCTTAGAAATATTCACGGAGTGAGGAAACTGTTGGTCGAATTTAGAAACATATTCGAAATTCCCGAATGATTGTTTAGTAACTTTTTACACAGTTTGCAATGCGAGACACCTACTGACTTATTACAAGCTGCCTCATAAATAAACGACAGCTTTTCCTCTACTGGACTTGGGCTCTCTTTCTTGACTGGTATATATTCCCAAATTCTTAATTTCTCTTCACTCTCCTTTAAATCTGGTTTGTTCATTTTGTTGCTCCCACCGTTATGATAAATGAGCCGCAGTGAAACTACGTATGCAGATTACGTGGCTAGTCTCGTTAGACCGATAGAGCAGCCTGTTGTCAGGTGCAGCAGGCTGAACGGGTCCCGTGAAGCTTTCCAAACTTGGGGAAACCGAAATTTGACTGCTTTAATCACTGTGCTTCAGTACAGGGATTGACTAGACTTTACGGAACAAAGTGACATTGATTTGTAAATCGATAAATATTTTAAAAATGAGTATATTACTTTGAGGAATCGTAATTGCCTTATTATTGGTTAATTCTTGGTGATATCTGATTAACTATGGAAAGATATCCGATTGCTGGTTTTCTTGTAGTCTATAACGAAGAAAATGTAATTCATGTTGCTACCCCATAACAACCATTGGAAGGGATATATCGCTCGTGTATTGAGTTAAGGTGGGTGCAGGATACTTCGTGACTAAATCTCATGCCGATTCTAGAACTCATCAGTCTTTTATACTCAATTAACTGAGTAGAACTACGGCTTCCAGAGAATCTTTGATTGTATTTCCGTGTACTGCGTTTCGATACGTCATATTCGTCTTCCCACAGTGGTTTTCCTCTTCTGTGTAACACAGTCACTAGTTCATGTGGTAGTACTTAAATGCCTTGAAAGGTGCCCTTTCAAGCCGTGGTCTTCATTGGGTTATCGACTATTTCGTTATAGATAATGTCAGCGTGTTATTTGATCCACGTAAATTTTACCTCCAACGTTAGATTTTCGTTTCCACTGGTGACTTCCGTAATGTCCATTATCTGTGGGTTAATTTTCTTCAGTAGTGACTGGATCTGCATACCTACGAACAAGCTTCGACGATCCGTTATATTAAAATACGTTTTACTGTGCCGTTCTGTATCAAAAAACAGAACTCTCACCTTGAAGCGAAATCACTTCTTTGTAAGCCGAATCTGAACACTCTGCCATTACCTCTAGTTTTGGAGCCGTCCATGTATTTCACGAAATACTCCGGGAGAGTATCAGCAGTTCACCTTCTTGATAGTTGCTCTGCGAATATTATTGTTGGAAAACAGAAACATAGGCTTTCTCTACATTGTTTAGCGTGATAAGAATATCAGAACGTTCGCATTGGGTAAAGATTACACAAAATTTGCTTCAAATCTACGAATCTGATGGATAATTCTACTTTTGGGCTGTATACATTCTCTGGCTCTTTGTACTACTTTCATTTCCCCGTATCTCAGATTACGAAGCAGGTGGACACCGACACTGAGTACTGAGTGGAAAAATATTGTTTTCAGGTGAGCACCCGTTCAATCCATCGAATGGTATTTGGAAAGAAGTCATTTTTCAGAGCCGCCACGACCTGCTCATGAATAAATGTATGTAGATACCAATTTCATTCATCTCTTCGTCATCAGATTCGATAATTCTTTTACGGCAGTCTGTATGGTAAAGTTCACAGTACGGCGTCAAATAAAATGAAACGCATCCTGTACCACTGCCGTCAATGGTAAAGTGCATCTTAGATTTATTACGTCGATACTTTGCTATGAACCACAGATATTGAAAGGTTGCCTACTGTTGTAACAACCAAACCTACACCACATTATAAGGTTAATAGCTTATATTTGGTATTCAATATAAGTGATGTGACCTGCGCGGGATTAGCCGAGCAGATGTTTGTAACTGTTAAGGAATCAGGGTTTCACGGTACAGTTTTTGAATGTTAGTCTCTTTCACTCATTATGAAGTCGAGTTCCTACCATAACCTCCTTACGAAAGTTGTGTTTTATGATTGTGGGTCGCCACACTGCACTTACCAGAACACATGTGCTCAAAAGTAAAGCATGACGTGCTTAGCATTGCTGCTTTTCCTTGCATTGCTCTGGGAAATGTTTCTTTTCTTTAGCTGATTTGCTGCTGCCCTACATTTTTATTTTCACCACTTGCGAGCAGTACCGAGGTTTTGTTGCCACATGAAACGTCACAAAATTATTATCAGGGTCTAGTCTATTTCATATCTCATTACTTTGTGCATCACCAAACATTTGGAATTTCATTTAATCAGTTTGTGTATATTAACATACAGGGCATTTTTACAAGTGTAACTACCGTGTAAGTACCAAGTTTTCGTTGCCACATGATGAGTCACATGTGTTTATGTAAAGTTTATTTTAGATCTCATTTACTTGGTGTATCATCTAATGTTTGGAATTTTACTTAATTTGCATACATTAACATACACGGCATTTTTACAAGTGTAACTCTTATGTTTTATGTTGTTCCTGTGTGTAGTTGTTGTAAACTAAGCTGGTTTCCTATTTTTAAATTTTTGTATGTGTCTGTGTTGAACGTGAACCTGAACAGTGCAAGTGGTGAGATCATGTGAACAGTACCTAACAAATTAAATAGCCAACTGTCTGAAATTGAATAACTGTATTACAATTAATCTTTCACCAAAAATATTTAGAAAATGTAAAACTGTATACTAAATAAGCTATCCTGTGAAATTGTGTGGTGCAATAAACGGGGAGAAAATTTGTGATGTCACAGCATCTAACTTGCAGTTTCAACACACAAAACGAACAGAATATATGTTGTACATAAAATTACAAAACGTGTGTTGAAAGAAAAACTGTGCAAATTGCTTTTATTAAAAATACCATGTAAATTAATGTAGGCAAACTGACTGAATACAATGCCAAACATTAAATGATGCATACGCGAGCGTAACACTGCACTGTAAGTATGAGACTGTCTGACCAAGTAAATGACGTTTGAACTAAACTTTACCCAATCTAATAATAATTTCAAATGCAAAGCTTGACCGTGAATGATTTAACTGTGTCTTGACTGTAATGTTAAATTGGCTCCAGTAGATTTTATGACTTATCATCTGACAATCGAAACTCGGAACTGCTCGAGAGTCTCTGTATGTCCATCTTTTAAAAAATGGTTGTGGGACTCGGCTGATTGATAGAAGCTGTCAAATTAAATATCATTCAGCCGTCAATTTTCAACCTTATTTTATTTGGCAACCAGTTTCAGCATTTTACTACGCCATCTTCAAGCCCCTGACTGACGTGTAGGAAGATTCCATCTCGTTTCTGGTCAAAATAGGGGACAGCAATACTAGAATTAGTAGATTTCTGCTTGCTATAGCGATCACTTCAACTATCATCTTATGATCATGGTCCATGATCCACAAATGCTAAGTTAATTATTTAAGTGCATGTCTACTTGCTGTCAATCTTTTTCAGTCTTCAAATTTCGCTTTTGCTAGGTCTATTTTTGCTAATATTGACTCCAAAATTTTTAAATGAAGTGTCAAACTTTACTATTCCACAATCTAATGTCAGATCTTCATTCTCTCCTCCAGTAACCGAAGTAGTTCGTGTTCTCTAAATTGGAATTTAAGCATTATTTCTGATGTTCTCTGTGCAATTTTCTGATCATGTCATTCATGTCATCCTCATCCTCCGCAAAACTGACTTATTCAGTAGCAAAATGCAACGAAAAGATCTTCTACTTCTAGATCCACATACATTCACCGCAAGCCACAGTACGGTGCATGGCGGATGGTACCACGTATCATTGCTAGAACTTTCCCGTATCACTCGCAAATGAAGCGAGGGAAAACGGCTTTCTATATATCTCCCTATGGGCCCTAATTTCTCTTATCTTATCTTCGTAGTCATTGCGTTGTAACGTCACCGGTTTTTCTAGTTGGTAGTTGGTAGATTAATATTGATCGGCCCTGGCTAAAACTCGGCGAAGTCGGTAGAGCGATGATACTGTTATTAGGTAAAGACGAGTTTACAAAAAACAGTGCTGAACTGAACTCTCGACCTCTGCGTGATATTTACTTCACCAATTGTGACCAATACTACGCTACTCGTCGTAATTACCTCGTTTATATTCGATGGTTTAACAGTTGCTATAAAAATATTAATGATAAGTTCAATTTAGTTCCACCGACACCAACCTTCCCATAGTTTGGTTGTAATTTCAAATCTCTAATAAGTCGTAACATTGCGATTGCTTCCTAACGTCAAAGAGTTTCTATATATGCGCCGGGAGCTTCGGTCAAATATGATCGCAGCTCACAAAAGATCACAGTTATGTCTATAAACCGTTTTGTAATTTGGAGTCAAATGCGTAAATTGACACGAAGGGTTAGTTTATTTCACAATAACAATCACTTCCTAACAAGGCCGTGAGGAAGAAGCTTTCCCAGGTGGGTGGGTGGGTGGGGGGGGGGGGGAATTTTTAAATTATCTGCTTTAAAACAATTGCCAAGTTCCATAGTCCATTTGCAATTACGAATGAAGTTAATTGTCTATTACTGTTCAATGCCTAACTAGAGTTGAGTTCGAGTTATCTAATTAAAAAGTTCACTTCAGTCTAATATAAGGTAGTCCTCTATCTGAATTCTAAACGATGTTATAGTTGAAGTCAATGTTTCGTTTCAATGCGTCATAGTAAATAGCAATTATCAATCCTCGAAAAGCAATCTAACTGCGCCTACATATACGAGTATTCAAACAAGTCTGACCAGTTTTGGCTAACTCTCGTAACGTAGTGACAACGGATCAAATTTTCCTTAGCCATTACTCACGATTCTCAAAGAGTACTCACACGAAGTATTCTTTGAGATCGTTGGTTCTACTTTGCTAATTTAATTATAATGATTTTGCGATTTACAATGATTTTGAGTTTGAGTTTATATAGGCTAAGGTTCTTGTTTGAATTACTGGTTATTATCAAAATAATAGTGTTAAATGGAACTTTGGTTACTTGTTCACTTTTCATGGAATTTCGAACTTGTTTTGGGGAAATTTTTGGGGTATTGGTTGCTATTTTTTGCTTTTCCATTTTTGTCCGAGGAAGTGGCATTACAGCGTGAAATGTTTATGGACGGCAGTGGAATCGTTCTTCAATCAGCCTCAAAAGTCGAGTTCTCTAAATTTTCTCAATATTTCCACGCCGTCTTCTCTCCAGGGATTCACACTGGTGCTAAACTGTTCGCATTGACCCTGTGCCCATAGTCATGTTGTACAAATGGTGAAGATGTCTTAGTTATTGACGACGCCTTTGGCACAATTGTTTTATTAATCTCCATTGCATGACGTAATTATAGATGTTTTACTTCTGATGAAGGTATATTTATATGTACCGAAACCTTGATCAAGAATTTTAATAAAAATTTTTATCCTGCAACTGTTTTGGCTGTCATCCTTTATCGCGAAGTTTCACATTTAAGTTCACGAAGTATCTCCGTAAGAACTGCGAGCTGATCGAAACTACCACAACAAATCTAGCAGCATGACTGAATCGCTTCGATATCTTCCTTTAATACTCATCAAACAGGTAGAAATTTTGACCATGTTATCTTGTACCTTTCTACAGACAGTTAACGCCCACACGTTCCCGTATACCACAGCGTCATCAGCAAACAGGCGCAAAAACAGGCGCAAATTGCTGCCCACCCTATCCGTCAGATGATTTATGTACACAGGATGACTCTTATTAACTTAACAAAAACCGGAAACGACTTAGATGACGCTGAGACAAGTAATTTAATATAACAGACATAGGGCCCCTGTTTTGAACACAACCGAGGTAGATTTTTTTCTACACGTCGGTAAGGGGTCTGAAGATCGGGCAGTAAAACGCTGAAACTGGTTGTCAGATAAAAAGAGGTTGAAAATTGATCCCTGAAAGGTACTTAATTTGACATCATGTGCTCGAAAGTGGTGAACTGTTTTGCGAAACTCTGATTTCGCAACAATTACAACTATATTTACAGAAATTATTTCTTATTAAAAAAATATTTTTATGCCATATAATGCGTTACTGAAATGGTAAATGAGTGGTGGAACTATAATTCTGGGTATAGGCCACGTGAACAGATAATTATGTTTCTTCACGTCTGGACAATCAAACTAGCTTGGCCCAAACCAATAAAGAAAAATCACCGAAAATCTACCTTACACAAACTCATAAATTACACTACTGGCCATTAAAATTGCTACACCAAGAAGAAATGCAGATGATAAACGGGTATTCATTGGACAAATATATTATACTAGAACCGACATGTGATTACATTTTCACGCAGTTTGGGTGCATAGATCCTGAGAAATAAGTACCCAGAACAACTACCTCTGGCCGTAATAACGGCCTTGATACGCGTGGGCATTGAGTCAAACAGAGCTTGGATGGCGCGTACAGGTACAGTTGCCCATGCAGCTTCAACACGATACCAGAGTTCATCAAGAATAGTGACTGGCGTATTGTGATGAGCCAGTGGATCGGCCACCATTGATCAGACGTTTTCAATTGGTGAGAGATCTGGAGAATGTGCTGGCCAGGCCAGCAGTCGAATATTTTCTGTATCCAGAAAGGACCGTACAGGACCTACAACATGCGGTCGTGCATTATCCTGCTGAAATGTAGGGTTTCGCCGGGATCGAATGAAGGGTAGAGCCACGGGTCGTAACACATCTGAAATGTACCGTCCACTGTTCAAAGTGCCGTCAATGCGAACAAGAGGTGACCGAGACGTGTAACCAATGGCACCCCATACCATCACGCCGGGTGATACGCCAGTATGGCGATGACGAATACACGCTTCCAATGTGCGTTCACCGCGATGTCGCCAAACACGGATGCGACCATCATGATGCTGTAAACAGAACCTGGATTCATCCGAAAAAATGACATATTGCCATTCGTGCACCCAGGTTCGTTGCTGAGTACACCATCGCAGGCGCTCCTGTCTGTGACGCAGCGTCAAGGGTAACCGCAGCCATGGTCTCCGAGTTGATAGTCCATGCTGCTGAAAACGTCGTCGGACTGTTCGTGCAGATGGTTGTTGTCTTGCAAACGTCCCCATCTGTTGACTCACGGATCGAGACGTGGCTGCACGATCCGTTACAACCATGCGGATAAGATGCCTGTCATCTCGACTGCTAGTGATACGAGGCCGTTGGGATCTAGCACGGCGTTCCGTATTACCCCCCTGAACACACCGATTCCATATTCTGCTAACAGTCATTGGATCTCGACCTAATCGAGCAGCAATGTTGCGGTACGATAAACTGCAATCGCGATAGGCTACAATCCGACCTTTATCAAAGTCGGAAACGTGATGGTATGCTTTTCTCCTCCTTACACGAGGCATCACAACAACGTTTCACCGGGCAACGCCGTTCAACTGCTGTTTGTGTATGAGAAATCGGTTGGAAACGTTCCTTATGTCAGCACGTTGTAGGTGTCGCCACCGACGCCAACCTTGTGTGAATGCTCTGAAAAGCTAATCATTTGCATATCACAGCATCTTCTTCCTGTCGGTTAAATTTCACGTCTGTAGTACGTCATCTTCGTGGTGTAGCAATTTTAATGGCCAGTAGTGTACGTGCGAGCATGCAATATAGTGACATTATCTGAAAATCTTCACACTTTTCAAATCCGTCGTTACATAATGATATTTTCAATTCGCAACATCCGCTCCATTCTCATCGCTGTGTTCTGTTAGATTTTTAGACAGCACGGCAGAATGACCAATACCCGACTCGCTCACATAACTTCTCTCTGAACGCCACAAGCAACGACAGTGCTACTGACAACCCAAGGTCATATTGGTTGTACGCATAAGCCCTGTGGCGTAACGTATTGACAACTGAAGACGTCTGTTCGAAAAATATCCAGTGTAGAAATATGAAATAAGATACATCAAATAAAAATAGAGCTCACATCACTTTCAGTGAATACCAAAAAATAACCTAATAACCTTACAACGTCCAGTAAAGCTACATGGATGCGTCATTACGCTATCATTTTCCTAGTGCTCTTCTAAAGTAAGTGCTAGTTTCCTGATCCTGACAGTGATTTAATAACCGAGAGAATCGCGCAGTCACTGTGACGAGGCGACATCTGCTCTTGGCTCGCGCTGGGATCTTACGTAAAAGTGCTTACGTCTGCGGTGACCTCGGTGTGGTGCGAAGCGGTGCGACGGCGAGACGCCGCGATGAGGAGGATAAGGAAGGGGCGGTTCGCCTGCTATGCAAATGGCGGGCAGGCGCTGGGAACCCGGCGTGACCGCGTTTGCAGGCGCGACGGAGCGCAAACAGCACGCGGTACGTGGCCGGTGTCACTTTTTTATACGCGCCTATTAGCGAGTAGGAGAATAAAGCATGCGTGCTTCGCATTCAGTACGTAGTACGGCGTAAAAAACCGGTGAATGGCCTAAAGACTGGACCGCATATGTTCCGCTTCCTCTTCACAAAACAGGTTCAGTTATGGGACCGTTCCAGTTTTCGAACTGCAGCATTAAGGGGGGTAGGACGTCAAACGGGCCGACTTGGAGCAGGAAAGGCACCACAGGACAATTTAATTTCCACTGTTTATACTTTTACAAATAAATTCATAAAACTTTGTCAGCATGACCAGGAACGATTTAGAACTCACACTCATAGCAGTGGAAGTTCGAAAACATAACGAAATAATTTTCTTTACATGTGAAAGTTCATCATTTTTTTTTCACTCACTAATGGCTGCATTTGTTGCTATAGGTACACTTTTCTTCATAAGTAAGAGAGATTCTTATATGAATTTTGCACAGCATACAAACCATACTTAAAGGTGTATGAAACTATAGAATTTTCCACTCCTATTAAAAACTGTGGTAAAAATTGAGGTAATTAACTATACAATTTGTGTTTTTTCTAAACATGAAGATTAAAATATAACAGCTCATTCGTTTTTTCATAAATTAAATAAATTCTATAGTTTCATACACCTGTAAGTACGGTATGTATGCTGTGCAAAATTCATCGAAGAATCTCTCTAACTTATGAAGAAAAGTGTACCTATAGCAACAAATGCAGCCATACGTAAGTGAAAAAATGATGAAGGTTCACACGCAAAAAAAAATATTTTGCTATGTTTTCGAACTTCCACTGAAATGAGTTCAAAAATGGCTCTGAGCACTATGGGACTTAACAGCTGTGGTCATCAGTCCCCTAGAACTTAGAACTACTTAAACCTAAGTAGCCTAAGGACATCACACACATCCATGCCCGAGGCAGCATTCGAACCTGCGACCGTAGCAGTCGCGCGGTTCCGGACTGCGCGCCTAGAACCGTTAGACCACCGCGGCCGGCACTGAAATGAGTGTGAATCCTGAATCCTTCCTGGTGATGCTGACAAAGTTTTATGACTTATTTGTAAAAGTATAAACAGTGGAAATTAAAACGTCCTGTGATGCCTCTCCTGCTCCAAGTAGGCCCGTTTGACGTCCTACCCCCCTTAAAATCACATAATAGCACAGTCTTTCTGCGTATAATGAATCAACGCCTAACGGAAATCCTGGACTTTCAGATTTGTACAGAACTGTCAGGATTTATAACAGGTGAAGTTACTTGAGTGGCAGTTTAGACTTTTGGGAATATAATAGAAAAATGACGTGAGTTGTGTCTATATTCCGGAACATCTGGCAGAATTACTAAAAAAGTCTTTATAATATTATACAAGAAGTCAGTCACAATAGATATTTCGGCTTACACTGCTTGGTGGAGTTGAAAATCATATGACATCCAGGGGCCACTTGTGAACTTACTGTTATTATAATTTACCAGTTTTATAATATGAAATTTTTCGTGATAATAGTTGTTTTAAAGTCCATGAACCATGGACCTTGCCGTTGGTAGGGAGGCTTGCGTGCCT
The DNA here is from genome assembly GCF_021461395.2 of Schistocerca americana. Classification (NCBI taxonomy): domain Eukaryota; kingdom Metazoa; phylum Arthropoda; class Insecta; order Orthoptera; family Acrididae; genus Schistocerca; species Schistocerca americana. The sequence continues at coordinate 335,726,471 of NC_060121.1, forward strand.
CAGCGATGCAGATGGCCGTACCGTAGGTGCAACCACAACGGAGGGGTTTCTGTTGAGAGGCCAGACATACATGTGGTTCCTGAAGAGGGGCAGCAGCCTTTTCAGTAGTTGCAGGGGCAACAGTCTGGATGATTGACTGATCTGGCCTTGTAACATTAACCAAAACGGCCTTGCTGTGCTGGTACTGCGAACGGCTGAAAGCAAGGGGAAACTACAGCCGTAATTTCTCCCGAGGACATGCAGCTTTACTGTATGATTAAATGATGATGGCGTCCTCTTGGGTAAAAGATTCCGAAGGTAAAATAGTCCCCCATCCGGATCTCCGGGCGGGCACTACTCAGGAGGACGTCGTTATCAGGAGAAAGAAAACTGGCATTCTACGGATCGGAGCGTGGAATGTCAGATCCCTTAATCGGGCAGGTAGGTTAGAAAATTTAAAAAGGGAAATGGATAACCTATAGTGGGAATTAGTGAAGTTCGGTGGCAGGAGGAACAAGACTTCTGGTCAGGTGACTACAGGGCTATAAACACAAAATCAAATAGGGGTAATGCAGGAGTAGGTTTAATAACGAATAGGAAAATAGGAGTGCGGGTAAGCTACTACAAACGCATACTGAACGATTTATGGTGGCCAAGATAGACACGAAGCCCACGCCTACTACAGTAGTACAAGTCAACTAGCTCTGCAGATGACGAAGAAATTTAAGAAATGTATCATGAAATAAAAGAAATTATTCAGATAGTGAAGGGAGACGAAAATTTAATAGTCATGGGTGACTGGAATTCGAGTGTAGGAAAAGGGAGAGAAGGAAACATAGTCGGTGAATATGGATTGGGGCTAAGAAATGAAAGAGGAAGCCGCCTGGTAGAATTTTGCACAGAGCACAACATAATCATAGCTAACACTTGGTTCAAGAATCATGAAAGAAGGTTGTATACCTGGAAGAATCCTGGAGATACTAAAAGGCATCAGATAGATTACATAATGGTAAGACAGAGATTTAGGAACCAGGTTTTAAATTGTAAGACATTTCCAGGGGCAGATGTGGCTTCTGACCACAATCTATTGGTTATGAACTGCAGATTGAAACTGAAGAAACTGCAAAAAGGCGGGAATTTAAGGAGATGGGACCTGGATAAACTGAAAGAACCAGAGGTTGTACAGAGTTTCAGGGAGAGCATAAGGGAACAATTGACAGGAATGGGGGAAAGAAATACAGTAGAAGAAGAATGGGTAGCTCTGAGGGATGAAGTAGTGAAGGCAGCAGAGGATCAAGTAGGTAAAAAGACGAGGGCTAATAGAAATCCTTGGGTAACAGAAGAAATATTGAATTTAATTGATGAAAGGAGAAAATATAAAAATGCAGTAAATGAAACAGGCAAAAAGGAATACAAACGTCTCAAAAATGAGATCGACAGGAAGTGCAAAATGGCTAAGCAGGGATGGCTAGAGGACAAATGTAAGGAAGTAGAGGCTTGTCTCACTAGGGGTAAGATAGATACTGCCTACAGGAAAATTAAAGAGACCTTTGGAGAGAAGAGAACCACTTGTATGAATATCAAGAGCTCAGATGGAAACCCAGTTCTAAGCAAAGAAGGGAAGGCAGAAAGGTGGAAGGATTATATAGAGGGCTTATACAAGGGCGATGTACTTGAGGACAATATTATGGAAATGGAAGCGGATGTAGATGAAGATGAAATGGGAGATATGATACTGCGTGAAGAGTTTGACAGAGCACTGAAAGATCTGAGTCGAAACAAGGCCCCGGGAGTAGACAACATTCCATTAGAACTACTGATGGCCTTGGGAGAGCCAGTCATGACAAAACTCTACCATCTGGTGAGCAAGATGTATGAGACAGGCGAAATACCCACAGACTTCAAGAAGAATATAATAATTCCAATCCCAAAGAAAGCAGGTGTTGACAGATGTGAAAATTACCGAACTATCAGTTTAATAAGTCACAGCTGCAAAATACTAACGCGAATTTTTTACAGACGATTGGAAAAAATGGTAGAAGCGGACCTCGGGGAAGATCAGTTTGGATTCCGTAGAAATGTTGGAACACGTGAGGCAATACTAACCTTACGACTTATCTTAGAAGAAAGATTAAGAAAAGGCAAACCTACGTTTCTAGCATTTGTAGACTTAGAGAAAGCTTTTGACAACGTTAACTGGAATACTCTCTTTCAAATTCTGAAGGTGGCAGGGGTAAAATACAGGGAGCGAAAGGCTATTTACAATTTGTACAGAAACCAGATGGCAGTTATAAGAGTCGAGGGGCATGAAAGGGAAGCAGTGGTTGGGAAAGGAGTGAGGCAGGGTTATAGCCTCTCCCCGATGTTATTCAATCTGTATATTGAGCAAGCAGTAAAGGAAACAAAAGAAAAATTCGGAGTAGGTATTAAAATTCAAGGAGAATAAGTAAAAACTTTGAGGTTCGCCGATGACATTGTAATTCTGTCAGAGACAGCAAAGGACTTGGAAGAGCAGTTGAACGGAATGGACAGTGTCTTGAAAGGAGGATATAAGATGAACATCAACAAAAGCAAAACGAGGATAATGGAATGTAGTCAAATTAAATCGGGTGATGCTGAGGGTATTAGATTAGGAAATGAGACACTTAAAGTAGTAAAGGAGTTTTGCTATTTAGGGAGTAAAATAACTGATGATGGTCGAAGTAGAGAGGATATAAAATGTAGACTGGCAATGGCAAGGAAATCGTTTCTGAAGAAGAGAAATTTGTTAACATCGAGTATAGATTTAAGTGTCAGGAAGTCGTTTCTGAAAGTATTTGTATGGAGTGTAGCCATGTATGGAAGTGAAACATGGACGATAACCAGTTTGGACAAGAAGAGAATAGAAGCTTTCGAAATGTGGTGCTACAGAAGAATGCTGAAGATAAGGTGGGTAGATCACGTAACTAATGAGGAGGTATTGAATAGGATTAGGGAGAAGAGAAGTTTGTGGCACAATTTGACTAGAAGAAGGGATCGGTTGGTAGGACATGTTTTGAGGCATCAAGGGATGACAAATTTAGCATTGGAGGGCAGCGTGGAGGGTAAAAATCGTAGAGGGAGACCAAGAGATGAATACACTAAGCAGATTCAGAAGGATGTAGGTTGCAGTAGGTACTGGGAGATGAAGAAGCTTGCACAGGATAGAGTAGCATGGAGAGCTGCATCAAACCAGTCTCAGGACTGAAGACCACAACAACAACAAAGTTATTTGGCAGTTGGGATCCTTAGATACTATGTTTTTAAAGATTATAATAATAATTATAACAATAAGCTCACAGTTGACCCCTGGCTGCCATATGGTCTTAGACTCCGACTAGACGTGCACTTTAAAAAAATGATACTGTAAGCCGACAGGAAAGCTTGTTGTGCAAAGAAATATTACATTGTAGTTGATGGAATTGACTTCTTGTAAAATGTCCTTTTTCGACGTAGTTCATGTGGCAGGTCCTACTGACAAAAACCGTCTTTATAACAACCTTACTGCAACAATGAAGGTTGATAATCAATATTTGTAGTCAGAATGAGATTTTCACTCTGCAGCGGAGTGTGCGCTGATATGAAACTTCCTGGCAGATTAAAACTGTGTGCCCGAGCAAGACTCGAACTCGGGACCTGTGCCCGCGAAAGGCAAAGGTCCCGAGTTCGAGTCTCGGTCGGGCACACAGTTTTAATCTGCCAGGAAGTTTAATATTTGTAGTGTTCCCCTTGCGACAAATGTAGTCAGAAAAGGTTGTACATTGTCATCTCTGTAGCGTCTATGCAGAGTACTCACCGAGAACGCACTAGATGCCTGGGGTCGTGGAATTTCAGTTGATGGGAGGAAACTCTACAGTCTACTCGTTGCTAATGGTAGAACCCTCATTGCAGGAAGTGAAAAAGGACTTAGCGATATATTCTCCAGAGTGAAGACTATTAGCCTATGTTTCGACCTCGAGATGAATATGAAAAAGACGAAACTAATGGTTATTAATTGATAAGATTTACAGGGTGAATACAATTAAACTTTCAAACCGCTGTGAAATAACACCACTGGTCAGAATGACGTCAAATTGCAACAGAATATTATCGGAGAAGGGGGAAAGCGTACGGCAGAAGAAAAATAAATAGTTACAAAATGTAGCAATAGATGGCGCTGCAAGGATCACAATTTAATAGTGGTCGACTACAAATGACAAATGAATCATACAACAATGCCTAAGTTCTACGTTTGACGTTAAACGAACTGTACCACTCAGTGTCCATGGGAGTACAGGTATGATACTGTTTGTTACGTAAGCTCATCCACCACGGCAAGGTCATATCACATCGGGTGGGAAAAATAGGCTTTTAATTGTCCTGACACCAAAAACCGCATAAAAAGCATCAATCACATCGGTTTTTAGTTGTCCTGAGGCCAAAAACGCATAGAAAGCATCAATCAAAATCAAATGTGTTATTAATTTCCGTGTGAATGGAGCAAAACATGTTCAATATGTTGTCCACCGTTTTTTGAAACAAGTTAATATCGAGGAACAGCCTGTTCCACACTGATCCAGGTGTTTTCGGAATGACTTTCAGACTGTGTTGCGCAGTGCGCGCCTTCAATGCAGCTACGTTAGCAACCGGAACACTGAATACAACATCTTTCATATACCCCCATAGTCAGAAGTCACACCGATTAAGATCAGGTGATCGGAACGACCAGGCTATAGGGAAATGGCGGCTGATAATTCTAGCATTTCCGAAATGGCGCAACAGCTGCTTAACTGGATTTGCAATGTGCGGAGGTGCGCCATCTTGTATAAAAATGATCCCATCCACACACCCACGCTGTTGGAGAGCTGGAATGACGTGGTTGCAAAAAGACATTCATAGCGCTTACCAGTGATGTACTGTTAACAGGACCGGAAGGACCTATCTCTTCGAATCAAAATACGAAGCTGTGATAAATGATGAAGTAAACTCGCACCATACAGTGACCTTTTCTGGTTGATTTGTGTGTGGATTTTCCGTTGCACATATTCGACAATTCTGTGTATTGACATATCCTGTCAGATGTAAGTGAGCTTCGTCTGTCCACAAAATCTTCCACGGCCAGTCATTGTCCACTTCCATGCGAGCAAGAAATTCTTATCAGAGGTCTCTCTTGCTGGCAGGTCAACAGGAAGCAACTCGTGCTCCTGGGTAATTTTGAGTGGATATCCACATCTTTGGCAACCTGAAGAAAGGTTTCAGCCGGATGAATAATTGCAAGAGTGAATGCGGTTGTGGATCCGACAGTAGCCGACAGCTTTCTACGAAACAGAAGTTGATCGTCTCTCATCCAGTGGGATACATGTCTTAACGCGTCTGGTGATTACTTTCGAATGGAACCAGCCATATCTCGTATAGTGTCAGAAAGTCCGCACCAACACTATAATCTGATTTACATTAGTTGACATTTGACCATATGGTTCGAATTTACAACGTCGTCTGGCCAAGTTCTGTCTGCAAACAGCCTCTACAGTGCTCCACTGTCCAGTGTATAATGTCGGGGGTGACCTGAGCTCTATGTGGGTGGAAGAACCATTATTATAGAGATCATAATGACTAGATGGGACCAGTTCGACCCACAGTGGCATTTGGACTTAAACGCAACAGGCAAACCCGGAGCTTCGTGAAGACATCGTCTAGTGCGGCAGCTAGATGACATATTTTCAGGATGATTACTATTATAACTGGCTGTAGGCAGCGACTGATACTGCCTGGATAGAGTCGGCAGTATTTATGTGGGCTCGGCCAGCAACTGTTATGAAAGAGCATCGTTTTCCTGCACCTAAGCCACAACAGAAACGAGGTTCGAAGCTTGGTCGGGTGACAATCTTGTTGTCACAGCCACAGTGCCTTCTGTCTTTCCACTGTAGCAGCGGAGTTACAGCCCTGGCTGCACATCTGGGGCTTGAATGTGTGGTAAATTCCCCTATCACGAGACCCAGGCGACGTTTCTTACGCAGTCAATTTCTTATGGAAGAACTCATAGCCGGGTCCTACCTTGAGGCTTTTTGCGTTAAGCTCCCGTGACTTCTCTGCTACATCAGTCCAGGGCACGATGGTATCTAAACGTGAAACATTTATCACAATGACTCTGTGGTGTTGATCACGAAAATTTGGTTGCACTGAATGGAGGATCTGTTCTGCAGTAATGTCTCCTTTCTGAGCTGTTACTAGCTCTTCCAATGAGTGAAGCCGGTCGGGTTCCGTTCCCAGGTACCGTTGATATGATTTAGGTTCGGGGCTCGAAGCACTTCCAGAGATTCGTCGGGGAAGTGCTATAAACGATGTGTCACGCTTGTAGTGGTAGTTCTGATTACGGTAGTCCGGAGATGAAAAGTTGGTCCTGCGATGTCACAAGTTGTGTCTTTGATTAAAAAACCAGTGCCTTACAGCTCCAGTCGTATCACACCCTTGGTCGACCTCATTCATAGCAGCTCGTGACAAACACTTTGGGTTCATACGTAGAATATACTCTGTGTACCCATGCTCTTTGAAAATGAGGTAGCGATGCCAAGTTGTCCTGCAGGCATCCCACTGCTCCTGCTCCGAATAATTCCACCTCACATGGTCGTGCGTCAGTCTGGATCACTTGGACTGGGTGCATAATGACTCACTCTCTCTGACAGCGACAGAGTTCGTTGCTGACATTAACACGTAGTTCTTCCCTTCTTAGGAAATTAGCATCGTCTCCTTCGCTCTAATTTACATGGTACTTCCCCAAAGTCTTCCATCTCACCGGATAGGGTTAGACTGTATATAGGGCATCGGTACTCGCTATGGGAAATCGGACCAGCTCATACAGTCGAGCGCGGTCGGCGTTGATCCTTACAGTCACGACGTGATAAAATAGCAATAGGGTTTTATCGTCTGGGGTAGCGATGAGTTGTAATGCAGTCTGCAGTTCCTTCTGCGCCTTACTTAGGCCAGCCAGAAATTACTTGGGAGGTTATAGAGTAGAGCTCAACAGCCACTGCACCGCATGGTAGATGGCCTCCTACGACTCTTTTCATTGTACTTGAGGATCCCATACAGCGTAGGACAGTGCTTCCAGATATCTTTCTGCAGCTGTCCTGGTGTTCAGCAAATGGTCTGCATAACGTTCAGGTCCCGATACCCTGCACTGGTGACCGGTTTCATAAAATCGTTCTGCTTTTACCTCTTGCAAAGGTTGTTCAACATGTCCTGGTCCTGGTTTGTTAATTGTGTAACGTTCCATTCCACTTGAGCATTATTACTCTCCGCTAGTACAGTCACCTCTGTTAATCACGAAGCTCGCATAGAATTTTCAACAGCCTGCTTCCCATGTCAAAACACCGTTTCTGATTTCGTTGCAAAACACTTGGTCCCAAATCCACAGTTTGGTGTAACTGCTAACGCTGAAGTTCACAGGAGAAACACATCTTTTGGTACTCTGTCTGTACACCGTGACAAAAAAGTCCCTTTACACCCAAACTGAATATTTGTACAGTGTAAGATGGTAACATATTCAAGATTTGAATCTCCCGTCCTGATCACAGATATGGCAACAGTGCTTCTCACATGCACTACGAAGTGGTTGCCACGTAACTGCCACGTGATTGCTGGGGAAGGAGCAGTTCATTGTTTGCCTTTCCGTGTTTGGTGAAAACCAATGGTAGATAGCAGTGACTTATCTTTGGAGGAGCCCTTAGTTAGACGGTGTGGTTCCACGAAAGAAAGCACAACAACGAAAACATGTCACCTATGGTAGGCAGGTTTCGTGAACGGTTCGGTAAGGAGCCACCAATTCCCCAGGGTTTGATCGCGTGGAGAAGAAAACTTTTCGCTTGGGAAAGTCGTTCTGGCCGTCCATCAATTCGAAGGGAAACATGTGCTGAAGTTAGTGCATCGGTGACCAGAAATGGTCCTCCAGAACTTGGAATTCACAGGACCTCAGTTCAACCCCTCATAAAAAAGGACGGGACAGCAAGTATTCAGGCTAGTGGCCATCAATGAACTGATGGACGATGACTTAAACCACAGACAGGAAGCATGCAGCTTGAAGGCCTTCTCCACCATTTTTGCTTGGAAGTGCATTATTTTCTCTGATAAATCTGCTGTTTATCAGAATTTGCGGGACAGGAACATCTTCATATCGATAAAGGGGAAGCCACATTATTACCAAGAAACTGCGAACAATCTGCACTTAATGCTTTGCATATGGATGGCGCCTCTTTGGTCCTTATTTGTTTGAGGGTTTTGTGACCCAGTATACTTATTTGAAGATGTTCAGCGACTGGTTTCTTCCACAGCTGGAGGACCTGGGCTCAACAATAGGCTTGTTTGCTTTCCAACAAGACATGGCTCCCTTTCACTTGCTGTTCATGGACGCTTGAGTGAAGTGGTCCGTGGCTGGGGGATAGGATGTGAGCCTCCAAATTCATTAGCCCCTGGTCCTTGGCCACCTCGGTCTGGAACTTATGAAGCCAGACAATGCCCTGTCGGGGTTATCAAATCGTATATCAGGAAGAAAAATGTTTTCTCCTGCCTCTGCATTTATCGCTTGCCACATACTTTATATTACTTTCAGTGTCCAACGGTGGATAAGATGACATCTTCATATCTGGAGAACAGTGCTCATCCTTCCAGTCATTGATCTTGCAGTGCTGATATGCAGAGAGGGGGCATTTGAAGCTGATATCACAACGATCCTACTGCCAACAACATACTTTTCGCGAAATGACGGCAAAGACAAGGTAGGAGAAATTAGGGCTTGTATGGAGGCATGTAGATAGTCGTTCTCCCCTCTCTCGCGAATGGAAGAGGAAATTAAATAACTAGTAATGGTAAAGGGCACCCTCCGCCACGCACCATGTGGTGGCCTGTGGAAGTTGTATGCAGATTTAGATGCATGCTTTTCTCGCTGCAGAGTAACTATAATGCACTTCATGGCTATCCTTGCTTTTGATGCTACCTGGGGAAAGAAAGCTACAGTCAATCTCCCTCCCCTCCTCGGAATCCATGTTCCAAAAGCATAAATGTACTCTCAAACATATAGAGAACTCTAGTTAAACCATCTGACATCATTTGTTATAGTAATATCACAAATACACTTAAGACTAATACATCCTACTATACTCCCCCATCTCTGTGACGTTAATGAGTGGGGAACTTCGTGTGATGTTTGCGTCATTTCTCTTAATTTCCTATTCTTTTTCTTACTTCGTACTCTTTCTTAGGGAGTGGTCCCATCATTGATTGCAATGAAGCTGGTGCACACTTAAAAGGATGGACATGTCCCTTATGCACTATAGTCATACGAGTAAGCCACTGAAGTTAGACATTTAGCGGCATTGTCATTTCAACAACCTCGTATTGACCCTGGTATCGACTGAAGAACTTCTTTGTCTTACCCTTCAGGGTATTGCAAATGCAACATTACCCACTGACCTAAATGATATTCTGGTAATTTAAAGTAACGTCATCCTGTCCTTTCCTGACATTCAAGGGCCTTGGTGTTACCTTTTTGTCCCTATATGCACACATCCTTCAAAGTCATTGCCAAGTTTAGTACAGGTTCCCTGCACTTTCCTATCTTTGGTTCGACTACCTTAAATGCTGAAAGCAGTTGTCTACTATACACCATCTTGTATGGTGACAGACCAATGCTATCATGGATTTTACGATTCTATGCTGCTACCACATATAGTAAGAACGTATCTCATTATTATCGCTATGATTTAGTAGCTCAGCATCCTACCAAGTAGGTAAGCAACTTATCAATTGCCTGATATACATGTTCGGTTCTTCCATTGGGCTATGAATGTAATGGATTAGTTTCCAACTTGTGAATATATAACAAATGACATACCTGTTTGATCAGCTCTGACATAAAGTTGGTGCTCTGATCCTTGATTATCGTCTCCAGAACGGCGATTTTTAGCAGTCACTTACCTACAATCACACATGCAACCATGCCCCCTGGTGGCTTTGAACAACGTTCATTGTAACATATTGGAAGAAATTATTTCCTTTAGTTCCTGGCTAAAAGATAAAATATTCATTCTAATCCTCTCAAAAGGTTCAGTCGCCTCTGTCAATCGCTGAATTGGAACATTTTGATGAGTTACATTTGCACGTCGCACTCATGACACACAATTTTCCGTGTACTGATCTACATCTTGATTCTGTGTTCCCCACCAGTAACACTCAGCTATTTCCCAGTCTGTGGTTGTACGACCTATATGCCTGGATAATACATAATCGTGCACTTTCCTTAATACTTTCTCCTGCAGCACAAGAGGAAGTACCATGTGTGCCCAGAGTCTCTTTATCCGATATAACGCAATGTTATGCATGTCGAACTATAGCTGTGGTGTGAACAGCTTGCAATCTAGGTCAGTCCTCTGCCATTCAGCAAGACTTCCATTCCTTGTTCGAGTCACTCCATTCTTCAAGCGTGATATATCAACTCCTCAAATTTATTGCCATACAAATAACACCAAAAGAATGTTACGCAAAATATCAAGCTTAACATCTCCTTCTCAATGGGAAAGTAACTTTCCCAGCCTTGTTCAATCGCCATGAGGTGTAAGCTAATGGATACTCCTTACTCTGCATTTCCTGGCTTAGAACACAGCCTACAAAAACGTTGCAACCACTAAATGATAAATTCTCTTTCGTAACCCGCAAAGTTCAACGCAAGACTAGCTGCTCGCAGTTCTTTTCGTTTTTGTTGATGTAGCACAGCAAGGTAGGAGGAAACGTAGAACTGCAGAATGGATTCAATCGGTAATTAGCACTGAAGTAAGGGACGACATTACCATAGTGAATACTGGTAGTGACTTATGTGAGTTATGTGTCAGCGTAGTTTACATCTAGTTTCTTGTGCAAGAACACCTAGCTGGCTCCTGCCACTCAGCCTACTTGTGTCGACCTATCATGACGTTTTATGCTAAATCAGTCATGAGTCACTCCCACCAAGCCAAGCAAAACCATGGTGAAACACGCCTGACCCTTTGGATGATCCAGTCCACTTCATGACAGATTGTCGATATCCCTGTAGAAGATCTCAAAACATATGTTACATATACGTACACGACCAGTAGATTTTCCTTACACTAACTGAGCTTAAATGAGAACATTAATTGGCTGTATACTTATTCTTTTCACTTTCTTATTCTTTTCACTTTTTATTAGGGGTGACCTATTCGAATGGTAACTGGTGTAAAGGAAGCTCAGGTGTGCGGACGGTTTTCTGCCTCAAACAGATACAGGCTACACAAGGAAGAGTTCAAACCACCATGATACCTGAAACTGAAACTCTTCTCACCACAGTACTGCTCCACGTTGTAATGGTACTTGAATTACGTAACCATTATGGTACCTCACCTGAACCTCTCGATACCAGTAATATTCTACTGTATTTCTGTTAACTACTTAACATATTTCTGAGACAACATTCAGATTTGATTTCACTTTTGATACATCGATATGTTTATATTTCAATGATATTATTCTTATGTGTACTCTTTCTTTTGTCACTATGATCTTTGACGTACTTGTAACTCTGATTTTTGGGCGCATAAGCGATTGTTAGTTAGTTGTTAAGTTGTTAGAGAGTCGGACCTTGAGAAAGTAAAGTCGTCGACGTCATGTTGGAAAGACGCATAACGTAGCCCGCTTATAAAATGTGAACTTTAACAGTGACTGTGAGGAAGATGACTTCAAGTATGTTTTGTATTGTGAAGTGATGTTTAGTGTGTCGCGTGATATTGCAATAAAAGCAATTAAAAGGAAGTGTAACTTACTTTCGGAGTGCTGATTATTTTTTTACATCACCATTGTCCAGCAAAAGTGTAATCTCCAAGAATGGTTTGTGAAGCGCATCTACATAACTTTTGAATATAGCAGGATAAAACATAGGCCTCTTTGCATCCGAGCTTGGAATCATAACCACCTAGATTTTCAACGATTGAGCCATGATAATACGACGAGACCAGCGTGGGAAACACAAAAAGATGAGTGCCTAGTTTTTTGATTATTACATGAAATGACTTTATTAACTGTGCTCTAATGGCACCTACCACATAATATGACTGTTGTTGCACGAAAATGCAGTATTTAGCAACGTGAGCAATACCACAATCGTTATTAAATGATTTAATAACGATTGTGGTGTTGCTCACGCTGCTAAATACTGCATTATCGGGCAACAACAGTCATATTATGTGGTAAGTGTCATTAGAGCACAGTTAATAAAGTCATTTGATGTAATAATCAAAAAACTAGGCACTCATCTTTTTGTGTTTCCCACGCTGGTCTCGTCGTATTATCATGGCTCAATCGTTGAAAATCTAGGTGGTGGTGATTCCAAGCTCGGATACAAAGAGGCCTGTGTTTTATCCTGCTATATTCAAAAGTTTTGTAGATGCGCTTCACAAACCATTCTTGGAGATTACACTTTTGCTGGACAATAGTGATGTAAAAAAATAATCAGCACTCCGAAATTAATTTACACTTCCTTTTAATTGCTTTTATTGCAATATCACGCGACACACTAAACATCACTTCACAATACAAAACATACTTGAAGTCATCTTCCTCACAGTCACTGTTAAAGTTCACATTTTATAAGCGGGCTACGTTATGCGTCTTTCCAACATGACGTCCACGACTTTACTTTCTCAAGGTCCGACTCTCTAACAACTTAACAACTAACTAACAATCGCTTATGCGCCCAAAAATCAGAGTTACAAGTACGTCAAAGATCATAGTGACAAAAGAAAGAGTACACATAAGAATAATATCATTGAAATGTAAACATATCGATGTATCAAAAGTGAAATCAAATCTGAATGTTGTCTCAGAAATATGTTAAGTAGTTAACAGAAATACAGTAGAATATTACTGGTATCGAGAGGTTCAGATGAGGTACCATAATGGTTACGTAATTCAAGTACCATTACAACGTGCTGGAGCATGTCTTGTGGGGTAACGCACCGATTCCGAGTTATTATTACCTCGTCCAGTGAGTGGAGCAGATCGAATTCTAAGTTGGGGTAGGTTAGATTCTGCGCTTGAAGCACTTCCAAACTTTTGGCAGCCATTACAACAATCGATGTATCACGTTTGCAACGGTAGTTCCAGTTATGGTAGCCTGCGAGCAACAACGGCAGCAGAAAAATAGTTATGTCTCTAACTTATACAAAAATCTTTTAAAAATGATAAACTCTGGTGTGGTATAGAGCTATAAATGGTATCTCTAAACATGTCAAATATATACATTTAATTTCCATTGGAGTCGGAGTTGTTTTAATTTTTCTGAAACGGATGAAATTTTCCCCTCCGGGAAACGCGTTTCTAGCGTATGACACAATATCTCGAAAGCTATTGAACCCATTAAATTGCATTATCTTTTCTTTAACTATCAAAATACCTTGTCTTATTCATATCGTGTTACGATTGCTAAGAATAAACAGAAAAAGGCATTTTTTTCTGTTATGTCAATGTTATATTAATAATGAGTATGAAGCTGAAGCAAATTTTCCTTCGAAGGGTGGATAGCCCATGTGAATGTCGACTGGTGAGCCCTATCCTCCTGTTTCTTGTCACTTTCCCCAATATGAAACTTTCCCCGCCGATTCCGCTGTGAACGCCATCATTTCTCGTCTTATCAGTCCACAACACCAGGTGGAATCTTCCCGCGTCTTCCATTATCAAACGTAACGTCAGAGCTGTCTCTCTGGCACCTCTAAAGCCAAACTGTTTGTCATCTAACAAATCCTCAATGTTCTCTTCGCTGTTAGCAGGTGAAATTTGTTGCAGAACTTAATTAGCATTTCTCCTCTATCATTGTTACTACCAACATCATGTTCTTCCGAAAATCTTTCTCCTTAATCCTTCCCCTGTTGCCACTTCTCAATCCTTAGTGCTTATGAACCATCTCGGTTTACATATTAAATTACTTGTTCACTGTCCTTATATTTTGTTTTCCTTCATCTTCTTCTTGTGACTAGTGATGGTAACAACCTAATGGTAACAATCGGTTCAGCTGGCTGCTGGAAACCAATCGTCCCGTTTTATGGCAGTTCTAAGTATCATTGGAATTATTCATTCAATCCTTCAAGTGACGGTAGTCTATGGCAACAACTGAACGAAAACCAATCGGTAGTACTATTACGTATCTGTAGGATACTTATTCGTTCGTTCTTTCGAGCGAAGGCAGTCTGTCGGAGCAACCGAATGAAATTAGTCGAGTCATTCCGTTTTGGTTTTGCACCAGATATTAAAATTTTAAAAGCAATAAAAAGTTGATATCTACCGCCAGATTTCGTATTTAAGTAAATAAATACAGAAATTTAGGAAATGCTTTTTCAAAAAATATAGAGGGTCGAAAAATAAAACTGGCTTTCTCAATGAAACCCATCTGCAGTCTTTCTTTGGTTTCTGCTTGCCACTCTGAGTATGCCTTTTAGCCCCGCCCCCCATACACACACACACACACACACACACACACACACACACACACACACACACACCCACACCCACACACCCTCTTCTACGCGAAAGCCAGGTTGGTTAATCATTTAAGAAAAATTTACAAATGAATCAAATATTTTTCACGAAAGAATTCTTCGAACAAGTGACAGTGTATGCTTAAAAAGCAAGTGATTAAGTTACGAAACAAACAAAAAAACTGTGCAATAACCTTTCTACACACGTCATTTTAGAATTTACCAAAAGAATATAGTGCAAACCGTTGGGGAGAGGGACACAGAGCTTCATTAAATTTAAAATGAAAGCGTAGTTGTTCATTTTTTTAAAGATAAAATGTAATGTAGCACCAGATATTAAAATTTTAAAAGCAATCAAAAATTGATATCTACCGCCAGATTTCGTATTTAAGTATATAAATACAGAAACTTAGAAATTGTTTTGCCGAAGAAATATAGAGGTTTGAAAGATAAAACTGGCGCGGAAAAATATTTACTGCACCTTAATATATGCAATCTAAATTACATCATACTCAGCAAGGACAGATGATGCAAGTTTGGTTGCTTGTTTTACCATGCATTACATATTTTCCGGTTCACTTTTAGTCTCCCCATCCTGCATCTTTCATCTACCTCTCCTTGAGAAAAAAGTTTGGTATCGTCTCTAAAGAAGTTGTTGCTTAGTCATGGGTCATCTATAACCAGAAAGTCTGGAAAGTAAGTGAAAACACTTCGACCCGGAGATTGAAAAGAAAGATTCATATAACCGACATAACCGTCAGAAACTTTGTGTCAGGTTGCCTCACATTAAATGAAACCCAAAGAGTGAATGGAAAACATTCATATAGCAGACGTGGCGGCAGAGACAAGTTTCTTTTGATTATTTCATTCGTTTTGATGAAACCGACTGAATTAAAAAAATTAACGGCTGGCCAATCGATGTTTTAAACCCACAGCTTGTCCCATCACTTGATGTGATGTTGGCTCTTGTATCTGAACTGCTATTGTCGGTGTTAGTCTTCGCCGATTATGATGAACTAAATTGTTTACAATAATAGGTTCTCAGTCCCACCTTCCCACTCTTAACGAATTCCACCCCCGTTCTGCAATTTTCTGCTGCTGTTTATATTACCCTATATTCGTCTGACCAGAAATCATTACCTTCTTTCCATTTAACCTCCCTGACGCCCACTACATCTAGATTGAGCCCTTATATACTGCTTTGCTGGTTTTCTGTTTTCCCTACGACTTTCAGTCTTGTGATTTTGTGTGCTCCGACCAGTAGAATGTTACCCTTTTATTGGTTGTTCAGCCTTTTTTCATAGTTACTTCTCCTTGGGCTCTCATCGTTGAGACCCGAATGGGGGCCAATCCGGAAACTTTTGCCAGTGGATAGTGTTCATAACACTTTTCTAACTACAAGTCACATGTTCTGTGAATGCACATTATGCGTCCTTAATGACACATCATGACTGATTGTTCCGCGTTTTAGGGCCGGTTCCCCACTCTTAGGGCAAGAGATCACCATGAAACTCTGTCCTCTCCTCCGCCCTGTCTGATAAGGCCGTTGGAAGAACGAGGATGACTCCATGGTGTAGGATGTCTTTGGCCACCATTCATGAAGATTTTTATTTATAATTTCATACTAACTGGTGTTTAACTCGCCAGTGGGCTTCCGATTACTAGTCAAAGGTACTACTTTCTAGACCATTGGCATATAGTCCATCTAATGGCATGTAACTAGTACTACTTCAAAGTTTATCACAGTGTAGGTCACATACTGGATGTGTTTCAGATGTACTAGTTGCCACACATTCAGGGCATAGTGTATAATTGCTACTCATATGCGAGACACAGGGAGGTAATGTGACCATTATTTACCGCCTTTTTTCATAATATTTATCTGGATCCCTCCCTTCCATTACCATTACTATTGTCATATCAATACGAGGGCTTTTACGGCCTATATATAATTCCCATGTCGAGCAGACAAACGTGTTTTCGAAGGCTGTTCCTATTTATGAAACCCTGCATCATTCTGTATTAAGCCGTCTGCTATTCAGAGCCAACTCACTAGATGAATTTGTACAAGAGGGCGCCATTATTGTGCGGATTATTTAAAGTGAAGCAACACTCATCTCACATGTCGGACCCTCCACTACATGCCAACGTGATGTTGAAACGTGTCGTATTTATTGTCATACCAAATAATTGGTACACGAAGGAACAGCTTCCTTGCTTATCTGGTCGAGAATGACTCCCCGGTGGATTTGCTTTTGTTTTCATGAAGATCTGGAAATTCTGGCTTACAGTTCCCTTCTTCACACTTCAAGAGTTGTTCAAAGTACTTTCTCGGCATTTCACAGTCCTGGGTAATGGTGAGCCCTATTTTATCATTTTCATCTCTACAGGAGATGATTTTTAAACATCTGATAGAAATTCCGGGAGTCATGTTTAACAAAGCTCTTTAATATGTCAAGAAATGGTTAGTTCTGAAAAGATCGTTTAGCACTCCTTATTATTCTTGCTGTTTTTTTTTTTTTTTGGTCTGAATTTTAAATTCATCAAGGTGCTCATTCTTCCCAGAAAAATTCCATTTTTCACACTGTTCTGTTCTTTCTGCAGCTGCTTTTTCATAAGATTCATTCCACCAGACTTTCTTCATCATTTTTGTTGATCCAAGTACATTATTCTCTGTCCTGTTGATTTATTTGAATAATTCATCCCATTTCCTTGATTTGACTATTTTAATTTCTTCTTGAAAATGTTTCATTGCCTGTTTAGTGATGTTGAGCTTTTCTGTGTTATATTGCATTAGTTTTGCTGTTCCTTTTTATTTTTATTTGGGAGAAGTTTCAGTTCAACTTCAATCAGGTAATGATCAAATTCCCTGTTTCTTGTTATATTTACATTCATGGTTTCTTTAATATGGCTTCGAGAAATAGCCATGTGATCTAACTGGAAGTCCCTAGTAATTTATTTAGAGATATATCCATGTTTTCGCTTTTCTCGGAAATTTTTTGAACGAAGTTGACATTAACTTGAACTGAACTGTTTTACAAAGATTATTTAGCCTTGTACCATCTTTTTTCGTTCTTTTGTGGGCTGGCTATCCCAATATTTTTGGAAAAGGTTTTTTCCTTCCCTGTTTGAACGTTAAAATCCACCAAAACATTTGATTTCGGAAGTTTGATGTTTCGTCTTCCGAAATTTCCTAGAATGTTCTATTTGATCTGGTTTTTCTTATTGTCATCATTAATTGGAGCATGGCAGTTAACAAAGGTAAACTGTTAGTTTAAGTATTTCGCCGTGAGAAGAGGGAGTGTTTCTGAACTGGATTTGAATTCTGTAACGTTATCTACTAAATTTTTGTCAATACACAAAGCGGTACCAAGTATTGGCATGCTTTTCATAATATTTATTGCTGGTTTACCTTTAAAAATTCTATGGTTTTCGGTTTATGTAACATTTGCTTCCAAAATTCTTGTTTCTTGTGCTGCTAAAATTTGTATTTCATGATTCTCTAAGAAAATTTCAAGTTATTTCTGTCTACCAATTCTTAATCATGAGTTTACATTCAAGGTGCCTGCAAAGAACTTCCTTTTGAAGTTCAATTTGGAAATATACCAAGGATGTTCCAACTCATCTTTACTGCAGATGTTGGATCTCCTCCACACCTTAGGTCCCGATGTACTGCATAAAGCAATGAGGGATTTCTCTTTCGAGTTACCACCTGGGTTAGTGCTTACTTTCTCTTTTAATCTATTTTAATTCATTTTAGGTATTTTAGCTGCATGGTTCCTTATCTGTCATTTCAAATTTGAGGCTCCTCTCCCATTTTCCTGTAACACAATTTTTTAATTATTATAGTTTACACCAGATGATGGAACAGTATTGTTCCTAAACCGGTCGTGTATACCATAGAAGATCGTTCATTCAACAACTGTTGCTCCTTTGCTACGCAAATGTTGCATGGATCTCCTCTTCTACCGAGCTCCATGTCCGCAACATTCCTTGCCCCATCACATCCTCTGCTATTTCCCTTTGGTATGCAATTTCTTAATTTTACAAAATTGTTAAAAGAGCTTAAAATTTATAAATCCAAAAAGCCTGCTCCAGGAAGAGTACCCAATACCTACTTTGGTTTATTTAACAGTGTTCAACATTGATGGCACAACGCCTCTCAGATGTATATCTGGCCTGTCGTTACCTACCATAGAGTGTTTGATTGTTCCTTCTTTCTTTATCTAATATATTTTATTAACGAGATAAACTAATTATTCGACTGATATAATGTTTTATTAATCTTTTCTTAGAACGGCGTGCTGAAGGATACGAGAGGCGTTAAGTTCCTCCGAACATTTCTCGCTTATGCTGCTTTCTGGTGGTTACGTCATCAGGGGCGCGGTTTACTTGCTTCAATCTTTTGCCTGATCCGTTTCGCTCCTCTCTCTAGTTATTTCACCATTTTTATATTATTTTCTTAGCTCCTAGAGCTTGTTATCGTGTATATAATTACTGTATCTAAAACCACCACAAGAGCGCCACAGAATCACATATTGTCACTCAAGCATTTCGTTTTTAACAATATTAAATTTAAGTTTATTCGCGTTTTTATTTTGTTACAGTTTACCACTGCAATATCTCACACACTGAGTATGCCCAATACAAACTTTACGTATTTTATTCTTCATTTTAATCCGCTTTGTACCATTACATAATTGACAAATATGTGCAAGCTTACAGCAGGGATACCTAACGAGCTTTCGACACAAACATATTTTGTGGCTGTGTGAACGGTAGCTCTCTTAACATGGCGACTCTTCCGGCACTGTGGCCTGTTTTACGCCACATTTTAAATATGTGCGGCGACAGTGAGCTGATTTTATATTTTCTGACTATGCCACTTTGGCTTCTTTATATCAAGATATATTTTAAACCAGGTGTGCTTCGCCATATTTGAAGCACATATTTCCCACATGTGTTCAAATGTTCAAATGTGTGTGAATTCCTAAGGCACCAAAATACTGAGGTCATAGGTCCCTAGACTTAAACAGTAGTTAAACTAACTTACGCTACGAACACACACACACCCATGCCCGAGGGAGAACTCGAACCTCCGGCGGGAGGGGCCTTCCCCACATGTATGACAGTAATACTTTTCATTATGGCCTGTTTTATTAAGCTGTATACTGTCGTGTTTGTATATGGCTTTTTCATGTTTTGCTGCAGATCTGAATATGATGGTCGCTGATCGAAACCGGTAGTCTAAGGGCCAAACAATTCCGTGATCATAGATGGAAATAAAATGCATTTCTTCTATTTCTAATCACATCAGTGCGCAACAGAATACAAAGCCTTTTATGTATCTGGCCTTAGAATGTTGGCGCGTCAGTAATGTTCCTGCACTTTTGAAATAGGTCATATAAAACAGACGACTGCGATAAGCGTTGAGATAATACGAATTGATTAAAAGCAAATAAGTCACGCTCTTTAATGATGTTAATGGAGATCAGATAATGAGATTTTACCACCATTACAGCACTCCACCTACTTTCTATTGTTCCACTGGTGGGATTCACTCAGTACACTTCCTACTAATAACAATTGTTTTCTCGCTGTGTGTATGAAGAAACGTTTTCTTGTTGCATTTTCTGTCAACTAAACACATCTTCCATGAGAAGGGGAATAGAAGACTTTTTTACAGTAGGAAAATTCTGCATACCTAGGTGAAAATTGTCGTACTGCCTATTCCCGGATGGAGCTTCTGCATTTGGTTTCACAGAACTGCCGAAGCGGTAGCAATATCGTCTTACTGTCACTAACCGAAGGTACAGGTTCAAAGTAGGAATATACACATTTCCTCCTGCTTAGGCAAATGGAGCAAATCTGGTGTACCTGTTTCCATTTGATGGGACCTACCACGGCGCACTTGGTGGGGTGTATGGAGACACTATTAGTTCATGCGCGGTTCCTCTGAAAATCACAAAGGTGTTTTTTACTATATTTTCCACGACAGACCAAAATGCAACCGAAGATTCCAAGACGGCTATCCCCAGCAGATGGCTGTAATTTTTATGATGTGCACCTAAGATCACGATCTCAAACATTCTCGAAAATTTTCTTCGCGTCTTTATTCGTTTCCGAGATACAGAAATTCAAAGTTATACTACTCGTACACGTAAAACCCGGTGCGAGGCGAAAACGTAGTTTATAAAGTTGACGTAGCACGGAGAAATATGCTGTAAAGTGTCTCCGTCATCATCTGGGAGCCCCATGTTGTAGCACTGAACCACATGATTTTTTTTTTTTTTTCGTGTAAAATGCAGTCTGAGGTGTAAAATTAGTTTTCTGTTATTTACATTTCACATAAGCAAACCATCTAAATGTTACTGAGCAATACACTTCTTTTCATTTGTACTTATACGGATATAGTGTCTGTGAAAGAACAGACACCATATCCATAAAAGCATATACTTCTGGCAACACCGGCCATGACCTTCTTCTTCTGTGCGGATGCACACATATTCCCCGAACTCTTACGGGACTTGGTAAGAATGTCTTTCACGAGTAATGACTGTGTTGGGGTGGGACATTACGAATGTAGTGTGTGGACATAGAAGGTGAGAATGTGGGTCGCACGGGAGGCGTGCGCGAGGTAGTCCCTGCAGTCACGGTGGCTCAGATGGATAGAGCGTCTGCCATCTAAGCGGGAGGTCCTGCGTTCGAGTCCTGGTCGAGGAACACATTTTCACCTGTCCCCGTTGATATATATCAAAGACCGTCGCCAGCTGACGGTATTAATATAATTCCAATTTCTTTTCATTTGAGCCACACGCTCTGCTGAAGCAGGGAAAAGAAGGGAACTCGCGGAAAAGTGCTCCTATTGGAGCGCTGCAAAATGCGAATATGTTCCAGTCTTTTAAAAAGACGTTGACTGAAAAGTGGGGTATCACGTGCCTCATTCTACCTTCCTCAGCATGTTTAAAAACTTTCCAAAAATTTTTCGTATGCCCGCATATTCCCGTTTTCTTGTGCTGTAATAAGACAATGGCATTGGAAAAGAGAAGGAAAAGTTAAAAATACTGCAATAAAGTAGAGAGTGCTTGTATTACAGAAAGAGCGAAGAAGACGACGTCAGTGTGAGAGAAAGAGACGGGCACAGTAGCAATGGGACAAAGCTGACAGTGACAGAATAGTGGTAGGAAGAGAGTGAATCAGACAGTACCAGGGGCAAGAAATAAAGAGAAAAAGTAAGTGGAAATGGGGGAGAGCCAGTAATAATGAAAGACAGAGTATATGAGAATGGCAAAAAGGAAGAGAGAGGTAGTGACAGCGAGAGGAGACAGTAGCAGTAGGAAGGAAGGAATGAGATATTAACAGCAAGAGAGAACAAGAGGGACACACTGATAGTGAGAGGGGACTGTGTAGTAGTAGGACAGAACGAATTGGAATGTGGCCGTGACCAAGGAGACTATGACGGAGAGACCCAAAGAGATAACGATAATGAGTTGGGCCAAATGAGTGAGTGGGAAAGGGCAACTGGGAGTGGATGGGTATGAGCGGCTTACAGCGATGGAGTTACAGTTAGGGGAGTTTATGGGACTTTGAGGGGAGTTACATATTGAAAAACGCGTGAGTATGTTCGGATGCCAAAATTTTTGGAAAATTTTTTAAAGGTGCTGAGGAAGGTACCCTCCTTTTCAGTCAGTCTTTTAAATAAACAGGCACATATCCGCTGGTGCAGGAGCAATTTCCTGCTGGTAATAATGTGGGACCGAACTCCATCCTCCTTTTACAAGCCAACTAATATGAAAATTCAGTCAACTATGGACAAAAAGAGATAAATTAATACAGGGAATAAGACGTTGCTGGCGCGTGTCTCATTATTCGAACTTTGAGTGAGACTTCCCGTAATGATGTACCGTCAGCTAACATTAATTTCTGATAGTTATGCCAATGTAAGTGTAAGCATCCGTGGTCTAGTGGTTGCGTCAATGATTAGTGATGAAAAAGGTTGGAACCCCGCAACCGCTTAAATTTCGAATAAAAATCATCAGCCGAAGACTTCCGGCATAAGTGGTTACCCCTCATTCAGCCAATGCCTTTGTCAAAGAGGGCGGAGGAGCGAACAGCGATTCATAGCTCTCTTTTGCTCTTGGAGTGGGAAACTGCCCCTAAAGGCCGAAGAATCAGCTATGATCAACGGCTCAATTTATTCTCCTAAGAAGCAATGACGGAAATAAAAGATAACTTCACCATGGCGTTTGCTGTTTGAGGTGTAAAAATATCAGTGACAAGTTTCGTTAAGGACATTGTTATCCTCAGTAAAAGTGAAGAAGAAAAACTGATCCTTTTGAATGGAAGAATGGAAGAATGGAATGAACAGTCTAATGAGTACAGTATATGGATTGAGAGTAAACCGAAGAAATTAATTTGAATAGGAGAATAGCGAGAAACTTAACATCAAAACTGGTGACCATGATATAGTCTCCCCCCCCCCCCCCCCCCCCCCCCTAGGTGAGTGGTCAGCGTGACAGAATGTCAATCCTAACGGCCCGGGTTCGATTCCCGGCTGGATCGGAGATTTTCTCTGCTCAGGGACTGGGTGTTGTGTTGGCATAATCATCATCATTTCATCCCCATCGACACAGAAGTCGCCTAAGTGGCGTTAAATCGAAAGACTTGCACCAGGCGAACGGTCTACCCGACGTGAGGCCCCAGCCACACGACATTTACATTTTACCATGACATAGACAAAATTAAGGAATCCTGTTATCTTGGAAGGAAAACAACACATGACAGACGAAGCAATCAGGATATAAAAAGGAGATCATCTCAGGTAAAGAGGCCGTTTTTGGTCAAAAGAAGTCGACTAGTATTACATATCGGCCATACTTTCGGGAAGAAATTTCTGGGAATGTACGTTTACTTGATAGTGAATTATGAACTGTACGAGAACCGGAAAAGAAGAGAATCGAAGCATTTCAGGTGTGGTGTTTGAACCGACAAGAAATGAGGAAGTTCTACGCAGAACTGGTGAAGAACTTATGGAAGACACTAAAAAGAAGAAGCGACAAGATGGTGGAACATACGTTAGGGCATCAGAGAATAACATCGATGGTACTACAGGGAGCTATAAAGGGTAAAAATTGTTTTGTGTGTAATATAAATTTTTTGCAAAATGTACACAACCCAAATGTGGAGCGGTGTAGCAGTCCTGTGCTCCTGCAACAGAGATGTGTGCGGTGGTAAACGTTGCTTTGAAGTCGTTTAATGCGTGAGTGATTATATTTGTGTTTTGATTGATACCATTCACTAGTGCAGGCAATGTATACCGTTCAATTCCCCAACGGTAGTTCGTGGGAAAGGAGATCATACTCCCATGCCAAGTGGAGTTCTTCCTGGAAACGTACTGATACCTGTAAGTTGGTAGATGGCTGGGCAGGCCTCTCTCAGCTGTTAAGCCATCGATGATACACTTGAAAACAGGAAACGTCCACCCTGTGGAACGACAGCAGAAGGACTGAACAGCTACTTCAAAGACACGAGTCGATGGGAATCTGATCGTTTGTTGAAGTAACTTTGCTATGACCGGAAGCAGGCGGCAGCCGAACATCGAAATTCCGATCACAAGGTCCGTCTGCGTGAATTGTTAGACAGATCCAGCTTAGCTGCAAGGTGACTTAGTAAAAATCATTATTGTGTAACGCCACCAACTACTGGCTGAGGAATGTAAATGGCAAGAACCACTAATGGTAAACTATGGACAGTAGATTCAAAAGAAGAAGAAACACTTTGCAGGGGGGTTCTGTTCGCCAGCGTCCTTAGAGAACAACAGTTGACACAAGCTATGGTTCTTCAGAGCCCTGGAAGAGTACAGGTGCCTCACTAGCCGCTGCGGCTCCTGGATGGTAGTTTGGCGATTCCTGCCACTGCAGACGGGACTGGCCGGTCGTCACACCGGTCCCTGCTACCTTCTTCTGAATCTGCTTATGGCCACCTCGCCGTCGACCCCTTCCCGGAGGTACCCCTCTTTATCATTACAGCCTCATCCCACAATGTTTCTAGGAGACCACTCAAAGCGCTCTGGGAGACGCTTGTTGTAGTAACAGAGGGTACGAATTAGTTTTCTTGTCAATCACTCGAATGCAAAGTTTTCGTCAAGTTGACGACGATTATCTGAAGTACATATGCTTACCAGCGATGAAGTTTCATTGCCTGATATTCAAATTTCCGTATATATTCCGATCATCTGTGTTTCAGCATTGTACGCACAGTGTAGAATGCTTGTAATAACCAATCTGGTGCCCAGCGCAATGAACTAATCCAGCCTCTTAGGCATAAACTAATCCCACAGAAATTAAATATTATGAAGTTCAAGGTTTAGCGTGAATTTAACTAAATCTGAATTTCACCATAACATTTACACAGCGGTGCGAAATGTCATGGGATAACTCCTAATATCGCTTCGAACCTCCTTTTGCTCCGCGTAACGCAGCAACTCGACGCGGCATGAACCCAACGAGTCTTTGGAAGTCCCCTGCGAATTATTGAACGTGTTATCTCTATGGCCGTCCAAAATTGCGAAAGTGTTGTCGGTGCTGTACTTCGTTCGCCGCTCCATTATGTCCCATTAATGTTCGATAGGATTGATATTGGGATACCTGGGTGGCCAAATCATTTGCTCGAATTATCCAGAATGTTCTTCAAACCAACCGCGAACAATTGTGAACCAGTGACATGGCGCATTGTCATCCATAAATATTCCACCGTTGTTTGGGAACATGATGAACATGAATGGCTACAAATGGCTTACAAGTAGCCGAACATAACCATTTCCAGTAAATGAGAGGTTCGGTTGAACTAGAGGGCCCAGTCCACCTCACGTAGACACAGCTCACACCATTATGGAGCCACCACCGGCTTGCACAGTCTCTTGCTGACAGCTTGGGTCCATGGCTTTGTGAGGTCACGGCCACACTCGAATCCTTACCATCAGCTCTTACCGTTTGAAATCGGGACTCATGTGACCAGGCCACAGTTTCCCAGTCGTCTAGGGTCCAGTTGATATCGTCACGATCCCAGGAGGGGCCCTGCAGGCGATGTCGTGTGTCTGCTGCCGTAGCCCATTAACGCCACATTTCGCCACACTGTCCTAACGAATACGTTTCTTTACATTCCACTTTGATGTCTGTGATTGTTTCACGTAGTGTCGCATGTATGTTAGCACCGACAACTCTAAACAAACCTCGCTGCTCTTGGTCGTTAATTGATGGCCGTCGGCCAGTGCGTTGTCCCTGGTGTTCTCGGCACACTCTTGACATTGCGGATCTCGGAATATCGAATATCCTAACGCTTTCCGAAATGGAATGTCCCATGCGACTAGCTTCAACTACACTACTGGCCATTAAAATTGTTACACCACGAAGATGACGTGCTACAGACGCGAAATTAAACCGACAGCAAGAAGATGTTGTGACACGCAAATGATTAGTTTTTCAGAGCATTCACACAAGATTGGCGCCGGTGGCCACACCTACAACATGCTGAATGAGGAAAGTTTCCAACCGATTTCTCATACACAAACAGCAATTGACCGCCGTTGCGCGGTGAAACGTTGTTGTGATGCCTCGTGTAAGGAGGAGAAATGCGTACCATCGCGTTTCCGACTTTGATAAAGGTCCGATTGTAGCCTGTCGCGATTGCGGTTTATCGTATCCCAACATTGCTGCTCGCGTTGATCGAGATCCAGTGACTGTTAGCAGGATATGGAATCGATAGGTTCAGAATAGTAATACGGAACGCCGTGCTGGATCCCAACGGCCTCGTATCACTAGCAGTCGAGATGACAGGCATCGTATCCGCATGGTTGTAACGGATCGTGCAGCCACGTCTCGATCCCTGAGTCAACAGATGGGGACGTCTGCAAGACAACAACTATGTGGACGAACAGTTCGATGACGTTTGCAGCAGCATGGACTATCAGCTCGGAGACCATGGCTGTTGTTACCCCTGACGCTGCATCACAGACAGGAGCGCCTGCGATGGTGCACTCAACGATGAACCTGGGCGCACGAGTGGCAAAACGTCCTTTTTTCGAATGAATCCAGGTTCTGTTGACAGCATCATGATGGTCGCATCTGTGTTTGGCGACATCGCGGTGAACGCACATTGGAAGCGTGTATTCGTCATCGCCATACTGGCGTATCACCCGGCGTGGTGCTATGGGGTGCCATTGGTTACACGTCTCGGTCACCTCTTGTTCGCACTGACGGCACTTTGAACAGTGGACGCTACATTTCAGATGTGTTACAATCCGTGGCTCTACCCTTCATTCGATCCCTGCGAAAATTTCAGCAGGATAATACACGACCACATGTTGCAGGTCCTGTGCGGGCCTTTCTGGATACAGAAAATGTTCGACTGCTGCCATGGCCAGCACATTCTCCAGATCTCTCACCAATTGAAAACGTCTGGTCAATGGTGGCCGAGCAACTGGCTTGTCACAATATGCCAGTGGCTACTCTTGATGAACTGTGGTATCGTGTTGAAGCTGCATGGGCAGCTGTACCTGTACGTGCCATCCAAGCTGTGTTTGACTCAATGCCCAGGCGTATCAAGGCCGTTATTACGTTCAGAGGTGGTTGATCTGGGTACTGATTTCTCCGGATCTATGCACCCAAATTGCATGAAAATGTAATCACATGTCAGTTCTAGTATAATATATTTGTCCAATGAATACCCGTTTATCATCTGCATTTCTTCTTGGTGGAGCAATTCTGATGGCCAGTAGTGTACCATTCCGCGTTCAAAGTGTGTTAACTTCCATCGTACGGCCATACCTTTCCACATGAATCATCTGAGTGCAAGTAACAGCTCCGTCGAGTCACGGCCCATTTACACCTCGTGCACCCGATACTACCGCCATTTGTATATGTGCACACCTCTATCCCATGAATTTGTCACCTCACTGTTCATGCCTATCACCTAAGTGTACATATCAATAAGGAAGCTCACATCATGTTAATTCGAGAAATTGTGTTCGTCGATGTCATTCTGCCATGTCTACAGCGTATTTCAACACATATTTCAGTTAAAAAAAAAAAAAGAAAAAAAGCTGAAGACGGCTTTACAGCGTCGAAACCAATGACTGTAACAAATAATTTTTCGTATCTCTAATGCAAATAAGAACTATAACGAACTATTTTATCAAGCAGTACTATGCTCAAAACACAAGACCAGTTGTCCAGCAAGTTAGATACAGTTGCTATAGGATTCTCTCTGTTGGATCGTTTCTTATTCTACCCACAGCCATGCCCCGAATCAGTGACTTTGCTGTTCTCCATCAGTGCTCCGGTCCAATAAGGCGTTTCTGCACCACGAATTTAGACGTCGACAATTTTTGCAAGTATGTAAAATTTAATTTAGTCATAATCATAGTTAGCTCCCCAAGTATTGAGGCAGCTGCGTGTACTAAAAACTTTGAAGACAATTTGTAGCAAATTATAATTCTACAATGCTGCTCTGTATTGTTTACGACAACTAAGTATTGTAATTGTATGCTGTGGGCTACTAAGAAACTGTATGAATAAAAATCTAATAACAAATAGCCAGGTGATATTCTGTGTAGTGTTGCTCGAGACTGAGTGTAATTCTGGTACTATCGCCATAGAGATGTACAAGTGCCCATTGCCGCTACGTAGACAGTGAAGCAGAATAGAGGAGTGGCGCCGTGCAAACCTAGCAGGTAGAAAGAGACAGATTATGGAGAGAAACAAAAAAAAGTGATAGATAACATCTGTAGAAAATCTGACCCTGGTTTTCGATATAAATATATCCATTAGTATTGTGATTTGCAATTATTTGTCGGTAATTTGCTTCTGTTATCTTTCAGTATCACATACATTCCGTTTATTAAACCCCTTCTGCAGGATCTGTTCTCCTTATCACTAAATTAAGTCTGATCTTTTATTACAAATCACGTCACATTTTATGATAGCAGCGTGTCCGCACATGTGTAACACGAAATGAGTTTGAGCAAGATACTACAGTGGAATGTGGCACGTGCAGCGCAGGTTATCATCCGTCCAAAGCAAGATAAGCACAACCAAATACGAGATCAAACACTCACACATAGATGCAACGCTGATAACCTCTCTCAGGGCCTTGAAATTTGCTAATTTTAGAAAGTAGTAATACTTGTCAGATAGTGTTCAGCATCCAACGGTGGATTCAGTGGTCCGATTTCGTAAGCTGTCAGTTAAGAATTCGACTTGCTCCTAAAATACCTTTAGACCTTATCGTCTAATATATCTTATACCCCAAATTTTACTTTTAATACTATTCTTCAAACATTTACGGAGTAAAAACGAGTCAACATTTTAGGTCATTAGCTAACCATTTAAACAGTGTTATTATCTGGAAAAAGAGACTCTGTTTCAACAAATTTATTGACTTTCATGTGTTACTTTGAAGCATTATTGAATTAGGAACAGAATCCTACCACCAGTTGTATGTACCACGATATTTTAACCATTACATTAACACTAGTTAAAAATTCACTTGCGTGTCGATTGTAGGCACATTCGAGTTCAAATAAAGATCTTTGACTCGCGGTGATGGCGCCACCTGTAAGATGTTTGAGAGAGCGTCAAGAGCACATGTAAATGAAAAATGAAATGAGCATATGGCCGGGAACCCCCCCTCCCCCCCTCCGGGGAAGTTAGGCCGCCAAGTGCAAGTCTTATTTCAGTCGACGCCACATTGGGTGACATGCGCGCCGGTAATGAAGATGAAATGATGACGAGGACAACACAACACCCAGTCCCCGAGTGGAAAAAAATCTCCAACCCGGCCGGGAATCGAACCCGGGCCCGCTTGCATGGGAGGCGAGCAGGTTACCACATTTTTTTCCCAATTTGTTCGGTATTGATTGTGTTTGGTGTGGGTGGACGTCACAAGACATCCGTTCAAGTTGATTGTCGGTTCCTTTACGCAGTTTTTTTTTTTTTTTTTTTTTTTTTTTTTTTTTTTTTTTTTTTTTTTTTTTTTTACAGAGGGTGAGCAGCACGGTCAGAAAGCAAACAGCACATTGCGACAAGCACTTGTAGTGTGGATTCTGGAAGTGTTTTGGTCATGCACTCGGCCCTGAATACGATACTGCGACTTGGTAGTTGAGTGTCACTGGTATCAGAGTTAGCATAACGGCCAATATTGACTGAAGTGGAATTAACTACGATATCGTGGTGGATTACATTGTCTTAGACAAACTTCCAGGGGGGGGGGGGAGTTGTTTCATTACTGATCCACGGCAGTACAAGGAACGTTATATAGAGGATTATAATAATTAAACTTTTGAACCACTGTAGAAATAACACCACTGGTTAGAATGACGTCAAATTGCAACGGATTATTATCGGAGATGGGAGAAAACGTATGACAGAAGAAAAATAAATAGTTACAAAATGTAGCAATAGATGGCGCTGTAACATCAAAATTTAATAGTGCTCAACTACAAATGACAAATGAATCACACAACAATCCCTAAGGTGTACGTTTGACGTTAAACAAACTGCACTACTGTATGGGTATACAGGTGTGATACTGTTAGTAACATAAGCCCATCCACCACGACAAGGTCATACCTCAACGTATGGGAAAAATCTGTTTTTAATTGTCCTGAGGTCAAAAACCGCATATAAAGCGTCAATCAACATCTAATCGGAGTATTAATTTCCTTGGGACTGGAGCAAAACATGTTCAGTATGCTGCCCACTGTTTTCTGCAACAAGTTGAAATCGAGAAAGAGCATGTTCCGCAACTGATCGCAGTGTTTCCGGGGTCACGTTCAGAATGTGTTACGCAATGCGTGCCTTCAGTACAGCTGAGTTTGCAACCGGAAGACTGAACACAACGTATTTCAGATAGCCCCACAGCCAGTAGTCACACGGATTAAGATCAGGTGATCGGAACGGCCAGGCTGTAGGGAAATGGTGGCTGATAATTCTAGCATTTCAGAAATGGCGCTTCAGCAGCTGCTTAACTGGATTTTCAATGTGCGGAGGTTCGACATCTTGCATAAAAATGATCCCATCCACACATCCACGCTGTTGGAGAGCTGGAATGACGTGGTTGCGCAAAAGACACTCATAGCGCTTACCAGTGGTGGTGCAGGTAACACGACTGGAGGCACCTGTCTCTTCGAAAAAATATGGCCCTATGGTAAATGAAGCCGTAATCCCGCACCACACACTGACCTTTTCAGGATGAAGTGGTACTTGTTGATTTGCGTGTAGATATTCCTTTGCCCATATTCGACAATTCTGTGTATTGACAAACCCTGTGACATGGAAGGGGGCTTCGTCTGCTCACAAAATCTTCCACCGCCAATCATTCTCCACATAGACAATTTTGAGTGGACAGCAAAGAAGTATGTTTCGTAGGATTTTACTCACCGTGCTTACGGGTATGTCCAACATTCGGGCAACCCTCCGTGCGCTACGCGTTTGCATACCACCACTCGTCATCTCCTGCATTGGTGTGGCCGCTGCTTTCACTGGCGTCGAATCAATTCGTTTCCTTCCTCTACCAGGTTAAACACCAAAAGGACCCGTCTTTTCGAATTTCCGAATCATTTTTTCCAGACCCACGACCGTCATCGGACCCACACCTTTTATCAAACCCTTATGTGTTCGGAACTTCTGCAGAGCGACCTGTGCACTGTCGTCATTTTTGTAATACAGTTTGACAAGCAGAGAGCGATCCTGCATTGTGAAAGTCATGGCGAACGTCGCAGACGCGAAAGGAGGAAAAGCCGTGTAGCCGGCATGTTTATACCAACTTCAGTGGGTCGTGCGTATGACAGGTGTTTTCATTTACATTTTCTGACACATCCAACGTCATCTATTGATCAATTTTCACACTTTTTTCTTCTTCTGCTATACGTTTTCCTAGTTTGCTATTAAAGGAGTTTTGCTATTTGGGGAGCAAAATAACTGATGATGGTCGAAGTAGAGAGGATATAAAATGTAGACTGGCAATGGCAAGGAAAGCGTTTCTGAAGAAGAGAAATTTGTCAACATCGAGTATAGATTTAAGTGTCAGGAAGTCATTTCTGAAAGTATTTGTATGGAGTGTAGCCATGTATGGAAGTGAAACATGGACGATAAATAGTTTGGACAAGAAGAGAATAGAAGCTTTCGAAATGTGGTGCTACAGAAGAATGCTGAAGATTAGATGGGTAGATCACATAACTAATGAGGAAGCATTGAATAAGATTGGGGAGAAGAGAAGTTTGTGGCACAACTTGACCGGAAAAAGGGATCGGTTGGTAGGACACGTTCTGAGGCATCAAGGGATCACCAATTTAGTATTGGAGGGCAGTGTGGAGGGTAAAAATCGTAGAGGGAGACTAAGAGATGAATACACTAAGCAGATTCAGAAGGATGTAGGTTGCAGTAGGTACTGGGAGATGAAAAAGCTTGCACAGGATAGAGTAGCATGGAGAGCTGCATCAAACCAGTCTCAGGACTGAAGACCACGACACATACGTTTTCCCCCTTCTCCGATAATATTTCGTTGCAATTTGATGTCATTCTGACCAGTGGTGTTATTCCTACAGTGTTTTGGAAGTTTTACTTTAATTATAATCACACTGTACATCGACATGTTTTCTTTGAAACTTCAATTGACTAGACTTGAGGAAATTGTACTGTAGTGTTGTCTTCCCCACTTCATGACACCACTAATTGCATATGAATCTTCGTACTGTATTGATACAGTACTTACAGGCAACGCCTCGTTTTGATAATGGCAGTTGTACAAATAATTAAGTAGACACTGAGGATTGTGTAGTGTCGCTATTCAGTCCTTCAGCAAAAGTAATAAGAAACGGTGAGCAAGGTGCTGTGAAGTATTGCACTAGCAGCCACAGTGGTGCCATGTGGGTCAGAATAGCCTGCACGTAAGGGGATTGCGAGATGAAGCTAGCCGCACTCAACAGAAAACTGCACCGTGCTGCAGTAATAACCGAAGCAGGCGTGTCAGTCGCACTACATCACGGCAAGTCTCTTGTTATGGGCGGCGCGATTACGTACCAGCTTTTAGTGAAGAGCGACTCAGAGCGATGTCATTACTTCTGAATTTTGGGGCAGAGACACTTCCTTCGCTGGAGTCCAGCAGCACCACCACTACTCCAGGGCCACTCCAGACAACGAGAAGAATGGTCATCGCCAACAGAATCCATGGATTTGATCCCGGGCTGCGCCACTTGCCACCAATACTGAGTTCCTCACAGGACAATACCACAGGACCTTCAATTGCCGACTGCACTGAGTTCCCTGTGGGACTTAGTGCCTCAGTGCTTGCTGCCATCCAACTCCTGTCAGAGGGCAGTGATCGAATCCAATGCACAGCAGTCTCCAAATACCCCTACAGTGAATGCATCTGGAGTCGAAGGGCCACTCCAGAGGCCATCGTCAATTTAGGAAACACGCTGCTGAAGTCATGGCTGTGACCTATGAATACTGCCAATCATCCACAGGCCTGCCGTCAGTAATGCAGGTGCCTAAGCAGCATCCTCTCAACAGGTCAGTAGCCAACGTCTGTACGACACTGCTGGGAAAGGTCAATAAAACAAGGTGTGTTCTGTCCAACTGAGCCACGACAAAGCACGTATTGAAATTCAATGGCGCGTTCTTTACTGTGAGTAGTGTTTCTGCTGTGCCATACAGGCCATCACCACCATCACTCACCCCACCAACCACAACAGCACTCTTCACTTGCATTTATGAACATCTTGTTACATGCATAGTTGGCATTAATGTACAAGTTGTCGAGTCTAACAAGTAATTAACCTCATAAGTTTAAAACTTTGATATCTAATACAGCCAGTGTTTGCTACTTTTACTGTTGGAACATTGTGGTTTCCTTTTTTTTTTTTTTGAGTACCAAAACCTCTTAAAACATAAGTAAAATTATCTTTTAGAAGATGAATGCAATTCTGTTTGGCATTAGTTTCATGGGATAGTGTTTTAAATTGGTTTTTCTCTGGTTTATTTAAATAAATTAACCTGCCTAGTGGGAACTGGTACATAACTTACAGTACATAATAATAATGAAGAATTTAAATAAAATTTCTTGTTGTAATTTGGAGAGTAATAATGAGTGTCGTTTGTTATTATGAATAGTGTCGCAGAGCAGGAGCAGAAGTCCAGATTTGTGTGATACCGATTGTAATGGTTGTGTGATGAAGATTAATACATGTTATTTCTCAGATAATCGAAGTTATTGTCTTGTGTAATCTGTTACAATGGCCATGCAGAAATTATGTTTGGAATCTGGGTTTCCTGTGGTCGCACACCAAGCAGTTCCCAGCAGCAGTTGTTGTAGTACGATATAGTATAATTGTCTATACTGACTTCGTTGGGCCACTGAACCCAGTTGCGTCACATTATTTTACTAACTATTGTATGTTCGTAACTGCCAAATTGTGGCTGGTTTGTGCGTGGTTCTTAAAATCGTTTTGTCACTTTTAAAGTCAATGTCACATTCCATTCTTTAAATCATTATTAACTAACTGTATTGTTTGGTAATTGTATTCATTTTGGGATGGTTTTTGGCAAAAAAATTCATTTAAAAAATTTTCTGTTTTTTTGTTTTTGTTTTTATTGTTAATAAATGATTGAAATCTTCGGTCTACACATTATTCGCCCAGATCTCACTGCACATATTCCGGTAGTACACTTTCCACATCTGTTACCAGTTCCAATGAATGCTGGTACATTGCCTGGAAACTGGGAGAAGCTGCAGGACTTAGTAAAAAGATCAAAATGTTGTATGGCATTGCTGGTTGGGAAGAGGCTTCACCTGTGTATCACAAATGGTGATCTTCCTCCATGCACATTGCTCCCTTCCACTGAGGATATGTGAGTTGTGCTGTATATGTATTTGTGGAGTGTACATGTGTGTAGTGGATGCATGTGTAGTGTATTTTTACGTGTGTATTGTATGATGGTCAAGATGATGATGATAATGGTGGGAGAATGGAAAGGTTGAAAGCAGGAACCAGCACATTGCCTATTCTTTTCAAGTATCAGCAAGGGGGCTACCTAGCTTAAGGTCCCCCTCCAATGGACAGCTTATTATTTCATGCAGCTCTGTTGAGAGGTTTGTAATTTAATCCTGGACATTGGCGCAAAGACGGGATATTAGGAACATTACACCACAACCTCTCCTCCCCTTCAAGGCGAAATACTCGAAGTGCAAATTTCATCCACTAACAGCATTTGAACCGGCTTATATCTCAGTCGAGGGCCAGTACAAAAGCTTGTTTTAGTGACCTTGGCTATGGAGTGAAGATTTCGGGTGCGTTTACAAAAGAATACTTTCTCTTACCTTATATCTTTGTACCTGACATGATTTCTTGTCATCATTGATTTTCCTTAAATGTACTTGTTCTGTGAGGGTGACAGCTTTGCCTTTTCTTCCCAGGAATATTCTTCTCTTTGAAGACTCGGAAGAGTATCTATCCATTCATTCCTGTCATTTGTCTTGCATGCTAGTTCAGCTGGAGTGTAGTATGTTGTATACAGTACAAATTATTTGCGATATGTTTGAATAATTCAGGATATTCTATCCAATGTGTTTGTTGATTGATTGGCCGGCCGGTGTGGCCAAGCGGTTCTAGGCGCTTCAATCCGCAACCGTGCGCCCGCTACGGTCGCAGGTTCGAACCTGCCTCGGGCATGGATGTGTGTGATGTCCTTAGGGTAGTTAGGTTTAAGTAGTTCTAAGTTCTAGGGGACTGATGACCTCAGACGTTAAGTCCCATAGTGATCAGAGCCATTTGAACCATTTTTGTTTGTTGATTAGCTGAGTAAGTAAGTACAAACTTATGAAAATCTTTGGTCTATTGCAATCAGGAACAATGATTTTGTTGACAGGCCTTGCGTCTAATACCAGGCGAACATTTTCACTGGGCTTTCCCACCGCTAGTAGGGTGCTGTAACATTGATTTTGATATGTACTAATAAAATGTTTTTTCTCTCAAAAGCTTGTACACACTTGAAAAGTAAATCATTTAACTTTGCCTATTGCAATAAGCCAATGACTATAATTTTGCTTGAGCATTTACCATATCTCATTTTTGACCACCACTTGCTTGGTCCATGATATAGAGTACGTATTCCCACAGTATACTACATGAGGGTGAACTTCCATTTGATGTTGATATGTACTAATAAAATGTTTTTTCTCTCAAAAGCTTGTACACACTTGAAAAGTAAATCATTTAACTTTGCCTATTGCAATAAACCAATGACGGTAAAATCTATAATCTTATCATTTGTTGGATTTTCATTATTCTCAACTAGAATACAGTGGGGAAGTGCACTGTTGGCGTATCTATCTATCGTTCTAATCACCTTCACCTTTAAGCCTTGGTAGTGTTTACCAAGGTTTTCAATAAGTCAACAGCAGTACTTTTGTCATCGAAGTTAAGAAAACACTTGCCTGAGAAGAAGTTTATCACTGCTTCCTCCACCTTAGGAAGTCCATGCTGATCAGACACTCTACAGTTAACCTACTTGCAATTACGAATGAGAAGACTATGGCTTCATTTCATGTTTTAACTTCAACCTGCATCTGCATTTTGACATTTTACGAGCTGACATTGATTGCTTCAATACTCTTACAATTCTGCACAGACACGCTGATACTCTCATCATGTCAGTGCTAAAGTGAAGTATTCGTGATATAAGTGGGACAATCTGTGCAGCACGATGGGATATATAGATAGGAAGATGATGGACAGGTGTGATGCACCTCATACTTGGATTGATATTCACTGTTTGGTTACTCCTATAGAGGAGACATATATTTTGAGGCAATTAACATGAACAAATAATTAAAACTCTCAATTGTTGAAAAAATTTTATACCTATGATATGCATTATCAATTGCAACAGATTGATTGCAGCAATGGCACACATATATAAAAGGACCATGCTGTCAATTTTCGAATATACGCACAACAAGAGCGTAATTATAAGCCAAGTGGAGAAATCCACCAATGCCTGTATTTCCCCTGTATCAAAGTGTGTAAGTGTTAAGAATGTGACTATAAAAACTGTGGAGGCTGAATTTACTGGAGGAATGCACATGTATGTAGTTGCGCCTAATTAAAGGCAGACAGAAAACAATTATTTGACCACTTCTATAAACGTGGGTGATTTTGTGTATATATACTGACATCAAAAAAAGTTTTCCATCACCCTGGTTCCGAGAGTTCCGGAACCTGTACAGAAAAGTGGAATAGAGATCGACATACACCCCATTTCCGCCCTTTTTATTGTTCATGAAAACCACACGTTACATGTTGTACCACTATACAGTGAGACCTTCAAAGGTGGTGGTCTAGATTGCTGTACACACCGATACCTCTAATACCCAGTAGCACATACTCTTGCATTGATGCATGCCTGTATCCACGAGTTCATCAAGGCACTGTTGGTCCAGATTGTCCCACTCCTCAACGGAGATTCGGGGTAGATTCCTCAGAGTGGTTTGTGGGTCACGTCGTCCATAAACAGCCCTTTTCAATCCATCGCAGGTATGTTCGATAGCGTTCTTGTCTGGAGAACATGCTGGCCACTTTAGACGAGCGATGTCGTTATCCTGAAGGAAATCATTCATAAGATATGCACGATGGGGACGCAAATTGTCGTCCACGAAGACGAATGCCTCGCCAATATGCTGCCCATATGATTCAACTATCGATCGGAGGATGTCATTCATGTATCACACACCCTTACGGCGCCTTCCATGACCACCAGCGGCGCACGTCGGCCCCACATAATGCCACCCCAAAACAGCAGGGAACCTCCATCTTGCTGCACTCGCTGGATAGTGTGTCTAAGGCGTTCAGCCTGACGGAGTTGCCTCCAAACACGTCTACGACGATTGTCTGGTTGAAGCCACATGCGACACTCGTCGGTGAAGAGAACGTGATGCCAATCCTGAGCGGTCCATTCGGCATGTTGTTGGTCCCATCTATAGCGCGTTGTATCGTGTCGTGGTTGTAAAAATGGACCTCGCTATGGACGTCGGAAGTGGAGTTGCGCATCATGCAGCCTACTGCGCGCAGTTTGAGTCGTAACACGACGTCCTGCGGCTGCACGAAAAGCATTATTCAACATGGTGGCGTTGCTTTCAGGGTTCCTCCGAGCCATAATCCGTAGGTAGCGGTCATCCACTGCAATAGTAGTCCTTGGGCGGCCTGAGCGAGGAATATAATCGACAGTTCCTGTCTCCCTGTATCTCCTCCATGTCCGAACAACATTGCTTTTTTTCACTCCGAGACGCCTGGACACTTCCCTTGTTGAGAGCCCTTTCTGGCACAAAGTAACAATGCGGACGCGATCGAACCGCGGCATTGACCGTCTAGGCAAGGTTGAACTACAGACAACACGAGCCATGTACCTCCTTCCTGGTGGAGTGACTGGAACTGATCAGCTGTCGGACCCTCTCCGTCTAATAGTCGCTGCTAATGCGTGGTGGGCGGGTAATGACATCTGTGAAAAATTACTGTTTATACCTTAGTGGCGAAAGGACCAGGGTCTTTTACAAATAATAACACAGATACAGCAAAATTAGCTTATGCTTTATTGTCATTTTATTGTAACAATGAAATTTTTTCGTATTCCTTCCTGTCATTTGTTGTTAACAATATTAGCCTTTTCCCAAGAATAAGCAGCTTTCAGTCAGTTAATACTCGGCAGAAATCAAACCTACATTTGAATCGGACTTCATTAACTCTTGTGCACAAGGGTGTACACTACAGTGCTGCTTCCATTTTCAATAAGGTACCACTCGAATTAAAATATCTTAGCAGTTATTCACGCGCTTTCAAATCGAAACTGACGAGTTTGCTCATGGGTCACTCCTTCTATTGTGTCGAGGAGTTCCTTGAAAAATGAAGCTGATTCATTTTGCGTTGTTGATTGCGTTTACTTAAACTTATGACCCGACTTTTTTCGGGTTCATAAATTTTTATTTTTATCTGTTATTACTTTTATGTTGTAATTTCATGTAATGACACGTTCCATGACCTTGGAAATTTGTTCCTCAATTTGGTCCTACGGAACTTGATGTGTAAATAAATAAATAAATCAATAAGAATGATTTTATGTACACATTAGCGGCTGATCGACTACTATTGGTTATTTTATATACAATATCTACAGTGTGTAGCGACTAGCGGCAGCATGTGAAGGACAATACAGAGACACGCATATATAGAAGAACATATACATAGTGCACAAAAGGTACACAATTTTCAAGTACACGTAGTGTGCATCCACTTACACACACACACACACACACACACACACACACACACACACACACACAGAGAGACGAGCGCGCGCGCGCATGTTGGATGTGAGGGGTCTGCTCCCAACTGCACTGATGAACAACTTTTAGTGTTGTAAGCACCACACACAGTCTCATGATCGAAAGACTACCTGCTGCACCATGCAAGTAGATGACGGACCAACTTCCAGTTGCAGTGCAGTATGCATCACGTGGCCTCGGGAGATGGATCATCACCGAGCAGACACTCCTTGCAGTCTTTGATCATGAGAGCCTGGGAGGTCACTCGGTGCACAGCCTTACCCCTCACTGGGTGGCACGTGTTTCTATATGGTATGCGTACATCTATGATATGAGCTGTACAAACTCCACAATCTGCAAGACATTCACGTCGTCTTTCATCAGGCTGATAACCTTCTAGTTTTGAAGTATTATGCCGTAAGGATTATCCAGACGTGTCAAATTCGTCAGGATTATTCCTAGTTACTTCATGTGGATCGTAGCCTACCTGTTACCAACTGTTCGTCTAAAATTGTGAGGCATATGTTTGTGACTATTACAGCGCCATCCACCACAAAGCGAAAACAGTGGTCCAGCTAAAACATTCATGAAACTTCCTGGCAGATTAAACTGTGTGCCGGACCGAGACTCTAACTCAGGACCTTTGCCTTTCGCGGGCAATTCCTCTACCGACTGAGCTACCCAAGCACGACTTCTGTAAAGTTTGGAAGGTAGGAGACGAGGTACTGGCGGAATTAAAGCTGTGAGGACGGGGCGTGTGTCGTGCTTGGGTAGCTCAGTCGGTAGATCACTTGCCCGCGAAAGGCAAAGGTCCCGAGTTCGAGTCTCGGTCCGGCACACAGTTTTAATCTGCCAGGAAGTTTCATATCAGCGCACACTCCGCTGTAGAGCTAAAATTTCGCACTGCGCTTATTGGCATCCACAGCACACGCCTGGTTCAGGCACCCATTCTGGCTGGTTCGATGCCAACGAGGGCGAGAATTTACACTCCAACAGTACCAGTGGACGTCCACAGGGTGGTGAGGGGTAGCATCTTCAAATGAATCACATTTTATGTTCCCATCGCTCTCCCCTTAGTTTAGTGGGAAAATACCCAGTGCACAGCCCATCAGAAACTGAACACGGATCAAGCATGAAAACGGGAAGAAGGTGTATTTTACTGCGAAAAAACAAGCAAAATAGTGAATGGTTCAAGCATAAGACGAGCAACATCGAGCAAACAGCAAGGATTACGGCGTCGTGGTTCTGTGGTCACGGTGTTGAACTGCATAGCCGGAAATCCGTGTTCGAATCTTCCACTGACCCCACTTTTTTCTTCTTCACAACATTATGAGTCGTCCGTCCAGTCACTGAAGTGTCGCTTCTCCTTCTGTAGTCTTGGAAATTTTCATACTAAACATTGGTTATAGAATATGTGTCATGTAGTAAGAATATATTACCGTCGCAACTAAATGTGACGAATAATGAGTGCAGGCGAGATGCCACAAAGATGAAAACAACAAATCAACTGGTGTGAACTATGTTACAACAAAGAAATTCATGAGTCAAAACTTTCAAAACGGAACGCAAGAGTAATAACACTTGTTACTTGTATAGAACAAATAGGAAGTACGTACTTCTGGAAGTCACTTTATTACACCTCGCTGTTGCAAACAGACGTTACACCACTATACAGACAGATTTGATACGGCGAACGGACACGTCAGTAACAGAACA
The DNA here is from genome assembly GCF_021461395.2 of Schistocerca americana. Classification (NCBI taxonomy): domain Eukaryota; kingdom Metazoa; phylum Arthropoda; class Insecta; order Orthoptera; family Acrididae; genus Schistocerca; species Schistocerca americana. Next base: position 335,767,066 of record NC_060121.1, read on the forward strand.
GACAGTTCATAATTTTGTGAAATGGGAAATCCGAATACAGATCTCCTGCTTCGCAATCCAATACCGTAACCACACACTGACGACGCTGTGGCCACTCAAATGTGCTCGATTTTGCACATCTTGAGGTTGGATCGTGCACTGTTTCGATTTTGCGTCTTTTTTCACAGTTCAGTACACTTTCCCGTTTTCATGCTTGATCTGTGTTCAGTTTTTGACGGGCTATCATCTGGGCCATTTTAACATTAAATCTGAGGGTGGTGCGATGGGGAGCTTCGTCAGTGTTTGAAACTATCCACATAAAGTAACTTGACATCAGCAAAGTTTGGTTTTGCAAACTCGTAGTGCAGTCAGTACATGTGGAGTTCGAAGAAGTCCAGAATACGCATACCGATGTAGACAGGCTTTCTGAACTCCAGTGAAACCTCCATAGCAACTAGTACTTCACTGAAGATTGTAACCTGTTTAAAATTTTGCCTCGCGATATAATCACTTGTACATCCCTATGGTAAACTAAACACATTTCTTGAACATTTCTTATATTTTCCATGGTTTTGCCGAAAACTGAATTATTCATTAATTTATAGAAATCCTTTTCAGAATCACACAGCGCAAGAACCCTTTTTTCGGTATATCGTCAATGTATTGGTTCAACCAGGAACGCTGATCAAAGAAGGTACTGGGGGTGATTCTACGAAGTCGTATCGCCAACCTGAGACACTGCTGGAGGGTTCTACAGTGTATAATGTGTCTCTGCACATGCCTCGGTATTGTGATCAGCTTCGGGATGGAAACATTTCACGGAACTAGCTGCTCTGGACTTATCGGCAAGTCACTATGCTCGTCATGGAAATTGGTGCAATGTTCCAGGTCTGCATTCAGGACATATCACCTACCAGCGTCTGCAGCCACATCTTGGATCTCATCCTTTAATCTGACGATCTCATCTTCGGACAGCCCAGATTCCTCCAAACAGCAGATGTAAATGAACTCTTTATATCGCCTATACTCCTCCTTACTCAATCACAAGTTATTTGCTTTGGTGTACCTGTGGATCCACTGGCAAAGTCCTCTGCGAATCTCGTGTTCGAAAGAAAAAGCATCTGTCTCGAGTTCGATCTCAATATTTATCCTTTTTCTTTTTAACATTGCATCCCACGAAAGCCCTGGCATGTTATATAGAACGCAGGATCCAGAGTGTATGTGCCCAGACATACCTTTCAGAATTTCACGAAAACATCTGCAAGCAGGCACACATCTGTCTCCGGGTACAATTTATAATGTCCCTCTAAATCAGGGATGCTGAACTGCTGCCAAATACTCATGTTATGCCTATACTCTAAACCCGTTCAGGCAGTGCCTGTGAGTTTCCTTATGAATGAAGTTATATAAGGAAATGTGTTTTCACAGAATCTCTCATTCAAGTCCAGATATTCATGTCGGTTCAAATGGCTCTAAGCACTATGGGACTTAACATCTGAGGTCATCAGCCCCATAGACTTACAACTACTTAAACCTAACTAACCTAAGGACATCACACAGATCCATGCCTGAGGTAGGATTCGAACCTGTGACCATAGCAGCCATGCGGGTCCGGACTGAAGCGCCTAGGGCCACTCGACCACAACGGCCAGCATTCATTGGGATATCCAGCTCTGCTGATATGCATATTCTCCTGAAACATTTTCTCAGCAAGTTCTAAATAGATACATCTATGAACTGTAAGGAGCACTATTCTTGGCGGAATTTGCTTAGAGAACGAACTGTATTTAGCTACATTATCAGGTATGATACTGTCTTTGTCCTTCTTCAAGCCGTCATCACCCAAGTGCTTAGCAATAAAATGAGCATCATACCTGCTCAATTATAGAAGAAGATGCGTATGAGTTGTGGTAGTTTGTACTTCAAGTTGCGCGCATTTTGAGCCGCATCATGGAACTTCCCTATTAGATGACAGTGGACACTATGTGAAGCTTTTGGCTTTTCTGTCCAACGACAGACCACAAATATTACATTCAACCTCATGCTTGTACAAGGCCTCATTCTCCTGCTATTTAGTTATAGGAATATTTTTGGTATAAAGAATATCAACATCCTGTGCAAGTTTTTAGAGCTCAGAGAGCAGCCATCTCACAGGATTATCCCACACGTCTGATACAGATTTGTTATGACTGGAATCATACGAGCATACAACTTTATACGCTGCCCTTACAGTGCATGTCGTTCTATGAAAGTAATCTGCGAGGTATATAAGAATATACAGCCTACAGTTGCAGGTTAACTTTATCGTTTACCTAGGTTTCAACGTTAATAATAACGGCTTCTTCAGAACCTGCAAAAAGTTAATATTATAATGTGCTAGTAAATTATATTAGATATGGTCTTCCTACAGGATGCAACGTGTAGTACTTACATAAAATATTATTTATATGTTTGCCTAAAACAAGCCATGTCCTAAGTCAACTTTATAAAAAATTTAACAGTCTACATGAAAAAATAAAATTCACACAAGAAATGGAATTAGCTGATAGATCACTAAATTATCTTGATTTAACGTTGACTATTAAAGATGCAAAAATAGAGTTCAACATATTCCGGAAGGCAACTTATTCAGACAACGTCATCCCGGCCGATTCAACCCACCCCCAAGCGCATAAATTGGCGTTTTTCTATTCTAGTATCCATCGGACCTGCCAAGAGAGGAGGAGGGGGGTGGGGGGTGGGAGAGGGAGAGGGGAGAGCAGAGATGCCATGCGCAGAGGAGATAGGGGAAGGGAGGAAGGGGGAGGGGAAGCCCGGGGGAAGAGGGATGGAGGAAGGGGGATGGGGGGGAAAAGGAGAGAGAAGGGAGGGAGGGTGCCTAAAGGAAAGGACACATGAAGTGGGGGGCAGGATCAAAGTTGATAGGAGGGGTAGATGGAGGGGAGGAGGGCATCGTCAGGGAGGGGGAGCTGGCAGAAGCCACCTTGGGAGAGGGTAAGGAGGGTGGAGAGATGGAGACCGGGTGGGACGTGGGAATACAGGCACGGCAGCGGGCGGGGGCGGGAGAGGATGGGCGAGACAAGCGGATGAGGAGGATCGAGTTTGCGGGAGGTGGGGGAAGGGGATGAGATCGTACAGGATCCGCGTGGGGGAGGGGAGACGGATGCGATAGGCGAGGCGGAGAGCATGGCTTTCAAGGATTCATGTGACCATTACGGATTCTGCAAAAATAGAACCTTTCCTACAGATGTTCATAAGAGATTTGTTGGTCAGTTTATAAGGCTCTGTAGTAGAATGTAAAACGTAGTCATGCTGGATACTCTAATTAACTTACAATAGTAAAGTATAAAATTAATTCATAGCAAAAATGTTGTCTAACGTGTGCTTAATAAGAGTTTGATTCTATACGTCTCGCGCATGCAGACCGTGAAGCCCTCACGGTCTGCAATCTCTAGTCACACGACGAGGCCCATACAACAGGCTTAAAGTGAATTTGCAACAGCTTGTTTAATAGAAGTGACAAAACCTTATGGTTATGCATCAAGTTTTATAAAGTTGACGTAGGACATGGCTTGTTTTAGGCAAACATTTAAATAATATTTTATGTAAGTACTACACGTTGCATCCTGTAGGATGACCATATCTAATATAATTTACTAGCACATTATGATATTAACTTTTTGCAGGTTCTGAAGAAGACGTTATTATTAACGTTGAAAGCTAGGTAAACGATAAAGTTAACCTGCAACTGTAAGCTGTATATTCTTATATAAACAATATCAGTTGCTGTCGCTGCATAAAAATGTTAAAATTATAATCTGTGAGGCCTTGGGATGACCTTCACAGAGTATCACAGGAATTAATATGCATTTAGAGTCAGCATATACAACAAAGTTATGGCTTTCATGGTGGAGGGTATTCTTAAAATTTAAGAACTTTTTATCCTCAGCGGGTATTTTCACATGTGCCAGTTCCTGGCTCAAGCAATCAGATGTGTTTCTAAATACTCATGCTTAATAAAAGAGTTGAGGCATCTGCAGAAAAAAATGCCTTACCCAATGATGTTTTGACAGTTGAGCTGAAAGTAGGTGGGGGAGTAGAGGGTTTCAATTACTTCATGCTTCTCATATACTGTATTGCTTCACCTGCATCCAGACTGTAAAGATGAAGCGAATAAGACGGATCTGCTCACAACTTTTGTCAGGTCTGGGATTGTGATGGGGAAAGAGATGCCTTTGAAGTTATATATTGAATGTCTTGTACACTACTGGCTATTAAAATTGCTACACCAAGAAGAAATACAGGTGATAAACGGGTATTCATTATACAAATATATTATACTAGAACTGACATGTGATTACATTTTTACGCAGTTTGGGTGCATAGATCCTGAGAAATCAGTACTCACAACAACCACCTCTGGCAGTATTAACGGCCTTGATACGCCTGGGCATTGAGCCAAACAGAGCTTGGATGGCGTGTACAGGTACAGCTGCCCATGGAGCTTCAACACGATACCACAGTTCATCAAGAGTAGTGACTGGCGTATTATGATGAGCCAGTTGCTCGGCCACCATTGACCAGACGTTTTCAATTGGTGAGAGATCTGGAGAATGTGCTAGCCAGGGTAGCAGTCGAACATTTTATGTATCCAGAAAGGCCCGTACAGGACCTGCAACATGCTGTCGTGCATTATCGTGCTGAAATGTAAGGTTTCGCAGGGATCAAATGAAGGGGAGAGCCACGTATCGTAACACATATGAAATGTAACGTCCAATGTCAAAGTGCCACCAATGTGGACAAGAGGTGACCGAGACGTGTAATCAATGGCACCCCATACCATCACGCCAGGTGATACGGCAGTATGGCGATGAAGAATACACGCTTCCAATGTGCGTTCACTGCGATGTCGCGAAACACGGATGCGACCATCATGATGCTGTAAACAGAAACTGGATTCATCTGAAAAAAGGACATTTTGCCATTCGTGCACCCAGGTTCGTCGTTGAGTACACCATCGCAGGCGCTCCTGTCCATGATACAGCGTCAAGGGTAACCGCAGCCATTGTCTCCGAGCTGATAGTCCATGCTGCTGCAAAGGTCGTCGAATGTTCGTGCAGATGATTGTTGTCTTGCAAACGTCCCCATCTGTTGACTCAGGGCTAGAGAAGTGGTTGCACGATCCGTTACAGCCATGCGGATAAGATGCCTGTCATCTCGACTGCTAGTGACACGAGGCCTTTAGGATCCAGCACGGCGTTCCGTGTTACCCTTCTGAACCCACCGATTCCATATTCTGCTAACAGTCATTGGATCTCGACCAACGCGAGCAGCAATGTCGCGATACGATAAACCGCAATCGCGATAGGCTACAATCCGACATTTATCAAAGTCGGAAATGTCATGGTACGCATTTCTCCTCCTTACACGAGGCATCACAACAACGGTTCACCAGGCAACGCCGGTCAACTGCTGTTTGTGTATGAGAAATCGGAAACTTTCCTCATGAGAACACGTTGTAGGTGTCGCCACCGGCGCCAAGCTTGTGTGAATGCTCTGAAAAGCTAATCATTTGCATATTACAGCATTTTCTTGGCTCTGAGCAGTATGAGACTTAACATCTGTGGTCATCAGTCCCCTAGATCTTAGAACTACTTAAACCTAACTAACATAAGGACATCACACACATCCACGCCCGAGGCAGGATTCGAACCTGCGACCGTAGCGGTCACGCAGTTCCAGATTGAAGTGCCTAGAACCGCATGGCTGGCTCAGCATTTTCTACGTGTCGGTTAAATTTCGCGTCTGTAGCACGTCATCTTCGTGGTGTAGCAGTTTTAATGGTCAGTAATGTATCTGTCTTTAAGATTTGCATGATCTGAATAATTTCGATCATAAGTCAGAAAGGACCATGCGAAGCAAAAGTCATCCTTCTCACCAAGATTCTAGATATTGATACATTCCTGTTTTGCGGCCTCGCCTTTTGGAAGAGGGATAATGTTGGTCCCTCCATTAACTGGATCAGAAACATGCAAGTAATATCAATGTGGAGTACATGGCTGAGTACCTTCTTACCAGTTCCTCTTTCTTTCATACCGGGAAAACGCCTCATTCTGATGCTCTCGGTAAAAGTTCCATTCCACTTCGCAGCTGAGAGGCCCTGCAATGTCACACGATATTTCCCCCAAAGTTTGATGATGGTGTAACGTGTATCATTATTACTGCCATCTTTGGGGACATGGGGTGAGGGAGTGCTTCAGCTCACAATACAGAACTGCTTTGCACCTGATGATGGAATACTACTGGGTGTTGATGATTTCAGGTAGCTTCTTTCCAACACAACTCAGCATGGACGAAGGAAGGTAGCCAGATCTTGGTACCCCACATTGGTGTTATCATTGCATGAACCTAAGATCCTGTGCTTGAAAGTACCAGCAACAACAGGGTAGTATGATGTGGCTGCATGAATTACCCATTGTTGGTTAATAAGACAGGCTCTGGGGCTGCTACATCTAGGCTGGAAACCGTAGCCAGATGGATCCAAATGAGGTGATGATGATGATGATAATAATGCTATAGATGATGGTGTTGCTCTGCTGCTGCTAGGCTGGGGATGAGGTGATGCTGATGATGATGGTGATGCAGATGTCAATGACTGCATCGATGACCTGTCTGGCTGTGGTGTTGCCGATTAAGTCAGACTCATCTTGCAAAGTTCATCAAGTAATTCTGAAACACAAACACATCACAACAGTCTACAAGAATCATTTGATATTACACATATACAAACACACTTACAAGTGCATATAGACAGATACTTACAAAATAATTACTCCCCTGACTGTACACATCCTGCTCCAAGCTTCTCTGAGAGCTTCATTGGGGTTGTTATGGGTGCAGCTGATAGATGCAGTACTTCATATTCCATAATCAGTCATAGGAACTCTGTATCATCATCATATATTTGACTCACTAGAACAAACAAACAAGGATGTTTGCTAAGTATACAACAACAGTCACACACTCACACTATATATATATATATATATATATATATATATATATATATATATATATATATATATATATATATAAAACACACTCACACGTAAGTACAACATACCTACACTGCCATTCATAGATATGGTGGATGACATGACTAACATATGAATGTGTCAATGTGTATCCACATGTCATACGTCTGATTCTGTGAATGATGGTGGATTATGAGTGATTGATTCTGGAAATAAAAAAACACTGGCTAAGTAAGGAAACAAGAAAATACCGACACTCACAAATGTGTAGAGAGATGACATGAGCCAGGATCAATTACATATGGTCCCTGACTCATCATAAAATGATCAACAAAATCTAAAAACAACATTACGGTCAATAAGTGTCGGAAGAAAGTTAGACACCACACATAAAATAGTGCATTATCCTAATCTTGCATTAGTATTACATATAACATATATCATCGAGAAGAGGTGAGAATGGATTCCTACCATCCTTGAAGTGAGAGTTCTTACTTGCTTTATCACCATTAGCATGTACAGATCATGGCTGATACTGACCAAACTCAAACGTAGGGAATGTTCAGTACTGATTATCTATAGTCTGCGACCAAAATGTGTACACATCCAGTTGGAGGTGTACAGAAATTATGTTATCATCAGGCAAGCTGACACTTCCAGCAGTGGAAATCATTATGCAGTGCTTCCATTTGTCACATGTCACCGATTCTGGTTTGACTGAGAGCTGACATGTAAACTACGACCATGCAGAAAGTGATTTTGGTAAAAACAGTGTTGTGATGCATTTTTCTGCAATTGAATGTACACATGTTGCTGATGTTGGTGCAACTGGAAGCTGTCACTCCTTCCCACGACTGTGAACTTGGTAAAATAAACAATGCTACCCTTCAGTTTTCGGCAGCTGTTGCCATATACATAAACTGAGCCCATAATTATAATGGAATGTAGGAGGGGCCACCTGCGACGCAATGTAAATGCAGGGTGACTCACCAAGGACGATCAGGTCTGCTGGCACACTCCCACAGTGGAACAAGAGTGCAGCATGTTTCTTCTGGTTACCAGCCAAGGCTGCTCCAAGCACAATCGCACCATCTCTGTATGAGACGTGGACACTAGAAAAAGAGTTCACTTTCTGGATGTTGTGTGTACATCAGTTCATGTACTGGACGATGGGCATTTTACCATTCACAGAGAGGCTCGCAAGGGCCCCCTGATCGAGGCAGCAGTCGACAGCTGGTGCTTCCATTGTCATATATACAGTCTGTAAACTTAATTTCTCCTATTCTTTGTGAGGAGCTCAGACAACACGGGTTAATACCTACCTGAAGCCTGCAAATGAGGAGGTGGGAAATATGAAATGATTGAATAAATAAATACAAAGTTTTGTGAAAATAACTATTTATCTATTGATAAACCAATTCAAATGTAATTGAACATTTCCTGTAGCGCTCATAAGCCCATCTTGTCCATATCTCTACTTAACTTGCTTGAAGACATAATATTTCTGCGTTTAGAGATTCTGTTTGCACCCTCTTATAAATTTTTTGAAGCCAGAATATCTTTTCACGATCTTTGATATAAACTATGCTGTCTCTATGAACATAAGTTTGGAGCGATGACGCCATACTTCAGATGCCACTCCGTCATCGTCCCAGTATTTTGCATGGTAAAATCGTGTCAGTCACACAACTCTTTTTCGAATTTCAGTGCACTACACTGAGCTAAAGAGTGTGGGAAAAGTGACTGTTGTGGGATACGTTACTTACACTTGTCTGGCGTCATAGAATATGATGAATACATCATCTTTAAACACAGTTTGTCCGAACTCATCGTAAACCCCCAGTGCGTCTATGACGTTTGCACTCACAATTAAAATAGTCCGCATTTTGTGTAATACCTGAACATGTATACTAAATATTGTACAATTCCTGTTAGTAGTACTGGTTTACAAGACAATCATCTAGCAATAATGCATAGGCTGGAGTGCCTACAGGGAAGTTTTGTGATGATTTGATTTCAGTACATACGTCCATAGTTCCAGTCTTCACCGCCTCACGTCACTTTGAAAAATCTATGGTCACCATGGATGATAAATCCTTAAAATTCCGTGGGCTAAGTGTGCATCCAAAACCATAATCAGACTTGCAGTAAGATGGGCAAAATATTGAGAATGTGTCACACTGTCCTCGAAATACGTTTTTACCCGAGCCAAGCTGTAAGTTATCATATGGAGAAAGTGGTAGTTTATGTAAATTGTAGTAGTGGTTAATTTGCACTTGTTAAATACATTTGAATCCTTTTTCCAGTCCCCCTTACTGCCTGTCTGTAGAGGCAGAATAATGATGCAAGGAGGTTGTAGCTGATTATGTGTCTTAATAATCCACATTTGGTGAGATGCTGTGGAAGGATTGAATATTCATACAGGTCACATGAACAGGAAGTTAATGGCAGCTGAACTCCAGAATTTAGCACACATAAAATTTTCAGATTCTCTTCGCTTCATAGAGAAATTTGCGGTTCTTCCCATTCCATATCAATTTATCCATCTCAATTTTATGATCTTCTCTATCTCCTGGAACATATGCCTTATTGCCAGTGGGACTTCGAACCAGAATCAACTTCCATTCAGCATTCTTAATAACGTGTTTATAATGGTCAAAGAGTGGAATACATACACTAAAGGAGCCATCTATCGATGATTATATGTTTTGTAAGGCATTCATAAGCGATGCTGATACAGAGACGTATACTTTGAGAGTCTATGTGGTTACAACGTTTGCTGCCATCGATATCAATGTCATTAAGTTTGTACCTTGTTTCTCGAAAGAGAAAGGCGAATGTATTGCATGTAATGTGTGATGCTACTACCACTGCTGCTAAAGTCTTCTTAGGTGTAAATACCTCTTCATAATACAGGAACCTCTTGACTGAAATTGTTAAAACATCTTGAGGTTGAATAAGAATTCATATCTCACCGTTATTATCGATTTAATTTAATTTATTTATTTACACATGTTCCGAAGGGTCAAATTGAGGAGCAAATCTCCAAGGTCATGGAACATGTCAGTACATGAAATTACAACATAAAAGTAATAACAGATAAAGAATAAAATGTATATGAACCCGAAAAAGGCGATCCACAAGTTTAATTAACTGCAATCAACAATACAGCAAGAATCAGTGTAATTTTTCAAAAAACTCCTCCACAGAATAGAGGGTCATGGCCCATGAGGAAACTCTTCAGTTATGAAAGGGCGTGGATTATTGCTAACATTTTTGAATTCGAGTGGTAGCTTATTGAAAATGGATGCAGTAGTATACTGCACGCCTTTCTGCACAAGAATGAAGGAAGTCCAATCCAAATGCAGATTTGATTTCTGCCAAGTATTAACTAAGTGAAATCTGCTTATTCTTGGGAATAAGCTAATACTGTTGACAAGAAATGACAGTAAGGAATATATATATTGAGAGACCAATGTCAAAATATCCAGACTCGTGAACAGAGGTCGACAAGAGGTTCGTGAACTTACACCACTAACTGCCTGAACCACCCGTTTCTGTGCCTAAAATATCCTTTCAGAATGGGAAGAGTTACCCCAAAATATAATACCATATGACATAAGCGAATGAAAATAAGCAAAGTAGATTAATTTTCTTGTTGAACCATCACTCATTTCAGGTACCATTCCAATAGTAAAAATGGCAGTATTAAGTCTTTGAACAAGATCCTGAACATGGACTTTCCAAGACAGCCTGCTATCTATCTGAACACCTAGAAATTAGAACTGTTCAGATTCATTAATCATATGCCCATTCTGTAAAATTAAAACGTCTGGCTTTGTTGAATTCCATGTTAGAAACTGTAGAAACTGAGTCTTACTATCATTTAGCGTAAGTTTATTTTCTACAAGCCATGAACTTAGGTCATGCACTGCACTATTTGAGACTGAGCCAATATTACACACAACATCCTTTACTACCAAGCTAGTGTCATCAGCAAACGGAAATATTTTACAGTTACCCATAACACTAGAGGACATATCATTTATATAAATAAGGAACAGGAGTGGCCCCAGCACTGATCCCTGGGGCACCCCCCGCTTGACCTTACCCCACTCAGACCCCACATCACAGCCATTCTCAAAATTGTGAATAATGACCTTTTGTTGAAACTTCCTGGCAGATTAAAACTGTGTACCGGACTGAGACTCGAACTCGGGACCTTTGCCTTTCGCGGGCAAGTGATCTACCAACTGAGCTACCCAAGCTCGACTCACGTCCCGTCCTCACAGCTTTAATTCCGCCAGCACCTGGCTGTGAGGACGGGGCAAACACTGATGGCCTAGAAATAAGTATAAAATTGTATACATTATCCCTTTCTCCCTTTTTATAAAGTGGCTTTACTACTGAGTACTTTAATTGTTCAGGAAACTCACCTTTCCTAAAGGAAAATTACAAATATGGCTAAATACAGGGCTAAAATGTGCAGCACAGTACTTTAATATTCTGCAGGCACTTCATCATAAGTGGCTGTGCGGTTAAAGGCGCAGCAGCCTGGAACCGCAAGACCGCTACGGTCGCAGGTTCGAATCCTGCCTCGGGCATGGATGTTTGTGATGTCCTTAGGTTAGTTAGGTTTAACTAGTTCTAAGTTCTAGGGGACTAATGACCTCAGCAGTTGAGTCCCATAGTGCTCAGAGCCATTTGAACTTCATCATAACCATGAAAATCCTTAGTCTTCAGTAATTTAATTGTTGATTCAATCTCCCCCTTGTCAGCACCACAGAGCAGTATTTCAGACATCAATCTCAGAAAGGCATTTGCCAAGAAAGTTATTTCATTCCCTGTAGATACTAAATTGTTATTCAATTCAGCAGCAATGCTCAGAAAATGATTGTTGAATACTCTACGTATATCTTGCTTATTAGTAACAGAAATATTTTTACTATGAACTGACTTTATGTTGTCGACCTTGTGCTCCTGGCCAGACACTTGCTTCACAACTGACCATATGGTTTTAATGTTATCTTGTGAATGCTCCTCATATTCAACACAAGTAGTGATACAGAGCGATGGCATTGTGAGGCTACAGTCCTACGGATTTAAGAAACATAATTCTTTCTTGTTATCACGTTTTTCTTCTTCTGCAAAGTGCTCTTGTGATGGTTGCATGTGTTCTATTTATTTGTTACACTGATGATTCTGCTTCAGATGGAGACGTATTATAATTTCCTCGTCGCTAAAATAGACTATATTCGTATTCTGACCTATGATATTCAGCTCAAGATGGTCTAATTTCTGAACAGTCCTTGGGAGGTATGTTGGTTTGCTGGGATCCTCCGCAATTTTATAGCCAGGACCCATTGTAGGAAAAAATCATTGAATAGAATCGATAATCGGCATCAAGGTATGATTTCGTCACAATATTACACTCAACGCAAATCGCATTGACTGGCGATGTATCTACTTTCTCATTCTAAACAATAGTTTTATCAGTATTACACTGCAGCACTTGACCCCTCGAGAAACTTGGTAGTGAGTCTAGTGAACCTTCGAGGTTAAAGACTACCGTCATTTCTGTTCTATTTATTTCTGTTTTGCATCTGTTAACACTTTTACAGATCGTTTTATGTACGCAGTTACATCATCAGTGTCATAGGAGCCAGGAAATATTACCACAACTTTCCCACTTCTGTGCAGTTTATTGTTTGCCTCGATGAAATTGGTTATGTTACTGTATATTTCCAGAACGAACAATGAGGTATGCCATTCCCCCTCGGTTACAGTTTTTTGGAGGAGAACAGTTTCCTTTTCATGTAGATGATTTTTTTTAAGTTAGTGCGTACAGCATCACATCCAAACTGCCGTGCCGTGCGTCACACGTAAGACGCGGTCACCGCCTTCTCGAGCACCGTGTGCCAACACTCCAGTGGCAGCAGTGCAGCGTATTTCAAAACGCTCATAGTAGGGGCGCCACAAGAGATGCAGCAGTCGTATCGCTGGAGCCGACGGAGCCAATGAGGATGCAGGCCCACGTGATTAAGTTGGTCATCGCGGTCTGGAAGGGGAGTCGTTTGGTGGGCTTCCTGGAGTATGGAGCAGCTCTCCTCTCAGTCGCGATGCTGTGACTGTCATAGTGTTTATGGGAAATGAACTTTGGCTACGGACCTGGACACGAGTGATTGCGCTGAGCAACGTTTAACCTTCTTTATAGAACAAAACTTCTGAGTTGCAATTAATTCCGACTTTCCATTTGGTAGCTTGTACCTAGGACACAACACAAAATCTTAATTGATATAGTGAAGACCACACTGCTTATTTTTATGCACTGATCAGAAGGAATATTAGACATAAATGACTGCAGAGATACGAACTGAAGCCTCGGTAGCGTCGAAAATTGTAGAATAGCTGGTTCTTTTCAGTCAAGTAATGACACATTTCATCTGATGGTCTTAAATCACCAAATGAATCAAATTAGTAGATGGTATTCTGTTTCTTTTTAACACAAACAACTTTGTGAGTCGTATATCCCCCCTCCCCGAAAAAATTGACAAAGCCACATTTTTGGATTCACACCAAGAAATATTTAAAAAACTTCCTGGCAGATTAAAACTGTGTGCCCGACCGAGACTCGAACTTGGGACCTTTGCCTTTCGCGGGCAAGTGCTCTACCATCTGAGCTACCGAAGCACGACTCACGTCCGGTACTCACAGCTTTACTTCTGCCAGTATCTCGTCTCCTACCTTCCAAACTTTACAGAAGCTCTCCTGCGAACATTGCAGAACTAGCACTCCTGAAAGAAAGGATATAGCGGAGACATGGCTTAGCCACAGCCTGGGGATTGTTTCCAGAATGAGATTTTCACTCTGCAGCGGAGTGTGCGCTGATATGAAACTTCCTGGCAGATTAAAACTGTGTGCCCGACCGAGACTCGAACTCGGGACCTTTGCCTTTCGCGGGCAAGTGCTCTACCATCTGAGCTACCAAAGCACGACTCACGTCCGGTACTCACAGCTTTACTTCTGCCAGTATCTCGTCTCCTAGGAGACGTAATTATAGAGAGAATCTCCTTTGTAGTTGCAGTCTTTCATTGTCGTACAGTAAAACAGTTGAGGCATGCATGCAGATTTGCACCAATCATTTCGCAGCTGCGCTTGCAATTAAGTAGATATTATTTCCATTGCTATGTTATTTTATTTTGCTCTTCAAATTGTGTTTTTCTGTGTTGTCGTGTGAAATATTGTGACAATAATGGCGTGTGAAAAACGTAACACTAGGCTCCAAAGTAAATTGAGAAATGACAGCGAAGACAAAAGCAGTGTGTTAGCGCCACCGTGTAATGAATTAACTAATGTTCAAAGTAGTAATTTGGTAAATTGTGCATAGGGAAATGGAGTGGGCAGCAAACAATGGCGTAGGCAGTGAAACAGGTAGTTAACAGGGAAGCATTATCGATCGATCGGTCGGCAACAGCTCGCCTCAGGAATCCGAAATGACAGGACACAATTTCGCAAATACTGTAGATTCAGGTTTTGGGGCCTCACCGTTTTCTCAAATAAGTCAAAACACATTTTCTGCTTGTCAAAATGTGAATGCTGCCGGTGCAAATGCACTGCCGAAATGCATACAGGAACAGATTCCAGACACTAATACATTATTACTGCAATTAATGCAGCAAATGAAACAAAATCAGAGACAAACACAGCAACAGTTAGACACAATGGAACAAAATCTTCAAAAGTTAAACACAACGGAACAAAATCTTCAAAAGTTAGATACAATGGAACAACACCAGAGACAAACACAGCAACAGTTAGACGCAATGGAACAAATTCTTCAAAAGTTAGACACCACACTTGAACAAACACGTGAAGATTTAACTACTGAGTTACATAAAATCGAATCGAAATGTAAAAAAGTCTGTAATGACGTAAAAACACAAATTTGTGAGCATTTCCAATCTATTTTTTCGTGTCATGAAAATGCATTACAGAATCACGAAGCAGCCATAAAGGAACTGCAAACTATTGTTCATGAAAATCACGACACCCTGCAAGCTAAAATTGACTCAGTTGCATCTACCGATTCAGTTATGCAACTTGCAAAAACTCAGGAAAACTTAAAGGACACAGTAGATACGATTTCAACACAAATGGACACTCTGAAACTTGGTTCAGAAAAACACACAGAAGAAATAATTTCACTAACGGATAAAGTAGCCGAACTTTCAGATTAGTACACTAACTTATCTACAAAAGTAGATGATAATCTGAATGACACAAAACCGGTAGTCTTTAATGACACAGAAGCGAGCGAACAAATTAGGAAACTGAAACAAAATCTGAATCAAATTAATACGCAACACCAAAGAGAAATCCGGGAAGTACAAGATCAGCTAACACAGGTAATACAAGAATTACGAATTTCAGAGGACACTCGCGCTCCAACACGGGAAGAAGGACTTAGAAATACGGAAAAGCCGCAAAATAATAACACAGGGCATTTCGGAAGTTATGAAAGAAACTGGCAATGTGCACCGAATTTTGAGATGGAACGGCCGACACAACCTAACAATGACCGATATGCGACTCGCCGACATGATGATTTTGACTATAAGCTGTTCATTACTACACGTAAATTCAAAACATTTAAGAATTCTAACAACGACATTCATTCACAAGCATGGCTCCATCAATTCTCTCATTGTTTTCCTCCCAACTGGTCGTTAGAACACAGATTAGAATTTATGTGTGGCTACTTAGAGAATGAACCAGCTGTAAGAATGCGATCGGTCATTCACGATTGCCACAGTGAAGGAGAATTTTATCATGCCTTCCTCTCAGCATATTGGTCTCAAGCTACACAAGACCGAGTAAAACATAGCATCATAATGATGAAACATTTCGAACAATCTGAATTCTCCAGTCTTGTGAAATATTTTGAAGACATGCTGCACAAGAATCAGTATCTTTCAAACCCATACAGCCCCTCAGTACTCATTCGCATTTGCTTAATCAAATTGCCTGAACATTTACGACATATTATTTTAGCAGGACGTTGCAAAGACGACATTGAAGCATTTCAAGGACTCTTACAAGAATTAGAAATTGACACTGACAATCGCGGAACGCGAAAACAGGGACACAACAATTACAGGTCACATCTGTCACAATTCCACGATGAAAGAAATAATAACTGGACACGACAAGGCTATTCTCACAACACATATTGTGACCAAAACAGACACCACCCGTATGACAATCGTTGGCAGAGTAGTAATAATTACAGGGAAAGATCACCTCTCCGCGGTAGTGACTATGACAGAGATTACCGTAGAAACAGACAATATGGGAACAAAAACGATTATTATCAAGGGAGACAGAATAACTTCAGACGCAACGGTCCAGCGCGCAGTTACGATTCATGCAGAAATTCTCCACCGCTTAACCGACAAGAAAGAAACTACAGGAACTACCGACATGACGACAGACGATGTGATCGTAACGACAGACCTGAATTGCATCAGAACTGGCGGGATTTAAACAGGGCTGGGCCCTCTGGGCAAGGTGAATTTGTAGAAGTTAGACCTCCAAATCCCAATAACGACGCGCCAACAAAGAAATAGGCAATGACTCATACCGCTGGCAGCCACGAAACGTACGTATGAAACTGACGACGCAGCTGCCGTAGCTAGTAATTACGTAAAAATGGAAGACATTAGGGACATCTTACTCCAGGAACACGACATAAAACATAACAACATTGCATATCCTGTGATTCACATTACTGTAAATGACGTAAAATTTACGGCAGTACTTGACTCTGGCAGTCCCATTTCAGTAATTAGTGAAACAGCCTTTAGCAAATGCAACAAATCGAACGATTGCCCCACACTTCCGTTACGTAAGATTAAATTACAAGGTGCAATCTTTGGAAAAAGTGTAGACGTACGCCAACAAACCAATTTAGAATTCTTTTGCCAAAGCCACAGCTTCTCTATGAACTTTCTTATTGTTCCATTACTGTCGACGGAAATTATATTGGGAGTAGACTTTTTGAATGAATACAAAGCAATCTTAAACTTTCACGATGCTGAAATAAGTTTAGAGAAGGAAGGTAAGTCAATAGCTTTTTTAAATTTGAAGATTGCCTCTCAAACCATGACGAAGAAATTTATCGGCTTTACCTCCTGTTAGACAACAGTTCGGATTTTTCGACGGAACTTGACACTAACAATCACTCTGCAAGTACTGACAGGGATGATATCGACGGCGCATTTGAAACTAATGAGTTAATTCAGAATAAAATTCAAACAATTGAGAATTGTAATGACACTGATAGGCAAGACCTTTTTGAGATTTTACAAGCACATTCCACAGGTTTTACTCACAAAACAGGAACAATCAAGGGATTTCAATACCAATTTCGTGTTCGTGAACATACTAAATTTTGTGTTAGACCATACGTAATTCCGGCGCATTATAGGGACCGTGTTAGAACAGAAATACAATCTATGCTTGACGAGGGCATTATTGAGCCTGCAGTAAGCTCATACAACAATCCATTACATATTGTTGAGAAGAAAAATGGATCGATCAGGCTTGTCTTAGATTCGAGACAAATCAATACTATCATCATTCCTGAAACAGACAGGCCGCAAACGTTAGAAGAACTTCTTCAAAATTTTAATGGTGTAAAAGTGTTGTCTTCTATTGATCTCAGATCCAGCTTTTATCAGATCGAACTTCATCCAGAATGTAGAAAATACACAGCTTTCCTTTGTTTCGGCGTTTGTTATTAGTTTCGAAAACTTTCTTTCGGTTTGAACATTTCTTCGGCAGCGTTCATTCGCGGGCTAAATTCCATATTACCTGATTTCTTAAAACGTCACATCACCTTATATGTGGATGATATTCTAATAGCAGAAGCCTCATGGGAACAACATAATCGCATCCTCAACAGTTTGTTACGAATTTTTGCAGAATCTGGAATTACAGTTAACTTGGAAAAGTCTGAATTCGGTAGGTCAAAGGTGAGGTTTTTGGGACATATTATTTCTTCTGAAGGCATTCAGCCGGATCCTGAAAAGTTAGAAGCAATCAGAGCCATTCCAGTTCCATCCACAAAAAAACAAGTCCGCAGTTTTCTAGGTCTCGTAAATTTTTACCGTCGTTTTCTGAATATGGAAATTCTTGTTACACCAAAACTTTGTTCTCTCACTGGAAAAAATACTATTTGGAACTGGGACGAACAAGCACAGTTGGATTTCAATTCCTTGAAAGAAGCGTTACTTCACGCGCCAATATTAGCTCATCCAGATCTGTCACAAGATTTCTGCCTTAGCACGGATTCTTCTAAAGTCGGTCTTGGTGCCCATTTATTTCAAGAAGCCATAGAAAATGACATTACTGTTCAGAAAACCATTGCTTTTGCTAGCCGAGTGCTAACAAAATCTGAAAAAAATTATTCCGTTACTGAATTAGAAGCTTTAGCTATCGTTTGGGCATTTAACAAATTCCGTTTGTTTCTTTCTGGTAAGCACGTAAAAGTATACAGTGATCATCGTGCATTACAATTTCTTATGTCTTCAAAATTAAATCATGACAGGTTAAAACGTTGGGCATTGTTTCTGCAAGAATTCCGCTTCACAATAGTCTACATTCCCGGCAAGGAGAACATTGTTGCGGACGCGCTGTCACGGGCACCGGCTGGGCTTGAGAAAAGTAACACAGAAGGCAACATTGAGAAAAATTTCAGTATTCTTTACATTCAGAAAGTCGCCTTTGAAAACTTCATCACCACATCTTTAAAGGACATTGCTCATGAACAAGATAAAGATCCGATTTGGAAAGACATCAAAAGTAAATGGCATGAAAAGACACACACTCAGATTCGGCATTATTACCTGGTTAGAAACAACATACTCTTCAAACGCTGCACTGTTGATGACAAGCTATGGGTACTTTGCATTCCAGACGATTTTGTTAATAAGCTCATTTGGTACATTCATTTCAGCTACGCACATTTTGGCCCACGAAAATGTTATCATATTCTTCGAACGACTTGTTATTTTAACAGTATGGAAAAGCGAATTCGAAGAGTCTTGTCTATTTGTAAACTTTGTCAAAAGGCGAAACCATCTACTATCTCACATCGTGCTCCGCTGTTTCCTATCACTCCTTCTAAATTAAAAGAATTTGCTGCTGTTGATCTCTTGGGACCGCTTGTCAGAACATCTAATGGATTTTCGTACGTTCTAGTCGCTGTTGAACTTACTTCAAAATTTGTTTCTTTCACACCGTTACGTGAAGCCACTGCACGGTCTGTATCCAACGCCTTTGTTAAAAATTTCTTACGTGAAGTTGGACACGTAAGTAAAGTCATTTCAGATAACGGACCGCAATTCAGATCTGCTGTTTGGTCACGCATGCTTCGCAACCATAAAATCAAACCTGTTTTTATTTCATTGTACTCACCACATTGTAACCCCTCCGAACGGATTATGAAAGAAATCAATAAGCTTTGCAGACTTTATTGTCACAGAAAGCATCAGCATTGGGACAGATATTTACACTTATTTCAAAACGTGCTGAATGAAATGCCTCATGATTCCACTGCTTTACCACCTACTCTTGTACTGAAGAATGAAGAACCACCGAACAGAATCAGAGAGCTTGTACCTTTCCCAAATACACGTAAACTTCGACACAAAGACATAATTGATTTGGCTCTTAAAAATATAAAATCTGCAGCAGACAAAAGGAGAAAACTACACGGTAAAGCAAATGCAAAGAAATTGTGTATTGGTCAGAAAGTTCTCATTAAAGCTCATCCATTGTCACATAAGAAGAAACACTTAAGTCACAAATTCTTTCTAGTTTACAATGGACCATACAGAATCCGACGTATACCACATGATAATTGCGTTGAAGTTGAAACTCTGCGTACTAGGAAGAGTAAAGGTTTACACCACATTTCACATGTAAAACCATTTATTGAGAGATAATCTGCTTTTTAACATAGTCTTTGGTATAAAACTTTTCACTTCACATTTCTAGTATGCTTTGTCAGACTTAAGAAACTGTTAACATGCAACAATGTTTGAAGTTAAATATCCAGTCTAGAACCTAGGGAACATTTTTAAACAGAAATTACGAATGCATTGTTATAGTGAACAGACGTCACAGTGTTATTGTGTGTGTACATTCTTGCTTGTTAGTTGCATGATTACGTAACGACTATAAGGCTCACATACTTAGAACATTTACCAGTACTGCTAATGAGATTTTAATGCAACATTTTGGTTTACTTGAAATTTGGTGTATCATGAGGTAAGTACATTGGCTTCTGCAGAACTTAGCTTTCGGAGGACGATAACTACGACACTTCCACAGAGATTATCTTACAGCAAGACGCACATTTAGCGCTACAGGACACGTATTTGAGTGATTAATTTCGCACTTAAAACATGCATTTTTTTAAGATATTTGAAGTACAATGATACAAGGGTTTTCTGTGATATGTTTCATTCCATTGCTGTAATCTGTAACACCTGAGGGTATAATTACATTAATCCTCAGGGGGGTACACGCTTGCTTTGTGTACCATGTGTTTGGCAAGGACAAGGAGCCCTAGCTAATATGGTATTTGCTTATACAACTTTACACATCGGTACCATATTTCTCTAAGACAGAATTACACAGCTATCTGATCATTTAACTGGGAGAGACAAACATTGTTTTTACTACGTCAGTGACAGATGTTTACGTAATTACACAGTTGGGTAACTGCACACTTACGAAATTGTATTTTGTCTGTACTTTGTGAACTGTTCATATTTTTTCGGAACCATTGTGATACTACGAGAGCTTTGAATGATGTATTTGGTACGAGATCATGATTTTTAAAGTACGTTTGAGGTAGATGACACTATTGAAATGAACAGAGAATATTTTTTAGGGTTTGAAATTATTGCAGAAAGCTACGACGTTTTTGAGATTTGACTGAGGTGTTATGGTATTAGTACAACGACGATGTGTATTATGTTGTTGAGGAATGTTTATTATGCTATGCATTTCTCATGATGAAATATTGAAGTGTCGATGAATATGTATATGTACAATGAGGTAAGGAATAATGAGTAGTGGTTAGGGACTCTGATTTGTGAAAAAGGTTGTTGGAAACCAAGAATCGTACTTTAAGAGTTATGAAATGTGTGTAAATGCGTGAATGTATCACAATGCAGGCGAAAATTTTTTGCACACTGTTATATTCATAGGATTTTGTTTCTACACATTTGTAACGTAAATTTTCGACCTGTGAAATTTTCATATGAGACTGTCACTGTAGCGGAAACTGGTGTCGTAAATATTTCGGTAAGAAAGTTAAGTGACCACCTGCACGTAACGCGTCATGGGCACCCAGCTGGGCGACAGTCGCCTGAAAAAAAGCCATTAGTGTGTGCCCCTTTCTGAAGTACAGGTGGAGAAAAAAAAAAAGGGAGGCCATTATCCTCGCTATTGACGTTCCTTTGTAGAAAGCGTCGCAAAAACATGGTCGAACTTGAAAACATATGATTACACTGTGGAGGTCTTAATTTATGATATTTACTGAAATGCCTAATGAAATGACGAGAAATATTTTTATGTCTATACACCTGATTATGACTACTGTCTCTCTAGTTGAGAGATTTTTCTACTAACTTATGAAATGCCTCATGACTACTGAATGATGTTCTTATGCTTTACTTTGTACATAGTTGCTTATTTCATTTGATATCCGGTTTCCAGCTGTCTTGCAGCATTGGTTTCATAAAATAAAATTAAATGCATTTGCTAATGTGAACACTTTCTGTCAACAGATCTATTAAATAATAATTTTGTGATCCACATTCTTCAAAAAAGGAGCACTTGGAAAGGAAAGAACAATAAGAAGGGGCTAGTAACAGTAACTGCATACATAATATTATTTTCAAGTACATGGTAATATTTTTTTTTACAATAAGTTATTGTGGTGCACCACTTTAATTACATAGACATAAAGATGTGATTATACATTACCTTTGTCTGCATTGTTATCTTTAGTGTACTATTTTTTCTGCTTGAGCTTTGTCATGCTTAGGTATACATTATAGCATTTACTGCTGCTGTTTGCCAGGCATAGTGCTACTGAATTTTAATTTGTGTTACTCTGCTAAGCCAGTTTTACTACACATTTATTTTTCTTGTTTGCTGCTCATTGCCTTATATTAGTTGTAATTTATGCTGCTTGCTTTGCCTTTTGTATTTTTTATCATTGCTGTTTGTGTTAATTGTTTTGTGCTGCTGCATTGCCTCGTCCCTTAGTTTAGCATCTGAGCTCAGTAGATTTAAGTTAGCTTAAGAGGGGGTAGACTATATAAGAAACTAACTATGATGAATTGGAAGAAATGCATTGAGAAGATATAAGAAAATGGTTTGGCCAAAAAAAAAAAAAAAAAAAAAAAAAAAAAAAAAAAAAAAAAAAAAAAAAAAAAAGGTAGTGTAGAGTGGAGAAAAACTATTTTGAAAGAGGATGTGAACAGAATACAGAAAACAGGCTTAGATAGTACTTTTGGGAATAATGATGAACAAAGGGAGATCTCCATGCAAAATACTGCAGTAAAACAAACCCTGTCCTTTCCTTTTGTGTCATCCCTCTATATGTTTGTGTACCCTTGTGTATTTGTGTTTTTCCTGTCTTTATGTGTTTAGCTGATGAGAGCTATGTTGTAGAATTTTTCGAATACTATGTTATTTACTTTGTAAAGATGTTTAGACATTATTTATTCTGTTTTGTTTTAATGCTCATGTGTGAAGTTGATGTTTCGAAAGTTATTCAGACCTTTTATGTATTTACTTATGTCATATTTCCTGTAACATTGATATATATGTTATTTCTATTCTTTTGTAAAGCCTGTTTTACTACAAATGTTCTTTAAAGATGTATTTTGTACCTTTGTAATTGTATTCTCATGTTATAAAATTGTAATTGACACCAGTTCATCAAATTAAGTACCTTGTAAGTTACATTTCACTGCACACGTTTCTGTTGGTCATAGTATATGGACAATATGTGAGAAGTAGGGACTGTTAGTTTTTGCACGTGTGTTAATAATTCAGCAAGGGACTGGATAACAGCATTGCTGGTTCTAAGGACATTTCAAACAAACTTTTTGTGAGTGGACAAGTGGTGGTTTATGGACTTGCTATATTCTCTGCAAGACTCTTCGATGGTGATTGTGCACCTGCACAGTCGCAACAAGTGGCTGCTGGCCGTCTCTACATGGACTACAGTGGGTCTGCATCTTTGATGGCCCACCAATACCATTATTTCTACAAGGACTACAGTGGGTCTGCACCCCTGGTGGCCCACCAATACTGTAATCTCTACCAGGACTACAGTGGGTCTACTCTATGATGACCGAGCTACCAATATTCTTCAAAACTTCGACTGACTCTGCTGTGGGTTTGCTCTGTTGTGGCGCATTACCTGTCTGCATGTCAAGAGTCAGCACTGTCTTTCAGTTGGAAGGTCAACACTACTTCTTCAAGACTGCATGGAAATCCACTACTTCTGTGTGCATTTTCTTTTACTGCTCAGACTTTGAGAAAAACACTGCAATTTTACTGTGAGGAATGATGAGGACTGTCTTTATGGACTGTGACAAAATTTTACCTTTTGACCAACATTGTATCAATAAGTGTGTGCATTTGATTTCTTTGTTATTGTAATTATGGAAAATTTTATCAAATCATTATTGGCCACTGCCCAAAACAATTTGTAAAATTTTTTGTGGGGAGCATGGGGGCTATGTAAGTAGGCTGTTTATGTTTTCTTATTGGCAACGTTACATAGCGGTCTGTGTGAGAATCACTGGCTGTGCTGTGTGCAGTCTGTGGCTGGTTTGCATTGTTGTCTGCCATTGTAGTGTTGGGCAGCGGCAGCTGGATGTGAACAGCGCGTAGCGTTGCGCAGTTGGAGGTGAGCCGCCAGCAGTGATGGATGTGGGGAGAGAGATGGCGGAATTCTGTAATTTGTCATGAGCTGCTATATGTATTATGATGATATTAAGGTAAATACATTGTTTGTTCTCTATTAATATCTTTCATTTGCTAACTATCCCTATCAGTAGTTAGTGCCTTCCATAGTTTGAATCTTTTATTTAGCTGGCAGTAGTGGCGGCTGCTGTATTGCAGTAGTTCGAGTAACCCAGATTTTTGTGAGG
Organism: Schistocerca americana; assembly: GCF_021461395.2. NCBI lineage: Eukaryota > Metazoa > Arthropoda > Insecta > Orthoptera > Acrididae > Schistocerca > Schistocerca americana. The sequence continues at coordinate 335,791,325 of NC_060121.1, forward strand.
TAAGCGATTTGTGAATTGTTCATAGGTTAATGTTAGTCAGGGCCATTCTTTTGTAGGGATTTTTGAAAGTCAGATTGCGTTGCGCTAAAAAATATTGTGTGTCGGGTTAAGCACAGTTTTGTATAATTCTTTAAAAAGGGGACGTTTCAATAAGTCCCCTAGAACTTAGAACTACTTAAACTTAACTAGCCTAAGGACATCACACACATCCATGCCCGAGGCAGGATTCGAACCTACGACCGTAGCGGTCGCGCGGTTTCAGGCTGTAGAGGCTAGAACCGCTCAGCCACTTCGGCCGGCCATTACACAGCACATCGCAAGTGATCGCCAAACTGTTGCGCATTTGTGGGGAGCCAAGCCACTTCACTAATGCCTTGCTTCCTCAACGCCTTATGACCTGCTCTCTGTGGAACATGTCCAATTCAGAGCTTTTCTGTAATTCCTATGTGTAAAAGCTCTCAGCTTCTACACCATCACTGTTAGATGAAGATGAAAGTTCTCAGGTTTGTGTGCTGCACTTTCGAATTTGTAAATACCTCCAATGATCAGTTCGCTATATAGAACTTCTCAAATGCATTTTTTAATTTGAAGTATGTACCAGTTCACCTATATTGAACATCTGCTTGTGCGGGCGCATCATCTTAATATGACTGTATATTGTATTTAGAAGCTCATTATCATGGACATAGATAGGTCTCATCTTAATTGTATGATGAGTAGTCTGTTCTCGCCAATAATTTGTGGTAGGTCATCAGGACAACGATTTTTTCTCCTTCGTGACAATTGTGCAAACACCTCCGCAATTTCCTTCCCATCCTTACCTTCGCAGGTAGAGCCTACATGAATTTCGAATAGGTATCTATGCCCATTGAAATGAACTCGAAACCTTTATTTGATCGTAAATATTCTCCATATCTATGAAATCAGCCTGTCATAAATCATCCATTCTCATATTATGACATGCCTGCAGAGATATGTTCTGCATGCCGGCCTGTGGAGCTTAAGAACATCGATATCTATAATTACTGGATTACTGACTTTCTCAAAGCTCTAAAATTATTGATATTATTTCATTCATGTGACCTGTGCTTCCTGCAGCAGATGATTCCGTAAGTAGCTGTAAACATTCTACGATTTCGTTCTGGTCGTCATAATATACACTGCCGAGAAACAAAAAATAATTCACCTGGAAAGACGATGTCGATTTTAATTTGATGACAGCACGTGTTACCCAGGGGGTAATAGATTTAGCAACAAAGTTTTCGACATTGACCGCCAATAGACAGCGTAGTGTTACAGCTCCGACGGTGCCACCCGTGTTTACCCTTTGATACGAAATGCTAACAGCCAGAAGACTCAGTGTCGTGCAAAAGTGTGAAGCAAGCATGCTACAGAGATGTGCTCATGCTTCCTACAGCCAAGTGAGTGAGTGGCCTTCCAAGTGGCAGGATGGTCCTTTACGAGTATTGGCACACAAGTTCGACATGCTGTATCAGTAGTGCAACGGTGCTGGTACCAGCTGTCACGTGAACATTCTCACACCCACAGATATGGTTGTGTACATCCACGTAGCACAAAGCGGTGTCTTGTAGAGAGAATTTGTCCAAAACACACTGACCCCTTCTGAGGCCTTATGGTCTGGGGCGCCATTAGCTACAACTCTCATACCCCTTTGGTATTTCTGAAGGGAACTCTGACCAGTGACCGGTATATGTAGAATATTGTTAGATTCATTCTTTTGCCACTCTTGCAACATAAAGGTGATGTGTTTTTTCTTCTTTATGGCCAGCATATAGCATCGTAGGAGTGGAACTGCCAAATTGCTATCACGTCGTAATTAACTTTCTATTTTCGACATCTTGACGTAATTTACCATCTTATTAAAGTAGTGACCGTTATGAAACAGTCCACCAACGACGTAATATGGACACCACATCAATCTAGACGTACTTGAAAATGGCGATAAGCCGGAAACAGTCTGTCGTAAAAAAAGACTACTTATTGTAAGCACCTATTGTGTACATCGACTCTAATAAAGGTGATGTATTGTGCCAACAGGGTACTGCTCGCTAACACACTTCCCATGAAACTCAACATGCTCTGAAAGACGTGCAGCAACTTCCTTGGCCAGTAAAATCTCTTGACTTGTCTCCAATGGAGCATGTGTCGATTATGATGGGACAAAAACTGATTCGTGTGACTCATTAACAAATACCTAAGAGGGCTGCCCAGAAAGTAATGCACCACATTTTTTTCTCAGCCGAAAGCAATGCTACGACGAATGCTAAACGTTATGTATGTATTATTTGAAGTCTCCTTAGTGAGTGCGCCAAGTTTCCGTCACTTCCGACAAATAGCGTGGCTGCAGGATATGTACGTTACAAGCAACGTGCCGTCATTGAATTTCTCACTGCAGAGAAAGAAACAGCGGGGAATATTCACAAACGCTTGTGCAACGACTATAGAGCATCTGCTGTTGATAGAAGTACAGTAGTCGCTGGGCACGGGGGGTGAGGTCATCAGAAAGCGGTTCGGCGTCGCTCAACGATTTGCAGTAGTCGTGGAGACCATCCACAGCTGTCACATCTTACATGTTGCAGAGAGTCCCCTTGGGCTTCCACTTGTTTGGGCCATTAAATGATACCATTCGTGAAAGATATTTTGAGGACGATTCACGCAGTGAAGCACTGGCTCTGCCTCCAGGACAAGGATTGGTACCGTCAGGGCATACATGCCATTGTTTCGCGCTGGAGGAAAGCCATAGAAGGGATGGAGGTTACGTGGAAAAATGGGGTGTGTGGATAAAATTCCATTCTTTCATCTGTGTGATTCTCATTGTGTTCAATAAAGAACTGTTGAAGAAAAAAAGTGCGGTGCATTACTTTCTCGGCAACCCTCATACATGAATAGGTCAAGCAGACGTGGGTTATATCCCAGGGCAGTATTCGCCATCTGTAAGATCGACTGGATGCTAGAGTCAGCACATGTATTGTCTCGGTGGAGGCTGCACCACATACTATTATGGGTGTTGCAGCATGGGTCGATACTTGGTACCTCAGAACAACTTGTGCTATTGATCTGTAAATGTAATCATTTCAAGTACTGCATATGCACTGTTGCTACAGTAAACACGGAGACAATTGGAAACCTCTAAAACGGTGTACTAATTTTTTTTCAGCAGTGTATGTATTTCAGAGGTAGATTCTTTGAACTAAAGTTCAGCCCCTTTGCTTGCGCTATGTGCATTTTTCCATGCAGGTTTAGTTACATTTTTGTACTTGTTACTCTTTGAAGCTCTCAATGGTTCTTCAAGTTGTTGCCATTCTTATATGCTTTAGTCATATGTTAGCTTTCGTCACACTCTTTTATCTCTCTATGGAAATATTTTTTTTGTTGACACTCGAAGATTTTTAAAATATTATCTCCGATAAACCAGGTGTCCTTTGCAATTTCTCATTCCCAACTTGTACTGCATTCCTCATTAAACGTATGCGGTTGTTACCTAACATACATGGTTTGTTCCTGCTGGTCTAGATGCCCTGTCTAATTAAGCATCACTGTGACGGTTAGTAAAAATACTTCTCCTTCCTTTTCTGCCTCCACCCGTAGAGTGTGACAGTCTTTTCATACTTTCAGTGACTGGTTTAGAAAATTCTGAAAGAGACTGATCTCACTGGAACTACCATAATTTTAATAGTCGTCATTTGCATCGAAATGGCCTTTCGCACTTTAGAACCCTTATGCTTTTTTTCGACACGATGCTAAGTGCTAAAGCGTTTGTGAGATAATGTACAACTTACATATACCCTGAGATTGCTGTTGGTGATGGTAAGAGTCAAGTGCTGTAGCTATCATCTTGATATATCCCTGTATATTCATTAGTTTTGGGGCGACTTCTTCAGTTTTTTTGTTGGCATATAGTTCACATTACTGGAGTCTAGCATTGAACTACTCCAACAAGTCACAATTCCTAGCTATTGCCTCGATAAGACTTTCCAGTTACATTTGATTACCTTGATTTTTCTGTCAACATACGGATGCGCAGTGTTTGCACCCTGGGAACATGTGTATGACACATTCGCAAATTTTTTCATCGTCCACAGTATACTGATGCAGTTACATTTTAGTACAATGCCTTTTATGGAGATTTTGTTCGAAATTTCTTCTTGATGGGCATTTATTCAATTTATTAGTTTTATCAATAACCAGAAAGCCATAACGTGATTTATTCCAGCAATTCATGCATAGGGTAATGAATTCATTGTATGAAGTTCTGGTTCCTATATCTGGTTAATAAACAGGCTTTCAATTCAGATATGTTTCGTCTGATGGCTGGAGAATTCGGCGAGCTAACTACAGCAGATTACTCCATTATGTCTCGTAGAAGCGATGGATGTATGGCTGCCAGCTTTGTCAACAATCAGGCTCATGCTGCATTGCGTAGCTGGTGTACATTAAACTCTTCAAAGTCTGGTCCTGTAGATATATGGACTATTTGTTATTAAATATCTTGACTGTTCCACGAAAGACGTCTGCAGAGATTGCGTGATCATCCCGTATCACCAATGTAGAGAGGAAATTTCCGTGGAACAAGACTGAAATTTGCATTGACATATCACATAGTCGACAGCTTTCAACAGTGTATAATATTACTTCGATGTCGCTAAATCGAGGATTTTCAAATACTAGTACTCCAGATTCGGTATCATACCATCTCTGACATGATTACAGCCATTGTTTTTCAAACAGTAGGTTTGACTGCACAGCATTATTTCTACGTCAGGTGGCTATTGCTGGAATGACCTCACCTCAACTGGAAGGAAAAGGAGTTATTACTAAAGTATATTGTTTTTCCTTTATTTCGCCTACATTCCTATTCATTATCATCGGTGTTAATACTTACGCTGCCTTGCAGCCGGGGGTGTTAATATACATATCAAAATCTTTACCCTTTGACGCTTCCCTCACAAATGGCTGATCTATCTATCGATTGCTGCAAATGTATTCTATTTGGGAACAGGCAGACCTCTACTGCAAGTTCATCATCACCATCAATGGGAACACGGCTGTTATTAACCTTTCATACAAAAGGCAGAGTGACGGTGCTCACTGTAACCTTATAAATCTTTGTGAGCCGTGCGACTCAGCTTCCTTAAAATTCTCGGGATGTGTCTGTCCTTTGTTTGTTCGCTTCCGACATGTTGTTGTTCTGGTGGGGCACTGGCCTCACGACTGCAGGTCGATTTCAGTGACGGTGGCCTCGAGAGAGCGCGATCGACAGTACGGTGGCCAGAGTCATCGATGCAAGAAGTCTTATGGAGTGGCTCTGGCTGGGCAGAAGTGTCAGCATGAGTCAGCATGCGGCTGCCAAAATGGACAGGAGAAGGTCCAATCGCTTTCCAGGATGAGAGGCACACAGGTGTTTACGTTCGGTTGAAGGGGATCATCGTCCGTCCTGGCCGTTCTTCCACTATTTATCGGCCTTCTTTAACTTCTGTTATTTGATGGAATGGCTGTAGTGCTGTGATCCCGGACACGAATTTCGAGCCTGGTTATGAAACTCTGATTGATGGCCTAGCTATCACATTACGTGAATACCCGAAAGATTGGGTCTGGATAGTGTCGCCTTGGTGGCACTTGTTTCATATTTATTCAGTTAATCTGAAGGCCCATCCAGGGTTCTAGATATTTCCTGACATCTTCGAGGTCATGGGTGTGTATCCTTAAAGTCTACCATAGAACTGTGCAAGTTGCCGTCTTCTCTGGAGTTGATCTAAGTTGACTCGCTGTTTGGTTTAACCTTCCATATGTTGACCTCCTCCTTCAGTTGTTCTGGCTGTCCATAACGTCTATCTTGTGTTTTGGTTCGGTACAGCCTCGTTGGGTTGCGGGACCTGGTTTCTCTCCCGTTACCTTTCGAGGCCTCTAGTACCTCGGTGGTTCCATATTGACTGTGATTTCATAAACGGACTGTCCTAATTTGGACTGGACTTGTATTTCCACCCCCCCCCCCCTTCTCCCCGTGTGTATTTATTAAAGCTACTTCTGGACACGTGGTATGGAACCGACCATTTACACACACCTTAGTGTGTTCTAGTTTTGCCGACGTGAGATCACGCCTTGCGGAAGGCGACGCCGGTGTAATGGAGTGGAAGGGGGCCAGAACCTGAAACAACCGAGTGATGAAGGTTCAGATGATGACTCACCGAATCAAGACCTGTGTAAAGCAACTTATACGCATTTGGAAAGCTGAATTGAGAGCATATTTTTGAGGTGCTTCTCAAATGGCTTTTTTCCTTCATTGGTTACACCTTTAAGGCTTTTGCTGTTGCTTGTTTAATGAAAGGAATTGCAAGATTTTATCAAGGATAGTACACCCACCAAGACTTAAATATCTTAAAAGAAAATTACACACATTTGAAAAGGTGGGTTGAAAGTTCATTTTGGGTAAATGTCTTAAATGGATGTTTTCTTAAAGGGATAATATCTTTTTTAAAAAAAAAAATCCGGTGGCTCGTTTAACTGAAAGAAAAATGTAAGATTTCTGTGATGACTTAAGGTCTTTTTTTGTTGTTTTTTTTTTGTTTTATACAATCAAACCTTCAGTTGTGTGTTGCCGCCCAATGTAAGACGGGTCGTTGTGGCTAGTTGGGCCGTTCGGTTTTCGGCTTTCCAGTTCAAGGTGAAGCATGTCTGTGGCACCGACAATCAGGTGGCCGACGGCATGCGTAGAATGTTTGAGGTTGGAGTTCAGTAGTCAGAGAGGTATTCTGGTCCAGAAGATTGTATAGGTGGGATACTATCTGAAGTCAATTTTTCGGGGACCACAGGCAAAGACAGGACAGTGATAACAAGATTAATATCATTAAGAGTAAATTATTTAATGGAGAACAGATGGATGGTCATCTCACGCATAAAGACCTGGTTTATTGTCATGGGGTGGGGTCAGGTGGATTCCAGATCTGTTTGCCCAGTCAGCTAGTCCAGCTTGTGTCCTGGTACTTTTATGATATGGTGATTGGAAGGCATCTAGGTGTCCACAAAATTATTGTTAATATTAAGGTGCATGTATCTTTGTCTTCCTTACACAAGGATGTTCGGTGGAAGGTGGGTGAGTCTGAAGTCAGAAGTCAACAAAAGAGCCAGGCAAAGTTCTGGCTCTTGTAATGGTCTTCTGCAATCCTCTAGGTATACTCACCAATGGATACGTGGATCATCAATTAAATGGGCCCTTTGCCACACACTCCCGATGGTAACAGGTATGTACTTGTGGTGGTGGACGCCTTCTCACACTTCTGTTGGTTATTCCCTAGTCACGGGATTATGGTTCCTATTACTATTCAGCATTGGTCGGGGATAATTTTCTTATATGGCCCACCAAGGTACTTCGTCAGCAATAATGCCCCGGCTTTTAAATCTAAGAGCTTTAGGAGATTTTTTTTGAGCAGGCTATCTGTCACATCACAACTAACCCCTATCATCCTCGACAATCTTTTCTGGAACTGTTAACCTAAATTTAAAAGAGGTTCTTAATGCCTCCTATAGTAATTCGCAGAGTAAGTGAGACTGCTTTGTGGAATAGCTTAATTTTGCCTTTAGTGCAGCCCAACATGAGTCACTGAAAGCTGCCCATACTTGCCTTATGTTGAGCTATCAAGTTAGTTCACCTCTCGCCAACTAGTGGTTAGTTAACGATTTGCTCTCAGAGCTTATTGGCTCTAATGTTCTCTATGAGAACTGGAGGGAGGCACGTCGAAATATTCACTGAGGACATCAGAGGTTGGACGATCACTATAATCTGTGGCATAGAGAATATCGCCGTAAGACAGGTAATCAGGTTTTTGTGCATACCCGTTATGTTAATCAGAAAGGAAGGAAGGGCCATTCTAGTGAGTTAGCACCCGAGTTTTTGAGCCCCTTTAAGATCGTCCAGTTAACTTGCTAGTGTGCAATCTTGAGTTGGGTGAGCTGTGCAGAGTTCACGTCTCCCAGGTCAAGGAGAACTAACCTCCTCCCTGAACACTCAACCCATCAACAAGGAGAGGGGGTTTCTGTGGGTTTGTGGGAGGGAGAAGGTTGAGCTGTGCGTCTCAGCTTCCTTAGAAATCTCTGAGCTCTTTGTCCTTTGTTTGTTCGCTTCTGTGATGTTGTTGTTGTTCTCGTGGAGGCGTTGGCCTCTCAGTAGCAGCTCGATTTCAGCGACGATGGCCCTGCGACAGCATGGTCGACAGTGAGGTAGACAGAGCGACTGGTGGAAGCAGTCTTGCGGAGAGGCTCTGGCCAGACCGAAGTAGCAGCATCAGTTATGACACGATCGCCTGAATCGACGGGAGGCCCCATCGCTTTACAGATCTAGTGGCCCACGGGTGAGTACGTCCAATTGAATGAGATCAATGTCTGCCCTGATCGTTTTTCCAACAGTTATAGACCTTCCTAACTTCTGATATTTGGTGGAGTGGCTGTTGGGCTGTGATCTCAGACACGAATTTTTATCCTGGTTACGAAACTCTGGTGGATTAGGTTTGCTTATGTGAATTCCCGAGAGATTGAGCCTGGATAGTGTCGTCTTGGTTACACTTCTTTCATATGTATTCACTTAATCTGAAGGCTCAGGGCTCCATTTTAGATTTCGGTGTAATGGAGTGGAAGGATGTCTGGACTTGCAACAGCCGAATGACGACGGTTCTGCAGGTGGCTCACCGAATGAATAACTATGTAAAACAATTTATACGCGTTTGGAAAGCTGAGTTGAGAGCACATTTTTGGGGTGCGTCTCTAATGGTTGTCTTTTTCCTAAAATGGTTTCCACTTTAAGAATTTTGTCGTTGTTTGCTTAACTGAAAGAAACTAAGATTTTATTAAGCTTGGTGGACCCGCCAACACTTTAATATTTTAAAAGCAAATTGCACACATTAGGAAAGATGGGCTGGAAGCACATTTTGGGAGTATCTCTTAAATGGTTTTCTTAAACGGCTAATACGTCTTTTAAAAAGTCCTGTTGCTTGATTAACTAAGAGAAAAATGTAAGATTTTTGGGGTGTCTCTTAAATTGTGTCTTTTTTTTCAAATGGTTAACACTTCTTTTAAAAATTGGGCAATTGTAAATCTTCCTCAAGCGATTGAGTAGGCCTGTAGTTTACGCTTCGAGCTTCGTATTTAAATTCTCTAATCTTTGTTATAATATTTCTTAAAACATTGGAGATGTTTTCTTATTAAAAATTTTTGAATATTTTCCCTGAACCGTGCCTAGATATTCTATGATCCCTTGGCCTTTTTTCTAAGTGCTTATTACGTTTTGATTGGTCAAACCGTTACTCAGAGTGTGGTTTTTACTGCTGAAAGGCAGACCTTTAAGCATCTTTCACCCTGATTGTTTAGTTAGTGATATAATATTTAAGGTAAATTGTTGTTACTTATGCGTTTGTGATTTTCAGGCCCCAGTTCACTACGGACCCATGGCGTTGCCTAGAGCTCAGCTTGTTAAAAAAGGGCAGATCGCCGACGAAACTCATATTCGCTCTTAAGTTGGCGGGACAAGCGTTGCCGATCTCACTATGCGGGTCAGGGCAGCTTTGAATAAGCCCCTCGTCGCCATCGCAGAAACTGTTGGTGAGGTAGGTAACGCTCTGCCACATTTTACCGCTGCATTGGTCAGTTTACGGCACAACATTGATTTTCTTGATGGCACACATCCCTCTCGTAAACAACTTGCTCTTCTTCAGACACTACTATTGCATTGTTAGTGATTTTGACAGTCTCAAACCTGGTAGCAGCCAAGCGCAAGATATTCTGTAACTGCAGGGTTAGGTTGCTATGTTGCAAGATGTTGTTAATCAGGTTGGTTTAGATGATGTAGCAAGTTCGAGGTGGAGCCTGGTTTCTTACTTCTAAGTTGGTTTGAATAATCCTGATCATGTGCTTACTTCGTGAGAGCTTGTTTCTCAAGGATGGGTTGGATAAGATGACGACTTTGGAGGGGGCCGTAATCAGTTACTGTCGGTTGCATAACAAATAAACTTCAAAGAAATTAAAATTTTAAAACAATCTCTTATAAAAAACACAATTGACTGTATGATGGCTGAAGGTCATAAACAGTAACCTCAAACAACAAACGGTTGAAGGCCTGAATTAGAGGTCAGAAGAACAATTCCAAATAGCACATATTAAGATAAAAACTTCTTTTTAAAACAAACTGTAACACGGCTGAAGGCCTTAGTATAAAAGAAGTGAAATTATCACTCGGCTGAAGGCCACCAACAATTTCAGATAACAAACAGCTGAAGGCCTGAATTAGAAGTCAGAAGAACAATATCCAACAGCACATATTAAGATAAATACTTCGTTTTAAAACCAACAGTAACACGGCTGAAGGCCTTATCACTAAAGAGGTGAAGTTATTGCTCGGCTGAAGGCCACACCAACAACAATTAGAAAATTATATTTATCGTGAAAACAAAGGTCACAAACTAAGAAATCAGGACAAGCGGTTCTCAGCAACTGTTCCAAGGATCACCCTGGGAAGGTAACTCAAACATAAGGTAAGGTGAGACAGGCATCCTAGAGTTGTACTCGCGTAACAGGATGGCAACTCAAACGACGGACAGCTTAGCACCGACCGATTGACTAACCATTCCGCCTAACGTCCGATCACCGGTACAACAATGCAATATTTTTTAGGTAAGGGCGAAGAGACAGACAGTACTACGTCTTCAGAAAACACCCAAGGCCGAAGGAAACAATAGAACCAAGGAAGACCTCCCAAAAAAATATGCACAGTACAATAAAAGAGGCTGTCGAACTGCACGCTGTGTCGGACATCAACACGACGAGGAAAAGTACACTGTCAGAAAAGTACGCTAACCTCCAGGGCAGGTAACTGTGGCGTTAGCTGCCACAAGGCAGAAAATACCGCTGGTTGCACTTCACTAATAAGAATAATACTAAATTCAGTGATGAAAAACAAATAGAGACAGACGGCTGCAGTATTTCACCGCCTCGAAACAGTTCACTCATTGCCACCAGGCTCAGCAGCCGTGGCAGCAACAACCCGCAGACCAAAGGCGAGACCACAGGATAGTGGAGGTTACATTAGCAGTTAACTCTTCACTCGACTTAAACGTCCAGGGAACGGTGTGCAACGAAGTCGTCGCTCTCGCAGCTACCCCTCCTCCACCCGGCAATGGCAGCACGCCGCCAGCGGCCCCGGCTTGCCCTCGCACTACACGGACTTGCTCGCTGCTGCGCACCCAACCGACCTGATGTCCGTTCGCAATCCCTCCCCAAATCCAGTACGCAGAAACCATTAAAATAACCGCTCATTCAAAACCACAAGATGATCACAGATCTGGGAAAACAATTCCACCAACAACTCACATACTAAATCCAATCACTGTGAAACAACACGGACGAATTATAAGTCGGCACAAACACAGAGAAGCCAGATGCGGTCCGAAGACCAAATGCACGTCGTCCGCTGCGACGACCGACCAAACGACCAACCAACAGTCGTCCCCACTCAAGTCAGGCACGAGAAAGATCCCAGTATAAATCGTCGACTGACAATTTATTGCCATGAGGTCACTTCAACGGGCGGACACACAAACACAAGTGAAAGTAGCACAACTGAATATCACAGTCCATTCAAATAAAACTCGCTAAATCCGGTCCTTGACGTGGTCGTGCACTCTCGCGACCACATCCTTCCGTCGGACAGTGCATGTGTGTCGCCAGCGTTCGGGCGAGTACTGACTGTCCGGACCTCACTGCTGCTCCGTCCCAACTCAACTCGCTCGACACACGACGACCCGGAAGTACCAGAGGCCGCTCCAAAGATGGTAATACAGTATTTGCTATCGATAAGCGCTGCTGCTGCCACTCATGTACAGGCAAGGCGAGCAAAATTAGTGGCGCCAGTGAACACAGTAAGAAAACGAGATGCCACTATCGCTATTGCAAGATACCAAACTATAAACAGCATCAACGCGAGCTGCACACGGCTCACTTCGCCTCAGTGTTTTACTGTGAGCAATTTCAGAAAACTAACAAACCCTATGGGAATTTTGTTGAGGAAAATTGACTAGTTGCCCATTGAACCCATGAATGGCATCGAGATAGTTTCATGGCTTTCTGTTAAATTTGAGCGTCGTGCTGATCGTCTGATATTTTCTTCACGATCAGGTTCTTCAGTTATTGTACCCGTTAAGTAGTGGAACATTGAGTCAAATACTTGCTGACATTTTCCGCGAGGGAAAGGCGTTGAAGGAGTTACAGCGGGTGATCAGTTTCAAAATGTCCCCCTCCAGTGTAAGCGTTATTGGCAGTCAAGTAATGAGAACTTCAGTAAATACATTGAGCGGACCTAACTGCTGTTTTGGCCTTAGAACTGCAAGTTCCCGGGGGTCAAGTTGTCGATAACATATTATAAGGGATGAGGCCTGAGGCTCGACCTCGCATCACCTCTGTAGTAAACCTTCCACCTTTGGTCAAGTAAGTGCTTCGCTTTGCAGCATTGAGGGACTTAGTTACGCTACAATCAGCGGATTTAATCATCTTTTGGTTGTTTTGGAGCTAGTGGCTTTTAGGAGCAACCTACATTCGATAGTGTCCCAAGACAAGCACCTACTGTCTGTTTTCATTGCCGGCAAGTGGGGCATTTTGTTCGTGAATTTCCAGTTCAGCTGATGCTGTTGGAAGTCGAGAAAGGAGTGCATACTCCCATTTCCTAGGCGTTGTCGTAAAATTGTGGGTGTTCTGGTTGAGCCCTTACCCTTTGTGTGTGCGCAGTTGAATCATGAGCCCTTATTGATTCTGCGAGCTCATTATCGCTACTGGACTATCATTGGTACCTGGATTACCGATTCGTATGTAAGTTTTCTCCTTTACAAACTTCTCCGAAGTATCGATCTGTTAGCGGCCATCAACTGCTTTTAGGCGGCGAGTTTGTAGTTAGGTTGAGTATTGGGAAGATTTTTCTGGTCGGTTAAGTTGTTAGTGGGTAATAATTTGTCCTTTAATTTGATCCAAGGCTGTGGCTTCATCTCCCAAACGGGATTAATGTTGGATGGTCGACAACGCGATATTTATTCTAAATTTTGACCTGGGGATCGAATCGGTTTATGCTCGTGTAATATTTCATTGTGGGCGTGTTCTGTTTTACCTGATACTGGGTGTTATGAACTAACTCATTTGTAGCCACGACAAAGGGATCAATTGTGTGGGTGCTCGATAAGTTCCCGGAAGTTCTCACCAATAGGCTTGGCATGACTAACAAGATCCTGCACAAAATCCGGTTGATTGAAGACGATGTTTCAGTTTGTCAATTGCCCCCATTCCCCCCCCCCCCCCTCTCGCCCTCACGAAGATGAAGAGACTACGTGCCCTGACAGAAAGTATGTTGCGTGAAGCGATCGTAAGATCTTCTATCGCCCCCATATGAATCACCAGTGTTCTTAGTTCCTAAGGCTAGTAAGGGGGAGTTCGGACCGGTAGTTGATTACAGGTTGGTGACCAAAAAGGTTATCTTGGAGTCTGTGCATTAACCCTATATTCATCACTGTTTCACATGGTTCTCTGGAGCAAAGTATTTTACCATTTTGGATTTGAACAAGGCCTGTTACCAAATCCCGCTGTCAGAGGATTCCGAGCACTTACCGCCTTCTGTGCTAATTGGAATCTATTCCAATTTAAGAGTTCTGGTTGGTCTGTTGACAGGTGCAGCTATTTTATCAGGTGCTCGGCGACTTAAAATTTAAATGTGTATACAACTATTTTGGTGGTTAAGGGAGGCAGGTTTGACCGTGAAATCTTCTAAGGTTACCTTGGCCCACAGTCACATTTCCTTTCTATTCCAGTTAGTCTCTGCAGAAGGGTTAGGGTAGATCAGAAGCGTACGAAGGATCTACGAAAATTTTCCCCTCCTGTTAATAAAAATGGGGTCACCAGATTCATTGGGATGGCCAACCATTTCCGCAGATGTGTGCCTTACTTCATATAACTGGCCGCCCCTGTTAATGAATTATGTAGGAAACGAGTTAAATTTCGTTGGGATCAAACTCATCAGGAATCCTTTGAAGCTGTTATGCAAGCTCTCAGTAATCGCCCATCTTGGTTATCCCAAACTTCGAGTTGCCCTTTGTGGTCCAGACTGACGTCCCTACTTGCGGGCTAGCGGCAATTCTCCTTCCAAGAGCAGGAAGGAGAACGTAGGCTGGTGGTCTATGCATGTGGAAGGTTGTACCCAGTACAGCTTCAGTATTCTGTCTACGAGTGGGAGATGATCGTGGTGCGTTTCACTTTAGAATAGTTTAGGTTTTACGTTGAGTACAGCGAATTTTTACTTGAAACTGATAATCAAGCCCTCACTTGTGTATTGGCGGGCCAGTGTAAGACGCCTTGTGTAGCTCGCTGGACCGTTCGAATTTCGGCTTTTCAGTTCAAGGTGAAACATATATATGGCATCGACAATCAGGTGGCTGATGTCTTGAGTCAGATGTTGGAGTTCAGCAGTCAGAGAGGTATTCTGGTCCAGAAGATTGTGTAATTGGGATACTATACGAAGTCCCATTACTTCTTGGGAACCTGAGGCAAAGACAGAACAGTGACTCCAAGCTCATGAATAAGCTATTGAATAGGGAACAGGTGGCTGGTCGTCTTACATATAAAGGCCTGGTTTGTTGTCAGAGGGTGGGGTTAGGTGGTTTCAAGATCTGTTTGCCCAGTCTGCTCGTCCAGTCTGGGTTCTGGTACTTTCATCACACAGTGACTGGAGGGCACCTAGGCGTCCCAAAACTGTTGCTAATATTAAGCTTCATGTGCCTTTGCCTTCCTTACTCAAGGATGTTTGGTGGATGGTGAGTGAGTATGAAGTCAGCAAGAGAGCCAAACAAAATTCTGGCCCTTCTGGTCTTCTACAGTCCTCTGGGGAAACGTACCCCATAGATAAGTGGTTCATAAATTATATTGGTCCTTTGCCACACATTTGCGATGGTAACTGGTATGTACTCGTGGTGATGGGCGCCTTCTCACGCTTCTGTTGGAAAATCCCTAGTCGCGATGGTACTGTATGTCTCCTACTACTATTCGACATCTGTCGGGGATATTTTTCATCTTTGGTTCACTGATGTATTTAATCAGGCATAGTGCCCTGGCTTTTAAATCTATTAACTTCGGGATATTTTGTTTTGAGCAGGGTATCTGTCACAACAGAACTAACCCCTATTATCCTCGACCATCTTTTGTGGAACATGTTAACCGAATTTTGAAAGAGGCTCTTAATGCCTTCCATAGTAACTCGCAGAGTAAGTGAGACTGCTCTGTGGAATGGCTTAATTTTGCCTTTAGTAGAGCCCAACTTGAATCAGTGAAAAGTGAACCTGCTTCCCTTCTGTTGGGCTTTCAACTTAATTCATCTCACGCCAACTTGTGGACAGTTAACGATTTGCTCTCGGGGCGTATTGACTCTAATGTTCATTATGAGCAGTGGATTATGGCACGTCGAAACATTCAATGGGGGCATCAGAGGTTGTACGATCGGTGTAATCTGTGACATAGAGCTTTCTGGGGTATGACAGGTAATCAAGTTTTTGTGCACAACTGCTATGTTAATCAGAAAGGGAGGAACGGCTATTCTAGTAAGTTAGCACCCCAGGTTTTGAGTCCCTTTGAGATCGTCCAAATATTGAGTGCAGTTAAGCTGCATGTGCGCGATCTTTAGTTGGGTAAGCTGTCCAGAGTTCACGTCTCCCAGGTTAAGGAGAAACAGCCTCCTCCATCAACACTCAACCCACCAACAAGGAGAGGGGGTTTCTGTTGGTGTGGGGGTCGGAGGAGGTTGAGCTGTGCGGCTCAGCTTCCTTAGAATTCTCGGTGTCTCTTTGTCCTTTGTTTGTTCGCTTCTAAGATGATGATGTTCTCGTGGAGGTGTTGGCCTCTCGGTGGCAGCTCGATTTCAGCGACGATGGCCGTGACGCAGCATGATGGGCAGTGAGGTAGACAGTGCGATCGATACAAGGAGTCTTGCGGAGAGGCTCTAGACAGACATAAGTGGCAGCATGAGCTATGACGCGGTCGCCTGAATGGACAGGAGGAGGACTCCATCACTTTCCAGAACGAGAACCCCTCAGGTGTTTGTGTTTGGTTGAAGGAATCATTGTCGATTTCCCACTATCTAGTGACCTTAACTTCTGATAATTGGTGGAGTGACTGTTGTGTTATGATCCCTGACATGGGTTTTGATCCTATTTATACGACTCTGACTTATAGGTTATCTGTTTGCTTATGTGAATTCCCAAAAGAATGAGCCTGGGTAGTGTTGCCTTGGTAGCAGTTGCTTCTTTTATTCACATTGCTTCATTGCTTCACATAATCTGAAGGCTGCCTCAGGGTTCTATTCTAAATATTTCCTGACATCTCTGAGGTAATGAGTGTGTCTCCTTAAACACCACCTTTGAACTGTGCACGTTCATGTCTTCTCCAGAGTTGTCAGAGTTGGGTAGCTGTTTGGTTTAACGTTCTGTCTGTCAACCACCTCCTTGAGTTGTTCTGCGTGCCCATAATGTCTCTCTTGTGTTTTCGTACGACATGGCCGCATGGGTGTTGGGAGCCTTGCCTGTTGGCTTTTGAGGCCCCTGGTAACACGGTGCTGTAACGTTCCCTGGCAGCACATACTCTATTAATAAACTGAAATGACATTTAATTGTACTATGTACGCCGCTATGAAGCTATTCGTATGTACTGTAATTGTTTAACAAAAAATATTATATAATTTTGTATAAAGGACGTTGGTTATTATTGTAATATTTTCTGTAATGATATTCTCGATGTATTTATGATTGTAATATTTCTATACTCATAATGTAATTACGAAATATGTTAATATCTGCGATGAGAAAAATGTAAAATATAGCCACAGAGGAAAATAATGTTGTAAGATTACAAAGAGATATTCATAATTAGCAACAGTATAAATAGCACTACATAATGTGCATTCTTTGTCGTCTCCCTCGAGAGCTGAGAGAGAGAGGAACCTGTGACGTAGCATTATATGAATGAGTAGACTTCTTTTGTCTGTATCTATCTTTAGCCGCCATTAGAGGAGAAATTATAAAGGTGTGTAATTTTAATTATTGTTATGGTCTAAATACATTATAATTTATCAAAATTGTGTGTTACTAATATAAATTAGCTTGCCCATGTCATCTATAATATTTCTTTAAAGAATTTTCAGCACTTTTAGCGATTATCGTTGGTGTTGCTGGGCTGTGCCGCGACCGAGCGATTTCAGCGGCGGCACATTTAAAAAATTGTTCCGCTATAAAATTAACCAAACCCGTAAATCGGGAGCAGGTAAAATTATCAGTGAATTATGAAATATTTTTCTTTTACAGCGATCCTGAGGCTGACTGAATTTATTACTGGTTTTACATTTGTGCATTCATAGGCGGATAATTAACGTTGAAGTTGTTAATCTGTTGGTTCTTTCAATTTCTAAAGCAAATAAACGTATAGTGAAGTGTGTTTTGTCGATGATAATTAAACGTTCAGGTCGGCTTGGCAATATTTAACCATTTTATGCTAACGGAGACAGTCTTGTGCTCCATAGCTAACGCCGGGAAAGAATTCAGTAAATATTTAAAAAACCCACTGCATCTAGAAAATGTGTGCCAAGGCCGAAATACGTAAAAAGTTTAATTTAAATAATTTTCAAAGTCATAAATGTTATTTATCAGTTAGTTTGAATTTATCAGCATGAGAGGGTTGCTAAAGTTCACGTAATTTTAAATGTGCTTAATTCTGTCTAAATGAATTTTTATTACCACACGTAAAAAATGGGGTTCTAAAACAAAGTTCGTACTGAAAGAGTAAATAACAAAAATATTTAAAGCCATTTCTTCCCCATTTTCATCCATTTTTGTTTTTTCATCAAACTGGCGCCCAACGTGGGGCCCGAATAAGCAGTGGCCACAAAATACCCATGAGTTAATTAGGGAATTATTGTAGTCGAACTTTGTTAGAGAACAATTAATAATTTTTTCATGTATTGTATGTATTGCCTAACCAATATTGTGTGGTAATACCTGTATATGATTTTTTGTATGAGAACACTACATACCCAGAGGCAAGCTGAAGAAGAGAGCTCATTATATCAAAAAATTAAGTACCTACAAAAATGACAGGGGGCAGCTGCACCCAAGATAGATCACCAAAGGGTAAAGCTACAGTGTAGTTGTCCTGTGGGTAGTAAAGTAGCCTCAGTGCGGTGTTCTCGGATCATTAGTGGTGTGCTTGTTGTTAGTGGTTTTTTTTAATAACAAGACATTTGAGTAGTTAGTCATCGTAGTATATAATAAGTGTGTTCAACAAATGACCATTTCTTGTGTGATTATGTCAGTGAAACCTGAGTGTTAGAATATTTATTTCAGATTTTGTTTCTTTTGTTGACTATGGTTAGATTGCGTAGTCAGAAAAATATAAAGATGGATAATGAACAACAGTTAGCAAGCAGTGACACCGAGTTAGAAAGTGGGGCACAAAGTAATGCTAGTGGCGTAGTTCAGGAAGTACAATGTGAGAATCTGGGGGCAGAAGGGCAAGAAATGTTGCCACTGCCAGCCAGGGATTCAGTTGAAAGTAGAAATACTGTTCCACCCACAAGCACTAGACACGGACCAGAGAGTGGTGAGGTGTCAGAAGTGCAATCATTAAGAGTTATGTTCGAGCGCATGCTCAATTTCCAAGCTACGTTTGTGCATGAACAAGCAGAGCGTGACCAGAGATTGGTAGCTGAATTTGCACGTATGCAAGCAGAACACGATAGAGAACGTGATGCTATGCATGCAGAACGAGAAACGGAACGTGATGCTAAACAAGCAGACCGTGATAGATGCCAGCATGGGAGAGACTTGCAGTTAATGCAGTCTTTGGAAGCTATGCAAAGTGAGATTGTTAGTTTGAGACAAAACTATGAAACCATACCCAAAGCGGTGCAAGAACTGAGCGAAAGAGTAGATAATATCCAGGTGGCTAACGCCAGTATCGTAGATGAAACCAGTGTACTGGCTAACAGGATGGAAAAATTAGAAATTGACACAAGTCAAGCAATAGAGCAGAAAATGTCTGAACAGGCGAACAAAATTGAAAAGGAATTTACGAACTGGTTAGAGGCAAAAGACACCGACCTTAATCAAACAATAGACGAGTAGGTGCACGCCGCGATTGAGGCCAAAGACTTGGGCTCGAGTGCGGCAGTGCAGGACCTAAGAAGGGCGGTGCACACTGATATTCCGCTGTGACAGCGGAATGTCAACCGTCGTCTTGCGGAGCTGGCAAACCAGCATGTTGGACGGCGACGCACAGGCGTGTGTTTAGTATTTATCAAGGGATTTAGAACCATTTTGCCTAGTGTTTGTAGTCATACACAGAAAATACGGTACGTTATGTCTTACATACAAGGAGATGCTGCATTATGGGCAACCGAAGTAGCTGACAGTTGCGACACATATGAGCAATTTGAAAAGGCATTCTTGGCCAAATATTGGTCAACATGTATTCAAGAGAGATTACGGAAAGAGGTATATAACCCAGAGCCGTATTCTCCACGATTAGGTAATTTGCGAAAATATTTTGAGAAATACATTAATAAGACCCGTTACTGGGAGGAACAGATTTCATCCCGGGATTTGATCAGACTTTTGAAATCACACTTGCCGATACACGTAAAGGAAAAACTTATACACGTACCGGAGGACGACATGGAACATTTCTTGTCTGTTCTGGACTCAATTGACCTGATTCAGGAGCATGTTAAGGCAGCCTCTGAACAGGCTAGAAGTAAAGGAAACGGTTACAGAAATGGTCGAAATAACACGCCTCCACCAAATAATGGAAATGGCGGAGGTAACAATAGGAGATAAGATTATGTACAAAACGGGAGCAGAGGTAGAGACCGGAACGGCAATAGTCCGCCGGTGAACAATGACCGGAAAAGGAGGTTCGATGACCGATATGAAACAGGCCCACCAAGCAATAGTAGATGGAAAAATACCAGGGGGCCGTGGAACACCAATACCTATAACGATGCAAACCGAACTTGGCCACAGAACCAGAGGCCCAGTCCGGACCGGCAAAACAGTGAAAGGTATGACAATAACCGACCGCCACCACAAAATGGGCCAATTGCGCAACCGTGGCGGCCGACGCAACACAACTTACACATAGTGGAGGTCAGCGACACAGAGCAGCCACACCCATCCACCAGTAATAATCCAACAAACTAGATTCAGCCGAGATACGCTCTCTATCGTCGGCTGAGGTTTGGAGTGAGAGCAGCCCGACACAGAACAAAACATCGAGAATCTGTATCCTCAGGTATAATGACGGGGTGCAGATGGGACATGAATTAATAACTGAACCACCCACGTGCATAAAGGAGCACAAAGACAAAGTACAAGCGATAATAGAGGTCAAAATTAACAGTATTGATGTGCAAGCAATCGTAGATACAGGTGCTACTGTCAATGTCATGAGTCTGGACCTATTCAGAGTACTGGGGAAAGAAAAGCGTATGCTGACTTTTCCTGTGAACAATTGCAAAGTCACTGGAGCCATCAGTGCACAGCGACAAATAATTAAACTCCAAGTGCGGGTAGAGATGTATATAGGAGGAGAAACCCATGGCGTACTCGTTCCTGGTAGTAAAGGGTTTAAAGGTAGCCTGCATTTTGGGAGTAGATTTTTTAAGAGAAAGGGACGCAGTAATCGATCTTTCTCGGGGAAAATGAAGTTTGATGAACACGGGTAGGAGGATAGAATTGTCCATGATCAGATCTGAAGAGGTACCTGTGCCTAATTGTAATGCTATTAACATAAAATGTAGGAATCAGTGGATACTACATTTAGACAATCATTCTCTAGGACAAAATCTCTATTATCCAGACGTACAAGGTGATCAATTAAAAGCAAATGTAGACGCACTTGTGAACAAAGTATCACAGTCCGAAAATTTGAACTCAATGCAACAGCAGAGTTTGGTACAGTTATTGTCTGACTATGCAGATGTGTTTCCAGAACGACCAGGAATTGTTAAGAGATATCAATACAATATCGAGGTGAAGCCTCACAAAACCTACTGTCGAGCCTCATACTCCATT
Organism: Schistocerca americana; assembly: GCF_021461395.2. NCBI lineage: Eukaryota > Metazoa > Arthropoda > Insecta > Orthoptera > Acrididae > Schistocerca > Schistocerca americana. Next base: position 335,812,471 of record NC_060121.1, read on the forward strand.
CCTTGGTCCAAGAAGGAAATAGTAGCTAAAGAAATTAGAAAGCTGATCGAGTGGGGAATAATAGAACCGTCTTTGTCCCCTTATAGTAGTCCTTTGGTGGCGGTGGCAAAAGCAGACGGACAAGTGTACAATGGACCTTTTAGAATAGTAAGTGTGCCACATGAGTGTAGCTATCTCTTAGCAGATCCCCAATCAGGGAGAGTACGGGGACTGTATCCGCGTAAGGATGTGAAAATATTCCTACAATAAATGACTAATAGTCCTATGTGTTATGTGTAAAAAGGTACACCATTCTTTTGGAAATGAATGAACATTGATGGTGTGTGATCTGTAGAGATAATGTACTAGTGTAGAAGTATTTAGTTATAAGAATATGATTGACTTTCTCTTTTGTTTATGATTATTTGTGTTATGTCTTCTTTTTAATTAGTGCGTTAGCTTAAACATGCTCTAAATGTCTGCACAGATAAAATGATTAGTGCAATTATTTGTAGTGTTAAATTGAGACAGAGATCAGTCAGGAGGAACGTTTTAGTAGTGATTAGTTTGTGTACTGCATGATATTCTGTATGTGTGTCAAACTTGAAATATTTCTTGGTACAGTCTTTTCTATTGTATATATATATATATATATATATATATATATATATATATATATATGTGTGTGTGTGTGTGTGTGTGTGTGTGTCTAGCTGTCAGATTGACAGGTTCGAACCCAGAATAATATTAATAATATGAGGCCATGAGAACTTTATTTTCAAACCAGTATCATCAAAGAGAGTAATGCACCCAGTAGTGACCCGAGGGCACCATGGGAGGCAAACTTATTGCAAATTTAAGTAACGCAAAGTTACGCACAAAGAAGCTTCAATTGAAGCATATGCAGATCGAATCAGTAAAAAGAGCTAGCCTGATACAGTCCAAGTCAATTTTAGCCTACAGAGACTACACTGTAGTTACGTAGGACCTTGCAAGTAAAGTGAGACATAATTTCAAAGGAGTTATTGAACAATATGCCTGAATCTGGCTGGAATGAACAAATAAAATCTACTCGAACATAAATATAGATGATTTTTGGGCAAACTAATACGAAATTTTAATATTTGTTACCATGTACACAATTATCACACACCTTGGTAAAGAGCGAACAAAGAAGTTACGAATGTGCTGTTACAAAAAATTGCACAACGGACATTGTAACTGAAAAAACTTAAACAAAAGTGCAGTACTGTGTGGCAGTGACAGACAGTGACTGATTAAACTGCAGTAATACGTCACGAGGTTGTTTTGAACAAGCAATAAGAAACTGTATCATCGCCGTGTGTACAAGTGGACAAGGAACTAACACGACACGAACAGTGAGCCGATAATAGACGGTGAACCAAGCTAGTGTCAAACTATAACTTGTACTGTGCGTGTGTACAAAAAAAAAAAAAAAAAAAAAAAAAAAAAATCGTCAAGGGATGCCAGGAAAGCGCATTGACTACTGAGATACATTTTGTTCTAAGGTGAAAACTTGCGTGTGACTAATGACAAGTCATGAGATGGCGAAAAAATATTGTGTGCCCGTAAAACGCGTTACTGTGACAACGAAACATTGTGCAAACCAGACTAGTGAAGGCTTACTGAATAATAACTGCCAATAACTGTGTGCGTTCTTTCCCACAGCAGGAAAAATGCCCATAAGGATAGTACACTATTTGTGAACTTGTTGCATGTTTGCTGGAGCACTGCAAGAAGATGTCACACGGGCGAGCTGATATACAACGCGCATCCGGCTACTTCAGCCATGCAGCGGCCGCAGCAGCCCGTAGCAGACCAGACAGCCACACGCCTCTCCGCGCCGTAGCTGTCGGGGCGGTGACCTACACGGAGCAGACGCGCCGCGCCGAGCGCCGCTCTAAAATCACTCCGCACCGCTCACCATCTACAGCATTATTGACATATTCCAAAATATTCACACAAACTGCATAACATGCCAATGAACTCGATTTTTGACAAACATTGAACGCTTATTATGTATACCCGTAAATTGACGACAGAAAATGAACACTAACAAGTGTAGGAGATGGATTTGTAACACGTAGGCAGTGAGAACATTATGAAAGTGACGTTGTACTAAATGATTTCAAAAAACTAAGTGATATATCCTAGGACAAGTGACCTTGCAGGATATCGCAAAATGATAATTACGAGTTGTTAAACTCACACAACAAACTTTCGTTGAACTGTATGTGACTGTGATATTGTGTAACCGTTGATGACAAACTGCTAAATCATTTCAAAACAATTACTGTTAAAGAGAGAAGATTAATCATGAACCAACTGGGGTGGTTGGGCTGCGGCACAGTTTTGCCCAGGTTTCCTGTATGCCTTCGCCCAAATGGGGGAGCCATGAACATATATAACCCTGGGACTAATTAAAAGAGCCATTCCATAAAAAAAAAAAAAAAAAAAACAGAATTGTAAAGAACGTTAGTGGCACCATTGTGTCAAAGTATAGAAACTCTTTGCCAAATGCTGCCAGGGGGCAATGTAACGTTCCCTGGCAGCACACACACTATTAATAAACTGAAATGACATTCAATTGTACTATGTACGCCGCTATGAAGCAATTCGTATGTACTGTAATTGTTTAACAAAAAAATTTTATTTAATTGTGTATAAAGGACGTTGGTTATTACTGTAATATTTCTGTAATAATATTCTCGATGTATTTATGATTGTAATATTTCTATACTCATAATGTAATTACGAAATATGTTAATATCTGCGATGAGAAAAATGTAAAATATAGCCACAGAGGAAAATAATGTTGTAAGATTACAAAGAGATATTCGTAATCAGCAATAGTATAAATAGCACTACATAATGTGCATTCTTTGTCGTCTCCCTCGAGAGCTGAGAGAGAGAGGAACCTGTGACGTAGCATTATATGAATGAGTAGACTTCTTTTGTCTGTATCTATCTTTAGCCGCCATTAGAGGAGAAATTATAAAGGTGTGTAATTTTAATTATTGTTATGGTCTAAATACATTATAATTTATCAAAATTGTGTATTACTAATGTAAATTAGCTTGCCCATGTCATCTATAATATTTCTTTAAAGAATTTTCAGCACTTTTAGCGATTATCGTTGGTGTTGCTGCGCTGTGCCGCGACCGAACGATTTGCAGCGGCGGCACATTTAAAAAATTGTTCCGCTATAAAATTAACCAAACCCGTAAATCGGGAGCAGGTAAAAATATCAGTGAATTATGAAATATTTTTCTTTTACAGCGATTCTGAGGCTGACTGAATTTATTACTGGTTTTACATTTGTGCATTCATAGGCGGATAATTAACGTTGAAGTTGTTAATCTGTTGGTTCTTTCAATTTCTAAAGGAAATAACTTAAACGTATAGTGAAGTGTGTTTTGTCAATGATAATTAAACGTTCAGGTCGGCTTGGAAATATTTAACCATTTTATGCTAACAGAGACAGTCTTGTGTTCCATAGCTAACGCCGGGAAAGAATTCAGTAAATATTTAAAAAACCCACTGCATCTAGAAAATGTGTGCCAAGGCCGAAATACGTAAAAAATTTAATTTAAATAATTTTCTATATATATATATATATATATATATATATATATATATATATATATATATATACTGGGTGAGTCACCTAACATTACCGCTGGATATATTTCGCAAGCCACATCAAATACTGACGAATCGATTCCACAGACCGAACGTGAGGAGAGGGGCTAGTGTAATTGGTTAATATAAACCATAAAAAAAATGCACGGAAATATGTTTTTTAACACAAACCTACGTTTTTTTAAATGGAACCCCGTTAGTTTTGTTAGCACATCTGAACATACAGACAAATACGTAATCAGTGCCGTTTGTTGCATTGTAAAATGTTAATTACATCCGGAGATATTGTAACCTAAAATTGACGCTTGAGTACCACTCCTCCGCTGTTCGATCTTGTGTATCGAAGAGCACCGAATTACGTAGGGATCCAAAGGCAACGGTGATGGACCTTAGGTACAGAAGAGACTGGAACAGCGCATTACGTCCACATGCTAACACCCTTTTATTGGTCTTTTTCACTGACGCACATGTACATTACCATGAGGGGCGAGGTACACGTACACACGTGGTTTCCGTTTTCAATTACGGAGTGGAATAGAGTGTATCCCGACATGTCAGGCCAATAGATGTTCAATGTGGTGGCCATCATTTGCTGCACACAACTGCAATCTCTGGCGTAATGAATGTCGTACACGCCGCAGTACATCTGGTGTAATGTCGCCGCAGGCTGTCACAATACGTTGTTTCATATCCTCTGGGGTTGTAGGCACATCACGGTACACATTCTCTTTAACGTACCACACAGAAAGAAGTCCAGAGGTGTAACATCAGGAGAACGGGCTGGCCAATTTATGCGTCCTCCACGTCCTATGAAACGCCCGTTGAACATCCTGTCAAGGGTCAGCCTAGTGTTAATTGCGGAATGTGCAGGTGCACCATCATGTTGATACCACATACGTCGACTCGTTTCCAGTGGGACATTTTCGAGCAACGTTGGCAGATAATTCTGTAGAAACGCGATGTACGTTGCAGCTGTTTGGGCCCCTGCAATGAAGTGAGGACCAATGAGGTGGTCGCCAATGATTCCGCACCATACATTTACAGTCCACGGTCGCTGTCGCTCTACCTGTCTGAGCCAGCGAGGATTGTCCACGGGCCAGTAATGCATGTTCCGTAGATTCACTGCCTCGTGGTTTGTGAAACCCGCTTCATCGGTAAACAGGTAGAACTGCAACGCATTCTCTGTTAATGCCCATTTGACAGAATTGCACTCGATGATTAAAGTCATCACCATGTAATTGCTGATGTAGCGACTCATGAAACGGGTGAAAGCGGTGACGATGCAGTACGCGCGTGACACTACCTTGACTGAGTCCACCGACTCTCGCAATGTCCCGTGTACTCATGTGTGGGTTCATGGCAACAGCAGCTAACACACCAACTGCACCCGCTTCTCCTGTGACGGGCCTGTTACGGACCCGTTTGCGTGCTACGACCATACCTGTTGCATACAGTTGGCGGTAGAAGTTTTGCAATGTGCGGAACGTCGGATGCTCTCTGTCCGGGTACCGTTCTGCATACACCCTGCAGGCTTCAGCTGCATTTCGTCGACACTCGCCATAGATGAGTATCATCTCCACCTTTTCAGAGTTCGAATACACCATGGTCACAGTTCCTACAACACTACACTATCACAGTGGTCTGGTAGCACGGTGTACTACAGTTGGTCTGCGTGCGGAGACGAATGCAGAATAACAATAGCAGCAAGCGCTACATGCGCACACTGCGACAGCTAGACCAAACCACAACAGTGCACTACAGCCACACTCGTAAACACGGTCGTCATCGTAAACATGTCCCTGCAGATGTTGCTCGCTGACCGTGGCCCGTGTTTGTTACAACACACAACTGAACGTCGGAGGTTTCAAGAGTCAACTTTAGGTTACAATATCTCCGGATGTAATTAACATTTTACAATGCAACAAACGACACTGATTACGTATTTGTTTATATGTTAAGATGTGCTAACAAAACTAACGTGGTTCCATTTAAAAAAACGTAGGTTTGTGTTAAAAAACATATTCCGTGCATTTTTGTATGGTTTGTATTAAACAATTACACTAGCCTCTCTCCTCACGTTCGGTCTGTGGAATCGGTTCGCCAGTATTTGATGTGGTTTACGAAATATATCCAGCGGTAACGTTAGGTGACTCACCCTATATATATATATATATATATATATATATATATATATATATATATATATATATATATATTATTAAAACTACTTCTGGAGTAGTGGTTTGTAGCCGACTGTTACATATGACTTAGTGTGTTCTAGTTTGACTGGTGTGAAGGCCACGCCTTGTGAAAGACGACACTGGTGTGATGGAGTGGAAGGATGCTCAGACTTGTGATGATTGCGGAACGATAGTTCTGCAAACGGCTCACCTAATCAAGAGTTACGAAAACAAGCTGGTACACATTTGCAGAGTTGCTGTCACACTGTGTGCTCTGTACATTTTCTGCTCAGTGCATTTAAATTTACTGTTTTTATTATAATATCATGAAGATCATGGCACTATGTATCTTCCAATGAACACAACCTCTTTGTTAACTGCAAGTTTCTCCCAGTTTCAAGTTGCAAGTTTCTTGTTGATTGGTGGAAGAAATGTTTTTTTGGTGGGATATATTTATTTACATAAGAGAAATTTTACAGTATTCCTCCAATTTTACAGTATTCCTCCTGATTTTTATGCAGCTTGTGAACTGTTGCTGCTACTGCTGTGACCATTTGTTGGTCCAGATAGCTCCGAGATAATAATAAGAAAAGAACTAAGTATAATTTCATACAAACATAACAAAAATAGTTGTAGATGGTTGAATACTTGCTGCAATTCCTAATTTTTCTTGCATGATGGGAGACTTTATAGGCATTTTAAATATAGTATGCAATTCCAGCACACATACCACAGTGTGTTGTTGGACCCAGTGATGTAATGCAACTTCTTGCCATGCTGTTGCATAGCCATTACGTGTTGAACAATATTCCTCCTATCTACAGTCATACGCTACACCATTATAATTCTTTTCCATTCTTGATGCAGAAAGCTGAGAGTAAATTTCTCTGATAGATATTTGCAACAGCTGAACTTGCTAAATTCTTTTTTCCTCAATGCAAGCATCTCATCAATTGAACACATGTAACCTAGATATATGTACAGACAGCGAAGGAATGATGGCAGTCTCGTCAGCATCATGCACTTACAAATATCATACATACCGAGGATAATGGAATGTTGTCGAATTAAATCGGGCGATGCTGAGGGTATTAGATTACAAAATGAGACGCTTAAAGTAGTATATGAGTTTCACTATTTGGGGGGGGGGGGGGGGGGGCAAAATAACTGATGATGGTCGAAGTAGAGAGGATATAAAATGTAGACTGACAATGGCAAGGAAAGCGTTTCTGGAGAAGAGGAATTTGTTAACATCGAGTATAGATTTAAATGTCAGGAAGTCGTTTCTGAAAGTATTTGTATGGAGTGTGGGCATGCATGGAAGCGAAACGTGGACGATAAATAGTTTGGACAAGAAGAGAATAGAAGCTATCGAAATGTGGTGCTACAGAAGAATGCTGAAGATTGGATGGGTAGTCCACATAACTAATGAGGAGGTATGAATAGAATTAGGGAGAAGAGAAATTTGTGACACACCTTGACTAGAAGAAGGGATCGGTTGGTAGGACATGTTCTGAGGCATCAAGGAATTACCAATTTAGTATTGAAGGGCAGCCTGGAGGGTAAAAATCGTAGAGGGAGACCAAGAGATGAATACACTAAGCGGATTCAGAAGGATGTAGGCTGCAGTACGTACTGGGAGATGAAGCAGCTTGCACAGGGTAGAGTAGCATGGTGAGCTGCATCAAACCAGTCTCAGGACTGAAGACCGCAACAACAACAACAACATGAAGTCATTCTCGTGACATCACCAATAACAGGCTTGAGCAGCTCACAGCTTCTCTACAGTACTGTATTACATGATAACTATAGTTGCTCAGATGTTGTGGAGCTGAACTTGCATGCAATTGGCTGACAGTGCGACAAATGAGGGCAAAGGGGAGGGGTGGGGGTGTGGGTGGCAGGTGTGCAAAGTGGACTGCTGGAGTGGGGAGGGGGTGGGAACATTGGGGCAAGAATTGGGGTGAGGGTGACCTTCATGGGGTAATGACACGATGATGTCATGACCTTGAGGATAAGAAACTGATGACGCTCGTAAGAAAGTGTTGATGCAGAGGTAAGCACATTTTTGCCCCATAAGCCCAGTGTCCTATTACTGGGACTTTGTGCTCTGTAGATGATAGAATCTACTTCTGGTGTATATGGAGGCTGCTTAAATCTATGTGAGGACACAATATGAGGTCATTTACTGTACATTCCTGTTCGTCTGATTTTGAGGCGGTGCCTCTCCATAAGATACTGTGAAAAAATGTGGAGTGTGAGTGAGGACATTGGTGTACATTTACTAACTAGTCAAAAATTGTGCACCATGACATGTTTGCTCTTACTGATAGGTATGAATCAGGTATCCCTGCCTGGAGAGCACATAATTAATAGCGCACAACAGGTACACAGCGCGGTAGGTTATGGCAGTAGCAAAATCGACGACAGTCAAAAGACAGTGCACAACATTGCACTAACATTCATTTGTTTTCGGTCGATACCAACCTTACACCTGCATGCAGTTTGGTGTAGATTGGCTTTGTTGTTACCACTCTCTGTAGTCTTTGCTCCGTCCAGTTTGCATTCCAGGATGCTTAACCCCGCATGTCATGTTTGCTTTCATGTACCAAAGCAGATGAAATGTTCAAAGCTGTCCGCTAAATAAGTTAGGCTGATTTGGCATCGAGGGCAAGCTGTTGGTACTGGTCAAGTACTTTAGATTTGTATCAGTCCAGATAGCACTCACACTCTGCGTCGAGTGTCTTCGAGAAGTGCACGAATACAACCTGCGAGTGGCATTAAACTTGTCTGTGGCAGTCGGTGGTAATGAGATGGAAGGTGCACGATAGAGAGTTTGGGGAAATTGGTTTTCAGGTTTACTTTCTGAAAATGAGTAGATGTTATTGAAACTTCGCAGGCTTCGCTTGTATTGCGGAGGGGATGTCTGTTCACTGATGCTCAATTATGTAAATTTTACGTAGCGTAAGCCTTGGAGTCACTCTTGTACAACACTGTACTTTGAGTATGTTCAGCTAATATGCTGTAATGTAATTGTAATGAGGGCTTTCACTGTCTTGCTTTACTCTCGTTTGATGCAAATCATGTAACGTGGGTAGAATCTAGTGAATGCGTTTGTTACATGGGAGACGTGAAACGGGAAATTTTAATTGTACAATATCATTTCCAAAACAGTTTCAGTATCCCCTTGACAGACCTCACGTACATACTAGCCGTCTCATAAAAGAACCTGACAGTTGGCGCTTCTCTCAAGCAACTCATCGAAACTGAAGAGGATAATGAGGAGGGAGCGTTGAACCTGTGTGTACCTTCGAAGCAGTTCACCGAATCCTCGTGAAGGTCTTGCACATTGTTATCACCTTAATTAACTTCTCATTTCTCTTATTTTCGAGAATGTGGCACGTGATAAACGCATGTTAAATTTAATGTGCCTCTGTCTCCTCGAATGAGTGCAGAATAATTAGTTTAGAGTTATCTCCCAGATTTCTATTTTAAGAGCTTCACATAAGCGATAGCCTTGTGTACACGAAATACTCGCATTCTGAGGAGACTGAATCACTTAATGCCAGTTACGCCTGATAATAAAGAATACGAAATCAAGGACACTCTTAACTCAAACGTGTTTTGTAAGACTAAATTAAGTATTTCTCCTTATAATGGTTCGAAGAGGAACGTAACTTCATCCATCATAACCCTTGGAAAGCGTCCACGATAGCACAAGATTTAAAAAATATTCATACTGTTGGAGATAATGTCAAACACGCATTTTTCGTATTTACAACATGTGCTAAAATAAGGGTGACTCAAGACATATATCCTGAAATGTACCTTATTTACTAAGCTTGTTCCGTAAAAGTTCTTCTGTTCTTGGTATGAGTGAATGCTTTTGTATAGAATGAGTAACGTTATCTACTCGCAGCGGTGGTGGTGGAGGTGGTGGTTAGTGTTTAACGTCCCGTCGACAACGAGGTCATTAGAGACGGAGCGCAAGCTCGGGTTAGGGAAGGATTGGGAAGGAAATCGGCCGTGCCCTTTCAAAGCAACCATCTCGGCATTCGCCTGAAACGATTTAGGGAAATCACGGAAAACCTAAATCAGGATGGCCGGAGACGGGATTGAACCGTCGTCCTCCCGAATGCGAGTCCAGTGTGCTAACCACTGCGCCACCTCGCTCGGTACTCGCAGCGAAAAGCTCTAACAAACAGAATGGAAAATGAATATTTTGGAAAAGTTAATAATTAATTATTTGTAGAAGGATGACTTTTAATTTGGAAAACGTGCATTTAAGTTCCACGCGACAGCATTTTCAATAACAGCACGCCAGAAAGAATAAGTGAACCGAATGTATTGTTTTAAACATTTGTGATTTGAGGCATGACAGTGAAAAAAATTCTAATATTTTACGTTAGTCTCCTAACTATTTCTATTGAAATGAACGTTATTCACAAATATAATATACAAAGGAAACAAAAAAGTAATGTTGTGTCATTAGCACAATATTCGCTGAAAGGCATTATTGTCAGTGAACATATCAGAAATGATTATGTATGGTCATAAATGACCAGACCTGCACATTTCACACGGTATCAAATGCTTGAAGTAGCCATACTACACAGCTGCTGTTGTTGCTGTGGTCTTCAATCCAGAGTGGTTTGATGCAGCTCGCCATGCTACTCTATCCTGTGCGAGCTTCTCCATCTCCGAGTAACTACTGCAACCTTTATCCTTCTTAATCTATTAAGTGTATTCACGCATTGGTCTCCCTCTACGATTTTTACCCTCCGCGCTTCCCTCCAATACTAAATTGATGATCCCTTTGAGCCTCAGAACGCGTCTTACCAACCGATCCCTTCTTCAAGTCGATTTGTGCCACAACTGCCTTTTCTCCCCAATTCTGTTCAGTACCTCCTCATTAGTTACGTGATCTACCCATCTAATCTTCAGCATTCTTCTGTATCACTACGTTTCGAAATCTTCTACTCTCTTCTTGTCTAAACTATTTATCGTTCACATTTCACTTCACGCTCTAAATAAATACTTTCAGAAAAGACTTCCTGACGCTTAAATCTATACTCGACGTTAACAAATTACGCTTCTTCGGATACGCTTTCTTGCACAGTAAAGAAACTGAAATGAAATATAAACCATATCTCAGAAATACAGCGCCTCAGACAGGGAGAGAGACTTCAATACACTAATCGTTTCTGTAAGTGGGCTATGCATTCGATGGTGTATTGCTACAAATCTCTTCTGTCCGAGTGATTCAAAAAATGGTTCAAATGGCTCTGAGCACTATGGGACTGAACTTCTGAGGTCATCAGTCGCCTAGAACTTAGAACTAATTAAACCTAACTAACCTAAGGACATCACACACATCCATGTCCGAGGCGGGATTCGAACCTGCGACCGTAGCGGTTGCTCGGTTCCAGACTGTAGCGCCTAGAACCGCACGGCCACTCTGGCCGGCTAAGTGATTCAACTAAGAGAACTGTCACTGTATTTATTTATTTCACAATTGTGATATCACTGTGTGTTTACCGTTTCCAAATTATATCTTTATATGAAATTCGTCGCAAAATTTTTTTTACTGTTAGTTGTCTGCATAAAAAGAAGAAGCAGAATTTAGTATAATTATACTATTTTAGACGCACGATGGTGAAAAAGAGAGCGATATTTACACTGAGTTGGTAGCAATTATTATATGAGGTAGCGTCCGCCCCTTAGCTGATGATCAGTAAGTCACACAGGCATGCAGTTGGCCTGTGGTCGATTCCCGGCCTGGACGATGATTTTCTCCACTCAGGGACTGGATGTTCTGTTGTTCTCATCATTTCATTATCGTCGATACGCAAGTAGCCCAATGTGACGTCAACTGAAAAACTTGCAACTCGATGGCCGAACATCCATAGGTATGGATACCCGGCTATCAGTGCTATACGATCACTTCTTTGTGAGGTGCTAGTTGTAGTGTTTTGATTAAATAAAGCTAACATTTCTATCAAGAAATCTAATTATTGGCAGAAACAGTAAACGCTGTCAAAGAGACACTCTGAATTTCATACGTTTTGAGTGACTTTCATTCTTCTTCTTATTTCCCTGGGCTTCTCTCGTCAGCTATTGAGCAAACCGGATGCAGTCAGACCCTACTGCTCGACTAGCTAACTTAATTGCATTATTACATTGAATTTAATAATTCACTGACTGGGAACAGTTGCAGGACGAAAAAATAACTAATGTAGAGTAACGAAATTTCGGTGTCTAAGTAACATATTTAGGAGATTACCATTGCAAGATCACAGGTTAATGTAAGTGCTAACTAAGCCATCGCAAATGTAAAATGCTGGTACATTAATAACCAGTGTAACAGCAAGAATGTTGAATGCAAGCATGGAAATGTGCATGCATTGGTTGTACAGGTACCGAATATCAGTTCGTGGGATGGAATTCCATGCCTGTTGAACTTGGTCTGTCGATACGCGGTGATTAATGTTGTTTGTGGGCGACGCTGGAGTTGATCTAGTGATCGAGCAGGCCAAGGTAACACGTCGTCACACTGCAGAGCATGTTTGAGCATAACAGCGTTATGCGGGCGAACGTTATCTTGTTGGAAAGCACCCACTGGAATGCTGTTCATGAATCGCAGCACAACAGGTCGAATCACCCGCGTAAATAGACAAGATTAGAGTTTGAGTTCCAATGTACGGTACTACAAACTCAGCGGAGAGAGACCAAAGGAGTTACTTATTCTGAGAACGACTGTTAGCTGTGTTGTTAAGTTGACTCTTCAGAGATACACCTATATATAGGACACAATCAACACTCTCATAAGCAAGTTAGTTAACTAGCAGGTACCAACGAAGTATAGAGCGTACTTCACAAAAACTTCGTCAGATATCCATGTCCGTTAGGATAAAATCCTCTCTGTTTTCTTCCTGCGTAATATTTATCCATTTCACTGCTCCAGAGGTATACGTACGTTAATTGCTTCAGTGCTCCAGGCGTTTATACATCACTTGCTATGAAAACCATTTAGAGCGGTTCCTTGCTATAATCGTCTAAAAACGTGTAACATCTACTACCCGGCCAGAGAGTTGTAGATGACTGTTGCCCAAGTATATGATGTTCTCGTTGCAATACTGGGAATTACCCGAAGGTTTTACTAAATGCTGAATTTTATTTAGAGGTCATTGGCACCGCAACTTTACCTAGTTTGTGCGCTGCGCTGCCTGACAAATCTGATAAAAGACACAGAACAGACTGTTTTAGATGGATAGACTCTGATTTGGACACCGAGTGTATAATTCCGATAACTGTCATTCCGGTTGCAAAGTCGTCAATTTAGATGATTCATGTGCTATATATGACAGCTTCCAAGTTTCTTTTTTAGCTGAGAAATTGTAAACTACGTAACTGTGCAATGTAATTTATATCACGAGCACCTTTGCAACGACGCCAGTGGAAAATCAAGATTACAAGGCTTTAAAAACACAGTGATGAAATTCACAGATTCCTTGTTGTAAATTTTCTGATGACTCAAGTGAGAAAAAAGGAAATAAACAGTTATTGGACCAATGATCGGTTTTGCTGTCCACTACAATGTTTTGCGCATATCCTACCGGAAGATAGATACTTACTCTCAGTAACAATGTTACCGTCCGTTGATAGCAATGAGGAACCTGGAGATGACATGATCTGGGAAATTAAGCGAATTGTGGATCATCTAAGAAAAACATTTCCACATACTTTCCATCCTCTTAAAAATCTGTGCACTGACTAAATTTTAGTTCTCTGCAAAGGCTATGTCTTCTTCAAGGCCTACGTACCCTCAGAATACCATAGATATGGGATTAAGTTTTTTCTGTTGTGTAATTGTGAAACTGGGTATATTCTTGACTTTGTTATTTATACGGCTCCAAAAACGGACGTCAGAAACGAAACTGATTTTAATGTTTATTTTGGAATACTTGAAGCATTGTTCTTACTTTACTAAATTGCTACCTTCGAAAAGGTCATAGTATATTGACGATCGCTACACTAGCCCGGGGTTCTTTTCTTATATGCTTATGGAACTGTATGCGGTTTGTGAAACAACAACGGGACGAAATATTTCACAGTTTTATTTACAGCAGAAACTCATCAAGGAGGTCCTAACAGATTCACCCCGACCGCAGACAGAGGACCTTCGTGGAAGGAGATCCGCTGATGGTGATAATTCCTTACGCGTAAGCGAGCGCCACATTATCTTGCTAATCCCAGGAACACCAAAGAAGAGCGCTCAGAGAAGGTACACTGTATGTACAAAACAAGCCAAATGAAGTGTGACTAAATACATTCGTATAGACTGTAATGCACCTTTGTGTTTGAATTTTTGTTTCGAAAGACACCATACTTTGCAGTTTTACTAATGTAATAACTTTTCAGAAAAGTGAGTTGTCACGAATTCTATGTTTCACAGTGCCTAGTACTGCTAAACAAAGTGCACCATAACAGATATGCAACATATTTTCCGATAAGAATCGGTCCACTTATCCGCTGTCCATCCACATGCACTCACACCTTCGGCCTGAAGGACAAGCCGATTTCATCGGCTTGTCCTTCAGAATTCGCACTTCTACCATAGGATGAGTCAAAACGTTGGAGACATCTACATGTCCCAATTCTGAACGGACGGTTCCAAGCTCCTGATATAAAGCACGAAATCCTGCGCCTGATATTGATATAAATGGACGAAGATCGCTGGCACACACTTCTACGCACCATAATGCTTCAAATCTTACACTGTGTCGTGTTCTGCAGACATATAGCATCAGATGCATGGTGGCGCATCTGTAAGACAGGAAAGGTGGGCACTTGCCACAGTACATGTAGCCAATGTCTTTATCAATCACTAATAATATATCTCCCCTACATTGCTACGACCACAGTCTTTCGCACTCAGGAAATAGTTTTTCCATCAAGTTTATCTTTCGTACTCCCCTTCACCTCACGTTCACCCGCCATCATCCTATAGAAGACCACTGACTGGCTCCCTGGTAACTAGAGCAGGCAATCGGGCACTTTGAGCGTGTGAAGCTCGAACGAGTGTCAAGGAAGTATAGCGTTAGTTGCTCCGCGAATCCAGAGCGGCTGTATTGACATCTGACGGACTTACGCGGACCTACATGCACAGAGCAACTGAAGCGAGCATAAACTTATGATGCAGGCCTCTGATCAGCATATCAGGCTCTTACAGCTAATCTGTTACAGCCTAGCAGTCGGATGCAGCAGGGAAGCTGACAACACGTTAATCGCAGGCAAAACCTGTACAACAATCTACGCTGAGTGGCTCGTTTTATGATCGAATTGTACTCCGAGATGACGACTCTGCCATGTTACAATAACGAGACCGCTGCATTTGGCCCAGGAGACATTATCGATTCCCTTCAACAGCAGTAACTTTAATTGCTTAAAGACAGGCAGGTAATTGTCACAACTAGTAAGCGTAATCCAACATAATCCTCGGTAACAATAGCTTTTGTACAACGGTTTTCCGTGTCACACTTTTCTCTTTACCGTAGACTTTCTGTCCTGTAACTTCCTAAATCGTGCCATGTTGCTGAGTGAACGCATCCACAAGTACGGACAGCATCACCGTCCCGCGTCCTGTAAACTCTCGACAGCCAATAAGTCTTTCGCAAAGGTGCACGTAAGTGTGGAAGGAGGAGAGGATGGTGTGGTTCCAGTTTTCTCTTTCTTCTTGGACATGTTCATTAGCAATACACATGTCCACATGTTCACTTACACACCAGAGATAGGTCTGGCCAGAATTTTCCGGCAGTTTTCCAAGCTGAAAGGAGAATACCAAAGCTTCTTCCCAGATAACTTCGAAACTGACATTCCCTTGGAATCTCAACAACTGAAAGAACAATAATCATGCAAAACATGACAAACTTTAACCTATAATTGTAAAAAGCTATCCCTATAAGCGTTAAAACATCCCAAGCCTGCTCGCTAGTAGGAGGGAATAAACCACGCAAAAAAAAGGCCACATGGTTTCGTCAACCTGATGTACATATATGAAAACTAAGTAAGTCTGTCCCTGTGCAGGAATCACATAATAGTGCGAGCACTTTGGGTAGCAGACACTGGGACAGATGGAAGTCGGTGTCGTTCAACGGCTATTACACTACCTGGCGATTGTGTTCACTTCCAGTTATTTATGTACCTGCCTTGAGTGTGAACTGTATTTCAGACGTACTTGAACATTGAACAGCAGTATAGGGCCGACACAGCAAACTGTGAATACAATACTACCAAAGCTACAAAATTTACTCGAAGCAGACGAAAATTTGTGCCGGACCTGGATTTCCCTCTTGACGCGTACAGTCACCTCAACTGCTTCGGCTATTTGAGCACACTTCGCTGACAGACACCGACTTCCATCTGTCCCAGTGTCTGCTACCCAAAGTGCTCGCACTATTACGTGATTCCTGCACAGGGACAGACTTACTTAGTTTTCATATGTGTCCGAAGGAATATTGCATCGAACTTTACAGACACTGTTCAAATGGTTGAAATGCCTCTGAGCACTACGGGACTTAACATCTGAGGTCATCAGTCCCCTAGAACTTAGAACTACTTAAATCTAACTAACCTAAGGACATCACACACATCCATGTCCGAGGCAGGATTCGAACCTGCGACCGTAGCGGTCGCGCGATTCCAGACTGAAGCGCCTAGAACCGCTCGGCCACCACGGCCAGCTTACAGACACTGTCAAATACAGACACTCCACTAACATATTTCATGCCAAAGCCGAGGCAATCACATAATAGTGCGAGCACTATGGACAGCAGACACTGGGACATACGGAAGTTCGGGTCTGTTGCTCGGATAGTCTAAGCAGTTAAAGTGACTACTCGCGTAAGGCGGGAAATCCGGATTCGAGTCCCGTTCAGGCACAAATTTTCAATTGTTTCCAGTAAAATGTGTAGCTATGCTGGTACCGTATTAGCATATTCGCAATTTGCGAATACATTTCATGATTTAAATCGGTATACATGCTGAGAAATGTCTGTTGCTTCCGACAAGCATGCCTTCTCGAAAGAACATCGCATCGAATCTTACAGACATTGTCAAACACAGACATAATGCCTTCCAGAAAGAGAATAAATATTTACTAAGGCATGGCAGCAGTACTGAAAGAATCATTTGTTGAGAATAAATCAGCTGGTCTGAAACACCGAGGAATAGTTGGAGAAAGCAGTAGAATTAATGGAACAAAAAAATAATGTACACGTAACAAAAGAAAAACACAGCGTGTCAACTATGTAACAGAGATTCGCTGTCACGCAGGAGGAATACAGATGGATATGCCACTAACGAAGTCAGACTGATGATAACAAGAGATGCTTTACATCCTGGAAGATTTTATCGTGAATCAGACACAGTGTGTTAGGTAGTTTGTCCCACAAATGTATGGCTAGAATAGAAAAGAGATAGAGAAAGTCAAAAAGTCTACTAGCGTTTATTTAAAGTAATGCTAGGAGGTGTCGGCAGCGCGAACGGCATGTTCCTTTCTCTGACAATATACCAGGTGTACCGGTATGAAATGAGCGTTTTTTGTGAAAATGAAACACTAATTTTGAATTGAAAAGTAAAAACATTTTATCAAAGTACTGACCATTACTACACATTTTGACCACCTTTCTGACAAATTGTGGACACCACGCCAATGGAAATGTTCCTCTTTTGAAGCAAACCAATCAGTCACCCAATTTTCGACTTCTTCGTAGGAATTGAAGTGTTACTCAGCCAATGCGTGTCCTATTGATGAAAACAAATAGTAGTCGGAACGGGCCAAGTCTGGTGAATACGGCGGGTCGGGTAGCAGCTCCCAGCCAAGTGGTTTGATTCCATCCTGAACCAGTTTTGCTTTGTGTGCAGGTACATTGTCGTGTAAAAAATTACTTTGCCGTGTCTTCTGGCCAATTCTGGTCTTTTTTCGATCAATGCATAGTTCAAATTGATCATTTGTTGTCTGTAGCGATTAGTATTCACAGTTTCACCGGGTTTTGGAAGTTCATGATACACCACACCTTTCTTATCCCACCAAACACAGAGCATTGTCTTCTTTCCGAATGATCTGGTTTTGCAGTTGATGTTGATGGTTGTTCCGGATTAATCCATGATTTTTCCATTTACGATTCTTAAAATAAATTCATTTTTCATCGCCAGTAACAGTTCGATACCAAATTTATTTTCTTTCATATCTTCGAAGAAAAATTTGACAAATAGTTTTTCGGTTTTCCATCTGTCTTTCATTCAATTCACACTTTTGGATCTTTCTCATAGCTTTCTAACGGTCAGAAATTGTTTGTTGTGCAACATTTAGAATTCCTGCCATTTGCTTCTGACTCAAAGTATCATCTTCATCCAATATTGCTTGCAATTCGGCGTCTTCGAACTTTTTTGGCGGTCTTCCACTTTCTTCATTTCTTACATCAAAACCATTATTTCTGAACCGTTGAAACCATCTTTTGCATGTTGCTTCTGATAAAGCATGATCGCCATTTGCCTCGACAAGCATTCGATGCAACTCTGTAGCACTTTTTTTCAAATGAAAACAAAAAATTAATGCTTTCCGCAAATCATCACTTTCTGGTACAAAATTCGACATTGTTAAACACGATGAAAACATATGTTGTTGTTTGTTCCATGACTTGATGTATACTAAATATCTTTGACAGATGTCATACCAACCAAACAAAAAAAAAGGCTCGTTCACAACAAATGTTCTCTAGCGACACATTTGTATCTTAACGCTCATTTCATACCGGTACATCTGGTATTCTACCAGTTATAATTGCACATTTTTCCATTACCTTAGTAGACACCTTTTTGCCGTACAACCATGTACTTTCTGCTTTTCCGGGACTCCTCCTCTACTGTGCGTGCAATGCCATTCGTTCCTGATAGCGCGTACTCTTAATTAAGCACTTAATTTAGAGCGCGCAACGAAAGGACGTTACAGATACGGTATAAACACGTGGAGACGAAGTACACATCAGATAATTTTATATCCACGGGTTCACACCGCAATTGTAACACGTTTCCGTTGCACAATCTAAATTCAGTGCTTAATAAAGAATGCAAGCTAGCGAGAGCAGCTCCCTCTGCGCAGTTCGATGCTGTCAGGCATTGACATTCATAAAACTGAAGTCAGGGCCGAGCGCGCCCCTGGAAAGAGGCACTTGCGGAAGGAATACAATATCACAATAATGTTGACCCATGTGTGTACCGGGTTCAAAGACATGGAGGTCAGTACGAACATGCAACATTATGCCTCTCCCAGCATAACAAGTGGACCATGAAAACGATCATGTTCGACAATGTTGGATATACATGAGGCGAGATGTGGGAACACACAATGCACCCAGAAACGTTGTCAGATATAAGTGATAATCAGAACAAAGTAGTATAGATGAAATACCATTTATGCAGAGAGAGAAAAACTAATGATTAATCCCCGAGGTAGTCCTACAAACACTTTTTCACATAACACTTTTTCAGTACACAAATGCTTTCTGGTAACTGTAGAATCATACGAGATCACAGTTTGAGCAGTTTGAGTGCTTCAGTTATTTCTTTTCAAACGTAAGGTATTGAAATAAACTACAAGAACCGGCTTCCTGAAATGAAGCAACATGATTATGGCGACTATCATAAACACAGTTGATGTGTTTTGGCGCATTAGGATCTCTGATTGATATTTGTCCGGTAAATTATATGTGTTTAAGTAGCCCCGCACTAATTCAAGGTTTCTCATACAACAGATTAATTGCCGCTGAGTCTATAACCGTGCATTGGTGTTGAATTATCATTCTTGCGTATTACAGAATGAAGCTTCATTTCCACTCCATGAAATATGGCCCGCTAACAACGAGAAATTGAAGATGTTTATAAGAACTGGAATTTCCATATCGGTAACGTTTTCAATCGTTTCTGTGTTCTCTCCGTCATTATGTGCCACCTTCCTTGAATTGCACCCGAATTCCTTTTATATGATTTCGTTGTACAGTTAAGAACTACGAGGTGAGTTTTCTTGTCTAGGAATTTCTGTAGCCAACCACAAAGCAGTTCTCTTGTCCATAAGTTCTCTAAGCAACAGCGCCGCATTTTATCGAACGCTGTCCGAAATCGATAACTTAAACCAGTGTGGCGCATCTGTCGACTTCTTTATCTCATCAACGAATCGAGCTAACTGAGTTCCATATAACCAATGTTTGCGGAATCCATGTTTACTGCTATGGAAGCAATTTTAGTCGCATATAATGTCGCAGTACTCGAGCTTTAGGTTGTACCGTAAATGAGAGCGGACTGACATGAACTATGTAGGCCTTTATTTTATATACGACATCCCTTGTTGTGAACCGCAATGGTCTGCGATTTTTTTCCAAATATCTGTCGGAACGCTTCGTTGCTCTAGCGACCCATGAAAAACTGCTATTGCAAAGGGAGCAAGTTCTCTAGAATGTCCGAACATCAGGTTACCTTACATTCGGAAATTGGATGCACTCAGCGACTGTATGGGACTTAAAAATTATAGAGTGCAGCAATCAGTGTCCTTTTTAAATTTCATTACGCATATCCATTTCGGCTAGTAGCTAGCCATTCTCAATGCGCTATTTTTTATTCTCAATGCATGTATGTCTCCTTCACGTTTCCACTTCACTATCAAATCGGAAACAGTGGAAATAGGAATGTTTAGGAGTGCGGAAATCTCTCGTACAGACGTACGACACAAGTGACAATACACTAGTATTCAAAGAACTGTGATAGACGCACGAACAACAGGGACTTACATGCACTGAAAATAAAAAATAGCGCATTGAGAATGGCTAGCTACTAGCCACAATCTGGATTTGCATAATCAGATCTAAGAAGGACGACTGATTTCTGCACTCCATAATTTATAAATATATCCGAACATACTGATACCTACAATCAAGCCGTGATCGAACTCGGTCAGTTCTCTTCATTTATTCAGGCGTGTTATTTATTTCCTAACTGATAAACTCGGTATTGCTTCGGTAATCATTTTGCCAATTTTCTTTTAGAAATGAAAACAAAAAAATTAACTATGTTTGCAGTGTAACACCGAAAAAATTTTATTTCCATGTATGTGTGAAAACACCTTTGAGATTATGAAACACTCGAACAAAGAATTATGCTTAATGTACAAATGTATAAGTATAGTCTCTATGGCAAAGCCTCTTCATACCTCTATAGGCAGCTACTGTTTTCACCTACAGGCGTTTGCGCTACGCAGTTGAAAGCTGTCAAAAGCGCTGTCAGGTGTTAGGTACTCCCTTGACTCTAGTGTAGGAGCGTCGTAGTAGTAAAGAATATACACTATGCGATCGAAAGTATCCCGACACTACCCAAAACATACTTTTTCATATTAGGTGCATTGTGCTGCCACCTACTGCCAGGTACTCCACATCAGCGACCTCAGTAGTTGTTAGGCATCGTGAGAGAGCAGAATGGGGTGCTCCACGGAACTCACGGACTTCGAACGTTGTCTGATGATTGGGTGTCACTTGTGTCATACGTCTGTACGAGAGATTTCCGCACTCCTGAACATCCCTAGGTCCACTGTTTCCGATGTGATAGTGAAGTGGAAACGTGAAGTGACACGTACAGCGAAAAAGCGTACTGTCCGACCTCGCCTGCTGTCTGACAGAGACCGCCGACAGTTGATGAGGGTAATGGTAGACATTTATCCAGACCATCACACAGGATAAAATTTTTGAAAACATTATCAGCGATCTTATATTAATATGATAATCGAAAAACAGTCTTGATCGCAAATTTCTGCTGCTACTCAGTTCAGCGTCGTGGGTGGGCGCAGCTTGCTCCGTGGAAGTCCACCTGCCGTTCTGGAGGCTGAAGACGATCCTTAAGGATAGAAACCGGTCACTCCAATTTAAAAAAATTGCGATCAGGACTACTATTTAATTATCATATCACACAGGAATTCCAAACAGCATCAGGATCCACTGCAAGTACTATGACAGACGGGAGATAAAAAAACTTCGATTTCATGGTCGAGCTGCTGCTCATAAGCCACATATCACGCCGGTAAATGCCAAACGACGCCTCGCTTGGTGTAAGGAGTATAAACATTGGACGATTGAACAGTGGAAAAATGTTGTTTGGAGTGACGAAACACGGTACACAATGTGGTGATTCGATGGCAGGCTGTGAGTATGGCGAATGCCTGGTGAACATCATCTGCCAGCGTGTGTAGTGCCAAAAGTAAAATTCGGAGATGGTGTTGTTATGATGTGGTCATGTTTTTCATGGAGGGGCTTGCACGCCTTGTTATGTTGCGTGGCACTATCGGAGCACAGGCCTACAATGATGTTTTAAGCACCTTCTTGCTTCCCACTGCTAAAGAGCAATTCAGGGATGGCGATTGCATCTTTCGTAATGCACGGCCTGTAATGGAGTGGTTACATGCCTGGCCTGCACAGAGTCCTGACCTGAATCCTATAGAAAACCTTTGTGATGTTTTGGAACAACGACTAAGTGCCAGGCCTCACCGTCCGACATCGATACCTCTCTTCAGTGCAACACTCCGCGAAGAATGGGATGCCATGCCCCAGGAAAACTTCCAGCACCTGATTGAACGTATGCTTGCGAGAGTGGAAGCTGTCATCAAGGCTAAGGGTGGGTCAACACCATAATGAATTTCAGCATTACCGATGGCGGGCGCCACGAACTTGAATGTCATTTTCAGCCAGGTATCCCGATACTTTTGAACACATAGTGTATGTATTAAATCTTCGTCTACAAAGAGGCATTTTCTCACACATCTCAGTGTTTATGATGTATTTCCCGAAGTATGTGTGGTACCAGATCAAATATTTTAGTTGCGTTTAGCAGCATATATGGATACTGTCTGCGAAATTTATTTCGAATACAGTTAGTAAGCAAGAATTAATAAATTTAAGCGCCATGTATGATGCGGAAGTTTTTCACTCATCTCATCGTTAATGACGTCATATCTCCTGAACTGTGACAGGTAAGCCAGCCGGAGTGGCCGTGCGGTTCTAGGCGCTACATTCTGGAACCGCGTGACCGCTACGGTCGCAGGTTCGAATCCTGCCTCGGGCATGGATGGGTGTGATGTCCTTAGGTTAGTTAGGTTTAAGAAGTTCTAAGTTCTATGGGACTGATGACCACAGCAGTTAAGTCCCATAGTGCTCAGAGCCATTTGAACCATTTTTTTGTGACAGGTAGGTGATCTTACCCCCACAGCGACTGTTGCCTGTCAGTAAGAGATACATGTACCAGGTTTCCCTAAAATCTGTCCAGTGGTTCAGGATGGGATGTGGAGGACACACACACACACACACACACACACACACACACGCACACACACACACACACGCTCACGTACGCACGCCAAGGTGTTTGAGACAGGTTGACACTGTCAACACTGCGAGCGACCTGGCTACGTTGTGTTGTTCGTCTCTTGAAGACCGGTTTGTTCATTCCTTCCAGATGCACAGTCCGAGTTTTAGCTCCGTACAGCCAATAGGTGAGCATCATCAGTGTAGTTGTTTTCTTCTTTCGTGCGTAACAGGAACGGAACACACAAATTTATAGCAACGTAATGCCATCAAGTTTTGTTTCAAACTTCGGAAATACTCGAGTGTGATCTTTAAAAAGTTGAAACAGGCCTGTGGGGAACATTTAATATCAATTTGCTGGCACAAGTAACACGTTGAAGATGAACCTTGCTCAGGGAGGCCTTCAACTTCAATAACCGACAACAACGTCGAACGTGTGCGTACTCTTGTAAGACTTCCTACAGGACAAACCGTCAACCAGGGTTTAAAAAGATGTCCATGAAAGGCTCAGCGAAAAGGGTGAATCGAATGACACTGGACACAGCACACAAGTGGATGCTGCATCGTAACAACGCCCCACGTCACACAACCATCACGAAATTATTGACTTCAAAAGGCATTGCTGTAGTTCCACAGACACCTATTCACATGACCTGAGTCCTTGTGAGTTTTTCTTTTCCAAATACCGAAACGTTTATTGAAAGGGCGTTATTTTGGGATTCTGAAGAACATTCAAAAGGATCTGACCGATATGTTAAAGGCCCTACCAAGCTGAAGCCTTTCAGCGCTGCTATCATGAATGGGAACGACTTCGCCGGTTTGTAGTTGCAGAAAGGAACTGCTTTCGAGAGAACAATACTGTTCTTTGAAAAAAATAAAAAGTTATGGCAGATACAAAATCAGTCTCATTACTTTTCCCACTCATCTCATATTTCGCACAATAATGATGTCGAAAAAATTAGAGAAATTCAGGATTTTAGTATGACGTGCTTACATTCGTTCTTACCTGGTATCATCCGTGAACGAAATAGGAGGAACGACAAAATATTACTTCTAGACTATGAACCCTTACCCCACACACTTTGTGGATGTTTTCAGAGAACAGATGTAGACACGAAGCGTAAAGGTGTAGTATGTTGGTAACTTTTTTTTTAATGGTTGGAGAGGTTTCACATAACTTATATAGAGGCATTATTTTTCAGCACCCGTTCATAATTCATAAGTACAGTGATATGGAAATGAAGGAAAGATATCTGGAGACTGAATTCCGACAGTTTTAGGTACTAGGTTATAAAATGAACATCAGCAAGAGTAAAACCTGGTTAACGGAAAGCAACCGAATTAAATAAGGTAAAGGGAAATTGTAATCAGGCACTAAAACGTAATAGATTACGTTTGCTATTTGGGCAGTAAAATAACTGATGATCGCCAAATTATAAAGGATACAAAATGCAGACTGGCTACAGTATGAAAAGTATTTCTAACAAAGAGAAATATATTAATATCTAATACAAATATAAATGTTAGGAAGCCATTTCTGAAGGTATTTGTGTGGACTGTGGCCTTGCTTGGGAGTGAAATGCGGGAAATAAACAGTTCAGAGAACAAGACAATAGAAAGAAAGTTTGTACCGTGTCGGAATTTATGGTTACTCCAGTGTCACGTTATATTTCACACACTGAAAAACATTCGAACTTTCTGTATGCGAAGTAAGATCTAAACCAGATCTGAACTCAGACCCCATACGAGGTAGAAGTCGACCTATAGTCTCAACAATGCACCAATCAGAAAAAACAATTGAGGAAGTATTAATATCTGGTTAGATCATATGAACACAAATTGCGCAATATGTGGCAAGCAGTGTCGATAGCGTCAGGACGCTATCAACGGCGTAACTCGGAAAATAGACCGCGACGGGTAAGAATTGCTTAGGTCGATTTGAACGAATGAGATAATTGACGTTGGTAAACAGTATGGGGAGACTTTAAGAGAGAACGGGCGTTGACTGACTGAGTGACAAGTAAGGTGCAGTTAGGTAAACAGTGGCTGATAACAGTTGGTGTCACAACAATGCGAAAACCTGAATGAAAATAATAAATGGAAGTGATTTTACAATGTATGATTTTCAATCTAATACAATTACAAAAAATTATTTACATACAGATTGAAACGATGCAACCCATCACAGCGCCATGTCATCACAACGTTAAAAAAAAGACAGATTAATTGCTTTACAAGAGTTACAATTTTGTAGATAGAGGGGACGAGCCTCAAAATGTTTGATTACATAAATGTTGTTTGCACGTCGTAGAAACTATAAGGAACATTCTTTTGCAGTTAAATTCAGTGCTGAAAAGCAGTCTGATTTCATCAAAAACGCAGTCGGATTAAATAAAAAACAGTTATAAGATTCCTGTTATGCACTGACATTTTTCATACAGAGAACAAAGAGCTGATAATTCTTGATTAAAGTGACAGAATATAAGAAAGATAACAGGAAGAATAATAAGCTTGATTGTACTAGAATCAACAGTGATGTAACGCTAACTCTTGTTACATTTGTCTCGGACAGCAAAAGAAACAGCAAAACGTTATGTAGTACCTGGATCCCCTTGCTTGATTCATTAAATACAACAACCCACGAACGTTATAACTTTCTAAATGTGGTGGTACAAACAATGCTGAAGATTAGACGAATGACTAACTAATGAAGAGGTAGTATATTGAAGAGGAGAGAAAAGAAATTTATGGTATAAGTCGACTAAAAGAAAGGCTCCGTTGATAGGACAAGTCCTGTGGCAACAGACTGTAGTCAATTTCGTAACGGGAGCAAGTTTGGGAGAAAAAATTGTTCAGTGAGTCCGGGATTGAACACAATAATCAAGATCAAATGGGTGCAGGTCGCAGAAATTATACAGAGAATCATCAATGTTCTGACTGATTTGATGCAGCCCATCACGAATTCTTCTCCTGTGACAATCTCTTCATCTCAGAGTAGCACTTGCAGCCTACGTCCTCAATTATTTGCTGGATGTATTGTAATCCCTGTCTTCCTCTACAGTTTTCAGCCTCTGCAGGTCCCACCATATTATCTTGTCGCTTCTTCTTGTCAGTGTTTTCTATATCTTCCTTCCCTCGACGATTCTGCTGAGAACCTCCTCATTCTTTCTTATCAATACACATAATTCCGACACCATTCTGTAGCAACATATCTCAAAGGCTTCGATTCTCTTCTGTTCCAGTTTCCCACAGTCCACGTCTCACTACCACACAATGCTTCCTCAATTTAAGGCCCATGTATGGTATTAGTAGATATCTCTTGACCAGAAATTCCCTTTTCTTGCCAGTGCTAGTATGCTTTTTGTGTCCTCCTTGCTCCGTCCGTCGTGTGTTATTTTGTTGCCTAGGTAGCAGAATCCCTTAACTAGATCTCCTTTGTGATCGCTGTTCTCCTTACTGCTATTTCTCATTACTTTAATCTTTCTTCGATTTACTCTCAGTCCATTTTCTTTGCTCGTTAGACTGTTCATTCCGTTCAACGGCAACAGTAATTCCTCTTCTCTTTGACTGAGGATTGCAATATCATCAGCGACTCTTGTCATTATTTCCTACCACCTTCAATTTTAATTCCACTCTTGAACCTTTCTTTTATTTCCGCCATTGCTTCTTCAGTGAATGGATCGAACAGTAGGGGCGAAAGACTACACCCCTATCTTACACCTTTTCTAATCTGAGCACTTTGATCTTGGTCTTCCAATCTTATCTTTTTCTCAGTTTTTCGAACATCTTGCACCATTTGAAGCTGTCGATTGCTTTTTCCAGGTCGACCAATCCTATGAACGTTACTTGATTTTTCTTCACTCTTGCTTCCATTATCAATAATAATGTCAGAACTGACTGTCTGGTGCCTTTAATTTTTCTAAAGCCAAACTGATCGTCATCTATCTGATCCTCATTTTTTTCAATTCTTCTGTATATTATTATCCAACTATTATTATTAATTTTTATCCAGTTATTATCTAACAATGTGGTCAAATACTTACATAAGTCATTGCTAGAGTCTAATGCTTCCCAATTTTCTAAGATTCCGAAAGCTTGAGAAGAACTGGAGAAGCTGGCTTTCAGGAGCAGGTGGTGTACATATTTTCTGAAATTTGTAGTTTGCATCTCAGCAACCACTTAATTTGCATTGCTTCCAGAAAAACATGTTACGTTCCAGCTGTGACAATCAGTATGCTGTCAGCATAAACTTTGATTACAACACCTAAATTATGAGAAATGCGCAACATGAGCGTCCAAAAGCCACCCCACACGTCGATTCCTGTGGAAGACCGTTAGCAAAAGCAAGACGTAAACTTTCACCACCACTGCATAAAAAGATGTGTACCAGTCTCCTACCGCCGGGAGATAACAATAATTGTTGAAGACAGCAATCTGAAAACAGCCATTTGGTCTCGCGTTTTGAAGCCATGTGACGTCACACTTCTCCGCGAGTTCATGTAAAAACAATATTTTGCTTTAGCCATTAGCGAGCCACGGTGTGAAACGAACCTTTATAAAAGCTACAATACAGCTTCAAGAAGTCCTCTGGAAATGGGGAAGAAACGTTATGTTCCTCGAAGAAATTCATTCGAACACGATTCAGAAGCACACAATATTTCATATAGCCTTAGAAACTCGTCTCAAAGTTCAGCTGGATTTTGCGGCCCACGCCAAGCTGTGCCCTTCACAGTATTACACAGATCTCTTAAAAACACGTTGGGTCCTGAAATAGTCTCAAGCGCGAAAATATCGCGGAGCAACATAGACTGTCAACCGAACTCGCATTTACAGTTGTCCATTAAAGAGGACGACGGTTCAATCCCGTCTCCAGCCATCCTGATTTAGGTTTTCCGTGATTTCCCTAAATCGTTTCAGGCACATGCCGGGATGGTTCCTTTGAAAGGGCACGGCCGATTTCCTTCCCAATCCTTCCCTACCCCGAGCTTGCGCTCCGTCTCTAATGACCTCGTTGTCGACGGGACGTTAAACACTAACCACCACCACCACCATTGAAGAGGCTGCATCTTGGGGGTTCACACCTTGAGCTACCAGCTCACTAGCATTTTGCCCAGCATTCCTACTTCCGAATGTCCTGTGTGAGAAACCGTCAGACATCTATGATGCTGAAGCATTTTTCCTGTCATTATACATGCTTAGCTTGATGTCACACAACGTGCGAGCAACACATTGTGCAAGTATGTCTAGCGTCAATACAGCTCCACTAATTACCGTGTCGGCGTCGCCACACGCTGAAATTTTAATGCCTAATGTATCTCGTTATCTTCTATTACTAGTGCAGTCTTGATCGTCAAGAATGTGTCAGGCGATGAAAGGTAAAATTTATCAAGGTCCTCTAACAATCTGATGAGTACATAACAATCAGTTATCTCTGTGGAGTATTTTTAGCTGATTCACATAAGTGATAAACTTGTTTACACACCGGTACTCCGAAGCGAAAAAGGCGGACTTACTATCAGTTAAGGTCACTATTGTCGGATAAGACGAAAAGAACTCTATATCACTGTCTCTGCTGAGATAACTTCTTTCGAAGATATAATTATCACTCAGCACTACTGTTTCCAAGTTGTACTTAGTTTAGCGCAAAAATGTGGTGACCAAAACAAATTACGCATTTCGCATTGTGTAACGAATTTTGCTTGTAATTCGTTAATAGAAAACTCGATACCAGTGCGTACTTAAGATAAGTGACGAGTTACAGATTCTTTAGCAGAGATTGCCACATGTGTTTCTCATCTCATAATGTATTTATATTTTAAACGTGTACAATTAGCTAATTTTCTATGTTTCTATTTCCTTACTTTTTTCTAACTTTCCGTGGGTACGACACTGTTCGCAGTTTCACCGACTTTTGCTTCTTTTCTTTAACCCTTACATATTGCTATTATTGTGTTCTGTTTTTCACAATATCACTGTGGACTCACAACACCACTGTCGTCCGCACTAATTTCTCTCAAGTTTTTCTGCAATGTTTCCAGACCTCAGTTTTAGTTATACTGTGATATAAGAGAGGCTGGAAATACATCTAGTCACGTTTATGGGTTGCCACTGCAAGAACTTCATGTAAATGGTACAGCGGTTTTTTTTCTTTATTTATACTTCATGAGCTTCGACCCTTCAGGGCATTTTAAAAATGGTTCAAATGGCTCTGAGCACTATGGGACTTAACTGCTGAGGTCATCAGTACCCTAGAACTTAGAGCTACTTAAACCTAACTAACCTAAGGACATCACACACATCCATGCCCAAGGCACGATTTGAACCTGCGACGTATCGGTCGCGCGGTTCCAGACTGTAGCGCCTAGAACCGCTCGGCCACTCCGGGCGGCAGGGCATTTTAAAATGATACTAATGTTCAGTAAAGAGATATCATTTGAAAATGGTTTCTCATACTGAAATACGTCAGTCGTGACACACTAGTTCCAACCACTGTTATAACTTTTAATAAAATTTATAACAGTAGCAGAATTCAAAGTGAAGGAATTTCGTTGTTTCAGAACGGCTGAAAAACTTTGTAAATACGGTGGGAGACATAAATGAGGAAAAACCTTACTGCTGGATATTCACAACATTTTTGGCGTAACGCTGCTATTGTTCCTCCCCAGTTACAAATGTTAATAGTGTCGTTCGTCCTAAGGGGCCCGGGTTCGATTACCGGCTGGTTCGGGGTTTTCTCCGCTCAGGGACTGGGTGTTGTATTGTCTTCATCATCATTTCATCCCCATCCGGCGTGCAGGTCGCCCAATGTGGCGTCGAATGTAATAAGACCTGCACCAAGGAGGCCTCCCGGCCAATGACGCCAAATGCTCATTTCCATAGTGTCGTTCATAATTGCAGCTTATTTATTGTGTATCGCAGTTAAGGAAGTGTGCAAAACGTTATAGCAAGTGAAACAATACATTCGCAAAAGTCATTCAGTTTCAGCTTTAGGGCAAAATTACGAAGGATACACTGAGGTGACAAAAGTCATGGGACAGCGGTAACCACGAAATGATTCTGAGCACAATGGGACTTAACATCTGAGGTCATCAGTCCCCTAGACTTAGAACTACTTAAATCTAACTAGCCTAAGGACATCACACGTCGGCGTTTGTGGCCGAGCGGCTCTAGGCGCTTCAGTCTGGCACCGCGCGACCGCTACGGTCGCAGGTTCGAATCCTGCCTCGGACATGGATGTGTGTGATGTCCTTAGGTTAGTTAGGTTTAAGTAGTTCTAAGTTCTAGGGAACTGATGACCTAAGATGTTAAGTCCCATAGCGCTCAGAGCCATTTGAGCTTTTTTGGCATCACACACATCCATGCCCGAGGCACGATTCGAACATGCGACTGTAGCAGCAGCGCGGTTCAGGACTGAAGCCCGTAGAACCGCTCGGCTACAACGGCCGGCGGTACGCACGTATGTAGACGATGGTAGTATCGCGTACCCAAGGTATAAAAGGGCAGTGCATTGGCGGAGATGCCATTTGTACTAGGATGATTCACGCAGAAAGGTTTCCGATGTGGCTACGCCTCACAACGGTAATGAACAGACTTTGGACGCGGAATGGTAGCTGGAGCTGGATGCGTGGGACATTCAATTTCGAAAAGCATTAGGGAATTCAATTATTTCGAGATCCACAACGACAAGAGTGTGCCGAGAACAACATATTTTAGGCATTACCTCTCACCATAGATAACGTCTTCACTTAACGACCGAGAGCAGCGGCGTGTGCGTCGAAATTTGACGTTAATGGCCAGCCGACCGTAGCGAGTGTCTTTGTAAACAGCACAACATCGCCTGTAGAGCATCTCCTGGGGGCGTATCCATATCGGTTGGACCCTAGACGACTGCAAAATCGTGGCCTGAGCAGATGAGTCCCGATTTCAGTCGGTAAGAGCTGATGACAAGATTCGAATGTGATGCAGATCTCACGAAGCAATGGACCACAATTGTTCAAATGGTTCAAATGGCTCTAAGCACTATGGGACTTAACATCTGAGGTCATCAGTCCCCTAGACTTAGAACTACTTAAACCTAACTAAACGAAGGACATCGCACACATCCATGCCCGAGGCAGAATTCGAACCTGCGGCCGTAGCAGCAGCGCAGTTCTGGACTGAAGCGCCTAGAACCGCTCGGCCACAGAAGCCAGCCGGACCACAATGTCAACAGGGCACTGAGCCAGCTGGTGATGGCTCCATAACGGTGTTTACATGGAATGGACTAGGTCCTCTGGTGAAACTGAATTGACTGGAAATGGTTACGGTCCGCTATTTAGAGAACATTTGCAGCCATTCATGGACTTCATGTTCGCAAACAATGGTGCACCGTGTCACCAGGCCACAATTGTTCTCCATTTGTTTGAAGAACGTTATGATCAATTCGAACGAATGATTTGGCCACCCAGATCGCCCGACACGAATCCCATCGAAAGTTTATGGGACATAATCGCGAGCTCAGTTCACGTACAGAATCCTGCACCGACAAAACTTTCGAAGCCATGGGCGGCTGTAGAGTCAGCATTGCTCAATATTTCTGCAGGGGACTTCCAAAGACTTGTTGAGTCCAAACCACGTCGAGTTATTGCACTAAACCGGGAAAAAGGGGTCCGATACGATATTAGGATGTATCTCGCTATGTACGAGTCCATTTGAAACCTTTGAAGGATATCACATTATTAGAACATTTCCTCTCCCGCCTAGGCTACTTGATCTAGCTATTTGCCCGTGGCTTCGAGCCGCATTGCTACGTCGCAAACACAAACATTTCGCACATATTTGTTGAGACATTTCATATGTATCTTTAGCGAATTGTTTCCTGACAGCTCCGTGTGAATTCTGAGAACACTGGCTGATTCTTACACTGTGTGACGCCAGAGAGAACGTTAAATGTAATCGTGGTATGCAGCCGTGTGGCATGATCTTCGACCCAAAAACATGCTGACAAAATTATTCGATCGCGGCAGTGCTCATTTTCATGACTTGGTTGACGCAATTGTTGTTGTTGTTGTGGTCTTCAGTCCTGAGACTGGTTTGATGCAGCTCTCCATGCTACCCTATCCTGTGCAAGCTCCTTCATCTTCCAGTACTTACTGCAACCTACATCCTTCTGAATCTGCTTAGTGTATTCATTTCTTGGTCTCCCTCTACGATTTTTACCCTCCACGCTGGCCTCCAATGCTAAATTTGTGATCCGTTGATGCCTCAGGACATGTCCTACCAACCGATCCCTTCTTCTAGTCAAGTTGTCCCACAAACTTCTATTCTCCCCACTCCTATTCAATACCTTCTCATTAGTTACGTGATCCACCCACCTAATCTTCAACATTCTTCTGTAGTACCACATTTCGATAGCTTCTATTCTCTTCTTGTCCAAACTATTTATTGTCCATGTTTCACTTCCATACATGGCTACACTCCATACAAATACTTTCAGAAACGACTTCCTGACATTTAAATCTATACTCGATGTTAACAAATTTCTCTTCTTCAGAAACGCTTTCCTTGCCATTGCCAGTCTACATTTTATATCCTCTCTACTTCGACCATCATTAGTTATTTTGCTCCCCAAATAGCAAAACTCCTTTACTACTTTAAGTGTCTCATTTCCTAATCTAATTCCCTCAGCATCACCCGACTTAATTCGACTACATTCCATTATCCTCGTTTTGCTTTCGTTGATGTTCATCTTACATCCTCCTTTCAAGACACTGTCCATTCCGTTCAACTGCTCTCCCAAGTCCTTTGCTGTCTCTGACAGAATTACAATGTCATCGGCGAACCTCAAAGTTTTTATTTCTTCTCCCTGGATTTCAATACCTACTCCAAATTTTTCTTTTGTTTCCTTTACTGCTTGTTCAATATACAGATTAACTAACATCTGGGAGAGGCTACAACCCTGTCTCATTGCATTGACGGAATTAACAACGCAATTTACACATCATACTGTTAAAATATTCCAAGGCTACTAAATAAAGGAAAGAAATACCAACAGGTTGTTTATGAAACAGTTTTACAGTCACTCCTCTCATTCTCCCCTAGGGCAGTAGGGTTTCCTTACTTCCACAATATTTTTATAAAACAATGAGGTAAGTATGTATCAAATTTGATTGAAATTGCTGCAGGCGCTCCTGAATTATTCTTTTATGTCACACCATCTATTGCCGGCCGGAGTGGCCGTGCGGTTCTGGGCGCTACAGTCTGGAACCGAGCGACCGCTACGGTCGCAGGTTCGAATCCTGCCGCGGGCATTGATGTGTGTGATGTCCTTAGGTTAGTTAGGTTTAATTAGTTCTAAGTTCTAGGCGACTGATGACCTCAGAAGTTAAGTCGCATAGTGCTCAGAGCCATTTGAACCATTTGAACACCTTCTATTCCCCCTTCGTCCTCAGCTGTAGGGCAACTTGGGATGCCTGACCGTCTCAGCAACTTTTTGCAAATAGGAGCTGATATGTGCACTAAGCTTGCTATAAATTGCTTCAGGTATTCCAGACAAGTGTCGATACGTCACTTTATACCCCCTTCCCTCCTCTGGGGTGTAGCATCATCGTGACTGTCCTCAATGACACTAGCGTCCCCTAAAACTGTGGATTCGATACTAATATCGATTGCTAGCGAGTATTTTTACTTGTGAATTAAATGTATTTTGACTTCAGCTACACAGTGGATTAGCGACAGCGGAAATTTGTGCCGGAAAGGAACTCGAACCCGGATTTCCCGCCTACCGTGAACCGTCACCGTAGCAACTTAGGCTGCCCTAAAGCGCCTGCAGGACCGACACAAACTTCCGTATTTCACTGCGTGTCTGCGTCCTGCACTTGCACGGTTGTTGTGATTCCCTCACAGGGAGAAAATTTCATTATTATTGTCACTGCCTTGTCTAGGCATTAAATATACGAGGGTTGGAACTTCAATAGTGGCAACTATTTATGTACAGCTCATACAAAATAGATACGTGTTTCGAAGTCTTACTGACTTTCAAAGTAATCACCAGCATTGTATACGACCCGCTGCCAGCGATGTGGAAGTCGTAGGATGCTCTTAGCAGTGCCAGTTGTGTTGACAGTTCGAGCGGCGCCGTCTATTGCCTGACGAATATGTAGCAGTTCTGAAGCGAATGCCGTGAAGTGTTTCCGTCGGTTTAGAAATCGAGATGAATTCACGAGGGCTTGAGTCAGGGGAGTGCAGTAGGTGGTATAGCACGTAGCAGCCCCATTAGTCAAACAAATCAGTAACAGCTTGCACTGTACGTGCTCGAGCATTGTCCTGCATGATGGTCAGGCCCTTCAGATAGCGTCGTCACTTGTGTCTCTAAGCTGGTCGTAGGTTGTGTTTCAAAAATGAACAGCATAGAGACAGCAGTGGTGACACTTTCTGCAGGACCTGATCATCACTTTGCAGAACAAGTGCAAGCTGTTACTGATTTGTTTGACTGATGGGGCTGCTAAGTCCTATATCACTTACTGCACCCCCTGTCTTAAGACCTCGTGACTTCAACTCGATTTCTAAACGGAAGGAAACATTTCACGGCATTCGCTTCAGAACTGCTACAGTTTCGTCGGACAATAGACCGCGCCGCTCGAACTGCCAACACAACTGACACTGCTCAGAGTATCCTACGACTTCCACATCGCTGGCAACGCGTTATACACAATGCTGGTGACTGCTTCGAAGGTCAGCCAAACATTGAAACACGTATCTATTTTGTACAAGCTGTAAATAAATAGTTGCCACTATTAAAGTTCTAACCCTCGTAATTGCAGTGTCTATGAGTAACTACACTCACGCTCATAAATTAAGGATAATTGCAGAATGTGGTTCCACACAACGTAGCACTATACAAAACTGGAGCTAATAGCATAGGCACATAGGGAACACACACGGCACAGATCTGCAAGTCCACGGTATTGATGATAAGTTGAGAAAACCGTCCCGAAACACATGTGCTACAAAATGCCACTGTTTCCTGCGTATGTACCCCGACATCAATATGGGATATGATCACCATGCACTCGTACACAGGCCGCACAACGGGTTGGCATACTCTGGATCAGGTGGTCGAGCAGCTGCTGGGGTATAGCTTCCCATTCTTGCACCATTGCCTGTGGAAGCTCCTGAAGTGTCGTAGGGGTTTTAAGACGTGCAGCGATACGTCGACTGAGAGCATCCCAGACGTGCTCGATTGGGTTTAGTTCTGGAGAACAGGCAGGCCACTCCATTCGCCTGATATCTTCCGTTTCAATTTACTCCTCCACGATGGCAGCTCGGTGGGGCCGTGCGTTATCATCCATCAGGAGGAAGGTGGGACCCACTGCACCCCTGAAAAGGCGGACATACTGGTGCAAAATGACGTCCCGATACACCTGATCTGTTACAGATTCTCTGTCAAAGACTTGCAGAGATGTACGTGCACCAAACATAATCCCACCCCACACTATCAAACCACGACCTCCATACAGGTCCCTTACAGGGCATTAAGCGATTGGTATCTGGTTCCTGGTTCACGCCAGATGAAAACCCGGCGAGAGTCACTGTTCTGACTATACCTGGGCTCGTCCGTGAACATAACCTGGAATCACTGTTCCAATGACCATGTACTGTGTTCTTGACACCAGGCTTTACGGGCTCTCCTGTGAGCAGGGGTCAGTGGAATGCACCTTGCAGGTCTCCGTTCGAGTAAACCATGTCTGCTCAGTCGTCTGTGACTGTATCTGGAGACAATTGTTCCAGTGGCTGCGGTAACGTCCCGAGCAAGGATATATACAGTACTCCGTGGTCGTCTGCGGGCACTAATGGTGATATATCGGTCTTCTTGTGGTGTTGTACACTGTGGACCTCCCGTACTGTAGCGCCTGGACACGTTTCCTTTCTGCTGGAATCGTTGCCATAATCTTGAGATCACAGTTTGTGGCACACGGAGGGCCCGTGCAACGACCTGTTGTGTTTGACCAGCTTCCAGTCGCCCTAGTATTCTAACCCTCATAACGTCATCAATATGTGTTCTTCAACACGCAGTCACTGTTAGCACGTCTGAAAACGTCTGCACACTTACTTCACCGTAGTCTGACATGCACCAACACACCTCTGCGTATGTCGAATGCTGCCAGGGCCACCGTGCGACGCCGCAGGTCAAACCGCCCACCAGAACGTTGTTTCACCATGTATCAGCATTATCCTTAATTTATGAGCATGAGTGTATCATTCATTTCACCTACACTTATAAAACTCCTTCGTCTGCGTATGTTTAATTTGCTTTCTGTATCGCCATGTTCTTTGACGTAACGTGTATATAAATGTTTTGTAAATGATCTATGTCCATTTATGTCACTATGGTAAATGTATGTATGTAATTTCAAATCAACGTTGTGAAAAAATTAGTATGTTAAAACAATTACTGTACGTCTGTTTCACACATAGGGCACTTAGGACTGTAACGATGTGAAACCTGGTGGGTAGTCCCTCAGTAACGGAATAGCTTGACGCGATCAGAAAAGGTCGATTTCGCGGTCGAACTGCAAGAGTCCTTGGTGGCATGAGTTAGTTGGTACTAGCATGCTAACTGTTCCCATCTTGTCTGCTGAAAGAGGCCTCAGATGTAGAATGATTTGCCTTATTTTTCGTGGCATACCTTGCTTAGCTCTGAACTACGAAAATCCTAGGTTATCAGGAGAACTTTCGGATTTTTTTATACTTCAAAAGTCGTGATGAATTTACCGCCTTTTTAGTAGCCACAGAAGATCACCATAGCCAACAACTTCCTCTCAAATAATCAGTGGAGCACTGTGTAACTGCATGGTCCATTTAGGTGGTACCTTATGCAATAATAAGTTTGTGTTATTCGAACTGTGTTGAGCATCTACATTTTATTGTTAGTCATTTACACTACGTGATCAAAAGTATCTGGACACCCCCAGAAACATACGTTTTTCATATTAGGTGCATTGTGCTGCCACCTACTGCCAGGTACTCCTTATCAGCGACCTCATTAGTCATTAGACAGCGTGAGAGAGCAGAATGGGGCGCTCCGCGGAACTCACAGACTTCGAGCGTGGTAAGGTGATTGGGTGTCTCTTGTTTCAGACGTCTGTACATGAGATTTCCACCTTCCTAAACATCCCTACGTACACTGTTTCCAATGTGATAGTGAAGTGGAAACGTGAAGCACACGTACAGCACAAAAGCCACGAACTGTTAAGTCTTTTTCAGCCAGGTGTCCGGACATTTGTAATCGCATACTTTATCTAGACATGGTGTTTTTCCAAGTGCTGGTTTCCGAGTTTATTTCATTGAACAGAAAAGTAAATGCTTTCTTTAATAACGTTGAATAACTTTCGTGGAGTAGTAGATTTCCTTACCATTCAGTGAGTCTTGTTACTGAAGTACTCCGCGTGTTTTACATAGAATGATACGTTACTCTTACTGATATCTTAGTATAAAAATTACTTCTGGAAATCTGTGATCAGCCAGAGAAGTTACTGGTTAGAAAACTTGAAAGCTTAGTTACAGTAAACATTGGATATAATATTTATATCTGACGTGTTTGTATTTAACAGTGTTGTTCTTATTGCGCCTGGCAAAAACTGATCAGTCTCGATATTTGTCTAGTGTGAGAATAGTTTCTGGGTCCCTATGCTATTGCTGTGGCAGCTTTTCATTCCATATTACTATAACAGTACTCATGAAGTACGGGTATCAGTTTTATAATAGTATGATTTCGTAAGTAATGGCTGCAACTATTCCAGCTGTACTAGATTTAGGGACCATAGGTTTAGTATGTATTCCAGCTAGTATAAAGAAGTGAATGCTCCTTGAGAATATGTCTATCTGAAAACCGTTTCAATGATAGTATTTCCCAATAATTAATCTGATAAAAGAACATTATGTCCAAGTTAATAGCGCTTGAACATTAGTAGCCGATTGCATGTAATGCCCATTAGCTTCCCTACTTCAGTATACAGACATTAAGTGCTACTGAGAGCCAGTTGCCAAAAACGCTTGATAATCTTTGTGTTGTTCATGCCAAACTAACGTTACATGACTTGCTAACGTATACTATCTCGTGTCCCATAAGCAAAATAGAGTTACAGTATCAAGTAACGTAAATAACAACAGTTAACTTTCTTTATGGATAGTGACAATACTTGGTACAACTTTTCCTAATTAGGCTGACGTCCGTTTTCTTTTGCGTAATTACAGTTTACGTTATAACTAACAGAACCTTGGTTCGAATCCTTTTTGTTCTGTTACTGCTACCTTCCAAAGGAATCTTTCGAGAAACGAATTTTATTCTGATACCTTATCCATTGCACACACCCACGGTGATTTTCAATACCTTTCGTAGGAGTGACATTATCGGTGAAGCGCTTACTTAGTAAGAGGCGGTAGTGTTGTGTCATACGATATACTATGCAGTGTTCTTCAGACGTGGACGCATGTCACTGTTTGTCTATGTCTTGCACTCACACAGTTGCTGTGATTCCCGCACAATGAGAGACTCATTTTTATTGTAGCGGCCTTGTCTAGACACGAAACAGTGCCTGTGTTGTGCGATGTACTGTGCAATGTCTGAAGTGGTTGAAGTGCGTCTGGACTGTTTCATATAATTCCTTGTGGGTGTTTCAGTTTTCACAAATTGTAGTGTATTCTCCCGCCCTATAGTCAACATTTTGATTGTAGATTCGCGTTTCAAAATTAAATTGCTCGAGCACATTACGCCCACCTCGTGAACGCTTTCCTCATAGAGGGAGGAACAATCTAATGGGGTGGCCTATGGTATTTGTCGACATGAACCCAACTGAGATCAGGTGGGGCTGGTTGAAACTAACAGTGCGTCGTAGCAGTAACCCTCCTCGCGAACTGGATGATCCTGAAGAGGGCCACCGACGCAGAGTGGGACATTGTTGGGCAGGATCCCAAGGAGGACACAATCATTTTATAACGCGCGGTTTGAGTAACAGAGTATCGTTTGTTAGCCAGGACTGTTGAAAATCTTCTTTCACATATGTGCAAAGTCGTGCACTTTAGAATAAACTGTATTTTGGCTATTATTTTGCTTTTGTTCCATAATGAAGTTAATTTCTTAGTTTCATAAGGCCTGAGGTTTCATTGTGTGCTCCCAATAAATCTAAAAAATGGTTCAAATGGCTCTGAGCACTATGGGACTCAACATCTATGGTCATCAGTCCCCTAGAACTTAGAACTACTTAAACCTAACTAACCTAAGGACATCACACAACACCCAGTCATCACAAGGCAGAGAAAAATAAATCTAAGACCACACTCGTTTGTAGATATGCTATTGTGGCAAAACAAACTATGCTGGACGTCAAGATGTTTGGGTTCCACGATATTTTTAAGTATTTCAGTCACTCCTCGTAACTAATTTCTACATCTACATCATACTATGAAAGCCACCTAATGGTGCGTGGCGAAGGGTATCACTAACTAATCCCCTCTACCCCGTTCCCTTCACGAACGGTGCATGGAATGAATGGTTATCGCTAAGCCTATATATTGATTCTAATTTCTCGAATTTTACAGTCACGTCACTTCGCGAGTCATGTGTGGAAGGAAGTAATACTTTGTCCGACTCTTACCGGAACGCGCACTCTCGAAATTTTCAGCAGTAAACCTATTTGTGTTGCGCAACGCGTCTCTTGTAACCTCCGACAATGGAGTTTCTTGAGCACTTCTGCAACGATTCGGGGATGAAACGTGCCGCTCTTCGTTTGTTCTTCTCTCTCTCTCTCTCTCTCTCTCTCTCTCTCTGTCTTCCGCCAGACCTATCCGGTAAACATCCCATGTTAGTGAACAATACTCAAGAAGCAGTGGAATAAGCGCCTTATAAGCCACTTACATTTCCTCATTATTATTCCTATGAATCTGTCTGGCACCTCCTTTCCCTAATATTTGTTTAATGTGGTCATTCCGCTTAAGGTCGCTCTGGATGGTTACTCCCAGATATTTTACGATAGAAACTGTTTCCAGCAGTTGTCATCAGCAGTGTAGTTCTACAGTAGTGGATTTCTTTTCATTTGAATGCGCAATATGCTATATTTATTTACGTTCAGCAAGCGTTCAACTGCCACAGCCTGCACCATTCATGAATTCCTTGCGGGCCATACTGTCTTCTGGCGTTGTTACCATTTTTACAGACATCCGAGTCATTAGCATACACTTTTAAAAAGCATCCGATGCTTTCTACTAGATCATTTATGTACACTGTAAGCAGTAACGGTCCCGTCACACTTCCTTGGAATACTCTGGAAGTTACCTTTATATCTGTTGATTTTGTTCCGATAAGAGCGACGTATTGGCTTCTATTTCAAGAAAGCCTTGCATCCAGTACCAAATGTGGTCCGATACTTGATAAGCTCGTAATTTTTTTCACTAGATGGCAGTGCGGGCGGTGTCAAATGTCTTCCTCAAGTGCCGGCCGCGGTGGTCTAGCGGTTCTGGCGCTGCTGTCCGGAACCGCGGGACTGCTACGGTCGCAGGTTCGAATCCTGCCTCGGGCATGGGTGTGTGTGATGTCCTTAGGTTAGTTAGGTTTAAGTAGTTCTAAGTTCTAGGGGACTTATGACCTAAGATGTTGAGTCCCATAGTGCTCAGAGCCATTTGAACCATTTGAACCAATTCTTCCTCAAGTCAAAGAACACAGCATCAATCTAAGATCCGTTGTCTACAGCGCTATGGCCCCCATGAAAGAATAGTGAAAGCTGAGTTCGGAATACCTGTTCATTTTTATAGAGGAGACTACGTTCTCCAAATACGTCATAATTCTTGAACATAAAACATGTTCCGTAATTCTACAACAGACTGACGTCAATGATATAAGTCTATAATTGTTCTACGAGCTTTCTTGACCCATTCGAGGTTGGATTCCCTCACATCCTGCCTCGGGCATGGGTGTGTGTGATGTCCTTAGGTTAGTTAGGTTTAAGTAGTTCTAAGTTCTAGGGGACTTATGACCTAAGATGTTGAGTCCCATAGTGCTCAGAGCCATTTGAACCATTTGAACCAATTCTTCCTCAAGTCAAAGAACACAGCCAGAGATAAATTCTGCCGAAATTTTTACAAAGGTACAGACGGTGTTTAGAAAGGATAGATTGCATGCAACCGGTGGTGGAGTGTTCATCGCTGTTAGTAGTAGTTTATCCTGTAGTGAAGTAGAAGTGGATAGTTCCTGTGAATTATTATGGGTGGAGGTTACACTCAACAACCGAACTAGGTTAATAATTGGCTCCTTTTACCGACCTCCCGACTCAGCAGCATTAGTGGCAGAACAACTGAGAGAAAATTTGGAATACATTTCACATAAATTTCCTCAGCATGTTATAGTCTTAGGTGGAGATTTCAATTTACCAGATATAGACTGGGACACTCAGATGTTTAGGACGGGTGGTAGGGACAGAGCATCGAGTGACATTATACTGAGTGCACTATCCGAAAATTACCTCGAGCAATTAAACAGAGAACCGACTCGTGGAGATAACATATTGGACCTACTGATAACAAACAGACCCGAACTTTTCGAATCTGTATGTACAGAACAGGGAATCAGTGATCATAAGGCCGTTGCAGCATCCCTGAATATGGAAGTTAATAGGAATATAAAAAAAGGGAGGAAGGTTTATCTGTTTAGCAAGAGTAATAGAAGGCAGATTTCAGACTACCTAACAGATCAAAACGAAAATTTCTGTTCCGACACTGACAATGTTGAGTGTTTATGGAAAAAGTTCAAGGCAATCGTAAAATGCGTTTTAGACAGGTACGTGCCGAGTAAAACTGTGAGGGACGGGAAAAACCCACCGTGGTACAACAACAAAGTTAGGAAACTACTGCGAAAGCAAAGAGAGCTCCACTCCAAGTTTGAACGCAGCCAAAACCTCTCAGACAAACAGAAGCTAAACGATGTCAAAGTTAGCGTAAGGAGGGCTATGCGTGAAGCGTTCATTGAATTCGAAAGTAAAATTCTATGTACCGACTTGACAGAAAATCCTAGGAAGTTCTGGTCTTACGTTAAATCAGTAAGTGGCTCGAAACAGCATATCCAGACACTACGGGATGATGATGGCATTGAAACAGAGGATGACACGCGTAAAGCTGAAATACTAAACACCTTTTTCCAAAGCTGTTTCACAGAGGAAGACCGCACTGCAGTTCCTTCTCTAAATCCTCGCACAAACGAAAAAATGGCTGACATCGAAATAAGTGTCCAAGGAATAGAAAAGCAACTGGAATCACTCAATAGAGGAAAGTCCACTGGACCTGACGGGATACCAATTCGATTCTACACAGAGTACGCGAAAGAACTTGCCCCCCTTCTAACAGCCGTGTACCGCAAGTCTCTAGAGGAACGGAGGGTTCCAAATGATTGGAAAAGAGCACAGATAGTCCCAGTCTTCAAGAAGGGTCGTCGAGCAGATGCGCAAAACTATAGACCTATATCTCTTACGTCGATCTCTTGTAGAATTTTAGAACATGTTTTTTGCTCGCGTATCATGTCATTTCTGGAAACCCAGAATCTACTATGTAGGAATCAACATGGATTCCGGAACCAGCGATCGTGTGAGACCCAACTCGCCTTATTTGTTCATGAGACCCAGAAAATATTAGATACAGGCTCCCAGGTAGATGCTATTTTTCTTGACTTCCGGAAGGCGTTCGATACAGTTCCGCACTGTCGCCTGATAAACAAAGTAAGAGCCTACGGAATATCAGACCAGCTGTGTGGCTGGATTGAAGAGTTTTTAGCAAACAGAACACAGCATGTTGTTATCAATGGAGAGACGTCTACAGACGTTAAAGTAACCTCTGGCGTGCCACAGGGGAGTGTTATGGGACCATTGCTTTTCACAATATATATAAATGACTTAGTAGATAGTGTCGGAAGTTCCATGCGGCTTTTCGCGGATGATGCTGTAGTATACAGAGAAGTTGCTGCATTAGAAAATTGTAGCGAAATACAGGAAGATCTGCAGCGGATAGGCACTTGGTGCAGGGAGTGGCAACTGACCCTTAACATAGACAAATGTAATGTATTGCGAATACATAGAAAGAAGGATCCTTTATTGTATGATTATATGATAGCGGAACAAACACTGGTAGCAGTTACTTCTGTAAAATATCTGGGAGTATGCGTACGGAACGATTTGAAGTGGAATGATCATATAAAACTAATTGTTGGTAAGGCGGGTACCAGGTTGAGATTCATTGGGAGAGTGCTTAGAAAATGTAGTCCATCAACAAAGGAGGTGGCTTACAAAACACTCGTTCGACCTATACTTGAGTATTGCTCATCAGTGTGGGATCCGTACCAGGTCGGGTTGACGGAGGAGATAGAGAAGATCCAAAGAAGAGCGGCGCGTTTCGTCACTGGGTTATTTGGTAACCGTGATAGCGTTACGGAGATGTTTAATAAACTCAAGTGGCAGGCTCTGCAAGAGAGGCGCTCTGCATCGCGGTGTAGCTTGCTCGCCAGGTTTCGAGAGGGTGCGTTTCTGGATGAGGTATCGAATATATTGCTTCCCCCTACTTATACTTCCCGAGGAGATCACGAATGTAAAATTAGAGAGATTAGAGCGCGCACGGAGGCTTTCAGACAGTCGTTCTTCCCGCGAACCATACGCGACTGGAACAGGAAAGGGAGGTAATGACAGTGGCACGTAAAGTGCCCTCCGCCACACACCGTTGGGTGGCTTGCGGAGTATCAATGTAGATGTAGATGTAGATCTTCATCGAAGACTCTCACTGCCTGGGCTACTCTCAGGGTGTATCTTCGACGTGGAAGAGCCCCACCATTTCCTTGCCGTGTCGTCTGCTCGCCGTCACTACTGCTCGCCGTCCGGTCCTCCTCGCCGCCGCCGCCGCCGCCGCCACCACCGCCTGGTCGCCGCCTGCCGGTGCTCCCGCCGCCGCCGTTCGGTCGCTGCCAGCCGCCGTCTGGTCGCCGCCGCCGTCGCCTCCTGCCGCCGCGCCGCCGCCGCCGCCGCCGCCTGCCGGTGCTCGCCGCCGCTGCCGCCGCCCTTCTCGCGTGCCGCCACCATGTCCCAACCCACCACCACTATCATTTTCACCTCTCCCTCCGCTACTCCAACCACCATCACATGGAGCTCATCCTCCACCCCCCTTCCCGTCCTTCCTTCTCTCCCTGTCCACCCCACCCCTGCGCCACTTTCGGCTGTAACCATCCCCAACTCCCCCTCCCCTATC
Source organism: Schistocerca americana (assembly GCF_021461395.2). NCBI lineage: Eukaryota > Metazoa > Arthropoda > Insecta > Orthoptera > Acrididae > Schistocerca > Schistocerca americana. The sequence continues at coordinate 335,856,944 of NC_060121.1, forward strand.
ACTGTCGCCCCATAGACAGCTACTGACTTTCTGCCGCTCCCTGCACCGCCTCCAACGGGCTCCAAGCCAGCGCAGATTTCGGCTCGACGTTCCACTGTCTCCGTGACACCCACGCCCCCTCCCTCTGCGTCATCCGCTGCTCAGGGTGGTCCTGCCCCCCGCCATCTCCCCCTGCAACCCATCCCCCAGCCCCCTCTCCACCCAGTCATGACCACGAAACCTTCAAAGCGCCCAAATGTTGACCCTTCCCCCGACATCTCCTCCAAAAAAAAAAACCAATCCCCATGACCCACCCACCCCCATGGACGCGACCCCGACCCCCGCCCCCGCCACGCATGCCACCCACACCTTTTTCCTCTCCAATCCTGACCCTCAATTCCTTGATGCCCGCTCCCTCACCCTCGCCATCTGGAAATACTACCCCAATGCCCCCATCTCCCTTCTGATTGCTCACAAGGATTCAGTCCTCATTAAATCCCCCAATGCTTCCATCCACACCGATCTCCTCTCTCCCATCCCCCGTATCCAATTTGGCCTACGTGCAACCCTCACCCCCTACCACACCCCATCCTCTCCCCGTCAGCCTCAACCTCCCCGACGTCCGCCAACCTTCACCGTTGTGATCACGAAGCTTAGCCCCATGATCACGGAGGCTGAGGTGTTGGCGGAACTCAACTCCCGGCCCGACATTGAAATCCTCTGGGCCCGTCGCATCTTCAGTGATGCCGGGCCGACTTTTCTCATGTGGATATTCACCAAGTCCTCCTCCTCCATTGACCGCCTCCTCACCGAGGGAGCCCTCATCTACAATAGCCGTCATAAGGTGGACCCCTCCCGTTCCCCAGTCCAATCCTACCGCTGCCAACGCTGTCTCACGTACAACGACCACGTTACCTCTGCCTGCAAGAACCCCCCTACTTGTCCCCACTGCAAAGCTTCACACTTCCTCAAGAATTGCCCCAACCTCACGTCTCCCCACTCCTGCAACACTTGCAATGAACCACATCCTACCTACTCCTCGAATTGTAAAGTGAAACCTCCTCCAGTCACTCCTGAGCTCACCGTCCCTGTCAGTCCTGTTGATGACCCCATCCACCCCAACAACTCGCTCCGCCGTCCACCTACTGCAGAGGATATCATCTGTTTCATCACCATTGTACTCCAAAACATCCACCCCTTCCAGCGCTCCCACACCCTTTGCCAAATATACCTCGCTGCCTGTTCCATCTTCCATCTTACCACCTATGCCACATACTCCCACAACCAGGCCCACTTCACCTTCACCCCCCTCACCACCCTCGTTTAACTCTCCCCTCCCATGGTACAACAACCCTACCGTATCCTGTACCACAACATTCGCTCCGTGCCCACCCACAAACTCCTCTTCCTCCACACCCTCCGTCATCACCGCGTGGATGCCTTCGTCCTAAATGAAACTTTCCTTCAACCCCATATCTCCATCTCCACGGCTCCTTACACCCTTCACCGCACCGATAACCCGTACCCTCTGGCGCATGGCGGAGTTGCTATAGGCCACCTCAAGCACCTCCCTGACCAGCCCCAACCTGTCCTTAACACTCCTGCCGAGCATTTCACCTTCAGCCTCTTCTTCCCCACCCTTACCATCATCTGTGCCACCATTTATGTCCGCCCTCGCACCCCCATCCCGTACGATTTCCTGGCCCACATTGACCGCACCTTCTCCACCTACATGATTGCCACCGACCTCAATATCCACAGCTGTGATCCTGTCGACCTCCAGTGGTGGCATCAGTTTCTCACCATCCTCCTTGGGCGCATCACCACTGATGACCTCATTGGCAGTGACCATACTCCTGTTCTCCTCACTATCTCTAATGGTCGCCATCCCCGCAACGCTCCTCGCCCTGACGTCCCTCCTAAACTTGTCCATGATTACTCCCGTGCCAACTGGGATGCCTACCGGGACTCCATTCATACCCAGGTTGACGGTTACGACCTTACCCTCAAATCTCCTGATGACATCTCTTGCACTGCTGCCTTCCTGCACCAGACCTTGTCTGACGCCATCGCCACCCATATCCCCACCAAAGCCATCCACCCTCACTGCCCCGCCCTGTCTCCACAGGCCGTCCTCCTCCTTCGAGAGTCCCGCCACCTCTACCGCTCTTTTCTCGGCACTCGTGACCGGGATACACTTACCCACCACCGGCAATTACGACGACACATCCGCAACCTGCTTACAGCGAAGAAACGCCGTGCTTGGCGCCAGACATGTACACGACTCAACACCATGCTCCCCATAAACTCTTCCAAGTATTAGTCTGCTTTCCCCCGCCTTACTGGTACCCGCCCCACCCCCAGTGCCCTCTCCTCCTTAATGACCATCCCTTTCCTGACAACCTCAGTGAGGCCAACCACTTTGCCTCTCACCTCTCCGATGTTTTTTCCATTCCAGATGGTCCCCACTTTGATTATCCCCTCTTCCCTGACGTCATGGACCATACGAATACCTCTGTTCCTCCCCTTGCTCCTAGCTTCCAGTACTTGGGCCACACACCACCATCTGAACTTAACACTCCCGTCAATACACAGGACATCAGCCTCAAACTCCGCACTAAACGCAACACTGCTCCCGGCCACGACTGCATTACCTACCACCACCTCAAACACTGCCCTCCCTCCTTCCTTTCAATCCTTGCCACCCTCTACAATGTCATCCTTGCCACTGACTTCTATCCCGACCTGTGGAAAACCTCCCGTATCCTGAAGTTCTCCAAACCCAACAAGCATCCATCTGATGCCTCTTCCTATCATCCTATCTGTCTCACATCGGTGTTCAGCAAGCTCTTGGAATCCATCCTTTCCCGGCGCATCCATCACCACCTCCACCAAAACCACCTCCTCCCCAACACCCAATGTGGCTTTCGACCTTCCTTCTCTGCTGATGACCAACTCCTCCGCCTCACTCATCTCCTCTCCCTCCAGCTTAACTCCCGTCGCTCCGCCATTTTTGTCTCCCTTGATCGCGAAAAGGCCTACGACCGTGTCTGGCATCCCGGTCTCCTGTTTAAACTCCAAACCTACGCCCTTCCTATCAACTACATCCATCTGATGGCCTCCTTCCTTTCCCACCGCCCCTCCTATGTTACCATCTATAATGCCAATTCCCACACCTTCTACCCCACTGTGGGTGTGCCCCAGGACTCTGTCCTCTCCCCTCTCCTCTGCCTCCTGTACACGGCAGATATGCCCCAACCCCCCCCCCCCCCCACTCCAGTACACCTCTTGCAATATGCTGATGACACCGCATTCCTCGCCCTCGCTCATACCCTCCAACGGTCCCAACGCCTTCTGCAGAATCACCTTGACCTTTTTGCTGCATGGTGTAACCAGTGTCTCCTGAAAATCAATCCTTCCAAGACCCAGGCAATCATCGTAGGTCATACCACTCGCTCCTTCCAGCTCCTGGTTTTCTCCCTTACTGTCTGTGCCCGTCCTGTCCACCTCACCCCCACCCTCACCTACCTTGGTCTCACCACTGACCGTCACCTCACCTGGATCCCTCATCTCTTCTCCATCCAATCCAAAGCCCACAACCGCCTCCAACTCCTCAAACTCCTCTCTGGCCGGACATGGGGGTTGCACCCCTCTACCATCCTGCACACCTTTTTTTTTGTCATCAGTCTACTGACTGGTTTGATGCGGCCCGCCACGAATTCCTTTCCTGTGCTAACCTCTTCATCTCAGAGTAGCACTTGCAACCTACGACACGCCCGCGTCTCGTGGTCGTGCGGTAGTGTTCTCGCTTCCCACGCCCGGGTTCCCGGGTTCGATTCCCGGTGGGGTCAGGGATTTTCTCTGCCTCGTGATGGCTGGGTGTTGTGTGATGTCCTTAGGTTAGTTAGGTTTAAGTAGTTCTAAGTTCTAGGGGACTGATGACCATAGATGTTAAGTCCCATAGTGCTCAGAGCCATTTGAACCATTTTTTGCAACCTACGTCCTCAATTATTTGCTTGACGTATTCCAATCTCTGTCTTCCTCTACAGTTTTTGCCCTCTACACTTCCCTCTAGTACCATGGAAGTCATTCCCTCATGTCTTAACAGATGTCCTATCATCCTGTCTCTTCTCCTTATCAGTGTTTTCTACATATTCCTTTCCTCTCCGGTTCTACGTAGAACCTTCTCATTCCTTACCTTATCAGCCCACCTAATTTTCAACATTCGTCTATAGCACCACATCTCAAATGCTTCGATTCTCTTCTGTTCCGGTTTTCCCACTGTCCATGTTTCACTACCATACAATGCTGTACTCCAGACGTACATCCTCAGAAATTTCTTCCTCAAATTAAGGCCGGTATTTGATATTAGTAGACTTCTCTTGGCCAGAAATGCCTTTTTTGCCATAGCGAGTCTGCTTTTGATGTCCTCCTTGCTCCGTCCGTCATTGGTTATTTTACTGCCTAGGTAGCAGAATTCCTTAACTTCATTGACTTCGTGACCATCAATCCTGATGTTAAGTTTCTCGCTGTTCTCATTTCTACTACTTCTCATTACCTTCGTCTTTCTCCGATTTACTCTCAAACCATACTGTGTACTCATTAGACTGTTCATTCCGTTCAGCAGATCATTTAACTCTTCTTCACTTTCACTCAGGATAGCAATGTCATCAGCGAATCGTATCATTGATATCCTTTCACCTTGTATTTTAATTCCACTCCTGAACCTTTCTTTTATTTCCATCGGCCGGCCTCGGTGGTCTCACGGTTCTAGGCGCGCAGTCCGGAACCGTGCGACTGCTACGGTCGCAGGTTCGAATCCTGCCTCGGGCATGGATGTGTGTGATGTCCTTAGGTTAGTTAGGTTTAAGTAGTTCTAAGTTCTAGGGGACTGATAACCACAGCAGTTGAGTCCCATAGTGCTCAGAGCCATTTGAACCATTTTTTATTTCCATCATTGCTTCCTCGATGTACAGATTGAAGAGTAGGGGCGAAAGGCTACAGCCTTGTCTTACACCCTTCTTAATACGAGCACTTCGTTCTTGATCGTCCACTCTTATTATTCCCTCTTGGTTGTTGTACATATTGTATATGACCCGTCTCTCCCTATAGCTTACCCCTACTTTTTTCAGAATCTCGAACACCTTGCACCATTTTATATTGTCGAACGCTTTTTCCAGGTCGACAAATCCTATGAAAGTGTCTTGCTTTTTCTTTAGCCTTGCTTCCATTATTAGGCATAACGTCAGAATTGCCTCTCTCGTCCCTTTACTTTTCCTAAAGCCAAACTGATCGTCACCTAGCGCATTCTCAATTTTCTTTTCCATTCTTCTGTATATTATTCTTGTAAGAAGCTTCGACGCATGAGCTGTTAAGCTGATTGTGCGATAATTGTCGCACTTGTCAGCTCTTGCCGTCTTCGGAATTGTGTGGATGATGCTTTTCCGAAAGTCAGATGGTACATCGCCAGACTCATATATTCTACACACCAACGTGAATAGTCGTTTTATTGCCACTTCCCCCAATGATTTTAGAAATTCTGATGGAATGTTATCTATCCCTTCAGCCTTATTTGACCGTAAGTCCTCCAAAGCTCTTTTAAATTCCGATTCTAATACTGAATCCCCTATCTCTTCTAAATCGACTCCTGTTTCTTCTTCTATCACATCAGACAAATCTTCACCCTCATAGAGGCTTTCAATGTATTCTTTCCACCTATCTGCTCTCTCCTCTGCATTTAACAGTGGAATTCCCGTTGCACTCTTAATGTTACCACCGTTGCTTTTAATGTCACCAAAGGTTGTTTTGACTTTCCTGTATGCTGAGTCTGTCCTTACGACAATCACATCTTTTTCGATGTCTTCACATTTTCCTGCAGCCATTTCGTCTTAGCTTCCCTGCACTTCCTATTTATTTCATTCCTCAGCGAATTGTATTTCTGTATTCCTGATTTTCCCGGAACATGTTTGTACTTCCTCCTTTCATCAATCAACTGAAGTATTTCTTCTGTTACCCATGGTTTCTTCGCAGCTACCTTCTTTGTACCTATGTTTTCCTTCCCAACTTCTGTGGTGGCCCTTTTTAGAGATATCCATTCCTCTTCAACTGTACTGCCTACTGCGCCATTCCTTATTGCTGTATCTATAGTGTTAGAGAACTTCAAACGTATTTCGTCATTCCTTAGTACTTCCGTATCCCACTTCTTTGCGCATTGATTCTTCCTGACTATTGTCTTGAACTTCAGCCTACTCTTCATCACTACTGTATTGTGATCTGAGTCTATATCTGCTCCTGGGTACGCCTTACAATCCAGTATCTGATTTCGGAATCTCTGTCTGACCATGATGTAATCTAATTGAAATCTTCCCGTATCTCCCGGCCTTTTCCAAGTATACCTCCTCCTCTTGTGATTCTTGAACAGCGTATTAGCTATTACTAGCTGAAACTTGTTACAGAACTGAATTAGTCTTTCTCTCTTTCATTGCTTGACCCAAGCCCATATTCTCCTGTAACATTTTCCTCTGCTCCTTCCCCTACAACTGTATTCCAGTCGCCCATGGCTATTAGATTTTAGTCCCCCTTTACATACTGCATTACCCTTTCAATATTCTCATACACTTTCTCTATCTGTTCATCTTCAGCTTGCGACGTCGGCATGTATACCTGAACTATCGTTGACGGTGTTGGTCTGCTGTCGATTCTGATTAGAACAACCCGGTCACTGAACTGTTCACAGTAACACACCCTCTGCCCTACCTTCCTATTCATAACGAAGCCTACACCTGTTATACCATTTTCTGCTGCTGTTGATATTACCCGATACTCATCTGACCAGAAATCCTTGTCTTCCTTCCACTTCACTTCACTGACCCCTACTATATCTAGATTGAACCTTTGCATTTCCCTTTTCAGATTTTCTAGTTTCCCTACTACATTCAAGCTTCTGACATTCCACGCCCCGACTCGTAGAACGTTATCCCTTCGTTGATTATTCAATCTTTTTCTCATGGTAACCTCCCCCTTGGCAGTCCCCTCCCGGAGATCCGAATGGGGGACTATTCCGGAATCTTTTGCCAATGGAGAGATCATCATGACACTTCTTCAAATACAGGCCACATGTCCTGATCATTGCTGATCCTTCCGCCTTTAGGGGCAATTTCCCACCCCTAGGACAAGAGAGTGCCCTGAACCTCTATCCGCTCCTCCACCCTCTTTGACATGGCCGTTGGCAGAATGAGGCTGACTTCTTATGCCGGAAGTCTTCGGCCACCAATGCTGCTTATTTATCAAAATTTAGGCAGTGGCGGCAATCGAACCTGGGACCGAAGACGTTTTGATTATGAATCAAAGACGCTACCCCTAGACCACAGGTACACTGCACACCTACAAATCCTTAATCCGTCCCATCCTCTGTTATGCCAGTCCTGCCTGGATATCTGCCCCCCCCCCCAAATTCTATAAGTCCCTCCAGATCCTTGAGCATCACGCACTCCGCCTCACCTTCCGTATATGCCTCCCGTCCCCCACGCGGATCCTCTAGGATCTCATCCCCCACCTGCTCCTCTTCCTCGAACATATCCGTATCCTCTACACCTCCCGTTTCCTTGAACCCCCTCACCCCCTGGTTGCTCCTCTCCTCTCCCATCCCCGCCCCCTGCCACGTCTTCACTGTTGTATCCCCCCTACCCTCCATCTCTACACCCTACATCTCCTTTCCCGAGGTGGCTTCCATCAACTCCCCCTCCCTGATGGTGCCCTCTCTCCCTCCATTTATCCCTCCTATCAACTCTGATCTTCACTCCCCTCCTTTCCTCCGTCCTTTCCCTGGGCTCCCTCTTCCTCCCCCTTTCCATCCTGTGTTTTTCCCCGTCTACCCTCTCCCTATCTCCTTTCTCTCCCCCCCCCCCCCGAGTCCTTTTGTACTCCCCTCCTCTGCCTTCCCCACTCCCTGGCACGTCTGCTCAGCACCCCCATCCCTCTTATGGATCCTCATCTTCCATTGGCTCCTTTCCCCCCCTCCCCCTTCACTTTTCCTCTCCTTCCCCCCCTTTTTTTCACGTCATCTGACCAGTTTCCCCTCACCTGCTCTCGGGTGTGGTATGTCCTATTTGTGCCAACTTTTTAGTGCAGAGTTTAAGTGAGTGTTCAGTGTTGTGCGTCTTTCCACAGTGTTGCCAACAGAAATCATGCTGTCGCTGGGTGTGCATTTTATATCTCTTGTGAACATAACCCAGACTGTCGCCGTGTTTTTTAATTGTCTGTCTATTATTTTTCTGCTTCCTGTGTATTTTATTAGCATCATCAACCCTGTGTTTTATGTTTTAAGCTCCAGAATTTTCTGCCATTTTACCTTTAAGTCACCGATTTTATCGCCAACAGTTATTATTTTTTATTGTCTTCATCTTTTTAAACCAAATTCTGTAGGCTGAAGAGCGGCGTAATAAGCTGCTGCCAGCCCGCCCCATTTAGGGGGAATCGAAACTCAATAAAGAAAAAAAAAAAAAAGCTTTCTTGAAAACGAGAGTCACCTGCGTTTTCTCCAGTAAAACGCCCACCCCCAGGTTGATTAAGATATTGAACTCCCACGTTAAAACAGTTTCAAGCGTGTGTGTACCGTACAAAAGAGTAACGTGCTAAATATTTGACGTTAAGCATATAAAAAAGAAAAAATATATAAAATGTTTGAAATTATATTCAAAGTTCGTCTGAGGTCGCGACGTCATCTCACAATCAAACACTGGATGAGTACAATCTGGGTAATTTGCTCTCCGTTTTGAGCAAAAGTTAGTTTCTCACGCACCTCAATGTTTATGAAGTTGTATCTGCCGATCTATGTGTAGTACAATGATATAATTTTGCAGGAACGTTCACTTTTATACGTCGGTACTGCTTGCAAAATTTGGTGTGAAACCAGTTACTAGTAAAGAAGTCATAAATTAAAACGTCACTGATGCTGAAGTTTCACTGCATGAACAGCAAAAATGTTGTAATGGAAAAACATCTTGGTATCATTCAAAATGGTTCAAATGGCTCTGAGCACTATGGGACTCAACTACTTAAACCTAACTAACCTAAGGACAGCACACAACACCCAGCCATCACGAGGCAGAGAAAATCCCTGACCCCGCCGGGAATCGAACCCGGGAACCCGGGCGTGGGAAGCGAGAACGCTACCGCACGACCACGAGATGCGGGCTCTTGGTATTATTATATTGTGCAGGTGTCTAATGGAAAAAGTTTGTAGACCTTTGAAATTATCTGTGAAGTTCGTTGATAATGCCTAAGTGCTCTGATTTTCAAATACTTTATGAATATAGTCTGGGTAATTTGTGCGCCTTGAAAGACACTACGGTTTCTAACTGTAATACAGGGTTATTATAAATGATTGATGCGATTTCATTGATTCGCTGTAGGACACGCATTGCAAAACTCAAAACAGCTTTTTTTAACATATTACAAGTGCTCCATATGTACCTCCTACCGATTCTGCATATATCAAATCGATGATGAAGTTCTTTCCACAATCGGCGCAGCATGTCTATACCAATCTGTTCAAAAGCACTGTTTATGTGAGCTTGCAGTTCTGGTAGGTTTATTGGTAGAGGAGGCATAAGCATCGAATCTTTCACAGAACCCCACCCAAAACAAATCTCATGGGGTTAGGTCGGCAGAGCTTAGAGGCCATGACTTAAACTGATAATCATCAACCCTACCACGATCGATCCATCGGTTTCTCAGCTTCCTGTTCAGGAATTCGCGAACATCACGATAGAACTCGAGTGGGGCACCGTCCTTAAGTGGACACTTTCGGTCTCTAGTTGTGGCATGAGCCCATTTTTCAGTACGACCAGATATGTGTGTCCTGTAACGGTCTTTTCGCAGAAGAAAAAGTGACCGTAACTTTAAACCGTGAGGCCGCAGGGAACACAGTAACTTTTGGTTAATCTCGAATGTGCTACCCGAAAGCGTGGCGAATCTTTGCTTAACTTCGTTCTGTTGTTGCATTGTCGCGGCAGACTGATGCGAACACGTTTCAAGCACAACGCACCCTCTCTCGGCACGTGTCATCATCTTGCCTAACTGCTCACTGCTGCACTCGCTTGGCAGAAATCTGAAGTGTTGCTGCAACAGTACAAAATTTGGAGTTTTTCTGTATGGGTGTTGACTTTTGTAACAATAAGTGAATTCATGTAGTACAGTGAAACTATGAAATCGCTTCAATCGTTTTTGATAACCTTGTTCTTGTCTCACTGTGTTAAAATTTTAACAAAAGATTATATCTCTTAATGATATAATATCACCCTCAAAAATTACAGAGTATGTAGTAATAACCAAAATACTCCGCAAAGACATTTTCCACAACCACAGCTCCAGAACTGAATTACCTGTTACAGAATTTCGCTCCTCAGATGTTTCTGACTTATCCTCGTTGTCTGTCATCCACTCCTCCCTTAAGTGGGTCCATCTTAAAGCTTCGATGCATAGAGTGAAATTTCCACCGTTGTACACAGAATGTTTAATATTATATAGATGAATGCTAGGGCAGGAGCAAGGGCACTGTTACATTAACCTGATCGCTAATCTAAAGAAAAATACCTAATGAAAAGACAAATACTTATTTTCTCTTGGAATTCTTATTTGTACTTGGTAATTGCAATGCAGCATTAATCTTAATCTTACATCTGTCAAAGATAATTTATTATGTCTCAAGAAAGTCTATGGCGACCGCGGAAGGTGTAGTTTAGTTAAATACTGTTCTCCTCCAAGTACCAAAAAGTACGTGTGTCAGAGTGCCTGTACTTCGGATTTATGTTGTTTCAAATTTATTTCCCATTAATACAATGGATAAAAGAATACGTACAAAAAGTTGAATAGAATAAATAACGTTATGTAAATAGAATATAAATTTGTGGTCTGTGGCCGCTGCAGTTGGTGGATTATGATAGCATTTTAAATGTTTAAATTCGCTCAATAATTATGTTACATATCGAAAATTAAATTTTTGTTGTCCCTGAAAGCTGTTAGATAGGCAACCTGCAGCTATATCTGTGCCTCGTGAACCGGGTTAACCGTTTAGTAATATTGATAATATGAATATCTAATAGTTATTATGTTGTGTAGAGACTAAAAACCAAAGAGTTCATGCACGTTCAGGTTCGCCATACAAGGAAGATGTGCAGGTATGCTCTCTTTTCCTGATTGACGGACATTGTACGACCACTGGAACCTGTGCACTGTGCAGGACGCGGCTGCCGTCAGCCTGTAGTGGAAATTTCCACTGCGCTGTGGCTTGCGTACATAGGCAATCTGCGAGCACTAATTCGTCGTAAACACTTGCTGAGTGGGACAATTTCTTCTGTTCCGACAAAGGGCACAAAGAGGCATAACAAAGGAAGACATCATAAATGCATCGTCTTTAGTTTTGGTTCTGAATGAAGCAAATGCCCTAGAAATTCCATACGGAAGTTCCGGTGTCAGCTAGATGGGAGTGTACACTTGCAGTGCCATTGGCGGCCAGGAAGCGCGTTGGCTGCGGCCCACAAAGGCCGTGTGCAGGCGTGAAGGACGGCCTTCACACTGCGCGCAGCCTGTGTCTGCGGCTGTGCCTGGTCTGTGACGGTGGGACGCACTCACCTTCCACGGTGGTGCTCCGCTTGGGCTGCCGCTGTAATGCGTTTGCATCACTGTTTATTTACTCATTTTTTAAATCTTTCTTCTTGCGTTCTGTCGGTCTTCGGGAGCTACGAGTAAAGCGAGCCGGTCATCGAAACCATCACGTTACTAGGTGTGGCTATAAAATAACGGAGGTGAGCGAGGTGGTGCAGTGGTTAGCACACTGAGCTCGAATTCGGGAGGACGACGGTTCAAACCCGCCTCCGGCCATCCTGATTAAGGTTTTCCGTGATTTCCCTTAATCGCTTCAGGCAAATGCCGGGATGGTTCCTTTGAAACGGCACGGCCAATTTCCTTCCCCATCCTTCCCTAATCCGAGCTTGTGATCCATCTCTTATGACCTTAAAAACTTTGAACATAGCTGCTTAGGTTCAGTGACCGTGTCAGAATCATATTAGAATAAATAAGCCCTCGGTCACAAATATTAAGTCAAAATTGACCAGGTTTCGACGCTAAGATGCGCGTCGTCTTCAGAATTAAACTAACTGTTCTAAAACATAATAGGTGTATAAGACATTAATAAACTACTCACTCGCAGAAGTTAACCAAAAAAAAAAAAAAAACGTTTTTCTATTCCTTTCGTAGGACCCATTTCCTATCAGATTCAGCGCATGTTTCGCAACAAATACAACTGCAATATTGCCTTCTCTTCTAATAACAATCTGAAGAGAAACTTCTTTCATAATTTGAAATCCATTCGGTCCCCTGCAGAAAGTTCTGGCGTTTATAAGATCATCTGTGATACCTGCTCCTCCTATTACATAGGGCAAATTGGACATGCTTTCACCATCAGACATAAAGAACATCTTTTGAGAAAAAACGGTACCAGTCCCCTAAATTCATCCTTTGCCGATCATCTCTTAATTACTGGTCACGTGCCTAAAGCCATTGGCGATAGCAATATTCTGCATACCGAAAATAAGGGGCGTAGGTTAGATGTTTTAGAGGAACTGGAGATTTTCAAACATCTATCCTGTCACGATGGCCTCATTCTCAACGAACAGCTGCAGCTGCGAAGTAAAAACTTTGTTGACTCTGTAAAGACGTTGCTTGATCTTTGATTCAGATTTCCTCATGCAGTTTGCCGAAATCTTATTTTCCTGTCACGTCTTTGCTGTTTTCTTGTATGTCATAACTGAGTTTTTTTTTACGTTACAAAATGTATCTCCGTTTAAAACAGATAACAATGTAACTTCATCTTATTATTATTATTAGTGCTTACATTATGCCCGAATCAGCTTCATTGCAATTTCATGTGTCTAATTTTGAATGTACAGTAGCCTAGTTGTTTCTGCGGCTACTAGATGGCGCTCGTAGCAACACCATGTTTACTTGCCCACACTTTCTAACGCGGGCACCTCAGTTTTGTTGCAACCCGTGTTCACTCAGGTACGAGCAGCCCTTACCGGCTTGCCATCTTATCTTATTTACAACTTTTCATGACGTAGCCTTTCCGGCTTAGATTTTTTTAGAATGTGACTTGTAAGTACTGCATCTCTTTCCAGTCAGTATACACTTTAGTTTATTAATGTCTTATATACCTATTACGTTTTAGAACAGTTAGTTTAATTCTGAAGACGACGCTGATAGTAGCGTCGAAACCTGGTCAATTTTGACTTAGTATTTGTGACCGACAGCTTATTTGTTGTAATATAAATCCTATGACCTTGTTGCCTGCAGGACGCTAAACACTAATCTCCTAGCCGGCCGCTGTGGCCGAGCGGTTCTATGCGCTTCAGTCTGGAACTGCGCGACCGCTACGGTCGCAGGTTCGAATGCTGCCTCGGGCATGGATGTGTGTGATGTCCTTAGGTTGGTTAGGTTTAAGCAGTTCTAAGTTCTAGGGGACTTATGACCTCATATATTAAGTCCCATAGTGCTCAGAGCCATTTCAACCATTTTTGAACTAATTTCCTCCTCCTTCTCCTCCTCCTTTTATAAAATAACGAGACTATTGCTGTAAAACATTTGAATATTTCAAAAGCATACATATTTATCTATTGTCATCCTCAATACACTCCCTTCGTCTACCCTTACAATGCTCCATATAGGTTTTCCATTGATGTAATCAGTGACGGAAGTCATCTTCTGCCAGCTCTCTAAAACAGAAATCTTGTTCCTTTTAATGCAGATTTGGTCTTGGGAAAAGGTTAGAGTCCGTGATGCTAAGTCGGGCTAAGAAAATAGTTGGTCTGCAGCTCCAATATTGGGGTGCTGTACTACATCAGTCTTCTAAGTGGTTTGATGTGGCTCGCCACGACTTCCTCTCCTACGCCAATCTCTTCATCTCAGAGTAGCACTTGAACCCACGTTCTCAATTATTTACTAGATGTATTCCAGTCTCTGCCTTCCTCTACAGTTTTACCCTCTAGTACCACGGAAGTTATTCGCTGATGCCTTGACACATTTCCTATCATAGTATCCCTTCTTCTTACACAGGTAGCACAATTTGTCATCTTCTTCGTGATGACAAGATCTGATGCTGTGATTCCCACTGTTACCATTTCCGCTACTGCTCATTACTTTCGTCTTTCTTCAATATAATCTCTCCATATTCTGTAGTCATTAGATTATTCATTCCTTTCAGCAGGCGACTCGTAATTTTTCTTCACTTTCACTGTGGGTAGCAGTGTCATCAGCGAATCTTATCACTAATTTCCTTTCAACTTGAATTTTAATCTCACTCTTGAACCTTTCCTTTATTTCCGTCATTCCTTCTTCGTGTACATAATGAACAGTAGGGGTGAAAGACTGTATTCCTGTCTTATACCCTTTCTAATACGTGCACTTCTTTCTTGGTGTTCCACTCCTATTGTTCCCTCTTGGTTCTTGTAGATGTATATTATTCATCTTTCCCTACACATTACCCCTATTTTTCTGAAAATTTCGAACGTCTTACAACATTTTGCACTGTCTAACGCTTTTCCCAGATCGATAAACACTATGAGCGTGGCCGGCCGCGGTGGTCTCGCGGTTCTAGGCGCTCAGTCCGGAGCCGCGCAACTGCTACGGTCGCAGGTTCGAATCCTGCCTCGGGCATGGATGTGTGTGATGTCGTTCGGTTAGTTAGGTTTAAGTAGTTCTAAGTTCTAGGGACTGATGACCACAGATGTTAAGTCCCATAGTGCTCAGAGCCATTTGAACCATTTGAACTATGAGCGTGTCTTAATTTTTCTCTAATCTTGCTTCCATTATCAAACACAACGTCAGAAATGCCTCTACCTTTCCTGCCTTTACCTTTCCTGCCTCTACCTTTCCTGAAGTCAAACTGATTGTCATCTGACAGATCGTATGTTTTCTTTTCCGTTCTTTTCTAGACTATTCCCGTCAGCCGCTTGCGTGCATCAGCTGTTAGGCTGATTGTTGGATGATTCACGCACTTGTAACCTCTTTCACACTTCGGAATTGTGTGGATAATGCTTTTCCGAAAGTCACATGGTATATCGCCAGACTCATATACCGAGCGAGGTGGCGCAGTGGTTAGACACTGGACTCGCATTCGGGAGGACGACGGTTCAATCCCGCGTCCGGCCATCCTAATTTAGGTTTTCCGTGATTTCCTTAAATCGCTCCAGGCAAATGCCGGGATGGCTCCTTTCAAAGGGCACGGCCGACTTCCTTCCCCGTCCTTCCCTAATCCGCTGAGACCGATGACCTCGCTGTCTGGTCTCCTTCCCCAAAAACAACCAACCAGACTCATATATTCTACACACCAACCTCGTTGCCACTTCCCCCAAAGGTTTGAGAAATTCTGATAGAACGTCGTCTATCCCTTCTGCCTTACTTGATGCCCCCGAGAGGCAATTCTGATGTTTCGGTTGATAATGGAACGAAGACTAAAGAAAAATCAAGACACGTTCACAGTATTTGTCGACCTGGAAAAAACGTTCGACTATGTAAAATGGTGCAATACGTTCGAAATCCTAAGGAAAATACTAGTAAGCTATAGAAACTGGTAATAGACAATACGTACAAGAGCCAAGAGGGAATAATAAGAGTGGACGCCCAAGTACGAAGTGCTCGGATTAAAAAGGGTGTAGGACAGGGATGTAGTCTTTCGCCCCTACTGTTCAATCTGTACATCGAAGAAGTAATGAAGGAAATAAACGTTCAGAAGTGGAATTAAAATTCAAGGTGAAAGGATATCAATAGTAAGATTCGCTGATGACGTTGCTATCCTGAGTGAAAGTGAAGAAGAATTGCGTGATCTGCTGAATTGAATGAAGTCTAATGAGTACAGAATATGGGCTGAGAGTAAATCGAAGAAAGACTTAAGTACTGACAAGTAGCAGAAAAGAGGACAGCGAGAAACTTAACATCAGGATTGCTGGTCACGAAGCACATGAAGTTAAGGAATTCCGCTACCTAGGCAGTAAAATAACCCATGACGGACGGAACAAGGTGGACATCAAAAGCAGACTGACAGTGGCAAAAAGGTCATTCCTGGCCGAGAGAAGTCTACTAGTATCAAACATAGGTCTAGTTTAGGAAGAAATTTATGAGAACGTACGTTTGTAGCACAGTGGTAGTGAAACATGGACAATGGGAAAACTGGAACAGAATAGGATCGAAGCATTCGAGATATGGTACTACTGACGAATTTTGAAAGTTAGGCGGAATGATGAAGTAAGGAATGAGGAGGTTCTCCGCAGAATCGGAGAGGAAAGAAGTATGTAGAAAACACAGACAAGGAGAAAGGACATGATGATAGGACATCTGCTAAGACATCAGACATGAACTTCTGTGGTAGTAGAGGGAGATGTAGACGGCAAAAACTGTAGAGGAAGACAGAGATTAGAATACATCCAGCAAATATTTGAGGACGTGGGTTGCAAGTGCTACTCTGAGATGAAGAGCTTGGCACAGGAGAGGAATTCGTGGCTGCCGCATCAAATCCGTCAGAAGAATGAAGACTCAAAAAAATTGTTTAGTAGTTTGACCTTCAGGAACCCAGCGAAGATTCACAATTCGATGAATAACGAAAAAAAAACCATTCATCATCACTTTGAACATTTATTTGCTCATTCGAGCCTTTTTCGCTCTCGGTGAAGTTGAGTCCTTCCTGTACACGGATTGGCGTTTAGTTTCTGGATTCTAACTGGAAAACCAAGCGTCACATGTTACCATTCTGTCAAAGAAATTAGGACATTTTTCAATGGAATTCAAAGTGTCAGTACAAACATTTTCACGAGCTTTTATTTTTTGTTCCATCGTAAGAATTTTCGGCACCAGTTTCGCACACACTTTTCTCATGTTAAATGGGTTATGTAAAATTTGCCTTACGCGTTCTTTGTCAATTCCTACAGTCTTAGCAAACGATCGAATACGCAACCGATAGTCAGATCGAACCAAGTTACCCACGTTTTTGATATTTTCATCCATTTTTGACATCGAAGAGCGTCGGTGGCGAGAGTCATCTTTAGCACTTTCTCTGCCATCTTGGAAGCGCTTGACCCACTCAAAAAGTCAAGTACGTGATAAACGTATTCGTATACACTTCTTTTAGTAAAAGATAGGTTTAAGTAGTAGGTTTTCCAAGTTACATGTTAAACTTCAGGACAGTTCGTTGCTCTATTATTACATTTATCATTTTCCCCACAAAAGTAAATGGCAGCTCTCACTACAAACAAAGGCCACGGACACAGTAATTTGTCTGTAGATAGCAGACGTGCTACATTCGACTGAGGAGGTCTCACGCTTAACAGCAGTTGGTCGTTGATCTTTGCACATGCGTACTTACTCTGTGACAACATCAGTCCCGTTATTTTATAGCTAAACCTCGTATAATACATGAAATTCTGATAGTTAAATTTAGAATCAAGAGGGCAAGAAACGTGGACTAAACAAGAGGTCTACGTCTTCAGTTCGAACAACTCACAGTTTAAATTTTGAATGGAATTCATCGGTAACGGTGACTAAAAACTTTCGGCATAAGGCGTTACCTTCGTTCGGCAACGGCCTTGTCAAATAGAGCTGAGGAACAGAGAGAAACACGAGCTCTTGCCCTCGGGTGGGAAACTGCCTCTAAAAGGCCGAAGAATGTGCAGTGATCATGGGCGTGAGGATGTAGAAGGAAATAGAACCCCCTGCTCTAAAGACACTTAATGTGTATCCACAGGACATATGGCCATAACTGAAAAATTGAAAATTGTCATCGTCATCTCTCCGTTTCGCAAAGGATTCCAGATTAATTCCCCATTCTGATCTCCCGGAGGGATGTTGTATCCATCAGGCTAATACTGGAGATCTGCGTTATGAAACGATACGTTTTCTTTGTCCTTCGTGCCTCCAAAAAGATCACAAAACAGGATACGACAAATGATTTTCAATGTCTTATCATTAACAACTCTACTTCCTTATTTGTGTTTCTAATATTGCTGTTACTGAGGTAACTAGTAACTAGGTAACTGAATATTGATCCTAAATCCATTATGAATAAAAAACTTAAAACAGCTACACAAATTCACCACCGGCCTGGTTGGCCAAGGGGTTCTAGGCGCTATAGTCTGGAACCGCGCGACCGCTACGGTCGCGGGTTCGAATCCTGCCTCGAGCATGGATGTGTGTGATGTCCTTAGGTTAGTTAGGTTTGAGTAGTTCTAAGTTCTAGGGGACTGATGAGCTTAGAAGTTAAGTCCCATAGTGCTCAGAGCCATTTTTTGAACAAATTCACCGATGTAATGATGACAGTTTTAGATGGAATGTACGGTCAATTAACAAACTGGAGAGGAAAATCATCTTGTGTTCACTATAAACTCTAATTGCAGCGAACTAACAATATTTCCACATTATCGCACTGGAGATCTTGATTCATCACAATTCTTATTGGGTACATGCGCGTCTTCTTTCGACCTTTTCAATTTTCAGAGTCCATTGACTTAAAATTCAAGTGCTCCATCGATTTTAGTTGACATCCTTCTGTGAAAGCTTAGGTAATGAAATTGCAGTAATGAAAAAGAAATGTAGTCTCTAAAATGCTGCTGATTCATGTCCGTGCGTTGGCTTACAATATTGTAAAACCTCATTCTCTTCGAATATCTTGTGAATTACAGTGAACACTAAGCAACCTATGATTATTGAAAATATTCAGTGTAGTGATTCGTTTAAAATATCTACTAATCCACTTTTAAAATATTTAGTTTTTTGTCACTGCCAGTTCCCCAGCATTCATTAAGAGATAACCGCATTTCATTCGTTCTCTAAATACTAAGGCAGCCATGTGATGAATAATATCTCCGAAACCTAATAATGAGAATAAATAATGAAATGTTTTTGAAATACATCATCAATTTATGACTCATAGCTGTTTTCAAACGCATCATACCAACTAGTGACAAAACTGCTTTATTTTAGCACACAATTATTCACATGTAGTTCGTAGTTGAGTTTTGAAAAAGGCTTCGTGCTCTTGGTAAACAGCAGTTCACAATTCGCGTCAAAATACGAATCAGGATATCCGATATATCAGGATATATGAGGCCAACCAATAACTGGTGTTATGTTTCAGACATGTAGCTCACAGCAGCATGATGTATACTCCAATACAGCTGTAAATTCCGCTCATCGTAGGAGAGAGTATCGTAGTTTGAAAAGGGAGTAAAATTCATCCTTTCGCAGATACAGGTGTTTATACAGTTCTTCGGTAATCAGGCGCGCCCACTTCATATTCGCAATGTTATTATCATGATTCTTGACCAGACTGCTGCTCTTCAAGCTTATCAGTTCTTTCCCAGAAAGTTGGAAAGACTTAACATGATTACTTACTCTCTTCAAAAGTTGTGATGTATTATCTTGAGCGAAGAGGTTTACTTCACCTATTTCGACAGCGCACGACAAGCAGCTAACGATCGTTTTGGACGAGAAAAATGTGAGAGGCGGGGTCCTATCACTACACACGATGTAATTAAACATCCAGAAGCGGAATGCAGATGATTGTCAGTTGTCCCAAGCAGTAAGTCTTTATTTATCAGGTCTGCATGTGTGGTGTGTTAGCTACTGTGCAAGGATGTTGTAAACGTTACATGCTTGCGTAACACTCCTGTCAGAGAACACCGTTAATTACATGCCAGCCGTCCGCGGTGGCCGAGCGGTTCTAGGCGCTTCAGTTCGGAACGACGCGGCTGCTACGGTCGCAGATTCTAATCCTGCCTCGGGTATGGATGTGTGTGACGTCCTTAGGTTAGTTAGGTTTAAGTAGTTTTAAGTCTAGGGGACTGGTGACCTCAGATGTTAAGTCCCATAGTTCTCGGAGCCATTGGAACCAATTACATGCCCGTTACCCCAAAGAAATTTATGTTTTGCACAATAATTTCCTTCGCATAAATTACCGACGACAGATACAGCAATATTACTAAACACGTAATTTGTGATACACATCGATTTAGTGTCGATATCTCATGAAAGCAATTTAATAAGAAAACTTTTAGGGGAAAAATGTTGCATTTTGGTTTTTAAATAAACCTTGCTGCCCAAGGAACATAGTTTCTGTGATAGTAAATGTTTGCTTTAGCGAATTTTTTTTTAAATTTTGATACCGGAAGCCACTCCAGATTTCTAGTGTGTATCCCGTGGATATGATTTTTTCTTGTAAAATCGTTGTTCTCCGGCCCTAATACTAGTTACCTTTCTCTGTCGCCGCTGAAGAGAATTCTGTACACCGGTCATTTTAACTGGGACATAAAGATATTTCGAGAATTGCATATGCTTTAAGAAAACAGTAAAGATCAAGATTATAGGGGCCTATGAGATTGCACTCTAGTTTTAACTATAGGTCGTGTTGACGGTGAAGTAAAGGAAACCTTTTATTTTAACTGCCAATCCTTTTCTAAACCAGATGTTCAAAATGAATAACGTTGTACCATTATATACAGACTGTATCATAATTAATAACGAAAACTTGCACAAATGAAAGTATATAATAGAAATAATCACATTTTGGTAAACATGGGCCCGCAAACAAACCGTTTGCGAGGTAATTGCCAATCTGTACTTTCGAGCCACCGGTGACTTCAGTGCGAAGCATTTTTCTAGTTAGTACAAATATATTTGGAATGTGAACTTCGTAATTACATCCCACGCTACTGGGCTTAAATTTAATCGGTGCTTCGTAACTGTGGAATGTGGCTGATTTATGATGGTGCACCGGCATATTTCGTAGCTGATGTAACACATCTAACACGCCAATATGGTTACAGATGGTCAGATGTAGCAGGGCCTGCATCTTGGCCTGATATATCACCTAATCTCAACTCTCTGGGATTTTTTGTCTGGGGCTATCTCAAACGAGTAGTGTATAGCGCTCCAGTTGATACGGTTGGAGAACTGTGGAATCTTCTCAAGTTTTAGGAGATGAGCTGGTGGCATTTGAAAGATTTCATAGCTCATTGCAGAGACGAGTGTTATATTGCATTCAGTTGCGAGGATCACATGTGGTATACATCTTTTAACAGGTAAACGTAGAGTGAATTATAACTTATAACGTGCTGAAGTTGTATCGTTTTCCTTGATAAGGTAGTCCATAGAAAAAATTTGAGCCCCCTTACAAGGGGCATTTAATAAGTAAAGCAACACATTTTATCGGTCAGCTGAGGTTGTAAAATATGGAATTTGTTATGGGACATCGTGGAATGTTTCCACTTCAGACGCTGTTAGTTTCACGAAGTCGCGGTAGGTGGAAGCGCTATACCTAGCCTTCAGAATGGCTACTCTAACGGAAGCGCATTGCTGGCAGTGAGATAATTTAGTTTCTGTTGGAGGAAAACCACAGAATCGCATATACTGAAGCGCGCTTGCAATGTGTGTGTATAGCGGCCTGGCAGTGAACAAAAGCACGGTGAGTCAGTGAGCGATGCGCCTTTCATGATCGCAACACGGTCAAACAAACCTGTCCGATCTATAGCATGCCGGCCGGCCACACAGACCTGTGACTACTGCAATGTTGGAACGAGCGGTCACTCTCACTCGAGGTAATCGACGAATTACAATCAAACACCTCGCTGCTCAACTGGACGTCTCTGCTAGTAGTGCTGACATCAGATGGGGAACTCAAAGATGTGTGCCCGCTGGCTTCCTAGCTGCCTAACAGAAGCCCACAAAGAGCAACGAACGGTCGTCTGTGCGGAATTGCTTGCACATTACGAGACTGATGGCGACCACTTTTTGTTGAGCATCGTCACAGGCAATGGAAGATGGGTTCATTATTTCAAAACTGGTAACAAAACGGCAGTCCGTGCAGTGGCATCACACCACCTCTCCTTCGAAGGAAAAGTTCAAAGCCGCGCCCACCGCCGGTAAAGCCAGGGCGATAGTCTTTTGGGACTCTGAGAGGGTTATTCTGCTTGATATTCTCCGTCCTGATGCAATGATTAACTCTGAAGTGTATTGTGCTACCATCAGAAAACTGAAGAAAAGACTTCAGCGTGTTCGTCGCCACAAAATGAAGACGAACTTCTCCTTCTCCATTACAACGCAAGGCGTCACACAAATCTGTGCACCCGAGAGGCACTCACAACACTTCATTAGACTGCTCTTCCTCATTCCCTCTAGAATACGAATCTCGCAGCTTCCTATGTCCATGTGTTTTGCCCAATGAAGTACTCTGCAGGAAATAGTACGTAGATATTTGGGAGGTTATCGATGCAGCGAGAGATAGTGGCGTCTCGTTTTCTTCTTGTGTTTACTGTCACCATTACGTTTGCTAGCGTTGTCTGTCCACGAATAGCTGCAGCAGCGGTTGTCGATATCTTATACCATGGTACTATCTTTGGAAGTGTTTCTGGGTCGGGTGTGTCGTGGAGTTGGGTTGGGACGGAGCAGCAGTGAGGTCAGGCAGCACAAGGACATGCCGGGACGGCTGGCGGCACACGGGCACTGCCGGATCGAGGGGCTGCAGTTGCGGAGGCCACAACCTCGTTGTCCCCCGGACCCAGGACGTTTGAGTTGAGTGAACACTAACCCAGTAGTGATACCTCCACTATTTTGTGATCACGCCGTTTGTTCGCGCGTTGCTGTTCACAGGGTCGCTGAGACAAAGAGCAACGAGTGGAGTGTTTGGACTTGGCGAAATTAGTTAGCCGTCCTCCGTTTCTTATTATTAATCATTGAATTCCTTGTGTTTATTGGTGAAGTTCAACCGGCGGTATTTTTCTGCCTAGTGGCTGCTAGCGCTCCAGTTACCTACCCTGGAGGTTGGCGTATTTTCGCAGACTGTACCTCTCCTCCCCTTGCCGCTGCTGTCCGGTAAGGCGTGTAGTTCGACAGCCTCCTTGACTGTGGTCCGGATATGTTGTTTTTTTTGGGCTGCTTTGGTCGTAGTGGTTCCTTCTGCTTCTGGATGCTCTAAAGACCGGATTCTGAAGACGCAGCACTGTCCGCTGGTTCCGCCTTGCCTGGGTTATTCCATCGTTGTGTTGGTTATCAGACGTTAGGGAGAATTTGCGAGAGTGTTGGTCTGCGTTGAAACTGTCACTAGTTTGAGTTGCCGTCCGGTTAAGTGAATACAACTCTTGGCTGCCTGTCTCATTTGTTGCGAAGTTGAGTGACTTTCCCAGGCCGATCCCTGCTTCAGTGTCTGAGGCCCATTTCTCTCTTGGTTTGATCGGATTGTGATGATTGTTTTTTATTTTTAAATATTTTCATTTTGAGATATTGCTAGTGTGGCCTTCAGCCGCCAAGTAATTTGAATTTCTTGTCAATGAGGCCTTCAGCTGTGAATGCAATTTGTCTTAAGAATTTTTGATTAGATATTGTCTCTTAATGGTGAAATTTTGATGATTGTGTCTTTCTTTTTAAATATTTTGGTATGTCTTGGAGAAATTGAAATGTTCTTAAGAATTTGCTATCCAGGCCTTCAGCCGACAAATAATGTGAATTTCTGGTCAATAAGGCCTTCAGCCTTGAGTGCAACTTGCTTAAGAATTGTATTAGACATTGTGTCTTAACAGTAAAATTTGATAATTGTTCCTTATTGTCAACCTAATTGCAACTGGTTCCAAATAAAGTGAACGTGATTTTAAAAAATAAAAAATAAAAAGAGCAACCAACGGTAATTGAGTATGGCCCTGTCCACGCCTTGCAGGCATACAACCCCTCCCAGTAACATGTATGGCCGTCGCATTGAACGGAGCTTATATTGAAAAGCAGAGTTTTGTGGCCAAAAGTATGGGATATAACGTGATGTATTGGAATCTTGAATAAGTGTATATATATATATATATATATATATATATATATATATATATATATATATATATAATGTTGCATTACTTATTGAACGTCCCTCGTAGATGGAGATTTGCTCGAAAAAATAACATTTCAAGTACGTTTGTCCTAGCTAGGACAATATCTCATGTTGGATGCAACGGTGACTCCGAACCACACAATCGTAATTATCTCGGAAATGGGTCGTTTGCTAACAATGCTCCCTGGATCGTTTTTGGTTGCAGTGTCGTATACTTTCACAAGTGCAATGTCTAATACAAGTGGAGCAGCAAAGGGCAACTGACGGCTGGAAAAAAATGCACGTCATTCCCGTTTTCAAGAAGAGTCGAAGGACTGATGCACATAACTATAGGCCTATATAGCTGAAGCCAGTCTGTCGTAGAATTATAGAACATGCTTTGTGCCCAGGTGTTATGACGTTTTTGGAGAAAGAAGATCTATAAATATCAACAAGGTGGCCACAAACAGAGATCAAGCCGAACTCAGTTCGTTTTGTTCCTCCGTGAGATCCCCATACTGTAGACACCGGAGCTCAGGTTCATGCCGCCTTCCTTGACTTCACGAAGGCGTTTTACACTGCCCGCACTGTCGTTTAATGACAAAAAATACGAGATGATCGTGCCTCGGATTAGATTTTTGGCTGAATTCAAGACTTTCTTGCAGGTATAACTCAACACGTCGCTCTTGACGCAACAAAATCGACAGATTAATGGTAATTTCAGAAATACCCCAAGGAAACGTGATAGAACGGTTACTGTTTGTGGTATGTGTAGATGACCTAGCGGAAAATGTCAGAAATTCCATAAGGGCATTAGCAGATGACGTGGTTGTGTACGAGAACCGTTCAATAAGTAATGCAACCCCTTTTTTTCTGACAACAGATTGATTTTAATCAGGATTCCAATACACGGTATTATTCTCCTGTCTTTTGGCTACAACATAATCTCCGTTCAGTGCTGTATGCCCGCCTGGTACTACTCCGCTGGTCCACGTCGTAGCTAATGTCTTGCTGCGTTAATAACCTTCCCATCGTCCACGTACTGCTTGCTGCGGAGTGCATCCTTCATTGGGCTAAATAAAAGGAAGTCAGAGTTTGTGAGATCCGGGCTCTGGGTGGATGAGGAAGAACAGTCCGATGGAGTTATGTAAGCTACCCTAGGGTGCGCAAACTTGTGTGCTTTATCAGTTTGCATTTTTATGACGACAAACACCCTGAGGTGGTTTCTTCGAGGGTAACATAATAAACTTCAGAGTGGCTGAGGGTGCGGTTTTGAACTTTTCTTTCGGAGGACAGGAAGTTCGGCGCTAGTCCATAGATTGCTGTTTGCTCCCGGTTCGAAGTGATGAAGCCTTGTTTCATGGCCTGAGACGATGTTCGACAAATTTGTCATCATCAACTTCGTAACGCAAAAGCAATTCCGCGCACATGATCCTACGTTGTGCTTTATGGTTTTTGTTATGCGGAGAGGCAACCAGTGCGCACACACATTTGATTACCCCAACTGATGGACTATTGTATCACTACTACCAACAAGAGGTCCAGTTGAGCAGTGGGTTGTTTGATAGTTAACGATCGATCACCTCGAATGATCCGGCCGGAGTGGCCGTGCGGTTCTAGGAGCTACAGTCTGGAGCCGAGCGACCGCTACGGTCGCAGGTTCGAATCCTGCCTCGGGCATGGATGTTTGTGATGTCCTTAGGTTAGTTAGGTTTAATTAGTTCTAAGTTCTAGGCGACTGATGACCTCAGAAGTTAAGTCGCATAGTGCTCAGAGTCATTTGAACCATTTTGAACCTCGAATGAGGGTGTCTGCACGTTCCAATACTGCACCAGTCACAGCTGTGTGTGGGCGACCGGTACCCAGGAGATCGGATAGGTTTGCGTGACGTTGTTGCGAAGATGATAGCCGCATCACCCAGTGACTCACCGCGCTTTTGTTCACTGCCAGGTCTCAGCAGACATTCTGAAAACGCGTATGAATGTCTGCGATTCTGGTTTTCCGCCAAAAGCAGCTCAGTGATAGCTCTCTGGTTGGAATGAACCTCAGTTACCCACGGAAGGCTATGTACAGCGCCGCCATCTTTCGTAACTTCATTAAGCGATAGGGGCTGAAGCTGGAGTATTGCACGATGTCCCACAAAAATTTCTTAATTTTTTGAGTCGAAACTGGCCAAGAACGAAAACTGTTGCTTTACATATTAAACGCACCCCGTGTAAGAAGCATCAAGGCCAGAAGACTGTAGCGACTTGCAAAAGGAGTTGCAGAGGACTGACGGATGATTCAGTTGGGAGTTGAGATTTAACGTAAGTATGAGAGCGTACTGGAAAGTAGTGCCCCCAATTTTTTAATTTAAAAACTAATATTTTTAAATAAAACAATTGTTATTAAAAATCTACATCGTTATTCATCACGTCCACATATTTGCAGCCCTCTGCCGCTAGAGGGTTCCGAACTGTAGCGTGTACCACGGCGGCGTGTGGCGTAACTATGTCGGTGCCTGAGAAACAGCTTGCTGTAATAGTGTTTCGAATTCAAAGAGTTCGTTTAAACGTGGAGTACCCTCTCCTTCAGAATGACTATGGCAGACCACACACGAGCGTTGCGACATCTGCAACAAACAGACGCCTTGGGTTCCTTGTCATCGATCGTCCTCCATGCACTCCCGAATTGGCCCGATCTGATTTTCATCTGTTGCCAAAGCTTACAGAACACCTACGATGGCTTCAATTTAATGATGATGAAACGGTGAAAGCAGAGGTGAGGTGGTAGCTCTGTCGACAATGTCTACGTTACAGTGTCAACGGCCCGTCCTCTGTTTGGGAGGAATGTGTTCGTAGCCAGAATGACTATGTTGAGAAAGAAATACGTATACGTGAAGAAGAAAGATGCAGCCCGTTAATAACGTTTGTTTTACTTAAAAAGCTTAAAGAATTTTCACATAAATGAATCTATGGCACTACTTAACAGCACGCCTTCGTCAATGTAACATATTGCGCATACCTCGGGGAAGAATTCCACTACTGTACAATTATACTATTCATGACAAATTACGCCGCGCGGAGTGGCCGTGCGGTTTAGGGCGCCCTGTCACGGACTGCGCGGCCGCTCTCGCCGGATGTTCGAGTCCTCCCTCGGGCATGGGTGTGTGTGTTGTTCTTAGCATAAGTTAGCTTAAGAAGTGTGTTAGTATAGGGACTGATGACCTCAGCAGTTTGGTCCCTTAGGAATTCACACAAATTTGAACATTTGACAAATTACTGGATACAGTATCTACCGTAAAATATCTTGGAATAACCACCTGAATGACCACATACTACAGATAGTAGGAAACGCAAATGTCGCGCTGAGATTCATAGGACGAATCTTAATGTAACTCATCGGCGAAAGAAGTGGCTTACAGAAAATTTGTTCGATCGGTTCCTGAACGCTGCACAACACTCTGTAGCCACTACCAGGCAGATCTAATAGAAGAGCTAGAGAAGACATAACGAAGAGCAGCGCGCTTCGTCACGTGATCGTTTAGGCGGCATAAGAGCGTTACAGAGATGATGAGTAAACTCCAGTTACAGACAAGAGAGGCGATCTGCATCACAGAAATTCCGAGAGAGCACGTTGCGGTATGTGTCCCATATACCTCTCGTGAAATGACCGACCACGAGGTATTAGAGCTAACACATAAGTTTACCGATAATCATTCTTACCAAGCCCCGTTCCCGAATGGAACAGGGACGGGGGGATCGGTTAATGATACCAGAAGTAGGAGCGAGGATTTTTTCCTCGTTCCAGTCCCTCCAGGATGGCCTCAGATCGACTCCGATTGCTACCAAACGAGTACCGGGGTTCTTTGTCGAGAGTAAAAACGTGGCAGGGGTGCTGCTCCTGCTTCTCCCCCCCCCCCTCCTATGGACATCCCCCCCCCCCCCCCCCCCCGACGCCTAGCCCCTTCTGCCACGATGGAGGACACTCTTCTTGCAGTCAAGCGAATGGGACATAAAATATAAGCTAGACAAACAAAGCTTAAGTGAAATATTATTACGACTATACTATCACAATCCAAAAGAAGAGGCAATATGGACCCAACTAACATTTTCGAGTACTTAGTTTGTATTTAATTAGTCGTAGGAAGAGCATATGTTATAGTTGTCTTTCAATACATTCCCTTCTGCTGAAAATACCTAGAGACAAAGAGCGTTGCAATCTTTCAATAAAATGGTTCTAGATGCGCTGTGAGGTAATCTTGTACAATACTAAGAGCGTTCAAATAACCGACTTTTCATCCTTGTTACATCTATCCTCTTCAGTACAAATATTGCTTCAGGCTACACGGGTTACTGCTAGTTGATAGCACATTGCGTATCGGCGACGAGCTTTTGAGAACCGTGTTTTCGTGGAAAAGACGATGCTATTGGGACATGTGCTGTTTGATGGGCAGCAGCAGTATCCGGGGATTTCAGGATTTCGTTCGCCTATCTTGTTTTGCGTGTGTTGCGCGTCCTCTGCCGTCCAGCAAGTACTCTAGTTTCCTGGAACTTTACAGGTTGCCGTGCAGCCAATGTGTCTGCTACATTTACCCTCCTATTCTATCGCCCACCAATTGTCGGGTGTCAGTAAAGTTCCAGGCAAATGTAGCACACATGCCACTACAAAATTAGAACATGCGATCTCTGAATCAGTGTGGTCTCTACGCAACCCCTTGAAGAGAACTTAATTCCGCTCACTTCTAGATATTTCTGTATCCTGTAAACACTACAATATTAGTGCAGGTATGCCCAAGCCTGGCATGATTTCTCGTCTTTATCAGTAAGTGACTGAAATGATCATAATATTTAACCTTGTTGCATTAAAAATAAAAGAGAGTTTTAAAGCATTAAAGATAATATTACATAGATGAATGTAGCTTTTAAGATTATGTTGGAGGAAAGAGTTACGATTATAGTTGGTAAGCAATTAAGTCTTTAATCTGGTACTAAAAGGAAAACATTATACGGTTGTGACTACCAAACAATAACTGAGGAGAAGGCAGCACTGAAATTCCGTCGAACATAACTATTATATAAAGCTACGTATCATGCGATTTACTGATGACACCGTGCTTTTAACCAATAGCGAGGATTATTTTGCCGAGGTACTAATTAAATTTGCCTTTAGCCAACAGCGAGGATTATTCTGCCGAGCTATTATTTAAATTAAACGACATAAGTCTATAATATGGGTTAGATATCAATCTCAGCAAGTTCACACTTATGATAAATCATGGAACAGCACAGATTCGATTGACAAGTCTAATAAAGAATCTGTAAGTAGTGTATTCTTTCATCTATTTTGGGTCATTCATCAGCAATACGGGAGGCCGTGAAGTTGAAATAAGAAGATGGATCACGCTAGGGCGAGTAGCTATGAAGAATCTCACAAAGATGTGGCAGAACAAACAGATAACGAACATCACAAAGGTCCGGCTCAAAGGTTCGCCTTATTGAAACACTCGTGTCTTCGCCTTCTTTTATAGTTGTAAAACATGGACCTCCAAGGCCAGAGGAAAGCAGCGTATTGAAACATTTGGGCTTTGGTGATAGCCCAGGGCGCTACGCATAAATAAACCGAAAGAGTAAGTATCTCCGCTCCCCTTTCTTCTCGTGTCAACCAAAGAATTCTTCAGTTCTTTGTCCGTACTGTGAGAGGAGGTGGAGGAAATCTAGAGAAAATAATCGTGGAAGAGAAGATCGACGGCAAGAGAAGGAGTGGACGAGCAGTGAGCAGCTGGATAGATTAAATCAAGATGATCTGTCGCCTACCTCTTCAGCAGACTGTAAGAGAAGCTGGTAACCGGGAGGGAGGCGCTTGGTTCATGGGATGACGATGCTCAGCAGTGTGCACAACGGCTTTTCATGATGACACAACAGTCTGCTTTGGTGCACGTGGTACCAGTGTACCAATAATAATGATAACGTCTGTCTGAGATGATATGATCACTCACTCGAGTCGGTAATCGACAACTACACGTACTTTCCAATCGTTTAAGTGCAATCTGATTACTCTCTCCAGCTATTTTGACAGCAAAGAACGTACAATGAGAACTGACACCAGACGACAACGGAGCAGTTACATAATCGTTCACAGAACAGATTTCTATATCCGTACTACGCGAGCCTCCTTTCGGTGTGTGGCGGAGGGTACCATTACTTTGCGAACTTTCCCGTTTCATTGGAAAATCACTGTGTAAACCTATGAGCGAACTGTAAACGCTCAAATCTTAGAGCATTGCTCTTTTCGTGAGTTGTGTGTGGCAGGAAATAAAGTGATCCCTGACCCTTCTTCGCAAGAACACCGAGCGAGGTGGCGCAGTGGTTAGCACACTGGACTCGCATTCGGGAGGACGACGGTTCAATCCCGTCTCCGGCCATCCTGACTTAGGTTTTCCGTGATTTCCGTAAATCGTTTCAGGCGAATGCCGAAATGGTTCCTTTGAAAGGGCACGGCCAATTTCCTTCCCAATCCTTCCCTAATCCGAGCTTGCGCTCCGTCTCTAATGATCTCGTTGTCGACGGGATGTTAAACAC
Organism: Schistocerca americana; assembly: GCF_021461395.2. Taxonomy (NCBI): domain Eukaryota; kingdom Metazoa; phylum Arthropoda; class Insecta; order Orthoptera; family Acrididae; genus Schistocerca; species Schistocerca americana. The sequence goes on from NC_060121.1 coordinate 335,887,373, forward strand.
TAACCACCACCACCACCACCGCAAGAACTATTCGGAATTACACCGGTTAGGTCACTCGGCCTTGAACGGCGCATCTCCAGTGGCGTCTACCATTGACATTCGCCGAACATGTTCGTAAAACTCATCCACTTACTAAGTGAATCCGTGAAGAAACACGCCACTCTTCGTTAGATCTTCTCTATCAGCCCGCCAAGGTCCCAAACTGGTAATACACAAGAATCGGTCGAACGAGTGTTTCGCGAGACATCTGTGGACAATCCAAGATTATACTGGCGGAAGTAAAGTTGTGAGGACGGGTCGTGAGTCGTGCTTGGATGGCTCAGATGGAGCCGGCACTGCAGCTCAGAGGGTTAGCTGCCTTCTGTAATAAAAAAAAAAAAAAACCTCAGTGAATGAATTAACGATGAACTTGAACAAGCATCATGGGACGTCCGACCCGAACAAGTATAACGATCAATGACGAACAAAATGAGATCAACAAAAAATAAAAAAAAGATGGTAGAGCACTTGCCCGCGAAAGGCAAAGGTACCGAGTTCGAGTCTCGGTCCTGCACACAGTTTTAATCTGCCAGAAAGTTTCAATTCATAATTATTTCCGATTCTTACAATGAATCTCAACCAGCCCGAGGGAATTTCATTTTGGACTCACTGAAACACCTGATATTTTAAAATAGGTTAATCACAACGTAATTTTAATTTTCCACTGTGCCCGTCATCAGTGAACGTGACAATGGGTGAGCAACGCAAAGCAAGAGGCAATGGGCAGGAGAGTGGGGCGAGGCGTTCAATGAATTCGAAAGTAAAGTTCTATGTACTGACTTGGCAGAAAATCCTAAGAAATTTTGGTCTTATGTCAAAGCGGTAGGTGGGTCAAAACAAAATGTCCAGACACTCTGTGACCAAAATGGTACTGAAACAGAGGATGACAGACTAAAGGCCGAAATACTAAATGTCTTTTTCCAAAGTTGTTTCACAGAGGAAGATTGCACTGTAGTTTCTTCTCTAGATTGTCGCACAGATGACAAAATGGTAGATATCGAAATAGACGACAGAGGGATAGAGAAACAATTAAAATCGCTCAAAAGAGAAAAGGCCTCTGGACCTGATGGGATACCAGTTCAATTTTACACAGAGTACGCGAAGGAACTTGCGCCCCTTCTTGCAGCGGTGTACCGTAGGTCTCTAGAAGACCGTAGCGTTCCAAAGGATTGGAAAAGGGCACAGGTCATCCCCGTTTTCAAGAAGGGACGTCGAGCAGATGTGCAGAACTATAGACCTATATCTCTAACGTCGATCAGTTGTAGAATTTTGGAACACGTATTGTGTTCGAGTATAATGACTTTTCTGGAGACAAGAAATCTACTCTGTAGGAATCAGCATGGGTTTCGAAAAAGACGGTCATGTGAAACCCAGCTCGCGCTATTCGTCCACGAGACTCAGAGGGCCATAGACACGGGTTCACAGGTAGATGCCGTGTTTCTTGACTTCCGCAAGGCGTTCGATACAGTTCCCCACAGTCGTTTAATGAACAAAGTAAGAGCATATGGACTATCAGACCAATTGTGTGATTGGATTGAGGAGTTCCTAGATAACAGGACCCAGCATGTCATTCTCAATGGAGAGAAGTTTTCCGAAGTAAGAGTGACTTCAGGTGTGCCGCAGGGGAGTGTCATAGGACCGTTGCTATTCACAATATACATAAATGACCTCGTGGATGACATCGGAAGTTCACTGAGGCTTTTTGCGGATGATGCTGTGGTGTATCGAGAGGTTGTAACAATGGAAAATTGTACTGAAATGCAGGAGGATCTGCAGCGAATTGACGCATGGTGCAGGGAATGGCAATTGAATCTCAATGTAGACAAGTGTAATGTGCTGCGAATACGCAGAAAGATAGATCCTTTATCATTTAGCTACAAAATAGCAAGTCAGCAACTGGAAGCAGTTAATACCATAAATTATCTGGGAGTACGCATTAGTAGTGATTTAAAATGGAATGATCATATAATGTTGATCGTCGGTAAAGCAGATGGCAGACTGAGATTCATTGGAAGAATCCTAAGGAAATGCAATCCGAAAACAAAGGAAGTAGGTTACAGTACGCTTGTTCGCCCACTGCTTGAATACTGCTCAGCAGTGTGGGATCCGTACCAGATAAGGTTGATAGAAGATATAGAGAAGATCCAACGGAGAGCAGCGCGCTTCGTTACAGGATCATTTAGCAATCGCGAAAGCGTTACGGAGATGATAGATAAACTCCAGTGGAAGACTCTGCAGGAGAGACGCTCAGTAGCTCGGTACGGGCTTTTGTCAAAGTTTCGAGAACATACCTTCACCGAAGAGTCAAGCAGTATATTGCTCCCTCCTACGTATATCTCGCGAAGAGACCATGAGGATAAAATCAGAGAGATTAGAGCCCACACGGAGGCATACCGACAATCCTTCTTTCCACGAACAATACGAGACTGGAATAGAAGGGAGAACCGATAGAGGTACTCAAGGTACCCTCCGCCACACACCGTCAGGTGGCTTGCGGAGTATGGATGTAGATGTAGATGTACTGATAGAGTGTGTGTGTGTGTGTGTGTGTGTGTGTGTGTGTGTGTGTGTGTGTGTGTACCCGACATAAATTCAGATTCGTTCCGAAGTTGTGATCGGTAGATGTCGATAACTATCTGAACGTTGGGGCTGGTCACAGTTGAAAACATGCTATAATAGTCAGGCAGGCCGATATGTATCGGGCAGAACTAAGGGGCAAAGTGACACAGCTACGATGACACACGGCGGCACCTGTTGTTTGTATTAAATCTTATAGCTTTATAGTTTTCATTATAAGAAGTTACGTAAAAAAAAAAAAAAACTCAATTTCAGAACTACGTTTTGTAGAAGATGAATTCACATTGTAAGTTTTAACATAAGTTTTCGAAAATCTACACTTGTGAATTTTTTTGGATAGAGGGTGGGACGGAGAGGAGGGTGTTGAAGACGTGCATTATGGCACCTAAAATTTTAAAAATTAAGCACTGATCTCAACCCGGCATATCCATTATACGAATGCAATAAGGAAAGGATACCAATCATATCTTCTCTAGCTGTCTGATTGTGTTACCTCAAGTTCAATAAAACAGAAGTTTGTCAACATAGCCTGTTTTCCGTAAATTACATCAATATCATCAATTAAATTCATTCTAGGCACCAAATTTCTGTAAAGAACAGTCGGAAAGTTCTGCCAATCGTTCAGTTGCTCCACTATACGAATCCACTCCTTGGTCATCCAGCTATTCAAGAATCACTGTATAAACGTCATCTTCCTTGGAAAAGCTCTTTCCCCCAGATGCTCTTTCAGTTTCCCGAAGGAGATGAAAATTGTGCAAGATGTCGACTACACGATCTACACTCCTGGAAATGGAAAAAAGAACACATTGACACCAGTGTGTCAGACCCACCATACTTGCTCCGGACACTGCGAGAGGGCTGTACAAGCAATGATCAAACGCACGGCACAGCGGACACACCAGGAACCGCGGTGTTGGCCGTCGAATGGCGCTAACTGCGCAGCATTTGTGCACCGCCGCCGTCAGTGTCAGCCAGTTTGCCGTGGCATACGGAGCTCCAACGCAGTCTTTAACACTGGTAGCATGCCGCGACAGCGTGGACGTGAACCGTATGTGCAGTTGACGGACTTTGAGCGAGGGCGTATAGTGGGCATGTGGGAGGCCGGGTGGACGTACCGCCGAATTGCTCAACACGTGGGGCGTGAGGTCTCCACAGTACATCGATGTTGTCGCCAGTGGTCGGCGGAAGGAGCACGTGCCCGTCGACCTGGGACCGGACCGCAGCGACACACGGATGCACGCCAAGACCGTAGGATCCTACACAGTGCCGTAGGGGACCGCACCGCCACTTCCCAGCAAATTAGGGACACTGTTGCTCCTGGGGTATCGGCGAGGACCATTCGCAACCGTCTCCATGAAGCTGGGCTACGGTCCCGCACACCGTTAGGCCGTCTTCCGCTCACGCCCCAACATCGTGCAGCCCGCCTCCAGTGGTGTCGCGACAGGCGTGAATGGAGGGACGAATGGAGACGTGTCGTCTTCAGCGATGAGAGTCGCTTCTGCCTTGGTGCCAATGATGGTCGTATGCGTGTTTGGCGCCGTGCAGGTGAGCGCCACAATCAGGACTGCATACGACCGAGGCACACAGGGCCAACACCCGGCATCATGGTGTGGGGAGCGATCTCCTACACTGGCCGTACACCACTGGTGATCGTCGAGGGGACACTGAATAGTGCACGGTACATCCAAACCGTCATCGAACCCATCGTTCTACCATTCCTAGACCGGCAAGGGAACTTGCTGTTCCAACAGGACAATGCACATCCGCATGTATCCCGTGCCACCCAACGTGCTCTAGAAGGTGTAAGTCAACTACCCTGGCCAGCAAGATCTCCGGATCTGTCCCCCATTGAGCATGTTTGGGACTGGATGAAGCGTCGTCTCACGCGGTCTGCACGTCCAGCACGAACGCTGGTCCAACTGAGGCGCCACGTGGAAATGGCATGGCAAGCCGTTCCACAGGACTACATCCAGCATCTTTACGATCGTCTCCATGGGAGAATAGCAGCCTGCATTGCTGCGAAAGGTGGATATACACTGTACTAGTGCCGACATTGTGCATGCTCTGTTGCCTGTGTCTATGTGCCTGTGGTTCTGTCAGTGTGATCATGTGATGTATCTGACCCCAGGAATGTGTCAATACAGTTTCCCCTTCCTGGGACAATGAATTCACGGTGTTCTTATTTCAATTTCCAGGAGTGTATATCGTTCGCGACTATGCGGAGTTTGTCAAAGTGCTGGCACCGGTCGCTGTGGCTGGACACGGCATTGCTTTTCGTCCACAAACCGCCAGAATTTCACGGGTAATCTGCTTATAATTTAGACGTTTTCCCCATAAGAATCGTACTGTCCCATGTCCTTCAACTTTCGAGACGGTTTCCAGTTTCTGAACTGTTTCAGTTGCACTCTGCGATGCACCTGTTATCCCTACGGCATTTAACGATCCCTATTTTACCTCTAAAAAATACTCTACCATCATACATGAAAGTATAAAAACATGTACTCAAAAAATATGTCTATACCTCTATAACTGTGTAATTATTGTGACGCTATGAAAATTCATTCCCGCTTTCTCCATAAAATAATTCATAATGTCAAAGTAAAGTTTTATGGCCAAAGCGTCTTGCTACTTAGCCAAGCTTCTCGAAGCGAAAAGAACTCCGAGCAGCTTTTTGTTTTAACAGAGGAAGAACTAGACTTAGTTTTTTCTTTCTGTACTTTTGCTCCTTTTCTCGGCATGTTCTTGTACCATAAAGACTTAAGTTTCGCTGCGTTGATACTCGGATTAACTAGAATGTAATGTAATATCTAAGTCTATCGTATTTACTCATAATACTTGACCTGTTTGATTCCCATGGTGATGAAACAATTTTTATGTATTTCTGCATTTTTTCAGAGGCCATAAAGGAAAGAATGTGTACGGATTATTCGGTGGTGTAACGACAGGACACCTTACGTATTGATGTGATTAGATATTTCTGGGGGCATACTGAGTCTCAACTTAATCTTCGATAGCGATGGAAGCTGAAGTCATGAATTAAAATCTGTGCCAAGGCTTCATTTGCATTATCGACCATACTACTTTTTTAAAAATGAGTTTATCCACCGACAGGTATCACAAAACTTTTATATTTACTTTAAAAACATTTAAATTGGATGTATAAATGGTGAGAACTTTTGTCTTTTCCATTTACCGTTGAATGTTTCTTGTTCTTCGTTCTTCAAATGTTGTTTCAGGTCGTATAAAGACCCCCTCCCTCGTTAAAGATATAGTTCATCAAACAATATATGAACCAAGTGTGTATTCTTTCTTTGATGCTGGAAACGCTTTTACGTCAACGTGCATTATTTTCGTGGTGTTTATTTCGTTAACAGTGGCTGATAGAGAACTTACTGATTTAAAAAATATCCATTTCCATATGGCACTGTCAACCATTCCACAGAACTGGCAGTAAGGATTACTAGTTGCTTTTATTCTGTGGTGTCGCGTAGCTGTCTGGATCAAATCATATATCAACACTTAAGTTGCTGAGCGCAGACTTGGACTTAAGAATTTGTCTGCAAGATTTGACCAGACCTTCTGCCAGTTTTTAAGTATTTGTGTTTCATCTGATTTGCTCTGGGATATAGAGTTCCTTTTCCCAATGGTTTCCATTATTTTCTTTGTCGTCTAGAGCCTTATATTTGGTATATTCTGTAAAACATATGTTGCAGTTTGAGAGGCTCGGATTATATTTGCTGGCAGCCTTCCGTCATCTCTGTCTTTTATCGTCTCGCCTTTAGTAAGTCCGACTGACTGAGTGGTAATTTGAGGGCACGTATGAAATTTTTCACTATAAGGGCTGAACATTCTGCCTCACAATCTCTTAAGGCTAGGCTTCCTTCGGTAAGTGATTTCGTCAGTTGATCCCTGGCCATCCAAAACAAAATACCTCTCAAAATAAATGAGTCTAAGTGCTTTTCGAGTTGTCCGTTACATTTTCTGTCGATGGGTATGATTTCTGCAGCATACCACGCTTTGGATAAGGCCAGTATGTTTACACATTTAATCCTTTGAATAATGTTTAATTTTCCTGCTACCGTTCGCTACCAGGGCACCTCTTACTTTTCTACCACTCCTTTGGAATTGGCGTTAATTAACTCATTTATATTTTTACGTAATTTCAGTCCCAGCACTTCCATTTCAACCCAATCGGAAAAAGGGTGTGGCATAGGGTGAGCACTTTCATTTAGCCGTAGCTGTGTTTTAGCATCGTTTATCGATGGCGGGCTGCTTCTTATTATCATCCATTATTTCCGGCACTTTTGCGGTATCTTTGAGTTCTGTAATTATAATGTTAACATCCTCAGCGTAGGGGTTTAGAGTGAATCGTTGTGCACCAGCATGTATTCTTGTATTGAGGTGCTGACTGTATGGATTAACGGTTCTAGAGAGATGACAAACACTGTCATTGACAAGGGCAACCCTGTCGGAAAGAACGTTGGACTGTTAATGCCTCCGTAAAATATCCATTGATTTGCACCTTGGAAAATATTTGATACTGGTTTGGTAACAGTAAATCTATTGTTGCTTGCGGAAATCTGAAATGTTCTAGTACACCGCTTGGGTACTGATGACTGACTTTATCGAAGGCTTTCTTAAACCTTGTTTGTGCCTGATGCTTCCATGAGTAGAACGCCGTTTCATCTGTAATACTTTTGTTAGGTACGCTGCACGTCTATTCCGGCCCAGAGATGTCTGAAAGAGTTTTCTTTAATCTTGCCGATATGGCACGATAAATTATTTTCGAGTCTGCCCACAACAGCGTTATCAGCCTGAAATCCGTTATTCCTCGAGGGTCGGTTTCTTAGGAACGATTTCGATACTTCCGGGTTCTTTTTCGGCGTACAAGTGTCGGCATTCCTGTTTTTCTCTCGTCGCTTCCCTGAATTCTTTTTTATTAACTGACCAGCAGATTTTACAAAATTCATAGGAAGTACTGCCTTCTCCTCGGCTCCTACGTATAGGCACAATTTTGACATTTTCAGTTTCTTTCTCAGATGTTGGTTCTGACAACATAGTGATACTTTCGTTTGTTAGATGGGACGTACAGTTTTGCAGTACTTGCGCTGGTTTTAGAGCATCAGATGTCTGTGCTCTACACAGTCCCTGGAAATGTTTGATCCCTTCCCGACTAACATATTCTTTCCCATACGTAGATAATATGTTACTGACATACTCGTATTTCTGTTTGCTCCTTTTTCTTTCTCTTGTGAGGTGATAAATATTCCACTTCTCATCTGGTATCTGCTGGTATTCCTTAACGGTTATAATTTTCCCTTCTAGTAAACTTTTCCACAACTCTAAAATTTTCTATTTGAATTTTTTTTTTAAATCACTTGTTCGATCTTCCCGTTGTCTGCTTTTGCTTGCAGTTGAAGAGTGATTCATTAGTAACGCTCGATGGTATTTATCCTGGTTTCATTGATCCTGTGGGCGAAATTTGTAAAGTACTTCCGAACACCGGCTTTTACAAGGTTCTCCCACCACTCAATCGCGTTGCGGAATTAATGATTCCGGTTAACCCACGATATGTAGTGAGCAGTGAACATATTTATCCATATTATGTGGAATAGGTTTCTGTTTATTTTCCCGTATCCTCTGCCAATTATTTTCGGACGAGGTAGACCTCTTACTTTAACAATTTCAACGTGATGGTCGGAAAAGCTGACAGGGATTACGTGGTAATCTTGCACAGTTATTTCGTTGAGGTGTAGATTCTGTCAAGCCATGAGGCTGCTACTGCCGAGATATACGTGAAGTGAGTACGTGTGAAAGCCGCTCAACTACACCTTTCATGTTCATATATCTCCAATCATATTTTTCAGGATACCACAGGAGGATTTGGGCATTTTTAACCTATCACCCTTGAAATACAGCAGAGGTTGAAAATACCGCTTCAGATATAAATTACTTTATTTTTACACAACTGGTTTCGGACTGTTATAAGCCCATCCTCAGGTGTCGTAGCGGTGCTGTGGTCCCCGAGCGCCGCGTGTACCAGGCGCTGGGGGACCACAGCACAGCTACGACACCTGAGGATGGGCTTACAACAGTCCGAAACCGGTTGTGTGAAAATAAAGTAATTTACAAATGAAGTGGTATTTTCAACCTCTGCTAAAATGCTCAGTTGCAGATGTTCTTACAACAGGATTGTTTGCCCTGAAATACAATTAAAATCTCTTGCGATGAGGATGTCACCTTTTGCCTACCTCAAAAAATACGGGGCTTCATCTCTCGAAAACTTTTCCCTTGCTGCTCTGTTATTTGATCCGGAGGGAGCGTTGATGTTTAAGGAGGTGACCCCATTCAGAACACCTTTGACAATGCGTTCTTCCGGCACTTTTTCTACATCCTTTAATTCCTATCCATTTCTGGTTAAAATACAACGACGTCTTCCACCATAGCCAACATCGTCACATACATTATACGTCCGAAAGAAATCTGCCTAAACTTCTTTCAAGAAGGCAATAAAAGTATCATTTGTTCTAAGAAATTTCCCCAAAATGTTTATCTTTGTTTCGTTTGTAGTCCCATAAATATTTAAATTATCAATGTGAGCACTGTTCTGTTTTCCATACAGCTACTAGTTAATATTTCATAACTTCTTCGTGTGTTTTATTGTTTTTTGTTCCGATTCTGATTCTGTTTGTTCACTTTCCATATAACTCTTTCTTGTATTTTTGTATTGTGCTTGCTCCTGTTCATTCTTCATTTTATGGCGTACCACAGATAAGTTTGGTTTGACCTTCACTTCTGACGATTTTGCTCCACCTTGACGTTTTTAGCGCCTTATGATTGCCGGTAATATTCTATGAGCCCCTAGCAGTAAGCTTATTTGGTTTGTCAGTGACAATGACAGAATTTTTCAAAGCGTATTCCGCTCTGCTTCCTTACTTGTTATTTTCATTTTCATTGACAACTGTTGAAGTCTCAGTCGGTCTTTGCTGCATTGTAAACTGTTGCGTTCTATCGTCTGTCAATCGTTAGTTACGATTGGGGCTAGGCTCAGGCTTGTCTGGTTGATGACTGATGTAGCAGAGCTTGGTGATAATGTTCTGCTTCCCTCTCAGATTTGGTCAGTAAATTCATTACCTTATCAGAATTCTGCTTTCTTGGTACGTATGATGGATGCCCACCACCTTCTTCTTCTTCTTCTTCAGAGTTCGAACTTTCCTTTTCCAACGGCCGGTTTTCCTTCCTCTGAAGTTCGCTTGGAAAGAGATGATCCTCCATTCACATTTCGGAGACCCTAAGTTTTAGATCAATCTCGACGTCAACCGCTTTTATTTGTTACTTCAAGGACAGCTCCGGGCAATACGCGCTGTAGCATGCATTCTACGAAATCCAAACCACCGCCATCTGCGACTTCAATGGTGTCAAATGGTTCAAATGGCTCTGAGCAATATGGGACTTAACATCTGAGGTCATCAGTGCCCTAGAACTTAGAACTACTTAAACCTAACTAACCTAAGGAGATCACACACATCCATGCCCGAGGCAGGATTCGAACCTGCGACCGCAGCGGTCGCGCGATTCCAGACTGAAGCGCCTAGAACCGCTCGGCCACAACGGCCGGCTCAATGGTACCAAGCGAGAACTTACTAGAGGGCAGGGTGGAGATCTCTTGTGTTTTCTGATGAAAGATGGCACTACTTGAGGGCCGTGATTGCGTAAAAGGAGGTCAATTGAGGGCGTACGATTTCGTACTATTCTCGTAGTATTCTCGTCGTAATCCCACGCAGTCTAACTGCAAAGTTATTCCTCAATCTGGTGATACGACCAGTTGTGTTTCCGTTCACGATCAACACTCCACGCAGTATTTTCTAACAGTATAACGCTCACCCACATACCACTGTTGTAACCCAGCAAGGTCTACAGAGTGTCGACATGTTGCCTTGCCCTGCTCCTTCACCAATTCTGTCTCCATTCGAGCACATATGGATCATCATCAGACGATAACTCATTCATAACCACATAAACTGTCCCTGTATTGACCGACCAAGTGCAACGGGCATGGAACCCCATCCCACAAACTGACTTACGCACATGCATGGAGGTTTACCTGGTTGCATTCAACATTCTAGTGGTTACACTGGTTATTAATGTACCAGCATTTCACATTTGCAATGGCTTATCTGGCGCGTACATTAACTTGTGGTCTTGCAACGTTAATCAGTTAAATACACTCCTGGAAATTGAAATAAGAACACCGTGAATTCATTGTCCCAGGAAGGGGAAACTTTATTGACACATTCCTGGGGTCAGATACATCACATGATCACACTGACAGAACCACAGGCACATAGACACAGGCAACAGAGCATGTACAATGTCGGCACTAGTACAGTGTATATCCACCTTTCGCAGCAATGCAGGCTGCTATTTTCCCATGGAGACGATCGTAGAGATGCTGGATGTAGTCCTGTGGAACGGCTTGCCATGCCATTTCCACCTGGCGCCTCAGTTGGACCAGCGTTCGTGCTGGACGTGCAGACCGCGTGAGACGACGCTTCATCCAGTCCCAAACATGCTCAATGGGGGACAGATCCGGAGATCTTGCTGGCCAGGGTAGTTGACTTACACCTTCTAGAGCACGTTGGGTGGCACGGGATACATGCGGACGTGCATTGTCCTGTTGGAACAGCAAGTTCCCTTGCCGTTCTAGGAATGGTAGAACGATGGGTTCGATGACGGTTTGGATGTACCGTGCACTATTCAGTGTCCCCTCGACGATCACCAGTGGTGTACGGCCAGTGTAGGAGATCGCTCCCCACACCATGATGCCGGGTGTTGGCCCTGTGTGTCTCGGTCGTATGCAGTCCTGATTGTGGCGCTCACCTGCACGGCGCCAAACACGCATACGACCATCATTGGCACCAAGGCAGAAGCGACTCTCATCGCTGAAGACGACACGTCTCCATTCGTCCCTCCATTCACGCCTGTCGCGACACCACTGGAGGCGGGCTGCACGATGTTGGGGCGTGAGCGGAAGACGGCCTAACGGTGTGCGGGACCGTAGCCCAGCTTCATGGAGACGGTTGCGAATGGTCCTCGCCGATGCCCCAGGAGCAACAGTGTCCCTAATTTGCTGGGAAGTGGCGGTGCGGTCCCCTACGGCACTGCGTAGGATCCTACGGTCTTGGCGTGCATCCGTGCGTCGCTGCGGTCCGGTCCCAGGTCGGCGGGCACGTGCACCTTCCGCCGACCCTTGGCGACAACATCGATGTACTGTGGAGACCTCACGCCCCACGTGTTGAGCAATTCGGCGGTACGTCCACCCGGCCTCCCGCATGCCCACTATACGCCCTCGCTCAAAGTCCGTCAACTGCACATACGGTTCACGTCCACACTGTCGCGGCATGCTACCAGTGTTAAAGACTGCGATGGAGCTCCGTATGCCACGGCAAACTGGCTGACACTGACGGCGGCGGTGCACAGATGCTGCGCAGCTAGCGATATTCGACGGCCAACACCGCGGTTCCTGGTGTGTCCGCTGTGCCGTGCGTGTGATCATTGCTTGTACAGCCCTCTCGCAGTGTCCGGAGCAAGTATGGTGGGTCTGACACACGGGTGTCAATGTGTTCTTTATTCCATTTCCAGGAGTGTATCTTACCTAGACAAGTGTATTGCCGAAATTTCATTACTCTGCGTTATAAATTTTTTGATGTTGCGATTTTTTTCTGACAGTGTATAAACGTTATAAAAGACAAAGTATGTTGTACATCGTAGAGAAGTTGATTAGCATCGAAGGATGTATAACCATATTATCGTGGGTAAACACAAGCTCATTCATAAAGTACCAACAGTAGAAGTGCAGTTGAAATTAATACTGCGATCCCAAAACTGTAGTTCTTAGTATTTGTGCATTCTCATTTCTTTGACAAATAAATTTGTTTGTTATAGTTTCAATTTGACTATTGAAATAATAATTCAAAAATAACTTCTTGATCAATTCAGGAAATTGAATAGTTTAAATAAAACAAAAGATGTTTTAATAAAATTTAAGACTGAATCCAAAAGCTTAGAGGTGTTTTGATGCACTACAGGAATTTGGACTTGGTTTCAGATGTAAATTTAGATGCAAGATTGTAGGAGGAGAAAGATAGCTATTGTCAAAAGAGATTTGAACCTGTGTAACTTTGTAAGCTATCCAACCCAACGCTAGGATTCTTCAGTTCTGTGATAGTAAACCTTATATTAGAAACACAATAATATCAGAAATTGAGTCCGCCTAGATGCAAAACACCTTGTTATTCCTTTATTTCTTTATTATAAAAAAAAATGGTTCAAATGGCTCTGAGCACTATGCGACTTAACTTCTGAGGCCATCAGTCACCTAGAACATAGAACTAATTAAACCTAACTAACCTAAGGACATCGCACACATCCATGCCCGAGGCAGGATTCGAACCTGCGACCGTAGCGGTCGCTCGGCTCCAGAGTGTAGCGCCTAGAACACTACGGCCACTCCGGCCGGCTGTTTAGTATCCCAAGATAATATTATTGCTTATATTAGAAGACTGAGCTGTGTTTTGTTGTATATATACAGTACAAAATGACCATCGCTAGCCGCTTTATTGTGTGAATATCGCTAAACCAGGTATATTGTCGAAATCTTACACAAACCAACATTAAAATTAAATACTGTGCGCCCGAGAAATAGGTAGCTTTCCCCCAAATCACAAAAGTAGCCAAACAATAATTTTTATATTATTGTTTCTATAAATGAAAAACATTACAGTTTGAGGGTAACCATAGAACATCTGAAAAAACGTCAATTATCAAAGTACTATAAGAGCGTAATTTCTATGAAAGTGAAGGGTGAGAGGGGGGGGGGGGGGGAGATAGTGGAGGGATAGAACGCAGAACAAGCAGCGCGCTGACAAATTTTTTTACAAACGAACGAATTATAGAATGTAATGTCATCGAATACCCCTTTCGCTCGCCGCAAACCACTCCTCATCGTTCCGTATCAGAACTCAGTTTTCGTAACTGAGTACCGCTTGGGTGACCAGCGTCCGCAGCTCGTGGTCGTGCGGTAGCGTTCTCGCTTCCCGCGCCCGGGTTCCCGGGTTCGATTCCCGACGGGGTCAGGAATTTTCTCTGCCTCGTGATGACTGGGTGTTGTGTGACGTCCTTAGGTTAGTTAGGTTAAAGTAGTTCTATGTTCTAGGGGACTGATGACCATGGATGTTAAGTCCCATAGTGTTCAGAGCCATTTTTTGGGTGGCCAGCTTGGCCAATAATTTGCCGTTTGGTTTACCAATGACAGAATTCCGAGCAGATTTTTTATCTAAATGTAACCATCGTCTTTTTGGGTGTAGCTTTTGTTGATTAATGTGACTTTTTTTAGACATAGGTAAATCCGAGTGTACTTTTATGCAATGATCTTAATTTAATGTAATTTGTAATTATGTTAACCGCTCCGCTGGTTTGTGAAATACTGAAATATTGCAACCGCAAAATTGTGCCAGTCTCCAGTGCTAACGTTAAACTGTTGTAGATACGTAATTCGGCCACTATAGTTGCACGTACATATTTTTAACTTACCACTATGCTAGTGAACGAATCAAAATGGGTTTCCCAATTATTTATTGTTACAAACTTATCGATGATTAGACACTACCACAACAGCACACAGCACAGAAGCAATAAACGCCAACACTTCCGCGCGATTTGAGACCCCATGTCAGTGACTGCGCTGCGTCTCCCGCCGGAGGTTCGAGTCCTTCGGGCATGGGTGTGTGTGTGTGTGTGTGTGTGTGTGTGTGTGTGTGTGTTGTTCTTAGAATAGATTAGTTTAAGTAGTGTGAAAGTCTAGGGATCGATGACCTCTGCAGTTTGGTCCCTTAAGAACTCACACACATCTGAACATTTTTCGTCAACACTTGCATTACATACTGTTCCAAGTAAGAACTGAAGCAATTAAGAGAACAACAACTGAACTCAAGTAAGGCCAACATTGTACAGTAGTTGGTCTTGGCTAAAGTATTGACGGCCAATAGCCAATAGTGCTATCGACATATCGATAGTTTAAATATATTGATGGTCCTGACTATCAACAGTGCATAAACCTTTTTTGTCGTATGATTGAAAATCAAAATATTTTTCAGTTTCTCTAAAGAAGCAACTAGGTCACGAGTAATGTCATTTAGGTGATATGGGAAGTCTAGACCCTACTTTTTGCTACGTCCTTGGCAGAAGCTGAAATAATCAGTTAAAATTTATGCCAAGGCTGGGACTTGAACCCGCGTCTCCTGCTTTGTAGGGTAGTCTGTGCAGCTATGTCAGCCGCAGTACTACTTATTCATCATCGCTAAGTGGAACCACCCTGAGATAGATCATTTCTTTCAGTTTTAGCGTATTTTTTTGCGTATGGATTTTTTTTCTTTGGTTTATTGAAAAAATGAAGTCGTCAATCGCGTCTCTAGCTTGACGTCTCCCGTCCCCCAGCATAATTCAGGCGGTGACCAAAAATTATACGCTGAGGTATAATTATTACGAATTTCATCAGCATTTATTTTTTTATTTAAAAATTTAGATAAGGTTGATGGACATTAGGGGCTTCTCTTTCCCGTCGTGCTGTTATGGTTATAACAAAGTCTTTCGGGTGTCATGTCTTCTCCTTGCAGTGATTTACTGAGAAAACCTCTATTTAAAATATTTCAGCGTTGGTCTTACAATTTGATGACATGTGTAACTTGCCTTCTGAAGTCGCTACAATGAAAAACATATAAGGTCAACGAAAAATGTTTGTCGCTTCCTCGAAATAGCCCCACGGGTCACTTTGGAGCACTGTGTACGGTGCAGAATAATACCAGGTGGTCATTTGATCCTGCATGCTGAAGGAATTTTTGGTACTGAAGCGTTAGTGTTATTTGGCAGTCGGTTGTATAGAATAACGCAAGAAGGGGGAGGGGAGAGTCGACGTGACAGAATGCAAAAAAGAAGCCATCGTGTTTGTACGTGCCCAAGGCCACATCGTGAATGAAGTTGGCCAATTTGCTGCTGTATCAACGCGCCCTGTCCAACGCGTCTACAAGAGCCGGTGTACCACTCGCAGTCATGTAACAACCTGTACGAACAGTGTTCGAAAAGAAATCCAACTGGCAAGAGCGGGGATAATTGTCACGGCTTGTCAATGAAAGTCCGTTTTCTGTAAGTTTTCAGTGGATCAAACAACACAGAAACTGTACAGCACCTAACTTGAGACGTGTAGTGAGGTCAGACGCCATTTTGTCTCATCGTAAATGAGTAAGGCATCGGAAGTCCATTGAGGCCCTTATCTCGCAGTGTGCTTGTAAGGGGACACTTCGATGAAGATTTTAGAGTGACTTTGTACCATGGCTGGAAAGCTCTCGTTGGGGACACTTCCGTCATGCCAGATGAGGGCAACCCTGATCAGGGAGCAAATACACTGATCAGCAACTTACCTAATTCCCCGTATGTCCACCTATGGCACAGTTAACAGCAGTGATGCGTCGTGACATGGAAGCAATGAGGCTTTGGTAGGTCTCTGGAGGAAATTGGCACCACATCTGCACACGTAAGTCGCCCAATTCCTGTAAATTTCAGGGAGGGGGGCGATGAGCTCTGACACCATGTTCAATCACATCCCAGATGCGTTCGGTCGGATTCCAGATCTGGTGCGATGGGGGACCAACACATCGATTGGAACTCGTACTGTTCAAATGGTTCAAATGGCTCTGAGCACTATGGGACTCAACTGCTGTGGTCATAAGTCCCTTAGAACTTAGAACTACTTAAACCTAACTAACCTAAGGACAGCACACAACACCCAGCCATCACGAGGCAGAGAAAAACCCTGACCCCGAACTCGTACTGTGCTCCTCGAATAACTCCATCACACTAGTGGCCTTGTGACGTGCCACATTATCTTGTTGAAAAAAGCCACTGCCGTCCGTAACATGACGCACGTGGTCTGCAACCAGTGTACATACTCCTTGGGTGTCATGGTACCTTGCACGACCACCATCGCATCCATGGATGAACACGTAAATGTTCCCCAGAGCGTAGTGTAGCCGCCACCAGCTTGTCTCCATCCCGCAGTACAGGTGTCAAGGAGCTGTTCCCCAGGAGGACGACGGATTCGCACCCTCCCATCGGCATGATGAAGAAGGTATCGTGATTCATCAGACCATGCAATGCTCTGCCACTGCGGCAACGTGGCCATTTCAGTAGTAGTTGCGGTGTCGCTGTGTTAACATTGGCACATGCATAGGTCGTCGGCTGCAGAGGCTAATCATTAGGAGTGTTCGGTGCATTGTGTATTGAGAAACACTTCTACTCCGCCTGGTATTAAGGTCTGATTTGCCACATGTTGAAAGCACTCACCACAACGCTCCTCGAACACACGACAAATCGCGCAGTTTCCGAAATGCTCGTGCCGAACCTCCGGGCCATGACAACCCGCCCTCGGTCAAGCCTATAGATCGCGCGCCTTCCCCGTTCTACACGCGGATACCACGCTCAATGATACTACCTGTACCGTGCATGTGTCTGGTGGCAGTCATTCTAGCCAGGTGACGCTGTCATCGCCTAGGCGGGTTTATGTCGATGGCACACTACTGGCCATTAACATTGCTACACCAGGATGATGACGTGCTGCAGACGCGAAATTTAACAAACAGGAAGAAGATGCTGTGATATGCAAATGATCAGCTTTTCAGATCATTCACACAAGGCTGGCGCCGGTGGCGACACCTACAACGTGCTGACATGAGGAAATTTTCCAACCGATTTCTCATGCACAAACAGCAGTTGACCGGCGTTGCATGGTGAAACGTTGTTGTGATGCCTCGTGTAAGGAGGAGAAATGCGTACCATCACATTTCCGGCTTTGATAAAGGTCGGATTGTAGCCTATCACGATTGCGGCTTATCGTATCGCGACATTTCTGCTCGTGTTGGTCGAGATCCAGTGACTGTTAGCAGAAAATGGAATCGGTGGTTTCAGGAGGGTAATACGGAACGCCGTGCTAGATCCCAACGGCCTCGTATCACAAGCAGTCGAGATGACAGGCATCTTATCCACATGGCTGTAACGGATCGTGCAGCCACATCTCGATCCTTGACTCAACAGATGGGGACGTTTGCAAGACAACAACCATCTGCACGAACAGTTAGACGACGTTTGCAGCAGCATGGACTATCAGCTCGGGGAACATGGTTGCGGTTACCCTTGACGCTGCATCACAGACAGGAGCGCCTGCGATGGTGTACTCAACGACGAACCTGGGTGCACGAATGGCCAAACGTCATTTTTTGGATGAATCCAGGCTCTGTTTACGGCATCATGATCGTCGCATCCGTGATTGGCGACATCACGGTAGACGCACATTGGAAGAGTGTATTCGTCATCGCCATACTGGCGTATCACCTGGCGTGATGGTATGGGGTGCCATTGGTTACACGTCTCGGTCACCTCTTGTTCGCATTGACGGCACTTTGAACAGTGGACGTTACATTTCAGATGTGTTACGACCCGTGGCTCTACCCTTCATTCGATCCCTGAGAAACCCTACATTTCAGCAGGATAATGCACGACCGCATGCTGCAGGTCCTGTACGGGCCTTTCTGGATACAGAAAATGTTCGACTGCTGCCCTGGTCAGCACATTCTCCAGATCTCTCACCAACTAAAAACGTCTGGTCAATGGTGGCCGAGCAACTGGCTCGTCACAATACGCTAGTCACTATTC
Source organism: Schistocerca americana (assembly GCF_021461395.2). Lineage (NCBI taxonomy): Eukaryota > Metazoa > Arthropoda > Insecta > Orthoptera > Acrididae > Schistocerca > Schistocerca americana. The sequence continues at coordinate 335,905,751 of NC_060121.1, forward strand.
TTGATGAACTGCGGTATTGTGTTGAAGCTGCATGGGCAGCTGTACCTGTACACACAACCCAAGCTCTGTTTGACTCAATGCCCAGGCGTATCAAGGTCGTTATTACGGCCTGAGGTGGTTGTTCTGGGTATTGATTTCTCAGGATCTATGCACCCAAATTGCGTGAAAATGTAATCACATGTCAGTTCTGGTATAATATATCTGTCCAATGAATACCCGTTTATCATCTGCATTTCTTCTTGGTGTAGCAATTTTAATGACCAGTAAGGTATTTGGTGGCCATAATGTTCTGGCTGATCTGTTAACCTCAATTTGGCGTCGAATCTGTCGTACTATTTTCGACATAACGTATTGTCCCTGCGAGTGCGCAGGGGACAGCTCTATTGTGTTTCTCTCTGGAGAACGGAGTCTTTACTAAAAGAATGCAATGATTGTAATACCATCTCTTATCTAGAGAAATTATAGTGGACGCTATACCGATTTAGTCTCATTGGGGGGCTACTCTTGAGGCAACCATTGGAGTCTATGTTAATCTGCATTTTGTACGATGTTAATTGTCAGATTAATGATATTCTGCTCACGAACGAATGTAATAATTAGGTCAGTACACAAATTTATGTTAAAAGTTAAATTATATTTCTTATTCATTCAAAAGTGATTTACATGATGTTGTGGACGGCGATTACGGCTGAAGGACTTTCGGAAAATGACTTTTGGATGATCCTGGCGAATCTGCAGACGCGGTCAGTACATAGAGAAGAACATAAACCCGTGATTATAACTGTGAATTTCAACGCCACCCTTTATATCCGAGTTCCATTTGCGTATGCTCTGCACTTTTGCAGGCTCCGAAAGTTCTGTAAGTGAAATTGAAGAATAATTTCAGTTTTCAGGCGACCCAACAACATCTAACAGTTTTGCAGCTGAGCGACGAAATCTTCTGGACCTTCGCTGCGGCCTTAACTATTTTCAGGTTTCATTTACAATTTCTTCGAAGCTATACCAAACTGATGCTAAGTAAAAATTGAATGTAAATAAAACAAAAAACTAGCAATCACAAACTAAAATCAAAGATAATTTCAGACCTTTAATATGCTTTCGCCGATTCTAATAAAATGTAAGGGGTCCACTTGTACGTGGAGCCTGATTTTGTAAAATATTTAATGAAAAATGACATGAAATGGTTATCACATGTAGAAGAGATTGTCTCTTTGACACCACTGAACCAAAGATGTTGCCTGAGGGCAGAATCGATAGTACGTAGGGGCGCGCGGAGCGCTGAGTTAGTTGCTGTTGACTCTGTTAAAGGTAGGATGTAGGACTTAGTGGCTAGCTGTGATAATGTAGCTGTTGTCTTATGGACGCAGCATAATACAGTTTTGTAAGGTATGAAATTTTATATATCTAGTTTTAAGCATGCAGCGAGGCAATGTGGATTGTGCTAATTCTAACATTACCGATCCTTGAATGTAGGAACCAAGCATCTTTCATCAGATTTAATGTATAGATTGATTAGGTATGCCCAATTTGTAAAATTTTTGTGTATTTTGTAAACCTGATAGAAGGAAGTTAAATTTTGGAATTTATTTTGTCAAAAGATGTCACACCTTTTGTCATGTAACATTCCAAGTATTGTTAACTACGTCAGTAAGCGAGAATTGTAGAACAATTGAGAAGTTCACTGATTTGGAAGTTAATGTAAAATGTTTCATATTAGATTTTGTGAAGGAGAAACTTTATTTTTAATACAATTTTTGAACTAAAGAATTCGGTCTTAGCATACCCCCTTATCAGTGCCTCATCCTCTTCCATGTTGCGTTTGTTTAAATCCAATGAGTACTATTTTAAGGAAATGAGTTTTCAATCAGAGTCAGAAAAATATTAATGTGCCAGATTCAGAAAATTATTAATGTTTGTAACAGTTTCGATGCGGGTGGCATTGCACAGCGCTGAGCCAATACCCAAAATTATCACTGAACATCTGCAAGGTTAGTCATTTATCAACTAATCTATTGACATTATCTGTATGAAGCCATTTTGCGGCCGGCATTGCACTTCGCTGAGCCAAGACTGAATATTTGTCTGCCTACTATGGAGAGAACAGAATACTAAGATTACATCCTTTGCGACTCAACAGCTAAAAATAATGTATTTCATTGTTTATTTGCATAGGGAATTTTATCAATTTCTTGCACAGGGCCATAGAGATCGGTGCTCACAAGACTGAGTAAACTTCAGAGGGATTGATATCGATTTAGACATTACATAATAGTTTTCCAGATTAAGTGGTTTAATTTTTCTTTGGATCACAGTAAAGCTGGTTAAGCACACCATTTGCTCAACAACACAACACACAGTAAATTTGAATAACACAAAGACATATTTATTAAAGAGGGTTACAGTTCGTTCATAGTTTGGCGAACACACAGGTACCCCACAGCACCTCAAGTGGCCAGCTAAAGAGAACGATCTTAATCCCACAGAAACTGTCTGGAACTGCTCGGAACAGCGGGCGAAATTTGGCACTCAGCATCCCCGCAGTGTGGTTGCTCTTTGGTATCTAATCATCAATGAGTGGTTTCAGATGGATATGGCACACTTGAAGAACACTGTGGACACTGTTCTCCGCCAGATTGAGACTGGCTGGAGGCGGTGTTACTCGGTACTTGCGTGATGTCTTCTCAGCTGCCTTATTTTTTGTCCCGTGGGCTAACGTTGATAGCAGTGTGAGCAACTAAGCAAATGGAAAATAAAAAAGAAAGCATAATAGATGCATTTGGCACGTGGTTACTCATTTTCACACGTCTTTAATTCAACAGTCGGAACTTAGAGAATTGTCACCAAGGCTGAGGTAATCACAAGGCGCCGGCGGGTTTTTCAGAGTCACTTCTCTGTGTCTTATTACTACATAATAACACTAATCTCGAAAACCATCTCGTACTCTCCATCCTGCGCTCTGGTAATTGCTGTTACGTAATTATCCAGTAGCGCTCTTTAACGTCTGACACAGCACAATTTTTCTGACTGCTGACTTCCTTGTCTGCAATGGCAGGATGTGAAACAGAGATTCGCAGAAGTTTACAACACTGTCAGAAGTGACTGCTGACGGGATGTAATAGGTACGGAGCTTGAGAAGAAAAAGACCCTTTGGGAAACGTGAGCTATTTGTTTTTCATTGTGAATGGAGGCCAGTGACAGCTGGAACGTAGTGCGTTATCTTAGATGGAAAGTGATCCAGAGATACACACGCAAGTTGTAGATCCGAGGAAAACATTACCAGCCGCGAGTGTTTATGTTAACAATAAGGTGAAAATAAATTAGCTCTACAAAACAGTATCTCTCTCGCTCTCTCTCTCTCTCTCTCTCTCTCTGTCTCTCTCTCTCTCTCTCACACACACACACACACACACACACACACACACACACACTCTTATCTTACGCAAAGAACATAGTACGGACATACGGGGTGCTTCAGCATAAACGCCTCATCATAGAGTACTGGTTCCCAACCTTTCTTAGACCATTACCCTGAGTGCAATCAGACATTAGCTAGCACCCCCGCAGCCCCGGCACCCCTGCCCAACATTATCACCAACTTTAGCACCTAACTAAACTGTAGAATGAAAGACTTTTGTTGGAACAATTTTATTTTTAAAATGATGAAAGATGAAGATATTCAGTGTGTGTGTGTGTGTGTGTGTGTGTGTGTGTGTGTGTGTGTGTGTGTGCGCGCGTGTGTGTGTTAAAATTAATGACGAGGGAATTCGTGGTGCATCGCAAGTGGTACTCACACAACTCCTCCTCAGATAAGAAAGCTAACTATCCACAGTGCGGGTAGACACTTGTTAAAAAACGTACTTCTCCTTTATTACTCGTCTCCACTTTCTTGACGTGCACACTGCAACCCCTTTAAAATCGACCAAGTTCAGATGTGTTCACTACACTGACTGTCTGTAAATCACTTGACTGCTGCACTCCTTACTTCTGAAGTTGCAAAAATTCAACTACTTCAGGCCGTTCATGCTTTGTGTCTAACCACACTAATAATAACAATAATAATAACAAGACCGAGTACAGCACCATACTAGCCCCTATGTTGTTACTGCTGTGTTGTGCTGTCAATCAATTCATTTATCTGTTTCGAAGCGAGTAATGAAGCAATTTCTGGACTACTGCAGGTACTATCTACAACTTGGAGAACACCTTTCTTGAGATATTTAGCATTTATTACGTATATGTCTCATTTTTATCATCAGCGATGTACGGGTCAAAGCACAAAATCTGTGTAGTGGGTGAGCTATGTGAAGAGGCTTTAACCTCCACTTCGTTAATGCTATTAATGGAGAAAAAGTAGTTAATGATAACTTATACAAACAATATTAATGTCGTAAGACATTGTGATAATAGTAAATATATTTTGAAAATAACAGACTGAAACATAATCGCATCGTTTGGTTTTTTTACTCCTCAGAAAATTTCGTTTTACCCCACAGGGGATAGTTACCTCCAGGTTGGGAACCACTGTCGTAGAGAATACCTGCAGAGACTAAGTGTAGATAGGAACCCACGTCGAGAAATTCCACCACTAACGATATGGAGATGAAGCTTCAGTTGCGTAAACAAGGTCTTCTGTTCTAACTTTCTTTCTCTTCATCTCGGAGTAGCACTTGCAATCTACGCCCTCAATTATTTGCTGGGTGTTTTCCAGTCTCTTTCTTCCTCTACAGTTTCCGCCCTCTGTAGCTCCCTCTAGTACCATGGAAGTTATTCCCTGACGTCTTAACAGACGTCCTACCCTCGTGCCCCTTCTCCTTATCAGTGTTTTCCACATGTTCCTTTCCTCTCCGATTCAGCACATAACCTCCTCATTCCTTACCTTATTAGTATATCTAATTTTCAACATTCGTCTGCAGCACTACATCTCAAATGCTTCGATTCTCTTATGTTCCTGTCTTCCCACAATCCATGTTTCACTATCATACATGCTGTGCTCTGAACGTACGTTCTCATAAATTTCTTCCTCAGATTAAGGCCTATGTTTCATACTTGTAGACTTCTTTTGGCCGGGAATGCCCCTTTTGCCAGTGCTAGTCGACTTTTCATGTTCTTGCTCCGTCCGTCATGGTAGGTAGTAGAATTCCTAGGTAGTAGAATTCCTTAACTTCATCTACTTCGTGATCAACAATCCTGATGTTAAGTTTCTCGCTATTCTCATGTCTGATACTTCTCATTACTTTCGTCTTTCTTCGATTTACTCTCATTCCATACTCTGTACTCATTAGACTATCCATCCCAGTCAGCAGATCCTGCAGTTCTTCTTCACTTTGACTCAGGATAGCCAAGGCACCAATTTCCACTCTTTTGCAGAAAGTTAATGTCTATAATGATTACTTCGGACGAGACGTGAGACGCTAATCGACGGTTCTAGGGTATTTAAAAGTGACGGTAAAGATTTTCCTGGACTGTAAGAACGCGTATTTTTTATTTTTATTTTATTTCTCTTTTTTTCTTACAGCAGCGTTCAACTGTCCACCGAAGAAATGTCTTTCGTCGAGCCCCGACAACAATAAGTCTTGTTGGAAAACAGACATGCCGACCAGAACGTGTCCGCCGGTCAGTTGTTGTTTCACAATAGGGTCCTGGAGATAACTATTTTCCCGTAGGAGGCTGAGAAACAAGGTTGGATTTTTCTAAGAAAGGGAATGCTGAGTTGACTGTGTGTAAAGACACTGTTGTAGCCTGAAAACACATTCAGGGTTCCGTCTCCTCTTTCCATCACCTGATGTGGGCCGAACTCCGGTATATCGGGGCTTGACGTGCCTTGGCTGATCACCATCTACTCGTAACATCACATTAAAAAAATGGTTCAAATGGCTCTGAGCACTATGGGGCTCAACTGCTGAGGTCATTAGTCCCCTAGAACTTAGAACCAGTTAAACCTAACTAACCGAAGGACATCACAAACATCCATGCCCGAGGCAGGATTCGAACCTGCGACCGTAGCGGTCCTGCGGTTCCAGTCTGCAGCGCCTTTAACCGCACGGCCACTTCGGCCGGCAACATCACATATGTATGACCTTGCAAGTTCTGGAATACGAAGGGATGTGTGAAACCATGACCGGAGGCCACTTGCGTGTGAAAGTGATCGATGTGATCACGCAGGCATGCATTACAATCTAGTAGGTTTCTGAAACCACTTGTGAGAGATGGACTCTTTCTGGTCGGCGCCTACATTATCCAGCAATATTTATCACGGAGCTCTGTTTCCTCCTGGGAATACGGTGCATCGCATCTGAAAACTAATCATTATTTCATCGATGAAAGGCAGACTTCTCTTTGGTGTGCCAAATAAGTTCAGATTAAGAAAAACCGTGTGATTTAAGTTCAAAAGTCTGTTCCGGATCTTTAACATCCTCGATTCGTCGATTAGCAGATTACCGATCAGCCCAAATAAACGTAATGGACATTAATTTTCTGCAAAATAGTGTGGTAACAGTGTTTGTAACACGTTTTGAATATTATTGTCTTGTTCAGTTATCAATTTCATTTAATTATATGGAAAATACGTGCTGTTGCACATCTCGACAGTTGTTCTTATAACTGCCTGACAAATCTAAAACTGATTGTTCATTCCTTGCATCATGCTTTGAGCCAGGTGACAGACTTCATTACTACGACATATTGTGTTGATAACGGAATTAATGCACTATCTTTAATTCTGTTTGTTAGGTAAATTAGAACCTTACAGTAAATAAATTACTACTAGCGCAACATGTGGTAAAGTTTGTGAAAATAGTAACTCCAAGAAAGATGAAAATGACTGAAGTGAACTTATACCGGAGTATATACATACACTGAAGCGCCAAAGAAACTGGTATAGCAATGCGTATTCGAATAAAGAGATAGGCAGACTACGGTACTGCCGTCGGCAACGCCTATATAAGACAAGCTTCTGATGCAGTTGTTAGATAGGTTACTGCTGCTACAACATGTAACTGAGTGGTGTTACAGTCAGAGCACGAACGATGGGATACGGCATCTCTGAGGTAACGATGAAGTGGGGATTTTCCCGTACGACCATTTCGCGAGTGTACCGTGAATATTAGGAATCGGCTATCACATCAGATCTCCGAAATCACTGCGGCCGGAAACAGATCCCGAAAGAACGGGACCAACGACGATTGAAGAGAATCGTTCACCGTGACGAAGTGCAACTCTACCGCAAATTTCTGCAGACTTCAATGCTGGGCCGTCAGCGTGCGAACCATTCAACGAAACATCATCGATATTGGCTTTCGGAGTCGAAGGCACGCTAGTGTACCCTTGATGACTGCACAACACAGAGCTTTACTCCTCGCCTGGACCCGTCAACAAAAATGGTTCAAATGGCTCTGAGCACTATGCGACTTAACTTCTGAGGTCATCAGTCGCTTAGAACTTAGAACTACTTAAACCTTACTAACCTAAGGACACCACACACATCCATGCCCGAGGCAGGATTCGAACCTGCGACCGTAGCGGTCGCTCGGTTCCAGACTGTAGCGCCTAGAACCGCACGGCCACTCCGGCCGGCGACCCGTCAACACTGACATTGGACTGTTGATGACTGGAAACATGTCGCCTGGTCGGACGAGTCTCGTTTCAAATTGTATCGAACGGATAAACGTGTACGGGGATGGAGACAATCTCATGAATCCATGGACCCTGCATGTCAGCAGAAGACTGTTCAAGCTGCTGGAGGCTCTGAAATAGTGTGGGGGGAATGCAACTGAAGCGATGTGGGACCCCTGGTACGTCCAGATAAGACTCTGACAGTTGACACTTACGTAAACATCCTGTCTGATCACCTGCATCCATTCACGTCCATTATGCTTTCCGACGAACTTGAGCAATTCCAGCAGGACAATGCGACATCACACACGTCCAGAATTTAGGGTGCAGCCAACTGCAGGTGGTGGCTCACGTCGGTACCAATGATATGTGTCACTCTGGATCAGAAGAGATTGTCTCTGGTTTCGAGCGGCTAACAGAAGTGGTAAAGGCTGCCAGTCTTGCTTGCAAGATGAAAGCAGAGCTGACCATTTGCAGCATAGTCAACAGGACCGATTGCGGACCTGTGGTACAGAGTCGAGTGGAGGGTCTGAATCAGAGGCTCAGACGGTTCTGCAACCATTTAGGCTGCATATTCCGCGACTTGCGCCAAAGGGTGGTTGGGTTTCGGGTTCCGCTGAATAGGTCAGGTGTCCACTATACGCAGGAGGCGGATACACGGGTAGCAGGGACTGTGTGGCGTGGACTGGACGGTTTTTAAGGTTAGAGGGTTTCGGGAAAACAAGAAGGGTTTCAGTCACAAGGGGTGCAAGCTGAACACAGGAAAAGCGTAGATACGGGAATCACTGGTATAACAGTTGTAAATTGTCGTAGCTGTGTTGGGAAAATACCAGAGCTCCAAGCGCTAATACATAGCACTGATGCTCAGATCGTTATAGACACTGAAAGCTGGCTAAAGCCGGATATAAGCTCAGTCGAAATTTTTGCGAAGAACCTAACGGTGTTCCGAAAGGATAGGCTAAATACGCTTGGCGGAGACGTGTTTGTTGCTGTCAGAAGTAGTTTAACTTGTCGCGAAATTGAAGTAGATACTTCCTGTCAGTTAGTATGGGCAGAGGTCAATGTTGGCAACCGGAATAAAATAATAATTGGATCCTTTTACCGACCTTCCAATTCAAATGATAGGGTTGCTGAAAGGTTCAAAGAAAACCTGAGTTCGATTTCAAACACGTACCCGACACATACCATAATAGTTGGTGGTGACTTTAATTTACCCTCGATATGTTGACGAAAATACGTGTTTAATTCCGGAGGTACGCATAAAATATCATCCGAAATTGTGCTAAACGCATTATCTGAAAATTATATCGAGCTCATGAGCCCACGCGAATAGTAAACGCTCGTGAAAACACACTTGACCTCTTAGCAACTAATAATCCTGAGTTAATAACGAGCGTCAAAACGGTTCAGGGATTAGTGAACACAGAGCTGTCGTAGCAAGATTGAATATTGTAATCCCCAAATCCTCGAAAAATAAGCGAAAAATACAGCTATTCAAAAAAGCAGATAAAAATTCGCTTGACGCCTTCCTGAGAGACAATCTCCACTCATTCCAAATTAATAATGTAAGTGTAGACCAGATGTGGCTTAAATTCAAAGACATCGTATCGGCAGCAATTGAGAGATTTATACCAAATAAATTAACAAACGACGGAGCTGATCCTCCTTGGTACACAAAACGGATTAGAGCACTGTTGCAGGAACAACGAAACAAACATGCCAAATTTAAACAGACGCAAAATCACTCAGATTGGCGATCTTTTACAGAAGCTCGAAATTTAGCGCGGACTTCAATGCGAGATGCCTGTAACAGCTTCCGCAACGAAACTTTGCCTCAAAACCTAGCAGAAAATCCAAAGAGATTCTGGTCGTATGTGAAGTATGTTAGCGGCAAGAAACAATCAATGCCTTCTCTGCACGATAGCAATGGAGACACTATCGAAGACAGTGCTGCCAAAGCAGAGTTACTAAACACAGACTTCCGAAATGCCTTCACAAAAGAAGACGAAGTAAATATTCCAGAATTCGAATCGAGAACAGCTGCCAACATGAGTAACGTAGAAGTAAATATCTTCGGAGTAGTGAAGCAACTTAAATCACTTAATAAAAGCAAGTCTTCTGGTCCAGACTGTATACCAATTAGGTTCCTTTCGGAGTATGCTGATGCATTAGCTCCATACGTAACAATCATACACAACCGTTCGCTTGACGAAAGATCCGTACCCAAAGACTGGAAAGTTGCACAGGTCACACCAATATTCAAGAAAGGTGGTAGGAGTAATCCACTAAATTTCAGGCCCATATCGTTAACGTGGATATGCAGCGGGATTTTAGAATATATATTGTGTTCGAACATAATGAATTACCTCGAACAAAACGGTCTATTGACACACAGTCGACATGGGTTTAGAAAACATCGTTCTTGTGAAACACAACTAGCTCTCTATTCACATGAAGTGCTGAGTGCTATTGACAAGGAATTTCAGATCGATTCCGTGTTTCTGGATTTCCGGAAGACTTTTGACACTGTACCACACAAGCGGCTTGTAGTGAAATTGCGTGTTTGTGGAATACCGTCTCAGTCATGTGACTGGATCTGTTATTTCCTGTCAGAGAGGTCACAGTTCGTAGTAATTGACGGAAAGTCATCGAGTAAACCAGAAGTGATTTCTGGCGTTCCCCAAGGTAGTGTTATAGACCCTTTGCTGTTCCGTATCTATATAAACGATTTGGGAGACAATCTGAGCAGCCGTCTTCGGTTGTGTGCAGATGACGCTGTCGTTTATCGACTAATAAAGTCATCAGAAGATCAAAAGAAACTGCAAAACGATGTAGAAGAAATATCGGAATGGTGCGAAAAGTAGCAGTTGAGCTTAAATAACGAAAAGTGTGAGGTCATCCACATGAGTACTAAAAGGAACGCGGTAAACTCCGGTTACACGATAAATCAGTCTAATCTAAAAGCCGTAAATTCAACTAAATACCTAGGAATTACAATTACGAACAATCTGAATTGGAACACATAGAAAATTTTGTTGGGAAGGCTAACCCAAGACTGCGTTTTATTGGCACGTCACTTAGAAAATGTAACAGACCTACGAAGGAGACTGCCTACACTACGCTTGTCCGTCCGCTTTCAGAATACCGTTGCGCGGTGTGGGATCCTTACCAGATAGGACTGACGGAGTACACCGAATAAGTTCAAAGAAAGGCAGCACGTTTTGTATTATCGCGAAATATGTGAGAGAGTGTCACAGAAGTGACACAGGATTTGGGATGGACATCATTAAAACAAAGGCGTTTTTCGTTGCGACGGAATCTTCTCACGAAATTCCAATCACCAACTTTCTCCTCCGAATGCGAAAATATTTTGTTGACACCGACTTACATAGGGAGGAACGATCACCAAGATAAAATAAGGGAAATCAGAGCTCGTACGGAAAGATATAGGTGTTTACTCTTTCCACGCGATATACGAGATTGGAATAATAGAGGACTGTGAAGGTGGTTCAATGAACCCTCTGCCAGGCACTTGAATGTGATTTGCAGAGTATCCATGTAGATGTAGATGTAGAATTGCTGCAGAGTGGCACCAGGAACACTCTTCTGAGTTTAAATACTTCTACTAGCCACCAAACTCCCCAGACATGAATACTATTGAGCATATCTGGGATGCCTTACAAAGTGCTGTTCAGAAGATATTTCTACCCTTTCGTACTCCTACGGATTTATGGACAGCCCTGCAGGATTTATGGTGTCATTTCCCTCCAGCACTACTTCAGACATTTGTCGGCTCCATGCCACGTCGTGTTGCGGTACTTCTGCCTGCTCGGCATATTAGGCCCTCCGGTGTAAAACTATACACAAGTAGGAACTGTGTTGTGCTACGATTATCGCGGCACAGTTGATGTCCTACTCCACTCAGCAGTGGGTGCCAAAGTTGTCTGCAGTTTTCTCTCTATTGGGAGAGGGTGCTACAATTATCAAAGGACGCCACAGGTGGCACGATAGGTGTCCGCGAGCTGGTGACTGGAGTGGGAATGATGGTGTTCGTGGTCTGTCCTGAAGTAGCTGACCGAGTAGATCACCGAAAGTGGTGAAACTTGCATAGGAACGTACAGTAATACAACCTTGGTTCGCTGGAGGGCAACAAGCTTTTTTACGTCGTTTTATTATTGGCTGACGTAAATTTTTCAAGAATCTGGTGACAAATATTTGTTCTTTATTATTACTTTGTATATGTATTCCACTATTTAAAATGCATTGTAAGCATGTTGCTCATATTCTGCTTAATTTGTTGTTCAGATCCGTAATATTAAGTGATCTAAATGATTACAGAATTTATTTTTGTTTCGTAGAAAACATAACCTGGTTTGGCTGCATGGTGTTCTGTGGACTCATGCGTATCTCGTTCTGCTTAAAAATCCGTGTATGCACTGCACAATTGAACTGCACTGTAAGTATACTATTTGTATTCTGTTCGTTTTATGTTCAAATGCATGTTTCGTCCTTTTCGTATTTAAGGGAAAACTCCATGTTACCAGTTTTGACAGAGTCGGTATGCAACTTTATTAGAGCTCAATATGAAATTAGTATGGAACTCTACCTTGACTGGTATTGTTTATTTTCTCGTCTTATGCACTTTTCAAGTTGCCCCCTATTGCTTTGAAACTGTAAGGGGTTATCCGCCACGTTATAGCAAACTATAACAATATGCTCCACGTTGCAATCATTGTCCTCCATGTTACAGTAAAACCGTAACAAATTGCTCTCGTATCTCCATTACGATGAAACTGCACCAAATTGTCCGATGACACACCAAAACTGTAAGAAGTTACCGTCCTGCTTACAGAAAAAATGTAACAAATTGCCCTCTCTGACATATAAAATTTCTGGAAAATGCAAGTTGTTATCATTGACATTGTTACGTAATAACTAATCAATATCATTCTTAATTCATCCATTGTCTTATCACTATTATTAGTGTTAATATCATTATTGAAAATCATTATTTCTATTAATAACGCAAATTACTGTTGTTGTTGTTTTTTATAACTTTTTTGTGTGTGTAGTCCATCTACTCAGGCTAAGTAAGCCATAAACAAATATCGAAAAACAGATGGGCCCCTCCGGTGCACTGAGTGAAAAATGTTCGTTAAGTAGATCGTTGAGAGTCACAAAATTGATTTTGTTGTAATAGAAATCAACTATTATAAAGTCTTCACAAACTAATTGCAGAGTTGAAGTTGGATCTCAATTAAAAGATAGGAAACCTGGCAAGAAGTAAACAGAATTATTCTTGCAAAGACACTCGGACACTACACAAAGAATTTCAGTCACATTGCCTCCGTTAAGATATAGCGTTATCGATAAAACACCAAGAAGGGAGCGTGTACCATACGTTGTGACATCAAGAGCTTGCAAAACAATCAAAAGAAAGACGTACAATAACAGCTGGCTTATATGCTAAACCGAACGATGAATAAAGAAGAGACTAACATTCACACTTGACAGCGTCGTGTGATAACGTTGACAAGCTAAGAAGTCAAAAACTGGCAAGACAACGGCATCTGAGACATGGAATAAATTAAACATTTTGGGATAAAACCTAATTCAAAGCTTCCGCAGGTACTCCCGTTTTGAAATCGTTCCTGCATGGCGAACAAACGCCGATTACATACCTTTGGAGGTCTCTTTGAGCCATCTCTGATGCTTACTTTGATAAGTAGGAGTTCACAGTGGAGCGAGTCCGCTACGTGGAATGTGACGATAATTAAAATTTCGAGAGGCTCAGTGCCAGGTGCTAGCTAATCTTTCAATTGGATACCACTTCAGCTACTTTCATGTATCTGATATCTACCGGTTATCAAACGAGAGAAAATAGACATAAATTTTAACGTGGTATTTGCACCAAGAGTCGTTGCTGGTGATTTCCCACGCTGTGGGCAAATTAAGCCTATGTTCAACGTAACTGAAAATGTTCGTGGTCCTACCGAAATTCAGTTCCACAAATATGTCGGTTTCCACCCACGCACTTCACCGCTAAACCACCGGGCCAACTATGAAATTTGTAACGTTAATAAGTCACGGCTGTAAAATACTAACGCGAATTCTTTACAGACGAATGGAAAAACTGGTAGAAGCCGACCTCGGGGAAGATCAGTTTGGATTCCGTAGAAATATTGGAACACGTGAGGCAATACTGACCCTACGACTTATCTTAGAAGCTATATTAAGAAAAGGCAAACCTACGTTTATGGAATTTGTAGACTTAGAGAAAGCTTTTGACAATGTTGACTGGAATACTCTCTTTCAAATTCTGAAGGTGGCAGGGGCAAAACACAGGGAGCGAAAGGCTATTTACAATTTGTCCAGAAACCAGATGGCAGTTACAAGAGTCGAGGGGCATGAAAGGGAAGCAGTGGTTGGGAAGAGAGTGAGACAGGGTTGTAGCCTCTCGCCAGTGTCGTTCAATCTGTATATTGAGCAAGCAGTAAAGGAAACAAAAGAAAAATTCGGAGTAGGTATTAAAATCCATGGAGAAGAAATAAAAACTTTAAGGTTCGCCGATGACATTGTAATTATGTCAGAGACAGCAAAGGACTTGGAAGAGCAGTTGAATGGAATGGACAGTGTCTTGAAAGGAGGGTACAAGATGAACATCAACAAAAGCGAAACGAGGATGATGAAATGTAGTCGAATTAAATCCGGTGATGCTGAGGGAATTAGATTAGGAAATGAGACACTTACAGTAGTAAAGGAGTTTTGCTATTTTGGGAGCAAAATAACTGATGATGGTCGAAGCAAAGACGATATAAAATGTAGACTGGCAATGGCAAGGAAAGCGTTTGTGAAGAGAAATTTGTTAACGTCGAGTATAGATTTAAGTGTCAGAAAGTCGTCTCTGAAAGTGTTTGTATGGAGCGCAGCCATGCATGGAAGTGAAACATGGACGATAAACAGTTTGGACAGGAAGAGAATAGAAGCTTTCGAAATGTGGTGCTACAGAAGAATGCTGAAGATTAGATTGGTAGATCACATAACTAATGAGGAGGTATTGAATAGAATTGGGGAGAAGAGGAGTTTGTGGCACAACTTGACTAGAAGAAGAGATCGGTTGGTAGGACATGTCCTGAAGCACCAAGGGATCACCAATTTAGTATTGGAGAGCAGCGTGGAGGGAGACCTAGAGATGAATACACTAAGCATATTCAGAAGGATGTAGGCTGCAGTACGTACTGGGAGATGAAGCAGCTTACACAGGATAGAGTAGCATGGAGAGCTGCATCAAACCAGTCTCAGGACTGAAGACCACCACAACAACAGCAGATATTGAAATAACAAGGATGTTTCACACTTTGTTTTACTTCTACATCTGCATCTATATCTATACCTCGCAAACCACTATGATGTGAGTGGCAGAGGGTATATAACCTTATACCAGTTACTTGGGCTTTTTCCAATTTTATTCAGTTATGGAACACTGGAAGAATGATTGCTTCAGTTCTCTTGTGAGAGCTGCAGTTAGTCCAATCTTGTCTTCACGAACCGTACGGAAGCGATACATAGGAGTGTTTACATTGAACAGCCAAAGAAACTAGTACACCTGCCAAATATCGTGTAGAGCCACCACGAGCACGCAGAAGTGCCGCAACACGACTTGGCATGGACTTGAGTGCTGACTGAAGTACTGCTAGAGGAAACTTATGAACAGCACGTATATGCTCACTAACGTCCATGTTTGGGGGTTTTGGTGACCAGCGGAAGCGTTTAAACTCAGAAGAGTGGCCCTGGAGCAATTCCGTAGCAATTCGGGACGTGTGGGGTGTCGCATTGTCCTGCTGGAATTGCCCAATTCCGTCGGAATGCACAATCAACATGAAAGGATGCAGCTGATCAGACAGGATGTTTACGTACGTGTCACCTGCCCAAGTCGTATCTAGACGTATCAGGGGTCAGACATCTTTCCAACTGCACACGCCCCACACCATTACAGATCCTCCACCAGCTTCATAATTCCCCTGTTGACATACAGGGTCCAGGGATTCATGAGGTTGTCTCCACACCTGCACACGTCCATCCGCTCGACACAATTTGAAACGAGACTCGTCCGACCACCCAGCATGTTTCCAGTCAACAGTCCAATGTCGGTGTTGAAAGGCCCAGGCGAGGCGTAAAGCTTTGTGTCGTGCAGTCATCAAGGATACACGAATGGGCTTTCGGCTGTGAAAGCTCATATCGATGATGTTTCGTTGAATGGTTCGCACGCTGACACTTGTTGATGGCCCAGCACTGAAATCTGCAGCAATTTGCGGAAGAGTTGCACGTCTGTCACGCTGAACGATTCTCTTCAGTCGTCATTGGTCCCGTTCTTGCACGATCCTTTTCCGGCCGCAGCGATGTCGGAGATTTGATGTTTTACCGGATTCCTAATATTCACTGTGCACTCGTTAAATGGTCGTACGGGAAAATCTCCACTTCCCACTTCATCGCTATCTCAGAGACGCTATCTCACATCGCTCGAGCGCCGACTATAACACCACCTTTAATTTCACTTAGCCGCGCGGGGTAGCCGTGCGGTCTCGGGCGTCTTGTCAGGGTTCTCCACCACCGTCGGAGGCTCGAGTCCGGGCATGGGTGATGCGTAAGCCCAGGGACCGATGACAGCAGCAGTTTGATACTACAGTGCTTATCACAAATTTCCAAATTTTAAATTCACCATTGTAGCAGCAGTAACCGATCTAACAACTGCGCCAGACTCTTTCTGTCTTACACAGGCGTTGCCGACCGCAGCGCCGCATTCTCCCTGTTTACATAACGCAGTATTTGAATACGTATGTCTATATTAGTTTCATTGCTTGTAGAAACTTTCTAAATAGGATTTCACGTGATAGTTACTTAAAATATCTGCATGTTTGGTTTCTTCAATACTCCCGTGACACTCCCCGGCGGGTCTAACAAACCTGTAATCATACCCCCTGTTAATAATATCTGGTATGGGGCCCACACACTTGAACAATATTTTAGATTGGATCGAACGAGTATTTTGAAATCAATCTCCGATGTATATTGATGGCAATGGCCTAGTATCCGGCCAATGATGATTATGTTTGGTTTGTGGGGCGCTCACCGCCCGTACAAAGTCCCAGTTGTTACACAGTCCAATTTTTTCACAGTGCACTCTAGCCACTGCCACAAATGTTGATGATGAGGATGATGAAATGATGAGGACAGCTCAAACACTCAGTCCCCGGGAGGAGTAAAACCCCCAACCCGGCCGGGAATCGAACCCGGGACCTCATCCCGCCAATGAAATGTAGTCTGAGCCTACATGAACATTCCAGTTCACATACGTACAAGTTTATTAAACCCAGGAATTTTTGTGAGTTGGCCGATTTCAGTTGTGACACATCGATGCTGTAGTCAAACGATACTACATCTTTTGCTTTTAGAAGTGCAAAATGTTACGTTTATCAAAATCTGAAGTAAGTTACCAAACTTTGCACCACTATCGAAACCAACACAAACGTGCAAAATGGTCTGTGGAATATGAAACTAACTAACCTAGCTAACTGATAAAGATCTGACAGAATATTTGTGTAGTTTTTTCCAGACAGTACTTCATTATGAATAGCTGCATCATTTGCGAAAAATATGTTACTATTAATATCGTCAGCAAGGACATTAATACACTCTAAGGAAAAAACAGAAAAAGCACCGCAAAGGAATTATCCTAATGGAACGGAAATCGATAGATGTGATGTACATGTGCAGACAAAAAACGATCACAATTTCAAAAGTGGATTATTTATTCAAGAGAAAGAGCTTCACAAATTGAGCAAGTCAATAACCCGGTGGTCTATCTCCGGTCCTTTTGCGAGCAGCTATTCGGCTTGGCATTGATTGACTGAGTTGCTGGATATGCTCCTGAGGAACATCGCATCAAATACTGTCCAATCGGCACTTTAGATCGTCAAAATTCCGAGTGAGGGCCCTGCCCATAGTGTTCCAAATGTTCTTAGTCGGGGAGAGATCTGGAGACCTTGGTTTGGCAAGGTCTCCAGGCATTATCATCCTGAAATGCAAACCCAGAGTGGCTTCCCATAAAGGGCAACAAAATGGAGCGCAGATTATCGTCGAGCTACCGCTGTATGCGTGCCGCGGATGACAACCAAAGGGATCCTCCTACGAAAAGAAGGAACACTCCAGACCATGAATCCTAGTTTCCGCGCCGTATGGTAGACGGCAGTCAGAGATTTGTATCCCATAGCTGTCCGGGGCCTTTCAAGACTCGTCGCCGCAGGCCATCGGGACTCATTTGAAAGCTTCAGTGAGAGTACAGGCCGAAGGTGGATCAACACGTTGTTGATGTGCTCAGTTTATTATTCTCTTTCTCTCGAATAAATCATCCAATTTTTCTGAAATTGTAATCATCTGTTTGTCTGCACATGTGCATCCCATCGATCGATTTCCATCCTATACGAATAATTAATTCATGGTGTGTCTTTTTTGTGTTTGGCTGGATATAAAATGAACAGCAAGAGTCCTAAAAACTTCCATGGGGCAGACCCGAAGTTATTTCTAAAACTGTCGCACATTCTCCATCCAAGATACTGACAGATCCTCAATCCAGTCACAAATTTGATGTGACATGCCCATATTATCATACTTTCGATGATAAGTATATCTGTGACACGGAGTCAAATGCCGTTCGCAAGACAAAAAACATTGTATTTTTCTTGCTGCCTTGATTCATGGTTTTGGATGTCATGCGACGAAAGCGCGTGTTGGGTTTCCCATGATCGATGCTTTCGGAGTCCATGTTTGTTAGTACGACATACCTCATTGCATTTGAGCGTACAATATGTTCTAAGTTTGTACAACAAATGTATGCAAAAAGTATTGGACGGCAGTTTTGTAGATCACTTTTGCTGCCCTTTTTCTGGATGGGTGAGACTCTTGCGTTCTTAAAACCACTGAGTACAGATTTTTTATTAGATTGATCTACAACAAATTACGGTTAAATGCGTCTGATAGTGATTCCATCTGGACCAGGAACATAGTTCAGTTTTAACGATTTCAGCTGTTTCTGAACGACACTGAGACTAATATCTATGTTACTCATCGATGAATGTCTGGGCACTAACAGTCTTTACATACGACCATAATTTCTTCGGGTTTTGTTGGAGATCTCTCGACAATATTCCGCAACGGTTGTCGTTGAGGGCTTTACAGCCAAACGCATTTTATTCTGCATCTCTACAGTCCGATGCTTTGTGTTATACCTATTACGGAGTAGTCTTGTTTCTTCACAGTGACTATGTACCATGGAGGGTTCTATCATGAACTGATAGTACGTACAGGGTGACTATTATTGGTATGTGAAATAAAATCGTCATAACTTCTGAACGGTTTTCGTTAAGACGTTAAAACTGTCCTGTTGGCCGCGGGGCATGTTGGGAATTAGTATGCTCATGGTTTGGTTTAACCCACTTTCATTTGGATGGGTTCGTCAATAAGCAAAACTGGCGCATTTGGGGGACTGAGAATCCACATTTCGCCATCGAGAAATCTCTTCACCCTCAACCGGTGACTCAATGGTGTGCAATGTCCAATCACTGAATAATCGGTGCGATATTCCTTGATGGCACGGCGACTACCGAACGGTTCGTGAAGGTATTGGAAGATGATGTCATTCCCATTATCCAAAGTGACTCTAATTTCGACCAGATGTAGTTCATGGTAGACGGAGCTCGTCTCAATCGAAGCAAGAGAGTGACCGCATTCTGGTTCTGCAGAACCCAGAGACCACTGTCATGGGCCTCGATTGGCCGCCATTTTCTCTGGATCTGAGCATATGCTACTCCTACATTAAAGACAAGGCGTACAGCAGTAAATCCAAAACCATTTCTGAGATAAAAACAGCCATTCAAGAGGTCATCGACAGCATCGATGTTCCGACAGTTCAGCGGGTCATGCAGAATTTCGTTATTCGTCTGCGCTATATCATCACCAGTGATGGCAGGCATATCGAACATGTCACAGCCTAAATCAATAGATCTGAAGCGACGTTTAAATTTTGAATAAAGTGTATCCAAGCCGTAGTTTGTAACTAATTTATGTTGTTTTTGCCATATAATTCAATAATTGTCACCCTATGTCTATACGGTACATGTTCAACTATGCTTTTAAACGTGAGCCCTACGTCCTCTACATGTTCCTATCTTGAGCCGAAAGTTCCAATTTCCTCATTGAGATATGATACTACTGCCTCTTTATCTAGTTTAATAAACACGTAAATCTTTCTACTTATTTTAGTTGCCCTTGGTACTTTGGTAATCATTGTTGCTACAGTTCTCATGATTACTGACACAAGTTTCAATGTGCACAACCTCAAAGAAATTCGGGGTGCTTGTTAACATTACATCTAATATGTATTTCCGTCGTGAGTGGAATTCCGAATAGTATGTTGTAGATAGTTTTCAGAGAACGCATTAATTACGTTTCGCAGAATGTCTTGTCACGCCCACCACTAACTAAACAGTAATTATCCCAACTGATTGTTGGATAGTTGAAATCTCCTCCGATGATTCCAGTATGGCTGGGGAACATACTAGCCAGTGAAATTGGGTTTTCTCCAAAGGTTTTGGTAACATCAGGTTTCGAGTCTAATAGTCGATAAAAGAATCGAATTAAAGTTTATGCTCACCCCCGATACTGAGCTCTCCCCAAACAGTCTAGCATACATCTTCTTTTTTTTACCTTGGTGGATTTGAATTTCTTGTCTACTGAGACAAATACTTTATCTGCTTTTGCCATTAGCCTATCCTTTCGATACATGCTTAAATTTTCCCAAAAGTCTTACAGCTGTCAATTTCAGGTTTTAACTATATTTCTTTACCTATTATTATGTGAAATTCATTTGTTTATAGGAGCTGTTCAAACTCAGCCACTTTTGTTGCGAATTCCTCGTCCGTTAACCACTACAATTTTAATACTCGTCTTTGGAGGGGAGGGGGGCTTTCATCGTACCTTACACTTCTACGTCTCCTATAGCTATCGTTGATCGTCATCTGCACAAAATGGAGTGTCGTCTTATCTACAGAAAAAAGGAACCTTGTCACCACCGTCTGTGTTGTACCCTCTGATGCACAGTGCACTCATGACCAGCTTATGGGAACTCTACAGTTGTCAATCCTATGATGCAAGTCTAGGAAGTCGCGGCCTAGCTTTCTTCAGAATGTTTGCAGTCTCTGGTTGAAGCACTCCACACGACTCAGAACCAAGGTGCCATTATCAGTTCAAATGGTTCGAATGGCTCTGAGCACCATGGGACTAAACATCTGTGGTCATGAGTCCCCTAGAATTTAGAATTACTTAAACCTAACTAACCTAAGGCCATCACACACATCCATGCCCGAGGCAGGATTCGAACCTGCGACCGTAGCGGTCACGCGGTTCCAGACTGAAGCGCCTAGAACCGCACGGCCACGCCGGCCGGCGCCATGATCAGTTCTGGGGACTGTGCTGCGGATTATAAGCTTCGGACTGTATGCGCTGCATTTTTCATTTTACTGCACACTTTTCCTCCAAAAATGGCAGGAATACCCTCTCCAAGGCATTGAACGAAGCCCCCAAGCATACACATTGATGCACATGATGTTTCCTCCAATTCCTTGTTGCCATTCCCATAAAAACTGATTATTGACGGATCCCTATCCTTTTGCGTTTGCCTCCCATTGACACGGTACGCAGAACGTGTAGAAACTACACTGAAGAGCCAAACGGACTGGTACACCTGCCTATTATCGTGTAGGGCCCTGTGAGCACGCAGAAGTGCCGTAACATGACGTGGCATGGACTCGAAAAATGACACCATGAATGCTGCAGGGTTGTCCACAAATAAGCAGGAGTACGAGGGGATGGAGATCTCTTTTGAACAGCACGTTGCAAGGCATCCCAAGGCACAATAATGTTCACGTCTGGGAAGTTTGGTGGCCAGCGGACGTGTTTAAACTCAGAAGAGTGTTCCTGGAGCCACTCTGTAGCAATTGAAGTGTCGCATTGTCCTGCTGCAGTTTCTTGCATTGTTCTGCTGCAGTTGCCCAAATCCGTTTGAATGCACAATGGACATGAATGGATGCAGGTGATCAAACAGGATGTTTACGTACGTGTCACTTGTCAGAGACGTATCTAGACGTATGACGGGTCAGATATCACTCCAACTGCACACGCCCCACACCATTACATAACCTCCACCAGCTTCAAAAGTCCCCTGCTGAGATGCAGGGTCCATTGATTCATAAGGTTGTCTCCAAACCGGTACACGTCCATGCGCTCGATACAATTTGAAACGAGACTCGTCCGACCAGGCAACATGTTTCCAGTCGACAGTCCGATGTCATTGTTGACGGGCCCAGGCGAGGCGTAAAACTTTGTGTTGTGAAGTCATCAAGGGTACACGAGTGGGCTTTCGGCTGCTAAAGCCCATACCGATGATGCTTCGTTGAATGGTTCACACACTGACACTCGTTGATGGCGCAGCGTTGAAATATGCAGCAATTTGCGGAAGAGTTGCATCTCTGTCACGTTGAATTATTCTCTTCAGTCGTCGTTGGTCCCGTTCTTCCAGGATCTTTACCCGGCCGCAGCGATGTCGGAGATTTGATGTTTCAACGGATTCCTAATATTCACAGTACACTCATGAAATGGTCGTACGAGATAATCTCCACTTCATCGCTGTGGAGACGCTGTGTCCCATCGCTCGTGCGCCGACTATAACACCACGTTCGAACTCATTTAAATGTTGGTAACCTGCAGTTGTAGCAGCAGTAGCCGATCTAACAACTGCGCCAGACTCTTTTGTCTTATACAGGCGTTGCCGACCGTAGCGCCATCTTCTGCCTGTTTACACATCTTTGTATTTGTATAAGCATTCCTACACCAGTTTCTTTGGCGCTTCAGTTTAAGTCACTTCTGCACTGAATTGTTGAAGTATTGAGTGTAGTAGAGTATGTATGTGTGTGTGTGTGTGTGTGTGTGTGTCTGTGTGTGTGTGTGTGTGTGTGTGTGTGTGCGTGCGTGTGTGTAAAAACGTGGTGATGCTGTGATTTCAGCAGTACTAATGTCTTGTAAGGCACGTTCACTTGAACTGAATCATATTCTGATTAAATTGTAAACCGAAGTCAGTTCGCGCCAATGGTTACCCTCTCTCTGCTGTAAGAGCTAGTTTTTGCCTTACCTTCTCCACCGACGTTAAACTTCCGTTCTGGATTGTTAGCAAGTTGCCTTCATATTTTTCTGTTGCAAATTACAAGGGTCAAGAAAATGAATATAATTGTGACTGCTTTTACGCTACAATAACGATCTCAAACGCCAAGTCAGTTTTCAAATATCACCCACACTGTTTGCTCAGTACAGACAGCATTATTGGTAGTCACCTGTCAAAGTCTAAGGACTTCTTCACACCATGTCATCAGGAAACGCTATCGTGTAATCGGTCGCTAATGACAGAAGTCATTTCCGCTCGTTTTCACAAAGCGTGACCGACGTCTATACGACTTCCGCTTGTAATGTAATACGGCCTGCCGTTAGTGCCGAACGCAAGGTATTATCAAACGTATTTAGCTAATTTAACAAAATTTGCGAAGTTTTGAAAATCGTAAGCTTCATTTCTATCACTTAGGAACTATAAAACCCTATTTAATCTTCTTTATTTTAAAAAATTGTGAGCGGAGGTGGTAACTCAAAACCAATTCTTTTCTACTACGTCTCGGTACCGTATTAAGATTCCACATGGGGTAGGTTCCATTAACTGTCTACTACTTAATTATTTCAGGCTTTTCAGCGGTCTCAGTGAGACTACAAGTCATGACATGGAACAAACATAGCATGCATATAGAAGAGGAGGACTGATAATCATGATATACATATGTAAGTTTTTTTGTTTTAACTGTAGCCCTAGCTTAGATGTTAATGTTAGTACGCAGTGTTCCTTACAGGCGATTGTATCTTTAATCACCTTGGCGTTGAAGCTCTTTTTTCCGTGTTTACTTTAACAATACATATGTTTTTGGATAGGTTCCGCCTTTAGCAAAACACTATTTTGTTTTTTAACCCAAACAGGTTTCACTGCAGTTGCAGCATCTTCAGTGGGCTTTTGTTTTATGGCTGTTATAGATACGGAACGTTCTTTACTGTTTGTATACATGTAACTATTAGTTTTTAAATCGTAATTACAGATGTTTGAAAAAACACATAAAATTATGAATTCATACCTTTTACAAATGGTGTGGTTTTTCTCATGTATTGTGTTTCTACAGTGACTATTTTGTTTCACAGTTTGTCATCTGTGTGTGTGTGTGTGTGTGTGTGTCTATTTACATCACTTACATTTTCTTTTTCCTCATCTTCATGACTATCAAACGTTATACATTGAACTGTCACTGTCACTGTTTCACTTTTTACCAGCTGTAAAAACAAATATGGAGGACAGTGGAACAGTTGACCGTGTCAAAACAAGATGGCTGACGGTGGAACAGTTGATGGTGATCCTGGAAGTTGCTCTGAATCTTTCAGAGGTGTCTGTGCATTTTGTGTGTGTGTGTGTGTGTGTGTGTAGTGCAGTGTTTGACAGTGATGAAGATGAGGAAAAAGAAAACGTAAGTGTTGTAAATAGACACACATACATACACACACACACACACACACACACACACACACACACACACACACACACAGAGAGAGAGAGAATTAATTAATTTCACGCATAGCCATAGCAATTTTCAGATCGTAATTTTGGATTAAACAATTTACCTACTTTAAGGTGTAAGTAGTTGCAGATGACAAACTGTGAAACAAAACAGTCACTGTAGAAACACAATACATCAGAAAAACCACACCATGTGGTAAAAAGGTACCAGGACGTCTGAGTACATTTTCGCAGGGTACACCGATATATTGTTAATTTATGGTGAAGCTCGCCGCAATGGAAGAGAAGCTAACATCTGTGCCACGAGTACTTTCCAAATCGTGTGTTTGCCAGAGTAGAACAACGGCTGCGGGTAAGTGGGAAATTCACGGGCGACAGCGCAAAGTGTGGTGCTCCAAGAACGCGGCACACTGTGGTAATCGTTGGAAGTGCTTCATCATGTAGAGAACCCATCGACGAGTTCTCGAGCCATTGCACGTGACTTGCATGTGTCTCACTCGTCTGTCTGGAGTGTTCTGCGTGAACAGTAATTCCACACGTATCACCTTCAGAAGATACACGCCATGTTCCCAGCGGATTTTGTGCAACGAGTCAATTTCTGTACTTGATCTTTACACCGTTGTGTGGATTTTCCTCAGTTTCCAAGGCGAATTTTGTTCACCGACGAAGTGAATTGCAACAGGGAAGGTGTTTTGAATGCCCGAAGTAGTCACACTTGGGAACAAAAAGAACCCAAACCTACGTGTACATGAGAACTTCAGCACACCTTCGACATCTGTCTTTGGGCAGGTATCTGTGATGGCGTGTAATTGGGCTTACATTTTTCTTCCCCAGCTAACAGGTACTTGACATTCGTGGAGTTCTTGGAAGATATGCTATTGATGATTCGGCACGAGCTGTGATTCGAGCATGATGGCGCGGCAGTACATTTTGCAGTTCGAGTCCGAAACAATTTGAACATGGTATACGGGGAAAGGTAGCTCGGTCGAGGTGAACCACATGCTTGGTCACCAAGCTCCACAGATTCAACCCCTTTGGAATTTTTCTTGTGGGTCCTCATGAAGAGCCATGTTCGAAACCCCTGTCCAGTCAGAGGAAGATCTGGCTGCACGGATCATTGCTGCAGCGGAAGCATTAACCATACACCACGAATGTTGGACAGAGTTTATGCGAACTTACGGCGCAGTGCCACGGCACCTGCAGCACCAGGCCCACCATCAGAAAGTCGATGTCCACTATACTGCGTAACAATCTCAATGTTAAAATGAGGGAAACTGAAACTTACACTCAAATGTGCAGGATCTGCCTGGATAGCTGCTCGCTTTAGCACGCTGATTCCGGGATTCTGGGACGCGCGGCTACGGATCGAATTCGTCTGGCGGATTAAAAACGAGGAACAGTATGCCAGTGGCCTGGATATGGATCCTAAGCGTTTCCCAACATCCTCCTATGTGAATATCGGACTGGTGCTCACGTCTCGCCTCTGTTGCACGATTCTCAGATATTTAGAAAACTTTCGGACACTTCCACAAGGTATCTACATCTACAGCTATACTCTGAAAAGCCACCTTTCTTTGTGGGGCGGAGGGTATTTTGTTTACGAGTCATGTTTCCCATTTTCCTTGTTCCAGTCACGAATGGTTCGCGGGAACAACGATCACTGAGAAGCCTCTGCGTGGACTTGAATCTCTCTAACATTATCTTAATGGTCTTTCCGAGGGATATACATAGTGGAAAGAAATATGCTGATTGACTCTTCGGAAGGTACGCTTGCGAATCTCCATAGCAGTAGACCAAACCGTAACGCAGAACGCCTCTCTTGCAGAGTCTGCCATTGGAGTTGTCTGAGCATCTCCGTGACTCTTTCACATATGCTAAACGAAATTGTAAAGAAAAAGTGCTGCTCTTCTTTGGATCTTCTACCACTAGGCGAAAACAGATAGATTGCACAAATTCTGTTCCGGTGGAAAGGGCGTCCGGCAAGCCTGTACAATAGAGATGGGTCGTTCACGAACTAACAGTTCCAAAGGAACGGTTCACCAAGATGAACGGAACGAGCGAGGAACGAATTCTAAAGAACGGTCTTTCATAGTTCACTTCGGTCGCGGCTTTCTACTTATAGTTCACGGGAACAGGAAACGGTCGGTCTCATTCCCGAAAGCCAAGTGGGCGGTCTCGTTCCAGCCTCGGTTACGTTCCCGTCTGTCTCTGTCTCGGTCTGCTCGGCCGGACTCGTCCTTCTTCGCGTGGCCACTCGTCACAGTTCCACTGCCGACTGCTCATAGTTAGTTCAGTATCGAGTTGTTGTTCGTTTCGTTCACTTCGGACTCCCATTCTCGATCTGTTTCAAACGTTTTTTGAACTCTAAATTTCTGGTTCTCTTCGTATTCTATTCAGCGTCCACGACCGGTAATTAAAATGTATTTTATAATTACGTAAATAACATAAAAATTATGTGGTATGTAATACATCTTTTCAGGCAACAAAACGGCGTATCAGCTTTCTTCACTATTTCGATAAACAGCAGAAGAAATATTCGTAAAAAGGCAAGATTCTTTCTTATTAGACATGCAAAGGACGTCGCCACACGGCACACACGAGTGGCCATTTTCCGTTTTTTTTTTATCCCAGGATAAAGAGTAAGTTCATTGTTATGGAAGGCAGACCGACTTAAAACCGAATGAAGCCCAAGTTTCGTAATAGAGTGTATCGTGTCACATTTTGTAAAGAGAATATGATAACTCCTACTGTATTATTTCAGTGGCGCAGGGTGGCGCACGAAAAATCGGCCCCGAGCACTAGACTGCTCATTGTCGCTTACCAATCGTCATCTAATGTTTCGAAGTTGCTTGCATTAGCTTATTTCTTCACTGCCTAATTATTACATGTTTATCTATTCTGCTCGTAGCCATCAACAAATCGTGGGCAACTGGCGAGCAGTCTGTACTCGGGATCGGTTTATCGTGCGCCACCTTATATTAGTTCACTGCGGTCAGCCACATAAAGCTACAGTTGGCTAAACGAGATGTTTTGCAGAAACACGAAAATTACAAGTGTGTGAGAATTCTGTTATGAATAAAAACTCTGTACTCCAGGTGGGAGGCAAGTGCCCCCACTTGGCGCCTTCCATCTTCAGTCACCTATGCTACTAATTTTCAGTTTTTCATAAGAACCATATACCAAGCACAATGAACGGTGAACGAGTAAAAATGAACGGTTCCCAAAAAAGAGCGATCACCAGTGAACTAGTTCCCAAGGATGAACGACTTTGCCCATCTCTACTGTACAACTCGTACTAACATTGGAAAATTCAAAAATTTCTCTCTCTCTCACGCACACAAGCGCACACACACACACACACACACACACACACACACACTCACACACTCACACACACACGTTATTGTTTACGCAGCTTATGATGGCTGCGGATCCTCTAGCAAACAAAATAATTTGGACATCTTGCCACACAACCACAATCCCAACTAGTTTATTTCTGCAAAAAACATTAGGAGAATTATTGTTCTCGGTAAATGCAGTTCATAACGAGCCACAACCCCTGAATCTGAAATCTTAAAGCTTCACAACATGGTGTGCTGTGCGAATTACTCAAGGAGTTTCCAACTCACGGGGCAAACCTACGCAATTTAATCATGGCTCTTTGCTAACTGCTTTGATACAAAGTCTACAAAGTGATTCACTCGACATCCTTACGCCAGTTTTCTTGTGGTTGTACTGTATAAAGAATACCTCCACAGCAGTGTAAGCCTTTACATCGACTCATGAACTTGCAGGTGACGTTTCTGAAATGCATCTTGCCTCCGTGTCTCCACGCTGGAAACCTGATAGCGGTAGGACACTGTCGTGCGTGAAGGAACAGAGAACCAAACCGCGCAAAACAAAGAATAACGCTAACAACCTCTAACTGTACCTTACAGTTAACAGCAATATAAAACTTCCTTTCATGCAGCCATTCAAAATGTTAACCACCATGATACAACCTACGCACTCTACATAAATAGATCCAAGCAGTAACACAAATTATGTTCAACTAAAACTGCGAAAAAAAGGCGCGAAATAGCATCTTGCTTAATAGTTCCTGTATGCGACTGAAGAGGCAAATCGGGTCGTGTTATGAACAGCGAACTGCACCTGTCAGTAGAAATGCTTTTTCTTACAAACACAGCACACATACCGCTTTTCTAATTCTTTCAACTGGCTTACCGAGCAATAGTAAGGTACTGAACATATTCTGGAGGATAACAGTTCAAACCCCCATCCTACCATCCGATTTTCAGTTTTCCGTTGTTTTAGAAACAGCTGAATGGAAACGCAGTGATGATGCCTTTGGCTCCCACCTGCTACCTTAACGCAAGCGAGTCCTCTTCGATGGGACGTTAAGTTACAAGCTTCCTTCTTTACTTTGACTAATTGGCCACTGTCCCTACTATCCTATCTTCTGCTAATGTTTTCATCCCCAGTCAGCTTCTACAAACATATTTTACCATAACGTGCTTTGTATATTCTAGCCTTTGCCTGTCCCTGCTACACTGTCTGAAAAAAGTGAAGCACACAGAATAGTGAGGGAAAACGAAATGAAACTATACCGGCCGAAAGGGTATGTGATGTTATTTCAGAGATTACAAAATCAAGCCAAAATTACACAGAACTTGTCAGTATGAAACACTCCTTCCGATCTGGTCATGTAAGCGTCTAAAACATGGGGAATGATTTCAGAGAGATAGTGTCGACGGCATTTGAAAGATATACACACAAATCAATAAGTGATGGTATTGATCCCCCATGGTAAACAAAACGGGTCAGATCGCTGTGGCAGAAGCAATGAAACAAGCGTGCCAAATAATTGACAACCAATGCTGTACAATCTCAATAAAGTCACGAGATGTTCAATTGATTATTTTATTATAACATGTTTCGCGTTTCGGGATTACACCCATCTTCAGACACAAACTTCAACTCCTTCCTAACCAACCAGGCGTACAGCCTTGACAACTCAAAGAAAGTGTCG
This sequence comes from Schistocerca americana, assembly GCF_021461395.2. Classification (NCBI taxonomy): domain Eukaryota; kingdom Metazoa; phylum Arthropoda; class Insecta; order Orthoptera; family Acrididae; genus Schistocerca; species Schistocerca americana. Next base: position 335,935,102 of record NC_060121.1, read on the forward strand.
AATAACGTATGACTGTTTCGAGTTGTCAAGGCTGTACGCCTGGTTGGTTAGGAAGGAGTTGAAGTTTGTTATGTCTGAAAATGGGTGTAATCCAGAAACACGTAACATTTTATAATAAAGGAGTCAATTGAACATCTCATGACTTTATTGCAATTGTACAGCATTGATTGCCAATTATTAACGCAAAAATGTTCGCAGGCAACAGACGGGATTTTATGTCCTGTATATCAAGCGTGCCAAATTTAAAAGAAGGTAAAATCCCCAAGATTGACAATATTTTTCAGAAGTTCGAAATACAGCGCGTACTTCAATGCGAGATGCTTTTAATAATTTCCACAACGAAACTCTGTCTCGGAATCTGGCAGAAAACTCAAAGAGATTCTTGTCATACATAAAGCACACCAGTGGCAAGACGCAATCAATACCTCCACTGAGCGATAACAACGGTAAAGTCACTGATGACAGTGCCTCTAAAGCAGACTTATTAAACACGATTTTCCGAAACTCCTCCACCAAAGAAGACGAAGTAAATGTACCTGAATTACAGTCAAGAACAACTACTAAGAGGAGAAATATCGAAGTAGATATCCTCGGTGTAGCAAAGCAGCTTAAATCAGTAAAGGCAAGGCTTCCGGTCCAGACTGTATGCCAGTCAGGTTCCTTTCAGAGTATTCTGATACAATAACTCCATCTTTAGCAATTATATATAACTGTTCGCTCACACAAAAATCCGTACGTAAGGACTGGAAAATTGCTTAAGCCACTCCAATACACAGAAAGGGAAATAGAAGAAATCCGCTGAATTACAGGTCCGTATCACTAATGTCGATTTGCAGTAGGGTTTTTTAACATAACCTGTGTTCGAGCATTATGAATTACCTCGAAGAAAACGATTTATTGAAACATAGCACGCATTCAAAAAATATCGTTCTTGTGAAACACAGATAACTCTTTATACTCATATCGTAAGGAGTGCTATCGACAGGGGATGTCAAATTGATTCCATATTTTTAGATTTCCACAAGGTTTTCGACACCGTTCCTCACAAGCGTCTTCTAATCAAACTGCGTGCTATGAAATATCGCCCCTGTTGTGCGACTGGATGGTGATTTCCCGTCAGAAAGGTCACAGTTTGTAGTAATAGACGCAAAGTCATCGAGTAAAACAGAAGTGATATCCGGCGTTACCCAATGAAGTGTTATAAGCCCTCTATTGTTCCTGATCTATATTGACGACATAGGAGACAATCTGAGTAGCCGTCTTAGATTGTTTGCAGATGATTCTGTCATTTACCGTCTTGTAAAGTCATCAGATGATCAAAACAACTTGCAAAATTATTTAGATAAGATATCTGAATGGTGCGAAAAGTGGCAGTTGACCCTGAATAAGGAAAAGAGCGAAGTTATTCACATGAGTACTAAAAGAAATCAGCTAAATTTCGATTACTCGATAAGTCACAAGTAAGAAGACGTTATTAATAACGTTGAAACCTAGGTAAACGATAAAGTTAACTTGCAACTGTAGGCTGTATATTCTTATTTAAAGGCGTTTTTGGTTGCGACGGGACCTTCTCATGAGCTTTCAATCACCAGTTTTCTCCTCCGATTGCCAAAACATTCTGTTGACACCCGCCTATATAGGGAGAAATGATCATCACGATAAAATAAGAGAAATCAGGGCTCGCACAGAAAAATTTTAGTGCTCGTTTTTCCCGCGCGCCTTTCGAAAGTGGAACGGTAGAGTGACAGCTTGAAGGTGATTCATTGAACCCTCTACTAAGCACTTGATAGTAAAAGAGTAATCACGTAGATGTAGATGTAGAAGACGTTGCACCCCCTGTATTCGGGTGAATGCACTGATAAGATTGAAAAGGGAGTCTTAAACTCGTTGTATCTTCTAAAACAAGCAGGCCCGCAACGTTGTAACTTGCCCTCGAGATCCTGGATATTGACACGGCGACAGAGTTAACGTCCGAAGTGGTTCCACAGATGTCCTATGGGGGTCAGTTCTGGGGAACTTACTGGCCACACGAGTACCTCAATGTCACATGGATGATTCATAGAGAGGCGTGCCATGTGTGCTCGTGCTTTGACCTGTTGAAAACTGGCGCCACTATACTATCCCATGGGAGGTAACATATATGCACTCAGGATGTCCCTGGCGTATTGATGTGCCCTCAAACATTACTCAGTCACTTCCAGCCATGACTGGAGTCATACATGATGGCTCCATCAGTTGATGATAAAGTTGTCTCACACGAGAGTATTTCAATGTGACAACTCAACATCTGACGTTGTTCACGCCCTTTGTGTATCATACCACGTCTAACAACAATGGTAAACATAAAGAACACTAATGCACTCTGTGGTCGTCCTTCCTGTCAGAGAAGAACAAGTCTATTCATTTACATACCTGCTAATGGTGTTTACATCTACGAAGTTACAGTGATATCTATACTCATGCTCATAAATTAAGGATAATTGGAGAATGTGGTGCCACACAACGTGGCACTACACAAAACTGGCGCTAATAGCATAGGCACACAGGGAACACACACGACACAGATCTGTAAGTCCAAGGTATTGGTGATAAGTTGAGAAAACCGTCCCGAAACACATGTGCTACAAAACGCCACTGTTTCCTGCGCATGCACCCCCGACATCAGTATTTTATATGATCACCATGCACACGTACACAGGCCGCACACCGTTTAGGCATACTCTGGATCAGGTGGTCCAGCTGCTGCTGGGTTATAGCCTCCCATTCTTGCACCAGTGACTGTCGGAGCTCCTGAAGTGTCCCAGGGGTTCGAAGACACGCAACGATACGCCGACCGAGAGCATCCCAGACATGCTCGATGGGGTTTAGGTCTGGAGAACAGGCAGGCCACTCCATTCGCCTGATATCATTTGTTTTGAGGTACTCCTCCACGATGGCAGCTCGGTGGGGCCGTGCGTTATCATCCATCAGGAGGAAGGTGGGATCCACTGCACCACTGAACAGGCGGACATACTGGTGCAAAATGGCGTCCCGATACACCTGACCTGTTAGAGTTCCTCTGTCGAAAACATACCGCACCATCAAACCACGGCTTCCATACAAGTCCCTTTCAGGGACATTAAGAGGTTGTGATCTGGTTCTTGGTTTAAGCCAGATGAAAACCCGGCGAGAATCACTGTTCTGACTATACCTGGACTCGTCGTTGAACATAACCTGGGACCACTGTTCCAACGACCATGTACTGTGTTCTTGACACCTGTGACCAGGGGTCAGTGGAATGCACCTTGCAGGTCTCCGAGCGAATACACCATGGCTTTTCAGTCGTCTGTAGACTGTGTGTCTGGAGGCACACAGTGGCTGGAGTAAGGTCCCGAGCAACGCTACCTGCAGTACTCCGTGGCCGTCTGCGGGCACTGATGGTGAGACATTGGACTTCTTGTGGTGTTGTACACTGTGGACGTCCCGTACTGTAGCGCCTGGACACGTTTCCTGTCTGCTGGAATCGTTGCCATAATCTTGAGATCACACTTTGTGGCACACGGAAGGCCCGTGCTACGACCTGCTGTGTTTAACCAGCTTCCAGTCGCCCTAGTATTCTAACCCTCATAACGTCATCAATATATGTTCTTCAACACACTGTCACCATTAGCACGTCTGAAAACGTCTGCAAACTTACTCGCTGCACCATACTCTGACATCCACGAACACGCCTCTGCGTATGTGGACTGCTGCCAGCGCCACCGTGCGACGACAGCAGGTCAAAGGTACCACATGGTTATACACCGAATTGATTTTAACTCGCAAGCCCTCAACCAGATCGTTGTTTCACCATCATCCTTATCCTTAATTTATGAGCATGAGTGTAATAACGTCTTCTGGCTGCTTCACTTCTTTGTCAGGCAATGTAGTTTTCCTCTCTACCATTTCTTCAAGTGTAAATTAACTGTTCCTGGAAAGCGTAGCAGATGTCCCACTTAAATATCTCTTCTTCAGGCAAGGATCTTCGAAAACTCTTTTTGGGCTCTGTTCGTCTCAGTACTTATCCATTTGAAACTTTGTCTGTCTACTCAATATTCACCATTCTTCTATAACATCACTTATCAGATGCTTCTAGCTTCTTTTTGCTATGCAACGATTCATGTTGTACTCTCATAAAATGCTGTGCTCCAGATATGCAGAGTCAAGAGCATCTTCCTCATTTTTCCATCAATATCTGACACCAGTATAGCTCTTTTACGGAAGAAATGGTTCAAATGGTTCTGAGCACTATGGGACTCAACTGCTGTGGTTATCAGTCCCCTAGAACTTAGAACTACTTAAACCTAACTAACCTAAGGACATCACACACATCCATGCCCGAGGCAGGATTCGAACCTGCGACCGTAGCAGTCGCACGGTTCCGGACTGCGCGCCTAGAATTTTACGGAAGAAAGAAAGTTTTCTTCACCTCTGCCAGTCAACTGAGATCTTTCATGCTTCACGTGTCTTGGATATTATTGCTTCGTAGATATTAGATTTTTTTTTAATTTGTTCCGCTTCTCTGTCATTCGCTGTTTTAGTGTTAAAAAAGTACACTTAGGGACATGAACAGGCGGTTTTCCCACCTTTAGCGTTTGTAATTGTGTGAAGTCTGTTGGGGACACTTTCAGTGAAGTGTCTGAATACCTGTTAAGGCATGACGCCCCTTTTTTCCTAAAATGCTGAAATCAGAGAAAGTAGCGATTGTGGACTCAGGCTTCTGGAGCGAAGTAGACGTCCTACGTCATCCCAAAGGTGTTCGATTGGGTCCAGGTCGCCACTGTCGACGTGCCAGTTCAATTCAGCAATGTTATTGTCTACAAACAACTATCGTTTCTTTACGACAGCAAGCATCGTCATCTTGATACAGTCATCGTCTTCTCTCTCTCTCTCTGCTGTAGCAGTGGACGATGCTGTAAAATATGTTCATTTCCACCTGCATTTAGCGTTTTCTTTAGCGCAACAAGGAGACTACACTCTAACAACGAAAAACATCCGCACCGTAGCAGCATATCCTCTGTTCTTCACTGTTTGCGTTGTACGTGATGGCAGATACGTTCGCCAGGCAATCCATCGGGTTGCCAGAAGGTGTAGCGTGATTCATCACTCTAGATCACTCGCTTCCAGGTATCCATTGTGCAGCGGCATCGCTCTTTACACCACCGCAAGCGTCGCTTAGCACTGACCGCATAAATGTGTGACTTGCGAGGAGCGGCTCTTACCAATGTACCCCATCAGTTTTAACTCCCTACGCACAGGCATTACCCCGGCTGAAAAGCTGGTAACACTTTCAAACTCCCGAATCATTCCTTCCACTGCTTTTAAGTTGTTTTTTTAAAACCCGCAGCCGCAGTGTTCGATAATACCTGTCCGTCAGTACATTAGGACTGCCTGGTCGTATGGTTGAGCTACGGCTGTTCCATCGCGTTTCCACTTCACAGTCACATTACCAACAGTCGACATGGGCAGCTTCAGAAAAATTGAAACTCCCCCCCTCCCCCCCAAATTACTCAGATGAAACCAACGGATAATAGTCCCCTTTCGAAATCACTGACCCCTCCTAGCTGACCCGTTTCACTGTTACTGCTTCTCTACTGACTGCACAATACTTAATATGCAAATTGAAGGTGGAGAGGGGAAGAAAGGAAAGTAAAGGGAGGGGATCATTGCTGTCAGCTGCATTGGGACATTACGCGGAATCAGCGTCGACGAGTGATAATGTGCACCGGACCGGGATTCAAACCCACGATTTCCTTCTCACTAAGCAGGTGCGTTAACTACTGCACCATCCGGGACACAGCGTTATCGTCAACTCGCGGGCCATCTCGGCACGCCTGACGGCCGATCCACATTCCCAACGAGGGCAACCTATCCGCTGTCCTGTCCATTTCCTCCATGTTTGGTCTCTGAGGTTCCCACAGGAAGTCGGACGTATTTGTGCACCCGCACTGAAGATGGTGTATTTATTGCCCAGCTAGACCTATCAAATTATATGAAAGCGTGCTGTCTTTTGGACAGACGCCACGCATTCGTATAACACAATACTTCCCGGCTCCTTTTATACTGTCGGGTTCGCCTCTCCCGACATCTAGTGGTCAATTCCGTATTACATAGGGGTGTCCGATACTTTTGATCATACAGTGTAGTTGAAACTTCCTGGCAGATTAAAACTGTGTTTTGGACCTAGACTCGAACTCGGGACCTTTGCCTTTCGCGGGCAAGTGCTCTACCTGCTTCTGTGAAGTTTGGAAGGTAGGAGACCAGGTACTGGCAGAATTGAAGCTGTGAGGACGGGTCGTGAGTCGTGCTTGGGTAGCCTAGATGATAGCCGGCACGGTACCTCAACGTGTTCGGTCAGAGAGCTGGTTAGTCTCTGTAATAAAAAAACTGAGTGGATCAACAAACGAACTTGAACGGATGTCATGTGACGTTCGCAACGACCACACACAACGATCAACATCGAAAAAAATGCAAAAAAATAAATAAATAAAAATAAATGGTAGATCACTTTCCCGCGAAAGTCAAAGGTCTCGAGTTCGAGTCTCGGTCCGGCACGCAGTTTTAATCTGCCAGGAAGTTTCATATCAGCGGACACGCCGCTGATGAGTGAAAATCTCATTCTGGATAGTGTATAGTTATTCTCTTTCTACTACTTTACAACACTTTCGCCGTTACAGTGTTTAGCCGTAAGTGATATTTTGTGGTAAATGTGCTTCCCACCCATTTTAACAGGCCTTTTAAGTATACCTTAAATTTGATCACAGATAACCTGAGCATCGTCGTCCTTTTCAATTGCAATTTCACCCTTATTTCGATATTTTCTTACTGTTCTTTCATTGTTTCTTCGAGGGAACTGAACATCAGTGGTGATAAGCTGCAGTCCTGGCTCAGATCGTATTTCTTGTCCTCCAACTTTTATTTTTCTAGCCTGGGTATTCTTATTTCACATTTTATAGGCAAAGGCTTTCCGTAGACCCTGTAACGCAATGATGATATTCTGGTTTTTCATCAACCTATCTTCCATTAGTAAGCGTAATGTTATAACAGCTTCTCCTGTACGTTTCCTTTTCTCAAACCGTATTAATCTTCGTACAGTAAATCTACTATTTTTCTTTTTATTCTTCTGAGTATTACTCAGAATAGCAGTATACAAGCATGATTTACCAGGCCAATCTTCCGGTAGTTTTCACATTTATCCGGACGCACCTTCTTTGGTAACATGATGATGAGCCTTCTATGGAAGCTTAACGGTACTGAGACGGAGCTTTTCTTTGTGTGTTTGTTTATCTTTGTACTTGTCTTACAGTAATTTTATTTTTGGTACCTGACACGTGTAAATTTTGTACAACGTGTGTAACTGTGGTGCAAGGCCCAGAAAGGAAAAATTATCTTAGTGAATTCAGTGACATTAAAAGGGGGAATCGGTATAATGACAGATGACTAGGATCCAATAGAGTAGCATGCAAAATATGTGATTGTACTGACGAGTTTTTGGTAGGGAGAATGCAACAAGTTGGACGGAGATTCATCGAGAGATGTAGAAGTAACTTCATGTGTGCTACAGGGAAGTGCGTTGGGAACCTTGCTATTCGTGCTGCATATCTATCACCTTGCGGACAGTATTAATAGTAACCTCAGATTTTTCACAGATGACGCAGTTATCTATAATGAAGAACTATCTGGAACAAGCTGCACGTGTATTCAGTCAGACCTCGACAAGATTTCAAAGTGTTGCAAATATTGGCAAATTGCTTTAAATGTTCAGAAATGTAAAATTGTGCTCTTCACAGATCGACATAATTTCGAATTCTATGACCGTAATATCAATGGGTCACTGCTGGAGTCCTTTAACTCACACAAATTCCTGGGTGTAACTTTGTAGGGATATGAAAATGATCACATAGGCTCATTTATGGTTGAGGCAGGTGGCAAACTTACGTTTATCGATAGAACACTGTGGAAATGCAATCAATCTCCTTTACAGGAGATCCACCCTGGAATATTACTCAGTGGCGTGAGGCCCGTACCAGATGGGACTAACAGGGTATGCCGGCTGCTGTGACTGAGCAGTTCTAGGCGCTTCAGTCTGGAATCGCGCGACCGCTACGGTCGCAGGTTCGAATCCTGCCTCGGGCATGGATGTGTGTGATGTCCTTAGGTGAGTTAGGTTTAAGTAGTTCTAGGGAACTGATGACCTCAGATGTTAAGTCCCATAGTGCTCAGAGCCATTTGAACCATTTTGAACTAACAGGGTATATTCAAAGTATACAGTGCAACACGATTGGTCACAAGTTTGTTTAGGCGGTAAGGGAGTCTTGCAGAGATGCTGAAGCAACTGAACTGGCAGACTCTTGTAGAGAGACGTAAACTATCCCGATGAAGTCTACTCAAAAAGTTTCAGCAACCGGCTTTAAATGATGACTTACGAGTATACTACATCCCCCTACGTATAGCTCCCATAGGGGTCGTGAGAAGCCTAAATTAGTTACAACACGAGCGGGAGCATTTAAACAATCATTATTTCCGAGCTCCATATGTGAATGGAACGGAACAAACCGTAGTAACTGGTACACAGGGACGTACTCTCTGCCATGTACTTCACAGTGGTTCGTAGAGTATAGCTGTAGAAGCAGATAATGGAATTGTGTTAGTTTGTGAGTTATTTTTTGTGAAAGACGGTTCATAAGGTAAGTTATTTTGCTTGTAATGGTGCGCAGTATAACAACGTATGGAGCAGAAACACATGAAATAACCGAAAGAACTAAGAGGAACTTATCGCCAATGGAGATGGCGTTTCGAAGGTGATGCTGTAGGTTGGGATAAAATTAAAAATGAAGATATACATAAGAGAATGAACCTGGGCACTGCTGAAACGGATGCAGTCGATTCTATACAATTGAGATGGTAAGGCTGTTTGTGTGAGGACATATATGTGAAGAAGACGATTCAGACTAATAAAAGAACAGAGGAAGAGAGAGCCAGAAGAGCAGTTTGCAGGTGGAAGATTGGAAGGTACTTCTAACCTTAGATCGACATCACAACAAATCGTACCAAAAATAATGCGTTTTGGAGGGATACTTAATGCGGTGTATCACTGGTACCAAATAGGGCGTGTTAATCTCGGAAACACTAAAATCAAGATTGCAGCTGCTTGATTTGCTTCTATCAGCCAATCATAGCACAAGATACGTGATCTCGTCAGACAATGACAGCATAGAATCAGAACACAATACATGTAATATTGTCAGCCTATCGGAGCATCACCTCTTCGTCTCGCGAAGAAATAAATGCCACGAGAAGCATTACACAAGCAGTAGGAATAAAAAAGGAGTTGTTAATGTCTCAATATACAAGGAGCACAGCAACAAGCCTTCACATATCTTTAATGGTGAGGAAAGCAAAGGCGCTAGTATCTCCGAAAGGCATAGAATTGTAGTCACCGGTCGTACCTGTAGCATTCTACGAAGGAATTATTCCATCACAACTTTCCCAGAAGGGTAGCGTTTACTCGCATCAACGAAAAAGTGATGTAATATTTCTTTGAGACGATATACTCAACTAGGTAAACCACAAAGTGTTTGCCCTTTCTGCCATATTGTGGAATGGCACCTCTGACGTTTCGCCACAGCCTATGTGTGAACGGAAAGAGCTGTCGGACCCACGAAGTTGATACTATGGTTGACTATTAGGTGTTAAAAACCTTCAGTACCTAGAGTGTCGTACGACTTCCAGCAGTATTCGTCGTCCCAGGGAGGATTTTTCCTTGATTATTTAAAAAAAAAAAATAAACCGCCTTTTGACTATGTATTACTATTTTTATCTTCTGTAGTATCCAGATTTCGGCCTTTATGCCACCATCAAGTACAATCCTAAAAGTTGTTTGACCATTAATAAGTCTTACCTGTTTTGACAGTCCAAAGCAAAACTCGTCGGTCTGTGCTCCCACATGCACTTCCTAAATTTCGCTTCGCCTATTTCAGCCAGTCCTTGTCCTCTAATTGTTGCGAATCGTTACTCTCCCAATCGATACACGCCTGACGAAAGAAGGTTGACCATTCACTTCTTCCGCCATTTTCGTTGGGGCCAACAAAGGAATATTTGCTTATCCAAGCGGAGCGAAGTACGTTATACCACTCAGTGTGTGTAGGTAGGCATTATTTACTACCGTCCATGCCTTTATAGATATCCATTCCATGGTAGCCTGGCCATTATTCCAAACATCCTTTTATAAGCACTGAACTGTATAGTTCAGGCCGCGTGAAGGTTCAAGCCACTAACTAGTATCGCCAAACTAAAGGAAGCAGTCTTTCTGATTTAATATTGAATCAAACGTTTAATTGAACTGATAAATTTATTCTTTATCGATACATGTTATTTCCATAACCATGTGACACTACTTCCGCTGCAGTGGATTTTGGGTCTGCTCCTATCTGGTGACGCGTGTAGGTGGCTAGCAATGCTGCGAACTGTGGTCCCATTGTCACTGCTTCCGTGCCGCATATTCAGTATATTGACCTTTGTCTTAAATGTGTGCACATCCGATGTTAAAATAATGGTTGTTACTCTTGTGAGCTGAGAAATGGAAATCTCAATTTTTGAGGAAATAAATGTTTTCAAGTTGCTCGAGATAAATGTTCGGATAAGACTGATATAAAATTTCCACTGGTTTTCAGTTACGAATGATCGCACGCCTAATTCATTTATTTACTGAGACGCAGTCGTTTATTAAATACCCACTCAGTAAAGTAACTGTCTTAAGCCACTTCAAAAGACACTCCTTTTTTTTTTATTCTTGCAAGACTGGTTACATAAGGGAAAAGTTCGCGTAGATTTTTCTGGATCTGTCTCATTTACAGTTCACACGTCTCGTACAGTCAGTCAGCTGAGCCTCTTTCCTTTAAAATATTATTACGAAATCCTTGGCGGTCTGAGTTCTTTTTACACGACTTACAAACGAATAATTAAAATCTGATGTCCTCGGCTATAAATCTCTCTTGCAAGCAACAAGATCGGTGAGCGCTATGATAAGCTCCCCTGAACGTGCACTGTTCTTCAGCTCGGAAAAGCTAATTTGATCTAAATAATACCCCTTGATTATATATTATTTCATCTATTCTAACAATAAGAATGTTGTAGTGGTCTGTTACGGAGAACTAGACATTCCAGAAGTACCCAGTCGTGCTAAAAACATTGATCCATGACATGTACATAAATATGTTATGCATTTTTTGACAACCTTTCCTCTTCAGCGTGGAGCATTATTATGTCTTGATGCAAGTTGATCAGCTACATTTTATGCACGTTGTAAATAATTGCATAAAATAAGTTACATCAATATATTAGTGTCTTTCTATTTGAACAATTTTATTTCAGACCTTCTATTATGATTCTGCTACAGCAGTGATGCAGTGCCGATTCTATCACGTTAAGTTAATGATTGTAAGATGATGACTCCTTTTTCCCTTGTCATTAAGCAATACTGAAGCTGAAGAGAAATTATTTGCTTCATTTTCGGTTCATAAACCATTTCTTTCTGCTACTATTGAATAGTTAGAAGATAAATCTTTTTTGTGCTGCATCTTGGAGTAAGTTATGTTATTATTAGTTGCTTTATAATATGTATCTTTTGAATGTCATATTTATTTTGCTGTTGTGATTATATGTGGCCATACAAGTCTGACTCCACACGCAGACAAGTTGACACTTGATATCTAACGATATTGACCTTGTGTTGCTACCTGCTATTTTCTGTTCGATGATCTTCATGTAAACACTAGTATGATGTTTAGAAATGAAATAGTTATTTTGTAATAATAATAAGGAAGTACTTGTGGTAATCAAGGCCCATTACTCAACTACTGAATGTGTAATAAGTTATGAGAACTAAACTGAATATGTAGTTATAAGAAATGACATTATGTACTAACTGACTTTAACTGAAGCTCAAGTCACTTATACTGTATAAAGGAATTACACATATACTCACATATATTTTTTCTTAAATATCTCCCACAGAAATTGGATTATAGCAACTTCAAATTTTGATTGTTATCTTGTAATTATACTGTGTATGTGAATCTATTTCGAGCAATGCTGATTTTCTATTATGTGGTAAATTAAATGACATGTAACTACTATGTATATATCAACGATTGGATCTACGACTAATTGTAACATTTTTTTAGATATGTCTTTGGACTCATCTGTATGTCATTCATTGATGTTATGAGTAATACATTTTGTATGCTCTGGATCAAGCAATTTACTTTTCGGTACGCTGTGTACTGAACCATTAGAAAATGAATTTGTGTAGGGCTAGTTTGCCACTATGTGATTGGCCTAAACTTCATGTTTACAACTGCACTTCAAGGAACTTGCCACACTTATGTAATTACCTGTGGTCATGCACATCTGAGTCATTTGCGGAGCACTGAGCTCATGAGCTGTTCATGTAATGTTGACTTTTATATTGAAGTGCATGTAACTTATTAGTATTCATTTACTGAATAAGATTTGTTTCTGTTACTGTGTCATATACGAGACTTTTGATCTTATACGCTAACTACGAAAACCTGTTTTTTCGAAGGCATACGATGTCAATGCTTTTATGACCATGTTGAATCTGTTGGCACCCAACAAGGTATGCTTGTGCCTTATACTATTACTACTGATTCTGTACTGCATCTTTATCTGCATATGAAAAGGAGTGACACACTAAAATATTTTCGTGTGGTTGTCAGTGGACATAATATATATAGTTAGTCTCTGCTTACACCTAAAACTTGTGTATCGTCAAATGAAAATGTTTATATTTTTGTGTTGTTGTCAGTGGACATAGAGTGTTGTCTCTGAGGCTGCTGTACTAAAACATGTGTTCCTTTTCCTGGTTTTCTGTTGCCAGACGATTTTTATTCTCTTGAAGAACTGTGTACAACATTTTATTTTCTTGACAAATGAACTACCACCAATCAGGTGGAGATTTGAGTGCTCACCAGCACAAAGACACTTGCATATTTATTTGCTCTCTCTCTCTTTGCAGTATTTGCAGTTCTATGTAATATTTGTATCTACATAACTGAAGGATTTTTTATACTCTTGGACAACTACAAATAACACTTTGTTATCCTGTCCAATGAAGTGCTCTCAATTTCAGGTGGTTATGAGTGCTCACATGCACAAGATGATACTTGCATATTATTTTTCTTGACTATATTGTACAGCTTATCAGTTTATTATTAGGTACATAACTTATGTTATTTTATGCTTACTTTTATATATGCTACCACTTTTGCAAAACATCTGATGCTATTCTTCTCAATTTTGTTATGTAAGAATTTTGCGTTTGCTCCTTGCCAACATGTTAGGCAGGAACCACCCCACAAAATTCTTAAAAGTGAGGGTGGTGTTATGAAAGTTGGACGTCTATGATTCTGCTTTGTGCGTACACAAACTCTGAGTCGAGATACTATTATGGCGAGTAGTAGCGAGGAAGCAGTTGTCGAGGGGAGTCGGAAGAGGTCGGACGCAGGGTACACGCGACATAAGACATCACAGCCTGCCTTGGTCGTGCTAATAGCGCCAGAGGAGACTTTGGAGGATATTTGGTACTCTGCGTTTTCGCTACAGGTAGTTGTTGGTTGCTTGCGCACTGGAGGGATTTTGTCAGATTTGTCAGACACTCAGAGTCGTATTCGTATTTTGTTGTGGCCAGAAACATAGTTATTGAGAAGAGACATTGTGGAATAAGTAGAAGTCTCTGTAGAGTTTGTCAGCACTTACATCATCAATTCTCTGAATACGGTGAAAGTTTTTATTGGTTTCTTTTATTTTTCCTTACATCGTTTAAGGTCAGTTGACCAAAGCCCTCCAGATCATTCAGTTTCTATATATAGATACAAGGGCAGCAATTGTTGGAATTAGTGTATGCATTGCACTCTGCGTGGATCGCAGTATTGCTTTAAAATGTTTTAGCATGTTGCTGATCACGCAGTTGCAGCGGTAAAACGGGGTAAGTTGTCTGTTGCGTACAGGAGGATCGCAGATCAACTACACAGCTGTTTGGGTTGTTAGAAGCTGCGACGTACCAGCATGGCAAGTGCAGCCTAGACTCGGTGAGCTTTATGAGTTTGTAAGCAACTGCATACTGATTCGCGGCTGGTGCTTCGACGCTGTCTGTGGCGGAAGAAGCTTCTGCATTATTAAGCTGAATTCGGCTGGATGGGATTCTAGGTTGGACGAGTTAAGCAATTAACCGAGAGCATAATGACTTCAGTACTGTATACAGTGTAAGTCTAGCAGTTTGCTATCCATACACAGAAAGACGTCCAAGGGACCTGGTTTTCCAACCGATACCACCCCAGCGGATGGGCTCCAACGGCTGCTTGTTTTGAGCCGGTCGACGTCCGAATTTATCAGCCGCGAGCGTGGTCAGCTAACAGAGTGCTCGCAAGACACGTGGATGCCAACATAGTGCTGGGACGGCAAGGACGAACGGAACGTCATCGTTAACTACACTTTGTGAAAGCAAGTGTAAGATCGCTGCACTATCGCCTTCATATCTCATTCTTACGTCCTTACCCTTCAAATTTTCATCCCTCTTCATGTATTCAAGCAGTTCCTCTATTTTTAGCATATTTACTCTACTTCCTCACAATCATCTTGTAGTGTGGGCATATAAACATGTATTTTGGTGATTAGTGTCGGCTTAGTTTCAAACCTTGAAGAATAATTCCATCTCTCTGTTAGCCACATTTACATTCGTAACGACACTAACACCTGTTACGTCATTCACTGACAATATTGTTATTACCGCTCAACCGCTGGGCCAGTAATGTCTCTTCTCTTTGTATTTCACTTCACTTTTTTTAAATCATGTCTTCGGGGTCGTCAGAAATTCCACTCCTGTGTCAAGCTTTTCATCTCAAAGTAGTATTTGCAACCTATGTCCCCAATTATTTTCTAGATGTGTATCAATCTCTCTCTTCCTTTACATTTTTTACTCTGTGGCTCTCTCAAGAACCATAGAAATTATCCCTTGATATCATGACACCTGTCCTATCATGCTGTCCCTTCTTCCTGTCGGTTTTTTCCATTTACCCATTTCCTCGACGATTCTGCATAGAACCTTCGCATTCCCTTTTTTTTTCAGGCCACCTAATTTTCAAATTCGTCTGTAACACCACACCTAAAATGCTTTGGTTCTCTTCTGTTCCGGTGTCGCACAGTCCACGTTTCACTACCATACAATGCTGTGCCCCAAATGTAAATTCTCAGAAATTTCTTCCTCAAATTTAGATACTAATTCTATTAGTATCTAATTAGAGAATTCTATTCTCTTGGTCAAGAATGGCCTTTTTGCCAGTGCTAGTCTTCTTTTTTATCTCCTCCTCGCTCCGTCCATCAGAGGTTATCCTACTCCTAGGAAGGGGAATTCCTTAACTTCGTCTATTTAGTTGTCCCTAATGCTCATGTTAAGTTTCTTGATGTTCTCATTTCTGGTACTTCTCATTACTTTCGTCCGTCTTTGATTTAGTCTCAATTCATATTCTGTACTTATTAAATTGTTCTTTCCATTCATCAGATCTTGTAATTCCTCTCCACTTACACTGAGGCTAGCAGTGTCATCAGCGAATTTAATAATTAATATATTTTCACCTTAAATTTTAACCCCACTCTTGAACCTTCTTCGCTGTATAAACTGAACAGTAGGCGCGAAACAATACTTCCCTATCTTAAATCCTGTTTAATCCGGGCACTTCATGCTTGATCCTCCAGTCTCATTGTTCCCTCTCAGTTCTTGCACAAGTCGTATATTACCTGAACGAGGGAAGGGAGATTAGCGTATAACGTCACGTTGTGCATATTACCCGCCTTCCCGTATAGTTTATCCCCATAATCCTTACAATTTCAAACATCTTGCACCATTTAAACTGTCGAACGCTTTTTTCAGGTCAACCAATCCTATGAACGTGTCTTGATTTTTTTCAGTCTTGCATACGTTATCAGCCGCAAAGTCAGACCTGCCACTCACTTACATTTACCTTTCCGAAAGCCAAACTGAACGTCATCTAACAGACTTATTGCCATCAAGTCTGACAGCAGCTTGCTCATCTCTTATTTCACAGTTTTCAGTTTTTTACAGCATTGAGACGTCTAACATCCTACGCCCTGATTCGTAGAATTTTCTCCTAAGTCATCCTCCTGATAATACCCTCCCAGCTAGCCTCCAACGGTTTACCTCCGGTATGTTTTGCAAAGACAGAGTTTGCTATAAAGAGAGCATTTTAGGGGGATATAGCACCGAAAACAAAACACGAAACATACGGAACGGAACACAGTATATGTGTAAAGCTGGCACGTAACACATCATTATCCTTCTTATGAACAACGAGTACAGAGTGTTCGTGAGAACGTTGTATTTACAAGCACGAGTCACATCTAAACTACAAACATTTTCTCTGTCGTGTAGTTATTGTGAATACAATAGGGTCACAAAGATGGTTGGTATACATCCAAGCAAAATTATCCACTGTGAAATTTAAGTATTCTATAAAAACGTCGACCAAGTAACGATGAATAAGATTCGAAAACATGAGCAATAGGCCGCAGAGTCAGTGTGTGTGCTGTACTGTCAGTAGTGGTAAGTGTCTGGTCCTGCGTCAGATTAGAGAGAAACACAACAAATGGCATGAGTTTTCCGTAATTTGTTCGCGTATTACTATTAGTACCATCCAAGGACAATCAGCTTACGTTAGCACTTCGCGCAGCTTCTTACGTAATTATCGTGTTCATTTCTCACTTGATAGAGGTCATCGTTAGTTTCCTTCGCAACCTGCTCGTTATATACTAGTTGTTAGACTTTAACTTTATTTTCTCTGTTGAAGACTCGGAATTTTTATGGAATCTGCAGCTGTTTACATAACTCGCGAGAAATTAACAAAACCTGCTGTGTCACTATCACGGTGCATTTCACGACCGCTGTCTGGTATTGCCAGTAGGAAGGGGAGGCACGTGATGACGAAAGCGTGCTGATTTATTTGCCGTGAAGGACGTTCACAATGTTACATCCATCTCTTTTCCGTCCTGGAATAGTGAAACAAAAGGTGCAGTTTGAATGTCATTCTACAGACGATACAGCGCATATGGTTATCGCCGACGATAGCTTCATCATCCATGCATGTCTTCACGCATGTCGTATATTATTCCAGCGATAATTGCTCGTGTTCTTATCAACTCAGTCAATGAGTGTCTTGTCCTACCTGTTGACGATCCAGCTGCGTGGAGGGTCGCTTAGGGCACGCCCTAAATAATTTTAAAAAATATCACTTATATTTGGGTTCCGTACAATCTTGCAATGACGTTCTCGTAGGTAGTTTCAAAAGTCTAATACATCTTTAGGTCCGTCATGAAATAAATATTTCACCGCGTGCCCAAGAACCTACATGACCGAGCTGGTTTTGGTGCGGTGGAAACACTAGTCCAGAAAAAGTTGTGCCGAGGTGCTCGTCCTTGTCCGGTATTCCCCACTGCGCACATAGAGACGAGTCATTCATGTTTATCTTGTGGAGGCGTGAACGGGTGATTTGTTTACCGTTGACGGTGATGTGCCATGTTGATCGGATGTCTGTATCCAATGTAACCGTGTGTATCGTCCGCCAAACCGCCTTCCAACTAACGTGAGTGTTCTTAGCCGACGTATCAGCACCGGAAAATCCCTTTTCTATGAGCGGTGCTTTGGAACATGTTAGGTATGCATACTGTCGTATTCTTATCGCTAGACCCAGTATAATGCCGCTTCGTAGGGCAAAGTAGCAACTGAGCGATACCACACGTAAGCATCTAATTCTTATTTTTACGATTTGTGTTCCACGTCACTTCACTCTCATCCTGTCATCGCTCACTTCAACACAAAATGGGTGTTCTTCCTCTCGGCTTGTTATCTCACGTTTGGTACTATTGATAGTACTGGGTGGCCGGATGCACTTCGCGACGTCATAACACAAAACGTGTATTAGTAATATCCCCTAGATATACGTAATCTGTTTTCAAAGACCAACAAGCCTCTGTTCTCTGGTTGCAATAATGTCTGCAAGGCTGCTGGTCCACTAGACTATCACCCATGCCCACTTTTTGAAGACACCATTTCTAGAAAAGTTATAAGGCGTGGCGTAACGCTACAAGATACAAGCAAAAAATTCCCAGTAAGACCCAGAATGCTTAAAGAAGTGTCTAAATTTCCTATCACGAATTCTTCCATCAAAGCGTATTAGTAAGGCACGCAGAAGGGGAGAAAGATAAGAAACTAAACTTCACGTGTTGAGACGTTATGTGAAATTACTTCAGTGATTACAAAAATGCATCAAATTTGTAAGGGACTTGGCTGTATGAGCCCATTTGTTAGAATGACGGTGCACTCTCTCTCGCTGGGATGCATGGACTGATTCAATTGACAAGGGGTCGTAAAGAAGCTGTAGCCTCTCCTGAGGCTAGCTGGTTCATAACTGTTGTAATTGGTCCTTGATATCCTTCATACTGCCACTGGAGGGAAGTTAACGTCGCGCACATGTACTACCGAAGACAAATCTGGGAAACTTGCTGGTCACAGTGTATCTCAACATCAAACAGACTGTTCTTAAAGAAACATGCCAAATAAGGACCAACATTGTCGTGTTGAAAAATGGCACCGCAATACTGTCGCATAGGAAGTAATACATGAGGATGCAGCACGTCCGTTGCATTTCGTTGCCCCATCAGAGTTCAGTCAATCGCCACCAGCCATGAGCGCAAGTCATACCCGATGGGTCAACGTCACGACGACAGGAATAACGAGTCTGTGCCTGCCCAAAACACTAAACAACGGGGCTCTACCCAGTCGCCACTACAGTCGCCGACGATGGTCATCCAGGATAGCGCACAACCGCGATTCATCGCTGGCCACGTTGCGACGTCATTCACCATTATTCCCTGTCTACCGGTCGCGGCACAACTCCAAAAGCAGCCGCTTATGTCGTCGTGTTAAGGGCACCCAATGCGTGGGCCGATAAATGCGTAATTCCTGCTTCGGCTTCCGCAAGTCTCTGACCAATGGCGCCGAATAATACATGATGTTTCATGGAATACGTTACTCGTTCTCGGGTGTGTAGGCGCAATGTACTTTGTGCAGAATACGGTGATCCTCCCTTTTGGTGGACAGATGTGATAGACCGCGTCCTAGACACCGAGTTTGTCTGCCCTCACATTGCCATGCAGTTCAACATCGGGCACTGTCATCCGGATGGATATTGCACGATTCTACAACCTGGCCAAATCGAGATCCACAATCCGGCCCTTTTCAAACTGTCAGGTGCTGCTAGCGCTGTTTCACACGAGTACGTAGCAAATCTGTGTCGTTCACAGCGATCAGCTAATTTCTTATGCTTGTCATGCGCCTTGCACGCACTACCAGGTCTGATAACCGCACTGAACACGAACAACACCGATGTACTCCGGTTACTGATCTATCTGCCACACAACACCGATCAATTACGCAACCGCGATTGTTAAGACGTGCCGCTATTGAGTTATTAGACTGTTCTGTCTGGCACCACTGGCTCAGGTCTAGTATCGACAATCCCTCTTGGGGCCCCATTGCCAGTATCTATGAGGAAGAGTTGGTATCTGTGGGTTATGCCCTTGGGAGGTCTTTACTTGCCGATATACAGGGTGGTCCATTGATAGTGGCCGGGCCAAATATCTCACGAAATAAGCGTCAAACGAAAAAACTAGAAAGAACGAAACTTGTCTAGCTTGAAGGGGGAAACCAGATGGCGCTAGATGGTGCTGCAATAGGTCAAACGGATATCAACTGCGTTTTTTTTAAAATAGGAACCCCACATTTTTAATTACATATTCGTGTAGAACGTAAAGAAATATGAATGTTATAGTTGGACCACTTTTTTCGCTTTGTGATAGAGGGCGCTGTAATAGTCACAAACATATGGCTCAAAATTTCAGACGAACAGCTGGTAGCAGTTAGGTTTTTTAAATTAAAATACGGAACGTAGGTACGTTTGAACATTTTATTTCGGTTGTTCCGATGTGATACATGAACCTTTGTGAACTTATCATTTCTGAGAACGGATGCTCTTAAAGCGTTATTACCTGTAAATACACATTAATGCAATAAATGCTCAATATGATGTCCGTCAACCTCAATGCATTTGGCATTACGTATAACGACATTCCTCTCAAAAGCGAGTAGTTCGCCTTCCGTAATGTTCGCACATGCATTGACAGTGCGCTGACGCAAGTTGTCAGTCGTTGTCGATGGATCACGATAGCAAATTTCCCCACAGAAAGAAATCCGGGGACGTCAGATCCGGTGAAAGCGCGGGCCATGGTATGGTGATTCGACGACCAATCCACCTGTCATGAAATATGCTATTCAATGCCGCTTCAACCGCACGCGAGCTATGTGCCGGACATCAATCATGTTGGAAGTACATCGCCATTCTCTCATGCAATGAAACATCTTGTAGTAACATCGGTAGAACATTATGTAGGAAATCAGCATACATTGCACCACTTAAATTGCCATCGATAAAATGGGGGCCATTTATCCTTCCTCCCATAATGCCACATCATACATTAACCCGCCAAGGTCACTGATGTTCCACTTGTCGCAGCCATCGTGGATTTTCAGTTGCCCAATAGTGCATATTATCCCGGTTTACGTTACCGCTGTTGGTGAACGACGCTTCGTCGCTAAATAGAACGCGTGCAAAAACTCTGTCATCGTCCCGTAATTTCTGTTGTACCCAGTGGCAGAACTGTACACGACGTTCAAAGTCGTCGCCATGCAATTCCTGGTACATAGAAATATGGTACGAGTGCAATCGATATTGATTTAGTAGTCTTTTTGTGATTCCTGATTCTCGCGCAATTTTTCTGCTACTGATGTGCGGATTAGCCGCGGCAGCAGCTAAAACAGTTACTTGGGCATCTTCATTTGTTGCAGGTCGTGGTTGACGTTTCACAACTGGCTGAACACTTCCTGATTCCTTAAATAACGTGACTATCCGTCAGAGGGTCCGGACACTTGGATGATGTCGTCCAGGATACCGAGCAGCATACATAGCACACGCCGGTTGGGCATTCTGATCACAATAGCCATACTTCAACACGATATCGACCTTTTCCGCAATTGGTAAACGGTCCATTTTAACAGGGGCAATGTATCACGAAGCAAATACCGTCCGTACTGACGGAATGTTACGTGATACCACGTAGTTATACGTTTGTGACTATTGCAGTGCCATCTATCACAAAGCGAAAAAAGTGGTCCAACTGAAACATTCATATTTCTTTACGTACTACACGAATATGTATTAAAAAATGGGGTTCCTATTTTTAAAAAAGGCAGTTGATATCCGTTTGACCTATGGCAGCGCCATCTAGCGCGCCAACCATAGCGCCATCTGGTTTCCCCCTTCAAGCTAGACGAGTTTCGTTCTTTGTAGTTTTTTCGTTTGACGCTTATTTCGTGAGATGTTTGACCCGGTCACTACCAATGGAACACCCTGTATGTACGGGGTGCGCTGGTCCGAGAGGAGGGCACGGAGTATGCGGATTGGCGTGGCGACAACAGGTGGTCACGAGATCCGAGCGGCCAAAGCCACGAGCTGCGCAAGGAGGGCCTGTGCAAAGCGAAGATACCGGAGTACTTCACCGGGGTCAGCGTCGACTACAAGCAGCAGGCAGACATCCCGTCGGTTGGTTGGCAACATTCGTGTCGGAAGACTGCTCGTGGCCTGGCTGCCCTCTTCTACCTGGCTTTCATCGGCACCACTCAGTAACCGCTGCGATGCACGGTGGATCCGTGGAACTGCTTGGTGATAAAGGGGAGTAACGTTCTGTAATCCTCGTGGTGATTTGTGTCATTGTCTACCTGCCCTCCTCATTATTTTCTGGTTTGTACCCGATCCTCAGAGTTTTACACGGTTGGGTAGTTGGTCGTAAACGTAGGCCGTAGTTCTGTACTAAAACACTAGTTGTTTGAAAATTTGTCCCGCTGTTATATTGCCTTTCCTTTCTGACTTGTACCCGATCATTAATGTTCTAATGAAGCAGCTCCTGGTAGTAAATACAGTCGGAACAATTGTACTAAGTCACAGGTTTCCGTTAAACGAAAGAGCGACCTTGTGGTTAGATTTAGATGTTAACCGATTCAATTCCTTGATTGCAATTTCATTTCTCAGTCATTAGTTATAATCTGAACAACCTGTTGTACTAAGCTGTTCATTGCTGTGTTTGAAAGACCGGATCATTATTAGTTTGTTTTAGCTGGATCTTGTGGTTCCGCGAGTGAGTTCTCTTGTAATAAGTGTTCACAAGTAATGTTTTTAAGACGTTCCTTCAGAGCGGTCTTAATAACAGACAATCAGTTTAACTTTGAAGATATTAACAGACAACTGTCACCAGGACTTTAGTCAAAATGCAATTGTCAGAAGGGACAGGTTGGGATCCAGTCGCACCTTCGTTGCCGATTGAAATTAAGAAGTAAGCCTTCTCATTGTCATTGTTTCCTAAACTGTTTAACCTTTAAGTACAGGTGCCCATCTTAACCCCGAACCTTTCGACATACAGCTTTCAAGTTAAAAGTTACGTCAATTGTTTTGAGTAACTGAATCACTCTTGTCATCAGTGGTGCTTCTATAGTTTTCATGTGTTGCAGAAGGGCATTTAATAAGACAGACTGTGTCCACCGCGTTAGTAAACACAGCTATTTTACCCGATAACGGGCGGGCTGCAGATCCGGCCGTTTTGTGATCATTGTCATATTGTTTCCTATTTTTCAATACAGCACTTCAAATTTCTTTCGTAAAAGCCTATTCACCTTAAGGTTTAAGGTCAAAAGAATTTTGCAAATTTGTTCATTTTATTAAAGAAAATTTTATTGTTATATATTGTTGAATAAACAGATTGTGTGAAAAGAAAGCTATATTCCAGTAACTACCACGTATGAATGGTGTGTAAGTGTACAGACTTATCGTGACAGCTTTTCATGTCTACCGGTGACTTTACTTCTTTTCTCAGGCAGTATGTGCCATACATACGTACGAGCTTTGAAGAACTAGCGGTCCAGTGCAACAGCGGAACTCCTTCCGTACCAACGTGTGCCAGAACATCCCCGCAACATATAGGTATAGAGGGAGTTCAATAGTATTTGTATCAAACGTCTAGGGGTGACAGATCATGTAATGGGGAACAATTTTTGATAGAGACAAAATGTTCGCTGACGCTTCCGGGCGATGCTAGGCGTCTTTCATAATTGGTTATGCCTGTGAGAGACTGGAGTGTCTAGGAACTTTACGGCGTGTGTATGCAATGTGTATTGCCCATAAACATCTCCTCCCTTTGAAAGTGGGTAGTCCGAGCTTTTAATACATTTATCCCCACTTAGAGACACTCATAATTAAGGTTTTATTGTTGAAAATCACTCTGTCAATTTACCGGGTTAAATACACTCCTGGAAATTGAAATAAGAATACCGTGAATTCATTGTCCCAGGAAGGGGAAACTTTATTGACACATTCCTGGGGTCGGATACATCACATGATCACACTGACAGAACCACAGGCACATAGACACAGGCAACAGAGCATGCACAATGTCGGCACTAGTACAGTGTATATCCACCTTTCGCAGCAATGCAGGCTGCTAATCTCCCATGGAGACGATCGTAGAGATGCTGGATGTAGTCCTGTGGAACGGCTTGCCATGCCATTTCCACCTGGCGCCTCAGTTGGACCAGCGTTCGTGCTGGACGTGCAGACCGCGTGAGACGACGCTTCATCCAGTCCCAAACATGCTCAATGGGGGACAAATCCGGAGATCTTGCTGGCCAGGGTAGTTGACTTACACCTTCTAGAGCACGTTGGGTGGCACGGGATACATGCGGACGTGCATTGTCCTGTTGGAACAGCAAGTTCCCTTGCCGGTCTAGGAATGGTAGAACGATGGGTTCGATGACGGTTTGGATGTACCGTGCACTATTCAGTGTCCCCTCGACGATCACCAGTGGTGTACGGCCAATGTAGGAGATCGCTCCCCACACCATGATGCCGGGTGTTGGCCCTGTGTGCCTCGGTCGTATGCAGTCCTGATTGTGGCGCTCACCTGCACGGCGCCAAACACGCATACGACCATCATTGGCACCAAGGCAGAAGCGACTCTCATCGCTGAAGACGACACGTCTCCATTCGTCCCTCCATTCACGCCTGTCGCGACACCACTGGAGGCGGGCTGCACGATGTTGGGGCGTGAGCGGTAGACGGCCTAACGGTGTGCGGGACCATAACCCAGCTTCATGGAGACGGTTGCGAATGGTCCTCGCCGATACCCCAGGAGCAACAGTGTCATTAATTTGCTGGGAAGTGGCGGTGCGGTCCCCTACAGCACTGCGTAGGATCCTACGGTCTTGGCGTGCATCCGTGCGTCGCTGCGGTCCGGTCCCAGGTCGACGGGCACGTGCACCTTCCGCCGACCACTGGCGACAACATCGATGTACTGTGGAGACCTCACGCCCCACGTGTTGAGCAATTCGGCGGTACGTCCACACGGCCTCCCGCATGCCCACTATACGCCCTCGCTCAAAGTCCGTCAACTGCACATACGGTTCACGTCCACGCTGTCGCGGCATGTTACCAGTGTTAAAGACTGCGATGGAGCTCCGTATGCCACGGCAAACTGGCTGACACTGACGGCGGCGGTGCACAAATGCTGCGCAGCTAGCGCCATTCGACGGCCAACACCGCGGTTCCTGGTGTGTCCGCTGTGCCGTGCGTGTGATCATTGCTTGTACAGCCCTCTCGCAGAGTCCGGAGCAAGTATGGTGGGTCTGACACACCGGTGTCAATGTGTTCTTTTTCCCATTTCCAGGAGTGTAGTATGCATATGCAGCCCATCTAGTTCGGTGAAATTTCATCGTCCCATGGCCACCCAATTCAATAATAAGACAGCTAGTGCTGCCGCGAAGCCTCAAGACCTCGAAAAACATTTATTAATCATTATATAACTACACTTTCAGTGTGGTATTTTCATATTAGTGATAAACAAAGGTATAACTTGTTCCAGTTGCAGAAATGTTTTAGCCGCTCTCATTTTGGTCATGCCAAATTAATTTACCTTTACTAAATACAACCACAAAACAAATGTCTGTACATCACTGGTACTGAAATAATAAAGCAATAATATGCCTTTTATATTAATGAAAACCCTCAGTATTTTGTTACTGTGTAAGTCATTCTGAGACAAGCGGAACACTGACAGGCAAAGAATAACAGGAATGATTAAGTGTTAGTCGTTACTATGCTATGATTGATCACTCGGCAGTGCGGGTACAGGGTGATGTTAAACCACGCTCTGATGAGTAGCTGTGTCTGCAAGGAGAGCGGCTGGCGAATGTAGCAGCACCAGCCCACTTGGACATAGCCGAGTAGCTGCAGAAGAGCATTTCGTACAATCTCTAGCAAAGAAGTGTTTCTCCTGATGGTTAGCACCTGGGTACGTATGGATGTCAAATCTAGGAGGTGTTCACAATAACGTGGATCAGCACTGTATACAGATTTTCATCTCATTGGCGTTTCATATCTAAAATTGCAACTTCAGGAAGGAGAGTAATGAAATTTTACACATTGTGCATATACTGTTTACTGGGGAGAATACATGATTAAATTTGTAGGTAACTTGGGAGTGAACACGAGCGAAATTAGTTCACAGTAGTGACACCTCTGGCAGCAACATTGGCTTTAACCCGGCCGAACATCGAAGCAGGCATCAGATGACAGGTAAGATTACGCCCTTCAGTGCTGTTTCGACTCAATGCTCTTGTTGAAAAATAACGTCACGGAGACATCGAATGTATGACACAGCCTACTATCCAAATTACCGGCTACGTGAACCAGAGGTGATCGTATTCCGTACCCAATGGCACTACAAACGCCTCGCCGGAAACTGGACCTATATGATAAGGACAAATGCCATCTAACATTCACTTTTCTCGGGGCCTCCACACACGGTAACTTCCATCGTGATGGTGTAAGCACGACCAGGACTCGTCTGGAAAGACGTAGTAGTGCCTATCTTGTGTCCAGTGTTACTTTTCGATTCACCGATGTTGGTGTGCCTGTACCTGCTGCTGCGTCAAGGGACGCCACAGCAGTGGTCGCCGTGCTGACTGCCACTGCTACTCCAGACGTTAGCTGACTGTTCTTGTGGTTACATCTCTTTCTGATATTAATACCATTTCCTGGCTTGTCTGTACACTCGTACACTTTTGAGCAATCAACATATCTGCCCTCTCAGGCATTAGTCGCGTGAGGCAGTTGAGATCCAGCATGGCGTACACAATGGTTCATCTGAACCTATTGATTCCACGTTCTCTTGAAAGTCACTGAATGATCACACTGTCTAAATCCCACTTGTGCTGGTAGACTTCTTCCTTCTTACACGATGCCTAACATGATTTTATCACAAACAATGCCTTAAATGTCCGAGCGATCGATATGTCTCTCCTGTCTGGTACTAGTCAAGTGAGGTCGATGAGATCCTACAAGGCGTTGAGAAGATTCTCCCGAAGTCATAGGCAGCAGTATTCTCAGTTGGCAATGGTTCCGCCGCTGTCGAAGTCCCACATGGGCTGGTAGACGGTCCCCTTTATACATGGTGCACAAGACGACCTTATTACGTACAAGTGATCAATATGTCTGTCCTCTCTGGTGCTAGTTCAGTGACACCGATGGTATCATGCAAGTGGTTAAGAATAGTTCTTCTGAAACTATTGATTCCATGTTCTCCTGAAAGCTATGAGGGAGGTCGCATTTTCTGTTGGCCACGGTCCGGCTGCAATCAAAACCTCACATGTTCTGGCATACGTTTCATCTTCTTATATGGCACATAACATGATTTTATCTCAAACAAGATCGTACACTTCCAAAGAATCAGTATGTCTATCCTCTCTGGCACTAGTCACTAGTCATATGAGGTCAATGAGATTCTGCAAGGCGTTGAGAATGCTTCTCCATAACCTATTTGTTCCATATTCTCAAGAAAGTCATAGTCCGGCTGCATTCTCGGTTGGTCACAGTCTTGCCGTTGTCGAAATCCCACAGGTGTTGGGATAAGTTCCCTTTCCATACAATGCCCATAACAAGACCTTATCACAAACAAGGTCCTATACGTCCGAGCGATCAGTATGTCTGTCCTCCTTGGTGCTAGTCACGTGACGATGATGAGATCCTGCAAGACGTTAAGAATGGTCCTCCTCTTCCTCCTATTGATTCCATATTCAGTGAAAGTCATAGGCCGGCTGCATTCTCGGTTGGCCACGGTCCTGCCGCAATCGAAACTCCACACATGCTGGTTCCTGTTTCTCCTTCTTACACGACGTTTAACACGATCTCACCGCAACGAACATTCAGATGCGATTTATGAATGAGAAATTCACTCCGTTATTTTTCGTTACGTATAGTCTGCAAAAGGAGTTACTGCAACATACTTTGGGCTGCTGCACTGATATGCTGCTCATTTGCATATTAAAGCCTGTAGTACACTCAGTGCCAATCTAACGTTTGTTCCTGAGCCATGCTGAGGCTCGCGGTATTGCTGTTTGTAGTTTTCCACCCTGTGTTGGAGGCCAGACCGTATCGTTTAGGTAGCACGGTTGCGGTTTTTTGTCTTCTTCTCTTGTTGACTGGCGCCACTCGGTTTCGCAAGCATTGCCTGTCCGCTAGTGGCAGTGGCGGCGGTCAACGATATGTACACTCCTGGAAATGGAAAAAAGAACACATTGACACCGGTGTGTCAGACCCACCATACTTGCTCCGGACACTGCGAGAGGGCTGTACAAGCAATGATCACACGCACGGCACAGCGGACACACCAGGAACCGCGGTGTTGGCCGTCGAATGGCGCTAGCTGCGCAGCATTTGTGCACCGCCGCCGTCAGTGTCAGCCAGTTTGCCGTGGAATACGGAGCTCCATCGCAGTCTTTAACACTGGTAGCATGCCGCGACAGCGTGGACGTGAACCGTATGTGCAGTTGACGGACTTTGAGCGAGGGCGTATAGTGGGCATGCGGGAGGCCGGGTGGACGTACCGCCGAATTGCTCAACACGTGGGCCGTGAGGTCTCCACAGTACATCGATGTTGTCGCCAGTGGTCGGCGGAAGGTGCACGTGCCCGTCGACCTGGGACCGGACCGCAGCGACGCACGGATGCACGCCAAGACCGTAGGATCCTACGCAGTGCCGTAGGGGACCGCACCGCCACTTCCCAGCAAATTAGGGACACTGTTGCTCCTGGGGTATCGGCGAGGACCATTCGCAACCGTCTCCATGAAGCTGGGCTACGGTCCCGCACACCGTTAGGCCGTCTTCCGCTCACGCCCCAACATCGTGCAGCCCGCCTCCAGTGGTGTCGCGACAGGCGTGAATGGAGGGACGAATGGAGACGTGTCGTCTTCAGCGATGAGAGTCGCTTCTGCCTTGGTGCCAATGATGGTCGTATGCGTGTTTGGCGCCGTGCAGGTGAGCGCCACAATCAGGACTGCATACGACCGAGGCACACAGGGCCAACACCCGGTATCATGGTGTGGGGAGCGATCTCCTACACTGGCCGTACACCACTGGTGATCGTCGAGGGGACACTGAATAGTGCACGGTACATCCAAACCGTCATCGAACCCATCGTTCTACCATTCCTAGACCGGCAAGGGAACTTGCTGTTCCAACAGGACAATGCACGTCCGCATGTATCCCGTGCCACCCAACGTGCTCTAGAAGGTGTAAGTCAACTGCCCTGGCCAGCAAGATCTCCGGATCTGTCCCCCATTGAGCATGTTTGGGACTGGATGAAGCGTCGTCTCACGCGGTCTGCACGTCCAGCACGAACGCTGGTCCAACTGAGGCGCCAGGTGGAAATGGCATGGCAAGCCGTTCCACAGGACTACATCCAACATCTCTACGATCGTCTCCATGGGAGAATAGCAGCCTGCATTGCTGCGAAAGGTGGATATACACTGTACTAGTGCCGACATTGTGTATGCTCTGTTGCCTGTGTCTATGTGCCTGTGGTTCTGTCAGTGTGATCATGTGATGTATCTGACCCCAGGAATGTGTCAATAAAGTTTCCCCTTCCTGGGACAATGAATTCACGGTGTTCTTATTTCAATTTCCAGGAGTGTAGTAACTGTTGCCCTATCTTTGGGGCGACATCGTTGTTTTCCGGGTGTGGAGTTGGGGTGGGGACTCTGGAGGAGCCAGGTCAGCACAGTGCGCGAACACGCCAGGACCGCTGACGGCGCGCATGGACTGCTGGATGGAATGGCTGTGGTCACGAGGGTGCACGACCTCATCGTAAACCAGATCGTGCAGGCTTTAAGATGAGTGCATTTCAATTCAAGGAGACAAACCTCCACCATTGTGACATCTCGCGATTCTCTAGTGACTTGGGTTCGTGTTGCTGCTCGTAGTGTCGCCAAGCTGAAGAACAGTGAGTGGAGTGCTTGGGGAAAGCGGATCTGATTAGCTTTCCTCGACTTCTTATTATTATTTACTGCGTTCAACTTGTTACAATTTATTAAGTTCAACCAGCAATATACTTATTGCCTAGTGGCCGCTAACGCCCCAGTTACCTGCCCTGGGAGTTACTGTAAATAATGGCAGGGTACATTTCCTCGCCTTGCCACTGCTGTCCGGTGAGGCGTGTAGTTTTGACAGCTTTCTTGATTGTAGGCCGTTTGTGATTCATCTGCTCGTAGTGATTGCTTTCTCGTTCCAGGCGCTCTAAGCGCAGTATTCTGGGGGCATAATGCAGGCCGCCAGTTCCGGTTTGGCGTGTTGTTCCATTCTTGCATTTGGTTTATTGTTTATTGGACGTCACGTGGCATCAGCAAGATTATCATTAGTCATTCGTCAGACTGCCACTAGTCTGAGTTACCATCTTGTGAAGTGAATGCAACTCTTGGCTGCCTATTTCATCGCTCGCGAAAGAGTTTGTTGCCGGACCTTCTCAGAGGTCGATTCCTGGAGCACCGTCTGTGACTGGTCCTTGCGTTGTATATTGTATTATTTATTACCATACCTTGTAATGCCTACATTGAAGGTTATGTATGTCTGGTTAATAGTTCTGGTTGCCTTCTGGAATAAATCTAGCAGTGTAAGGGTTGTGTTACAAGGTTACCATCAACTTATTTCACCCGTTTGGTGGTCAGTTGCTTGTTTCTTTTAATTAACCTATTCTTGTATTTGCTGTTTTACAGCACGTTTCTAAATTTTTTATATAATTGCCGTTCCTGGCGTGTAAGGCCTTCAGCCGCGATTGTGATCGTTTGCTTTGAAAAAAATAATTCGTTATTTGTATTTTAGCAGTAAGACTTAAAGTGTTATTTACTGCCTTTCCTGGCGTCTGATACCTTCTGCTGTGCTTGTGGCCACTTATCTTTTAATATTTCAATACCTGTAAGTTGTAATTGCAGCGAGTTCTTAAACATTTTTGTATTATTGCCATTCTTGGCTTGTAAGGCCTTAAGCCGTGATCAGAGTGGCTTTTTTTTTTTTTTTTTTTTTTTTTTAACATTATCTGTATCTGTATTTTATGATGATCTGCTAAATTGTAACGCACTGAAAACACTATTATTTACACAGTTGTTTATTCCTTCATTAATAACGTGTGGTATTTTTTATTTATTGTTGAGTCTCTAATTGCTGTTTTTTTTTTAATGTGTGTAACTGTAAAAGGCAACGAATAGTAGGGACCGATGGCCCAAGCAGTCTGGTCCCTTGAATCCCACAAACCATCCAACCAATAGTAACTGATTACGGCCCCGTCCACAATCGTAACCGAATCCTATCTTCCCTTGAATACCAGGTTCCACGTCCGTGCCGTCTTCATGGTGCTGAGATTTTGATTGCCAGCGGTCAAGTAGAGAAAACGTTAACACTGAGCCTGGCCATGTCCTTGGTTGAGAGGACGACTGAGTGTGGCTGGTGGCTGAGGCAAGCCGGGTGCTCAGGTTGTGGGAACGTCCCGCGCAGCAGCTGCACAGCTGTGACGAGAGTTCCCAGCTTCCTGGTTGATCGCTACGCAGCTGCGGGCACCGGCGCGTAGAGCGGCCGCATATTGCGAGTTCCGTGTGTTGCTCCGCCGGCCAACCGTTCAGCAACGATTGCACGCTTAGATACGGTAGTGTTCCATATACATTAGCGCATTGTTCTACCGAAGTAACTGGCGGAAACCCATTTTGCGTTTACTTTGACCCTGAAGGTCAATGCAGAAAGAGAATTCCTTTCGCTCTCGATATTTCCAGCCCTTCGTGCTGCGGAAACTCGTTCGGTGTTACCCGAACCTGCATATTACACCATAATTTCACCTTAGTGTATTATCTGGCATGCCTCAGGAACCTGTAATAAGGTTGCAGTATGAACATACGTAGCCAGTTGCTCACAAAATCTGGTGGCAGCCGAGTTAACCTGCAAGTATGTAGTCATTTCTCCTCCTTCTAATATCGATATCGTGCTCCTTTTGGAAGTGAAAATGTAATTGTTACAAGTAACAGGGTTTAAAAGTAGTGATGTTGATTAGTGTTTGAACCTGCTTATTACATTCATTCCTTCGTCTTCTAACAACCTTACCACAACAAAGGTCAAAATTTAATAATGATTTTGGGTTGCTCACGCTGCTAAATACTGCATTTTCGGGCAACAACAAAGTTATTATGTGGCAGGTGTCATTAGAGCACAGTTAATAAAGTCATTTCATGTAATAATGAATAAACTAGGCACTCATCTTTTCGTGTTTCCCACGCTGGTCTCGTTGTAAAATCATGGCACAATCGTCGAAAATCTAGGTGGTGATAATTCCAAGCTCGGATGCAAAGAGGCGTAGGTTTTATTCTGCTATATTCAAAAGTTTTATAGATGTGTTTCACAAACCATTCTTGAAGATAAACCTTTGAAAGTTAGCACAATGGTGATGTAAAAAAAGTAATCAGCACTCCGAATTTAAGTTACACTTCTTTTTTATTGCTTTTGTTGCAATATCACATAACACACAAAACATCACTTCACAACACAAAATATACTTGAAAACATTTTCCTCACTGTTAAAGTTCACAATTTATAAGCTGACTATAATATGCGTCTTTCCAACATGACGTCCAAGACTTGACTTTATTCAAGGTCCGACTCTCTAACTAAACTAACTGCTTACGCGCCCAAAAATCAAGAGTTACAAGTACGTTAAAGATCATAGTGACAAAAGAAAGAATATACATAAGAATAATATCATTGCATTATAAACATATCGATGTATCAAAGTACCTCTACATTGATGAAATCAAATCTAGATGTTGTCTCAGAAATATGTCAACTACTTTACAGAACACAGTAGAATATTGCTGGTATCGAGAGGTTCAGGTGAGGTGCCGTATTGGTTGCGTAGTTCAAGTACCATTACAGTCTCCCTCCGTAATGTTTACCTCCCACACTTCACTCCGCAGTCAACCTCACTATTCCAGGAGGCCTCAGAAAGTCTTATTAGCCGAGCGCTTCTTTCGGTCAAGTTGTACAATAAATTTCTTTTCTCCCCAACTCAATTCAGTACCTGCTCAGTAGATATTCGATCTACCCATCTACTTTTCAGCATTCTTCTATAGCACCGCATTTCGAAACTTTCTGTTCTCTTCTGATCTGAACCGTTTGTCGTCAATGTCTTCAAGAGAGCCCCCACCCTGGTATATAGTATAAAGAGTTTTTGTGCATTACTGACTACTGATACTTTCGTATCCCGCCTGGAAGGCGGCGCGTGGCTCTGCTCCTGTAAACTGAAGGGTAGGGCGAATGTAGGAAGTGGGTAGGAGCAGGAAAAGGTGAAAATCTCTCGGTTCTGCTCTTAGGGATGGTTTTACTATATCACAATAGTAGCTGAATACATAACTTTACATTGAGGAGCACGTAGGTGCGAAACCGTAATCCCGTCGTAAGTAGTACAAAGTCTCAATAGCCCTCTGAAGTTGAAGTGATGCTTCTAGGCCGTCTGCTCTTGATGATATGGGCGGAATCTGGAGCGGTTCTCTTAGAGCTCCACAGCGCCGGCTAGAGGACGCTGTCGTCGATGTCTGTCGTAGTGCCAACTTAAGAACTTTCACCTACGTCGTGGCACCGTAGCTATCGATACCACTGATACATTTCTAGAAGTGAATGGAAAACGCTCAGTTCTCTGGGATACAGTACGTTTTTAGTGTCACCTGTAATAATCCGTTTCTGTGGCATGGCAGATCTCGAAGCTGACCAACTCATTCACATCAAAGATGGCAATTTTAGAGTCTTATTCCCTCTACCTGGATAAATTTTTAGGGCGCCAAAGCATATTTTCCACATTTCAGTTCTGTGCAAGGTTAAACTCAGGACAAATGCCATCTAAAGTACTTCCTAACACTGAAATTTATATTATATATTAATAAACTTCTCTTTTTCAGAAATGCTTTATTTTCTATTGCCAGTCTACATTTTGTGTCCTTTCCGCTACAATCATCGTGAGCTGTTTGCTGCGCACACTACTTTTAGTGTTATTTCCTAATCTAATTCCGTCAGGATCGTGTGACATAACTCGAGTACGTTGTTGATTCTCTCCTCTTTACAAGGAACAACCTATTTCGTTGAAATGCTCTTACAAGTCCCTTGTCGTCTCTGATAGAATTAAAATGTCGTCGACAAACCTGATAGTTGTTATTTCTTCTCTCTACTCTTTAGTTCCCCTTTACAAATTTCTCCTTGGTTTCTTTTACTGCTAGTTCCATGTACAGGTTGAATAAAATCAGAGATAGACTACAACCCTGCCCCACTCCATCTGTCACTGCTTCCCATACATAAACGTTGCAAAACTGTTGAAACAGCGGATACCAATTGTTCTTAAAATACAGCATAATTATTGAACCTAGCTTACGAAGGGCTATATACTATGAACTATGCAGTCCACATTTGCGTATTTTGAGCGAGTTATTTTAAGACGTGTGTTTTCCGAAACAATGTAGATGTTAGTTATTTTCCAGAATACATGCTGTTGGTGGCACGGGAACACGTGGGGAAGCGCGTTACTACAAAACCATGTACGTCGACGTTATAGTCACCGGTTAACAGGGTTAACAGCGTTCACCGTAGTGTGCAAGTGCACACCTAAAGCCGTTTGTATTACTCTAGGGCCGTTTGAAAACCGACGTGAAATTTGACTCCGAACACAAAAACTCGCAGCCAATGATCGTAATAAACCCAAACCTTGTATAGTGCTTGACAAAAGCTTTTACGTTAAGTTTGCACTGTCGGCAACATTGTTCAATGACAATGGACGATGCTGAAGCGGCTGCGGGTGGAACTACGACATGAATCGTCGGCTGATACTCGTATCCGAGTTTTCATTTCTCTCCTGAGATTTCCTTTGTCACTGTTCAGGCTTGGAAGTGTCGTTGATGGCTTAACAATCCAATCCTAGCGTGGAACAGGCGGCCACAGACATTACAGCTGATCGAAGGTGGAGGACGTGGCTGAGCCTGGAGGAGTTTACGTCTCCGGCGTTTGTCATTCTCCATTCTTCGACGTTCCAGCTCAAAGATTTCAAGAGCATTTGAGGTAACTGAGCGCCAGCGACTTCGATCTTCTACTATTGTGGACCAGTTACTCGGATCGATGTTCAAGATTTTCAGATTTTCTTGTACTGATCCTTATAACGTTTGAGAGGGGCATCTCGTGGCCTTTTACCTGTGCTCACTTCGCTGTACAGCATTTGGCGTGGAAGTCTATCATTTTTCATCCGCTGGACATGTCCGACCCATTTGAGTTGATGCCTAATGATAACAGGCATACATGCTATACATTTTTGCTTTCTCAAGAACAGCCGTTCAACACGACATGAATACAGTAGTGGTATAGACTGAAACTTGATTCCGACTCGTTAGTAGCTTCTTTACATTGTTCATTAGTTTGTAACGTTAAACCATTCGCGGGTATAGTTTCATCAGTGCAAGGACGTCACCTACACGCTCAAGAACCACTGACACACCAGGGGAAATTCGTTGTACACCAAATCATCTTGTTTTGTTTTACATTACCGAAAGCGTTAGTTTCGAGATAGGCCAAAGTGCGTATGATTTCCTTCTACATACGTTGTAGTAACAATGTCACTAAAATTAGAGAAATTCAGGCTTTGCTATGACATGCCTACAACCATGCTTGACCGGCATCGTCTTTGAGTGGAATAGGAAGAACGGAAAATATTGCCGCTATACTGTGAACTCTTCATCATATGGATGTTTGCAAAGAATAGATTAATTCCAGATATATAAGAAACGTAAAGTACATCATGTAAAGGGCCAGTGTCAATTCATCGACCTTAACATTTACGTAGCACATCGAAGATTTGCACCTACTCTGCGAAAGAAGTTGTCGACATCATCAACTGTAAGTTCTATCCACTCAGCCAGTTCATAGTAAGAACACGATGCAGTGTGATTTTCTCTCTCTCTCTCTCTCTCTCTCTCTCTCTCTCTACCAAGTCAAAATTAAGATACATCTTTGAACTTAATGAAAGCTGATTATGTTTATTAACAGTAAGCACAGTATCCAACGAAGAGCCGCACGTTTCGCCGTGGGATCGTTTAGTAAGCATGAGAGCGTTACGGAGATGCTCAGCAAACTCCAGTGGCAGATGTTACAAGAGAAGCGTTGTGCATAACGGAGAGGTTTACTGTTGACATTCCTAGAACGTTTTATCCAAGACGAGTCGGACAACGTAATACCGCTTTCCATATTGTTGTGAAATGACGAAGTTAAAACGTCGAGATGTCAAGGTCTGCGAACTTAATTTGACATACACTATGTTATCAAAAGTATCCGGACACCTGGCTGAAAATGACTTACAAGTTAGTGGCGCCCTCCATTGGTAATGCTGGAATTCAATACGGCTTTGGCCCACCCATAGCCTTGATTACAGCTTCCACTCCCGCAGGCGTACGTTCAATCAGGTGCTGGAAGGTTTCTTTGGAAATGCCAGCCCATTCTTCACGGAGTGCTGCACTGAGGCGAGGTATCCGTCGATGAGGCCTGGCACGAAGATGGCGTTCCAAAACATCCCAATGGTGTTCTATAGAAGTCAGGTCAGGACTCTGTGCAGGCCAGTCCACTACAGCGATGTGACTATCATGTAACCACTCCGCCACAGGCCGTGCATTATGAACAGGTGCTCGATCGTGTTGAAAGATGCAATCGCCATCCCCGAATTGCTCTTCAACAGTGAGAAGCGAGAAGGTGCTTAAAACATCCGTGTAGGCCTGTGCTGTGATAGTGCCACGCAAAACAAGAGGTGCAAGTCCCGTCCATGATGAACACGACCTCACCATAACACCACCACCTCCGAATTTTACTGTTGACACTACACACGCTGGCAGATGATGTTCACTGGCCATTCGCCATACCCACAACCTGCCATCGGATCGGCACATTGTGTACCGTGATTCGTCACTCCACACAACGTTTTCCCACTGTTCAATCGTCCAATGTTCACGCTCCTTACATCAAGCGAAGAGTCAAATGTGTGTGAAATCTTATGGGACTTAACTGCTAAGGTCATCAGTCCCTAAGCTTACACACTACTTAACCAAAATTATCCTAAGGACAAACACACACACCCATGCCCGAGGGAGGACTCGAACCTCCGCCGGGACCAGCCGCACAGTCCATGACTGCAGCCTCCCAGACCGATCGGCTAAACCCGCGCGGCACGCGAGGAGTCGTTTGGCATCTACCAGCGTGATGTGGGCTTATGAGCAGCCGCTCGACCATGAAGTCCAAGTTTTTTCACCTCCTGCCTAACTGTCGTAGTGCTTGCAGTGGATCCTGATCCATTTTCGAATTCTTGTGTGATGGTTTGGATAGATGTCTGCCTATTACGCATTACGACCCTCTTCAACTGTCGGCGGTCTCTGTCAGACGAGGTTGGCCTGTACGCTTTTGTGCTGTACATGTCCCTTTACGTTTCCACTTCACTATCACCTAGGAAACAGTGGACCTAGCGATGTTTAGGAGTGTGTAAATCTCGCGTACAGACGTATGACACAAGTGACACCCAATCACGTGACCACGTTCTAAATCCGTGAGTTCCGCGTAGTGCCCCATTCTGCTCTCTCACGTTGTTTAATGACTACTGAGGTCGCTGATGTGGAGTACCTGGCAGTAGGTGGCAGCACAATTCATCTAATACGAAAAACGTATGTGTGTCCGGATACTTTTGATCACATAATGTACTACCATCTCTTCTTCTTCGTGTTTCACTTTTGTGTGTGTGTGTGTGTGTGTGTGTGTGTGTGTGTGTGTGTGTGTGTGTATGTATGTGGATTAGGTGCGCTCAACATCGAAATTATCACCGCCATTTTTTTCGGCAATGTATTATCATACACTGAAACGCCAAAGAAACTGGTATGGACATGGGTATTCAAATACAGAGATAAGTAAACAGTCAGAATACGGTGCTGCCGTCGGCAACGCCTATGTAAGACAAGTGTCTGGCACAATTGTTAGATCGGTTACTGCTGCTACAGTGGCAGGTTATCGAGATTTAAGTGAGTTTGAACGTGGTGCTGTAGTCAGTGCAGGAGCGACAGGACACAACATCTCCGAAGTACCAATGACGTATGCATCTTCCCGTTCCATCATTTAACGATTATACCGTGAATATCAGGAATCCGGTAAAGCATCAAATCTCCGACATCGCTACGGCCAGAAAAGATTCTGTAAGAACGGCACCAACGACGACTGAAGAGAATCGTTCAACGTGACAGAAGTGCAACCTTTCCGGAAATTGCTGCAGATTTCAGTGCTGGGCCATCAACAAGTATCAGCGTGCGAACCTTTGAACGAAATATCATCGACATGGGCTTTCTGAGCCGAAGGCCCACTCGTGTACCCTTGATGACTGCATGACACAAAGCTTTACGCCTCGCTTGGGGCCGTCAACACTGACATTGGTCTGTTGATCAATGGAAACATGTTGCCTGGTCCGACGAGTCTCGTTCCAAGTTGTATCTAGCGTAACCTCATGAATCCATGGACCCTGCATTTCAGCAGGCAACGGTTCAAGCTGGTGGAGGCTCTGTAGTGGTGTGGGGCATGTGCAGTTGGAGTTATATGGGACCCCTGATACGTTTAGATACGACCCTAACAGGTGACACGTACTTCAGTATCCTGTCTGATCACCTGCATCCATTCGTGTCCACTGCGCATTCCGACGGACTTGGGCAATTCCAGCAGGGCAATGCGGCACCCCCCACACGTACAGAACTGCTACAGAGTGGCTCCAACTACATTCTTCTAAGTTTAAACTCTTCCGCTGGCCACCGAACTCCCCAGACAAGAACATTATTGAGCGTACCTGGGATGCTTTTCAGAAAAGATCTCCACTCCCTCGTGCTCTTGTGGATTTATGGGCAGTCCTGCATGATTCATCTCCAACAATGCTTCAGACACTACTCGAGTCCATACCATGTCGTGTTGCGGCACTTCTGAGTGCTAGCGGGTGTCCTACACGATATAAGGCAGGTGTTTTATAAACATCTTAGTCCAAATAGATATTCCCTAAGCCACCTCACAGTACTGGCGGAAGGGACTTTTGTCACCACTGCCATTTCACCTCTTCCCTGTTTCAACTGCGAATGGCGGGTAGGAGGAACGGATGCCGGTAAACCTCCGCGAAGGCTCTAATTCGCAGATTTTCACGCCGTTTTCATTTCACGGGAAGTGGAATGAAGTATCTCGTTATCTGACTCTTTTGGAACGAAAGCTCTACGAATATCAACAGTAAACCTTTCCCTGGTGCACAACATCTCTTTTGCAACGTCTTCCACTGGAGTTTACTGTTTAAGAGTCGCAACTCTCTGTTACATGTGGAACGGCAACCAGGGTGCATTAGTGTTGTTCGTGTTTAGTGTTGTTACCACTCCTAGTAGGAAATATAAGGGGCGTGAACAGCGTCTGATGTTAAGCCATCACTATGAAAGACACAGGTGTCGTGTAGGCGTGTGGGACAGCGTTATCAGCAACTGACAGATTTCAAAAGGTGCCTCATTGTTGGTCTCAATTTGGCCAGCTGGTCGATTGGTACAGTGTCCAGATTTGTGGGAGATTCAGATGTGACAGTGGCCGATGGTAAACTACAGGGGAACGTGATGGCAGATGTAATCGTCGTCAAGGTTCCAATCGACGACGTCTGACAACCATAAGGATGGATCTCCGTATTGTGCTCCAAGCACAACGCAACCCCTCCACTTCTGCGCTTGCCATCGGAGAGCAAGTGTTGGACTTCCAGTAATATTCCGTGTCGTCTTGCATCATTGGTAGGACACTGTCAGCAACCGGACTACGGAACTACCATCCCATGTGTGGGCTGCCGTTAAGAAACAACACAAATGGCTGCGTTTGTATTGGTACCGTCACCACGAAGCATCACCTGCTGATGAACGGTGTCCTATTGTGTTCAGCAATAAATCGCCATCCTGGAGGACCATCGTCGACAATTGTGGCGGTGCCATTCTTACGTGATTTGGGAGGCACAACGGTGTTACTCCTGGCATTGTGGTGGGGGAGCCATCGGATATAACTTCAGGTCATGGCTGGTTGTGAGGGAACTCTGACGTCCCAACGGTATGTTATGGATATTCGATGTCCTTACGTGTTACCAATCATACGACGGTATCGTGGTAACATTTTTCAGAAGGACAATGTTCATCCATACATGGCATGTTCATCTGTGAACTGTCTGTGTGATGCAGAGATACTCACATGGTCATCAAGATCCCCAGATCTACCCACGATAGAATATGTCTGGAATCAGCTAGGACGTCAACTATGTAATCACCGAAATATCCAGGACGGTAAAGACAAGTGAATACAGTTGTGGACCAACTCGCTTCAGGAGAGGCTACAACGTCTCTGACACCCTTCCAAATCGAATCAATGCATGCATCGAGTAAAGCAGTGATTGAGTAGGAAGTGAGGCAACATTGTAGCCTAACCCCGATCTTATGCAATCTATAGACTGAGCAAAATGTACAGGAAACCAAGGAAAAATTTGGAGTACGAATTAAAGTTCAGGCAGAAGAAATAAAAACTTCAGGTTTTACTATGATATTGTAATTCTGTCAGAGGTAGCAAAAGACAGAGCACTGAAATACCTAAGTCAAAACAAGGCCCCGGGAGTAGACAACATTCCATTAGAACTACTGACAGCCTTGGGAGAGTCAGTCCTGACAAAACTGTACCATCTGGTGAGCAAGATGTATGAGACAGACGAAATTCCCTCAGACTTCAAGAAGAATATAATAATTCCAATCTGAAAGAAAGCAGGTGTTGACAGAAGTGAAAATTACCGAACTATCAGCTTAATAAGTCACAGCTGCAAAATACTAACGCGAATTCTTTACAGACGAATGGAAAAACTGGTAGAAGCCGACTTCGGGGAAGATCAGTTTGGATTCCGTAGAAATGTTGGAACACGTGAGGCAATACTGACCCTACGACTTATCTTAGGAAATAGATTAAGGAAAGGCAAACGTACGTTTCTAGCATTTGTAGACTTAGAGAAAGCTTTTGACAATGTTGACTGGAATACTCTCTTTCAAATTCTGAAGATGGCAGGGTAAAATAAAGGGAGAGAAAGGCTATTTACAATTTGTACAGAAACCAGATGGCAGTTATAAGAGTCGAGGGACATGAAAGGGAAGCAGTGGTTGGGAAGGGAGTGAGACAGGGTTGTAGCCTGTCCCCGATGTTATTCAATCTGTATATTGAGCAAGCAGTAAAGGAAACAAAAGAAAAGTTCGAAGTAGGCATTAAAATCCATGGAGAAGAAATAAAAACTTTTAGGTTTGCCGATGACATTGTAATTCTGTCAGAGACAGCAAATAACTTGCAAGAGCAGTTGAACGGAATGGACAGTGTCTTGAAAGGTGGGTATAAGATAAACATCAACAAAAGCAAAACGAGGATGATGGAATGTAGTCGAATTAAGTCGGGTGGTACTGAGGGAATTGGATTAGGACATGAGACACTTAAAGTAGTAAATGAGTTTTGCTATTTGGGGAGCAAAATAACTGATGATGGTCGAACTAGAGAGGATATAAAATGTAGACTGTCAATGGCAAGGAAAGCGTTTCTGAAGAAGAGAAATGTGTTAACATCGAGTATTGATTTACGAGTCAGGAAGTCGTTTCTGAAAGTATTTGTATGGAACGTAGTCATGTATGGAAGTGAAAGACAAGAAGAGAATAGAAGCTTTCGAAATGTGGTGCTACAGAAGAATGCTGAAGATTAGATGGGTAGATCACATAACTAATAAGGAGGTATTGAATAGAATTGGGGAGAAGAGGAGTTTGTGGCACAACTTTACTAGAAGAAGGGATCGGTTGGTAGGACATGTTCTGAGGCCTCAAGGGATCACCAATTTAGTACTGGAGGGCAGCGTGGAGGGTAAAAATCGAAGAGGGAGACCAAGAGATGAATACACTAAGCAGATTCAGAAGGATGTAGGTTGCAGTAGGTACTGGTTGATGAAGAAGCTTGCACAGGATAGAGTAGCATGGAGAGCTTCATCAAACCAGTCTCAGGACTGAAGACCACAACAACAACATAGCAAAAGACTTGGAAGAGTAGTTGAATGGAATGAACAGAGTCTTGAAAGGAGCATATAAGATGAACGTCAACAAAAGCAATTGAAGGATAATGGAACGTAGTCGAATAAAATCAGGTCACGGCGAGGGAGCCAGATAAGGTAACGAGACATTTAAAGTAGTAGAAGAAAAGTTAGTACAGCCGGTCAGCCATATTCTGAACAACCTCTGAAACTTTCTCCATAGCGCTCGCGTTCATCCTAAGTAGGCGTGGACAAAATACTAAGTACGGCCAGGTAGAAACTGCATCCAGTTACTAACGTAGTTGATTCAGCTAAACAGTCAGACAGAAAAGGCAAAATACGCTCAAGGTACGAATTAAAAAACGCCTTCATTCACAGCTTTTCATGTTTTATTCAGTGCACGATGCATTTCGGACCCTTTGGGTCCATCATCAAGTGTAATTCATGCTTTATTTTTCCCCTGAATGAGGTGAAATGCATATTCCAAATAATCAAAGAAAAGGAAAAAATGTACTCTATCATGAACGTCCTGTCTTTTCGGGGACAGGTAATCTGTAGGTATGAACTAATTAGTTTAATGCTAAATAGATAACGAGAATGAGGTCTTTTTATCATAGTGTACATTGATTATTTCACAGGCTAGGAAAGCAACCATATTCACTGCTCTTTGAACCACATTACAGTATGAAGCGTTCGCGACTTTCGAATATTGCAAGCTCAGCTGCCTCAAAGACTGTTTCTAAAAAGTGCCAAAAACGTGATGTGGTATGATCAGCTCTGGAAGCGCCCCCTCAAATAAACTTTTACCGCACTGCGAATAAACGTTGGTTCTAACTTTCTATCAAAATTAACAACATTAGGTGCAATTTGTGAAAAAGAAACAAAAGTGAAAATTTGAATCACATGATTAGAAATGAACAACTGAACGAAAGTAAAAAGTTTG
This sequence comes from Schistocerca americana, assembly GCF_021461395.2. NCBI lineage: Eukaryota > Metazoa > Arthropoda > Insecta > Orthoptera > Acrididae > Schistocerca > Schistocerca americana. Next base: position 335,977,772 of record NC_060121.1, read on the forward strand.
GCATAAAAGGAGAGAGGAAATTTCTAGAAATGTTTGTTTTAGCTGGAAGTTTATTTTACGTTACATCAGCATCAAATTTTAATTTGTACGAGTTTAAGCTAAATAAAAAGAAGATCTTTCAGTCGGTAGCTCTCTGTCGATATCTACCATTCAAAGAGTGATATTTGTATTACACTTCCACCTTTCCACTTAGTTTGACGAATCTTCGTTTGCTGACAATGACTTTTTGGGTCGCAAGAGAGTGACAGTTGGACCTGCGTAACGTCGTATACAGTAGTTTTTAGGTTGCTCCTAACCAGCCTTTTAATTCTCCGAGAATGGAGTTATCCTACCGTTCTTTCTGAGTATTGTAGTTTTTCATAAACGTTAGAGTTTTTAAATTACTTTTTCCTGTCATCATCCTAAAGAGCAATTTCCAAAACCTATTTAAGGCACTGAAAAAACCTGCCATGACCCTGAAATCATTCCTGAGAGCTACCCAACGTGTCAACTATAACCTTTCACTTCACTTCTATTCCGAATCACTCTTCCCCTGGATAGCTGTATTTCTATCAACTTGCGACGAGGTATGTGGCGTTGTCATTAATTTAATCACCTTCAAAAAATAAACTTACGTAATTAATTTTCTGTTTGATTGCTGGTAGATATGTGAAGCCCTGACACACTTCGAAATTACAGCACCACAGTGCCGCAGCACGCCGCTAGAAGAACCAAACCAAAAGTTCCTACCCCGATGATGAACTAGAATATCGTACGGTAATTCGTTTTCTGAGTTTGAAGTTAATGAAGTAGAAACAATCCATTTTGACCTAGTAAGTGTACGGTAACATTACAGATTTATGCGAGGATGATTTGATAAACGTGCGAAGAATTCACCTTACTTCTCGACATTTTCAACTTTGAGGGATGTACACCTCGTCTAGCGATCGCCAGCTTTTTCATCCCTTCGGAAAAATAGGTTCTTCCAAACTCTGAAAAACAGTCGTTGACTTCAACTATCACCTCCTCATTTGACAAAATGGTCTTTGCCTTCTTCAGTGCACTTTCACCAGCCTTTGTCTGTTGTTCTGACTGTACTTTGACTCCGGTGTGTAATGATGGATGCAGTCAGTCACAGATCAGCGCAAAATGAATTGCGGACTGCGGTTTAACATCGCTACACATTCTGCTGAGATGTTGTGAAGGATGCACTATTGGTCGACTTTGAACAATCGCGGCACCCACCTCGCAGACAGCTTCTTCAGACTAAATTCTTCGTGCAGCATACTATGCGCTCTCTCATTTGAGATGTCTACGGTCTCAACAGTCTCACGAATTTTTATTCTGATGTCTTTTATTACCATATCATTGATGTCGTCAGTGGTTTGCTTTGTGGTCACCTCAACTGGACGGCCGGAGCGCGCTTCGTCTTCGGTGCATGTCCGAGCACGTTGAAATTCATTAATCCAAAAGAAAATGGTCTTCCATGAAACTGCGGAGTCCGCGTGGGCCCTTTCAGTTCTCTTTCGATTGGTGCGGCAGTCCAACCTCTCAAATGAATGTGCTTAATATCAACACGAACCTCGGTTTTCTCTATTTTTAATCGCAGTCGAAACACTGACTAATGCAGACAGCGATCAACAATGAAATGTACGCTGTGCATTGTCAAAACTCTTTATACGATCCTTGGAATAATCAAGCTTATCAACCATGAAGGCCCAACAAAAATGTTCCATGCAAATGCAAATTTACCAGACTTACACTACTGGCCATTAAAATTGCTACACCAAGAAGGAATGCAGATGATAAGCAGGTTAATGTTATACTAGAACTGACATGTGATTACATTTTCACGCAATTTGGGTGCATAGATCCTGAGAAATCAGTACCCAGAACAACCACCTCTAGCCGTAATAACGGCAATCATACGCCTGGGCATTGAGTCAAACAGAGCTTGGATGGCGTGTACAGGTACAGCTGCCCATGCAGCTTCAACACGATACCACATTTCATCAAGAGTTGTGACTAGCGTATTGTGACGAGCCAGTTGCTCGGCCATCATTGACCAGACCTTTTCAGTTGTTGAGAGATCTGGAGAATGTGCTGGGCAGGGCAGCAGTCGAAAATTTTCTGTATCCAGAAAGAACCCGTACAGGACCTGCAGCATGCGGTCGTGCATTATCCTGCTGAAATGTAGGGTTTCTCAGGGATCGAATGAAGGGTAGAGCCACGGGTCGTAACACATCTGAAATGTAACGTCCACTGTTCAAAGTGCCGTCAACGCGAACAAGAGGTGACCGAGACGTGTAACCAATGGCAACCCATATCATCACCTCGGGTGATACGCCAGTATGGCGATGACGAATACACGCTTCCAATGTGCGTTCACCGCGATGTCGCCAAACACGGATGCGACCATCATGATGCTGTAAACAGAACCTGGATTCATCCGAAAACATGACGTTTTGCCATTCGTGCACCCAGGTTCGTCGTTGAGTACACCATCGCAGGCGCTCCTGTCTGTAATGCAGCGTCAAGGGTAACCGTAGCTATGGTCTCCGAGCTGATAGTCCATGCTGCTGCAAACGTCGTCGAACTGTTCGTGCAGATGGTTGTTGTCCTGCAAACGTCCCCATCTGTTGACTCAGTGATCGAGACATAGCTGCATGATCCGTTACAGCCGTGCGGATAAGATGCCTGTCATCTCGATTGCTAGTGATACGAGGCCGTTGGGATCCTGGACGGCGTTCCGTATTACCTTCCTGATCCCACCGATTCCATATTCTGCTAACAGTCATTGGATCTGGACCAACGCGAGCAGAAATGTTGCGATACGAAAAAACCGCAATCGCGATAGGCTACAATCCGACCCTGACCATTGTCAGAAACGTGATGGTACGCGTTTCTCCTCGTTACACGAGGCATCACAACAACGTTTCACCAGGCAACGCCGGTCAACTGCTGTTTGTGTATGAGAAATCGGTTGGAAACTTTCCTCATGTCAGCACGTTGTAGCTGTCGCCACCGGCGCCAACCTTGTGCGAATGCTCTGAAAAGCTAATCATTTGCATATCACAGCATCTTCTTCCTGTCGGTTCAATTTCGCGTCTGTAGCACGTCATCTTCGTGGTGTAGCAATTTTGATGGCCAGTAGTGTATTTAGCCACCATCGTATGACAAGGTCGTTAGATAGAGCTGATGCTTCCACGGTTGTCAAACATGCCTGATAACGAATGAAGCAATGGCAGACTATCTGTCTGCGAAGAACTGGATACTGAGAGAGAAGTGGGGATTATTTTTCAACATCGTGAACGTCATTCGAAACGTGGCAAGTGTCACCGCCCGCTGCGCTCTGCGACTGCTCACATCCGTTCAAGAATCCCAGCAAATCGAGGCAGCAGCAGAAATGTTGCATCTGTGTCAGGCCAATCCGAACAACATCTTTAGTCGCCTAATCATCCTGGGCGATTTCCCGGTGCTTCATTATGGCCTTGAGAGAAACGAACAAAGAAAGTAGTGGTGACAAATGGATTCATCAGATACCATCGTCGGGCAATGTATTGCGGCGTGTGTTTTCGGATCGCCATGGTTTGGCGCTGACATATTATTCTCGTAAGGTGTGAACCGCCACACGAGCATACTGCCGAAATCTCCCGGCGAGGTTAGGATACACTGTGAAGACGACCCGTCGCGGAAAGCTGCCCGAGGAGGTAGTTCTGCTCCATGACACCGTTTTACAGAAGTGACACATGCCTCTTCTTCAAATCCACAAAATCTGCCTCGTATTCTGATGACTTAGCACAGAATGACGTCTTTCTCTTTCCTCGGACAATGAACCAATTGCGTGGCAGGCATTTCCAGAATGAAGACGAGATTGTCTTGCAAGTGGCATGGTTCCTGAACGGCCAAAATGCAGACTACTACAACCAAGGTCTCCGCCATATCATCCTTCATTCAAGGGCTAATGTGAAGAAGGGCCGCGCGGGATTAGCCGAGCGGTCTAAGGCGCTGCAGTCATGGACTGTGCGGCTGGTCCCGGCGGAGGTTCGAGTCCTTCCTCGGGCATGGATGTGTGTGTTTGTCCTTAGGATAATTTAGGTTAAGTAGTGTGTAAGCTTAGGGACTGATGACCTTAGCAGTTAAGTCCCATAAGATTTCACACACATTTGAACATTTTTTTGCTAATGTGAAGAGGAGGATGAACGCCAGGTTTCACACTGACAGCTTTACTTTTGCGAGGTGATAATTACAATTTTATGACTGTTTGAACAACTCGTCTCTTGCCCCTTACGAATATCTACCCACATCGTTTATCTTTTCTTCTTCTCCTATGTGTATCCAAATTCGTTGCTTACGAGTGGCGTTCAATAAATAGAGCTACACATCTTTTTCTCAGCAGATGTCGGCTGAAAAAAATGCGGAGTTCGTTGTGGCATCCTGAAATACTCCCGCTTCAGCCCATATAGTTTCATGAAGTTCCGATAGGTTGCCGCGCAGTACGTAGCCTTCAAATGGTTCAAATGGCTCTAAGCACTTTGGGACAACATCTGAGGTGATCAGTCCCCTAGACTTAGAACTACATAAACATAACTAACCTAAGTACATCACACACATCCATCACCAGCTGCGACATAGTCGCGTATACGAACAGCGATCTAATACTGTCAAATGTTTTTTATTCCAGTCTTTGATCATAATATCAATTCTTTTCACGATGACCGGTTTCAGTCCGTAATGACCATCCTCAGATGTGCATGTTGTAGAAAAGATCTGAGGATGGTCATTAGGGACTGAAACCGGTCATCGTCAAAAGAATTGATATTGTAATCAAAGACTGGAATAACAAACATTTGACACGCATCCATGACCGAGGCAGGATTCTAACCTGCGACCGTACCAGCAGCGCGGTTCCGGAGTGAAGCGCCTAGAACCGCTCGTCCACAGCGGCCGGCTCGTAGCCTTCAAAGTGGCGTCTGTAACGGATGTGCGTTCCAAGCAGAGAGCTGTCATTGAGTTTCTTATGACGGAAAACCAGAACACTGCAAATATTTATAGACGCCTGCAGGATGTCTACGGAGACCTGGCACGATGTGTCGTTGGGCGAGGCATCTGTCATCATCGCAACAAGGCCACGCAAACCAGTCCGATCTACTGCAAGCCGGGCGACCGTTCGCAGCTGTGCTGCCGTCAGGTAACTGAAGAAACGACTTCAGAGTGTTTGTCGGCACAAAAATCCAAACGAACTTATCCTTATCCATGACAACGCAAGGCCCCAGGAAGCATGCGCACCCAGTCCGCATCTCGCACCTTCCGACTTCCATTAGTATTTTCGAATGGAGGATACACTCCGCGGGAAGCAGTTCGTAGGTCAAGGAAAGGTTATTGATGCACCAAGTCGTTGGCTCCGGCGTCGACCAGTAGAGTGGTACAATGCTGGCATACAGGCCCTCCCCTTAAACCGGCGTAAGGCCGTCGCATTGAAGGGAGATTATGTTGAAAAAAAGAGTTTTGTTGGTAAAAGAGTGGGGAATAATATGGTGTGCTGGAACCCTGAATAAAACCAATCTGCTTTCAGAAAAAATTGCAATACTTCTTGAATCCCCTCGCAGAAAATGTTTCCTCGGGCCTGCATTATCATCATTATCCTCGCATGAGTCAAGACTACATACATCTCATCAAGTTGCAAACCATCGTTTTTACTACTATCAATATTTCTATTTGTTTTTGGTTCAAAAATGGTTCAAATGGCTCTGAGCACTATGGGACTTAACATCTCAGGTCATCAGTCCCCTAGAACTTAGAACTACTTAAACCTAACTAACCTAAGGACATCACACACATCCATGCTCGAGGCAGGATTCGAACCTGCGACCGTAGCAGTCGCGCGGTTCCGGACTGAAGCGCCTAGAACCGCTCGGCCACCGCGGCCGGCTATTTGTTTTTAATCATTTCATTCAAAGCATGATGATGATGAAGTCTCATACTCCTTGAGAGAGCGTAGAGGAACGATGCGAAGACCCGCACCGCCATACTAGGCAAGGTCCTAGTCGAGATGGTTTGCCATTGCCTTCCTCCGACCGTAATGAGGATGAATGATGATGATGAAGACGACACAACAACACCCAGTCATTTCGAAGCAGGTGAAAATTCCTGACCCCGCAGGGAATCGAGCCCGGGACCCCATGCACGGGAAGCGAGAACACTTCCGCGAGACCTCTAGCTGCGATCTCAAAGTATGAAGAGCGGTCATATTACTGCAGCCAGCTCTCCTTTTTTGATGGACTGTAAATAACAGATTAAAAAATCGTGGTTGGTTGTGTGTCCCTGAGAACATATGACTAACCGGCGCTCTTTTGGCACGGACAGGACGCTGTAAACAAGCGGTGTAAACAAGCGTGCTGCCGGCGCTTTGACGTGGCCGCTCGGGCCCCTGCTTTTTGAAATAGCCTCAAACTGCAGTTCCTCTCAGCTAAACTACGCTTGTAACTTAACGGTTCACGCAGTACACTAACGAATAGGCGCAGTCTAGCGTGGGAGGTGCTATAGTTGTAAGATGTTTCAGTCATATTCTGAAGAACACTGGTTTAAATCCCCGATCGGTCACAAAGATTTAGCTCTTCCATGATTTTCATAAATAGATTCAGGTACACTGTCTGACTAAAAGTATCCAGAAATTGCTATGTAACGCGGAATTGACCACTAGAAGGCTCTAACAGCGGACTTTTCAGTAAAAAATTATGCGGGGAGTATTGTGTCGCCAGCGGAGAAGCATCAGCAGCAACATGAGTCCGTCAGCAGAGCTCAGTGACCACTCATTGCAGGTCACCAGAGCAACAAATCAACCCTTCTGAAGCTGCCCTTGTCCACTGTCAGTGAAGTGACTGTGCAGTGAAGCCGGCCGGAGTGGCCGAGCGGTTATAGGCGCTTCAGTCTGGAACCGCGCGACCGCTACGGTCGCAGGTTCGAATCCTGCCTAGGGCAAGGATGTGTGTGATGTCCTTAGGTTAGTTAGGTTTAAGTAGTTCTAGGGGACTGATGACCTCCGCTGTTAAGTCCCACAGTGCTCAGAGCCATTTGAACCTTTTTTTTTCTGTGCAGTGTAAACGCAAAGGAACAATCACAGCTAAAGCAAGGCCAGGTGGACCTCAAGTACTGATAGACACTGACCATCGAGCATCGCGGAGGATTGTAGTAAAAAGTCGCAATAAATCAGCGGAAGGAATCACTCATAAGCTCCAAAGTGTTACCAGGAGTGCAGATAGCTCAATGACTTTGAGTATGGAGTTAAAAAAAGTGTACAGTCATCGAGCAGCGTCTCAGAAGCCACACATTTCTGTAGCTAACACTAAGGGACGCTAGAGGTACCGACGCAGCAGGACTGTGAATGGGTAGAAACAAGCGTTATGCAGTGATGACTCGCAATATACCGTGTAGTAATCCGATGGAAGGGTCTGAGTTTGGAAAATGCCTGGAGAACGTTACCTCTTATTAGCTGTAGTGAGAACAGTGAAATACGAAGAAGTTGGTGATACATCATTGGGTTGCTTTTTATAGTTATAGACCGGTGCTCTTATTGTGCTTAATAAAACGCTAAATTTTTACTGCAGGAACAGTTCAGAAACAATTATTGTTTTCATCAGCAAGACAATACTGCCTGTCGTAAAGAAGGGTCTGTGAGGCAATATTTTGTGGGCAATAACTTTCGTACAAAAAGAAAGAAAAAAATTCTTAGCAAAATCTCTCAGTATTCAAGATTGCAAGCAAGTAAATGAAGACATGCCCAGTTTCAGCTGATTACACAGCCATCTTCAGATTTTGGACAATAAAAGGAAACTATTGTAAGGTAAGAAGCGAGAAGGGATTACAACGTGCTTTATAATACAGATAAAAAGTCAAATACATGCCGATAGTAAAAACCATATATAGTGCTGAGCCGTGGCGGGTTTTATTTTTGCGGGCATGGCAGTCCGCTGGCTCCACTAACTAGTTGGGCTGCCAATATCGATGCTGATCGTATGTCGGGGAGTAGAGTATTCAGTCGAGAGGTATGCTGTTGGTTTTTGGCGGGCCCTGGTACTGACAATTAACTGGATGGCACGTGGCTGGCAAGTGGTTGGTTTTGGGGGGCTCCTGCCGCGAGTTGCTAAAGCGGTCGAAGGCAAGCTTTGCCGGTTGGATTAATGATGGAAATGGAAATGAGCGTTCGGCGTCATTGGCATGGAGGCCACTTACGGGGCAGGTCCGGCCGCCTTGGTGCAGGTCTTATTACATTCGATGCCACATTGGGCGACCTGCGCGCCGGATGGGAATGAAATGATGATGAAAACAACACAACACCCAGTCCCCGAGCGGAGAAAATCCCCGACCGACCCGGGAATCGAACCCGGGCCCGTAGGACGGCAATCCGTCGCGCTGACCGCTGAGCCATCGGGGAGACGGATTAATGATTGATAGCGGCGAATTCCGGGAAGAGAAGCGGGCGCCGCGTGCAACGTGGTCACCAAGTTCCGGGTTAATTCTGCAGGCTTAAAGTTTACAGCAAAATCACCTACACGAATGGAGGCAATAACGCCTCTGGTTAACATGGTTGAGTGTTAGTTTTTTTATTGGTACTACTTGTTATCATAACCCAACGTCTGTGTTAATATAGAATTAGACCTGTCATATATTAACGCGTCTCCGAGTGGTCGTCGGCCAGTGTAATTTATAATTTATTGTTCGAGGCCATATTTCGTGCAAGTGTACGAGCATTTTCTGTTGTATATTGAATTGATGAAATAGAAATTGCAACATAGTCTGTATCGAAGGAAAGGCACGTTTTATATATGAGTAAGTCCTAGTAATTTGATTTGCATGCGCTCATATTTCACCTTGTTAATTTTCAAGTAATTTTAAGGAGTGTTAAGCCTGTAATTGTATGTGTGGTCACTTCCGGAATAAGTACCTCCTCACAGAAGAGACCAAGACACAACATCTGCATCACAGTGGACTAGTGAAAGAGACGCGTGTCGGTATAACAACGACATATACCATTGAGATAAAACATTGGATATGCAATACCTAAGAAATAAACAGAAGATATCAATACACTATAAAACACACAATGTCATGGACCAAGCCACAAATATGAAGAGAACAAACCCGCCGAACATGTCCGCACTGATGTACAGTATTTTGCTTATAAAATCGCCACACCAGTAATTGTCAGCCAAACCGTTATGTAAAGGAATGCCAGCGGGTCCAGTAGTATGTGGCCCCATTCAGAGTTCTAAGCGAACTAACCGGCTACGCGGGCTCGCGCTGACCCGCAAGGAAAAAAGCAAAATGACGATAGTTGCCGCTCGTGTACACATAATTAGGAACAGTAAGAACAAGTTAATAGAGATTTTAAGATAGAGAAAGCAAACCGAGAAAACAAGAATTAATTAACAGATATACGTTAATCATCAAAGTGCACCAAAATAGTTAAGACAAATATATGTAAAAATATACACAAATAAGTTGAGCACGTAACAAATTTTTGACCACTGGTATGTGATACAAAAACATGAAAACAAGTAGGAAAACTTGTGGTTACACCAAATAATGAAATAAACGAAAACGTGGATAGGCCCCAAAATGATTGCAACGCCAACACTGCACAGGTGACCGTCTACAACTATACTGAGATGCGTCTCTTACATTATAGTGCTGAAAGATTTTGTTAAGAAAATTTTTTAACTTTCTGTAAAATATTAGATCGCTTGTCTCCATTTTGACTATGTCAGGAATTAACAATAACATTCGTGAAATGGAATGGCCTGCCCGGAATCTATGCCTGAACCCATTGGAACACCTGTGAGATAGTACGTCAGCTTTGCTCCAGACCCTTTCGACCATCACCATTGCTTTCTCTGGTTTCGGCTCTTTGGAAAGAATGAGTCGCCATTCCTCCACAAACATTCACGCACCTTGTTGACAGTATGCCCAGTAGAGTTTATTCTGCAATAAAGGCGAAATGTGGACGCATCCCGTATTAATGTCCACTAATAGGTGTCCTGATAATTTTGATCATATAATGGGAAGGCCGGCATAGCTCCATTGAAAGAGCGCCATTCATTTCTATCCCCACCCAGCCACAACGCAAGCTTGTGCTCCGTTTCTAATGAAACCGCCATCATCAGGACGTTAAACAATATTTCTTCCACCTTTCTTACACTCTGTCAATGTCTAATGCTCTTTAAAGTGATTCATGAAGTCCAAACGTGCTAATGATAAAGGGATAACATACCTTGTGTAAGAAACACAGAAGTTCTTCACAAAAACGTCTCATGTGTCGTCGAACAGTTTCGAAGAGCTCACTGAATGGCCTCTGTGTGATGCAAGCACAACACATCAATTTGTTGAGAAAGGTTGCTTTTATAGTCTTTTTCCGCAGCAGCTCTTAAATAACAAGTGTTAATCATGGGATGGCATTGCGACATAAGACGGTCGTCGGATGCTTGCAGCCGAGGCGTGCTTTTGTCTGCCTGCAGTCCTGGAAGAAACGGTTTTCCTTAGGCCCCACACTCGAATCGGAGGCATTCTGGCGCACGACGGACCTTCCACCGCCCCTTATGGCTCTGCGGAAGCGACGTGAGGTCCATTCGTCAAGCGCTTGAGGTCGCCCTGTGCCGTGATTTACGCGTGTGGAAACATTGGCTCTGAAATACTGAGGATCCACCCTGCCAATTACTGATCTAGGAAACACGATTCCTTGTGTTATCTCCGCTGTACTATGATCTTTGTGTCTTTCTCCAATTATCAAGCCACATCATTTAAATAGTGACACATGTTCCTCAGAGACATGTCTGTGATAGGACTGCTCGGATGTCGTGTCATATCCAACCAGCACATACACAGCACATCTTCAAATGTCAGTCATTATATCTGACTTTTCCGTCCCAAACGAAATGCAAATTAAGAAAGTTTTTCAACAAGCACGTGTCGTTTTATTGATAAAGCGTCATTACTGGCGATTCTGTAATATTTTGTATACATAATTTCGATTACCAGAGAGTTAAAAACAGTTTTGCTTACGACTGTGACTTTCATATGGTTAATTTATATCTTTTATTCTTCTGTTTTCCTTTGATGGCAACTGGTCGTCCTCTTGTTGAAACAGAACAATAATTGCGTATAAAAATATCGCTATTGCTTTAAAATTGTTTTTAACTCAGTGTTTATCGAAAATGTAAAACTCCATTATTTATGGGAAATGTGTACAGAGTCACCACTGATGATGCTTTAACAAATAAACAAAATGTGTCAGTTGGAAAACCTACCTCACTTGACGTACGTTTAAGAGGAAAAATCCCAATAATACTTGTCGGAAAAAGGGTACTACTGCGCGTAGCATCACAGTTCCGTTATTACCTGATTTCATTACATTTTTGCCATCCACTGTCAACAATAACAACTTTCCTCATGTAATCTTTGTAAACATATTGGGAACAGCACCGACCGCACTGAACTAGTAATAAAATATTATATAGAAAAGTCTTGATCGCACGAAAACATGCTTTTATTCTGTATATATACTCGTATATGTAATGTGTGTATTATTTCAAGGCCCGATTGTGGCTGTCGTCGGTCTGCCCTTCGACACTTTTATCCGTAAGTGGTGTTCGGTTTCGACCTGATACGGATCATTTTCAGACCATAGTTCAGTGGTAACGAGTGTCCTTCAAAGTAGTCACCAGGGTTGTGTAGAACCGTTGCCAGCGATGTGGAAGGCGATAGTATACCGTTAGTAGAGGCTGTTCTGTTGATGCTGCGAATGGAGCGGTCTACTGCCTGTCGAATCTCTGGAACAGTTCTAAAGCGAATGCCACGAAGTGGTTCCTTCATCTTCGGAATCAAATCAAAGTCACAAGGACTCAATTCCGGTGAGTATGGTGGATGGTACAGTACTTCCCAGTCCCATCATCCGAACAGAGCAGCCACAGCTTGCACTGTATGCGCCAGCGCATTGTCTGGCAAAATGATGGGTGGGTTGCGCAGAAAGTGTCGCCGCGTCTTTCGCAAAGTATCGTCTGCGGGTGATGCTCCAAAAACGAACAGTAATATTTCGCATTTGATTCCGAAGATGAAGGAACCACTTCGTGGCATTCGCTTCAGAACTGTTCCAGAAATTCGACAGGCAGTAGACCGCTCCATTCGGACCATCAACAGAACAGACTCTGCTAAGGGTATGCTACGCCTTCCACATCGCTGGCAACGGGTTCTACACAACGCTGGTGACTACTGTGAAGGACAGTAACAGGTGCAAACACATAACTCTTTTGCATCGGTTGTGAGTAAATAGTTGGCACTATTTAAGTTCCAGTCCTCATATATAGGCGTAGCTATCCAGAGCGACCTTATGTGTAATGATCACATAAAACGAGAAGTAGGAAAAGCAGACGACAAACTGGGATTCATGGAAATGATCTTAAGGAAATGTAATACACGAGGGAAGTGGCTTATGAGGCGCTTGTTCGACCGATTCTTGAGAATTGTTCATTAATTGGGGCTCCTTGTCAGATAGGGCTGGTAGATGATAAAGAGAACGTCCAACGGAGGGCGGCGCGTTTCGTCACGGGATCGTTCAGTCGGCGCGAGAGCGTTAGCGACATACTGAACAAACTTCAGTGGCAGACATTACAGTAGAGGCGTTGTGCATCACGGAGATGTTTATATTGAAATTTCGAGAGAGAACTTCCCGGGAAGATCAGACAACGCATTATTTCCTTCAACATACAACTTGCATAATGACAATGACGAAAAAGTTTGAGAAATTAGAGGTAATACACAGGCTTACCGACAACCATTCTTCCCACGCGTATTTGCAATTGGGACAGGCTATGGGAGATCATTTAGTGGTACCAGATATACACTGCACCACAAACCGTTTGTTGGGTAGCCGAGTATGATATAGATGTAGATAAATGCAAACACTACATTGCAGATTGCTGTTATGTTCGTTCAATGGAACTGCTCGAGCTCCCTCATTGACATTAGGCACCACACAGTTTCCATAGCGTACTTCTCTAGAAACAGTCAAAATTTATAAAGAAAAAGAGGGCATTCATCTGCAAGAGCACACATTTAAGAACATAATGTATACCAGTTACATGGTCCAGCATGCTCTAGACAAATGACTAAGCTGGCAGCTGTCTAGTAGAGATTGTGGACCAGTCTGGTGGAGTTACCAGACCATTGTCGCTCAACTTTATGACGCTTGGAGTGGATACATACAAGCAGATATGTATGAACCAGTCGTGTCTAACATAGGTACAGAACTACATCTTTATTTAAACATGTACATGTACTTAACAATCTCCGTAAGATTTATAAATGAAGGAAGGTTAAGAGACACATGAATTTTATATTTCTCTACAAAACCGTTTTAAATCTAATGTCATCATGCAGTCATCACCATGGCCAAGTGGGCAGAACACACTGATCACAAGGACTTTGTATTAACGAATTGGTCCTGCAGTGCTACTGAAGACCAAAAGAAGAAGGAGAATGGAACACTCCTTCCTGACAATATACAATTGACAAATCTGGGCAAGATGAATGTTATCATTTCGTTGGTAACGCTTTCAGATGGGGTTCGCTTTTAGCATGTATGTGTATTTTCAAAAACATTATTTCATCCTACACACCAGTTACACAGGAGATATTGCAGATCACTGATGGCGTAGCGTATACAACATTTAGCAAAAGCAGCAATATCCTACTGCAGGAAAGAGAAGAGATGAACACTGTTAATACCTGACGACGTTGCAGTGGCAGACTAGGATCAAATACGGAAGTAATTCTGCTTTGACCACGAAGGGGGTTGACGTTTTTTGAGTAAGATATGTTTTAGTATTCTGGAAGAGATCCTGAGTGATAACATAAACCTTATTTTCACTTTGAAACACGACAATATGAATCTGAAACATAGTGCATGTAGGAAATGACATGACATTAAATGAAATTACAAAGATATAACGCGATTATTGGAATCACACACACATGGGTTTTTGGTTAGTGATAAAACAAGAAAACAGAATGATAGACAATATAGATGGAACTTTCAATAATTTCTCTTAACTTAATATGTATTATAATAAACAAATGAGTACATCGGTTTACATTACACCATGGACAAATTCACAAGTTTGTCAGGCACTCAACTGTATGTACATGCAATAAATTGAAAACACTAATGAAAATCTTAAAAGCTGTATTATGAAAATTGAAAATATTATTAAAAGCCTTAAACGGCATAGTATGTAAATTCAGAAAAGTTGTGAAAATCTTCTAAACTGTACTATGTACATTGAAAACCTCAACAAAAGCTCGACAAGATCGGTTAACACCAAGGTCGAGATGGTCAATCAGCAGATTCGTGCAAAATTCCAAAAGCACGATCAACAGATTAACACAAAATTCGATAGCACGTGGAAGGCAATCAATACGTTAGCTGCAAGAGTTGGACAATTGAAAAAAAAAACGTTAGAAGATACGAAAGGAAGCCATCTGACAATATTAAGGTAACAAAAGCTCAGTAAGAAACTAACGTCACAATCCTGCTGAGATTATTCGTTATATTACTTGCTATGGTTGATGTAACTGAAAGTATTTTGGACATGTAAGTATACTAAAGCCCCAGATAGGTTTGAGAGACTATATAAGACGCAAGCTACTTCGGAGTCAATTTAGTATGCAACAGCGTGTTAGCAAAATATAAAGTCATCGAGGCACGTAACGCCATTCCACGGGAAGTGGCAATAGGGAGGAAATCAGACTCTCAGAGAATCGTTTAATCCAGTTAATGAATGCCTCAAACAATTCTCACACACACCTGATAACACGGATGGAGTTAGAGGAAGAAGAAGGATACAGTATTGCTGATTTCATTATCCGTCACGGAAATAGTGAGGTAGATTGGACATATGAACCCGGCAGGGAAGAACCATGTATGTCACATTTATATGAGCTTAACGAAACATGTAATGTTAGTGTTGTAGTTTTCATTCCGAAGATTGCTTTGATGCAGGTCACCATCTACTCTTATCTTGTGCTAGCCTCTTCATATCCGAATAACTACTGCAACCTACATCCTTCTGAATCTGCTTAGTGTATTTACCTCTTGGTCACTCTCTATGATATTTACCCCACACTCTTCCCCCCAGTACTAAACTGATGATCTCTCGATGTCTCAGAATGTGTCCTATCAACCTATCCCTTCTTCTAGTCAAGTTATGCTTCAAATTCCTTGTCTCCCCACTTACGTTCTATACCTCCTCATTATTTATGCAGTCTACAAATCTAATCTTCAGCATTGTTCTGTAGCAACACATTTCGAAGGCTTCTAGTCTCTTACAGTTTAAACTGTTCATTGTCCATGTTTCACTTCCATAATGGCTACGCTCCAGACCAATACCTTCAGAAAAGACTTCGTAACACTTAAATCTGCATTTGATGTTAACAAATTTCTCTTCTTCAGAAAGGCTTTTATTGCCATTGCCAGTCTACATTTTATATATTCTCTGCTTTGACCATCTTGAGTCACTTTCCTGCCAAATCGCAAAACTCATCTACTACTTCAAGTTTGTCGTTTCCTATCTAATTCCCGTAGCATCACCTGGTTTAATTCAACTACGTTCCATTATGCTTGTTTTGCTTTTGTTGCTGTTCATCCTATATTCTTCTTTCAAGACGCTGTCCATTCCATTCAAATGCCTTTCCTGGTCCTTTGTTGTCCCTCAATTACAAAGTAATTGGCAAACATCAAAGATTTTATTTCTTCTTCCTGAACTTTAGTTCCTACTCCAAATGTTACTTTAGTTTCCTTTACCAGTTGCTTTAGATTGAACACCATCAGGGATAGGCTACAACTCCATCTCGACCCCTTGTCAACCGCTGGTCCCTTTTCATGCTCCTCGACTCTCATAACTACTGTCTGGTTTCTGTGAGAGCTGTGAACTTGTTTTGGTCCTTGTGTTTTCCTCTGCTACCTTCAGAATTTCAGTCAACTTTGTCTAAAGCTTTGTCTAAAGCTTTCTCTAAGTCCACAAATGTTATAAATGTAGTTTTTCCTTTCCTTAATCTATTCTCTAAGAAAAGTCGTAGCATCAGATTTGCTTTTCGTGTTTCTGCGTTTCTCCAGAATCCAAACTGATTTTCTCTGGGGCTGGCTTACACCTTTTTCTTTCTTCTTTAAAGAATTCGTGTTACTATTTTGCAAACGTGACTTATTAAATTGATAGTTTGGTAATATTCTCATCTATCTGCACCTGCTTTCTTTCAAACTGGTGTTATTAATTCCTCTTGACGTTCCAGCTTATTTTGCCTATCCAATACATCTGGTTCACCAAAGGGAATAGTTTAGTCATGACTGGCTCTCCCTAGGCTATCAGCAGTTCTGACGAAATATTGCCTACTCCAGAGGACTTGTTTTGTCTTAAGTCTTTCAATGATCTGTAAAATTCTTCGTGTAGTATCACATGTTCCATCTTAGCTTCATCTACGTCCTCTTCCCTTTTTATAATATGCATTCAAGTTCATCTTCCTTCTGTAGACCGTCTATCTACTCCTTCCATCTTTCAGCCTTCCTGTCTTTGCTCAGTACCGGTTTTCCATCTAAGCTCTTGATATTCATATAGCTCCTTCTCTTTTCTCCAGAGGCCTCTTTAATTTTTCTTTAGGTGGTACTTATCTATCCTTCCTCCAATGACATATGCTTCTAAATCCCTACATTTGTCCTCTAGTCATTTCTGTTCAGCTATTTTGGAACACGTCAGTCTCATTTTTTAGACCTCTGTATTTCCTTCTGCCTGCTTCATTTGCTGCATTTGTATATTTTCTCCATTCATTAATTCAATTTCAATATCTCTTGTGATATCCAAGGATTTATACTACACCGTAACTTTTTACCTATTGATCTTCTTCTGCCTCCACTATTTCATCTCTCAAAAGCTATCCATTCGTCTTCTACTGCATTACTTTCCCTGTTACTCAGTCGTTGCTAATGCTCCTTCGGAAACTCTCAACAACCTCTCGTTCTTTGACTTACCGAGGTCATCTCATTAATTTCTTACCTTTTTGCAATTTGTTCAGTTTTAACCTACAGTACATTGTGGTTAGTCAGTCTCAGACCCTGGTTTCAAAATCTCTGTTGTACGATTAATTAACCAGTCTGAAACCTTCAGTGTCTCCAGGTCTCTTTCACATATACAGCCGTATTTCATGATGCATACACCAAGTCCTAGCGATGATTAAATTATGCCTTGTGCAAAATTCTATCAGGTGGCTTTCTCTTTCATTCCCTCCCCCCATTCTTTATTCACATACAATTTTTGGTCCTGTTCCTTCTTCTGCTACCAAATCCCAATCCCCAATCGAAATTAGATTCAGATTTTTCATAGCTTGTAATACATGCTGGGAATAAAGAATTTTAAAGAATGTCAGGTTTAGGGGACGTCATATTCTTCAAGAACTGTAATCTCAACAAGATCTAAGAATGTATGCTAAAATTTTATGTATGTCCAACACACATTGAAAAATAGGTGAATGAAAACAGTAGCGATACAGGATGTTACCAAGAAGTACCTGGCCGTGCGGTTCTAGGAGCTACAGTCTGGAACCAAGCGACCGCTACGGTCGCAGGTTCGAATCCTGTCTCGGGCATGGATGTATGTGATGTCCTTAGGTTAGTTAGGTTTAAGTAGTTCTAAGTTCTAAGGGACTGATGACCTCAGAAGTTAAGTCCCATAGTGCTCAGAGCCATTTGAACCATTTGAACCAGAAGTACCAGTAAAAGTTTTGACATTCAGCATAAAGCAATGAACTATCGATAACTGCAGCACATATATTATGACGACCACAAAAAAAAACTGGGTCGCTATGACTGCTCACAGTATCAGCCACTGTCTCGAATATGTTTCACACAAATGAAATCATATCAGTCTTTTGAGAACTTAGTGGAAGGTGCATAACGAACAACTATAAAACTATAGTTTGAGACTGCACAAACTTGCACACAAAATATCATTCCCACTTTTTATTTTTTTTATTTTTATTTTTTTTCCATCAGTCTTCTGACTGGTTTGATGCGACCTGCCACGAATTCCTCTCCTGTGTCAGTCTCCTCATCTCAGAGTAGCACTTGCAACATACGTCCTCAGTTATTTACTAGATTTATTCCAATATGTGTCTTTCTCTATAGTTTCGCCCTCTGCAGCCCCCTCTTATACCATGGAAGACATCCCCTAACGTCTTAACAGATGTCATGTCATCCTGTCCCTTCTCCTTGTCAAAGTTTTCTGTATATTCCTTTCCGCTCCGATTCTACGCAATACCTCCTCATTCCTTACCTTATCCGTTCAACATTCGTCTGTAGCACGATATCTCAAATGCTTCGATACTTTCTTTACTCATTAGACTGTTTGATCCTAATTCCTCCAAAGCGCTCTTTAATTCTGATTCTAAGACTGGATCCCCTACCTCTTCTAAATCGACTTCTGTTTCTTCCTCAATTAGATCAGACAAATCTTCCCCCCTCATAGAGGTCTTCAATGTACTCTTTCCAGCTAGCCGCTCCCTTTTCTGCACTTAAAAGTGAAATTCTCATTGCACTCTTAATGTTACCACCCCCCGTCCCCTTGCTTTTAATTTCACCGAAAGTTATTTTGACTTTCCCATATGCTGAGTCTGTCCTTCTGACAATCATTTCTTTTTCGATTTCTTCACATTTTTCACGTAGCCACTTCGTCTTAGCATCCCTGCACTTCTTATTTATTTCATTCCTCACCGACTTGTATTTCTGTATTCCTGAATTTCCTTGAACATTTTTGTACTTCCTTCTTTCATCGACCAACTGAAGTATATCTTCTGTTACCAACGTTTTCTTTGCA
Source organism: Schistocerca americana (assembly GCF_021461395.2). Classification (NCBI taxonomy): domain Eukaryota; kingdom Metazoa; phylum Arthropoda; class Insecta; order Orthoptera; family Acrididae; genus Schistocerca; species Schistocerca americana. The sequence continues at coordinate 335,996,662 of NC_060121.1, forward strand.
GTTACCTTCTTTGTACCTATGTTTCCTTTCCAGCTATTGTTATTGTCCTTTTTAGAGATGTCAATTCCTTTTCAACTGTATTGCCTACTGAGCTCTTCCTTATTGCTTTATCTGTAGCCTCAGAGAACTTCAATCGTATCTCGTCATTCCGTAGTACTTCTGTAGCTCACTTCTTTGCATATCATCGAGCTGTTAAAGTCGCCATGTCACAGATTGCGCTGCCCCTCCCGCCGGAGGTTCGAGTCCTCCCTCAGGCATGGGTGTGTGTGTTGTTCTTAGCATAAGTTAGTTTAAGTGGTGTATATCTCTCGGGGCTGATGACCTCTGCAGTTTGGTCCCTATCTCTTAGGAATTCATACACTTTTGAACATTTAATTTTCTTTGCGTATTGATTCTTCCTGCCTAATCTCTTAAACTTCACCCTACTCTTCAACACTACTACATTGTGATTTGAGTCTATATCTGCTCCTGGGTACGCCTTACGATCCAGTATCTGATATCGGAATCTCTGTCTGACAATGATATAATCTAGCTGAAATCTTCTCGTACCAGCTGGTCTTTTCGAAGTACACAACTTCTCTTGTGATTCTTGAACAGAGTATTTACATTTATTTGATGAAATTTATTAGAGAATTCAATTAGTATTTCTCCTCTCTCATTCCTTGTCCCAAGCCCACATTCTCCTGTCACCTTTTCTTCTGCTCCTCCCCATACAACAGCGTTCCAGTCACCCATGACCATTAGATTTTCATCTCCGTTTACTTACTGTATTACCCTTTCAATATCCTTATATACTTTCTCTATCTCTTCATCTTCAGCTTGCGATGTTGGCATGTATACCTGAACTATCTTTTTGGTGTTGGTTTGCTTTCGATTCTGAGAAGAGCAACCCTATAACTGAACTGTTCATTGTAGCACAGTCTCTGCCCTACCTCCCAATTCAAAACGAATGTACTTCCTTTATATCATTTTCTGCCTCTGTTGATATTACCCTATACTCACCTGACCAGAAATCTTTGTCCCCATTATATCTAGATTGAGACTTTGCATTTTCCTTTTCATATTTTGCAGCTTCCCTACCACGTTCAAGCTTGTGACATACCACGCCCCTACTCGTAGAACGTTGTACTTCTGTTGGTTATTCAATCTTTTTCTCATGGTCACTTCCCCTTGGCACTCCCCTCCCGGTGATCCGAATGGGGGACTGTTCGAGAACCTTTTGCCAATGAAGATATCGTCATGACACTTTTCCAGTTACAGTCCACATGACTTTTGAATACACATTATATGTCTTTAATGCAGTAGTTTCCATTGCCTTCTGCATCCTTAAACCGTTGATCACTGTTGATTCTTCCGCCCTTAGGGACAGTTTCCAACCCCAAGGGCAAGGAGGTGCCCTGAACGTCTCTCCACTCCTCTGCCCTCTTTGAATAGACCGTTCTTATACCCGACGTATTCGCCCGCCAATGTTGACTGTTAATCAAAATTTAAGCAGTCGTGTGTATCGAACACGGGACCAACGATGTTTTGATTAGTAATCAAAGATGCTACTGCTAGATTACAGGTATACCTCATTCCTGCATATGCTTGTTACAATTTGTGGTTTCGATGACTTATGGCAAGCTGACCTTGTAGATATAATACCATCTTCACAAATGAATAAAGGTTCAAATATATTTTAATGGTTATCTATACATATTCCAGATTCACCTGGGCACTGCCTATGAGAACAAAAATGGGGAAGGATGTTGCATAGGTATTTGAATAATTGAAGCAGCTAGGGTTGAATCATTCCTTGGGAAATCTTCAGACAGACCAAGGGGGAGGGAGGGGGGGAAGTTCTGTAATAAAGACAGAATCTTTATAATCAGCATCTCCGAGGAGTAGTTCCCAGATCACCAGTTAATCTGAACTTCTAAATCATGTACTTCAAACCCATTGCAGAAAGGGAACTTCTCCATATTCCTTTAATGTATCGATACACGAGAAGGGCAGCAGCACTATTGCTCTTGTTTTGATAAAAAAGCCTTAGGAGGAAAGCCCTGCTCACCTTGTCGAGACCTACCGCACACTCATGTTTCTGTTTCAGTCCCGCACCATACCAGTTCTGATGGTGCCAAACAGCAAATCGTGACACTAATTCCACTAAAAAAGCAAATCCTGCAATGCACGCTCTTAAAATCATTCCTACAAAGTTTGCTTTCCAGATGGTAAAAAGTTTTTGTCTGTGCTGGCTCAAGTAGCAAAACTTTAATTATATCCACCCAGTACTTCAAGATGACGATGGAGTTTTAGAGAAGACACCACTACTCGACATTCTTACATTTCAAAGCAAGTATCATGGAACATGTGAACAGAACGATAAAATATTTCAATCTTTAGGGATCATACAAATTTCTAAATACTTTCACACAAAAATTTAAAAGTATAACTGAATTATTCATCATAAAATACAAATGAAATTAACGTTCATGATTATGAGTTTCTAAAAACCTTATACAATAGTGTTAATATGGTGTATCCATGCAAACAGAAATTAAATGTAGGTGATGTGGTACATATCTAAAGTTATAAGACAGCATTTGAGAAATATTACCTGCGAACTTGTCAACAGAAATTTTTCCAGTTTCCGAAGTGCAGAGGACGAATTCTAGAGCTTACACCTTAGAGGACAGAAAAGGTGGAGATAATTCTGGAAGTTTTTACACAGACGAATTGCAAGGAAACTCTGAACCACACAAATTTCTCATAGAGCATGTCGTGAGACATTGAGGGAATAGGGGTTTAGTTAAATGGCTTGGTTTCCCTTAACCACACAGTAGCTGGGTGGATGCCCATGATTTGATATATAACACTGCATGTGACTCGCAAACTGCGCATTAGCCTGTCAGAGGTAGCAGTAGTATCCTTGATAGACTAATGGTCTAGCTGCACATCTCTACATATAACTAATGCGGACCTAGAACAGAGCTTTAAAAACAGCTAGCACATGATGATCTGTTGGAGGAGGTGTGCAAGAAGCACGATATTGAATATGCTAGAAATAAAGTTCTCCCAGGACATCACACTGCAGATCGAACTTTAGTTGATAATGTTCAGAGAATATGCAAGAAGAGATACTGGTATAGAATGATGTAGCAGCATTAACAGTTGATAAAACAATGTACATCAAACCTAAATTCCTGACAAGGTATGAACTGCACTCGTCATACAATAAAAAAGGAAAGGAAGAAGAACCAGAAAACTCAAGGATGTTTAAAAAGACGCATCCAGTCAGCGATGTCACCAATTAAATGTGAAAAGAAGTAGAAAGGAGTAAGAAGAAGAAGGAGACCGATTAAAATGCCAAGGGTTCTACCAATATCGAAGACGTCAGGTGGGATTATTCCATTTCTAATTCCAGCACTGGCAGGTCTTACAGGGATTAGCTCTTTATTCTGAATTGCAGCAGTTATTGCACAAACTGTGAGAAATGCTAAAAGCGCCCAGGTACAACTCAAGAAGGATTATAGAATCTGTGCCTGTCGAAAAAGGAGTATATTTCAAATCACACAGGAAGGGACTTGGATCGTTCTCTTAAAAAATATCCTAGCTATATTATGAATATAGATCTGTTTAAATTCATAAAAATTCTTCTTTCGAAGATTGCATGAAGTTTTCATGGAAAATACATTGCCTAACACTATGTGTAAATCTAAGTATGCAGAACCGTAAATTTGTATGTTATGGGAGAACTTAGAACTCACTGAGTGGCATGTACATAAAACAAAACAGTGGCATAATGTACTATTTTGATTCGTTTGGTAACTCTTCACCACCAGAAGAACTATTCACCAACAACCATGTATTCTACAATTTTCAACTGTAGCAAGACTTCGATACATACTTGTGGAGTGGTCTGTGTCTCAGATTCCTCCTGGCATTCACAAGGAAGTAAGTATAATGACCAACACTAAACATCAACTCATAAGTTGAAATTTAGATGTGATGTCACATACTCTGACCTTAAAAGAATGATATTCTGTATTAGGCATGAATTACCTTCTACCAGTTCATTTAAGCAGAGATATACTGTTTGGAATAGCCTGGGGACGTACAACATCATTCCCACCGTCACTATGACAAACAATAAGCTACATATTGAAGATGGAGACATTGTGGAAATGTCCCACAGCACACACAATATTGATGATTTAAATGAGGTTTCCAAATTATCTGGAAAAGAGACTGAGTTACATGCAAAGATCAGTATGCTTGAATCGGCAATAAGCACACTAGGCAAAACAGTAGACTTTAGTTGGCAGGAATCTGTAGGACTACTACTATGTCTCAAAGAGTCAATATCTGAATATAAATTCCCGTAAATTTTATGAGTCAGATCAAACAGTAGCTACAATATTTGTCAGCACAATTTATGTCAAATGTAACATCACAGTGAACTCAATGATAGACAGAGTCGCACAATTTATTGGTTCTTCCCTTCAGTTAGACGAGGATGTACGATAGCTGAGACACCCACCAATGTCATAAACCTTCCAAGGACCATCCTGACATTAGAGCATCTAGAGCTGTGTATTGTGGACCAAGACAACCTCCCATCGACTTCCATGATGAAGACTTCATTAGTCTGTGAACTATATTATCGACATCCTTAAATGGTACCTCCTTAGTATTAGCCTTGTTCAAAACAAACACCCCACCTCTTATATACTATGCAACTTTGGCACTCATGCTTATAGATTTTTGTGCAACAGAACTACCACGTGGTTGTGTTTTTAGTTTTGAGAGTATCGTTTTGTAACTAATAAGAAGCATAAAGGAAAACAAATTTTCTTTGTTACTCAGAAAGTTTTGTTTGGTGGCAATTAATTTCTAAATTATGTTCTTTCTGCTGAATATACAACAATTTCTTTTATAACAAAGTTTTTGTATTATTTTCATGATTATTAGAATGAATTCTTTGAACAATTTTCTCACAATACATAATACTTTCTATACAGAGTTACTTTCTTACAATAGTATTAATGACTAGTAGCATTAAAACAAAATCTTCAGTTCACAGTTCAACGTGTTTCCCATCAAAGTCTTTGCTGTTGTCATTCTTTTCAGTTGTTGCCACTCAAAAATATTACAACACAGCGCTTTCAATGTCATTTAATATACAGTTGCTGCAACGGAATATTTTTTTTACAATTCAGCTATTGCAATGTATTTTAATATATACTTCCTGAAGCGGAAAAATTGACAGTATCATTTCATATACTTTTTTTAAGAAAAGCAGGATCAGCATGGGAGGTAGATTACACCCGAAACTAGAGACTTTGGTTGAGTAGCACCAGCCAAAAAATCGTAAAATAATGTAAAATATTGCAACACTACTACCAAGTTTTAACAAAAAGTAATAATAAATAGGGGGAAACCACAGTGAAGCACTGCATTTACAGGCATAGGCTGGTAACCGCTACTGTAGGGACATGTGGGTCATAATAACATACAAGTAAGAGGACTGCAACACAAGGTCAGGCGCACACAGCGGAAAACTGCACCACAAAGCAGACCGTAGCAGGTGGGTCAATGTCAGCACACCAGGGCAAGTCTCTTCTTGTGAGCAACATGACTAGGGGCCAGGTTTTAGTGAGACAAAAGTGCCTCAGAACGATGTAAATATGTCTCAGTTTCTTGTAATTCTATCGTCACCGAAGTCCAGCACCACCACCATAACGCCATGATCACGCCGCACAGTGAGACAACTGCGTATTGCTACCAGCAGCCATTGGCTCCGAACAAGGCTACCACCTACGCCACTAGCGCTAAATTCCTCACGGGGCTCGGTGCCACAGCCCTGTCGACCTGCCGCCTGTACCTGATGACACCACGACTGATTTCCTTGGCGGACATTGTGCCTCAGCGCCAACCACAGTCCGATTCCTGCCACAGGGCAGAGTGTCAAATCTCATTCACAGTCGTCTCTACGTGCCACTGTGATAAACACTTACAGAGCTGAGGGAACAACAGGGCTCCACGCCGCTGAAGGCACTAGGACGCAGCTGAGTCGCTGACGTCATGGGTGTGGCCTACAGAGACCACAGGTCTGCCACTGGCAGACCGGCGCCTCTGCAGGATCGAGGCCAGAGGCTACAGCCGATACGTCAGCCCCAACCAGCGACGACGGAGTGAGGCGTGCTTGCTTCACCGAGCCACGACACACCATGTGTTGGAATAAAATAAAAGTATTCATTACTGTCAGCAGAGTTCCACTGGGCCTGTCGGCCTGTCACCACCACTCACTCACACCCCTGAGTGCAACTGTACTGTCAGTGTGGTATCAGAGTAGACGTCACCTTTGGACACTCAGAAGAGTGGTGACAGTGATCCTGATGTCACAATCAGCAGTGGAGGGCATGCCACCCCAGCAGCGTAGCGTCCGAGCCACAAAATGCAGTATCGTAGTTTAGGGTGACTGAGACAATTTTCGTCCCTTTGTAGTGACAATCAGGGGCTCCAAAGTAAGGGGTCATGGTTTCTCCAAAGTTACCTTTGTAAAACTGGAGGAATCAACGGATTTGTCGCAGTTTGCGGGTAATATTAGAGATTAATGTTTGGTGACTGTACATTATACACCGTATAATTTGGTTCGGCATTCTGCCCCTTGCGCGGAATACAAATTTGTTTTACATGTAATCGTTTTGGACACATTCTTATTATTCGGAAGGGATTAACAAACTAAAACAGCGTTGGATGAAGTGTATAACTCTAAAAGGAGACTATGTCGAAAAATAAAAAAGGTTTACCCAAAACACGTAAGTAGTTTTGTTTTTGCACGGACTTTTCAAACACCACTCGTACAAGAGACAGAAGGAGGCAAGGTAGTACCAATCGATATAGATAATTATGGGTCCAAGGCGGTTAAGTTATTGAAAGGAACATTGTTGGCCACATTAGAAATTCTGGATGAGGAAGATTGCTGCACAGGATACATAAGCTGTAGGAGGGCACAAGATACTGCTAGAACGGTATTTCGTGGTGAAACTTTGGAGTATTTGGAAGAAATAGAGAGGAAGCAGATGGAGGACCTGTTACTGGCGTTAGAAGGAAAGCTTTTTTCCGCAGGGTCGTTACCTGTTACACCAGTAACACAGCACAGGATTCTGACAGGAAACGAAGTGTATGAAATACCTCGATACCAGGAATTTATAAATCAACAATTGTCTGTTAGGATAATCGAAGAAAGTAGTAGCCCCTGAGGGATGGGATTTGTAATCGTGCTCAAGACGTCTATGGATGGTTTTTGTTGTGATTACCGCCGTTGGATAGGACGACTATGACATATGCCAACGCGATTACAAACGATAACGTAGGGAAATGCCAGTACTTCTGGACAATGGACTTCAAGAGTGAACACCATCAAGTAGAAGCTGCTTTTGAGGCAGTTTCAACATACTGGGTGCACAATATTTCGTGTTAAAAACGTGCCCGTGCTCTTCTAAACAGCAGTCCGAATGAGCAAATCAGTTGCGTCTTTACCTGTGGTTACTCATACCTTAGGTATTGGGCTATGCACGGCTCTGTTAAAAAAAAAAAATAGCTCGATGCAGTCATACGGCCGAGCCGCACGCATCTGCTTTCATACCCCACAGCTAATTCGCTACAAATAATGATCTGTAACTGTGATCCTGTAGTCAAATAGTCTATGCAATGGCTAGAATAACGAGTTAATAAAATACACAGAAATACAAAATAAAAGGGTAAATAAATAATTTAATAATAAGGGTTCTATTGTAATGTCTGTAATTGATGTAGATGATAGAGAATAATGTTGAATAATGTTTATTCTAGAAAGGACATCTCAAATAAATGGGAAGTCGTCCTATGATATTCGGTTGAACTACAGACAAAAGTACTCTTTTCAAAAGCAGTAAAGTTACGCTGAGAAAGTTACAAGAATGGTAGCAAAATCCCCAAACTAAGCAGTCCTCAACGATGCGTGACAACTAAGTTAATTTCATGATCACAATATACAAAATATTCACCAGCTCAAAACAGTTCAGAGTTCAACGATTCATAAATTAACACACGTGATACAAAGAATAGTAATTCGTACTCTTTCTATACTCAGTTGATTAATACAAGAGGAAAAATTAGAATCCTACTCCGGAGCGCTTTCAAACCTCTCTCTATATAAAGTACCTTAAGAAATTAAAATATGGTAGAGGCAGTTCACCCCCCAGAATCAAACATCTCCACAATCATACACCACTGGTTACCACATACAGATCTACCTCCTTCCGGAGCTTATGTAAAAGAGTCCATAATTGCTCCTTTGAACTCTTCACTCGAAAAGTCCCAGTCTCCACTTGACTCCCGTAGTGTTCCACAACTATCCGCCTCTCCATTGGCTGAAGACAGTCCCCACGAAAAATACATCACTCTTAACTTCTAAAGAAACGATCTGATTCAACATGATCACTTTCCCATACCAAACTAATATGTTACAACACTATTTAAATAAAGAAATGATATAAATATTCAGTCATACTCAAAACATTCACAATGAATGTAAATATAGGTTTGTACATAAATAGGTAACCCAGTATTCTTGCACAAATGCGTTCACAATGAATGTCTGCAAATTGTCGTTGAATATGGTTTAAACAGTCATTTAGGTTTGCTTCTTAAAAGGATCTGTCAGTTCTCTTTTCAGTTGTCATGTCTGCTAACACATGTAATTGACCACTTTTAAATTAGCACCGTTTTTTAACAGCACTTCCAATCAACATTTCCATAAAGTTACTGACAAAATAGTGAACTGTTCAATAACTAAAAACGTAAGTATGAAAAACTGTGATGCATTGATGCTGCGTTCATTTTCTGTGTAAATGTGGAGAATACGATTCCTGATAAACATTTGCCTAATAAGAAATGTATAACGACATAGTTCATCAAAAAATAAAATAGATACAGATATGTAGCTTTCAGAGATGACAGCTATAGTGCAACGCTATCATCTGAGACATCTTATGTTGAAATCGCCTGAAGCTTTTAAAAGCTGTCAGTTCAGTCGCACATTATGAAAATGCGTATTTTCTGTGAAATATTAACTTCTGTAGTTTTAAATACGTTGAAAAATTGTTGTGTCATTGGATGCGCCTCATTTTTGGGGGATCACCAGTGTATTCTGATTTAGTTTAATACTTATTTGCGTATTATTATACTCTCTCAGAGAGCTGTAAGACACCATCTTTCAGTTTGTCTCAAAACCTGCCATTGCTGAGCGCATAGTCGGCCCTCTTCAGTAATCGACGACTCATCCAAATTCCCCACGCCAGAGTTTCCCTCACATCTGGTCCTTTGGTGACGCCTTTGCACTTGGCTTACCTAGAGACCAGTGACGTCCTCGTCCTGCTGACTTGCACCCAGCGCAGCAAGCAAATTCAGCTCTATTTGTACCAGTACTAGATGGCCGATTAGTTCACCTACATATATGTAACGTTACACACCTCCACTTAATGTGGCCAAGTAGCTTGTTAACTGGAAAAATAAAGTAACGCCAAATTTCATGTACATAACATAATAAATACATACATTACATAGTGACTGTGTAACACCTCCGTTTATTTATCCCGACCTGATCTGATCGAATAGCAGCCCAATATTTACTGTTAATATGACCGTGTACCTAATGTGGCTGGTAATCGGAATTGACTGCTACGGAAGTTGTTACTTTCCAGTTCGTCATGTTCAGTACTGTAATAATCAAATGTCCGGTAACAAGAAAAACACCAACACAGTTTCACTAATTACGAACCTATATTCGTCTCAAAAACACAAAAAAAGGAGACAGCCACTGCCTTCGTCATACATATCTAATTACGGCTAATCTCAGCACAGGCTTCTTCATTTTCCATTATCGTCACACGCTAATCCATCACTGCATCCAACACTGCAGTCCAACACTGCAATCCAAGGTGATGCCGGCGCGGTAGACGCGAAACCAAATATCGGCCCTAGAAATGTCACTGATCACTTTCGTAATAATACTTCTTCACCTTCCCGGTATTATTCTAGTACAAAGGGGTCTAACCACGGCGATGGCGACTTCCTTCTCAGTTAAAGCCTTGTATTTCGACAAAGACCTCCACACACCTCTACCCGCAACATGGCACTCGCTCAACTCCACACTCGCTCTCGCAACACGACACAATTAATCAATTCGCCCTATCGACCTGTGCCGAGTGCAAATTTACGGTAAGGGCCTACGGACCCCTTACATCCCCGCCCTCGAAAACTTCTTTGGAGCCTCTGGCGTAAAAGAATCGGGAAGGAAATTAGATATTATTACATCTGAACAAAACACACAGTGTAAATAATTAATGAAATTACAATTCACCAAATAATCCCTCAACTCCGGTAGTGGGCTGCCTCCACAATAATATTCTACAAAATGTTATTACATCTCACCAACATGGAATTGTCCAAATCACAATTTTCCATCAAGCAGCAATAATCCTCTATAGTCCATATTGAATGTAACACACAACATACAATCAAAAATTATTATGTGAACACATGACATATGAGTTATTATATTACAAAATATCCTATTGGCTCTGGTAGTACACTGCCCCTACAGAAACATCATACAACATCAATCTGTCTTAATTAATATGGCATGGTAAATATTTTTACAAACTTATCTTACATTCAATTACCAAAAATCTTCACTTTCAAAGGTTTGTACGAGTCATTAACTACATATTTGTTATAACTTGCTACAGCAAAGACAAGAAAACCAACTAGTTGAATGCCAGCTACCCCTTTGGTATGCCGTCCTTTCAGCGTGGTTCCTGCCGTCCATACTACTATCACTCTAACTTATAACTCACTTGGCCAACACGCATTAAAGTTAAGGAATAAGTTCACAACTTATTCATTTGAGTTTTTAACACAAGCAAAATTGAATATGGCAGCTAAATATAGCATTTACTCCTTGACTTATGCAATTATTTTACAATCCCTCATACCTCTACAGATTCCATAATATTAAATGCTCCATTATACCACTAAGAATGTCTTACATAACTATTTGCAACACTATAACTAATGTGGTCACCTAATGAAAAATTTTAAACTACTGATCATTTCATTTTGCCAAACATTACTGCCATATGTGAATTGTTATCAAGAAAGTTTAGATGAGAGGTACAATATTTCCTGTTATACTGACATTAATCCAAATCTTCTATATGGATATTTATTATTCATTACACAGTGCCAGAATTCTGCTTCTAAATCTCGACTTAAGTATAACCATAACTGACTCTGATAGCTAATTGGATACATGAATTACTCATTACTCATGAGTTACACTTTCTGTTTTATTCAGCATACTTCAGATAAACATGTATACCTACAAATGACTTGCAAACAGATGTTGCTCATGTGCTAAATGACATATTTCAATACTTCAAACATCTCATACTCCATACATTTCATTACACATAACTCCCTCAACTTAACAGCAACTTCAACTGCAAATAAATATATTTCTTCAACCCACATCAATCCTCCATATACTTCAATACTTCAAACATCTCATACTCAATACACTTCATTACATATAACTCCCTCAACTTAACTGCAACTTCAACTGCAAATAAATATCCATCTTCAAACTACATCAACCCTCTATATTCGCTGCAATAACTACATAAAAATACTACCCCAGGCTCCTTGGCCTCTCCATTCATAATATTTCACATCATTTATTTGAACAACTATCTCCTCATGTATTTGTTTCTTTATATGTTCATCTACTTATAAGCTGATACATTACTTCAATTCTCTTACAATTCCTTGACCTTTTCATGCCTCATAAAACAACTCTATAAGATTACACAAACTCTTGTTTGACCAATTAGCTGCCCACGACATTTTGTAAACATTAGCTTTCTTATCTGGTTCTCATTTTATTACTTCTGGCGCTAATAATTTTGTAATATACTGACACTAAACTGAGCTTTTAACTTATTGATTCTTTGACACCTCACACACTACATCAACAGTAACTACTTATCCTTATTTTAAGTCAACTGTAAATTTACTACATGGTTCCTGACTGAATTACTTGGATAACCACTACCAATCCCAACTACTACACACTAACTTTCTTAACCTAAGGATAGAGAAAGATGGTAGAGGAGTGAAACTTGAAATAAGAAATAAAGTCTCACCCAGCTGTGAGTGTACCAGTTGCCACTTGGTATACCAGCAAAAGAGTTGCTAGCTCCCTACACCTGACTTTCTTCAATTCGTACCTCATGATCACTTCGTCTATCTTCTCCCCTCTCATAGTTCCTGTCATTATCATCTCTCCTATGATTGTGGTAAAACTGTCGACCATTGCCACGGTTCCTATATCCATTACCCCCACCTCTACCTCTGTAATTTGGTGGGCCATTAAGCTGACTTTAGCAGTAATTATTTCCACCTTGATCCTGACCATGCATTTGGTCATTTTCCTGTGCACAAATAGCTTCTAATTGCCCCAATACTTCCATTAAAGTATCTTTATCTTTAATCAGGCTGCCCAATAAGTTTTCTTGCATTCTCCGGCTCAATCTTCTTTTTATCGCTGATATCATTATGTCATCACTCAGGGGTTGTTCCAAGGTCTCATTCAATTCCCACAAATGTTCAGCAAACTCTCTCAACGTTCCTCTCCATGTATTAAGTGACTTGCGGTGTAGTAGGTCCTCAAGTGCTGCACACTGATGACTTCTGGACCAGTATTTCTTCAAGAATTCCTCTTCAAACTGATCATAACTAGTAGTCCCTTCCTTCTTCCTTACTCCCCAAGTGAAGGCGTCACTTTCCATCCTATCTATTGCAAATTGAATCTTGTCTGCGTCTTTGAAATGTGCTGGGAAAACTCTTTTTAACCATTTCATAAATATCATTGGGTGCAATCCTCCTTTCGGTTTAAACTTCTGCCCTGTATTATTTAGGACATACTGATTATCACCGCTCATCAAGGTAACGACTCTACCTTCCCCAACGGTTAAAGTGGCATTGCTAATTCGTTTATCAATTTCTTCTGTCTTGCTCTCCTATTGTTGCACTCCTTGTTGTAATTGCCTGACCTCCATTGCAACCCTCTTGTTATCCTCTTCTCGTTGCACGGCTATACCATTTCTCAGATTGACAGCCAGTTGGTTTTGCCTATCTCCTATCCCCTTAACCACATCATTGCATTGTTTCTGCATCTGCGTCACCTCAGCGATTCGATGATTGCAATTTGTTTCCACTTCGGTGATCCTTTCTCCCAATTCAGCTTTAGTTACTTCAATATTGTCTTCTATCTTTTTTGTTAACTTTCCTTCCATCTTCTCCACGTCTCCCTGGACTTGGTCTATGCTCTTCTGCAGCTTACTCTCTCTCTCATTGATGTCCATCTTCAGTCGTTCTTGTAACTCCTGCATTTCCTTCTTCAGATTATATTCTATCTTCATTTGCGATGTTTTGATCTCTTGTGCTAGAGTTTCCTTAAATGATTTCTCTAAGCTTTCTTTGGTTTCTTGTAAATCTTCCTTTAATGATTCTCTAATTTCTTGTAAACCTATCTCTAATGATTTGCGGAATATTTCTTCCCTTTCTCTAGTTTCTTGTAAACCTTCCTTTATTGTTGCCTTGATTTCCTTTAGCCAGTCTGCTAACATCGACCGTATATCCGCACCCTCTGAAACTGGCTTATCTCTCGTCGTTTGTCCCGGTGTCTCGGGGTAACTAGTTGAATGTGCTAATGGGCTTTCTAATGACAATCCATAATCACTGATTCCTGAATCATCTCTGTCTTCCTGTCCTATCCCTTTCCTTTCAACTACTGCCTCACAAACCTGCTTATCTTCAGTAGACATGTTTGGTTTATTTTTTTTAATGCACAGGCAAGTAATACAAAATAACCTCTAGTAACTCAAAACACTCCTAATGGTCACTAAACTAATCAAACAATAACTGCAGTATCTTTAGTTAATCCCAAAATTGGTACAATACGTATGAGTACTGAACATACCGACTCTCCAAACATAATAATTTCAAATATCAATTTTCACATACACAGCTTATGTAAAATGTTTTAAATAAGACAAATCACTCCATTCATTAAATCTATAAATGTAAAATCTCCAAACATAATGAGCATATCTGTATGATCACCATTTAGACAGCGCAGTATGCATAAATAAGTATGCTATATTTCAGAGTATGTTTCGCAAACTTTTCGGAAATTACTGTAATTGGGCACTTGTCCTGAGGCAAAACACAGTTTAACACTGTTTATTTATTGTGAAGACAGTGTACTGCAATTTAATGTTATGCTAACCAGTTGTCTTCACTCACCAACGGACGTTACCACGAGTTGCGATGTTTTGACGTTTGAAGTGGGCGTGGCGCTGTACTGCCGCCGGGGCCGCGTGAAGTCGCGCTGAAAATCTGTGGCGAGTCGTCGTAGTTCTCAGTCGGCCGCTCCGTGGCGCTGCAGGGGGGCGTAGTTTGTAGTTCGGCCGCTAGATGCCGGGTTGGCGCTCGGTGTCTCGAAGTCGCGCTGATCGCTGTCCAGTGTAGTGCGTCTGCATCTGACCTACTCCTGGCACAGGTAGTTGGGATGACGTGTGAAATCTCCTCGCAGATCGAAGCTCTTTGGCGCAGCTGCTGCATGGGTCTGCGTGACGTCACTCAACAATTGCGTCTCCACATAAATTGTCGCCTGCATAACAGTTTATGGGTCCACTTGAAGTTGCTCGATTTTCATCATTCAAAAAGCAATTTCCGTCATAACATTACTACTAAACACTTCTTTAAAAGCTTCCGTGACGAATTCTTAGCTCGTTTTGTTGTGGTAATGTTCACATGTGTCTTTCTTTGGTGTTCACTTTTCACAGTTTTTCGTGTGGATTTACGCGTTTGTACATTATAACACAGTTTATCGACACTATTACTCTTATCTAATATGGCGAGAAAAACAGTTTATTCACAATCGTAAGATGCTATTACTTCGTATTGTTCAAGATGCACTGTTTCTTGTCGCGATTTTAAAGTTTATACTCTGTCTTCATCCGAAATTGAAAAGTATTTTCTCGCGTTAAGCAAGATAAAATTACCTATTGTTCTTTACGATTCGTCCGAAGATTGCACTTGTCCTTTCATGGTAAGCCAAGGTGTAACACCTCCGTTTATTTATCCCGACCTGATCTGATTGAATAGCAGCCCAATATTTATTGTTAATATGACCGTGTACCTAATGGGGCTGGTAATTGGAATTGACTGCTACGGAAGTTGTTACTTTCCAGTTCGTCCTGTTCAATACTGTAATAATCAAATGTCCGGTAACAAGAAAAACACCAACACAGTTTCACTAATTACGAACCTATATTCGTCTCAAAAACACAAAAAAAGGAGACAGCCACTGCCTTCGTCATACATATCTAATTACGGCTAATCTCAGCACAGGCTTCTTCATTTTCCATTATCGTCACACGCTAATCCATCACTGCATCCAACACTGCAGTCCAACACTGCAATCCAAGGTGATGCCGGCGCGGTAGACGCGAAACCAAATATCGGCCCTATAAATGTCACTGATCACTTTTGTAATAATACTTCTTCACCTTCCCGGTATTATTCTAGTACAAAGGGGTCTAACCACGGCGATGGCGACTCCCTTCTCCGTTAAAGCCCTGTATTTCGACGAAGAGCTCCACACACTTCTACCCACAGCATGGCACTCGCTCAACTCCACACTCGCTCTCGCAACACGACACAATCGACTGTTCGCCCTGTCGACCTGTGCCGAGTGCAAATTTATAGTAAGGGCCTACGGACCCCTTACAACTGGAATACCCTACCTGCATGTCAGAACGAGAGGGTAATTATCTTTGTGCTCGTGTACGAAACAGTTTGTACCTCCTAGGGTTTGTCATGTTATCAGCTTAAAGTTTCTAAATGTAACACATTGATACCGGCACGTGGTTTCCCTTATTCGTACCACACTTGCCCACCATATCTTAGATACCATAACAGAGGAAGCGGGATGGAACCATGGTTGGTAGTCACAATTTATAATTAAGACAGTTTATTGACATTATGCCTTTTAAGGAATTTGAAAATTACAAATTGTGGACGAGCAACTAGATAAAGCTTTGCAAATACAGTTAGAAACCCAACGTACTCAGTACTCAAATAAACAGTCTCTTAAGATAAAGTTATTTATAGAAATCTTAAGCATAGCAATTATCAATTACTTCACGTGACACTTCATCAAACTCCTTAAAAGTAGTTATTACATTAAAATGGCCACACTTTAAACATTCTTCACTGAAATACCCTTACAAACTTACTATTTTAATCCGTTAAAGAAGCATTTGTTAAAAGGTCCATTACAAACTTAACGTTGCTGGACATAATAACCCTCACTTTATTTCCCCTTATTAAGTAAACAGAATTACTGACAAGCTTCAGAAATTCAAACTCCCTTGTATGTTTTCCCTCAGAATATATATAACAAAACAGTTACCAATAAAGGGTGACTAATGACACTTCAACACTAGTGCTAATATCCAATTACTTAACATGATAAAACCACTTACATAAAAAACTAGAACAAACACTGACCTTTAAAAATGAATGTTCACGTGCTCAGACGTGTTAATAAAAGACTACTAGAAAGAGCTGCACAAGGAGCTCAGCAGATGCTATGCAATTTAAAGTTTAGCCAATTGCCAGTCGCTAATATTTAAGGAAACAGGTTCGTATAAGAAAAGGTTACATACAATATATATTTACATATCTACCAGCTTAACCCGCCTTGGTGGAAGGAAGATAAATACTAAGCTCTGGAAGGCAGTATGTGACCAACTCCCGTTAGTGGCCAGGTTCTTAAACACTGCCACGCCTAGACCTCGGATGACATTTCACTCCCCGCCAAGGCACTGGCACAATCAGAGGTTTTTGCGCGAACCACAAAGACAGTCCAATAACTCTGAAACATAGAACACTCGGCAGAACCTTTGACTCGATATATGGGTAAGCGTGTAAAGGAACACTTTACACTACTGACAAATTCGCAACTTTTACCTTAAGCATTTTAGACATGGACAACTGTATTAATAGAGTGCAGGCTTTAAAAACGCCAACGTAAAATCATTTGATTACAAGAAACACAAAGCACTAGTCAAACTTCTGATAAAGCTTTCAGATAGCGGCCACCATTTAACTAGGCCAACTGAACTCTTCCACACCATCTTAAAGGTCGACTATGAAAGTCTCACCATAATAATGAAATTTAAATGTCTGAGTGCGTCTGTCAACAAACACAATTACGACCACTTACTCATATCCCATACACAATTCGAAGCAGCGGGTTTCCCAGGTTCACCGTCTCACTTCAAATTTTGTTCCCAGCGAAGTCACAGAACTTTTATCTCCCAGCTGCCCATGTCGTCAAAACGCCTGGCCAACTTCACACCACAACATATAACTGTCATCACGCTCGTTCGGCAGCCGTTGACACTCGTCTCCCAACGAATGTCGCGAGATCTCGAGGGTTACCCGTCGAAGGCTAACAACCAACTCGCTTCGTCTGGCAACCCGGAAGATAAGACACGTGAAAAGCAAAGATAGCTTAGCTCAATCACAATCGATCTTAACGATACATGAACAAAATAACACTGGTTCCAGCTCGCCATGGCTCATACATATTGTTAAATCATGGCGTATTAATTAAATGCCAAAATAGATGTGCAAATTTAAATAAACTCTCTAGTCAACTTTGGAATAAGTCCACTATTTACGCCATATCATTAGTAAGGATGGTGTGAGAACTTACCCTAGGTTAATACAATCAGTTCAAGATGTTCCGGTACCAGAACAACCAAGGAGTTACATTCTTTTCTGGATCCCACGAATTATTGTAGGAGGTTTTTGAGGAGATTTGCGGTTATGCAAAGACTACTGATACCGTTTTTCTAAAAGAGTATTAAGTTAATGTGGTTGCTGGAGCCAAGGAGTGTCTGTCTAATTGATGAAGGTGTTACTGTCGAATCCTAGTGTTGGTGTTTCCAAACTTCTTAAGGGGTTCGTATTATTATGCAGTGCATAGAATCATGCTCTTGAGTGAGTTTTGGGTTGGGAGTTCGATGGTCAGGAGCATACTGTTGTTTGTGCACCAAGACAGTTGACCAGGGCGGAAGGAATTACTCTACAATGGAGAGACATATACTTAAATTAGTGTACAGAGTGACATACTTTTGGTGTTAACCATATGATACGGTTCTAGGCGCTTCAGTCCAGAACCGCGATGCTGCTATGGTCGCAGGTTCGAATCCTGCCTTGGGCTTGGATGTGTTGATGTCCTTAGCTTAGTTAGGTTTAAGTACTTCTAAGTCTAGGGGACTGATGACCTCAGATGTTAAGTCCCATAGTGCTTAGAGCCATTTAACCATATGATAGAAAGCTCAAGGTAGTGACAGTCATGCTGGTTTGAAGTGGTCGCTAGGTTTGAATGGCACATCCTGAAGGCTGACAAAGTGAGCATTAAAACTCAGTGAATCTATGAAGTAACACACAACCAGAGAAAAACATGGAAATGCGAACTGGTTGAGCAGGAAGATAGCGGTAATACCAGTACTATGTCAGACTGTTGAGGGATGACATGTCGCAAACAGTGCCGATGAGGAATGCAAACGACATGGCTAGCAGCAGCAATTCAGCGTGCATGA
The DNA here is from genome assembly GCF_021461395.2 of Schistocerca americana. NCBI lineage: Eukaryota > Metazoa > Arthropoda > Insecta > Orthoptera > Acrididae > Schistocerca > Schistocerca americana. Next base: position 336,015,432 of record NC_060121.1, read on the forward strand.
TCGATTGTTGTGTAGAGAGACTAACTTAGGACTGCAGGTGGTTTTGCCAGCGGAACTGAAGGAGGAAAATAATACATGAAATGCTTCATTATGTCTTGTCAGGCCATGGGGGCTGCAGGGCGACGAATTGAAGAGTGGCAGAAAAGTACTGATGGAAGGGAAGGAAGAGGGTTGATCAATGCGTTAGAATTTGAACAGAGTGCTTGCTACATGCGGATTTGAATCGAAAGCATATACTGTTTTAGGGGTTGCCAAAGGTGACAGTATCAATTAGTTTCATTGGGGTGGACATTCTGGGACCTTTCAACCGAACACCAGCAGCTAACTGTTTCTTGTTTACTGTAATAGACTCTTTCTCTCTTTAGCTGAAGAAGATACTGATGCCAGACCATCAGACACTCACAGTTAAACAAGCTTTGGTGAACAGGTGGATACTGAATGGTTCAAATGGCTCTGAGCATTATGGGACTTAACTGGCGTGGTCATCAGTCCCCTAGAACTACTTAAACCTAACTAACCTAAGGACATCACACACATCCATGCCCGAGGCAAGATTCGAACCTGCGACCGTAGCGGTCGCGCGGTTCCAGACTGGAGCGCCTAGAACCGCTCGGCCACTCCGGCTGGCAAGGATACTGAAGCTTAGGCCACTGGGGACAATCATTACAGACTAGGAAACATACTTCATGTCAGACATGATGAATGAATTGTGTCTGTAATTACGAGTGAAGATAGTAATAATGATTCCACTTATTCCTCAGGATAATGGAAGGGAAAATGAGTTCATTCCACAACTGAAAAGGGACTCGGTTATTACGTGAATGAATACCATTCAGACTGGTAGACACATTTATGCTTTGTAGTGAGTGTGTATAACTGGAAGGTACACACTAGCAAAGGGTTGTCACCGTATGAGAAGGTGTACAGGAAACAGATGCCGTCACTATTCGACGTGATTGGACAGAAAAGTGGTGGGAACGGTGAGTCGGTTCGAGTCTTTGGAAGAAAAGTGACGAAAGTATGAAGAAAGGTCCAGTGAGCGAATACTATGGCATTGGAGAGCCAAGAAGATGCAGTGAAGCGAGTGGGAATGTTAACACAAACCAAAGTTGGACAATGGGACATGTTACAAAGTCTATCTACTCCGAAGTGGAACATGAAGAAGTTTGTATCACAGCACCAGAGCTTGTACCAAGTGATTGAGACAACTTCACCAGTAAATGTAAAGCTACAGTTGCCAACAAGGTCAACAATTGTGCTTGTTGGCCACGTACAGCCATTCAAGGGTGCGCCAGAAGCGATTCCTTGGAAAGTGGGAATGAAAATGAAGAAAGAGGCAGAGAAGAAGAAATGCGGCTATGAACAGAAGGAGAAGGTGCTGCAGATACCTCCCGCTCGATATGTGTTGAGGCAAAGGAAGTAATAGAAATGTATTATGTTTTTAGTATCTTTTAGTATCTTTCCTGTTGTGTGTAATATAAATTGTCTCAGCTGTTTCAGATAAGGTTGTGTGTTGTTGTTGAGGGAGGATGTATCTGCAGAGTATTGAGATTTGCCGTCAGAGACAATAGGCTTCTAAGGGGTAAGGAGATAATAATGCAGAAAGGGCCAGAGGAGAAGAATGTTAATTTTGGCAGTGCTGTACCTCTTCATAGGAAGTAGTGGGGAGTGCTGCGAGACCATCAAGTGGATGGAGGAGCATTATTTTCCAGGCAACAAGACGTAATGTTATCAAGTCACAGATGATCATTAAGTGAAGTGTTTAACATATGGGTGTAACAGAAGGAGACTTGAAGAGGTCTCTCCAAGCATGCAATTGTTATTGGATAGTAATGGGGTACTTCGAGAGGTCGCCAAGGAATACAGGAAGTCACCTGGGGCATTTGCACGATTAAAAGAGTAGACGTGGGAGATTTCTGAAGAGCATATTCTGGACAGTAGGCGCAAGCGACCTGTACAAACTGAATGAAGGGCAAAGAGCGCCAGAATTATGGTTAATGTTGGAGCAGGTACCCACAACTTGCCATTCGACTACCATAATGCAACAGTGGATGTGACGACATATAATGCATTGTTGTGTGTATCAATGAGGACACTGATAGAGAGTGAGGATGCATTATTCAAATGTTATGTGGTGCACACTTATCAAGTAAAGTTAGTGGCACTAGGAAAGTTTGTGCAAGTATGAGAAGAAATAGTGTTGCTAGTGGCAGAAGATGGTGATCGACAGATGGTAGTGACAAAGAGTGAGCTTCACCAATACCAGAGTGGGATAGTCACCGTATGCCTTACATATGACGTTCAAAAGGATTGAAGTACGTGTACCAAGCAATTGTTCAGAGGTAGAGCAGAATGACACCTATGTCAGAAGGAGATAATGGAACCAAAACCGTATTCTTGGGGAACAGGTTTATATTGGATATACTCAGTATATGACGACACTGTAGTGATAGCTAGTTGCTATGACTAGGAAAAGTCATGGAAGGAAAATATTTAGCTGTAGCAGGTGGGTCACACTGGGGAAAGTGTCTCGTTATGGATGGTGTGACAAGGGGCCAGATTGTGGTGAAATAATAAAGGGGACTAAGTGAGATGTTACGGGACCTACGTTCATTTAGCAGCCACTGTTAAATATCACACAGTCACAGCTGTATTGGCAGATGAACCTCGGAGATGTTGTCGAAACAGAACCTTAGCGACACCAGGGAATCCAGCCTGGACTATTCATTGAGTCGAATGATAGCACACAGGAGGGTAAAGGCACAGTGAAACAATTATTATAGTAAGTAAGACAATACCGAGATCGTGGACGTCAAGTAACAGTGACCCTGACTGTCACAGTTTCTAGCGTCAAAGTGACTCTGATTTTGCTTAGCTTAACCTTTACATATCTCAGACAGTGAGCCGTTCAGAGACCTGATCCAGTGACGATTTGATTAATGACCGTAGAAGGCAGATCGATGTCACCACACCAGGGAAAGTCTCTTGTTATGGACGATGTGACTGGGGGCTAGGTTTCAGTGAAACAAAGGCGCCTCAGAGAAATATTGAGGCAGAGGCATTCTTGCAATTCTTTCGTCAGTGGAGTCCCACAGCACCCGCACAATGCCAGAGCCGCGCCAGGCAGCAAGACGACTGGGCGTTGCTAGCAACAGCCATGGATTCGAGACCAGGCTGTGTCTGCCGCCACCAGGTAGTTGGGCCACAGCCCCTCTGAGCTTCTGTCTGTGCCTACCGCCACCAGTACTGAGTTCCTAATGGGAATTAATACCTCAGCACCAGCCACTGTCTGACTCCTGCCAGAGGGCAATTAGTCGAACCCAGGACACAGCTATCTCCATGCACCATCGCAATAAATAGGTACAGAGCAAAGAGGCCGCCAGGACACCATCCCACCAAGGGAAGCAGGCCGCCACTGATGTCTCAGCCATGGGTTCCAGAGGACACCTGCCTGCAATGGGACTTTTGTCAGCACTATGGGGTGCCTGTGCAGCATCAAGGGCAGAAGCCACCATCCATATGTCAGTGTCCGCCAGGGACGATGGAGTGAAGCGTGCTTGAATCGCTGAGCCATGACATGTCACATATTGAAATTAAATAGAGGAATTCTTTACTGATAATGGTGTTTCCCCAAGGCCTACCAGCTTGTCACCACCACTTACTCATCCCTATGAGTGCACTTGCACTCTTCAAATATATACACTGCCTCATACACACACATGCATGTGTACATAGTGCACATTTTCTTACCACACAAATGGTGTGCAATAAACTCATATGTACGCTCACGTATATTCTGTATTTTACTGACTATAAGACGCACCTTAATTTTTAAGTAACTTTTTTTTAAAAAATAACATTTTTATCATTTTATTATCAGATTGCAAATGCCAACTAAAAAAATTCTGAGTTTGTAAAACTGATCTGATCTCTAAAAACACTGAAAATCGTCATCTGAATTTTGTTCTCCTTCTTCTTCGTCATCATGGTTGTCCTCTTCTTCTTAAGATAGTCTTCACTGCCATTGAGAGCGTCACTTAGGCTGCACTTATTGAAAAATTTAACAATAATGTCTTCTCTCCGGCTGGACCACGACTTTTTCATCCACTGACACGCTTGTTTGATTGTAGGTCGTTTTAAAACTCTCTTCGCCGTGAATTGATGTTGGGTTTCATCCAGCGTCCATTTGTTCCATTCTTCTCTCATATACACTGTAAATGACTCATTTATCAAGATATCAAGCGGTTGCAATTTTGAAGTAGGTCCTCCCGGAATAACAGCAAGCTCTGTATTCCCCTGTCTCAATTTTTTTTCACAGAATATATGGCCATTTTAAGACTGGCAGGATTTTTAAAACAAACACTGGACATTTTTATATTTATTTCGAGTTTAAGAGGCACCTGAATTTTGGAGGCGATTTTCGAAGAAAGAAATGCATCTCATAGTCAGCAACATAAGGTAACACAACTATTCACACTATGACAAATTGATCATATTACTATGTGCACTCGTGCTATTTACAAATCAATACATTCACCATATCTCTATCACTCAAGTGAATAGTTTGAATAGATGAGGGTCCCAGTTCCTCACAACCTACCCGCTTATCATCATTGAGACGACAGGCCAATATTCAGCTGCAATGCAGTATGCACGAAATGGTCCCGTGATCAAATACTAATGTTCCGCATAATGTACAGTGTAGGAGGTGGAGCACAGCCAACACCACTGTGCAGGCACTCCAAGTAGTCCTCAGCCTCGAGAGCCATTTGTGTTGCATTTGGTGCACACACTTTTTCTGCCTTTGGGTAGACCTCTCAATGTATTGTATACATACACTTTCGATCTAAGATCTACAAATTCCTCAGTCTCGTCTTTCATCAGGAGATAATTTTACTATTGGCAAGTGTTAAGCCATAAGGATTATTGTCTGCGTATCCAGACATGTAGAATTTATTGAAATGGCACTTTATTACTTCATGTGGGTCGCAATCCTTCACGTCCATGTTCGTATAAAATGACTTCGGGTCTCTGAAATGAGTTTTCACAAGCCCATAAAGAAACTAGTAAATGCGGGGTTTGGGTACGTCCCAAACATACATACCGACTCAAACAGGTCTTAAGAACTCTCCTGAAACCTCAGCCACCCACAGAGTGACAAATTCTCCTTTGACGACAGTGACCCATTTAAAATTTGCCCTGGTGATATGATCCCTTGCTCCCTAATGCGCCTCCCAGAGGTAAACTACATGAATTTGGCCGTAGTTCCTCAAATTATCCACAGTTGTCCAGAAAATTTCACTATTGGTTAACCTCAAAAAATCTTTTTCAAAATCAGATGTTGCAGAAACCCTCAGTTTTATGTTTAAATCAATATATTCCTACAACCAATGATTCTGGTAGAAGGAGATAGAGCGGGTGACTCTAACCAGTTATATCCCCAACTTGAATATTGTTAGAGGTTTCTACAACACATGAAGAAGCTGTGTTTATTCCCCAGCATTGGAAGGGGACCATCTCGTGCAACTAGTCACTCTGGACAATGCGGCAAATAGCTGTGCACATCATCAGTCTATTAGGATACGCCAGTTCTGCCTCCTACACCAGACTCTGCAGCTACATATTTGAGTTCACGTAATGCAGCTATTTCATCATTAGGCAGACATTGAAAACCTCCAATCAGCAGAGAGTGCTCCATGGCATGCCCATATCAGTTGTTTACACGCAGGTTGAGGCTGTACCTAGAACCGTCAGATGTGTCGAACTTCTCACTCATCCGTGGGTTATTTACCATAGTGTTCTTATAGACCTACTGGCAAAGTTGCCCGTGCATCCTTCATTTGAGCAAAAGCAGTATGTCAACATCAGTCAATAGTTTGAAGTTCACACGTCTTTTTCAACACAGTGTACCAAAAACGCCCCGGCACAGTGTAATTCAAGGCAGTGTATGTGGTAGTGTATACGCTCCAGAATTTCTCGAAAATATCCACAAGCTAGCTTACGTCTGTGCCAATGTAAAGTCTTACATACTCCCCTAAATCAGAGATGTTGAATTCCTGTTAAACATTCACCGCATGCCCATGTGCCACGTCTTTTGTGGCATTACCTGTAATGTTACTGGTGAAGGCAGCTATTCTGGGCAATGTGGTTTCCTTGAGACTCCCCACTGAATCCAGATATTCGTATGGGAAGACCCGCCTTCTTTCTCATGAGCTGAAACCTTTCAGCATCGTGATATGCATGTCTTCTTGACACACTGTTTCAGCAACTTTCTGAATATTGCATGGACAAATCGAAACAAGTTTAGGAAGAAAAGGGTAATTCTTCGTGTGATATGTTTGGAGGATGAGCTGTATTTTTCAGTACTAGCAGGCAGACACTAACCTTGTCACTCCTCAAGCCGAAATCAGCCAAGTGCTCAGCGACGAAGTGAACATCAAACCCGTTTGAATTGTGGAAGGAAAAGCATATATATCATGGTAATTGGTATTTCAAATTGCAGTTGTTGTGTGCTGTGCTACAGAACTTCCCCTTATATGAAAGTGCTGTCTAAATGGAAGTTCGCCGTCCGCGGTGGTCTCGCGGTTCTAGGCGCTCAGTCCGGAACCGCGCGACTGCTACGGTCGCAGGTTCGAATCCTGCCTCGGGCATAGATGTGTGCGATGTCCTTAGGTTAGTTAGGTTTAAGTAGTTCTAAGTTCTAGGGGACTGATGACCACAGATGTTAAGTCCCACAGTACTCAGAGCCATTTGAACCATTTTTGAAATGGAAGTTCTGCTTTTCTTCTAAAGGGAGCTTATAAATATGATGTTTAACAGCCTTCTTAAAGAAATCGTCATTTTCGTGAGATTTGGCCAAGGGACTGTTGGTGTTACAAACATCATCAAATCCCATCACAAGTAGTTCAGACTCAGAGAGCAACTATCTCGCATGATTATCCCTAACGTATGAATTACAGTGGTTCAGACTAGGGTACTCTAAGGGTACAATTTGATATGCTGCCACATATGGTATGTGTCGTTCTGTGGCAGTGGTGTGGGAGGCAGTGAGGTCACCCTCAAGACGTGTCACAGAAGCAAGGAGGGACTCAAAGTCGGTGTACACACGGACAATTGTCTTGATAGTGGACGTTCTTAAACTTCATGAATTTATTTTCCTCTGTGGGCATTTCCACATGTGCTGTTTCCTGTGTAGATAAATCTATCAGGTACTTCGCTAAATACTTGCTCGAAGTAAATGAGCTGACATCTAGGATAATAATACTTTGCACCTTTGTGCTCACTCAATTGAGAGGAAAGAAGTTTGGACATGTTGCTGATCCACCAGTGGTGTTGATTTCACCCTGGGAGAATAGCTGCCGATCTGCTTACGGTGACCAGCGAAATCAGAAAGGTGGTGTCCAACGACTTTGTAACTGACTTGCTTTCTTTCAGTTCATAAACGTCAACGGGTATTCTGCCTTTCAAATTTAGGTGCATTCTGAAGTTTAGCAGAGAAATCAGTACCATCAAAGTCATAAGGAATGTTATTACCTACATTCTGTTGAATTGAGTCCTGCACATGACTCTTAAAATTTCTCTGCAAACTCTGTACTGACTATGCAAAACAAAGCTCGTCGTCAAGATTTTGAACATTAATATAGGCCTTCCAGTTAGCTATATCCTTAGGAAGCTTGATACAGCTGAATCCTCCGCTCCCATTTAATGGAACAAAAACGTGTGACTGGGAAGCAAAGTGGAATACTTCGGTGAGTACCTCACCGTACGATCTTTCCTGCATCTCGAAAAAATGGCCCTGTGTGACATTTAGCTTAGCCCTATTATTCTCAGAATTTCTAACATCTTGCACCATTTTACATTGTCGAACACTTTTACCAGATGGACAAATTCTACGAACCTGTCCTGATTTTTCTGTAGACTTCCTTCCATTATCAATCACAACGTCGGAACTGCCTCTCTGGTGCCTTTACCTTTCCTAATGGCAAACTGATCGACATATAACACATCATCCATTTTCTTTTCCATTCTGATGTATATTATTCTGGTCAGCGACATGGATGCATGTGCTGTTAAGGTGACTGTGCGCTAATTTTCGCACTTTTCAGCTCTTGTTTCTTCGGAATTGTGTGGATGATGTTTTTCCGAAAGTCAGTTGGTATATCGCCAGTCTCGTACATTTTACACACCAACGTGAATAGTCGTTTTGTTGCCACTTCCCCCCATGATTATAGAAATTCTGATGTAATGTTATACATCCCTTCTGCCTTATTTGATCTTATTTCTTTCAAAGCACTTTTAAATTCTGCTTCTAATACTGGATCCTCTGTCACTTGTATATCGACTCCTGTTTCTTACTCCTTCAGTCCTCAGACAAGTGTTTCCCCTCACAGAGGCCTTCACTGTACACTTCCCAGCTATCCACTTTCTCCTCTGTATTTAACAATCGAATTTCCATTGCACTGCATTATCGCCTTCCTTTTAATTTCCTCGAAGGTCGTTTTGATTTTTCAATATGCCGAGTCAGTCCTTCCAACTATCATTTCTTTTTCTAGTTCTTCACAATTTTCATGTAGCCATGTCGCCTTAGCTCCGCTGCACTTCCTATTTATTTCATTCCAAAGCTACTTGTATTTCTTTATTCCTTAGCCTCCCTGAACATTTTTATACTTCTTTCTTTCGTCGATCAACCGAACTATTTCTTCTCTTACCCATGGTTTCTTTGTACCTATGTTTTTCTTTCCAGCTTCTGTGATTATCCTTTTTAGACATTTCCGTTCCCCTTGGACTGAATTGCATTCTGAGCCATTTCGTATCACAGAACTTCGAGCGTTTCTCTTCATTCCTTAGTATGTCTGTATTCCACTTCTTTGCACTTTGATTCTTCCTGACTAATACTTTAAACTTCAGCCTACTCTTCCTCACTACTAACTTGTGATCTGAGTCTATCTCTGCTCCGGGGTACGCCTTACAATCCAGTATTTGATATCGGTATCTCTTCCTGACCATGATGTAATATAACAGAAATCATCCCGTACCTTCGGAATTTTTTAAGTATACTCACACCTCTTGTGATTCTTGAACAGAGTATTCGCTATGACTAGCTGAAATTTATTACGGAATCAATTAGTCTTTCTCCTCTCTCATTCCTAGTGCCAAGCCCATATTCTCCCATAACAGTTTCTTCAACTCTTTACCCTGCAGTCGCATTCCAGACCCCCAAGACTATTGATTTTCACCTCTCTTTACGAGCTGAATTACCCTTTATGTATCCTCATATAATTTCTTTACCTCTTCATCTGCGGCTTGGGACGTTCACATGCATACTTGGACGATGGTTGTCGGTGTTGCTCTGCTGTCGATTCTGATGAGAATAACCCTGTCACTGAACTGTTGGCAATAACTCACTTTCCGACATACCTTCCTATTCATAATGAATCCTACACCGCTTATATCATTTTCTGCTGCTGTTGATGAACTCAGCTGACCAAAAATTCTTGTCTTCCTTTCATATGACTTCACTGACTCCAAATACGTCTAAATTTAGCCTTTTTATTTCCCTTTTCAGGTTTTCTAGCTTCCCTACCACGTTCACACTTCTGCCATTCCACGCCCCAACTCGTAGAACGTTATTCTTTCCTTGGTTATGCAGTCTTTTTCTCATGATCATCTCCCGAATGGGGGACTATTCCGGAATTTTTTGGCAAAGGAAAGATCATCATGGGACTTTTTCAGTTACAGGCAACCTGTGCTGTAGATAAACATTATGTGTCTTTAATGCAGTGTCTTCTGGATGCTCGCGTTTAGGAACAGTTTGCCACCCCAAGGGCAAAAGAGTGCCCTGATCCTCTGTGCACTCCTCCGTCCTCTTTGACAAGGTCGTTGGCAGAATAAGGGTGACTACTTACGTCGGAAGTCTTTGGTCACCAATGCTGATGATTTTTATTTTAAATTTAAGCGGTGGTTATGTTCGAAACCAGGACCGAGGACATAACCATTATAATCGATGAAGTCGCTGTCTTAACTGTCGGATGAGATGGAAAATTGCCATTATCGCTCCCAGTGATTCACTCCAGAGTCGTAACACGTACACAATGATTCTGTAGCAACTATGTTCGAAAAGTTATATTCTTTACGTTGGTGTCTATAGTGTCGATGCGGTAATACTGTCCAAAAATTACTATATTACGTTCGTCGGCAGAAAACTTGAGATAGGCGTAATATTATTGTGATGTGGAGAGGTTCTCTGGTATGGGGCTGGAAATTTAGATGTTCAGCAGTCTTCAGCTTAATCCTGTACATAGAAGGAAAGAAGATCTAAACCTTGGGAAGGGAGTGTATTGTTATGTAAATAGTACCGTTATAAGCAAACAAATTGAGCTTTAATCATGCAGTGTTTCCAGTAAATTTAAAAATAGAAAATTGATGCTAGAAGATTAAGATACACCTAACCTATTCTGAAAATTCCAGTATATCAAGAACAGGATACACCACTGAATTGTTCAGTTACTGGTCTCTTTATAAAAACAACTAAATCATTGCTTGGTAAGTAATGACCGAAACACAGCCTTCGTCAAGAGACTGGATTCTTAAACTATTAGACCAAGAACGATTACCAATGTCTGAAAAACAATGTATCAGCACAACATCACAGCATAGTTGTCAGACTTTCGTAGCGATTTTTATTTACTGAGGAAAATGCCAAACTGCCATATGTTTTGAGAAAATCTTTATTTAGACAGACAGTTTTGTCTTCTCAGTAATGTTATCTTCAGGCCCCTATGCACTCCATGTATAGACAATTAGATACTGATGATTCCAGTTACACAAGTATCGATATGTCTGATAATCTATATGTGGGGCCTGAAGATGGCATAAGGAGATGCCGAAACTGGCTGTCTACATTAAATAGCTTCTCAAAACATCGGCTGTTGGTGATTTTCCTTGGTAAATATTTGTTCGGCCGCTGTTTCACATTGATCAACAAAGATCTATAGTAATTTTCCTCACGTAGCAGTGTGATAGGTGTCTTTCCATCACATTCTTATTAAAGCAGTAACAAACAATATATCATATTCTTGTTGGATGACGAACTGCAACGTAATTTAAATTAGTGGTTTGTTTAGGGATGATTTGTAACCAGCCAATTTTTTGAATTTAGTATGATTAGTTGCACCATTAGGTACTTCGAAAGACACAGAAGGTTCAGCAATAGATGGAAGTATTGCAGGAAAATTATTTTCTTGGCCATATGCTGCTAGGCGCCATGGTCATGGTGTTGTCGCAAATAAGGGGAATTCAGGCCAAATCAGAAAAAGTCATTTTGTTTTTGGCGACTTACATTACGTGGACACTAAATATTCATGAAAAATTCATTGCCTCAAACTACGTCTTTGCCAGCAGCACAACCTTAGCGTCCACCTGCACATATATGTAATCCTGAAAATGACGTGCCTGTAATACCTCCATTTGATGCCGAGTCCGCACGGCCTCCAGTATTAGCTGAGGGTGCCACAAATCTTATTAAACTAAAAAAGCGAATGGTTGTATGTCATATCTACATAATCACCAATAACAAACCATGTACTAAGTGGATTTGTGGCACCCAATCCGAATAAGACTATCACTGTATCCAAGAGAAATAGTATAAGACAGAAGGCCGTCATCAGCTGGTGAACGGTCTTACCAAACCCTATCTTGGTGACGTGGATGCTGACGTATGACTGTCAGCAGTGGTAGACGGCAGTAGAGTGGCAGCGGTGCGGCGTCGTGGACAGTTTTGAGATGGTGGAGAGATCTCACGATGTCACTATACTTTTTAGTGTGTCTCCAGTACAGTATGAGTACAGCTTGTAACAACGATGCAAGACCAGGCCTGTGGGAATTCAAGTTAAAGTTTACGTTCAAAACGCCCTTTCGTGGCTCATATTTATCGACATTCTATCGACAACGTGACTCGAAAAGAGGCAGGTCACTCCTTTTAATAAGAAGTGTACAAGGATACGGTAGAGTCAGGGTCACAAGCAGTCTATAGGTACCTATAGACTAACGTCAATACTCAGCAAGATTCAGTGATCTGCACGATTTCTATCTCTAATTTTTACATTACTGCATTTCGGAAACCTTTAGGAATAGAGCTGATGAAATATATATGTTTGCTCATTAGCTGAGTACTATGCAACGTTTATACTGCATCCGCTGGCGTCTCTTACGGCTGCCGGAGGTGTCAATGACAACGGACATCGCAAGGTATTGACCTCACTGTTGGATGCCAGAGATCTAGCAGTTTTCATTTGTGAAGAGAAAACACTGGGTTCTGTGTCGAGGCTCAATCAATATTCTAATTTTCGAGGATACTACTCTACCGATTGAGCAATTTTTTTTTGCTTTGTGTATCTTTTAAAATAATTAATTTTTTAGCCTTCATTCTCTCTTTCTAGGCCAATGTAAGGTCCATTATTAATGCCTTCTTGGGCTAGCTTGAAAGACTAAATTTTTCGTAAAGCAAGTCTTTCTTCTTCACACAATAAAATCAATTTCTATTTGTACAAAAATATCTTCTTCATAAAACTTAGAGAATCTTGTTGAAAAGCAAAACTGCTCTTGCAAATCTGATATCTCCTTGGGAACCAAATACTTCTTGAAAACTACAATCTTCTGAAGATCTAAAATTCTTCTTCAAAGCTAAAAATCATCTTGTAAATGAAACGTAATAAGCAATTATGCCCTTATTCAGTGTGAAAGTTACGTGAATGTAACTCTGGAATTCGTTTCTGTACTTGCTGCCCTTTAGTCTCTTCCACGTCCAGTCAAGATTGGTCTTCACAGCGTAGCATGTGGAAGTCGGGCAAGCCTAGTGTAGCAACTGTGTCTTCCATCGCGGAAAAAAATTAGCGGTCATGGTGCGGGATGTTCGCAATTCCGACTGCGTGGGCCACCAGCCTGGTGATCAGGCTAGCTTTCTTTCTTGTCCAATTCTTAATACATATATGCTCCTGGCTTCAAAGATGTGAACTATAGTACCTTCCAAATTGCAATAACTGCAAAGTAAAGGGTCAGTCAAATGGAGTCTATGTTTTCTATCTGGGATCGGAAGCATCAGCGTAATTTCATCATTCCATACCCCGCTGACGTTTATGGGCAAGCCTAGAGATTCGATATTTTATCTAAAGCCTTTCTGTTCGTGGGTATATGGCATGCACTGGGTGTCAGTTACTATCATGAATTCGGATATGGTAAATCTGCACTGTTGCTATCATTCAAACTTCTTCTCCCATGCGAATACATTCTAGACACAACAGGCAATGTAATCGTGGACTGCCCTCCATAAGTCTACTCATGGTATGATATCCCGGAGCTGGTGGAGATGAAAGAACTCGTTCGTAAAAGTGTCCACGACTGCGCCGAGGCAACGGCCAAGCAAATCTACATGACTGACATCTTGGTTTTATCTACCGCTACACCCTATTAAAAAATTTGTCGTTTTAGACATATCTCTGTTCTCATAGACTTGTGGAAGGTGGTGCTTCCAAGATAAAGGTAAGAACTATCGACTGTTTGAAACTCTGAATCAGGCCATGCTTCGATATCTAAATGAGTAGTACACTGCCTGGGAAAGACAAGAATCTGCTTTCGAGTCGTTGTACGTCGCTTAGTATTCTGTCAAGATTGTTCGGCTAGGACTGTGTTTACACGAGAAGGTAAGAAACGATAAGGTACTTCGCAGAATCAGTGAGGAAAGGAATATGTGTGAAACAGTGGCAAGACGAAGAGGCATCGTGAATGGACTTGTGTTAAGACAACAGGATGTAACATCCATGGTATTAGAGGGAGCTGTAGAGGATACAAACTTTACCGGAAGTCTTAGATACAGGAGTTTAATAAAAATAAGGAAACACTGAGAGAAATGCATGCTTGAACATAAATGCAGATGGTAACCAAGCCTGCAGGTTGCGCCGTTGCATTTGGCCACGAACAGCGCCTGTGCTGTGTCTTCGATATGTACCAAGAGTCATTCGTGTTGAGAACAGTGGCAATGGCTGGTTAAAATGGCTCTGAGCACTATGGGACTTAACATCTATGGCCATGAGTCCCCTAGAACTTAGAACTACTTAAACCTAACTAACCTAAGGACAGCACACAACACCCAGCCATCACGAGGCAGAGAAAATCCCTGACCCCGCCGGGAATCGAACCCGGGAACCCGGGTGTGGGAAGCGAGAACGCTACCGCACGACCACGAGATGCGGGCTCAGAACAGTGTTCTGTGTAACTGTGAGAGCATTACGTCAGAGGTAAGTGACTTCAAACGTGGGCAAGTTACTGGTGCACTTGTGGATGTATTACCGTAACCATTGTATTCAAGAGGCACCGTGTCGAAGATTTGTAAGGCATACAGGAAAAATGAGGAAACGCCATCGGAAAAACAACAAACACTCCACGTGGACGGAAGTGTGTATTGAATGATTGTGATAGACGGTCATCGAAGAGGCTTGTAACGAAAAATAATAGGATGACCGCTGCGAAAGTCATTGTAGAACTGAATATTCCACTCGTGAAACCTGTCAGAACCAGAACAACAGAATACGTGTTTTATGTCTCTATGCTTGTCATCAAATATAAAGAGTCTAGGAATCCAAGGTACTCGTTTCCTAGGCAAACATTTTTTGCCTTTTTCTTTATTGTACTTCAATTCGCCATCTGGGGCAGGCTGGTAGCAGCATATTCGCTGCTCTTCAGCCGAAAGACATGAATTATACAATAGAAGACATTTCCAATTACAAAGAAGAAATTAAGATGTACATAAATATAAAAAGGGGCAAAATAATGAAAGGGAACAGACAAAATGGGGGCGACTGTAAAATGGAGATAAAAACCTTAGAAAAGTATTGCACACAAAAAAAAACTCACACTGGGACAATTAAAAGAACACAATGAGAAGTACGGCTGGAGCATAAAAGTATCGATGGATGGCATAGAACATAAAGATCACTGCCAGTAACACTATGTACAAGTCCAGCACACAGTTAAAATCACCGCACAGGAGAACAGCACCAAACACAACACTGACGTAGCACACTGATGACGATGAGCAAACACAGGATCTTCCAGGAGCATGGAGATGAGGGTGAAGGGCAGAATGGAGGGAGGGGCGGAGAGGGGGAGACGGTCGGGGGCGCGTTGGAGAGGGCTGGGGAGGGAAGGACGTGGGAGGGAAGCAGTCGAGGGGGGGGAGCAGGGACTCAGGGAGGGAAGGAGAAAAATCCACTGGGAGAAGGAGGGGAAAGGAAAAAGGGGGTCCTGGGGAGGGGGGGGGACAAGGCCATGTTACAGTTGGAAGGATGGACGAACAGTTCAAACTAATCGTATTAATGAGTTTTATTTAACTTTGCGACTACATAGATGTGTCGCAAGCAAAGGGCGACACACGAAATAATCAAGTTTCTTCAGTATAGACAATACTAAGTCTGTTACATAGAGTGTACAAGCGAAATAACGAGCGTTGACGCTTCTACCCAAGTTGCTAGTCTTGAAGCGGCTGTTGAACTGGCCCGCGACCAGTCGGGCGTGGCGCTTATGTCGTCTTCACACAGAGTCCCCCGCTGTCACTTTTCCGTCGTGGAGAGGGGTCGGTCAGCGTGCTATTGGGTGACCTCTACTCACAGCCATCTCTTCTCTATCGTTTCCGACTGGCATGCCGACGCTTGACTTTCCGCCACACAATACCCCATAAGCGTCTACCTCCAGAGGCCCATACCCAGTTGCAGAAGGCGTCGACTGCTGTGGCGTGGGCGGGTCCAGCCCCATCGGTAGGACGAGAGGAGGTGGAGGGGGCGAAGGCTCCATCTCCAATGGGGTCGTCCCACTGTGTAGTGAAGATACCCTCTGGCGGCTGCTGTGGCCGCGCTGTCCTCGGGATCTGTAAATCTGGAGGAAGAGGTACAGAAGGATCACTGTGCACATGAGTGTGGAGAATTTGATTGTGATGTCGGTACTGCAATCCGTCTGGGCCTGAAATGAGATAGACGAATGCGCAAAATTGACCAAGGATCTCGGCTCGAGCCCACCGTCTACTGCCACCAAAAACCCTGAAAAACACAGAATCACGCACTTTACGTCTTCCGATTGGCCCTTTTAGAGACTTCGATGCTTCTGCTGCATATTGTTGTCACATCGGTGCTCAGGATTCTGAATTACTTCGGCGCCGTATGCTGTGGAGAGTGGAGCAGGTGGAGCACTGTCCGGTAGCGGCAGCCGTGAAGCAATTCCGCCGGCGATGGTCCATCTCGTGGATGCGAACGATACGAGGCGAGAAATAGTTGCAATGTTTGACCCCTGGTGTGTGCAGTGCGAAGCTTGGCCATCTGCTGCTTGAAGATTCTGACAAACGTTCCGCTTCGCCGTTTGACTGTGGATGGAACGGAAAGAGTTGGAAATTTGTGGTAAGGTCTTGCGCACTACTTAATCGTAACTTAAACTAACTTATGCTAAGGACGACACACGTATACCCATGCCCGAGGGAGGACTCGAACCTGTTACGGGGAAGCCGCGCGGGCCGCGACAAGGCGCCTCAGACAAGAAGTCTACCACGCGGGGCTGAATGGAACGGTGCACTAGTTAGATGCTGTATGCCATTGCGCTCACAGAATGTTTTCATTTGACGTCAACTGAGGGCCGTCGTCCGACACTATGACTTCAGGC
This sequence comes from Schistocerca americana, assembly GCF_021461395.2. NCBI lineage: Eukaryota > Metazoa > Arthropoda > Insecta > Orthoptera > Acrididae > Schistocerca > Schistocerca americana. Next base: position 336,032,130 of record NC_060121.1, read on the forward strand.
AAACCTTCGTGGCAAAATACAGGGGACAACGCCTGAATCTCGCTACGTGACGTTGTCGAGTTCATTGGCACAGCAAAAGGAAACTTGTTATAAGAGTCTACCACAATCAAACAACCAATGTTCCTAAAAGGTACCGCAAAGTATATGTGCACACGTTGCCATGGTGTTGGGGACTTAGGCCAAGCACAGAATTTTTGTGGCGGAGCGGACTGATTTTCCGCACGTGCGTGACACTGTGACGTCATCTGTTCTATTTGAATGTCCGTACCTGGCCAATTACTGTGTCGACGAGCTAACCGTTTCGTACAAACAATCCTCCAGTGTCCTTGGTGCAGTAACTGCAACACTTCTTTTTGGAAAGCTTTGGGGATCAACACACGTGACTGTCCACTGTCACTTTGAACAAGAATAACACCTTGCTGTATAGCGAGGCTATGCTGACGTGCAGAGTAACGGCGCACTACAGAGTCCCTTATGCTATACAATGAGCGAGGCCAATAATGTGCGAATGTATTGTAGCAAAATGTCCAAATCTGAATCAGTTTCCGTGACCTGTGCAATTTTCATACAGTTCAGAGGAAATGATTCCAGCAGTTATGAATCCTGAGCATCGATGTGACAACAAGATGCAGCAGAAGCGTCAATGTCTGTATCAGGGCCAACCGGAAGACGTGAAAGTTCGTCTGATTTTCCATGTTGAGCTGTCAGACGATACACAATCTCGTACTATACTGACACAACAGCAGAGTCCATCATTGCTATTTTTGGGCAGTTCGTACAGGAATCGGCTTCATCGGATGAAACAAGGACTGCAATGGCTTGTGATCCGTTACTAAGTAGAATGTTCTGCCATACAAATAGTGGTGGAATTTGGTGACACGGAAAGTCATCGAGTAAAACAGAAGTAATATCCGGCGTCCCCCAAGGAAGTGTTATAGGCCCCCTATTGTTCCTGATCTACATTAACGACATCGGAGACAATCTGAGCAGCTATCTTAGATTGTTTGCAGATGATGCAGTCATTTACCGTCTTTGGAGTACTGCTGTCTGGTGTGGGATGCGCATCAGGAGGGACTGACAGATGACATCGAAAAAGTACAAAGATGGGCAGCTCGTTTTGTATTATCGCGAAATAGGGGAGATTGTGTCACAGACATGATACGTGAACTGGAGTGGCAATCATTAGAACAAATGCGTTTTTCGTTGCGACGGGATCTTCTCATGAAATTTCAATCACTAGTTTACTTCTCCGATTGCGAAAACATTCTGTTGGCACCCACCTACATAGGGAGAAATGATCATCACGATGAAATAAGAGAAAGCAGGGCTCGCACGGAAAAATTTAAGTGCTCGTTTTTTCCCTTGCCATTCGAGAGTGGAACGGTAGAGAGACAGCATGAAGGTGGTTCATTGAACCCTCTGCCAGGCACTTTATTGTGAATAGTAGAGTAATCACGTAGATGTAGAAGTAGATACACGATAGGCAATGCCTCTTGCTCTATTTGTGAACAGTTACACTGAGCTTTGGACAACACTTTCGATGCGAAAGCAATAGGCCTGTCTTTATCATCAATTCTGTGCGAAAGCACTGCACCGATGCCCTAAGAGCAAGCGTCAACTTGCAACACAAGTGATTTGTCATAGTCAAAGTGAACCAAGCATCGATCACTGAGTAATGCATCTTCCAGTTTTTGAAAAGCTTCTTGGCACTCATCTGTCCAAACAAAGAAGACGTACATGCGACGCAAGGGATGCAATGGAGTTGCGATTTGTGCAGCATTTGGTATGAACTGAATGTAATAGTTCATTTTCCCAAAGACAGACTGAAGTTCTGTGACATTGCGAGGAAGTGTCAGGTCTCGAAAGGCAAACAAATGTGACCGAAGAGGATGTACACCTTGACTGTTTGTGACATGTCCAAGATACTGCAATTCATATTTTAAAAAATCATACTTGTTTAGCCTACACTTTAGTCCTGTGTCACGTAACACACGAACAAATGCACGCAAATTTGCAATTGTTTTCTTCAGATGTACGACCTGCTACGACTATATCGTCCAAATAATTTGAACAGTTTGGTACTTGAGCAGTCAGCTGTTCCAAATACCGTTGGAAAATGGTGGGTGAGGAAGCACAGCCAAATGGCAAACGCAAATATTCAAACAAGCTCAAATGAGTTCACAGCACACACGTTTTGAGATTCTTCATCTAGTTGCATTTGAAGATATGCGTACAGCAAATCAATTTTTTAAGGTAGCGATCAGCGCCTAATCTGTCCATGAAATCCTCTTGGCGTGGCAATGGATAAGTATCAATCATAGTTTGTGGGTTGACTGTAGAGTTAAAGTCAACACAGCCGGCCGATGTGGCCGAGCGGCTCTAGGCGCTTCAGTCTTGAACCGCACGACCGCTACGGTCGCAGGTTCGAATCCTGCCTCGGGCATGGATGTGTGTGATGTCCTTAAGTTTAAGTAGTTCTAAGTTGTAGGGGACTGGTGACCTCAGATGTTAAGTCCCATAGTGCTCAGAGCCATTTGAACCACAAATTGTCTTGACGGGCAGTCTTGGCATTTGTGCAGTGAATAGTACCGAGAGCATGACAATTCTGTTCGCCTGTTTAGAGAACTGTTTACGCGGCGTGGCACATGCGGGCTGTTTCTGCCTAATGCACCAGTCGCGAGCAAGCGACGACACAGGCCAACAAATTGCCGGCTGGTCAAATTTATCAGCCGCTATGGCACTAGAATTTGCTAGAACTAGCACTACGTGCTGAAATGGTGGATTGGACTGTTTCAAAATGTGTTCTCTAAGTCTGACATCAGTCACATTGTATACGATCGCGTCGCACAACATAACATCTGAATATAAAGCACCACAAGCACGTCTGAATTTGTATTTCCTTGTCATACCCTGCAAATCTGTTACTCACTCGGATAAGTTTGTTCTGACCTTTTCTGGCAACAAAATAATGGTACCTATCCGCCACCACATTCACTTGTTGGTCATAGTTAGCGAATCTATAACCTGATCGTAGCAAAGTTCACTCGGATTGGCATTGGGAACAAATTCTGAATGAGGCGAAACACTGCACTTCCTACGGTTGAGAAAAAGTAATGTAGTTTCAGAGTACCTGATACGGTTTGAGCAGTTACGTGGGCTTCATACTGTTGCAACCACTCGAGCCATTCCTCTTCTTGTTCATTAAACTGACGAAAAGGCGCTATAGCACTTACAGCTGCAGGTATTGTTCGTTGTTCTGTTGGGCGCTCAGCGTTCGTGGTTTGATTCGCCAGAGGCTGCTGCCCCGTGTAGCAGCGTGGCTATCTGCTGCGTCTGAAACTGAAACATCTGTTCAAATGGCTCTGAGCACTATGGGACTTAACATCTGAGGTCATCAGTCATCTGAGGTCATCAGTCCCCTAGAACTTAGATCTACTTAAACGTAACTAACCTAAGGACATCACACAACACCCAGTCATTGGAAGAGGTGGGTTGCTCATTTTGGGAGAGGCAAATGCAATAAACAGACAATGCAACCAGTAAGCACAAAAGCAAGAAAATTTCCGCAACTCCCACCTGCAAACACTGATTAGCAAAAAGATTATAACAGACATTATTAAAACATGTAAATACCCTTGCAAAGAAAAGACAAAGTAGAATTAAGGCGTCAGCAAAACAAAAAAGTGCACGACAAAAGAAAAGAGTGGCAGCTAGGCGTTGAGTTCTTCTTTCAGCTCGTTGCCCAATTTTATGTTTCTATGTTCCTTATCGAGTTTGAGGAGTCTAGGAATCCTACGTGCTGGGTTCGCTAGACAAACAATTCAAACAAATCGTATTAATGAGTTTTATTACAAAATAAAAAGAGAGAATATTTAACTTTGCGATTACACAGCTGTGTCGCAAGCAAAGGGCGACATACGAAATAATGAAGTTTCTTCGGTATAGACAATCCTAAGTCTGTTGCAAAGAGTGTACAAGCGAAATAACGAGCTTTGATGCTTCTATCTGAGTTGCTAGTCTTGAAGTAGCTATTGAACTGGGCCGCGACCCCCATAGGGGCCGCTGCTGTTGCGTTGTCGTCCTGGAAAGGGGTCGGTCAGCGTGCTACTGGCTGACCTCTTCTCATAGTCATCTCTTCTCTATCGTCCCCGACTTACACGCCAGAGCTTGACTTCACGCCGTAACAGGGTACTTCATAAGCTGGGTACTGGAGGGCAGGCTGGAATTCTAACGCCACACATCAGTGGCCCAAATTTCTGTAACAGGAAAACGTGGCGCAGAAGACGTCAAACCTGGACTATGGAGCAAAGGAAGGAAGGAATTTTGTCGCAGGAGTCTTGTTACACACTGTTTCCAACTTCTGGACGCGTTTAAGTCCCGAGAGTGAAATATGACTGGTATTCGGTGATGACTTAGGTGGGCACATTGTGTATTCAACGGTCATCATGGGTACCCTGATCAGATCCATCCCATTTTACTATCTTTGTTCCCCAATGGTGGTGCTGTGTTCCAAGACGGCAGGGTTGCCGTTCACACAGTTCACATCATCCAGGACTGGTTGGCCGAGCACGAAGGTGAACTTTTACATCTTCCCTTGCCACCACAGTTACCAGATCCCAATATTATTGAGTCTTTGTAGTCTATTATGTATAGAAGAGCGCGCAATCGCTATCCACCTCGTTCATCGTTAACTGAACTTGCCGACATTTTGCTGGACGAATGGCGTAACATTCCCTTGGAAACGAAGCAGGGCCTGTATTTATGCGTCTCGAGACAACGACCGAAAGCTGCCTTGAGTGACGACTATTTTCCTAGACCGTATTAGCATAGTAACGTGCTGAGTTTATTGTATTTCCACATTTTTGTCCACCATTTGTAGTTATATATCCAATAAGTAGTTGTGGACTTTGGGTGTAAGTGCTGTCTGAGTTGAACAAGTGGCACAGGAGAGGAAAAGAAACGAAAAGAAAGGGTGAGAGAAAGGGGGGGAGGAGGAGGAGAGAGCGTGAGGGAGAACGTTCGTAGAGGTGTGAGGGATTCAGTTGATGCGCTGAATGATGCTAAGGGTAACACTAATAATATTAATAATAATAATGATAGTGAAATAAAATATAGAGCGCTTTTCTTTTTTCTTTCCTTTAGTTATCTGAACTAGTCACCACAAAACGAGCGATAGAGGGAAGAAAGTGCAGGGGAAAAAGAGATTTGACTATGTCCAACAAATATTGGGTGTGAGTGCAAGTCCGAGTGGAAGAGTTTGGGACAGGAGAGAAAATTATGGTCGGTTGCATCAGACCATTCACAAGACTGATGGCCCAAAATGTAGCCTGTGTTCGCGGGACAGAAGTTAACGACATCACAATGTTATGTTGAAAATAAGACAGTCACGATTGCAAAGTAATTATTTATTTAAAAATGACACTTTTCACCGTGATTAAGAATCATCAGATTATGTAAAACTGCGCCGATTACTAAAGTTCTATGTCAACCACATCCACATAAAACCGTCTGAATGAAAATCCGGTCATCAGGATAATGAAAAGGAACTTCACTTGACTGACTTTTGTCAGTCCTTTGAACTTCATTTGATAGTTTTACGTAATCTGATGATGCCTAATCACAGTAAAACACATTATTTTTAAATAAAAATAACTTTGCAATCGTGAATGTTTCATTTTGTGTGTACCCATGAAAAGCATTTGCTGTATCAGTCAGACAACGATGGAATGTACTGAATACATCACAATGTGACAACAGACAGTTCGAAGTCCACAGATTTCGATGGTGCATACACATATATTACACTTTAGGCTGAAATGGCTCTGAGCACTACGGGACTAAACTTCTGAGGTCATCAGTCCCCTAGAACTTAGAACTACTTAAACATAACATCCATGCCCGAGGCAGGATTCGAACCTGCTACCGTAGCTGTCGCGCGGTTCCAGACTGAAGCGCCTAGAACCGCTCGGCCACAACGGCCGGCTGCACTTTAGGAATAGTAGTTGTGACAAAGGCGTTACTCACGACGGGTCAGTCCTTTGAGGTCGCGAAAGGCCTTCCCAAAAGCACGTGTTCGGTTTCTGTTTGAATGGGTGACCGCCTGCGAGCAGCGTGGCTCCGGTACACGGAAGTCGCCGAAGTGGCGCCCAGCTGAAAGACTTGCAACAAGCCGTTGGCCATACTACCGTATTATTATTAGTCATTTGGGATGAGCTGCCCTTCCGGCATATGGAATGATGCGACTTCTTGCGACACTGAAACTTACGAGCCTAGCTGCTGGAACATGTGGTTGAAGCTTACTTAGAGAGCTAACTATGGATTTTAGACAAATCTAAAGACGTAGGTTTTTCGGGGGACGTAAGCTTTGTAGAAGACACAGTATTTGGGGATTATTAGTTAGTGGAAAAGCGGTCTCTTCAGCAACGTTGGTTATGCTACTCGCCTGCAAGTGTAGCTGTAGAGGTGTGTACTGTGAGTCCCGTTATTCGTCTTCTGGATGAAATAGGGCGAATGGTGGTGTTGGATGCTTTTCTGGGTTGATGACCTGCTATATCATAAGCTGTTACTGCTGTTTACGTCGAGAACTTGCTTTTCTAGTTCTTCTTGTTCTGCCTGCTTTTCCATTTGAAGTTCTTCCTGTTCTGCCTTGTACTGCATTTGAAATTGCAGCTGTTGCTGGCACAATTTCATGACTTCTGGATGCGTGATCAATGAACTTAGTCTGCTGTCCTTAAACATGCTAATTCCGAGGCTCCGTCGGCAGTATTACACTGCCTATTAATATTGCCTATGATACTGCGTGAAGAGTTTAACAGAGCACTGAAAGATCTGAGTCGAAACAAGGCCCCCGGAGTAGACAACATTCCATTAGAACTACTGACAGCCTTGGGAGAGCCAGTCCTGACAAAACTCTACCATCTAGTCAGCAAGATGTATGAGATAGGCGAAATTCCCTCAGACTTCAAGAAGAATATAGTAATGCCAATCCCAAAGAAAGCAGGTGTTTACAGATGTGAAAATTACCGTACTATCAGTTTAATAAGTCACAGCTGCAAAAAATTAATGCGAATTCTTTACAGACGAATGGAAAAACTGGTAGAAGCCGACCTCGGGGATGATCAGTTTGGATTCCGTAGAAATGTTGGAACACGTGAGGCAATATTGACCCTACGACTTATCTTAGAAGCTAGATTAAGGAAAGCCAAACCTACGTTTCTAGCAATTGTAGACTTAGAGAGAGCTTTTGACAATGTTGACTGGTATACTCTCTTTCAAATTCTGAAGGTGGCAGGGGTCAAATACAGGGAGCGAAAGGCTATTTACATTTTGTACAGAAACCAGATGGCAGTTATAAGAGTCGAGGGACACAAAAGGGAAGCAGTGGTGGGGAAGGGAGTGAGACAGGGTTGTAGCCTATCCCCGATGTTATTCAATCTGTATATTGAGCAAGCAGTAAAGCAAACAAAAGAAAAGTTCGGAGTAGGTATTAAAATCCATGGAGAAGAAATAAAAAGTTTGAGGTTCGCCGATGACATTGTAATTCTGTCAGAGACAGCAAAGGACTTGGAAGAGCAGTTGAACGGAATGGACAGTGTCTTGAAAGGAGGGTATAAGATGAACATCAACAAAAGCAAAATAAGGATAATGTAATGTAGTCGAATTAAATCGGGTGATGCTGAGAGAATTAGATTAGGAAGTGAGAAACTTAAAGTAGTAAAGGAGTTTTGCTATTTGGGCAGCAAAATAACTGATTATGGTCGAAGTAGAGAGAATAAAAAATGTAGACTGGCAATGGCAAGGAAAGCGTTTCTGAAGAAGAAAAATTTGTTAACATCGAGTATAGATTTAAATGTCTGGAAGTCGTTTCTGAAAGTATTTGTACGGAGTGTAGCTATGTATGGAAGTGAAACGTGGACGATAAATAGTTTAGACAAGAAGAGAATAGAAGCTTTCGAAATGTGACCACAACAACAACAATGAATATTGCACCCATTACAGTGCAGCACAGTCTTTATAATGCAGATAATACGAAACATTTGAATTTCGTTATAGTTCTCAGGTCCAGTCCGCACCGGATCGTCGTAACTGTAGAACACACCGAGGGAATAACCCAGATAGTCTATCAGCCTATGATTGACGACCCTCACACTAATGAGTGAGTGGTTTGCAGCCTTTAACTGTGAGCTTTCACCGTGACAAGATCAGATTGAACCTGAACAGCACCGTACGTATGTCTGTTACTAGGAAGACGCTGCAAAGGTGTCCTTGACCCAGCTGGGGAAACCCTGTGCATCAGTAAGGCCGGAAGCATCCCGGACGAGGTGTGGGATGCTACCTTGCGGATGAGCTCACGGGCGACACCCCGCCGGTTCCCACGGCGACAGCTCGCGGCACAAGGCTGCGTTACGTCACGCCAGTGCCGCCCCCGCCGCGCCGCTATAAGAGCGGCCCCATCCGTCGGCGCTGCAGACTCGCCAACCCGCCACAGCACCATGAGGACCTCCGCAGCCGCCACTGGAGCCGCGCTCCTCGTGTTCGTCGCCGTCGTGAGTACCTTGCTGGCTGCAAGTCCTGTCGACATCCTTACTTAATGTAGTACTTAAATAAGTAAACTCCGTCCGAACAGGCCTCGAAAGGCCCAACGGTACCGACCGACCGCCGTGTCATCCTAACCGATAGGCGTCACTGCATGACGATATGGAGGGACATGTGGTCAGCACACCCCTCTCCCAGGCGTTGCCGGTTTTCGTGACCGGAGTCGCTACTTCTCAGTCAAATAGTTCCTCAATTGGCCTCAAGGGCTGAGCGCACTCTGCTTGCCAACTGCACTCGGCAGACTCGGAGGTCAACCATCCAAGTGCCAGCCAAGCCCGACAGTGCTTAACTTCTGTGGTCTGAAGGGAACCGGTGTTACCACTGCCGCAAGGCCGTTGGCACTTAAGTATACACGCACTCGTAAGTCTTTACTGGCCTAGTAAAAAGTCAACGCGTTGTCCCTGCCTAGTGCCAGGCAATAAATCAGAGATGTTTTACTTAGTCCTTTGATTTCTTTGTCTTTAGTATACCCGACATGTTTGGCACAACAGAATTCAGCAACTGTGTTATTTAGCTTTATATAGGTTAGGATCTGCAACCGAATGAAGGTTGCTTCTTCTTCATTTCACGGATTAGTATTCTTGCGCTTTCCGATGAAGATTTCGTTCCTTTTTTTTATCTGCGGGAATCCGCACCTCAATCGATAAAGACGAATCACATAAAATCACTCTGCTATCTGTCCATCAGCCTATCCGTCTGTCTGACAGACTGTTCAAACCCCTTTTATCAGGAACGGGTACACGTATAAAGTTAAAATTTATATCACATATTAAGGTGAAGTAAAAAAGCGAAGTTTTTCAGTCAGTGCAGTCAAGTGATACGGCCTTTATATCACATATTTTGATAATCGCTAACTCATCAAAACCTACACTGTCCTTCCCGTTGACCGAGAATCATGAAATTTGCCAAAAACGAAGGTTTCACACCAAAACCAAAGGAAATGTTGTTTACAGATGCTAGTTCATGCTGCCACCATAGGTATACCCTCTGACATCGTTTATCCGCCAGGAACAAAGTCAGTCTCGGATCTTCTTGGATGGTCTTGTACATTTTGATAATAGTAAAAAGCTAGTAAGCTAATATCAGATCCTTCTGAATTTCCAACTACCCATTGAGTTCCCCCTCACAAAAATGTGTGTGACGAATTTACTCCCAATATTTCTCTCTCTTTCATGAGCCTGGTCCCGCGGTTATGCAGGGTCGGCTACCGTTAATTGGATGTGGCATGTTAATGTAAGGGGTGGCCAGATGCCATTCCTGTCGTCACCCCATATTCCCTGGGACGGAAGTGGCGTACCCCAATTGTCTGCGTCTGGTGTAAGCCATGGAAGAGTACGAATGTCTTCAGATGTCTGCGAGTCGTGTAACTGAGGTGGAACGCGGGAAGAAGCCTGGTATTCACCTAGTGGGATGTGGAAAACCACCTAAAAACCACATCCCGGCTGGCTGGTACTCCGGCCCTCGTCGTTAATCCGCCTGGCAGATTCGACCCGGGGCCAGCGCGCCTACCCGAATGCAGGAAACAGCGCATTAGCGCTCTCTGCTACCCTGGCGGGTAATTTACTCCCAATATTTACTCCTCAGAAATCTGGATGCCAAAACTTTAACAGTCCTTTAAAAATTACGAGACACAACCTTGGCATCTGTTAATGGCAGTGTTCAATGTTTCGACAAACGACCATCACTTTATCACCATTTGAGACTTTTATTGCACTTACCCAGTTACACAGTAGCACTCAGGCAGTATCGGAAAAGACAAGCAGGATAATACGAGCACAATGGCGTGCTTCCAGAAATTTTTGAGCTTGCATTAGTTAAGGATACCCAATAGTTTATCTGTGACTGTTTGTTGAAATGGAGAGAAGACAAAAGGTATTTGTTCAATGCAAAGGACCCTCCATAAGTCAAGGATACCTAACAGTTTATAATGAGTGACATGAAATCGAAAAAAAAATAACTTGATGTAATGTTTTAGTTTACTGTAAACAGTTTTGAGCTTAACTACTGACTACAGGTGCTCCGAAGCGTTCCTTATTACAGTGTTCTAAGACGATGCTAACAGAATTTCACATTTGATACCAAACGAGAAAGGGAAGAGGTGTTTAAAATTAGTTGGGCGTCAGTTCATTGATTTTCAGTTTTCGTGTGTGTACAGTTATACGGATTTTTCGAGTTGTTTGGTCCTCAAAATGTGACTAGCTACAGTGTTATTTCATTTCGTCATAAGGTTTGACGATTTGGTACTAAGTATATGTAACGAAATGAATCTGAGAGTTGCAAAGACAACAAATTAAGGACTGCTATCATCATAATATTTCCTCACATGCACGAAGGTTCATCCTGTTATAGTATTAAAAATTAATGGGTGTATTTATTGTTACCAGTATTCTTATTCCCAAAACGGGATGTTCCTGATTTCAAAACAGCCGTATAAATACCTCATTCGAGGTTGCCAAGTGTTAATCACGTTTCGATAGAAAACTGCTGCAGCATCATCAAGAGATGTTACTACTAGCTCGTCGAACTGCAGGTTCAATTTTAAGTTTCAACTTAGAGTTAAACTGTACCTGGGTAGTGTGCTTCAGCAGCACTTAGTTTCGTGGCCCCACTCGTAAAATTATCGATGTCACCAATCAGCTAGTGCAGATTCGGCGTCGATAGACTAAAAAAGTTGTACCTACTACGTAAAATACTTCAGAACTACTCAAGTTTGGGAACAGAGTGAAAAGTTGATAACATGCAGAACGCATCAAATTATTTTAAATGTCGAGAAATCAAAATCACAAAAGAAATTTTGTTTGTTTCCAAGGGACGTATGATAGGTCTACTACGGCTCGTGGTATTTATCACTCACTTAGCGGATACTGTATTACTAGTAGCAATTTCAGACTATGCCGCTATTGGCTATGATGGTTTATCTATGAGGAACTAAGTAGCAGTATCCACTCAGATATTCACAAAATATCAGTCTGTTTTAAAGATTCACTACCAGCTCTGAATGTGGAGAAATATAAAATACTGGATACACATAAAGCAGTAGCCGTTAGCAACAAGAGAAATGACCCCCGAAGCGAGTCAGACATGTACAAGAACGTCAACTCGCAACAATACTCGAAGGAAGATGCCTCTTGTAAAAGGGAAACACCTTCAGCAAATACTAAGAATCGATTTTCACATCGCAGTCTATAAACATTAGATTAATAGCTACACATGCGGAGCATCTCATTCCCCGTTAATTGAAGGGAGAAAAATGCTTATATATGATACCAAAAGTACCATCTTCTGTGAATTGTGTATTGGGCCACGAAGAACAGGCCTACACCTCTACGAACGCCATAATATACATTTACAAATATTTATGCTACATTTCTAACATATACATCTGAAACTTTGGCAGAAACAGGTGAGACGTCGGATTCTCGAGAAGAAAACAGGGCGCGAAGTCTTTTTAGTAGTAAAGTACACTCACAGTGGAGAATTGTGATTCCGAAAGACTCTCTTTAAAGAACCTAATATTAAAGCAGAAATGAAGGGTAAATGATTAAGTGGAATAGTCATGTAATGATATCACATAAAAAGAGCTGCATTAAGTTTGCAGGTCAAAAAGGTAGAAGAATCATTAGAAGGTAGAGCCAAATAAGAAACAGATATGGTTCTCCACGAATAAAGTTTTTAGACAATATGGAAAACGAATGAAAATTTTTGGAATTCCTAATTTGGAACAACATCTTAAAAACAGACAAATTTCACAAAGTATTGTTTGTTAACTTAGCAGTAAGGAGCTTATGAAGCTTAAAAATGTTTCGTAACAACAATAATAATAATAGTTGCGGAGAAGGTAGGCACTGACAGGTGTGGATAATATCGAATCATCGGTAATGAGTCATGTTGGCAAAATACTAACGCGAAGTGCTTACAGAAGAATGGAAAAGAGGTAGAATGGGAGCTGGAGGAAGATCAGTTCGGGTTTCGCTAACATGTAGGAAAACGAAAGGTAATACTGATTCTTCCAGTTGTCTTAGAAGGTAGTCTGAAAGAAAAGACCAAATCTATATTCACAGCACTTGTAGAAAAAAGAACAGATTTTTTCATCATTAACTGGAATACCTTTTATGAATATTTAAAGTTATCGAAGATAAAATAAAGGCAGCGATAGATTATCCACAACCTGCAAGACAGGGTTGTAAGCCTATTCCACATATCATTCAGCCTCTACAGCAATGATGCAGAAAGGTTCAAAAAATGGTTCAAATGGCTCTGAGCACTATGGGACTTAACTGCTGAGATCATCAGTCCCCTAGAACTTATAACTACTTAAACCTAACTAACCTAAGGACATCACACACATCCATGCCCGAGGCAGGATTCGAAAATGCGACCGTAGCGGTCGCGCGGTTCCAGACTGTAGCGCCTACAACCGCTCGGCCACTCCGGTCGGCTACAGAAAGGGAAACAAAAGAGAAATTTGATACACTAATTATAATTAGGAGGGAAGGAATAAAATCTTTAAGGTTTGCCGATGATATTGCAATTTTTTCAGAGTCTGGAAAGGAGTGCATGGATAGCAACTCAGTCGCTGAAAGCATTGGCCGTTAATAGCAAGCTCAAGGTTGAAGTCACTATCCGGCACGCAATTTCAATCTGCGAGGGAGTTCCGCAGCAATGGCCCCATGACCGCAGAATGAAATGATCGTTCCGCCACTTCTGCTACACTACTTCAGTTACCCATCATGTCTATTTCACTTCCGATGTTTTATAGTCTGCAGTGTAGAATTACTTTCATACTCCATATTTTACTACAGACTTCAATGCTTGAGAAGAATTATCTTGAAAACACTGACACTTGGTCAATAATGATTGCTACACATTTACATCTAACGTGAGTGTTTCTCCCATCTTTGTGTAGTACGCCACAGAAATATTGTGTGTGACCATCGACTCTTTCATTTTTAGTTAAGGCTTCTAAGGAGCCTTTTCTATAATATCTGATTTTATTTATGACACTGGCGAAACGAAGGTAGATCTATTTTTGTAGCTTATTGGGGGCCACCATTTTCTTATGTGCCTGTTACATAAGACTTAAAACGTTTTTATTTAACGTATTCTTCGATCTATTCCCAGGTATCGGCGATGGAGATGACGCCAGAATTCATGGAGATCGTTAACAAATGCAAGGCAGAACACGAGCCCACTGAAGGTAAGACACATGTGGAAGTGATTATTGTTTACTCTGCACCGAGGAAGTCACGCTAGAGAAGGGATATAAGAGTCAATCAAGTGCTTATTTCTAGATGCTTCGCCCGAGAGGTTTCATTATTGCACGATATTCCTGTTTACTTCTTCGGCTGTGTGTTCAATAATTCCACACTCAGTAATGAACCTAGGAAATTACATGGAACATCATCTTTCCCCCTTCTCCGCTCCTCCTTCATTCTTGTAAGAAAGTAAGGAAGACAGAGCTGAAGTCACGTCGACTCCCAAATCATCAGTCGATCAATAATTCAAGCTAGTAACTAGCTGCGCCATATTAAACAAAGCATCCCATAGTTAAAATAAAGTCATTTTGGGATTTCAAGGGGAACCTAAATGAGGAAGGCTGGTCACAGATTTGAATTATCATCCCTTTCCAACACTAGTTTAGTCCCACAATCACAAACGTTGCTACGCTCACTACTTTCTCGGCAATGTCTCACACAAGACGGGTTTCTCGTTCACGTCTTCCTACCAAATTGGGAATGACGTGTCAGGTTTTTGTATATAAGGCATGGATGCTGTAAAGGGAACTTCTGAAGTGTATGTTTGTTACGGATGTTTATGCAACGAAGGAAAGAGAGAGAGTGGATTCCGGTTCCGAGATAACCTACTCCTATCAAATAGCCCCAAATGGGAAGCTGGGATCCACCCAGAACTGAAAATTCCCAACCGAATATCCCCTACTGCGAGGCCATAGGTAAAATGGTCTGGTGCTAGCTATTAGACTGAAGTCCACCCCCAGTAGCTGAGTGGTGCCGGCACGGTAGCTCTGCGCTTTCGGTCAGAGGGTTAGCTGCCCTCTGAAACAAAAAAACTGAGTCAATGGCTCAACACTGAACTTGAACGGGTGTCCTGGGACATCCGCACCGAACAAATGCAACGAACAAAATCGAACAAAAAAAAAAAAAGTGGTCAGCGCGACAGAATGTCAATACTAAGGGCCCGGGTTCGATTCCCGGCTGGGTCGGAGATTTTCTCCGCTCAAGGACTGGGTGTTGTGTTGTCCTAATCATAATCATTTCATCCCCATCGACGCGCAAGTCGCCGAAGTGGCGTCAAATCGAAAGACTTGCACCCGGCGAACGGTCTACCCGACCGGAGGTCCTAGCCACACGACTGAAGGCTCGGAGAGTTTGAACCACTAACGCGGATGGAAGCCGAAGAACATTTTATTTCACCCTAGCCGTCTGTCTTCAGAATTAATAAAGCGAACTGCAGCAGCGTATTCACGAAGGCTGCTTTCACGATAGTTCTTTCTGAAAAGGAGAACCCGACATTGTTTGAGTAATTGGCACTACAGGACCCATGCATTTTCACTATTGGCGAACTGCGAAAACAGTTGTTACGGTCACTTTGACGAAAGCACCCGTTGACATGAAATGTTTCGTCGCTATAAAAAATTACTTCTTGAGGACGTTTCGTCATCACCTATGTTCCCTAGACATCTTTCTCTTAAATTTCCTGGCACAGTTGATTTTTTCCTTATCTAATAATAATAAATTACATATAATAAATGCATAACTGATTTATAAATACAAGGCTTGAAACTAGGGGCTGGTGACAAATTTCACATGCTTCGAAAGCACATGTACCCAATATGATAGCATTCCCTTACTACTTTTCTTAACGCAGTAAACCATGGATCTATCATGTAGTACACTAACGATATTCTGTCTTATCTTTGTTTGAACTTACCCTGAACTGCAAAAATAGGGGAAGCGTAGAATACATCTGGCATTTTTCCTTGCGTGGACGTTGGAGTCATAGCGCTCTCCCAAGCTTCCAGTGCATGAGAAATTAGCACCGCCAGTGTTACTTCCATAGTGTTTCCTAGTGATATAAATGCATACAGGTTGATACTTCTGTCAACTAAAAAGTTATTACTGCGTCATTATTTTTCGGAAATAGACATGAAAATAGTATGAAGAATAATACTTTCATTTCAGCAGCGTGTTCTGTCAATATTGGTACGATTATATATGTTTGCACACCAAATAAAAGTCGATGGCTTATATAGTCAAAGTAAAACTGGATTAACTAATCCATATAACAATTATGATGTCCTAATATTTTCGCAAGATAAAGAAATTTAAGAGATCCTCCATGGAAGGCTGGAGATTTAGCAAACTTCTCCTCATGAAAGCTCGAAGTATTTACGAACATCCCCCTGCTATGTGATTTCACCTAGTTGTCGTCTTCCATGAGCGAGCGTCTGAGACAACCAAAGTAGTATCACGGCTAGCGTCCCTCTTACAAAATTTTTATAGTCAACATCACTCTTCTGCTGTAAGAATATGTTAGTTGATTATTAGCTGAATATGACTTCAATCCACAAAACACGACATGCTGCCGAACTCTGCTAAGCACGTAAAGTGGCTAGCAGAGTTTAGATGTAGATTTAGTACTTGTACATCCACATCCGGTCTACACTTCTTTTCTTGCTTTAATTCATATCGTACAATTATAAGATGCGGTCACCAACGCTGCCCCTTCCACAATTAGGAAAGCAAGTGCGAATGAGAGTTCTAATATCTTAAATCCAACCCCACGCTATCAACCATCACTTGTTTTCAGATCACGATGATGCCTAATGTTACATAACAAACTTGGAAGTCTAACAACAAAGCCCTCAAATAGTAAGGCACTTGCGTCTTCACCCCCAATTAGATAATTTTTTTCCAAAACTACGAAGCGTAGTGCTCTGGTAGACTCGACGGCAGGGTTCGAGAATACGAATGTCATAAACACATTTCCGACGTAGCAGAGACATGAAGAATGATTTGTCACGAAAACTACGTGCTGAAGGACATGTTTCGACTTCAACCCCTGTTTTCTGATCAATGATTCCCCATATGAACGGCCGTTTCCACGACTCGCCTAAAAACATAGCATCTCGCTATCTATTGCTCTAATTCGATCGCTGTCTCACCAGACATAATTAAAGCTGATGATCATAGAGAAAACATACGGAATTCGTATTAAACGTGGTAATCTCCTATGCGCAAGCCTCCCTTTATAAAACTTGGTGATTGATACTGTTGTCCGGTCTAATGTACGATGTAGTGTCAAATGTGATGCATAATAACGAAAACAGGAAAATAGGAAAAAGAGAAAAGGTGATCACTCACCCAACATCATCGTAGATATTTACGTGCGAACCTCACTTGTGTGCTCTGTATGGGAGGTGAGTACTCTGTGCAGTGAATAGCAGCGCAAGAAGAAAGGTAAAAACAAAAAGTGCATGAGACCACTTATGTCACAATATTATCTGTCCGTTCATAGTGAGCAGAGCGTAGTCTCTTGGTGAAGTTTACAAATAATGCCACACAGACGCCATTTGGACCCTGTTTTGCAGGTTAGAATACTCGGCCACCTGAAGCTAGACCAGACACAGAGAGAAGTCTCAGTAAGCTTGGATATGCCACAAAGTGTCATTTCTAGGTTTTGGGGACGGTTTCGAAACAGGTAAAGGTCGTCTCAGGCCTGTGCAAGATCGACCAAGAGAAGTACACTTGCAACACGACTGGATGCAGAGCGTGCAGCTGCCTCGGGAGTTTCTGTTTCCCGACTAACTGTGCACCGGAGAATCAGAACAATAGGGCTGTTTGCCAGTCATCCGATCATGCGCATTCTGCTCACTGCAGCACAGAGACGGGCACTTGTATCGTGAAGGCTGGAGCGTTCAAACTGGACCATGAATAAATGGAGGAATGTACTGTTCCCAGAAGAATCCTGCTTCTCTTGTCGCGTATTACTTTGGAGAGGACCTGCTGGTAGCCAATATTAACCCAGAAATAACGTGGAAAGAGATCGGTTTGATGATGATTGCGTCATGCTGCTGGGAAGCATCATGCTGAATGGTCGTACTGAGCTGCACATCTTCGTTGGTGGTCGAAGGGATTCTGTAAACGAGCAGGGTACAGAGATGAGGTACAGAGACGAGAAGCTGCTACCGCATGTTCGCCTTTCCAGAGGTAAAGGTGGTCCAGACTTCCTCTCTATGGGCAGTAACGCCCGCCCTCATTAAGCTGATATGGTGGATGGGTTTCTTGAAGATGGATATATCCATCACAAGGACTGGCCAGTGGCGTCCCCGGATCTGATTCCTAGAAATCATTCTTGAGATATATGAGGGAAGCAAAACGCTTCCCGTCAGCTTCCACCAATGACTTTTTCAGACATCCGCACTCCTCTTGCTTAGGAATCGGATCGACCACCAAGAAAGCTCTTGAACCATCTCATGGAGAGCATGCCCTGTGGCTGTGCAGCATGTGTGGCTGTTAGGGGTAACCATATCCCCTACTAATAGCTTTTTTGCTCTGGAGGAGATTTCCCAGTTGTGTTATTTTCTTATAAATGTGAATCTTAGCTGTCAGAAGTTTTCTAGCATTATATTTCCGGCACTGTCGCATCCCAAATATCTTGAGATTAAGCTGTGCCGTATTCAGTAATCCTTACGACATTATGATAAGGCAGTATGTCCTCTTTTCGTTATTATGCTTATCTTTGGGATTCCAGTGTGTTTTACGTTCCATTCCTGATAAAAGTAGTTTGCTGAACAAATTACTGGAAAAGTCAAGTCGATAATATCTGAAGGAAGCTGCAATTTATCAGTTCATCAAAGTGCGGACGTATGTCTTGGTATACACTTTTTGCGTTAGAACTCCTTAAAACCAAGTACTTAGGAACAAATGATATTTCCCTGAAATACATTGCTCTTATTGTCAGTGCGTCTAAAATGATAAACTTATAAATTATGTACTTTTTTCAGATGAGCTGAAAGGAATCATGATGATGAAGGTTCCAGAGAGCGAACACGGCAAGGTAAGATCCTTTCAGATAAACCTCCGATATCTGCTTGCAGCAGCACATTAAAGAAAACGGTCACCCTTGTTCCTACCGATTCACACTTCTTCATTTGCCCAAAATAAATTCTGATTGCAAAAACTATCGAGAAATCCGGCGTTACTTACAGTTAGGTTTACTATTTACTCCCGTCACCGATGCGGTCATCAGGGACGAAGTACGTACTCGAAGTGGGTCACACAGCCGCCTATGTATCTTTCCCAGGGAGTCATTTCGGCATTCATCGTAAGAGATTTAAGAAAGCACGGAAAACCAAAGACTGGTACTGGAGCCACCGTCATCCAGAACGCGAGTTAATTGTCTTAATTAACGCTGCACTTCGGTCGGTACAGCAAAACCAGAGCTCTCTAAAGTGACTGGAATTTCGTCCTAAATACGAGGGGGCAGAGTGAGATAAAAACTGAACATGTAAAGCCTCCTTTGTGCGAGAGACTGGGATGACAATAACTGTGATTTGTGGCTTCGGCCAAATAACTTGTCATGAGAATCTTATCCAGTACAAAATGGAATCAATATGTGACTTTTATCACGGGAATGGAGATGTGAGACCGAACTTCTGTGGGAGAACTCTAGTGCTACGCAGTTCCTCAAAAATAAAGAAAAATGTTACTAGAAGCTTTCGTGCTCCATTCATCCGTGTCACCTAAAAGTAACTCGGAATGGGAAAGTTCAACGAACTATTGTACGTTAGGCATGACCTCTATGTCGTGATGCTAAAAAGTTCCACTGGGAAACTCAGTTTGTACAAAGCCGTCGTCCTACTATGCTACTCTGAAAACCTGAGACCTCACTTCGACTGAATATTCCAAGGGGATAACGTTCACACTGACAAAGCTATTGCGCTCTGCGCACTAACAGAAACATGTAAGCGGTTGTTTTAGTGGGTAGCATACGTAAATGAAATGGAAGGTTAGTAAGCAGTGATGCTACCAAGAATACGTTGCTATACCAGTTCGGGTTTCCAGCATTACAAGTATAGTTGCAATTATGTCTTCAAATATGAAAACTACCGTAGTCACAAACAGCATAGGGCAACATCTAGTGCAAACCTTGCTTAATGAAAAGAATTTTCTGGTGTCAGTCTGGGACGGATTTGAGAAATGTAGTTCAGAGGATGTGTATTTCGTAACTACTGCGAAATCTCCTCATACTTCGTGTTAATATCGCTAGATAAGGAGAACCGAGTGATTCCAACGTGGACATCAAGTATGTAGCCTGGCATGAAATTACTGTTTGCAGACTGCACTAGAATACGAGCTCATGAGTGACTGTGCTTAGATCGTCAGCAGTGACAGGAAGAAAGGCCTAGTGTATTGCAACCAATAAAAGTACACAGTCAGAAATCTCTCTAGTGTTCTTAGGTTGTTTTACATTACAGTATTATTCGCACGGTCTTGATTAATTGCAACCTAAAGAAGTTTCAAACACAACAAAAAATAATTTGTCCTCTTTTTCTACCTTTACAGTGCTTCATGGGGTGCGTTCTGCAGGAAGTTGGAGTGGTAAGTACTGCCAATCCACTGGTCTGTGATACCACTACATTATTCTTAAGAATGTTAAACTATCTTGGGCGAATTTCAATCACGTGCACATTGAGTTACCGAATTCTTTATGAAAGAAGTTTGGAATAGGTGCCTGGAAGGCCAAACAAAAAAAGCGTAACTGATTTGTGATTTCTTTTGTAGGTTAAGGATGGCAAGTTCGACAAGGAGGAGGCAAAGAAACATGCCGCGGCCAAGATGTCCGACAAAGACGAGCTGGAGAAGCACATGCAGCTCATTGACAAATGCAGCCAAGAAGGTAAGACACCACTACGTAGGAGACCACTCAGCACAGTGTAAGGCTACAGTGCTGCTTTTACCACCCGTCATTTTGGCAAAATACTGGCTAAATGGTTCAAATGGCTCTGAGCACTATGGGACTTAACTTCTAAGGTCATCAGTCCCCTAGAACTTAGAACTACTTAAACCTAACTAACCTAAGGACATCACACACATCCATGCCCGAGGCAGGATGCGAACCTGCGACCGTAGCGGTCGAGCGGTTCCAGACTGTAGCGCCTTTAACCGCTTGGCCACCCCGACCGGCGGCAAAATACTAAGTCCGTAGATACTGCCTAGGGCGTTTCACTGTCCTTGCATCAAACGTCGAGGAGTGATAGATCACATCACGGTGAAAACTTCTGTTGGAGATAAAATGTCTACTTACGCTCCCCAGCGACTCTAGGTGTCGTTCAGTATGAACCGACCTCGGCACGATGAGATTTCACGAAACCTGTAGGGACTACTAACCAGTTGTGCAGCATCTGCATACTGTCTACGCCAGTAAGCTGACAGAGTGATTCTGAACAAGAAAGGGAGATATTTTAGAAGCGAATCAGGAACTCGGACTACGCTTTTCACGAAGAGTGGATGACTGGGTTGTAGGCAACACACAATGCATGTACACGCTGCAGAGCACCTACGCCTTGATGCTTCTCAGGGGTATAACAAATAACAAAAGGCAGCATCGCCGACAAAGCATCAGCGAACATACTCGCTCTAACAAAAATTGTTCCTCACGGCGTGATATATCACTCCAAAATGTTTGATGCAAAGGCTTATAAATATTCTGTCTGTTGTTGGATATGCAGATACGTGGTTACGACGATGAACTGGACACTGACAGATCATGGTACAGCTGAAATACACATGCTAACATGTTCACGATACATTAAGTTTAAAGGCAGCAAATGCGCTAGATAAATAGAGCTACGTTTTATCTTCATACTAAGCTCTGTTTAGAAATCTGTTGTCCTTCCTACTTTTCTGAAGCACATTCGTCAGAAAGTAACCCTGTTGGTCGAGACTTGGCAGTTGCAAATTGTACCAACAATACACTGCATGATGCAACTCGCTGCTCTATGTCGTTGTCCGATACTTTACTTACAAATATCGAACTAAATCCTGTAAAAAATCTTTTCTAATACGGTAACGCATTGTTGACGAAGTTCAGTTACTCTTTTGCGAATGAACTGTGTTGGAGACTGTTCGACTAGCTGCGTGACTGGCCGCATTCGTTTCTTCTCGTGTTTTCTTGGGTACACTATACGGTCTGTATTTGACGCTGTCTGAAAGAAAAGCACATTTCTATCAAGCAGGGTTGTTATACGATTTCAGACCTGCCCAAGTATCCTTGAAAGGTATTCGTCACGTCTGGAATTCTTTATCCTGCCTGTGGACGTTTTTGCCCCAACACACGTGCCACTAAGCGCTATCTACTGACTACTGCTCGTATGCTACATTAGTTGTTGACATGACCGCACTTGTTGCACAATACTGAATATAGTGTGTTTTTGTTTCAAAATTTAGAGACATTAATCATCCGAGAAAATTTTTACAATTCTTTGGAAACTATCATTACCCTTGCTTTCTCTCGAATAGGTTTTATTATAACAGTATTATTTTATTATAACAGTAGCATCAACTGGAAAATTTATCAATCCTGCCTGCTGAATGTCTTGCGGTAGGTCATTCACGTATCTAAAGAATTGGAGTAGCCCCAAAGTTGAATCCTGTGGACTCCCTTTCCGATTACTCCAGTCACAAAAATTTTATACATTGCCGACGTTATCTGAATTATTCAGTTCAGCGTCTTCCATTCTGTTTGTTAAGTATGATTCAAACCGAATATGCATAAATCCATCAGTTCTATTAAATTTGAGTTTTTCTAAGAGAGTAATATGATCTACACCATCATACACTTTGGAAAGATAATTAAAACATGCCAAATGGCAATACTTTATGATTTAAGGCTTACATTATTTGATGAGTGAATGTACAAATAGTATTCCCAGTCGAGCAACCCTCCTGGAATCCAAACTGTGATATGCTAATTAAATTGTTTCCACTCAAGCGTGTGACTACTTTGAGTACATTACTTTGTCGAATATTTTGAAAAACGATTTCAGTAACGAAACTGGATGACATTTGTTTAAGGCTGTCTTGTCACCTTTTTCATGAAGAGCAGCTGCATATTTTAATCTGTATTTGGCTGCTCACCCTGTTAATGCGTTCATTCCGTTTTGTTCTGTTTTCATGCATTTTATTTTTTAATTTGTAGCTGTTCAGTTCATCCCTAATGTTAATAATTTTGTCTAATCTACTATATCCTTATATTTCTCCGATAAATTTCTTTTCTGCTGCCTCACTTCTATTCCATTGTTGTTAACATGACACATGACTCGGTTCCTTAAAGCACGAACACCCACTGCTCTATAAAATTTTTATCGTGGCTCTTTCCGTGTTTTGTATTCGGGTTCCACATATATCTGGCAATATTGCTAGTCTCGTCTCTGTACTTTCTATCATAGTCACATGTAATGTCATATGCTCGTGTAGAGCATTATCAACAGTGTCGTATGGTGACGTCCGCAGCTCGTGGTCGTGCGGTAGCGTTCTCGCTTCCCGCGTCCGGGTTCCCGGGTTCGATTCCCGGCG
Organism: Schistocerca americana; assembly: GCF_021461395.2. NCBI lineage: Eukaryota > Metazoa > Arthropoda > Insecta > Orthoptera > Acrididae > Schistocerca > Schistocerca americana. The sequence goes on from NC_060121.1 coordinate 336,055,322, forward strand.
GGGTTAGGGATTTTCTCTGCCTCGTGATGACTGGGTGTTGTGTGATGTCCTTAGGTTAGTTAGGTTTAAGTAGTTCTAAGTTCTAGGGGACTGATGACCATAGCTGTTAAGTCCCATAGTGCTCAGAGCCATTTGAACCTTCGTATGGTGACATTACAGGTTTCTGACTCAACAATCCACTGAGTACTCTGAATTTTGTTGCAGTAAATGGCGAGACGGACTCCTGCGGAATCGGCCCGAAGCTCATGGAATGCATCAAGCAGTTTGCACCAGAGGTAAGGACCAGTTGGGTAATGAACATGTAGCGCATTTGCTGTTTTTAGCTTCATTTCGATGCAATTTCGCGCATCCTGTATAAAAGGATGTTCCCTAAGGTTAACAGGACACATAATGTTTACCAGAATCATGTTGCTGACAGTCACACTCACAGGCTGTGTATGCACGGCCATGCCCGGTTTCCACTCAAAAGGTATTTTCAAACACCCCTTAAAATGCAAGAGGTTTAAACTGCTACCCAGATAAATATTTATGCGTCACTTACAACAGGTAAAAGTGAAATATTGCACCAAGCAACAACTATCAGATCAAGTACTGGGCAGCATAGTATTCTCAAAACTACACACCAGCTGAATGAGAGGATTTTTTTCATATAGATGAGCAGTCATTCAGCTGATCTTTTCACTGCAAATATTAACGAAGTCGTTTAAGATGTCATAATTCTTTTTTCACGGAAATTAATTACAATAAAGTCAACAAAAATCGACGAAAAATCCCTTGCCGTAGCTATAACCCGTACGAAGATACGAGTATGAACTTCCCTTATACTATAGCGAATTCTGATGCATTAAAGCGTAGGCAAGAAATACACCACCCAAGGATGGTTCTCCAGGTCATCAGTTAACAACGGTAACATTTCCGCTCTTGTTTCTGCAGAGCCATGAAAGAAGGGCAAATGTCGCAAATTGAATGGTTCGTGATAATTTAATTTGTTCAGTATCTCTTCACAGAACGCCTTTCGTAATCGCCCTAAATTATCGGAGCGCAAGCTTTCAGAACGATAATGTTTGAAAATATACGTAGACTAATTCATAGACATATAATCAACAATTACAGTATTCCAACCGCAAAGCATTCTCATCGCATTTTAAATATGTTCAACATACTTCATAATTATTGAATACTCAGCTTTTTAAAAGCTTTACGAGAAGTCACGTTGAGTATTTTTCACTCTGCTGGTACCGTCTTTAACAGAAAAAAGGCGAACGAGGAACCTATAGCAGTTATGATTTGCTGACTTCGCTGCATACATGGAACAGGAAGAAATTACGCAAAACACACGCACGTTGAACAAGTCTCAACATCATTTTGTGGACCGTGACAACACGTTTCCCGGTGATATAAGCTTCCAAACTCAAGGCTGTTTAATAGCGATCAAAAACGGAAACGCTTATTTAATAAGTAATAATTATTTAGTAGATGCAAAACGAATATAGAATACAACTGAATAGTCGGTACAGAATCCACAACCATAATACCTTCGTTAGTAACATGTCACGGAATGACGTAATACGTCGCGTATAACAATTACATTTTTGTAATATGTAATCTCTGATTACATCCATCAAACTTATCAAGCTCTTCTGAAGATGGACAAATATTCCCCAAGTATGGACCAGGGGTCTTGTATAATAAATTGTATTGCATATACTAGATGATTATCTTATGCAAGAAATAGGAAACATACTATAAGAATGTTATTAGGCCATGAAAGAAAATGTTTACAAACTGCTCAAAAATAGTTCACAGGCAAACAAAATTTGTTTAGAAATTATTCATTAAAAATTAAGGTAAAAGCAAACGAAACAATAATATTCCCTGCGACATGGATACTGGTTGCACGATATGCGTTCACATGTACTTGAAATACCTGGAATGTGAACATCATGTAATAAAATACGCATCCCCAAGGAATTACATTATTCATACTTAACACCGGTGGTACTATTCCATCCACCTGGGGATTTCGCCTTTAGGCTGACACTTGTATTTTAAATAGACCGCTAGTCTAAGAGCTGAAGAGGCTTCTAGAAAAGCAGTTGGCACAAGTTTACTTTACGATGTTTTCATGTTGACTCCAAGTCGAAATCGACGGATATTTATGGAAGTAAAATCCAACACAGTGAAAGCTGTGCCATACAGAAAGATCTGATTTACTATTTCATCAACAATTTCCGTTCGTCTCACGAACTCTTGTGGCTGATAGCAAAGATATTCAAAGTTGTATCAATAACTGAAGAATTGTCAAAAATCACATGGCTTTCAATTCATAGCCGAGAGGTGTGCAACCCCATTATAGCAACTAAAATGTTCACATTATTACATAACACCCACTCTTTGTCAATACTGGAAATAATTTTGTTGGCATGTTTTTATGGAAGACAGAGATGAGGTACTTGAGCTACCCCGTTACCTCTTGTACAAACTAACAGCTGAATGTATTTCATTGGAGACCTGCGTTGTACGTGACATTTCTCCGTTTTGTTTGCAGTTTGACATTGCCCTCCCGCACGCCCCGTCAGAATAAACGCGGCACGACGCTGACGATGCTGACGTCGACGACCCGGCAACCATCTGCGTCCACACCAAATGACATCGACGGCACCCAGACAAGAAGAATTGTTGATATCTGTACTGCTCTGTGCTCACTAAATAAAAAATAACTGTAGATATGGGATGCCCTGCAGTTGTCGTTCATTTGATACCTACCTTTCAAATGTACTCTTTTTCAGGCACAATTTCTCTGTCGTAATAGTGCTGATCTCAAGGTAACCAACTCAGTTGTATGAAAGCATGTATTTACGAGCTTAAGCTCACCGGAAAAATATCACACTGGTTGTTTTAGAGCGCTGTACACAGTTGTAGAACTGGTCAAGTGACCTGCACCGCTGACGCAAGTCTTGGCAGTGAAGTGTTACGTGTGTGCCAGTCGGCTGTGTGGTATCAGAGCAGCAAGACGAGTGAACATCGAGATACTGCAGGATGGCAGAAAACAGCTAATGTGTTTGAACGGGCCTATAACCACCCTGTGAATGAAGTTATCTGATTTGTTGCTGTACGAGTGCGGACTGTGTAGCATGTATACAAGGAATAGTGCAATTCTCGTCTCCACTTAATGTGACGTAAGAACAGTGATTGTAAAAGGATGCTGGCCTACAGGGACAAGAGATGAGTCACTGACAATCAGTTTAAAACTCGATAGGAGTCGATGCTATCTATGAATGCAGGTTATTGAGATCTTTCCATTACTACGAAAAACCGTTATCAAGTACACCTTTCAAAGTACCATAACGCTAGTATACTGCAGTCATTATGAGTGAGAAGGGAGCTCAAATAACAGTAAAACATAGTCCAGAGAGTTTACATGCGATTATTTCTTTTACTAATGTTTTCAGGATTAATTACAGAAATAACAATAATGTAAATAATTTCGAATGTGTTTTACAAATTTTGAATTAAATCAAAAACATAAAAACCTGTTATTTGAAAAATAATTTACTGATCCTCATTTATGCTACATAAGTCATTTGAACATAAATCTTTAAATTCGTATAAAATAAAATAATAAATTCCTATTTGTTCATTCAAAAGTTCAAATTTATGCAATATTAGAAAGACGTTTAAGTATTGGGTGGTCTAATTCTCCTAGTGTAAGTACAAAACGTAACGAGAATAGGATAAGTGATCAGTTCCATTACAAGGTCCATCTCAAAGAGTTCCCTAGAGAACCATTTGGAGTCGGGTACTCTACAGCAGCACTTAATCTGCATTTATTCGATGAAGTAAACGATCTAGAAACTGTGCATTAAGTAACTGGAGGTGTGTAGTGTCGTCCGACGAGTGGCGATTTTGCTTTTGTTTCAAACGATGCAAGGCGTCTAGCGTACCGACAGTGCAATGACGCGTCCAACCGCTAATACATGGAGGACCGGAGTTGGTCCCGTGATGTTAAGGGACCTTTTCGTAGCATCACTTAGGCGCACTCCGTATTACCATGAACATGAACCAAGATGTTTTTTTTTGTTTTTTTTAACATTCTCGGTGAGCAAGTGTTACCCTTTCTTTTACACCTTCTTGATTACTATGCTGTGGATACTCCCTTCTTCCAAGCTGACAACGGACGTGTTCAGAGGGCTACACTCGTACGTTTCTGGTTCGACAATATCCGCATAACGAATAGCCCACTACATCAACGGATATTGATTCAAAAAACTGCGATTCGGACTATTTGGAAAAGCAGATGAAACGTAGCAATCAACATTCCAGTAGGTCTATTGGATTACATAATCAGTGGGTGCATTCAGCTAGATATGGCTTCACTGAAGAAACTTGTAGACTGTCTTCCTCGTCCAATGAGGCAATTGCTACCGACAAAGGTGATGTTACACAGTATTATTCCGGTGTCTCCTTTGGGTGACTAATTTTTTGAAAGGTGCCTAAACCAGTTATTAGCTCCATAAGAAGGACTGCTCTATTTCTAGCTCAATATGTATGCCCGAATTCAACATTTCTTCAAACTAATCACCAAAGGAACTGCTGTACGAAATTGCTAAATATGTGAATTACTAGAGTCCAAACCATTCCTTGATTATGTTCTACCTGAAGGACGTTCGGAACCTTAAGCATAGATGGAAACCACAAGGAAGTTCGTTGAACGGCGTCGGGCAATCATTGTGTTTGAAATAGCTGACAGTAGAGGTATAGCACGATATAAGCCCTTTACATTATACAAGAAGAACTATGTGGGAGAAAGTTTTGGCTAGGACTATGCCCAGTGCTAAACACCATAGTGGCTGACTGCTAGTTGCTTACAGGACGACTTCTTTAGAAACCAATCAGGGAACGAGATTGCGTGCCCATCCGAGTTAGTTGTTACATGAATGATACCGACTGAGTAAATAGCACTAAAGTACGACTGAATACTGCTCTTTCACTGATACGGTTATGAAGGAATGCCTGATGGACTGCTAGCTGTCACTTGTCAATGAAAAACATTCAAAATGCTATTACCGAGCCTGCTGCTCTTTTCTCTAAATGGATCAATTCTAAATAAACAGCCTTCCCTGGATCTACAGTGACCATCCGGTCTGCCGAGTGCTGTTGGCAAGCGGGTTGCACTCAGCCCTTGTGAGGCAAAACTGAGGAGCTACTTGATTGAGAAGTAGCGGCTCTGGTCTCTGAAACTGACATACGGCCGGGAGAGCGGTGTGCTGACCACATGCCCCTCAATATCCGCATACAGTGACGCCTGTGGGCCAAAGATGACGCGGCGGCCGGTCGGTACCGTTGGGCCTTTCAAGGCCTGTTCGGACGGAGTTTTGTTTAGTTTTTACTAGATCTACATGTAGCTAAGTCTCCATTTCTCTCTTGCATATGAAAGGTAACTTAATTTCAGGCAGACTTACACTCAAACACACTTATATAGAACAGATACAGATACAAAATCATAATAGTATTTATACAGGGTGTCCGAAAAGTCTTTCCCTGATTACATAAATTGATAACTCAGGCTAGAAGTAAGATAAAAATATGAAACTGGTGTCTAATTGTTTACGAACTATCAAAGTTTTTTCACACATCAGTAAACTTCCACATGAGCACCCTTCGTAGCACGTAGCACATCTAGCCGATATTCAATTTCCGTCCACACATTAGCCAACATCACTGGAGGGATCGATTCAACGACTGTGGCTATCCGTTGCCTCACGGTTTCGAGATCGGGTACAGGTGTTCCGTAGACCGCGTCCTTGACATAACCCCATAAAAAGAAGTCTAATGGGGTTATGTCAGGAGAGAGTGGAGGCCAAACCGTTGGCCCATCACGACCAATCCATCGCCCAGGAAAGATCATATCGAGATAGGCACGGACGTCCAAACCCCAATGAGGCGGTGCACCGTCTTGCTGAAACAAGACATCGGGGTGACACTGAAGCAGCTGAGGAACAGCGTACAGTTGCAACATGTCCAGATACACTGCAGATGTGATGGTAGCCTCAGCGAAGAAGAATGGCCCGATAATTGGATCGTGCAACAGCGCGCACCAAACATTCACCTTTGGACTGCCTCTGGTGCACTCCATGACCACGCCTCGCCTTCGTCGGAAAAGGCAATTCGTCTGAGATAACCATCATCGTCCTCAACATGTGATAGCATTTCGACCGCAAAGTCATATCGACGTGTACTGTCATTGGGCAAGAAGGCCTGAACGATTTGCACTTTGTATGCACTAAACAATAAACGTTTGTGTAAAATGTCATGGAGAGAGCTTTTTGGCATCTGTAATTCACGTGAGGCCCTTGCGCACCGATTTCTTCGGACTTCGCAGAAAAGACTGCCATACACCTTCCACCCTGTCTGCTGAGGTTCTTGGTCGACCAGACCTCGGAAGGTCAGCAACCGATCCTGTGTTCTTGAACTTGTCATACCAGGCTTTAATGCTCTTGGCATCAGGTGGATTCCTTCCAAATGTCGTCTGGAAGTGTCTCTGCACTGTGGTTGGTGATCGTGTCTCATGGTACCACATGACACACTGTGCCTTCTCCTGATTGGTTAACACGGCTTCTTGGGCACTGCACCTCATCCACTACTTACGTACAGCGAACCTAAAACAGAAAAAAAAACTTTGATAGTTGTAAACAATTCGACACAAGTTTCATATTTGTATCTTACTTCCAGCCCGAGTTATCAATTTATGGAATCAGGGAAAGTCTTTTCGGACACCCTGTACAACAATTTAATTGACAAGTTGTGTTCTGCACATCAGTTTAAATGGAGTGCATTTTCTTGTGTAAAATTAAGACCGTTTAAACTGGTATGAATTACCGAATCTGTTGCGCAATCTGCACATAGAAGTGAAGATTGGACAGAAACGGTAGCACGAAGTGTCTGTTATAATGTTACTGCTGCAATGTCCGGAAATGTCGGGACTGATGGGTGCCTCTTAACAGCTGAAGAATGACGAAGCTTGGAATGTGATGGCGACGGCTTGTCGCGCACATAGGGGCGCTAACGAGACAGAATTAGCGATTTCTGTTTCGTACTACAACTGAATCACCTCCTCCACAACAGCGGTGACAGCACCAGAAGCGGCACGTAGGATTATATCATGCTGATGCATTTACCCCGGCAGTCTCGAGGACGTCGGGGTGGTCACAGCCGCTAACACAGCAGACGAGGAGCCATGCGCAGTAGCCGGCCCGGCTGTTGGCAGGCGTTACTCGACCGGCAGTGAACCTTAACAGCCCGACGACGCCGTTTACTAGGTTGAACCTGTGGACGTCGAAGATAGCATCTTGGATTTCCCACGAGAGGAAGGCTGTGGATGTTGGTCTCCACTCACAGATGCAGCAGCTAGCACTCCTCCCAGTTCAGTGACAGTTCGACAGCGCTCCAAACACTATCAATTTGGCCTCCATTGAGCAGGTGGTAGAGGGCTCCAAGTCTTCACGCCATCGGAGAAGAGGACAGTGGCTCACAACGGCTAAGTCCAGATGGCTGGGCTATCTGCTGACGCGAAGGCAGAAGTAATGTGGTGAATGGTAGTCAGCGCATTACAGGTCCTGCCCCGAAACTGGCTCACTGCAACTGAACAGCAGAAGGGCTTGGAAATCCGAGGATTCGCAGTTGTCAGGGTAATGTCATCATTATCCTTTCTGGGTCAGTCAGCATTCTTCACCCCGCCGTGATGTGCCATCTTTTCTTTCCAGGCTTTCAGCTCTTTACTTTCTGCTGTGTCAGTGAGCTGAAAGTCGTTTCAGGGTACGGTTTACGCGATTTACCTGTTGTTCCTCTACTGTGCGTGGTACTCAGATTGACGTTACGCTACCTTTCCAGTGAGGTCATACTGCTCACTGACGATTCATACACCTCGCTCGAGCCGGCCGCGGTGGTCTGGCGGCTCTAGGCGCTCAGTCCGGAACAGCGCGACTGCTACGGTCGCAGGTTCGAATCCTGCCTCGGGCATGGATGTGTGTGATGTCCTTAGGTTAGTTAGGATTAAGTAGTTCTAAGTTCTAGGGGACTGATGACCACAGATGTTAAGTCCCATAGTGCTCAGAGCCATTTGAACCAACCTCGCTCGAGCGATGTGTGCCGCCTTATCTGTAGTTCCGGCAATGCTGCTTGTCTGACGTTCCGATGCAAACGTTGCACATGAGCTTACATTGGCTTACCTCGTCAGTGGCCAGGAGAGACTTCAAAAATTTTACATCAACCCAGGTTATTCTTCTGCGGTGCAACACTCCCCTCTCGTTTAGAACATTCGCCCCGTATTTTCCTCAGGCTACTATTAAACAAACTCTTTACACATTTTTGTTACATTGACGACTACTAGAGGTTTCATTATTTGGATGCTCATGAGAGCTGGACCACGATGTTCTTCTTTTGTTTCCTAACTTTATGACACCATCTTCTACGTTCGGTTCACTGAACTCATCCGTTTCATCATACGCTCTCCCTGTTTACTGCTTATAACTTAATACAAATTCACAGTGTAATTACGTTACATTTTTTGTTCCTTATTTATATTCATAAGCCACTCCATAGGTATCTGATATTTTGACAACTCAGGGTGATCGACAATTTAGGGTTTAAAGGAAAATTTGAGGAAACCAGCTGCTAGCAAAACCATCTCAACATTGTTAGTTGTGATACTTATGATCGTGAAGCTATAACGTTTTTTATTTCTGAATTGATAGATATGCTGAAACATCTGTTCCGAGGAAATTCATCCTGTGTGTGATGCTGCAAGATCACCCGGTGATGTAGTAGATCGGAGTTGAAGATGTTTTTTAGTAAAGTCTGATTTGGCACTGATAACACTTCCAACGGTTTTCCCGGTCATTACAACGCAGGGTATGATAAATTGACTATGATAGTACCGGTGATGCTCATTAGAAAGCTGAACTGCACTCCTGCTATATAACAGGCTGTACTAGTTATCACTATTTCACTGTTCTATAATTCTTCTTTCGTCAGGGCTTTGGGCTTTCCGTTTACGTAAGAGCTCATGATAATGATTTCCACTGCGAAGACAGAATAAATCCAGTGCGCTCTCACTCTCTGGAAATCAGGTCTCGGGGCCATGACTTATCTTTGACGCTCTGTTGCTTCCGCTTTCCCTAAGAATACCTATATTTCACATGCGTGTCTGTTAGTGTGTCACACTCCGGCTTGATAAAATTCTAATTCTTTTTCTCAGACATTTTCACAAATCTTCCAGTGAAATGAGAATAAGCTTCTCTCAGATTTTGGGGTAGTGCGGCACAGCTTATCATCGCTAAATACAATACGACGTCTTTCATCAGAAGACTATGCTTCGCAGTCATAGCACCACTCCAAACACAGCGGTCCATGGTGCGATTTCAACAACAGCCGAAGTATGGGACAGTAATTCCCTAGTTTGGTTGTTGCTAGTCTCCGGGCTGCGGCGCTAGATGACAGACAATGTTGAAAGGAATCCATTGCTTCTTCCCGGATGGCACCTGCATATCTGAGGGGCGCAATACAGTGATCCTCCTTTATAATGGCCAGACTTGGTGACCAGCAGCTTTTACTATGAGTAAGTCTGACACCGCATTCACATACAGTCCTACATCAGACTACTGTCACATCCGGTGCCCCACAGACCTGGATATTGAACGATTCGACCATCTGACAAAATGTACACCCATAATGAAGCCTCTTTAAAACTCTGTCAGCTGCTAATAACGATATGCGACTGTACAGCACGTCCGTGTTGAACAAGCACCGTTTAACTAGTTACTCTTGGTTGAACCCTGGAAGTGAGGTCATATGTAACCATAACTTCAGGAATCATGGGGATAATGAAGTGAAAGAAATAAAGTATTGTGACATAAGGTTCCATTTATCTATATTGTCACTATAAAATGCACACTCAGTCAAGCGTAACGTAAACAGATAATAGACGATACAGTAATAGTAAAAAGGGAAGTATCGATATATGAAAAACTGTCAGTTGTTAAAAACCAGTAGGAGTTTGTTGAGGCAAGAAGATCCTTCCCGTTAACACTCTCATGTGTCCGTCCTCACAAAGCAGACGTAGGTATGAGTAACTGGCAAATCTTATACTTTATATTGTTCTGAGGAGTAACTTGGCCTGTTTATCAAAAGCGTCTACCGTTAACGAAGCTCCTTATGTATGTAAGTATGGTGTATTTTCTGTTTTAGAGATGGTGTGTCACATTGTTCGGAAGCAATGAGACAGATCGGGGATCGCGTCTTGCTATTTCAGCATTGTATTCAGAGTAAAAACTACATCTTTAAATACGAAGTCCGATTCAGTTTTGCCACCATTATTTAAGGTAAGAAACTGTAAAACTTGTCACGGTCAGTCTATCTATCGAACAATAGCACGCTCGTCAGCACCCACGGCCTGATACACTCACCAACCAGTAAGCGACGGAGATTTCAATTTTCTAGCAGGAATTCACCTCACTATTCAGTGAGACATTTAATGTATTCGGATGTCTCGATGTAAATCCAATACGTCGTGGAATCGCTTCTGTGATATGTCATTCTCACGGAAAACCTTTAATTTAAGCACTGCATGCTATTGAGCAGATTCAGTTAACTTCATCATTTTCGTATATGCTCAGTGTTACCCGAAAAAGGATACATTAAAGTGTCTTTCACAGTGACGATTCAACGTCCGAAGCTGTTTACGGCCTTTGTAAACCTACCAGAACTGGTAACAACACTGATGACGAACAACAGTAATACACTTTGGTGGCAGCTCTACCTCTAACAGAAAATCGTAACTTTATAAATATTGACGCCCCCAACGACGGTGTGCAAGAGTGCGAAGTTACAATGCCATCCGACCACGTCTTCTGGGATCTTTACTTTTACTTTCAGGAAGTGTATTTTGGAGCCACTAAGACAGAAGTGCATAAATGAATATAACACCGATTATTCCTGGAACTCCAATTCTTGACTCATATTATATGTATTATTTGCATGCTTAGCTAAAATTCTAACTGATTAGAAGCACATTTATTTCTCTCCCTGTAGTAATGCTAAGCGATTGTGTCTCGTGATGTACCAGAACAGCTTTCTTCCCGAGACACATAGGTTATATGTTCAGTTCTCAATTGATGTGAATGATGGGGACCACCAGTACCTCAAGAAATAGGTATCGTTTGGTGAAAGACAGGGATAAACAGCTTCAGAAGTGTAACAGCATAGGCTTTCCGGCCGGAGTTCAGTAAAATTGACCTGTGTGGGTGACCGCATTATACACAATGAAATTACCGATTTTTCGGCTGTGTCGCAGTGCCTCACCGTGAAAAAAGCTGCTTACAAGGGAACCTCCCCATCGCACCCCCCTCAGATTTAGTTATAAGTTGGCACAGTGGATAGGCCTTGAAAAACTGAACACAGATCAATCGAGAAAACAGGAAGAAGTTGTGTGGAACTATGAAAAAATAAGCAAAATATATAAACTGAGTAGTCCATGTGTAAGATATACAACATCAAGGAGAACGTGAGCTGAGGAGCGCCGTGGTCCCGTGGTTAGAGTGAGCACCTGCGGAATGAGAGGTCCTTGGTTCGAGTCGTCCCTGGAGCGAAAATTTTACATTCTTTATTTTGGCAAAGTTACGATCTGTCTGTTCATTCATTGACGTCTCTGTTCACTGTAATAAGTTTAGTGTCTGTGTTTTGCGACCGCACCGCAAAACCGTGCGATTAGTAGACGAAAGGACGTGCCTCTCCAATAGGAACCGAAAACATTTGATCGCAAGGTAATAGGTCAACCGATGCCTCCACAGTAAAACACGTCTGATATATTCTATACGACACTGGTGACGGCATGCGCGTCACATGACAGGAATATGTTGTCGACCCACCTAACTTGCACACTTGGCGAATTGGTAAAAAGATTCTTCTACCTTGCCCGATTTAGGTTTTCTTGTGGATGTGATAATTACGCCCAAAAAAGTGATGAAAACATAAGAGTTTGTCACATAAACTGCAACAAATGAATGCAACAGTTTCACAGTCGTACAGTTTTCCCTGTGGTCTGTCAAAACATACGTTTTTTACGTTTTCAGATGTTCCCGTGTGTAGACCGTCAAATCCTGCATATGTCCAAGCAAATCTGAACATGTCCTGGAATTTTGGAGAGCGAAGTTGATTATGTGTGAGTGCCTGAACTTTGATAATTGTCCGAAAATAAAAAATTAAACTTTTCACTCGAGAGAAGACTTGAACCAATGACCTCTCGTTCCGCAGGTGCTCACTCTAACCACGGGACCACGGCGCTCTTGATCTGACACTATTCATGATGTTGCCTATCTTGCGCATGGACTACTCAGTTTGTATATTTTGCTTAATTTTTCATAGTTCCACACAACTTCTTCCTGTTTTCTCGATTGATCTGTGTTCAGTTTTTCAAGGCCTATCCACTGTGCCAACTTATAACTAAATCTGAGGGGGGTGCGATGGGGAGGTTCCGTTGTTAGAATAGTGTCGGAAACGTTCGCGGTTTTATCACGTATTAGAACTTCTTTTACTGAAATACCTTCAGAGATTTACTTGAGAAACCCAATAAGCTTTCTGATATGATGACTTTAACAATTTTTTAACAAATGTTTATTTGTAAATGGCTGTTTTAACATGAAATCTAAATAATTTCTCCAGCAAAGCAAGAAATAGTCTCAGCGAATTGGTACGAAACCACAGAATAAGATTTCACGTAAATAACTTTATTTTTCTGTGTTGTCAGCGAAATATGTTATGCAACACCAAATGAAAGGAACGAAACCTTTCACAACACGATTCAAAATAACACATCCAACAGAAATGCCAGTAGAATTATCGTAATAGTAGGCACCTAGTACTTTTTAGACAGACTGAAACAAATAGAAGACTAAAGCATTTTTTTATTGATCTATGGCCTCTGCACACTATTACACTTATTTTAACGGTATTATTCGCCCCAGATGCTAAAATATAGAATACACTATTATATATCTTGGCATCATTTATTCTGACCCATTCATCAGATGTATGTACACCTCAAGCCGCATTAATGATTATGATTTATTTATCAGACCACAATCGGAACGGCATATCTTCAGTGGTATGTAAACATGAGCACGAACACCAATCAGTCCAAACGTTAGTTTCATTACTTTTAGAGAACATTCAATATCGTACTTATCGCTTAGCGGAAGTTTCTTAAAATCCTTAGATACAGTCGAGATCACAGATATCAGTTTCTTAAATATAATCGTTAATGCAGCTCGTAAGGTACCAATAAGATGTCTTCATAGAGTGCATGCAACCTGCGAAACAACCAACACACAACATTTTTAGTCTTCACACTAGTAAATAATTATTGTTAACATTTAAATAGACTCTGAAGTACTGTAACACATTTTTTTCTTCGTTGCAGAAGGCGTCGTATGATGGTATGTTTGATGTTCCCTCCATGCCGCGCTCATACATCTACAATTTCATCTACAACGATGAGCCAAAACATCCATGTTTGGAACGAATCAGGGATCCGACAGTTTGTTTGTAGGTCTGCGGAGGTATGTCGATTAGATATCCACGCACAGGTCATATAATTCCCATAAATAACGGGCTCCTGATCTGCGTAAGCGGTGATGGTGCCCAATAGCTACTCAGATCAGTTGCATAGGATTGACATAAGGTGAATTTGGCCGCCGAGACATGAACGTGAGTTCAGTGTAATGCTCCTCAAACCACTGTAGCACGGTTCTGGCTACGGGATACGGACAATTATACACCGCTATCCGGAAAGACATCAATCGTGAAGGGATGGAGGTGGCTCGCAGCTGTCTTCGATTGCTTCCATAATTCCCATGCTAGTCTGGCTCCCACAACGTAATACTGCTCTCTCCGGCCTGCGTCCGTGGCGCGCTTCACGTTCCGAGCCGCTGTTCACCTCGATTGCGGCGTCTGTCGGGACGACCATCGACCTAGTGTAGCAACAATGTGATTGGCCAGAAAGCCGATACTTTTCCATTGATCGGCTGTCGAATCCCGATGGTCCTGTTCTCACTGCAATCTTAACTGACGATTTCGTTGTGTCAACATGTGAACACGAAAGGGCGGTCTGCTGGGAAGCTCCACGTTCAACAATGTACGATGAACGGTATTCCGAAACACTTCTACGTGCACCAACATCGTGAGAGATGCTACAGATCACCATATATCCTACTTTGCAGAGCAGACAAGTCTACTAACACCATCTTCTGTAAAGAGTTGTTTACGTCCATCCATCTGGAGCCTAGTGGTTATTCCACTGTCCTTCTACCCCTTTCTGTAGATGCACACGACAGTAACGTGTGAACATTGGACCAGCTTCGCCGCTTCGAGATACTCGTTCACACGTTTTAAGTAATAATAATTTGCCCTTTGTCAGAGTAGCTTATCTCAATTTACCCATTAGTAGCCCATATTTTCGCTAAGATGATACCCCGTCCGCTTACATACCCGTACTTTTGTTACCGCGTCACGTGCCCGCAACGTTACCAGGTGGTGTCCTACGTCGTAGTGGGCAGTGATCATAATGTCTTGACTCATCGATGTATACTTTGCGAGCCACTGCAAATGTAAGGCAGAGGGTTCATCCCACTGCACTGGTTACTGAGGCTTTTTACCGTTACTGTTTAAATGTCTCTTTTCGTGCTGTAACTAATCTAATCTGGTCCTTACGATATGGAAGCGATATGTAGGGGCTTATAATATATTGCTAGTCATCATTTAAAGCCGGTTCTTGAACCTTTGTTCATAGACTACTTCGGGACAGTTTCTGTCTATTTTGGAGAGTCTGCCAGTTCAGTTCTTTCAACAACTCAGCGACACTCTCACGCGATTCAGATAAACGTGTGACCATTCGTGTTGCATTTCCCTGTATATATTCAATATCTCTTGCTGTCCTATTTGGTATGGGACTCACACAATTAGCAGTAATCTAGGATGTATCGCAAGAGTGATTTCTAA
This sequence comes from Schistocerca americana, assembly GCF_021461395.2. Taxonomy (NCBI): domain Eukaryota; kingdom Metazoa; phylum Arthropoda; class Insecta; order Orthoptera; family Acrididae; genus Schistocerca; species Schistocerca americana. The sequence continues at coordinate 336,070,373 of NC_060121.1, forward strand.
GCAATCGCCTTTGTAGACAGATTGCGTTGCCTTAGTATTCTACCAATCAGCCGAAACCTGCTACCTGCTTCACCGACGACTGAGTCTTTGTGATCGTTCCGCTTCATATCCCAACTAAGAGTTACATCCAAGTAATCGTATGAGATTACAGATTCCAGCTGTTGCTCACTAATATTGTATTCATAGGATACTATTTCTTTGCGAGGTGCATAATTTTACATTTTTGAACATTTTAAGCAAGTTGGCAATCATTGCACCGCTTTGAAACTTTATCAAGGTCTGACTGAATACTTCGCCAGCTTCATTCAGACTGTATTTCGTTGTAGATAAGTGCATCATGTGCGAGAAGTCTGAGGTTACTATCCCTATTGCCCGCAGATCGTTAATATACAACATGAACAGCAAGGGACTCAATACCCTTCCCTGGCGACCACCCGAGGTTACGTGTACATCTATCGATAATTCTCCATCCGAAATAACTTGCTACGTCCTCCCCACTAAGAAATCCTCAGGCCAGTTGCATATCTGGTCTGATATCCCATGTGATTGTACTTGCGGCTGTAAGTGTAGGTCTGGTACTGAGTCAAACGCTTTTCGGAAATCGAGAAATACTGAACCTTCCTCACTGTCTAGACCCATAGTTTTCAGGACGTCATTTGAAAAAAAAAATATGAGTTGGGTTTCACATGATATATTTTTCAAAAATCCATTGTGGTTGGTTTGGAGAAGATCGTTCTGTTCTAGATGCCTTATTACGTTCTAGGTTCTACAGCAAATGGATGTCAAAGATAGTGGACGGTAGTTTTGAGGCTCACTTCTGCTACCCTTCATATAGACAAATGTCAACTGTACTTTTTTCCAACTACTGGCGACGGCTTTTTGTTCCAGGGATATACGATAGATTATGGGTAACAGAGGAGCTAACTCCTCTGCGAATTGGATGTAGAATGTGCTAGGTGTTCCATTGGTCCATGGGCTTTGATTGGTTTTAACGATTTCAGCTGTTTCTCAACGTCACTGACACTAATATCTATTTCACTCATATTTTCAGTGGTACGAAATTTAAGTTGTGCGATACTCTTGGGTTTTCCTTTCTAAAGGAACATTTGAAAATAGAGTTAAGCATTTCTGCTTTTGCTTTCCTGCTTTCAACTACAGTTCCACTCTCGTCCATTAGTGACTGGACACTAACTTTAGTGTCACTAACGGCCTTTACACATGAACAGAATTTCTTTGGGTTTTGTGAAAGATCATTTGACAATATTCTGCTATGGTAGCCATTCAAGGCTTCACGCATTTCTCTCTTGACTGCCAAACGCGTTTCATTTAGGATCTCTCTATCTATAGCCCTATGCTTTGTTTTGCTTTTGTAATTGACTCATTGTCACTGATACCAGTTTCGATGTCGACTTCACAAAGAGATAAATTTTGTTTGTTGCCATTTCATATGATACATTTCCATCATGAATGGGATTCTGAGCTATCTGTCCCAGGTAGTTTTCAGGAAAGGCATTTAATAAAGTTTCACAGGATGTTTTGTTTCGCCCACCACCAGAAAAACTATAATTATCCCAGTTCACTGTTGGATGATTAAAGTCTCCTCAAATGATTACAGTTTCATTGCGGAATTTACGTACAAGTGTCTGAGGTTACCTCTGAAGCTTTCCGTTACATCAGGAGGAGAATCTGGTGGTCAATAGAAGGCCCAGTTATACTTTTTTGGCCACTCTTGATGCTAAGTCTGCCCAAGGAACCGAACATACAGCTTCAACTTCTGTCTCGGTGAATTTGAATTTTTTGTCTGGTACAACAAATACAACACCTCCATTTACCGTTTCCTACAGGCAAGGTTTTAACCAGCTCTCAAGTGGCTATCCATTATCCACGGGTGGCTATTCATAATAATCAATGAAGTTTCTGACTAATCCATAAGACAGTATATTACTCCTCTGATAGACCCCACAATTCTAAAAGGGTCGTAATGAATTCTTCGGAATTATTTTCGAATAGCGTCATTCCTTACGTTCGTGGGAGGAGCCGATAGAACTTAAATTTCGTCCATACTGTGCAGGTTTGAAGCATATTCAATCGAATGTTGCCAAACGTCCGGTGGCCAGAAAGCTTGTGAAATGACTAGTATTATCCGGATGTGAAAACGTTCTCCGGAATGAGGATTTAAATTTAGGTATTCAGCACGATCCCCAGCTTCCTACAATACAGAGAAGGGAAAAAGCTCTAAAGCACCGAATACAGTGGATGCCGCCGTGGGAATAGTACTCTAACAGTAAGCAAACATGGCTTTAGTGCTAAAGCGTTGCAAGCAAGGTATGTCCCACGAAAATACGTTGTAGGTGAAATCAGAAAGATTCGAGCCCACCATGAGGCTTACCAGCAATCGTTCTTCCCGCGAAGCGTTCGTGAATGGACAGGAAAGGGGGTAAGTGACAGTGGTACACAAAGTACCCTCGGCCACAAACCATGAGTTGGCTTGCGGAGTACACGTGTAGTGTGTGAGTACCCTGTCCCATTATGAATGTGAATGTGCGAAACACAGCTTTCTTCGTAACTGAGATTCTCTAAAGTTTTCGGTTACATCAGGAGGTGAATCTGGTGGAGGATGGAAGTACTCCAATACAATTTTCTGCTCACACTTGAAACGGAGTTTTGCCCAAATAATCTCACATACATCTTGAATTTCGATCTGTATAAAAAACAGTCTTTTATAACGGTTATTCTAATAGAGTAATCTGATAGGTGTTCTGTCCAACATATTTATATTTTTACTAAAACAGTAAGAAACAACACATTATATACATTGTGCATGATGAACTGCAACTGCTATTTAAATTCGCGGCTTATGTAGGTATGATACGCAACCACTTGTCTCTCGAACCTAATACGATTTATTGTACCCCTAAATACTTTTCAAGTCACTGCAGGCTCTTCACCAGATGGAGGTATCGGAAGCACATTATTCGCTGGGCCATGTGAGAAGGCGAACAATGTTCATCCCACGCCAGTTTTAATTTACTCAGGATGGCGGCTCTTCTTGGGTTGCCCCCCCCCCCCCCCCCGGCCCCCGCCCCACCTCCTCGCCTCAGGAGAGCTATGCATTGCACAATACTAACACCTCTTCCACTTTCTCTTTCTGAGCCGAACAACTCACTCATTGTAGAGGGATGATGACTCTGTTTTTCAGGTTAGTGAATGGGAAGTTGTGGTACAGAAAATGGCCCAGAGATCACCAGTGTGTGTGTGTGTGTGTGTGTGTGTGTGTGTGTAGTGAGTGAAGTGTTATGAAACAGTGTGTGTATAGTGTGTTCAGTGACTGAGAGTGAGATATGAGTGAACAGTGTGGCAATACGTTATTTAATAAGTTATTTGTAAAAAAAAAGTATTGTATACCAGGACTAAATCTAATCATTGTCTCTAACTAGAAATCTGTAATAGTATTTACATACGAATTAGCTTATTTTAAATTGGTCTAAACTTGTAAATACATTGACATGTCCTACATTCTTGTAAAAAGAGATCTACAGATGAATAAAGCTGCTACTACTACTACTACTACTACTACTACTACTCACATTATTGACATCACCACCTCCACTCCTACCGCTTTCTCCACTTTACCATCCCTCCACCACTTCCACCTCTCGCCACGCCAACTTGTGATTTGGCAGGAAGAAGACAGTCTGTGCCGGGCTGCTGAAGAAGAAGGACATAAGGAACTGTATTTATTTAATTACATCATCTATTTTTCAGGCTGTTATCCTGCTGCTTAAATTTCCTAAATTTTGGTGGGGAAACCGAACTGACAATTACTCTACAGCCTTACTGCTTGAAATTCAAATAAACACAACTGCTAAAAATTTGTCGGCAACTGATAAATGCTCTCGTTAAAAGACGGTTCTCATGACATGAAATGGGCAGAAAATTTGAGCAATGTATTCTTTGTCATCTTGGATATTCGGGAATCCAGCCGGATGTTCGCGTCGTGCGAGAACGACGCGAACATCCGGCTGGATTCCCGAATATCCAAGATGACAACAGATCGCCGGGAAAGTATGAAGAATTACATCAGAAGACTCTACGGGGAGGAGATGTACCGTAACATCAAGAAGCTGGACAAGCTTCGACAAAGGAAAGGGAGGATGCTGTGTTCTCTCAGTTTCCTGCTGAGATGCCGAGAGGGGGAGGTAGTTCCAGTTTTCGCCAGGATCAAGCATCATGTTAACTCGAGAGCGGCAAACAGGATAAAACACCGAGCTAGTCTCGCTCTGGTTAGAGAGAGAGTGCGCGACCTGCGCCACCGGCTGGATGTTTTGTCTAGGGAGTTGCTGTATCTTCACCTAACTATAGCAGCTTCTTTGACCACTCAAGACTGGGACCAGGTTGACGGTGCCTCCTGGTCTCTAGCAGAATGCACCAGCAAGAAGTCAATGGCACGCCAACTAGCCAAGTTTGAGCGCCTCAACAACAAGGCGCAACAGACTGGGGACACACGCACGGTGGTCAATCTAAGTGACAAGCAGCTCGATGAGACCACCTTAAAAGTACTTAGCAAGGGCCTCAATTTCGCAGTGACCCCTAGAAATGTGCCTGTCACAGCTTTCATCAGTGCAGTTGAGCAAGTGGCCAACACGCTACCTTCTAGTGTGGCCGAGGAGATCCGAAGAGAGACCTGCAGGGCGCTCACCAAGACCAAGCCACCCAAATCCAACATTTCAGGTGTTGAAAGGGTGGCCCTGAGGCGTCTCCGGGAGGATGACAGCATTGTGGTGTTGCCCACAGACAAGGGGAACTCCACAGTCGTCCTAAAGAAAACAGAATATGACAGAAAGGTGCAACAACTTCTGGAGGATCCTGCATACAGGTCAATAGCAAGCGACCCTACAGAGAAAGTGGACAAAAAGACCAGGGCTCTGTTGAAGGAGATGGGCCTGCCTGAACAAGTCATCAAGAAGCTGCGTCCCAAAGCGCCAGCACCACCTAGACTTTATGGACTCCCCAAGGTTCATAAGGATGGGGTTCCACTGAGACCTATTGTCAGCAATATTGGCGCAGCAACTTACCCTACTGCGAAATACCTGAAGACGATGTTGACACCACATGTGGGTAAATGTGCACATCACATCCGGAACTCAGAGGATTTCCTGCAACGACTGGGCCAGCAACACATCACAGACACAGACATCATGGTTAGTTTCGATGTGGTGTCTCTCTTCACACGGGTACCACTGAAGGAGTCACTTGAGCTTATTGGAGAGAAGTTCGATGGGGCTCTCCTTGATCTATTCAGGCATGTACTCACCTCGACGTACTTCCTATATGGGGGTCAATTTTACGAACAAACAGAAGGGGTGGCTATGGGCAGCCCTCTATCACCAGTGGTGGCCAACCTATTTATGGAAAGGTTTGTAGAGGAGGCACTCTCTTCAGCCACATATCAACCCAAGTGCTTTTTTCGGTATGTGGATGATACCTTTGTCATCTGGCCCCATGGTAGAGAGAAGTTAGATGAGTTCCTGCTACATCTGAACTCTTGCCATCCGAACATTCAGTTCACAATGGAAATGGAGAAGGATGGACTACTTCCTTTCTTGGATGTTCTGGTGAAGAGAAAGGCAGATGGCACATTTGGACACAGTGTGTACCGCAAACCTACGCACACTGACTTATACCTACAAGCCAGCAGTTGCCACCATCCAGCACAGAAGAATGGAGTGCTCAAAACACTGGTCCACAGAGCACAAACTCTGTCAGATACTGATAGTCTGGCCACAGAAATAGAACACTTACAATCAGTGTTCAGCAGGAATGGGTACTCCTCTAGAGATATCCAGAAGGCACTTCAACCTGCTAACTGGCCAAAGGATCAAGAAGAAGAACCAGAAGAGGCAAAGAAGATGGCATACCTGCCATATGCCGGACCTATCTCTGCCAAGATCAGCAGAATTCTCCAGAAATATGACATCAAGAGCATATTTTGCCCACCCACCAAAATTGGGGCTATGCTGGGGAATGTAAAAGATGACCTGGGGCTACGCAAGCCAGGTATTTACAACATACCATGCCAGTGTGGGATGTCATACATTGGCCAGACCACCAGAACTGTGAACATCAGGTGTAAAGAACACCAGAGACATACCAGACTCAGGCAGGCAACTAAATCAGCCATAGCAGAGCATTGTCTGGAACCTGGTCATTCAATGGATTACAATGACACCAAGATTGTGACACAGACCTCAAGATTTTGGGACAGTGTCATTAAAGAAGACGTTGAGATTAAGGTCACAGACAATATAATCAACCGTGACTCGGGATACCAAATCAGCACTGCCTGGAATCCAGCACTTGAGCTTGTCAAAACTCAGCGCAGGACACTCCGGGATTCTACAAGAAATAGAAGTGGAGACCGAGAGAACAGCCGTGAGACAAGGTGTCTGACATTGGAGACCAGATCTGACACACCCCAGATCATGAACTCGACTTCAGAAGACAGCCAGGCCGGGCGCGGACGGCGGAGGGAACACCAGCGACCAGAGAGGGACAATGTAGCCGCGTCTGACGGGCGCGGACCTCAGACGGAACACACGACGCGGCGTGGACCGATTATGGAGCGCCCAGCACGAAACAGAAGTGGAAATCATAGTAACAGTCAGGAGATAGAGTACCCAACATCTCAAACCAGGTCTGACACACCTCAGATGATAACCACATCCGTTGAGGACGGCCAGAACGGGCGCCGACGGCAGTCGGAACATCTGCGACTGGAGGGGTCCATTGAAGCTGAGTCTGGCGGGCGCGGACCACAGATGGAACACTCGACCCGGCGCGGACCGATTAGGGAACGCCCAGCTCCTCCCAGGCATAAATACTGGACTCGATCGAGCCAAGGACCAGTCTCAGGTAGCACCTGAAGAAGACAGCGAGGCACGCTGTTGAAATATCGTGCGAGAACGACGCGAACATCCGGATGGATTCCCGAATATCCAAGATGACAACAGATCGCCGGGAAAGCATGAAGAATTACAATGTATTCTTTATTTATTTAAACAAAAGTTAAACTAATTAAATTGCTGGGAAACCTATTCAGTTTATTAGATGTTGGTGTTGGACGCAGAGTTTAATAAGTACATCAACTGTAATCATACAGCTGAGGATTGCACCCATAGCCTCTTACATGAGGAATGGCAGAAGGTGATAATGGATGAGTGTAGGGGGAATACGTTTCAGTTAATAAAGGTGATGCAAGAGGATGGACTGAGAATGGGTTTCTCATCCACAGTGCAGGACACAACTTCATCCTACTCCACTTTCCCAGACTAAATGAATCAAAGGTGCTTGCCTTAGCATACTTGACTGATGACCCTTGAAATGGGCTTTGTTCCCGATTCTGATCCTGTGCCTGTACATGTTCACATTGTTTTGTGCCCTACTCCACAATACCACTCCAAATTCGCGGTAAACTGTCCTACAGCTCCTGCCAGAAGAACTGTAAAATGTAAACTTTCACGGCCGGAATTGTCCCAATTAACAAAATACTCCGGCCTATTATGCGATGGTCTAAGGCATTTCACTTCAAAACTCGACAGTTCATCTGGGGAGGATATTTTCATTGTGTCAGAAGAACTGCCTCTCACCAGCCTACAAGTGTATAGATCCCGATGAACTTGAACACAATACATGGAAAAAGGGAGTAGGATGGCAAACTATCACTGAAATACAGTAATAGTACTCTCCTACCGATCTACAAGTTTAATAGCTGCTGAGGAAGCTGTATACGGACGTACATACATTGTAAGAAGGGACAGGACAGCAAAACGTCACTGAAGTTTACGAGGAGTTCCCTTCTGTCTATCTACGAGTGTACAGCTGCTGAGGAAATTATACACACATAAACAACGTGTACCACTCATAAACAACGCATCATAATGGAACACATGTACTACAAATTGAGAAAAATCATTATAATAACACAACTATTACAAAAACTAACCCCAAAAGATTTCGCCAAGACTGAGTGACAGCGGCTGCAAGTGTGTTACTCTCGATGTGGTTGCAGACTAAGTAGCTTAGAACCTGTCTTAGCTCCCCTCCTAGCCCCTTCTCCGTCACTCTCCTCCTCCATAGCTAGAGATACCAGTTACCCATGTCTGTTCCAACCTGACGCTGATGGTACAAAAAGAGATACATCTGCCGGCAGATATACTATTTCCGCCTGCAGAAATCAATCACAGATGGACAAAAGAATCAAGAACAGGATGCTTCCTGCAACCTGTCAAAAGTATTTCTCGAAAAAGCTGCAACCTCCCCCCCCCCCCCCCCCACAGAACAACAGCAAAGTATCTGAAAATTCGTCATGGATGAAGAACTGAACAGTCAACAGGCAGAAACAAAACGTATTGATAGGAAATGCCAACCCCTGGACCAAAGCGAACTAGAATCCTACAGTTCAAAATTAGTGTCTGTGGAATTCTTGTAAACAATTGTCATGCATGTGGGTATACATTTCAGATGCTCAAATATCCGTACAGAACAGCGGCTTTCGCACTATCTGTTCACATGTCAGGAAAAAACACATTCATTTTTACACCCAACAACAAGACATTTCGCATCTCCTCCCTCCTCAATATCTAGTAACATCTGTCTGAGTGATCTATGAACGCTATCTACGATACTGTTTTCGATGACGGAGAGGCAAAAAGCAGAGGTCAGAGCTCTATAATCACACTTCTGTAGTATTTTTATCAATTTTACGTACTTTCCACCAATTTTCGTAGTTTTACCAGGTTTTCCGTATTTTCAGTGCATTTTACCCTATTACTCGAGTTCCCCATTGCTCTCGACGACTTACGTCAATAAAACATCTCATCGCGTTGATCTCACGTTGTTATCAGCCAATGACACTGCAGCATGGTTCTCAGTTTCTGTATCATTGCTAGACCACCCTCTCCATTACTTTGTACATGTGGATCTATCACGAACCCTGTTCCACTGCCTGCATCACATGACATAAATACTGTTTCGTAGTGTGGGAAACAGTGATGATGTTTGTTTTGTGGGGCGCTCAACTGCACGGTCAACAGCGCCCGTACAAAGTCCAAATTTTGACACAATCCAATTTGTATTCAATCCAATCTAGCCACTGTCGCGAATGATGATGATAAGGATGAGGACAACACAAACACCCAGTCTCTGGGCCGGGAAACGAACCCGGAACCCCATGATCCAGAGGCATCAACACTAGTCTCTAGACCATGAGCTGGGGACGTGGGAAACAGTGGGCAGCAGAGAGGAGGTGCTTTGGCTATCTCTCCCTATGTGGACGGAACTCGCAAAGTATTCTCGCATTCGTAGGAGAAAGTCGGAGATTGAAGGATCTCACCAACACCTCTGATGGTTACCACCCTACGAAGCAACCAATCTGCCCTGCACCATTGTCTTCGATTTCATTTGGAACTGACCAGAAGTAGGAGTGCACTATACCTGTTACTTTCGATGTCTCTTGAGGGAACAGAACCAGCTGGGTTTCAAGTAACCAATAAACTTCCTTAGCTTCTTTTTCTGAAAGAGCATAACACTTGTTACACACTTCAACAGCTGACCACCGCTAGCGATGTAGAACGGTGTTGTCAATCCAACACCGTTACTGCCGTTCTGCAGAGACTGTTCCATACCAATCTTAAATCACATCGTCCATATAAGTACACTTGATGCTCTAGATGTCTATATTTTGAGGAGGTTAGCACTCCTTATTACTGTGTAGTACAAACGAGAATGGTAGATCTGAGAGTGTTGTGATGATATAAAAGACGATTAAGAAGAAGAATACTACTACCTTCTACAACAACGAAAAATGAACGTAAATTCTCAGTAATATATGTGCTATATATGTGCTAGTGATATATGTGCTATATCGGACGTGAACAGTGGGCACTATACAGCACATATATCACTGATATATGTGCTATGGATATAAGTATATATGGATATAAGTATATAGTTCTGGCAATACCGGCCATGACCTTCTTCTTCTGTGAGGATGCACACATATTCCCCGAACTCTTACGGGACTTGGTAAGAATGTCTTCCACGAGTAATGAGTGTGCTGGGGTGGGAAACTACGAATGTAGTGTGTGGACATACAAGGTGAGAATGTGAGTCTCGCGGGAGGCGTGCGCGAGATAGTCCCTGCAGTCGTACTATCCTTTGTGCCCTCGGTGGCTCAGATGGATATAGCGTCTGCCGTGTAAGCAGGAGATCCCATGTTTGAATCCCGGTCGGGGCTCACATTTTCACCTGTCCCCGTTGATATATACCAACTCCCGTGAGCAGCTGACGGTATTAATATAATTCTAATTTGATTGTGGAAGTGGCCGGCAGCAGCGGTGGTGATAGCGATCGCCCAAACCGCTCAACGGCTGCGGGTCGCGGTGGCCGCCCCTCTGGCGAGTGCAGCCCCCTGGCACTGTTCCTGTCCATCACGAAATGTAACTGAGGGCCATAGCATGCTGTTGTCTGCTGGCCGTTCTTCTCCCAGAGCGCTGCCAGTGACGAATACTCAAGCATTTCATAATTGTATCAGGGGTTTACATTTCCTAGAAATACGTTTGATATCTGCCTGTTGAACATTCAATTCTACATCCGCGACGAATAGTCAGGTATTTCACTGTTGTCTCAAGAGAGCCAGTCATTCCAAGAAATGGCTTGCTGGAAGAATCCTGTTCTTGAATCTTCTGTCCATCTGTAGCTGATTTCTACAGCCGGAGACACTACATCACTGCCAGCAAAAGGATCTCTCTCTGTACCTACGGTGATAGAACAGGCCTACAAAACGGATATTCCTGGCTACGGTGAAAGAGAAGGAGTGGAGGCAGGAGGCTAGGTAAGACTGGTTCTAGACCATTTAGCCTGTATCCATACATCGAGGTGAACACACGTGCAGCTGCAGCCACTCTCTCCTGGGAGATCTTTTGGGATCGGCTTTTGCAGTAGTTGTTTTATATAATGATTTTTCTCAGTTTGCAGCGCTTGTGTGGTATTATGATCCGTTATTTGGAAATTGTGGTTTTTTTCGCGACAATTTTGATGAGTAATTATAGCAGTGAAGCATTTTGTATCAGTTGTGGTAGCGTGTATTGGCTTTCCTACATGTCAGCGATAGTTTGCTACCCTGCCCCTTCTTACCATGTATTTACGTGTGTGTACAAGTTCCTTAGCATCTATACACTTGTAGATGGTTAGGAGGCAATCTTCCTACATTTCAGTGATAGTTTTCTGTCCTATCTCTTCTTACGATGTATTTGTGTACAAATTCCCAAGCAACTATTTCACTTGTTGATCATTAGGAGGGTACACTTCCTACACTTCAGCGAATGTTTGCTGTTCCGTCTCTTCTTACGATGTATGTTCCTCATCAGTTATTTCACTTGTAGATCGGTAGGCGGTTTCCTTCCTACGCATAAGTGATAGTTTTTCTTACCATGTATCTGTGTACAAGTTCCTCTGCAGTTATACACCTGCAGGCTGGTGGGAGGCAACTCTTTGCCGCGCGGAATTAGCCGAGCGGTCTTGGGGGTCATGGACTGTGCGGCTGGTCCCGGCATAGGTTCGAGTCCTTCCTCGGGCATGGGTGTGTATGTTTGTCCCTACGATAATTTAGGTTAAGTAGTGTGTAATCTTAGGAACTGATGACCTTAGCAGTTAAGTCCCATAAGATTTCACACACATTTGAACATTTGAGCATTTGAGCAACTCTTTCGGCAGCGGCTGTAGGACAGTTCCCTGCTAAATCGCGTGGTTTTGTGTAATAGGGTACAGAACAAGGTGAACATATACACAAACATGATCAGAAAGGGGAACAAACCCCGTTTCAAGGGTCCTCAGTGACGCCCCAAACACCAAGGCGAGCACCTCTGGTTCGGTCAGTGTGGTGTAGTGGAATAGGACGAAGCAGTCTGCTGCGCTATGGATTGAGTGGTCATTTCAAAAACCTTGCAGGCAATAGTATGTATGAGCTGAAAATGCATCCTCAGTCCACCCAGATGCATCACCATTATTTGGTGAAATGTATTGCCCCTATGCTCATTCATTATCACCTTCCATTCCGCATGTAGGAATTTAATTAATTAAATTATATTATGTTTAAATAAATAAACAATATGTTTTTCAAATTTACTACCCATTTCATGTCATGAGATCCGTTTCTTACAAGAGCAGTTTTCTATCTTCCCATCAGTTTAAGCACTTGTGTTTATTTGAATTTCAAGCAGCAAAACTGTAGGGTAATTGTCAGTTCGTTTTCCCCAACAAACTTAAGGAAATTCTTACAGCTGGATAACACCCCCAAAAATAAAGACAGTACCTTACGTCATTCTCCTCCAGCAGTTCAGCATGCACTGTCTTCTTCCCACCAATCCACAAGTGGGGGAGGGTAGGGAAAGGATATGGAAGTGCAGGATTGTACGGGATGGAAGTGGTGGGGGTGCTGAAGTTGAGGAGTGAGAAGAGTGGTGATGATATCAACAATGCGCAACGCGACGTTCCCACACGTAAGCCCTGCAGAGAAGAGGTGATGGGACCACACAGGGGGAGCCGCCGTCGAGAATAAATTAAAAGTGGCCTAGAACGAACCTTACTACCTATTCAGACGCATATAGACGCCAAGGTCGTGGCGGTGACTAAAACAACGGAAATTGAGGCACCAGTTAACTAGATGTCTACGAAACGAAAAGATCGTTATGTTTTTGAATACTTACTTTGCATAGCATTATGGTATCCACAAGAAATTCATTTCAGCAATGTAATATTTTAGCCCACCCATCACCTTAGCATCAATCTGCACATGATTCAGAAACTACTTGGTCTACAAGTTTGCTTCCGCCGTTTTTTCCCGAAGTTCGGGGCTTTATTGTGAAAAACTACAAAATAGTATTGCCCATCGCTGGCCACTACATTCTCCCATCTTTCGGATAGCATACGAATCCCGTGGCGGAAGGACTGGGCATCTTTTGCGAGGATCCATGAATAGGTTCAGTTTTGCACTAGTTCATATGATCGGAAGTGCTGGTCAGCCAGACTGTATGCCACTGATCGAAAAAGGTGGTAGTCAGAGAGAGCAAAGTATGGAGCATACGGCGGGAGGGATATGACTTCTCATTGCAACGTTTCCACGTATATTTAGACGGGTTTCGCGACATGGGGTCGAGTACTGACCTGCTGCAAAATTACCTTTAGTGTCTATCGCTGTATTGTGGCCGTTTGTGTCTCAGTTCTGGGCTCTGGCGCATCAATAATGATGTCCTGTGACTATCTTCGTCTGTTTCAGTAGGTACGAAAACATTGTGTCTTCCACCATCATGCCGGTCTTTGACATCAGAATCACCGTTCGTAAGGCGCTGAAAACATTCTCTGCATTTCTTCCACTAATACTTCCCTCACCATTGGTCTTATCCAGCGTTTCAAGAGCCACAGCCGCAGATTTCTTCATGTTGAAGCAGAAAATTGAAACTTCCCGCAAATGGCGAGAAATGGGTACGTAAGTTGATGTACTTAATCGAGAATAATCTTATGATGCAATCACAAATCGACTAATGTTTTTATGACATTATGTTTACAGATGCCTAAGCTTATTGTATTACACCTATGACCAACCACCCGAACCCTACTTGCTGCTACTGCCGTATATTGCAAAACTGCGGAGGCAAAGTTGTACACCTAATAATGTTCGTGTAATAACCTCGATTTGATGATTACCCTATAGTCATTCCAAAACTAGATAATGGCACCGTAAATCATATTAAATTCAAAACACGAATGGTTGTATGTCATATCTACTTAAATCACCAGTAACAAACAATGTACAGTACTGGGTATTATGGCATCCAACCAAGACTATCGTCATAACCAAAAGGAATACAACTCCAGAATGAGATTTTCACTCTGCAGCGGAGTGTGCGCTGATATGAAACTTCCTGGCAGATTAAAACTGTGTGCCGGACCGAGACTCGAACTCGGGACCTTTGCCTTTCGCGGGCAAGTGCTCTACCAACTGAGCTACCCGAGCACGACTCACGCCTCGCCCTCACAGATTCACTTTGTCCAGTACCTCGTCTCCTACCTTCCAAACTTGCCCGCGAAAGGCAAAGGTCCCGAGTTCGAGTCTCGGTCCGGCACACAGTTTTAATCTGCCAGGAAGTTTCAGGAATACAACTGTTCGAAGTATATAGTATAAGACGGTCAGAAACATTTATCATGTTAACGTAACGAGAAGTGAATACGACAAGGCCACCTGCAGATGGTGCACGATCTTATAAAACATTCCCTCGGTGACGCGGGTTCTGACGTACTACGGCCAGCAGTGGTAGACGGCGCCAGAGCCGCTGCGGTGCGGCCGTCGGGGACGCCATCGAGATAGCGGAGAAATCTTACATCACCCTGTAGTTTTTACAGTGCCCTCGGTATAGTCCAATTAGAGCGTATTAAAACGACGCAGACATAAATCCTCATTCAATTTCATGTTGAAAACGTTCTGGAATCAACCTTTCTTAACTCGTACTTATTGACATTCTTTCGCACAGCGAAGCTCGGAAAGAGGGCGGACCACTCCTGTTAATAAGAAGGCTACAAGGATACGGGTTTTCCCCTCACCTGTCCAGGACCCCCCCCCCCCCCCCCCACCACCCATCTGCCCATGGCTGTGGGTGGTGTGTCATCTTCGTGCCGACTTTTTAGTGCAGTGTTTCCAGTGATTGTTAAGTGTCGTCAGTCTTTTCCGAAGCGTTGCGAACGGACATCATACTATATAAGAACGTAGGCTTCCGCGGCCGGTGTCATAGTGATTAAAATTCTTCTGGGTATTATGCCACATCATTGCTAAAATTTAACAAGAATAATAAACTAAAAGCAACGTTTCGGGCGAATTGCAACGGCCTTACTCAGGGCACAGTCGTGTTTAAAAATTCTGTAGGATGAAGAGGAGCGTACTAAGCTGCTGTCATACCGCCCCCTTCGGGGGGGAATCGAAATTCATTAAAGAAAAGAAAAAGGATACCGCAGAGGCAGAGGCAGGGTCAGGTGCAATCTGTACATAACTACAGTGTGAGGTGAACATTCCTGTTTTTAATTTTCAAGTTACTGCTTCTCAGAAATCGTTGAGAACAGAGTCGATATAGCAGTAATACATTTTTACTTCTTCGCTGATATTATGAAACGTTTATACTGCATCCGTCAGTGCCTCATATTAACCCCTGCAGATGTCGTTGATAGCGGATATCCGCAGTCAGATGTCACTTCATTCTGTGCTGGGACTCGAAACCGTATCTCTAAGTTTCCAGGATATCGCGTCAAAGTTGCGATATTTTTTTTTTCCTTTTTATATCTTTTCGAATCCCCCCCCATGAACCATGGACCTTGCCGTTGGTGGGGAGGCTTACGTGCCTCAGCGATACAGATAGCCGTGCCGTAGGTGCAACCACAACGGAGGGGTATCTGTTGAGAGGCCAGACAAACGTGTGGTTCCTGAAGAGGGGCAGCAGCCTTTTCAGTAGTTGCAAGGGCAACAGTCTTGATGATTGACTGATCTGGCCTTGTAACAATAACCAAAACGGCCTTGCTGTGCTGGTACTGCGAACGGCTGAAAGCAAGGGGAAACTACAGCCGTAATTTTTCCCGAGGGCATGCAGCTTTACTGTATGATTAAATGATGATGGTGTCCTCTTGGGTAAAATATTCCGGAGGTAAAATAGTCCCCCATTCGGATCTCCGGGCGGGGACTACTCAGGAGGATGTCGTTATCAGGAGAAAGAAAACTGGCGTTCTACGGATCGGAGCGTGGAATGTCAGATCCCTTAATCGGGCAGGTAGGTTAGAAAATTTAAAAAGGGAAATGGATAGGTTGAAGTTAGATATAGTGGGAATTAGTGAAGTTCGGTGGCAGGAGGAACAAGACTTCTGGTCAGGTGACTACAGGGTTCTAAACACAAAATCAAATAGGGGTAATGCAGGAGTAGGTTTAATAATGAATAGGAAAATAGGAATGCGGGTAAGCTACTACAAACAGCATAGTGAATGCATTATTATGGCCAAGATAGATACGAAGCCCACACCTACTACAGTAGTACAAGTTTATATGTCAACTAGTTGAAGATACGTATGATGAAATAAAAGAAATTATTCAGATTGTGAAGGGAGACGAAAATTTAATAGTCATGGGTGACTGGAATTCGAGTGTAGGAAAAGGGAGAGAAGGAAACATAGTAGGTGAATATGGATTGGGGGACAGAAATGAAAGAGGAAGCCGCCTGGTAGAATTTTGCACAGAGCACAACATAATCATAACTAACACTTGGTTTAAGAATCATGAAAGAAGGTTGTATACATGGAAGAACCCTGGAGATACTAAAAGGTATCAAATAGATTATATAATGGTAAGACAGAGATTTAGGAACCAGGTTTTAAATTGTAAGACATTTCCAGGGGCAGATGTGGACTCTGACCACAATCTATTGGTTATGACCTGTAGATTAAAACTGAAGAAACTGCAAAAAGGTGGGAATTTAAGGAGATGGGACCTGGATAAACTAAAAGAACCAGAGGTTGTACAGAGATTCAGGGAGAGCATAAGGGAGCAATTGACAGGAATGGGGGAAATAAATACAGTAGAAGAAGAATGGGTAGCTTTGAGGGATGAAGTAGTGAAGGCAGCAGAGGATCAAGTAGGTATAAAGACGAGGGCTAGTAGAAATCCTTGGATAACAGAAGAAATATTGAATTTAATTGATGAAAGGAGAAAATATAAAAATGCAGTAAGTGAAACAGGCAAAAAGGAATACAAACGTCTCAAAAATGAGATCGACAGGAAGTGCAAAATGGCTAAGCAGGGATGGCTAGAGGATAAATGTAAGGATGTAGAGGCTTATCTCACTAGGGGTAAGATAGATACCGCCTACAGGAAAATTAAAGAGACCTTTGGAGATAAGAGAACGACTTGTATGAATATCAAGAGCTCAGATGGAAACCCAGTTCTAAGCAAAGAAGGGAAAGCAGAAAGGTGGAAGGAGTATATAGAGGGTCTATACAAGGGCGATGTACTTGAGGACAATATTATGGAAATGGAAGAGGATGTAGATGAAGATGAAATGGGAGATACGATACTGCGTGAAGAGTTTGACAGAGCACTGAAAGACCTGAGTCGAAACAAGGCCCCCGGAGTAGACAATATTCCATTGGAACTACTGACGGCCATGGGAGAGCCAGTCCTGACAAAACTCTACCATCTGGTGAGCAAGATGTATGAAACAGGCGAAAAACCCTCAGACTTCAAGAAGAATATAATAATTCCAATCCCAAAGAAAGCAGGTGTTGACAGATGTGAAAATTACCGAACTATCAGCTTAATAAGTCACAGCTGCAAAATACTAACACGAATTCTTTACAGACGAATGGAAAAACTAGTAGATGCCAACCTCGGGGAAGATCAGTTTGGATTCCGTAGAAACACTGGAACACGTGAGGCAATACTGACCTTACGACTTATCTTAGAAGAAAGATTAAGGAAAGGCAAACCTACGTTTCTAGCATTTGTAGACTTAGAGAAAGCTTTTGACAATGTTGACTGGAATACTCTCTTTCAAATTCTAAAGGTGGCAGGGGTAAAATACAGGGAGCGAAAGGCTATTTACAATTTGTACAGAAACCAGATGGCAGTTATAAGAGTCGAGGGACATGAAAGGGAAGCAGTGGTTGGGAAGGGAGTAAGACAGGGTTGTAGCCTGTCCCCGATGTTGTTCAATCTGTATATTGAGCAAGCAGTAAAGGAAACAAAAGAAAAATTCGGAGTAAGTATTAAAATTCATGGAGAAGAAATAAAAACTTTGAGGTTCGCCGATGACATTGTAATTCTGTCAGAGACAGCAAAGGACTTGGAAGAGCAGTTGAATGGAATGGACAGTGTCTTGAAAGGAGGATATAAGATGAACATCAACAAAAGCAAAACAAGGATAATGGAATGTAGTCTAATAAAGTCGGGTGATGCTGAGGGAATTAGATTAGGAAATGAGGCACTTAAAGTAGTAAAGGAGGTTTGCTATTTGGGGAGCAAAATAACTGATGATGGTCGAAGTAGAGAGGATATAAAATGTAGGCTGGCAATGGCAAGGAAAGCGTTTCTGAAGAAGAGAAATTTGTTAACATCCAGTATTGATTTAAGTGTCAGGAAGTCATTTCTGAAAGTATTCGTATGGAGTGTAGCCATGTATGGAAGTGAAACATGGACGATAAATAGTTTGGACAAGAAGAGAATAGAAGCTTTCGAAATGTGGTGCTACAGAAGAATGCTGAAGATTTGATGGGTAGATCACATAACTAATGAGGAAGTATTGAATAGGATTGGGGAGAAGAGAAGTTTGTGGCACAACTTGACCAGAAGAAGGGATCGGTTGGTAGGACATGTTCTGAGGCATCAAGGGATCACCAATTTAGTATTGGAGGACAGCGTGGAGGGTAAAAATCGTAGGGGGAGACCAAGAGATGAATACACTAAGCAGATTCAGAAGGATGTAGGTTGCAGTAGGTACTGGGAGATGAAGAAGCTTGCACAGGATAGAGTAGCATGGAGAGCTGCATCAAACCAGTCTCAGGACTGAAGACCACAACAAAAACAACAACAATCTTTTCGAATAAATTGTTGTCTTGACCTTCATTCACTGTATGTACGCCAGTCAAACAGTAATTACTCTTACCTTTTCAACTAGCTTGAAACGGCACATTTTTTATAAAACAATGTCTTCCTTCTTCATAAAATAAAATCATGGTATTTCTTTCTGTAAAAAAATATCTTCTTCGTAAAAGTTTAAGAATCTTCTTGAAATGAAACTTCCTGGCAGATTAAAACTCTGTGCGAACTGGCAGAAGTGAAGCTGTGAGGACAGGGCGTGAGTCGTGCTTGGGTAGCTCAGATGGTAGAGCACCTGCCCGTGAAAGGCAAAGGTCCCAAGTTCGAGTCTCGGTCGGGCACACAGTTTTAATTTGCCAGGAAGTTTCATATCAACGCACACTCCGCTTCAGAGTGAAAATCTCATTCTACAATCTTCTTGAAAGCTAAAACTGCTCTTGCAAATCTGAGATCTGGAATCTCGGACCGAAATACTGGAGGTGGCGCTCATGTGTGCATGAGGTATGCTAGCTTGTGGGTATGAATGGTGAGTGTTCTTTTCTTTTTCTGATGAAGACTGTGGCCGAAAGCTCGATGTTAGTATATTTTAATTGTACCTGTCTGCGGCTTGACGAATCTAGTGATATTGCTAGACAAAATAGGGGTGTACATCACAAAGAGCACGTTGCGTCGCAGTACCCGTGTGTGGACGAGCATTAATCCTGCTGATAAATCGGATCTTCTTCCTACCCAATACTCTTTCAATTGTGCCTGTCTGCAGCTTGACATGTCTTCTTTGCGGTAAGTAACAATCTATCTTTCCTTACATTGTTTGAATATCACTAGATTTTTCGTCAATTGACCATCCATGGGACATGATGAAGTGGAAAATTAATTGTTCTCCATGGTCTGAAAGAACCATTGCTGAAGAGCAACAAAAGACGCAAGATTCATGGGACAGTCTATCGCTGGATGCCATTCGGCACCTTAAAGAACGTTTGCGTGCGGAAATACACGCCTACATTGCCGCCAGAGGAGAAATCGCTGTGTACTGATGCAGCTGTTTGGGCACTCTTTAAGGTGTCATGTGTCTTTTATTTGGTCTGAATTTGTTATCATATACTGTTACAATTATGACCTACTTGCCAAACTTACCGTTCGTTGAGGGCGCTGCATATTTTCTGACAGTTTATCTATTGAGAGCCCGGTGTAAGAACTCCCAGAGCCTTCAGTAGGGGTCGACACGAGGGTGCGCCAATCTACGCCACATATTATCCGACCTACATAGTAAAGATCTGCAAGCGTACCCTTGACCCACCTGGGAAATCTCAGCGCAAGAGTTCAGCAGTGAGGCCGGAAACATCCTGGATGAGGCGTGAGATGCCACCTTGCGGATCAGCTGACGGGCGACACCCCAGCGGTTCTCACAGCGACAGCCCACAGTACAAGGCTGCGTTACGTCACGCCAGTGCCGCCCCCGCCGCGCCGCTATAAGAGCGGCCCCATCCGTCGGCGCTGCAGACTCGCCAGCCCGCCACCGCGCCATGAGGACCTCCGCAGCCGCCACTGGAGCCGCGCTCCTCGTGTTCGTCGCCGTCGTGAGTACCTTGCTGGCTTCAAGTCCTGTCGACGCCCTTAGCTAATGTAGACACTCAAGATTTTGAGCACATCGTACATCACTACTAATCGAGTAAAATAACTAACGTGTTGTGCGCACATTATGAGACGTTTTACTTAATACACTACTGGCCATTAAAATTGCTATATCAAGAAGAAATGCAGATGATAAACGGGTATTCATTGGACAAATATATTATACTAGAACTGGCATGTGATTACATTTTCACGAAATTCTGGTGCATAGATCCTGAGAAATCACTACCCAGAACAACCAACTATGGCCGTAATAACGGCCTTGATACGCCTGGGCATTGAGTCAAACAGAGCTTGGATGGCGTGTACAGGTACAGCTGCCCATGCAGCTTCAACACGATACCACAGTTCATCAAGAGTAGTGATTGGCGTATTGTGACGAGCCAGTTGCTCGGCCACCATTGACCAGACGTTTTCAATTGGTGAGAGTTCTGGAAAATGTGCTGGCAAGGGCAGCGGACGAACATTTTCTGTACCCAGAAAGGCCCGTACAGGACCTGCAACATTCGGTCGTGCATTATCCTGCTGAAACGTACGGTTTCGCAGGGATCGAATGAAGGGTAGAGCCACGGGTCGTAACACATCTGAAATGTAACGTCCACTGTTCAAAGTGCCGTCAATGCGAACAAAAGGTGACCGAGACGGGTAACCAATGGTACCCCATACCATCACGCCGGGTGATAAGCCAGTATGGCGATGACGAATACACGCTTCCAATGTGCGTTCACCGCGATGTCGCCAAACTCGGATGCGACCATCACGATGCTGTAAACAGAACCTGGATTCATCCGAAAAAATGACGCTTTGCCATTCGTGCACCCAGATTCGTCGTTGAGTACACCATCGCAGGCGCTCCTGTCTGTGATGCAGCCCCAAGGGTAACTGCAGCAATGGCTCCGAACTGTTCGTGCAGATGGTTGTTGTCTTGCAAACGTCCCCATCTGTTGATTCAGGGATCGAGACGTGGCTGCACGATCCGTTACAGCCATGCGAATAAGATGCCTGTCATCTCGACTGCTAGTGATACGAGGCCGTTGGGATCCAGCACGGCGTTCCGTATTACTCTCCTGAACCCACCGATTCCATTTTCTGCTTACAGTCATTGGATCTCGACCAACGCGGGCAGCAATGTGGCGATACGATAAACCGCAATCGCGATGGGCTACAATCCGACCTTTATCAAAGTCGGGAACGTGATGGTACGCATTTCTTCTCCTTACACGAGGCATCACAACAACGTTTCACCAGGCAACGCCGGCCAACTGCTGTTTGTATATGAGAAATCGGTTGGAAACTTTCCTCGTGTCAGCACGTTGCAGGTGTCGCCAGCGGCGCCAACCTTGTGTGAATGCTCTGAAAAGCTAATCATTTGCGTATCACAGCATCTTCTTCCTGTCGGTTACATTTCGTGTCTGTAGCACGTCATCTTCGTGGTGTAGCAATTTTAATGGCCAGCAGTGCAGTCTTAGTTTTTTATCTTTGGTTAGGATCTGAAACCAAATGAAGGAGCCGCTTTCCCGTTTTATCGCTGTAAAAAATATTGCTTTTGAGGTAAGGTGATACTGAAGTAATGAATGTTGTGTAAAAGTAATTTCAGTGGCCCATACTCATAGGCTAGATTCGACACATTCGTATCTCGACCACTATGAACGTTGGAATACCAGCACAGCTCCTTAGCTGTCCATAGAGCATTGTTACCCAAAAGAAACGTTTCGGCCATAAGGAAAGGAAGATAAATTCGAGTTTAATTTCCTGTCGACTGAGTTGTTATTAAAGTTGGAACCCGAGCTCGAATTACAAAGGGCGAGAAAGGAATTCAACCGTGCCCTTTTCGAAGGAATAATCCCAGCATTTGACGGAAGTGAATTACGACAATCACGAATAACCAAAGTCTGGATAACTGGATGGGGTTTCCTCCCGAATGCGAGACCAGCGCAAATTGCTCAGTTGACCACAAAGAAACAAATATCTTGCCAGTAGCCATAGTCAATACATTGTCATGAAGATGAATTTTTTTCTTTTTGTTTCCTAAGGGACTCTATTATCCGTTTCAAAAGAAACATAGGGATTTACTGGATACAAGGTGCAAACGATAACTGACTACAACGTATTACAGTGGTGTACAGTCAATCTAGTCGAACAATTTGGTAGTGGACACTTGTGGTCTATCAAGTCGGCAAATTACCTTAAACTGGCCTTAAGACGTATCAAAGCTACAGCGAAGGCCCGTCGCGAGACATTTTCATTATTCTCTTGCTCCATTCACGCATACTGTTAGTTATAGATAAAAAATTAGTCAACCTTTTTTGAAGGAGAGTTAATGTAGTTTAGTTTTGTACTGGGATACATTTTCGCCAGAGACCGCAGTTTTCAAAATATCCAAGACAAACTTTAAAAAGTCGTTTTCAAATGCACCCCAACCTACACACTCTGCCCGCCCCTCCCCTACCGGCCAGGATTTCTAGTATTTTCTTCATGGCCCATCCTCCTATCACTGTAGAAAAAAGTGCGACTACACTAATTACTTTCTTTATTTCCTACAGTCGACCTTCTCGGGTGTTCATTGACTGGTCTGTTGCGCTACCGGCGAAGTCGTGAACTTTCAGATTGTAAAATTGACATTTGTGCAAATTTTATCTCAAAATTTTGTGTATTTCAGCAACATAAAATTGAGTCAAATCGTTTTTTAGTCTGATCTTCTTACTACGTAACTGCTATATTTGTAATTGTTAAACGTTAATAAAAAAATGGTTCAAATGGCTCTGATCATTATGGGACTCTACTTCTGTGGTCATAAGTCCCCTAGAACTTAGAACTACTTAAACCTAACTAACCTAAGGACATCACACACATCCATGCCCGAGGCAGGATTCGAACCAGCGACCGTAGCGGTCGTGCGGTTCCAGACTGTAGCGCCTTTAACCGCTCGGCCACTCCGGCCGGCTAAACGTTAATAGGTTTTGCATAATGCTTACAATAGGTTTTTTTTCTTGTATTATCCTCACCGGAATGACTGAATTAATAATGTTAAGAAAATAACCAACTAAACCGTAGCGCAGTATCCCACTCAGTGAAGGCCAGCACGGGCCGAATATACGAAATAAGTCGCGTAGTAGCACATTTTACAGTGGTAGGAGGAAGTGCGATGAGTACATTCTAGAAATCCTAGCCGTGGGGAAGCCGGGGGAGGGATGAGTGTTAGGCATGAAATGAGTCTGAAGGCCACTTTTTTCAGTTTATCTTGAATGGTTCAAATGGCTCTGAGCATTATTTGACTTAACATCTGAGGTCATCAGTCCCCTAGAACATAGAACTACCTACACCTAACTAACCTAAGGAGATCACACACATCCATGCCCGAGGCAGGATTCGAACCTGCGACCATAACGGTCTCGCGGTTCCAGACTGAAGCGCCTCGAACCACTCGGCCACAACGGCTGGCTTATCTTGAATAAATCGAAATAGTGGCCTCTAGCGAAAACGTATCCCAGTACAAAATTAAACTACATTAAATTTCTTACAAAAACTATTAATTTTTCATCTAGGACCATTAGTTTGCTGCCAATCTCTCTCGTCGTTCATGCACTTCAACTCAGTTAGTCTTTTAGCACAATGTGAGATAGTTTCCAGACTAGATACACCACAACACACTTAGCGTCCTATATCAAATTGTTCCCCTTGACTTCCTCTGCATCATTACGATATGTCGTAAACAGTTATCACTTACACCTTGTTTACTTTGATATTAGCAAAAAGCTGCTGACCTAAAATAAAAACTTTCTATATTTCTGAGTATCCATTGTCTTCCTCGTTACAAGTAGGTGTGACAATTATTTCCTCATCGGAAACCTGGATGTCAGAACTTTAACAGTCTTTTAAAAAACTAGGAGATATACTGGTTGGAATCTGTTTTCAACGAACAACCGTTAATTTATCACCTTGTGGCACTGTTATAGATTATTTAGTTATCTATGTGGCCTACTCGGAAAGCAAGGTCAGATCGGGCGCGAAATGAAAACCACAGTGTACATCGGATGAAGCTTTGCACATTTGTGTTGACAGTGTCTGTAGTATCCTCCTCCATTTTATTTTTCGGTTTTTCACAGGGTCTTTCTCTTTTCCTCTGATATGTTACTTTATTTAAAAAATTACCATCCATATTTATTCCGATCAGAATTTTTAGTTCCAAAATAAAGTGCTCCACATTTCAAAACAGCCTTATAAATACCCCAGAGAAGCTGTAAAGTTATGTTTTTAAGTATTGGCCATGTTTCGACAGAAAACCGCTGTAGGCTCATCATAAATCATTGGCTAGTAGCACGCAGAACTGTGTGCTCGATTTTACGTTGCAACTTCATGTTAAACTGTGCAGTTGATAGAGGTAAACAGATAGATTAGGTGTCTCCAGATTTTCTAATACCCTTAGGTTCAACGCCACACAAATATCTACTACATAAAATACTTTCAGATACTAAAGTCTACGAATGAATTCAAAAGTTGTTAACACGCAGCACACATCACATTATTTTAGACAGAAATAAAATAAATAACGCTAAAGTCAGCGCGGCTCGTGACGTATGTTATTAACTTATCACACGTTACTAGTTGCAGTCTCAGCAACACTGCTGACTATGAGGATGTGTCATGCGAGAAAAAATTAGGAATATCGACTCATATTTTCTAAAATATGAATCGCTTTAAAAAATTCACTCCTAGTTCTGAATAAGATGGAATATAAAATATTGAGTACACATAAACCAGTAGCTGTCGGCTATACGAGTAAAGATCTCCAGGACGAGTCAGTCAAGCACAAGGAACACCAGATGTTGGTGTGGACCGTGGTATAACCTGGACCGATCCCCTAGTGAACGGGTGACTTCGATTTCTTAGTAAGATGTGGGAAAACTCCGGTTCATGTACAAAAGAGATTGCTTACACATTACTATTGCAGACTCTAGTGGGATACTGTCCAATTATGTAAGAAATGGTAATTAAATCGACACCCTAGCTGCAAACAGGCGTTGATATACATCACTGGGGACATGTTGAAAATGTATGCCCCGTCCGGGACTCGAACCCGCGATCTCCTGCGTACGTGGCAGACGCTCTGTCCATCTTTTTTTGCATGTTTTGTTCGTTGTTGACCGTTGGGTTTGGTCGTTGCGCACGTCACATGACACCCGTTAAAGTTCGTTTGTTGATCCTTCCACTCGGTTTTTTTTTTTTTTATTTCAGAGGCCAACCAGCTCTCTGACCGAACACGCTAAGCTACCGTGCGGGCAATCCATCTGAGCCACCGAGGGCACAGAGGATAGTGCACCTGCAAGGACTTATCCCTTGAACGTTCCCCGTAAGACCCACATTCCCAACATGTCCACAGCACTACATTCGTAGTGTCCTAATAGATGTTTGCCCATCACACTCATTACTCGTGGCAGATTAATCTACCAAGTCCCGTACGAGTTGGGGCATATCGTGTGCGTTCGCCCAAGAAGGTCAATGGCCGGGTAGCCATATTTTAACTATATATGAAGGTAGTATCAGTTCCCGAAAGAACAGATACCGTTAATGACCGTGCAGCTTCTCTAGAATGAAATGATAATGAAATCGACATCGGGTTCTAGTCCCGGTCCGGACCCACATTTTCAACATGGCCCCGATGATGTATATCAGCGCCTGTTTGCAGGTAGGGTGTCAATTTAATTATCATTCCATTTTAGAAAAGCTGCACGGTCATCAATGGTATCTGTTCTTTCAGGAACAGATACTACCTAACCTACTCACAAAAGACATATGGTACCAAAAGTATCCCCTTCCGTGCATTTTATAGTAGGACATGAAGAATAGGTCCAGATCTCCTCAAAAACCGAAATATACATTTATAAATACTTCATGCTACCAGTTCTAACACATGACTGTGAAGCTTGGCCACTGAAAAAAAAAATAGATGGAAGGCCCTCGGGATATTCGTGTAGAAAATACACCTTTAAGTTTATTTTTAGCAGGGAAGGACGCTGTTAGTGGAGAAAATGGCTCTGAGCACTATGCGATTTAACTTATGCGGTCATCAGTCGCCTAGAACTTAGAACTAATTAAACCTAACTAACCTAAGGACATCACACACATCCATGCCCGAGGCAGGATTCGAACCTGCGACCGCAGCGGTCGCTCGGCTCCAGACTGTAGCGCCTAGAACCGCACGGCCACTAGGGTCGGCGCTGTTAGTGGAGAACTGCTAGTTCTATAAAACCTCTCTCAAGGTTATAGCACTGTAGCACAGGAGTGGCCAAGGATTCGGCTCGCGAACCACGTCCTGGCAGAAGTGCCACAGTGCTCGAACTGGATGGTACATTTCCCTCACCAATGCGCTACGCTGTCTGACCGCGAGGAGAGGCAAGAAGAGGAAACTGCGAACTCGCCGCACTTGAATCGCAGTGCAGTCACACTGCATATGGTTTGCTTTATATATTTCACATTTCTCAACAACATGGATGAAAGACAAAACAAATTTTCAGAATTAATTATTTTGGGCGCGCTGAGAAGATTATACAAATTTTTTCTCATACAAATTCTCGGAATACGGACAGACGCAGATAATTTCACAGATTTCCGCACTAGTGTTGCCACATATCAGTGACTCATTCAGTTTCATAACCGAAGAATCGTTTTTCACTCACGTATGTTGATCGAAATATTGCAGCACCTTTGAAATCTCTTTGTGGAGACATGGAAACACTACCTAAGGAAAGCAATGTAGACAGTTTTAACGTTACAGGTATTTGTCTTTGAAACGGGGATTACCTTGTAGATCAGACAGCTACTCTGCTCATGCACAGTGGCGCTATCAACTGAAAAGGCAAACGGTCCCGAAAACGGCTTGGAGACAGATGTAAATTGACAGAGCTCTCAAAACTTCTAGGAAAGTCCGCAATGAATTCTTAAAACTTCATGTTTTCTTTAACACCACTGAGTTTAGATAACTGGATTGTCTTTGTCACGAATGGTCCCTCCTAAAACGCTTTTTTTTTTTTTTTAGTGCAACCCCATAAAATCAGAAAAATTTATCTACATCTACATCCACATGGTTACTCTGCAATTCACACTTAAGTGCCTGGCAGAGGGTTCCTCGAACAATTTTCATACTACTTCTCTATCATTCCACTCTCGAACGGTGCGTTGGAAAAAGGAACACCTAAATCATTCCGTTCGAGCTCCGATTTCTCTTATTTTATTATTATGATCACTTCTCCCTACGTAGGCGGGTGTCAACCAAATATTTTCGCATTCGGATGAGAAAGTTGGTGATTGAAATTTCGTAAATAGATCCCGCCGCAAGCAAAACCACCTTTGTTTCAGTGACTGCCACCCCAACTCGCGTATCATATCAGTGACACTCTTACCTCTATTGCGCGATAACACGAAACGAGCTGCCATTCTTTGCACTTTTTTGATGTCCTCCGTCAATCCTACCTGGTAAGGATCCCACACCGCGCAGCAATATTCAACAAAAGACGGACAAGTGTAATGTAAGCTGTTTCTTTAGTGGGTTTGTCGCATCTTATAAGTGTTCTGCCAACAAAACGCAGTCTTTGTTTCGGCTTCCCCAAAATATTATCTATGTGGTCTTTCCAATTTCAGTTTCTCGTACTTGTAATGCCTAGGTATTTAGTCGAATTGACAGCCCTTAGATTTGTGCGATTTATCGTATACCCAAAATTTATCGGATTTCTTTTAATACCCATGTGGATGACCTCACACTTTTCTTTGTTTACTGAGAGCAAAGAGTAATCAATCCCACTTAAAATGCGAAGTCTGCAATCCATTCCGGTTGTACTAATGTTCGTTCCTGCACTCTTTTTTCCTTCATAAATTCGACAACAGCGAGTTTAAATCGAAAAAGCTTTCCAGGCATGCCCTCTGACTTAACCACCGTGCTTTTCATGGTATATGAAGTCTACGTACTCTTCATTCAGTTCCATTGAAAACTGTTTCAGGTGACAATGGAATAATATGTGCAACTTCAGAAATTTTACTATTCGTACCACCAATGTCTATATACGTTTCAAGCCCGCAAACTCAGCGCAAAGTGCTTCTTGATATACGGAATAATTAACTTCCTGCATGATATTATAAATTCGTTTCATAGCAAATATGCAGTAATTACGCAAATTGAGAATTATCATGCCTTTCTTCTGTCATTCCCATTTCAAAAAGTCGAGAAGATAGATCCCTAGGCTGGCTCTTTTAGCGCAAACAGCCACTGGACCTGCGACATCATTCATACCACGAACAAATAGTGAAGGGTAAACAGCGCTGACAGCACGATTCTGCCGAACTCAAGAGAATTGTGTCAGTCGAAAAATGCAGCACCACAGTGCTAAATGAAATGTGGCACGGTTCCTTCCGAGAAGGACTGAGCGAAGTCGAGTAACAGGCTGGGCCTTGGGTCACACGCCCTCCGCACACCTTCGCACACGTGAAGTTTGGCACGCAGTGGCAGGCCCTGTAAGAGGGTTAGATAGACTCGTCATGTACTGAGATTACAAGAAGACGTATTCATCAAGACTGCATGTCAAAATGGTTGAAGAATCTCCAGAAGGTAGAATTAAATTAGAATCACATCTGATCGGCCCAAAATGAAATTTTTAGGTAATATGGAAAAGGAACCAATTTCTGAAAATGCCCAAATATCGAACCATCGGTTTAATAGACCACCTTTTCAAAATACTAACACGAATTATATACAAAATAATGGAAAGACTGTGTAACAAGACGTCCTCCTCCACCATTACTTTTTCTCGACAGTAGTTGTCGATACCAATGATATTTTTCGAATTTTGGGTGGGTCAGTATTATCTCCATTGCTTTTCTGAAAACTTACATATAATTTTATACACAGTATGTTGTATTTCATGCTAAAATTTATGATAAGGAATTAATTTATAAAATATTTTAGTTACAATGTTATATCGGTAAGTACTAGCTGTGAATGAACAGTTAAAATTATTTTTTTAGAAGCATTGAAATTAAGAATCATTTGCACATTTAAAATTTATATTATTAATTACGCAATCCTGTACTTCTTTCTGTGTTTATTTCTGGGTTCATTTATGAAATAATAATCGAAATTAATAATGTAAAGAAACTAGTAGGGATTCATTTGTTAAGAAAATTGTAAACCCTTTGGAATACTGTTATTTTCGCAGAGTGTGGTTCAAATGGTTCAAATGGCTCTGAGCACTATGGGACTTAACATCTGAGGTCATCAGTCCCCTAGAACTTAGAACTACTTAAACCTAACCAACCTAAGGACATCACACACATCCATGCCCGAGGCAGGATTCGAAACTGCGACCGTAGCAGTAGCGCGGTTCCAGACTCAAGCGCCTAGGACCACTCTGCCACAACGGCCGGCTCGCAGAGTGTGAGAGTCGCAAGCTTGATTCTGATGTGATCGGACGTATTTTTGTATAATAGTTGCGAGAGATGTAATTTCGGCGTTGTTAATGTGAAAAATCAAAACACTGTATGATATACTAAAATTTGAGAAAATTAGTGGAAAATATACTTACGTAAGAAATTCTGCAACAACAAGCTCTCAATTTATTTAGGTCAGACCAACGGTGAGGACCTGATGTTAGATTTTCAGCTTCAAGAATGAGACACTTAGACCAGAAGAACTGGAACCATCTCAGCATAATAAGCTGAATAAATTTGAAAGTTTCTTGTAATCTTCGCTCCTCTCAAATCTTCGTAAAATACTTATTAATTACTTGGATTGGTCATTGTTTAATGTGCAAAATAGATG
The DNA here is from genome assembly GCF_021461395.2 of Schistocerca americana. NCBI lineage: Eukaryota > Metazoa > Arthropoda > Insecta > Orthoptera > Acrididae > Schistocerca > Schistocerca americana. The sequence continues at coordinate 336,100,492 of NC_060121.1, forward strand.
GAAGAAGGAAGTAGGGGGTGATTACAACTGGTGAAATCCAACATGGGAAAATATCAGTTCGAATGTCAGAGACATGTAGGGAAACGCGAGACTGTACATACCCTTCGACTTATCTTAGGTGATGGACTGGAAAAAGGGCTAAACCTATATTTATAGCATTTGTAGATTTAGGAAAATATTTTATCTGTGTTAATTGGAACACTTTTTCTTAATTTGAATTCATCAAGGGTAAAATACAGAAAGCGAAAGGTTATCTACCATCTGTAAGGCAGGGTTGTAGCCCATCGCCCATGTCGTCCAATTTCTACAGCGATGATACAGCAGAGGAAACCAAAGAAAAATTTGGAACACTAATTAAAATTCAGACAGATGAAATAAAAACTTTGATGTTTGCCGATAACATTGTATTACTGTCAGAGTCCGGTAAAGGAATGCATGGATAGCTAAGTCGCTGAAAGCACTGCGAGCGAATAATAAGTTCATGATTCGCGTCCCGGCGCGGCCCAAAATTTTGAACTCACAGGAAGATCCATCCCGGCACCCACATGACTGCAGAATGAAACGATCATTCTGCAGTTTTTGCTGTGCTACTTCAGAAACGTATAATCTCAATTTCACATTTGAGGTTTCGCAGTCAGCACACTAGAATTAGTCTGATACTCGTTGTTTTATTACCTACTTCAGCGCTTCAGAAAAATTGTCTGCAACACTCCAATAATGCTTCTTACATCTTTACTTGTAACATGAATGTTTCTCTTATCTTTGTGTAGCACACCACAGAAATATCCTGTGTGGCCAATGACTATTTTATTTTAGTTACGGCTTACTGAAGGCCACCATTAACTCGAGGCTTTTGATGCTCCTCTTTCATAAGGTCTGAAGCCTTTCTATTTCATATATTCTGACTGATTATATCTGTTCCCAGGTATCGGCGTTGGAGCTGACACCGGAATTTATGGGGATCATTAATAAATGCAAGACAAAACATGAACTCACTGAAGGTAAGCCGTATGCAGTAGTGCCTGTAGTTCGCTCCGCACAGAGAAACTGTATAGGAGAAGGAATATGAGAGTAATCAAGTGCTTAATTCTGGTGGTTTCGTGCGACACGTTTCATTATCGAACGACATTTCTGTTTACGTCCTCTCCTATGTCTTGAGTAGTGAACCTGGGAAACTACACGCAACATCCTCTTCTCCCCTTCTCCCCACCTCCTTCTTTCTGTTATGAGAAGAAGTTTCTTCTGAACGTCCCGTCGACTCCTAAGACATCAGCTGGTCAATATCACTGGTGGCGGAAAAGTCAAGCTAATAACTGGCTGTGCCATATTAAAAAAAAGAAAGAAAGAAAAGAGCATCCCAACGTGGACATAATATTATTTTGGAATTTCATGGGAAACCTACATGAGGAAGACTAGTCAGAGATTTGAATTATTGTCCCTTTCGAACACAAGTTTAGTCCTACAACCATTAACGCTATTACGCTCGCTGTTTTCTCGGCAATGTCTTAGATAAACGGGTTCGTTACTGACGTCCTCCTAACACATGAGAATGGCGTGTCAGATTATATGTAAGGCGTGGATGGTATACAGACCACTTTTACATTGTATGTTTGTTACGTATGTTTATTGAATTAAGGAAAGGGAGAGGGTCGATTCCGGTTCCGAGGTAACCTACTCCTATCAGATAGTCCCAAATGGGAAGCTGGACTCAACCAGAACTGGAAATTCACAACCGAATATCCCCGTTTACGAGGCCGTGAGTAAAATAGTCGGGTGCTACTTGGCTGAGGGTTCGGAGAGCGTGAACCATTAACGCATGTGGAAACCCAAGTATATTTTATTTTAAACCAACCGTCTGTCTTCAGAATTAATAAAGCAAACTGCTGCAACATTTTCACGGTGGCTGCATTCGCGATAATTCTTTCTTGAAAGGAAGACCCGATATCGTTTGTATAATTGACGGTACAGTACACATACGTTTCCATTACTCGCGGACGGCATAATTTATCAGCTGCGAAAGAAGTTATTATAGTTATGTTGACCTAAGCTTCCGTTGGAATGAAATGTTTCGTAGGTTCTGAAAAAACTGCCTATTAAGAACGTTTCTTCGTAACCTATGTTCCTTCAACACTGTCCTCTTCCATTTCGCAACTTAGCTGATATTTTTCCTTATATAACCAAGTTATCTTTCATATAATATAATGACTAACTGATTTGGAAATTCCACATGCTTCGAAATCACGTGTGTCCAATATGCTAGCATTCCCATTACTTCTTCTGTTCAAATAGTAAACCATGGATTTATTATCTAGTATAATGACAACATTGTGCCTTATCTTTGTTTAAACTTACTCTTCATTGCAACAACAGGGTAAGCGTAAAACACACCTTGCATTTTTTCTTAGGTGGACGTTATAGTCACAGTGCTCTCCCCCAAGCTTTCAGAGCATCATGAAGTACACCAGCTCTGTAACTTCCGTACTGTTTCTTGGTGATACAATGCAGTTTATTACGTCTACCGACTAAGAAGTTATTACTATGTTGGCTCACTACATGCTTGAGATAAGTATGAGAAAGTCCACTTTCATTTCAACAGCGTGCTGTGGCATTACTGGAATAATTATCTATGTCTATGGACCCAACTTAAATCGAAGATTTACTTTGCCGGAAACAAACGGGCTATCCATTTCATGTAAAAATTAAGATGTCCTGGTATTTTTCGCTCCATAATGGGGTTCTAATGATTGCAATAGACTGAGCATGGGTATCCTCTACGGAGATTTTGTGAACGTCACCTCAGGAAACTCAAAGTCTTGACTAACATTCCTCTGCTGGGTGACTTCACCTCATAACGGCATTTCTCATCTCCCCTGAGCGACCACCAAAGCGATCTCGGATTACATCTAGCGTCCCTCTTACAAAATTTTTGTAGTCAGCATCACACTGGTACTGTAAGAAAATGGTGGATAATTACTGAGTATCACTTCAAAATGCAAAAGGCGACTTGCTGCAGGATTTATACCTCGGGAAAGAGGTTGTTATCCTGCTCGCTTCACACTTTCGCGAAGATAACTGTATAGATGCGTAGTGACAATGGAAAAATTACGCCAATCAGAAGCAGAAGCCAGATTTACTGCTTGCCGCGATCATCTGAACGATTCGCACTGATGTTATTTCATATCAAGGCGTCTTCGGACAGGTACCAGAATGAGATTCATCGAAAGAACTCTCAGAAAGTGCAGTCCACCCAAGAAGGAGGTAGATTACAAAACTCTTGGTCAACCGATAACTTAGTCTTGCTTATCAGTCTACAAGCCTCACCAGATAGAATTGATCGACAAAATAGAAAATATCCAAAGGAGAGCAGCGTGTTTCGTGACAGTTTCGTTTAGTAAGCCCGAAAGCGTCACTCAGCTGCTGTTCCAACTTCACTCGGTGGGCGGGTCGTCGTGGATCACGAAGTGGTTTACCGTTACAATTCCGATAGCGTACGTTCGTAGAAGAGTCAGCCAGTATATTAATTCCTCCTAAGTATGTATCGCAAAAAGACCATGAAGGTAAAATGAGAGAGATTCGATCTCACACGGAGGTTTAGCATCAATCTTCCCCCGCACTATTAGCGACTGGAACAGGAAAAGGGGAAGTGACAGTGATTCACAAAATACCCTCCGCCACACACCATAAAGTTGCTTCCGGAGTATAGACGTAGATGTAGCAAGTGTAGATCCCCATCCATCGATTCACTTTATTGCAATGTATTTAACCTCTTTAGTATAATCATATGGCATAATTCGTATAATCCAACCCCAGTCAATCGGAAGTCGCTTTGTTTCAGATCGCGATATTGTGTAATTTTCCGTTACAAACGTGAAACGTATAGCTACAGACCACTTCCTTTTTCAGCCCTAATCAGATATATTTTTTTCTACCAAACCTACAGAACGGGCGCGCGCGCTCGCACGTACTTGTGTGTGTGTGTGTGTGTAAGAAGGAGGGGGGGGGGGGGGGTTGGAGCTGATAGGCGCTTAACGGCGAGGCTATCAGCGTCCTTACACTAATTAAAAGAAACTGAATGTGGGGAAAATCTCATGCATTCGAACTGACCACACAATCACCCTATTTCACGTGCACTACAATAACGTAAGCTAGTAAAAGTAGCTATATATGAGATTAAGACTCAAGTAAAAAGACAAATGGGCTAAAAGAAAAGTACAGGGAAATGTAACTGGCTGATCGCTTACAATACAATCTCCCTAAAATCTTTGGAAAATTATTGGACAATTCACAAAATTTTAAAACTAGAACCACATTCTTTATAACGATACTGAAAACAGAGGGCTGATCCGTCGGTTAATCCGCCGCGGCCCGCTGGTCGTCAAAAAAGGTACAGTCCAATAAAATGTGGGGCACAGGAATCTGTACGCCACAAACACCACACAGTGGAGGAGGCTCCTCTCGCCGGAGCAAGAAGCCATGTGTCATAGGGCTATGGCCTATGCGGAGAAGAGTAAGTACGACCTCGTCCCGTCGACGCGGCTAGAAGGAGGTATTCATCGGCCACATTATGAGCTTATCAAGATGAAATTTGTCACTTACAGCCATTCATCTTCCCGCCGACACAAGACTCGGGATCTCAACAGCGAGACTGTAGCATGCAGGGAGATGGCACACTGAAATAACTGAGGATCACGACATGCCTTCTTGACTGCTAGATCCGCCCTTTTGTTCCTTTCAATACCCTTGTTCCCTGGTACCCAGCAGAAAGATACCCTCTTTCCCGGCCGTTGTAGTTGGAGGAGGGCATCCTGGGTATTCTGGACTACTTTGTCTGCTCGGTACAAACGTTGCATAGACTGAAGCGCACCGATCACTCAGAGAATTGCAACAGAAAAGAGGTTTAGCACTGGAATAACGTCTCATCTGCTCCAGTGCCCGCTAGATCGCATAAAGTTCTGCGTCGAACACTGTAAAGTCTTGAGGCAGTCGGCCCTTAAAGATACGATTCAGGAAAACAACAGAGCACCCAACTGAGGCCCTCTGTTTGGATCCAACCGTAAAGACAGCTACATAGTTGTGGTGCTCAGACAAAATTCCAGAAAATATCGCAAAAAAAACAGAAGCAGGAATGCGTCTTTCCTGTAATGCACCAAATCTAAAATAAGTGTGGGCCTCTGCAGTAACCAGGATGGCAAACCCTGGATTTGAGGATATATTTGTGCCATACCGACTGACTCCAGCACCCGCTACACACGATGCCAAACGGCATTGTGGCTCATGGTTGAAGAAAAGACATTCCAAAGGCGAACGAGCAAAAATGTGGTATGCGGACAAAGACGGAGCTGCAAGGAACTTGCGTGTCTGGTGCACCATGAGCAGCTGCCGGATAGTGAATGGTGGTTCCTCGGCCTCAGGAAAGAAACTGGTGGTGGGAGAGGTCCTGTAAGCACCTGTAGCCAGCCGAATCCCCTCATGGTGGACAGCGTCAATGATCTTCAAAGAAGAAGGCTTTGCCGATCCGTACACCGCATGCCTATAATGGAGCCGCAAACGCACGAAAGCCCTTTCTGCTCCCGAAGACCTGTGGCTAAGACACTTTATGATGTTCAGCGTCTTCGGGGTCCTTGATTTCAGGTCCCTCAGGTGTGGCAACCGCGAAATTTAGAGTAAAAAATGAGACCCAGAAACCTCGCTGAATCTCTAAAATGTAGAATGGAATCCCTCATCTACAAGTAAGGTAGATTTAAAATACGAAGAGGAAAATTCAAATGAAGACACACACACTTATCTGCATAAAACTGAAAACTCGTCTCTGCAGCCTACCCCTCTAACCTCCTCAGTGTAAGTTGCTACTGATGGCTGGCTGTAGCAACAATGGAAGAGAAACAGAAAACAGCAAATCGTCCACAAATAGGGAGCACTGTGCAGAAATCCTTACTGTAGACTATGGCAAAGAGCGACACTATTCTCCTGCCCAAAACGTTCTGACAGCATGTCACTAACTCGGGTCCTAAAAACCGGCTGAGACAGGAAAGATCTTATGAAGATATGGAGGTGGCCACGAAAGCTCTATTGATGCAGTCTTACGAGAATACTGTGTCTCTAAGGAGTATCGTATGCCTTGCTGATATCTAAGAATAAGCCGATACAGTGACGTATCGGCCTGCTGAATAGACGCCTCTATCAGGGTCAGGTTGTCGACACTGGATCGAAATCTGCGGAATACACACTAAGAGCGGTTAAGGAGTTGTTGGTCTCTAACAACCACACCAGACGACGGTTAAGCGTTCGCTCCAGGGACTTTTCGATACAACTCTTGAGGCGATATTTCAGTAACTACTATAACGTGTGCGGTCCTTTTCTGACTTGAGGAGAGGCATCAGAATTGCCTCCCTCTACGAGTTGTGGAAGGTACCAGTTTGCTATATAAGATTAAAAGATTCGAGGAGGATTTCCTTCGATGCTGGTGGCAAATGTCGAAGCATGCAGTACTCGATTTGGTCGTGACCGGAGGCAGTGTCACGTGCCTCAGACAGTGCCGTTTCCAGCTTCCACATGGAGAAAGGGGAGTTGTAGGATTCAGAACTATTGCATAGAAAGTCTGACTTGCTCCTCTCTATAGTCGCACGGCATGCGCGAGACGTCTGATCTTAGCTGGAATGGGCAGCAGTTTTTGCAAAATTCTCTGCCAGCGTCTGAGCGATATCTCTGGGCGTCGTTTGGAGACCCCCTATTTCAGCACTGCTGCTATTGGTAAACGACTGTGTTTACCGCAAATGCTCTTGATGGCTTCCCAAACTTTTGCAAAACAAGTGGAGCGGTTGATAGTACAGGCACTCATTCACTCAACGGTGGGTCTGGAGAGCACAAAAGACGTAAAATCATTTCTGGTAAAATCGAGACACGAGGAACCATTTGTCACCAAAGGAACGTGCTGAAGAGCGTGCTTCGGCCATTCTTTTTTGTTCAATGGCTGCTTGTTCAGACGGACGTTTGCACGACTCGCCTAAAAACCTGCGGTCTCGACACCTACTGCTCTAGCGCGTTTGCCATCTGGTCAGGAATAAGTAGTGATGATTGAACAGAGACACATATGGAGTTCTTGGTAATCTCCTTTGTGCAGACCTTCCTTATAAAGCTTGCTGACTAAAACTGTTGTCCCAAGTAATGTACACTTGTATCCAAAAGTTGAGCATAACTGCCGGCCGGTTGGCCCGAGCGGTTCTAGGCGCTTCAGTCTGGAACCGCGCGACCGCTTCGGTCGCAGGTTCGAATCCTGCCTCGGGCATGGATATGTGTGATGTCCTGAGGTTAGTCAGGTTTAAGTAGTTTTAAGTTCTAGGGGACTGATGACCTAAGATGTTAAGTCCCATAGTACTCAGAGTCATTTGAACCATTTGAGCATAATTACGAAAACACGAAAACAAACAGAGAAAATACAAGCAAACATTCAACATCACCGTATATTTACGTACGAGCCATACTTGTTCGCTCTGTATAGGAAAGGAGTACTCCGTGCTGTGGAAAGCGGCGTAACGGAAAGGTAAACACAAACAATGCATGAGACCAATCATGTCTCAGTCTTATTTGACATAGCGAGCAGAGTGTAATCTCTTGTTGACTTTGACAACATAATACCACAAAGACGCCACTTGAACCCTGTTTTGCAGGGTAGAATATTCGGCCCCCTGGAAGCAGGCCAGGCCCAGATCGAAGTCTCATTATCCTGGGATGTGGCACAAAGTGTCATTTCGAAGCTTTGGCGACGGTTTCGAGAAAGAGAAAACATTCGTCCCAGGCCAGTACAAGGCCGATCAAGACTAACTACCCTACAGCAAGACCGATATCTGCCCGTAACTGCCGCCCGCATCTCGTGGTCGTGCGGTAGCGTTCTCGCTTCCCACGCCCGGGTTCCCGGGTTCGATTCCCGGCGGGGTCAGGGATTTTCTCTGCCTCGTGATGGCTGGGTGTTGTGTGCTGTCCTTAGGTTAGTTAGGTTTAATTAGTTCTAAGTTCTAGGGGACTGATGACCATAGATGTTAAGTCCCATAGTGCTCAGAGCCATTTGAACCTTTTTTTTTTTTTTTTTTTTTTTTTTTGAACCCATAACTGCCCGACAGTTGGCTCTAGAGCTTGCAGCTGCCTCAAGAGCTGCTGTTCTCCGACAAACTGTGTATGGAAGAATCAGAAAAACAGGTCTGTCTGCCAGACGTCCGACCGTGTCCGACCGTGTCGAACCCGCTCACTCAAACACCGAGCCAGGCCCTTGTATTGTGGAGTATGCAACATTCAAATTGGAGCATGACTGAATGGAGGAATGTGCTGTTCGCACTTGAATCCTGCTTCAGTTTGCAAACTAATTCTAGTCGCACATTACTTTGGAGACAACATGGTAACCGATACAAACCCGGAAACGTCGTGGAAAAAGATCGGTTTGGTGGTGATTGCGCGATGCTCAGAGGACGCATCGGGTTGAATGGCCGTACTGAGCTGCACATCTTCGTTGGTGGTCGGGGGAATACTGCAAACGCGCAGAGGTACAGAGATGAGGAGCTGCTACCACAAATTCGCCGTTTCAGAGCTGAAGTTGGTCCGAAGTTCCTCCTTATGGACGATAACGCCCGTTCACATAGAGCAGCTGTCGTGGATGAATTTCTTGAAGGTGGCGATATCCACCGCAAGGACTGGCCAGTGAGGTCCCCGGATCTGATTCTTATAGATCATGTCTGGGAAGTATTAGGGAAGCGAATTGCATCCCGTCAGCCTGCACTAAGGACACTTCCAGACCTCCTCACCTCTCTTGCAGAGGAATGGGATCGACCGCCGAGACAACTCTTGAACCATCTCATGGAGAGCATGCCACGTAGCTGCGCAGCATGTGTGGCTGTTAGGGGTACCCATGTCCGCCACTAACAGATTTTTTGCTGTGGAAGAGATTTTCCAGTAGTGTTATTTTCTTACAAACATCAATCTTAGCTATCAGAAGTTTTCTAGCATTTTATTTCGGGCACTATTGTATGTTTAATTTCTTGTGATTTAGCTGTGGCGTGTTCATTAATCCTTGCGACATTCTGAATAGGCAGTATACCTCTTTTCGTTATCATGCTCACCTTTTGGACTCTAGTATACTTTACGTTGCCTTTCTGGTAACAACAGTTTGCTGAAAACATTATTGGAACAGTATTGTCAATAATATCACCTATCTGAAGGAAGCTGCAATTGATCATTACATCAAAATGCGGACATACGTCTTGCTTTACATTTTTTGCGTTGTTGTTGTTGTTGTGGTCTTCAGTCCAGAGACTGGTTTGATGCAGCTCTCCATGCTACCCAATCATGTGCAAGCTTCTTCATCTCCCAGTACCTACTGCAACCTACACCCTGCTGAATCTGTTTATTGTATTCATCTCTTGGTCCCCCTCTACGATTTTTACCCTCCATGCTGCCCTCCAATACTAAATTCGTGATCCCTTGATGCCTCAGAATATGCCCTACCAACTGATCCCTTCTTCTAGTCAAGTTGTGCCACAAATTTCTCTTCTCTCAATTCTATTCAATACTTCCTCATTAGTTATGTCATCTACCCATCTAATCTTCAGCATTCTTCTGTAGCACCACATTTCGAAAGCATCTATTCTCTTCTTGTCCAAACTATTTATCGTCCACGTTTCAGTTCCACACATGGCTACACTCCACACAAATACTTTCAGAAACGACTTCTTAACATCTAAATCTATACTCGATTTCTTCAGAAACGCTTTCCTTGCCATTGCAAGTTTACATTTTATATCCTCTCTATTTCGACCATCATCAGTTATTTTGCTCCCCAAATAGCAAAGGCGCTAATGACCGTAGCAGTTTTGTGCCCTAAAACCATAAAAAAAATAGCAAAACTCATTTACTACTTTAAGCGTCTCATTTCCTAATCTAATTCCCGCAGCATCACCCGATTTAATTCGACTACATTCTATTATCCTCGTTTTGCTTTTATTGCTGTTCATCTTATATCCTCCTTTCAAGACACTGTCCATTCCGTTCAGCCTTAGCAGGTCTTTTGCTATCTCTGACAGAATTACAATGTCATCGGCGAACCTCAAAGTTTTTATTTCTTCTCCATGGATTTTAATTCCTCTCCTTAAAACCAAGTACTTCGTGAAATATTTTGCTCTTATTGTGAGTGAATCGAAAACCTTAAACTTATAAATTATTCCCTTTTTTCAGATGAGCTGAAAGGGATCATGATGATGAAAGTTCCAGAGAGCGCCAACGGCAAGGTGAGTTGCTTTCTGCTAAATCTCCGATATCTGCTTGCAACAGGACTTGAAAAAACGTTCACCCTTGCTCCCACCGATTCACAGATCTCTGTTTCTCAGAAAAAAAATTAGATTTGCGAAAACTGTAGAGAAATCCGGCACAACTTACAGTGAAGTTTAACTTCCGGTCGACGATGCGTTCTCGGAGTGCGTCAGAGCTTGTCCCTTTTCGTGGGATCCATTTAGGAATATACCTTAAGAGACTTACAAAGTATTAAGATATTTAGGAAACCAAGGAAAACCTACGTCTAGATGGCTCGATTGAATCTGGAGCCATGGTCATATTTCAGTGTCTTAAGCACCGCTGCACCTCGCCCATGATAATAAGTGGCATGTGTGGCTTAGGCCAAATAACTTGTCGTGAGAATCAGATAGGTACCAAATGGAACGAAGAAGTTAATTTTATCACGGGAACGCAAATTCAAGACGTAACCTGTTTGGGAGAACTCTAGGGCTACGCAGTTCCCCAAAAAGAAAGAAAATTTTACGAGATACTTCCGTGATTCAGTCATCAGTGTCACCTAAAAATAATTAGGAATGGATAAGTTCAAAGAACTATTGCACGGTTCTCGTCGACGTGTTCGTTCGGCATGACAGTTGTGTTGCGATGCTCAAAAGTCCCACTGGGAACTCAGTTTGTACAAAGCCATCGTCTACCCCATGACCTTTGCTCTTTTTAAAACCCAAAAGTCCGCTTTCACTGAATATTCCATGTACATACTATTCTCGTCCCTGTGATGAACACTATGATAAAACTGTAGCGATTTGTGCACTTGCAGGAAGGTATAGGACGTTGTTTCCCATGTAGCGTACGTAAATCAAATAAGAGGGTGATAAACATTGATGCTACTAAGAATACGTTGCTGTAGCAGTACGGTTATTGAGCGTTACAAATATAGTTGCAAGTATTTTTTCAAATAGTTTCAAACAGCGTATGGCAACATCTCGTGCAAGACCTGGTTAAGGAAAAGGATTTTCTGATGACACTGTGGTACAGATTTCAGAAATGTTAGCTCTACAAGTAAATATTTTATAACTACTGCGATATCTCCTCCTTTTCCTGTAAATAGCACGAGACGAGAAGAACGTGAGTGATTCCAGTGTGAATATCAAATATGTAACATGACATGGAAATACAGCTTCGCAAATTGCACTAGAATACAAACTCATGAGCGAGTGTACATAGATAATCACCAGTGACGGGAAAAAGGTGCTATTGTATTCCAGCCAATTACCGGAATACTGCCAGAAAACTCTCCCGTGTTCTTGGGGCTTCTACATTACAGTATTACGCATGTGGCCTTGATAAATTGCAACCTAAGGCAGTGTGAAACGCAACAAACAATAATTTGTTCGTTTTTTCTGTCTTTACAGTGCTTCATGGGGTGCGTTCTACAGGAAGTTGGAGTGGTAAGTAATCAGAACACAATGGCCTGTGATATTACTACATTATTCTTAAGAATTTTAAACCATCTTGAGCGATTTTCAACCACGTGCACATTAATTTTCACGAATTCTTTATGGAAGAAGCTTAGAATATATACTTCGAAAGTTATTAAAAAAAAGACAGCATAACAGATTTGTGAATTCATTTGTAGGTTAAGGATGGCAAGTTCGACAAGGAGGAGGCAAAGAAACACGCCGCGGCCAAGACGTCAGACCAAGATGAGTTGGAGAAGCACATGCAGCTCATTGACAAATGTAGCCAAGAAGGTAAGACAGCAGTACGTAACAAACCACTCAGCAGTGTCAGTGTTAAATGTTACTGCCGCAGATATTATACAGGTTGTTTCATAGTCCTTGCCTCAAACGCCTTGGGGAACAACTTTTGTTAGAGACAAGATGTCCGCTGATGCTTGCCAGTGACATTAGGTGTAATGCAGCATTAGCCGGCCCTGGGACGATGAGGTTTCACGGAACTAGCATGGTCTACTAAATAGCTTTGCAGTGTCTTCATACTAGCTATCGGAGTAAGCTGACAGAATGATTCTCAGCAAGAAAACCTTAAGAATGGGCGTCTTTATGCAGAGGAAGATATTTTAGAAGAGAATCAGGTCCTCAGCCTACCCCCTTTGTCACGGAGCTTATGACTGGATATAGGCAACACACATTTCATACATACATCGCAGAGAGCCTACGCCCTGGTGCTTCTCAGGGGCATAACAAATAACAAAAGACGCTTAGCGTTGTGGGAAGCATCAGCGAACATTCTGTCTCTAACAAAAGTTGTTCCTCATGACGTGATCCATCACCCCTACATGTCTGATGTAATACATTATATATCGATGGATGTGTAAACAACAGACGCAACGACTAACTCGACACTACAGGTCACGATATAAATGAAGTACACATGCTTACAGGTGTTCTGAGGTTCAAGAAGCACTAAGGTAAAATCAAATCATGCGTTAAATTGAGATGACATGTACTCCTTTCACATCCGTTCTATCTTCACACTAAACTCTATTAAGAAACCTGTTATTCTCCCCACTTTTCTGGGGCACATTCATCAGAAAATAACGCTCTTGAGAGAGATATGGCATTTGGAAATTGTACCAAAAATGCACTGCACGTTGCAACTCGACTTTCCATGTCGTTATCAGATAATTCACTTACAAACATCGAACTAAATCCTGTCATTTTCAAATCTTTTTTAATGTGCTCATACATTGTTGACCTACTCTTTTGCGAGGGCATTTGGTTGGAGGCGCTTGAACTGGTCGAGTGACAAGTCAGTTCACTTTCTTTATCGCGTTATTTTGCGCAATATACAGGGCCTGCCTTTGAAAGAAAAGTGCATTTCCATCAAGCACGTTTCCTATGAGACGTGGGACCTGCCAAAGCGTCCTCAAAAGGTTCTCATTGTCGACATTGTTTACCCTGCCTGTGGACGTTCGTGCCCCAACATACATGCCACTAAGCGCTCCTCAACGGTATAACTATGTCTGCCCACTTCAGCTATGGTATCAAAACTGTAGCACTGCAATACTGTATTTAAACAGTACAATACTGACTCCAATGGTCTCCGCCAACTTCATTTCAGTAAAACAAGTACTTCCCAAACTATACAACATCAAGAGGAGTACACGGATTTCCCAAACATACGGATAAAGAAGCATCGAAGCAAATACGATGAATGTCTTCAAACATGTGAATAACGACCTAGCGCAAAAGGCTTTCTTTTATCGAAATGATGTGGATCAACGCAATTTACAGGATATGTTTATATTTTTTAAAAAAGGTACTGGCTATCTAGAAATTCGGCAATGGAAGAGAAGAAGATGTCCAGGAGAAATGATTTTAAATTAGATTTAAAACTTGCTTTCATGCCTGTAAGATATTTTATGTTATTGGGAAAATGATCACAAACTTTTGTTGCTGCATATTGAACTCCTTTCATACCCCCTGACGTCTTGAATAATTGATACTGAAGGTCATTTTTTCCTTTGGAGTTGTAGGTGTGGTCATCACAGATCTTCTCAGAATTTTGTGATGGATTGTGACGAGTTTCGTTAAATGTTTGTAAATAAAAAAATAACTCCGCCCGAAAGGGCCGCCGCAGTTAAAATGTCTAGCTCGTTGAAGAAGTACTTACATGGCGTCTGTGGGTGAACACCATATGTTATTTTTACTGCTCACTTTTGGGCAATCAATAATTTCCTTCTCAGTGATGAGTTAGCCTTGAAAATTATTCCATTAGACATTATGTAGTGAAAATAAGCATAATATGTCAGGAGGTTGAGTCGTTTGTTTCCAAGATTAGCACTTAGAGGAAGAGCAAAAGTGCTTATGTGCTACCTCAATTCGTGGTATGAGTTTACTTGTTATAGAGAATTGTATTTTTTTTTTCTTTTGAAATTTAGGGACAGTCCATTTTCTGAGACCCATTCTGTAATTCTTAGGAAAATAACATTTCCCATCTGCTTTGCTGATTTCTCTCTACCGTCTGGAGAAAGTACCAGTTCTGCCTGTTCATTGTTGAGTGGAAGGTCATTCACTTATACAAGGAATGGGAGTGCATACATAATTTATACCTATGGGGCTCCCTTTGTGATTTCTCCCTACTCATTAAAAATTTTTTACCCATCCGAATTGCTTTGAATATTTTACTGCAGTCTTTTATATTCTATATGATAAGTATGATGCAAAAAGCTGTGCGTAAAGCCATCAGTTCCATAAAAGTAAACACTAATAAGAGAGTAACATGATCTACCCAGTCAAATTCCTTTGAAAGACCGCAAAACATACCAGCTGGTCATGTTTTTTTTTTTTATTTAAGGCTTGTACTATTTGATAACTGAATGTATAAATAACATTCTCAGTCGAGCAACTCACCTGGAATCCAAAATGTGATATGCTAAGTAAACCATTTCCACTCAAGTGTGAGTCTACTTCGAGCACATTACTTTTTTGAATACTTTAGAAATAGATTTCAGTAAGGAAACTGGATGATAATTGTTTAAGACTGTCTTGTCGCCTTTCTTGGCTAAAATGGCTCTGAGCACTATGGGACTTAACTTCTGAGGACATCAGTCCCCTAGAACTTAGAACTACTTAAACCTAACTAACCTAAGGACATCACACACATCCATGCCCGAGGCAGGATTCAAACCTGCGACCGTAGCGGTCGCGCGGCTCCAGACTGTAGGGCCTAGAACCGCTTGGCCACCCCGGCCGGCTCGCCTTTCTTATGAAGAGATTTAACAATTGCATATTTTAACCTGTCCTTGGTTACTCATCTTGTTGCCGATGTGACACATGACTCAGTTCCAAACAAGAAAGTAGGAACAACTATGTTCGTACAAAATATTTATCATGTCCACTTCCGTGTTTTGTTTTCAGTCACCTATTGATTGTGCCACACATATCTGAGAATCTTGCTAGTTTCATTTCTAAACTTCTATCATTTTCACATGTGATGTCATATGCTCGTGTAGAAGGTTACCGACAATTTCTTACAGTGACTTAACATTACAGGTTTTTGATGCAACGATTCACTGACTGCTCTGAATCTTGTTTCAGTCGATGGCGAGACTGACTCCTGCGGAATCGGTCCGAAGCTGATGGAGTGTATCAAGCAGTTTGCACCTGAGGTAAGGACCATTTGGGTAATACTGAACATGTTGCCTATTTACTATACTATTTTCAGCTTCGTTCAGACGTAATTTCTTGCCATCTGTTTAAAAGGATGTTCCCTAATAATGTTAACAGGAGACAAAATATCGTAGATCTGAAAAAGAGGGCGAATTAGCGAATTAGAAGAATTCAACGCCAATTCAGTATTTGAAATCCGATTAATTGCTTCGGGGAATCCACTGTATTTAACGTAATATTTATATGATTTGAACATCAGAGGGACTGCCGTCTTATGCGGACGTTCGTGTTTTGAATTGGGAGTGTCGCATACGGCTAGTGGAACGCTTCAGCTTGATACAGTTAGAGGAGTCTGATCACTTATTCTGAATAACTGCGGAAACTTTAAAACTGATACTAATCACACTACATGTGGCTGGGCCGAAACAGCAACTGTAAAGCATATGACGTAGTATCCAAGGATAGTTCATCCGGTAACTACAGTAGCAGTTCTGATCTTGTTTCTGCAGAGCCAAGGAAGAGAGTGAATGTCACAAATTAAATAGATTTATACGAATAAAACTGAAAATTGATGTACAGAGATTGTCAAAAGAGCTAAATACTAAGTCCCAAAAAATGTAATTTCTTTGAAACTTGTTATGAAATTTCTGAGTTAGAAATGCCGTTGGAATGAATACGACACTAGCAGCGGATATTACTATAGTTCAGTTTTGGAAAAAGAAGTTGTCACTGATATGTCCATAATTTATATAGCTATGATGAATGACTGTAAGTAATTTAGTGAGGAATATCTTACAGTTAATTTGGGTTCCAACAGAAATACGATACCTCAAACAGCTCCAGAAATATGAGGTGAACAACGTCTCTGAATCGCCCTGTGTCTCCCACTACACGCTGCCTCCAAGTGGCAATATCGCGAAATTCACTAACTGTAAGCCGTAGGGTCCCACGTTACTCGGAAAAGAGTAATCGTATATTTTTTAAATATTTCGAACATAAATTATTTTACATTCTTCTTTTTCAACTAACACACGAACGTATTTCTTCACCATTTCGTACATTTCTATTTCTTTCAAAGCTGTAATCAGCCTACCATTGTCTACCATAGAGAGATTGTCATTAATGCTGTTATGTTTATAGCTCAGTAGGTTTACTCTTAAATCGTATGATAAATTTTGTCTTTGACTGCTCAAGTTGACCTGAGCTTTAGCTGATAAACATCATAGTATAATATCTCTGTTACTCATTGTAAACGATCTGTAAATATTTCTTTAGATTATAAATCAGAATTATATTGTTTCTCAGAACTGTTTGAAGATGATGTACAGAAGTCAAAACAGGTCGTAGCCATGTGTGAGAGTGACTAATAAACAGACTTTGATGTATTTACACTCGCTTTCACTCTTGCCCAACTTTGACGAACACGAACTAAATATGAGAGACAATAAATTTTATATGTTCTCAGGACCACCACTGATTATAGTATACTGTTGTTTACATTGAGAGAGATTCCTTAATTTTCACCGCATCTGTATGAGAATGAAATAGAAAAAAAATTTTCACTTTTTATTTGAAGGAGAGTTAGTCCAAGCACTACTCACAAATAGTTGGAGATTCATACCTGAATTCGGAATACGAGCTGTGTCTGAAACTGGCAGCCTAAATAAAGTAATTTAATACACAGCCTGGTAGAATAATGTCCTTATTCAAATTTATTGAGGTTGTGCGGCCCACTCAGAAGAATCTGAATGCTAAAGTAATTACAAGCCAATTTAACTTGTTAGTTTCTCTTCATAGGATACCTTTCACAATCGGCAAAAGCTTCCGGAATGCAAGCTTTCAAAACTATAATGTTTCAGAATATACTTAGGCCTACTCATAGACATTTAATCAACTGTTAAAGCATTTACAACCTCGATGCATTCTTATAACGTCATTAATACGTTCCAAACTGTTACGTAATTACTGAATACCCTAGTTTTTAAATACAGGGTGATTCAAAAAGAATACCACAACTTTAGGAATTTAAAACTCTGCAACGACAAAAGGCAGAGCTAAGCACTATCTGTCGGCGAATTAAGGGAGCTATAAAGTTTCATTTAGTTGTACATTTGTTCGCTTGAGGCGCTGTTGACTAGGCGTCAGCGTCAGTTGATGCTAAGATGGCGACCGCTCAACAGAAAGCTTTTTGTGTTATTGAGTACGGCAGAAGTGAATCGACGACAGTTGTTCAGCGTGCATTTCGAACGAAGTATGGTGTTAAACCTCCTGATAGGTGGTGTATTAAACGTTGGTATAAACAGTTTACAGAGAATGGATCGGCCGCCAGGCAGCCTGTGACAGAGCACTTCATCACTGGCCTCCAAGAAGCCCTGATCTCACCCCCTGCGATTTTTTCTTATGGGGGTATGTTAAGGATATGGTGTTTCGGCCACCTCTCCCAGCCACCATCGATGATTTGAAACGAGAAATAACAGCAGCTATCCAAACTGTTACGCCTGATATGCTACAGAGAGTGTGGAACGAGTTGGAGTATCGGGTTGATATTGCTCGAGTGTCTGGAGGGGGCCATATTGAACATCTCTGAACTTGTTTTTGAGTGAAAAAAAACCTTTTTAAATACTCTTTGTAATGATGTATAACAGAAGGTTATATTATGTTTCTTTCATTAAATACACATTTTTAAAGTTGTGGTATTCTTTTTGAATCACCCTGTATTTTAAGCGAAGTCACATTTAATATATTACATTCTGCTGGAATCGTTTTTAGGAGAAAACAGGCGAAAAACAATGAAGGTACATGAACTGCAATGTACTTACTTTACTACGTATACAGAATAGCAAGAAATAATGTAAAATACACACTCGCTGAACAACACTCTTACGCCATTTTCTGGGCTGCATCGACGAATTTTCCCGGCTCCATAAGCTTCCAAAGTCAAGGATGTTTAATTTTGATCAAAATCGTAAATGCTTATTTACTAGGTGGCAGTGATCTAATAAGAAGAAAACAAATATAGAACATAATTCAGCGGTGGGTAGAGAAACTACAATCACGATATTTTCGTCAGTAATACCTCACGGATTTACGTAACATGTTTGGCATTTCAGTCATGTTTTCGTAATATTTAATCTCTGATTACATCCACAAAATATGTCAAACCCTTCCGAACATGAGAAAATACGTCAGAAAGTATAATGTAACCGTCACTGGAATTGTATAACATATGCTAGATGGTTGTCTTATGCAACAAATAGCAAATATAGTGAAAGTATGTTAGCAGGACATGAAGGAAGAAAATATATAAAACGTTCAAAAATTAGTGAAAATTAAATAAAATTGATCTGTACATTATTCAACAAACAATAAAAGTCAAAGCAAACACAATAGCAAATATCCCCTGCGACATGGATACCGTTTTCAGGGTACAGGTTCGCATATGCTTGAAGCATCTCCAATATGAACATCATGCACTAAAATTCGTTGTTCGCACTTTTGTAGAAATGGTACCACACTATCGACGTGGGCATGACGCCGTTGCACAGCCGCTCGTATTTATACGATCCGTCTGCCTAACAGATGAAGTGGCTTCAGGAACGTAATTGGGACACGTTTACTTTACAGTATTGTTACGTTCGCTCCAAGTGGAACGTGGAGGATATTTATGGAAGTACAATCCAACACAGTGAAAACTGCATGATAAAGAGAGATCTGACTTACTTCTTCGTTAGCACTTGGATTTCAGTTAGTAGAAAAGAGTTATACAAAGCAACTGCAGCAATTAAGAATACGTTCACGTTATTCAGATATGAATGCCACCACTTATCGACTATTTTTGTGTAATAGTTTTCTTTCCTACGAGATTCATCCGATTGGCCGGAAAGCCAATCTTTAAAGAAATACACTCAGATAAACGTCACACGACAGATTTTTGTTGTTACTTTTCGAATATCAGCTCGTGAAAAGTCTATACTGAAACGACACTTTTTCCTTCGTTGTGTCCTCTTCTTCTGTCGTATTATTCATACATCTGTCGTCTTCTTTCTTTATAATAAAACTAAGCCTTATTTGAGCACACTCTTTGTCAATATTGGAAGGACGTTTCTTCGTATGTCGATATAGGAGTAAGAGACTTGGCACTTGCTTCAGACCTTCACCTCTGCTACAGACTAACATTTGAATGCCTTATGTGAAGACCTGCCTTGTACGTGACATTTCTCTGTTGTGTTTGCAGTTTGACATTGCCCTCCCACACGCGCCGTCCAAATAAAGGCTGTGCGACGTTGAAGATGCTGAAGTCGACAACCCGGCAACCATGTGCATCCACACTGAGTGACATCGACGGCACCCAGACAAGAAGAATTGTTGATATCTGTACTGCTCTGTGCTCACTAAATAAAAAATAACTCTAGATATGAAATGCCAAGCAACTGTCGTCCACTTCGTAACCACCTTTAAAATGAACTCTTCAGGCAAAATTTCTCTATCATAATAGTACTGAACTCAAGATAACCGACTCAGCTGTATGGAGACATATACAGGCGTAACGGGTATAACTGAAGAGATTTTATACGTGGTACCTTAATATGCACACACATCCGTGTGGCTGTTGTTTCTTCTCTGCGGCGTATAGTCTTCCCACAAACAAAAAAATGGTTCAAATGGCTCTGAGCACTATGGGACTCAACTACTGAGGTCATTAGTCCCCTAGAACTTAGAACTAGTTAAACCTAACTAACCTAAGGACATCACACACATCCATGCCCGAGGCAGGATTCGAACCTGCGACCGTAGCGATCTCGCGGTTCCAGACTGCAGCGCCTATAACCGCACGGCCACTTCGGCCGGCTTCCCACAAACACATGACAAACTTTACGACCTGATGTTTTCTGCATGGCCGTAACTGCAGCACTACATGGACTACGCCTGTCAGTATAGACTAACACTTTTGTGTACACGCGTCCATACTTGAACAACTGAACTGCTGTCCCGGAGAAACTAAGCATAAATGGCTTGCTCTTGCCACATGTACTTGGAGGCAGAAGCCAACCTAAATACATACGACTTGTAATAGCTATAATTGTTAGTCTGCAGAAGACGTAAATACTGATGTAATGTTATTCTATAGACCGTCCTCAGCCACCAATGGAAATATGTGCACTTATACCCGTTATACCCCGTATTTGCAAAAATAATCTCCGTGGGCAAAGACCACAACAGTTGCTTTAGAGCGCTGTAAACGTTGTAGAACTGGTCATGTTACACTTGGGCGCTCACGTGTCTTTAGCAGTGAATTGGTGTGTGTGTGTGTGTGTGTGTGTGTGTGTGTGTGTGTGTGTGTGTGCGTGTGTGTGTGTGACTGTATGTGTATGTTGGTGGGGGGGGGGGGGGGGGGCAGTTGGTTGTATGGAATCAGCATAATAAGAGGGATCGCCGTCGAGATGTGGCAGAATGGCCGAAAGAAGCTATCCTGTTTGGACGGGCCCATGGCCACTCTGCCAATGAAGAAGCTAGATTTGTTGGTGTATCATTGTGGAGTGTCCAACTTGTTTACAAGTAATGGTGTAACAATGGCAGTCCTTAAGTATAGCTTAAGAACAGTGGTCGTAAAAAGTTGCTTGCCTACAGCGACCCGAGACAACTGCCACGCCTGTCAGTGACAATCGGTTTCAACCCCCGACAGGAATCGCTGCTGCCAGTCGATACAAGACTATCACAACCAATTTCCGACCGAATATTGCCAATGGAGCTGCGTGCAGTGGACATTTTGAGTCGGGTACCTTGCAGCGGCACTTAATGCTGCACTTCCCAAATGGGGCAATCATCATACTCGAAGGAAGATGCTTCAGAACTGCTTTGCGCGCCCCTAAATACACACGCCTCGTAGCCAGGTAGAGATACTAGTGGGACTAGTTCCTGTCACGTGGCCCACGGAGACAAATGAGTCCGTGGGGTCGGCGTTCGTGCTGCCGCCTGCGCGCCTAGGCAGCGTGTGTGATTGATGCTCAACCCTTTGAGGTTAGGCCACTGGCAAACCACTGCTGTGAGAAAGAATGCCGCACTGTAGGGCGTACAGCCTGTACACAACAGTTTTGTCCTGACAGCCTCCCGTAAACTCGTCAGGAGGTTTCGGTAGTATTCTCCTGATATGGTTTGCCTCTTGCGAGCATACTCCGTTAACATCATACCTTGACACAGCCAAAAATGCTAAGCCAATGACGACTGGAATTCGACATTTTAAGTAATGTGGTATCCACATATTTACACTCTTTGTTTAGCCAAAAAAATGTTCAAATGTGTGTGAAATTTTATGGGACTTAACTGCTAAGGTCATCAGTCCCTAAGCTTACACACTACTTAACCTAAATTATCATAAGGACAAACACACACACCCATGCCCGAGGGAGGACTCGAACCTCCGCCGGGACCAGCCGCACAGTCCATGACTGCAGCGCCATAGACCGCTCAGCTAATCCCGCGCGGATTTGTTTAGCTCCTTTGTTTCGGAGTCACAGTGGTAAACCCAGCATTCGTGTAATGTGGTTGGCGTGCCATAGCTGCAGCATTTCCGCTGCTAACTCCGTTCAGTAGATTATCTGAACGCGTGTGACCAGTCACGAAACGTAGCGATTGGCGACGTTTGCCATGTTCGAAACTGTATGCAGCAATCTGACAACCATTCCATGACTTTTTCATTTTGTCCAATATCGCCTCTTTAAAGACAGGCGTGTTTTCGAACATTAAAGACCTTCACTTTTCTCACGACTTCCAATCATTTGATAGTGATATGCACATGTACACATGCCAATAGTATCATGTATACAGGGTATAAAAGAGTAGTATATTGGCTGAGCTGTCATTGTATTGTCTAGAGTAGAACATACAGTCACCAGAGATCTTTATTTTGCAGTTACCATTCCCTACTTTAGCCCATATGAACAGATACTCGTCTGCATTGAGCTTCTTCTTCCTCCTTGTAGAAAGAGTCAACGGCTTGTCGGGCACCAATGTCCCACAAGGAACCTCAGCAAGGAATCCTGTGCTCTCTGCTATACACCACGTCTTTCAATCCAAAATGTTAAAGAGTCTGGAAAAGCTTCAAGGCCACCATAATCTGCGTGGTTGCCCCACACAACTGCCAAAGTTTGTTAACGTGCCTCAGCAATGCCTTTGCGACGTGGATACCGTCGTCGCTGGTGGCGCAGTGCACCGATTTACATTGAGGGCGATTGAAATTGATCTCGCTGGAAAGTTTAATAAGCAACAACTGATGGGTGGTCCTAATGTGTTTCGTGGACTCCGAATGCAGTTTACTTGTGATGTTGAAGCTGTGTTTGGAGGCAGTACATGTATGGGAGCCTTTATATTTTATGAAGTAACAGCTTTTTCATGAGATGAGAAAACATTTTATTTTCCAAGCACAGATCAAAAACTAACAAGAATAAACAACTCGTAACCAAGCCGACTACGGCAAAGATAAATATCTATCAGCTGCAGCTTTCACCCGCTGTTTTTGGCGCAGTGGATAAATGACGTCGCCACATCAGCCCCCCTCCTTTTGAAACCGGGTGCACCAGGTATGTGGGGAAACTTGCACTTAATTTTTCTACCAGCTCTCGTGAAAACATTTGGTGTAGGCAATGGCTGCTACTGTTCTGCACTTGCTCCTTCGTTGTCCTCTTCTGAAACCGAGGGCTCGGCGAGACTCTCTGCTGTTTCTTTGGCCTCCACGTTTGAGGGTGATTTTGCAGACCGAGGAAGAAGTGTACCCTCTTCGGTGTAAGCAGGTTTAAGCTGCTCAATTGAGACTGTCTCTTCTTTACCATCCTTATCGATTTTGAAGCTGTGGCTTCCTCTTGTGATTACCCTGTATGGTCCAGAGTAAGGCGAAACAAGCGGCGGGCGCACCGTATCATCCCTAAGCCACACTTGGGACGTTGCTTGCAGATCTTTATGTACAAACACTCTCCGGTCTCCATGTCTGACAGGGTTAGTGGGTTTGATGTTTCTCATTCTAACGCTGAGTTGTCTCGCGAATTGCGTGCATAGCTCAGGGGCGAACGGCTGTGTAGATGCTGGAACGATAAATTCTCCAGGAACCCTCAATTGCTCGCCATAAACCAATTCTGCGGAAGAGCATTGTAAGTCCTCCTTCACGGCCGTTCTCAATCCGAGTAGGACCAGCGGTAGTGCTTCAGGCCATGAAGTGGAACTACACATTAATGCAGCTTTGAGCGTGCGGTGTAGTCGTTCCACCATTCCATTACTAGAGGGATGATAGCTTGTGGTGCGTAGGTGGTTGCACCCGCACAGTAGTAAAAGTTCATTGAAAAGTTGGCTTTCAAACTGCCTTCCGCGATCTGTTGTTATGTTTTGCGGAACGCCAAACCTGGAGAACCATGAATGCAACAGTGCTTTTGCAACCGACTCCGCAGAAATGTCTTGTATTACAACTACTTCTGGCCACCTGGTAAAACGATCAATGATTGTGAGCAAATAGCGTTGTTCTGAAGAGCATGATAGCGGGCCCACAATGTCCACATGTATATGTGAAAATCTTGCAAATGGCTTCGGGAAGTCAGCAATAGGTGCAAAGACATGTCTGCTGATTTTATTACGCTAGCATGTTAGGCATGCACGCGCCCACGCACGACAATCTTTTTGTATTCCAGGCCACACTACTTTGGAGGAAACTAACTTGGCTGTAGCTCGTACTCCTGGATGTGATAGGTTATGTAGTGCACTATAAATCTCCCGACGATATTGTTCTGGTATGTAAGGTCGCTCCTTTCCTTTTGCTACATCACACCAAATTCCGTCTGGAACATTTGGGACAGATACACGTCTGAGCCGCAGCGCAGTTCTCTGTTCCTCTATTAGACGGCGCAAGAAAGGATCTTCTCGTTGTTTAGACGCTAACTCGGTCCAACGAATTGAATTTAAACTGGCACAATTCCTAGACAGGCAATCTGCGACCAGGTTGTCTTTTCCTGAAATGTGACGCACGTCAGTTGTGAACTGTGCAATGTACTCGACTTGCCTGCACTGACGTGGTGAATTGAGCTCAGTGTCTCGTTGAGATATAGTTACTAACGGCTTGTGATCGAAAAAATTGCAAAGTGCCTCCCTTCGACAGACGTGCGAAAATGCTTTATGGCTAAGTAAATAGCAAGCAACTCACGGTCAATAGCACTCCATATTTGCTGCTGTCGAGTCAGGTTTTTAGAGAAAAATGCGAGCGGCTGCCATCTGTCATCAACTTCTTGCTGTAGCGCTGCACCCACTGCTGTTTGGCTCGCATCAACCATGAGCGCTAAAGGAGCGCTCAGTCTTGGATGTCCCAGTAGTGTTGCCCGAGAAAGACATTTCTTTAAGTCACGGAAAGCTGCTTCAGCATCTGGACTCCATGGAATTTTACCATTTCCTGTTGTATTTTTACCTGCAAGTAACGTTGTGAGTGGCTCTTGGGCGGTAGCTAATTTAGGTAAGTGACGTCTGTAATAGTTGAGCATGCCCAAAAATCTGCGAAGTCCTTTGTAAGTTGTGGGAAGGGGCATCTGTTGTACTGCTTCAACCCGCTCAGGCAAAGGTGACAGGCCTGCTGCTGAAACCAAATATCCCAGGAACTTAACCTCGCGTTTTCCAAACGTGCACTTTGTTTCGTTAATAATTATGCCATACTCTGTCAGACGGCGGAAAAGCTGCCGCAGATGTTCGACATGCTGATATACAGAACCAGAGAATACTAAAATGTCGTCCATATAACAAAATACGAATGGTAATTCTCGAAGCACCTCATGCATGAATCTTTGCCATGTTTGGGCAGCGTTTCTGAGGCCAAATGGCATAAAATTGTACTCAAACAAACCGAATGGTGTGATAACTGCTGTTTTTTTAATGTCAGATGGAGCCATGGGAATCTTGGAAAATGCTTTGGCGCAATCAATCACACTAAATATTTTGGCATTGCTAATCGTACTGTTAAAATCAGTCACATTGGGTACTGGGTAGCGGTCGGGAATTGTGCGGGCATTGAGCGCCCTGTAGTCTCCACATACTCTCCATGAATTGTCTTTTTTACGGACCATGTGAATTGAAGATGCCCATGAACTATCAGACCTACTTACAATACCCGTTTTTAGAAGTCTGTCGAACTCAGCTCGCGCCGCGAGCAGCTTCTCTGGAGGCAGACGCCGCGGGCGGAAGGCAACGGGTTGACCTTGTGTCGTGCTGATGTGGTGTTGAGTATTGTGTCTGCATTTCCTGGTTGCGATGACGGGTTCGGTAAGTGCTGGAAAGTCTTGAAGCAGTTTACGAAAAGGTGATTCCTCCGACAGTGCTCTGATATTGCCAACAGTATACGAATCGTTACGACTGTCGGGTGTCTTCTTGCGTGACGCACACGTGTGCGCCCCGCTTAGTTGCGGGTACGACATCGTATCACAATATCCCGACGCGGGTGACGCGGTAGAGGAGCCGGAAATCTTCGTGAGGAAAGACACGGGCACATCGCACTGCGCTTGAACCGACGCGGAAGACGCAGTAGGCAATATCCCTTCTGTGGGAACTGTCACCAAACGACAGTTAACCAGGTCGGGCATAAGTCGGTAGTTCCGTAAAAAGTCCGCTCCAATTATAGGACTCGGCACATCAGCAACCACAAAAGTCCATTTTGGATGGAAGTTAGAATTCAGATGTAATGCCAACTGTTTCTCACCATAGGTAGATATTCTGGAATTGTTTGCCGCAGTCAGCACATGTTGCGTTGTTGTCGTGAGTATATCACCTCTCTTTCTTGGATACACACTGACTTCTGAACCTGTGTCAATCAGAAACTTCTCACCTGAAGAGAGGTCCAACACGAACAATCGGTGTGATTGGTTGACTGCAGATACCGTGGCGTTTTCACCTCTTTGAATCACGCTATGACTCGGGCGGCTATGTTGTTGTTGACGAACGTTAGCGCCTTTTAACGCCCGCCTTTTAAGTTTGGGTAGCTGCAGCGTTGAATACATTGACGGGCAGTGTTACCGAAGCGTCTGTGGTACCAGCACCATTGATCTGTCAAATCCTGTTGGATTGCATTTCTTCGTCTTTTCCAACTGCGACTTCGTAGCTGCTGGTGGAGTGAAGTTACTTGCACGTTAATTTTTGCCACTTGTGCTGCCAGTTGCTGTATGGTGGGTTCGATCGATGAGCACTGCTGTTGGGAAGTATTATTGCATGTTCCTGGCTCACTGACGTCAGATTCCATCACACTATACGTTCTTGGGCCTCTATCCTGGCTGTAGTTGAATTCGGAACACGCAGAAACTTCGGTTAAGGTGTTTGCGATGGTGTCTGCCTTTTTTGCTAAGACTTGCAATGGTAAGTCTGTTTCTGCTGCAATGACGGCACGGATGTTGGCAGGAAGTTTACGAAGCCATATTAGACTGTAACGTTCCCTGGCAACATACACACTATTAATAAACTAAAATTTAATTGTACTATATATGCCGCTATGAAGCAATTTGTATATACTGTAATTATTTAACAAAAAATATTATTTAATTTTGTGTAAAGGACATTCGTTATTATTGTAATATTTTCTGTAATAATATTATCGATGTATTTATGATTGTAATATTTCTATACTCATAATGTAATTACGAAATGTGTCAATATCTGCGATAACAAAAATGTAACATACAGCCGCAGATTGCAAAGAGACAATAACGGTTGATAGTGATATAAATAGGAATACGTAGCGTGCATTCTTTGTCTTCTTCCTCGAGAGCTGAGAGAGAGAGGAACCTGTGACGTAGCATTTTATGAATGGGTAGACTTCATTTGTCTGTATCTAGATTTAGCCGCCATTAGAGGAGAAATTACAAACTAATGTAAGTTGAATTATTGTTGTGGTCTAAATACATTATAATTTATCAAAAGTGTGTATTACTAATGTAAATTAGCTTGCCCATGTTATCTATAATATTTCTGTAAAGAATTTTCAGCATTTTTAGCGGTGTTGCTGGGCTGTGCCGTGACCGAACGATTTGCAGCGGCGGCACATTTAAAAAATTGTTCCGCTAAGAAAAATTAACCAAACCCGTAAATCGGGAGCAGATAAAAATTAGGGCAAAAAATGTTGCCACTGCCAGCCAGGGATTCAGTTGAAAGTAGAAATACTGTTCCACCCACAAGCACTAGACACGGACCAGAGAGTGGTGAGGTGTCAGAAGTGCAATCATTAAGAGTTATGTTCGAGCGTATGCTCAATTTCCAAGCTACGTTTGTGCATGAACAAGCAAAGCGTGACCAGAGATTGGTAGCTGAATTTGCACGTATGCAAGCAGAACGCGAAAGAGAACGTGATGCTAAACAAGCAGAGCGTGATCGACGCCAGCATGAGAGAGACTTGCAGTTAATGCAATCTTTGGAAGCTATTCAAAGTGAGATTGTTAGTTTGAGACAAAACTATGAAACCATACCCAAAGCGGCGCAAGAACTGAGCGAAAGAGTAGATAATATCCAGGTGGCTAACGCCAGTATCGTAGATGAAATCAGTGTACTGGCTAACAGGATGGAAAAATTAGAAATAGACACAAGTCAAGCAATTGAGCAGAAAATGTCCGAACAAGTGCACAAAATTGAAAACCAATTTATAAAAAAATAGACGAGAAGGTGCACGCTGCGGTTGAGGCCAAAGACTTGGGCTCCAATGCGGAAGTGCAGGACCTAAAAAGGGCGATGCACACTGACATTCCGCTGTGGCAGCGGAATGTCAACCGTCGTCTTGCGGAGCTGGAAAACAGCTTACTGCACGGCGACGCACAGGCGTGTGTCACGCCAGCCAGGTCCAACAATGATAGGCATATAAGTACAGCAGTGAAAAATTGCGACTGCGAGACAGAACAGGCAACCAATGTTAGCGAAACAAACAAATGTCACTCCAAAATAGTGATTGAAGAAAGCCTGATTAGAAACCGACAGTTTCAGATCTTTACAACGGAGAAGAAATCTGTTCATCCTGTAGTATTTATCAAGGGATTTAGAAACATTTTGCCTAGCGTTTGGAGTCATACACAGAAAATACAGTTCGTTATGTCTTACATACAAGGAGATGCTGCATTATGGGCAACCGAAGCAGCTGACAGTTGCGACACATATGAGCAATTTGAAAAGGCATTCTTGGCCAAATATTGGTCAACATGTTTTCAGGAGAGATTACGGAAAGAGGTATATAATCCAGAGCCGTATTCTCCACGATTAGGCAATTTGCGAAAATATTTTGAGAAATACATTTATAGACCCGTTACTGGGACGAGCAGATTTCATCCCGGGATTTGATCAGACTTTTGAAATCACACTTGCCGATACACGTAAAGGAAAAACTTATACACGTACCGGAGAACGACATGGAACATTTCTTGTCTGTTCTGGACTCAATTGACCTGATTCAGGAGGATGTTACGCAGCCTCGGAACAGGCTAGAAGTAACGGAAACGGTTACAGAAATGGTCGAAATAACACGCCTCCACCAAATAATGGAAACGGCGGAGGTAACAATAGGAGACAAGATTATGTACAAAACGGGAATAGAGGTAGAGACCGGAACGGCAATAGTCCTCCGGTGAATAATGACCGGAAAAGGAGGACCGAGGACCGATATGAAACAGGCCCACCAAGCAATAGTAGATGGAAAAATGCCAGGGGGCCGTGGAACACTAATATCTATAACGATGCAAACCGAACTTGGCCACAGAACCAGAGGCCCAGTCCGGACCGGCAAAACAGTGAAAGATATGACAATAACCGAACGCCACCACAAAATGCGCCAATTGCGCAACCGTGGCGGCCGACGCAACACAACTTACACATAGTGGAGGTCAGCGACACAGAGCAGCCACACCCATCCACCAGTAATAATCCAACAAACTAGATTCAGCCGAGATACGGTCTCCATCGTCGGCTGAGGTTTGGAGTGAGAGCAGCCCGACACAGAACAAAACATCGAGAATCTGTATCCTCAGGTATAATGACGGGGTACAGATGAGACATGAATTAATAACTGAACCATCCACGTGCATAAAGGAGCACAAAGACAAAGTACAAGCGATAATAGAGATCAAAATTAACAATATTGATGTGCACGCAATCGTAGATACAGGTGCTACTGTCAGTGTCATGAGTATGGACTTATTCAGAGTACTGGGGAAAGAAAAGCGTATGCTGACTTTTCCTGTGAACAATTGCAAAGCCATCAGTGCACAGCGACAAATAATTAAACTCCAAGTGCGGGTAGGGATGTATATAGGGGGAGAAGCCATAGCGTGCTCATTCCTGGTAGTAAAGGGTTTAAAGGTAGCCTGCATTTTGGGGGTAGATTTTTTGAGAGAAAGGGACGCAGTAATCGACCTTTCTCGGGGAAAATTAAGTTTGATGAACGCGGGTAGGAGGATAGAATTGTCCATGCTCAGATCTGAAGAGGTACCTGTGCCTAATTGTAATTCTATTAATATAAAATGTAGGAATCAGTGGATACTACATTTAGACAATCATTCTCTAGGACAAAATCTCTATTATCCAGACGTACAAAGTGATCAAGTAAAAGCAAAGTATCACAGTCCGAAAATCTGAACTCAATGCAACAGCAGGATTTGGTACAGTTATTATCTAACTATGCAGATGTATTTTCAGAACGAACAGGAATTAAGGGATATCAATACAATATTGAGGTGAAGCCTCACAAAACCTACTGTCGAGCCTCATACTCCATGCCTTAGTCCAAGAAGAAAATAGTAGCTACAGGGTGTTTCAAAAATGACCGGTATATTTGAAACGGCAATAAAAACTAAACGAGCAGCGATAGAAATACACCGTTTGTTGCATATGCTTGGGACAACAGTACATTTTCAGGCGGACAAACTTTCGAAATTACAGAAGTTACAATTTTCAACAACAGATGGCGCTGCAAGTGATGTGAAAGATATAGAAGACAACGCAGTCTGTGGGTGCGCCATTCTGTACGTCGTCTTTCTGCTGTAAGCGTGTGCTGTTCACAACGTGCAAGTGTGCTGTAGACAACATGGTTTATTCCTTAGAACAGAGGATTTTTCTGGTGTTGGAATTCCACCGCCTAGAACACAGTGTTGTTGCAACAAGACGAAGTTTTCAACGGAGGTTTAATGTAACCAAAGGACCGAAAAGCAATACAATAAAGGATCTGTTTGAAAAATTTCAACGGACTGGGAACGTGACGGATGAACGTGCTGGAAAGGTAGGGCGACCGCGTACGGCAACCACAGAGGGCAACGCGCAGCTAGTGCAGCAGGTGATCCAACAGCGGCCTCGGGTTTCCGTTCGCCGTGTTGCAGCTGCGGTCCAAATGACGCCAACGTCCACGTATCGTCTCATTCGCCAGAGTTTACACCTCTATCCATACAAAATTCAAACGCGGCAACCCCTCAGCGCCGCTACCATTGCTGCACGAGAGACATTCGCTAACGATATAGTGCACAGGATTGATGACGGCGATATGCATGTGGGCAGCATTTGGTTTACTGACGAAGCTTATTTTTACCTGGACAGCTTCGTCAATAAACAGAACTGGCGCATATGGGGAACCGAAAAGTCCCATGTTGCAGTCCCATCGTCCCTGCATCCTCAAAAAGTACTGGTCTGGGCCGCCATTTCTTCCAAAGGAATCATTGGCCCATTTTTCAGATCCGAAACGATTACTGCATCACGCTATCTGGACATTCTTCGTGAATTTGTGGCGGTACAAACTGCCTTCGACGACACTGCGAACACCTCGTGGTTTATGCAAGATGGTGCCCAGCCACATCGCACGGCCGACGTCTTTAATTTCCTGAATGAATATTTCGATGATCGTGTGATTGCTTTCGGCTGTCCGAAACATACAGGAGGCGGCGTGGATTGGCCTCCCTATTCGCCAGACATGAACCCCTGTGACTTCTTTCTGTGGGGACAATTGAAAGACCAGGTGTACCGCCAGACTCCAGAAACAATTGAACAGCTGAAGCAGTACATCTCATCTGCATGTGAAGCCATTCCGCCAGACACGTTGTCAAAGGTTTCGGGTAATTTCATTCAGAGACTACGCCATATTATTGCTACGCATGGTGGATATGTGGAACATATCGTACTATAGAGTTTCCCAGACCGCAGCGCCATCTGTTGTTGAAAATTGTAACTACTGTAATTTCGAAAGTGTGTCTGCCTGAAAATGTACTGTTGTCCCAAGCATATTGCAACAAACGGTGTATTTCTATCGCTGCTCGTTTAGTTTTTATTGCCGTTTCAAATATACCGGTCATTTTTGAAACACCCTGTATCTCTTAGCAGATCCCCAATCAGGGAGAGTACGGGGACTGTATCCGCGTAAGGATGTGAAAATATTCCTACAGTAAATGACTAATAGTCCTATGTGTTATGTGTAAAAAGGTACGCCATTCTTTTGAAAATGAATGAACATTAATGATGTGTGATCTGTAGAGATAATGTACTAGTGTAGAAGTATTTAGTTATAAGAATATGATTGACTTTCTCTTTTGTTTATGAATATTTGTGTTATGTCTTTTTTTAATTAGTGTTAGCTTAAACATGCCTTAAATGTCTGGACAGATAACCTGATTAGTGCAGTTATTTGTAGTGTTAAATTGTGACAGAGATCAGTCAGGAGGAACATTTTAGTAGTGATTAGTTTAGTGATTAGTTTGTGTACTGCATAATATTCTATATGTGTGTCAAACTTGAAATATTTCTTGGTACAATCTTTTCTATTATATATATATATATATATATATATATGTGTGTGTGTGTGTGTGTGTGTGTGTGTGTGTGTGTGTGTGTGTGTGTGTGTGTAGCTGTCAGATTGACAGTTTCGAACCCAGAATAATATCAATAATATGAGACCCTGAGAACTTTATTTTCAAACCAGTGTTATCAAAGAGAATAATGCACCCAGTAGTGACCCGAGGGCACCATGGGAGGCAAACGATTGCAAATTTAAGTAACGCAAAGTTACGCACAAAGAAGCTTCAATTGAAGCATGTGCAGATCCAATCAGTTAAAAGAGCTAGCCTGATACAGTCCAAGTCAATTTTAGCCTACAGAGACTACACTGTAGTTACGTAGGACCTTGCAAGTAAAGTGAGACATAATTTCAAAGGAGTTATTGAACAATATGCCTGAATCCGGCTGGAATGCACAAATAAAATCTACTCGAACATAAATATAGATGATTTTTGGGCAAACTAATACGAAATTTTAATATTTCTTACCATTTGTCACACACCTTGGTAAAGAGCGAACAAAGAAGTTACGAATGTGCTGTTACAAAAACAATTGCACAACGGACATTGTAACTGAAAAAACTTAAACAAAAGTGCAGTATTGTGTGGCAGAGACAGACAGTGACTGTTAAACCTGCAGCAATACGTCACGAGGTTGTTTTGAACAAGCAATAAGAAACTGTATCATTGCCGTGTGTGCAAGTGGACAAGGAATTAGCACGACACGAACAGTGAGCCGATAACAGACGGTGGACCAAGCTAGTGTCAAACTATAACTCTTTATGTGTCAAGGGACGCCAGGAAAGCGCATTGACTACAGAGATACATTTTGTCCTAAGGTGAAAACTTGCGTGTGACTAATGACAAATCATGACATGGTGAAAAAATATTGTGTGCCCATAAAAAGTGTTACTGTGACAACGAAACATTGTGCAAATCAGACTAGTGAAGGCCTACTGAATAATAACTGCCAATAACTGTGTGCGTTCTTTCCCACAGCAGGAAAAATGCCCATAAGGATAGTACACTGTTTGTGAACTTCTTGCATGTTTGCTGGAGCACGGCAAGAAGATGTCTCACCGGCGAGCTGATATACAACGCGCATCCGGCTGCTTCAGCCATGCAGCGGCCGCAGCAGCCCGTAGCAGACCAGACAGCCACACGCCTCTCCGCGCCGTAGCTGTCAACACCGGGGGCGGTGACCTACACGGAGCCGACGCGCCGCGCTAGGCGCCGCTCAACAATCACTCCGCACCGCTCACCAACTACAGCACTATTGACATATTCCAAAATATTTACACAAACTGCATAACATGTCAATGAACTCGATTTTTGATAAACATTGAACATTTATTATGTATACCCGTAAACTGACAAGAGAAAATGAACACTAACAAGATTTGTAACACGTAGGTAGTGGGAACATTATGAAAAGTGACGTTGTGTTAAATGATTTCAAAAAACTAAGTAATATATCCTAGGACAAGTGACCTTGCTGTATATCGCAAAAATAATAATTACGAGTTGTTAATCACACACAACAAACTTTCGTTGAACTGTATGTGACTGTGACATTATGTAACCGTTGATGACAAAATGCTAAATCAATTCAAAAGAATGACTGTTAAAGAGACAAGATTAATCATGAACCAACTGGGATGGCTGGGCTCCGGCACAGTTTTGCCCAGGTTTCCTGTCCGCCTTCGCCCGAATGGGGGAGCCATGAACATATATAACCCTGGGACTAATTAAAAGAGCCATTCCATATAAAAAAAATACAGAATTGTAAAG
Source organism: Schistocerca americana (assembly GCF_021461395.2). Taxonomy (NCBI): domain Eukaryota; kingdom Metazoa; phylum Arthropoda; class Insecta; order Orthoptera; family Acrididae; genus Schistocerca; species Schistocerca americana. The sequence goes on from NC_060121.1 coordinate 336,134,483, forward strand.
AACGTTACTGGCACCATTGTGTCAAAGTATAGAAACTCTTTGCCAAATGTTGCCAGGGGGTAATGTAACGTTCCCTGGCAACACACACGCTATTAATAAACTAAAATTTAATTGTACTATATACGCCGCTATGAAGCAATTTGTATATACTGTAATTACTTAACAAAAAATATTATTTAATTTTGTGTAAAGGACATTCGTTATTATTATAATATTTTCTGTAATAATATTATCGATGTATTTATGATTGTAATATTTCTATACTCATAATGTAATTACGAAATGTGTCAATATCTGCGATAACAAAAATGTAACATACAGCCGCAGATTGCAAAGAGACAATAACGGTTGATAGTGATATAAATAGGAATACATAGTGTGGATTCTTTGTTTTCTTCCTCGAGAGCTGAGAGAGAGAGAGGAACCTGTGACGTAGCATTTTATGAATGGGTAGACTTCATTTGTCTGTATCTAGATTTAGCCGCCATTAGAGGAGAAATTACAAACTAATGTAAGTTGAATTATTGTTGTGGTCTAAATACATTATAATTTATCAAAAGTGTGTATTACTAATGTAAATTAGCTTGCCCATGTTATCTATAATATTTCTGTAAAGAATTTTCAGCATTTTTAGCGGTGTTGCTGGGCTGTGCCGTGACCGAACGATTTGCAGCGGCGGCACATTTAAAAAATTGTTCCGCTAAGAAAAATTAACCAAACCCGTAAATCGGGAGCAGATAAAAATTAGCAATGAATTAAGAAAATGTTTTTATTTTACAGCGATCCTGAGACTGACGGAATTTATTACTAGTTTCACATTTGTGCATTCATAGGCGGATAGTTAACGTTGAAATTTAACAATTTGTTGGTTCTTTCAAATAACTTAAATGTATAGTGAAGTGTGTTTTATTAATGATAATTAAACGTCGGCTTGGCAATATTTAACCACTTTCTGCTAATAGAGACAGTCTTGTGTTTCATAGCTAACGCCGGGAATGAATTCAGTAAATATTTAAAACGAAAACCACTGCATTTAGAAAATGTGTGCCAAGGCCGAATTATGTAAAAGATTTAATTCTCAACTAAATATTCTTAATCAGTTAATATGAATTTATCAGCATGAGGGAGTTAACTAAGTTAACGTAATTTTAAATGTACTTAATTCTGTCCAAATGAATTTTTATTACCACCCGTAAATAAGGGGTTCTACAACAAAGTTCGTACAGAAAGAAAGAAAGGCAAATTAACTAAAAACAAATTTAAAATAGGGTAACATTTGAGAATAAAATCATTTCATTTTATATTTATTTTTTTAATTTTTTTATTTAATTTCATTAAAAGACGTAAAGACTCTTCACGTAGGAGTTCCGGGCCGGCTAATGTACGTAAGGCTTTGAGTACTTGTGACGGAGTCTTGTCGCCCAAATCTTCGTACGCGAAAATTTTTTGTCGTCGCAAATCTGGTGACAACGTATAATGCTGTATGAGAGCTTCCTTTAGCACAAAGTAATTTTGTTGCGACAAGGTTTCTTCTACTTGCTCTATCACTTCTAAATTTAGATGTGAAACCACTATATTAAATTTGTCACTGTTGTTAGACACCCCACGCTGCCGAAATATGCATTCAGCCTGCGTAAACCAAAGCTGGGGGCGCGTCGGCCAGCTGTAACATTTCCGTGTCGCGCGTAGGTACTCCCATCTTTTGCGTTAACATCTGTCGTTCCGTTTTGTGGCGAATCAAAGGGCGTGGACCGCGATCCTTGGTCGAACAGACTGTAGTCTTCAATCTTGATTCCATTGCCCCATGCTTTTGTCTCTGAATTCATTATTCTCGTCGGAATATATATTTTCTTTATGCTTCTGCTACGATTTTTCACCACTATGGGAGCCTTTATATTTAATGAAGTAACAGCTTTTTCATGAGATGAGAAAACATTTTATTTTCCAAGCACAGATCAAAAACTAACAAGAATAAGCAACTCGTAACCAAGCCGACTAGGGCAAAGATAAGTATCTATCAGCTGCAGCTTTCACCCGCTGTTTTTGGCGTAGTCGATAAATGACGTCGCCACACATGCCTTACTTTGGCAGTTGTGTGGGGCAACCACGCAGATTATGGTGGCCTTGAAGCTTATCCCATATAGGTCAATTCTAGTTACCGATTCCACTATTTGATAATTTTTAATGGATTTCCATTACGTGAATTTCTGCTTTGTTTAGGATTTGCAGTGTTCGTTTCTCCATATTTTATGTTAGTAAATCGTATTTGTTATGATTCGCTTTATTTCTCCAGCCCAAAACTCCAACTTTACTGCGCTTTTCACGTCTGAATGAAAATCAGTATTAGAATTAAGGTAACTTTGCAGTAGTACGATTTAATCATGCGCTATACTGTATTACAGTTTATGGTTCTCTGTGCCCATCCACTCGCATAAATTATGATAACAATTCTAATTAGACACAAATTTTTTACACTCCTGTCCTTATTTATTTCGGTTATGTTCAACTCGTGTGCAGGTAATTCGTGCGTAAATAAAAAGTGCGTTAAATGTATTATTTTATCGCATACTATATTCGTTTGTTTACGGGTATGGTCCGTTCCCTTCATAGACTGCCGATATGCAGCAGCTTTGCCTTATGTATGACGTCATTGGTCATAGCCGACGAGTGGAATCGAACACTAGAATGTATCCCATGCATACATATAAACAGCACTTTGGCATGTAGAAATATGCTGCAGTGCTTTATTGGTTTATGTGCAGTCACTTAACAACTCGTGGCTCACTTTCATATTATGCATGTCAGAAAGCATTTCTAGGAGGCTGTTTACTAGAGCGATCAAATGTAGAAAAGCGTTACAAGCCTCATACACTTTATATCAAAAAGAACTTTTCGAAAATAAGATATTGTAGAAAGTAGAGTAAGTGAGGCAGAAGTATCAGTTACAAAAGCCGACAAAGACAATATAGCTGTTATAAACCATGGTAAAGAACCAGTTCTTAAAAACTGCAGAAAACGATATCACTCAATTTAATGAGATTTGACTAATAAATTCCACAAAGACTTGAACAGGAACACTGGCACAGATTTATAGACTCTACGATCATTATTTGCGTTCCCTTTTTATCCTTTGACAGTCTGAGTATCATAATGGGACGGAATTTTTCTGGTGTGTTTATTTTTTGCTTTATTTCTCTTAATGCAATATAAATCTGTATAAATGGGTATGTTGAACATGCATATTTTCGTTTGTACAGGGGCTATGCCCAGAGAGCTTATAGGCGTATCTATGTAAAATCAGAGGAACGGGCAGTTAAAGACCAATGCGTAAAAAGACGGTTACGAGTGATGTCCTGGACATCGAATGTATGAAAAATAAGAATTTGAACAACTCAGTAACTAACATTTAGTGAATAAGGTGTATAAATGTAGAGTAACGGATATGAGATTCCAAGTAATCAAAGTTGTTAAAATTCTGCAAGTGCTCTAGGAGCTTGAGGGAGTTGATGTGAGCTTAAAATGACAGAAGATAGTGCCTTTTAATGAATCATAGTTAGCATTGATTTTTTGATTAAAAAAAAGTCGCGGAGCACTGTTATCAAATGTGACCAGAAATTGCAATTGTGAATGAAGTGTGAATGTTGGCTTCATCTCGATATTCCTCCATACATTGGTGAGAATTTATCCTTAAATTTCAGAAAACCTGTTCGATTCAAATCAATGTGTTACATAATGGCGTCAATAGTTATTCTGGTGTGCATTTAATTATTATCAAGAAAGACGCCACGCCACCTTAGCAAAATCATCGAATGCGGGCATTGTAGCACTAATCGCCACCTATCACGAAGGTAAAAAAAAGGGAGGTGTCATTAGGTCAAAAACTTCAAGCCTATGTTGACCATCTCAACTAGCTCAAAACTTTACGATCACTGCGGTGATACTTCCCCGTGACGTCATTCTGACGCCCCCGTGCTCAGTTTCGTCCATTGAGGATATCTATCGATTTTTGAGGCCGTATCCCAAAGACTATCTGATGCTTTGGTTGTGTGGAGACGTAGTTGTTTCATCAAAAATGCTAATCGATCCGAACGTAAATTAAAGTTTAAAGGAATTACATTTCATTCGTAAGTGAAGCAATTCAAGCAATATTTTCTTTTGTATACATGAATTATTGTTGCACTCTTTACTTTTATTATAATGGTTTTATTTGCCATTTGACTTAAGATTTGCGTTACTTTACTCAGTGTCTGTTCTTTCTCTTCTTTCCTGTGTTTTTCACTGCTTTCCAAGTCGCAAATGCTTTGACATCCGAGCCACACTGTATCAACATTCTTGCCCTGCATAACACACTACTAGGTAACCGTGGTGATTGTTTGCGGCAGCAAATGATGCCCTAAATTACTCTCACCGATAATTATTATTATTCATTGTTCACATTTTCTCCCCCTTTAAAAAAAGATTCTAGCCAGAACAGCCGGAGACAGCGGTTATGTGTGCGTGAGTTTTGTGTGTATGGTTGTATGTGTATGGGTGCTGTGCTTCCTTTCTGAAGAAGGTTTTGGCTGAAAATTTATGTGCATCGCCTTTTCGTCGTGACTTCCTTGTGCTCGGCATGTGAGTAGCAACCTATCCGTTTCACAGTATAGTTATTTCTTGTTTGTTGTAAATAATCCACTGCTCTGCAACGGGAACAATGATGTACAGAATTGCAGTACCAGAAGAAAAAATGACATTGATTACGCCACGTTAAGGTTTTCTGTAGCACTAAGAGCACACTATCACTTACCCACTGATATAAAATACCTGACACACTGAAAAGTAAAATTTCAAATTAAACTGAAAACGTTTCTCTTTTATAACGCCTCCTATTCTGTGGAAGTTTATCTATTACTGTAATGTGTAAATGGTATGGGTAGGAATTACTAACATCTGTCTGTCTTCAATTAAAAAATGTAAAAACTAATAAGTGATAAGCATGGAGGCAAATTTACAAAAAAAAACTATGTCAATATATACTGAATCGTTCCATATCATTACGATTTATCTTGAAAATGATATGTGGAACATGAAATTAAGTATCTAACTGTCGTTATGTTATAAAGCATGGTACAGGCTTACATTTCAGAAGGATGTAGGCTGCAGTAGGTACTGGGAGATGAAGAAGCTAGCACAGGATAGAGTAGCATGGAGAGCTGCATCAAACCAGTCTCAGGACTGAAGACCACGACAACAACGCAGACTTACATACGTTGAAAAAGCCCAAAATGAAATACAAAAGTAAAATCAGCCAGATGATCAAAGTAGATGTACGTTTCAGTTGTGCTATATTTGTTGTTCCTGAAAAACTGACACAGTTACCGGCAAGAAATATCGGGAAAAAAGCAAATAGACTCCTTTTGGAAAGATAGCCTAACCAATGCAAGATGTAGGCCTATCATAACTGAATTAGTTACTCACATACATGTTAAAGCAAAATATCCATTTTAAGGGGTCTTAAGCTATTGAGACCATTCACTTGATTACATTTATAGCATTCCATAATCCTGGGAGACGTTTAAAAATTGTATCTTTTTACGCTTCAAGTTGTTATTATTAGCCACACACTGAATGACGCATCTTAGGTAAGATTTCAGAGGAAGAAGATGGGTAAGCTACAGAGACACTAATGCACTGACAGTCTAATAAAAAAAGAATTCTATTATGCATGGAAGTATACATCTACGCAGTTCTGTTTCTTTGACATTCAAATAATCATTTGCTTTGTTGATATGCACAACATACAATAGAATGCCTTGCTTCTTTCATCATTTCCCATGGTTATGGGCTATGAAAGAACACATAGGTGAGTGTAAACGTGAACATTAAAAATGCTGTGCATACGAGTTGAAAGCTGAAAATGTAACGAACAAGAAGCGGTACCGTTACCACCAATGAATCAAGTGTTATTTTCGGAGTTCCAGTTCAATTTGTTGCCTATACAGAAAAAGTAAAAGTGGAACTAAATGGATTACGAAAGAATGCTTTTCACATCACTACCTTCTGCTTCTGTTTATCCTAAATGAAGCACAAAAACAAGTTACGTTCATGAGTCCAAATGCGTCGTATTACTAAAAAAAATACGCATTCACGAACGGAAAAAGTTCGAATTGCCTTCCTGACATTATGCTATTCACGTAAGCTGTATAACTTTTAGTATTTGAAACAGCTGTTGTGCGCACACGACGGAAATAATGGACAAGCAGCAATCGTAAACAGCAGTCTGCTAATGTTTTGGGCTACTTAACATGGCGGCAGGTCCGGCCGCTCTGGATGCCTGTACGGTCACGTCCCTTCTTTTTTTACCTCCATGCCACCTTCATACATGACGAGATAGTGGAGACTTGTATGCAAATATCTTTGGACATAAAAAGAAAAATGACAGCGAAAGTGAACAAAATGAGCAGCGTCATGTAAACATAGCAAGAATCAAAATACATTTAAAAACTTCCTGTTCTATTTAGCAAAAAATTGTTTCGGAGCTGACACGAAGGCAAAATTAACTGAAAAGTTCATCTAATTATTTGTTTCTGCTGAAGCACAGGTGTTTAAAAAGTAATAATAAGAGTTAGTGACTGTCACGGTACCTTGGCGCTAGCGATACATCAAAAGATAAATATTTTGGAACCAGTAACAAACTCATCAAAGGTATGCAGTACTACAGTTTAATTAACAGAAACTATCATATTTAGCAAAGGTTGTGTGCCCAGTGTTGTGTACAAGAGCAAATCCTGATAACGTTGGTACACTAGTAACACCAAGAAAATGGATGGTTGGTCGAAACCAGTTGTGGCGTTATGAAATGCTCTTGTTATTATGCCATATAAAACACAAAAAAACGAAAGAGGATACATTCATCAATCTCTGGAACTCTGTGGACAATTCTGATTTTTTCCAAAGAATTTAATTGTTCTTCAAACAGGAACATCAGACGTAAAACACAATCAGTTCCTTCATTAAAATTTTTTTCCTCAAAAATTTGCTATTTTTTTTAATGTATTCATCATTTAATAAAAGATACCCAAGGATTTTCATAATTTGCAAACTGTAACACATCCTGATTTCCATCACCACTGCTTTCAGGTTCGATTGTTCAGATACATTGTCTTCAACAGTGACCTTCAGGTTCGATTACTTCCCGAACTGCACTCAGATGGATAGACGAGAAGCGGTGAGTTCAGCAGGGACACATGCTGGTAGTGAGGACGACATTGGACCCCAGTGGGACCTCCGCCTTGCAGATGCGTCGCTCTAAGGCCTCAGTGACGTGGTCGCTGGACGTACCCAGTGTGTCAACCCGCCCCTACGGTCACAGAACGAATATCGATACTTTTTATGTCGATTACATTCATCTCGATACCTATACTTTACTGCAGGCATCGTATCGAATGATAGTAATGACAGTTTATTACATTATTAGTATTTACCCAAAATTTTCACCACATAAATCACTTCTAACACTTTCAACAATTGAGAATGCGAGCAACAATAGGCATACAACTGAATAAAGTGTGCGTACATGCCACAGAGTGAATGTGTGAAAACATTTGTTACTAGTTTGTTATTGTTACTAGTGGGACAAAGTATGTACCACCCCACATTCCATTGTTGTCAAATTTATTCAAGATGGCGGCGATGAACACATCCAAGATAGCAGCCTGTAGACTTGGCAGCAGCACAAGGCCATCCAAGATGGGGGATTTTGGGAGGAAGTTTGAATTTTGTAGGGAAGATAGATCAATTGGGCTATGTCCACTAACCTAACCCTCCAGAAAAAAAATTGACAGTAAATTCAAATTCCAGCATGATACTGCGTCACACCACGAAAATGGCGGAAAAATAGACCAATTGGGCTATGTCCACTAACCTAACTCCCAACCCCCTAGAAAATGGCGGCAAGTTCAAACTCCAACAGGATAATGCACCCCACCGCTCTTATGTCTACTAAGCAAAGAAAATCGCAGGAAAATAGCTCACTTGGGCTACGTCCACTAACCTAACCTTCCAGAAAAAAAATTGGCTGCAAATTCAAATTCCAGCATGATACTGCCTCACACCACGAAAATGGCGGGAAAATAGACCAATTGGGCTATGTCCACTAACCTAACTCCCAACCCCCTAGAAAATGGCGGCAAGTTCAAACTCCAACAGGATAATGCACCCCACCGCTCTTATCTCTACTAAGCAAAGCAAATCGCAGGAAAATAGCTCACTTGGCCTACCTCCACCAACCTGTCACCCAACCGCCACCTCTTCCTACGAACTGCCACCAACTTTTAAATTTTGCGGTAAACAAAATTCAGTTCCCATATGTCTACTAAGCTAACAAAATGGCGTCATAGAAAAGACTCCTTACTAACCTCAGTCGCCAGACTGCCACCACCTCCTAAGGATTCATGGGAAAAGGGCTTTATCATATGACTTTATTTAAACAATTGCATGCAGATGTGTTCACCACAAGGTCAGAACTCCAACTGACTTAGTACACATCGCCACCACCAGAGGGCACTCTCATCTGTGATGTAATCCAAGATGGCGACATCCAGTGTATTCACCACGAGGTCTGGACTTTAACTGAGTTAGTACACAGCGCAATCACTACAGGACGCCACTGTGACGTCAGATCATGATGCATGTACCGTTATTCAAGATGGTTGCACCCAATGTATTGACCATGTGGTGTAAGATTGTACACTTGGCCTACCTCCACTAATCTAACCCCATCCCCAATAAAAAAAACGCGCGAAGTTCAAATTCCAGTATGATAATGGCGGAAAAACCGGACTTGTATTTATTATTTAAACAATATCATGCAAGTGTGGTCGCCTTGGGGTCCAGACTCCAGCTGGCTTAGTTGACATCGTCGCCACCAGAGAGAGCCACTGAGACATCATCCAAGATGGTGGATTTTGGCGGGAAGTTTAAATTTTGGCACGAAGAAAGATCAATTGGGCTACCTCCACTAACCTAACCCTCCAGAAAAAAAAGATTGGCTTTAAATTCAAATTCCAACAGGATAATGCGTCACACCTAAGAAAATAGGCCAATTGGGCTACGTCCACTAACCTAACCCTCCATAAAACAATTGGTCACAAGTTCGAATTTCAATACGATAATCGGTCACAACTACGAAAAAATGGTCTGAAGTAGGCCAACTGGGTCACATCCACTAACCTAAGTCCACCTCATCCTACGAATTCTTGCCAAGTTTGAATTACAGTGGTCACTTGTGTTTTCACTGCTAAGCTATGAAAATCGCGTCAAATAAAGTACACTTGTACTAACCTAAGTCACCTCCTGTTGATTGCTGGGGAAAGGACTAAAGTCTTTATTTCAAGCAGTACTGTCATCACTTATGCTCCAACAGACTTAGTACACATCTTCGAAATGGCAACACCCAGTGCACTCGCCACTAGGTCCAGACTCCAACTGACTTAGTTCAAATCGTCAACAGCAGAGGAGGCTACCCCTGGCACCACCGGTCAGCAGTAGCCTGTGCACGCGCCACTGGTCCAGTGACCGCTCACGTCACAGCCCTCGGTCCGACGGCGCCAAAATTGTTTTGCTGGACAGTGAAATCTCCCCTGATGTCACACAACTGCCGGTCCACCACATGGCTTGCTCGACTATGAACGCCCTTGCTAAGTTAACTGATCATGCAAGTCTCATTATTCAACCCACATGGCCCGATTACCTATTCCAAGATCATTGCGAAAACACACGTGAATACGTGTGAGCCATCGCTCGCGCCAAGCTACCTACCTTTGCAAGTCCATTTAACACAAAGCACCCAACTCAGATCCCTATCTATAAAAAAATAACAACTCATATAGGTAAGAAAAGGTGTGCACTATACTTTCAACTATCTAGTTTCAACTACTTTTTGATGTCCAGACGGCCACCTCTTCCCAGCAACTGGCGCCGAGTTTGAATTCTGCCAGTAAAGAAAGGTCACTTGCGCTTTCACTACCAACCTGAGAAAACTGGGCGAAAGAAAGCACACCTGTACTAACCTCGGCCACCAGACCGCCACCTCTTCCTATGAACCAGCACTGAGTTTGAATTCTGGCAGTAAAGAAAGGTCACTTGCGCTTCTACCACCAACCTAAGAAAATTGCTGCAAATAAAGCTCACCACCCGTAACCTAAGCCTCCAGGATGCAACCTCTTCCTAAAGGGTTTCTGGTAAAAGGACTCAGCCTGCACTAGGCCCATGGATGGAGAAACGAACGTACTTTATTTAGGGATGGAGTATATGTATCACAGAACACATGCACTGACATGTCCCACAGCATACAGACCTGCAAACCACTCCTACGTAACTTATTTATAATGCTCTACGCACATGCTTGCTAATTGTAAACCGTTAAAAATAACACATCGCACAGCATACAGACATGTGAACCACTCATAAATAATGCAAAACATTTACGTCCAAATAGCCAAACAAATCCTAATTTTCCGAAATATTTTCAGCACAGACCTGCAAACTGGTCCTAAATCATTCAGCACAGTGATGTGTAGACACACAAAGTACTCGTAAACTGTTGAAATAACGGATGTCACGTTCTACAGACCCTTTCCCGAAATAATGCAATCAACATGTGCAAGCACAGTCCACCGTCCACTGTCCTTTAGAGTGCACAGGAGGTAGCGATAAGTGAGGCATCCCACAGATGTCAAACTGCGCACAGCCCCTGCTCAGCTTCTGCAAGCATGAGGTGGCAGCACCCCCATTCATACGTAACACCTGAGAAATTGCCACCATTTTCTAGGGGTTGGGGGTTAGGTTAGTGGGCGTAGCCCAACTGGTCTATTTTCCCGCCATTTTCGTGGTGTGACGCATTATCATGCTGGAATTTGAATTTCTGGCCAATTTTTTTCTGGAGGATTAGGTTAGTGGAGGTAGCCTAATTGACCTATCTTCCCACCAAAATTCAAACTTCCAGCCAAAATCCACGATCTTGGATGACATCATGGGCTGTTGCGAAGTCTCCAGGCCGCCAACTTGGATGACGTCATCGCCGCCATCTTGAATAAATTTGGCAACAATGGAATGTGGGGTGGTACATACTTTGTCCCACTACTGACATTTCATTCATAGTTCGTTCAATTGGCTTCATCTTATTTTTACAATAAGACTTACTAGTTTGTTTTTGCACTGATGTTTCAAACCATGTAACAGTAAGAATTACTGAATAAACAGGCATAGTAGCACCTACAAAAAGGGAAACTTGGCAGTACTTTTTGATAAACTTTATAATAACGAAGTGAGGCGCAAAATTAGGTTAAATGATTTGAAGTCTTCTGGAGACATGAGAAAGCGTGTAAGAAAATACCCCGCAAAACAGAAAGGTAAATTTATTTGAAGAGTGGAAGTGGAAAAACTTCTAAGTTTCACATGTGTTTTCTAGTGGCGTTATGTTCTAGGTGCTCTACTGCATGTCCCTAGGCTCTTTCCAAGTGTCAAATCGTGAAGAAAATGTTTCGAACATTGCATGGTCTTTGTGCCACTCTGTGCTTCGCTCAGGAGTTCCGACAGCTTAAACTTTGAATTCATTCCATGTAATTCCGAAACACAAAATATTTCATTAATTTTAAACATATTGCTGAAATGTTATTGTCAATGCAGGCATGCAAAATCTCCGAATGCAGTATGAAGTGTCTCACACTCTATCGTCTCAAATAGCTATCAGTAAGTCATACACTGTAACAGAATATTGGAACAATTTCAGTGTGTTCAAAAGATGAACTCGTGGAAGATGTATGCTATATCGTACTTCACCAGAAAGACCAGGTCTGTTTATCAGTTGAAAAACAGAAAGACGTGTTGGCGATGTTGCCATTTTTTCCTCAACAGCACAGAAAGCTATACAGTGTACTTATCAATATCTTATCCCAAGAATACAGTTGCATAAGAAACAGAACTTAATAGTCAGAGATTTTTTTCATTAATTTAATTTAGTTATCCTTTTGTAGAGAAATGCATAAGAAATAAGAAATGATTTTCATCGATTACAGTTGTGCTAGTTAAAATATTACTTCTGTGTTTCTGTACTTTTCTTATCACAAATAAAATGTAGTACTCCTGTATTAATGTCACATGGAACAAAAACTTTCTTATCGCCACTTAGAAGCAGTCAGTTTCCTGGTGCGACACTTAGAATTTTCTTAATAAATTATTTATTTTCTAGTTGTCTGACTATTACTTTGCGAAGAGTAAGGTGGATAAATTTGAAGTAAAGTATATGAGACTGCAAGTGATCCAAGTTGTTAAAATACTGCAAGTGCTCTAGGAGAATAAAGGAGTTGATCTGTGAACTATAAATGACAGAACAATGTGGATGTTTACAAAATCACCATTAGCATTGACTTTATGAATAAGAAAATGTAATGAGGCGCTGTTGTTGAATATGACCGAAAATCGGAAGTGTGAGTGAACTGAGAATGTTGACCCCACCTGGATATTCCTCCGTACATTGCTGAGAATTTATTTGTAAATTGCAGAAAACCTGTTTGATCCAAGTCAGTGTGTCCCACAATGACGTCAGTAGTTATTCTGGCATATATTGGGGTATTATCAAGAAAGGCCCCACGCCACATTAGCAAAATCAACGAATGCAGAGGTTATAGCATCACTCGCCACCTACACAGCTTACAAGGCAGTGGAGACTTCCTTGCATATATTTTTGGACGAGATGGGCAGGATAATTCTATCATCGGAATAATTTCTCTACTTTTTTGGATACAACTAAGTAGCGAACAAAAAGAGATACATTGTTTTATTGTTGTGCTGCCAAATGGGAGGTACGGCACTTCGAACGTTTCCACTTCCACTCGTCCTTTACTGAACAAGATAATAAGAGAGTCAACTTATCTGTTACATACCAGTAAATACATGACGATATGTATGGAGGGAGGACATGAGTCAGTGCACCACATTGCTTACATAGCTCTGTACTGTCTGACTGCATTTGCACCATCTGAGTATATAACATCCGAACCGTTTCTGTGGTCGAAGCGAGAGAGAGTATATACCCAGTTCTTTGTATCAATGACAAGTCTAGAAATCTCAAGATATCGATTCAGAGTATCGATACTTTTGTGAGTACAATCTATGGTAAGAAAAAAAAAGACACGAAGGAATATCCGAATGGGGCGGAAATCGGTAGATGTTATGAAATTGTACTGACAAACAAATAATTCAATTTCACAAACATTGGATGATTTAGTGAAGAGAAGGGGCTTCACAAATTGAGCAAATCAATAACGCGCTGCTCCACCTCTGAGCCTTACGCAGGCAATTATTCGGTTTGGCATTGATTGATAGAGCTGTTGGGTGTCCTGAGAGAAATCATGCCAAATTCTGTCCAGTTGTCGAGTAAGATCGTCAAATGCCTAGGTGGTTGGAGGGTCTTGTATATAATGCTCCAAACGATCTTATTTGAGGAGACATCCGGCGATCTTGCAGGCCAAGGCAGTGTTTGGCAAGCACAAAAAAAAAACTGTAGAGGACGGTCATTATTTTGCTGAAATGTAAGCCAAGGATGTCTTGGCATGGGGGGCAATAAAACGGGGCGTAGATTATCATCGACGTACCGCTGAGCTGTAAAAGTGCAGCGGCTTTCATTTCTTTCTTGTCTTTTAGTGTACACTCATGAGCAACTGATACTTTCGACACTTCTCTTTCAAAACATTTTTAAGTACGATAATTTTCAGAAGATACTACTCGTTACTGATCATTACTGCCCCTACCCGCGCCGCCCGCAGTAGACGTTCCCTGCGCTGGCGCTCCTTGGCCGCCTCAGCCCTCATCAGCTTCGCCAGACTCATGTCGCACTCCAGCTCGTACAGCCGCAGCACGCCTGCCTTGTCCACCTTCTCCTGCTTCTGCCGTCTGTAGAACTCTGCAATCTCCATTTCCTCGCGCCGCTGCTTCATGCTGGGTAGTTCCTTTAGAAAATCAGACTCAAATCAGTGCATACAAAGGGACAGAACCTTAAAAAAGGGGACAATAACTTACTGTCAGAGAATGCTTTGCTATGCATCTACAAGGTTCTTTTAAGAGGAGTAATAAATCACGAGTGTACATATCGTTTCATTACAACCAGAATGAATTTGTTTTAATCAGGAATAAGAAAATATTTAAGAAAAGCAACTGGTATTTTTTTTTCTATTTCTTTGTATGGGGGTATATGACTGCGAACCACTGAAATGCATTTCCAATATAGAGCCTGTATACAGGGTGACCCGAAGTCCGTTAACGTTTTAAAATGCACTAATTCACGGAATACTGTAGGTCGAGAGGTAAAACTTGACAAATATATCTGAAATGACGTGGGGTTTCACTGAAATCAAAAACGAGTCAAACAGATGGCGCTGGACAGCAACACGTCAGTGACGTTGCATGGCACTCTCTTATATATAAAAGGCAATGTCCTGCCTGACTGATTGACTCATCAATGCCCAGACCAAACCGCTAAGGATCTATTGTAGCCGTCGCCCAAGAAGGAATTTTTCGAAATCCAACTCTAAGGGGGTAAGAAGGGGATGAAGAGTTCTATTTTTTGAATGTCTTTATTAAAGCAGTTTTGAAGCTAGTTCTACAAAAAATGGTACTGGTTTCTCTGCAAGAAATAAAGAAGTTTGTGTTTCAGATTTTTGGAAATTTAGCTCTATGGGCATGAAATCACGGGTGAAAACTGTTTTTGAAAATATATCATTATTAAAGAACTGCTAAACTATTTTCAAAGCGGCATCTATGAACATTGGAATATGACTTCTCGGTTACAAATAAAAAAATACATGTTTCAGTGTTTTTGGAAACTGCACCCGTAAGGGGGTGAGAAAGGAGATGAGATTTTTGTGAGAATATTTTATTATGAAGCATTTTTAAGGCTAAATCTATGAAAATTTAAATTTAGATTCTGAATTAGAAACAAAAAAATACTGGTTTCACTGTTTTTGGGAATACAACCCCCCATGGGAGTGAAAAAGGGGACAAAATTTTTATGGAAATATTTCATTGTGCAAGAATTTTGGAAGCTAAATCTATGAAAATTTTTATTTGGTTTCTGCGTTAGAAATAAAACATGCATGTCACTGTTTTTCAAAATCCTAAGGAGTTGACAGACTGATCGACTGATTCATCATCGCCCAGCCCAAGCCGCTAAGGATACAAACTTCAAGCTTGGCGAGGATGTGGATCTTTACTGTAGGCATCGTTTAAGAACGGACTGTCCGAAATTCCACTCCTAAGTCGGTTAAATAGAGAATTAAAAGCTTTTCGAAAGTATGTCGTTCTTAACGAAATTAAACAGGTATTTGGTTTCTCAGCCAGAAAATAAATACGTGTTTCAGTATTTTAGGAAATTCAACCTCTAATGGGCTAAAATAGTGGGTGAAAGCTGTTTTGAAAATAAATAATTACTAAAGAACTACTAATAGATTTTTGAAGCTACATCAATGACAACTGGTATTTGAAGTTTTGGTTAGAAATAAAAAAGTGTGTGTTTCAGTGTTTCTGGAAATTCAACCCCTAACGGAGTGCAACATGGGATGAAAATTTTTAAGAAAATATTTCTTACATTAACAAAAATTTTAATCCTAAATTTATGAAAATTGGTGTTTCACTTCTCGGTTAGATATAAAGAAATATTTGTTAAGGAATGAAAGTTTGTGTGGAAATATCTCCACAAGAACGCAAGAGGCATGATTAACAAGAACTTTGGACTCCAAGTATCAGAATTGCTTTTTGTTCAGAAGTGCATTCGGAAAAGACCATGCTTGCATAGCCTTAATTAGCGTGAAAATCTTAGAAGGAGTTGCAATTTGTGAATAACTTAAAAATTCGATTACATAAAAACAAAAACGAAAATCTTTACAGGCCATACAGCCTACGCGAGAGAAGCTGCAGGTGCTAAGCCAGCCGTGTATAAAATGAGCTGTAGTGATAAATGGAGCCAGATGAGGAAGTAATGGCGGCAAGTGGACTGTACCAGAAAATGCACTATTTTCAATATGGAGAATCCGCTACTGCAACTTTACTATCATTTGAAAGCCCATTTCACACTTAGAGGGTCTGTCAGCACACACAACTGCAGGATTTGGACTACCGAAAATCCTAAAACAGTAGTGGAAACCACACTGCATAGCGAGAAAGTCAAGGTGTGTTGTGCAGTTACCACGTCATTCGTGATTTGACTCCTTTTCTTCGAGGAAATGCTAACCCTTTGACCTTGAACATGATCATTGACCTTTAAGATCATTGTGTGATGCTGAAGGTCATGCATTACATCGTCTATGATCTACACTACATCATCCTTATTTGAAACATTATCATCCTCATCAGTGGGAAGCCAATTCGCTCCTTATCTCCAGTCATAGTGCAGTATTAAAAATCGAAGATGGCGAAAATGGTGCAGTTGTGTTAGTGGTATATTAATAAAAGGTCTTCTCTTCCTTCTTCTTATTTCCAACAAATCATAGCTCAATAAACATGATCTGAACCACTGGACAGTCAACACCGCGGTCGCTGTCTTTGCAAAAATATGTCAGTGCAACGAGCACTGCAACTTAAAAAAATCTATATTGTTGTTGTTGTTGTTGTGGACTTCAGTACAAAGACTGGTTTGATGCAGCTCTCCATGCTCTCTATACTGTGCAAGCTTCTTCATCTTAGAGTAACTATTGCAACGTAAATCCTTCTGAATCAGATCAGTGTATTCATCTCTTGGTCTTCCTCTACGATTTTTATCGTCCATGCTTCCCTCCAACACTAAACTGGTGATCCCCTGATACCTCAGAACGTGTCCTACCAACCTATCCCTTCTTCTAGGCAAGTTGTGCCACAAATTCCTCTTCTCCCCAATTCTATTCAGTATCTCCTCATTAGTTACGCGATCTACCCATCTAATCTGCAGCATTCTTCTGTAGCACCACATTTCGAAAGCTTCTATTCTCTTCTTGTCTAAACTAGTTATCGTCCATGGCTACATTCCATACAAATATTTTCAGAAAAGACTTCCTGGTACTTAAATCTATACTCGGTGTTAACAAATTTCTCTTTTTCAGAAACGCTTTCCTTGCCATAGCCAGTCTACATTTTATATCCTCCCTACTTCGGCAGTCATCAGTTATTTTGCTTACCAAATAGCAAAACTCATTTACTACTATAAGTGTCTCATTTCCTAATCTAATTCCCACAGCATCATCTGATTTAATTCCATTATCCTCGTCTTGCTTTTGTTGATGTTCATCTTATATTCTTCTTTCCATTCTTCTGTCCATTCTCTTCAGCTGCCCTTCCCGGTTCTTTGCTGTCTCTGACAGAATTACAATGTCGTCGGCAAACCTCAACGTCTATATTTCTTCTCCGTGGATTTTAATCCGATGATAGGCTACAGCCCTTACACACTCCCTTCCAGACCACTGCTTCTCTTTCATGCCCATCGACTCTTATAACTGCCATCTTGTTTCTGTACCAAGTGTAAACAACCTTTCGTCCTCAGTAATTCACCCCTGCCACCTTCAGAATTTGAAAGACAATATTCCAGTCAACATTGTCAAAAGCTTTCTCTAAGTCCACAATTGCTAGAATCGTGGGTTTGCCTTTCCTTAATCTTTTTTCTAAGATAAGTCGTAGGGTCAGTATTACATCGCGCGTTCCAATATTTCTACGGAATCCAAACTGATCTTCCCCGAAGTCGGCTTCTACCACTTTTCCCATTCGTCCGTAAGGAATTCGTGTCAGTGTTCTACAACCGTGACTTATTAAACCTATAGTTCGGTATTTTTCACAAATGGTTCAAGTGGCTCTGAGCTCCATGGGACTTAACTTCTGAGGTCATCAGTCCCCTAGATCTTAGAACTAGTTAAACCTAACTAACCTAAGGACATCACACACATCCATGCCCGAGGCAGGATTCGAACCTGCGACCGTAGCGGTCGCGCGGTTCCAGACTGTAGCGCCTAGAACCGCTCGGCCACCCCGGCCGGCTAATTTTCACACCTGTCAGCACTTTCTTTCTTTGGGATTGCAACTGTTTTATTATTCTTGAAGTCTGAGGGTATTTCGCTTATCTCATACATCTTGCTCACCGCGTTGAAGAGTTTTGTCATGGCCGACTCTCCCAAGGCTATCAATAGTTCTAATGGAATGTTGTCTAGTCCCGGGGCCTTGTTTCGACTTAGGTCTTTCAGGGCTCTGTCAATTCTTCACTCAGTATCATATCTCCCATGTCATTTTCATCCACGTCCCCTTCCGTTTCCATAGTACTGCCCTTTCAAGTACATCGCCCTTGTATAGATCCTTTATATACTCCTTCCACCTTTCTGCTTTCCCTTCTTTGTTTAGGACTGGTTTTACATCTGAACTCTTGATATTCATACAGGGGGTTCTCTTTTCTCCAAAGGTCTCTTTAATTTTCCTGTAGGCAGTGTCTATTATACCCCTACTGATACATGCTTCTACATCCTTACATTCGTCCTCTAGCCATCCCTGCTTAGCCATTTTGCACTTCCTATAAATCTCATTTTTGAGACGTTTGTACTCCTTTTAGCCTGCTTCATTTACTCCGTTTCTATATTTTCTCCTTTCATCAAATAAATTGAGTATCTCTTCTGTTACCCAAGGATTCCTACTAGCCCTCGTCTTTTTACCTAATTGATTCTCTGCTGCCTTCACTATTTCATCTCTCAAAGCTACCCATTCTTCTTCTACTGTATCTCTTTCCCGTTTTGTTGTCAATCGTTCCCTAACGCTCTCTCTGAAACTCTCTACAGCCTCTGGTTCTTTCAGTTTATCCACATCTCATCTCTTTAAATTCCTACCTTTTTTCAGTTTCTTCTCTTTCATTCTACAGTTGATACTCAATAAATTGTGGGCAGAGTCCACACCTGCCCCTGGAAATGCCTTATAACTTAAAATCTGGTTCCCAAATCTCTGTCTTACCATTACATAATCTACCTTCCAATGTCTCCAGGCCTCTTCCACGTATTACTTCTTTCATGATTCTTTATCAAGTGTTAGCTTTGGTTAAGTTATGCTCTCTTCAAATTCTACCGGGCGGCTTCCTCTTTCATTTCTTATCCCCAGTTCATATTCACTTAGTACTTTTCCTTCTCTTTCTTTTCCTACAATCGATTTCCAGTCCCCCATGACTATTAAATTTTCGTCTCCCTTATCTACCTGAATTATTTCTTTTATAGCATCATGCATTTCCTCAGTCTCTTCATCATCTACGGAGCTAGCTGGCATAAAAACGTGTACTACTGTGTTGGCTGTGGGCTTTGTATCTGTCTTGGCTACAATAATGCGTTCACAAGCTGTTCGTAGTAATTTATCCGCGTCCCTACTTTTCTATTCATTATTAAACCTACTCCTGCATCACCTTTATTTGATTTTGTATTTATAACACTGCATTCACCTGACCAGAAGTTTTGTTCTTCTTGCCACCGAACTTCACTAATTCCCACTATATCTAACTTTAATCTAGCCATTTCCCTTTTTAAATTTTCTAACCTACCTGCCCGATTAAGGGATCTGACATTCCACGCTCCGATCCGTAGGGCGCCAGTTTTGTTTCTGCTGATAACGACGTCTTCCTGAGTAGTCCCACCCCCCGGAAGTTCGAATGGGGGACTATTTTACCTCTGGAATGTTTTACCCAATAGGACGCCATCGTCATTTAACCATACAGGAAAGCTGCATGTTCTTGGGAAAAATTACGGCTGTAGTTTCTCCTTGCTTTCAGCCATTCGCTTTACCAGAACAGCAAGCCCGTTTTCGTTGATGTTACAATGCCGGATCAGTCAATCATCCAGACTGTTGCCCCTGAAACTACAGATTAGTCTGCTGGCGCTTTTCAGGAACCACATGTTTGGCCTCTCCACAGATACCCCTTCGTTCTGGTTGCACCTACGGTACGGCTATCTGTATCGCTGAGGCACGCAAGCCCACCCCCCCCCCCCCCACCACCACCACCAACGGTAAGGTCCACGGTTCGTGGGAGGGGGGAGGAGTTTGGGGGAATATACATTTTGCTTATCAATTACTTGCTGTAATACAAATAAAGCAGGGATTCAATCTTAGAGAAGTTTAAGAATTTAAGGGGTGCAGTACACTGTAAGACAGTCATTGTTGGAGTGAGGGCGGTGACATCCGATACTGAGTGCAAACTGTGTCACTTCCAAATTTGGAACAATGGTGCTGGTTCATCTGAGGGACTGTAAGATACATCTACTGTCAAGATCCTTGACCGTCAGTCCCCGCTGAGCTCTACTTCTCAACAGCAGTAATGTGAGCGTAACATTTCATGGTTGCGACAATGGCACAGACTTAGTGGATCACAAAAATATCGACACATCATTGAATGTAGATACAAAAAATGTCAGTTTCTGTTCACAAAGTATCATGCACTGGAAGAATAAGAGATGTTAGTATCAGATCTCTAAATGAAGACAGTTGTGATTCTTTGTTTTATTCGCAAGTTGTTTAGCTCTCACACATTGTGTTTTTGGTAATCTTAAATCTTTCACAGAAGCGAACGACAGAATAATGCTATCACTTAAGAGAGAGTTTTTTAGCGATTCAGAACACTGTGTTGTTTTTTGAGTGTATAATAGTTACAAGTTTATTTACTTTACAGAAATGTTTATGTCCCAGTATAAGAAGCCGGTCGCTTGTTTCGTTAAAGATATATTATACGTAATGTACAAAGTTTGCCAGGAAAATGCTGTTCTGTGCCGTTTCTATTTCACTAAGGCAAGTTCAGCAGTGAAATTTTGATCATCTGATGGAGCTGCTTCAGACATCTACTCAAATTGCAAGAAACTACTGTTTGCAAAAGACATTGTTGTGTGGAAGATGATGTAGATTGTGCTTTAAATTCATATTTTTCTACTGCTTGTATCAGTGTAAATTGTGAAAGTTCCCTGTGAAATATTTTATATAATAAAATTATTAATTTTTATACAGGGTGTTACAAAAAGGTACGGCCAAACTTTCAGGAAACATTCCTCACACACGAAGAAAGAAAATATGTTATGTGGACATGTGTCCGGAAACACTTACTTTCCATGTTAGAGCTCATTTTATTACTTCTCTTCAGATCACATTAATCATGGAATGGAAACACACAGCAACAGAACGTACCAGCGTGACTTCAAACACTTTGTTACAGGGAATGTTCAAAATGACCTCCGTTAGCGAGGATACATGCATCCACCCTCCGTCGCATCGAATCCCTGATGCGCTGATGCAGCCCTGGAGAATGGCGTTTTGTATCACAGCCGTCCACAATACGAGCACGAAGAGTCTCTACATTTGGTACCGGGGTTGCGTAGACAAGAGCTTTCAAATGCCCCCATAAATGAAAGTCAAGAGGGTTGTGGTCAGGAGAGCGTGGAGGCCATGGAATTGGTCCGCCCCTACCAATCCATCGGTCACCGAATCTGTTGTTGAGAAGCGTACGAACACTTCGACTGAAATGTGCAGGAGCTCCATCGTGCATGAACCACATGTTGTGTCATACTTGTAAAGGCACATGTTCTAGCAGCACAGGTAGAGTATCCCGTATGAAATTATGATAACGTGCTCCATTGAGCGTAGGTGGAAAAACGTGGGGCCCAATCAAGACATCACCAACAATGCCTGCCCAAACGTTCACAGAAAATCTGTGTTGATGACGTGATTGCACAATTGCGTGCGGATTCTCGTCAGCCCACACATGTTGATTGTGAAAATTTACAATTTGATCACTTTGGAATGAAGCCTCATCCGTAAAGAGAACTTATGCACTGAACTGAGGATTGACACATTGTTGGATGAACCATTCCCAGAAGTGTACCCGTGGAGGCCAATCAGCTGCTGATAGTGCCTGCACACGCTGTACATGGTACGGAAACAACTGGTTCTCCCGAAGCACTCTCCATACAGTGACGTGGTCAAGGTTACCTTGTATAGCAGCAACTTCTCTGACGCTGACATTAGGGTTATCGTCAACTGCACGAAGAATTGCCTCGTCCATTGCAGGTGCCCTCGTCGTTCTAGGTCTTCCCCAGTCGCGAGTCATAGGCTGGAATGTTCCGTGCTCCCTAAGACGCCGATCAATTGCTTCGAACGTCTTCCTGTCGGGACGCCTTCGTTCTGGAAATCTGTCTCGATACAAACGTACCGCGCCACGGCTATTTCCCCCTGCTAATCCATACATCAAATGGGCATCTGCCAACTCCGCATTTGTAAACATTGCACTGACTGCAAAACCACGTTCGTGATGAACACTAACCTGATGCTACGTACAGATGTGCTTGATGCTAGTACTGTAGAGCAATGAGTCGCATGTCAACACAAGCACCGAAGTCAACATTACCTTCCTTCAATTGGGCCAACTGGCGGTGAATCGAGGAAGTACAGTACATACTGACGAAACTAAAATGAGCTCTAACATGGAAATTATGCGTTTCCGGGCACATGTCCACATAACATCTTTTCTTTATTTGTGTGTGAGGAATGTTTCCTGAAAGTTTGGCCGTACCTTTCTGTAACACCCTGTATATTGTTTGTTTTTCCTTTCTTTATCTCAGCACGATATTGCAATTATAAGGTTATTTGATACAGTTTTGGGTGTGCATGTGTATGTGGGGCTTGGTGTGAAGGAGGATAGGGGATGGGAGGGGGGGGGGGGGGGGAGGGAGGTTCCGCGGATATGTGACATGAAATATGTACTAGAGATCACATATTTCTAAGGGGTACAGAAACTTACGTATTAAATACAGAAATACATGTGTACCTGTACACAATGCATGTCTTTGACCTAGATTATTACACCAGAGGTGTGTATGTAGCTGTGACATTGACATCACTTCAATATCACATCATATGTACATATGTGTATGTGTGTGTGTGTGTGTGTGTGTGTGTGTGTGTGTGTGTGTGTGTACATAATGTAATGTGACACCATTTTATGCCAGAAATAACGAAAATCTTTGACATTCAAATGGATGTTACATAATTTTTTACTGCATATTTGGCACATCGTTTTAAAAACTACACTCTTTATTGATTGGGAAGAGAAGAGGGATGAGGGTATAAAGCACACAGCTGGTCTGTTTCCTTCATCTGGGCTGGATGGAGATAACTAGAGGGAAAGGGGGAAGGGGTGTGACATGACGTGTACATTGGAAATAATGTAATTTGGGACCATTCATACAAATCATTTAAATACTGTACACTAGTTGACTGGAAATGAAGATGAAGGGCGTGTGATATAATAGACAATTGGTTTGTTTACTTACCGTGGAAATTTTTAATACTGTGCTGTGATTGGCTGGAGATAGGGAAGGGAGAGTGGGTTTCTTTAATTGGCCACCAGCATAATCAGGCTGTTTTCTAATTCTGCACACTGATTGGTTGGAAAGAGGAGGGGAGGATCTGCTTCCATCATCTTAGATTTTGAATACTGAGTTATGACTGGCTGGAGGTAGGGAGAAGGGGGAGGAGAAGGCCTTTTTTTTAAAAAAAAAAAATACGCCACTAACACAACAGCACTATTTCCTAAATCTTGAATTTATGATACTGCACTATGATTGACTGGAAATAAGGAGGGTTGTGGCTACCAACTGATAAGAATGATGCTGTCACTGACAGGGCTGATGAGGTAAAGGTCACAGATGGTGTAATGCATGACCTTTAGGATCACATGATTACCTTGAAGGCCAATATCCATATTCAAGGTCAAAATCTGCCAGAATGTCCACCTAGTGTGACTGTGAAAAGTCCTAGCTACATCAAGTAGCATATATCTACGTTGCTCACGCTCTCCACCCTCGTGTGAAACACCATTTACACACATTCTCGATGGCCGACTCCATCAAACATTGCACTGATAGTGAACACCAACCAACTCAACCAGTATATATATACACTGACTGAGTAGCATTGGTATGTACTGTTTGACGTAGCAAAAACTGCTACAGTCACACTACTTGGGCATTCTGGCAAACTTTGGGCTTGATCATCGTCATTGACATCCAAGGTCATCATGTGATCCTGGAGGTCATGCATTACACGTTACCTATGACCTAGATCTCATCATCCTTATCAGTGACATGATCATCTTATAAGTGGGAAGCAATACATCCGCCATATCTCTAGTCAATGACAGCACAGTATTAAAACCCAAGCTGGAGGAGATAGTACAACTATCAGTGATATATTTAAAAAAGGCCGCCTCGTCTTCCTCCTTATATCCAGCCAATCATAGCTCAGTATTCAAGATCCAGGATGACGGAAGCTGATCAATTGCTTGCCTTATGTCCTTCCACCCCTCCTCTTTCCAACCAATCAGAGCACAGTATTAGAAAATAGCCCAATTGTGCTAGTAATTTTATGACAAACTGTCACTGAACTTCGTCACTGCCACCTTATGGGACTGAACCACGTAAGGTTGCGGTGACGAAGTTCAGCTACCGTTTGTTATAGAATTTTATACCCGCTACTGTAATGCAGAGGTAAATCGTTTCCAACTCTCGCTAAGCTTGTTTCCTGAATACTAACACCTCCCATGCACTGTTAAATTTTATAAGACATTCCTTCCGGTAGCATACGATAAATTCTGTTGAAAGAGCCTATAAGATTTAGTTATATCGGTCCTCAACATGTCCAGACTCTTTAGGAATGATTCCAGAAATAGTGATGGATCGTTTCAAGAGTTTTTCACATAGCACCTTCCCCTCCAAAGAATGCTTTAGTCTATTAGTAGTGGCTACCCCCTTCGATAAGCATTCATGATATTCTATACTGTCTTGAAGAGTAAGATTCAATAAAATATGCTGTTACAAAAATTTAATAGACTAATATTATTATTAATAACTGTTGAGAATTAACTTTTTACAAAAAACTGCAAGAAAAGTTGTTAAAATCGAAACGCTTTCCTGATGTTCTACACATAGTATGCATTTCCCCGTGAGCTAGGTTTCGGCCTCTTAGGCTGTTCTCGGAAAACAACTGAACGTCACAATAACAGGTAGAATGTGTGCGATTTACACAAGTATTACAAATACATATACCGATAAAATGATGAGATCTGTGGTTGCGACTGCCTGTTGTCACCTGCCGATGGCCTAAGAAGCCCATAGCTGGTCTGCGATCAAATAAACGATATTTCCAGAACATGAGGTAAGTGTTCCCTTTCCAATATTATTGTAATTTGTGTCAACACAGAAAGTGTCTTTGATATCATGCATAAAGTTCCAATTTTCATACATTATTATATGCATAGCTGCCTTTTTTAGGTATTATCGATGTGGTCTTCAGTCTGATGACTGGTCTGATGCAGCTCTCCTTGCTAGTCTGTCCTGTTCATCTCTCAAAAACTAGTGCATTTGAACCCTGCTTAATGTATTCAAACTATGGTCTCCCTTTACAGTTTTTAACCCTGTACTATTCTCCATTACCCAATAAACGTCACCTTCATGCCTCAGAGTATGTCCTATCAATAGATCTTTTTTCCGTCAAGTTTTGTCACAAATTTCTTTTTTCCCCGGTTTGATTCAGTACCTCCTAATCAGTTATTCGATCTACCCATCTAATCTTCGACATTATTCTGTGACACCACATTTCACAAGCTTCTATTCGTATACTTCTTCACTGGAATAACTACAACATTTCACTGCACATTCTTTATGTGAGTACGATATTCATCCGATGAGTACATATCATTTTTACCAAATAAATTGTTTTATTTTCTATAAATCTGAATATTGTAACAAAAATGTTTTCTTTAGCCGAGTAACATGTTTAAATCTACAAAATAATGCATCTACTTTCAAATAATTAGTGTCTGATACATCTAAATGACATACTTCATCCAGAAAAAAATATTATCTTTCTGTTTAGTTTGAAAAACAATAAGTATGGTGTACCAAGTACATTGAGTGGCAATAATTGTACACTTTTTTTCAAAATTTATTTTATCATCTAATCCTATAGTCTTTTATACCTATGAATCCTAGGAAGATATTCGAATTTTAGTATGTCATGTTTCAATTTGATCGGATGTATTTCCTAACGACACCAATATTTGACAAATAGAACGCAGTTTTCCGCTCTTTTATTAAGCAGCCAGTTCTCTTTTGCGGAACTACTTCTACGTGTGATGGTCATACATCCAAACAATTCAGCTCATGCAGTCTTACGAAATCAGTGTTGTTATATCGCTTTACAGTGTACTTTACAGTCACCCGGGCGGCTCCCGCCCTCGGAGGTTCGAGTCCTCCCTCGGGCGTGTGTGTGTGTGTGTGTGTGTGTGTGTGTGTGTGTGTGTGTGTTGTCCTTAGCGTAAGTTAGTTTAAGTTAGATTAAGTAGTGTGTATGCTTAGGGACCGATGACCTCAGCAGTTTGGTCCCATAAGTCCTGACCATACATTTCCAAAACAAACTCATCAACGTTATAGAATAAATACTAAAAATAGTAAATTAAAAGCTATATACGGATCCAATGTGGTTCTGCATGTTCCAACCTCACGTATGTCACCTCTGGTAAAGGATAGAGTTAGAGGTACTGAGGTTTTAGAAAGTCGTCTGGAGTCTGGAACATTCTGCCTCGGATTCTGCTGGCTGCTACTAAAGAATCCTGAGAACAGTGGAAAGCCACGCAGTGTAGTTTACGTTAATGCGTTTGTAAATGGTCTGCATGCATTCATTTTTAAATACTAGTTAATATTTTTTTAAACTGACTCATTCTACGTCATTACGACATATCGTGGAAAGTGACGCACTGAACGTCTAACTACTCGTAACTAAGATCGATGCAGTCCAGCGGACAGTGGTTCCCAGGCTGCTCATCACAGCAAGACCAGTTGCGATCACGCACCAGCCAACTTACACGTAAATTAAGTGAATGACGGGATGTTGCCGAACTGGCGGCCTATGTAAAACCAAATAAAACTGCACGTGTACCGTTGTCACATCACTCAGGCCAAGTGATCATCAGTTGGTATCTCATTATAGCGGGCTTAATTATACTGATGAGCCAGAACATTACGACCCCTTGCTTATCAGCGTGTTGGTCCACCTGTAGAACAGAAAACAGCGATTTTGCGTTGCATGGATTTGAAAAGTGCTTGGTAGAATTCCAGATATATATGTACAATATACCTACGCACACGTGGTGCAATTCCAGTAAATTACAGGCCGGTTGTTTGTAGGCGTGGCAGTGGCATTTGATAGCATCCCACATGTATTCCATCGGTTCAGATCAGGAGAATTTGGTGGCCAAGACATCAACGTAAGTTAACCATCATCCTACTCAAACCACTGTAGCACGATTCTGTCCTTGTCATGTGGATAGTTATCAGGTGACAATTAGCCTTCTCTGCCGGGAAAGACATCAAGAATAGATGGACGCAAGTTGTCCCCAAATAATTTCATGTAATCCACAGCTGTCGTAATGACTTCGATTACCACCTTAGGTTCCATGAAGCCCAAGTGAATGATCCACACAGCATAATACTGCCTCCATCCGTGACTCAATACATCTCTCGAGCAGCCATTCGTCTGGATGACGGCATATCCAGACAGAGCCATCGACCTAGTATGACAAGGAAAATGATTCATCCGACCAGACGACACGTTTCCACTGACCACTGTCCAATCTCGATGATCCCGTGCTCACTGGAATTGTAACTGGCAATGTCGTTGGGTTAACATGAGAGCACTACGTGGTCGTCTGCGGTGGAGCCCCATGTCCCATGTTCAACGACATGCGCTGAACAGCGTGCTCATAAACACTTGTGCCTGCACCAGCATTGCACGTTGTCACCAGATCTGTCACAGATCGCAGCCTCCCTGCTTCACAGAGCGCGTAAGTCTCTGATCTCTACATTCTGTGATGAGGCGTTGAAATCCAATATCTTTCCGCCTTCACCATATTCAACATTCTTCAACCAATTTCCATAGATGCTCCCGAAAACAGTAAGCAAACAGCCGATCATCTTCACTGTTCGCGAGATTCTATTTCCTAGTTCGCCAAGATTCTCGTTCCCAGTTGCTGGCGATAACAATCTGCTCTTTGACAAGTCGCTGATGTCAATGGATTTCCCCATTTGCAGCTCGTGTCGTCGCTAGAATGATTCCCCAATCGCCATTTCTCCGCTTATACATTTTCGTTTCCCAGTCACGTGGCCATACCGCCACCAAGCGGCACTCGATCTTGTCGTGGCCAGTGGTCACAATGTTTGGACTCGTCAGAGTACACTAACTGATCAAAAACATCCGCAAACTTTCAGTGAATATTAGTACGGAGTGTGTCTACCCTTCGCCTCTATAACAGCCTAAACCCAGCTGGGGATACTTTAAAAAAAGGCGTCTCAGTGGCAGCCCACTCATCATCAAGACTGCAACCAGAGAAGGTAGTAATAATGGACGGTCTGGATCGAAGTCGACGTTCTACCTCATCCCAATGATAATCGATTGGATTCAAGCCGTGATTCTGGGCAGGCACGTCTATTTAGAGAATTGTACAGTCCAAAAACCTCACAGATGCTGCTTCATGACAGGGTCCGTTGTCATGCTGATACACACAATCACCGCCTCCGAACTGTTCCTCCAATGCATGCAGTGCTCAACGCTGTAAAATGTGCCAGCATCCCTCTGCACTTAGCGTTTCATTAAGTGCAATAATGGGACCAGACACTAATCGCAAATAAGTCCCCAGACCGTAACTGCACCTCCTCCATATTTCACTCTTGGCACTACACATGATGGTTGGTAACATTCTCCAGGCATTCGCTAAAAACGCTTTTGGTATTTCTGTGATCTTTCCAAGACGTTTGATTGTGTAGATCGTGATACCTCTCAGAGAAACTCAAGTTTTATGGAACTGATAGCTTTACACACAGTTGGTTTGAATCGTACTTAACAAACAGAATGCAAAAAGTTGTGCTGAATAATTCAGACAATGTCGGAAAGGTAGAAAATTTTAGTGACTGGGAAAAATCACAAAGGCAGTCCTACAAGGTTCAATTCTGGGTCCACTCCTATTCTATATGTATGACTGACCTTCAACTTAATATTCAACAAGCGAAATTGGTAATTTTTCCAAGTGTTATAATAAATTCCATCAGAGAGAACGCAACAGAAGAGATAGTAAATCATGTTTTTCAAAGATTTATGAAGTGGTCCTCTGAAAATACACTCTCTCTAAATTTTGAAAAAAAAAGCTCTACATTCAGTTATCTTGGTAGAGCTTAACTTTTATGGAAATGATGGTTTCACACATACCTGGTTTGAATCATTCTTAACAAAAAGAATACAAAAGATTGTGCTAAGTAATTCAAACAATGTGGGATGGGTAGAAAATTTTGATGACTAGGAAGAAAATAAAAAGGGTGTCCCAGGGGTTGCAATTTTGGGTGCACTCCCATTCCTTGTATACGTGAGTGACCTTTCACTCAACATTCAACAGGCAGAACTGTACTTTTTCCAGATGATACTAGTGTTATAATAAATCCCATTACAGAGAAATGCACAGATAAGATGCTAAATGATATTTCCCAAATAATTATAAAGTGGTTCTCAGAAATCGGACTGTCCTGAAGTTTCGAAAAAAAAAAACACAGTTCTGTACGACAAGTAGACTCATACCAATCGCTCATGTGCCAATATGCAGGAGTCAGTAAATAGGGCAGAATGTTCTAAATTTTTGGGTGCGATATTGATGAAAACTCGAGCAATTAAGTTCAGCTGCTTTTCCTCACCCTACAATTGCTTATCCTGGAAGCAAACGTATCAACCTCCCGACATATTTTGTATACTTCCGCTCAATAATGTCGTACGGATTAATTTTCGTGAGTAACTCATCACTTAGAAAGAAAGTACTGATTGCACAAAAGTGAACAGTATGAATAATATGTGTTACTCGCCAACAGACGTCACGTAAGCACCTCTTCAAGATATTTTAACTGCGCCGTCGCAGAACATATATTCGCTAATGTAATTCGTCATAAATCATCAAATACAATTTGAGAAGAACATTAATGTACGTTCTACAACACTAGACGGGAAAATAAGCTTCATTACCCATTGTTAAAGCCGGCCTTGGCTCAGAAAAGAGTTCAGGATGCAAAAACCATTTTTTTTATCATTTGCCCAGTATCATAAAATGTCTGACAGAGAGTGATGCAAGTTTTAAATCTAATTTAAACCACATCGCCTGGACAACTTCTTCCACTCCGTGGTAGTATTTCTACTTTAAGAACAGGTAGTCTGTAAAAATAAAAACGAAGAAAAAACAAGTGTAACTGCATGAGTAAATACTGTGTTCATTAGTGTTAAGACTAATCATGTACACATATTGTGTAAATTGACTCGTTCCACAACTATCCGATAAAAGAATCGTTCAGGTGAGCTGTGGAACATATAAGTAACTAACTTCCAGTGGCCGAGCTCTTTACACCGCCTCAAGCATTGCCTAACATTGACTACAGATCTGGGTGGCTTCTGAAGAGCTGCTGGACCGTTGAACCCCATCATTTTTAACTCCTTACCCACAAGTCATTGTGTCAGCTGGACGTTAGTAGCATTTTGGAACTCACGACTGACTGCTGCCGCTGAATTCATGCGATTTTTTACAACCGCCTTCCACAGTGCTCAGTGGCCCCTGTCTACAACTATAAGAGGTTGGCCTGGTCTTAGATTAGTTATGGCTGTCAACGTGGGTAGCTTTAGAAGGGCTGAAATATTCCTGGTGGATTTTTCACCCAGGAGAATACAATAACTATTCCACGTTCAAGTCATGAACTCTCCTGACCAACCAAATCTGCTGTTATCGCTTCTCCTACTAACAACACGATTTCCTTTGCACCGTCTCTTCTTTCATACAGGTTGGCCCGCCTCTTGTGACATCTAGTGGTCAATTCGGTATTACATAGGGGTGTCCAGATAACCCACCAGGTTAGCCGAGCGCGCTAACGCGCTGCTTCCTGGGCTCGGGTAAGTGCGCCGGCCCCGGATCGAATCCGCCAGGCGGATTAACGACGAGGGCCGATGTGCCGGCCAGCCTGGATGTGGTTTTTAGGCGGTTTTCCACATCCTCCTAGGTGAATACCGGGCTGGTCCCCACGTCCCGCGTTACACAGCTCGCAGACATCTGAACACTTTCGCGCTGTTCCATGGATTCCACTAGTCGCAGACAGTTGGGGTACACTGATTCCTTCCCGGGGGATACGGCGTGGCGGTAGGAAGGGCATCCGGCCATCCCTTCAACTAACATTGCCACATCCGATTAACCATGCCGACTCTGTGAAACACGGCACAAGCAAAGAAAGAAAGATAGGGGTGTCCAGATACTTTTGATCAGATAGAGTACGTGTCACGTTATGTTCGCTTAACTCACGTGTTTCTTTTATTATTTCAATGTGCGTACAAATTCCTTTTCTTCCGTTTTTTAATCATAACTTTATCAGTGATCCCAACATTCGTTTCAAATTTGTAGTCCCAACCATTGTCGCACTACAACAGGAAGACGGTAACTTGCACGGGCACAGTGACAGGACAGTATGGCGTTAAAGTCGTTCTCAAAGGCAACTACTCACTCACCGGGAGGCTCTGTGGCTCCTGACTAGAAGCGTGGCGGCTGTGCCGGCTGCAGGATGTCAGGTTGCAAGCGGTCCGTGGTCCAGCTGTGGCTCGAGTGGACGCAGTCGCCCGCAGCTGTTTCTGCTTGGCAGGAAGTCTTGTCTCTTGGCGCTGTGGACTTGATTCGCTGCTGGATTGTGGGTGGCCTGAGGAAGGAAGGAAAACTGGGTTTAACGTCCCGTTGATATCGAGGTAACTGGAGACTGTGCACAAGCTCGGATTGTGTCAAGGATGGGAAAGGAAATCGGGCGTGTCCTGTCAAAGGAACCATTCCGGCATTTGCCTGGAGCGACTTAGGGAAATCACGGGAAACCTAAATTAGAATGGCCGGACGCGGGTTTGAGCCGTCGTCCTCCCGAATGCGAGTCCAGTGTGCTAACCATTGCGCCACCTCACTCGGTCATCTTGAAGACATTTGTGTCTATACTAAATAACGTTAGATGAGACAAAAATCCTGTACACATCTGCTACGTGATGCGATTATGTCATAAAGAGCGCAGTTAACATCACGATGTACAGTGTTAACATTAACAAGCACAATATCTATGCTTCGAATGGTGCACGAAATAGGCCACGCCATACTGAGGGATAGCAGAGAAATATGCTAGTTTGTTCACACCAATAGTGGCCGTGCGGTTCTAGGCGCTACAGTCTGGAACCGCGTGACCGCTACGGTCGCAGGTTCGAATCCTGCCTTGGGCATGGATGTATGTGACGTCCTTAGGTTAGTCAGGTTTAAGTAGTTCTAAGTTCTAGGGGACTGATGACCACAGCAGTTACGTCCCATAGTGCTCAGAGCCATTTGAACCATTTGTTCACATCAATAGAAGCGATGGCACTTCTAGCTTTCCTCCATCGCAGTTACCAATAAAATTTCTTACAGACTAGTAGGTTAATTCTTTGTGTTTCCCTTAGCGCTACGATGTCGTACTACACAGGGTGTTTCAGAAGTAATAGTAAACATTTTAGGGATTGGTACTACATACTAATTAGAATAAAACGTTCCATATAACATGGGTCCAGTTTTCATTGGTTACAGTGCTACAGCTCTTAGAATGCACCACAAATAGCCACAGAAGTTATAAAGCTATAGTAAATGATTAAAATAAAAGTTTATTTTCATAAATTCCTGTTCCGACTACAGTGCATTTTCCAGTTCTCTGGACAACAACACGTGCAGCTCTTACGAGGTCGTCTTCGCGTTGTTTTATGAGAGCAGCACTATTCAAAAACCGAATAATCTCTTGTGTTTGCTTTTTCTTTGTAGACTTTGCTTTGCAGGCAGTCCCTCAGGAAAAAATCTATACTGGATGCCGCAGCCTGGCTGCCGCAGCCAGCCTGACTAGTGTGTTGCCACCCTAAGGCCGATATTACACTATCAAATTTCTTTGTCAAAGATTTGATCAAAGATGTGATCCAATATTCCGTCCAACATATTTGACAAAGATCTTTGACGTAGCGCTAGAAGGGGTATTACACTGTCATCAAATTTTTCGTCAAAGTTCAAGATGGCTGACAACAACTTGTTATTAACCACAGCAGTTCTACGTACTCCAAATGCATTGTGTGCACATGCGGAAAAGAAGTGGGGGAAAAAATGGAACCATACATACGAGGTTGACAGTCTTAAAAGTCCTGGGATTACAACTTGATAATAAATTCTGTTGGGAGGAGCACACCACAGAACTGCAGAAAGGCCTTAACAATTCTGTATTTGCAATTCGAGTGTTAGCAGACATAGGCAACATAAAAGTGAAAAAGCTTGCATACTTTCATTCCATAATGTCATATGGGATAATATTTTGGGGTAAATCTTGAAGTCAAACAAAAGTTTTCAAGGTCCAAAAGCGTGTAATACGTATTATTTGTGGAGTAAATTCACGGACCTCCTGCAGAAACCTCTTCAAAGAACTGGTTATACTAACTACTGCCTCTCAGTATATTTACTTCTTCATGAAATTTGTCGTAAATAATATATCTCTTTTTCCAACAAACAACTCAGTTCATACATACAATACCAGGAACAAAAATGATCTGCATAAGGACTTAAAAGCACTTACTTTAGTTCAAAAACGGGTCCACTACTCAGGAACACTCATCTTCAATAATTTGCGAGGAAACATAAAAAATTAAGTTAGAAACAAAGATCAGTTTAAAAGGAGCCAACTCCTTCTGCTCCATTGACGAAATTTTTAATAGAAACAAATGATGTATTGTATTTATTCATACTATTAGTATTGTTATTTCAGCTTAAAAAAAATCGGCATTTTCCACATCCACGAGGATCTCCTCAGCATGGATCTATGGAACGAAAAACTAATCTAATCTGGGTGAAGCCGTGGGTTTTACGACGACACGATAAAAGCATTCAACAAAACTTGTTACGTGAGCTTACAGTGGAAGACGTCAAGTCGTACATCAGTTACTTAAGAATGGATGAGCATACATTTCTGTATGTGCTCAATGAAGTGTATCCTCATATCACAAAGCACAATATTCACTTAAGAACTGCTACATCTTCAGAAGACAGGCTCATTATAACACTCCAATTCCTTGCTACAGGAGAGGGTTATGTTAGGTTAGGTTAGGTTAGGTCAGGTTAGGTCTCCAATCTTCTTAATCTATTTTTGTATTCAGGGTGCCTCACATTGTAAAGCGCCTCATCAGCTTCAGACATCTCTATTAATTTTGTAGTTGTCGGCACACACCAATTGTATTTACCGGCAATGGTTATAAAAACACTACAGACGACAGAACGCTGCAGCGATGGTAGCGCTCCATGTGGTAACATGTCACAATGCAGTGAACAGAAGACAAGCGGTTTCTTTGATCAAATATACAGCGAGGCCCTAGATTTGATCAAATATTGGACGACATTTGACAAAGTCCCTATTACACTATCAAATATCTTTGACAAAGATATTGGACAAAGAAATTTGATAGTGTAATACCGGCCTAAGGGGGAAGCACAAGGGAGTGTGCTGGGGCGCAATAAGGCTAGAATAACAAACCCTCCGACAATATTTACTATTTGTCTTGAAAAGCAGTAAAATAATATCCTGCCGAGATCTCTGCATACAAAGATTCTGGAAAAACGATAATATTGTGCTTCACTACAGCTCACAAACGATAGGATTCGTGGAAAACATACATGGTCTACAGTATTTAGGTCATGTGGTAGAGAAAGGGGAAATAGACCAGTGCTCCAAATTTCACTTGCTTGACTATTATATTGGGTGTTTCAAAAGTCATGTGCCACAAAACAAATAGGGTGAATCAGAACTCCAGTAACCAACTTTCAGTGATGGTAGTATGGACCAAAACAAGAAAAAAAGGTCTCGCAAACATGGGCCGTAAAATCCATGCCGTAAGAACTATGAGTATTTCATCTTCGATGCTGCGAAACATTTCTATTGCAAGCTCTTTGCTTTCCATATTTTGAGAAGTGGTAGTATCGACCAAAACAAGAAAAAAAGTCAAATAAATATGGGCTCCAAACTGGATATCTTACGAGTCTTGAGCAATTGTTCATCTTCGCTACTGTGAACACACCTCATCTACTGAACAAGTGCTCATAGGTCTTAAGGTACATACTTCAGAGCCCTTGTTTACTGGATATTTTTTCTTGTTTTGGTCCATACTACGACGTCTCAAAATATGGAAAGCAAAGAGCATGTAGTTTCGAGGCGTTGGTGAAGCGGACTGAAGATCGCGCTACCCTTAAGGTCATCAGGCTGCATCGTCATCGAGGGATTCAATTTCTTTGCTGTCTTGTATCCTATACAATCAATTATGTTCTCCAGTCTTCGCAAGACTTCGCTCAGTACTCTTGTACTGTAGCTGGACATAGTAACTTCATATCAGAGAGGTTCAAACCATGTCTGAACGTATTCTAGACATTGAAGCGTACTGTGATAGATGACTGCGTAATGCAGGCATTGATGAAATATATTATGTCTTGTGACTAGGTCAGTCGGGTAGACCGTTCGCCGGGTGCAAGTCTTTCGATTTGATGCCACTTCGGTGCCTTGCACGTCGATGGGAATGAAATGATGATGATTAGGACAACACAACACCCAGTCCCTGAGCGGAGAAAATCTCCGACCCAGCCGGGAATCAAACCCGGGCTCTTAGGATTGACATTCTGTCGCGCTGACCACGCAGCTACCGGGAGCGGACTATTGATGAAGTGCCCCCACTGTGATAAGCAATGCTGTTTTCGTCATTTCATGCTCTCTGGACATGTTTATCTTCACAATCTTTTGCCAAGAGCTATCAACAACCATTTCTCGAACCCATTGACTGAACATGCGTTTGACTGTAAAGTTCAGTGTAACTAACGATGAAAAATATTGTGCGCATGGTTCAAATGGCTCTGAGGACTATGGGACATAACATGTGAGGCCATCAGTCCCCTAGAACTTAGAACTACTTAAATCTAACTAACATAAGGACATCACACACATCCATGCCCGAGGCAGAATTCGAAGCTGCGATCGTAGCGGTCGCGCAGTTCCAGACTGAAGCGCCTACAACCGCTCGGCCACAGCTGTCGGCTATTGTGCGCATATTTGTAATATATGTTGAAAAATATTAAATGCGAATTCACACTTTTTTTGCAATTGTGATAGCAACTTGTGCTAACTCCTTCGTAAGTAAAATTATCTACTATGTTCAAGAATTTGAAAAGAAACCAGCCTTCTGTTGTGATAATGGCTGCGATGTCATTGAAGTACATGTTCGGACCATACGTTTTTCAAGTTGATGTCAATGAAAAGTCATATTTAGACACGCCACAAACGTAGTTAATACCTCATTGACAAGACAAGAAAATCTTGGATCATGTGTGGTTACTGAAGGATGGAGCTCCAGCAGACTTTGCTAGTAAGGAGCGTGAGTTTCATGATTAATAATACTGATGCTACTTGATTGATCATCAGCAGCACCAGTCCCTTTAAAATAGGAGTCACGAAGGCCATACCCTATCACTCCAAACATGTCGTTACAGAGAATAATCAAGTCACTTATGGCTCATTGTCGGTTCGCGCCTAACGAAGCATTGCATAGAAGTGTTTAGCAAGTGTTCCGAGGCTCGTCAACACTATTCCCCACAAAATTGTTGAACAGAACTTTCATGTTAATATGGTTTGGTGTAGCGACGGAGTCCACTTTGATTTGGATGGGTTCATCAACAAGCAAAATTGGAGCGTTTGGGGGACGAAGAATGCTTACTTCGCGATCGAGAAGTCTCTTCACCCTCAACAGGTGACAGTGTGGTGTGCAATGTCCAGTCACGGAATAATCGGTGCGATATTACTTGATCGCACGGTACATGAAGGTTTTGGAAGATGATTTCGCCTCCATTATCCAAAGTGACCCCTATTTCGAGAAGATGTGGTTCATGCAAGACGGGGCTCGAGTCCATCGAAGCAGGAAAGATTCTGATTTACTGGAGGAGCACTTGGGTACCCAGAGGCCACTGGCATGGACATCGATTGGCCGCCATATTCTCCTGATCGGCTCCTTTTGGCTAAATGGTTCAAATGGCTCTGAGCACTATGGGACTCAACTGCTGTGGTCATAAGTCCCCTAGAACTTAGAACTACTTAAACCTAACTAACCTAAGGACAGCACACAACACCCAGCCATCACGAGGCAGAGAAAATCCCTGACCCCGCCGGGAATCGAACCCGGGAACCCGGGCGTGGGAAGCGAGAACGCTACCGCACGACCACGAGATGCGGGCTCGGCTCCTTTTCGTTGGGCTGTATTAAAGACAAGATGTACAGCATTAACCACAGAACTTTTGCTGACCTGTAAACAGCCATTCAATAGTTCATTGACATCATCGATGTTGCCACACTTCAGCGAGTCATGCAGAATTTCGCTACTCGTCAGTGCCACATCATCGCCAATGATGGCAGGCGTATCGAATATGTCATAACCTAAATCCGAAAATCTGTAGCGACGTTTCCATATTGAACAAACGTAGTTTGTAACTTCAAAAGAAATGCACACTATTTTTTTGAAATCCATCTTTTATTCTACATATTTGAAACTCTTGCAGTGTGTAGATACATCCTTTAGAAACAAGATTTTCATATCTCCACATAATTTCCATCCCTCTTAACTGTCTTACGCTATCTTGGAAACAGCGCCTGTATACCCGCACGGTAAAATTCTGGACCAACCTGCTGGAGCCACTGTTTGGCAGCGTGCACAAGGGAGTCATCATCTTCAAACCTTGTTCCACGAAGAGAGTCTTTCAGTTTCCCAAAGATATGATAGTCACATGGAGCCAGGTCAGGACTGTAAGGCGGGTGTTTCAGTGTTGTCCATCCGAGTTTTGTGATGGCTTCCACGATTCTTTGAGTGACATGTGGCCGTGCATTGTCGTGCAACAGCAAAACATCCTGCTTTTTCCGATGTGGTCGAACACGACTCAGTCGAGCTTGAAGTTTCTTCAGTGTCATCACATATGGATCAGAATTTATGGTGGTTCCACTTGGCATGATGTCCACAAGCAAGAGTCCTTCGGAATCGAAAAACATCGTAGCCATAACTTTTCCAGCAGAAGGTGTGGTTTTGAATTTTTTTTTCACGGGTGAATTTGCACGATGGCACTCCATTGATTGCCTCTTTGTCACTAGTGAAAAATGAGGGAGCCATGTTTCATCACCTGTCATAATTCTTCCAAGGAATTCATCTCCACCATTCTCGCACTGTTCCAAAAGTTCGCTGCATACCGTTTTTCTTGTTTCTTTGTGAGCCACTGTCAACATGCTGGGAACCCACCTGGCACAAACCATTTTTAACGGCAACACTTTCAGTATTCTGCAAACACTTCCTTCCCCTATCCCAACGTAGCGTGACAATTCGTTCACTGTGATGCGTCTGTCAGCAGTCACCAATTCGTTAAGTCTCTGCACATTGTCTGGAGTGTGTGCAGTACGAGTCCTGCCGCTACGAGGACCATCCTCAATGTTGCCGTGCCCGCTTTCATCACGTAACCTGCTTGCCCACCGACTAACTGTACTGCGAT
Source organism: Schistocerca americana (assembly GCF_021461395.2). Taxonomy (NCBI): domain Eukaryota; kingdom Metazoa; phylum Arthropoda; class Insecta; order Orthoptera; family Acrididae; genus Schistocerca; species Schistocerca americana. Next base: position 336,173,196 of record NC_060121.1, read on the forward strand.
CGACAGCAGCATCTCCATACACCTTTTTCAACCTCTTGTAGGTGTTTCCCACTGTCTCGTTTTCACAACACAGGAATTCTATGACAGCACGTTGCTTCTGACGAACGTAAATTTTTTTTTATTTCTTGAATTTCGATTCCCCCCCCGAAGGGGGCGGGCTGGCAGCATCTTAGTATGCCGCTCTTCAGCCTACAGACGTTGTTTTAAAAAGGTGAAGATAACATATAATAAAAAACAGGCGATAAAATCGGAGACAAAGTGGTAACATGGCAAAAAAACCGTGGAAATTAAAACATGCAACAAAGGGATGATGGTGCTAATAAAATACATATGAAGCAGACAGGTAAAATAATAGTCAGACAATTAAAAAACACGGAGACAGTCTGGTTTCTGTTCGCAAAAGACATAAAATTCACACCCATCGGCAGCATGGTTTCTGTTCGCAACACGGGAAAAGACGAAACAACACTGAACAGTGACTGGAACACTGTACTAAAATATGACATACCACAGCCGAGAGCAGGTGGGGGGAAACTGGACAGATGATGGGAAAATAAAAAAGGGGGGAAGGTGAGGAAAAGCGAAGGGGGAGGGGGGAAAGGATCCAATGGAGGATGAGGACCCATAAGAGGGGTTGGGGGTGCTGGGCAGACACGTCAAGGAGTGGGGAAGGCAGAGGATGGGCATACAAAAGGACTCGGGGGGGGGGGGGGGGGAGGAGAGAGAAGGGAGGTAGGGAGAGGTTAGGTGGGGAAAAAAGAGGATGGAAGGGGGGAAGAGGGAGCCCAGGGAAAGGACGAAGGAAAGGAGGGTGGGGGTGAGGATCAGAGTAATAGGAGGGATAAATGGAGGGAGAGAGGGCATCATCCGGGAGGGGGAGTTGATGGAAGCCACCTTGGGAAAGGAGATGTAAGGTGTAGAGATGGAGGGTAGGGGCGACACAACAGTGAAGGCATGGCAGGGGGCGGGGACAGGAGAGGAGAGGAGCAACCAGGTGGTGAGGGGGATCAAGGTGGCGGGAGATGTAGAGTATGCGGATATGTTCGAGGAATAGGAGCAGGTGGGGGAAAGGAATGAGGTCATAGAGGATCCGAGTGGAGGACGGGAGGTGTGTATGGAAGGCGAGGCAGGGTGCATGACGCTCAAGGATCTGGAGGGACTTATGGAATTTGGGGGGGGGGGGGGGCAGATATCCAGGCAGGACTGGCATAACAGAGGATGGGACTGATTAAGGATTTGTAAGTGTGGATGATGGTAGAGGGGTTCAACCCCCACGTCCGGCCAGAGAGGTGTCTGAGGAGTCGGAGGCGGTTGTGGGCTTCGAATTGGATGGAGCGGAGATGAGGGATGACGAACGTCAAGTGTAGCAGCCATCTTGAAGACATGCTGTGACGGCGCCACTCACGAGAATAGGTTGAACTAAGTTTGGAAGAAAAAGCGGGAAGAATGTATCTATACATTGTAAAACTTTCACACATGCAGAATGAAAACTGTATTTTTACAAAAATGGTGTGCATTTCTTTTTGAGTGACCCTCGTAGTTCAATATTCGTTACCCTGTATATAGACAGTGTCTTACCAATGGGCGACACTCGCCCCTGTGGCGCCCAGGTCGGCTTGAAATAGCAGCAGGAAGGCGGAGCTCTCACGTAATGAACCGAGAGCTTCGCCGGTAGCTTAGGGGGTGGCCGCGGTGGCTGCGGAGGCGGCCGAGGCAGAGGCGGCGGCGGCAGCGGGTGTTGCGGCCTACGCAAGAGCTGCCTCTGGCGCCTGCAGAACTCGTCGAGGAAGTCCTTGTCGAAGGTCATGCACGCAACGCCGCGCGCCACGAGCAGCGTGCCCAGGCCGGGGAAGGAGAGCGAGGCGTATCCGGCGGCGACGCGCCTGCGCAGCGCGGCCCGCAGCGCGGCCAGACACGCGGCCGCCCCCCGCAGCGCCAGCGCGCCGGCCCGCGACGCCGACGCCGCCGTCAGCAGCCGCGGCGCCGCCTCCGGCCCCCACTTCCTGCGCTCGCGCACGCCGAACTCGCGCACCAGCCGGCCGGACAGCGCGAACACGGGCGAGCTCTGCACCACTTTCCCTCCGTGCCGCCAGTTCGACACGGAGAACGTGCCCACGTTTATCAGCTGGCTGGCTTTGCCTTCCAGCAGCTTTTCCCGGATTTCTGCATTGACGGCGTTCCACAGTTTTGTGAAATTCTTTTGAGTGGACAGTTTTTCGTCGTTTCCCCAAAGTATCTTGCGCGCCTCTACGATGACGTCAATATCAGCACGATCCATTATTTTTAAATCTGCAACAGGAAGACTCGGGTAAGTCGTTACTTAATTAGTTACGTGTTTCATACAACATTTGAATCATTTTTTGCCACTGAAATGATGAGGAACGAGTCAGTTTACTAGATATGTATACATGATTACCTTTAACATTAATCAACATACGCCTCAATACTATTGGAGCTTTTTTATAACAGGCTGCTAGCTTTAAATAAAAATTCGTCTATGGAAAAGCAGTAGTTGTCCAGAAGAAATTATTTTAGGTTAGATTTAAAAGTTGCTTTGCTACCTGTCAGATATTTCCTGTTACTGGGAAAATGGCCAAAATTTTTTTTCATGTATATTGAATTCCTACAACACTAACACCATAAACAATGTGTATAAAGAACAGAGTTGTAAATATGAATGTCACTATTATTATCAAATTATGATGCACTATTTACGACAAATTTTATATATATCAAATATACTACACAAACTCTCGAAACTTCCTGGTAGACTAAAACTGTGTGCCGGACCGAGACTCGAACTCGGGACCTTTGCCTTTCGCGGGCAAGTGCAAGTTCTGCAAGGTTCCCAGGAGAGCTGTAAAGTTTGGAAAGTAGGAGACGAGATACTGGCAGAAGCAAAGCTGTGAGTACTGGGCGTGAGTCGTGCTTCGGTAGCTCAGTTGGTAGAGCACTTGTCCGCAAAAGGCAAAGGTCCCGAGTTCGAGTCTCGGTCCGGCACACAGTTTTAATCTGCCAGGAAGTTTCATATCAGCGCACACTCCGCTGCAGAGTGAAAATCTCATTCTATACAAACTCTCTCTTTCTCGATATATTGGAACAGAGATCAACATAAAAATCATTTCCGCCCTTTTTATTCCTCATGAAAACCACACACTGCAGGTAGTACCACCACACAGCGAGACCATCAGAGATGGTGGTCCACATTGCTGCACACACCGGTACTTCTAATACCCAGTAGCACGTCCTCTTGCATTGATGCATGCCTGTATCGTCGTGGCATACTATCCACAACTTCATCAAGGCACTGCTGGTCCAGATTCTCCCACTCCTCAACAGCGATTCGGCGTAGATCTCTCAGAGTGGTTGGTGGGTCACGTCGTCCATAAACAGCCCTTTTCAATCTATCCCAAGCATTGTCGATAGGATTCATGTCTGGAGAACAAGCTGACCACTCTAGTCGAGCGATGTCGTTATCCTGAAGGAATTCATTCACAAGATGAGCACGATGGGGGCGCGAATTGTCGTCCATGAAGACGAATGCCTCACCAATATGCTGCCTATATGGTTGCACTATCGGTCGGAGGATGGCGTTCAAGTATCGTACAGCCGTTACGACGCCTTTCATGACCACCAGCGACGTTCGTCGGCCCCACATAATGCCACCCCAAAACATCAGGGAACATCGCACTCGCTGGCAGTGTGTCTACGACGTTCAGCCTGACCGGGTTGCCTCCAAACACATGTCCGACGATTGTCTGGTTGAAAGCATATGCGACACTCATCGTTGAAGAGAACGTGATGCCAATCCTGAGCGGTCTATTCAGCATGTTGTTGGGCCCATCTGTACCGCACTGCACGGTTTCGTGGTTGCATGGATGGACCTCGCCATGGACGCCGGGAGTGAAGTTGCGCATCACGCAGCCTGATGAGCACAGTTTGAGTCGTAACACGACGTCCTGTGGCTGTACGAAAAGCATTATTCAACATGGTGGCGTTGCTGTCAGGGTTCCTCCGAGCCATAATGCGTACGTAGCGGTCATCCACTGCAGCAGTAGCCTTCGGGCGGCCTGAGCGAGGCACGTCATCGATAGTTTCTGTCTCGCTGTATTTCCTCCATGTCCGAACAACATCGCTTTGGTTAACGCCGAGACGCCTGGACACTTCCCTTGTTGAGACCCTTTCCTGGCACAAAGTAACAATTCTGACGCGAATCGAACCGTGGTATTGACCGTCTAGGCATGGTTGAACTACAGATAACACGAGCCATGTACCTCCTTCCTGGTGGAATGACTGGAATTGATCGGCTGTCGGACCCCCTCCGTGTAATAGGCGCTGCTCATGCGTGGTTGTTTACATCTTTGGGGAGTTTAGTGATATCTCTGAACAGTCAAAGGGATTGTGTGATACAATATCCACATTCAAAGTGTATCTCCAAGAATTCTAGGAACGGGAGTGATGCAAAACTCCTTTTCGATGTGTGTATATAAAATATTCTATACAAAGTCTCTCTCGAGGTCTGAGGCGCCTTTCAAGGCCCGCGCGGCTCCCCCCGTCGGAGCATTGGTGTGTGTGTCGTGCTTAGTGTAAGTTACTTTAAGTTAGATTAAGTAGTTCGCAAGCTTAGTGGTCCTATAAGACCTTACGACAATTATATACATATATACATAGAGAGAGAGAGAGTTTTTTTTAATTTTCTGCGAGACTTACTCAAGAAAGTCTTTGAAAGACGTGGCGAAAAGTTTGACTTGAACGATATATATGAACAAGCAGTTTTAGCAAATGGACGTATCACATTTGACTGGAACAAGACTTGGCCAAATGACAGAATCCATACATATTTTCCATAAAAACTAAATGACAAAAATCACCATTGGACAACTTAACGCCCACAAGAGCAGACTTGTGATGCAGGAGTTACGCAAGGAAGTGGAGGAGAGGAGACTGGATCTGATCTGTCTGCAAGAGCCGTACTCCCTAAATGGAAAATTAGTTTTTTTACAGCCGCGACATGGCAAGTTATAAGCAGAGGACAAGACCCAAGATCGGCAATAATTATCACTAACAAAATCCTAAGAGCCATAGTTCTGACACAATTCACAACCAGCCACTGCAACGTCGTGGAGCTGCAATCTCCATCCGGTAACATTATCCTTATCAATATGTACTTTCAGTATAGTGATGACATCGAAAGACACCTGGCACACCTCACCACAGTTATCACGGCGTTGCGGGGGCGAAAAATAATTATAACTGCCGACATAAATGCTAAATCCCCCCTATGGTACAGTGGCACAAGGGACCCAAACGGAGAGAAGGCAGAAGAGACCATCATGGCCTTGCAGCTAGTGGTGGTAAATAAGCCTGGAAACCCTCCGACATATGCGGCGGGAGGTGGCCAAGGCACAAACATTGATGTGACCTTGGCTACGCCTAACGCGGCGCACCTAATTCAGCAGTGGGAAGTGGTAGAGAACGCCACCACTAGTGACCACAATCTCATTACTTTCAGTGTGGGAGACAGGGAGAGCTGCTGGGCCATGGGGTGGGAGGTGCAATATAATTACAAAAGAGCCGACTGGGAGAAACTAGCTAGGGAGTGCGACATTCCTGCACTACCAGAAGGTGACGGACACCTGGACTATGACACAGACAACAGAGCTGAGGAACTGATGACAATAACTCGAGCGGTGAAGGCTGCTGTACCTACTAGGAGGAAGGCCATAGCGGCCTCTCCGTCACCATGGTCAGCTGAACTAGAGGAGATGCGCCGGTCTGTCAGAAGGCTCAGGAGGCACTACCAGCGCAGTGTCGTCTGGCTAGAAAGACAAAGACGGATGCAACTATACCGGGAACCGAAAGAAAACTTCCATAGACACCTACGTGAGGTAAGATCTGAAAGTTGGGAACACTTTGTTCTAAACCAACTTGCTTTAGACCCTTGGGGAGTTCCCTACAAGCTTGTCCGGGAAAAAATCCGCTCTCCGATGGAGCTCTCAACCGTCAGGCGTGGGGATGGGATGACGGAGTCTTGGCAGGAAACTGCTGAGGTCCTTCTCCAGTCCCTGCTGCCTGATGACACAGCGGATGGAGAAACAGACGAACAACAGCAGCTGCGGGAGAACTATAACAGCAATGAATATGGAAACGATACGGCAGTCTACCCTTTCTCTGACGAGGAGGTAGCTGCCCATATAAAATCCCTGAAGATAGGGAAAGCTCCCGGGCCAGATGGCATTGTGGCGGAGGTGGTGCAATTTCTGGCTCCCCAGATAGTCGCCCCTCTAACTCATCTTTATAACGAATGTCTTAGGCAACAAAAGTTCCCTCGAATTTGGAAGAGGGCAAATGTAGTGATTATCAAGAAAGGAGCTGACAAAGACCCAGCAGAAACAAAATCCTACCGCCCAATCTGCCTGCTTGATCTGCTTGGGAAGGTTCTGGAGAGACTGCTGGCTGACAGACTGGCTGCGCACCGAATGCTGTGCGGGATGAGCAGCAGACAATTCGGCTTCAGGCCTGGGCGTTCAGCATCTGATGCAATCGCCCTGGCGGCTGAGGTCTGTGGCTCTACCCCGTACAAGTACGTTATTGGCATCATGGTGGACATAAGTGGCGCCTTCGACAACCTGTGGTGGCCTTCGCTCTTCTCCTGTTTACGGGAGAAGGAGTGTCCAGGGCCGCTATATGGGTGTCTGAGGAGCTATTGTGAGGATCGGGAGGTCTGGCTATCATCCCCTAGCACAAGGGTAAGAAAAATAATCACTAAGGGATGTCCCCAGGTCTCCGTACTAGGTCCCCTGTTCTGGGACATCCACATGGAACCTCTATTAGACAAACTACAGCAAAGTGATGATGTGCTAGAGGTGATAGCCTACGCCGATGACCTCCTCCTACTGGTTGGCGGCCGAAGCCGAGAAGACATAGAGCCTAAAATAGAACGTGCAATAGGAACACTACAACTTTGGTGCCGGAAAACTAAGATGACAATTTCACCAACTAAGTCAACATACCTCCTTCTAAAGGGACAACTAGTCAGAAATCCAACAGTCAGGATAGAGGGCTCACCAGTTCTCAGGCGACGTGAGACTCGATACCTGGGCATCATCATTGATGAGAGGTGGTCATTTGGCAGACACATTGAAACCGTTACACAAAGAGCCTTACAAGTACTCAACAACCTCATCTCCATTGGACACAAACGTTTCCACCTCCCACCACATCTTATCAAACTATATCATAATAGCATACTCACCTCCATAGTGGGTTACGGTTCTGGAGTCTGGGCACACAGGCTCACGAGGGTGGTGCCCGCCATGACAGTGAGAAGAGTACAGAGAAACATGATTATGAGATCAATGGGGGCTTACAGGACCACACCGGGAGGAGCCCTATTAGTCATAATGGGACTCTGCCCTTTAGATATTAAAATTCGAGAGCAGGCCGCTTGGTACTGGGCAAAAAAGGGGAACTTGGATAAAATAGAAGAAATTCTAGGGAGTAGGGTTGAAAATAAAGTTGAGATCAGGTTAAGAGGGGATCAGCTGTGGCAACATTCATGGGAAAGCGAAGAAACAGGGCGCAGAACCTTTGACTTCTTACCAGATGTCAGGGAAAGAATGGGAATGACATATTTCGAACCAACTAGGGGACTGATTCACCTTCTCACTGGACATGGACCCTATCCGACATACTTATGTCGATTTGGGAAAAAGGCGACACCCGCGTGTGACTGTGGTGTTCCGGAGGGTACTCCTGACAATGTAGTCTACGAGTGCCCCCTTTTCAATGATGTGGCCTCTGTGTTACGAGACCAACTACCCCACAATGACACATTCAGACTCTTGAGACAACGCGACACCTTTCAGATTATCAACGAACTGGCTAACGCGGTATCACAGAAAGTCTTAAGGGACTACCTGCGAGAACCGAACTAGCACCTTACAAAGACCCTTTAAATACCGATGAAGTCTAGTACCCTATTCCCAAACCGCCTGAGCGCGGAAAGGCCGACTTCTTCAGTCTAGAATCCGCCGCGCTTCGGGATTAGGGGGAGTGGGGTGCATTTATACACCGATTTAGACAACGCACCCAATCTTGACCTTAGGATAAGTTTAGTTGTAGGACCTAGTTTATAGATTCTATTTATAGGAACCTGCAGCGACTAACACCATGGCCTGCCCAGTATCAGGGGCACGCTCATTGGGGTTAGCTCAATGAGCAAGGCCTTATAGTAGGTTTATATTTTCAGCTGACACATTTGTAACGCTGCAGGCTTTAGTGACTAGTCCATAGTTGGTTAGGTTACCACTTAGTAACTAGTTACTAACTAGTTACTAAATCATACGTAGAATAGCTGCAATAAAATGAATAAATGTAGATGTATTACGGCCCACTAATCACATAAGGTAGTGGGCTACATTGTATGATTAATAAGCTTTTGAAAATAAAGATTTTTTTTTAGGAAAAAAAAATATGTTATGACTATGACTAGTTTGTTTCCGATACAAGCAATGACACGAAGAGCAAAAGTGGCTCAACTTAACTGTTTGAGGAGCTCAGTAACACGCTTCACCGTTCAAGCTGTAATAAATACATCCTGCTCACTAACTCCTATTCATGTGCTGCATCATTTGTTAGTATAACTCTGTTTGTTGTACAGAAGTGAATATAGTACTTTTTTTCAAAAGTTACGGAGAGTCTATTTCCAGAGAACCCAGTAATAAGTTTTTGAAACACTGCAACAACGATATCTTCTCTTGCTTTCTCTCTGAAAATACTACCAATTATGTTTGATGAATGTTAATCGGAAGGCCATTCACATGTATGAGGAGCAGGAGTAGGCCGAAACTACATCTCCATCTGCGCCTATACTCAGCAAGCCACTTTAAGGCGTATGGCGCATAGGATTTCGTGTATCACTGAATCGTATTCGCATGCCCTAAATACTTGTGAGTCGCCTCTTAGTCGACGGTATTTTTCAACATAATCTTACTTTCTTTCGAAGCGATTCCACATTATGGAAGCATTGGTTGGATCCGCAGCTTTGTTATTCAAGTTGTAAAGGAAAGGAATGCAGCAAACAGCTACACATTGTTCTTCTTCCTAGCTTTATTTGCAGAAACTTTACTACAATTCTTAATGCTGTCACTCTTTGAAGTCTGTGACGTCCACGCCCCCATATTTATAAATCTCGACTGTTGTCAGTCAAGGAGTGGGCGTTACAAATTTTTGAACTGCACACTCCATTTTTATCGGTACATTTCCCAATCATATTTCATTTGTTGCAGTTTTTTCTTTCATTTTTTGCGCACAGTATGGCTATACTTTAGTTGGCGTTACGTATTTGTTGCAGTTTCTCAAACATGGAGGTATGCGGCCTGTCACATACTGTGATGGGTGTCAGCACTAATAATGAAAATAATCTTTCTGAAACCGGTCTGCAAATAAAGACAGAGAGAAAAAAATATATCTGTTTGGTGAGTTCTTTTCCTCTACAAAATGAATCTTCCTTTCTTTTTACAAAAGTCGTAGTTTACAAAAAACCCTCGTTTGAGAGATATTTGAGTATTGTTCCTAAGTCTGGGACCCTTACTTGCTCTGATCGATAGAGGAAGTAGAGAAGATAAAAAGTAGAGCAGCATGTTTCTTCACAGGGTCGCTTAGTAAACGTCAAAGCGTCTCGGAGTTGTTATTAAAACTCAGCGGCAGACACTACAATAACAAATATGAAACTTCCTGGCAGATTAAAACTGTGTGCCGGACCGAGACTCGAACTCGGGAACTTTGCCATTCGCGGGCAAGTGCTCTACCAGCTGAGCTACCCAAGCACGACTCACGCCCCGTCCCCACACCTTTACTTCTGCCAGTACCTCGTCTCCTACCTTCCAAACTTTACAGAAGCTCTCCTGCGAACCTTGCAGAACTAGCACTCCTGAAAGAAAGGATATTGCGGAGACATGGCTTAGCCACAGCCTGGGGGATGTTTCTAGAATGAAATGTTCACTCTACAGCGGCGTGTGCGGTGATATGAAACTTCCTGGAAGATTAAAACTGTGTGCCGGACCGAGACTCGAACTCGGGACCTTTGCCTTTCGCGGGCAAGTGCTTTACCATTTGAGCTACCCAGGCACAACTCACGCCCCGTCCTCACAGCCTTACTTCTGTCAGTACCTCGTCTCCTACCTTCCAAACTTCACAGAAGCTCTTCTGCGAACCTCTCTTGTAAAGTTTGGAAGGTAGGAGACGAGGTACTGGCAGAAGTAAAACTGTGGGGACGGGGCGTGAGTCGTGCTTGGGTAGCTCAGTTGGAGCCGGCACGGTAGCTCAGCGTGTTCGGTCAGAGAGTTAGCTGCCCTCTGTAATAAAAAAAACTGAGTTAATCGACCAACAACGAACTTAAACGGATATCTTACAACGTCCGCCCCGAGCAGATGCGCAGATGCAACGAACCCAAGCGAACAAAATGAGATTTAAAAAAAAAAGTTGGTAGAGCACTTGCCTGCGGAAGGCAAAGGTCCCGAGTTAGAGTCTCGATCCGGCACACAGTTTTAATCTGCCAGGAAGTTTCATATCAGCGCTCCGCTGCAAAGTAAAAATCCCATTCTGACTACAATAACATTTTGTTTATATGTGGGTCCACAGACTGCAAAAACTTTGCGAAATAAAACATTGTCCGTAGTCGACTGTACGATTATACCCCTTTCTCGTTGTGAGATTGGCCAGTTTCGACACTATGTCTTTTTCAATCAGTTATACACAAACATTATGCAATATGTAGCACATGATGTGGCATGCAATGGAAAAGTAATTCCAGATGTGGCAGAATAGGTGAATTAATCTCCTATATTACAATATAAAATCGACAAAAAATCAAAGAACTTAGAACTACTTAAACCTAACCAACCTAAGGACATCACACACATCCATGCCCGAGGCAGGATTCGAACCTGCGACCGTAGCAGTCCCGCGGTTCCGGACTGCAGCGCCTAGAAACGCACGGCCACCGCGGCCGGCTAAAATCGAAAACATCATGCTACAACCCGTTACCTACGTCATAACATGCATGAACCTCAACCAAGAGAAGTGTCATACATCACAGAGTAATTTGCTGTTAAAATTCTGTGAAGGTGCACTCCTAGAAGAGTCAGCCAGCACACTGCAGTTCTTCACCCATCACTGTAAGTCATCCTTGCGCACATAACTGCTCTTCAAACGCTTAGACGAGAGTTGCTACGGAAACGAAATTGCGAATCACGAACCATAACTACAAACACTGGAGAAATATTACTATTTTTCGTAATATCCATTTATACAGTGTGACCCAATTATACTGACCACCCCAAATAACATTTTGTCCAGAAACAAAATAAAAAATGTTGCAAGCAAAAGTTGTTTAGCTACCAGAGTGACATCAGCCAGCATGACTGTCTTTCTCGTAACTTTGTTCGTTACGAAAACATGAACAGCACTACGTCTTTTTTAAACAGGTCTTTTATTTTATGTTCGATAATCGAATTCTCCTCCTCAATAAATATTCATGAATGTACTATATGTTCAGGTAAACAAAACAGTCAACTTAATAAGAAACGGAAACGGGTATCTTTAATACCATTCTGTTTTACTGTAATACATTGAGGACACAAAAACTAATAGAACATTAAGATGCGCTCAAAGTTGTGTTCATGGATAGTGGTACACAGGTCCTCGAGTCGGATGAAAGAATTCATTGTTGCTTGCAGAACTGCCTGCTGAAGAAAATTATGAGGGGCGTTCAATAAGGATTGCAACACTTTCTTTCTCGGCCATTTTCGGCTGAAAAAAATGCAGAATTTATTGTGGGACATCATGGAATATTCCCGCTACAGCCCCTACAGTTTCATGAAGTTTCGACAGGTGGCGCCGCTATACGTAGCCTTCAAAATGGCTTCTGTAACGGATGTGCTTTCCAAGGAGAAAGTTGTCACTGAGCTTGATTTGTCGGAAAATCAGAACATCGTCGATATTCATAGGCGCTTGCAGAATGTCTACGGCGACCAGTCAGTGGACAAAAGCAGGATGAATCATTTTTCCATGTGTCTGTCATCCTCGCCAGAAGATCGTGCAAACCTGTCCGATCATCCGTGCACACAGCTGTGACTCCTGTAATGTTGGAACGCGCGGGCGCATTCATTCGAGGTAATCGACGGATCACAATCTAACATCTCGATGTTCAACTAGACGTATCTGTCGATAGTGCTGACATATTCGTCCACCAATTGGAGTGCTAAAACGTGTGTACTGGGTTCCACGTCGCCTAATAAAAGACCATAAAGAGCAATGAAGACTTCAATCTGTTTGGTCCAATGAAGGATGTACTCCGCGGTATGCAGTACGTGGATGATGGAAAGAGCAAGACCCTGGCTCCGACATCGACCGATAGAGTTGTACCATGTGGCTATACCGGGCCTCCAAGTAAGGGGCGTAAGGGGCTCACACTGAACGGAGATTATGTTGAAAACAAGGTTTTGCAGCCAAAAAAGTGGGTAATGTTATGCTGTATTGGAATCCCGAATAAAACCAGCCTGCTTTCAGAAAAAAAAAAATTGTTGCGTTGCATAACAAACGCCCCCCGTACAAGCAAGCACGGTAGGTCCCTCTTTGTTATCTGGAGTTGCTGGAATACCGCAACGTCTGTTATGTATCCCCAAAGAAAAAAGAAGTCCAGAGGAGTTAACTCAGGAGGCAAAGCAAGCTAATCCACTGTTCCTCCCACGCCAAATCACCTGGCAGGAGACCTTTACTTTAGAACACGACGTGCGTGCAGTGCGTTATGTGCTGGACATCCAACTTGTTGGTACCACATAAGAGCTCTAGTTCTTATCGGTACTTCATCCTGAAGACGAGGAAGAATTCGTGTGGGAAGGTTGGCATATGCCCTGCCTTTTAGGTTACCCTTGATGAAATAAGGGCCAATAATTTTAGACCCAAGCATCCCCACATCAGACATTAACTCTCCATTGAAGCTGATGTTCAGCCTGTCTTAGCAATCTTCCGTTTTCACTGGGTCAGTCTGTATGTTCTTTGTATTTACCTATCCTTTATTTGAGAAGGAACATCCTCTGTGGAAAGAAGATCGTAGAAGAAGTTCTGTTCACCGAGAATTTGCTGTTGTACAACAGACAGAACTATACACAATTCGGAAAATTATTCTCATGCGAATTTTAGAATCCTTGTTGTAATTGGATACAACAGGAATGGAAATGTTGACGTGTTACAATACGATGTTAGAAACAGAAAAGCCAATCTCCTGTTCAGATTGTCCTGTGCTCACGTTGCCTTCATTGTAACAGAAGCAAGAATAATAACTTTGCCAGCTTCGTCCGTGTGAGTTCTATGACGATTGTGTTGCCTTGGTTGGAAACCCCGTTTCCTGAAGCGTCAGAACAAGATGAGAAAACATCCGCCGTAAAGTTGGGTATTTGTCAGGATATCGCTCTCTGTAGGAGTTCGCTGTCTGAATAGCACTACGCCGTTCTTCAACCAAAGTAAGGGAGAAGTAATGATGATCCAGTTTTTACTCAAGAACTTCCGTTACTGTAGTACAGTACTATACTGCATGCACTTCTACTGTAATTACGAAAATCTCATTGCGATTACTGTTCTGATAACTTAACATTCTCCATAAATGAGTTTCATTTCTATCTTCTCTTCGCTGGTGCACATTATACGCACAATAAACCTTACAACTGAAGTCGGTTGACTGAATGACCACTGTGTATTAAGAGGGCCAGTAATGTTAGCCAGAATACCTGCATTGTGTGCACGTACAGAACAGTCAAAGTCAATTTTGTGTTACATTTTTAATAACGTCATGTTTCCATGAACAATACTACGTGATACGTTTTCGAACCGTCTTGAAGAGAGGAAGCGAATGTTATTTAGAAAATAACACAATTAAGGTATTCGGGCTAACATAACTTTCCCCCTTTTATGGGGCAGACAGCAAACAAATGGAAACACAAGGAAAATACGCAGTGGTTATTCAGTCAATCGACTTCAGTTGTAAGGTTTATTGTACGTACAATGTGCAGCAGCGAAGAGAAGATAGAAATGAAACTCATTTATGAAGAATGTTAAGTTACCAGAACAGTAATCGCAAATGCGAAATGCCAAATGCTGTTCATATCTTCTTAACGAACAAAGTTACAAGAAAGACTGTCAGGACTAATTATGGTGCCTGATTCTATCTGCCAGCTTCGACCAATGAAATCATACCCGTAGGCCGCTATCACGCACTAGTTTATCGGCTGACCGACCGACCGACCGACCAATTTCGTGCCGACCGACTCCACTCATAAGGAGAGGGCACGACGCTGGGATCACGGATTAACTTCAAACTTTGTACACCTTTAGTAGGCCATTAAAATAACGTATTGTGCAAGTAGTAACGTGCACTACGCTGGCAATTCCGAGAAAAAAGCACGAGAATTTCTACGCGTCTTTTATTTGACTGATGTTATCTGTGCGTAGGTGCTAGAGGTTAGAATTTATGGTTGTCAAGTGGTTAGCGTTCGAACTTCCTTATATGAACGTGTATGAGGCAGCGTTTCGACTCCCGCTCAAACCTTCTTTTTTTGTAGCACAAGTGTAAATTTCTGTGTTATTAAAAAAAATTGCACCTACACTGTTCGTTCTTGCTACGTTAGCAACGTCTCACCGCTACGCAGTTTAACTGCCAAATGGGGGTCTGTCTCTACGTGTGTAGCTCGTACCGTCGAGTAGTTCCGGGTGTCTTACCAGATTGCATGTATAAGCGATTTTGCAAATCACAATACACAATTTTCAGGAAAACTCTATGCGTTTCTTCTCTCACTTGTCGATGGTTATAAATATGTTTATTCTAATAATTAAATTTAACTGAAAATAGTAGGTAGTCACATAACAAGAAATTCACTAAAATTTCATGTAAATACACGCGGTTTTTTAATTACGAGGGTTTTTGAAAAGTTCTCGGAACGGAATAGGAAAAAGTACTTACATCACTGAGACTTTTTTACTTTTCAATGTAGTCTCCTCCTAGATTAATGCACTTGGTGCAACGACGTTCCAGTGCTTTGATCCCATCTCGAAAAATAGTTTCCTCCAGGCCTGCAAAATAGTTGTCAACTCCGGCTAGCAATTCTTCGTTTGAAGTGAATCTTCGTCCACCTAGAAAAATTTTCTGTTTTGGGAAGAGATGGAAGTCTGACGGAGCCATATCAGATGAATAAGGTGTGCGTGGCAACAATTCATACCTTAGTTCGTGTAATTTTGCCATGGTGACGGCACATGTTTTTGTTCCTGCATCAAGAGTCGCGGCATCCATCTTGCAGATTTTTTTTAAATTTCTAATTCTTCAGTTAAAATGATATGTACCCCGACGACATCTGGCAAGCGTGAGCAATTTGACGCACTTTCAATCGGCGATCCTCAATGACCATTTTGTGCACTTTTGCAATGATTTCTGGAGTCGTGACACATCTTGGCCAACCACTGCGCGGATCATCGTCTAAACTCTGCCGAGCAAATTTAAATTCATTTGTCTGCTTGGCAGCAGTTGAATATGAAGGAGCAGAGTCCCCCAGTGTATTCTGGTTCAAATGGCTCTGAGCCCTATGGGACTCAACATCTCGGGTCATCAGTCCCCTAGACTTAGAACTACTTAAACTTAACTAACCTAAGGACATCACACACATCCATGCCCGAGGCAGGATTCGAACCTGCGACCGTAGCAGCAGCGCGGTTCCGGAGTGAAGCGCTAGAACCGCTCGGCCACGGGGGCCGGCTGTGTATTCTCGAAATCGGCATGAATGTCCTTTGGTTTCAAACCTTTCTTTACGAAGTACTTAATCACTGCTCGAATCTCGATTTTTTCCACCTTCGCATATCACTACGCGGAAACAACAGGCAACGTAACCGCCACAGCTCTCTTCCAAGAGCACTACCGTGACGCGTGTTTACAGGCAACAGCCCAATTAATATCACGTGAACAACTCACGCAAGTGCTGACCTCTCATGCTAATTCCGAGAACTTTTCAAACCACCCTCGTTTCAAATGGCATATAAATTAAATAATATGACCAGTGATGAAAAAAATATGGATTAAAAGTAAGCTTGATTGGGAGTCGAACCGTCGCCTTGTAAATGTTCGCCTTCCGAAGCTCGAACGCTAAACAATTTTGTTTTTCACTTTTTTTATTATTCCACAGAAACAGAAACAAAAATGGCAAAATTACAATGAAATGACATAAATATGGTGACGGCTAATTGCATTCATAACTTACAGCTTTGATTTCATAGAATGATGAATGATTTTCCTGACAACCATGAACTCTTTAACACCTAGCACCTACGCACATATACATCACTTACATAATAGACGCGTAAAAATTCTCTTGCGATTTTCTCGGAATTGCCAGAGCACTGCACTTTACTACTTGCACATTGTATTGTTTTAATGGCCTGCTAAAGGAGTACAAAGTTTGAAGCAAATCTATGATCCCATTGTCGTGGCCTCCCCTGGTCAGTGATTACTGAGCCGACCAGTTGTGGTTTGTATATCTCAAGTCCACTGAGTTCATATTCTGCGAGATCCCGCTTTGTTTTACACAGAAACAAAAATGGGGCTTTGCCTTAGCTGTTGTACAGGTAACAAGGCCAAAAAAAAACGAGAGAAAGCTGTGGGTAAAGAAGTGGATAAAGCAGCTGGGAGCCTAAGATTCTCGTAATTTTCTAAGAAGGGATGAATCATGCATTTCGGAGCTCCTGAAGATCATCTAACCATTCTTAAAGAAAAAGAATACATTGATAAGAAAGGCTGTAAACTGCGAGGAGGCACTGATAGCTACACTACGATTTCTAGCCACTGGCAGAAGTTAACACGACCTCAAAAACAGCGCTATTGTATTCTTACGATTACTATCTAAAATGAATTCTGGAACCTGTAACGTGATTTATAGTTGACTGACGGAAGACATCAGGGTAAAGAAAAATAAATAAAAGTCGTCCATGTACACGTTATTAATTTATTTATTTATGTTTCTTAAAATATTACCTGTAAGCTTAAGAAACTCATTTCAAATTCGTAGAATTGCTGCTGGTGCACATCGTCTAGTAAGTATAACGAAAGTTACATAAGAAATGAAGCATTTAGAAACTGTTACACTTCACGGACTTATTTTTAACACTTACAACAATTAAGCAAGAATGTATTATGAAATATCGCCAGTTGAATATCAATATTTCGGTTTCTAGATTTCATTTCCGATAAGTATCGGAAATAAAGTCTAAAAACAGAAATGCAGAAGTTCACATCGTTACAGGCCTTCAATATAATCTCCATTTTTAGTTAAGACAGCTTCCCAGAGATTTGGGAACTTCACTGTTTCGGATAGATCGCCTTCATTGTTCAGCTGTCTGATAAATCCAGTGACCTCGCTGGAAGCTTCTTGAATTGTACCAAACGTTTCCCCGGGGCTGCTCCTTCAATCTGAGAAACAAGAAAGCCTCGTTGGCTCATATTAGGACTATGGTCGATTGGGAAATACTTCATTTGCCGAGCGTTTCTCTCACTGGTAGGGCAATACGCGTTCTCGAATTATCGTGCAAAATTGTGGCACCAGCTGCAAATCATGTCTGGTCTTCTCTGACGAATTCTCTGGCGCTAAGCAGAAACAGCTTGTAGTAAGCGTCTGTTACAGATGTCCACTGGGGCACTCTATTTATAACTATGAATCCATTCATATCAAGTGAAAAGAGCCTCAGCATCATGTTCACCATCGATTGTCCGCGGTGGAATTTTTTTTTCGGTTGTGGTTAGTCGGGACTTTTCCATTCTGACGACTGAGACTTCAGTTCTGGCTCAAAATCACGTATCCAGGTTTCAAGAGCAACAATCCATTTCAGAAAGTATTCTTCTTCTGTTCGATAATGTTGAAGCAATCCTTCTGCAATTCTTTTGCCACCTGCCTTCTACTCTACAGCCAGATTATCCGGAAACCATTAGACAGCAACTTTCCTCATCTTTAACTTCTCACTTATGATTCTGCAAAGTGAAGTGACAGCCTCATATGCTTCGATCCTCTCTCAAAATGTCATTAACAATAATCTGAGAGATGTACTCTACTATAGTTGAGGCCTTTCACGTCTTGGGTGGTGTTCAGTGCTTACCTTGCCTTCACGGAACTGAGTGTGCTACGGTCCGCTACATTATTCCCACACACTTCTCTCAAAGCATTGTAAATTTCCGGTGTGTTCTCTGCACGTAGGGATTCGATTTTACTATAGGAATGCTGGTCACTACGTGTAATCCGGCCTGGATCGGTTTCAGCTTCCAATTTAAAACAGAATTACTCACGATACGGCGACGGGAAAATGCAAACACTCAAACGACTCTCACGCCTAAAGTCTCGCTCACAGCTGCCATGAATTTTATCTTGATACACCACTTAACGATCACGCATGAACAATGTGCAGGACTTTTGAAATGAATCTCGTGCATTAGAACAGCATTTAATCACGTGTTTACTGACAACAGAGGGACTATAGTCAAACAGCTATACACGTTCAATTTGTATGTTGGTCGGTCAGTCGGTTAGTGCGTGTGTAGGGCCCTTAAGACAACGACGCTGCACAGCGGCAATATTTGACCACTGTTATTCGTAAACAAACAAATGTAGCACAAGAAATAGAGATGATACACATACCATGATCTCTATGCAACCTGGAGGTAGAAGTCTGGTCTCTGGGTAGAGAACTGCAGCGTGTCTGCAGATCTATGTGCTTTGCATCGTCCGCCATGTTGTAGTTTGGCAAACAAATTTCCATCGGACTGTACGTGACAAAAAATTGCAGACTGATTTCTTGTTCTGAGCTTTATATCAATATGTGATGTAATAGGCTGATTTGGGAGTGGGATCAAAAAGTATTTTCTTTTCGTGTTCTAGTGACATTTTCCAGCAGCCATATTGTATTTTGGCAAGAAACGGTATATGAGTATCCATGGCTGGCACGATCAGATAGTTGAAGTTCAACATCCAGGTAGTATAGAGATCACTGTACACATACGTACGATAAGTTTCAGTCAGAGTTCACGCGATTAATTACTTAGCCACGAACTATGTCGCAAGGAAACTGGGGTAACGGAAAAAGAACATCAAAAAGGGAAGTTACACGCCTGAAATAAATTAGCATCGCTGTTTACAAGAGTAAATAAATGAACTACAGACGACATTTGAAATCCGTTACAGTATCATGTATTGTGAACCACTAGTTTTATAGAATAGCGATAATTCTTGACAATAAATATTGAATGTAATGGGATAACCACGTGGAAGTGGGAGTTTTGAGGTGGGACAAATTGAAATGTAACACAACACTCGGGAAATAAAGTAGCGTATAGGAAAGGTGAGAGTATCAGGAAATAAGGACATAGTGACACAGACATCATAAAAAGACACTAAAGAAGCCACGAAAATTCGCAAAAAATAACAAATATTGGAATTGGTGTAACTGTGCTCTTAGGTTCCTGCATAACAACATTCTCGAAAATCGTGACATATTCGAAGAAATCAATGAAATTTGTTTGACAAACAGTGCTGTAAATACGATTACTTATTTCGTAGTTCATTACTTGCAACGTTTTTGTAGAGTGGATGAGTAGCAGCTTGTTATTTTGTGTTGCTATCTGAACTAATGCGAAGAATAATAAATCCTGGAATGGGTAACTAGGATTGACCTAATTACGTGCAGTTACGGTATCGGTGTTTCCTGCGTGACTTGTTAATGTTGGCGACGGCGTGATGAATCATGAGAAATGAAGACGGCTAATCAGGAATGAGGTGGAGAATGCCAATAAGAATTATGTTTGTGAGGTCGTTCGAAGACCGGGGTGCCAAAGCAAGGTTGACACGTCGCACCGAAACCACAGAAGACTATTTTGTTAGTCGATGCATGCCGCACCGACGAATGAGCAACGTTGGCGTAGCCACGCCCTCTGGAGCTTCGCTACGGGCAGTTGTTTTACATAAATGGCTTCTTAAAATCAAGTGTTCTGTTTTTCGATTTAGTCAGTACAATGGCTGTTTCTCTTCACTATAATATAGGAGGTGCATAACTCCTCGGTCAGTGCAATATTGCTAATTTTCATTCGCTGCAAAAAAAATTCACCCCTTCAAGATTACCCGACGTTATTAAAAGAAATTAGGAATCTAATACCCCCAAGCAAATTTCAAAGTAGGTAGAGCGTCTTCATGGGAGCGAATATAGACTGTGGAAGAGGAAAATCGGTTTGTATACTTGAATTTCCAGAGTCGATAGTGGAGCATTTTCATTATCAGAAGCGGTATTAGGAAATCGGATTATGAAAACCCGGTTTGGGAGCCCATTGTGAATGTAGTGACTCCTGAATGGAGTGCATAAATTAAACTGGAATATAGGAGAAAATCATTACACTTCCAGTCCAGCTGTCACAATTTTCTACGAGCTTTTGCTACTCACTTTCGAACTTAAGTTATACAACAAATCAACGATCGAGGAAGCAACAATGTAGGCTTACACTTCGAAAACGAACCACAACAGTTGCGTTAACGGCCACAAGTGTTGTCAGCGAGGACAGCGTAACTGTCATCATCACCTGAAGCAGAAGAGCGAAACGACAACGATGAGCAAAATTGAAGGAGCGACTATGTGCATTTTAATCGATTTTTGGGTAATTTTCAAAAATGATTGTCTATCGAAGTCGTGGGGTCCAAACGATACATATCGAGCGCGCGATCTTAAATCGATCATGCGACTCTGGTGGCGGGCGTTATGAGTATGTTTACGGTGGTCACTACAGCAACGACAAAAGAAGAGCGTTACAAAAATACTTGTAATTACACAGGAGACGACTTACCTTACTCGTCGTCGGTGTTGTCGTCACGTGAAAATCCATTACGCTGGTCTGTATGGACAATTTGGAAGATTCGAATCATGTATTATTCCTGATACTAGTTCGTTTTCCACATTGTCCGCAATGAAACTGTAACGGTATTTCAGCATCGAAACTGTGGCGGCAGCACCGTCCAACGCACGAAGGGCTGAGGTACCCGCTTCAAAACTGTTCTTTCGAAGTTTTGTACACTTCGCACCACCACAGTTTACACAGTCCCTCCTTTCCTCGTCCGGTAGTATTCCATATTTTCGACAACAATTCGAACAGTTTTCTACGCTGGATAAGTATGGGATTAGATTTTTCCATGTGAGAGAATCCGCCAAAGAAACGTCAAGAACACCAGACATCCCACTCACTACCAACATAAATCGTCTGGGTTTCCCTACCAACTCACAAATAATTCGCGGAGGTATGTAATTTAGAGCAACTAAGGGAACGACGGAAAACAGATTAAAAATGACGACCAGAAATATTTAATAACGCCCGCCACCAGAGTCGCGTGATCGATTTACGATCGCACGTTCGATATGAATCGTTTGGACCCCGCGACGTCGATAGGCAATCATTCTTCGAAATTACCGATTTTTGTTTAAAAAAATTGACTATTGACAACTAGCAATCATTCACACTCTAATTCTTTTTCAGATGTAGAGGTTATCCTTGGACACGGCCCTACCGCAGTGACCATGTATTAATGGTAACACTTAAGGCTAGAGCTAATACGAGCCTGATCATGCTCGTCGTTATGTCGAGATTCAAAGATGTCCTCGACATCCTTTGTTTCAATTCTAACTGTCAGACCCGACATAACATATGGATCAGTTGCATGGACTGTCTCAACCACACAAACTGCCAGGCGTTATGCGGGCTTAACGACTGCGACTGGGATTCTAATGATTCCCATCAGTTGCAAGACATACACCATGGTACGCACTACTAAAAAACAGATTCGCGCAGAATGAATGACAGAAAACGAAACAAATATATCTCCAAAAATAAACAAATAGAATGTGCACAAATTGCAGATACGTCCTAAAATAGAAATATACGCACTGAAACAGCTGTCCATCTCCAAAGAGGCGAGGCAAATAAATAACTAAATAGTAAGTAGACATCAAGGAGCTTTACATGCAACTCGAAGTACATCCGACCAGAAAGAGATGGCAACTGTCCCATGGAAATTCGCTATCACAAAACAAATCGAATAGTCCCCCAATTACTTAAAACACAAATGATGAAAACCGACTGGTTGTAACTTTATTCGTCTTGAGCTATCTCCCTAGACCAGTGCATCAGTCTTAATTTCGGAAAGCCCGAAAAAAACGAACGCAAATACGTATCGTAAGTAACTGAGATCAGAAATTGTACAAACAAGTTAGGAACTTCACGCTTACCTGATCATTTTATCAAACCGCTCGCTCCGTGACTGCAGATGTTCGTTTCCTAGGAATGACTAGTCTCGAATCTCACAATGACTCATTGTCATCGGCTCGCTTTCTTAACGTTAAGAATTTCGCTCAGGCGCAAAAACATAAGATTTTAAAAGGATCCATAATTCTGCATCTAGATGCTCAGAGAGCAGATATAAAAACTCGAAGAGACATGCTTCTCTCGCAAAAGAAAACGCAACCTTAATTTCGTTAGTAGCGAAAGTGTCATTCATGCGTGTTAGGACTGAGTGGAGTAAGTAGTATCAAGGTGAAGACTATAAATATACCTTCGTTCGTTGAAAATCGTTACCGGTGCATAAAAATTATACATGTACGAGGTCCGAAGCTTCAAGGAGGAGACTGTGCTCATTCATTGGCGCCCTTAGACAGGGGGGCAAAATTCTAAAACTACTTATTCAGTGGGTACAAGGACATGTCATGCCGCAACAACAACCTTTGTCAAGAAATACACATATTGTATTTTATCTGACGCGGTTGATAGTCAGCCGCTCTATACCTTTTTGGAAGATAAATTACTGTGGCACACATTAAATAGCATATTTTCAAGTTGATATTTTTCTAACATTTACATGAATGCGGGTGGCACCTTTGTGATTTAACGATTTAAAATGACATCTTCATGTGATTAAATCTAGCGTGTCCAGGAAATTGGTAAATGAAGCTACAAATATACTCCAAATGTATTTTCATTCATACAGGATGATTCACGAAGATACGCAAATATTTTAATACGTTATTCTGCAAGTAAAACTACAGAGAAAAGTTCATATAAACATCGGTCTGCAAATATTTAGTTACGGAATTACGGCTAATAAAAGATTTTGCCTTAAATTTAGCAACTTCGCTACTATGAAGCCATCGCAAAACTGTACGAGGTTAAAGTAAGGCACGGTTTACATTTATTTTGTTATTATTGATCTGCTGAATCTAATAAGACATGTCCCAGGCGTGTATCAGCAATAGTTTTCCAGAACATCCAGAGAAGCGAAGAAGTTATTTGGTAAAATTTTTTAATTTATCAACACCTTGGTCCAATTTGTTTTTTTAAATTCTAGACAACTGCACAAAGTTTTCAACAGAGGTTGTAGAGAATTTAACTTTGGGAAAATGATGAAAATAACGTTAACTGAAACTGTATGAAGGTGTCAGATATTTTGCTTTTATTAATACCATAGCATACGTGAATTCATGTTAAACCGGAATAAATTCACTGAACAATGCAGAAAACTAACTCGTTTCAAGGTTAGGAAACGACTGAAACAACTCACTGACGGTTACCAACAATGACATAAACGTTTCTACATTCTTAGTGGAAAGTAAAAATTTGCTTGTATAATCTTTGCTTCTCTGGCTGTTCTGGAAAACTACTGCAGATGCACGTCTGGGACATGTTTTATTAAATTCGCTAGACCAATAACATCAAAATAAATGGAAACCGAGCTTTGCTTTGATCTCGTACAGTTTTGTGATGACTTCGTAGTAGCGAAGTTGGTAAATTTCAGGGAAAATCTTTTATTAGCCATAACTCCGTAACCAAACATCTGCGGACCTATGTTTATCTGAACTTTTTCTTTAGTTTTACTTGTAGCATAACGTGTTAAAATATTTGCATATCTTCGTGAATCACCCTGTATACAAATAATTATAGATTCACCTCGAAAATTAAAATTCTGAAAAACAAATTAAGTGTGCGTGAGAGAATTGGGTGAGGATGAAAAATAGCCATAAAAATGCTACTAATTAATAGTGGAGAGACAGAAAATAAATGCCGAAAAACGTTTATTAAGCTTTTATGCCGTCTGTAACACTACGTGGCGGCAGCACTTAACTCCTGATCATGTTAACAGATTTATTGTATATTCTTCATGTCATCTATTTTTTACAGTTTGATGCACTTGTTAGAAGTGAACAGAATGTGTTTTGAAAACTACTTTCTAGCATAGTAGGGGTAAAGAGTAACCCACAAGTCTCCTAAAATAGTTCTCATATCAGCCGATAGAACAGCCTAGGACTGGACCTAGATCGTCCTCATACAAGGTTTCCCACATTATTGTGCAGCCACGCCAAGTGAACTCCGGAATTTGTTTGTGTTCCATTACGTGGAGTTTGGGAGACCCCAATTCCTGGAGAGGACATCTTTTGGACCCTAAAACTCTACACTTTTTTCTATCTCTTCTATACCAACGGCAAAATACTGTTAGATTCAGCTTTGCAGCAGGGGAGACGGTGGCGTGAGGATTAGGAGCGGATGCTGGGCAGTGTACTCCGGCCATATTCATTTTATGCTGGGAATTGGCACCGGAAACCGTTTGCCAGCTTTCTGTGCTCAGCCGTGCTGCGTGAGGAAGTAGGACTATTATCCCCCAAAACGATGTATCCACTTTTTACATATTTTGGTTGTGTTCGGAGAGCACGTTTCAATTTCATAAAATGTCAGGCATTGTACTCATACGAATTTAGGTTTTCATTGTTTTTAAAGATTTTTTTTATTAGTGTTATTTAATTTATCTCTGAACATACGCTTCTGGTGATTTGAACAACAACAAATAAATTTAATTTGAAACGTCAGGATTCCTTGAAGCGTGAAAGAAACATTTGCATGTGCTACGTGATGAGCAGAAAGACCCAGTGTCATGTTTCTTTCCATTGGCTATTCTTTCCTGTACTGAATACGAATTTCTCGAGCAAAACTGCAGTTAGTGCGTTAACGTTGATCTGTGTTCCCGTTGCGTTCAAATTTTAAATACTTTAATTAGTAACTGTTGTGAATTACAACCACTGATTAGTGCTTCTAACTGTGGAACGAAAGGGAAGTGCACATTTTCAGATAAACTACGGTAAAAATATTCTTGCTTTGAAGAGAGTGTTGTGAAAGCGTGACGAAATGTGAAGTGTGTGACGATTGAGTATTGGAAACAAAGGAGCAGGGATCTTGATAAACACGTGAGTAGCGAAACACACAGAAGATTTGTAAGTATAAATGGTCCTTCATCTAATACTGCAACATTTTTAGTATAAGAAAGTTCTTCGTTTCAGGAGATAGTTCAAGCTATAGAGGCGACTATGGCACTTCGAATGTAATTAGTGGATTGGACCTCAAAATTAAATAAAGTACCTGCATCTATCTTGAAGAGATCCTTTATTTTATTTAAATTGCTGTTTTCACTAATAAACGTCCTGGTAACTCTGTGGGAAAGCGACGGAGAGAAGACTGGGGTTTCCGTTTCGGCAATGTTCTCTAAAGGTCGGCATCCTCGGCGACCGTAAAAATATTAAAAAAAGTTAATAAATACATAAAAAGGTATATCACCCATGAATAGCTTGACAATCCAACAAATCCAAGTTACATAACGGTTGCTAAAGCCACATTTATTTCCCTCATTCAGTCAATTGAACATTCTCCAATGAAATACATTCGCAATAGAGCAATTCCAGTACTGCGGTCAAAAATGCATGACCACTTTAGAAAACGATTTGAAAGTTAAAAGAATTGACAGCGATATTTGTGAATGAATTATCTGACAATTACGTGGAGCAGCTAGTTGCAGCCTGCCGTGCTTTTTGTTGGCACCGTTCCCAAATTATGTGTCTCGCTCAGGAGTGTTATTTTCTAACGAATGCGCGGTGCCACAGTTCATACAAAAGGAATGTGGTTTCTAGTCCAAGAATCATCCTCGTGTGCTTTGCTGCGACTTCCAACGCTGCCTGGGGTCAACGCCTGCTGTCGAGTTACCACCCTTCAGGTACTATACGAGCCTCTCGTTAAATAAATAATGATGTTGTTAGCATGAAACTAACTAACTAACTAGCTAAATGGAGCGTTTCTGATTCCACGACCGCGGAGTAGCTGGTAGTACGTACCAAACGTCTTAAACATTATCCTAGGCGACCATTTTGGCATATAACTGTAGTAGATGTTTAAGCATTCTGTGCACCTCTGTGTATATACCAACTATTTGGCGCACTTTGTTTATATCACGCAACTGTGGCGATTGATCTAATGACGTCATCACTGACGTCATCAGTCTTACAATTTTTGTAATCACCCTTATCAGTGAAAAGCCACGCCTCCTTCCCCTCTCTCCCCTATTCACCTTATATACGACTAAATATAAAAAACGAAAGAGCAAATTTGTAAAAAGAGACAAGATGTCTGCATATAATTCATTAAAATACAGGCAACATTAAATATTCATCTAAAGGACTCTTCGAGATCTAACCTCCAGCCGAGATTTAGCAAAGTAAACAATAATAAGTCATGTGGCCCGACGGCCTGAAGCAAATCTTTCAATTGGACGTCACTTGGGCGATGACAACATGTTACGGTAAGAGTTGCACGTTTCCCTCATCACCCAACCCAGGCTGGCTAAGACTTAATACTCCCATATGCAAATTGACAGTCTTTCATTTTATTTTTCGACAATTTCGGACTCGACGCTTCACGAAGATCCTCTTCAATAGCTAGTATTTCTTATAATGTGAATTACTGGCCACCGCTTTCGAAGCTAGCAAGAAAAGTAATTGCTTTACCAATTCATTCGGGTCGACATATGCTGGCATTTGTTGGAGATGGTCTTCCAATCGTGAACGTCTTCTTCTTCTTCATAAATATCGTCTTTGTCTTTTCTCCTCTTCCTCTTTCTTCTTCTTCTTCTTCTTCTTCTGCTTCCTCCCCATCATCATCCTCTTTTTCTCCACTTTCTATTTTCATAAATATATTGCCTTCAACGTCTTCATCTGTCTTCTTTTTGGATAGTTGTTTCAATCGCTAAAATACAGGTCGGATAAGTTAAAGTGCATGATTCTTGAACCACACTTCTTATCCTCTGCGGAAACCTGGCGAAATTTTTTTGTATCCGACATTAAGCACAGCTGGATTATCATCTGAAACTGAGAAAAATATCTCATTAATATATGTAGTAAGTAATGGTAAGAAACTATAGAAATATTGTTATTTTACATACCTGGTGAATATAATCGTTTATCGTCTGAAACTGAGAATAATATCACATTAATGTATTTATTAAGCAATGGTAAGAGACTCTAAAAATATCATTTTACATAACAAAATGAATACGATGGTTTGAGGTGTGCTTTGTGCGAATGTATTTTCGACCATATCCTTATGTAAGGCTCCCAAATCAATTTAAATGTCAACTCGACTACCTTTTGCTCTGTGACTTCTCTTCTTTGAATTCATAAGTCTAGGGATAATTTTTCTCGTTGATGTGAGCTTTCAGAGAATAGCTACACTGTTTTCGTTTTGCAATCAGTCTGATGGACTGTTAAAGTGCATGCTTCTTTAAACACACCAGCTGTAGTTTGAGATGTTTTAACATGATGTACACATCTCCTCCTTAAGCTGGGATCTGATTCATTTCCACCCCTTAAGGAGGGAAAGTACCTTGTATTTTTGACGTATTAAATTGACCGTTTTCAGTCTACCTTCTCTCATGACGTATTAGCAGTAGAGCACTCTATTTGGTAACAACCAGACATTTTTTTTAGTTAATGTATTAAAATTGGCTAATAGCTAATAGCTGAAAGCTCAAATCAACGAGAAAAATTATATGCAAGCTGACATACAAACTGACATTTGGGACTGTTAAATAAGGATTTGTTCGAAAATACTTTTACATTCGCACAAAAGCATACCTCAAAGCATCCTATTCACCAATAAAAAGAAATTTAATATTTTCATAATTTTCAAGGTATTTTATATATATATATATATATATATATATATATATATATATATATATCCGCCGGGCGGATTCGTGCCGGGGACCAGCAAACATGCCCGGTATATATATATATATATATATATATATATACCGGGCATGTTTGCTGGTCCCCGGCACGAGTCCGCCCGGCGGATTTCTAGGTCCCCGGTTCATTACACAAACACCTGAAACAGAGAACTTGAAACTTTTAGGACAATGATGGTCATTTTATAGGGTGTTAGACACTCTCCCTATGTGACCATCATTTCCCCCTTTGCTTAGCTTCAAATCCCACTTGGCTGGTCAACATTCCCCATACACGTCTACCAGTTTACTCTTAGGTGTCCATCACTCGCCCTTTGGATGGCCATCATCCCCCCTTTGGGTAGCCACTACTCCCCCTGGGCGGCAACCCCCACCCCCTCACTACTAGGTGGCTACCAACCCCCTTCCTTTTGTGGTCGCCATTCGCCTGTATACTGTTGGATGCGTCATTTTCCACGATGAATGCCATTATGCTATGATACTTACCTTGAGAATGTGAAGTTGGTAGTATGAGGCAATTAATCAGGTGCTATTCTAACAGTCTTACCCGATCGATGTCGAAACTATAACAGGAAAGACAGCTCACACTACACAGCTTAACTACAGAAGACCTTTGTTCTCACTGTCGCAAAAGACAGGGTGGGCAGTATCATTTTCACAAATATGCTAGCAGTGCATCTTCCTTTCACAATACCACACAGGACATGAATGCAGTCGTAGTTTTTCAGGAATTCTCTAAAATGTCATGCTATAAATGATGAGTTTTAGTGTGATTCGCTACAATTATTTTTTAATGCAGAATGCCTCCTCTAAGATTTGTTTTGGTGGATATGGTGTGAGGGCGTACATGCTTTCGAGATCATGTTGAGCTATGCTGCAAAGATAGATAGCTGATGCCGCACTGTGTTGGGTTGGGTTGCGTTGGGTTGTTTGGGGGAAGAGACCAAACAGCGAGGTCATCGGTCTCATCGGATTAGGGAAGGACGGGGAAGGAAGTCGGCCGTGCTCTTTCAAACGAACTATCCCGGCATTTGCCTGGAGCGATTTAGGAAAATAGCGGAAAACCTAAATCAGGATGGCCGGACGCGGGATTGAACCGTCGTCCTCCCCAATGCGAGTCCAGTGTGCTAACCACTGCGCCACCTCGCTCGGTCCGCACTCTGTATGCCACAGATTTTACTTCCGAGTGTTGGCCGTTAGCAGGACTACATGACACGCGCTGAGGTTTGTTAGCGTGGCTACAGACTGTGGAGGAGGCCAGTCTGGACTATGATACGTTTACTTGAAGAGCAGAGTACATCTTTGGCAGCCGATCTAGTAAGGTATTCAATGGACACGCAATCTCGGTCGGTGTTGGACCACAGCCGATCACACCGACACCCTGGAGTGCGTCTCATCGACAGCACACGTCAGCTGAAGAGCATGTAGGAGGCCATGTGGAGAGCAACCTACAGAGGAGGGAACCGTCGACGGTGAGAGTACAATCACAACACCTGTCTCAGGCTGCTGTCTTCTGGGAGGCCCCTGCCAAAAGGTTATAGGAATGCATTTTTAAAGAGATTTAAAACCGCGCTCCCTCGGCTGGTAACCTGATAATCTAAGCAGCCCCCTTAGATTGTTTGCAGATGATGCTGTAATTTACCGTCTAGTAAATTCATCAGACGATCAGTTCCAATTACAAAATGATCTAGAGAGAATTTCTGTATGGTACGAAAACTGGCAGTTGGCACTAAACAAAGAAAAGTGGGAAATCATCCACATGGGTACTAAAAGAAATCCGATAAATTTAGGGTATACGATAAATCGCACAAATCTAAGGGCTGTCAATTCGACTAAATACCTAGGAATTACAATTACGAGCAACTTAAATCGGAAAGACCACATAGATAACATTGGGGAGAAGCTGAAACAGAGACTGCGCTTTGTTGGCAGAACACTTAGAAGATGCGACAAACCTACCAAAGAGGCAGCCTACATTACACTTGTACGTCCTCTGCTTGAATATTCCTGCGCGGTGTGGGATCCTTACCAGGTAGGATCGACGGAGGACATCGAAAAAGTGCAAGGAAGGGCAGCCCGTTTCGTGTTAACGCGCAATGGGGGTGAGAGTGTCACTTATATGATACGCGAGTTGGGGTGGCAGTCACTGAAACAAAGGAGATTTTCTTTGCGGCGAGATCTATTTACGAAATTTCAATAACCAACTTTCTGTTCCGAATGCGAAAATATTTTGTTGACACCCACCTACGTAGGGAGAAATGATCATGATAATAAAATAAGAGAAATCAGAGTTCGAGCGGAAGGATTTAGGTGTTCCTTTTTCTCACGCGCCATTCGAGAGTGGAATGGTAGAAAAGTAGTATGAAAATGGTTCGATGAACCCTCCTGCAGGCACTTAAGTGTGAATTGAAGAGTAACCATGTAGATGTAGATGTAGAAACCTGAAACGTTCAAAAATTCAGTTCCGTAACTAGTGGTACAGCTCAATCTCTCGTGGTGTACATTTACGAAAGTGTACCATTCTTGCACTCTGTATTTAATGAGTTCCTTTTTAATGTTTATAAATTCATTGTCTTGTTCAGCAGTACTGCTCAATCTCCCACCGTACAAATTTATTTAAGTGTGTCATTCTTGTTCTCCATATTTACTGAGTTCTTCTTAATGTTCATAAATCCAGTGTTTTGATCGGCAGTGCAGTTTAGCCTCTTGTGGTGCGCATTTAATAACGAGTTTCATTCTTTTTCTCTGTAATTAAAAAGTTTTAAGGTGGTTATTTAAATCATTATTGTGTATCAAACATTAACTGTATTTTCACATTTTATCCCTATGAGGTATGTTTTTCTTATCTCTGAGTAAATTGTCTACACTATCTCGCATTTCATTGAAATGTAATGGGGACGACGTTACCTTGCTAATTTGCCGCCAGACTACCATCTGAATAACATTAAATGATCTTGTTTTGGAAAGGGTTTATGTATTATTCTGTGTTAGTTTAAACTTTGGGGTACCTTTTGATTGGTGGGTAACTCACCTCTTTCTCTCAGTTGTTTCATCTCTGAACACTGCGAGTTGTTCGCTGCATTTGCACTTGTATGTATTTTATGATATTTTGTGTATGTGTTTCAGAAGTGTCCAGTTCTTATGTTACTCAACCAGTTTGTGCGGCGTTGTGTTCAGACTAGTGGGTGATACTAGGATTTGAGTTCTGTCTCCCACTGTCTTGCTGGAAGGACTGCCACCTGTATCTGATCAAGCCACTGATGTGGTTATTGTAACTCTTATATTATTTATTAATGTATCCCAGCACTTTGGGTCTTAATAGATAGTGTTTTGTTATGAATGACGCTAAATCCGCATTGCCCGGTCCTCCCCAAGCAACCATTAATAGTGGGCTACGTATCATTAGGGTAGCTGAGTGTGGTTGCTTCTGGGAATAGGGCTGACTAATTAATGAATTGATTCAGCATCGTTTGCAATAAGGAAAATTTTAATGGGTATATTGGTGTATTTTTTATGGCACATTGAAACAGTTTTGTTACACTTCTGAAGAAACACTGAGGGAGAAGAGGAGTTTATATACAACAAATCATTGACACCTTCAAAAAAATTAGCACCTACATATATTTATGATTGATTTATATCTTAGCATTTATCTATACACCTTTGATCATATTGATGAAGTGCTATGTATCTTATCTGTCTGTGATGAAGTTAAAAAAAATACACTCCTGGAAATGGAAAAAAGAACACATTGACACCGGTGTGCAGACCCACCATACTTGCTCCGGACACTGCGAGAGGGCTGTACAAGCAATGATCACACGCACGGCACAGCGGACACACCAGGAACCGCGGTGTTGGCCGTCGAATGGCGCTAGCTGCGCAGCATTTGTGCACCGCCGCCGTCAGTGTCAGCCAGTTTGCCGTGGCATACGGAGCTCCATCGCAGTCTTTAACACTGGTAGCATGCCGCGACAGCGTGGACGTGAACCGTATGTGCAGTTGACGGACTTTGAGCGAGGGCGTATAGTGGGCATGCGGGAGGCCGGGTGGACATACTGCTGAATTGCTCAACACGTGGAGCGTGAGGTTTCCACAGTACATCGATGTTGTCGCCAGTGGTCGGCGGAAGGTGCACGTGCCCGTCGACCTGGGACCGGACCGCAGCGACGCACGGATGCACGCCAAGACCGTAGGATCCTACGCAGTGCCGTAGGGGACCGCACCGCCACTTCCCAGCGAATTAGGGACACTGTTGCTCCTGGGGTATCGGCGAGGACCTTTCGCAACCGTCTCCATGAAGCTGGGCTACGGTCCCGCACACCGTTAGGCCGTCTTCCGCTCACGCCCCAACATCGTGCAGCCCGCCACCAGTGGTGTCGCGACAGGCGTGAATGGAGGGACGAATGGAGACGTGTCGTCTTCAGCCATGAGAGTCGCTTCTGCCTTGGTGCCAATGATGGTCGTATGCGTGTTTGGCGCCGTGCAGGTGAGCGCCACAATCAGGACTGCATACGACCGAGGCACACAGGGCCAACACCCGGCATCATGGTGTGGGGAGCGATCTCCTACACTGGCCGTACACCACTGGTGATCGTCGAGGGGACACTGAATAGTGCACGGTACATCCAAACCGTCATCGAACCCATCGTTCTACCATTCCTAGACCGGCAAGGGAACTTGCTGTTCCAACAGGACAATGCACGTCCGCATGTATCCTGTGCCACCCAACGTGCTCTAGAAGGTGTAAGTCAACTACCCTGGCCAGCAAGATCTCCGGATCTGTCCCCCATTGAGCATGTTTGGGACTGGATGAAGCGTCGTCTCACGCGGTCTGCACGTCCAGCACGAACGCTGGTCCAACTGAGGCGCCAGGTGGAAATGGCATGGCAAGCCGTTCCACAGGACTACATCCAGCATCTCTACGATCGTCTCCATGGGAGAATAGCAGCCTGCATTGCTGCGAAAGGTGGATATACACTGTACTAGTGCCGACATTGTGCATGCTCTGTTGCCTGTGTCTATGTGCCTGTGGTTCTGTCAGTGTGATCATGTGATGTATCTGACCCCAGGAATGTGTCAATGAAGTTTCCCCTTCCTGGGACAATGAATTCACGGTGTTCTTATTTCAATTTCCAGGAGTGTAGTACTAATGATCATGTGATAAAAGTATTTGAAATGAGCTTCGAAACGTATACACTGACACTGATTTACACTGATCAGCCAGAACATTATGACTGCCTATCTAATAGCCAGTATGCCCACCTTTGCCACGGATAACAGCGGCGACACGTCATAGCATAGATGCAATGAGACCTTGGTAGGTCGCGGATTGAGTTGGCACCACATCTGCACACACAAGTCACCCAATTCCAGTAAATTCCGGAGAGGGGGGTGATGAGCTCTGACGCTTGTTCAGTCACATCCCAGATATGTTTAGATCGGGTTAAGATATAGCGAGTTGGGGGGGGGGGGGAGGGGGGAGGGGGGGAGGGCAGCACATCAATTGGAACTCGCCACTGTGTTCCTCGAACCACTCCATCACATTCCTGGCCTTGTGACATGACGCACTATCTTGCCGAGAGATGCCACTGCCGCTGGGAAACATTATTGTCATGAAGGAGTGTAAGTGGTCTGCAACCACTATACGCTATTCCTTGGCCGCCATGGTGCCTTTCACGAGTTCCGTTGGACCTACGGATGCCCACACGAATGTCCCCCATATCTTAATGGAGCCACCAACAGCTTGTTACCCATCCCTCTGCCACTGCAGTGCCGAGGGTCACGTGCCCAATTCAGTCATAGTTGCTGATGTTATGGTGTTAACATTAGCACGTGCATGAGCTGTCGGCTGTAGGGGCCCACCGTTAGGTGTGTTTGGTGCACACTTGTACTCTGTCCAGCATTTAAGTCTGATATTTTGGTACGCGAACATGTTTACACCCCTTTCAATATGCAACTCACATCTCATTCCCACAAGCTTCCCTATCCATAGTTCACTCTCCTGCAGTACGACATGGGCAAGAAACTGGCACAAGATAAAATGGTTTAATTGAGCTTGGAAAGTTGCCACATGGAATGTTAGGGGAATTCTCTTAAGGAAGCCGAATTAGCTACACATTTGAAAGAAAACGAAATAGATTTTGCAGCAGAAGATAACATATACATATATGTAGTCGAATATATTATGATCTACAGCGGAGTAAAGCAGAAACAAAGAGCAAATAAATGTATTGCCATCAACATTCATAGAAAATGGGAGATTTAAATACTGGACTATGAATATATAAATAAATGCATTGTACTGTTAGGAATTAAAGACCCAAAAGGAATTCTAAGAATAATAGCAACTTATACCCCAGAAGAAGGAAAAATTGACAGGTTCAGTAAATGGGAGAGCTCAATGGTAGAATTGGAAATTTACCAATTCCAAAAATGGTAGGTACATTTGGAGAAAACATATTTAATAAAAACCGAAAAAATATACTCAGAGAGTTTGCTGCCTTCAATCATTAAAAGTTACCAACAGTTTCTTTAGGTAGAAATACCTACACAGGTTTATCCAGACAGCAAGAGGACGTAGAACTAGTGTAGATTATATAATAATAAGTATGGGATTTCCTGGACAGGTTACTGACACCAGAGTTTATCAAGGAGTGAACACTGGATCGGATAACTTTTTATTGGTGTCAATAATTGTCATCCATGCAAAATGGAGAAAACCAAAACAAACAGTTAACGACCAAAACGAAGAAGAACCTTTTAGCAGGTAGCAACGTAAGAGATCTCTACCAAAAGCTGATGAGAAAAACATCAGCAAATTTAGAAACGATAGAAGACTTGGAAGAAGAATGGAAAAAAACAGCAGTATTGAACATAGCTAATGAGGTTCTGGGGAAGAAAATGAAATAGATGAAACATAGATGAGTAACGATTTTGACGCCAGAAATGGATGCAACTGTTAAAGAAAAATAAGAAGCTTTGAAGTACAACATAAATAATACACAAATGAAAATTGTAATGAATATTAGGAGAAGAGAAATAATGCTAAATACATAACTCGGAAAGGGCATGCAAAATCACGGGAGTGCTGTATTAGCAATACGGAGCACGATTTATGTAGCACACAAACTATTTCTTAAAAAGTCAAGAAATCACTCAACACATATGAAAATGATTGAATATGTGTTAATAATATAGAACAATGGACAACTCATTACAAAAATTTGTGGTGTGATGATACTTTAATTCAGATGTTACCTGAAATGAATGGCACAAAAGGCCTGGGCGATATTGATATGAGAGGACTGACAGAAGCTTCAAAAGTTAAAAAACACAGATGACATTAATATGAAACTGTGAAAATACACTGTGTGATCAAAAGTATCCTCACACCCCCCAAAACAAGTTTTTCATATTAGGTGCATTGTGCTGCCACCTACTGCCAGGTACTCCATATCAGCGAACTTAGTAGTCATTAGACATCATGAGAGAGCAGGTTGGGGCGCTTTGCGGATATCACGGACTTCGAACATGGTCAGGTGATTGGGTGTCACTTGTGTCGTACGTCTATACGCGAGATTTCCACACTCCACAGCGTCCCTAGGTCCACTGTTCAATGTGTGATAGTGAAGTGGAAACGAAGGGACACGTACAGCACAAAAGCGTACGGGCCTACCTTGTCTGTTGACTGACAGAGATTGCCGACAGTTCAAGAGGGTCATAATGTGTAATAGGCCGACATCTATCCAGACCATCACACAGGAAATCCAAACTACATCAGGACCCACTGCAACTACTATGACAGTTAGGTGGGAGGTGAGATAACTTGGATTTCATGGTCGAGCGGCTGTTCATAAGCCACACACCACACCAGTAAATGCCAAACGATGCCTCGCTTGGTGTAAGGAGCGTAAACATTGGACCATTGAACAGTGGAAAAACGTTGTGTGGAGTGATGAATCAAGGTACACGATGTGGCGATCCGATGGCAGGGTGTGGGTATGGCGAATGCCCGTTGAACGTCATCTGCCAGCATGTGTAGTGCCAACAGTAAAATTCGGAGGCGGTGGTGTTACGGTGTGGTCGTGTTTTTCATGGAGGCTTGCACCCCTTTTTGTTTTGCGTGGCACTATCACAGCACAGGCCTACATTGACGTTTTAAGCACCTTCTTGCTTCCCTCTGTTGAAGAGCAATTCGGGGATGGCGACTGCATCTTTCAACATGACGAGCACATGTTCATAATGCACGACCTGTGGCGGAGTGGTTACAAGACAATAACATCCCTGTAATGGACTGGCCTGCACAGGGTCCTGACTAGAATCCCATTGTTTTGGAACGCCGACTTCGTGTCAGGCCTCATTGACAGACATCGATACGTGTCCGCAGGGCAGCACTCCGTGAAGACTGGGCTGCCATTCCCCAAAAAACCTTCCAGCACGTGACTGAACGTATGCCTGCAAGAGCGGAAGCTGTCATCAAGGTTAAGGGTGGACCAACACCATGTTGAATTCCAGCGTTACCGATGGAGGTCGCCACGAACTTTTAAGTCATTTTTAGCCAAGTGTATGTAGGCCTATTCCTACATATAAAACTTCCTCACATATCTAATCAACATTGGAGAAATAAGAAATTACCAAAAGACTGGCTGAGAGCCAAAGTAATATCTATCTTCAAAAAGGGTGATACGAATAAACGAAGTAATCATCGAAGTACAAGCCTTCTGGATTCGTCCTATAAATTATATGCCAAAATCGTGAATGCAAGACTTAAAAATATCATGGAAAAACTAATATCCAAAGAACTATCAGGTTTTAGAAAAGGATGATCAACAATTGACAATGTTTTTACAATGCAACAAGTTATAGAAAAGAGACGGGAGTTTAATAGGAAACCCATCTTGCTTTTGTGGATTTTGAGAAAGCATTCATTAATGTGAACACAGAAACGCTATGGAACATTAAATTTGAACGAGGTTATCCATCTCACCTCATAAACGATATTAAGGGTCTATAAACAAACTCTGTAATTGTTATAGATAAGACATAACAACAAAGCCAATGAACACAAACAAAGGGGTACGACAAGGATGCCAAATTTCTAAAACACTCTTCAACATATATACATGAAGTTATCAGCAAATGGAAAATGTTGAACATAACTGTAGTTCTTTTAGATCTTAACACTAGACTAAATGTAATTTTATATGTGTATGACCTAACTCTGATACAGAGAATGAAGAACTTCAGAGGGGAGTCTATAAGTTGCAACAGATAGCTTCAGGTTACAAATTAACAGTGTCATTAGATAAGAGTAAAATGATAGGATTTCAGGTCAGACTACCAGTAAGATCTAAAATAGACTTGAATAATGAAATGCTCCAGCAAGTAAAACATTTTCAGTATATAGGATGCGACATCACTGACGAATACAATCATGATGTGGAACAAAAATTAAATAAATTTATTTCCATATTTGGATCCATCGTAAAAGGTTTGCAGAATAAAGCGAGGAAAGAAACTAAGCTGAAGTTTTATAAAACAATAACAATACGTATGGACGAGAAGCAAGAGTAACCACAAGACACCAAGAATGTGGAATACAGGCTCAATAAACGAGATTTCTAAGAAGAGTGGAAGGATGTACAATGGAAGACAGAAAAAGAAATGAAGATATAAGGAAAGTTTAGTAATATATAACCTAAACGAAAAAATAAAGGAAAATAGGAGAAAATTGAAGGAACGTGTAGACCAACATAGATGGAGAAAGATTCCCGGTAAAGGCTCTCTGGATAAGAAATATAGGAAGACCGTACGAGAAATGGAGTACCGTAACAGACAATTTGCCTAATACGTGAATCGAAGAAGAAGAAGGCGGCATTAAACACAGTTTATGGAAGCAAGAAACTGCTTCAGCCTACTTCGGCAGCTCGAGCTATGGGCTTCAATATACCAGCAGGTGACAAATTCCTTAAGTTTCTCGATAGTATTGTCGATGAACACAAGCTTATTAGAGATAGACTGTGATGAGACTGGAACATCAGTAAACCCTAAAGGCCATTCAAAAGCACTTGCTGTGAAAGGGCATAGGAAAGAGGGAAATCTCACCTCTGCTAAAAGACATGATACTGTGACAGTGGAGATATGCTTTCCCGCTTCTGGTGTGTGCGTCCATCCTGTAGACTGTTAATTTTCCCAAGGAAACGGATGAGGCAGGAGTTTCCGAATAGTCTCCCACTTGCTGCAATATCAGAGGTTCACGAAACAGGCTGGACGACTAAAGAACTCTCTGTGGGATGGTTCAAACACTTTGTATGAGTCACAGGAGTGAATAGACAAAATCTAGTCCTTCTCATTCTACATAGATTTTCGACTCACACAGAGAGTTAGAAACTAGTTGATCTAACAGGGGATAACAGGGCTGCACTTCAGTGTTCGCCGCTACACCTCTCTCAAAAGCTCCAGCCACTGGACGTAGCCTTCAAGAGATCCTTAAGCAAGCATTATGAGGATGAAATTCGTAAATGTTGAGATCAAATACTGGAAAAATGATCACAGTGTTTGAAATTGCGACTTTGTCTAACAAACGTATTTGCATCCCTCAACGATGTTACATGCTGTTAATAGCTTCCGAAGATCGGGAATTTGGCTTGTTGACAAGAATGTCTTTAGAACCGAAGATTTCCTACAATCAGCAACCACTGATATTGAGTTGCATACTTTGAAGAAGACTTTAGCACGGCCACCACACTCGTTTGAAACTCCATCACACGAGACAAACCCTTACACCAAACTTACCAAACAAGCCTCCTTGTGGAGTAGCGATATCTTCAGAATGTAGTTTCCAGGTTTCCAGTACAGTGATCATATTGCCCGATTCCGAAAGTGGTACAGAAAAACAAACCTGTGTCAAAAAATAGAGGCCAAACATCTATTTTGACCTCTTCTCCTTTTGAGATGGAGCTAATTAACGTAGATAAGGAAAAAAACAAGAGGAAAACTAAGGCATACAATCTTAAACCTACAAACAGGTGCCTTGAATTAGTCCAGGAAGTCAAGGAAAAGTATGAAGGAAACAAAAAACGTAAGGCTACGACTGGATCGAAAATAACTGACAATATGGTCCAAGCCCCAAAACAGTCTTAAAACTAATGCAGCCGAATTCGTCCAACGATAACGGTAAATTAGAAGAAGCCAATAAATGCCATTACTGTATTGACTAATCTGAAGATGGTTGGATCAGATGTAGCGTGTGCCTCAAATAGGTTCAGAATCCATGTGCAGGTGCAGATAATGAGGACAAGGTTATCCACATATCTATGAGAGGCATAAACGTTTATATTTTATATGCCATTTATAACTAATTTTTGTATGTGAAATATTATTCCCGATTTTGACCTACTATTGGGGCAAAATGGGGGATATTAGCATTTCTCAAGTTCTTCATTAAAAATACGAAGTTAGGTAATTAAATATTGATATGGTGTAATGTTTTTAAAGTTAATATTATAGTAAAGGATCTGAACCAGTTTGATGGCTTATTATAATTTGTACCTCAAAATGCATGTTGAAAATTAAGTACACAGTTCTGTCAGAGGTTCCCCTATAAGGAACGGCTTCAAAAGCGAATCAAGTTCAGTGTCATTATAGCTTTTACCACGCTCACTGTGACGTCATTTGTAATGCACTAAGTGTATTATAAAGCAAATTATTTAGCAACTATGACATAAATTGCCAGACAAACTGAAAATCCAGGATCTATTTTCAGGTGGAGTTAACTACTACGAACAGATAGCTTTAGTCTCTTGATGTTTGAAGGTTGGATCTAAGTGGTTACGCTATACACTCCGTCTACGATTTGTCACATGGTTGTCTTACGAATAATTTGTGGTTGCCATTCTTAAAGTTAATTGCTTAAGTGGACCTGCAATGCAGGGCCACTGAATCGCGCTGTTGGACTTCTTCATCTTGTTGTGATGTGCGGGTCCTAGAAGACAGCTCTGATATGTTCAAGCTACTAAATGACGTACACCATTTTGCAACAACTCTTCTGTATTGTAATTGAAATGTCTTCTCTATACAATTACTTTTACATTTCTGGGTGATACAGAGCGCTCATATGTCGTAGATCATAATATGTATGTGTACTGCTTTAACATTAGACACCGACGTACAGAATGGCAGTTCGTAAGACTTCTTTATTTGTTCAGGCATTGACATTCTTTCCCATGCCTTTTTTCTCTGAGACTTTCAGGGCACCGTCAGTCTGTGACAGCAAAGCAGAAGCAGCTCTCCACAGCAGATAGACACATGCACTCGGTATCATGCATTGGTGATGTTCCGAGCTGATGGCTTTCACACTCCCATCTGCACGTATGTTAAAACAAAACACGTGCAGTGGTATGTTCCATACTGAAAGATTGTATAAACACCATTTTGGGTTTCCACAAACGTCTTTCGTCAGCCTAAGTCAAAGATCGTCAAACTGCAGCCCACAGTCTGTTGCAGTCAGAAGTATTCGTGCATCCCACAGTTCTCTGCCGTATTTTGAAACAATAAGAGATTTGTTCAGAAAATTCCGGAACTTTGTCCACAAAATCTTCCCTTTTACTTATTGTGCATGTTCGCCTTCGAAATTCTCTACTCCACAACTGATAAAAAGCTCCCAACGACGTTTCCACTTCCAGCCACCGTCGTTTGCGAATTCCCTTTTATCTGGTCTACCGTCGCAAATGTTCGTCCTTTCTGCAGGGTTTTTCAACTTTGGAAATAAAAAGAGGTCTGCAGGAGCAGGTCTGGAGAGTACAGAGGATGAGACAGCACAGTGCTTTCGTTTTTTTGTGGGATAGTCACGCACCAACAAGGATGACTATGCAGGTAAGTTATCGTGATGCAAGAGCCATGAATTGTGTCACATATTTCAGGCTGTTTCCTTCTCACATTTTCTCACAGGCGTCGGAACACGTCCCAGTAGTACCATCGATTAACAGTTGGTCCCTGTGGCATGAATTCATGATGAACTAATCATTCAAAGTCAAAAAAACTGTCAGCATGGCTTTTACATTTGACTTGACCTGACAAGCTTTTTTTTGGTCTTGGAGCCCATTGTAAAGATTGAACCTTGGACTCAACATCATAACCGTAGACCACATCTCATCACCAATTATAATTCTCTTAAGGAACATCACGTTCTCATTTGTGCAATCCAAAAGCTCTTCACAGGTTGCAAGGCAAAGGTCTTTCTGGTCTTGACTCGTTAGCTGTGAGACGTACTTGACAGCAACATGATGAATTCCAAGAAACTGTCTGGATTTCATGACACGATCCAACTGAAATGTTACATTCTTCTGCAATCTCTAGAACAGACACTCTTCGATTGGCATGCACAATTTCATTCACATTCCTGATGTGAGCGTCGTTAGTAGACGTTGAGGGAGGTCTTGAATGAGGGTCTTCTTTTACTTCCGTCCATCCAGTTTTAAATCGTGTGTACCATTCGTGTAATGTGCGCAAAATGGCGTGGCCATTACATGCGCAGTCGGCTGTGGAAGCATGGGGAGAGTGGCAGTGGTGGGGGTCACTCAGAGCGCTGTAGGAGAAATGCCCAGTGTTGGAGGAGAAGTGCCATTCTAAACTGAAGCCTACACTCACATTTTTCGTAGATATTAAACAAGGCCATTTCACACCCACACTTGCATGATGACCATTGGAAAAGACCCGTCACCCTTAAAAATTACGCTCTTTCATCGAAAAAGTCTGTAGTTAGTGGAATAATACGGTAGATAATGAAGTTTTTGCATAATAACGATACAGCAAAATACTCTCCTCTTTGTATGCTATCATTTGCCAAAATCTCATTTCGATATCTTAAACCGTTTATGAAATATGAGGAATGTGGTGGATATTTCACTCTGGTTTTATCGCTGGCGCAATGCTATCGCAAATGAGTGTGTTACGTCAGATCAGTTTCCTAGAGATTGGTGACAGATAGAGACTTCCAACCAAGTCTAAAGAAAAATTCAGTACGTTTGCTAAATTTCGTGTGCAACAACATATTATGTAATATGCACCAGACGCAAAATCGTAGCGACCCCGAATTTCGCGCAGCGTCTTCCTTCCAGGTAAATATCACAATAAATATGACCATTAAGGAAATGCTGGGCACATTATAATGAATCTGACTTATAAAGCAACAAGTAAAGCAAAAATGGCATTTTTTACCAAATAGTTTCTGTAAAATCATACGAGAAAGACAGCAGGGCGTGCGCATTGGTCCAGTCATCACTGACGGCCAAAAGTGGCAAACACCTGTCGGCCCGCCTTCTGAACAAACGAATAAACTCACCCAGCTCTTTGGACGAAAACTGGTCACTGCACCTTGGCCACTGTATACTGCGCAACTTAACACCGAGTATGGCTTAAGAACTCATCATCGTAGGCTTCCTGCATCATTTGGTGCGTCTCTCTAAAGATTTTCTTGAGTTTCACGCAAAATGCAATGCAAACTCGTTGCTCCTCTTAACTGTGCCATATCGAAATTAGC
This sequence comes from Schistocerca americana, assembly GCF_021461395.2. Lineage (NCBI taxonomy): Eukaryota > Metazoa > Arthropoda > Insecta > Orthoptera > Acrididae > Schistocerca > Schistocerca americana. Next base: position 336,215,910 of record NC_060121.1, read on the forward strand.
AAACTGTGTGACACAACGTTCTACTCAATACAGCACTGAACAATAACCAACTGACATACAACAATGAAACTTCCGTCAGTTACACATTAATCACCGGGGTGTGAAGGATACCAACCGAATTTCGCTCAAACACACCTCTGGCGCGAAATTACGAATATTCCCTAATTTTTTGAATAGACCCTGCATCTGCCAACTTATACCCGAATGCAAAAATATCAACTGGAGTCAGGAGCTTCTTAAGAGTGTAGTTTTCCCACGTAGTAAGAAACAAAAATAGTTAGATAGGCAGTAATATTTTAAAATGTCTTACATTTCAACTGACATTGATGATTTTTGAGGGTATTTTAATTCCATGTTTGCAGCTAAAAGAAAATGCATGTTTCGTCACCAGATGTGTTTCGTTCGTTTCATCGAAATTAAACGTCATCTGTGATGGTATGTCACGCCTGGCTTTTTACTCACAAGCTTGTGAGCGAAAAATCAGAAATGGAATACCGTCACTGAGGACGTTTTATTTCAATGAACCGCGTTTGGTGGCAAACCCAGACCTATGACGTTTCCATCCAGGTTAAAACTTTAAAGTAGACCCTCCCCCTCCTCCCCCCCCCCCCCCCTCCCGCCATATCGAGCTTTTGAGGTAGGACGTCAAAAATTAAAAAAAAAGAACGATTTTTCAAAAACATCCATTTTGTTGTGCACATCTTTCTGAAGAATTTGATATATAACATATACGTTTGAGGAAATGTAAGACATGTTATTTGGTCTTAAATCTGCTGAAGTGTAGTGCCACACCTTTTCACACAGTGTTCTATCGCTCATCACTGTATTTCGCTCTGTGGAATTCAAATGTGTATATTTTGTGATGGAAGTCATAAAAGCTATAAGAGGAAATTAAAACGTCCTGTGGTGCCTGTCCTGCTCCCAGTCGGTCAGTTTAACATCCTACCCCTTTAAGAAAAAAACAGTTGGGTGGGATTATTTGTGACCAGGAGGATAAAAACTCTTCATAAAATTTGCACTCTTTATTGCCTATTACCTAACAACTTTCTATTTTGTGTGACATAAAATTGAGAGAATGTGCTTGCACTTGAATATGTCAGCCGATGTCGCTAATAAAAAAGAACTGGTCTTAAAAAACATGCATGATGTAAGAAAGTACATTACACAAGACCCTGCAGTTGGAGAAGTAGCAAATTGCATTACGCTTCTCCAAGTAGTTCCAATCATGACAGCAACAGCAAAACAGTCATTTGTGCTCTTAGACATCTGAAGTCATATCTTCGATGTCCATCCTGATAGCTGAGTGGTCAGCGTGACGGATTGCCATCCTACGGGCCCGGGTTCGATTCCTGGCTGGGTCAGGGATTTTCTCCGCTCAGGGACTGAGTGTTGCGTTGTTTTCATCATCATTTCATCCCCATCTGGCGCACAGGTCGCTCAATGTAGCATTGAATGTAATAAGACCTGCACCAAGGTGGCTGGACCTGCCCCATCAGGGGCCTCCTGGCCAATGACCCCAAATGCTCATTTCATTTCCATATCTTCGATCAACAATGGGACAGAAGCTATTGAACAACTTGGCTGTTCTTCATGCCCACTGAAATGTTTTGGATGAATTTGATATATGGCCAGTCATCAACGACTTCATAGTCAGTAATACAGTCAGACGGTTGACATTTGCACCGTTCTAAAGACGCTCTAGCCCTAATAATGGCATTTAGAGCAATATTAAAAATCTTTATAAAATAGAGAATTAAATATATACATAGTGTTAAACTTTCATTGTCAAAATATTAGTACTAGTTTAGTACTGTATTACTAAAGCACTGTATTAGTTATCTTTCAATACCTAAATATTTTTAGGGTGTAAGAGTAAACTAAAACTTCTTGACTGACAGTATTAGACATACTGTGTTAACTTTATTAACTGTAATAAAGCATTAACTTTGAGATATTGTTTTTATTTAATGAACACTGAGCCTTATTCAAAGCAAGCTTAAATTAGCTATTTCACTTATTAATCAAAGTGCTATTACTGTGCAACAGCAATATTTTATATTTTATTCTTTTAATGATAGTTTGGGGTTTATTTAAATATAATTTCAGCCTTTTGAGAGCTATATATTCACTTCTCAGTAATGGTCTATAAACATGAATATTACTGAAAATTAAATTAGCATTTTATGAAAATACTGTGAGTGTTTATGTTTTCTTTATTTTTTCAAAGGTGTAAACTGTGTCAGGCTTGTCGAGTTTCCCAGAATGTCGAGCTATCCAGAGTCCAGTTTTCAGGGTTCTAATGTTGATAATATGATTCTAAAATGCTTAAAAAAGCTTTAAAACTCACTATTTTTCATCTAAAATTTAGGAAATTTCCCAGGGCGAGACCCCCAGTATGCCCCCCCCCCCCTCCCCAAAGTTTTTTTATAAATTGGTGCCCTTATTTGAAGGTAAACTATAATTTAAGGAATTTGAACCATTTTTCAAACAAGTGTGTTTCATTTTATTTGCTGAAAAGGAGATAGTAAGAAACGAGGTTACAGAAATGCTTAAGTGAGGAATTATTGGGTGGTCAGATAGTAGATACAACAATCCCTTAGTAGTTGTATAAATGCAAAATGGAGGGGGCAGAGTTGTACTAGATGCTAGAAAGTTGAATGAAATAGGTTTGAGAGAGAATGACAGACCAGGTAATGTAGATAGTATTTGGAAAAATTCCATGGACACAATTTTTGATGTAGCTTGTCGGTATTGGAACATCTACCTAGCAAAGGAAACTTGACCCTATACAGCTATTTCACATGAAGGTAAATTATACCAGTACAGTGTGATACATTTGGTTTGAATTTGCCTGTTTGTGTTTTTATTAGGGCTATTGCTAAAGTGTTCGAATATGAATTGATTAATAAAGTAACGGTCTATGTTGATGTCATTTTGGCAGCTAGTTCTCAATGGTGTGAGCATTGAAAATTTTTGTGTGATGTACTGGTGGCTATGTACAGACAAAGAATAAAACTAAAGTTAAGTAAATCTGAATTTGTAAAATGATAAATTTCATTTCTGAGTTATAAAATTTATGGGGGAGAGAGACACTCAGATCCAGAGAAACTGGGAGCTATTGCTGATTTTCCATCTCCTAGAATTAAGAAAAAACTTAAAGCTATGTTTGGCCTGTTCAGGTACTATCAAAAATTTGTAACAGGCCAGTCATTTAAACATCTTGTTTGGAAAATTTGCCGAAAAAGAATGTAATTTGCAGTGGACTGTAGGATGAGAGCAAGCTTTTAGAAATTAAAAAGAGAGCTAGTCAACAGTAAATTGTTCAGATTCCTGATTTCTTATTACTGTTCTGTGTAAGAGCAGACAATTTTTTTTGTATTTCAGGGGTCAAAGTTTTTCAGTTAGTACAAACTGACCCAGAGATGAACACAGGATCATGGCATTCATGGGTAGAACTTTACATGCACATTAAAAAAATTATTACATTTTAGAACTGGGAGCCTTAGCTATAATTTTTGGATTTAAAACATTTTATTATTTACTGGGACATAGAACTACAGTATGCACAAACCACAAAGCTTTTTGTTTTCTACAACAGTGTAGGTTGAAACAAACTAGATGGGCCTTGCATTTCCAAGAATTTTATCTTGAAATTCATTACATGAAAGGAAAAGATAATGTCATAACTGATGCAGTTTCTAGATTGAAAGAATGGGGACAATAATGAGGACAATGAAGGTCAGATTAGGTTATTTTATTTGCAGGTGGTGAAAGATGAGAAGAGAAGATGAGATGAGATGAGATGAGAAAAAACTAAGGATCCAGATTTAAGGCTAGTTAAAAAGTATTGCAACTCATATGCAGAACCAAAAGTGAAACAGCACTATACGGTACATGAGAGGTTGCTGTCCAGGAGAAAAAATTCAGACAAACAGGAACTGAAATTGTGCCTCTGAGGGGTATTGCTAAAGTGTTGGAAGATGAACTGATTAATAAAGTAACTGTGAATGACAAACTGCATTGAAGTTGTGACCAAGCTCTTCATTCTCTTTTATCTTTTCTTTCACAGGGTCTGTCATATTGTTTCTGGTTACATTTCTTATGTAACCGGGGTTTTGTCCCCAAAAATTGAAATCTCAGTACTGGATGATTTGAAGCATGTTTTTGACAGTTACTGACTATGAAATGACTGGACTGCTCTGTTTCCACTGACACTAAGGAAAATTTTTGAATTGACATACTTCCATGTGTAATATGCAGCAGGTTCATTGCTCTTGTGGATATTGCCAAATTCTGACTTGGAAGTAGAGAAATTGTAGTTAATGCACTCCCCTAGTTAACAGAGGTTATTGGAAAAGTAAATGATGGAAAAATCAAGCTTAAATGAGAATTAAAGGGTAAGTGCATACACATTCATATGATTTTTGTGTGCTGGAACATCTTTTCCAAGTTAGGCAACATGTAGTTATTTTGTATATAATGAATGACACTGAAAATGAAAAAGTGAGTAAAAGGGCAATATTTTGATGAAATACTAATAATGTGCTGCTGCAAATCAACTTTTCTCATAGTTAGTAGCTGCTATTTGTGTATTCACTAGGTAGGCTGATCAGAGAGAAATAAGGTGTCATCAACTGAGTAGTTAATTGCAATGACTAAACAGTAATTTGAGTATGTTGACCAGATTTGACATTAATGAAATACAAATTATGGGAAAGACAAAATAGTATTTTGTCAATTTTGATGAAAACTTGACTTCTGGGTTCAGTGAATTGAGCTAATGATTTGAGTTAAAATACAGGACACAAAACAGATTCCATTATCTTTGTATTATTTGAAGTGAACTATTATGAGAATTTGAGAAATATATACGTGTATATAAATACTGTGCAATGTATATGTCTTTAAAATATGAAACATTTTCTTATAGGTTTAGTTGCGATAAAGCATAGTGTACTACAGTAACTTGTTTTGTTTTGCTTTCTGTGCACAATGATGGAGGGTAAACACTTCCAAGGACACTGGTGAAATCAGAGGTTGTGGGACAATCATTTGGAACCACAAAAGGCATCAATCCTTGTGTAACTAAGTGTAACAGTGAAAAGTGTATTTGTGATAAATAAATTGTGAAGTGACTGGAAGGTGGGGAATTCCTTCCTTTTGTGTAAACATCCAATAAAATGTAAAGAGTGTGTTGTCCTCCTAATTTGTTTCTTTTCCTATGTAATTTCTGATTTCCAGGGACAAACATTTGAAAAAAATAACATTTTTCTAATATCTTGTGTTATTTTGGATTTGAATATGTTTTAACCATTTTGTATTTCTTTGTATGGTATGTTCATGGCCAGTTTCAGTTACCAAAATCAGTGATTCCAGATTTCAGTGTCATAGTTCATATGTAGCATATATCTAATTACTGACTTTCTGATGAAGTACATAAAAAGATATGGAAATAAGTAAAACATTCATACAACCAATATGTTAGCAGCATTACAACCAATATGTTAGCAGCATTTTCACACATTTAATCCCAAAGTGCTGTCACTGACATGGAATCCCATATTTAGACAAACTAAACAACCTTATTCAATGTAAATTTTTACTACAAAGTCCTTGTTAAAACAAATCCTCCTCCACTATTTAGTTACTAAGAAATGTAAGTGTTCAATTGTAATTTGTGAAAATCTGAGGAACAACTATAGGTAGATAACTTCATTTTTAATTATTGTGAACTTATAAAAGAGGCATGTTGGAAGCCAGTTTAAGTCAGTCTGTAGAGATTTATGAAATGTACAATATGTGTCTGCCAATACACGTAAATGTACCACAGATGATTTAGTATCAGTTAAAAGTCATAAAATCTATTGCCTTTTATCTAAATTTCATTTCTGACAATGTATTCAGTGACTGTTTTAAATGGCTAATGATTGACTGTGACCCTGTGATTATTTTCATAGATGATGTAAAACTTACTGTGACAACAGTGTCAGCCTATGAACCGTGTTACTTTCTACAGTTACTTGCTGTGTACTATACATCATGTTCATACTGATATGATGGTGAGATTAAGAATTTTATTCAGTAACTGTGTTAATCGTATATGTTTGCCACATGTGAACTTCTGTGAATAGTTATTTCCTGTAGTAGGTTCCTGCACTCAAACAAAGACATTATAGGACATCAACCAAGTGTGTATTTGTCTATCCCTTTATCTGTGCATAAATTAAAGTAAATAAGATTCCAACATTAATTTATTCAGTAACTAAAGTGCAGTTTAAGTGTTTGAACTATAAGTTTGGTGTGGATTATATTATTTACAATAGCCTACATTCAACACCAATTTTTTAGCCAGTTTCAGTGGAGACACCACTATCGAAGGCAAATTGGTAAAGATAACATGTAAGCTACATCATGACAATGTATTTACCTCATATTCAGATCTCTTAGGATGAGTGTGTGTTGATATTCCCTGACAGACTACTCAAGTAATATATAACTTTTTCTTTATGTCAATGAGATGCATTTTGTCTTGTGAAATGCTGGGGAAATATTGGTATACTCAGCAAACCCTTTGTTGCTGGAGCAAGCTTGACAGAGTGGAGGTATGACAGATGCTCTAGAGGTTTGCTTCATCAATCAAGCATCACATAGTATATCCTGAGATTGGGGTTCTTTTTAGCACATGTTTCTACTGCCCTTGTGATCCTAGCCATTAATCCAAAATCCACATTTCTTGTGACAAATAACATTACACAGCCATACTACACACTGGTTGCTCAGGCACACAAAGAGGACTGGTAGCATTCAGCAGCCTACAGCTCTAGATCTCAGGGCTATCCAGAGCTGCATCCAGCTGCCAAAGCCTGAGGTATCTCAGTGGAGCACCATGTAGCTTAAAAATACTATGAGTATGCTGAGAATTATCCTTTGAGACTGTTCTAGGAGGTGAGGATGACACTAAAAAGTGCATAGATTTTCAAAATTTGTATAAAATCAAAGGCACATTCTTCCGAAGCTATAGACAACATCAGAAAAAGCAAATGACAAGGAAAGTTTGCAAAAAGTTGTAATGCTAAAAGTAAAAGCTGTTGGGTTATTAGATTTGCTGACAATACCTTATCTCCATTTACAGTACTTCTATCCACACTGTTCAAAAGCTTTGTGTTAAGAAAATGGAGGTTGTGTGTTTGTCACAGCATACAAGAAACCAAAATTCGCTGATATAGAAACTGAAGCTGCATGTGAGGTTGTTTGGGCAAGACTCACTGTCAGCAACCACACTCACCCCTTGATGTAACCAAAAGCTTTAGATAAAACCTCAGACTGCTGGTAAGTAAGTTTTCCAATCATACTGTAACCACTGAGGAAACTTTACTCATCCAAAAGTCAATTTGAATAATTACAGTTTCGTTAGTGGTGGACATGACTGTACATCCTAAGAAACATTACTATATGCCTACTCTGAAAACTACCTAGAGCAGTTAGTCCTTCTCATGATGTATTGACTCTAATGACAACAAATAAATCTGACATATTTGAGAATGTCCACACTGAACCTCATGTCAGTTACCATGATCACTAAAGTACAAAGGGCAACTAAAAAAAGTAGAAAGGTATATATTTTCAGTAAACTAGATGAAAAAGTGGTAGAGTCTTATCTCAGTGATGAACTTGAAACTTTCAGCACAGGACAGGAGCAAGTAGATAGACTATGGCACAAGTTCAAAAGAATAGTTGACCTTGAACTGGATAGATATGTACCCAGTAGAATAGTTTATTATGAAGGGATCCTTCATGGTATCCAGTTACTGTAAAGAAACTCCTAAAGAAACAGAGACTACTGCATAATAGGTGTAAAACAAAGCATAGGACTACTGATACTGAGAAGCTGAATGAAATGCATTTGGGTGTCAAGTGAGCAATGCATGAAGCCATCAGGCACAATGACCACTATAGTAGAATATTAATGATCCTTCACAAAACCCCAAAAAAATTCTGGTTGTTTCTAAGGGTTCTTAGTGGCACTAAAGTTAATGTCCAGTCACTCATGAATGAGACCGAAACTGAAACTGAGGGTAACAAAGCAAAAGCTGAAATGCTTAACTCCATTTTCAAATGTTCCTTTAGAAAGGAAAACCCAAGATGAGTGCCTCAGTTTAATCTCATACCACTGAAAAATGACATAGATATTATTATTAGAATGAGCTAAAATTATCAAAACTGAATGAAGTTTCAGGTCCTGATGGAGTCTTTATTACACGCATTCAACTATAATCTACCATAGATCCCTATAAGGAAAAACTGTGCCCAGTATTTGGAAGAAAACACAGGTCACTCTTGTTTACAAAAGGGGAGTAAAAGTGATCCACAAAACTACTGACTGGTAACCAAGATATCGACTTTTTGTTGAATCTTAGAACATCTTCTGAGCTCAATCTTAATGAGGTGTCTCAAACAGTTGACCTACTCCAAGTCAACTGGCATTGATTCTGAAAACTGATCGTGTGAGACCCTACTAGTATTTTCTCACATGACATCCCGAAAGCTAGAATTAAGGTAGTTAGGTAGATGAAGTACTTCTTGACTTCTGAAAAATGATTTGATTCAGTGCCGCACACAAGCTTATATTTGAAAATATGACTGCATGGTTTATCAAGCAAAAGTTGAGACTGGAGAGATGATTTTGTAGAAGGGAGGATGCAGCATGTTGTCTTGGATGAAGAGTCATTGATAGATGTAGAAGTGATTTCAAGTAAACTTCAGGAAGTGTATGGTGCAAAATAATAATGTTGCAGAAAATATTAATATTAACTTCAGACCATTAGCTGATGCTGCTGTTTTTTTTTTTTTTTTTTTTTTTTTTTTTAAATAATCAAATACTGTCTTAAGAAGCTGTACAAATATTCAGTTAGATCTTAATAAGACTTCAAGGAGGTGCAAAGATTGGCATCATGCTTTGGATGTTCATAAACATAAAACTGTGCACTTCACAAAACACAAAAATGTAGTATCCTGCGACTACAATATCAATGAATTGCAATAGGAGTCAGTCAAGTCACTTAGATACCTGGGTTTAATAATTTGTTGGGATACAACTTGGAAAAATCACAGAGGCACAGTCATAATCTTTCAAAATATTAAAATTACCCCACACCTCCAGACTTTGTCCCCCCCCAAGCAAACCTACAAACTATCACATGGGCACTTTGGAAGAGAGTGTATCAGGCCTTGGAGAAACTGGAGTTATGTTGATTTATGCTAGAAATCTAGAAAATCCCAGGATTTGTGTTTATGTTAAGAACGGAATTTTGTTAAAGGTGATGATGGACTTCTGTTTCAGGTATTTAGTGGCCTTGAGGATGAAACAATATAAGGAAGTGTGAAGTAATCTGTATTGGATTCAGTTTACCTTTATTTCAAAGACTGTGTTCTTCCTTTACAGAAAGTGAGGAGGCTGAGACAGCTGTTCACAGCTGGACGAACATCCTTGGTTCTGTGGTGGTGCTAATGTTTACAGTATGTCAGACACTTAAATTTCATAAAATTGTCCTTGAAAAATTTTATGGTGCAAATGGAATCCACCACACATTGATAGGTCTGATCTTACTACCAGAAAGCAGAAGGTCACAAGGACTAATTGTATTAAAAGAATAAAATTAAACTCAAAATCAGAGGACATAATATACTAAATCCCAAGTGATTTAGTTTTGGGTCTGCACATTTTGTAATACATCTAAGTTATCTTCCAATTACTTTGATCTCAGTATGACTCACATTTTAAATTTCAGGCAGCTAAAAATAATTTGTTTGTACCTGAAACAGACATTGCAAGTAATGATGACCACTCAGTGAAACACTGCATATAAAATTTGTTGGGAGTCCAGCTGGATTACTAGCTTAAGTCAAGTCACTGTTAAAGAAACTAATGAAGAAACTCATTTCACTGTATATCACTGTGTTGACATCAAGACAACAAAGTGTAATGGAGTTTCTCCCACTGTGCTCTTCTAGAGTTACCATCTGGGTTAATACAGTCAAAGCAAACAACGAGTTTATTACAGATAGGTGAACAATAATGATGCTGTGTAAAACAGATAATTGAAAACCTTGTGTACACCTCTTCAAAGATCTTTTAATTGTTCACACCTACTTCCCAGTTCATTTACTGCTTAATGCTATTAATAAAAATCATTTTCATTTTAATTGTGAGGTACACAATGATAATACAAGACAGAAAAGTAGGTTTAGCATCCCTGTCTAGGGTTGAGAGTGAAGTTGTGTTTTATAGTACCAATGTCTTTAACAAGTTTCCATCTGACATAAAACAAGAAACTAATAATCCTAATAAAATTGAAAGAAAATGAAAAATCCACCTTCATTGCTATTCCATCCATAAATTATTTATCTGATTACTTATATTCAGGAACTGAGGATTCCTGATAGATACGTAGCAAGTAATAATACCCATTGTAAACTGATCTCTATTCTTACAGCTCACAGATGACCAAAGATAAATACCAGTGCAGGTGTGTAAATATGGAGCTAACAAAGGGAAATAAACAGCAGCTGTTTAATGTAAGTGAAGAAACAGTAGCTTTTTATCAAGGTAAAAGCTTTCCTATAAATTTTATTAAACTAAATTAAAATGTAAAAATACTTGATAGCTGCCTCACAGTAGTTAATTAATATTGTAACTTCCACTACCTGCTTCACTTTGTTTATGCCTACCTTGACTTACTCCATATTCCTGGAGTTTCTGTTTTATAATAGGATCTACAAGACATCACAAATAAAGGAGTCTTTTCATCTGAAAATAATAGTCTCATGAATAGATTTGTATAGTACAATAATTTGTTCATAATAAATATTATGAATGATAATATTTTCCAAATATATATTATAAGTGAAAGTAAAATTGGCAAAATTGTCTGGAATATTGATTCAGAATTGAATTACTTTATACTAAAAATGACATTTTATTGGACTGGAATAAATGTAACAATGATCTATCAATAGTAGCACTGACATTCTGTGATGAGTACAAAATGAAAGTCTTATATAAATACATGAAACAATATTTGTCAGTTTATTTCATGACAATATCCCCTAAGAAGCTTGACTACCCAAGCAATATGTCAAATGATACAATTTCTGTCACCAGTTATCACATATTCCTTAAAACTTTATATTTCTGCTTTAGAAACTAAGATTCTTACAAAGATCATTTGAGCCTTTCTGGGCCAAACATTTTAAAGCTTGTACCAGTACATTTAATATCTCATACTACGTTCTTGAGAGAACGCATTAGATATTAATACAGAAAATTGAAAACTTATTTTACAATATAGTACACAGCTAGGCTTGACTATTTCACCAAGTTAAAATATAGCTGATATTGTAAAAATCTGCGCTTAACACTGTAGGTGTTTCACTGTTTTAGCACTTACAGTTAGTGAAGAGTGTTATATAGCATGTTACATCTACAGTATCCTGAGATATATATTTGTATTGTGAGATCATAGATAAATCCAACAACATTTTTTCTCTTACAAAATTGTGAGAACATCTTATGGAGAAAGTAGAAAAAAGAACTCACTAGCGGTATTTCATAATATACAATAATTTCATAACAGGTATCAAGGAAATGATCAAGCAAGCAGTATATTTGGTCCATATGAAAGTGTTATAAAGTCACTCAGTACCAGTAACCACAAATGATACATACAACATAACAAAGGTAACAGATATCATACTTAACAAAGCCACAGCACAGTCTAATACATGCAGCAGAGGCAGCCACCAATGTCAAAATTGTTAGCATCTGACCATTAGACTGACACTTCTGGCCCTAAAGGAAAATTAACATTTGTTTCTAATTATATTCCTACCTAATCAACAAAATAGCTATTATCCTTTTGCATTTCAAGTTTTACCAAATTCTCATGAGACATGAATTATCATGAAATAAATATGAAAATAGCTGGATCTCACTGACTGAGTGGCAGAAGTTTTAACTTACTCACGAAAAGATACTTTCCAAATGTGTGTGTAATTGCAGCTTACTAAGCTGAAAGCTAGAGAAGCATATGTCTGTTGTTGCCTGTTCTTATTACAATAGGCAGTTTCCTTGACACAAAACAGTTTATGTGGTATCTAATAATTCACACTTTCTTATACTTCACTAACTTTCTAAAACACATATATTTTTGTAAGTGTAGATACTTTTGCTCCAAAAGTGAATGTGTTGAAAATTATTGCTGTTTGTGTCTCAGATTTAGCAACAGTTGTAGAGTTGGTTGCTTCTATCTTGGAATTTTATTATGAACAATGTAAGAAAAGAAAGATTGCTATTTACCATAAAGAAGACATGTCAAGTTGCAGACAGCCAGAACTGAAAGACAATCACATAAAGCATCTGTCCTCAGCCTTCATTAGAGAGAGACATAGACACATACATCATTCACACAAACGCAAGCAAGCATTCCTCACACACACGACTGCCAACTCCAGAATCTCGGCAGCCCTGAGATGATGGAATGTGAATGATTTTTAATTGTGCCTGTCTGCAACCTGATGTGTCTTCTTTACAGTAAGAAGCAAACTGTCTTTTCCTATATTGTTGATATTCCTACCTGGAGTTTCCATTCTTTGACATTTTATTACCATGTCTGCATGGTTTTCCCTTATGCTACAATTGTGGTGGCTTATTTGGTATATTAAAAAAATGTAGGTATTGCATTTCACATGAGTTTATTATGTTTCACATCCAGTGATTTGAGGAGATGCATGTGAACTTTCTACAAATTTCAGGTTTTCTGTTTTTTACTAGTTTGCCTTTGTTTTTAAAAGAAAATAACATCCTTCAGTTAGTATTTGTATGCTACAAGAGAATTTTAAGTATAGTGTCCTGTAATGTTCTGTTTCATACGCCTCGTGACCTTAGGTAACAGAAGGGATGCAAATGTAGCAATTTTTAGTTAGCACCGCCTTTTTTTTTTTGTGTAAGCTCCCTATTGTGAAAACTATATTACTGATTGACATAAATGGTACTATTCACACTCATCTGATATCACATTCAGAAGTATATCACTCTGTCCACTTGGCACACTGTTGTCACAGTCTATAACAAAAGTCAGTGTGAGTGTTGCTACTGTATGTATTAAACTGTGGCCATAGTTCAACAGTTAACAATAAATAACATATCTGTGAAATAATGCCGAGATCATACAAATATCTTCAGCCATGTCATTTAATACTTCAGAAACATATACAAGAAAATGCTCAACACAAATTTTATGGACGTTTATTATTATTTATTACTGTATTACATTTTCACACCATAATTATGTTCTTTGGAGAGACATATCCAATACAGCCTACTATGTCATCAGTGTTACTAAAACAAATTGGGGTGCAAAATGTGTGTTAAAAGTAAATTTAATTTCAGATTCTTTAGAGAATTTTTCTTGTCAGCAGCAAAAATGTCATTGAATGGAAAATCATCACTAGGCTATATCACATATCTTATCTACACAAGTATGTTGAATTGTGTGGCAAGGTGAGATCCATCACCACATTCAAACCTGCAAACTTAATTTTATGGCATGGGAGAATCTTTATCTGCATTCTGTAAATGATTGTTCAATTATAAAAGTATTACTGATAGAGGCATCTGAGGCCATCAGGCACTTGTAGCAGACCCCACAGCAGCACTTATCGAAATTTCATACCATTTACTGAAGGGTTTCCATTCATTTTTAGGAGGGAGATGTTTTATTACTTAATCCAATGAAATAAAGCAGCGCTCTGAAAAACAAGAATGATGTAGAGAGCTGTGAAATAGGAGTTATTCATTTATTTGTTCATCTTTTTACCTGGAGCAGAGCAGTATCCCTGTCACCTCTTTTACGTTGGTTGACATCTTAAATTTTGTGGTGCTAACATATTTACTTGAGCATAATACAATGAGACTATAAATAAGTTAACTTTCACAATTTTCAACTACAATAACAATAAAGAAAAAATGGGAAAAGTAAGAAAGAGAGAAATAATGTCCTTCCTTCCTCTCCTGGAAGGAAGGAAGGACAATTAGATGGAGGCAAGACAACGTGAAAAAAGATCTACAAATTAGTGATAAATAATAGTGCTGTACATATTTGAACTTGGAATATAATAGCTGATCCACTGTCACTTCAAGAAATGAGAGATTAGTTTTGAAAAAGTGTTACATTATGATGCAAAGCAGGCACAAGGAAACAAAGATGTTATTGTGGCTTGTAGTCCAATGACTGCCACTCATATGACTATGCATATAACCTACAAAATACTTAACATGATGTAATCATAAATATAAGACTCAATTTTGATGTAATTGTCTAGATAAAAACTCTACTCACCAAGCTGAAGCAGGAGAACACACATAAAAGAAAAGGCTTTATGCATGCAGGCTTTCAGAACCAGTGATTTATTCTTCCAGCAGAAGGGTTCAAGGGAGGGAAGTGAGGCAAAGGAAAAGGACTGGAGAGTTTTAGGATAAGGGTTAGAGTTCAGAAAAGTCACCCAGAACCCCAGGTCAAGGGAGACTTACTGGATGGAATGAAAAGGAAAGAATCTTTCCTTTGCACCCTGTCCAGTGGGTTTCCCATGACCTGGGGTTCTGGGTGAGTTATCTGAACTTTAGCCTTTTCCTAAACCTCTCCAGTCCTTTTCCTTCGTCCCTCTTCCCTCCTCTCAACCCTTCTGCTGGAAAGAGCAGCCAATGGCTCCGAAAATTTCCACAAGTAAAATCTTATTTTGTTTGTAAGCTCTTCTGCCAATGAGTAGATTTTTTTATTTATTCAATTACAATTACATGGTCAAAAATCTATTAATTTTTGATGTTAGACTCAATTTATGCTGTTATTAGGGCATGAAGCTGCTGCAAACAACATGGCTGGTGTCAAATAATGGGAACACATTTTGGGTTACAAAAATATGTTGAGTTTTACGGTGATCCCTAGTGTACATTGCATAAGTAGCCTAGTTGTGAACTGTTTTGTATATCCTCTACCAGTTTCCAGCAGTTAATGAGATTCAGTCTCTTTCCAAACAGTTTCCTATGAGTAATGGTGAACTGCAATAATTGCCTCAGATTGTGATATAGTCATATTTCAGAGGTGATACAGTCTTATTCACTGATGTGTACAGCAACACAATACAAAGACTGGTAACATCTACATACATACTCCACATGCTATTGTAAGATGCATGGCAGAGGGTACTTTGTACCACTGCTAGTCATTCCCTTTGCCGTTCCAGTTGCAAACGGAATGAGGGAACCACAACTGTCTATAAGCCTCCATATGAGTCCTATTTTCTTTGATCTTATCTTCATGGTCCTTACATAAAGTATACTTTGACAGCAGTAGAATCATTCTGTAGTCAGCTGCAAATATCACATCTCTAAATTTTTTCTATATTGCTTTAAGAAAAGAAGATGAGTTACATTTCCCTAAAACTCTCCCAATAAACCAAGTCAACAATTCACCCTCATTAATACTGGCCTTGTGCGCTCATTATATTTCATATCACTTTGCAATGTTATGCCTAGATATTTAATCAACATGACTGTGCCAAGCAGTACACCATCAATACTGAGTTTGAACATTACAGTGCCATTTTTCCTACTCATCTAGATGAATTTACTTTTCAGTGTTTAGATCAAGCTGTCATTCATCACACCAACTGGAAATTCTGTCTAAAACATCCTGTGCACTCCTACAAAAATAATCAAATTTGAAAATATAATGTAATTGGATAGACAAAAAATCTACTAACCAGGCAGTGGTAGGGGAACATGCATGTAAAGGTATTTTATTTAAATTTACAAGCTTTTGGACCCAATGGTTCCCCTCCTGGCAGAAGGATTCAAGCGGAAGGAAGAGGGGTGAAGGAAAAGGACCGGTGGGGTTTAAAAAAAATGGGGAAAGTTCAGAAAAGTTAGCCAGAATGCCAGATGAGAAGAGACTTACTGGACAGGATGAGAAGTGAAAAGAAAAGTCAGCCAGAATGTTTCAACTGTTTTACACATACCCTAATAGAACTGATAGGCACTATCACAATGATCACACAAAGCTCTTGGATACTACAATTTCCTTTGTTGCTGATGTGTAGTACAGAAATGTAGCAAAATACTTCCCACTTTGTAACCAATTAACATTCATATAACTATTACAGTAAAATTTTGCTCATAGTATCATAAAGAAGTTCTTGAGTTCAACTTGTCAATGTTTCAAATTTTGTAGTATTTAACATTATGTCATTGATTTCAGGTGGATCACAAAATCAAATTTATTTGATGAATTCATTTCTTGCACAACAGAACTGAGTGATTGATGAAGTATGTTATATGTGAAGCCGTGGTTTATGTTTCTAGGAAATCATTGTGAATGAATCTCACTCAAAAAGGGCTATTTCATGGACACCTTCTGTAGTCATTTATGTGCCACTGTGCTTTAGAAGTCTGATAACTCTCTGTCTTCATCCACAACATTCAAGTGCATCAGTTTAAATGCATAGTTATATCAACACATCTATACTGCAACTGAACAGTAAATTCATGAGTTAACAGGTATGAGGTAACATCTAAACATTTAACTGTTGTACCTTCACACAATAACTAATGATAAAATACACATGTGTGCATGTTAAAGAGCTTTATTCTAAACATCAACCAAAATCACTCTTTAAAAGGTAATGTCTTTTCGCTGAACTCTTGCAAACTGGGAGATATCCAAGGTGATAACATAATATATTGTTTTCTGCCATTGAAACTCACCTCAAATAAAATGTGACATTAACCATCCTCAATATGTCAGTACAGCAATTAGCAGGTTAAGGTACATGACTATCCAACTGTGATAATATATAATAAGATCCCTTCCAAAGCACAGTTACATCTACACATATTTTGAAACATTTAACTGTACATGCACTGAAGCAAAAAAACAAGTGATTTCTGTAAAAATTAATTCAAGTCCATTAAAAAACATCCTCATGGTAACACTATTTACTGCTTTTGGAATAAATAAGAATGAATATATGAAATACGGTTATGGTCACATATTGCTAGTTGAAAATTACTTTTATTGCACTAACAGCCAAAAATAAAAAGTTTCCTGTTGTATTCTTCTTAGTTCAACGCAACTGACTATGGAAATAATTTCATAGAAACTTCCAAAGAACTATTTATTTAATACTGTAAAATAGTACAACAATACATCTGGCTTTCATCCAATACTGTCTGTTGTCCACACATTTTCTCTTCAGTACCAGTATTCTGTTAGAATGAATGACCACCACTATCAGAGGCTAAGCATTTAATGGCAGGACACCTCTAGATCATAATCAAAATGGGCATTATTGATTCTGTAGCAGAGGAAAGTATCTCAACAGATGTAGCCTATGCCTTTATTTTGCTTTACTTTTGTGTTTTACTTCTGTTGAAATCACACAGGTGCTACAAATTGGACATCCTGTAATCACCTGTTTGAGACACGTGTGATATTGACACTAACAAGTCAGGGTATCAACTCACTGATGTTATTTGTAAGCACAACTAAAAAATTTCCCAGACATAACGCATAAGAAAAGTCTTTAAAAAGACTCAATAATTCTCAATATCATGCAAAAATGAGTTATCTAGTCTTGGAATAAGGGTTTACAACATGCTTCTGGTGAATGCAGAAAAGAACATTGACAACCTTCATATATTCAAGAGGATACTGAAACAATTCCACATAAACCATGCCGTACATAATCAGCATGAATGTCTATAAATGTAAGTTATGTAAAAGATGCAACATAACATAAATGATATTGTAATATTACTTGCTTTGTACATATATTGTAGCTTTTCTTCTCTTTTTCTCCATATAATCCTCTATTCTTTGACTTGAACTACATTATAGTATATTCCTTCTATATAAAGTAATTTAACAGGCCCAAACAAAAATTAAATAAAATACTTAAAAACACATTTGTGTGACATTTTCGCTATGCTACTAACATCAATTGCCTGACACAGTCATTAAATAATAATAACTGTGACCATTTAAAATTTCTTCTATTGCATGACACTTTTCTGTTTCTTATATTAAATTAAACTTCCATATATCTTTTTGCTTTTGGAAATTTAGTTAGACTTATTCAACATTTTCACTTCTTAAACAACTGTACAGTTTAAAGCAACAACAGTAGACATTTAGAGGCTATGGCTTGAGCTGTTGTAGATATTTTAATGAACAGCTTCTAATGTGTTTGCATAGTTGTGTGTGTGTGTGTGTGTGTGTGTGTGTGTGTGTGTGTGTGTGTGTGTGTGTTTGCAGTTTACAGGTGCTTTAATGATAAGGTTTTTGGCACCCGAACAAAAACTAAAAACTCTTCTTCCCATTGATGCAAGACTTTGTACCTCAAGAGTGAAGCAATGGCATGCAGGGGGATATTGTACTGAAGTACATGAGGACCATGGTATGCCACCTTGGCTGCTACTCTGTCCTTTCATTCCTCGTAATGTCCTTGTGCCCTGGTACCCAGAAGAAAGACACCTCCTTCTCCAGTCTTTGTAGGTAGAGGAAGGCAGTCTGAATATTTTGTACTACTTTGTGTGCTGGGTACAAATGCTGTACAGAGTGTTGGCCACTCACGGAGTCGTCACAAATGAGGCATTTAACTCTCGCAACACATCTCATCTGCTCCATTGCCCACAAGATCATGTATAATTCCACATCAAAGGCTGTAAACTCTTGAAGCAATTGGATTTTGAGGATGTGCTCAGGGAAAATAACAGACCAACCAATGAAGTCCTTCTGTTTAGACCTATCCGTAAATCCAGCTACAGAGTTGTGGTGCTGAGTTAAAATGTCATAAAATAGTGTATGAAAAACATATGCAGGATTGCAGCTTCTCCTGTATAGCACTAAATCTAAAATTACTCTGGGCCTCTGCAGTAGCCAGAGTGACAGGCAGTCAAAACCCTGGATTTGGGGTGGTACTTGCTCCATGTCATGGGACTGCAGCTTACACTTCATGTGGATCCCAGACAGCCTTGTGATCAATTGGAGAAAAGGTGTCCATAGCTGGACAAACAACACTATGACTTGCCAGTGAATTCATAGCAGCAAGGAACTTACATGCCTGACGCACCATGATAGTCACTGCCAGATAGTGAGTGGCAGTCCCCCAGCCTCAGCACAGAGACAAAGTATGGAGCTGGTCCTGCAAGTACATGTGGCCAGCCTAATCCCCTCATGGTGGATAGCATAAATGATTTCAGATTCAAAGGTCTTGCTGATCCATAAACTGTGCAGCCACAGCGTAGCCGTGAATGCATGAAGTACGTGCCCTATCCTCTCTCTCAGACATGTGGTTAAAGAACTTTAATATGTTTAATGTCTTCTGGGTCTTGGCTTTCAGGTCCCTCAGGTGTGGTAACCATGGCAGTAAAAACTAAGAACCAGAAACCTAGCACACTCTTTAAAATGTAGGATGGTGTCCCTCACATCCACGTCAGGTAAATTAAAAAAAAAAAAAAAAACGACAAAAACTATGATTAAAATGAACAAATGAACACACACACACAACTGATGAGTCACTGTTGCAATTCTAGAGGACTTATCATCAACTTATACATTGTTACATTGCTCTTTCATTAATTTGACAATCTATCCCAAAATAAAATTTAAAATTAAACATTTTACAAGATCAAAGGTCTAAAAGTTTATATGAATTTGAAATTTTCTCTTGTTTCTTTTTTTTTTCAAAGAATTACTAATTTAACTATCATGGATTGCTTTACAGTGTGTATTATCATTCATACACTACTTTGTGTATTATCATATGTCACGGCCACTGATTGCTGTATTAGGTTTAATTCATGTTATGTCAGCAAGAACATGGTTATTTAGCACATACATCTACCAGAAACTTTAAACTATGTCAAAAGGCACCAGGGCTCAGTAATGCAGACATCAGTAAAGAAGACTGTAAAAAAGTGGATGAAAGCTTCCTGAACTGCCATTAAATGCACTGAATTTTGCACAGTACTTTACTACACAAACATTGTATACTATAACGGTGTAGACAAGTAGGCCGTAGAGCCATGTACTAAGAAATGCTCTCATCAGATAACTAAATTATAGTACAGGCAAAGAGCCTGCACTTTCAATTCTCCTATCATGGTTCATCAGTATCTTTTCCTTTGAATATAAAGACTATAATTCTTTCGTGGTTTTTCTCTGAAGTTCGGTTTTATTTAAATAGCTATATATTTCCTTTTATTCAGTATCAGTCTGCCATGTGACTTACAGTCTTCCTTCTATGTAACATAATTTCTAACAAACCAAATACAGAAAGATTTTATTTCCCAATTAACTAAAAAAATTCAGTATACATGTAGGCAATTGAACATTAAAGAAGAAATTACTGAAGCACAGGATAGACAATAACTAGGTGTTAGAATATTCCTGAATTACCATTTTCTGAAACAAGGAATTCTGGTATGAAGCTAACAATAGGTAAATGGAAGAAATACTAGTTACAAAATTGGGGAATATTTTGACATAAACAAATGGCACTTGGAAAAACTCTAAAAGTAAGGTAGTATAAGTATCTTTTGATACCTTTCCGTCATGTAAAATTGTTAATCAAGATCAGTATATACAATCCAGAAAAAGAAAGGCATACAACAATGGACTGTTGTATGGGTTTCAAACTCAAGAAGTAGTTGAAAGATAAAATAAGACAGAAAAAAGGAAAAAGAATGCATAGGAAAAAAAACACAAAAACATATAACCAATACCAATATCACTTCAGATGAGATGTGTGTTTCTGATTAATGACCTTTTCTCTTCGTGGCTTCATCACTTGAGTTATGTGTGTGTTGTCTAAGAGCACAACATCTGAAATACCTTAATCAACTAAGTTATTTTATTTTTCCATGAATTTTCATTTCTGATTTTTGTATTTGTATTCATAATTCGCCTTCAGACAACAACTCTGAATAATGATTATTTCACACAGCTTAAAGCTGCTATTTCCTGTGTATTGATTTTTACATCTATTTACTGTTCCACTTACATCAGCAACTTCTGTGAGGTTCAAATCTGTTTTGATATAAAATCCTATTAATGAGTGATGCACACTACGAATAAGCAAAGCATATATTTTCTTGCTTTTTATAATATTTTTTCTCTTTATTTATAATTCTCGATAAAAATACAATATTTATTTTCTTTTAGATATTCAGATATTACTGTTCAGAGATTTTGGTCATAATTTTAGTGCTTTGAGTAGCATGCAATCACTTTTGTATATTATCCTCACATCACAAAACACTTTTGTATACTCATTGACTTTCTTTTGTCATTCACACTTTCTGTTATCTTCTCCTTCATATCTGACTCCCCCCATACACATACTAGGTAGGTTTCTCCCAACAAATGGTCTAAGTGACCTGCTTCGCCTTTCCAATCTTTCTCAGCCAATCTCTACTTCCTTCCTCAGAAAGGAACATACGAGTTACAAACTCTAGGAATAGTATTTTCTAATTGCTCTGTCAGCAGTATTAGAAATTTCATCTTCTGAGTATAAACAATGACTGTACTGGTCACCTATTCTGTCTCTAATTTAACAGTATGTATCCCCACAGCAAAGTGTTTCTTCCATTTATAAATGATATTGTCTACATCATTATATATTCAAACTAGTATATCTAAAAACAAAGATGATGTGACTTACCAAATGAAAGTGCTGGCAGGTCGACAGACACACAAACAAACACAAACATACACACAAAATTCAAGCTTTCGCAACAAACTGTTGCCTCATCAGGAAAGAGGGAAGGAGAGGGGAAGACGAAAGGAGGTGGGTTTTAAAGGAGAGGGTAAGGAGTCATTCCAATCCCGGGAGCGGAAAGACTTACCTTAGGGGGAAAAAAGGACAGGTATACACTCGCACACACGCACATATCCATCCACACATACAGACACAAGCAGACATATTTAAATATGCCTGCTTGTGTCTGTATGTGTGGATGGATATGTGCGTGTGTGCGAGTGTATACCTGTCCTTTTTTCCCCCTAAGGTAAGTCTTTCCGCTCCCGGGATTGGAATGACTCCTTACCCTCTCCTTTAAAACCCACTTCCTTTCGTCTTCCCCTCTCCTTCCCTCTTTCCTGATGAGGCAACAGTTTGTTGCGAAAGCTTGAATTTTGTGTGTATGTTTGTGTTTGTTTGTGTGTCTGTCGACCTGCCAGCACTTTCATTTGGTAAGTCACATCATCTTTGTTTTTAGATATATATTTCCTACGTGGAATGTTTCCCTCTATTATAACCATATATTCAAACTAGGTGTGATACTGCAGCATTGTCTCATATCTCTGTTTTTGTGACAGTCTATGCGAAGCTGTCATTTACATACAGGAAAATGTTGCATATTTTCACAAGTATTTTAAAACGTTAACTTTTCCAGAATAAGTCTCAAGGGCTCTTTTTTCTTGCTATTTTTTATGATCTACTTTAGCAACAACAACATCCATAGTTGATCTTCCTTCTTGAAATCGTATTTATATCTCACATTACAATGCCTCAGAAACTGCCTATAGTCTGATTTTCAGGGGACTAGCAATCACTTTATATGTGCATCCAGTTGATTAATTTTTCTGTAGTTTTACACTTGTTACAAACATAATTTTCTAAAATAAAGATATTACGATAACCCTTAGCCATTCATTTGGAGTGATAGTTCTTCTCCAGCATATATTTAATAAATGCGCTAAACTAATTTTCAGAAACACGTTATAATACTAAAAACTAATTCATTTATTATTTTGCTCATGCTTGTTGTGATTTTTCTGTCATCAGTATTCTTAATGTGGTACTGCTTCCCTTAAATGTAGGATGACCATGTTCTTTTTGTCTCTTTCCTCACTTGAAAACTCAGCTGCATGCACTTCTCCTCAATTTTATGAATGTACTTGAAACAGTGTTGTCTCTAAGTTACATAAACAATAGCTAGAAGAAGAGCAGAAATATGAATGATAGTGAGATTGTATGTTCTTTAATTATGCTCATTGCCATTCACCATTCACCTGCCATTCGATGGTTGTTTATCCCAGATTTGAACATCGTTTTAACATGGGAATTTCCATTACTTTAAATCATGTAGCATTTCTGTTGGCCATCCTTGTTAAAAGGCCCATATTACAATACAATGTATTGGGGACTTTAATCTTCTGGACAAGCATGGATATTTCAGCAGCCTCCCCCCCCCCCCCCCCCCTCCTTGCTCTCCCTATACCTCTGTTTTCATTTTTTATTTTTTCCTGGATATGTGTGTTCCATGAATGTTGTATTATGGAAGCGTCCATGGAATGCAAAGAAGAAAGAAAATATTACTCCAAAAACAATGATAGAAAACTAAGAATAGTCTTGCAAAGAGGGAAAAGAAATTTTACGTTTGTTGCTGATTATAAAGTTTAAACTTTCCACAATATGTTCTATGGTAACTTCTCCTTTCTCTCTTCAAGTATTAGACAGCTGCCTTCTCTGAATTCATATTAGATCAATCTTTTACAAGGCCTCTCTACAGTCCTATTCAATACTGATTGGCATTACATTATTCATTGCTATTCTGTCATCAAGTATCATAAGGCAGGAAAAGTTTTAAAGGTATAGTGAACAAGAATTCTTTAACTGAGAAAAACTTGATGAGTAAGACAAAGACAAACAATTAGACACTGTGGAAAGGTTGAAAACGTTTGCATTTAATGTAAAAAATTCAGGTTCTGAGAAGAAACAGAGAAATTATAAAATAAAAAAGATACAACCAAAATATAGCCTTGGTAATTGACATGAAAACTTAAAGAGACCAGACAAGCCTGATGATTAAATATTGAGCTATTGAGACCAAAGACTGAAACCAGACAAATGGAAGAAACATGAGATTGAACTTGAGAAGAGATAGATTACATCTGGAAATAGTATTCTCATGTTAAAAACACCAAATAATTCACTGACTACCAGAAATACAAGAGACATAACAGTGACATAGATTTTCTAACCAAAAGAAAGTAGCTCATGGAATGAGATGCAGAAATTTACTCTCAACAATTTTTGGCCTGATAGGTGTCATAAAAGAAGAATATATCCATGCAAGACATAGTAGTAATCCACAGAACTTAAACGACTCCTTTCATACTTTTAGTAAAGAAAGAAGATTATGAAGATACTGAATGACTGTATGATGACATATATGAAATTATTGAGATAGTTACGGTCAACAGAAGAGAAATGTGATAGAAAACTGGAATTCAGTCATAGGACAAAGAAAAGGAGGAAAAATAATAGGAGGGAAAGGAATGTAAGTGGAAGCCCCATGGTGCAATCAGGGAGGAAATAAATCGATGCAATAACTTGAATAAAAAAGGGGATTGGTTGACAGGCCACATCCCAAGACATAAAATAATTGTGAATTTAGTAGTGGAGGGAAGTATGAGGGATAAAAACAGTAGAGGTAGAACAATGTTTGACTACAGCTAGCAAGTTGAAATGGATGTAGGCTGTACTAGTTGTGCAGAGATGAAGAGTGTACACAGACATAGAGAATTGTATCAAAATAGCCCTTGGACTGAACACCACAAAAATACCAACAATTGGTTCTCTTAGCATTTAATTCAAGAAAGCAACAATTCTAATTTGTAGATCACTCTCTGCAGTATCCAATAAGTGTTTAGTATTTGGACATTTTGCAGAAACCACAAAATTTTATAAAGTTACAGGAATCTTTCATAAAAGGAGACAATCACCTTCCACTAAACCACCAGCTTCTTCCAGTTGGCCCAACTAATTATCTCTCTCTCTCTCTCTCTCTCTCTCTCTCTCTCTCTCTCTCTTTCTCTCTCGCAGAAGTTTGAATCTTTACTATTCAATCAAGTTTTCCACTATTTTGAAACATGTTATCTTTTCTCTGAACATCAGTTTTGATCTGATATGTAAAAAATACTGTCACAAATGTCTTTAAACTGTTAATCAAGATATATTTCCTGAACTTTGTCTGTATCCTTTCAAAGTGATACTAATTTTTGTAACAGGGGGCTGTGTAGCTTGATTAAAATCAGATATTCTGCTGTGAAAAAAAAAGCCAAGAGAGATATGCTGCAAGACTTGTATCTGCATAGCTACAGTAAATTAGTATTTGTTTAGCTATACAAGGCTTCAGTTATCAGCATATTGGATGATATAACACAAAGTAATACACACCATTATAGTCCAGAGCTGCACCTTGCAATGCAAAAACAATAAATTCAGCAATCAGCAGTTTTAGATCAAACAAGCTGTTCTGCAATCCTGAAATACATGACAAATTCTACTGTGGTTAGACAAAGACACAGAAAATCCTAGGAAGTTCTGGTCTTACGTTAAATCAGTAAGTGGCTCGAAACAGCATATCCAGACACTACGGGATGATGATGGCATTGAAACAGAGGATGACACGCGTAAAGCTGAAATACTAAACACCTTTTTCCAAAGCTGTTTCACAGAGGAAGACCGCACTGCAGTTCCTTCTCTAAATCCTCGCACAAACGAAAAAATGGCTGACATCGAAATAAGTGTCCAAGGAATAGAAAAGCAACTGGAATCACTCAATAGAGGAAAGTCCACTGGACCTGACGGGATACCAATTCGATTCTACACAGAGTACGCGAAAGAACTTGCCCCCCTTCTAACAGCCGTGTACCGCAAGTCTCTAGAGGAACGGAGGCTTCCAAATGATTGGAAAAGAGCACAGATAGTCCCAGTCTTCAAGAAGGGTCGTCGAGCAGATGCGCAAAACTATAGACCTATATCTCTTACGTCGATCTCTTGTAGAATTTTAGAACATGTTTTTTGCTCGCGTATCATGTCATTTCTGGAAACCCAGAATCTACTATGTAGGAATCAACATGGATTCCGGAAACAGCGATCGTGTGAGACCCAACTCGCCTTATTTGTTCATGAGACCCAGAAAATATTAGATACAGGCTCCCAGGTAAATGCTATTTTTCTTGACTTCCGGAAGGCGTTCGATACAGTTCCGCACTGTCGCCTGATAAACAAAGTAAGAGCCTACGGAATATCAGACCAGCTGTGTGGCTGGATTGAAGAGTTTTTAGCAAACAGAACACAGCATGTTGTTATCAATGGAGAGACGTCTACAGACGTTAAAGTAACCTCTGGCGTGCCACAGGGGAGTGTTATGGGACCATTGCTTTTCACAGTATATATAAATGACTTAGTAGATAGTGTCGGAAGTTCCATGCGGCTTTTCGCGGATGATGCTGTAGTATACAGAGAAGTTGCTGCATTAGAAAATTGTAGCGAAATACAGGAAGATCTGCAGCGGATAGGCACTTGGTGCAGGGAGTGGCAACTGACCCTTAACATAGACAAATGTAATGTATTGCGAATACATAGAAAGAAGGATCCTTTATTGTATGATTATATGATAGCGGAACAAACACTGGTAGCAGTTACTTCTGTAAAATATCTGGGAGTATGCGTACGGAACGATTTGAAGTGGAATGATCATATAAAAATAATTGTTGGTAAGGCGGGTACCAGGTTGAGATTCATTGGGAGAGTGCTTAGAAAATGTAGTCCATCAACAAAGGAGGTGGCTTACAAAACACTCGTTCGACCTATACTTGAGTATTGCTCATCAGTGTGGGATCCGTACCAGGTCGGGTTGACGGAGGAGATAGAGAAGATCCAAAGAAGAGCGGCGCGTTTCGTCACTGGGTTATTTGGTAACCGTGATAGCGTTACGGAGATGTTTAATAAACTCAAGTGGCAGACTCTGCAAGAGAGGCGCTCTGCATCGCGGTGTAGCTTGCTCGCCAGGTTTCGAGAGGGTGCGTTTCTGGATGAGGTATCGAATATATTGCTTCCCCCTACTTATACTTCCCGAGGAGATCACGAATGTAAAATTAGAGAGATTAGAGCGCGCACGGAGGCTTTCAGACAGTCGTTCTTCCCGCGAACCATACGCGACTGGAACAGGAAAGGGAGGTAATGACAGTGGCACGTAAAGTGCCCTCCGCCACACACCGTTGGGTGGCTTGCGGAGTATCAATGTAGATGTAGATGTAGAAAAAAAAATGGTAAAATGTTTACTGATATTGTTTCAAAACTAAACTTAGAGGATCATATTAGTCCAATTTGATGGAAATAGCTTGTGTCCTATTTTGCTTGAAAAGTGGTAGATTTATTCACCAAACAGTATATATGAATGGCTTCCTCTATTTTTCTGCAGTTTCATATATCTAACAATATATTGTTATATTACCATCCCAATATTTCAAATCTTAAGAATACAGAAGAAGACACACTAATGCACAAAGTCAGTTCTAAGGGACACTGCTGTCCTCTTTTTTATCAGTCTGGAAATACTTAAAGCCATACACTCCTGCACTCCTTTATGTCATGAGGAACTTTTAATAAACTGTCAAGAACAGGTAGGGAACAGAAATTACGGACTCTAATATTTGTGACAGACTCCCTCCATCTGTCCTCTCCATACATTTTAACAATTTCCAAGTTAAGATAAACAGTTAGTTAAAGGAATACCCATTTATATCCTAAAAGAATTTTCTGAGGTAAATGATATAGACTTTATTCTTTATAAGAATTGTAAAACCATCCTAACACTTTAAGAACACTGTTGTAAAAACCCATAGCTTATTTAACAAAGACCTGTATTCTGCTGTATGTCATCAAAGACTGTTGAAGAATCTTTGTTCCTTTTGGTTAGGAACTGAAATTATCACCTTGACAGTATCATTAATGAAAAATGGGTAAAAATGATCTGATATCTTCAATGATACATCTGTAGAGTGATATGTACATTTAATTATGAAGATATACTGGTACTTCTGCTTACTTCAAAAAGGTGTCAAACACCAATAGGATAATATTTTTGATTAAGAGTTACGGGCAAATACAATAAATGAAAATTGTCATTTTTTTTAAATTTTAAATGTTTCAGTGCTATGAAACATGAAGACTGTGGTTTTTCCACTAATACAGTTTTAAATATTTAGGTGATACAAATAAACAATTGTGAAATCATGGAGACTGATTATTTCAAATGTATTATAGAAGAAATATTTTATACGGAAATTTTGTCTTTGGACAGAAATAAAGTAGAGACTACACAGGCTGTTGGTATATAGAAAATGAAATTAAAGGGGAGCTATTTCTATATTAAAAGATTTTGGTCTTCAAAATAGTTCTAAGAGACTGTACCCTCAATCATGGCTGACATACATAAAGCTAAAATTTGATATAGTATATTATAACAAAAACAATGCCTTTAAAAGTACCAAGAATCAAAACACATTGATCAACAACAGAAAATATGATGAGAAGTCAGGCAAGGAAGAAAACAGGTATTTAAGAAACAGGTATTTAATAAAACTGTCTGGCTTCTGACCCTTTGTGTGGGAGCCTAGATTCAATGAAAACGATGAGCTAAAATGTAGTCTGCTGACAGGATACCATAGGATGCTACAGGGAAGACAAGGTGAGGAACAAAGGTGCCAGAAAGTTTGAAAGCATCCAGTATAATAAGTAAATTAATCATGTATAGGAATCACTCGAGGGATAATCAGGGATACATTTAAGCAAACTAATTAATGGGGAAGCTTGGTGAAATTACACTACTGGTAATAATAGTAGTGTTGTAAGACTGAGGTACTAATAGGCAGACTAATTAACGTAACCTCAGATCATGAAGAAGAAAGAAGTGATGATCATGGAAAGGAGGACAAGAATATTTTGCCTGTTTTTGACAGACAGAATGAAGAACATACTCTTCAACTGAAAGGCATCAACAATCACATTCATTAATGACTTTGCAAATAATATTAGTTCTATGATTAGACATTTCAAAGATGATGCCCTTATTTACAGCAGCAATAAATACATGAGTAAACAATCATATCTGGATGTGCTTCAAATTTTCTGCTGAAAGAGACAGAAAATACTGAGTGAATAATTCAGCAGTAACCCAAATAGCAGAAGCACTGAGTCATTGAAAGGCACACACAAAAGTGAATGAAAACCCTGCTAGCTTTTGGAAGAAACCCTTTGAAAAGCATACAAACACATGCACACTCCCACACACCTGTGAGGCACTGTGCCAGCTGGACTCACAATGCCATAGTTGCAGTTGGGCGGATGGTCTGCGGTGAGGGTTGAGGGAGAGAGGCAGGAAGGAGGAGGAGGGGTTTTGAGACAGTTACCTAACAGCTCAGAGGGGGAGGCAGTAGGTGTGCATGGTAGGAATGTGGGAGGGAGGGAGGGATGGCAGGTGCACAGGCTAGGAATGTAATACACATGTAACAGAGCTTGTGGGAAGTGGTGCATGATGAAGACGATGTGGAGCTGTGAAACAGCAGTGATGATAGGGCACAGGGTGGGAAAACTCTTGGGTAGAAGGTGTGTAAACATTGGATTAACAGAGGTGGGGATCAGGAGGATTATGGGAGTGAAAGGATAACTCTCATTTACAGATTTCAGGAAAGATGATGCTGGAGGGAAAGATGCAGATGTATGGTCTGTGAAGCAGCTATTGAACTGGAGCATGATTGTGCTCAGCAACATCTTGTCCCAGCTAATAATCTTGCTCGTCAAAGAATTTCTACTGAAAGCTAGCACAGTTTCCATTCTCTTTTGTGAAATCTCTGGATATTCCAAGGTCGTGCCATTTGCTGAGTGGGTTGGGTTGGGGGAGGAGACCAGACAGCGAGGTCATCGGTCTCATCGGATTAGGGAAGGACGGGGAAGGAAGTCAGCCGTGCCCTTTCAAAGGAACTATCCCGGCATTTGCCTGGAGCAATTTAGGGAAATCACGGAAAACCTAAATCAGGACGGCCGGACGCAGGATTGAACTGTTATCCTCCCGAACGCATTTGCTGACTGGTTTACTTTACATCTAAATTACTTACATTTTACCAGAACTTCCCTGTCTATTTAAGATATTGAGTCACACATTTGACTAAATGTAAGACTTAGCACCCTATGGTATAAAAGAAGATTTATCATAAAATGAAGTCATTCATATCATACAATTACCAAGAACTAATAAAAATTAACAGCACTCAATAGACTGACCATATATGGTCAGTTGCGTGCAGCAAGTTGGAACATAAGAGCCCATACCTTCAGGGAGGGGGGGGGGGGGGGACAATGAGTCACCTCCCCCCCTCCCCCCCCTCCCCCCCCGCCCCCCAATCTCTAAGGGAAAGGAAAAAATATAGTGTAGGCAGCTGCATTCTTTGAAGAAAATGATTTAAAAGCTGGCATTATGCAGGCTTTTAACTTTTAACTGAGTCAGAACTGGAACTTTTTCATGGCTGCTTACAAGTCACCCTTCATCTTCTAAAATATTAAAAATACTAAATACATCCAGATCTATCCCATCCCCTCTAGAAACTATTTCATGGGTATCCTTGTGATGGAGGCTTCATTTTGATTGACAACTAGGAACTGCAACTTGTCTATAAAAAGAATCTGTTAATAGACATGTTAATGGCTTGTGTCAGAATTTTGTGAGATCAGTTTCAAGATGGATTAACAGACCAGCATGACAGATGTTCACAGTTTATTTCACTCAGATGGGAGTATCACAGAAATGTTTTATACATAAAGTGTCATATTTTTCATAAACATATATAAAGATTAAACTTACAAAATTTCAAATTCTGGTTTATAGTGACCAACTGGAAATATATTGTAAGTCCCTAAATGATTCAGAAAACAAGGTGAGATTACAGAATGACACTAGTGTAATAAGCACTTACTTCTCCAACCTTCCATTTGTATATGAAACAAAAAGAACTCTAAGCATTTGATATAATGGAACAGAATCCCTTATACGAACTCAACTACCAAGTTGCAAAGAACAGAAGCATAGCCTGTGAAGACAAAGGGTGCCAAATTAATGTAAAGAGAATGTCATTAAACAGCTTGATTGCTTGTAATCAGTTTGTTGATTCAGGAAATATGTTTGTGCAATTTCTGAGGGATATTTAGTGAATATACAGAAAAAGAAACAAAAATGAAATTGGAGAGGTATGTTGTCTTTAAGCACAAATCAGCATTTCATAAATAAGGAAATCAAAGCAAAGGAGAGGAAAGGAGTCTTCTATAAGGATTAACAAAATAAAATAAAATATGTAACAATGAGGTGCAGCACAGTTATTTAACATAGTTTCTATCTAGTAACATCATTACCTTTACTTATGATACACTGCTGTATATTCACCTTCAGTTGACTGTAGAGGAGACTGCAAAGTCTGACTATGAATTCTACATTCTTGAGTTTTAGTTCATGCAGGCACAAAAATCATCATATTATTTAATGATTTTGCTGATTCACAACCAATGGTACACAGGAAAGTATTATCTCTCTAAAGAATTTAGTGATACAAAAAGGGCAGTGTAACTGTTCTAGCCTCATGCTGCCATTTACATTAACTTTTTCTCTGACAAAATTACAAAAAGAAGACCCAAAGTAACTATAGCATCATTTTACTGTACTTACAAGAAAATGTCTTTCAAGCTGAGATTCACACTAGAGAACCACAAGACAGCAAAAATTACAATTAAAATTCAAAATATATTACATATTTCAAGCAGTATTTCTTTAAGTGTCTGTTTTGAGGAAAGGGATTAATTACAAGGAGGCATTATACAACTAGACATACAATAAAAGTTACACAAATCATTTAATATGGAAAAAGGACAGCCCATATTATAAGATTATAAAATATTTAATAACAACAGAAAGCTTTCAGTAGAAGATTTCACGTACAATCAATGGTGAATTACTAACCTCTCATTTCAATTGGAGAATTTTTAAAGTAGTTTTACAAAATGAGTTAAACTTAAATTTGTCTATATATAGAGGTAGAGATACTGTGCACATTTATTTGATAATGATGATGAGAACCAACAAATTAAGAATTAATTTACAAAAATCAGCCTAATTTGAAAATAATGAATTCCAATATACTATCTACAAATGAAATAGTTATCTTATTGTTTAATTAGTTTATAAGTAGTGAAGTACAAAGCCCAAATTACTTCACTGTAATTGATTAATGAGAGCAAGCTCTAAATTTTTCTATGTAAAATGCTGACAATATTCAAAAGGAGGCCTTATGAATATCTTAAAAGTGTCATGGCACTAGTAGATTAGCACTGTATGTACAAACTTGACTTTCATAGTACAAAATATTTTCTCTGCTGTATTTGGTAAGTATGCAATACAGATATCTAACTTCATAAATTACTTTTCAAATATATCAGTTATCAAGCATCATTTTGTGTCTTGCATATGATGTTTTTCTCTAAATAACAAAAATAACTATATATAACTATATATCCTGAACAATGCTGTAACCTTATGCATTTCAGTTTTAATGTATTTCTGTCTAATCTATCATGTATTTCTATGATAGTAATTTTAATTGGCCCTCAAAAAGTGGATGTGCACCATATGATCAAGTTAAGATTTATTTCAGTATGTTAATAAATTATTCTCTTTGATTTTGCTGGCCTAACAATTACTTTGACATTACTTTCAATAGAAGGTCTACAAAAGGTAAAAGGCACCTTCATGTATAAATACTTTTAATTTTTTTATATTTTGGAGCTATGTAGTGAAACGTAATAGAAATTTAATGGAACTTGAAGCTGCTATCACTTTCCTATGCCCCCATGATTAACATGATTAATTATTTGAATTTAGCTTTCAATCTTTAACAGTCCACAATAGAATAAAAATGATTTACTTTGAGAGTCAACACACTTATCGTGTTGTCTTGCAGCTTGCAAATTATTACGCTGCTTAAGATATTAACAGCCAACCAATATATATTTTACATTGTGTGATGAGCAGTAACATTCATTTACACTATATCTCGTTATTATTGAAACAATGTTCAATTCTTCCTGTCATAAAAATATAAACTATAACAAACACAATGAAAATAATTTATTTTCTGAAAAATTCCCTGGACATTTCTCTCAGTTTACTAGAAATTAAATAAAATTTTTTAGTATAAACATTTTATGTCTTCATAAAGGAACATGATTCCTCTGTCATATATGGCAGCAATCAAATTCTAGGCTATCATCACAGTATTATGCATTTTTTCTGGACATAGTAACACAATGAAAACAAAATTTTGTGTTCAAGACAAACCTGTAGGAGCTGTGGTGATTGATAACAGACAAGTCTTTTCTACTTAGTACAGGCCATAGGCTGTATGGAAACTCATCCATACTTGAAATACAATACCATTTCCTTGAAATGGGATACTCAAGACATTACTTAACAGATGTTACTCCCTGACAGTTAGTAATGAGGAGCTACGCCAATTTTACTTGAATGCAGAAATTGCAATATGTCTTTCTGCTAACATAATTGCCATTCTGATTTTAAAATTACATGAGAAATACTTCAGAATAAACAGAAAATATGTATATTTTTCAAAATATGAAAAAAATGGAAATTATCATCTGATGATGGTAATACTATCTGTGGCGAGTGGAACATTTAGGCAACAAAACCAAATTCATTATTGGAAAAAAAAATAAAAATGGGAACACTGTTTACCCTGGCACAGGTATTTTGTGTAAGTAAATTTGAAAATAGGCTTTTTCCAGTCTGTGTTTTTAACATGTAAAGCAGTATCTGGACTAAATGTTTCTCACTTATGTGTTACACTAATTATGTGTACAAATTATTTCTAAATTTACCTTTTGTAAGTATGTGTTTTGAATGGGATACAGAACAGACATTGTTCCAAATCAGAATTTTGATATATTTCATTTACTGAAAATATTGCTACTTACATATGACAAAACCAGCCATGAGATTTAATTTTGTTTTTACTCTCTGTCTGCACAAATCATGAGCAGTTAAATTAATTATTTCAAGTTATGTATTCAGATAATCATGAACTCAATAAGTATGGTTCCTAAGCAATACCACAGGTCATATCTTCTAAGTTATTTATTGTCATTTTTTTCCTATCCATGGTGTGAAAATAAGTACCTGAAATTTACCTACCATCAAATAAATTCTATGGGGACTATTTAAGTGTGAAATATTAAATTTTGAAAATGATAAGTGAAAATGTGAACTTATTCAGCAAACAAACTGAACAATGATAACACCATTAAAACATAGTCTCACATACATTTCAAAATAATGATTAGTTTTCTATGTCTCTCGTACCTTTAAGTTATCGGCATCTTGTCTGTTACTCTATCAGCACTATTTCAATTAGGAGTGCATGGAAAATGGATTTTTTAACTGATGCCTAAGGAAAATGCAGTTTTTAATGTTGCATATGGAAAACATTAAATTGTGTCTTCACTGATTTCAAGATATATTACCGTTAATGTGTATATGAGTGTCTGAGTTGAAAGACACCATTATCATAAGCACATTTCTGGGACTTTTACTGCAGAAATAATTCCTTTTTCTTCTTTTATTGCACTATACTTTGATGACTAACTTAGTCATGTTCACAGAATGTTGCTTGCAATGGTCCATGGTTTTCACTGCTATGTGCACTTTAACAGTATTGAGGGAACTGTTGGTGTTTTGCAGCTGTGGCCTTGGAGTATATTTATTTAAAGGCCTTGGCACAGGAAGTTCTCAGTGCTGTAATCCTTCCCCCTTCTTTTTGGGCAGAGAGGGATGGATGTGAAATACAAGAAGATGGGTGAGATCTTAATAAATTTAGTGTCATATCACAAGCTTTGCCTTAACTGAAAACTACATCATTGTTATTAGAATTACAGCTATACATTTCTTATTGGTTGTTACCAATGTTAGCTACCAAACACACAGGGTGTCAATGAAGTACAGCAATGCAATATCATATTTTCATAGCTAAGTCTTTATCAGATTTTAAAATTAGTGAAGCAAATATCCCTTGGCCACCATACAGTATATCCACTTGACCTTAGGTGTGCTTCTTTCCAGTTCCAAATATGACTATATGAAATGCACTTACAGACATATAATACCTATTTGAATACACTTATTAGTTGTGATATCTCAGGAACTTGAAACCTTTGTCAGGATGCTCATTTCATGATAATATTTCAGACAGTGGTTAGTGATCTCTGACTGATATGGAATTTAATCTGCTTATGGCTTTTGAAGGATTAGATTGTCTCTAAAACTATAAAGGAAAACTTTCATCTTTGTTGACAGAACTGAAACACTTTAGTTACCATGTCTGCTGATTTTTCTAGAGATTGGGACAACTTAGGACAGACCCTTGGTTTTGGTCTTTCTTTTTAATCTCTATCTCTTCCAAACTAGTTGCTGCATTTCAGTACAATTTCCACTCTATATACTGATCTGAGTGCTGATTCTTGGGGCAAACTATATGTGAGTACCACTATTTTTCTGCTATGCTGCCCTTATCTAAATAAGGGGAAAACATAAATAATATGTCATTTGTAAGGCATATGATTGTAACAGTTGAAGAGAGATGAAAGTTTGTCATTAATATGGCCAATTAAAGTAGTCAAGTAAATTAGCTTTCATCAAAAAATGCCTAGTAAAACAAGACCAGAATTGTAGTGCACTACACTCCAAGTTTATGAAACAGTGCAATTAAGGAGTATATTAAAATAAGTACATTAAAGATAAGGGATAAAATTTTTAATTTATGACTGGATTGGACTGTGGTAATTAATTAACTAAGATCTTTCTGATTGTGTGGTCCATCAGAGACTGCAAATGGCAAAAAGGGAATTTTACTCTCAGGATCCAATAAAAAGGGCTAAGTCAGTCATCAAAATATTAATCACAAAAATTCAATATTCAAGCCATCTGGATGCCCAGAAACATGCTTCCTGTCTTAGTTGGAAAGCTGTAGAAATCAAAACACAACCAATGGGTACTAAATTCTGGACAATAATCCTTCTTCTTGCTACAAATGGCTGCAATTTTTGACAAGAGTTTCAACTTTCATCGGGAATTATGTCAGTGTTAAAAATACTGATGGTAAGCCACTTTATTCAAACAATTATCCATATGTGATTCTTCAGTTTCTCCCAGCACGTTGGCTGATGAATCAGTCCACAGGTGTACTATCAATTGTGACGGGACATGTCAACACCATCAAGTACACTAGCAAACAGACCTCTTGAACACTATGGCTGACTTACAACCCTCCCCACGTTGGCAGCTTTACATGCAGTCTGTGCATGAGGGCCTGTGTGACAGCTGAAGGGGTGATTCCATCAGTGTCTATGGCCACCAATGCCTGGTGGGGATATAAGCGTTCCATATGACCAGGCTGCCAGCACATTGTGTCTACTGAGCATCTTCTTAATTAGGCATAGTGCTGATTCTCAAACATTGCTGAGACTACAGTAGCAGACCTGGTTGATAAGATTGTCCCCGATGCCTCTCTCTAATGGTTCTGTCCCAGTATTTTGACACCTTTGTTAAAATCCTGAAGTGTTCATATTCCATCACAAGAGTCTTGGACAAACAGTGCTCTGCAACTCATTAGGACATTACTTGCATGAACTGCTAGTGTTCTTGACAGCGATCTTTGATGGTGCCTGTTAATCCAATATATGTCTTACCATACTAGCATGGAATATGATATACCCTGGCCTTCCACAAAACGAGGTCATCTTTGATTTTTCCCAGTAATGCTTGTGTTTTATTTGGCATGCAGAAGACAGTTCTCAGTGAGTGTTTTTTTCAATAGGGACTCAATTTTTCTTGCTAATGCACTGGAGTACAATGTAAAGGCTGAGGCTGCTTAGTTCTCAGTAATTTTATATGTCCATCATTTCCTTGCACATCTAAGGCCCATGCATCTCAAAATCATATTCACTGTGTATATTGGAAGAAAACACTCTGACTTACACCTGTACACAGACAGCTGCCACCACCCTGTGCAGGCGAGTAGGGTGATCTCGTATGTAGGGTGTCTCCCCTAGAAACTGGAATACCTCAGAACGGTGTTCCAGAAAGCTATTACATGGAATGGCTGATAAGGTGCACTATATGCCCTACTGCTACAGTGCAGGCTGTGGAGATGAATTGAGTTACTGAGAATGAGGCAGCCATATCCTTTATACAATACACCAGTGCGCTGGCAGGAAAAATTGAGCACATACTGGAAAAACACCAAGTCAGAACTACCTTCTGCCTACATAATAAAATATTGGCATTGCTTGGGAGCTTCAAAGATGACCTTAGTTTACAGTATACCATTGTGGCAAGATATACATTGAACAAACAATGTGTACCACCAAACATTGCTGCTTAATGCCAGTGGTGCAGTCGACTAATGTGTGCTAATAAGTCAGTGGTCACAGAGAAGTGTCTGTCCAAGACCCATGTGATGGTGAGCTGCAAAGCAAATTAACTAAACAGTTGTAGAATTCTACAGAACTCACAATAAAGGAAAACTTGAAATGATAAAATGGATTGGTGCAGTAAAAGAGGACTGGAAATAAGCAGGAATAAACCAACTTGAAACACAAGACAGGAGAATATTTTGAAAAAATTCTCAACTGGGCAGTTAACCAAGCAGAAAAACCCAAGAAGACCACAACAATTATCCATATGTGATTCTTCAGTTTCTCCCAGCAAAGTGGCAATTTTAGCATAAAAATTGAAATACTGGGACAGTATGCTTAGAGAGGCCACCAAAGCCTTCACAGAGACTGTCTTATATTCCGAGATTTATATCTTCTATGACATACAGTCGCAACAAGATTTGGAACCAGCACTTTGTCTAATTAAGAAGACAATCAGAAAAAACATTGAGCTATCAGCCAGGGCAGATGGAGTGCCTACATCCACACTGTCACACCTAGGCCATCCTGCCATGATGCAAATGGTCACAGATGACAAAGCAGTTGCCTCTTTGGCTGTCAGTGGTGACTGCGTCCACAGACTGCATATGGAACAGCCTATGGACAGACAGGTATAATTTATTTCTGTGTCCCTAGGAGATCAGTTTGTTGGTGAACTGAATGACAGCAACAAGTGTGATCACTAACATACTGTGGCTGCTGCATACTATGAATTGTCAGTACACCTGTGGACTATTCAGTCAATTATCCAGATCCTTTTTGTATACATTCACAGACTAAAGAAAGTGCACAGTGTCACAGAAATTAAAGGTAAATCTTCTTCATTACTATTAGCTATATGATTTGTCAACTACTCTCAGCATACTTCATGATGAAGTAGTTCACAAGTGAATGGCTGTATGTTGATGTCCAAGGGGTATAGTATTTTGGCAAGTGACTACTTTGCCATCATCTAGTGTGCTGACAATCTTCTTAATTGGAGTAACCCACAATTAGTGTGATTAAGAAAAGAAAGGAGGTATCCCACAGGTTTTGGGAGCTGGCACAGGACCAATAGAGGTGCCTCCAGCGTGTGTACCTGGGTGTGTACAGGTTATAGAGCTATGTATCAGTGGGAGGTGTGGAAGAGGAGACACTAGGTGTGGATGGCAGGCAGAGTGGCAGGTCAGAGGGAAGGGGGGAAGAGAAAAGCACCACACTGGCCTCTAAACAGTGATGATGGTAATATCATCACTTGCCAAAATATTGTGTACATTGGACACTTTGATAACTGACAGTTTACCTATGAGCTACTTTGCCACAATTACATATGCTTGTTGTTTAGTTTTATAAAGATAGTCAGACAGATATTTGGAGATAGACTAAGGGCAAATAAAAAATTTGCAAAGTGTATCAGCCCATGTTCAGATATTAAAAAATTCCTCTAAAATTCTATGTGCATATTAAGAGAATAGTATTAAGCAAATTAACTAAACAGTTGTGGAATTCTGCAAAACTCACAATAAAGGAAAACTTGAAATGATAAAATGGATTGGTGCAGTAAAAGAGGACTGGAAATAAGCAGGAATAAACCAACTTGAAACACAAGACAGGAGAATATTTTGAAAAAATTCTCAACTGGTCAGTTAACCAAGCAGAAAAACCCAAGAAGACCACAACAACTCAGCCTAACAAGCAGAAAAGAGCCCTTTCTGAGAGAGTGGATGCAATGTGCGTACAAAGGAATGCAAAAACAAAGTGCTGAAAATGTGCCATGTTGTGCATCATGCAGACTACTTTGGTCCACACATAAGTGATAATTTTATATTTAGGGAAAGGTAGTCTTGAACAAAACTAACCTTAAACTGAATAATTGGGCTGGGTTTGGCCAGTTCATTGGTTGAGATAGTTGAGATGAATCAATCAAGAAGGAATATAGGTTGTGAAACTACATAACATTATGCCAGTCTAATAGAGAATGCCAAATCAAAACACATTCCAGCTATCTTAATTTCCAATTGTTATTTTATTGAGCAACCAATTTTGGCAATATATTTCACCATCTTTAGGCCCCCTGACTAATATGTAGGAAGATTTTCACCTCCAGTCCAGTCAGTATAGGGGTCATTGTTCACTGGCTCGTATTTGTAGATTTTGGACATAGCAATCCCTTCGATGATCAGATGCCAACTGTCAACAAGTGATGATCAAAGAGACCGCTGTGTTAAAAATTTATAGATACCAGTCAAAGAATGCTGTCCTTTATTTTGACTGAGCCAGGGATGGGAATCTTCCTACACATTGGTCAGAGCATCTGACAATGGTGTAATAATATACTGCCAAAACTGGTTGCTGAGTAAAATAACAATTGCAAATTTAGATGGCTGAAAGGTGTTTTGATTCGAGATGCTGTACTGAACAGCCAATGGCCCACACCTATCTGTATAAAGATGCACAGACAGATACTTGATGCAAATCTGCCTGTTCAGAAATGAACTATACAAAAGGAATCCAGAAATATTATGAACAGATATCATCACAAAC
This sequence comes from Schistocerca americana, assembly GCF_021461395.2. Lineage (NCBI taxonomy): Eukaryota > Metazoa > Arthropoda > Insecta > Orthoptera > Acrididae > Schistocerca > Schistocerca americana. The sequence goes on from NC_060121.1 coordinate 336,255,885, forward strand.
ACATATAAGTTATATTAGTTCCCTCAGTGCAAGAAAACAAGGTAACTTAATTCATGGCACCTAAATAACAAGAAATAATTAATGATAATGGAGATGATTCTGACATTTGTTTCCAAAAAATTAAACATTTTTAACTTACTGGAACAAATAAATCTGTGTCTGTTTCTTGTTCATCTCCATACAATTGGGGGAATTCTTCACAGTTTTGTACATATTAAACTCATTACCAAAAACCAGTATCATTTTTTTTACTACCACTAGCAACAGTAAAAATATTTATTGTTAGGTGTCCTTTACTTATAAATCTTTTTGATTTCATGATGGATCCAACAGCTGGGATCACATGACACATGTTAATTATGAAAAGGTGACATTTGATACGTAGTTTGTCTAAAAGTACTCAACAGCTGAGGTTTATCTTTCAGCTGATAAAGAAATTAAACAAAGTCTGTTAGCCCAGTGATACAGTATCTAATGGCTACACATACAGAAACAACTGGAATGTTTATATTAAAAATCACATTAGATGAAACAAAATTTAAAAGCTGCATGTTTGTTTTATGTGATCGTTGGCTTTCTCTAAATTAGGCTTTCTACAATAAACAACACATAGGGTAAAGTACTGTTCCAGACACAACCAAGCACGAAGGTGGAGAAACTTTGTGTGTCAAGTGATTTACACCTTTGTTTAAAACAAAAACTAATATCCCCATATGAATAATACAATTTCAAACAATAATGCTCTAATCAGTGCTCTTTTAAATGAGATAAGTTTGAAGGAATCAGTGGAACACAATGATGCAGGATAGTATGTTTCTGAAAAAAACTGCTATTATCCAAGGAGAGCATTTTTAAAATATTGAACTGTAAGTGGCATATTACTGAACTACCTAAACAGTATCTGAAGCAACAGTTCAAAATAATTTAATATTGTAAAATAATAATTCCAGTAATAACATTACACTGACAGTGTGTAAAGCTTTTGAACCTTTCAACTTGAACATAACACTATTCCCAGTTTTTGTCATGAACTTAATAAGCTTTGTTTTGTTTAAAATTATAAAAGGCTACCTCTTACAGCATTGCTTAATGTTTTGCACTACATTTTCAAAGCTTAAATTTTTTATTAATGAAAACAAACTGATGCAGCCCATTGTGAATGTCAACATTCTTTACACAAGGATTATCACCATATCAGAATATACATCAATAATAATAATTTTAGAAAATGGAATGTTAATATTGTAATTAAAGCATTTCTGGAAACAATTTCAAGTAATGGTTCACCTTTTCAAATAATTGGAATTCTAGGCTGATATGTATGAATGAAATTTTCTCACAAACTTATTTGGGTTCATGAAGTTAGTTTCTGAAGTTTGCCTGTGTTCTAAGGTGTTGTACAGCTGAGAAGTTCTAAAAAAATGTGAAACATTTTGAATTATCCAGACATTTTCAGATGTAATTTCTAGTTCTAAGTTGTATCAAATGTAATAAATTATTATTTTATAGTACACTAGTTAACTGTACAACTAGAAATTATCACAAATACTTGGTGTTTCTCAGTTTGAACTGACTGTTTCTTATTGTTTCATCATTAACATGATCAGGAAGAAAGCTTTGTTGAAAATGATATCAGTCAAAAATTTCTGAACACAAATTTCAAATCATACAGAAGACTTCTTTTTACAAAGCATGTGTCATGCCGGTTTCCAACAAATGACAATGAAACACAAAACATTTGTGACAGATTTCAGAGGATAGCACCAAAGTACTAGTACATTAAACTCTCAATTTCAGTTCATTCAACATAGCACAATTCTTCTTTTATTATATTTATTTCAATAATGTCATTTCAGGAACCACGTCTTAGTTCATGAAAAGTTTATTTCACTTCACTGAAACAGCCATGGATTATGACAGTCATAGAAGATGAGGAATAAAGGAATAACAAAAATAAATTTCTCCATTTCAACAATTCGTTGTTTTGTAAAATAAAAGAAAATGTCACTTTGTCAATCCATTAATAAGATGATTTTTGTAATTTCATTTCTTTTTGTCTTTAAAACACTCACTTCATTTAAAACTGTCACATACACATGAAAACTCACTGCAAATGAAACATAATGGCAGTCTCTTCCACAATGTCTTTCGGACATTTGTCTCTTCATAATAATTAAAAGTCTCTTTGATCAGCTTTATACCAGAATCTGCAATAGTGAAAGTTAGTGAATCTTATTACAATAATGTTGGAATGCAAAAACTGAACTTTCACAGTTTCTTAACATAAAGGAGGACACTATCTACAGTATAAAATTAGTGCCAGTAACATGTGTTAAAGTATTTATTCAAACATAAGCACACTTTGAACTGAATTGCAGGAAAGTGCATTACTATTCTTTGCATAGTATACATTTCTCCCTGTCCTGCTTAACAAGATGGTGCAGTGGATACTGAATTCATATGCAGGAGGAGCATGACCCTAATTCCCATTCCACCACATGGACTCAGACTTTCTGAAGTTTGCCTTTCAAAAGGACATGGGCAGCTTGCTTCCCCATTGTTCTTGTCCTATCCAAGCTAGAGTATCATCTCTAATAATTCCACCACTGATGGCATGCTAAGCTCTTCCCTCTTGCAGATACAATATCCAACCCCCAACCCCCAAGCTCACCAACAAAATCAATAAAAGAATGAAATAAGATAAAATAAATAAATGGATAAAAAACTTTTAAAAAATTGACATGCACCAAATACCGACAAAGAAATACTCTTAACCACGATGAATAGCAAATAAAAACAGGAAATTGTGAAGAACAAGCCTTTTCATTTACAATAAAACTGCTACAAATCTACATCAAGCTGCTGTTGCCAAAGTTTATGTAAAATAAGAGAAATGCAACCACTCACCTACAGCAGCTCGATGCATGGAGCATAGAGACACATAACAGAAAACAGTGTTCACACATACTATCAAGTACTACCTCTTTTCTAGAAATAGCATGCATATTCACACACAAAACCACACAGACACCCACATGCACACTGCTGTGGCCATGACAAAACTGTTCATTGATATTCAATTATTGAAAGCAGATGCCTGAGCTAATGGAGTTTGGGACAGGATAGGGAAGGACACAAGGAGAGGCTAGCAGGGAAGGAGTAGGAATTTGGGCAAATGACTTCGCAACTGCATGGTGAGATGAAAAGAGTACAGAAGGTGCAACAAATAGAGGTATAGGAAAGGAGAGTGGGAGCATAGGAAACTGAAGGGGAATAAGTGGATGGGGAAAAAGGAGAGAAAGGTAAAGATGAAAATGGAGAAAGGGAGTGGGGTTAAAAAATGGGGAGAGCAGAGTGATAGAGGGGGGGAGAGAGGGGGGGAAGGGTGGGGGTGAAAGAGGGGTTGGAGTAGGGAAAATGCCTACATGGGGGGAGGGGTAGATGGAGAGTGGCGGGAGAAGGCAGTGCATGATCTGGGCAGTGGTGTGAAAAGAAGAGAGTAGGGAATAGGCAAGGTGAGGCAGCAGGAACAGTTTAGCAAGGGTTTAGGCCAGAGGGATTGTGAGAGAGCAGGATGTGTTGGGAGCAATTCCTATCAGCACAGTTCACCAGAAACTTGTGCTGGAAGGGAGTGTCCGAATGGGCCCATGGGTGAAGCACCTGTTGAAATCATTTATGTTGTGATGTGCAGCATGTTCAGTAACTGGGCGGTCAAGTTTGTAATTTGCCACAGTTTGCTAGTAGCTATTCATGTGAGCAACCAGATGGTTATTTGTCATGCTCACATAGAATGCTGTACAGTAATTGCAGCATAGATAACATGGCTAGTTTCACACATAGCGCTGACTTTCATCTGTTAGGAAATGCTTATAACTGGACTACAGTAGGAAGTGATATGTGGGTGTGTGGGACATGTCTTGTACCTTGGTCGACTGCAAGGGTATGAACCATGGCTTGCAGGATTAGGAGCAGCACTGGAAAAGGAATAGACATGCATATTCTTTAGGTTAGTTGGGCAACAGAAAGCTACTTTAGAGGACATGGATAGTATTTTGGGTAGGATATCCCTGATCTCAGGGCAGAATGAAAGATAGTCGAAGTGCTGGCAGGGGATGTGGTTGAGCTTTTCAAAGCCAGGATGATACTGGGTTACCAAATAAGTCCTGGTCAGGGGCTGGGTAACAGGTTCATTCATATCAGAGGAGCAGATGGCAAGGGACACTTGTTTATGTATTAACTGGGTAGGATATTGTCTGTCAGTAAAGGCTTTGGTAAGGTTGTCAGTGTATTTTGATAACTCCTGCTTTCCACTACAGATGCAGAGTCCACAGATGTCACGGCTGTCACAAAGAGACTTTTTGGCTTGGAATGGGTGACAACTGTCAAACTGGAGGAACTGTTGGTGGTTGGTGTGCTTAATACGGTCAGACATATTTATGGAGTAGCCTGAGAGATCAACACCTAGGAAAGTGGCTTGATGAATTGAGAGGACCAGGTGAAGCACATCTGTGAATAAGTGTTGAGGTTGTGGAGGAAAGAGCAAAGGCTGCCCATGATCATGAAAATATCATCAGTGAATTTGAAGCAGACAAGGGGTTTTATGTGCTGACTGGATAGAAAGGACTCCTCCAGATGGCCCATAAATAAGATGGCACAGGATGGTTGCATGTAAGTACCCATGGCTGCACCAAATATTTCTTTTATATTTGGCTTTCAGAAGTGAAATAATTGTGGGTCAGGGTGTGATTGGCTAGAAGGATTAGCAAATATGTGGTGGATTTGATATCAGGAGGACAATGGAAAAAGGAGTGTTCCATGACCACAACGCCATGGGCATGGGGGATGCTGGTGTTCAAGGATGTCATATTCATAGTGACCAACAAGGAGTTTGGTGGTAGTGGGACAGATTGTGAAGAAAGTGAGTAATGTCTTGAATGTAGGATGGGAGGTTAAGGACAATAGTTTGGAGGTGTTGGCCAACGAGACAGAGGTTCATTCTGTGGGAGCATTGTACCCAGCCCAAAGGGGATGATCAGTAAGGAGACCTTCGAGGGTGGGTCTGTGGAGTTCAGAGGATTAGGTAAAAGGTAAGAGTGTAGGGGGTTGCTGGTATGAGGAGAGATGGATTAAGGTGTCAGGTTTTAGGATGGACCTAATGCCTTGAGAAGCTGCTTGAGATCATGTTGGACTTCTGGGATGGGATTATCATTGTAAGGTTTATACACAGAACTGTTGGAAACTTGGCAGAGACCCACAGCCACATAGTCACTGCAATTCATAACCACTGTGGTAAAGCCTTTGTCTACACAAAGGACCAGTGATTTATACATGTGCACATTCATTTAACCCATGCTCCCCCTTTCAACATAGTATTACATCCAAATGTAATTCATCTGTGCATTTCTGCTATCATACTCTAATACAAAATAATTATTTAATTAATAACTTATAATAAAGAACTCATTAGAAAATTCACCACATCATTTCTAAACATTAGATTGCACTAACAAAGCTAAGTGAATGTTTTAAAACTTCCTTTATGAACAAGTTTCTTTCGTAGTACCAGTGCTATATTGGGAACTTGGAGTAAGTAATACATTACAGGCAACATCATCATATTTTCTTTCTCATTTTCCTACAAATGAACCAAAATGAATACAGGTTCATGACTGTCAGGAAACTAGGATTATGTCATGTATATCTGCCCATGAATAAATCATTATGTTATAATTACAACAGTAATTCTCTTCACCACATACACAAAAGAATAAAAACTACAAAACAATCACACTCATAGCTGACAACAAGCTCCAAAAGTGTGTAGTTTACACTGCCCTCACTGAATGTCAGATACTGCAGTAAGAATTTTGTAGTAGTGGTAAAAGTTAGGAGCCAGTACAGTATAGACAACTCTCCTGTGTGTAGGTTCATGAAAACTGTTAATACTTCTATGTAACTTTGGTGTCTGTTATAAGTAGAAACTACAAATAAGTCTACTTTGGAGAGTTGTCAACTGTCCCTTGTAAGGCAAGATACTCAGAAATGTTGTCTGCTAGCTTTAGACTACATATCTCCAGCATCTTCTTTATTTGTATCTATACTGAAACATATACGGTGGCAATGACTATCAAGCATATGGCAGAGAGTATTTCCATTATACCATTAACAGGATTTCTTCCCCTTACACTCATACATGGAGAATGTGAAGACTACTTCTTATATGACCCTGTACATGTGTTGATTAGAGTAATCTTGTATTCGTAGTCCCTATGGGAGTGATATATAAGATGCTGTAGTACATTTCTAGATAAGTCAATTAATACTAGTTCTTGGAGCTTTATATGTTGAAATTCACAGGATAGTTGGTGTCCATCTGCAAGTGTTTGCCATTTCAGTTTCTCAGCATTTTTGTGATTTTCCATGTGTTAAAGAACCTTGATACCATTCATGATGCCTTTCTTTTAAAGTGTTCAATATCCCCTGTTAGATCTATCTGATATTTTTTTCACACTCTTTTAGGGTAGGTAGCACAAGGGCTTTGAGAGCAAACTCCTTTGTAAACTGACTGCATTTTCCCAGTACCCTCCCATGATTCAAAGTTGCCACCTCCTTTACTTATATCTATAACTACATCTAAATCCATACATCACAAGCCATCTCATGGTGCATGGTGAAGGATACCTTACACCGCTACTAGTCATTCCCTTCCCTGTTTCACTCACAAATGAAGTGAGAGAAAAATGATTGCCTACATGCCTCCATAAAGCCCCAATCCATCTCATCTTGTCTTTGTGGTCCTACCATGAAATGTACATCAGCGCCCCCAGTAGAATCATTCTGCAGTCAGTTCCAAATGCCAGTTCTCTAAATTTTCTCAATAGTGTTTAAAAATAAGGATTCTCATTCGAGTTCATTTCACAAAGTATCTCCATAATACTTGCTTGTTGATTGAACATGCAGGTAACTAATCTAGCAGCATTTGTGTAAATTGATTCAGTACCTCCTTCTACTATGAGCTGGTGGTAATCCCAGACATTTGAGCAGCACGCAAGAACAAGCTGAACAAGTGTTCTATATGTGATCTCCTTTGTAGATGAACTACACTTCCCTAAAATTCTTCCAATAAACCAAAGTCAACCATTCATCTTCCCTACTACTGACCTTATGTGCTTGTTACATTTCATATAACTTTATAAAATATGCCTAGGTATTTAACTGACATGACTACATCAAGCAGCAAACACCTACTCCAACATTTCAGGACAACTTCTCCAACTCATCTGCATTAACTTACATTTTTCTACATTTGAAGCAAGCTGCTATTCATCACACCAAATAGAAATTCTGTTAAATTATTCTGTATGTTCCTATAATCACATGATGATGATACTTCCCTGTACACTACAGCTTTATCAGCAAATACTCAGATTGCTGCTCACACAGCCACACTTCCCTGGAACACTCCTAACATGAACATTGTCTTATCCAGGTCAATGTAATTGTTTCTTTTACTTAAGAAATATTCGAGGCACTCATTTATCTGGTAACCTGTTCCATGTGCTTTGACCTTCATTAACAGTCTGCAGTGGGGCACTGGGTCAAGCACTTCTGGAAATCTAGGGATGTGGAATCTGTATGTTGCCTGTCATCTACAGTTTGCAGGATATTGTGTAAGAAAAAGACAAGCTGAGATTCACATGAGCCATTATTTCTAAATCTGTGTTCATCTTTGAGCAGAAGCCTTTCTGTCTCAAGCAAATTTATTATATTTGACTTAGAATAACTGGACCTGATGACTTACTTGAAACTTTTTTAGTGACTTCTCAGTTCCAATTATGCCTATTTCTGTCATCCACATGGGTATCTGTACCATGGTCAAATGATGATGTGCCTATATGATCCTCCTGTATCAATAATTTTTTAAACAAAAACTTAAAAACTCCAGCTTTCCTTTTGCTGTTTCCTACTGCCGCACCAGATTGGTCAACACATGAATAGATGGAAATCTTTGACCCACTTAGTGTTTTTATGCAAGAGCAGAACTTTCTTGGTTTCTTGGCATGACCTTTCACTAACAGTGCACATCAGTCTTCTTACAGATACATGGACTTCTACTAAGTTTTGCCTTTCAACATTTTTGCATCATTTTTTAAAGCCAAGCTTGCAAAAATCCTTGCTTCCTCAGTATTTTGTGAACATTGTTATTAAATGCTGGAAGGTCTTTCTATATTTAATACAAGTACATGGCACATACTTCTCCAGAGAGTGATTTACAATCAGTTTACACATTGCCTGTAATTTCTCTATGTGTTTCATATTTGAACTAAATGATGTCAATTCACTTCCTACATAGGTTGCTAACAACTGCTTACCTCCTCTGTTCAGCATAAAAATTCTCCTATCATTCCTGATGAATTTGTGAACTTGTAAGTAACAATTATCATTACAATGACATCAAAATCATTAATCCCAGTCTTCATACTGACACTGTTGTTAAGCTCAGGCCTGTTTGTAGCTATTGTTGTGGTCTTCAGTCTGAAGACTGGTTTCATACAGTTGTCCAATGTCCATGCTACTTTATGCTGTGCAAGCCCCTTCATCTCTGAATATCTACTGTAACCTACATCCTTTGAAACCTGCTTAGTGTACTCATCTCTCAGTCTCCCTCTATGAACTTCCCCACCACACATCTCTCCAGTACTAAATTTGTGATCTCTTGATAACTCAGAGAGTTTCCTGTCACCCGATCCCTTCTTTCAGTCAAGTTATGCCACAGATTTATTTTCTCCCCAATTCTATTCAGTATTTCCTCATTAGTTACACAAGCTACTAATCTAATTTTCAGCACTCTTCTGTAGCAGCACATTTCAAAAGCTTCTGTTCTCGTCTTGTATCAACTACTTATTATTCACGATCCACTTCTGTACAAAGGCTACACTCAGATGAAAGCTTTTAGAATAGATTTGTCAGCGCTTTAATTTATATTCTGTGTTAACAAATTTCTCTTCTTCAGAAAAACATCTCTTGTCATTGCTAATCTACATGTTGTATCCTCTCTACTTCATTCATCATGTTATTTTACTGCCCAAACTGCAAAACTCATCTACTGCTTTTAATGTCTCACGTCATAATCTAATCCCTTCAGCACTACCTGATTTAATTCATCTACATCCAATTATCATTGTTTTACTTTTGTTAATGTTCATCTAATATCCTCCTTTCAAGATGCTCTTCAGTCTTCATTCCATTCAACTGCACTTCCAAGTCCTTTGCTGTCTCTGTCAGAATTACAGTGTGGTAGAGCAGTATCTGCATTTTACAGTGTCTGTACAGTTCAATGCAATGTTCCTTCAGACAAGCATGCATGTCTGAAGAACAGCCTCTGTCAACAATTGACTGCTGTTGGAAGGAACATTGCATTGAACTGTACAGACACTGTAAAATACAGACACTGCCCAACTGTATTTAATGCCAAGGCAATCTGATGAGCAAAACCAATTTCTCTCTGTGTGTGGTAATCATATGATTTGTACGCAAGCACTATGGGACATAGGCACTAGGACATACAGAAATTGGGGTCCAGCCACGAGTTGTGCACAGATAGCCAAAATGGTTAAGGTAAGGGCTTGCACATGCAGGAAATCTGGGTTTGAGCCCTGGTAAGGTACAAATTTTCATATGTTACTAATACTTCATATATTACTTGTAACTCACAGAACCTGTGTACAATTGTATTCACAATTTGCGAATACATTTCATAATATAATACAACTGTCAATTGTCAGCAGTATCTGTTCCATCACATATGCATGTATGTCTGATGGAACATTGTGAACCATACACATAACATAAAATACAGACACTGCCCTGCTGTTTATCATGCCAAAGCAAGGCAATCTGATGAGCAAAAGCAGTATGTCTCCATGTGCAGGAATCATACGATTTGTATTGAGCACTATGGGACATGGACAACAGGACATATGGAAGTTTTGGTCTAGCCATGAGTCATGGAGAGATGGGCAAAGTGGTTAAGGTGCGTACACTTGGTGTACAATCATGTTCACAATTTGCAATTTGTGAATTCCTTTCATGATTACAATGTTTTCAAAAAACCTAAAATTTCTTTTTCTTCTCGCTGAACTTCAATTTCTTCTTCTTGCTTACTCAATGTACAGATTGAACCACATTGGTACAACCCTGTCTCACTCCCTTCTCAACCACTGCATCAGTTTCATGACCTTTGACTCTCACTACTTCTGTATGGTTCCTTGGTTTCTGTCAAGTTGCACACAGCCTTTCACTCCCTGTATTTTAACCCTGCCATCATCAGCATTTCAAAGAATGTATTCCAGTCATCAATGTCTGAAGCTTTCTCTAAATCTACAAATGTTATAAATATAGATTTTCCTTTCTTCTATGATAGGTGGTAGGGTCAGTACTGCCTCACATGTTAACACTTCTCCAGAACACAAACTGATATTCCCTGAGGCTGACTTCTACCAGTTTTTCCCGTTCTTTGTAAATAATTCACGTCAGTATTCAGCAACCATGACTTATTAAAACAATAGTTCAGTGATATTCACAACTGCCAGCACTCATTCTTCGAAACTGAAATTATTACAGTCTTCTTGAAGTCTGAGGTTGTTTTATCAGTCTCATATATCTTGGACACCAGATGGAATAGATACCTCTTCCAGGAATATCAACAGTTGTGAGGAAATGTTGTTTATTCCCATGGCCTCGTTTCAGCTTAAGTCTTTCAGTGCTCTGCAAATTTTCCTCGTAGTATCACATCTCTCATCTCATCTTCATCTACTTCATCTTCCCTTTCTATAATTTTCTTCAAGTTTATTTCCCTTGTATAGTCCCTCTATATATTCCTACCATCTTTCAGATTTCCCTTCTTTGCTAAGTACTGGTTTTCCATCTGAATTCTTGATATACAAACAGCAGCTTCTTGCTTCTCAAAAGACCTCTTTAATGTTCCTGTAGCCAGTATCTACCTTTGCCCGTGTTATATATGGCTTATAGATTTACATTTGTCCTCTTAGCCATTCCTGTTTAGCCATCTCGTCATTTCTGTTAATCTCATTTAGTAGATGTTTATATTACCTTTTGACTGTTTCATTTGCTTGATTTATATATTTTTTCCTATTATCAGTTACATTCAATACCATCTGTAATATAAATGGATTATTTCTAAGCCTTGTCATTCTATTTGGTTGATCATCTGCTGCCTTGACTATTTCATGTCACAAAGCTACCCATTCATCTTCTATTGTGTTCTTTTTCCCCATTTCAATCAGTTGTTACCTCATGCTCACTCCGAAACTCTCAAGAATCTCTGCTTCTTTCAACTTATCCAGGTCCCATCTCCTTTTTCCTATTTTTTTTTAATTATTCAGCTTTAATCTATAGTTCATAACCGATAAATTATGGTCAGAGTCTAAATCTGACCATGGAAATGTCTTACAGTTTAAAATCTGCTTCCAAAATCTCTGTCTTACCATTACATAATAAATCTGAAACCTTCCATTGTCTCCAGGTCACTTAAATATGCACAACCTTCTTTCTGATTCTTGAACCAAATGTTAGTGGTGACTAAATTATTTTCTGTGCAAAATTCTAACTGAAAGCTTCCTCTTTCATGCCTATCCCCCAGTCCATAGTGTACTATTCTTCCTTGTCTTTATCTTGCTACTACTGAATTTCAGTAACCATTACAATTAAGTTTTCCTCTCCCTTGTTGTTGTTGTTTTTGTTTTTGTCGTTGGTGTGGTCTTCAGTCCAGAGACTGGTTTGATGGATCTCTCCATGCTACTCTGTCCTGTGAAAGCTTCTTCATCTCTGAGTAACTACTGCAACCTACATCCTTCAGAATCTGCTTATTATATTCATCTCTTGGCCTACCTCTACTATTTTTACCCTCCACGACACCCTCAAACACTAAATTGGTGATTCCTTGATGCCTCAGTATGTGTTCTACGAACCGGTCCCTCCTTTTAGTCAGGTTGTGCCACATTTTTCTCTTCTCCCCAATTCTATTCAGTACCTCCTCATTACTTATGTGATCTACCAATCTAACCTTTGGCATTCTTCTGTTTTGCCGCATTTCAAAAGCTTCTATTCTCTTCTTGTCTAAACTATTTATCTTCCACGTTTCACTTCCATACATGGCTACACTCCATTCAAATACTTTCAGAAAAGACTTCCTGACACTTAAAGCTATACACAATGTTAACAAATTTCTCTTCTTCAGAAATGCTTCCCTTGCCATAGCCAGTCCTCTCTACTTCGACCATCACCAGTTATTTTGCTCCCCAAATAGCAAAACTCACCTACAACTTTAAGCATCTCATTTCCTACTCTAAACCCCTCAGCATCACCTGACTTCATTCGACTACACTCCATTATCCTCGTTTTGCTTTTGTTGACATTCATCTTATATTCTCCTTTCAAGACAATGTCCAGTCTGTTCAACTGCTCTTCCAGGTCCTTTGCTGTCTCTGACAGAGTTACAATGTCATCAGCAAACCTCAAAGTTTTTATTTCTTCTCCATGGATTTTAATTCCTGCACCAAATTTTTCTTTTACTTCCTTTACTGTTTGCTCAATATATAGACTGAATAACATCGGGGATAGGCTACAACTCTGTCTCACTCCCTTCTCAACCACTGCTTCCATATTGTGCCCATCTACACTTATAACTGCTGTCTTGTTTCTGTATAAATTGTCAATAGCATTTCGCTACCTGTATTTTACCTCTGCCACCTTCAGAATTTTAAAAAGAGTATTCCAGTCAATATTGTCAAAAGCTTTCTCCAAATCTACAAATGCTAGAAACAAAGGTTTGCCTTTCCTTAATCTATATTGTAAGATAAGTCGTATGGTCAGTATTGCCTTGTGTGTTCCACATTTCTACGTAATCCAAATGGATCCTCCCCGAGTTCGGCTTCTACCTGTTTTCCATTTGTCTGTAAAGAATTTGTGTTATTTTTTTGCAGCCATGACTTATTAAACTGGTAGTTCAGTAATTTTCACACCTGTTGACACCTGCTTCCTTTGCAATTGTAACTATTATATTCTTCTTAAAGTCTCAGGGTATTTTGTGTGTCTCATACATCTTGCCCATCAGGTGGAAGAGTTGTCCCAAGGCTATCAATAGCTCTAATGGAATGTTGTCTATTCTGCGGGCCTTTTTTTTTTTTTTTTTTTTTTTTTTTTTGACTTAGGTCTTTCAGTGCTCTGTCAAACTCTTCACACTGTATCATATCTCCCATTTCGTCTTCATCTACGTCCTCTTCCATTTCCATAATATTGTCCTCAAGTAAATCGCCCTTGTATAGACCCTCTACAATCCTTATTCTTTCCTGACTTTGCTTAGGACTGGTTTTCCATCTGAGCTCTTGATATTCATACAGGTGGTCCTCTTTTCTCCAAAGGTCTTTTTAACTTTCCTGTAGGCTGTATCTATCTTACCCCTAGTGATATATGCCTGTACCTCCTTACACTTGTCCTCTAGCCATCATTGCGTAGTGATTTTGCACTTCCTGTCAATCCCATTTCTAAGATGTTTGCATTCCTTTTCCCTGCTTCATTTACTGCATGTTTATATTTTCTCCTTTCAGCTATTAAATTCAATATCTCTTCTTTTACCCAAGGATTTCTACTAGCCTTCCTTTTTTTTACCTACTTGATCCTCTGTGGCCTTCACTATTTCATATCCTTAAGCTACCCATTCTCATTCTACTGTATTTCTTTCCCCTGTATTTGTCAATCGTTCCCTAATGCTTTCTCTGAAACTCTCTACAACCACTGGTTCTTTCAGTTTATCCAAGTCCCATCTCCTTAATTTCCTACATTTTTGCAGTTTCTTCGGTTTTAATCTATTGTTCATAACCAATAAATTGGGACCAGAGTCCACATCTGCCCCTGGAATTGTCTTACAATTTAAAACCTGGTTCCTAAACCCTTATTACCATTATATAATCTAACTTAAACCTTCCAGTACCTCGAGGCCTCTTCCGTGTATACAAACTTCTTTCATGATTCTTGGACTAAGTGTTAGATATGATTAAATTATGCTCTGTGCAAAATTCTACCAGGCGGCTTCCTCTTTCATTCCTTATCCCCATTCCATATTCACCTACTACTTTTTCTTCTCTTCCTTTCCCTACTATTGAATTCCAGTCCCCCATTACTATCAAATTTTCATTTCCCTTAACTATCTGAGTAATTTCTTTAATAGATCATACATTTCTTCAATCTCTTCATCTGCGGAGTTAGTTGGCATATAAACTTGTACTACTGTGGTAGATGTGGGCTTCATGTCCATTTTGGCTACAATAATCCATTCACTATGCTGCTTATAGTAGCTTACCCATGCTCATAATTTTTCATTCATTATAAAACCTACTCTTGCATTACCCTTATTTGATTTTTTATTGATAACACTGTATTCACTTGACCAGAAGTCTTGTTCCTCCCACCACAGAACTTCACTAATCCCCATTATATCTAGCTTTAACCCACCCAATTCCCATTTTAAATTTTCTAACCTACCTGGCCGATTAAGGGATCTGACATTCCACACTCCGATCCATAGAACGCCAGTTTTCTTTCTCCTCATAACAATGTCCTCCTGAGTAGTCCCCACCCAGAGATCCGAATGGGGGACTATTTTACCTCCAGAATATTTTACCCAAGAGTACAAAATCATCATTTAACCATACAGTAAAGCTGGATGCCCTCAGGAACAATTACGGCTGTAGGTTCCCCTTGGTTTCAAATGTTCGCAGTAGTAGTGCAGCAAGGCCATTTTTGTTAATGTTACAAGGCCAGATCAGTCAATCATCCAGACTGTTGTCCCTGCAACTACTGAAAAGGCTGCTGCCCCTCTTCAGGAACCACACATTTGTCTGGCCTCTCAACAGATACCCCTTCGCTGTGGTTGCACCTACAGTACGGCTATCTATATCGCTGAGACATGCAAGCCTCCCCACCAACGGTTCACGGGGGGATGCGCTCCTCTCCCTTAGCTATCTGAATATATTTATTTTATCTCATCGTACATTCTTTCATTCCGTTCTTCATCTGCAGGTCCAGCTGGCATATAAACTGCTGGCTGTTGGCTGGTGGTGGCTGTTGCCTTTGTATTTGTCTTGGCTACAGTTGCACATTCACTATTCTGTCATAGTAGCTGCCCCACTTTCCTATTTTGTTATTCATTATCAGAATCAGTTTGCATTACCCCTGTTTGATTCTGTATTTATAACTGTGTACTCACCTGCCAAGAAGTCTTATTCACCCTGTCACCAAAATTCACTAATCCCTACTATATTTAATTTCAACCCAGTCATTTCTCTTGTTAAATTTTCTAACCTAGCTACTGGATTAAGGGATCTTACATTCCACATTCTGCAAAATGCCTGTTTTGTTTTTCCTTATGATGACATCCTCCTGAGCTATCCCAACATGGAGATCTGAATGAGGAACTATTTTACCTCTGGAATATTTTACTCAAGAGGATACAATCATCATTTAACCTTACAGCAGAGCTGCATGTCCTCAAAGTAATGGGTGTAGTTCCACCTTGAAACTTCCTGGCAGGTCAAAACTGTGTCAAACTGAGATTTGAACTCAGGACCTTTGCCTTTGGCAGGCAAGTGCTCTACCATCTGAGCTACCCAAGCATGACTCACAACCTGTCCTCACAGCTTTAATTCCACCAATACCTCATCTCCTACCTTCCACACTTCACAAAAACTCTCTTGCAGACCTTGCAGAACTAGCACTCTCAGAAGATAGGATATTGTGCAGATATGACTTAGCCACAGCCTGGGGATGTTTCTAGAATGAAATTTTCACTCTGCAGCAGAGTGTGCACTGATAAGACGCTTGTGTGCTGATCAAAGGCTCAAACTTGGGACTTTTGCCTTTTGTGAGCAGGTACTCCACCATCTGAGCTATGCAACCATGACTCATGACCCATCCTCACAGCTTTAATTCCACCAGTACCTCGTCTCCTACCTTACAAACTTTACAGAAGCTCTCCTGCAGAGCTTACAGAACCAGCACTTCCAGAAGAAAGGATATTGCAGAAACATAGCTTAGCCACAGCCTGAGGGATGTCTCCAGATGAAATTTTCAATCTGTAGCAGAGATCTTACTGATATGAAACTTCCAGGCAGATTAAAACTCTGTGCTGGACTGAGACTCACACTCAGGACCTTTGGCAGGATTAAAGCTGTGAGGATGGGTTGTGATTCGTGCTTGGGTAGCCCATATGTCAGAGCACTTGCCCACAAAAGGTAAAGGTCACATGTTTGAGTCTCAGTCCAGCACACAGTTTACATTTGCCAGTAAGTTTCATATCAGCACACACTCTGAGGCGTAGCGCCGTATAACGATACTGCCTTGGAGGCGGTTAAGTGGGAGATGTGTCTCAGAGCTGGATAGAGACAGATAGTGACGCAAGACTGGACGTGCACGTAGTTTATGTGTCAGCCGATAGAGGACAATATTGGATAGAGGGACTGTGATTTTAGTTTTGATTGTGCCCACTAGAGTGCACTAAAGAAATAGAATGCTTTTCATAAACTGTTCTAGTATTTTCATAAAGTGTTATTATTTCTTTTTGTGTATGTAAAATGTTATAAATGTGTTTTAGCAGTATGAATGATGCGTGAGTGTGGTTTAAGGTTAATATGAAGATAATTGTTTAATGAGTTATGTAGTAGGATTTAGTGTGGGAACATTTCGAAGAAGTATGGATATGGACAAAGGGGATTTTAGTAGAATAGATTTGTAAAGTAAGTTTTTGGTAAAGAGAAAGTTAATTCAGGTATAAATAACAATAGTAAATAACTTTATGCATAAGCAAAACTTCAGCATATTATATAATTACGTCGGTAAAAAGTGCAGTCATTAGGTTTACTGGTTTGCGATTGGTTATTGATGAAAAGCGCAGATTGATGTGGGAGAATGTTGTTTTGCTATTGGCTGTTGAGTAAACTGACCAATGGTAAAGCAATATTCTTCGCGAGCCTTTCTCGGCTGGTAGAGAAGACTTAGAGTATTCTAGAGAAGAGTGGGAGCCTAGCCATGAAACAGTTCAGAGGTGTGTAGTAGTAGTTCTAATGGAAACGATAATTTGCCCGATCTAGTAGTGTGTCATACATCAAAAGTGTGGTAATGTGACGGCATAATTATTCCAATGGGCTTGTAGAAATTTCGGAATTTTTAAGTGAACTTTGTGAGGAGAAAAGACATATATTCCACATGGTGTATTGAGCAGGTCGGTGGCTAAAAACTGTGACTGCATTTGGTACCAACAGATTTAATATTTGGCGAGCATTCTCAATCAAAAACAATCAGTATTTTTGTAGCTATTACGTTTTTGGGAAATGCAACACCATAAACTTGCTAACGTGAGTGAAAGGGATTGTGAGTGACTGTGTTAAGACTAGCATGGGCTTGGCAGTGATACTTGTTCACCTAAGTTTCAGAATATATTAATTGAGAACAAAATTTCCAACCTTCCATTTGTGTGAAAACTTTCTCCCAAAATGTAGATTAGTGACTTAAATGGCAGCCTGGTTCACGTTGAAGTACAGTAGGTTTCACGCGGCTTTCCTACTGATGATCTGCTGAGACAATGTTCACAGGTACATGCAGGTCCGTTGTAAAGGGACGGGAAGAACCGCGCGCTGCCGCACATGGTGCATCAGTGCCAGGAGACACTAAAGCCGTAGTATTTTGAATCCGCGGTCGAGAGAAAGATTTTGATGGACTGAACAGTGAACGTTAGTGAAAGAATTTAGTGAACCGGTACTAGCAGAAGTTTGAACGGAACTCGTTTTGAGTTGCTGGAGCAGCAAGAAAGAAGATGATCCGCAACGGCTGCAGTAGCGACGGAAGCGCAGTGAAGCAGCAGATGGCATCTTAGCAGTGGTGGTGAACAGTACAACGGTGCAGTGCGGCCAGCCTACATGACGAGTGGGTGCTAGAAACTGTTACGGCAGCCGCAGGGGATCGGACTCGCAGTTTCAACACGCCGAGGCTGCAGCATTCGACAAAAGATAAGTCAACTTTGTTACATCTGTTGTGTGCGTGTGTGTATTGAAAGACTGAGAAACATGTCAAGTGATAAAGATTTTGTGAGTACAGTGAAGGAGGAAGAACTTTCATTCAGTGTGAGTGCTTCACACACTAGCATTTCTGAACAGAGAGAAGGAGTAGATTTTAAAATAAAAGGGGATGTTTTTGAAGATATTTCTATGTTATTTACGGACAGTTGAATTGAGTCTGCTTCAAGTATATCTGTTAAAGTAACTAGTGGGGATAATAATAATTCAAAAAGTGACATTAAGCATGAATTCAGTAATGAGCAGTTGTGTGATGATAGTGTTGGTAATGTTACTGAATCAAATGTATCAAATGTGGATACCTAATTTGGCATAGTGCCACTGGAACAAGATAAACAAGAAACAGTGATGCCAAAAATGGAACCAGGAAGTATGCAGGAAATGTTTGCCGCTTTAATGGACTCTATACAAGGACAATCTAATTTGGCTGAAAAAATTAATAGTAAACTCAAAAAACTTGACAGTGGTTTTACTGATAAAATTAGTAAACTTAATAGTGGGTTTAATGAAAAACTTGAAAAGCAGACTGCTGTTTTAAAAGAAATGTGGGAAAATGAATTGAAGTCATTAGAAAACAAAGTAGATGACAAAATTTCTCAAGTTGAGAATAATTTCAAAAGATCTGTTAGCATTGTAAAAGGTGAATTAACAGAGGCTTTGAATAGAGTTGCTATTGGAAACAAACAAAGAGTAGATGAAATTAAAGAAGGTGTACAAAAAGTACAGGTTAAAATAGCGGCAGTAGAATCTGTATGTAAACTGATCACAAAGTGTTAGACAGTAAAATCAGTTCTGAATCTGACAAATGTATGAACGAAGTAAAAACTGTGTCAGAGTGAGTGGATGAGTCTGATAAAAATGTTCTTCAGTTAACTAACCAAGTAGAAGAGGTGGAAAGTAGGTTGTATGAGCATGGCAGTAGACTATGCCAAGTTGAAACTAACCTCAAACATGGAATTAACAGTAGTGGGTGTAGTTTTGTGGTAGAATCATCTTAAATTTCATATGCCACTAACAGACAGCTTTTACGTTTTAATCCAACGGGAAATGTGCATCCAAAAGAATTTTGGAACGATTTTGAAGGTGTGTTACCTAGTTTGTGGTCAGACAAACAAAAAACAGGTTTTATTACGTCAAAATTCTTAGGAGAGGCCATGACTTGGGGGTTTATTGCTGCTGAACAGTATGATATTTTGGATAAATTTAAAGAGGCATTTTTGAAAGAATATTGGGGTAAGCAAAAACAGATGGCGTTATTAAATAGCTTCAGGGCAGGGGAAAAGTTTAATCCCAGAAGGGAAAGTGTAAAAAAGTTTGTATTAAAGTGGATGACAAATTTGTCATACTTATACAACAAAATCGAGCCAGAGCAAATTGTTACGGGTTTGGAGGGTAAACTGCCTATGCACTGGCGGAACAAACTTATTTCACTGCCATGAGATGATGTGCGTAAGTTCATTAGTCATTTGGAGAGGGTTGAGAAGTTATTGCATGAGGAGGAATATGCAAATCATAATGTCAGACCACCAAATGATGCAGGACTGCAACATAATGTAAACATTAACAGAATTGGCATGTTCTGTGGAACTGGCAGTGGCAGAGGTGCTGGGAGGTGGCACTATCCTGCAAATGATAGGCGAAGTATTGGGGAACAGGTGCACGATTATCGACCATATTCTCCATTGTGAGAGAATGATGTTGTGCAAAGGCAGCAGCAGAGAGGGGTAAACATAAGAAAGGATACCGAATTACAGAATCCGTCAAACTAAATGCCGTCTGTAAAAGGGCTAGCATTTACGAGACGGGAAGTAGTAGTTTGAGACCGTTAGCAAAACCTTTTGTTTGTGTTAATAGTAACCAGACAGGGACTGTAAGGGAGGTACAGGAGAAGGTAGTAGCAACAGACAAAATGAGCTATGTAAAAATCTGTACGTTTAATGGAGGTTTAGAGGTTTTTTTGGATAGACATAAACAAGATAAGTACTGTATTGTAGATGAAAGGGATGGTGTATTAGTGGAAGATGTGACAGAATCCGATTGCAAGAAAGTGGTTAGCAACCAAAATGAAGTCGAGTCATGCTCTGAGGAAGGAGAAAGTACAGAGGCTGCAGAATTACAGGAAATTAGTGATGCCAGTGTGGAGGAAATATTAGCATCTATAATAGACGACATTTGTGAGGCTATTAGGGAGAAGCAGGAGGATGGTGACCAAAATGGGGGTCAACCAGTTAATAGTGGAGAAAGGGAAGAGAGAGAGGCTATAATGGAGAATAGCTAAGCACCAGGAGGGAATTTTGAGTTGTCACTAGTGGATAGAATACTTAGTATGGGGGAGAAAAGTGGTGAAGGTGATTCTGCAAAAGTCTGTGTAATTTCCGGAAACATGTTGGAGGAGGGTGCTGAAACTAGCAAGGAAAGGAAAGTATTGAGTCAACCAATAATTAGTCTGCAGGTGTGTGATGAAGAGATACAGTGTTTAGCAGACACAGGCAGTGATTTATGTGCTGTGAGGAAAGGTTGGTTAGAATCATTGCAAAAAGGGAATGATCTTTTAATTATGCCAGTAATGGGGGTACAGATTATTGTAGCTACTGGAAAAGTGAAAAAACCTGTTAGACATGAAGTTCTGTTGCCAGTGAAAATAAATGGGGTGGAAGTATTCCATAACTTCCTCATAATTCCTGATCTGTGTATAAAAATGTTGATTGGTGTATATTTCTTTAACCATTACAAAGGGAGTTTAAAGAAAGTGTGATAATTTTTGAAATAAATGGGAAAGATGTGGTTGTGCCATTTTTTTCGAAAAAACTATGTGATCAACGAAGATGTAGCCAGTATACCAGTTAGTATTGTAGAAGGACAGAGGATTTGGGGGACTACAATGAGTATCGAGATTATGTGGGGGTGGACCCTGAGGAAATGTGGGTAGTACAAGAAAAAATAGAGCAAAAAGTGAAAGAGGTGCCAGATTTAGAGGAGGATCAACGGGACCGGTTAAGGGTAGTGTTACTAGATCATAAAAATGTTTTTTTTTATAAACCTGGCTTAGTCAAGGAGTATGAATCTATCTTCTTTAATATTCTTCTCTATCAGAGAGGGTGGCTTTTTAGGTGTAAGATGGAGTCATGGGATTAAGATGAAATAAGTTTTGTGGTGAGAGAGATGGGGGTCAGTTTGTGATTGAAGGCTGAGTGACATGAGAGTAACCGGACGTGACAAGGGCAGTTAGTAAAGGAGATTTAGGTGAAGAACAATTTTTACGAGTGGAGTATGAAGGACTGTGGAGAATATAGGTATATTTTGTAAATACAATTCTTGATTTCAGTTTCATAGTGGTGAAACTATGAGGAAGAAGTGATGAAAAGAGACACTACATAGAAAGTGGTAACTATGTACTATAAAAATGTTTGTAAATAATTGCTTTATTAGAAATGTGTTTTTTACCATTAAATATTTTCAAGTTGAGTAAAAGTTAAACAGAAAAAACTAATATAACCTTTGCTTGCAATAGCAACTACTTCTTTTAAATTCATTAAGTTTTTGAAAAAGAAGTAAATTTTAGAAAAGATTTTCGAATAGATTTGATCTTGCTGATTTGAGTAAGCAGTACTCTGTTAATTTACTTTCATTTGAGTTCAAGTTAAACTAAATAGCAAAAAATGTAAATAATCTCCTATACTATAAGTAATTGTATATTAGGATGTATATAAAGGAAGTAGGCTTAGACAGAAGTATGGTTTCAGGGACAGCAATGCATGTAAATCATGGAGAGACCAATAAGTGGAGAACGGAGGTGTGTTACGGACGCTACAATGCAAGGTGCCATACTCAAGACTCACGAGAAAAACGTGTGATAAAGAGGCGATAGTTATGTGCAGTTTTGTTTAAGGTAGGACAAAATACTATTATTAAATAGTAGGACACCAACCACAGTGCCTGAAAAAAGACATTCAAAAAGTAAATGCAAAAATTATTAAAGAAGTTAGTAATGTTTTTGAGAGGTTTGCAAAAATGTTTTCAAGTAAGAAAGGATTATTATAAAAGAAATGAAAGATTTTAGACCGGGTTAGTTATAGACTGCCAAGTCTGAAGTAAGAGATTTGTGATTTTAGTCTATAAGAACGAGAATATTTTTGTGAAATATTTTGTAATTATAAGTCAAGATTGATATTAGTATAATTTTAAAATTTTTTGGAATCAAATTTTATAATCATAGGGGGTGTGAGGCATAGCGCCGTATAACTATACTGCCTTGGAGGCGGTTAAGTGGGAGATGTGTCTCAGAGCTGGATAGAGACAGATGGTGACGCAAGACTGGACGTGCACGTAGTTTATGTGTCAGCCGATAGAGGATAATATTGGATAGAGGGACTGTGATTTTAGTTTCGATTGTGCCCACTAGAGTGCACTATAAATTAATAGAATGCTTTTTATAAACTGTTCTAGTATTTTCATAAAGTGTTATTATTTCTTTTTGTGTATGTAAAATGTTATAAATGTGTTTTAGCAGTATGAATGATGAGCGAGTGTGGTTTAAGGTTAATATGAAGATAATTGTTTAACGAGTTATGTAGTAGGATTTAGTGTGGGAACATTTCGAAGAAGTATGGATATGGACAAAGGGGATTTTAGTAGAATAGATTTGTAAAGTAAGTTTTTGGTAAAGAGAAAGTTAATTCAGGTATAAATAACAATAGTAAATAACTTTATGCATAAGCAAAACTTCAGCATATTATATAATTACATCGGTAAAAAGTGCAGTCATTAGGTTTACTGGTTTGCTATTGGTTATTGATGAAAAGCGCAGATTGACGCGGTAGAATGTTGTTTTGCTGTTGGCTGTTGAGTAAACTGACCAATGGTAAAGCAATATTCTTCGCGAGCCTTTCTTGGCTGGTAGAGAAGACTTAGAGTATTCTAGAGAAGAGTGGGAGCCTAGCCATGAAACAGTTCAGAGGTGTGTAGTAGTAGTTCTAATGGAAACGATAATTTGCCCGATCTAGTAGTGTGTCATACATCAAAAGTGTGGTAATGTGACGGCATAATTATTCCAATGGGCTTGTAGAAATTTCGGAATTTTTAAGTGAACTTTGTGAGGAGAAAAGACATATATTCCACATGGTGTATTGAGCAGGTCGGTGGCTAAAAACTGTGACTGCATTTGGTACCAACAGATTTAATATTTGGCGAGCATTCTCAATCAAAAACAATCAGTATTTTTGTAGCTATTACGTTTTCGGAAAATGCAACACCATAAACTTGCTAACGTGAGTGAAAGGGATTGTGAGTGGCTGTGTTAAGACTAGCACGGGCTTGGCAGTGATACTTGTTCACCTAAGTTTCAGAATATATTAATTGAGAACAAAATTTCCAACCTTTCATTTGTGTGAAGACTTTCTCCCGAAATATAGATTAGTGACTTAAATTGCAGCCTAGTTCACGTCGAAGTACAGTAGGTTTCACTCAGCCTTCCTACTGATGATCTGCTGAGACAATGTTCACATGTAGGTGCAGGTCCATCGTAAAGGGACAGAAAGAACAGTGCCCTGCCACAACTCCACTGCAGAGTAAATATTTCACTCTGGAAACCTCCCTCAGGCTGTGGCTAAGCCATATTTCTGCAATAGCCTTTCTTCTGGAAGTGCTAGTTCTATAAGGTCTGCAGGAGAGCTTCTGTGAAGTATGGAAGGTAGGAAACGAGTTACTGGTAGAATTAAAGCTGTGAGGACAGGTTGTGAGCTTTGAATGGGTAGCTCAGATGGTAGAGCACCTGCCCGCAAAAGACAAAGTTCCCAAATTCAAGTCTCAGTCTAGTGCACAGTTTTAATCTGCTAGGTAGTTTCTTATCAGTGCACACTCCACTGCAGAGTGAAAATTTCATTCTAATTTCTCCTTGTTTACCAGTAGTTCACAGTACCAGTGCATTAAGATCATACTGGCTGATGTCACAAGGCCAGATCAGTAAATCAACCAGATCTTTGACCCTTCAACTACTGAAATGACTACTGCCCTTCTCCAGGAACCTCATGTTTGTCTGGCCTCTCCACACACATTTCCTGCTGTGGTTGACCTACACTATTGCTATTTATATCGTTCAGGCATGCAAGTTACTCCACTTTGGCAATGTTTGTTGTTCATTTGGGCAGATTTGTAGCTACAAGGTTTAAAGTATTTCCATTGCAAGTATGTTGTCAAGCAAATTTATTCATAAGACTCTCTGTCCATACCACCTGCAATGAATCCATAGATGTCTAAGTCTATCATATTAACAGAATCTTCCGACTGTTCTTGGCAGAATAACATTATAATAAATGAAAAGCACCAGTTTGCTTTTGTTCTACAATATTACTTTTATTGTTAATTGGTTTTTGGCTTACTAGGCCATCTTCAGATTTTTAAATGTCTGAAGATGGCCTAGTAAGCCAAAAACCGGTTAACAACCAAAGTAATATTGTAGAACAAAAGCAAACTGGTCTAAGCCTATGCTCGGTAGGTTGACGTCATCTCCAACTTATACTGCATGGTACGGATACTTCTGCACTACAACTTTCTTCAAATGATTTAGCAACTGCTACAGTGGAATTGGCAGGCTGGTAAAAATATCAAATGGCTAACTTGATTTCACCTAACGACTTTGCAAACATACTTAATTTCAACCTCGACAGATATAATATTTCTGTCAACAGCAATGAACACTCCCCATCTTATGACATCTAACCAGTCTATCAGATATACTTCCATGCTTCTTCAAATAGTTTAGACCTTTCTACTTTGGATTCCATTCAGTTCTCAGTTCTGATGATAATTTAAGCATGAAAGCTTCCCAGGAGGGCCATGAATTCATGAACTTGGTTACAAATGCAATTTATGGTTAACATTGTGACATTCATTGAATATAATGTGATTTCACTTCTGGATATTGACTGTTGACTGTTCATCAGGGGACGTCAAACTATCACCTAGCCTAAATAACCCCCTTGTGCCTCCACAAGCACTCTGCTAGTGAAGTAGCTGCTTCCTCTGGTTAGTGCAACCCTGATCTGTCAAGGGGAGCCCTACAACTCTCTACCTCATAATGCAGGTCCAGAAACGTGCAGCCAAAACCATCACAGAATCAATAAGGCCTCTGTTTGAGACCCTCCACTTAGCTCCAAACCAAAGAATGTTGATCAATTCTGGGTATGATACTGCAAATTTTGAGCACCGCCTGCATTCCAAGTGTGAGAATAGCAGTCTTCAACAATTCCACCAGCCTTCCATACAACCTGAGGATTGCCTTAGAACCCAAGCAACAGGTGTCATTGGCGCTGACATGAGCCACAACTTGATGGTGAGTGCACTCTGCACCCTTGATAGCCACTGGCAGGACTGCTCTATGTCTTGGATGAGACATACTAGACACACACAGGTCTTCTTTCCAGCCTTGGATGAAATTTTCCTAACAGCCTACGTAACAAGGCTAACATAGGAGCTACCGATAAGTAGCAATGCCCACTTTCCATGTGCCTCCCCAGACCCTCCTAAAGAAACAGTCGCTTCTCCACTCACAGAGTGAACTGAAAAGGCCAGTCAGTCAGTCATTGACTCTCTGCCCCAAGGAATGCAAATGCCTTACAACCTACCACTAACTCTGTGGTCAGTGTGTTTGCCCTGTGCTGCATATGCTGGAAAGTAAATCAGCCATGGGGCCCATGGGTGAAATAAGCAACACTTGAGATGTCCCTAGCGATGTTCTTGTTTCTCAGCTACAACTATGCCCCAACGTGGGACCCTGCAAACAGCCAACTGCAACCAACAGTATCTCCAGCTGTATGTGAGCTGAGGCCAGCTCCTCCTGCAACTGCACACAGAATGCACATTCCATATTGATCCTACTGATACAATTTTAATGAAAAAAATAGGTAAACAAAAAGATAAAAATGAACCCTGCGCCCTTTCAGACATTGATCTGCACTATCAGGCTTGTTAAAAACACAAACACAATCTATTAGACATTACTTATCCTGTCACTGACACTAGTTCACTGCATGCTGGCAAGCACAAAAAATATGCATAAATGAAACTATATTATGAAAGGATAGTTGCTAGTCACAATGTAGCAGAGATGTTAGGTCACGGGAAAGCACAACTAAAAGACTGCCAAAAAGTTAGCTTTTGGCCAACAAGTCCTTCATCAAAAATAGACAAAATACACACACAAATGGAACTCACACTCACATGACCACAGTCTCTGACAGCTGGAGCAACACTATGAGAAGCAGTGTATTATGGGAGGGGCAACTGGGTCGGAGTAAGGAGGAGGCTGGGATGGGGAGGGGAGGGATAGCAGCATAGGGATGGGGGATGGTAAAGTGCTGCTGGGAGTGTGCAGGGATGAGGTGGAGAGTAGGGCACCTAGATGCAGTTGGGAAGTTAGACACACGGCGAGGGATAGGGGAGAGGAGAGGGGGAGGGGGGGGGGGGGAGTGGAAAATGAGAGAAGTAAAAACCTGGGCCTGTTGGTGGAATAGAGGGCTGTATAGTGTTGGAATGGATAAGGGCTATGACTAATGAAGGCGGAGGTCATGAGGGTTATGAAATCGTAGGATGTACTGCAGGGAGAGCTCCCACCTACACAATTCAGGAAAGCGGGTGTTGGTGAGAAGGATCCATATATGGCACAGGGTGTGAAGCAGTCATCGAAATGAAGATGTCGTGTTAAGTGGCGTGCTCAGCAACAGGGTGGCCCAGTTGTTTCTTGGCCACAGTTTGTTGGTGGCTATTCATGCAGACAGACAGCTTGTTGGTCGTCATGCCCACGTAGAATGCAGGACAGTGGTTACAGCTTAGCTTGCAGATCTCACGAGTTATTTCACAGGTAACTCTGTCTTTGATGGGATAGGTGATGTTTATGACTGGACTAGAGTAGGTGGTGGTGGGAGGATGTATGGGACAGGTCTTGCATCTACGTCTATTACAGGGATACGATCCATGAGGCATATAGCTGGGAGCAGTAGATGTGTAGGGATGGATGAGGATATTGTGTAGCTTCAGTGGGTGGTGGAATACCACTGTGGGAGGGTGAGAAGGATAGTGGGTAGACTTTCCTCATTTCTGGGCATGGCGAGAGGTAGTTGACACTTTGGCGGAGAATGTAATTCAGTTGGTGCAGTCCTGGATGGTGCTGAGTCATGAGGGTAATGCTCCTCTGTGGCCAAATGGTGAGATTTTGGGTGGTGTTAGGTGAGTGGAAAGATGAGGGAGGGGAGATCTGTTTTTGTACAAGGTTGGGCAGGTAATTAAGAACTGTAAAGGCCTCGGTGAGACATGTGGTATCTATCAAGAGGGACTGCTCATCACTTCAGATGCACGACCCTGTGTGACTAGGCTGCATGAAAGGGAATTCTTGGTGTGGAATGGGTGGCAGCATTGAAGTGGATGCATTGCTGCAGGTTAGTGGGTTTGATATGGACAGAGGTACTGATATAGCCTAATTTGATATGGAGGCTAACATCGATGAAGGTGGCTTGATGGGTTGAGTAGGACCAGGTGAAGTGAATGGAGAAAGTGTTGAGGTTCTGGACGAATGTGGATAGGGTGTCCTCACCCCCAATCTAATCATGAAGATGTCATCAATGAATCTGAACCAGGTGAGGGGTTTGGGATTCTGGGTGTTTGGGAAGGATTCCTCTAGATGGCCCATAAATAGGTGGACATAGGATGTGCCAGGCAGGTGTCCATAGTCATACTCCAGATTTGTTTGTAGGTAACTTCTTCAAAGGAGAAGTATTTGTGGGTGAGGATATAGTTGTTAAAGGTGACTAGGAAGGAGTTGGTTGGTTTAGAATACATTGGGCATTGGGAAAGGTAGTGTTCAGTGACGGTAAGGCCATGGGCATTAGGGATGTTAGTGTAAAGGGTGGTGGAATCAGTAGTAATGAGCAGGGAACTGTGTGGTAAAGAAACAGGAACTGTGGAGAGATGGTGGAGGAAATGGTTGGCATCTTTTATATAGAAGGGTACCTTGGAGGTAATAGGCTGAAGATGTTGGTCTCCGAGGGCAGAGATTCTCTTAGTGGGGGCACAGTAGCTGGCCACAATGGGGCATCCTTGTTGGTTGGGTTTATGGACTTTAGGAAGCATGCAGAAGGTAGGATTGTAGGGAGTGGTAGGGGTGAGGAAAGAGATGTAGTCTGGGGAGAGGTTTTGGGATAGGCCTAATGGTTTGAGGAGAGACTGGAAATCCTGCAGGATTTCTGGAATCGTGTCACTGTGGCAGGGTTTGTAGGTGGATGAACCTGACAGCTGGTGGAGTCCTTGAGCCAGGTAACCCTTGTGGTTCAAAACAATAGTGGTGGAACCTTTGTAAGCAGGTAGGATTATAAGGTCAGGATCAGGTTTTACATGGTAGATTGCAGATCTTTCTGTGAATGTAAGGTTAGCTCGCATGTTGAGGGATTTGGGGAATGATGGTGAGGCAACATTTGAGGTTAAGAAATTCTGTAAAGTTAACAGGGGCTGATTTGGAGGCAGTGAGGGTGGATCACATTTGGATGGATGAGTGAACTGAGTCAGGCAGGGTTCAAGATTGGCCTTTGGTTGAGTCTGATTGGTAGGATTGGAGGCGAAAAAGTGTTTCCACTGTAGGGACCAGGAGAAGGAGAGAAACTCTTTTGTCCAGCATGACTGAATTTGGGAGTGGGGCAAAAGGTGAGGCCTTTGGAAAGGACTGATATTTCTGTGGGGATAGGGCTTTTGGAGGAAAGGTAGAAGACTGTGTTTTGGGTCTGTTTAGGTTCTGGATTGTGTGTGGTGATGGGAGTGAGTTTGGAAGGTGGGTTAAATGTAGTAGGTCTGTGAGACTGGGTTTGTCAGCTAAGAGTGGATGTGCGGGAGGTTTTGAGGTTGCTGGAGAGATGGACAGTCCTAGATGGGTGTAGGAAGTGAGCAGGATGGAGAGTTTTTTGAGGTGGTGTTGTGCATGTTACTCTAGTTCCTGGAGGGCAAGAGTTTCAATGTGTGTTATGGGATCCAGGAATTTGGGATAGTATAACAGGAGAATTTTACAGATGGAGAGAAGGTACTGCAAGGAGGTTTGGCCCTGATTAATATGGTTCTGCAGGACTATGTTGATGTGGACTAATGCCTGGCAGTATCTGAACAAATGGAAGTCATTGCTGATGGAAGGGTGGCAGCCGAAGATGGGTAATTTGATGGGGAGGGCATTTGGGAGTATTCCATGACTCAAGCAACAATGCAGGAACAGTATGTGGGACTGGGTTCTGGCTAGGGAAAACGAAATTTTTCTGTACTGATAGAGACAGGAGGGGCACAGATCCATCGTAGTGGAAAAAAAGCAAAAAATATGTAAATAGCTTAAAATTTTGCCCCAAAAAATGAGGAAAAAGGCACTCAAACACTTGAGAAAAATCATGAAAAGGATGAAACGGATGAAATAATGGGAAACAAGATGACCGATATTGAAAGGCGAAAACCAAATGAAATTGGGGTGAATTCTCAGTGAGATGAAAGAAAAAATAAAAAATTTTGTAATGTAGGTTGCAGGTCTGTGGGTGGATACATGTGAAGAAGGGAGATTGCAGATGTGACTAGATTATGTGAAATTAGCAGGTGCAAACTAAAACAGAGAGGGGAAGGAGTGGGGTGTGGGGAGGGGTTGGTAGGATGAGATAAAAGTTCATGTGGCACAGGAAAAGTGCGTGAATAACACATGAAAATATATGAGGGTGACGAAGGGGAGTGATCAATATGAAGATATAGGATTGATGATATCAGTCGAGGTAATGTGGGACATGAGATGCTGCAACAACAGTCACTGTGGTCATGTAGCATCTGTTGTGCGTCACCTAGATAGTTGGTACAGAGTGGCTCATAAGTAGAGCAAGCAGAGAGAGTTGTAAGACGACAAGAGAAACGCAGGAAAGAAGGGAAAGATGGACATTGAAATAGTAATGCAATAGAAAATAGTAACATAGGAAACAGCAATGGGTTGGGTATGAAGAAAAGCTGTCAGACAAAATCAAACAATGGAAAATCCAGGATGAAATGTAACAATATTATGACTAGGATAGTTGGCACTCACCATGTAGTGGAATTGATGAGTTGCAAAAGACAGATAATTAGCTTTCAGCCAACAAGGCCTTTGTCAAAAAAAGACAACATACACACACATGCACACAAGCATGCACATTCACACTCACTCAAACACAGCCAACACATACATGACCACAGTCTATGGCAGCTGGAGCCAGACTATGAGCAGCAGCACCTTATGGGAGAGGCAACCAAATGGGGGTAAGGAAAAGGCTACGGCGGGGATGGAAGGGTCAGCAGGGTAGGGGTGGGGGATGGTAAAGTGATGCTGGGAGTGTGCAGGGACAAGGTGCAGAGTGTGGCAGCTAGGTACAGTTGGAAGGTTAGGTAGAGGGTGAGGGAGGGGATGGCGGGGGGGGGGGGGGGGTGGCATGGGAAAGGAGAGAAGTAAAAAGCCTGGGTGCGTTGGTGGAATAGAGGCCTGTGTAGTGCTGGAATGGGAACAAGGAAGGGGCTAGGTGGGTAGGGACAATGACTAACGAGAGGTGAGGCCAGGAGGGTTACAGAAAAGTAGGACATAATCCTATCAGCTGACAAAGGCTCCATGAACTGCAATGAGTACCTGGCACAAGGACTCTGCCAGCTGTCAGATTCATCCATCTACAAACCCTGCCAAAGTGACACAATTCCAGAAATCCAGCAAGATATCCAGTTTCTCCTCAAATCATTAGGTCCATTCCACAATCTCTCCCTGGAGTCCATTTCTCCCCTCACCCCTGTCACCCCCCACACTCCTACCTTCATCACGCTCCCTAAAGTTCACAAACCCAATCACCCAGCAGAATGCCTCATTGTGGCCGGTTACTGTACTGAGGGAATCTCTGTCCTTGGAGACTAACACTTATTACCCACAACTTACCCCCCTATATAAACATACCAACAATTTCCTCCAGCAACTCTTCACAGTTCCTATTTCTTCACAAAACGGTTCCCTGCTCATCACTATTGATGCCACCTCCCTTTACACTAACATCCCTAATGCCCATGGCCTTACCACTACTGAACCCTACCTTACCCAAAGCCTCACGGATTCCAAACCAACCACCTACTTCCTAGTTGCCATGACCAACTTCCTCACCAACAATTACTTCTCCTTTGAAGGCAGTACTTACAGACAAATCTCGAATATGGCTATGGGCACCTGCATGGCACCATCCTACATCAACCTATTCATGGGACATCTCCAGGAATCCATCCTAAACATCCAGAATCCCAAACCCCTCACTTGGTTCACATTCATTGATGACATCCTCGTGATCTGGATAGAAGGTGACAACACCCTATCCACATTCCTCCAGAACCTCAAAACCTTCTCCCCCATTCGTTTCAATTGGTGCTGCTTAACTCATCAAGCTACCTTCCTTGATGTTTGCCCCCACATGAAAGTTGGCTTTATCAGTACATTTGTCCATATCAAACCAACCACCCATCAGCAAGACCTTCACTTCGACAGCTGACATCCATTCCATAACAAGAAGTCTCTTCAATATAGCCTAGTTACCTGTGGTTGTTGCGTGTGTAGTGACAAGTGCCCCCTCTTGAAATATACTGAGAGTCTCACAGAGGCCTTTATAGATTATAGCTCCTCTCTCAACCTTGTACACAAACAGATCTCCCATGCCTTATCTTTCCGGTCATACAACACCTCCCAAAGTCCAAGCATTCGGCCACAGAGGAGTATTCCCCTCGTGACTCAGTACCACACAGGACTGCAGCAACTGAATTACATTCTCCACCAGGGATTTGACTACCTCTCGTCATGCCCTGAACGTACTCCATAACAGCTGATTGCTTCATCCATAAAAATGTCTGAGGTTACTGTTAATACTGTGTGATGTAGCATTAATGTACAAGATGAAGAAAAAATGCCACACTTGGCTTGCAATTCCTCATCCCAATTCAAGACAAAAGTGTATCTAGCAAAACCTAGACCCATCAACAGGCAACTCTGGCAACTCTATAACTGCATGCAGCATGGCCAAGAACAGATAGCATGAAGTCTGGTTTGCTGGAGCTATCCCATAAGCTCTGTGAGACAAAGCAATACTGTGGGGAACAGATATGCAGAGTCATCAATATTTTACTTGTGTTCATGCCAAACGTTAGATAAAGGACCAAAAGCACTCATCCTATGATTCCAGCCCACATGTTTACGGCAAAGTGTGTCTGAAAGCCCTGTTCGCAGGTGACATGTTGGTTGTGTTCCGGCCAATAAAGGCTGTTGTGGAGGTTGCAAATACCTTCATGAATGAAGCAGATTTGTCAGTTCATATTACACTGTTTATAAAATGTTCTCATCTTTGACTTGGTGTGAAAGCCATCCACACAATTGTACTCGTTGAATGCAGTCTTCTGCTGCTGGTGTTAACATGAAATAATACGCATGCAGTTCTTCATCATGCAATATGTCAACAACCAGTCTTAGAGACATCTGGGGTACTTTGCTGAGGCAACTGGTGAATGATTTCAAGAACTGCATCCTCTGGATATGGAGTACATCTAGTCCTTGAACACACTCTGTCCATTACTTGTGCAGGAGGATTACTGGTATTCTGAAGGCATCACTCCAGGCAATGAAAAACATTCTGTTTGAGATAGCACCTTTGAGGGTACCATGCAGCATACACATGAGCAGCAGGCCGCAGCAGGTTGATTTTCAGATGCACAAAGCACCAAAAGCATATTGACATATTCATCATTTGTGTACTCCATTGGGAAGCTGCCACATTTCAACTTGAGAAGACCACTTATGGTTGAGCATGGAGCACTCAATAATCACATGCACACAATTTTAAGGATTCCACTGTAATGTGATAGGCTATTATCAATTGACACAATGGCAATGTGCTTATAAACAATGGGAACTAGGGAACTGACATACAGGGATCCAAACCACAGCTTTATAGTGGATGTGGATTTGATGTCCCAGCAGTCTACTTGGTGAGCTACAACAGCTGGTATGATAGTGTGGGGTTTTGCCAACTCTTCATTTTCACACAAATCTTTTGAAAACGCACTCAATCTAATTTTCCTAGATAAACTTTTTCTTGAATGTAGATAAGGAGTCACATGCTGACCTCCAAGTAAAGCATAACATCAACAGCACTTTTTGCCAACACACTTCGCTGGTGCACATTTGAAGTTACTTCTGTTGACGAGTCTCCACCTAAGGTAACATGCTGCATCCTCACTGCCAAAGCAGTCTCAATTCTATCATAGGTTTTAGTTGGTATTCCATATGATTATACTGTCATTAGTAAGCATATTGTGGTACGGAGTCAAGCACTTTTTGGAAGTCAGGAAATACTGCATGTACCTGACTGCCTTGGCCCACTGTGGGATGTCATATGAGAAACGAGCAAGTTGGATTTTGCATGATTGATGTTTTCAGAATCAATCAATATAGGTTGGGCTGAAGGAGGTCTCTCTGAGATACCTCATTTTATTTGAGCTCAGAATATGCTCTAAGATTCTTCAACAGATGGATGGGGCAATCACACTCACCACAGAGTGAGATGCAGGTTGTAAAGCATTTAGAACAACACTGCATGATAATTTTGTGTATCACTTCTGCTACACAACATGTAGATAGATGTGACCTGTGCTTTCTTCTAATTTCTTTGTAAAGTTTCTTGTATGTGAGATCTATAATGAATTATGTTTAAAATAGGGACTAACTTAGTCATAAATTGTGTGTAGAATCTAAAAAGATCCATCAGGTCCTGTTATCTTGTCCAGTTTTAGCAATATCAGCTATTAGTCAGCACTACTGAGATTAATATCTACAGGATGTCTGAAAAGACTTTCCCTGATTACATAAATTGATAACTCAGGCTAAAAGTAAGATACAAATATGAAACTTGTGTCGAATTGTTTACAACTATCAAAGTTTTTTTCTGTTTTAGGTTCGCAGTATGTAAGTAGTGAATGAGGTGCAGTGCCCAAGAAGCCATGTTAACCAATCAGGAGAAGGCACAATGTGTCCTGTGGTACCATGAGACACGATCACCAACCACAGTGCAAGAGCATTAAAGCCTGGTATGAGAAGTTCAAGAACACAGGATCGGTTGCTGCAGGGCCTCACGTGATTTACAGATGCCAAAAAGCTCTCTCCATGACATTTTACACAAACGTTTATTGTTTCATGCATACAAAGTGCAAATCATTCAGGCCTTGTTGCCCAATGACAGTACACATCGATATGACTTTGCGGTCAAAATGCTATCATGTATTGAGGTCGATGATGGTTATCTCAGGCGAATTGCATTTTCCAACGAAGCGACCTTTTTTGTCAGTGGAGTAGTGAATCACCATAATGTGTGCATGTGGGGTTCACAACCCCCTGGTGAGGTCATGGAGTGCACCAGAGGCTGTCCAAAGGTGAATGTTCGGTGTGTGCTATTGCACGATCAAATTATCGGGCCATTCTTCTTCACTGAGGCCACCATCACGTCTGCAGTGTATCTGGACATGTTGCAACTGTATGCTGTTCCTCAGCTGCTTCAGTATCACCCCGATGTCTTGTTTCAGCAAGACAGTGCACCGCCTCATTGGGGTTTGGACACCCGTGCCTATCTCGATATGACCTTTCCTGGGCGATGTATTGGTCATGATGGGCCAACGGTTTGGCCTCCACGCTCTCCTAACATAACCCCATTAGACTTCTTTAAATGGGGTTATGTCAAGGACGTGGTCTACTGAACTCGTGTACCAGATCTTGAAACTCTGCAGCAACGGATAACCACAGTCACTGAATCGATCCCTCCAGTGATGTTGGCTAAAGTGTGGACGGAAATTGAATATCGCCTATATGTGCTACATGCTACCAAGGGTGCTCATGTGGAAGTTTACTGATGTGTGAAAAAAACTTTGATAGTTTGTAAACAATTAGACATCAGTTTCATATTTGAATCTTACTTCTAGCCTGAATTATCAATTTATGTAATCAGAGAAAGACTTTTCGGACATCCTGTATATCACTCATGTTTGCAATGGTGAGAATTAAAATCTGGCAACACTTCTGTATCTTTAGAAAAAATAATATTTTATCACTTCAGTGTATTTACGTACTACCAAATGCATTTATTGTAAAAGAGAAATTGAAGAATAACAGTCCATGCATCAGTTATAATGAATCTGCCCATAGTTACCATACAAGATAAATAAACGATTTACATTTACAACAGTCAAATACAAAATTACTCTGGAAAGGCATACTCCATCTTGGCATCAAAGTTTACAATGCAGTACCGAAATTTACAATGGAGTGGAACTATTAAAAATCAACTGTGAAGGATTACTTTGTCAAGCACTGATTCTATATGGTTAGGGAGTATCTAGGCAAACAGAACTGTAGCACCAACTAAGATTGTATTTGTAAGAGCACAGATTAATAAGCTACTGAATACTATTGTTTCTTGCTGAAAATGAAATGTGTAAAACTTCGAGAACTACATGGATGTCCTACAACAAAGACTGAGACTGATTTGAAATAACTAAATTAACAAATATTCAATCAAAGTTAATATTTTCTGCTTCGATACAATCATCATTAGGAGTTCCACTTTCTTGCAAGACCATCCCTTCTGAACCTACTCTGTACTCTGTCTTTTCATTTCAGAATCATAACAATATAACCAAGATTCATCAGCAGTTATGATGATTTTGAAAAGTGGTAAATGTTAGCTCTGTCCTGTTTTTGAGCAGGAGTCAGCAGCCTGGGAATCCAATGAGCACACGCTCAAGATATTTTTAAATGGATCTTCAAAAGGGTGTCAGCACTTCTCATTGTAGTTCCCAGAAATTTTGCAAGTTGTCTATCAGTCACATGAGAATCCTAATGCTTGATTGCTGCCGCAGTATAGACTGTGACATCAGTAAGGACAGTGCTGGGCACTCCCTCCTTTCCTTTCAGATCACAATTCCCTCTTATATATCTGAAAGCTTTATGCCATCAGAAACATGCAGCACAAGACATTATAGACTCGCTATAAGATCTATGAAGATCTTGAAGCAGTTCTGAAGCAATCTTCTTCAGCAGAATGCAAAACTTGATTGCATAATGTTGCCATTGACTTTCTGACATTGCAAACTTTAGACATGGCTTAAAATACAGCCACATTCAAGACATGGAGAATCACTGATATCAGACAGGGGTCGCACATGTTGGCAGTCAAGGATACATACTAGAACACAAAGAAAGCACCAGATGACAATGCAATGGCCTTTTCAACACATTTGAAAATTAGTCTCAGTCTTTGTTCAACAACCCTCATATAAGGAATAGATCAATACATTTTGTGCACTGTGGATTTCTAGATTCACAGGACTAATAAATAAATAATAAAAAAGGGAATATTTGAAAAGAGAATTTAGCTCTTCTGCTTTTGCTTTTTTACCTTGAATATTAGTGAGGTAATCAAAAGTGTATGGGCACAAACTTTGGCGCCACTGGCAGTCTTTACATATGATTAGGATTTCTTTGAGTTTTGTGGGAGATATTTCAATAAGACTTTGCTTGGTAGTCATTGCAGGCTTTATGCATTGCTAATCTGACAAACAAATCTGTTTCATTTAGTATCTATCAATAGCCAAAAGTTTCGTTTTAGACCAAATGCGTAATAGTCATTTTTTTTAGGAGTTTCTTTACAGAGCTTGTATATCATGTGGGACCTGATCCATTGTGAACCATTCCACTACACACATATCTACTCAGTTCTCTGATTTCTCTTGCTCAGAGTTGAAGGTTTCAAAGTGTTCCTTGAGATATGATACTACTATCCCTTAATCTATTTTACCAAACACTTGTTTTAGTTGCCATATGCACTTTGATAATCAGTGGTGCTACAACTGCCTCCCAGTCACTAATGCCGATTTCAGTGTCATAATCGTCAAAGAGATCAGGTCTACTTTTTGCCCTTAGGTCTAACATATTTTGTTCTGAATTATATGTTCCAAGGAGTTCTCAAAGAAAGCAGTTCATGTCATTTCAAACACGTCCTTTTATGTCCAATATATAAGAAACTATATTCAATCAATTTTTGGATGGTTCAAATCTACTTCAGTGGTAGCAGTATGATTGGAAATGAATGTGTGTAGTAGAAAGATGAGTTATTCTCTAACATTTCCATTTACATCTAGGGTGAGTCTGCTGGTCGAGAAAAGGACACAATTTTTTATGGCCATCCTTGATACTTAGTCTTGCCCAAACAATCTCACATGCATCTACAGTTTCTATCTTCTTGCAGGAAGTGTATTCATCACAACAGACAAGAAACTGAAATCCATTTATCACATCCTATACTGTCAACATACCCTTAAATTTACTTCAAAACTTCATTGTTGCAGTTTCAAGTTTTAGCCAACTTTCAATACTTAGTATTATGTCAGCTCCATTGCATTTTAGGAGTGCTCCAAACTCTAAGAAGTGGTTGCAAATGCTTTGGGACTTCATCACTAGGATTTTACTAGTTTCATATGTGATGGCATTTCTTTGGGTCTTTGCTAATACTTCATGAGCTCATACAGATATCATTATGTGAACTGGAAGGAGAGTCACCTAATCTAAAAACCAAAATGTGTACTCCACACACAATCAGCCACCTGAATAGCTTCCTCCAATGTGTTGAGTCCCCTGATTCACTCATTGGTACCCTACAATTCTGAATCCTGTGTCACAAACTAAGAAAGGACACCTGAATAGCTTCCTCCAATGTGTAGTGTCCCCTGATTCACTCATTGGAACCCAACAGTTCTGAATCTCGTGTGACAAACTAAGGAAAACACAGCCTAGCTTGCCTCAGAGCCTTCAAAGTCTCTGATTCAAGCCTTCCACTCATCTCTTAACCATCAGGTCACAATACATTCTGATAACAATGCCATAGATTGTGAGTTTCATTGAAATTCCATTATCAAAGCTGGTCTCTTCCATCATTTCTGGGATGGTCCAGGTAAGACATTGTAACCCAGATGACAGGCATCATTTCTTCCTATGTGGACTGCACTCTGCAGCTCCTTCTCTCTCTGTGGCTGCCAGAACAGCCTCTTTAACATGTTAAATGAGCCCCTCATGTGCACACACCAAATGCACTAGGTGTTACTTCTTACCCCATATTATCATTTTCCAAAGGGGTACCACTATTTATCATACATTTGAACTGCTGATGTTTAATAGAGCCCTTTGTGTTTGCATTCTCCTGACATAGGACACAGCAAGCATCCCTACAGTTGAAATGTGACACAAGGTCTCAGTTAAATTTCAATTGGATGTGGCACCTCAGACATGTTTGTATGGGGGATGAGGGCAGCACCTTGAGTTCTCCCTGGTCCCTACCTTCCCCGAAAAAGACTTCCAGATGTACCACTTGCTCACCATTCACAGTCTAGTTGTGAAGTAGAGGTAAATACTAAATTTCCTGGAGAGGACATTATTCACAGGAGAGGATAGTATTTGAGGTACCTTTAGTACATGACTCAGCAATTTGTCCAGCACAAGCACTTGCACCACCTTTGAATTACTTGACAGCAGCCAGAGCATTTCTGGCTGTTTATGAATAGAAACAGCTCATCACATTCCCAAGAAAAGGAACCGCAATGGGGCTTTAGTGTGATGCAAGCAAAATATGTGTGTGTAGAAGCCCAAGAGTTCAGGAACAGTCTGACAAGACAGGGAAATGTTCAAGTTAAGATAAATATAATCACAGAATTAAAAAGATGAAGTAGTCATGGTAGGGGAATGTCATCTTGTACAGTTCTCTCTGGGGGAGTGAACAACAAGTAAACATATTTTTTTTAAAAGTTAAGTGCTCAGAAACCTCAGTTGTTTTTTTGAAGCTCTTTGTTGATAGATCAGATAGTGATTTTTTTTTTTTTTTTTGTGGAGGTGAGGGTGGGGAGTGGGGAGTAGTACTTTTGACTGTAGCACCAACTATGAAATTGAGGATGACATGAATAAATTGTACATGTTACTGAGAAAGTTCTTCACAGTAATGTAAAGATTGTGGCTCAGCCCTGGATGATGCATTTTGTTGGAAGAGACCATCATGCATTCTTGTAAATGACACATAACCTCCATGACATCATAACTACACATGCAGTATGATCTATATATGAAGGTTTCTGGGAGAGAGTACTTCTATATCAGTCAGTGTAACCAAAGAACAGTCTGTACAAACTTAGTGATTTCTATCATTTTCACTAGACCTTTCCTTGGATAAGTGTATCTAAGAGAAAGATCTGCTGAAAAAGTATAGATACAGTTGCATCATTTACAAACAAGGATGAAAATCAAAATATGTTTGGACTTATTAATACAACATGAGAAGCCTATCAAAAAAGAAATATGACCTAATATTTATACAGATGTGTTAGGCATAACAGGACATCATTGGAATCACAAAACTGGGACAAATTCAATAATAAGTCAACAGCAAATTGTTTTTGTTGTTGTTGTTGCTGGACAGTCTTCAGTACAATGACTGGTTTGAAGCAATTTCATAGCTAGTCTATCCTGTGCAAACACTGTCATATTTGCATAATTATGACACCCTTAATCCATTTGAATCTGCTTACTGTACTCAAACCTTGATCTCCTCCACAAGTTTTACTCCTTACCCTTATAGAGTAACTAGAATTGAACATGACAAGGAATGACTCAAGAACCTGTGGAGACTGGCTGACTGGCTGAGGGCATCACAGCAAGCCACTAGAGAGTAAACAGATAGACAACAATAGGAGAAAGATAGACAATGGAGATGGCACAGTGGGATAACAAGTCCATTGAGTAAACCAATATACAAAAACCTAAGACATAGCAAATCCAAAACCAAAACAATGACCTGTAGTGAGACCATTACAATAGCAGAGAGAAATCATGACAGACTGTCTGAGCAACTGCATTGCCAGCTTTAAAGAGCAGCCATGCATGCTGACAGGCTGGCAAGAGGGTCCACACCTATTACTGCAGCAGTGACAGCAGCACTTGCAGATTAAAACAGTGCCATATAGCGGCCATTACCGAAGTCCATGCCTTCCGATGAGCTTTCAAACTTGCCTGTACAGTATACAAGACCTTCCTTCCATTACTGAATTAACTGTTCTGTGATGATTCAGACCATTTCCTTAATTTGATGTAGTACCTCTTAATTAGTTACTTGGTCTACTCACATCATCTTCAGCCTCCTTCGGTAGCTCTATATTTCAAAATTTTCTGTTATCTTCTTGATGGAGTTGTGTGTGACTCATGTTTCACTTCCATGCTAGCACAAACAACACACAGGTCAAATACCTTCAGAGAACATTTACAAGGAGAGATCTCCAGCGATGGTACTGACTTACTGAAACCACCTATACAGTATTAGGTTAAGCTCCCAGTTATTACACCCTGCAGCCTTTCATTGTGGTGGGCCCTCATTTGTGAGTAATGGATGAAGAAAAAAATTCAGGGTTTCACACACTGCTCTACAGCTTTATAAAATGAACTAAAGCCTATTCAACAACCAATATCAGATAAAATATTTTTTTGTTTAAGGCAACCGGTTTTAACAGACTGTGCTGCCATCTTTAGGTCATAAAATCTTTTGTTGTAAAACGTGTTCATATTATGCTGACCTCATGCACAAGATGTCCAGTGGTTAAAAATAGCACACTGTAAAGGGTTTGTCATCATTAAAATATATAAAAACATAAAGTATCTTGTGCAACAGTCTATGACCATATACATATTGTTCACAGTTGCTTGTTGCATCATACAAACACAGTACACAATAGCAATAACTGTTTACATATGCTAGACATATTCTAAACATTTTATAATGAGCTATATTTATTCAGCCCCCCCCCCCCCCCCGCCCCATGAACTATGGACCTTACCATTGGTGCCTCAGCGATACAGATAGCTGCACCATAGGTGCAACCACAACGGAGGGGTATCTGCTGAGAGGTCAGACAAATGTGTGGTTCCTGAAGAGGGCAGTATCCTTTTCAGTAGTTGCAGGGGCAACAGTCTAGTTGATTGACTGATCTGGGCTTGTAACGCTAACCAAAACAGTCTTACTGTGCTGGTACTGCGAACTGCTGAAAGCAAGGAGAAACTAAAGCTGTAATTATTCCAGAGGGTATGCAGCTTTACTGTATGGTTAAATGATGATGGTGTCCTCTTGGGTAAAATATTCTGGAGGTAAAATAGTCCCCCATTCAGACCTCTGCGTGGGGTCTATTCAGGAGAAAGTTGTTAGCAAGAGAAAGAAAACTGGTACTCTACAGATCGAAGTGTGGAATGTCATCCCTTAATTGGGCAGGTAGGTTAGTAAAATAGACAGGCAAAAGTTAGATGTAGTGGGAATCAGTGAAGTTCGGTGGCAGGAGGAAAATACTTCTGGTCAGGTGAATACAGGGTTATAAATACAAAATCAAATAGGGGTAATGCAGGAGTAGGTTTAATAATGAATAAGAAAATAGGAGTGTGGGTAAGAGACTACAAACAGCATAGTGAATGTATGATTTTGGCCAAGATAGGCATGAAGCCCATGCCTACCACAGTAGTACAAGTTTATATGCCAAATGGCTTCGCAGATGACCAACAGATTGTTGAAACGTATGATGAGATAAAAGAAATTATTCAGATAGTGAAGGGAGATGAAAATTTAATAGTCATGGGCGACTGGAATTTGATAGTAGGAAAAGGAAGAGAGGGAAACATAGGAGGTGAATATGGAATGGGGGAAAGGAATGAAAGAGGATACTGCCTGGTAGAATTTTGCACAGAACATAATTTAATCATAGCTAACACTTAGTCCAAGAATCATGAAAGAAGTTTGTATACATGGAAGAGGCCTGGAGGTACTGGAAGGTTTAAGTTAGATTATATAATGGTAAGACAGAGACTTAGGAACCAGGTTTTAAACTGTAAGACATTTCCAAGGGCAGATGTGGACTCTGATCACAATCTATTGGTTATAAACTCTAGATTAAAACTGAAGAAACTGCTTTTAAAAAGGTGGGAATTTAAGGAGATGGGACCTGGATAAACTGACAGAACCAGAGGTTGTAGAGAGTTTCAGAGAGAGCATTAGGGAATGATTGACAGGAATGGGGGAAAGAAATACAGTAGAAGAAGAATGGGTAGCTTTGAGGGATAAATAGTGAAGGCAGCAGAGGACCAAGCAGGTAAAAAGATGAGGGCTACTAGAAATCCTTGGGTGACAGAAGATATATTGAATTTAATTGATGAAAGGAGAAAATACAAAAATGCAGTAAATGAAGCAGGCAAAAAGGAATACAAACGTCTCAAAAATGAGGTCAACAGGAAGTGCAAAATAGCTAAACAGGGATGGTTAGAAGACAAATGTAAGGAGGTACAGGCCTATATCACTTGGGGTAAGATAGATACTGCCTACAGGAAAATTAAAGAGCCCTATGGAGAAAAGAGAACCACTTGTATGAATATCAAGAGCTCAGATGCAAACCCAGTTCTAAGCAAAGAAGGGAAAGCAGAAAGGTGGAAGAAGTATATCGAGGGTCTATACAAGGGCGATGTACTTGAGGACAATATTATGGAAATGGAAGAGGATGTAGATGAAGATGAAATGGGAGATATGATACAGTGTAAAGAATTTGACAGAGCACAAAAAGACTTAAGCTGAAACAAGTCACCGGGAGTAGACAACATTCCATTAGAACTAATGATACCCCTGGCAAGACTCTACCATCTGGTGGGCAGACTTCAAGAAGAATATAATAATTCCAATCCCAAAGAAAGCAGGTGTTGACAGATATGAAAATTACTGAACTATCAATTAAATAAGTCATGGCTGCAAAATACTAACACGAATTCCTTACAGACGAATGGAAAAATTGGTAGATGCTGAACTCAGGAAAGATCAGTTTGGGTTCCATACAAATGTTGGAACAAGTGAGGCAATACTGACCCTATGACTTATCTTAGAAGATAGATTAAGGAGAGGCAAACCTTTGTTTCTAGCATTTGTAGACTTACAGAAAGCTTTTGACAATGTTGACTGGAATACTCTCTTTCAAATTATGAAGGTGGCAGGGGTAAATACAGGGAGCAAAAGGCTATTTACAATTTGTGCAAAAACCAGATGGTAGTTATAAGAGTCGAGGAGCGTGAAAGGGAAGCAGTGGTTGTGAAGGGAGTGAGACAGGGTTGTAGCCTATCCCCGATGTTATTCAATCTGTATATTGAGTAAGCCATAAAGGAAACAATAGAAACATTTTGAGTAGGAATTAAAACCCATGGAGAAGAAATAAAAACTTTGAGGTTTGCCGATGACATAGTAATTTTGTCAGACACAGCAAAGGACATGGAAGGGCAGTTGAACGGAATGGATAGTGTCTTGAAAGGAGAATATAAGATGAACATCAACAAAAGCAAAACAAGGATAACGGAATGCAGTCGAATTAAATCGGGTGATGCAGAGGGAGTTACATTAGGAAATGGGACCCTTAAAGTAGTAAATGAATTTTGGAATTTTTGGAGCAAAATAACTGATGATGGTTGAAGTAGAGAGGATATAAAATGTAGACTGGCAATGGCAAGGAAAGGGTATCTGAAGAACAGAAATTTATTAACATCGAGTATATGTTTAAGTGACAGGAAGTCGTTTCTGAAAGTATTTGTGTGTAGAGTAGCCAAGTATGGAAGTGAAATGTGGACAATAAATAGTGTGGACAAGAAGAGAATAGAAGCTTTCGAAATGTGATGCCACAGAAGAATGCTGAAGATTAGATGGGTAGATCACATAACTAATGAGGAAGTATTGAATAGAATTAGGGAGAAGAGAAATTTGTGCCACAACGTGACTAGAAGAAGGGACTCGTTGGTAGGACATGTTCTGAGGCATCAAGGGATCAGCAATTTGGTACTGGAGGGCAGCATGGAGGGGAGAAATCGTAGAGGGAGACCAAGAAATGAATACACTAAGCAGATTCAGAAAGATGTAAGTTGCAGTAGGTACTGGGAGATGAAGAAGCTTGCACAGGATAGAATAGCATGGAGAGCTGCATCAAATCAGTCTCTGGACTGAAGACCACAACAATAACAACAACATATTTATCCACTTGACAGCTTGTGCATGAGGTCAGCATAAAATGAACATGTTTTACAACAAAAGATTTTAAGACCTGAAGATGGCAGCACAGTCTGTTGAAACTGGTTGTTTTAAATAAAAGAATATCTTATGCAATTTTCGTTGTTGAATGGTTTTTAACAATTAAACAGATCACCCTTCAGTTCACACAAAATGAGAAAATTCAATTATATAATGAATAATTAGTTAATGGACTATGTAGGGTAATGGTTATAGAACAAGCCTTATATGAAAAACTTTGTGTGCTCAAATTTTGTCAGGTGCTGTGAAATGTTTTATTTGTAAATCTTTATCAAAATGACTTTGATCATTATTTTCATTCAATTAATGGGTTTGAATATAGATTTTTTAAAATTTCTATTCGTTTGTAGAGCATAAATTTT
This sequence comes from Schistocerca americana, assembly GCF_021461395.2. Lineage (NCBI taxonomy): Eukaryota > Metazoa > Arthropoda > Insecta > Orthoptera > Acrididae > Schistocerca > Schistocerca americana. The sequence goes on from NC_060121.1 coordinate 336,300,615, forward strand.
TGGAAACTTTCTATTTCTTTGTAGGTCATTTTAATTGTTGTATTATCTTTTTCAATAAGTCTCAGTTTTTGCTCCATCATTCTTTTACCAGCTGGACTCTTTGTACATGTGAGTTTAATTATTTTTATTTATTTATCATAATATGTAAGTATCTGAAAATGTCAATCTATGTTTTGTGAAACAAATGAGTAAATTATTTATTTGTAACTGTGGTGGTGTCAAAAATGTAATTTTCATTACAAAATCTACATTTTCATGAATGGTTATCCTCATGTAAACAATTAAAACAAATTATTATTGCACTGTGGATAACATAACACTGACAAAGATTTTAAAAAAGAGCAGTTGTAAATAAAACAAAATTCAAGCCAAATGAGGGATAAAAATAATGACTGCAACAACATAGGCAAAAATATAGGATGATGAAATGGAAGAAATTAAATTGATGTTAATACATGGAAATACGTAAATCCCTATGCACAAAGATTCCAAACAGAAAAAGAATTATAGGAAGAAAAAATGAGAGCAACTGCAAAAGTTAATATGGAGATCAAAATGATGCAAAGAAATGGAAAAAAAATTGTAATCAAATGAGTTAACTGAATGAAAATAATGATCAAAGTCAATTTGTTAAAGATTTAAAAATAAAAAAAATCAAAGTACCTTATGAGATCTGAACCTACAATCTCTTGCAGATAATGTTTGTACTTGAACCATTACACCACACAACCAGTCTGTATAACATTTCTTTCTTAGAGCGGTAGGGCAGCACACAAAATTCCAAAAGTTTTTTGTCAATTATTCCCAAATGAGGGCCCACAAGAGTGAATGGATGCAGGGTATGATACCTCGGACCATAAGATACAATACCATATAGATCGTGTCAAATAATCAGGGGAACTCTCCTTGTTAGCAACACTTAAATTTCTATACATTATTAGCAAATTTATCATTATCGGAAACGATTTTTTTGCTTTTAGCAGTCTGAATTTTATACCCTTGCTACTTTGACTATTATGAGTTATCTTGTTGCCCAGAAACTCATCTACTACATTTTTTATCTCATTTTATTCCCTCAAAACTTATGATTTGATTTACTACATTTCATTACTCTTATTCTAATTTTATAGATATTTATTTTATTACCGAACTATCAGTTTAATAAGTCACAGCTGCAAAATACTAACACGAATTCTTTACAGATGAATGGAAAAACTGGTAGAAGCCGACCTCGGGGAAGATCAGTTTGGATTCCATAGAAATATTGGAACACGTGAAGCAATACTGACCCTACAACTTATCTTAGAAGCTAGATTAAGGAAGGGCAAACCTACTTTTCTAGCATTTGTAGACTTAGAGAAAGCTTTTGACAATGTTGACTGGAATACTCTCTTTCAAATTATGAAGGTGGCAGGGGTAAAATACAGGGAGCGATAGACAATTTACAATTTGTACAGAAACCAGATGGCAGTTATAAGAGTCGAGGGATATGAAAGGGAGGCAGTGGTTGGGAAGGGAGTGAGACAGGGTTTCAGTCTCTCCCCGATGTTATTCAATCTGTATATTGAGCAAGCAGTGAAGGAAACAAAAGAAAAATTCGGAGTAGGTATTAAAATCCATGGAGAAGAAATAAAAACTTTGAGGTTCGCCGATGACATTGTAATTCTGTCAGAGACAGCAAAGGACTTGGAAGAGCAGTTGAACGGAATGGATAGTGTCTTGAAAGAAGGATATAAGATGAACATCAACAAAAGCAAAACAAGGATAATGGAATGTAGTCGAATTAAGTCGGGTGATGCTGAGGGAATTATATTAGGAAATGAGACACTTAAAGTAGTAAAGGAGTTTTGCTACTTGGGGAGCAAAATAACTGATGATGGTCGAAGTAGAGAGGATATAAAATGTAGACTGGCAACGGCAAGGAAAGCGTTTCTGAAGAACAGAAATTTATTAACATTGAGTATACGTTTAAGTGACAGGAAGTCATTTCTGAAAGTGTTTGTATGGAGTGTAGCCATGTACGCAAGTGAAACATGGACGATAAATAGTTTAGACAAGAAGAGAATAGAAGCTTTCAAAATGTGGGGCTACAGAAGAATGCTGAAAATTAGATGGGTAGATCACATAACTAACGAGGAAGTATTGAATAGGATTGGGGAGAAGAGAAGTCTGTAGCACAACTTGACTAGAAGAAGGGATCGGTTGGTAGGACACATTCTGAGGCATCAAGGGATCACCAATTTAGTTATGGAGGGCAGCGTAGGGTAAAAATCGTAGAGGGAGACCAAGAGATGAATACACTAAGCAGATTCAGAAGGATGTAGGTTGCAGTAGGTACTGGGAGATGAAGAAGCTTGCACAGGATAGAGCAGCATGGAGAGCTGCATCAAACCAGTCTCAGGACTGAAGACCACAACAACAACAACCTCTTGCAGGAACCTATTACATTTCATTCAACTTCTTTTCAACACCCTTTGATGTCTCTGACAGAATTACAGTGTCAGCAGCACAGCATACTTTTTTCTTCTTTTCCTCAAGTTTTAAGTCAATTTCAAAAGATCTCCTTGGTTTCCTTTAATACTGCTGATTGAATAACTTTGGGGATACACTGCAGCCCTGCTGGCCGTTGTGGCCGAGCAGTCCTAGGTGCTTCAGTCTGTAACCGCAAGACCGCTACGGTCGCAGGTTCAAATCCTGCCTTGGGCATGGATGTGTGTGATGTCCTTAGGTTGGTTAGGTTTAAGTAGTTCTGACTTCTAGGGGACTGATGACCTCAGATGTAAAGTCCCATAGTGCTCAGAGCCATTTGAACTACAGCCCTTTCTCACTCACTTCTCTATTACTACTTTCATCCCTTCAACTTTTATAACTGCTGTCTGTTTTCTATAGAAGTTGTAGGTAACTTTCACCTCTTGTATTTTACTCCTGCTACCACTGGAAATTCAAAATTTCAAAATTTGTATAGTAGTCAGCACTGTGAAAGGCTTTCTCTAAATCTAGATATGCTATACACAGGGTGACACTTATTGAACTATATGAAAAGAAATGTAAATTCATTACAAACTACAGCATGTAAACGTCACTACAGATATTCAGATTTAGGTTATGGAATGCTCGATATGCCTGCCATCATTGGTGATGATGTGGCTAAACAAATAGTGAAATTCCGCATGACTCGCGGAAGTGTCAGAACATCAATGTCGTCAATGACCTCCTTAATGGCAATGATTTTAGGGTTACTGCTATACACCTTATTTTTAATATAGCCATAAAAAGGAGTTGCATGTGTACAGATCTGGAGTATATGGCGGCGAATTGAAGTCCATGCCAGTGGCCTCTGGATACCCCAGAGCCAGAATGTGGTCTCCAAAGTGCTCGTCCATGACATAAAACACTCTCCTGCTTTGATGGCAATGAGCTCCATCTTGCATGAACCACATCTTGTCAAAATCAGGGTCACTTTGGATAATGGGGATGAAATCACCTTCCAAGAACTTAAAATACCATTCAGTAGTCACTGTGCCATCAAGGAATACTGCAATGTTTATTCTGTGATTGGGCACTGCATACCACACAGTAACCCACTGAAGGTGAAGAGAGTTCTCGATCATGAAATATGGATTCTCAGTCCCCCAAATGCACCAGTGTTGCTTATTGATGAACCCATCCAAATGAAAGTGGGCTTCATTGATAAACCAAACCATACATGCACATACTAATTCTCCATGCCCCATGGTCAACTGTGGAATTTTAAAATCCTAACGCAAACCATTCAGATAATTTTATTTCATAAAGTTCAGTAATCATCACCCTGTACATAGGTCTATCTTCCTTGAGGTTATCTCCTAAGGTAAGTTATAGTGTCAGCATTGCCACATGTGTTCCTATATTTCTCCATAATCCAAATTGATTTTTCCTTAGATCGGCTTCCACTAGTCTTTCCATTCTTCTGTAATCTAGAGTTTGATATCACTTGTCAGCTTTGATCAATGGCACTATATCAAGCCCTAAGATGCTGTACAAACGTGATGTCAAAATGGTGACCAATAACATTACAGAGTTCAACAGTGTTAAAATACACTCCTGGAAATGGAAAAAAGAACACATTGACACCGGTGTGTCAGACCCACCATACTTGCTCCGGACACTGCGAGAGGGCTGTACAAGCAATGATCACACGCACGGCACAGCGGACACACCAGGAACCGCGGCGTTGGCCGTCGAATGGCGCTAGCTGCGCAGCATTTGTGCACCGCCGCCGTCAGTGTCAGCCAGTTTGCCGTGGCACACGGAGCTCCATCGCAGTCTTTAACACTGGTAGCATGCCGCGACAGCGTGGACGTGAACCGTATGTGCAGTTGACGGACTTTGAGCGAGGGCGTATAGTGGGCATGCGGGAGGCCGGGTGGACGTACCGCCGAATTGCTCAACACATGGGGCGTGAGGTTCCACAGTACATCGATGTTGTCGCCAGTGGTTGGCGGAAGGTGCACGTGCCCGTCGACCTGGGACCGGACCGCAGCGACGCACGGATGCACGCCAAGACCGTAGGATCCTACGCAGTGCCGTAGGGGACCGCACCGCCACTTCCCAGCAAATTAGGGACACTGTTGCTCCTGGGGTATCGGCGAGGACCATTCGCAACCGTCTCCATGAAGCTGGGCTATGGTCCCGCACACCGTTACGCCGTCTTCCGCTCACGCCCCAACATCGTGCAGCCCGCCTCCAGTGGTGTCGCGACAGGCGTGAATGGAGGGACGAATGGAGACGTGTCGTCTTCAGCGATGAGAGTCGCTTCTGCCTTGGTGCCAATGATGGTCGTATGCGTGTTTGGCGCCGTGCAGGTGAGCGCCACAATCAGGACTGCATACGACCGAGGCACACAGGGCCAACACCCGGCATCATGGTGTGGGGAGCGATCTCCTACACTGGCCGTACACCACTGGTGATCATCGAGGGGACACTGAATAGTGCACGGTACATCCAAACTGTCATCGAACCCATCGTTCTACCATTCCTAGATCGGCAAGGGAACTTGCTGTTCCAACAGGACAATGCACGTCCGCATGTATCCCGTGCCACCCAACGTGCTCTAGAAGGTGTAAGTCAACTACCCTGGCCAGCAGGATCTCCGGATCTGTCCCCCATTGAGCATGTTTGGGACTGGATGAAGCGTCGTCTCACGCGGTCTGCACGTCCAGCACGAACGCTGGTCCAACTGAGGCGCCAGGTGGAAATGGCATGGCAAGCCGTTCCACAGGGCTACATCCAGCATCTCTACGATCGTCTCCACGGGAGAATAGCAGCCTGCATTGCTGCGAAAGGTGGATATACACTGTACTAGTGCCGACATTGTGCATGCTCTGTTGCCTGTGTCTATGTGCCTGTGGTTCTGTCAGTGTGATCATGTGCTGTATCTGACCCCAGGAATGTGTCAATAAAGTTTCCCCTTCCTGGGACAATGAATTCACGGTGTTCTTATTTCAATTTCCAGGAGTGTATAAACTTCAAGTACAGAATCATACATATTCTTAATAATAAATATTAAACCTAATGGGACAACTGTGGGAAAATTAGGTCTTGTTGAGGAAAAACTGAAATCTAAAATAACAGCTGCAACATCATGATAATAGTGAAATACATAAATGAAACAATCAAGGAAACCCAATACAACATTAGTTTCAAAAACACAAGAAGCACAAAATTAGTGCAAACCTACTGTATTTAGTATAAAAACATTTATGTCTCTAATGACATATTGTCAATTGGATGTTGAACTCGAAGCTTTTTTTTTTCCCTGCCTTTGAAAATATCAGCTGGGCTAAATAACTCAACCTGAAATGTTGATACCAATGTAAAGGGCGAAAAACGAAAGAGTTAAAAAGTACCAAAGGGGATACCAGCACACATAGCAAAAAATTGTGGAAACTAACAAACAGTGGTACTGGATACATTAGATGAGCTAATTTCAGATGATGTCCAACATGTTTTGTTATGGAAGATACTTTACATCATCTCCATTTTTGGAACTAACTAGATGCATGGCAGTACTTAGTATGAAGATCTTACAGTTGCATTAGCATGTTTATAGTATGATAATGGCAGGTACAAAATGTGTAAGTGGTGAATATATTCCCAAGAGGCTTCTCGAAGACACTGAGGATGGAAGAGAATTTAGTGATGAATGTGATTGGGAAGAAACGTCTGCCATGTGCAGTGATATAAGATCTAGTGACTCTGAATCTACTGAAGAAGTGGAAACAGATGAGAAGGCACAACCTGTAACAAATACGTGGACTATTTATTGTAACGATGACAGTGATCTCATAAAATTTCCTTCTTCTGTCATGCAACAAGGTTTCAGCATTCCTCACGGTGTTCAACCAAAATTGGAACTTGAATATTTCCCACTCTTATTCACTTACAATCTTATTAGTGAAGCCGTGAATATGCATGGTAAAGAAAATATACAGAAAGTCACTCCAGAAAGTCACTCCAGGTGCAAGACACTCAATGTATCACTCCTGGAGGGATGTTTCATTCTAAAGGGTTTTCTTACTACAGCCTTGAACATGGCCTTGAATGTGGAGGCAGAATTAGTTGACATTTTACAGAAGACTGGCTAGACATAACTTCATTTTTCAAGGATTTTTTTTCACCTTCTTTTTTTCGGATTTTTGGATGCCATATTTAGTTCCACCTAACATACAAGAGGGAGCAAAGTGAAGAATGTTTGTGAGCATATTGATAGTAGATGCAAAGAAATCCATATACCAAAAAGAAATGTGGTTCTGGCTGAGGGCACAGTAGGATTCAAAGAAAGAACTCAATTCAATTGCTACAATCCAAAGAAGCCTCCAAAGTATGAATTTTCTGTCTGTATGATTCAGAAAATTATTATGTTTTTCTCTCACATTCCATATTATGGAAAGAAACTACAGAAAATCAAATTAATCCTGGTTTATCTTTTGCAAACTGAACAGTGGTTCATCTCGTATAGCAATTGCTAGCTGGTGCAGGTGGTTCAAGTTATTGCATTATTAGTGGCAGTTTCTTCACAAGCCCTCAACTTGCTTTGAAAGTTTACAAAATGAAATTTTATCTAACAGGTACATTTATGCCTTCTAAAAAGGGTTTTCCATGTGATTTGAAGAAGACAAAACTTGATGAACATGAGTTACATGCCTATCAAAGTGAGATGAAAATTTCATGTCTTTCATTCCATGATGAAATGTTAGTGATTATGTTGTGTATGTGCTTTGGTCCTCAAATCCAGTAGATCACTGGTTTTAGGAATAAAGAGCCTGTGTAGTTCCTGAAACCCACTGTTATTTTGGAATACATGAACTTTTGAGAGCAGTGGACAGGGCTGATCAGTACCATGATTTCTATGGTTTTATAAGGTGGTCATACAAGTAGCGGAAAAAAATTATTGTTCTGGCTGAATCAAACTGGTGTAGTGAACTGTTACATTCTTTTTTCGATGGACAAAAATGAATGTGGAGAAGAACTGCAAACTCCCCTTTCCTACAGAACAAATCTAATCAGACAGATAGTTGGCCAGATGAGAAATACAACTTCAAAGAAAAGAGGAATGCCATCATTGTCTGACACTGAGGAGAGACTAAACAGGGAGATGCATTTTATAATGCAAAATGATAAAATATCAACAAAGGATTGTATGGTTTGCAGCACATGCAAGGAGAAACGAGGATGAAGAAAATTTTCTGCTGCAAAACATGCAAGAGGAAGCCTGGACTTCACCTGGGAGAATGTTTTAAGAACCACCATGCAGAAGAAAATTATAAAGAACCATAAACAAACAACAATGTGTATCAAAAACTAGTGTACAAGATAAAAAAGTTGTCAAGTGATCCCATATTGCACTTTATTTGTTTTAAAACAGTTACATAATGACCCCATAATGCCTTAAAACCTTACCTGTTGGATTAGAAAGAGTTAAAATGCTGAAACTAATGCAGGAGCCCAAAAAGCAATACCAGTACGCAATTTAATACTGTTAATTCCCAAAGACCGGTTTCATGTACGGTACGTCTTACAAAAATAATATGTTAACATCACAGTAAAAGAGAGAGTTGAGTTCCAATCTCTCAAATCAGGTATTATGTCTGACTGACCATCACAAATTATCTTGTTGACACCTCCACATGTAGTAACCGCATGGCTGATAAGACAAAACATTTGAAAACGTCAAATTGCCATTACATACATGGCATCTACAATATTCTTGATTATACTTAAATTTTGTAAAACAGTTTGATAGTCAACTTCTGATCTTCCATCTCCCACATAACATAATGCTATTATATATTAATGAAGGATCCATTTTGAATAAACTGCTGTGTGAAATTGGGCACAAATGAAGCAAGAAACTAAAATAAAATAAAATAAAAAAGAGATTAATATGTTATGTCATTATATCACATAAACTGACACTCAATCTATATATAAATTGTAATCGTTGATTTTGCTCATAACTATGGCAACCAAAGGTAATGTTAATCTCTGAATGACTAGGAGCTCAGGTCATTAACGAATGAGGTCTCCTACAACATCAGGCTCCAAAGCCAGTGAGTCATATTGAAGGGTTAAGTTGATCCATAATGTGAGTTAGTATTTACCAACTATGATTTTTAAACTGATATTTCAGTAATATTCACACCTATCACTCAACAGCCTTCTTTGGAACTGGAACTATTACATTCTTCAGGGAGGACATTTCGTCTGTCATATAGGTCACATAACACACACAATAGTTTTATCGTGTGATGTTCTCCCAAGGCTCTTCACTATTCTGAGAGAACACTGTCCACTGCTGGGGCCTTCCCCTTATTTAGATCTTTCAAATCTCTGTTAAATTATTCTCACAATATCCCATCCCTCACATTCTCCACATTCACATTCTCTTCCTTTTCCATAATATTGTCTTTATTACCTTTGTACAGACGTTCTCTGTATTCTTGCCACCTTTCAAACTTTCCTCTTTTTACTGGTAAGCCTCCTGATGAGCTCTTGATATTCATTGAGCTGTTCTCTTTCCTCCAAAGATTTCTTCATTTTTCCTATACACAACATCTATCTTCCCCACAGTCAAGCATGTGTCAACAACAACTTTTTTTTCCCCTCTAGCCATTTATGCTTTGTCATTTTGCACTTTCTACCAATCTCACTATTTGGACTCCATATTCCATTTTGCCTGCCCCCAATGTGACACTTCCATATTTTCTCCTCTAGACAATTAACTGCAGTGTCTCAGTGTTTTTGCTGTTGGGGTCTTCAGTCCAAAGACTGTTCTGATGCAGCTCTTCATACTACTCTATCCAGTGTGATCCTCTTCCTCACTGCAACCTCCATCGTTCTGAATCTGCTTACTGTATTCATCTCTTGGTCTCCCTCTATGATTTTTATCTCCCACTCTTCCCTTAAATACAAAATTGGTGATACCTTGATGTCTCAGAATGTGTGCCATCAACTAATTCCTTTTTTTGGTCAAGTTGTGCCACAAATTTCTTGCTCCCCAATTCTATTCAGTACTTTCTCATTAGTTACTTCATTGTTATTACTAATCAATCCTCAATTGCTTTCATTATTTCATCTCTAAACACTATCCTTTCATATATTATTGTATTCCTCTCTCCATTTCAGTCAGTTTACACAATACTTTGTTTTGAAATGAACCTATACTTTGGTAACATCTGTGCAATAGTAGATAATGATACAGCTGTGTCTAATGAATGTCTTTCTCAATGCAATACTTGTCCTTGTGATACTTCTTAGCATTTACAAAACATGCTTTCTCTGTGCATGTTTGTGGATTCATTTTCATGTTCAGGGACCTAGATTTTAAATTTATTTTTACATTACATTTCTTGAATAACCATTCCTTCATATTTTCACCTGTTATACAAAAACATTAATTGTCTCATGTAATCTGTCTTGCTAACTACACCAGGTATCAGAGATTGAACTTATTGTCAGCAAACACAAATTATTAAAAATCTGTTATGAAGAACTATATTTAAAAAGTGCCTAACTAGCTATATTTTACAAAATGTGCTCATGAGTTAAACAATAATTTTTACATAAATGTCATTCCAGTTGAACTACATTGATATTAATGAAAGACTGTGATCTGCTGAAATGTAACATATTTGTCTCTGCTCTGTGTTACTCTCTGTAGTTTGTATGTAGGGAGGGAGTTGTAATGTGGCAGTTGAGTCATAATGAAGTCTGGTGTGAGTGTTGATGGTGGACATATGTGGGGAGACAAGACGTTAACATGTCCCTATTGCACCCATGGGAAATGCATCCATAAAATTTTGTGTTTGTCAAAAAAGGTCAGCAGCAAAGATGTGTTTTTCAAATGTGTGAAATAAACAAAAGTGGTACTCTAAAGAGCTTTTCACTCAAGAATACTTCATGTTTACCTATCTGAATTATTTCTGGACTACAAAGTAATCCATTACTGACCTAATTATTTGATGAATGGATTATGCCAAAACATTGATTCTGGGAAGAGTCTGATTTAGTTCTCAAATGTGAGAATCCCTGGGCTCTCTTGCAAAGACAATGCCCCATTTTATTACAGGACAATGAGAAACAACAATTGTGATGACAACAAGATAATTATTACTTTCTAACTACTGACTTCATTCACAAACAACTTTGAGTGTTGTTGATGAGCAACCTGTGTCCTGCATCAAACATTTCTATATCTATTTCTTTAGACAGAAATGTAGTTAAATCCATACTGTGACAGTTAGTCATCTTCATCTTTAATTGGCTGTGGAGCAGGGTTGTTTTGACTTTGCAGCTCTCCACTAAAGTGGTTCTTTCAAGTCATCCTGGGTCCATCTAATCAATTTCCTTTTTTCCTGCAGTTTCTTCATTTTTCAGCTACAGTTCATAATCAATAAATCACAGAGTCCATATCTGTTACTGGAAATGTATTTTAATTTAACATGGTTTCCAACTCTCCGAATTATGCAATCTGTCTAAAACATTCCTGTACCTAAGGTCTCTTCACCAATGGAAATTTTCTTTCATTGTCCTTTAATCAAGCCGAGCAATTCACCTGACATTGTGCTTTGCTAGAATACTACTAGGTGGCTTACCATTTCATTACTTTCTTCTAATCTACTTTAACCTACTGTTTTTCTTTCTCTTCCTTCTCAAACCATTGAATTCCAGTCACTGACCACAATGAAATTTTCATTATCCTTAACAGTCTGAAAAAATTCTCTTATCTCAGCATACATTCTTTCAATATCTTCATCATCTACAGACCTAGTAGGCATATAACACTGTATTACTGTGGTTGGTGTTGGCTTTGTGTCTATCTTGACTATAATAGTCCATTAACTGTGCAATTCATTGTTGTTTACCTACATTTCTAATTACTTTTATTTTATTAGACCTAATCCTGCAATACCCCTATTTAATATTGTTGTTGATAACTCTGTATTCACCTGACCAGATGTTGTTTTTCCTGTTGCAGTTCAAAGTATCCATTTCCTTCTTAAATTTGATAATCTACTTACCCACTTAAAGAATCTAACATTCAACACACTTATCCTTAGAAACACAGTTTTGTTTTCCTAATTATGACATCCTCCTAAGTAGTCTGCACATGGAGACCTGAACTGAGGACTACTTTACCTCCAGAATATTTTATCCAAAGAGATTCCATTATCATTAAATCATATGGTATACCTGAATGGCCTGGGGAAAGAGAAGGTAGCTGTAGTCTTTTACTTTCAGCCATCTGCAGTGCTAATACAGCAGGCTACACTGGCTGATGTTACATTGTCAGATCAGTCAAACAACCAGACCGCTGCCTCTACAACTATTGAAATGGTTGCTATTCACCTTCTGCAACCATATTTTACTCTGGCCTCTCTACAGACAACCCTCTGACATCACTGCATGTACAGTACAATTATCTGTATAGCTGAGGATAGGAAATGACTATTAGATGTCATGACTGGAGAGCTCAGGGAGTTCACTGGATGTCATCTAAGTAACAAATCCATCATCTGTGTAACAAATCCATCATGTAATTTCAATCCTTTTAATACTGCCCAGATTGGCTATTGTTGATATGAAGAAAGTAAAATCACAAAAGAACAACCACAGCTAAAACAGGACCAGGCACAGCTCTCTTACTGACAAACAGAGACTGTGGAGATAATATTCTATTGTATTGCATAGTTTTATTGATCCTCTTCATAATTTTTGTACATACAGTAGATACAAACTAATATTGCAGAATGTAAGGCAATAAAAAAAAAAAATAAAAAAAAAACCTGCATGAAATCGGGAAAAGAAATTACTCATGAGCTCCTAAGCATTACTGGTTGTCCAGCTGTGCATAGGAAGTTAAAAAGAAAGGAGCACAGTGGTTGAGCAGCTACTCACAAGCCACACATTTCTGCAGTCAATGTTAAGTTACATTATTACATTATATTATATTGATATTTGCTCCATAGATAATGACTATGACATTTAGTAATTCTGTAGAATGTGTCAGTTTAACATAAGTTTTCTTTACACACTGCAATTTTTTTATATTTTTTTAACAGTTTTTACTTCATTTCTAAAAATTCAACTATTGAGTAGAAGGGTTTGTCATTCATAAATTGTTTTAATTTGTTTTTAAATGCTGGTTAGCTATCTGTCAGACTTTCAATGCTATTTGTCAAATGACCAAAGATTTTTGTGGCAGCATAATTTATCCCTTTCTGTGCCAAAGACAGATAAGGGTGAATTACAACACCACACACTTGAAGTGTGTAAAAAGTATTGTCATTAGACAGTGGATGACTAGAAATGAATGATTTGGGGTGATGAATCACACTTTACCCTATAGGAATCTGATGGAAGGGCTTGGATTTGGTGGATGCCAGGAAAACATTACCTGCCATCAAAACAGACAAAATAAGGCAAAATAGGTGGTGTTATGGTATGGGCATAGTTTTCATGGTTAAGGTGTGGTTTCCTTATTGTGTTTAAGAAAATGCTGACAGTGGAAGCCTACGAACACATATTACAGCACTGTGTACTATGTACAGTAGAGGAAAAGTTCATAGAAGATGATTGTTTGTATCAGCATGATAATGCTCCCTGTCATAAAGAAGCACCTGAGAGGCTATGGTTTGTGGACAATAACATTCCTGAAATGGACTGGCCTGCCCAGAGTTCTGACCTGAACCCAATGAAACAGCTTTGGGATGAGTTAGAATGCTGAATCACCATGTTCCGTGGTTTCAACTCTTGGGGAGGAACGGGAACCTCTGAAGATTTTCCTTCTTGATGGGACTGACAGAACACAATGAATTAATGAACAGGAAATGCAATACCTTTTCCTCAGTCAAGTAGCAAATCAAATTGTACCTTCTACTCACACTAAAATCTCTATCTGTTGCTTTGTCTTTCTTTTTTCTTCAATTAATCTGCCTCATCTCACTATAGGATTTCTTCCCTCATCACTTGTTACCTCTATTCTTTTGTCTCTCTCTTTTCCTTTGTTTCATGACTACTGAGCCACAATATGCAGTAATTATTATTAGTGTTATTGTTGTTGTTACTACAATTAAAATTTGGTTGGTTCAATTTTTATGCTAATATACTCAGAAGACCTATGATTTGAGACTGATGAGAAGGAGAAATGTGTAAGCAGGCTTGTTTCTGTACATTTTGGCAAAGGAGAAACAAAACAAAGGTAAAAGTTATTATATACAGTAAAAATGACAGGAGAAATGGGAATGAGGATTAAAGAAATGGGAATGAGGATTAAACATGATGGTCAAAATAAGGCTTATGTTTAGTGTTAGCAGAGGTATGAGAAAGGTCATTATAGGCATAACGGAGGATTTTGTGGTGCTAATATTAACAGATAAATTACATGTACAAACAAAAAGTGTTACTGAGGATATCATAAACACTGTGCAGTGAGTAAACATAACCATATGAATATCAGCAAGAAATATATTCATTTCGACTGTAATGCATGACTGCAACCTTAGGAAGTCTTTCTAGATTTTCATCGAATGCTGGACATGCAAACAAACAAACCAAAAAATGGACTTCCTTAATAACTCCATCTTGTTATGACACTACTGTTCCAGGGAAAATATTACACCCACCTTAAGTCATGAAGTAATCACACTTCTTACGAAGAACAGGATTATTTATCCAGGCATATGTGCATAAATCATGCTTACCTTATATAAAGTGTTCTTATGGTTCATCAGAGAGTGTAATTACTTCTGGCTTTAGCAAGTCCATTTTATGAATATCTGCAATAGTTGATGATTCTCCTGTACACTTTTCTTCCTGGCTGTCCATATGACTGAGATCTGCAGAGGACGCTGTTGGACTGATAGGGGTTATGATGATCTCAGTGGCAGCTGCTCTCCTCAACAGTGCAGTGTTCTCCGTTACAACTGAATCATCACCACCATCCCATGAGTATTGGAGATCTTCTTTTATGGACTCAGGGGTATATATTACATGAGCTGAAAAAAATTAGCAATTTTGTGGTGAATAACCTGAGACACTGTCAAGTTAATACAACATTTGAGATAAGGCATAAAAAGAGTTTTCGTGCTGTAAACGCTTTGAACTTTTCTTGTCCAAACTTGCAACAACATTCTTGAATAATTAAGACCTCTGTTGTCAAATATCATGTAGACTATACCCCATACTCAGTCATACATTTATGGAAATTGTCACTGTAATTATTATTATTTCTGTGTCAAAATGCTAAATAAATCCACTGTCATATAGTATGAAAGATGGATTCAGATTATTTGAAGCATATTGAGACAAACAAAAGATTTTACACAATTGTCATCTTGTGCCACATATCAGTACTGTTTTGGAGTAACAGTTGCTCCTCCGTTTTGCACTACTTGCTTGACTTAAAAATGAGTTACTGTCTTCTACTGTGTAAATTTTTGTCCATTTTGTAAAAAATAAGACAGTGTGGTACGAGGAAATGTTACTGAAGATAATAAATTCCATTATCTTACACTTTACTGGCTACGAGCTATATACTGGAGAATTTATTAACAAAATTGTCAAGATGGAAAAACAAAGGAACCTGTTGAGGGGTTGTAAGAGCTTCCTTCTTCAAATGTTCATAAGAGAACTTACAAATGAGTACATCTTTGTGCAAACTCTGAGCTCTGATAGTAATCTGGACATATGCAGGATCCAGGCATTACAGAAACAGTTAGTGGTATAGTGAGGTGTGTTAAAACAAGATGTCACCGATAATGTATAGACTAGAAAGTTGAAAGCACAACACTCAGTAGTTTGCAAAAACAGGAGGAATGGAAGATCAAGCAAAAGAAGTCACAAGTGAATTATGTAGCTGAGGTAAATATTTTTAAGCCTCTATATGTTGCAAAGTACAGACAAAGTGATGAAGGGAAGAAAGCTTTTATATTTGAGGTAGTTATCCCAACTTCAATTTGGTTCTTCAAATATGAACACTTAGATCCTCTAATCATACACCATCACATAACAAAAAAAGAGAAATGAAGGCTTTTATGACAGTCAGCTACAGAAACATGAATTTCTGGATCTGCTGCCAAAATAAACTTCTATTAACATACATAGTTTTGGCCCATCCATAAATATTGCTATTTTTACAACTGTTGAAATAAAAATCATTAATTTACTTAAAGAAATGCAGCAATCAACCACGTTTTATATAACTTTATCTGTGTTTCATGTTTTAACCATGTTCAGTTGTTGTAATATACTTGTAGTTTCATCATTTTGAAGTTTACATCAACTACGTTTTGAATACTGCAATTACCAAATGTAAAATAATAAATTCTTTAGCTACAAATTAAAGGTTTTTACACACTTTCCACTTGATTTACTTTTTATTTAACAACTGGTTTTTATGAACACTCTCTCTCCTTGATTTACTTTTTATTTAATGAGTTTTATGAACAATCTGACAGTGTCACCATGGGAAATTCTACATCTCCACTAGTGGCCAACTTCTTTATGGAGAGTTTTGAGGAGATATCACATGACTCATCAGTATCTTGGGAATATGTTGATGATACTTTTATTGTTTGGCCTATAGTGTTGGACAGCACAACTATTACACGATAGTGCAGAGAAGTGAAGTGTTCATATAATGTGTGTACGTGCAGTTTCATGTGGTGTAATTGCTGAATTGCGGCTGTCAATGTAGTTTCACACCAGCTGACATAGGTGCTGTGTTTTGCATGTAATAAGTGAATCACAGTTGTCAAAGAGTTCCACATCTGGCCACCAGGGGTGCTGATTTTTTATTTGTCACATGTGCTTAGGCATTCTCCATGGGTGATGTTTATTCCTATGTTTATATGTTTTATGATCTGTACTGTCACTCTGGGTTGCAATTCAATTAGCCTCCTCCCCTGACTGAGTAAACAGTTTCCTGTCAAGCATAATCCTTTGGCATTAGATTTATCAGTATTATTAACTTGTTCACTTCTAATTACACTTATCACAACAAGTGGTGGCCCTAATGTGGTCCTTGAGCTGAAGGAACTGAACTATAGCTGTTTTTCCTATGGAGTTCAGGAGACGTGCTCATTTTGGCCTGATAACCCTGTCCTATGGTTTGCACAAGTGGAAGCTAGTTCACACTTGTTGTAAGCCAGTTGAACTACTGTTTTGCAGCTGAGATGCAAGACATTATCACTTCATCCCCCGGCAGCAGATTCCCGTGAGAAACTCAAGGCGGAACTAATACAGAGATTTACTGCTTTGCAGGAAAGTTGAATGTGAAAAGTTCTTATGCAAGAATACATCAGTGATTGTAATCTGTCACAACACCTATGGTATTTTTGCAATAAAGTGGACAAAATCACCTTGCCAGACAACTTATTGCATACACTATGGTGCATTAGATTACTGCCACAAATTAAGGCAGTAGTGGCATCACAAACTAACATGCCACTGGGTGATGTAGAGGAGTTGGCAGACCACATAGGGGAAGCTATCTCACCTGCCCAGATTAGTTGTCATGGCACAAAGCAACAGTACACTAGCAACAGTTATTGTCTGGAATGCTGGTTACAACTTGCTTGCAGCAAAAGTAAACATGTTATGTGCGCACGTCAGCACATTGTTGTCATAAGGCGACACTGGAAACAACAGAGGCAAAGGGTGTTACCTCAGACATTTGAGAAGCTGATCTTCAAGCAACACTACATTATTTACAAGATGAGCATCCTGTGTGTTGGTACTACCACAGACTTAGTGAGAATGAGCAAAATTGTGCATCACCCTGCTTCCACCCAAATGCTGGAAGTGGTCAATCGTAGGTGTAACCAGCAGCCCATCACCATCCAGGCACCTGTTCATCAGTGACAGAGATTCTGGCCTAAAAATTTCTCATAGACACTGGTTCAGACATCAGTATCCTGTCATGGTCTTTCTTGCATCGCTGTAGGCCATCAACTGCCTTCCATCTAACAGCTGCCAATAATTCAACTATAGTAACATATGGAGCCCAGTGAATGGAGCTGAACTTAGGTCTACGCTTGGAATTTCACTGTTGCACATGTCATGGAAGAGATCATTGGTGCAGATCTCCTGGCACATTACAAACTCTTGCCAGATGCGGCAAACCCCAATTGGTGGGCAGTGTTACTGGTGTAACTGTCACTGGTTTTCATCACAGTACCACCATCCTCAGGGCAAAGCTTGTACAGGCATCTAAGGGTGAATACACTTCACTCTTAAAGTAGTTCCTGAATTTCACCTTGCCACCTGGTGCACCTAAAGAGATTCTGCACAATACAGTGCATCACATCAAGATGTCAGATGGACCATCAGCGTTGTGCTGATTTGGACATATAGATCAGATGTTAAACAGTCTGCAGTCCTCTGCCTTGCATCTGGGCCAAAAAATGGTGGGGCCTGGCACCCTTGCAGAGATTGTTGTGAAATGAACATGAGAACAGTGCTGGACCGATATTCTGTGCCATTACTAAGAGACTACAGCTAAGTGTTACATGTTACAATGATATTCAGCATCTCAAGACTGTGCTAAAGCCTGTACTCAGATACCTGTGGCTACAGAATACATTCTAAAGACCGTAATTATAATACCATTAGGCCTGTTTGAGAGTATGTGTGACAGTCATGTTTAAAGTAAGAACCAATTTATAATGGAGTAAGAGAAGCTTCATTTATGAATGTAAATTGAATCAAAAACTACAATACACACATTTTTCACTTTTCAACAGGATCACCACGAACATTTAAACATCTGTCAAGTCATGAAACCAGCTTTTGGATCCCACCATCAAAGAACTCAAGAACTCAGACACCTGATCATTAAACCAGTTAGTAACAGTTTCTTTCAACATGTCATCATTTTCCAAGAGCTTTCCACCATGAAATTTGTCTGTTTTGGAAACAGATGAATGTATGATGGTGCTTAGTCAGGGCTGTATGGTGGATGATACAGTTATTCCCCATGAAATTTGTCCAGTTTGCATCTTTGTTCTCACAACATTGTGAGACTGAGTATTAGCATGAAGCAGAATGATACTGTTAGAAAGCAATCCCCACCAGCGATTTTCAATAGTGCATCTAAGCTTTAATAACATTTCACAGTACCTCTCAGTAGTTATTGTCATTCCTCTTGGCAAAAACTCTAACAGAAGAATGCCATTCCAGTCCCCAAAAAACTGTGGCCATGATTTTCAGTGTTGAAAGTTCTTGTTTGAATTTTTGTGGTTTCATTGGTGAGTTTGAGTGATGCCACTCAGCTGGATTGACCTTTATTCTCTGGAGTGTAGTGTGTAATCCGCATTTCACCACCCATCACAACATGACTCAAGAACTAGTCACAATCCTTCAACAGCGCTGCAAAACAGGCAAAGAATGTGCCATTCACTTTGTTGTGTATTCTTCATTTTAGGCACCCTTACTGCACACATTTTTTTGTAGTGTAGTTTGTCAGTAACAATGTAAAAACTATGATATTGAAATTTGTGGAAATTTCTGATGCAGCTTGCCAATAGTGAAGTGCCTGTTTTGGCTAACTGCCTCATCAACTTTTTGTGTCAAGTTTTCATATGACAGTAGACCATCCAGATCATTCTTCATCATGAACATTTGTCCTTCCTTGATTGAACAGTCTACACTATTGCCATCATTTCCATCATTCGTTACACCTGTACCATAAACTTCAACAAGATGCTAGTGAATTTCAGAAGAACAAACTTTTTTTTCATTTAAGTACCAATTAACTGAGTGCACTTCACAATCAGCAGGATTACTAATTGACATGATGGTAAAAGAAGCAGTATAATCATACAACCAACATTGGCAGAGATGTGAAATGTAATGACAGTGAAGTGAGAGACTGGCCAAGAATGGCCAACTGTGAACAGGATGCACAGACGCAATGAGCTATTGATTCTTACTGTAAAAGTGACCCTCATATATGAATTTTGGATTATGAAAGACAGTGCAGACATGGGAAAGATTAATTGACTCTGTTCAAGGCCTCCCACTTTGTTTCACATACCTGGATGATGTGCTCATGATCTCAGACACTGAGGAACAACACCAACAACATCCACAAGTGGTGTTCAAGTGTTTCGAGCATTATAGATTTGTGTTGAACATGGACAAGTGCGTTTTTGTACAATCTGAAATGACCTTCTTGGTACATAGAATCTCTGCTGTGGGCCTCCTACCTCTAACAGAGAAGACTGATATGACTTTACAGTTACCTAGGCCAACCACAATAAAGGAATTGCATCAATTCCCTGATATGCTAAATGTTTATCGTCATTACCTGCCTCATGCAGCAGAACAGCAGAACCCATTGACTGTGTTGCTGGCTGGTCCTAAGACGAAAGGCAACTCCCCAGTGGAGTTGACTGAGGCCATGAAACAAAGCATGGCATACAAGGCACTTCTAGTTCATCCCAATCTTGACAAACCTCTTGTGTTAGTGGTGTATGCAAGCCAGACAGCTATCAGCGCAGTGCTACAGCAGTGGTCAGACAGTTCATGACAACTCCCAAAAACTGTCACCCTCTTACAGAATGTGGAGCACCTATGACTGCGAGCTCCTGGTAGTATATGATGTAGTGGAATACTTCTGCCCTCAAGTCAAAATGTGAGTGTTAGCGATATTCAAAGACCATAAACCACTGACTTTTGCATTCAGATGGAACAGTGCCAATTGCTCTGCTTGCTAATTCAACCATCTAGAGTTTGTAGCCCAGTCCACTATTGACATCAAACACATTTCAGGAAATGATAACGTTTTGGCTGACTGTCTTTCACTTGTTAGCAGTGTGACAAGTCCTATCAACTTTTTTGCAGTGGCCTGAACACAACAAAAACATGAGGAACCCCAAACATTTATTGAAAACATCGCATCAGCATTAAAATTGCAGCATGAGTGTTCAACGAGAAGATATCATCAAGCTCTAATGTGACATCTCTCACAGACAGTCTCACCCGTTTCTTCCACTAGTGGTGGTGCAGTGGTTAGCACACTGGACTCGCATTTGGGAGGACGACGGTTCAATCCTGTCTCCAACCATCCTGATTTAGGTTTTCCATGATTTCCCTAAATCGTTTCACGCAAATGTTGGGATGGTTCCTTTGAAAGGGCATGGCCGATTTCCTTCCCAATCCTTCCCTAACCCAAGCTTGTGCTCCGTCTCTAATGACCTCGTTGTCGACGGGACATTAAACACTAACCACCACCACCACCACCACCACCACCACCACCACTTCCACTAGCATTCAAAAGACAAGATTTTGACAGCATCCTTAAATTGTGCCATCCAGGGTACAGCTGACTTTTTGACTCATCTCCCAACGTTTTGTGTGGCTGGGCATGGAAAAGAACTGTCAAGAAAGGACAAGGACATATTTGCAGTGCCAAAGGCCTAAAGTGTCTCGCCGTGTGCATGCCCCAATTAGCGACTTTCCAGGTACAACTGTCGTTTTGCCCATGTACACCTGGATGTTGTGGGGCCACTTCCTCCATCGAATGGTCAGCGCTATCTTTTCACAATGATCAGTCATTTTATCTGCTGGTCAGAGGCTGTGCCAATTGATAATATTACAGCCGAAATGTGAACTTCTGCCTTTGCATCATTACGGTTAGAGAGGTTTGAGTGCCCACGGTGTATCACTACCAACTGTGGACAGCAGTCTGAGTAGCATCTGTTTGTGCAGCTTGGCAAGTTTTATGGGTATGTCCACCACAGGACCACTACTTAGCATCCCACTAGCAATGGCAGGGTTGAATTCTGGCATCGTTCCTTGAGGGCGGTGCTCATGTACCACGAAAACACATGGCATTCAGCTCTTCTAATGGTTCTCTTGGCCTATGAACAACTTGCAAACCTGACGTGAATTCTTCGGATGCACAGTTGGTCTAGAGAGAGACATTGTGTCTGCCTGGAGAATTTGTTGATGCTGATACACTGCAAACTTCCTCACAAGATTTCTTACAATGCCTGAGGAAATATGTCACACAGATCGGTTCTTCAAAGGGTTCATGTCACAGCATGTTGCTTTGTTACATGCACCAGGACTTGCATCACTAGTCACATGTCATGGTCCACACCGACAGTGTAAAACCACCTTTACAACCTCTATACACTGGCCTGTACTGCACATTGCGAAGAAGTATACAGACAATGGACATATTGGTTAATTGCAAGTCAACCATTTCTCTGAACAGAGTAAAACCTGCATACATTTTTCAAGAGGCATCACCATCTGCTACCCAATGGAGACCTCAGAAAATTCCTGAAGAAGATGCCCAGCCACGAGCACCACCACCACAGCAGCTGCCCACAGAACAACCACAGACACAGACAACCCACTCAGGATGCTGTGTCCACTTCCCTGCCCATTTCCTCAATACCAATGGATTGCTTCCTTCAAGGAGGCTGCTATAGTGTCTGACACCACAGCTGTTACATGGACGTGTTTGAATAGCTTGTCTACATTCAGTGTCACATGGTGGATCAGCTGAATTGCGGCAGTCAAGATAGTTCCATGCTGGCTGCCAGAGGCACTGTGTTTTGTGTGTAATAAGTGGATCATAGCTGCCAGCATTCCACACAAGGCCACCAGAGGTGCTGGTTTTTTTATTTTTCATGTGTGGTTGTGCATTCTCCATGCACAATGTTTATTCCTGTGTTTTTTATGTTCCATGTTTTTTAAGTTTTATGTTCTATACTATTCCTCTGGCTTACAATTCGATTGGCCTCCAGCACAGATTTAATAATTTCCTGTTAAGCATAATCCTTTGGTGTCAGATTAATCAGTGTTAGTTAGTTGATCAGTTCTAATAATGCTGATCCTAGCATACCCTCACAGTGTGGACAGTTTCCAATAGCCTCTTCAGCAACTATACTCTATGAGTGAACACATACAATTTACAATGAAGATGGAGAAAGATTTGTAACTTTTAGACATCATATTGCTATGTAGGAGTGATGGTACACTTGTAAATTCATTATTTCAAAAGCCCACTCATGCAGACCTGTAATTACAGGTAACTAGTTACCAATGTTTGGAACTAACAATGGCCATTCTGAACAGCATCATTCACCAGGACCATGTGGTCCCAGACGCTGATAATCTGAAAATGGAATTAGAACACCACCAAACTATGTTTGTGGAATATGAATATTCATCTCAGCAGATGAAAATAATGTTACAAACATACAAATGGCACCATGTGGCAGAGGATGGGCCTTCAAGGCAACAATCTATCTCCTATAAGTGGAAATGTTTCCATGAAAATAGGCAGAATACTAAGAAACCAAGTTTAAAGTGATCTTCCAGCCTCCCCCAAAAATCTCTGTGCTTCTGAGATCAATCAAAGATAACTGAGAGCTGCACAAGGCAGGTGTTTATGAGATTCTGTGTGAATGCAGAAAATCATATACAGGGCAAACAATGTGCACTGTTCAGGAGAGCATCATTGAACACCAGCAGCATACTCACATTCTCCAGGCCAGCAGATCTGTTATCACAAAACATTATTTCTACTGATCATTCAATGAAATACAATGGAACAAAAATTGTAGACCATACTTCAAACTTTTGGAGCTCTGTTAGTAATGAACCAGCAGAAATACGACTGTCTGAAACCCTTATTAATTGGGATGGCAGTTTCAAATTAGATAATACATGAAATCCTGTCACAAAAAAATTTCATTCTCTGTGTAGCCAGTGCTAGTCCATGATTTTATCATGTGAAGACAGTGGATCTGATATTGATGAGGCAAGCTTTCGCCATGGACGGTGCTCCAATGCAGTGCAAAGACTTGCAGCAGATGCACAACTGCTCCAGCAGTGACAACTGAATACACCTCATACACACTGGATGTGTTTTAAATAGGAAAGCTAAATGTACTTTTGCCTGTATGTGCCAAAAGATAGCCAGAAGACCCTGTGCCAAAATAGCATGGCAAGCAATTATTGAAATCCAGCAATTCACTTGAAATTTCATGCAACCATCTACACCCCAGGAAAGCCTTACATTTTGCATTAATGTGTTAACTTGCCTTATGGTCTTATGTTGTTTGTAATATATTTGGGATAGGAAACTGGTAATGTATCGTACATGATGGATTTAGAAAGTCAGACATGGGCAGATAAATCCTGCATGGCAAGATTTCCCAGTAGAGCTCAACTTTTTCTGTGTGGAGCTGAACTGCATATGTGGCTAGCAACTGATACAGAAAGCTAAGCTTAAAAATATTCAATACCCTTACACTTATAAGTGTTTGAAAGTGAGCTCTACACAAAAATAAAAGTACCAAATTAAAGGAAGCAAATACCATTCAATGACGTAAAGAGAAAAAAATCCAGCACAAAAATGGAGGAAAATTGTAGCTCTAGAGCTTGGCTCTAATGATGCCAAAAAGTAAAATATTTCAGGTAGTACATATACAGGTAAACAAAACACTTAGTGATGCAAGTAAAATTATTTTTAAAGTAAAATAACACTGAAAAAATTGATGTGTAAAAGAAGCTCCTGTATAATGTTGAAGAAAATGGATTTCCTGCAAACTGATTGTTTTGGACTGTACGCACGACATGGGAAAGTCAGATTGTACCCTCCCCATACAGCCTTCATTGGTCATCACTGCCATGGCCCGGAATGATTCATCTTGTTTTAATGTTGGTGATATTTTGATCATGTCTTGTCACTGGTTATTTGGAAGTTTTCTTGCCACTCTGTAACTGCTGCCTACTGATTTGGTGTGCCAACGTGTGGTGCTGGAGCAGCCATTACACAATAAAGGTTTTACTGTTGATACTGATTCCTTGTTGAGCATTACATGAAATGGCATAATGATATGAGGAAAGCTTATGTCTGGAACTGGAGCGTGCACATTATAATGAGTTGATTCTTAACTACTATAATAGTGATGTGAAGTTTAACTTCATTGTGTGAGTTATACATGATATAAAGTGACTTTTAAGCTAGGAAGCTTCTTCCATCTCCAAGCATACAGTTACAAAACCTAAACCAACTCCTAATCACAAGTGTTATGAAAATCACTTAAAGTTTTGCTTTAAAGTAAAGGCTGCTACAGAGACCTGTGATAACCCAATTCACCAATGTGTTGTAAGCTTATAAATGATTTCACATCAAAGCAAGTACCAAGCACTCTGAGTATGTAGGCACACCTATTGACTTTTTTCAAAGGAAATCTGCATTTGTAAAAAACAACCTGAATGCACAGCAGCTTTCATTAACACTGATACTAACTTGATAAAAGACTAATACCTGGCTAGTTCTAGAATAGTAAAAGAAGGAAACCTCACACAATTGGTGAGTCTCTCTTGCTGCATGTAGCCAAGCAATTTTTGGGGGAAAAAAGTGGCCAAAGAAATGTGAAAATTTCCATTACCCAACAATGTAGTAGAAAGGAGCCCTGAAGATGGGTCTGCCAATATTGAAGAAATGTTGTTATGACAATTGCAAGAGTGTGCTTCTTTCACTCTTCAAATAAATGAGAGACAAATGTCATAAATATGGCATAGTTACTTCTATTTATGCATTTTTGCTATCATAAAGATATTGTATTTCTTAGCAAAGATGTGTTGGTCTTTGTATAGACAGGGCCAAGGTAAGGTGTGGTCTCTTAACAGGTCTGGTACCAAAGTGCAGAAAGTTACACCTGACTGTCAAAGAACAGGTTGTATAGTACATCGAGAAGCATTGGCTTCTAAGGGTATGTCTGAAACGCATTAAATTGCTTTGACAGATGCTGCAGATGTTATAAACTTCATCAAGGCATGGACATTAAACTTAAAACTATTCACACTATTGTGTGAAGATATGGGAGGTAAATTTAAAAGTTTGCTTCTACATATTGAAGTAAGATGGCTCTATCATGGCAAAATTTCAAACTGAATATCTGAACTGTTCTTTATATTCCTCAGTGACACAAACAATGACACTAAGAATTTTTTCCCTGATGATCAGTGGTTATTGAAATTTGCTTATTTAGCTGAGGTCTTTGATATGCTTCACATTTCGAATATGGGACCACAAGGATGAGGCTTAACAGCTTTCTTAGCAGATAAGAAAATATTGTGTTTCAAAGGAAAGTTGACTCTTTTTACTTCACAAGTACTGAGCAATAACTTTTTCACATTTCCTACCTGTACATAATTTCTGGAAAACAAATAACTAGCTCCCATGGAAGATTTAGTTTGAGACATTATTACACATTTAAAGTAAAAGAGTTTTGAAAAGCACTTTCCCAAAGATTACACAAAATATGACTGGATAAGAAATCCATGTTCAGCAAAAGTACCAGGAGAAGTAATCAGAAAAGAAACTTTCATCAATATGACTACCAACATTTCAATGGAAGAAGCTTTTAAAAAGAAAACTCTGCTTTGTTTTTGGATGGGAACAAGAACACAATATCCTTATCTTTTCAAACAAGCAGTCCAATATTTCATGCCCTTTACCACTTAAGGTGTGAAAGTCAGTTTTCTGAGTTGCAGTACAACAAAAATGAATACAGAAACAGACTTAGTGTTACAGAAGAGTTGAGAGTTAAGTTGATCCCAATTCCCAATGAAGCCAGACTTTGAAGCTCTGCTTTAAAGGTGTGAAAGTCAGTTTTCTGAGTTGCAGTTTAAAGGTGAGAAAGTCAGTTTTCTGAGTTGCAGTACAACAAAAATGAATACAGAAACAGACTTAGTGTTACAGAAGAGTTGAGAGTTAAGTTGATCCCAATTCCCAATGAAGCCAGACTTTGAAGGTCTGCTTTAAAGATGAACAGCAACATAATTTCTGCTGAAGCATGTAGATGTTCTCTCATCAGAATCTAAATTCGAAAACTAACTAATTACTGAATTTGAAGTCTGATTTGCTGCCAAGGAGTGATTTGATTCTGAAATTCTTTGCTTTTCAGACTTTAATTTACTATACTCCATGTCAGTTTATTAGTCTCTTGCACAACTGTTTTATACAGTTTGTGATGTAAAAGTTTAATGCACATTTTAATGCCATTTCTTGCTTACTCATTGATTGTTGGTATCAGAACATTTCACTTCATTTGTTACAAATGAGTACCACATGTGAACATGAATGACTGTAAAAAAAAATTGCTTCCATGAGGTCTTATTGCTCATGTGTATCGCACATATATGTTGTGAGCACTGAGAAAGATGATGAAAATTTTTACCCTCGTATCATTTCTCACTCCACTCAACCTTCCACAACATCCCTCCCCCACCTCAGTGTTCATTAAAAAAGTCAACAAGCCATAGCCATACTTCCAAATTTTTAAAAATGTTAAGTGATACACCATGATAAAATGTCAGGAACCCTTGCTCTAAGAGACTGATACAATGAAACACTGCCTCTAGCTGTCATAATGGCCTCAGTTTGGTGAGGAAGTGTTCAAAAATTTCTTCAGGCATTCTGGATCCAGTAGAAATCATTCACTGGTGATAAGATACTTTAATGTTATCAAATTATGATGATGATGACTGCTGTATTTTCCAAATAGTCCCAGACATTTTAGGTACGATTAATATAGGATGATTTACTGAACTAGTTGCATTGTGATAGAGTGCCTGAATATTCTCCAAACCAGGAATGTATGCCTGCTGTCCAGTGTGCATGGCTGTTGTCACCTTGGAAGAAGGAAGTGACCACAGCATACTCACCACAAAGATGCAGAAGAAAGGGCAACACTTCGTCTCCAAGAATTCTGAAATAAAAATCCTGGTTCATGAAATTTCCTGCCAGATTAAAACATGTGCTGGACTGGAACTTGAACTTGGGGCCATTGTTTTGCACAGGCAAATGCTCTGCTGACTAATCTACGGAAGCACGACTGAATTAATAGGCCAAAATCATGGTACAATGAACATCCCCAAACATTATAGCACAATCTCCAGCCTGAACCACACCCTCAGCACACTGTAGGTTAAATGCCTCACTGGACAATCAATGCTTCCAATGTGATGCATCATCTGAAAAGAGGCAAAATCAATATTTGTTGGACAACACTACATATCTCCAGTCAGCTATTGTTGAATTTCTGTGTTGTTTGGCCCAATGAAGACATACAGCTTCATGTGCCACTGTGAGAAATGGCCTTTTGGAATGTACCCAACTCGAAATTCCCATTGCACCATCTTCACCGTGTAGATAGTTGAGGTGGACCTGGATTGACTGATAGTAGAAATTTATGTCAGTTTTGAAACTGACTGCCAGTGACAAGATCTGACACTCTTCTCTTGTTAGGATCTTCTCACAACCACTGTTCTTTTTCTATTTTATGTGGCAGTAAGAAATACACCATTCCTTGTAGATATGTTGAACAGTCTAAGTTGATACACCAACAAAACAGGCAGCTTCATTCATGGTGTGGTTATACATACATCCAGACAGATTATGTCTCCATGGTGACCCATCTTATTACAGTGATTTGGCTCAACAGACTGGCACACACTCATCACTTCCTTGCCATGACTTACATCAATGGTGAAGATCACAAGAGTGACTGGCACCATTTTTAAACCATCTACTTAACTACAAAGCAAATGTGTTTTTTAAGGTGGGTGATTAATAATTTGGCCAGTGAATTAAGCTTGTTGTACACACAATAAGATGAAATAAGTGTTACAAATTACTTCTTCCAGCAGAAAAAAAGATATTCTCAATATAGGAAAATAACATGTTGTGTATCTAGTGCATAATACCATTAGAAGGAAATTAATGAAGAGAAATGTGTAGTGTAGGACTGACAGCACATGCCAAACAGGTGGAACAAATATGGCTTAATTCAAGGGTGGAAAATTAATGAAGTGTTGTTAGTTAAATCAGGTGGATGAGAAACCACAACAATGAGTGTGCTAATAGATGAGAAAATGGAGAGGTGGTCAGTTGTGTTATAGTGCATGAGAAGAGCACATACAAGAAAGTAAGAGAATTTAAAACAAAAAAATGAATATAAATGAAGGGGAAAATGTTTGAATAAAATCATTATAAAAAGAAGTTAAAGAAATGAAAGGAGCCAAGTGCAAAATATGGAACTGTGTTTCAATTATAACAACTATTGATATCTCATTTTGATATTAGAGTGCAAAATGATACCATCCATTATGTGGATGTTGTATGTGTGTAACTGTACACAAATTAACTAGCTAAACTATTATTATTCCAAGAGCTTAAGCTGCTGCATCAAGACAGAAAAGTGTCACTGTATATAATTTCATAATCTTACAAAAATATCTAATATGTGGAAGGCAAATAGAAAATGTCTGTCATTTGTGGCCTGTGTTATAAATTTAACTACAGATTTAGTATTCACAGACTGCAGATGTTTAATGTGAATAGATCATATTTTGTGTACTTATCATTTCATTTACTAAATATCCTCCATGGAAGTAATTTAAAAGAAAATTGAGAAAATTAGTTTCTGTACCAACTTTTGGTTATTTACAATTCATTGTCTGTATAAATGTGCTGTATCAAAATAGGTACAAACACTGGAAAAAGATTAGTAAATTGCCTGGAAACTAGTGAAATTTCTATTATGTTAATGGAGTTTAGGAATCATACAATTAGTCACAAATCAGTGGCTGTCTACCATATTTTCTGTTTCCTGCTTCCATTCTAGAGTTAACATTATGTACATGTTGAGTTGTTAATTAAAATTTCCATGACATTTTAAAATACATGAGTGACATTTTTCTCTGAAATATACACAGAAAATATCCTTGTGTAAAAAGGAAATAATATCTACATCTTGCCAAGAGAAGGAGACATTTGATAGTAAATTTTCTTTTAATTATGAAGAGTTCTATTGCAATGTATGTGAATTAATATACTGCATATGATGATGACTGCATTTCTCCTCTACAGAGAATTAACTAGTGAAATAATGAAGTTTCTGCACTCATAAAGGCAGATTCATGAAACCATAACATTGTAAATGTAAATAACCATATTATGTGATTTCTGTAAATAAAATGCAACTGTAGGCCAAATATGAATACAAACTGCTATTTATATATCTCATATAACACACAAACATGCTTAAACATAATGACTCATAAAATACCATCATAAAAATAATCCAACAGGCACAGGTAATTGATGTGCTTTATAACTTGGAAAAAGACAAAACACCAATTTTCTGAAACTCATTCTGAAATCAACTAACTGATTCCACATAAGCAAGCAATGGCAAATGAATCGTAATTACACAAAAAGCATCACATCGAAGCTATAGCTACAAAACACAACAAACAGCCACACATCTTTTGAATGCAAAGAAAGCTTTTCCATGTCAAATCACAGAACAAATCCTTGTAAATCGAAATATGTACACTCAGAATTGCTTAAACCATACAGAACCACTCTGTCTCAAATGTTGATGTCATCAAACTATTATACAGAGCCATGTTACTGTTACAGGTGTGTTAGTAAGCAACTTCTAACCATTTTCTTCAATAGCCCTGTAATCAGAATGTATATGCCACTTGACAAAGTAGTACCTTCCTGTTTATACTTCTTTTATAATGTCTTTACCTTCAGGTGTGTCTGAAGGAGCAGACACTGTAAAGTAAGTATAGAAGCCTAGGCAGGCAAAATAATGATAACAGCACTTACGTTGAACAAGTTTGTCTAATTAACTTTATTGCAGGAATCCAAGTAATGTTTTGAGTAATAGGGGAGCAGACAGTGTGGTATACAGAGCTTTGGGTCAGTCCATGACAGCCAAAATGGTTAAAATGACCGTCAGCACAAATTTTCATGTCACTGATAGGTAATATTTCTATACTTAATACAGCTGGTGTCAAAAGAATTTGCAATAGGTAAATAAATCTCATAATTTTCCTGTTTAAAATTTAAATATTTAGAAATTAGTTGAAAATTAACTTCAACTCCTTGCTTAAACCACACAAACATTTTTCCATCAAGAAATGAAATAATATAAAAGTTCAAGTTAACGCAGA
This sequence comes from Schistocerca americana, assembly GCF_021461395.2. NCBI lineage: Eukaryota > Metazoa > Arthropoda > Insecta > Orthoptera > Acrididae > Schistocerca > Schistocerca americana. The sequence continues at coordinate 336,331,158 of NC_060121.1, forward strand.
TAAGGTGCACCAAGAAATAGTCACATCCTTTTCATGCAAATGACCATGATTACAAGGGCAACAGAAAATGGCACTGTATATGAATGAGTAAATGTTTCATCTCAGTTGTACATTTGCTACTGGTTTTAAAACTGAAGACTTCAAACATAGGAAGTACTTCTTCAAAATTATGATAACAAGGAAATGACTCTGAAAATAATCTGTTGTGAAAGGAATGTTGCATTGGTGTATAAACTCTTGCCATTGTATAAAAATATCCCCAAAATCAACTCAAATCTAAATGAAAAAGATGTAGTGTGGAACTTACCAGTATATGTGTCTATCATTTGCATGTTCTTGTACCATAAGTACTTTATTTATAATGTGGGAAAAGTGTTTTGTTGATTTGTCAAAAACTGAGTAGAACAACTCATAGCCTACAAACAGTATAATATATACCTGGTTGCTTCAGGGGATCGTGTTCTCCCTTATGCACTTTGCCAGTGTTGTTCACATATAATTTTTAACTATGGTAAGTATTTGGTTTGATATTATAGGCTTCTACTAAAAATGTAACACACCTGTTTTAATAACTTTGGAACAGTTTGCTAGCGAATAAATCCAGAGTATTTTTGTTTAATGATGTAGCAAATAACTGACTGAAAGTGAAACAGGAAATTACTTTACTCAGTCTCAACATTTTAGGAGTACAAGAAATTTATATTTTGATTTTGGTAGACCAGTTTAAATGTTGAAAGTAACAAAAAGGATTTCATATAGCCTTGTGAATAGGAACTACACTGACAACTTTTGCAGATTGTTCAAGGAGGTTACTGAACCACCTGACTTTAAGGCCTTAGACTTCCCATAGCTTATAACTGAATAACTGTATTTTGTACAATTTTGTGAATCTAAAAACCTTTGCACCTGTTTATACACAATGTGTAACAATGATGGAAGTGGAAGGCATCCATTAATTTATGCCAGTTGTGTTGATGACAATGTTAAATGCCTTTCCTTATTCTTTGCCTCTAAGTCTGATTTCAGTACATCTCAATTCAGTCATGGGATTAGTTTCCAACTCTGTTACTGTATGGATAAATTTATGTTTTGCATTCAGTTAGGAAGCATGAAAAAGCCCAGTTATGACATTTTGCTTAACATACAAGGGAATTTTAAAAAGTTACATGTTATTATGGCAGGTCCAGTAACTTTTATTGAATGCTACACTTCATTTCAAAGTGACACAGGGACATGACACTATTTCTCAACAAAGTCAAAATGTTCAAGTCAACAACTGTTAGAATGTTCTATGAATCATTCAACTCCTCAATGATAGAAATCCACTCCTTGGACACAGAGCTATTTAAGAACCACTACATGAACATACTCATCATTAGAAAATCCCTTCCCCTCCCCCAGATGTTCTCTCACTTTGTTGAAAAGATGGAAATCATGTGGTGCTGGATCTTGACTTCCTGAACAGCATCACCCATGTCTGTGCAGTCTTTATCAAGTTGTTGGCTCCATTTCACTATGGCTGGATGTGACATAGCATTTGGTCCATACACTTGTCAGAATTTCACAATGAGTCAGTGTGCAATTTAGATGAGGTGTCCACAAGACTCTTAATATCCAGTGTACTTCAACTTTGGAGTACAGTTCCAGTTGCTACACCATTTCAATTGCACACTGTGATGCACCTGTTATCCACAATGCAGCAGAACTGTACCTGCAGGAAATCTGAAACACATACTCTCTTCTGATAATGCAGCACTGCTCTTGTTGTGCAATGGTCTTAGTGTGAGATGACACATGTGACTCTCTTTCTGAACTCCCTGTTTACATACACATGTAGTGGCTAGGACTGGCATAGCTGAGATGGTACAGTAAAAAATAGGTTCCATGATGTAGCACTTTGCAGTCAGCTGTGATACGTGATGTCTTGAGTTCTTTTTTTATTCATTTATTTTTTTTAGCAAATGTTTTCTAGAGTATCAAAACATATATGGCATACCAATGCAATTAAAATGTAATTAATTTAATTTTGTTTTTAAGTTTTGTATTATCTGTTCAAATATGAATGATAGTTTAGTCCTTCCTTCCTTTCGAATGCCTTATACCAAGCCAATGCTGGGTCATGATTTGTATGGCATGTCTCCAACATTCATGGTGAACCAACCACACATTTAGGTGGATTATTTTATGATGGGTCGTCACTCTCACTGGCATTTTAATGATTCTGTCAGCACCTCCTGGAGAAGTATCCCTTCTGACCGTGCCTAACATTCATTGTGTGGGCAAATGCGATAATTTTTCAAAGCATTTGCACATTGATTATCTGAGATGGAATATGAGCACCAGTCCAGTATTTACTTAGGTACATACAGAAAACCACCAAGAAACCACAGTCAGGCTATCTGCCACACCAGCTGCTGGCATTAATCTGCAAGGTGGATTCAATCTGTAGTCAGTACGCATCCCTATATCCTGGAAGTGGGCACTTCAACAGACTTGGCTGTACAAATGGGTGACATATTAGTCATCTGGATGTAATGAGGAGTAGAATAGCTTATTTTTCTTATTTTAAATTAAATTTCTGCTTTTAATATATTTTTTTAGTTGCATCTGGCAGGGACATAGCTGCATTACTATGTAACATATTAACATAAAATAGCTTGATAATGAGCCACTGGTGATGTGGGTTCCTGATATCAATACACTCTGCAAGAAGATCACGACAACCTCTGAAAATATGTGATAGAATTCATTCACACACTGTACTTAGTTTTTTTTTTTGTCTAAAACCACAAGACAGCAAATAACCATTTTATAAACTGAACAAAATTTTAATCTTATATTTTGCATAAATGGCTATCTGAAACGACTTCAAATAATTGCAAATTAATCACAGCAGAGGAGATGGCAATATTTTACCATGAGTGGAATAGTTGCCAGAGTGAAGGACAACTGCATTTCTATCTTTTTAAGTCAAACCCATCCTTCATAAAGTTGTTATTAATTCTCATTGTTCATCAAATTACACAAGTGGTGATCCTAAAAACTCCAGTCAGTGATATGCTGCAAAAGCCAACAGTCACAAGAAATAACTGCTAAATAATCATGAAAAATATAAATTCTACATGTGTATCACACACAGAAATCAGAAATAACAAAAGCACATACAACATCAATTACATAGCTATGCAGAGTGCAATTTGAAATGCAAAGTGCTAGGGAAACTAACAAAAGCAAACGTAAAGCATGGTCACAAGGGATTGACACAAATGAACAATCATATATTTGAACATATACAGTACATCAATGAGATCAAATATTAAACAAGAACATTCTGTAGCACACACATCAACGAATCAATTTAATATTCAGGTTCATGCAAAACTCTTGTCTCAAAGCAGGTAAGGAACCAACAGTTCTGTTGACCATAATAAAAAAGAGACATAAAATGAGGTCAGGGTATGATTGAGTGCAGTATTGGAGTAATGCACAATAAACATAGTGTGCAGCAATAATTTCCATCAACATAAAATATCTATTACTGTAACTCACAATAATAATTATTGCTGATGCCAGCCATTATTAGAAGCTTTTGCAGTTCATAGTGAAGTTGAAGATGAGCAATCATCAAACGAGTCTGTGGAAAACAGTGCATCTTACTTAGGAAGCAGTGGCAATCTGTTATAATTGTACAAAGAGCATCTAAATATGATAAAGCATCTGCTGAACAACCTATTCACTAATATTACCTTACATAGCAATACTTTCCAGCTTATGTTAAGCACTGTTCTGACTAAAGAAATATAATGTAATATAATAAAATATGATATGGATTTACATCTATACATTTAAACAAAGGTACATGTAAAACTTCTGCAAGTAGTGACATTTATTATGAGAAAAAGAAAAAAAATACAATACAGCATTTTAACAAAGGAATTATGCACCACTGGTACATATACAAACGTGAAAAAGTAAAAAGTAACTACAATATATTCTGACATTATTTTGTTTCCATGATTTTAATCTTGATGTCTTGCAGTACATAAGAAGAAATTTGTCAGTGCTGCTTTCAAAGGACTCTATATTTATGTGGTACTAGCCTACTTTTATGCCTATTCTAGTACAAGAAAAACTTGGACCACAAACAAAGGGGAAAGATTGGATGTTACATATGCACTTACATTCTATATTAAAATAATGTTTTTTTTTAAAGAGTTACACTTAGTGTATCACTGTAAAGATTTTTACTGTAGTACCCATAATGTACTCATCCAAAATCTTTACCTGTTCAGCTTGTTAGATGACATAACTGAAATCCCATTATCACTGACTAGGTTTTTCATTGTTGTTACTGAATATTAATTGGAACATTGGTGTTAAACACATGAAGAACATTTTTTCAAGACAATACAGGAAACAAATACAATTTATTGGAAGTAGCCAATATCAAGGTATTGTCATGATTTATTAGAAGTGAAAATGTAAATCTTCCTGATTTAGGAGCTCTCTTAAAGTGGGGCAGCACAGTGGACATGATAGTGGGCTCATACTTTCCCTGAACTGCTTAGGCAAATGACAAAATGGTTCCTTTTAGCTGGTGCTTCATGTCTCATGATTTTATTGATGGAATATTAAACCCCAATATTTCTTTCATTTAATAACATAATAAGTTTACTTATGCAGATAATGTACATAAGTTCATTTACCTATTCACCTCATAAGTATTCACATGTCTTGTCATAACTTTCTGATAGGTTGCCTTCATGCTGAAATCTAAAGTATTGTGTATTACAGCAACATACTCCTCCATTAGATTCAGTTCAAATCTCTGGGTTTCATGTTCTAACTGGAAGGTGGTCATATTTGTGGATCCTGAGCAACACTTTTTCTTTTATAATGCATACTCCTGTTAGTATTATTGGTTTCCTTTACATTTCTTCTTTACACTACCTTCTCCTTTACAGCACTAACCCAGATTCACATGTCACACTTTCTAACTGAGTCAGTATATTACACAGCATCATTATCTGACTTTCAACACACATGTATTTCACAAGGTTAAAAAGATTTTATAGAATTTTTCTTTTGTACCAATCTCTCAAGGTTTATGATCTTATTTATTTAATTTCCTTTGATTTACTCTTAACTTTCATGAGTCACTGCCTTGATTTTCCCCTTCATTTTAATAGCATTACTTGTTCTCTGTGTATTAATTTCACACTTTACACTTTTTTTCATTTCTATACACTCTCTTTGTAAGTGTCCAGTTAGGTTAACTGTCCATTACCTTACATTTCAAAAATTATGGCAGCTGATTCATTATTAAGGAAGTATTCAGTATGTATGAACATTGTTCTTCTTTCTTTACTTCCAGCCTAGTTTAAAAATTTAGATAATCCCCAAATGTGTCATTTTTCTTTGGCTACTTTTGCCCAATAAATAGATTCTGTAATACTTAGTATAATGATTGTACTATATTTTAATTTTATTTATTTGCATTGCTTTATATTTTAGTTCAACAACAAATTATAAATTATACCACTCACAATTTCAAAATATTTTATATTCTGAAAGAATTAAATTGTTCTTAGCAATATTGAGCAGTTTACTGTGCTAATGTTAAAAATTCTGATAGTCTCTCATCATTTGACTCTGCACCAAAAAATGGCTCTGAGCACTATGGGATTTAACATCTGAGGTCATCAGTCCCCTAGAACTTAGAACTACTTAAACCTAACTAACCTAAGGACATCACACACATCCATGCCCAAGGCAGGATTTGAACCTGCGACCTTAGCGGTCGCGCAGTTCCAGACTGAAGCGCCTAGAACCGCTCGGCCACTCTGGCCACCCGACTCTGTACCAAACTAATATTCAGCAACAAGAGCAGAATCATATGTGGTACCAAATGAAGTTTACAACTGGACTGAGGATTTATTGGGAAAGAAAGCACAATAAGTTATCTTGGATATATGGTCCACCTCTTGAAAGTAGAGTCATCAGCAGTTATGGACGTAACTTCAGGCATGTCCCAGTAAGTGCTGTCTATTTTGTGTGTTAATGACCTGGCACACAATATTGACAGTAACCTTAGACATTTTGCACATGATGTAAATAAATATTCACCCCAATCTTTACAAGATTTTAAATTTGTGCATAACTTGGCAATTTGCTTTAGACGTTCAGATATATAAAACTGTGTATTTCACACACAAATACAGAGTCATCATTGAAGTATATCATCTCATACACATATCTGGATGTAACAATTTGAGGATATGGAATGATCATAGGGACTCAATCACATGTAAAGCAGAAGGGCAGACTATAGCTCACTGATAGGACACTGGGAAAATGCAATTAGTCTACAAAGGAGATTGCTTACAAAACAATCCTGTGAGCCCTCTTAGAATTTTGTTGAAGTGTTTGGGACATATATTACTTTGAACTACCAGAAGACACTGAATGTATACAAAGAATGGCAGCACAAGTAGCCATGGGTTTGACTCATGAAAGACTGTCATGAAAATGCTGGAAAACCTCAACTGTAAGACACTCTAAGAGAGATATCAAGTATACCATAAAAACCATTTATAAAGTTTCATGAACCAATGATAACTGAGGAATCTAGGAATATATTACAGTTGCCCACACACTGTTCATGTTTGGGCCACAAAGACAAAGTAAGGCTAATTATAGCACGCAGAGAGGCATTAAAATCATTCTTCCCATATGAACAGAATGGGAAGAAATACTAATGTGTGGTACATGTGGAATATGGCACCCTTCACAGTGGTTTGTACAGTGTGGATACAGAGGTAGATCTAGAACTGCAGACCAGTCACAATTGAAACTGATCTAATAAGGAGAAGCTAGATGGTGTGACCCACAAATTATGACAAAATTTGGTATACTAGTTGTGGATCACCTGAAAGTATCTTTTATGAAGGATTTAGTTCAGTAAACTTCCAGTCTAAAAAAAAACTCTTTGATGCTGAAGTATGCTGAGTATGATGCTGAAATTTTATTTACACACTTGCAATGCCACTGCCTTCACATGAGTACCATTAGGTATCTGTGGTTGGATGACTTGTCCACTACAGGTGGTAATTATGTTTACAGGCAACTGCATAGAGTTATGATTAAAACTCAGAGAACAACTTTAGGTAAATGAATCTCATCTCTTCCATATAACTTAAATCACTGAAACAGCATAAGACAAGAGGCACAAATGTTATCTGTTCCTTATTAGATGGGCATTTTGAGTGAGATCTCATGGCAATGATGGGAGGTGCAAGCTACCGCACTGCCCAGTCCATCTGACTTGAGTGCCAGTTTGGTGCAAGTTGCAGCTTTCTGTCAGTCACCTGACTGCTACACCAGTATGGTGCAGTTCACCCAACTGCAATGGAGTTTGGCACAATCTGTTGCCACTTGCAGCCTCCTAGCTCCAGCATCAGTCCAGCAGGAATTACATTTCCTGTGTGATCTTTTCCCACATTTCCCAACATAACACCATTATGAAGCACCCTGGTGCAAAGCAGTTTCTGCCACAATGCATTGGTATCGAGCAAATGCAGCATTGATATGCAGTATCCTCCACAGAACAACATTGGCTCATGGCACATTCTACCACCCAACATTTGTACAAAGCTCACTCTGACACAAAACACCATTATGAAGCACCTTCTGCCACATAAAATTGGTAATAAGCACCTTCACCTCCACCAGGACCCTTTGCCATGCAACATTTGTTGGAAGCACCCTTTTCCATGCAGCATTTGCACAAACATTTGTACACACAACAGCAGTAGGATGTTTTTCCTCCTACACAATATCGGTATGAAGCACCCTCCGCTAGGTAAATCTATATGAAGGAATCTCTGTCACACTACACTGATATGAAGCACCCTCTGCAACTCAACATAGGTATGCTGTACCTTCTATCAGCAAACATCGATTACAGGTTACAAAGCAGCCTCTGCCAACAAACTCTAGAAGGAAGTAGCTTCTACTGCCTAACACTGGTATGAAGCCCTCTCTGCCAAGCACCCTATGCCACACAACATAAGTACACAGGACTCTCCTCCTCAAAAAGTTAGTACAACACACCCTTTGGCAAGTAACATCAATAAGAGGACCCTTTCCATCATAACATTCGTACAGAGCACTCTCCACCATGCTACATGGTATGAAGCACCCTCTTCCACACAGCACTGGTATGAAGCACTCTGCCACACCAAACATCAGTACAAAGTACCCTCTGCATCATACATTGGTACAAAGCACCCTTTGCATGGTGAACTGGTAAGAACCACCCTGTTTTACAAAATCCTGGTACAGAGCACCCTCCTCCACCCAATATTGCAAAACAACCTGTGTCACAAATACCGGTACAAAGCATTGGTGTAAAGCACTCATAGCCATTCAATAATAATACATGTGGATGAGAGCCAAGCAGTTCTGCTATTCAATGCTAGATGGAGATTGCATTATTTTCACAGTGGCAGGGGACTTTAATTGTTCATCATTCAGCCCATTTGCATGAAGTATTTGTGGATTATAAAAACAAAACTTCCTTGTGAATCAATCTACCTACTAATAAAATTCTTATCAAAATCATTATAGTACTTCCTGAAATTAGCTCGAACATACAGACAGAAATCAAGGTGAGGGACTTTATATATGAACAGATAGATAAATAAAAGGTACCAGGTCTGTAAAGTAACAGAAATGCTGCCAATATAGTGGAGTGCTAACAATATTGATTGATTGCCATTAACATATGTTTGAGGAGGAAAGCTTTTGCTACGCTGGGTGGAACGCAAGTGGCAATTTAGATCCACTGAATTTACATATGAGATGTGTCAAAAAGTAACACAGGAATATTTGTTTCTCTTACAGAATCTTCATTTACTCATCAATATCAATTTTGTCCCCTTCAAAGTAATGCCCCTCAGATATAAAACACATGTGCTAACACTTTTTCCAATCTTGGAAGCAGTCCTGGAACTCACATTTCATTGTGGTGTTCAGTTCCTCCAGCTATTCTGTTTTTATCTCATTAATGAGTGGCAAAACAATGTCCTTTCATGGTTCATTTAAGCCTCAGGAATAGAAAGAAGTCACACAGAGCAATGTCTGATGAATACAGTAACTGGGGCAACATAATGCTTCTTTTTTTTCTTTTTTCTGCCAAGAAGTCATGAACCAGAATAGAGATGTGAGCAGGAGCATTATTGGGGTGTAATTTCTGTGAGTGGTTTTCCCTCAATTCTGGTTGTTTCCTTTGGATTGCTTCACCCAAATGGTGCATAACTTCCAGGTAGTATTCCTTATTTCCTGCATTACCATAAGCCAGAACCTCATGATGCACTATCCCATTGTAATGGAAGAAAACAGTGAGAAGAACCTTCACATGTGATGGAATCTGTAATTTTTTTTTTTTTGTCTAGGTTCTTCAGGCAGTTTCCATTGTGACAAATGGGCCTTGGTTTTGATGTCATACCTGTATACCCATGTTTTTTCACCTGTTATAACTTTCTTTAGAAGTTCTAGATTGTTGTTGACTTCATTCACCAATTGCTGAGTGATGTCTATGTGACATCGTTTTTGGTTCAAATTCAACAAGTTTGGAACAAACATTGTTGCTATATGTTTCAAGAATTCGATTACCATATTGATGTCTGCTGGGTTACTCATGGTTCGCATATTGAATGTTTGTAAAAAAAAAAATTCAGAGTTTCTCTTCAAAATGCAGTATTTATTACATCTGTACAATGTTTAGTTGCTGTGCAATAAATAATTGAAAGTGTTCCCAGACTTTATGTACACCCTGTATATTTGCGGAGGAAAGTTCTTGCTGTTTGGGGTGACAGGCAAGTGTTTATAAGGGATAGTCATGAAGTTTTCATTATCACCTCAAAAAATTAAAGGTGCATAAATAATTTTTTGTTTGTTTGCAGATACATCTGCAGTCATGGTACACATCTCCTGAAATTCTCAAGCATCAGTCATAGCTTTTGGCTAGAGGAGCCAAAACATAATGGCACAGCCCATAGATGAAGTGTAGTATAATGCAGTAATTTCTTTTTGGCACAGCAGAAATGTTGTGGCTCTATCAGACCAATACAAATGGGTAAAAGACAAATTTGGATTGTAGTGTCATAGCTGAAACATTTGCACTGCTTCTGAAAATGAATTGCTGCATGATACTACACTTTATCAATAGCCTGAGCAATTTTGTTTTGGCTCCTCTAGGAACATTGTATAGGGCTGTGGTGCAGGGATTTCAGTGTACACTATAACTGCAGACATGCAACTGCAAACAAACAAAAAATTAATGACATAATCTTATTTTCGTTGTTGTGATAAATAAAGCTTAATGTCAACTCCTTGCAGATCACAATCAATTCCTAAGCACCTGGGTCTGAATCACATTTTTACTCTTTGCTTACTTTTTCTGTACCCTAAACACTCAGACTCATCAACTGGTTATCTGTCCTTTCTGTTAATTCCCATAATTGATTTTAAGGTCTATTTTCAAACCTTCCTAATTAAGTTCTTTCATTAGTCATTATCTATTACCTTCAATAATGTTAAAATGTATAATGACATCAGCAAAATATAAGTGGTTCAGTTTTGCTTTGTTACTTCATATTTCCTCCTCTTCCTTCCAGATTTGAGTACCTCAGTGCATCATGAGAACATTTTTTTATTCTTCCATTTCTCCCAGTGTATTTGTTGATCAAAGAGTCCTTGCGTGTACTGCCAGTTCATAGCGTCCAACGGGCAGAATATTTTGGTGATCAGACATGTTGTCACCATCAGGTGCACTGACAAACTGGGCTCCTGAGGGCAGGCAGCCGCCTTATATCCCCTCCCCTCCACCCCTCCCCCCTTAGGGTGTTCCATCCATGGCGGAGACGCAAGGGTTGGCGTCTGTGGCAGCATCACTGTAGTGGCTACGTCTACCCAGCTGGCCAGATTGTTTTCGTTGCTGAGTGTCTCATTAACTATACTCAGTGCTAGTTCCCATGCCTTGCTAAGATTATAACTGCAGTCTCAGTTGATGAGTTCATCCCTGGTGTGGGTTTCGATGGCCTCTCTAACAATGCTGTCCCAGTATTTAGAAGTCTGCGCCAAGATCTTGGTACGCTCGTAATTCATTTCGTGTTTTTCGGACAAACAGTGTTCTGCGACTGCCAACTTGTTACGATACTTCAGTTGTGTGTTTCTTTGATGTTCTTGGCAATGATCTTTGATGGTGTGCACTGTCTGTCCAATATAAGTATTACCACACTGACAAGGAATCTGGTATACACTGGCCTTCCACGACCGAGATCATCTTTCACACTTCCCAATAACACTCGTGTTTTATTGGGTGGGCAAAAGAAAATTTTAACTCAGTGTTTCTTTAATATGCATCCAATTTTTGCTGATTGTTCTGTTAGTCACCAGGGTGGCTCTACGAGAGTCAGCCGAGCTTATTGGGGAGAAATTTGAGGACAAGACCATTGACCTTTTCAAGCTTGTCCTGAGCTTCATGTATTTTCTGTTTAATGTAGAATATTATGAACAAACAGAAGGAGTCGCTATAGGCAGCCCACTGTCACATGTGATCACGAATTTGTATATGGAGTACTTTGAGGAGACAGCCTTGTCAACATCCAAATGGAAACCATATTGTTTTTCCATCATGTGGATGAAACATTCATCATCTGGTCCCATGGTAGGGACAAGCTCCTGGACTTCCTTACACATCTGAACTCCATACACCTCAACATCCAATGCACAATGGAGACCAAAGCAAAAGGAAGATTACCTTTCCTTGACATCATGGTCAAGAGAAGAGCTGATGGCACATTGTGTCACGGTGTGTACAGGAAGAAAACACACAAATCTGTATTTGCATGCAGACAGCTGTCACCATCCTTCTCAGAGAAATGGGGTTCCAAAAACACTGGTAGCAGGGCGTGCAGCATCTCTGATGCGGAGGGTCTGCCTGAGGAGCTGGAACAACTCATAACCGAATTTTGAAAGAACAGGTACTCAGAATGGCAGATTAGATGCGCTCTCTGCTCCACCACTACAGTACAACATTTGGAGATGGAAGAAGTCATGGAGGAAGAACTAGCCACTGCATTTACTCCATACACTGGCGCACTATCAGGGAAAATTGGATGGATATTAAAGAAAAACCAAGCTAAAACTGCCTTTTGCCCACTCAATAAAACACAAGCGTTATTGCGAAAGAGCACTGTTTGTCTGAAAAACATGAGTTGGATTATGAGCGTACCAATATCTCGACCCAGACTTCTAAATACTGGAACAGTGTTGTCAGAGAGGCCATCGAAATTTGCACCAGGGATGAACTCATCAACTGAGACTGTGGTTGTAATCTTGGCAAGGCATGGGAAACAGCACTGAGTATAATTAAGAAGACAATCAGCAACAAAAACGATCTGGCCAGCTGGGTGGACATAGCAACTACACAGACACCAACCTCCGTGTCTCTGTGACTGCTGATGCCTGCTCTTGGGCGTGGATCATGGAGGGAATGGCCTATGGGGGAAGGGGATATAAGGCAGCCACCCACCCTCAAGAGCTCGGTTTGTCAGCACACCTGATGATGGTGACATGTCTGAGTGCCAAAATATTGTGCCCATTGGACACTATGAACTGGCAGTACACCTGTGGACTCCTCAAGCAGAACATTTTTTGCTGGTATGGAATATAGTTACCTGACCCCTCTCGCGTTTCTGCTTCTGAATATATCAATATTCTGATAAATATAAGTGGAACCTGTAGCACTGTTGTTTATGTTCATAGATACACTAACATATAATGAATCAATGTTGCTACACAGCTTCTGTTGAAACTGAATCAGAAGTACTCTCAAAATCCATTATAAAGCAATAATTTATTTGCGCTGTTCAGTTTTGTAATTTTGCTCACAATGTGCAAATGACCCATTGTGTTGTATCCATTATGTTATGCTTCTAAAACCAGTTCATTCCTTTAACTGGTCAAAATCTAAACTTTTTCTATAAGTTTGTCATAAATTAAATGTATTTTATTGTTATTTTAAGTCTGAAAACTAATTTGATGCAGCTCTCCACACTAGTTTATCCTGTGAAAGCCTCTTCATCTCTATAGAACCAGACAAACCTACATCCATGTCAACTTCCTTCCATAAACCAACTAAACGCTCTCTGATGCCTTTGTACCCCATCAACCAGTCCCTTCTTTTCGTCTAGTTGTGATTACTTCATTTCCCTGATTTCCATCATTAGTTTTCCAATCTACATATTTCATCTTCAGCACTCTTCTGCAGCACCACATTTCAAAAGTTTCTATTATCATCACATCTGTACTAATTTAATTCCACATTTAACCTCTCTATAAGGCTACAATCTATACAGTTACTTACATCACTGTTGGCAAGCCTTACATTTTTATATTTTTTATGGAAACTGTAACTGCCTCTCCAAATTACTCCTTGATTTCCTAACTGCTTGTTCACTGTTGTTGTTGTTGTGATCTTCAGTCCAAGGACTGGTTTGAAGCACCGATTAACAAATAATAGCAGTTCGTGCAGGTAAAGATACTGATGGGGATTGCATTGCTGCTGATTCCAAGCAACAGTTGCAGATATGCAGACATGATTTTTGCACTTGATGTAAGCGTATATCTTGCAAATTAAGTCTCTCATCTGCTCTGGTAGAATTTGTCACTTACCATTGGCAACAGGACAATTCACAACAAATGGAATAAAAACACACTACACAATTCGAAACGATCATGTTTACAGCTCACACTGGGTACGACATTCACAGCAGAGCTCTAAGAATACTACTGAATGCTGATTGGCTGTCAGAGAATGCCTGATGCAGGTGTGCAGAATGAGCCTCAACTTGCATAAAAAGTTCTCGGTTTACTTGCTGTGTCAAATTTCGATAAAAACCCAAGGTTTCGATGACTACCTCCGTTATCTTCCTCAGGGATAAAACTGACTGTCATGGACTGGTGAGGCTCCTCTTTTATAAGCAGTGGATGGCTTCTCATTGGCTGGATGACGTCATGGTGAAAATGGCACGAACCAAGGTATATCCATAGATTTTGTTTGTGCACTTTATCCGGCGTTACTTGCCGTGCCATCCATCACAACAGACGGAGAACTGCGAGGAATGTAAGAAGTCTCCCTCTGTGCTCTTTCTTTATCAATTGCACGATTCCATGCATTGCTGAGTGCATAACTGGAGTCTCTGTTGAAATTATTTTCACAGAGTCTAATATCAACTGCTTCCCTGATGACAGAGTCCCAATAGTTTTAAAGCGAGAGCAAGTAGTCTTGTTTCATCGAATAAAATCTTATGTTTATTTAACAAACTGCACTCAGCCACCGCTGATTTTTCTAGATACCTGTATTTCAGGTGATGCTGATGTTCCACACAGCGATCGGCAACTGTTCTTATAGACCGGCCCACATAATTTTTGCCACACTCACAAGGAATTCTGTAAATTCCTGGTACTCTCAGGCCAAGATTATCTTTCAGGGGTCAAAACATTTCCTTAATCTTCCTGGGTGGCCGGAAGACTGGTCTGATTCCATGCCAGCTCAGGACTCTGCCGATCTTGCTGGTCGTTGCACCACAGAATGGTAGCCGTGCAATGTGTTGGTCCTCTTGATCTGTTCGAACAGCGTCCTTCCTAGGTTTCTTCACCAAAGTAGATCTGATATCACGATCAGAATATCCTTTTTTTCTGAATACTGTTGTCGGATGGTTAATCTCAGAGCCGAGATGATCCTTGTCCGAAATAGTCCTTGCTCTGTGTGCCAAGGTATTCAGCATAGCTCTCTTCTGAGCTGGGTGGTGAAAACTATGCGCGTTTAGATATAAATCTGTATGCATCAGTTTTCTGTACACAGAATGTCCGAGACGTACATCTGATTTTTGCTCCACCAGCACATCTAAGAAGGGTAACTTCCCATCCTTCTCCACCTCTGTTGTAAATCTTATATTCTGATGTATGCCATTCAAATGATCAACAAACTGCTGCAGTGCCTCATTGCCTTGTGGCCAGATTAAAAATGTATCGTCAACATACCTGAACAAGCAGGATGGACATAAAGGAGCACTATTCAAGATAATCTTGGCCTGAGAGTACTGGGAATTTACAGCATTCCTTGTGAGTGTGGCAAAAATTATGTTGGACAGTCTATAAGAACTATTGCCAATCGCTGTGTGGAACATCAGCACAACACCTGAAATACAGGATCTAGAAAAATCAGCAGTGGCTGAGCACAGTTTGTTAAATAAACATAAGATTTTATTTGATGAAACAAGATTACTTGCTCATGTTTCAAGCTATTGGGACTCTGTCATCAGGGAAGCAGTTGAAATTAGACTCTGTGAAAATAATTTCAACAGAGACTCAGGTTATGCACTCAGCAATGCATGGAAGCACGCAATTGATAAAGAAAGAACACAGAGGGAGACTTCTTACATTCCTCGCAGTTCTCCGTCTGTTGCGATGGATGGCGCTGCAAGCAATTCTGGATAAAGCGCACAAACAAAATCTATGGATATACAGGCCGCCACCTCGTTATGCGCCATTTTCACCATGACGTCATCCAGCCAATGAGAAGCTGTCCACTGCCTATAAAAGTGGAAGCCTCAACAGTCCACGACAGTCAGTTTTATCCCTGATGAAGATGACAGAGGTAGTCATCGAAACCTTGGGATTTTATCCAAATTTGATGTGGCAAGTAAACCGAGAACTTTTTATGCAAGGACTTCATCACAAATGACTTCAGAGCCTAAACTTTACCACCATTGTTGTGACTCAAACTGTAGTCCATCCTGTGCAAGCCTCGCCATATCTGTGTAACTACCCTAACCTGCATCTTGCATCTATTTGAACCAGCTCACTGTATTAAAGCCTTGGTGTCCCTCTACAATTTTTAACATACACATTTTTCTCCCCATTACCAAACTGATAATTCCTTTGTGCTTCAGGAAGTGTACTGTCAACTGATTCCTTTTTTAACACAATTTGTACTCTAAATTTATTATTTTTCCCAGTATGATTCAGTAGTCCCTACCTCGTTATTTGTTATCTGATCTACTCACCTAATCTTCATAATTCTTCTACACTACAGCACTTCAAAGCTTTCTATTCTCTTCTTGTCTGAATTACTTATTCCCCACATTTCATTTCCATACAAGACTACACTCCAGACAAATACTTCCAGAAAAGATTTCCCAAGATCTCAACAAATTGCTCTTTTTCAGAAATGATTTTCTTGCTACTGCCAGTCTGTCCTGTCTACTTCAACCATCATCAATTATTTTACTGCCCAAATAGAAAACTCATCTATTACTTTTAATGTCTCGTTTTCTGATATAATTTTTGAGCATAGCCTGATTTAATCTGAATACAATTCATTACATGTTTTAATTTTGTCGATGTTCATTTTATCTCTTTTCAAGATACTATGCATTCTGTTCAACTGCTCTTCTATATTCTTTGCCACCTCTGAAAGAATTACATTACTGGCAAATCTCAAAGCTTTTAATAAAATGCTCTGAGGCTTCCAGCTGAGTCAAGTGGTGCTGTTAGCAAGAGTTTTGACCAAGTAGTCCTTTGCATAGTCGAATGAAATGGATGCCTTGGCCACAGCATCTACAGGAAACTTACACACGCCCATCTGTACTTGCACTGCATCAGCCATCATCATCCAGCACAGAAGCACACTGTGTCACAAACATTGGTACATTATGTAATAATGACATCAGATTCTGATTATCTGGCCCATGAGATGAGCCACCTACACAAGGATTTCAGCAACAATGGCTTCAGCATTCACTAAACAAATGAAGTGGTCTCCAGCAAGATTCACAATAACACCACTGGCATGGAGCAGGGGAAAAAAAACTTACTTTTTTGCCATTCTGTGGTTTTGTGTCAGGCAAGATAAGCTGCCTGCTGAAAAGACCAAAACAAAAATGACGTTTAGGCTTTCCACAAAAATCCATCAATTACTGAAACCAGCTAAAGATATGTTAGCTCTCAGGACATACGGGATACATATATAAGAGACCGTATGGGTGTGGTGAGTCTTACATCAGATGAACAGTACACATCATAGAACAATGCAGAAAGAAAGTTTTTATTTCTTCTCCCTGAACTTTAATTCTCTTTCCAAAACTGTCCTTGGTTCCCTTCATAGCTTTCTCCATGTATGGATTAAATAACATCAGTGGTAGTCACAATCCTGTCTCACTCCTTTCTCAACGATGATGTCCCTTTTACATCCGTTGACTATTATATCAGCAGTCTGGTTTTTGTACAAGTTGAAAATAACCGATCACTCCCTGTATTTTAACAATGGTACCTACAAAATTTTGAAGAGTGCAGTGTGGTCAACATATTTTTCTAGAACTATAAAAACTGTAAACACAAATTTGCCTTTCTTCAAGGATAAGTCATCAGGTTAATAAATTAGCCCATATATTTCTGCATTTCTTTGGAAGGCAAGGTGACCTTCCCTGAGGTTGACTACCGCTTCTTTTTCTGTTGTTCTGTAAATAATTTGTGTTAATATTTGCAACCATGACACGAAACTGATGGTTCAGTTGTGTTAATGTCTGTCAGCACCTGCCTTCTTTGGAATTGGAATTATTACATTCTTCCTGAAGTCTGAGAGTATTTCGCCTGTCTCATATGCCTTGCATGCAGAGTGGAATAATTTCATCATAGCTGACTCTCCCAACGATCTCAATAATTTTGATGGAGTGTTGTTGACTCCAGGAGACTTGTTTCCATTTATGTCTTTCATTGCTCTGTCAAATTCTTCTTGCAGTATCATACCTCCTGTCTCATATTCACCTACTTCCTTTCTCTTTTTATGATACTGTCCTCAAGTTTTGTTAAAAATTTGTGTCAAGATGCTACAGGATCATGTAAAGCATCCTGATTCATTTGAGCATTCTTTCTGATCTTGCATGATTCACTAATTTCCTGCCATGGAGTCTCTTTCTATCTTCAGTCCACTTCATCCCTCTTTTCTTTGGATCTTCGTTCTCTGACCAAACTTGTCTCTTGTATGTTACTGTCTTGAACTTCTGTTGGAGTGATTTATGCTTTTTTTAGATCACATCTGACTTGTGTGATCCACAGTATTGTTGACTTAACTCCTTTTACATACGTCAAAATTCTTTTGAAGAATCTTGTTGGTGGTAGCCCACTGATGTGCCCATAAATCCTTAACCTTCCCTTACTGACATCTGCTGCTAGGTTTCACATCTTCTCTGTGGTTTTCCTAGAGTGTAATACGTGTCCATCTTCTGTCAGCCTTGGGCCAAAAATGTTTCTCATGTTTTTACATTCTTTCTTCAGTATGCTTTCCCTGTCACTTTTTGTGTGGAGTGTTAGTGTCCCACTTCCACACAGTGTTTTAGGCTTGATTAGTGTGTTGTAGTGTCTGATCTCTGTTTGAATGGACAAGCATTTCTGATCATATATGTCTTGTGTTCTGTCATAAGCTCTCTTCAGTTTTTGCGGTCAAGTCTTCTGTAACATCTTTTCTCCTTCTGTGGATTGGACGATTCCACCCAGGTATCTGAAATGTGTAACTCTATTTATCTTGCTGTATTTTGTGTCCAATTTTGTATGTTTAATTTTGAGCAGAAGAATTGAGACTTCTGAAAAGAGATTTGCAGGCCAACTTTTTCTGCACATCCATTTAGTATTCCTGTTTGTTTGGTTGCTTTGCTCCATTATCTTAGAACACGACCAGGTCATCTGCTTGTCCCAGGATTGTCCTAGCTGAGATGGTTTCAAGTGTTCTCAGATGTTCACTTCCTTTTTCCATTTCCTCATTCCTTTGTCCAGGACTAGACTGAACAATAGTGGGTATAATCTGCTGCCTTAGTGTACTCCAGTTTCACCCATGAATTTTGATGTTGTGCCAGCCACTGTCTGTTTGATTAGTCGTAGTGTTCTGGGTCGAGTGTATGTTCTTCTAAGACATTGAATAAGGATTATTGGTCAACAGAATTGTAAGCTTTCTTGAAGCTATGAATGTGCAAATGATACGCATTTTCCTGACAGCCTTGTATTTTAGAACTGTTTTCAGATTGAAGGTCTGTTCTGTATATGAATGACCAAAGTAGAAGCCTGCCTGGTATTTGACAATTTTGTGTTCTAACTGTTCTTGTGTTCTCTGGAGGAAGCACACTAACAAAATTTAGTAGGTAACTTGTTGCAGGGAGATTCCACTGTAGTTGTTCACATTCACCCTATCTTGTTTCTTGTGGAATGGGTGGATAAGTGCACATTTCCAATTGTCAGGAAGTTTTTCTGTTTGCCAGATGGTTCTAATTATTTGTGTAAGTCCCTGTGAAGACTCTGGTCTGCAGTTCTTTAATAGTTCTACAGTTATGGCATCTTCACTTGAAGTCTTGTTGTTTTTCAATTTAAATATGTTTGTGGATCTTATATGTTCTTTGGTTCTCAACAGTCTTCACTATGTACATTGTATTTGCATCTCAGTATCCTTCTATATCATGTTTTATATCCTGTTTTATATATCTAACCTTTCAGGTTTACTGTGTGTAACTGAGTATCAAGTAAAATCCAAGTCTATCAAGTTTGATATATCATTTGTTAACCCAGAAATAGCCAGTTCCAACAGGTTATGGGTACCCAAACACAATACAAATTATATTTTGTGAAAAGTTAGTATCTGACATGTAATAATAATTCACATAATATCGTGCCACATGAGGTTAGTTTTCTGGCCATGTGCGAAGAGAAAAATAACTTAACTTCAAGATGGAAAGTAAGATCGGCCACATAAACAAACTCAAAGGCATCAAAAATCACACAATGCTTGGACTGTTGTTAATAGTTCATATTATCTGTCTGAAGAAACATTTCATAACAATCCATACAGCAAGTTGATTGCAGCCTGGGAAAAATGTGACACAATAGCTCAATGAATCACCACTACATTAACTGAAGAAAATGATATGTTGAATATTACAAACTGCAACACATAGAAAGAATTAATGTGGTGCAAACTACTGTCTCCTTACAAACAAAAGACTAGAACTTACATGTTACTGCAGCAGTGGTATAATATGCTAAAGCAATCAGATGATGATATTATTACACATATTGTTAGAGTTGGAGATCTTTCATGTCACTTGCTGATTGTAGGTGAGAAAATACCTGAACAAATGACTGTTATTCTACCAGTAGCATATAAATATTTTATCAAAGCATAAGAATCTATGTGGCTAAGTGAATGAACACTTAGCAATCTCATACCCAGATTTGCCATTGAAGAAGGTAGAATGAATGCAAGTGATCAATTTGAAACTTTGGCACGCACAACAAGCAATAGCTCCCATAAAAACTGTGATAAAAAACCCAAGCATATTTCAAAATCCGGTGATATACTTGTCATTTCTTCACTGGATCTGTGACTGCAAAAAGCAAAAAGCTGCAGCCACAAGTCACTCTTTAACCAATGGAGAAGCTGTCATAGGAGAAACAATGCTCAGTACAAGTGTTTCAGATACAATTGGAGAAGCATGATATCTGGATTCAAGAGCAGCTAATCACATGTCCAGTCAATGCTCATAGTTCACCATCCTTGAAGGACTTACAGAGGCAAGACCTGTTCATACTGGCAATTGAAAATACATTCCTGCTATTGGATCTGGAGGCATTAATACTCTGGCCCACATTGGAAAGGAATGGAAAGGCAAGCACATCAGCACTGTTTTGTACACTCCTGGAAATGGAAAAAAGAACACATTGACACCGGTGTGTCAGACCCACCATACTTGCTCCGGACACTGCGAGAGGGCTGTACAAGCAATGATCACACGCACGGCACAGCGGACACACCAGGAACCGCGGTGTTGGCCGTCGAATGGCGCTAGCTGCGCAGCATTTGTGCACCGCTGCCGTCAGTGTCAGCCAGTTTGCCGTGGCATACGGAGCTCCATCGCAGTCTTTAACACTGGTAGCATGCCGCAACAGCGTGGACGCGAACTGTATGTGCAGTTGACGGACTTTGAGCGAGGGCGTATAGTGGGCATGCGGGAGGCCGGGTGGACGTACCGCCGAATTGCTCAACACGTGGGGCGTGAGGCCTCCACAGTACATCGATGTTGTCGCCAGTGGTCGGCGGAAGGTGCACGTGCCCGTCGACCTGGGACCGGACCGCAGCGACGCACGGATGCACGCCAAGACCGTAGGATCCTACGCAGTGCCGTAGGGGACCGCACCGCCACTTCCCAGCAAATTACGGACACTGTTGCTCCTGGGGTATCGGCGAGGACCATTCGCAACCGTCTCCATGAAGCTGGGCTACGGTCCCGCACACCGTTAGGCCGTCTTCTGCTCACGCCCCAACATCGTGCAGCCCGCCTCCAGTGGTGTCGCGACAGGCGTGAATGGAGGGACGAATGGAGACGTGTCGTCTTCAGCGATGAGAGTTGCTTCTGCCTTGGTGCCAATGATGGTCGTATGCGTGTTTGGCGCCGTGCAGGTGAGCGCCACAATCAGGACTGCATACGACCGAGGCACACAGGGCCAACACCCGGCATCATGGTGTGGGGAGCGATCTCCTACACTGGCCGTACACCACTGGTGATCGTCGAGGGGACACTGAATAGTGCACGGTACATCCAAACCGTCATCGAACCCATCATTCTACCATTACTAGACCGGCAAGGGAACTTGCTGTTCCAACAGGACAATGCACGTCCGCATGTATCCCGTGCCACCCAACGTGCTCTAGAAGGTGTAAGTCAACTACCCTGGCCAGCAAGATCTCCGGATCTGTCCCCCATTGAGCATGTTTGGGACTGGATGAAGCGTCGTCTCACGCGGTCTGCACGTCCAGCACAAACGCTGGTCCAGCTGAGGCGCCAGGTGGAAATGGCATGGCAAGCCGTTCCACAGGACTACATCCAGCATCTCTACGATCGTCTCCATGGGAGAATAGCAGCCTGCATTGCTGCGAAAGGTGGATATACACTGTACTAGTGCCGACATTGTGCATGCTCTGTTGCCTGTGTCTATGTGCCTGTGGTTCTGTCAGTGTGATCATGTGATGTATCTGACCCCAGGAATGTGTCAATAAAGTTTCCCCTTCCTGGGACTATGAATTCACGGTGTTCTTATTTCAATTTCCAGGAGTGTATATGCCATAGTTAACCCACAATCTGTTCTCCTTGGGTGCAGGTCTTGATGAAGCTATGAAATGCCAGTCTGACAATTAACTGTATAAGTATTGAAAGGATGAAAGTGTTGTTGCAGTGGGAGAAAGACATGTGTTTAAAATTAAATTTAAGGTTCTATCAAATCATGGGTGTAATATCAG
Organism: Schistocerca americana; assembly: GCF_021461395.2. Lineage (NCBI taxonomy): Eukaryota > Metazoa > Arthropoda > Insecta > Orthoptera > Acrididae > Schistocerca > Schistocerca americana. Next base: position 336,353,566 of record NC_060121.1, read on the forward strand.
AACACCATACAAGTTAAACAAGTACTTGATGAAAGAAATTTCTTATTTTTGCTGCAAAGGGGCATTGAAAGAACTCAATGACGGCAGATGAAAATTCATGCTGAACTGGGATTTGAGCTTGGATTTCATGCTTTTTGTGAGCAGTCATCTTAACCACTTCGGCTATCCAAGCACATCTCCCATCTGACCCAAATCTCCATATGCCGCATACTACAGAGTAATGTCCCCTTTCCATTAGTCCTCCTTGCTTGCAGCCCTACCTTATTCCCATGAGAGGTTGGACATTATTGTGCAGGTGCACTGAAAGATCAGTATGCTATCGGGTGCATGTAGTATATAGGTATAGTGTCTGTTCTTATGGACATGCGTGAGCAGTTAAGGGTGACAGCTAAGGGGGCTAATGAATCTATAGATGCTTTTTCAGACAGAATTAGAAATTTTAATGTGTGTACATATGAATTAACACAGAATGATTAGGTGAATATGATGTTACAAGAAGCTGAGCAAAGGGCACTCAATGCTTTTCTGATAGATTTTGCATCAGAAATGTCTAGAAAGGTGCACACTGGTACACCTAAGGATCTCCACATGTAGTGAGGCTAACAATGAAATCTGAAGAAACTGAATAAGAGACAGACAACATATGTTTACAGCAAATACAAAATGTTACAATTGTGGGCACAGAGGCATATGCAAAGGCAGCCACATATCAGTAGAGGTGGTCTAGGTTGTGACAGGCACCTATTGAACTCAAAAGAGAATGCAATATCAGTTGAAAAAAAGTTCCCAGTAAAAATTAAATGAGGACATATGACTGCAAGGGCAGAATATGCCATAGTAGGTATAATGTGTGGAAATAGTTGGACACAAGCACACATGTGTTAATTGCCTCGCGACCAAGTTTAGGCAGTGTCAAGGAGTGGTGTCACATGTAAGTGAGGGCTACAAAATGATTCTAGGATTAGATTTTCTGCATCAATATCACGCCATAATTGACCTTTGATGATGTGTGGTGGATTTTAGTGGGAAGAATATCCAGTTAGGGGAAGTTGTTGTCACTATTGATCTGTCTTTAGGAGCATCTGTCATAGTAGGCAATCCAGTGATAATTGATATTAAGGCTTAATTCAATTGACTGTGTGGCATGTGGCACCAAAAAGTTGTGCGTGGGTGAGTGTGGGGCCTGACTTACCAGTTGGTATGTTGTGTATAGTGGAAAAGCTGGATAGTAGTGATGATCTGGTTGCAGTGTGTTGTCTAGTAAGAAGAAGTGATGTATGTGTACAGGGAAAGGATGGGGAGGGGGTGGGGGGGAGGAGAGGGGGGGGGGGAACAGCTGTCAATGCTGTCAACGTGGATAATTTTGGCACCAAGCAGGTTAAGTTGTTGAAAATAACATTAGTCGTGAAATTAAAAATTTCAGAAGAGGAAGATTGCTGTACAGAAGGTGTAACATGTGAACAGGCACAGGATGCCGCTAAGATTGGAATGCATGAGAAGTTTAAGCATTTGAAGGGAATGGTGATGGGGCCATTACCTACAATTCCCGTGACACAGCACAGGACTCCTACAGGGAATGAAGTGCCAGTACATGGGAAGCTGTACAGAACACCATGGTCCCTGCAGCAGACTTAGAAGAATTTATTAATCAGCAGTTGGCTGACAGCATAGTAGAAGAGATTAGTAGACTGTGGGTGATAAGAATTGTAATTGTACTAAAGAAGTCTATGGATTGTTCAAGGAAGTACAGATTCTGCTGCAACAACTGCCATTTGAACAGCATGACAACCAATGCTTATCCCATTCCTAACATTGCAGAAACCATTGAAAAACTTGGGCAGCACTGGTATTTCTCATTGATGGATAGGATGAAGGGTACCATCAGTTGGAAGTGATTCCAGAAGACACACCAAAGATTACTTTTTCAGTACCTTGGGAACATTATCATCAGTACGGTAGGATGTCAATTGGTTTGACAAATGTACCAGCAACATTCCAGCATTTTTTAGATTGACTTTTGAAGGGCTTGAGGGCTTGTCAATGTTTAATATGTTTGGAAAACATACAGTAGCTGTCTTTTTTTTCTTTTTTTTTCAACAGAAATGCAAGAACATTGGGCAATGACTAAGAGAAGTATTTAGACGATTACGGGCTGAAATGAGTTCTGAGAAATGTCATTTTGTGTTGGAAGAAATAAATTACTTGGGACACATAATTAGTAAGGATAGTGTGAGGATCAATCCAACATTGATACAGGTGATGGGAGATTTTCTAGCACTAGGAACAAGCAAAGAATTACAGTATTTCCTGGGTCTTGCTAATTTTTTAGGAAATTCATGAGATAGTTCGTAGATACGGCACTATCACTTAAACAACTTCTGAGAAACGGTACCAAATTAGTGTGGTCTGAGGAGTGTCAGAGAACATTTGAAGAGTTAAAGGAAGTGTAAACATTGAATCCAGTGTTAGTGCTCCTGGATTTTCTGAAGGAAATTAACAATATCATGTGATGCGTCGAACCATGCTCTCAGGTGCGTTTTGAGGCAGGAGGTCAATGGAAAATCGTACCCAATTGCTTTTGCATTGAGACTACTGAATACCACCAAGAAAAATTATTCTACTACAAACAGGGAGATGCTTAGCATGGTGCATAGAGTAACATACTTTCAGTGTTACCTGTACAGGAAGAAATTTAAAGTAGTTACCGATCATGCTGCTTTGGTTGCTAGGTTTGAATGACCTGTCAATAGACTGAAGAGATGGACATTCCAAACCCAGTGAATCTGAGTACAAAGTAATCCACCTGCAGAGGAGGATGATAGCAGTGATGCAAGCACTAAGTCAGGACCTTGCCAAGTGGCAAGCAATGCATGTTGCTGATGGAGAATGTAAGCAGTTAGTAAGCAGCAGCAGTTCAGTGTGGTGTGACAGGTTGCTACGTAAGGAGACCAGATTGGGAACATGAGTGCTAATACCATGAAGCTAAGGAAAAGATGTTTAGAGACAAGCATGATCACATGTTGTCTGGTTGTGGAAGGTGCAGAGCAATGAATCGGAATGTAGCAGAGAAGTACCAATGGAAAGGAAGAAAAAGAAAAGTCAACCAGTTTGCACAATGTGCAGATTTAAGTTGAAAATGGATAGCATTGCAGAGATTGCCAGAAGTGATGGAACCTTACGTTTTCAGTTTATTGGTTTGGATGTGTTACAACTGTTTAGCCGAGCTCCAGTGGGAAATAATTTTGTGCTGACTACAATAGACCATTCTTCTCATTATAGCAAGGTGGTGCTAATACCAGACCAGCAGACAGTCACAGTTGTGCAAGCATTGGTGATTAGATGGATGCTTAAGTTTGTGTTATCAGAGACAATAATAAAGAATCAAGGTATGAACTTAATTTTGGAGCTAATGAAGGAGATGTATTAGTTGTTGAGAGAGACAAAATTAAGAATGAGTCCATTTCATTCCCAGTCAGATGGAAGGATGGAATGCGCTCATGAAATAATCAAGAGGATGCTTCGTTATTACATCAACTCCCACCATATGGACTGGGATATATATTTATCTTTTGTGGTGAATGCATGTAATTCAAATGTATACACACCAGCACAAGGTTGTTGCCATTCAAAATGATTAAGCAGAATGGGAACACAAACAGAGAGTCAGCCTGGGAGACTGCAAGAACTGTGAGAGAAGTTTGGAAAAGGATCTGAAAAGTAAACACTAAGGCACTGGAGATGCAAAAAGAGGCAGTGAAGTGCATGAGAACCTTATCTCAATGTTAAGATGAGCCAGTGGGTGGTGTTGTCCAGTCCTTATACTGCAAAATGGAAAGCAAAGAAGTTTGCGACATGGTAATAGGGCTGCCTGTATGAAGTAACTGAAAGCATGTCACCTGTAAAGTGAAGCTTAAGTTGCCAATGAGGTCAATGGTCATACTGTCAGACACTTGTGGCAATTCCAGGGTGCACCAGAATTGATCCCAGGAGAAGTATTGATAGATCCAAAGCAAAGAGTGAAACATAAGGAGCAAGAGAGTGAACAACAGGGGGTGAAGGACCACATACATTATATATCATATTATTTAAGGCCAAGGGGATATTCAATGCATTTCATGTTTTATTATGATTATTGCCATTTTTGTGTGGATTATTAAACTAGTGTTGAGTAGGATCATATGTATATGTTAGGATGAGGATTATTGTTAATTATTGAGTGAGAGATACTGACTGGAGACAGTGGGCTTCTGGGGGGAGGGGAGATGATAATGATCCCTGTCCTCAGGTTGCCACTTGGCTAGTGCAAGGAAGAAAGATGCTAGTTTTAATGGAGCTGTATCTCTGTGCCTGGAGTGGAGTAGGGTTGACGCAACAGCTATTATCATCTGGACAGAGGAACTTTGTTTTCCAGGCAGCAGGATGTTGTATAGTCTAGTCACAGGTGGACACTAAGTTTTGGTATTTAATCTATGGGAACTGCAGAATGAAATAAGAAGACTGAAAGAGGTATTCTCAGGTTTATGACAGCTAGTGAGCAGTAATGGAGATCTTAGTGAGGTGTCAGAGGTGCTCGAGAAGTTGCTCATAGTGTATGCATGACTGAAGGGGCAAATGAAAGAAGTTGTAGAAGTGGTACCATGAGAATTGTGGAGGAAGAAAAGGGAATGAAAAGATGCTGGAGGAAAAACATTCAAGACAATATTTGGCACACCAAATGATGTGAGTGAGCTAAATGGGGCAGTGGACGCTGCAAGAGAGTTGTCAAAAGGAAATTCAGTGACTCCAGTGTGGCATTCTACATGGACTGATTGTCTGGAAAGGAGCAAGTTGAAAAATACATGAATGCTTTGACAACTAACTAGGGAAGTAATGGATTATGCCAGAGCATCAGCTAGCATTCTAAACCAGAATTTGAAGGCAGTTCAAGCACAAATGAAACTATTGGATGTGAGAACATTGCTTGAAAAACTTTTGCAATTATTGGATATACTTTATGGGATGGAAGACTGGAGTTAACGAGCCTGAAGGAAGCCAGTCATCAGGCACTGCATGGGAAATTGAGCCAGGTCCTATTGTCACCTAAGCAACACATGAAGGGACTTAGAAAAAAAAGGTGTGGAAAGAACTGCCACCAGAACTACAGTTAACAGCAGGGCCTAACAGTCATAACCTGCCTTTCTACTACCATGGAGCAACTGTGGAGGTGAGAATGGATAGTGAACAGTTGTACATGTCAGTGAAAATACCAGCAGTGGACAAACATGCATTATCTAAGTGTTACATTGTGCACACTAACCCAATAAGGTTAGAAACAGTGGGAAAGTTTGTGCAGATGAGATAGGACAGTGTGAACTTGATAGTGGAAGGTTGGCACATTGTAATGACCAAAGGAGAACTACAGCAATGCCAATGAGGAGTTGTCATCATATGCCCTACTCACAAGATCCAGATGGGAGGGCCGGCCAGGGTGGCCGAGCAGTTCTAGGCGCTACAGTCTGGAATTGCGCGACCACTACGGTTGCAGGTTTGAATCCTGCCTCAGGCATGGATTGTGTTATGTCCTTAGGTTAGTTAGGTTTAAGTAGATCTAACTTCTTGGGGACTGATGACCTCAGAAGTTAAGTCCCATAGTGCTCAGAGCCATTTGAACCAGATGGGAGGAACTGCTTGTGCCACTGAACTGTTCAGGGGAAAGGCAGAGGATCATCCATGCTAAAAGATGGTGATGGAACCAAGGCCATACTCCCAGTGAATGGGTCTACATGGGTATACTCAGTGTACAATGATATAATAGTGGTTGCAAGTTTTTATGAAAAAATGGAAGCTCATGAGAGCAAGAAGTGTGGAGGTAAGAGGTAATGGATTGTTAATTAATGGTATCATGTGTGATATTATGAGACCAACATTTAATTTAGCAGCTACATTGGTGGGAGTTACTCACTTAAACATGATGCAGCTGCAGCTATATTTTCCAGGTGAACCTTTGGAGGTATTTCCTAAACAAAACCCTATCTTCCCAAATGATACCTGGGAACTTAGTCCAGTTCATTCTCTGAAACAGATGATAGCTGCACAGTAGGGATGAGTCCCTGAATGACATATAATGCAGTGCACTGAGCAGTATTGGGATAATAAATGACAGGTAACGATGAATTTTAGGGCACAGAAGACCTCTCTCCCAGAGTAGTCATTCTTGCTGCTTTACTGCACGAGGTTCTACACCTTCTCCTCCATTGCCATTGGAGAGTTTTGAGCACTAAACTGTTAACTAGGAAACTTGTTTTATGGCTGGGGATCGATGGCGAAACTGTCTGTTCCATAACAGGTTGTGAGCAGTGTGCCCAACAACAGGTATTAGCTCCTAGAGTGTCCTTGTACCCCTGGCCTGCTCCCACCAGCCGTGGGAAGGCATTCATATAGACTTTGCGGGTCCCTTCTAGAATTCCTACTGGCTCTTGGTTGTTGATGCATTTTTCTAATTTCCTTACATTTTCCAGAGTACATTGATGTTGGTTGAAGTTACAATTCATATGATTTTGAGGGTTGTTTCAGTTGAGGGGTTGCCTTGTACCTTAGTTTCCAATACTGGGCCCCAGTTCATTTTTCACATCTTTCAGTTCTTTTTTTTTTTTTTTTTTTTTTCTCATCACAGAATTTGTCATATTATGGCTCGACCACTCCATCCTCAATCAAATGGTGAGGCAGAACAGCTAGTGCATACATTCAAGTCCCAAATGAAAACGGTTCTAGGTGCTTCAGTCTGGAATCGCGCGACCGCTACGGTCACAGGTTCGAATCCTGCCTTGGGCATGGATATGTGTGATGTCCTTAGGTTAATTAGGTTTAAGTAGTTCTAAGTCTAGGGGACTGATGACCTCAGATGTTAAGTCTCATAGTGCTGAGAGCCATTTTGAATCCAAATGAAAAAATATGTTGTGGATTCTTCACTGAAGATGCCGTTCCCCATTTTCTGAGCACCTATCGCTTCATGCCTATGGGAGTGGAGCCCAGCTGAATTGGTTCACAGCTTGCAGCCATGCATGCTCCTCCACCTTCTGCAGCCTGCATCACACCTGCTGTGGTTGAGTTTGTCCATCTGCTTCATGCTAGGATCACCAGTGTGGGAGTGAGGGTTTGGTTGCTGGCCCAAGTCGACACTGGTCACTGTTCTCTGCTGCTGGGGATGCTGTCATCGTGACATCCACATGGCCAAAGGGCTGGTGGTGCACTACTTTGACCTGTCACTGCGGCCTGCCCTGTAGGGGGTGAGGGGGGGGCAGTATAATACACTGGGTGACATTCACCACACCTTACATGGGACAACTGAAGGCATCTTGACAGCTGTAGACTGTTTAAACATTATTGGGGCCCACCTGCATCACTCCATGCTTGATGTGTCCCCATGGGTGGTTCATGTTCTAGCAGATTTACTGTCTATGTCACAAGGCAGAATTGTGCTACAATAGTTTGAGGAGCATGATAGTGAACTCACTCTGATGTCTACACACCCACAAACCTCTGGCCAATAAATTATGGGAATTGTGCAACCTGTGCATAGACATTTGGTGCCATACTCCTCTGGAAATCCATCTCATATCTGTCAAACCCATGCTGTACAGAATTGGTGCTCTGTTATGTTCAAAAGGTGGACCAACATAATGTTTAGTAGGTGATCATAATGTTTTGGCTCATGAGAGTACATTTGTAATTTTTCAGCTTATCTTCTAAGACATGGCACACAATCAGTATTGTGTCCAATGTTCCTATATCTCTTTGGAACTCAAATAGGTCTTGTGAGCGATCAGCTTATATCAGTCTTTATAGTCTTCCATAAACAGTACATGTCAGTATTTGCAAACATGAATCATTAAATTGGCTAAGAAGTCTTTCGCAACGTATTTCTTGAATAAAAATCTCTCAGTGTACATGCTGCGCCAATTCAGGATAAAACTCCAAGCTTTCAACCACTACCTCCATGGTCGTCGTCAGGGCTAAAACTGACTGTCATGAGCTAGCGAGGTTCCCACTTTTATATGCAAAGGACGGCTTCTGATTGGCTGGAATATGTCATAGCAACAGCGATATGGTGTGTAGTGAAGTGGTGCCCTCTACTTCCATAGATGTAATTTCTATCCCGCGTTGCTTGCAGCGCCATCCCTTGAATCAGGAGGTAAAATGCGGGAAGTTTTTCTCTGCGATTTTTCTTTATCCATTGCACTCTTCCAAGTGTTGCTAAGTGAATAGCCGTTATCCCTGTTAAAGTTATTATCGCTAAGTCTAATTTCGACTGCTTCCCGGATCATAGAGTCCCAGTAATTTGATGCGTGGGCTATTACTTATTATTATTATTATTACTAGTAATAGCCCACGCATCGAATTACTGGGACTCTGTGATCTGGGAAGCAGTTGAAATTAGACTTAGTGACAATGGCTATGCACTTAGCAACACTTGGAAGAGTGCACTGGATAAAGAAAAATCGCAGAGAAAAACTTACCGCACTTTACCTCCTGATTCGAGGGATGGCACTGCAAGCAACGCGTAATAGAAATTACATCTTTGGAAGTAGAGGGCACCACTTCACTACGCGCCATATCGCTGTTGCTATGAAGTATTCCAGCCAATCAGAAGCCGTCCTTTGCATATAAAAATGGGAACCTCGCTAGCTCACGACAGTCAGTTTTAGCCCTGACGACGACCATGGAGGTAGTGGTCGAAACCTTGGAGTTTTATCCTGAATTGACGCGGCATGTACACCGAGAGATTTTTATTCATGAATCATTAAATTGATACCGAGCAAGGTGGCGCAGTGGTTAGCACACTGGACTTCCATTTGGGAGAACAACGGTTCAAACTTGCATCTGACCATCCTGATTTAGGTTTTCTGTGATATCCCTAAGTCACTTCACGCAAATGCCAGTATGGTTCCTTTGAAAGAGCACAGCCAACTTCCTTCCCCATCCTTCCTAATCTGATGGGAAGAATGACTTCGCTGTTTGGTCTCCTTCCCCTGCTGTTTGGTCTCCTTCCCTGAATCAACAAACCATTAAATTGATGGTTGTGTCATCTTCACACATGTTTTATCTGTCTTCTTTTGAACTGGTATTGTCTTGTCATATCTACAATAAAATCCAAATCCGAAAGCCGTATCATCAATGAAGTACAACACTTTGCATGGAAAACATGTTTATTACCCACACCAATATAGAGACAGAGCAGACATGACTGAATATTACAGGACTTGTAACCATTGTAAAAATACAGAGCAGACATGATTGAATATTACAGGACTTGTAACCATTGTAAAAATACAAATTTTGAGAACCCTCTGGAAATGATAAACATTAGATAGCAAATATCTGATTGTGGTCATATTCAGACTGGTAACCCATGGTATGCCATCCAGTGATGCTAACTACTATTCCATATTACATGCACAGCTCTCTAAATTTATCAGTGTGAGTATATTCTTCATGAAGTCTTTGAGAACATCATCGGTTCTATATCTTGCACACCAGATGAAATAGTTACCGTATATAACTGGTTCTCCCAAGGACTTCATTCTCCAAGTGCTCTGCCAAAACTGACTTGCAGTATTCATATTACCAACATTATCTTTATCTACTTTCTCTTCCTCTTCCATAATGATGTCTTCAAGATTGTTTCCTTTTTATAGCCCTTCCATGCATTCCTTCTATTTTTCTGCCTTTTCTCTTTTGCTTAGGGCTGGCTTTCCCTCTGGGCAATTATTGTTGATAGTGCTTTTTTTCTTTTCTCTCTGTTTGTATGTGCAGCATCTATCTTTCCCATAATAATGCATGCTTCTACAGTTTTGAATTTCTCCTGAAACCATTCCTGCTTTGCATATCTGCACTTCCTACCAATCTCAAATTTATATGTGTCAGTAATCCCTCTTGCCTGCTTCTTTTGTTGCATTTTTACCATTTGGTTTCTTTTTTCATTACTACACTCAGTCTCTCATGTGTTATCCAGAGATTTTTACTTGGTCTTGTTTCCCCTAGTTGTTAGTCTGCTGGATCCACTACTCCAATTCTGAAAAGACATCAATTAATTTTATAGTGTTCCTTTCTCAAGTTTCAGTCAGTTGTTGCCTAATGTTCCCTTTGAAACTTTCAAAAATCTATGTTCCTTCAAATTATTCATGTACAGTCGTCTTAATTTCTTACCTTTCTGTAATTTCTCCATTCATAACCAATGAATTATGGTTAGAGTCCACATATGATCCTGAAAATTATTGCAGCTTAAAATCATGTTAAGAAATCTCTGTCCTATAATTATATAACTTATTATATAACTTATATGAAACCTTTCAGTACCTCTAGGTCTCTTCCCCTTGCACAGCCTTCTTTCATGAGTCTCAGACCAAGTGTCTGCAATGATTAAATTGTGCTCTGTGCAAAATTCTATCAGGCAGCTTTACATTTCACTCCTTTCCCCAATCCACCATCATGCTATCAAAATCCAGTCCGATCATCACTATTAAATTTCCACCAGCACTAACTACATAAATAATTTCTTTTATCTCAAACTTTAAAAAAATCTTTTCATTATCTGTGGAGAAACAAGATTGGAACTTAAATACTAGCAACTATTTATTCACAAACAATACAAAAGAGTTACATGTTTGCACCTGTTACTGTCCTTCAGCGTAGTCACCAGCACTGTGTAGAACCCATTGCCAGCAATGTGTGAAGGCATAGTATACTGTTAGCAGAGCTTGTTCTGTTGATGGTGCAAACAGAGCGGTCTACTGCCTCTCGAATCTCTGGAACAGTTCTGAATCAAATGTCATGAAGTGGTTCCTTCAACTTTGGAATCAAATCAAAGTCTCAAGTGGGGAGTATGGTGGATGGTACAGTACTTCGCAGTCCCACTGACTGAACAGAGCAGCCACAGCTTGCGCTATATGTGCCCATGCATTGTCATGCAAAATGATGGGTGGGTTGTGCAGAAAGTATCGCCGTTTCTTTTGCAAATCTGGTCAAAGGTGATGCTCCAAAAACGAACAGTAATATTGTGCATTGACAGTCTGCCATTGAGTAATGTAATGCATTAGGATAACACCATCACAGTCATACATGAGAATCACCATAACTTTCACCATACTGGGGCTCTGATGCACTTTTGACATTCGCAGTGACCCATTATGACGCCATTCATTGGACTGGCATTTCAGTTTTGGCTTATACGATGTGGCCCATGTCTCATCCAGTGTTACGATATGGTGTAAGAAAGCCTTTCCTTCATGCTCACAGTGCTCCAAGTGCATCTGAGCAGCATCACAATGCATCTATTTCTGCATTTCTGTCAGGTCATGCGGAACCCATCATGATGCAATTTTTCGCATGGCTAGACGTTCCTTCAGGATGCAAAGCACAGTCGTATGTGTTAATATGGTTTCGTGGGAGAGCTCACGAATTGTATGGCATTGATCACTGTCCACTAACGCGGCAACAGTATGCACTTCTTCTTTGGAGATGCTAGGACGACCTGCCCGATGCATGTCTGCCACAGTTTGTCGACCTTTGTTGAAGGCTTTTACCCAATGTGCCACTGTACTGTCTGGCAATGCTGATTCCCCACATCTTGAAGACCTTGATGACACTGTCATGCTGTATGACCTCTGGCACATTCAATCTTGATCCAACTCCATTGTTCCTGTTTGGAAAACATAATGACACCATTATGTTACACCGCTCACTCACAAGTGACTGTGTTTCCCTCGATTGTGCACACGCCAGTGATGTAGGACAGGCGAGTCCATTTGCTCCTAGGTAAGGTGGGTATGTCAGCAATGTGTGCTATCAGCAACAATAGCAGATTCCATTGCATAGTGTCTCCACAGCAGTGTTGCCACTATTTAAGTTCCAACCTACACAGTTGGCATTTGAAATCATACTTCTACTCCTATTTGATTTTATGTTGACAACCCTTCAGTCACTGAACCAGAAATCCTGTTCTTCCTGTCACTAAATTTCATAAATTCACATTTTGTCTAACTTCAGACTATCCCTTTCTCTTTTCAAATTATTTAACCTACCTGTAAAATTAAAGAATTTGAGATTCCATGCACTGATCCAAAGAACATTAGTGTTTTGTTTTTTTTCCCCCTTGACGAAAACATCCTCCTGAGTAGACCTTGCCCGCATACCCCAGTGTGGGGTTATTTCACATCTGGAATATTTTACCAAAGAGCAGCTACTGAAAAAGCTGTTACTGCGCTTCAGGAACCATGTGTTAGTCCTGACCTATCCACAGACACTCATCCATTGTGGCTGCACCTATGGTACAACTATCTCTATTAATTAAGTATGCTATGCAAGCTGCCCTACCATTTCAAGGGCCATTGGGTATTGTGGGGTTCAACAAACAGCTTGTACATTCTGCAGAGGAGGCTGAGAGATGTGTAATTACTTACGTATTTTCTTTCTTCCTTCTTGAGAAAAAAAACCAGTTTTTGGAAACTGTATTCCCTGAAGGTGTTCCAGAAACAATTTTTCAGATTTATTTTTTATTATTGTGTTACTATCTTGTATAATTCCTACCAAAGCATGTCACTTCTATGTGCCTTTCCTTCTTTGTACCTCAAGCAGCTTGACAGCCATAACATCATCATTACAAACTAGACATGATTCTGAACCATCTCTTGAATAATACAAACATTAAAGAAATATTAAAAAACTTGTACAACTTTGTTTTACATTGGTGTCGAAAACTTAAGGATAAAAGCAACTTTTACACGACTTGTCAGTGACAAATAACATAGGTCAATGAAAGTCGGACCATACACAAAAATAACTGCTACAGTATAGCACAAAAGGTAACCAAAAGAAACATGCAATGAGGTGACCAGATATGACATTTTTATTCAAAGGCACTAATTACACTTAAATCACCACAATTCATGATAGTCCCCTGGTTATGACTCCTTATAGGTTGCACAAACATAACAAATGGCAAAGCGTGCTTTGCAATGTCCTTCCATGCTGGCTATATGCTTGATAAGAACTTCTTATGGTAGAGCATTCCAATCCTTCACTAGCACATTTAACAGCTGCTGGATAGTCATTGGTACATGTGGAAGTGCCACAATATGTCTCCCCAAAGCATCACACATATGATCAGTGGGATTTAAGTCAGCAGAACAAGCAGGCCAGTCCACTTGGCAAATATCTTCTTGTTCCGAGAGCCACTCCCCATGTGCTGTTTGATGCAGTCTCGCACTGTCATACATAAAAACAAAGTCAGATCTGGATGCACTCCAGAAAATACGCGTGTGGGGACAGCCCACAGTGCAACAATAACTCTGACTGATAGATGTACCGTGTTCCAAGATTTTGTGGTTAGTATGACCAAGCAACTTTGCCTCCCCACATCATAACATCTGGACCACGAAAATGATCGTGACTGATGATGTTCCTAGATGCATTACCCATTCTCACCTCTTGCCATATGAAGGTACATCCAGCACTGTCCAACATAATCTTTTGGTGGTCCAGTGGTATGGTGTGGGAGACACAAAGTTGTGTATGCGTACTGACCTCCAAAAATGTGAACACAGTTTACTCATTGGTCAAAATTATTGTGACACTGTACTCCTTACTCATGTGTGTCTTTTCAGTGGTGTATTAAGCCACAAATGTAAATGTCATGTTACTAGGGCCTCCCCTTGGGTAGACAGTTGGCCAAGCACAAGTCTTTGTATTTGACGCCACTTTAGCCGCTTGTGTGTTGATGGGGATGAAATGATGATGATTAGGACAACACAACACTCAGTCCCTGAGCAGAGAAAATCTCTGACCCAGCCGGGAATCAAACCCGGGCCCTTTGGATTGACATTCTGTAGTGCTGACCACTCAGCTACCGGGGGGCAGACTATTAAGCCATGACTTCATTTTTATGGATGACAACATATGAACGCATTGAACAGTGCAAAAAAAGAAAAAGTGTCTGTAATGGGAGCAGTTGAAGAGGATGTATTGCTGCCTGTGGTGATTAGACATTCTATTAATAACCACATCCTGCCTTTTGTAACGTCCAGGGGACCATCATTAATCATGGTGGCACTACACCACCTAAACTGACTGCCATATTTTCGTACCCCATGTGGCCTGAATGAAAAGTGCTTGCCCCACTTAGTGGGCAAGATAAGTGTTGATAGGCAATCAGGGTCTCTTGTTGTTATGCTACTCAGTATCAGACTGTGGGAAGGCATGGACTATGGCCCTATGTGCAAGGAGCTACTGACTTGAATGGATACTGGGGGTAGGTAGTAGAAATCACAACAAAAATAAAAGATTTAGGAACTAGTAGAAAGAGATATATTCTGAAATTGGTAAAGAACAATGTACTCTTCACTGAGTGCAGCCACCAGTGACATAGACAAATTCACAGAATGACACATAGAGGCAGCAGTCACATATAGCTATGTAAGTTGAACTGAGAACACTTCAGAGTGAGAATCCTGAACCATGAGAACTAGGTTTCAGCAACAAAAGGTGGAGGGACTAGCAGAATTCAGTGTACCCCTTGGCTGGCACTGCTGCTCTCGCATAGTATCAAGAAATACTTGCAATTGCCAAATGACCAAAATGATGATTGAGTCCGAGCATCACTGTTAGACTGTACCCAAAGTCACACACTGTTAAGCTTTACTATCGCATGGCAGAGCTTACCTATGGACAACAGGCAGTCTTGGGTGAGATTGCAGCTAGTGCATCTTCCAAGAAGATGTACCAGAATGTGATGGAGCAGGAATGCTTATGGTTTTTGTTAGCTAGTAGGCACCTCACACTAGAGTGTCTATGGGTGAAAAAAATTAGTTCCAGTGCCAACTTGCTGGGTGGTCAAGCAGCATGCTGTCACCTGCTGGACCTTAACCCTGGCCACTTTCTTTTTGTCCCAGAAGTTTCCTAACCTGGTGAAGCTTTGACCATCGGGAAGGCACGATATTCTGTGTTTGTGAGCACCTCAAGACGAAGAAGACTCTCCATTCAAACTTGAATCTTTTTAAGAGTCACTGCCATTTTCAATGATTTATTAATTCATCTCAAAATGACAACAGCCTAAATATGTTTTGCTTCCTCTGCAAGTAAGGAATTAATATTACAAGGTTTCTTTAATTTCTATAATTATTCATGGTTAAATCTTTAGAAAGTTGGTAAGCAAATTATGAATAGAGTAGCAGTTTGTTCCTCATCAAAACATCCTGACACTTGATTTCATATTCATTAATTAGTTCTTGTCACATTCTTTGTTTCTGGACTTTTGTGCCCATCCACACACTCATCACTGTACATGTTATTATTGGGAGGGTTTGTAACACAATATGTTGCATGGTGACTTTGGTGTAACTATTATCTTTGAATAAAAGTGTCATTTCTATTTGTCTCATTCAGTATTTCTTTCAGTTACCTTCTGTGCTATAGTGTAGCAGTTCTTTCTATGTATGGTCCAAGTTCCATTAACCTACATTACTTGTCAGTGACACATCATGTAAAAGTTACTCTCATCATCATGTTTTGCACACCAGTGTAGTTGTTAGCTATTAAACTTTAACTGATTAAATGTGATGTCTGCTAAATGTATATTTGTTTTATATTTTCTTCAGGGTTGCCTTTATCATTACTGATAGCTCCTGATATAAACTTTTCCTCATAAAGACATACTGAATAGCATTGTTTAATTCTGCATAGTATATCACCCTCCTAGTATCATTTACTTGAAATTCTCATCTTTTCTCCTTTGTCTGCATGAAATTTCTCCCTGTTATCTTTTTGTCTCTGCATAGGGACTGTTGTTAAATAATTGCTCCATTTCTTATGTGTGAATAATATTGATTTTATGAGAAGCTGAACACTCTGATTAATTTTCTCAATACATATCTCTACGGAGTAATAAATTCTCATAATCATATGCCTGATCTCCTGCTGGAGTCCTTTTCTTCCTAACTTTTTACCGAGTTTTTCTGAGAATAAACTAATTTATAATCATTTGAAATTTTGCAAAGGTTTAGAACTGTCTTATCTTGCACAATATCTTTGTTGTGTGATTGAAGATAGACAAACTGACCTCAAGATCATTTTGGTCTTTCTAATTTTGTAATTAAACATTTGAGGAAAGAAAACAGAATACCTCCAACAATTATTATATATAAAATAATAATTGGAGGTGCCTATCTAGAACGTCTAGAATTTCTGCTTCAAAACTGTTTATAAGAGATGTAACAATAATGGAAATTCCTTGATGGAGCAATAAGTAAGAGAAGGGAGAGGCAACCATTCGCCTATCTCACTTGATAATTACCAACCCATTTCACGATGTGGCAATAATTTCTAAAATAATTGAAGACTGTCTGCATAAACACATGAACCAATGTAACAACTTACTCTACCCTGGACAGTATGGCTACAAATCTGGCCTCTCTACTGTGAAGGCAGTTGAGAACATTACAACAAAAGTACACAGTTGTGATGAGAATACATCAGCAAATTGTACTGCATGACTAGGCCTAAGGAAACCCTCTGATATGATGCCCCACAGCATCCTAACCATGCGGTAACAGTACTATGGCAAAGGTGAAAGAGCTATCCTCACGCTACAGCCATACCAAGCAACAGAAAGCAGTTAGTATGTGTAAACCGTCAAGACTCAGATTTATTACCAATCATAGAAGCTACACTCCAAGGCTCTATTTTTGTATTGTTTTAATTATAACATGTAAACTACCTGCAGTCAAAGTTGGCCTATAAAAAGTGTTGTTTGTAGATGGTGCAACATTAATGGTTCAAGATACTATACCAACCTGAATGAGCTACAATGTATACTACCATCAGCAGTAGACAGATGTGTACCTGGTTTCAGGCATATGTATTACAGATAAATAATATGGAAACAAAGCAGATTAATTTAAATATTCTCAACCGTGACAATAAATCAGTGGAACGTCGTGGGTTTCATACCCAACACAACTACAGATAGGATATTTATGTAGATAAATTCTTCAGCAGCCTCTCTACTGCGATTTATTTGTTACGTTAGCTGACAGGATGTGCTAATGAGATGCTCTTACTGTTTGCATTTCGCCTTCTTTGTTTTCCAGCTGGACTCTGGAATACTACTAAGGGAAAATCGCTACAACAAAAAGTATGCTTCAACAACGAAGCAAGGCTACCAGGGGCATTACAAGATTTCTGTCACGAGTGTAATACAGAGAGTTCTTAAGGAATTAAATATCATGACAGTTCTGATCCTGTATGTCTATAACTGCCTAGTACACATCAAGCAACATCGCAATAACTTGTATTGTAGGATGTTAGTACTCCACCACAACACAAGAAATGACATATGTGGAGATAGCAGTGGTTAACTTGTATTGGACACATCTATTTTAAAAAGCTACCAAATGGTACCGAATCAGAGTCTTGAAATTAATTTAAAAGCACGCTACACTAACACAACTGATGAAGAAAATTAAAGCATGTTACACAATGGAACAATATCAACTGGGGATTATAAATTATTAGTGGCTCTTATGTGGAATAACAAAAAAAATTAATACTGTATGGTATTATTTAATGTAATATTGTGACTTAAGTAGTCTGGCACATTGTATCATATCAAATACATATATGAAAGTGAGATCATACCATTATATGACATTATTTACATTTTGTTCAATAGTGGGAATGGGTATAGGCATACTATACTAAAACTGTGACCTAGGCCACTTGATAAACAAATCTTAGCTTTATTTTGACAAGAAATTATATAGGTAAGATATATTATAGTTGAATGTGGACTGTTTATTATAACACTGATTATATTTTTTTTTTTAAAAAAAAAGGTTTTACTGTTTTGTCTGAGATTCATTCAATAACTGTGATTTTCTTGTAAACAAGAAAACTTATGACTAAATTTCCCCCGTTCTATTACTCTGTAACCTTTAGTAATAGCAATACCGTTTTGAATTTTATTCTTTTGCAACAAAACCTATTTCTTAATTTCCTCCCTGCTCTTTTCCTCTGTAATAAAACACATACTGTTAATTTTTATTTTGTTTTGTATTTTTTCCACACTTTTACTAGTTGTACTTTATCCCATTTGGTATTAATTAATCCCACTAAGCTACTTTTAGTTTCTGAAGTTTTAAAATTATTAACTATATATAAAAATTAGTAGTGGTAATTATACTTTTAAGGTCCATATTGTCATATATTTTGCTACAATTCACACAACATAAATAGCTCAGCATGTCCCACAGCCTTTGCCTGAGTTCCATTAGTTCACAACTGCTGATACTCCTTCCCCTAGCCAAGAATACTAAAGTCCAAGGAACTCAAGTTAGGCAAGACTTTATACGTAAGGATACAAAGATCTTGGTGAGAAACATGCATAGTATTAAGCCTTGGCAGAGTTGCAGTTGTAACAGTCTCAGCCCAAGTCTTATTACTTCTAAGTTTCAAAGCCTTGAATCAACATGAGCAGTTCTTAGGTTGATCATGTGCCAGCAGGGACCTACAGCAATCATTCAAATTTTTTGTGACATGTAATGAGTTTAAATTTAGAGTGTTGCAGCCATTCACTCATCACACACTGAACATTATGGGTTGATGAGGAGGCCAGTTTTACTTGTTTTCCACAAAGTAATCAGTCAAAAGGATTTGTGGATACTAAAATATGGCATTGTGAACTTCTCAGTTGGACTTGGTATCTACAGTGGTCAGTCAGACACTTAATCCTCATTATGGGGTAATTATAAGTTCACTTCACTGTTCGTAGTCAACTTCTGCAGCTGAGTGTTTCTTTTTATTTTGGTATCATTACATTTTCCACTAAGCTGAAAGCTCCTCAAATTCTGGCACAAACATATTTTTGTAGGAACTATATCAAATGATTTCTATGTGCTCAATTTTACAGTATTTACATTAAAGACATGTTACTGACGCAAAGCATTTTCAAAAGGCAAATGAAGGAAGTTCACTCATGAAGTCTTCCAACATGCAATTTAGCAGGTTTATATTAGGTATTATGCTGTTGCTTAAAATAAACAGAACAGTGCCTTTGTAAGATATGTTAAAAGCTGAAGCAAGCTTATTGCACACGGAATGGAAAACAAACTTACTTGTGCTTTCTGTGGTCTTTGGGCTGCCAAAATCTATTTCATGATCTTCTTCATTTGGATTAAGAGGAGGTACCACAATGACAACTTCTCCCTCATGTGTATATGGTTCAACAGTCAAGGCAGATGACATATACTGTGAGGGAATGGAGCTGCAAAAAAAGTGCACAAGTTAGTAAACATTTGTAAGTGCAGTGTTTATTAGGAACAATGTTCAGCATCAAACGCCCTTGAAATTGCACAGCACACAACTAACAAATTTTTGTACATACATAAAAATGGAATACAGGTATGATTATTTACCATAACCATTGCCATTAGTAAATAACATTTCTACGAGTTTAATTTCCAACTTTGTGAATCAACTGTTCACAGATGCCCATTTTTAATCCAAAGTATCCTATATGGTGTGCAGTGGACAACTAGACATCACAGGAGGTTGAGCCTTGGGCCACTAATATAAAAGATGGCGGGAAATGTTGTCATCAGTAGAGAAGTATTAACAGCAGAATGGGTTGGTGATGAGATTTGAGGAACTTCGAATGTGGACCAGTGATTGGATGTTACCTGATAACAAATCCATGAGTATTTTCCAACTCTTCTAAAGCTATCTAAGGTGACTGTTTGTACATCTACATCTACATTTATACTCCGCAAGCCACCCAACGGTGTGTGGCGGAGGGCACTTTACGTGCCACTGTCATTACCTCCCTTTCCTGTTCCAGTCGAATATGGTTCGCGGTAAGAACGACTGTCTGAAAGCCTCCATGCGCGCTCTAATCTCTCTAATTTTACATTCGTGATATCCTCGGGAGGTATAAGTAGGGGGAAGCAAAATATTCGATACCTCATCCAGAAACGCACCCTCTCGAAACCTGGCGAGCAAGCTACACCGCGTTGCAGTAATGTGACAATGAAGCAGAACTAAACTAACGCCAGGCAAACCTCATGTAATGACGAACAGGGGACATCAAGCATAGCACGATTGTGCGTAGAGAGTTAAAAGAATGGGATAAAATTGTTGAGCAATGTTCATAGGCCACATATTTCTATAATCAATGCTAAGCAATGTCCGGGATGGTGTACAGATGCTAGGTACACCGTTTGGCAATCTGAAGAGAGAGTGTGGGTTTGGCAAATTCTACCATCATGTGCATTGCCAGCAGTGTTGTATGGAGGAGATGGTGTTGTGGTATGGTTGGAGGTTGTGTTGCAGTACGGTTGTGTTTTGTGGGGTTAGGGAGTTGCCTCTTGCTTTGCTTAAGAAAACACTAAATGCCGAAGAATATGAACACACTTTATTGCATTGTGTTCTGCATACAACAGTGGAACATTTACAAGATTATGACTGTTTATATCAGCATGACAATGCACCATGTCATAAAGTAGCAACTGTGAGGCAACTGATTGTAGTGGGTAATATCCCTGAAATGGGCTGGCCTGCCCATGATCCAACTTGAACACAGAGTTAGAGTTCAGGCTATCATAAAAGTTCGCTTTTATGAAAGCTTGAACTCTATCAGGGACACTTTCAAAGAGGTGTCTGGAAGTCTGTGGAAGAATTGCAGCGCACTGCTCCTCAAAAGCTGTAACCAGTGAAGATAGTCATGTTTCACACTGGGTCTGGAGTGAAGCTGGTGTTTTGACTCATCCCACTGGGTTCAGGGTGGATCCTCAACAGGCCACTCCATTTCAGTGATGTCACCACCCACAAACCATTTCCTCACAGATGCTGCTTAATGACATGGTGGATCCAGAATGAGATTTTCACTCTGCAGCGGAGTGTGCGCTGATATGAAACTTCCTGGCAGATTAAAACTGTGCGCCCCACCGAGACTCGAACTCGGGACCTTTGCCTTTCGCGGGCAAGTGCTCTACCAACTGAGCTACCGAAGCACGACTCACGGCCGGTACTCACAGCTTTACTTCTGCCAGTACCTCGTCTCCTACTTTCCAAACTTTACAGAAGCTCTCCTGCGAGTACCGGCCGTGAGTCGTGCTTCGGTAGCTCAGTTGGTAGAGCACTTGCCCGCGAAAGGCAAAGGTCCCGAGTTCGAGTCTCGGTGGGGCGCACAGTTTTAATCTGCCAGGAAGTTTGACATGGTGGATACTCACGCTGATGCAGTAATTAACTCTGAAATGTTACAATGCTGTATGCAGAACACAATGCTGTATAATGTATGGGCACACCCCATGTTGCAAACAATAACACAGAGTTACACCCAGAAGAATATTATTAATCAATAGCACTGAGTATACCTGAGGGCTCACAGGGTGTAAATACTTCCAGATAAATTACAGTAAAAGCACAACTGCAAAGACAACTGCTAGCACCAAGAGCTTACTAGAACTGTAATTGTTTACTTCCTGTTCTAAGCTGATATGGTCAAAACATCTAAAATGGACTACAGAGCTCTCAAAACCCTACCACTTTCTTGTTATTATACTATACTTGTTTTACACTAAATTTTGATCATATGACCTTGATAGTAGTCAGTTTTTATTGTTTGCAGCAGATTTTGAAGTATAACTGCATAATTTTACTCTACGTAATTGCAAAGTATATTTCCTTCGGGTCATGAGTTAAATGACACGTCAGAGAAAGTAAATCACGTTGAAAATGACTGATCCACATTTCGATAGCTCATCCTGTTTCGCAATGTTGAAAATGGTGGTTATATTAAAGATATAACGAATTCCGGGTGTATAAAAACAGAATGCGTGGCTGTGACACTGCATTACATTTAGATGTAGACCACTGCTTGATTTTAATATTTTAGGTGTAATTGTGTCAGCTGCCATACTCAACTCATTAGATTCCATTACGTAAATGTGAGGCGGGAAGCAAAATGGGCCATCTAGACAGCAATGTAAATTGTTCAGAACACTCAAAAAAAAAAAAAAAAAAAGCCTCGGAACTACTGATTTCGTAATTTTTTTTCAGTTTAATACACTTGCTTTCTCTCTACATATCTACTTTTTTTTTCTTTATTGAGTTTCGATTCCCCCGAAGAGGGCGGGCTGGCAGCAGCTTTGTTAGTGCGCCGCTCTTCAGCCTACAGAATTTGCTTTAAAATGATGAAGGTAATAAATAATAAAAGCAGGCGATAAAATCGGTGACTTAAATGGTAAAATGGCGGAAAATCGTGGAACTTAAAACATTGAACAAAGGGTTGATGATGCTAATAAACTACATATGAAGCAGACAGGTAAAAGAATAGATAGACAATTAAAAAAACACGGCGACAGTCTGGTTTCTGTTCGCAAGAGATATAAAATTTACACCCAGCGACAGCATGGTTTCTGTTCGCAACACTTTGGAAAGACGAACAATACTGAACATTCACTTGAACACTGCACTAAAAAATTGGCACAAATATGATATACCAGAGGCGAGGGCAGATGGGGGAACCTGGACAGATGACGGGAAAGGAAAAGGGAGGGGGGTGGGGGGGCGAAGGAGAGGAAAGGTTGATTTGCAGGGGGGGTGGGGGGGGGGGGGAGCCGATGGAGGACGAGGACCCATAAGAGAGGACGTATCTACAAGTTAAAAATCGATTATAAAGCAGTTTAGAATAGATAAAACACGTGGTAACAGAAGTTATTTGCTACTGGGCGCAAGTCTTTTGTAAAACTTCGTATCTAGGGACAGCTTGACGTTGGCGGATCGTTACAGTAGTCAATGCCGTGCTTAGAAAAATGTACCTCTCGTCGCTTATGGAGTAATAATATACGGTCTAGCCACGGTAACTTCACGATTTCACTAGTCTGCCAGAAGCGGAGAAAATCTGCACTATTTGAAAATAATCATTTGTCTCAGAGCACCGCTAACGTCAAGCTTGCAACCACTGTTAACGTCGTAATCCTGAAATCATATTTTTTAGGCATTCTGTCGAACTTCCTGATGTGGTATGGCGCGTTATCCAATAAGAGAAGTGTTACAAAAGACTTGCGCCCAGTAGCAAATAACTTCTGTTAGCACGTGCTAAGGGCTTTATATTAGAACAAAAAGTTACTCAGTTTTACTTCTTTAAGTCACTGGGTCAAGTTTATTTCAGGAAATCGACGCAAGTACTTGTTACAGAAGAGCAGTTATTTTTTAAAACCAAAAGAGTCTTCACTGTTGTTGCATTATTATTAATGAATAAAAATCGCGAAGAAACACAAAAATTAAAAAAAAAGTATTAGAGGAGTACATATTGTTGTTGCCAAGAAACACTACTCAATTGACTTAACTTAGATTAAAACCTTTGAGGATATCATGTTCAAATTTCAAACATCTCTTGTCTATTGTATAATCAAGTATTCGATAACAGGAAACAAAAATGCGGCGCGGTATCACACCAAGAGACTGCCATTTAACTACTCTTCGATGTTTGCAAGCAGTATTTACTACTTTAACACAAATGTAATGGATTTATGTTCACGATAGCACTAAAAAAAGTTAAAATTTAAAGACGTCTGTACAGCCGTTCTACTTTGCCTTCTGGTGAAACAAATTGATCGGTAAACTCATTTTACAGTCCCTTGACTGGTGGTGCCAATTGTGTTTGTTTGAGGTTCCAACAATACATCTGTTTCGGCCCATCTGTATTTGTGCCATTCGCAATTTCGATAATGATACTTTCACGCCGGTACTGAACACGCACAATTTCCTTAAGTCTGAGAACTATGAAAGACAAATACGGTAAGCACTTGCAACAAGATGCAAGAAACTAGAACGAATTTTCATCCCACAGCGGAGTATGCGCTGCTTTCCAACTTCCTTACAAAATAAAACTGTGCGCCGAGCCGAGACTAACCTGGGAACCCGATCTGGCACACAGTTTTAATTTGTGTGACAGTTTCATGTAAGAAACCGCTTCCACTAACTTGCGAACTTCTTGAATTTGATGAAACTATCGCACGTCGGACGTAGATTGGAGGGAGGGGGAGGAGGGGGTTGCAGATATGGTCGTTCATAAAATCCCACCCAAGGATAATGCGCCGTACCACAGCAGGAAGCTCGACAGAATGCCTAATAAATATGATTTCAGGATTACGACGTTACAGTGGTTGCAAGACAGGCAAGTAAACTACGACGACTCAGTAAGGAAGGCTAACTGTTACCTATAATAAAGGAAAATAAACTATCCGTTAGGATATTCATCGTGGATAAAAGCGCTGCGAGCAGAGGCCACAAAGAGAGCATTTACCGCCCTACAACTGCGATCTAAATCCCACAGAATTGGCATAGGCTAAAGTAAAACACAATTTCAGTGAAAACAACGTCGCTGGTGACATGTCGAAGGAAAGATTGCAGAATCTTGTTCATGCTGCTTTCGTTTCAGTTACTGCGCCGGACTGGCAAGGTTACTGCAGGAATGTGCAGCAGCTGGAGCAAGAGTACTGGGCACGAGGTGGAATAATGGAAATGGTCATTTTTGAAGTTATCGTCAGTACCATGCCCTCAAGTGATGATGACCTTGAAACAAACACAAATGACAGCGATCTTTAGTGAACATTATTTTGACAGTACTTTCAGGCACAATTGTTTACACCTTGTTGACTATACTGCTGTCTGAGTTGAAAATGCAATGTGCAAACAAATTCCATAAATCAGATTTTTTACTTTCGATTCACAGTGTCGTAAGTCGTACATTCACTTTTTATTGTTTTCGAGATATAAATAACAAGCTGCGTAAGTTACAGATAGAACTCTCGAGCATGAATGTCAATAAATCAGGTGATTTCCGATCTGACGGAAGTGTCACTTAAGTGACACTACTTCCGTGAGTGCTGCCTGTGGTTTTGTTTAAGCATAAAACATAGGAAGTACTGCCAGCACTGCTGCAAACAGCTGACCTGCCTTCCCCTCACCAATTCTCACCCATGGCAGCCACCATTATGCGGGGGCACGACCATTCCCGACAGCCACCGCGCCAATCACCAACGTATCGTGGACAAACAGTAGGCTGGCAAAAGGTCGTGGCTAATGCACATCACTTTCAAAATTAGTCTTACCTGAATTCTAGCGGAAACTAAGGCAACTATTACTAGTTTCTCTTAACAGAAGAAAGTTCCTTGATAACAATAATGTCTGCCCTGCCTACAGGTCCCATTTCCTTCCTAGGTTTACAAGCCCTTAACATTCCCAATATTCAAACTCTAGCTCTGTGCATTTCTTGTTAAGGGTTGGTTATTATGAATTGTTATTTATTTTAAATGTCCACACTACTGTAAACAAGTATTGATAACCACGCAAATAACTGCAAATCGTTTAGTGGAGCAACGGATCTGATTGCGTTTCTTTCTGACTTGTTTGCTGATTGTCTCGTTAAAATTAAAAGTGATCATAAAATTTTACATGTCTACCTATGACTTACTGATGTGTGTCTCGTAGAAGTGAGTGAAGATAAGGTTTTAGAGATTATTAAGTAAGGTGGGTTTCTATTATTACAATAATATCAGTGATAAGATTATAATGCGTCGCATATTATTTTTCGGAAAGGTGTTTAAGCAGTGTTGATGAAAATGAAGATGAAAACCTGCCTGAACAAGAAAAATCAGTTAATCTTTCAGAAACTTATTTGCTAAAAAAAAAAAAAATCCAAATGTGGATGAGCTTTCAGTAAGTAACTTGGGCAATCTTGTTAATATTGGCGAAGTTATAGTTGAAATAGAAGGAAGTCACCACATTCAGGAGGTAACTGACGAGAATTATGGTGAAAAAAACGTGACCACAATTGATAGCTGTGTTGATGTTTGTGTTGTTCAAAACGATCATAGCCTTGTGGTGAATTTTATAGAAACTGACGTGGATGCAAAGAAAACGCTGTCACTTATTTTCTGTTGATTAAATTTCTCAAATGTGCTGAAAAATATCATTCCATGACAATACAGTAGATCAAGTTATTTTAGGTTAACTTCGCTGCCTGACGTCAGGTTCTACATTAACATCTAATTCGAAAAAAAAAACAAAAAAAAAAAACAGAAGGGAAAAGTGCATGTACTCATTACATGTTAAAAGGAAGGATAGTCTGGAAAACCACCAACACTGATGGAAAAGATCGCATCACCAAGACGGTGCTGTGGGACATAATGAAAGTTGGTAGTCGTGTTTCTAAATTGAAGGATGATATATATTAAAATTTCGGACCACGCATAAAAATGTAAACCAGGTTTGCTTTAAATACGTGCTGTAACGGTCGTGAACATTAGTTACGTTTGAGACCGGAAGCGGTGAGTTGATTTTAGCCAAGAACGCATATAAGACGACAAAGAAACCTGTACCAAAACCTCACTGAGCTTGAACGAGGTCGTGTGATAGGGCTGGATGTTCCTTCTGCAATTTTCCAGAAGGACGTGGCAGTAATGTAGCCACTGTACTTAATTGATGGCAGCGGTGGTCACGAGAACGTATGGTCGCCAGAAGATTGGGTTGCGGATGGTAACTTCACACTACCGGGTGCATTGTACTACATCTGCAGCACCAATTCGAGCAGCATTTGGCACCGCAATGGCTCAACGAACTGTTACAAAACGGTTATTTCCAGGAGAGCTCTGAGCCAGACGCCATGTGGCATGCATTCCACTGACCTAAAACTGCTATTTGCGACTCAAGTGGTTTCAAGAGAGAGCCGATTGAAGAGCAGTGTCGAGATCTGTTGTGTTTATGATGAAAGCTGGTTTTGCCTCGGTGCCACTGATGGCCAACCTGTCTGTGCGCCAGACGCACTGGACCTTCACAAGAGTTATGGTCTGGGGTGCTTTTCATATGACAGCAGGAGCACTGTCGTGATTATCCCACTCATCCTGATTGCAAATTTGTACGTCAATCTGGTGATTCAATCCGTTCGCTGCCGTTCGTAAACAGCATTCCGACATTTTCCAACAAGGTAACATTCGCTCACATACCGCTGTTGTAACCCAAACTACTCTACAGAGTGTCGACATACACTACTGGCCATTAAAATTGCTACACCAAGAAGAAATGCAGATGACAAACGGGTATTCATTGGACAAATATATTATACTAGAACTGACATGTGATTACATTTTCACGCAATTTAGGTGCAGAGATCCTGAGAAATCAGTACCCAGAACAACCGCCTCTGGCCGTAATAACGGCCTTGATACGCCTGGGCATTGAGTCAAACAGAACTTGAATGGCGTGTACAGGTACAGCTGGCATTCAGCTTCAACACGATACCACAGTTCATCAAGAGTAGTGACTGGCGTATTCTGACGAGCCAGTTGCTCGGGCACCATTCACCAGACGTTTTCAATTGATGAGAGATTTGGAGAATGTGCTGGCCAGGGCAGCAGCCGAACATTTTCTGTCTCCAGAAAGGCCTGTACAGGACCTGCAACATGCAGTCGTGCATTATCCTGCTGAAATGTAGGGTTTTGCAGGGCTCGAATAAAAGGCAGAGCCACGGGTGGTAACACATCTGAAATGTAACGTCCACTGTTCAAAGTGCCGTGAATGCGAACAACAGGTGACCGAGACGTGTAACCAATGGCACCCCGTACCATCACGTCGGGTGATACGCCAGTATGGCGATGATGAATACACGCTTCCAATGGGCGTTCACCGCGATGTCGCCAAACACTGATGCGACCATCATGATGCTGTAAACAGAACCTGGATTCATCTGAAAAAATGAAGTTTTGCCATTCGTGCACCCAGGTTCGTCGTTGAGTACACCATCGCAGGCTCTCCTGTCTGTGATGCAGCGTCAAGGGTAATCGCAGCCATTGTCTCTGAGCTGAAGGTCCATGCTGCTGCAAACGTTGTCGAACTGTTAGTGCTGATGGTTGTTGTCTTGCAAACGTCCCCATCTGTAGACTCAGGGATCGAGACGTGGCTGTACGATCCGTTACAGCAAAGCGGATAACATGTCTGTCATCTTGACTGTTAGTGATACAAGGCCTTTGGGATCCAGCACGGCGTTCCGTATTACTCTCCTGAACCCACCGACCCCATATTCTGCCAACAGTCATTGGATCTCGACCAACGCGAGCAGCAATGCCGCTATACGATAAACCTCAATCTCGATAGGCTACAATCCGACCTTTATCAAAGTCGGAAACGTGATGGTACGCATTTCTCCTCCTTACACGAGACATCACAACAATATTTCACCAGGCAACGCCGGTCAACTGCTGTTTGTGTATGAGAAATCGGTTGGAAACTTTCCTCATGTCAGCACGTTGTAGGAGTCGCAACCGGCGCCAGCCTTGTGTGAATGCTCTGAAAAGCTTATCATTTGCATATCACAGCATCTTCCTGTCGGTTAAATTCGCGTCTGTAGCACGTCATATTCGTGGTGTAGCAATTTTAATGACCAGTAGTGTAGTTGCCTTGGACTGCTCGATCGCCAGATCTGCCTTTGATCTTGCAAAGTTAATCACTTAAACATGTTACCTAGAGAAACATATTCCAGAAATTTCATTAATTTACATTAATTATTTTTTATGTGCGATTGTTTTTCTTTCATTGTTATGTTTGGTCACCAGACCAAAATTAAAAAGCTGAACTGTCTTACTAAAGCATACAACATTACAGAAGTGACTGCAAAAGTGCACGGAAATACAGGGAAACAGAAAAAAACTGTAACATCTTTTCCAGACACTGAGATTCGAGTAAAATTTCTGAACAATTGCGCAGGATATGCTATTATACTTCGTGGCAGCAGCAGAAGCACAGTATTCCCAATACATATGAAACTATTACCTTCTAATGACTCAAAGATACCAACAACTAATATTAATTCTGCTGTGATAGTTGGAACTGAAAATGGTGAAGTTCTTGTAAAAATACATAAAGAGTTGTTTTTTTGCGCAACAATGGTGCCAAGAAAATGTCTGTTCTAACTCAGTACAAACACTCTTAGTCCAGTGTAGAGAACCAGGGTAAAGTGTATTTGCAAATTAGACACTGTGGGAACTGTGTTTGTGCGTTAGGTACTCCTATTAGAAGATGATCCTCACAGATTTCCTGATAAAGTGACTCCAGATAGAATCACAACGTAACGTCAAGAATACATCGTCAAAAGCATCAGACCAATCGAAAGACGTTTTGTGTCCTCAAGTAGAGCTTGAACCTGTGCTGAAATCAGAAAGCAGATGTAAAAATTGATCAAGGAACTTCATTTATTACAGAAAATGAGTATGGGGAGATGGGAATGAGATGCTATGAGAATAATTTGAAAAAAGAATGAAGGACCAAAGTAAAAGAAAAGTACCTCGAGCAGACGACATTCCTAACCTAATCTAACCTAACCTAACCTAACAAAATTTACTGAGATCCTTGGGAGAACATACCACCACAAAACTACTCCATTTGTGTGGAAGATGTATGAGACACACAAAATACTCTCACAGACTTAAAGAACAAACAAACGAACACCATACAAACAGTCTCGAAGGGCTGAAGGCCCAACGGTACCGACTGGCTGCCATCTCATCCGCAGCATGTAGGCATCACCAAACGTGACACAGATGGGCAAGTGGTCGGCACACCGCTCTCCCGGCTGTTGTCAGTTTTCGTGACCAGTGTTACCACTTCTCAGTGAAGTAGCTCCTCAATTGGCCCCACAAGGGATGACTGTACTCAATTTGCCAACAGCTCTCGGCAGACCTGGACAGTGACCCATCCAAGTGCTAACCAAGCTTGACAACGCTTAACTTCTGTGATCTGATGGGAACTGGTTTTACCACTGTGGAAAGGCTGTTGGCCAACTTCCAGAAAAATGTTATAATTCTGATTCTAAAGAAGGCAGCTGCTGGCAGATGAGTATATATATTTTATACAATTACTTTTCCTCTTTAAGATGAATTTAATGCTGTTCTTTACGTTCAGCGTAAGTTTATTGCTGGATGACCAATTATAAACATTATTCAGGTTTTCATCTGCTTTCTCTACTAGAGTTTTTGGGGTTTTATCTGTATTTACAATATTTCTGTCACCAGCAAAACGAACTTTTTCCCCTTTGTCTGCAAAGTCAGTGATGTATATAAAAAACAACACTGGTCCTATGGTGCTGTTCTGAGGGAGAAGTAGGTTCTTGTAAAGAATTATTAAAAACAATACTGCAGTTATTGAATAAATCATAGACTACATAGGATTAGATCAATGAGCAAATTAAAGCGTAAGTTTCTCTGTAAGCAAGAAAATTACTGTTACTGAATAAATAACGTGACCTCACCCAGCTCTACCAACTACGTGAATTAGACAGCTGCCAAGGGCGCTGAAACTTGGGCAGTGCCAAATTTTGGATGGAAATATAGAAATATTTCATAAATTGGATTTCCTGTCTCTTTTGTCATTATCTATTTTGCCTTATGAGCAGCAAATATAAAGAACAACCAGTTACATACACCACTGCTTGGCAATGACATACAATGCAGATGTCATGCCCTAATACGCAGCAAGTGTGTCCGAGAGTGCACCCAGAATCTGAGCTGTGGTGGGACAACTTAATTTAGTTTCGTGGAACGTGTAGGAGTGGAAATAATAGGCTCAATTTTTTACAAAATAAAACTCAGAACGACTGAAAAACTTTGTTTGTTAATCACCATGAAAACTAAGGTATGATCTAAATCTTTCCCAGTGAATCAACTGTTTGTATTGCTCTCTGGTGTCCAATCAGGTTTAGTCGTTTACGAAAAATGATGTTTTGACTGTGTACCTTGTAATAGTCTACAGGTAATGAGCCATCTTTGTTACAGTGTGCTTCCTTTCTACTGTCACCACTCCCCACTCTTTCCCAAAGCAAATAGAGAAGAGGAATAGAAATATCTTCACTACCCATCATGTCGGGTGTAGTGAAGGGAAACATGATCGCCGGGTGCTGGGCATGAAATCCGATCGCTCAGTGCTTCTGCCACCTTGTCAGGCACGGAAGCCACTGTTGGCCGACATTGTGACTTCAGTTCCAAAATGACTAACTTTCTTGAACTTGTTCTCATGTCTATGTTTCTTCTCTTCAGTGATGACAAGAGATGAAACAGATAGCTGTTTGGTTGGATACCGAGTACCAGATGTCTCACCATCCTGTAAAATGGCCGAACACTGCCACGGAGTGTGTCATAACATGTGGATCAAGGTAGTTCGCAGAGGACAGGTCCGATCAATAGAGTGGTTTTGGGTAATTACGGGCACTGTAGCCGGCCAGAGTGGCCGTGCGGTTCTAGGCGCTACAGTCTGGAGCCGAGCGACCGCTACGGTCGCAGGTTCGAATCCTGCCTCGGGCATGGATGTGTGTGATGTCCTTAGGTTAGTTAGGTTTAATTAGTTCTAAGTTCTAGGTGGCTACTGACCTCAGAAGTTAAGTCGCATAGTGCTCAGAGCCATTTGAACCATTTTGAACGGGCACTGTCGTAAACAAGTGAAGTGATCAAATGACATATAGATTGACTGACTTTATTAATTGGGGAGGGGGGATTGTGTTTTAAACTCATACAGGAACTTCTGGTAAAACAACATAGGTTCACTATCAGGCCACTTGGAGCGCTGCAAGTTTATCAGTCCATCATCTCGTTGTCTTATTGGGTGATTTCAGATCTTCCATATTTGTTTTCTGTTTTTTTTTCCTTGTAGTAAACAGAAGCTTGTTTTATCACTCGTGTTCCTGATTGGAACTTCTTCAGAGTAAGTTACTGCTCTCTTTGAAATGAATTGTAAATGTGTCGCTCACAACCACAATATTGCGTGGAGTAAATGTTTCCGTATTTATTATTGTTCCTTATAAAACAGAAGCCGGTTTCGTTCCGTGATGTTCTGTGGACTCATGTACATTGCTGATGACTATGCATCTGTGTGAACTGTTAAGTTTAAATGCAGTATTCTACTTTATTTTTGTTCCCATACATATTTCGTACTTTCTCATAATTAATAGAGAACTTCACGTTGGGAGCATTTGGCAGAAATGGTATTAAACTTCATTATATCTTGTCGTGGAATCAGTATATAATTCTGCAATGAGTGGAGTTGCTTCTTGCCACTGATATAATTTGTAGTATTAGTGACCAATTCCGTCATAAGGTGCTGCCGTGGAGTTCTCCATTAAATCTAACAAAGTAAGGTGCTGCCGTGGAGTTCTCCATTAAATCTAACAAAGTACGAGAAACAATAATAAAGTTCATAGCCTACAATACAACGCAACTAAGTCGAGCAGTTCACACATGGGTTTATAGGCAGTAACAATTTGGGAGGAGGGGCTGTATGAGTCTACTGAATGAACACCATGTGATGAAACCAGCATCTGTTTTATATGAAACAAAACAAATATACTAGCATTTACTCAGCACAATATGCAAACAAAAGCCAAGAAAAATACGAACAATATGCTTGCAATGCAGTTCAAAGAATGCAATACACATAAGAAGCCATATCACGAACACAATGCGATGAAACCAGCTTGTCTGTATGTCACGTCAGATGATTTTTAGGTTTTGACATGTACTCAATGGCAGTTATTTCCACATGATAATGGCCAAACGGTCGAAACTGCAATATTGGGTTTTAAAAATTATTTCAAAATCGACGGCGACAATGACGTCATTGGCAAAATTTAACTTACGAGATGTTAATCTTGTTTTTTGATTGAGATTTCTCGAAGATATTACTTTGCAAGGCCACAAAAAACTTTCGCTTTCCAGACATGCGCATTGCTACAAGACAACAAGGTACACCCGTAAAGAATAAACGAAAAAATGTTGTGATCTAAATCGCGTATTTCGAATTAAAAACGCAGATTTTCGGACTGTATTTCATTGTATTCCAAATTCACTCCCAGGCCACCTGGAGCGCTGCTGTCGTTTTCTCTTTCCAGTCATAACATGGGCCTTGCACGTCTTAAATTTGTTGCTAATTGCGTACATTTTTACGTGTTTTTTTTAGCTTACTACTGACAATAATCTGTTGGTTTTCTGATAAAGAAAGTTTCGCCTGTTTTGAAATATTTTGATGTAAGGAGTGACAATAATAAGTTTGGCATTTGTTTGTTGTACGGAATTCAAATTTTCCGAGCGGAGAAGGCAAAAAATCTGCTAGTTTTTAGCTTGTCTTTTCTTCTTTTATTTTGAATTGCTTTGTTACACTGACCAACAAGGCGTTTGTCCATAGATATGATGAGTAATATCGTTAATTGGGCACCTATTTATCGAGTACTTGGTTTAATTAAACTTGATTGGGATGAAAATACGTAACGTGCCTCATACCCAATGAAATATTTTTATTTGTCTAACGTTTGCTTCAGCTATGAAAAATAATTTGAAAATGAAATATCCAGATAAATTCCAAGCAGTTAATAAAGGTACAGCCATTGTCACGGCTACACAGTCCTTAGTTATATCCGGTACAAGGTAGCCTTCAAAACAGACAGAGAAACAGTAGACTATGATAGTATCGATTGAAAAAAAAACTGTTTTGGAAACGATACAAAAGCCAAAAAATACCATTATTTAACAGCAGAAATGATTACATTAGACAGTGATCCATCTGCGTCTTAGAAAGCACCAGATTTAAAAGACCTCTGGAAGAAGCTTTGTCAAGCTGTAGATACATTTCCCCAAAAACAGTTCCTGACATTTGCGACACAACTTACGAGAAAGAAAAGAAACATTAAAGGTGCTCTAACAGTTTCTGGAAGCCTGATATACGGAACCTGTTTTCTGACCATCACAACTTAATGGTTGTCTTCCGAATTCCAGCTGGAACATGTAGTTCTTGCTATGAAGTCTTTTCTAGGTTCTTACAACGGAGAAAATATAGTAAGTGTGATTAATACTATTGTAGATCGATGAGACATTGACCAAAGCCAGTTCGCTTCAGAGGGTCGTAATTGGGTAACTGAATGTCCAGCTTGAAGTAGTAGGAATGGTCACTACTGGTAGAGGCGAGCGGTCTACCCAACGGGAGGCCATAGTCACATTACATTTACGCCTCGCGATGCACTTCAGTCATTCGAGCCTAGCTCCAGAAAAACTATGGGCGGTTCAAAATGAGCTAAATGTAGCGGAGGATCAGTGGGTGCAAGATATCAGCAGGATGTGGAATTCCTCATTTTATATGGCAGAGAGCCTATTGGAGCAAAGACAGGCTATGTAGCTGTATGTGGCTGATCATGATACGGCTACGTCTCATCAGTGGTGTTAGGTGGAACAGTGGGTTAAGGTTTTGAAGCCTTTTGAAGACATAACAGAAAATAAGTTCTTATCTATCCTGCATATCCGAAGTAGTACCACGTGTTGTGTTATTAAATAAGTGTTTAGATAATGATTTTATTTATTTAGCGTATGATACATAACAATTACAATAACATATAAAATACAATACCACAAACACATTAAAATACAATTTAGATCTTTATATCTAAGCCATTGATCCAATCCACCACTTCGGAAGTAACCAGGTTCGAATCCACTAGATTTCCAGGGAAAGCACGGAGGGGGCAGTCCATTGCTATATGCTTCATTGTTTGAGGAACGTCAACACAGTCACAGTATGGGGTGTCCACCCAACCTCATTGATGAAGAATCGAAGCACTTCTTCCCACACCACATCTGAAACGGTTAAGCTTGCTCCAAGTGTATCTTGGCAAGCCGAAACCATTGAGCCTTACTGTTGGATCTTCAGCTTTCAAGATGCCCTGCGGAGTAGAAGATGTCCATTCTTTCCGCCAGCTGTCTTTGTGGTCGAAATGGTTGCTTAACAATTCCATGGTCATTTTACATGCTGGTTTACGGGACTTCCCACCTGGACGATTCTAGCTGCCTCACATCTTCGTGAATTGGGAGTGACAAGTTATTCAGAATTCTTGACCACAGATGACCAAGATGTTTTTGTCTTCTGATGTGAGGAGGTCGTATGTTACACAACACCGGCAGCCATTGGACTGGAGTAGCAAGTAATGTTCCAGATACGATACGCATAGTGTGACGAAGTTGATGTCCACAAGGTGAGTATGACAGTTATTAAGCCATACTGCAGAGCAGTACTCTGCTTAGGAATAGACGAGTGCTAGAGCAGATGTTCTCAATGTGTTGGCGTCAGCTCCCCATGATTTACGTAATTGGACTTTATATGTTATTGTCCTTTCCAAAGTCATACCCAGATATGTAGACGCGCCATTGAACCGTAATGCTTCCCCTCTAAAACTGACTCTTGGTTGGTATTTTGAGAGCCTGTTTTCCAGGTGAAAAGTAGATATTTAACTTTTGTGAGGGTTCGTTTTCAAACGCCATTTCTGAAAGTATTCATCCAGGAGTACAAGGTCTTGGTTGAGGGCATTCTCTGCTTCTGCAAAATTAGTGCGTTGAACAGTGAGGTTGATATCATCCGCTTATATGAATTTGCGGGAGAGTGTGTTTAGGCAGATCATGAGTGTATAAAGTGACAAGTGCTGGAGAGAGGACCCGACGTTGTTGTAGACCATTACTCAATTTGCGGAATCGGCTTCTGCTGTTTTCTGAGTAAACTTGGATTAGTCTGTTACTTAGCACATTTTCGATTAAAGTTGATATCTTCACAAAGGGGACCACCTTGATCAGTTTTAATAAAAGAGCTTCCTTCGAAATGGTGTGGTAAGCTGCCGTGAGATCAAGGAAGACAGAGACGCTCTTCAACTTCTTCTCAAAATCAGCTTCCACGAAAGTGGACAGTGATAGGACTTGATCACTGCAAGTCGCCTTTCCCCATACCTAATATTAATGTTACGTTGAGCCAAGAAGGCACCACTCTTGTTCGATACTTTGCCGACTTACAGTATTACGGTATTTACGCCACGGATTCATCCTCTTCGTCAGTTTTTATGTAGAGGGCCTGCACCTTCTGTCTGAAGGCGCCTCGCATGTGGTGTGGTCACATGGGTGTTAAAGGCTTCAAGAGTTCCTCCAGCCACCTCTCTGCTCCCTAGCATCCAATTTAGGTAATGATGAGAAAGCACGAAGACCTCTGACTTGCCAGACATGAGGGCGTTGTTGAAAGCTGAACTAGAAAGCCGATCCAGCTCCTTAAATGAAGAGTCAAATTTCTTGACTGCAATCTTTCTAGATACAAAATTCAAGCCATACCCTTGAAGCTGAAATCTGAAAGAGCTCGAAGGAAAATCGTGCAAAGAATCTTCCACCAGTAGTAGTTCATCCACAATGCCTACTAAAATAAGAAGAGCCGACGACACTGAAATTTGAGCTCAGTCCCCTAATTTGTCTCTAGTTCAGTACAACTACTAATTTAATTTTTTTAATTTTTTTTAAATTAATAATAAATGGTGTTTTGATTTGAAAAGATTGTGGTTGTATTTATGTTTAGGATATCTCACGGGGTAGATAAAGTAGAGTCAGTTTCATCAGAGTTTCATAATTTATTGAAAATCCAATATCCACCGCATATTGACGTATTATCCAGTATATGACTGGATAGCAAACTTAAGCCAGATAACGGATAATTGATGCATATTCGTTTCATCTCTAATGGCGGCTATTATCAACAAAGGAATGGCGTCGCCATGAGGTCCCTCTATCATAGAGGATATTGAAGAAAAAGCCCTAGATAAATCTGCACCGAATCCCACATGCTTCTTCAGATATGTAGATGACTCACATATGGTGTGGTCACATGGGTGTTAATGACTTCACGAGTTCCTCCAGTCACCTCTTTGCTCCTTAGCATCCAACTGGACGAGGATCTGGAAGGGAATGGAAAGTGCCAGTTTCGGACGTCCTAGTTAAGAGCAAAGAAGACGATACATGGAACACGGTGTGTAGGCTACAGGAAAGCCGCCCATACTAGTATGTACGAGCATGCCTCCAGCTGCCATCATCATTCACAGCTTGAGGGTGTGTTATGACTATGTGGGCTTCACTAGTCCATAGGGCCAGTGCACTGTGAGACAAAGAAGGCCTAAGAAGGCAACTTATTCACCTTGAGGACGCATTGAAGAAGAACGGATATAATGGGAGACAAATCTGAGGCGCCTTCAGACAGGAGGTGCAGGCCCTGTACATAAAAATTGACGAAGAGGATGAGGCCATGGCGTAAATGCTGTAAGCCGGCAAGTATCGAACAGGAGTGGTGGAATCTTGGCTCAACGAAACAGCAATATTATGTATGGTGAAAGACGACTTGTGGCTCTGTAAGCCGGCTGTCTACCGTATTCCATGCCAATGTGGTAACACGAGCTTTTTAAATAAAACACACTTATTAATATTCTACAGCTTTAGTCTTGATGTCAACATATTTATTTCACAACTTAGTCACCCTGGGGACGAAGACATTTCTCCCAGTGAGACACCAGTTTGTTGGTACCGTCACTGTAGAATGTTTGACTTTGTTGTGAGAGTCAGAACCTCACCTCTGATTACACCGCTTCATCACTGTCATAAAAAAGTCCTCGAAGATGTTCTTTAAGTTTCGGACACCGATGAAAATCGGATGGGGCTAAATCTGGGCTGTATGGAGGATGATCGACGGCAGTGAACCCAAGGCGTCGGATTGCCTGTAGATGTCGCAGCGTTCATGTGTAGTCTGGCATTGTCATCTTTAAGGAGAGAGTGCTCCGTATGTGGACAAAATACTCCTCGAATTCGTGCTTTCAGTTCTCTGAGGGTATCACAATATCTTGCAGAGTTCGTGCCTTGAACATGCCAGAACACTGAGAACATGATTTTACATGATGATGGCATGGTCTTGAACTTTTTTTGAGTCTGTGTCCTTTGTGGCGGAACTCCATTGATGCTCTCTGTTTTCGGGGTTAAAATGGCGATCCCAGCCTTCATCACATTTCACAGTGTTGTTAAGGATCCCATCACCCTTACCATCAAAACACAAAAGAAACTATTGACAGATGTCTAATCACGTCAGGAATGACCATTCGAGGCATTCATGGTGCACATAATTTTCTGTACTGTATTTCTGCAATGATGGTCTGTTCAGGCTGTCGTGATGTGCCACCCTTATCTCAGAGCTGTGTCTGTGTTGTTGTTGTTGTTGTGGTCTTCAGTCCTGAGACTGGTTTGATGCAGCTCTCCATGTTACTCTATCCTGTGCAAGCTTCTTCATCTCCCAGTACCTACTGCAACCTACATCCTTCTGAATCTGCTTAGTGTATTCATCTCTTGGTCTCCCTCTACGATTTTTACCCTCCACGCTGCCCTCCAATGCTAAATTTGTGATCCCTTGATGCCTCAAAACATGTCCTACCAACCGATCCCATCTTCTAGTCAAGTTGTGCCACAAACTTCTCTTCTCCCCAATCCTATTCAATACCTCCTCATTAGTTACGTGATATACCCACCTTATCTTCAGCATTCTTCTGTAGTACCACATTTCGAAAGCTTCTATTCTCTTCTTGTCCAAACTAGTTATCGTCCATGTTTCACTTCCATACATGGCTACACTCTATACAAATACTTTCAGAAACGACTTCGTGACATTTAAATCTATACTCGATGTTAACAAATTTCTCTTCTTCAGAAACGCTTTCCTTGCCATTGCCAGTCTACATTTTATATCCTCTCTACTTCGACCATCATCAGTTATTTTACTCCCTAAATAGCAAAATTCCTTTACTACTTTAAGTGGCTCATTTCCTAATCTAATTCCCTCAGCATCACCCGATTTAATTCGACTACATTCCATTATCGTCGTTTTGCTTTTGTTGATGTTCATCTTATATTCTCCTTTCAAGACACTGTCCATTCCGTTCAACTGCTCTTGCTGTCTCTGACAGAATTACAATGTCATCGGCGAACCTCAAACTTTTTACTTCTTCTCCATGAATTTTAATACCTACTCCGAATTTTTCTTTTGTTTCCTTTACTGCTTGCTCAATATACAGATTGAATAACATCGGGGAGAGGCTACAACCCTGTCTCACTCCCTTTCCAACCACTGCTTCCCTTTCATGTCCCTCGACTCCTATAACTGCCATCTGGTTTCTGTACAAATTGTAAATAGCCTTTCGCTCCCTGTATTTTATCCCTGCCACCTTCAGAATTTGAAAGAGAGTAGTCTAGTTAACGTTGTCAAAAGCTTTCTCTAAGTCTACAAATGCTAGAAACGTAGGTTTCCCCTTCCTTAATGTATCTTCTAAGATAAGTCGTAGGGTCAGTATTGCCTCACGTGTTCCAACATTTCTACGGAATCCAAACTGATCTTCCCCGAGGTCCGCTTCTACCAGTTTTTCCATTCGTCTGTAAAGAATTCGCGTTAGTATTTTGCAGCTGTGACTTATTAAACTGATAGTTCGGTAATTTTCACATCTGTGAACACCTGCTTTCTTTGGGATTGGAATTATTATATTCTTCTTGAAGTCTGAGGGTATTTCTCCTGTCTCATACATCTTTCTCGCCAGATGGTAGAGTTTTGTCAGGATTGGCTCTCCCAAGGCCATCAGTAGTTCTAATGGAATGTTGTCTACTCCCGGGGCCTTGTTTCGATTCAGGTCTTTCAGTGCTCTGTCAAACTCTTCACGCAGTATCTTATCTCCCATTTCGTCTTCATCTACATCCTCTTCCATTTCCATAATATTGTCCTCAAGTACATCGCATTGTGTCTGTGTTAGCCGACTGTTTTCTCTGATGAGTTGATCAATTAGATTACACGAGTCTCGTCGGTTGCCGTAAGCATTCTTTTATTCTCAGATCTGTCGCACGTGTTGAGGTTAATGCCACCTCATCAGGAGCGTGAACAACCCAACGCTGAACGTCACTGATGGCGTTACAATCATCACCATACACAGCTTTCATTCTTCTATGGATTTCAAATGGAGCCTTGTATTCAGAGGTTTGAAACTCGATTACAGCAAACAGTTTCTGACACAACGGCATAGTTACATTACACATCGTCATGTTACAAGCTACAATTCAGTGTCCTCTAGTGGCAGAGAGTTGCAGCTTTTGTCACCGAAGTGGGAAAGTCGACCGAGTAATACGCTTGACATGTAATACGTCAACCGATTTTGAGAACAGAGTAAAACGTTCAAATCAGTGTGGGTTTAGACCTCTTAGAGGTTGTCAGGACCAGATCTTTAGCTTACGGCAAATAATGGAGAAGTGTTATGAGTGGAACAGGGAACTGTGTCTATGCTTTATAGATCTAGAAAAGGCATATGACCGGTTTCCTAGGAGGAAGTTATTGTCTGTTCTACAAGATTATGGAATAGGAGGCAAACTTTTGTAAGCAATTAAAGGTCTTTACATGGATAGTCAGGCAGCAGTTAGAGTTGATGGTAAATTGAGTTCATGGTTCAGAGTAGTTTCAGGGGTAAGACAAGGCTGCAACCTGTCTCCACTGTTGTTCATATTATTTGTGGATCATATGTTGAAAACAATAGACTGGCTGGGTGAGATTAAGATATGTGAACACAAAATAAGCAGTCTTGCATATGCGGATGACTTAGTTGTGATGGCAGATTCGATTGAAAGTTTGCAAAGTAATATTTCAGAGCTAGATCAGAAATGTAAGGACTATGGTATGAAGATTAGCATCTCCAAAACGAAAGTAATGTCAGTGGGAAAGAAATATAAACGGATTGAGTGCCAAATAGGAGGAACAAAGTTAGAACAGGTGGACGGTTTCAAGTACTTAGGATGCATATTCTCACAGGATGGCAACATAGTGAAAAACTGGAAGCGAGGTGTAGCAAAGCTAATGCAGTGAGCGCTCAGCTACGATCTACTCTCTTCTGCAAGAAGGAAGTCAGTACCAAGACTAAGTTATCTGTGCACCGTTCAATCTTTCGACCAACTTTGTTGTACGGGAGCGAAAGCTGGGTGGATTCAGGTTACCTTATCAACAAGGTTGAGGTTACGGATATGAAAGTAGCTAGGATGATTGCAGGTACTAGTAGATGGGAACAATGGCAGGAGGGTGTCCACAATGAGGAAATCAAAGAAAAACTGGGAATGAACTCTATAGATGTAGCAGTCAGGGCGAACAGGCTTAGATGGTGGGCTCATGTTACACGCATGGGAGAAGCAAGGTTACCCAAAAGACTCATGGATTCACCAGTAGAGGGTAGGAGGAGTCGGGGCAGACCAAGGAGAAGGTACCTGGATTCGGTTAAGAATGATTTTGAAGTAATAGGTTTAACATCAGAAGAGGCACCAATGTTAGCACTGAATAGGGGATCATGGAGGAATTTTATAAGGGGGGCTATGCTCCAGACTGAACGCTGAAAGGCATAATCAGTCTTAAATGATGATGATGATGATGAGTAAAACGTTCGGAGGCATTACTTCTCAGCACGTCCTTGTACATAAGGCAAGCGGTACTGACATTCAAAGAAAGGTTTCAGGCGCACAGGAGAAACACGGAAGTCAACAAACGCACAAAATCGCCAGTTGCGGATTGCTGCATAGCTACAGAGGACTTAATGAAATATGAACAAAATGAAGTGCTAAAACAGACCTTGTCGTATTGTGACTGTGATTTAAAGGAGGTTGTCAAGATACGAGTGGCCGATGGACTGAACAATAGAGAAAGTGGCTTTACTCTCAATAAAGCGTTGTACCCAATGATCAGCCAACTGAAGTGGCAACGTCGGCCGAGAGTAACTTCAGCACCCGATGAGGGAGGGCAGAAGCTCTGGGAGACCGCAGAGCACTGGGCCTCGGGTCCTTCCACAACTCACTCCACCGACGCAACTTGCGGCCTGGTAGGGAGGGATGAAAGATGCGGAGCAATAAGGATAAAAAGGAGG
Source organism: Schistocerca americana (assembly GCF_021461395.2). NCBI lineage: Eukaryota > Metazoa > Arthropoda > Insecta > Orthoptera > Acrididae > Schistocerca > Schistocerca americana. The sequence goes on from NC_060121.1 coordinate 336,395,396, forward strand.
CGTTCATTCAGTGGGTATCACCAGAAGATGATGCCAAGGAACGCTGTCAAAATATCATGTTTCGTAAACGACTGCACTCATCTGGAGCAATACAAACACCAATTACATTAATGCTGCCACTTTATGGTAAGTACCTACTGTCTACAATGAATTATCTGGTTGAGAGATTTGTTCATATTTTTTTTATTTTTTTGTCACACAGGTAACGATCTGAAATATGCGAATACTTTCTGTATTCATACGTTTAGTTGTTTTGGCGCAAGGAAAAAATTGTGAATTGAAGGTACAATGTTACTTCAAGCTTTTAGAATCCATAGGTATCTGGAATTTCAATTCCAAAAAAAAGACCGGAGAAGAGCGAAATAGTTTTGAGATTTCACGACAGATAGCTCTGCATATACCTGTTATGAGTCGATATCCAGTACATGTTCATTTTTTCCAAGACTTACACCAAATTCATACGTCCGTCCGTGTCGTGGGGTAGGTTCAGTGCTCCGTTTGAGAATATTTTAATGTTTGGTAATAGGGGTGATGGAGGGGGATATTGCTCTCCTCTGTAACTCGCTGAGTAGACTACTGGGTGTGCCTGTGCTACGGCTTTAATATATCACGTAACGCATCATTTCACTGCCAACAAAGTAGAATGGAGTGCAGCCCAGCCACTTGTTTTTATGTAATTGTTTAACTCTTAAGAAGATACGGACGTATGATTTAAAATTAGGACGTGACATCAGCGAAACTTTGTGTTGTAAGACATTTAATTCATTTTACCATATAGTTCCTGAATGCTGATAGTTTTCAGTGGTCGATTAAAGTGCATTAGCGAAATGTAGTTCCAGACTTCTCTGAGAGCCTTTTGTGGCGCGTTAGGTGTTGCCTTTGAACATTTGTAAAAAAAAAAAGTTTTCAATTATTTGCAAATGAAGGGAAAAACATTTTTAAGTTTATACGCGGGCACTAGATTACAATTGAAAAACGATTAAATCGTTCTTGTGAGATTTGAAATTATGACTTTGTTGTTAAGACTCGAACGTTTGGAAAATAAAAAATTAAAACTTGGAAAACTCTACTTAAGGAGGCTTCATGAATTACGCTTCACCAGACGTGCATTAGAATCATTCATATACGAGTAGATGCAGCAAAAGGAAGAATCTCTATAATTTTTCGTGCCACAATTATTTCTTGGAAGTCTGTGGCTTTTTTTATTTCAAATGGTTCACGTTCTTTCAGGCTCAATATTGGGTAGCACACCATGTTGATAAGGATATAGTCGCTAAAAGAACCTTGGAATATGTCTAGCGTAGAGCTCACACAAGTTAACTTGGCCAGTGTGCGGAAGAAGCTCGCGCTCCTCCTGACCAGTGGGAGATTTCATCCAATTATTGAGAATGGGCGGCTGCCGACCTGTGTACTTGGAGTGTTGCTCTCTCTTTGCTACGCAGCAGGGCATCGCAGTCTTTGAGTATCACAGGTGCAGGGAAAGACCTTTATAATTAGGCACGCGGGATTATATGCAATCGCTATTAAATTTTTGTCGGAAGAGACTAACGAGGAAGCAAAATACCACTAAAAAGTGTTCTTGAGAGGCTTGCATGAACCGCTAACTATTCCAGTAGCGCAATAAAGAGAGTAAAAAAAGAGGTGGAAAATGCAGCTACAAGTACTTGCCAACGCATTACTTCAGAAAAGTCGTGGGAGAAGAAGAAAATTTTATACGAGGTTAGGCTGAAAAGTAATGTCACATGCTTGTAGAACACAAACAAAAACAATTAGGAAGATGGGACAAAAAGGACGTTAAAGCACAATTCTTAAGTTTCGGAATCATATATTTATTTTTCAGCATAATCACCGTCAAGATTGACACATTCCTCCCAACGTATAACAAGTTTTGTTATTCCGCCACTGGAAAATTCTTTCGACTTATCTCAAACCCAAGAGTTGGCAGCTGCGTTCACATCATCGTCCGATGATTATGACTGCCCTTGAGGTCTCTTGCCTTCACATCATCGTCCGATGATTATGACTGCCATTGAAGTCACTCTCGGATAGGGGAAAAATCGCAGGGCATAAGAGCGGGGACGAAGGGGTGTGTGGAATCGGTTCGGAATTCAGGTTTCGCAGTTTCTCTTAAAAAGTGCCGAGAAATAGGTTGTTCTTAATATTTGTCACAAATTTATCGAGATAATCAGCTTTGAAGTTTTAGAGGGACCGTTTTAGATACAGTTGAAACACAAACACACACTCGATGTACAGAGGAATTGGTAGCGTAGTATCTTTGTGAAACACGTAGTATATGGTTCGATGGTTCAAATCTCGCCTGAGTCAGTTTTTTTGGTGGCTCAATTTGAAATACCTACGTCTCGTAATTGTAAAATTCATCATTTTTTATGAATAATGCACGTCTTCTTATTTTTAATTGCATATTGCACGCGAAATTCCTATATTCATTTCAAATATGAATTCTCAATTATCGATATTTTATGAAAGACTGTTAACAAAGGTTGCTTAAACTAAGAAAACGTAAGTTAATTTTTAAGGCAAAAATGAAAAACCAAATAGTCTTTATTTGGACTATGACCATTGTTTTATACCACAGATGTAGATATATGTCGCTGAGACATGAAAAACAATCATTTTCACAGCATCAAGCACACCATACAAATGCTGCATTTTTACATATGCCACTGTACCATTACAATATGAATCCAATAGAATTATCCGCAGCCAAGTTAAGGGATTTGGCCCGAGAAATAACAAGACTGTTAAACTGACAGAAGCACAGGAACTAACGCACGTAGCTTTTTCACAAGTCACTGCCGAATGATGGCAGGATATAGAATGACAAGTCATAAAAGAAAAGGAGAAAATGCGGCGCCTGGTTCGCTTCGTAGATTTTGTTGTTGATAGACTTGTTATCAACGTAGCAGATGACAGTTCCAGTACTGCAATGTATTTCTCGCATTCGGATAAGGAAGGAGCTAGGAGATTACGAGACGACTGACTGTAATATCTTCAGCGGCTTCAGTATGCTACAGGACGGTGAAATCTCTGCGAGTTTTACCAAATGTTATTTACGTTCTTTAAAAATTAAATGACATTCGATGCTTTATTGTTTCTTTGCCCGTATCTTTTTACGTCGGAACTGCTATTGCTCACACCATTGCAGACTAGTTGGAGCAGTGGTTGGCCAGTGCTGTCCAAGTTCCATGCTCCATAAAGCTGTTGTCCTGCACATTGTCGCTCAGTCCACGAGCGTGTAACACAGCATAAAGCGTATCCTTGTGATCGTACTTGACTGCGCTGGTCACAACTTGGCTTCCGCTCCACGTGAAACGAAATCCAATGAGATTCAAGCGAACGCGTAAGAATACATGGCATAATGTTTACGCCAGGTTTATTCTTATGATGAACAGAGTAAAGAAACTCTATATTTTCCGAATTAATGATCCTATAGACGTAACCTGTTAAAACGATCGTTTGCAGACGCGCTAACTGAAACTTACATGTTACGTGACATGCATTTTCTTTTAAATCTTTCTTGGCCTGTTGAATCCAGCGACAAGTATTCAATCGTTCAATGTATGTTAACGTTTTATGGGTAAGTCTTGTTTCTTGATCTACTGTATTTCTGTCATTTCGTTAAATTCTTATTGTTCTACTGTTGTTATTTTTACTAATTAAGGCTCACTGAGTGTTACTGAATCAATTTTTGAAGCATTGTTATTGTTGTAACATATATCTAAACAAGGTAGAGTGCCTAGGTAAATGGTTCAAATGGCTCTGAGCACTATGGGACTTAACATCTATGGTCATCAGTCCCCTAGAACTTAGAACTACTTAAACCTAACTAACCTAAGGACATCACACAACACCCAGCCATCACGAGGCAGAGAAAATCCCTGACCCCGCCGGGAATCGAACCCGGGAACCCGGGCGTGGGAAGCGAGAACGCTACCGCACGACCACGAGATGCGGGCAAGTGAGTGCCTGGGTAGCTAAGGTGGCAAACTGTACTTGAGTTACAATTATGCCACCAACACTGCTCACTCTGGTACTACTTTAGAGCTGTAGTTGCTTATTCATTGGTCGCAAAGATATCTGCTTGGAGTATTCCAGTTTCTACTGACTGTGGATTAGGGTCAGATCGCGGCAGCGAGACAAGCAACCAAGAATTATATTATTTGACCCTCTAGGTGCCAAATATAGTCACGTAACCCAGTTAGTTCCTGTTAGGGTCTGGTCTATAATCCGCTTTGTCGAATGGAATGTACTGTGGTAATAATATTGTTTGTTCAAGGACAACACTGAAGAACTTTTCTGTCAGTCTTATAGATTCGCCACTTAGGCATATCATTAAAGGGTTTATGTCCCATGGATGTTCCATAGGGTTCATGTCGGGCGATCTGGGTGGCCAAATCATTCGTTCGAACTGTCCAGAATGTCGTTCAAACCAATTACGAACAACTGTGGTCCAGTGACAGGGCGCATTGCCATACACAAAAATGCGATCGTTATTTTCGAACATGGAGTCGATGAATGGCTGCAAATGGTGTCCAAGTGGCCGAAAATAACCATGTCCAGTCAGTGAGCTGTATAATTGGAACAGAGGACTCAGTCCATTCTACGTAAAAACAGCCCCCACCATTATGGAGCCATCATCAGCTAGCACAGAGCCTTGTTGACAACTTGGGTCCATGGCCTTGTGGTGTGTGCACCACACTCGAACCCAGCCATCGTCTCTTACCAACTGAAATCGAGATTCATCTGACCAGGGCACGGTTTTCCAGTCGTCTAGTGTCCAACCGATATGGTTACAGGAGAGGCGCTACAGGCGATGTCGTGCTGTTAGCACAGACACTCGCGTCAGTCGTCTGCTGCCATAGCCCACTGACGCCACAGGTCGCGCAGTGTCCTAACGGATACGTTCGTCATAAGTCCCACATTGATTTCTGCGGTTGTATCACACAGCGTTGCTTGTCTGTTAGCACTGACAAGTCTAATCAAACAACGCTGCTCTGTGTCGTCAAGTGAAGGCCGTCGGCCAATGGTTTGTCTGTTGTCTGAAATTTGGTGTTCTCAACATACTCTTGACACGGTGGGTCTCGGAATATTGAATTCCCTAATGGTTTCCGAAATGGAATGTCCCATGCGTCGCGCTCCAACTACATTCCGCTTTCAAAGTCTGTTAAATCCCGTCGTGCTGCCGTAATCACGTCGGAAACCTTTTCACCTGAATCACCTGAGTACAAATGACAGCTCCTCCAATGCACTGCCCTTTTGTACCTTGTATACGCAATACTACAGCTACTTAAGTATGTGCATATCGCTATCACATGACTTTTGCCACCTCAGTATAAAACTACTGTTATTTCTTGGGAAACTAAACGTAAAAAAAAAAAAAAAATGCTGCATGTGTGAAAACCTGGACAGTTGTAGGAGCAAGTTACATAAATGAATAGATAAGCAAAAAATTAATTTTCTGGCGTCATTAGTTGGACATCTGAGTGCTTCGTAAATTTTCTGTCAATTGCATCTGTTTTGCTTTGGCATGTACACTGTCGACTTCTTGGATCCTACAAGTACCTACGATACCTATATTCTTTTGTCACCAACATTACAGTCTCTCTGGCTCATCATCGCTCTCGCAACTCATGTCAAAAGATAAAAAGGTTCGTAGCTAATGCTGCAGACCAGCGAATGCTCTGTCCACTGCTCTCCCCGAAGCGAACAGGACGGGAACTTCCTTTGACGGTTCACTGACAGACCGACAACCTTCCGTACATGAGTAACCACCAGCGAACGCCACAGTTAAACCACCGAATGACGTTCACTAGCAGATTGCCTGCCGTTGAAACCAGAGACAATTTTCGTTCGCTGGTGGTGGCTTGTGTTCGCCCCGGTGTAAACCAGGCTTGTAGATAACAGTCATCAGTTGTTGTTGTTGTTGTTGCTGTTGACCGCGCGACCACTACAAGACAAATCTTAAATGATTTGTTATTTCACTAGAGATTAAGGAGCGGAGTGTGCTGCTTACCTGAGGGTGACGCGCTTCCGGATGCGGTGGCTGAGGTCGGAGTGGCCGCGCTGCATGGTCCGCACCACCGCCGTGACGTCGGTGAAGCTCTTGGCGATGGGCGTGTTGGGCTCCGACGCCTGCTTGTCGATGAGAATGGGTTTGGGGCGGAGCGCGGGCGTAGGCGGCGGAGCGGGCGGTGGCGCGGGGGCGGGCGGCGGAGGCGGGCCCGAGTCCGTGGGCAGCGGCAGCGCCAGAAGCCGCTTGCGGTCCTCCAGGTACATCTCGATCAGCTGGTCCAGTTTCATCTCGATGTCGTCCACCTGCGGCCCGGTCACGGACAGTTCCAGCATAAGGCTTACAACACCGTGTGTAAGAAGGAAGTATGGTGTATGAAACGAAATTTGTGACTGGATTGAAGATTTCCTGGTAGTAATGGCGCAACAAATTCTTTTCGATGGGGAGTCGTTTGCACAAGTAGAAGTAGCTTGAGATGATCCCCAGAGAACTGTATTGGGTTCTGTACTAAGGCTTCATTTTACCCGTCGCGTGGGACCTATTAGGGAACATTTTCTGGTAACCAACCCTAAAAAATAAGTTTTAGAGCAATATTGGAATTAAGAACCTACAACGCAGCAGTTAAGGTTTAGTCAGTAAAAAATTAGCCCTGCTGTTAACTTGCCACTTCTGAAATTTTGAAAGGCGAGTCTCCACCGGGTCGACTCCGCTTCGTGGCTTCGTGGACTGGCTATGAGCAGTGGTGAACCAGACAGCTTGGATGTGGCTTTTAGGTGATTTCCCATGTCCAGCTGTGTAAATACCAGACTGGTACCCTCGTTCCACCTCATGTACACGCTATGCAAACACTTAGAGGTGTGAGGATGGGTCATAAGTTGCGCTTGGGTATCTGAAATGGTCGAGCACATACCCGCGAAAGGCAAGGTCCCAGGATCGAGTCCTGGTCTTGCACGCAGTTTTAATCTGCCAGGAAGTTCCACTTAGAGAACGTTCTCACATTTATAGATGAGATTTACTCTGAGTGCAGACAGAGGGAGCGCACAAATTCCGCCCGTGGGGGGGGGGGGGGGGGGGGGAGGAGGGGCGGGGAGGAAGGGGGGGGAGAGAGTGATGGAATCACGAAGGGCATCCAAACAATAATTTAGCTAAAGTTGCCAAAACTCATATAAAAATGGGCGTGATGTGTGGCTTATGAGCAGTCGCTCGACCATGAAATCCAAGTTTTCTCACCTCCAGCCTGTCATAGTACTTGCAGTGGATCCTAATGCAGTTTGGAATTCCTGTATGATGGTCTGGATAGATGCCTGCCTATTACACATTACGACCCTCTTCAACTGTCGGCGGTCTCTGTCAGTCAACAGACGAGGTCGGCCTGTACGCTTTTGTGCTGTACGTGTTACTTCACGTTTCCGTTTCACTATCACATCGGAAACAGTGGACCTAGGGATGTTTAGGAGGGTGGAAATCTCGCGTACAGACGTATGACACAAGCGACACCCAACCACCTGACCACTTTCGAAGTCGGTGAGTTCCGCGGAGCGCCACATTCTGCTTTCTCACGATGTCTAATGACTACTGAGGTCGCTGATATGGAGTACCTGGCAGTAGGAGGCAGCACAATGCACCCAATATGAAAAAGGTATATTTTTGGGGCGTGACCGGATACTTTTGATCACATAGTGTACGTAAAGGTGCACCATCCACCAAAACTTCAGTCTGCTTGGAAACGTCGTAAAGGAAAGACCCCTGTTTCTTCGTTTTTCTGATTAGTGACAAAATTTTTTGATCGTAATTTCTTTTGTTCTGGTGAATCTATAGATCGAATTGAGGCGTAGCTTATGGAATTTTTCGAAAGCGTGGTTAACAATGGTTGCACTCATGTACCACAATTCTTTGTATCACAATCCTTTGTTTCTGATGTATTGCTTTGTATGGTTTCTGATATCTCTTTGGGGATAGTTATCGTAATTAGGTTGGTCCCAGTTGGCACCGCCTTACGCAAAGATTACATCGAGTAAGGAATGCTCCACAATATCAAGTCCTCTTGATCACCCTCAACGCATTTAAGTGTGCGTTTTGTGAAGTACTATGCTCGTCAATATACTGGGAAGATTGTTGAAAGCGATGGCAACGAAATTCCCGTGTTCACGATCATCAAAAGAGGAATAAACCGAAGATGGCCAGACTAGCATGATTCAGTTTGGTACGACCGTAAGTAAAACTGTGAGAAAATTGAACTCACCAGTTCAAATAAATGAGCCGACAAATCCTACATTCGTGGTTGCTAATTTTATTTAAATAAATGCAAGTAGCTATAATAATAACTGGAACTTATTTTTCTTCAAGAATTCATTGTTTGTTAAAACATTTAAGTCCACGAAATTGTTTACACATTTAAGCAGAATTTATGTTTGTTCAAGTACTGTCTTGTCACGAGGAATTTAGTTTTTGAAGAATTTATATTTTGAAGTAAGCCCAAGTGTTGACAAAATAAAATGTTTTTACTCGAAAATTGCTTTGTTATCGCTATCCGTATCATGTTACGCAAACTCACCTCTAGGGGCATGCCACCTAACCTCACAATCAGAGTTGGTCGCCTTAGTTGTAAGCTATTGGGAAGAATGTTTTTGGAGTTACATATTTAACTAAAGATTCCTTCATAATGTTGTAGTAAGAAAGGTAAACTACCCTCGCATTCACCAGTATCTCTCAACGAATTGCACAAAATAATAGAAAAATCAGATCAATATCCATGTCAACTACAAAATTTTACTGTACAATTTGTGATCACAGGGATAACAGTTCAAACAACATGCGAGAATGCAGCCAAGTGACGTTTTCGACAAACGCCTATATTTCGACAGGTGAACAATCATTGATTTTCAAACCACAAATACGATAAGTGAGTGCTATGCAAGGAAACTAGAACTCTCAGTAGAAGGGACTACGCCGACCAAGAACCATAACACGTCATATGCAGAAAGACGTTCACAACGTAAACAATTATCGCAACCACGTAACTAAAACTATATTGTCAGAAGTTATCGATATTGAATATTACTACAGGAAAGTGAGCAAACAGCATTTACGCTGACCCTCTGCTGTTTGAATAGGGAGAGGGCATGATTTCAAGCACAATTTAAGCCAATTTTGATTAAATTTCGCAAAGTTTGCTTGGAATCCTGCTATCTCCCTTGTCAAACAGCATAGGGATAGAGTTAATGCTGCTTGCTCATCTGCTCGTAATTAATATTTGCTATCAATAACTTTTGATGTTGGTTATCTTTGGTCGCGTGGTGGTGCTAGTTGTGTGTGTGTGTGTGTGTGTGTGTGTGTGTGTGTGTGTGTGTGTGTGTGTGCGCTTTGTCTTTCTGCACATGCCGTACTACGGAAATGTCGATGGTTATCGAAAAAGCCAACCGTCTGAATTTACGTAAGTTGTTTGAACATTTTTTACTCCGGGGGAAGTTTAAGACAGCTTTTTTGATGTTACATTGTTGTTGTTAATCGCTTCCAAAAGGCGCACTTGCAAAAAAAAAGTGCAAATGTGTGTGAATTCATAAGGAACCACGCTGCAGATGTCATCGGTCCCTAGGCTTACACAATACTTAAACCATCTTATGCTAAGAACAACATACACACCCATGCCCGAGGGAGGACTTGAACCTCCGTCGGGAGGGGCACAGAGCTGCGACAGCACATGTGTTCATACAGGGTGTTACAAAAAGATGCGGCCAAACTTTCAGGAAACATTCCTCACACAAAAATAAAGAAAAGATGTTATGTGGACATGTGTCCGGGAACGCTTAATCTCCATGTTAGAGCTAATTTTAGTTTCGTCAGTATGTACTGTACTTCCTCGATTCACCGCCATGATTTCATACGGGATACTCTACCTGCGCTGCTAGAACATGTGCCTTTACAAGTAGGACACAACATGTGGTTCATGCACGATGGAGCTCCTGCACGTTTCAGTCGAAGTGTTCGTACGCTTCTCAACAACAGATTCGGTGACCGATGAATTGGTAGAGGCGGACCAATTCCATGGCCTCGACGCTCTCCTGACCTCAACTCTCTTGATTTTCATTTATGGGGGCATTTGAAAGCTCTTGTCTACGCAACCCCGGTACCAAACGTAGAGACTCTTCGTGCTCGTATTGTGGACGCCTGTGATACAATACGCCATTCTCCAGGGCTGGATCAGCGCGTCAGGGATTCCATGTGACGGAGGGTGGATGCATGTATCCTCGCTAACGGAGGATATTTTGAACATTCCCTGTAACAAAGTGTTTGAAGTCACGCTGGTACGTTCTGGTGCTGTGTGTTTCCATTCCATGATTAATGTGATTTGAAGAGAAGTAATAAAATGAGCTCTAACATGGAAAGTAAGCGTTTCCGGACATATGTCCACATAATATATTTTCTTTCTTTGTGTGTAAGGAATGTTTCCTGAAAGTTTGGCCGTACCTTTTTATAACACCCTGTATATTGCGAGTACAATCATCGTAATGTTGTAACAATTATGGCGATAAGTTTTTGGAGTTGTTTTCAGTTGGTAGTTATATAATCATAACAATAAAATGTTATTTATAAACATAAATACGTATTTTAACGCATTTGTTTGTTTAAAAATTGAATTTATCTCTAGAAATTTCCCGTGGTCGCGTTACCTTTATATGACGTGTAGAATCAGTAAGATATCCATCAGACGCTGTGGATCTAACGAACTCTTGTACAGGGTTGTTATAATTTAAGTGCAGCCACTCACGGAGGTCCAGTGTGGGGTGTAATCATCGTATGGCAGCTGAACTTGGTAGATGTGCTAACCGGTTTACGCTGAAAAAAAACTGGTTCCAATTTTGGCCACTAGGTACAAATCTAACACTGTACGGCATTCGTTGACATCTCCGTTACTCATACTGGACAGATTGTGATCGTGACGCTTAATAATGAACTGAAAATTATGCCTTTTTCACTCGCCTAACATACTCTGCCTGCGTTCCGTTCCTAATCCATTTCATATGGAAATTTTTTTATACATATTTCATGCGTCCACAGTGACAGATTTGCATCTGGTGGACAAAATTGGAATTGCATTTTTTCCAGCGTAAGACAGTTACGCATTAACGCGTTAGAATATCTGCCAAGTTTCGCTGCCATACGATAATGCAGCCCACACGGCATCTCTGTCAGTAGCTGCACTTTAATTATAACCACCAGGTACATTTCCTGCAGTATATCATTAACGAGATCCTTTTCCTTATTTTAAGAGGCCAAGAATCCGCGCCCGGCTACAGGACAAAATTTTATGGCTCCTGTTTCGGCCGAAATGAGATATAGAATAAATTGACTTTTTCCGTTTTCGAACTCACTTCAATCTGGCAAAATTCTGTCAACCATTCTTTTAAAAGTCTAACAGATTTCTCCATGTGAAGCACCAGGCATTCGACTGGGCACCTGGGAACTTAACGTGAAGGAGAGCAGTGTTAGAGATCTGAGTGGCGACTTACTTAATACCAGCTGTCCACTGGAAAATTCGTACAAATTAACCCGCACAAAACAACTAAGTCCACGACTTTTCCAATCATAAGTGGGTATGTAACACGCATTACATGGGGCTTTAGAAAGTAAGTTACATATGCCGACCCACGCTAAAACCATTGTGCACATTGTTTCGGGCTTCTTGCAGACATAGTTCTTCTGTGGTACCAAGATCAGGCGCATCGCGATGTGGGAGCGAAATAGCACGGCAACTGGAAACGTACTTGAAAGATGAAAGTACGCGGAACAGTACAATTCTTGTTTTCAGAATGTCTACAATGGATTCAGATTTGCCTTGAAATTCTGGCGGTATATGGACCAAATGAAATGTCGCGTCTAGCTATAGTGAAGTGGTGCCAATAATTTGAACAAAGCCGCACAGACGTCGGTGACGCTGATCGGGAAGGAAGACCATTGACATCGACCACAGGAAAAATGGTTGGTTGGTTGGTTGTGTTGGGGAAGGAGACCAGACAGCGAGGTCATCGCTCTCATCGGATTAGGGAAGGACAGGGAAGGAAGTCGGCCGTGCCCTTTGAAAGGAACCATCCCGGCATTTGCCTGGAGCGATTTAGGGAAATCACGGAAAACTTAAATCAGGATGGCCGGACGCGGGATTGAACCGTCGTCGACCGCAGGAGACAATGTCCAGGAAGTCGAGGGTGAACATTTGGGGACAATGAGATTTTTCCAACAACGAGGATGTTCAAACAGCGGGTCTCGAAATTTACATGGCCAAGTAGCGGATTTCTACCGTGACGAATTGGGTTAATCGCAGAATGTTCCGACCATTGTTTGCGAGACATGGTGATACAGTTGGAAAATAATGTCATGAATCTTTGTCACATTGAAGTGTATTGCAGCATTCAATAAAAGTTACTTGCTCTGCCATAATAACGTGCAATTTACTTTTTTAAGTCCCCGCGAAAACGAGAGAAATTTAATTTTTTTATTTTTGTATTGTGTGCTTTTTAGCCGTGCTGGCCCCTAGGCGGCAGTCTAAATAGCCCTGATTCTTGCTGTTCGTTTTGTTTATTAATCATCTGGCAAAGAATATTTATAAGAACCTCAGACTTCTGCAGCTGATGCAGTTCTCTATAGTGAAGTGCCGCCTGAAGAAAGGTGCGCAAATATCCTGTCAGATATTTATAAGATTTCAGTGTAGTGTAACAATTGGTAACTAGCTTTAAATGCAAAGAAATGTAAAATTATGCCCCTCACAAAGCGCAACAAAGTCTTATGAATACAACATCCATGACTCACAATCAAAATACGTCAGTTCATACAAATAGAAGAGGTGGACAAAAATATGGAAACTCCAGAAGGAATGAAGGCTTGAACATAAATTCAGATGCTAAGAAAGCCTGCACGTTGCATTGTTGTACTTGACCAAGAACAGCACCCGTGCAATACGTTGCAATACGTTCCAAATATTAGTCGGTCAAAACAGTGTTCTGTTTAGTTGTAAGTTCATTATGTTGGAGCTCAGTGCATTGGAACGTGGTGATCGTATGGTGGGTGCTTCCGTAGCCAAAATGGCCGAAGTGTCTGGTGTTTCAGGAGGCACTGTATCGGAAGATTTATACCGCATAGAGGAATAGAGGAAAAATAACATGCGCTAAGTCGCAACGTGGTCGAAAGGATGTGTTGAGTGGTTGCGACAGACGGTCGTTGCGACGAAAAATACGACGACGACAGCTGTAAAAGTCGCTGCAGAAGTGAATGTCGCACTTTGCGATCGCTGTCAGCACCAAAACAACACAAAGGGAGATCCATAAGCGGGGAATTTCCGGGCGAGGTGGAATTCCAAAACCACACGTTACTGATACAAACGCCCGTAACCGGAAAACATTGTGCCAAAGCCATAAAAGCTGAACTATGGAGTAATGTAAGAAAGTCATTTGGTCGGATGACTTTTGTTTCACAGCGTCACCAACTTCTGGCCGAGTTTACGTTCGAAGAGCGAGGGATTCAATGATGATTTGGGTAGCAATATCGTGGTATTTCGTGGTTCCCATGACTACTCTGCAAGGTCGCAGTACTGGCAAAGGCTACGCGACCATTTTGACTGTTCAGGTTCATCCCATGTGAAAATTTTATGCTGTGTTCCAAAAATAGAGGCCGATGATTACCAACTCGCGTCGTCCAGGACTCGTTTTGTGAGAACGAGGATAAATTTTCGCACCTAGTGTGGCTACCAATGTCACCGATCTCAGTATAATCGAGCCTTTGCGGTCTGTTTCGGCGAGTTCGGTGCGCTAACGCCAGCCGCCTCCAGCAACGTCACCTGACCTTGCCACTATTTGAAGGAAATGTTCTACATCCCGGAGGACCTCCTCACTACGGATCAATTGGAATGAAAGTAAATCTAATGGCACAAGATTTCCCTGAAAACATTCCCTACAAGACCAGCATTTATCCATTCCGAGACGAGTGGAAGCTGTTTTGAATGCCAGCAGATTTCTTACACAGCAATAGGCATGATAATGTGTTATTTTTTTAGTGTTTCCATATTTTCGTCCAACCCCTATATCTTGCTGGAAGAACTTGTATGCCTGTAGGATGGAATGAATACATAGGCTCAATCACAGGAAAGTAGACTTTGGTTCAGAGCAAAGACAGTGGAAAATTGAGCCAGTCTACAAAGGATACTGCTTCCGAAACACTTCTACATACCATCTTAGAATATTGGTTAAATGTGTTGGACTCTTACTTGACAGGAGTAACAGTGGCTACTGACGTACACATAGAAGGGCAGCATGAATGGTCTCAGGTTTGAGTCACGGGAGAGCGTCCCCGAAATGCTGAAAAACCTGAAGCGGCAGACGCTTCAAGAAAGACGTATATTATCACACGAAAGCCCACTTAGCAAGTTCAAGAACCGGTTTTAACAGGAATTTAGAAACACGCTACAGCCTCCTAACTTCCCCCTCTGCAAAGACCACGAAGACAAGATTAGACTAATTACAGCGCGCATAGAGGCGCTTAAAGAGTCATTCTTTCCGCTCTCCATACTTGATTGGAGCGGGAAGAAATCCTATCATATACTAAGTAGGTCTACCCTCTTCCATGCACTTCACATTGATTGGCAGTGTATGGACGTAGATATTTCGGCGTAAATCAAACGGAAATGCAGTTTGATGCGACAGTATGGTCCGTTCAGAGGAGAAATCGAACGATAAAAATGCAAGAAATGTACTCGCAACTGCGTTTACGATGATACTCCAGCTGAACAATTTATCGGCGACATACGAAAATTTGTGCCGGACTAGGACTCGTACCCGGATTTCCTGCTTTGCGCTATCGATCGTGTTAACCACTTTTGATTTGTGTTCTCATTTTGTTCGTCATTGTTCGTTCTGCGTAGGCTGGAACTTAAATAGTGGCAACACTGCTGTGGAAACACTATGCAATGGAATCTACTATTGTGGCTGGAGCACACGTTGTTGACATGCCTACCTTATCTCCGAGCAAATGGACTCACCCTTCCCTTGTCACCGGCGTGTGCACAATCGAGGGAAACACGGTCTCTTGTGAGCGAGCGGTCTAATGTAAGGGTGTTACTATGTTTTCGAAACAGGAACAACGGAGATGGATCAAGATTGAATGTGCCAGAGGTCCTACAGCACGACGGTGTCATCAAGGTCTTCAAGAGGCGTGCGGGGAATCGGCATTGCCGCACAGAACAGTGGCACGTTGGGTAAAAGCCTTCAACGAAGGCCGGCAAACTGGCAGACATGCATCGGGCAGGTCGTCCTAGCGTCTCTGAAGAAAAAGTTCATCCTGTTGCCGCGTTAGTGGACAGTGATCGACGCCATACGATTCGTGAGCTCGCCCACGAAATCGGATTAGCGCATACGACTGTGCTTCGCATCCTGAAGGAACGCCTGGGCATGTGAAAAATTGCATTACGATGGGTTCCGCATGACTTGAAGGAAATGCAGAAATGGATTAGTTACAACGCTGCTCAGACGCACTTGGAGCGCTATGAGCGATAAGGCTTTCTTACGCTGTATCGTAACACTCGATGAGACATGGGCCACATCGTACAGGCCTAAACTGAAACGCCAATCCAACGAATGGCGTCCTTATGGGTCGCCGCGAAAATCGAAAGTGCGTCAGAGCCCCACTATGGTGAAAGTTATGGTGATTCTCGTGTACGACTGTGATAGTGTTATCCCAACGCATTACGTTCCGCCACGGCAGACCGTCAGTAGACAGTATTACTGTTCGTTTTTAGAGCATCACCTGCGAAAGAAGCGGCGACACTTTCTGCGCAACCCATCCATTATTTTTCACGACAATGCACGGGCGCATACAGCGCCAGCTGTGGGTGCTCCCTTCGGTCGATGGAACTGGGAAGTACTGTACCATCCACCATACTCCACGGACTTAAGTCCTTGTGACTTTGATTTCATTCTGCAGATGAAGGAACCACTTCGAGTCATTCGCTTCAGAACTGTTCCAGAGATTCGACAGGCAGTAGACAGCTCCATTCGCACCATCAACAGAACACGCTCTGCTAAACGATATACTACTGCCTTCCACATCGCTGGCAGCGGGTTCTACACAACGCTGGTGACTACTTTGAAAGACAGTAACCACTGTAAACATGTAGCTCTTTCTATAGGTTGTGAATAAATAGTTGCCACTATTTAAGTTCCAACATTCGTTTTTGTTCGGGGTGGACGTCCCATGACGCTTGTTCAAGTTCATCGTCGTTCCATTAACTCAGTTTTTTTAAAAATTTTTATTTTATTTTATTTTATTTTTTTTTTATTACAGAGGGCGGCTAACCCTCTGACCGGACACGCTGAGCTAACGTGCCGGCTTCACCTCAGCTTTCCGAGCACGCTTCCAGGACATACAAAGCGACCGCTAGGGTAAAGCGGGATATCCGGGTTCGAGACCCGGCCCGGCACAAATTTTCCTATGTCGCCAATAAACGGTATAGTTGGAGTCTCATCATATTCACAGTTGTGGATATACAGGGTGTTACAAAAAGGTACGGCCAAACTTTCAGGAAACATTCCTCACACACAAAGAAAGAAAATATGTTATGTGGAGCCGGCCGCGGTGGTCTAGCGGTTCTAGGCGCTCAGTCCGGAACCGCGGGACTGCTACGGTCGCAGGTTTGAATCCTGCCTCGGGCATGGATGTGTGTGATGTCCTTAGGTTAGTTCGGTTTAAGTAGTTCTAAGTTCCAGGGGACTGATGACCACAGATGTTAAGTCCCATAGTGCTCAGAGCCATTTGAACCATTTGTTATGTGGACATGTGTCCGGAAACGCTTACTTTCGTTGTTAGAGCTCATTTTATTACTTCCCTTCAAATCACATTAATCATGGAATGGAAACACTCAGCAACAGAACGTACCAGCGTGACTTCAAACACTTTGTTAGAGGAAATGTTCAAAATGTCCTCCGTTAGCGAGGATACATGCTTCCACCCTCCGTCGCATGGAATCCCTGATGTGCTGATCCAGCCCTGGAGAATGGCGTATTGTATCACAGCCGTCCACAATACGAGCACGAAGAGTCTCTACATTTGGTACCGGGGTTGCATAGATAAGAGCTTTCAAATGCCCCCATAAATGAAATTCAAGAGTGTTGAGGTCAGGAGAGCGTGGAGGTCATGGAATTGGTCCGCCTCTACCAATCCATCGGTCACCGAATCTGTTGTTGAGAAGCGTACGAACACTTCGACAGAAATGTGCAGGAGCTCCATCGTGCATGAACCACATGTTGTGTCGTACTTGTAAAGGCACATGTTCTAGCAGCACAGGTAGAGTATCCCGTATGAAATCATGATAACGTGCTCCATTGAGCGTAGGTGGAAGAACATGGGGCCCAATCAAGACATCACCAACAATGCCTGCCCAAAAGTTCACAGAAAATCTGTGTTGATGACGCGGTTGCACAATTGCGTGCGGATTCTCGTTAGCCCACACATGTTGATTGTGAAAATTTACAATTTGATCACGTTGGAATGAAGCCTCATCCGTAAAGAAAACATCTGCACTGAAATGAGGATTGGCACATTGTTGGATGAACTATTCGCAGAAGTGTACCCGTGGAGGCCAATCAGCTGCTGATAGTGCCTGCACACGCTGTATATGGTACGGAAACAACTGGTTCTCCCGTAGCACTCTCCATACAGTGACGTGGTCAACGTTACCTTGTACAGCAGCAACTTCTCTGACCCTGACATTAGGGTTGTCGTCAACTGCACGAAGAATTGCCTCGTCCATTGCAGGTGTCCTCGTCGTTCTAGGTCTTCCCCAGTCGCGAGTCATGGGCTGGAATGTTCCGTGCTGGCTGGGTCGGAGCGCTATGGGACTTAACATCTTAGGTCATCAGTCCCCTAGAACTTAGAACTACTTAAACCTAACTAACCTAAGGACACCACACACATCCATGCCCGAGGCAGGATTCGAACCTGCGACCGTAGCAGCCCCGCGGTTCCGGACTGCAGCGCCTAGAACCGCTCGGCCACCACGGTCGGCTGTTCCGTGCTCCCTAAGACGCCGATCAATTGCTTCGAACGTCTTCCTGTCGGGACACCTTCGTTCTGGAAATCTGTCTCGGTACAAACGTACCGCGCCACGGCTATTGCTCCGTGCTAATCCATACATCAAATGGGCATCTGCCAACTCCGCATTTGTAAACGTTGCACTGACTGCAAAACCACGTTCGTGATGAACGCTAACCTGTTGATGCTACGTACTGATGTGCTTGATGCTAGTACTGTAGACCAATGAGTCGCATGTCACCACAAGCACTGAAGTCAACATTACCTTCAATTGGGCCAACTGGCGGTGAATTGAGGAAGTACAGTACATACTGACGAAACTAAAATGAGCTCTAACATGGAAATTAAGCGTTTCCGGACACATGTCCACATAACATCTTTTCTTTATTTGTGTTTGAGGAGTGTTTCCTGAAAGTTTGGCCGTACCTTTTTGTAACACCCTGTATTTCTTGTGTGTCATTCTGCACTAGTTCGCAGCAGTGTCTGTTCTCTCAGACATTCATGCATTTCTGGTGGACACTGCATAATAGACCGCTAAACACAGACACTGCAAATAGGATAAAAATGCACTCTCGTTTCAGAGGTGTTTGTGGTACAGCGACACTATTTGATACAAACTGTTTGCGGAATGATGATTCTTGCATAGAGAGCGCTTCGGCGCTTTATATGAATGTGTTTGTGTTACGAGTATCCATGTTGGGTCAGTATGATACGAACAATAAGATACAAATAAGGCGCAGAACATTCTCGAAGTAACTGAATGGATCCCATCGAGTCATGACATAGTTTGTACACAAATTATTAGTTCACTCATACTACACATGAACAGGGCTTCTATCTGTACTGCCGTGTGCAGCCCTTTGAAGAACCAATTGTATGCGTCTGTAATAGATTTGGCGGTTGCAGTTTACTGCCTCAATGTGAACCATTTGATATAACTAACAGATGATAAATATAGTGACAGAAAATTTACGATGTGAGTAATGAAAGACCTTACTACATGACAAACTACTGATGAATCTATAAACACAGATTCATGTAATTGTGTTACAACGTGACTAGATGATGGTTATATTTTAAGTAATGGTAAGTTTACAAGGACTATGACATTTAATTATTGAACGACGTGTTTCATTTATGTGAAGAAAACGTGTTATTGTTTTCAGCATTATACCACTTATCTACATACATGAATGTATGATTATATTTATAGTATTTTCTGTATACCTAATATTTTATATTACTGACGTCATAACAATACTCACTTTGGATATTTATGCTTTGTGTGTCATTCATGGATATAGTCATTGTATAAATGTTGGCTGCCCTGACGCCGGCTACGGGTGCTTTTCGCTTGTGCTACGAGATAAGTAATTTAGCTAGTAATTTAATTGTTTTTGTTGTATATTCTATAGTATTTACGAGTATTAGTGTCAGATAGACGTGTTAAACTGAAGGTTTCAGTTTCTATTTGCGTCTGAATAGGAAAAGCGATGTTTCTGTTTACGACAGTTTCGCGTGTACGCAAACGTCTGTTTACATTTTTAACTGACGTTAAATACGCGGGATCATCAATTAAGTCAGTATACAATACTCAGTATTTGCGTTTGTTAGTGTCATTTAGACTCGACACATGGAAGGTAGCAGTTTTTATACGTTTTATTACGTCATTTTTCTCCTGTAAGTAAACGTTTGTTTACATTATAAATGTAAGGATGAATCAAATTAAGTTAGTGTACAATAATCAGTATTCACGTTTATTAGTGTCATTTAGACTCGATAAATTGAAGGCTGTAGTTTTTATACGTTTTATTAGGAAAAGTGATACTGACAGTAAATTCGAACCTCACTTGTATACGTTTGACTAGCGCAACCTGCGAGCGTTCGTAGTTAAGCAAACGTAAAATACGTGGTAAATTAGTGGTACACTACAATATCTGAGTAAATCAGTGTTATAATACAACTTTTCAGCCCTTCTTAAATACGGTTTAGTTAGCAGAAATCTAAAACTCACCTCGCCGTCTGCTTAAATTCCTTAGCTTGTAGTGGACCTTAGTGATTGTGTACTGTAAGCCCATCGGTACCTATAAAGTAGAGTTCGTATTTTTGCTTTACATTCTGATCTATTATTGTTAGCTAAAGGTTTTGTTTTGTACCTGCATCTGTCAGTGTACAATACTCAGTATTTATGTTTATTAGTGTCATTTAGACTCGACACATTGAAGGTAGCAGTTTTTATAGTTTTATAAGGTCATTTTCGCGCGTACATAAACGTTTGTTTACATTTTGAATACGAGGGATAAACAGTAGGTGTAGTTTACCATAGGTTACTATTTAATTCTTTAATAATATTCACTAGATAGCCTCTAGCAGGAAAATAAGCACCAGATCTAGCTTCTACCATACATTTTTATTGTTTTTCATTGCTGAGTGTCCTTTCTGCCAACTAGGGAGTGTAACTATTAACCTTGTGTGGCAGTATGTTTCCTTAAGTTTCTTATAGTAAACTACATATTAGCTAGGTGGATAGGGACTGTGTCTGTTGTGTGCGGATGCAGGAGGAGTTGGCCACATTTCAAACGAAGCTGGAAGCTTCGTTGGCCACAGTCAACAGGCTCCTGAGTGCCACCTTGAGGTGCGGTGGGGATGGGGTGTCTGCGGCAGCCTCTGCTGTACTAGATGTGCAGGGGGGGATGTCACAGCTCTCTGTCACTGAGCCGACCTCAGGTGCGACTTAGCCGGACGGCCCACTCTCACCTCAGTGTGGGTAGCAGACTATGTCGAGGTCTCGAGCCTCATGGTGAAGGCTGCGTGGGGGACGCAGGCTCCTGCCAAATCCCATGCACTTTGCTAATATATTCAGTGTTCTATCTGATGCTGGGAGGGAGGGGGGCCGGCCGAAGTGGCCGTGCGGTTAAAGGCGCTGCAGTCTGGAATCGCAAGACCGCTACGGTCGCAGGTTCGAATCCTGCCTCGGGCATGGATGTTTGTGATGTCCTTAGGTTAGTTAGGTTTAACTAGTTCTAAGTTCTAGGGGACTAATGACCTCAGCAGTTGAGTCCCATAGTGCTCAGAGCCATTTGAACCATTTGAGGGAGGGGGGAGGGAGGAGGCTGAGCTTGATCAGAATGCACCTTCTGCCAGGATAGTGGCCGCTCCTTCAGCAAGGTCCGGACAGGCACGTGGGGATAGGAGTTTGTTAGTTATTGGGAGCTCCAATGTTGGGCTGGTCATTGAGGCCCTCAGGAACATAGCGGCTAGGGCGGGGAAGAAGTCCAACGTTCATTCGGTGTGCTAGCTAGGGGGCTTGTCCGGGATGTGGAAGAGGCTCTTCCAGCGGCTATCGAGCGTGTGGGGTGCAGCCATCTGCAGATTGTTGAACATGTCGGCACCAACGATGTCAGTCGTCGGAGTTCCGAGGAAATCATTGGGTCCGTTCAACAGGTGGCTAAATTAGCGAAGGCGGCCTCCATCTCTCGAGGAGTCGAAGACAAGCTGACGATTTGCAGCATCGTGCCCAGGGTGGATTGGGATCCTATGGTTTGGAGTCGAGTGGAGAATCCAAACCAGAGGCTGCGTCGACTCTGTGACGAAAATGGTTGTAGATTCCTTTACCTACGCTATGGGGTGGAACGTTGTAGGACGCCCCTCGATAGATCAGGGGTGCAATACACACAGGAAGCAGCTACATGGGTAGCGTGCACATATTTTTCTTCTTTTTTTTTTAGATTAGGTTTTTCCCCACGGGAAACAAAACGTTGGCCTGAAAAATTGCCAGTTCATGACACTGATGTGTGTGTGCCAACTGTAAAACTTGTTAGTTCACTTAAACAGGTCATTCAAAAGGATTTAAATATGCTAAATCTCCTGTTAGTAAATTGTCGAAGTGTCTGTAGCAAGATCCTCGAATTACTCTCCGAAATAAACAGTAGTAAGCCAATATTGTATTAGGCCCTAGGTACCGAAAGCTGGTTGAAATCAAACATAAATAGCAGTGAAATTTTTATCTCGGATGGACAATGTTTAGGAAGGATAGGACTGATGCTATGGGAGGTGGTATGTTCATTGCAGTTAAAAGCTGTTTAAACGCAGTTGAGATTGATACTGGGACGGACTGTGAAATAGTCTGGATAAAGCTGTCAATCAGACAAGGAGTGACCATTATATTAGGATGTTTTTACAGACCAGCAGCATCCGCAACTAACGTCACAGAACGTTTCAGGGAAAGTCCTGAGTACATAGGAAATAAATATCCAAATTATCCATTAGCTATAGGCGGAGACTTTAATCTGGCGTCCATTCACTGGGAAAATTACACGTTCATCACAGGGGACAGACACAAAGACTAGTGTGAATTTATTCTAGGAGCGCTCTCAACATACAACCTTGACCAATTGGTTAGAAAACCAACTCGAGATGGGAACATATTAGATATCTTGGCGACAAACAGACCTGATCTTTTTGAGAAAGCTAATCTAGAAGAAGGTTTTAGCAACCATAATGTCGTTATTGCTTCTATGTCAGTGGAAACTGAAAAAAAAAAAGTTTGAGTTTTCTTGTTTGGGAAAGCAAATAAATGTGTAATTAATGAATATCTTCGTAGTCAGCTCCAAGCATTCACCGCGGGACACAAAGATACTGAAGCATCTTTATCGATTTGTCGGCTTTCCTTTGTCTTCTAGTAATTCGCAATATGCATCTCTTCATTGCTCGCATTACAACCCGCAGCTTCGCACGTTTTCACATTGTTGTAAGTCCATACCTCAGTGACACAGACAATAAATAAATAAATAAACTACAGCGCGAACAGGCCGTGAAGGCCCAACTGTACCGACCGGCCGCTGTGTCATCTTCAGCCCTTAGGCGTCACCGGATGGGAATACGTAGGGGCATGTGGTCAGCACACCGCTCTCCCGGCCGTTGTCAGTTTTCGCGACCGGTGCCGCTACTTTTCAGTCAAGTAGCTCCTCAATTGGCTTCACAAGGGCTGAGTGCATCCCGTTTCCCAACAGCAGTCGGCAGACCCAGACGGTGACCCATCCAACTACTGGCAAGCCCGACAGCGCTTAACTTCGATGATCTGACAGGAATCAGTGTTACCACTGCAGAAGGCCGTTGACACTTGGTAATAATACATATATGTCGTAAATTTCCTGTTTCAGACGCAAGAGAAGCTAAGTTTTGAAAATCCTATTTAGCTTACCTAAAGTACCGCAGTCCATTTTTTCCTCCTGTTTACTCCAGTTTCTGTGGTCATTTTATTCGCCTCTCCTAAATATGGAACCCTTTCACCTGGTTCTGTGTCTTCACTGTTCATATGCACTGTTCACTTTTCGATGTTTTGATTAAACTGTAAGTATGCTGTTTAGGTTTTTATGTTGGTAACGCCACGTAGCGCTCTGCATGAATATGTAAGTAGGCTGTTTAGGTTTTTATGTTGGTAACGCCACGTAGCGCTCTGTATGAAAATCAGTGACTGTGTTGTGTGCAATCTGTGGGTGGTTTGCATTGTTGGAATATTTGCTATTGTAGTGTTGGGCAGTAGGATATGAACAGCGCGTAGCGTTGCGCAGTAGAGTTGGGCGACACGATTCTTTTTCCCGATTCGATTCCTACGATTCAGTCTCACATTGCGAATCGATTCCTATGATTCGTTCATGATTCTTTCACGTTTCATTCTTGTCTGCGATGGCACGATTCTTACGGGATGCAAGAAGTTCTAGATCGTACTCACAAATGGCAGGGCATTTCTGAAATTGTCAATGGGTTAGAATCGAAATGTATCATGATAAGATATGCCAGATATAGTTTATTTATGAGTAAATATGCATATGACGTTGTAAGCGTGATTCTCGCGATTTATGCGTGTAATGCCTTAAATGTTGAAAGGTCACGTTTGATTTGATTGCATCTATTGTTTTATTTCAGTATGCCAGAAAAGAGGAGTCGATTTGTGCGAAAGGTGGCGCAAAATTACGTGGTATACCAGTTTGGTCTGGCCTCTCAACAGATACCCCTCCGTTGTGGTTGCACCTACGGTACCGATATCTGTATCGTTGAGGCACGCAAGCCTCCCCACCAACGGCCAGGTCCATGGTTCATGGGGGGGGGGGGGGGGGGGGGGGCAGCAGCCTTTTCAGTAGTTTCAGGGGCAACACTCTGGATGATTGACTGATCTGGCCTTGTAACATTAACCGAAACGGCCTTGCTGTTGTGCTACTGCGAATGGCTGAAAGCAAGGGGAAACTACAGCCGTAATTTTTCCCGAGGGCATGCAGCTTTACTGTATGATTATATTGAATTTAACTGATGAAAGGAGAAAATATAAAAATGCAGTAAATGAAGCAGGCAAAAAGGAATACAAACGCCTCAAAAATGAGATCGACAGGAAGTGCAAAATGGCTAGGCAGACATGGCTAGAGGACAAATGTAAGGACGTAGAGGCTTATCTCACTAGGAAAATTAAAGAGACCTTTGGAGAAAAGAGAGCCACTTGTATGAATATCAAGAGCTCAGATGGAAACCCAGTTCTAAGCAAAGAGGGGAAAGCAGAAAGGTGGAAGGCGTATATAGAGGGTCTATACAAGGGCGATGTACTTGAGGACAATATTATGGAAATGGAAGAGGATGTAGATGAAGATGAAATGGGAGATACGATACTGCGTGAAGAGTTTGACAGAGCACTGAAAGACCTGAGTCGAAACAAGGCCCCGGGAGTAGACAACATTCCATTAGAACTACTGTCGGCCTTGGGAGAGCCAGTCCTGACAAAACTCTACCATCTGGTGAGCAAGATGTACGAGACAGGCGAAATACCTCAGACTTCAAGAAGAATATAATAATTCCAATCCCAAAGAAAGCAGGTGTTGACAGATGCGAAAATTACCGAACTATCAGTCTAATAAGTCACAGCTGCAAAATACTAACACGAATTATTTACAGACGAATGGAAAAGCTGGTAGAAGCCGACCTCGGGGTAGATCAGTTTGGATTCCGTAGAAATGTTGGAACACGTGAGGCAATACTGACCTAACGGCTTGTCTTAGAAGAAAGATTAAGGAAAAGCAAACCTACGTTTCTAGCATTTGTAGACTTAGAGAAAGCACTTGACAATGCTGACTGGAATACTCTCTTTCAAATTTTAAAGGTGGCAGGGGTCAAATACAGGGAGCGAAAGGCTATTTACAATTTGTACAGAAACCAGATGGCAGTTATAAGAGTCGAGGGACATGAAAGGGAAGCAGTGGTTGGAAAGGGAGTGAGACAGGGTTGTAGCCTCTCCCAGATGTTATTCAATCTATATATTGAGCAAGCAGTAAAGGAAACAAAAGAAAAATGTGGAGTAGGTATTAAAATCCATGGAGAAGAAATAAAAAGTTTGAGGTTCGCCGATGACATTGTAATTCTGTCAGAGACAGCAAAGGACTTGGAAGAGCAGTTGAATGGAATGGACAGTGTCTTGAAAGGAGGATATAAGGTGAATATCGAAAAAAGCAAAACAAGGATAATGGAATGTAGTCGAATTAAGTCGGGTGATGCTGAGGGAATTAGTTTAGGAAATGAGACACTTAAAGTAGTAAATGAGTTTTGCTATTTGGGGAGCAAAATAACTGATGATGGTCGAAGTTGAGAGGATATAAAACGTAGACTGGCAAAGGCAAGGAAAGCGTTTCTGAAGAAGAAAAATTTGTTAACATCGAGTATAGATTTAAATGTCACGAAGTCGTTTCTGAAAGTATTTGTATGGAGTGTAGCCATGTATGGAAGTGAAACATGGACAATAAGCAGTTAGGACAAGAAGAGAATAGAAGCTTTCGAGATGTGGTGCTACAGATGAATGTTGAAGATTAGGTGGGTAGATCACGTAACTAATGGGGAGGTATTGAATAGGATTGGAGAGAAGAGAAGTTTGTGGCACAACTTGACTAGAAGAAGGGATCGGTTGGTAGGACATGTCCTGAGGCATCAAGGGATCACTAATTTAGCATTGGAGGGCAGCGTGGAGGGTAAAAATCGTAGAGGGAGACCAAGAGATGAATACACTAAGCAGATTTAGAAGGATGTAGGTTACAGTACGTACTGGGAGATGAAGGAGCTTGCACAGGATAGATTTGCATGGAGAGCTGCATCAAACCAGTCTCAGGACTGAAGACCACAACAACAACAACACCAGTTTGGTTGTGTGGTTTGAACGTATCTAACTACAGACGTCTGTTTGATAGTAAAAAAATCTAGCAGTGAGGCAGATGTGGTTTGGCTCATATCCTATGTTTTTCTGTGCTGTCTTTCGAAGTCCACATCACCCCTGTAACTCATAACGCAGCTTACAGCCCTCCCACACAGCAAATTTAGCTTACCTTTCATTTCTTTTAAATACAAAGCATAGGTATTTTGCTTTTAATTTGTCAGAGAACTTGCCGCTGTCACTACTATGTACGTGAGAAGACGACATACTTCTGAACAGTAGGATTCAATCGTATACAGCGACATTACTTCACTAAAATTTAATATGTATCTGAACACGATAACATTCGAAAACTCGAACTTGAAATTATTAATGTTGTTTAAAGACGGTATTACATGGCGATCCGCCAAGAACGGTATTGGTTAGAGAGCCTATATTCTCTCAATATAGGCTCTGTAATATTGGTCTAGTGCTACAGCCATTTAGTGGCAGCGCTAGTGGAACTAACAGAATTAGCAGTGAAGTAATGTCGCTTTACGCTCGTTCCCGTATTACAGTCATTTTTAGTTCTAGTTTTTGGAAGGTCAACAAAGCACATAAGTGTAATTTATATCAGTTGTCAGGCACCGCCAAGTGTCAGCTTGGTTTTCACGAGTAATATTACGGCCCCCGAACTTCGTTTCTTCGTTCCGAGCTTCCTTTGTTCACACACATCCTTCACTTGACTGCCATCTGGCGGTCTTAATCATTCGGCACGACTCGGAATGATTCGGAAGTTGCCTTCGAAGCGTACTATTACCAGAATCGATGAATCGTTGGAACTTGGAATCGTTACTACTCGGAAACACGCAATCGTTCTAACGATTCTTTTGAACGACGAATCGTCCGTATCACGGTTCGATTCTTACGATTCTATATTTAGAGTCGTTCAAATGAACGACTCATTCACGAATCGCCACAACTCTATTGCGCAGTTGGAGGTGAGCCGCCAGCAGTGGTGGATGCGGGGAGAGAGATGGCAGAGCTTTGAGGGATCCAGTTTTTAGTGGATCTCAGAGGGAAATACGAGGACCAGACAGACAGGTTTGTTGCAGGCTCGCAAAGTTCTGGTACAGGGGCTGTTATAAGCCTACCATCATTAAAGGTAATTATATTAAATTCTTCGAGTGTGTGCAGCACTGCCTCGCCACAGGATTAGTTGCTTTAGCATCTCCTTGACTAACTGTGGGCATTAAAGTCGGCTGTAATAGGACAGCCATCCTAAACCGTCCATTAAAGCATGCCAGAGTAAATGGAGACGTTGGTGACGTCACGTGTACTCAGATGGGTCCATGAACAACAGACTGAAATATTAGAAGGTTAATGTGATTAATCTGTTATTCTATCTTTTCTATCCTTATTGTGTGTGGGGGTTTCCTCTACATGGTGTCGCCACATGTGGTTTAAACTGTATTTCGCATATGGTTGCTATACAGTGCCCGCCTATGACAGGATGGAAGCTGTAAAGACTCTTTATTTGCTGTTGTGGACTGTACATTTCATTGCACAATGTTTAATGGCACAAACAGCTATAAACGCAATTGAATGTCACTTTATACTTTGCATTCCTGTTATGCCGATTGACAAGCTGATCCAGTGTAGGTTTAATGTTCATGATGTTACAGTTGCGGTTGCTCATTATTTGTTGCATAACAGATCTGATTAAATTCAATACCTCCACAGATCGTTAGCAGCCTTGTTAGTGCCCAGTGTTATTTGTGGGGAACAGGACGGTGAGTACGGGGGTTCAGCGTTAATTATCACGCTTGTACTCTGTCTAGAATCACATTTCAAGAGTCGTATATCAACACTGTTCACATCTGATCCTTTTGCCACTGCTGTGACAATGTACCCTGGCCTCAGTGACACATCGGCACAAGGTATGTGACTGAATATAGCGCCACGTTTGTTGGTAGTTACAGGGTTACAACTTTTTTGGAAGTGTGAGCCGGGCTACATGCTGAAGATATGAAATCTTTCTATCCTGTACTTCCGCAAGATAAACATTTCGAATCGTCAGAGTGGTTCAACTGTTATGCAGAACCTAATTCCTTTCTGTACTAATGTTAACCCCGTGGTTCTCGTATTACAGTCATTTTTCGTTCTGTTTTTTGGAAGGTCAACAAAGCACATAGGTGTAATTTATATCAGTTGTCAAAATAGGGTATCTAAAGAGGTCTTTGCATATGTTTCTTTTTAATGACGAACGATAATATATGAGACGCTTCTGTATTCTGAAGATGTTATCACTACAAGTGGAATTTCCCTCAAACATGTTTCAGTAACTAATTAGTGAATGGAAATATACAGAACACTCTAATATCTTTATTTTCAAATCACCTGTAGGCAGGAAACTTTGTGTTCTGAAAATGCAGAGAAACTAAGACGCCATATTGTGTCGAATATACGAGTTTTTCATTTAACGCTGAGATCTACTTGTGGACTCAATGTTTTCAAATATTTAACCAGCTACCTTTTCATAAAGAAATCTGTTTACTTTTATCGTCTACAAAGATGTCAAAATTTGCATCCATTGGCATTGAAAGTGGGAGATCAATAACTTACATGCGTATTGGACTGTATATAGTTACATACTGCACTGAAAGAAAGTGTATTTAGAAAATATGTTCTTGGTTTATATACTACATATAAGTCTTACCTGTCTTTCAACTTTAACGACTCTCGACGCTAGACTGATTTTTGATGCATATACATCTTTCGCCTTTGAACCTTGCTTCCCGAGAATTTGGTCCAACCTGCAAGATAGAGACAAAATTGTCGTTATTGAATTTGAGGAAACACTTCAGTAAACTGTCATAAATTGAAATTAATTCGATACTAATAAATTATGTATGTACACGAGTGAGTGGAAAGAGTTTGGTAAACAGGCACCCATATTTACAGTAAGGCTAATGCTACAGATTAAATTACTCGTGATCTTCTGAATGCTTGTGGTTTTCTTACTCCTTTTTATGTCTGATAAGGGGAATGTGTTATTCTTGACCAGTACTGAAATATCCTTTGGATAGACGGTTTCTGTGTTGTATTTCGGCGAAATGAAACGATAAAGTGAAAATACATGCTGAAGATAGTCTTGATGCAATTATTGATGCAATCATCCACACTTGTGCGGCTCCATTATTCGTTGCCCTAACTTCGTAGAGTACCTCCAATCATGAGGCTAACAATAAAATAGATGAGAAGTGCAGTTTTAAAATCCGAAATCTGTGATAAGGAACCAACAGTGCAGTAAAAACTAATTAAAACAAACATGCATTCAATGGTGTGTATACGTGTCTATTTTAGACATGATCACTGTGCAAAAAAAAAAAAAAAAAAAAAAAAGCAGGCTATCACTTTTTCGAAACCGCGTAACTGTCTTCCGATTGCGACGCAGGAGTTCAAAATTTAGATCACAAGTGCCGTCAACCTTCCTCTGTATTGTAAGAGTGTGGGGCCCTGTGACGTCACCATGAGACTGGACGACGCTCAGGCAGCAAGGTATCGACACGTAAGGAAAAAAAAAAAGGCCACAGCTCAGAACTTCATGTGAGGTCTAAGGTGGATTAATGATGTCAAATTGGCAACAAATTTCACCATAATACCGCCTAACCCGATCATGGACATGTCATACGATGGGAAGGTCATCAAAACCGCTTACCTACATTTCATCTCTTGTTTTGACATCTCTGCGATGGAGGTCACAAGCCGGCCGCAGTAGCTGAGCGGTTCTAGGCGCTTCAGTCTGGAACCACGCGACTGCTACGGTCGCAGGTTCGAATCCTGCATCGGGCATGGATGTGTGTGATGTTCTTAGGTTAGTTAGGTTTAAGTAGTTCTAAGTTCTAGGGGACTGATGACCTCAGATGTTAATTCCCATAGTGCTCAGAGCCATTTGAACCATTTGATGGAGTTCAAAACCTCGACATCCAGCATTGAAATCACGCCATTTTCTTATGAGTGTCCGAAGAAAAGTATTGCGGACACACCGCCATTCAGAATCGACGCGAAGAGCCCTCACGAGGGGGCATAAAGGGCGTCAATAAAAATCATACCTTCTATTGTGGCATTGATTCCCAAATATTCGCGGTCGAAAACGACAGTTTACAGGAACACGTTCTTGTCAATGTTCAGTACTGCTGACCCTCCCCCCCCCCCCTTCGAACGTTTCAACCTTACCCTAGGGTCATCGTGGGGCTGCAACCGTGCTGAAACTGAACGTGAACTGGCATCTTTGGAGTGTAGTGCGACCGTAATTTTTGCGACCCCACCTAAGCCGCTACAGCAGCCGTAATGCTCCATTCTCTTAAAGCCTTTCGAAGTCCCTGACAGGTTCATAGTCGTATTTAACGTGCTCAACAAAGCTGCGTGGGTGTCACCGAAGGTGTTGCAGAAATGGGGGGGGGGGGGGCCCTTATACGGACCCTTTGCCTCTTTATTCGTGCACATGTCAATGTTGTGCCCCCTCCACGATCGCGCCACAGGAGGGCACGATCTGGAGGACTGAAGAAGCATTGCTGCTGCGGATCACGTTCAAATTTTGTCGAATGGTTTTGAGCGGTCCCTTGTGGTTACACCCTGTATACCAGACCAAAAATTGATGGCGCACTACGCTCCAAGTCGATCACACCACTTTCACTGGAGTTGCAGTCCCACGATGTCGTTAGAGAGGGATGAATCGCTCTGGGGGGCGTCAGCAATGTTATATGTTGCCAACAACGTCGTCCTTTTGGTTATTGCACTGCGAACTGTCGTTTTCGATCGCGAAATCTGTGGGATTTGACGTCCTCTGAGGGCTTTTCTTATCGATTCTGAGCACCGGTGTATCTGGAATGTTTTCGTCGGCCACCATAAGAAAACCACGTGACTTCAATGCAGGGCGTCGCGGTTGTGACCCCCTTGGCAGAGGCATCAAAATGGGTGAAATGTGGGTAAGAGGGGTATGACGACTTTTCCATCGTGTGACACGTTCACTAAGGTGTTGGGCAGAATTGTGGTGAAGTTTGATGCCGATGAGCCATCATCAGATCAACTTAGACATATGAACTTCAGATCTGTGGCCTTTTTCCGCATGTGTCGACACATTGCAGTTCTAAGCGTAGTTGATCCCGAGGTTGACGTCTCAGGGCGCCTCGTTTATATGCCATTACAGAAGAAGGTTGTAGGCAACTTTGAGGCACATTTCAAGCTTACGCGTCCCAATCGGAAACAGTTATAGTTATGGGGTTTCGAATTTTTTTTTAAATTTATTTTGCACAGTGAACAATCACCATACATATACATAAGAGGATAATACTTTTGACAGGAAAATTAAGGTGCGACATTTTTGCAAAGTTCTCACTACGTGCAGTTTCTTGTTATTATTGACATACAAGCATGCCGTAATTTGTAAGGAATAGAAATAGCACAGTACAAAGGTTGTGTCACATGCTGTCACTACAAAATAAGCGAGACAAAAATCGTACTAAACTCTTTGATACTCATAGCTTTCTTATCGTAACATTAATACTCGTCACGCAGTAGCGAAATATTTAAGCAAAAGAAATTAAGACAAAGCACTGCTGCGTAGAACAACCGCTTCAGAAAGTATTTGATTCCGACAGCGAATTATCACAGCGGATGACGTCAGGTATACACGTAATCCGTACTTTGACGGCCCTTTCTTCTTAAATTGCGTATGAAGCTAGAAAGTGTCTTTTTCTTAAACGACCGTAATTCTCGTTTGTACAGAAGTACATACTGTCTGTGTTATAAATATTTGCGCCCTAATGTGGTATTACCATGGGCTCGATATGGTACTTTAGCGGACTGTAATATTCCTCGTGAAACCGAATAAATATGCTTGGAACGATCGTAGAAGCTCTGGTAACACAAATATCTAACCTCTATTCTAAGGGCTACACTCTATAAAAGGGACCTCTAATGACTAACAACACTTAGTTGGTACGGTAATGCGAATTATAAGCGTGAACATGCATACTAACGAGTGTTGAAGTTTGTACTTCGACCCACCTGAAGTGCAGATTTTTCACCCTGTTCAAGAGGTCTGCGTGCCCGGACGAGTATTGCTCAATGACGTCCTTAACGTCGTACGGTTTCAGGGCTTCTCTAAACTTTCTTCGAGCCACGAAATACTTGAGCTACAGCAAGGCAACAGCAGAGGAAGGAAGAAATAAAACACGCCATTGTGAAAGTGAGTCAAGGCAGTGGTACAGTCTGGAAGAACTCTACAAGTGCCATCTGCGCGAGTGGCTGCATTCACACCGCAAGAGTCCATCCTCATGAGTTCCCTCAACATTAAAATCCAATATTTGCTTCATTTCACCGATCAATATAAGGAATGGTAATAATAAGTTAAGTGAAATACTGATATCATTCAAAATCTGATAAATTTTCAGACATAAGACGGCGCTTTATAGGGGATAAGGCTGGGTCTAAAGATTATCTTTGGAAATCTTTATGAGCATTTTAAGTATAAAATGGCGTGCGGCGATCATCTTGCGAACATTGTTGTGGTATTCAGAACGAAGACTGATTAGATGCAGCTTTTTGAGGTAAACTATCTTGTGCAAGTTTCTTCATATTCGTATGACTACTACAATAGCCGTCAGTGTGAACCAGCTTTTTGTATTCTAGCATTGGTTTTGTTCTACAACTATTCTACTTCCTCCCCTCCCCTCCCCATTTCCGTCCCAACTTCGCTTTCTTAACATATTACATACTCGTTGGTTCCTCGGGAACCGTTAGGTCGACCTATACCACCTTTTAGTCACGTTGTGACATGAAGAGCTTTCCTACCCGCCTTCATTGGTTATCCGATGCACCCTACGGTATTCAGCATTCATCTATAGCACAGTATTTAAAAGCTTCTGTTCTGTTCTGGTCTTTACTGTTTGTTGTTGTGGTCTTCAGTCCAGAGACTGATCTGTCGCATATCTCCATGTTACTCCATCCTGTGCAAGCTTCATCATCTCCAAGTATCTATTGCTACCTAAATCCTTCTGAATCTCCTTTGTGTATTCATCTCTTGGTCTCCCTTTACGATTTTTACCCTCCACGCTTCCCTCCAATAATAAATTGGTGATCTCTTGATGCCTCAGAATATGTCCTACCAACCGATCCCTTCTTTCAGTCAGGTTGTGCCACAAATTCCTCTTCTCCCCAATTCTATTCAGTACCTCCTCATTATTTACGTGATCTACCCATCTAATCTTCAGCACCATATTTCGAAAGCTTCTATTCTCTTTTTGTCTAAATTATTTACCGTCCATGTTTCACATCCGTACATGGCTACACTCCACACAAATACGTTTAGAAAAGACTTCCTGACACTTAAATCTACACTCGTTGTTAACAAATTTATCCTCTTCAGAAACGGTTTTCTTGCCATCGCCAGTCTACATTTTATATCCTCTCTTCTTCGACCATCATCAGCTATTTTGCTCCCCAAATAGCAAAATTCCTTTACTACTTTCTGTGTCTCATTTCCTAATCTAATACCCTCAGCATCACCCGATTTAATTCGACTACTCTCCATGATCCTCGTTTGGCTTTTGTTGATGTTCATCTTATACCCTCCCTTCAAGACACTGTCCATTCCGTTCAACTGCTCTTCCAGGTCCTTTGCTGTCCCTGACAGAATTACAATGTCATCGGCGAACCTCAAAGTTTTTATTTCTTCTCCATGGATTTTAATTCCTACTCCAAACTTACTGCTTATCGTTGTCGTTTCACTTCCATGAATGGCTGCGCTCCAGACCAACACGTTCAGAAAAGATTTCCTGATACTACGATGTATTCGATGTTACCATATTTCCCTACAAAAATCAGTGATCCTTGAGGCATTTGGATTTATCCTTGTTATCCAATCTGACAAAACAGCTCTGCTACTCGTACCACTCGTCTAGGTCCATTATGAGAAGTTTCAATACGGAATCGCGTAGGCATTTTTTCTTTCTTAATTTTTTTTTTTTTGCTATTCTCAAACCCTAGCATTCTGCAAAAACGTTACGAACCATCCACTGAGTTTATATTTCCTTAAACATTTATACGGGTCGCCGAATGAACACTTGAAGGATGCTCTTTCCTTCACCTTTTTTCTTCCTGAAGAAGATGTTTGATGTTCACTCAGCACCACGAAGTACCTTCAACTCCGTCTTTGACACATAGTTGTCTTATAATGCGGAAATTTCTAGATTCTGTTCCTGTGGCTAGAGCAGCAGAGATGGAAAGTTTTTCTGCTAGGTGTCCCTACCACATACTTTTTAAACATTTGACCATCCTTTATCCGTGGGGTCACATGAGTTACGTTGGAGTGCTTCTTTTCGTAAAAAACATTCCAAATTAAAAATGTAATGAAATAATCTAGACCGCATAAAATAATTTTATTTTTAAAAAAAGGTGATCGGTGTCGCTCAATGTTTGACTATTCTCAGACCGTTTCCCCTTGCTGACTGCTAGAGATGGCGACATGAAGCACGAACTTCTATAGGATGGCGTGAAGAGCGTCTTACTGTACCGACGGTAAAAAAATCGATCGGCAGATACACACCGCTTCATTGCCATTACTAATGTCAGTCGTGGAAGGTGAGATCATCGACAGCCCTCCAAAGGGACTGTTGTGGTTTCTTAAGGGAATGACCTGTATTTTGTCCGGCCAGCTTATACATTGTACATAACAGAGGATATTGGGTGTAAATGCTACTCTGAAGCAAACAGACTGCCACGGGAGGGGAAATCGTAGTGACAAGCAGTATCAAACCAGTTAGAAGACCGAAAAAGAAGAAAAATGTGAAAACAGTGAAATAACTGACGCTTCACACGGATTGTGGTGGATCGTCTCATTCAGAATGGCACCCGGCAATAGAATCCGTCACTACTGTTCCTCCCAGTACACCTCAAGGAAAGGCCGAGAAACAAAGGAGAGAAGATGTATTCTAATTTGCTTTGGGTTCGCCATGTTCTCTCAAAATAATCGGTATATTTTGTTGACAGTCGCATCGGAGTACATTTCTCTCTTTTTCAGGTAGCCAGTTAAGTGAACAACATTAAAAACAAGTCATCCAGCTCATCTGTGAATACATTTTCTATTAGCGATCTCTTCATCTGTGCTACGAAATAGTGGGGATCGCCACTTCGCTCTTCAAAGTAACTGTAATGCCATTCACACTGCCTTGCCAGCTGCATGCATTTACCTTCTCCTACATGGACCTCTTACCATCACATCAAAACTCTAAGCCCTCGTCGCTATACTTTGCGAAAACTGGACTCCAGTAATCCCATTGTTTCCCCTCTAATTTTCAGTTCTGTTATGTTGCCCCACTTTACCAACATATGCCTCCAACCCTACACCTACACTCCATACCCTTTCGCAGTGAAATTTTAACCGACGCCCTCTCTCAATACTATCAGCTCCAACTCTTCCTTCCCTATCTTACACCATATCAGGGTACCCCACTTGCCTCCTATCCTTTTCGTACCACACACCGTCCTCCATTCTATTTCCACTTCTCACCGTA
The DNA here is from genome assembly GCF_021461395.2 of Schistocerca americana. NCBI lineage: Eukaryota > Metazoa > Arthropoda > Insecta > Orthoptera > Acrididae > Schistocerca > Schistocerca americana. Next base: position 336,431,241 of record NC_060121.1, read on the forward strand.
CCTAGCTCACCTACCCTGATCTCGACAACTACAACCACCGGATCCTTTTGTTTATACTCACGCCAACGAGCCTGCTGAACGTCTTTTACGGACTCATTTCCACTGTTTTTTTTTTTTTTTTTTTTTGCAATATGAGTAGTGAGTAGTTTCGATAGTCATGGATCTGTGTGCTTGCGTGAGCAACCTGTCGTGTCTGTATCGGAACTAAACATCAGAATACTATGATGCAAATTCTTGTCTGTATGATGTGCCTATGTTGCAGCTACATATCAAAGTATTCTGATAGATATTATGATGTGTAGTTCCGATAAGGACACGATGGATGCCTTACGCAGTTACGTAGATCTGAAGATGATCCATGGCGATCTAAACAAGTCATACGAAAAAATATGTCCAACTGAGATTGAAAAATAAAAGAAATATAGTTTTTTTTTGCTACCAGAACGGTTGCTGAATTCTCTCACGACAAATAAGCTGACTATAGAGCATTTGGTATAATTTTTTTTTCTTTTTGAGCCGAAAAAACGTCAACAACAGTTTGTACTACAAACAATGAAAATAGTCTTAGTGATTTGAAAAACCGTAGGTAAATATCTTAGATTTTCAATTAAAACTGTTTCATTTTTATGTACTTTGCATCCATTTCGGAGAGACTATCACCTACAGGTCACTCCCCACCCATAAGCGGCGAGAGAATCAAACAAGATTTTTTAAAATATTATCTGTACCCTGTCACGTGACGAAGGTTAGTTCTTTCAGTAGTGTGGGACATACTTGACTTTGTAAAGTGATATGTATTAGGCTGAGGAAAATTTTATAATTATTTTGTCTGTCTCAGTTGCATGAATATACTATTTTATCACTGCGGTGGCTAACGGTATCAGGCTGACTCGCTCGTTCTTAAACGCACACCTTTTTATTAGCCAGAACTAGTTGTACAGCACGGTGCCAAAAGGCACGAATAGCCTGCTCACAGTTTGACTTTCTTGTACAAAGCTATTTGTGCCTACACTTGAAAGAAAAGCATCCCTGGGTGACTATTTTTAACAAATTAACCTGGTTTCAACACTGCTAGGAGTGTCTTCTTCAGAATTTAAAACAAAGAATGGTCTACATTCTGCAACATGATCACAGAATAATGACTAAAAACGTATGATAGGGTATAAGTACGGAATCATCGTAAAAGACTGATAGTACTTATATGTCATTTTTACGATGGTTCCGTACTTATACCCTATCATACGTTTTTAGTCATTATTCTGTGATCATGTTATAGAATACAGACCATTCTTTGTTTTAAATTCTGAAGAAGACACTCCTAGCAGTGTTGAAACCAGGTTAATTTGTTAAAAATAGTGACCGACGGCTGTTTTTCTTTCAGTTGTAACTATTCACGGTCTCTGAACGTGCAGCCATGTACAAAATTTTGCTGTTCGTGACTTTTGGCACCATGTTGTGTAACTAATTATGATTACTAACAGGATGTGTTGTCTGAGAATGGGCGAGTCAGCCCGAAACAGGTAACCACTGCAGCAATAACATTGCATACTCATGCAACTGAGACGGACAAAATAAAAATTTATCAAATTTTCCTCAATACTATACAGTTGCGGACCCAGGCCATCCAGAAGCAGCATGCCTCGAATCATCCGTGAAAGTTCGGCCGCCAAGTGCAAGTCTTACTTCAGGCGACGCCACATTTGGTGACTTGCGCGCCGGTGATGAGGATGAAATGAAGATGAAGACAGCACAACACCCAGTCCTCGAGCGGAGAAAATCTCCAACCAAACCGGGAATCGAACCTGGACCCGGTTGCAGTGGAAGCGAGCACGTTACCACCCAGCTAAGCAGGTGGACTTCACCATACATTTCTTTGGAGAACGTGTGTTTCCCTTATTTCTTTAAGATGTGGGACTGAAAGATGAACACAGTTCTAGCACGTATCCTTTGCTTAGAAATACAAGGAACCATATTAAACAAACGCGTATCTGAGAGTCCTGTTGCTACCCAGGGTTAACTAAAATGGCGATCCGAGCGGACACTCGTGCGATGTGAACGCAGCCGACAGGTGCCGTGCTCGCCTTGCAGTGATGCACAGCAGTTGCTAGACGAAAGAAGGGAAGTAACAAAGAGTGAGGCGTGGTGCTGCGACCGGCGGCGGCTGAGAGTGCACCTCGCGCGACCATCTCCACCACCGTAACTGCTCGTCACCAAGTAGCGATCTTACGCCCCGCTGTGGTCGTTAGTGGTGCTGGAAAGCTGAAGAGGAGCTACTGTATTAAGCACACATATTTCACTGCTAACACACTCACTAAGCTACCTAAAGAGACACTCAGCGAGGGTTGCACGTACAGTTCTGAAGAAACATTAGAAAATGCTAAAACAGTTCAAGTCTTGATGTTCGAACATTAACAGTAGATAGATACCACATGCTTTTTCTGGTTTAGTATCACACTTGTTTGGACTTTAGATGCACTTACAAACACACAAATACCATGTGCACTGGTAATATTACTATCGGGTTGATCGGGCGAACCAGTATTTTAATGAGAAGGCGAGTAACTCATATCATGCATTTGTTTCCCGTGGTTCATAACACCTTCCCACAAACGCATCTAACATTTACATGCAGTCTATCGTTAACATTTAGGAAGCACTAGAGGTATCTATTCACTAATAATGGTCGAAGATGAGACGTTAGCGTAGAAACAGCATGCAGCACAGAGGATATTCGTCGTTGTCTAGCACCTCAGTAGTGGCAACACTTAGACACAGTATTACAGGTTTGCAGTCACAAAAGGAATTTGGGTTGCCCTCTATTTCGTTGTTATTCGTGTGTGTGTGTGTGTGTGTGTGTGTGTGTGTGTGTGTGTAGTACAAAAGTCGTTAATGAGAGGCTGGCTGGCCAAGCAAGCGACTGAAAGGAGACTCCATCGAGACTCTCCAGTTTTCCAGTTCTTTGACAAGACGGGAATTGTGTATTCATCTCCGTTTCTTCAATAAATGAGAAAATTCCTGAGTCATAACTTATTATAGGAATACTGATGTAAGCAAGACGGAATTACGTTACTTACGGGAAATAAGTGACCACTGGTGCTTGCGGAATAGTTAAAACTAGCGATTTGGTAAATTACATTTATGCATATTGCGTAAATGTATCAAGCTTTTACCAGTAGGGTCCAGATTGAGCATTATTTAGGACTGTTATATGATTATCTGAATGTGAGGTGCCTGTTCTTTCGGACATGTCCGAAAGAATAGACACTGTGCTTTGATATAGTTGATCCGCGTCGATGGGCAATAAATCCACCTCCCTAAGTGTGGATGCACAATTACGTTCGATCTCCTGTGGCAATCTAAAATTAGCGAGCATGGAGGATATGGACGGGAACAGGGAGACTGCCGAGATAGTCCGCACACTTCCGATAAACACGGCGTCCGGATGGAACAGTGGTTAACACAACTGCCTAAAAAGCAGGAGATCCCGAGTTCAAGTCTCGGTCCGGCACATATTTTCATTCGTCACAGCTACAAATGTTTTAACGGGTGTAGAAACTGAAGCAAGGGGAAAGATACTTTTCAGATCTCAATGTATTGCCTACTCCTTATCACAGGCAAGTTTCTGGTGCGAAAACAAAGGTGCAGGCTGCATACATTTCTCTCAGAGCTGCAGAATTAGACGTACATTGTGATACAGATACGGCGCGAAAAATCCTTGGCAAGTGTAGAAGATTTATCTGTAGACGTGCATTGGGACTGATACGACGTAATTCCATGCAAGTAAGGTACTGACCAAATGTCATTAGGTTTACTTGAGACTTCTATTAGTGGATTGCGTTGTGAGATGATTTCTTGTGTCGTATTTTATAAATGTCAACGAGAGTCAATTCAGTATTTGAAATTCTTTGATTAACTATTTTGGGATGGCATACCCGCAACAGCCGTGAATGAAACTCCAAATTAAAAAAAATGATTTAATGCGACGAACGATAGTAACAAATTATAAACAAAATGTTGTGTAGAAGAGTACAAGAGAAACGATGGGTGGATGGAATCGCTGAGAGAAGTGCCTGCAGTTGATTACTAGTACATGTACACGACTTACAACTGGTCTTACAGATGATACCCTACAGTGATCCGTGCCTTCATATCTGCATATTTGCTGCGGTACGAGGACAGTCAGATTGGTAGTGGTGTGTACACTAGTGAGAGAACGTGACATTCATGTCGATGAAAAAAAAAAAAAAAAAAAAAAAAAAAAAAAAAAAAAAAAAAAAAAAACTGCGAATATAGATCTGCATTTCGTGTTAACCTGTTCTAGCTGCCTGTATGACATCACTGAATTTACGGGAACTATTTTTCGGAACAAGGACGAGTGACAGCCTAATGTAACTTCTCTAAGCTTCACATCGTGTTTAATTAATTTCTCAACACAACAACGTCAGTGCTCATCCATGGAAAATCCAGGATATGCCAGTATCGCCGCCACGAGAAAAACACAATTCCTTTTTTTTTGAAAATTTTATGCAGCTAGTTTTTTATATAATGATGTGCCCTCATCATTAGTTCTTTTTCTACTGTATGGCCGTCATACGTGCATACTTGCATTAATTTTTTTTTGACGCTGCATATTTCTCACGGGAATAAAAAAAAAATTCGGATTACAAAATAATACCGAAATGTACCTGGTTAAAGCAAGCCGTTCAGTCAGCTGAAGTGCTCCGGACAAAATAAGAAAGATTTTATTTATCCAAAAACAAGCCTCTTTTTTGAAAGAAAATACTACACATTTTAATGTTGAAGTGAAGATGCTCTTTCCTTTGTTAACAAACAACATCCATTCGAAAATGGTAGCAAAGTACAGGTGCTAATGGGTAAGACAGTAGAAGTTTGTTTTTCGGTCTCTCTAACAAGTGTAGAACGATAAGCGAGTTTGGAAATTTATTCTCCGAGGCTCCTCAAGCTTGTGAATGTGCTTTAACACTAACTAACTCAAACCGACTTACTATTTTAATCACAAGCAAGAAATGTTAATACACCAGATTTGACACCAAATAAGGTAAATAATCTATTTCCCCATTGCGCATACAAACGACACGATGATGTAACAGACACTGTGAAGGACATAAGAAAAATGAGAACTACGTGGTTCACAACCACAAAGAACGTATTTCAGACATTGAATTACATTCTTTGGGGAGAAGCAAAAATTATTATCTTTTAACATAAAGAGACTATACAGGGTGATTTTTTTTCCACCGTATACAAACTCTAGGGATTGATCGATGAGAGGATACGGTATAAAAGATGTCTAATGAACTTACGTTCGGAAATGCATGGTTTCCAAGTTAGAAATCACTTATTCAATCACACATTGTTACAGAGACTGCGGTCTAATACGCGCTGTACCATGGAGCCAGAGTTACAGTATGAGCTGAAGATGGTTTCCATGCGCCTCAAAGCATGCGTGTACGCGCCGCAGCACGTTCTGTCTCACACGTTCATATCGGCCAGGCTGCATTCGAACAGTTTCAAAGGCAGCATGAATACGCCGCTCCAGCGTCTCCACATCTGGAACGGGCTCTGAATAGACGATGGTTTTGAGATGGCCCCATAACCAGAAATCGCACTTGTTGAGAAACTGTGAACGAGCAGGCCTTGCAACTGGAGCCTCTCGTCCGATCCATCGACCTTGAAGACACGATTGAGATGCGTCCGGACGTTAACGGCGAATTGGCTGGAACACCATCATGTAGCAGCCACATAACATTTCGAATCATCAATGGCATTTCTTCCAGCAGGGAAGGCAATGTCACCCGCAAGAAACGCCGATAGTTCCGGCCTGTTAGGCGACATGGAAGGAAGACTGTCCCAAAATACGGTCACCAATTATCCCAGCCCACACACTCCGGCTGCATCGACACTGATGATTCGCTGTCATCATATCATGGGGATTCTGCATACTATCCCACAGATGACCGTTACGAAACCTGAAGATACCACTCCTCGTAAAGGTTGTCTCATCTCTGAAAAGGGTGGATGACACAAATCCCGGAATCTACATCTACATCTACATGACTAGTCTGCAATTCACATTTAAGTGCTTGGCAGAGGGTTCATCGAACCATAATCATACTATATCTCTACCATTCCACTCCCGAACAGCGCGAGGGAAAAACGAACACCTAAACCTTTCTGTTCGAGCTCTGATTTCTCTTATTTTATTTTGATGATCATTCCTACCTATGTAGGTTGGGCTCAACAAAATATTTTCGCATTCGGAAGAGAAAGTTGGTGACTGAAATTTCGTAAATAGATCTCGCCGCGACGAAAAACGTCTTTGCTTTAATGACTTCCATCCCAATTCGCGTATCATATCTGCCACACTCTCTCCCCTATTACGTGATAATACAAAACGAGCTGCCCTTTTTTGCACCCTTTCGATGTCCTCCGTCAATCCCACTGGTAAGGATCCCACACCGCGCAGCAATATTCTAATAGAGGACGAACGAGTGTAGTGTAAGCTGTCTCTTTTGTGGACTTGTTGCATCTTCTAAGTGTCCTGCCAATGAAACGCAACCTTTGGCTCGCCTTCGCCACAATATTATCTATGTGGTCTTTCCAACTGAAGTTGTCCGCAATTTTTACACCCAGGTACTTAGTTGAATTGACAGCGTTGAGAATTGTACTATTTATCGAGTAATCGAATTCCAACGGATTTCTTTTGGAACTCATGTGGATCACCTCACACTTTTCGTTATTCAGCGTCAACTGCCACCTGCCACACCATACAGCAATCTTTTCTAAATCGCTTTGCAACTGATACTGGTCTTCGGATACCTTACTAGACGGTAAATTACAGCATCATCTGCGAACAACCTAAGAGAACTGCTTAGATTGTCACCCAGGTCATTTATATAGATCAGGAACAGCAGAGGTCCCAGGACGCTTCCCTGGGGAACATCTGATATCACGTCAGTTTTACTCGATGATTTGCCGTCTATTACTACGAACTGCGACCTTCCTGACAGGAAATCACGAATCCAGTCGCACAACTGAGACGATACCCCATAGGCCCGCAGCTTGATTAGAAGTCGCTTGTGAGGAACGGGGTCAAAAGCTTTCCGGAAATCTAGAAATACGGAATCAACTTGAGATCCCCTGTCGGTAGCGGCCATTACTTCGTGCGAATAAAGAGCTAGCTGCGTTGCACAAGAACGATGTTTTCTGAAACCATGCTGATTACGTATCAATAGATCGTTCCCTTCGAGGTGATTCATAATGTTTGAATACAGTATAAGCTCCAAAACCCTACTGCAAACCGACGTCAATGATATAGATCTGTTCAAAAATGGTTCAAATGGCTCTAAGCACTATGGGACTTAACATCTATGGTCATCAGTCCCCTAGAACTTAGAACTACTTAAACCTAACTAACCTAAGGACATAACACAACACCCAGCCATCACGAGGCAGAGAAAATCCCTGACCCCGCCGGGAATCGAACCCGGGAACCCGGGCGTGGGAAGCGAGAACGCTACCGCACGACCACGAGATGCGGGCTATAGGTCTGTAGTTCGATGGATTACTCCTACTACCCTTCTTAAACACTGGTGCGACCTGCGCAATTTTCCAATCTGTAGGTACAGATCTATCGGTGAGCGAGCGGTTGTATATGATTGCTAAGTAGGGAGCTATTGTATCAGCGTAATCTGAAAGGAACCTAATCGGTATACAATCTGGACCTGAAGACTTGCCCGTATCAAGCGATTTGAGTTGCTTCGCAACCCCTAAGGTATCTACTTCTAAGAAACTCATGGTGGCAGCTGTTCGTGTTTCAAATTCTGGAATATTCCATTCGTCTTCCCTGGTGAAGGAATTTCGGAGAACTGCGTTCAATAACTCCGCTTTAGCGGCACAGTCGTCGGTAACAGTACCATCGGCACTGCGCAGCGGAGGTATTGACTGCGTCTTGCCGCTTGTGTACTTCACATACGACCAGAATATCTTCGGATTTTCTACCAAATTTCGAGATAATGTTTCGTTGTGAAAGCTATTAAAGGCATCTCGCATTGAAGTCCGTGCCAAATTTCGCGCGTCTGTAAATTTTAGCCAATCTTCGGGATTTCGCGTTCTTCTGAACTTCGCATGCTTTCTCCGTTGCCTCTGCAACAACGTTCGGACCTGTTTTGTGTACCACGGGGGATCAGTTCCATCTCTTACCAAGTTATGAGGTATGAATCTCTCAATTGCTGTTGCTACTATATCTTTGAATTTGTGCCACATCTCGTCTACATTTGCATAGTCAGTTCGGAAGGAATGGAGATTGTCTCTTAGGAAGGCTTCTAGTGACACTTTATCCGCTTTTTTAAATAAAATTATTTTGCGTTTGTTTCCGGTGGATTTGGAAGAAACGGTATTGAGCCTAGCTACAACGACCTTGTGATCACTAATCCCTGTATCAGTCATGATGCTCTCTATCAGCTCTGGATTGTTTGTGGCTAAGAGGTCAAGCGTGTTTTCGCAACCATTTACAATTCGCGTGGGTTCGTGGACTAACTGCTCGAAATAATTTTCGGAGAAAGCACTTAGGACAATCTCGGAAGATGTTTTCTGCCTACCACCGGTTTTGAACAAGTATTTTTGCCAACGTATCGAGGGAAGGTTGAAGTCCCCACCAACTATAACCGTATGAGTGGGGTATTTATTTGTTACGAGACTCAAATTTTCTCTGAACTGTTCAGCAACTATATCATCGGAGTCTGGGGGTCGGTAGGAGGAGCCAATTATTAACTTAGTTCGGCTGTTAAGTATAACCTCCACCCATACCAATTCGCACGGAGTATCTACTTCGACTTCACTACAAGATAAACCACTACTGACAGACACAAACACTCCACCACCAATTCTGCCTAATCTATCTTTCCTGAACACCGTCTGAGACTTCGTAAAAATTTCTGCAGAACTTATTACAGGCTTTAGCCAGCTTTCTGTACCTATAACGATATCAGCTTCTGTGCTTTCTATTAGCGCTTGAAGCTCAGGGACTTTCCCAGCACAACTACAACAATTTACAACTACAATTCCGACTGTTCCTTGATCCAAGCACGTCCTGTATTTGTCATGCACCCTTTGAGATTGCAGCCCACCCCGTACTTTCCCGAGACCTTCTAACCTAAAAAACCACCCAGTCCACGCCACACAGCCTCCGCTACCCGTGTAGCCGCCAGCTGAGTGTAGTGAACTCCTGACCTATTCAGCGGAACCCGAAACCCCACCACCCTATGGCGCAAGTCAAGGGATCTGCAGCCAATAATTGTAGCCTGGTGGACAAGCCAGTGATAAAACTGCTCCCGATGTAAGTAAGCAGTGCACACGCTGCAAGTGAAAAGGGTTGTAACAGCTGTCATGTAGAACGTTCCACACGGTCGTCTGCCCCAACGTATACAGACGGGTCTCCTACTTTGTACTGGCACGGCAGTCTTCTTCCGTGGTGCTAATCACATTTTCCTCCAAGTCTGGTGTGCGAACATTTCGGACACGTCCTTCACGGTATCCTTCTTTCTGAAACTACCCTATCTCTGACAAACGGGAAACACTGTTGCAAACATTGAATGCTGTGGTGGTTGTCGACGGCGATTGGTCTCCTGACACAATCTTGCTGCTCACCGCCATTTGCATTTTCCTTTCCGTAAGTAAACACCATGTAAGCGAGTTGTCGATTCGAATATGGAACCATTGTGTAGAACGCTGTTATCACATCTAATACAGTCTGAATCAGCAAGAGAAATGAATCGGTGACATTACCAATGACTGTAGCAGGAGAGGGCGCTTGGGCATGGCGTATAAGCAATAGTACCACCGTCTAGGAGGAAACCATGCGTATGTAACTGTGGCTGCATGGTACAGCGCGTATTAGACCGCAGTCTCTGTAAAAAACTATGATTGAGTAAATCGCCTTTAGCAAGGAAACCATGCGTTTCCGGACAAACGTTCATTAGACATTTGTTGTTCCGTACCTTCTCATCGATCAATCCTTAGAGTTTGTACACGGTGGAAAAAATAACCCTATATAATCATTTCAGTCTTAATCTAATGCATGACTGACTTTAAAGGAATTAAATGCTTGTCACAAGAATAATCTGGTAAATCTAGTGGTGTAACTACGGTAACTGGCGCCCAAGGCAAATGTTAACTTTGCCCCTGCCCTCCCACCCCTAATCACCCCATCTTTTCTTCAGTTCTTATTGTTGCTTAGACTTTTTATACATTTAGTAAGATCAATAAGTCTTGACAGAGAAGTAAAAGGTACGTTTTTCAAAAACTTTTTTTTGTATTAAACAACTGGAAATCTGTAACTGCCTGCAAAGAATAAAGCGACAGATTTGTATGAATGCAGAGTCTCGCGGCGATAACATTGAATAAAATGTTCTCGGGTTTCCAACCGCGTCAATTGCTTAAAACTACATCAAGCACTCCTTGGCCATTGTCAAGTCATAATACTTGACAATGGCCAAGGAGTGCTTGGCCGAAAGGTCGTGTAGTTTTAATCAATTGACGCGGTTGGAAACCCGAGAACATTTTATTCAAAGCGACAGATTGTCCGCACAAGCAAAGGCCCTGCGTTCGAGTCCCGGTCCGGCACACAGTTTTAATCTGCCAGAAAGTTTCATTTCAGAGCATACTCTGCTACCGAGTGAAAGCTTCATTCTGACAACAACGGGATTACTTCTTCATTCTTCCATTGCCGATCAATATAAAGCTGCAACAAACAAAACAACAAATGCGAAATAACTCGTAACACATCCGTTGCGGAGGCCCACTTGGCGTAATGAGAGCGATTCGACCTAGTAGCCATAAAGACACAAGAGTCTCCGAACCAAGGAGAGGTAGGTCTCACGGCACTGCCGCTCGATACAATCCAATCGCTCAATCCAATCCAATGCGAAGCACCTCATGATTTCCTATCATCCAACTGCATCCCGTTTCCATGTTAGTGCTCTCCTATCCTTCCTTTCTTCCTTTTTCCTCGTCTATTTGTACTACTTCTTCACGCTCCTATTCTTCCCTCCGTCTTTCCCTTTTATTTTGTCCTTCTTCATATTTTTTGGGCTGTCGATACTACTCCCACACGGAAACGGCGCCCAACGTACCCGCCCCGCCTGCCATACCCTAGTTACACCACTGAGTGAGATCGCCCAGAGGTTGAGCTTAGAATAAGTCAACTCAGCCAGTCTGGAGCAAATCACAACTGCTGACAGACTACGCATTCTTGAAATACACAAAGTATTTCAAGAGTCCAAAGTCACCTACATATTGGTAAAAAATGATGCCAAGTGCCAAAAGGACTCCCGCACTGAGTGTTCCGTGAAAAGTTAATTAGGTGTCATTCATCTTGGGAATCGAGTTTATAAACGATTTCTGCCTGTTTTAGAAACAGATACTGACCAGATAAGATATCGGTACCGGGAATTCCAAGACTGTATCAAAATCTCCACAGTAGTTCTTCAGACTAGACCGGACATACAGAAAGAAATGAGCAGGGGGATTCAGTTTATACGAGCAGGTATAGAAGATTTAATAAAATATTTTTATTCGCTTCCTAAAAACACAACTAGAACTTAATTTTATATTTCCATGGAGTAATGTTCATCTTTATACTTTTGACGGATGATGAATGCAATATATGCTCTAATGGCAAAGCGTCATCAGTTATGTGATATAATTACAATTTAAGAATTTTTCCGACTTTTTCCTTTACTTTTTCCTTTACTTGTAGTGTGAAACTGTGTGTCTTCGCAAATTTCTTGATTCTACGTCAACGGGAAGTACCCTATACGTTTTGATGAGTGAGTCTGTATCAAAACATGTGACATAAACGGTGGAATCTTTTGATCGCATTGACTTAGAAGCTTAAAACTTTTACATCGTGTAGGGAACATAGACCTTAGCATGTGACATAAATTTGAACTTGATGCGCCAATCTTCTGAAGAAAAACGGGATCTTAGCAGACAGAGAGACAAACAGAGAGACCGATAAAATATGCCAAAAAATTTTTTTCGTGTCACTTAATTACAAATTAACAATTTTCGGCATTTATCCTTTACTTTTACTGTGAGTCTTTGCTTCTTGACAAATTTCTCGATATAGGCCAACGAGAAATACGCTATAGGTTTTGATGAGTGATATTTCTGGTGTGAAAAAATGTAAAATAAATGGCCGTATCTTTTGACTGCATTTACTTAGAAACTTAAAATTTTTAAACTGCCAAATGATCATAGACATTAACATATGACTAATATCTGAACCGCGGAGTAGCTGTGTGGTCTGTGGCTCCTTGCCACGGTTCGCACGGCTCATCCCGTCGGAGGTTCGATGTGTCTGTGTGTTTTTGTGTGTGTGTGTGTGTGTGTGTGTGTGTGTGTGTCCGTGTCCTTATCGTAAGTTAGTTTAAGTTAGATTAAGAAGTGTGTAAGCGGTGGGACCGATGACCTCGGCAGTTTGGTCCCATAGGAACTTACCACAAATTTCCAAATTTTTTTAAAATGGATGATGGGATGATATAGAAATCATATTTCAAACCTTAAAATTACTCAGAAGTTCCTGGCTGATTAAAGTAGATGCCGGACCGGGACTTCAACCTAAAACCTCACCTTTAACGGGTAATTCTTTTACCTGAGCTACCCAGGCACTACCAGTCGCTCGTCCTGACAGATCAGTTCTTCTGCTTTGAGATTACTTCTTTGATATTTAGCCTCTGAAGTTAATAATAAGTTGCACTAGTGGTAGATGGTAGTGGTGAAATCAGTGTGCTTGCTTCTGGCCAGCTGGCCTCCCATTGCAGTGCTTGTCACGAGCAGACATGGAAAACAGTCGAGAGGAGAGGTGAGCTGAGGGCGCGGTGCACTACCTCGCCTGCACGTTCTTGACGCGGCCCAGCAGGTCGACGTGGCCCGCGGAATACTGCTCAATCACGTCCTTCACGTCGTACGGCTTCAGCGCCTCCTTGAACTTCCGCCGAGCTACAAAGTACTTCATCTAAAGTACGTAGAGAAACAACAGCGAATGTAGTAGGAGCCGCTTCACACTCACCAACCAAGAAGCAATCTCACACACGCGCAACAGGCTCTCGCACTTGCACAAGTAAGTACTGCGGTGTGAGTTGTGCAGTTCAGGGAGAGGAAAGCCAAAAGAAATTAAGTGTATTTCATGATCTGAAGGTGCGGAGGCGGGTACATGGACAAATGTCATACCAGTTGTTCTGTTTCGCCTACTCGACCGTTTCTGAAAGGTTGCGGATGTTTCAGGTACCCTACGTATTTCTATAATGGTTCAAGATATCGATTTTCGGCATGTGATATTATACACAAAGAAAAATAAATATTCAGCGGTTTAAAGTCCCCTTGACGGCTAGTAGAGACAGAGCACAATCTCAGTTTGTCCACTGACTGAGGAGGAATTGTGTTCTGTTCAAAGAAGTCATCCTAGAACTTACCCTGCTTAGAGCAGTCTTGTGAGAGAGGAGTGTCAGGGGCGGATCGAATTCGCGTGGAATATTAACGACCTTTTTGATGTGGTACATCAGCCACTGAAAGTGATCTTTCGGAGGTTTTTCACACCCATACTGGGCTAGTTGCAATTTACGACTCAGAAAATACGATGCACAAACAGTTAAAATACGAGAACATGCAGAGCAAAGATTACTCCATTTACAGACAGGCGGCGCATATTACTTCCCTTCCCTAGGGCAAGAAATAAAATACCGTAAAGTTGTCAAATCGTGATATCAATGAACCTCGTACGACGGGATAAAGATTAGGAAAGACAGACTTGGAGAAACAACGGAAAACTTAAAATAGAAACAACCGGACAGAGATCGACCTCACTGCTTCCAAATGCGAGTCCTCTTTTCCACCTCACACAGTAGCATGTAGAACAGAGAGAGTATATTGCTGTATGATTAGTACTGGTAACCTATATCTGCCTTCCATATTGAAGACGTTTATGACTTTTCACGGAGTTACGTACATGTATGCCAACGGCCTTGCCGCAGTGGTAACGCAGGTTCCCATCAGATCACCGATGTTAAGCGCTGTCGCTTTTGGCTAGCTGTTTGATGGGAGACCATCCGGGTCTGCCGAGCGCTGTTGGCAAGTGTGGCGCACTCAGCCCTTGTGAAGCCAACTGAGAGGCTACTTGGTAGGAAACTGGCTCCCGTCACAAAAACTGACAAACAAGCGGGAGAGCGGTGTGGTGACCACACGACTCTCCCCCTCCAGTCACAACCCCCTTCCGAATCCAGTGATGCCTGTCTGTTGAGGATCAAACAGCGATCGGTCTGTACCGTTGACCCTTCCGAGGCCTATTTGGACGGAGTTTAGTGTTTATGTATTTGTATAAGGGGGAATGGGTAGCATTAAGGGACGAAATAGTGAAAGCAGCAGAGGATCAAGTAGGTAAAAAGACGAGGGCTAATAGAAATCCTTGGGTGACAGAAGAAATATTGAATTTAATTGATGAAAGGAGAAAATATAAAAATGCAGTAAATGAAGCAGGGAAAAAGGAATACAAACGGCTCAAAAATGAGATCGACAGGAAGTGCAAAATGTTTAAGCAGGGATGGCTAGAGGACAGATGTAAAGATGTAGAGGCATATCACACTAGGGGTAAGATAGATACTGCCTACAGGAAAATTAAAGAGGCCTTTGGAGAAAAGAGAGGTACTTGTATGAATATCAAGAGCTCAGATGGGAACCCAGTTCTAAGCAAAGAAGGGAGAGCAGAAAGGTGGAAGGAGTATATAGAGGGTCTATACAAGGGCGATGTGCTTGAGGACAATATTATGAAAATGGAAGAGGAGGTAGATGAAGATGAAATGGGAGATATGATACTGCGTGAAGAGTTTGACAGAGCACTGAAAGACCTAAGTCGAAACAAGGCCCCAGGAGTAGACAACATTCCATTAGAACAACTGACGGCCTTGGGAGAGCCAGCCCTGACAAAACTGAGCAAGATGAATGAGAGAGGCGAAATACCCTCAGACTTCAAGAAGAATATAA
The DNA here is from genome assembly GCF_021461395.2 of Schistocerca americana. Taxonomy (NCBI): domain Eukaryota; kingdom Metazoa; phylum Arthropoda; class Insecta; order Orthoptera; family Acrididae; genus Schistocerca; species Schistocerca americana. Next base: position 336,446,301 of record NC_060121.1, read on the forward strand.
TAATTCCAATCCCAAAGCAAGCAGGTGTTGACAGATGTGAAAATTACCGAACTATCAGTTTAATAAGTCACGGCTGCAAAATACTAACGCGAATTCTGTACAGACGAATGGAAAAACTGGTAGAAGCCGACCTCGGGGAAAGATCAGTTTGGATTCTGTAGAAATGTTGGAACACGTGAGGCAATACTGACCCTACGACTTATCTTAGAAGATACATTAAGGAAGGGGAAACCTACGTTTCTAGCATTTGTAGACTTAGAGAAAGCTTTTGACAATGTTGACTGGAATACTCTCTTTCAAATTGTAAAGGTGGCAGGGGTCAAATACAGGGAGCGAAAGGCTATATACAATTTGTACAAAAACCAGATGGCAGTTACAGGAGTCGAGGGGCATGAAAAGGAAGCAGTGGTTGGGAAGGGAGCGAGACGGGGTTGTAGCCTATCCCTGATGTTATTCAATCTGTGTATTGAGCAAGCAGTAAAGGAAACAATAGAAAAAATTGGAGTAGGAATTAAAATCCATGGAGAATAAATATAAACTTTGAGGTTCGCCGTTGATATGCTGAGGGAATTCGATTAGGAAATGAGACACTTAAAGTAGTTAATGAGTTTTGTAGTTTAGGGAGCAAAATAACTAACGATGATCGAAGTAGAGAGGATACAAAGTGTAGACTGGCAGTGGCAAGGAAAGCGTTTCTGAAGAAGAGAAATTTGTTAACATCGAGTATACATTTAAGTGTCAGGAAGTCGTTTCTGAAAGTATCTGTATTGAGTGTAGCCATGTATGGAAGTGAAACATGGACAATAAGCAGTTAGGACAAGAAGAGAATAGAAGCTTTAGAGATGTGGTGCTACAGAAGAATGTTGAAGATTAGGTGGGTAGATCACGTAACTAATGGGGAGGTATTGAATAGGATTGGGGAGAAGAGAAGTTTGTGGCACAACTTGACTAGAAGAAGGGATCGGTTGGTAGGACATGTCCTGAGGCATCAAGGGATCACAAATTTAGCATTGGAGGGCAGCGTGAAGGGTAAAAATCGTAGAGGGAGACCAAGAGATGATAACACTAAGCAGATTTAGAAGGATGTAGGTTGCAGTAGGTACTGGGAGATGAATAAGCTTGCACAGGATAGAGAAGCATGGAGAGGTGCATCAAACCAGTCTCTGGACTGAAGACCACAAGAACAACAACAACAACAACAACAACAACAACATAAGGGGTGATAAAAATGTTTCCATTTGGAGGGCTTACTGCAAGGTATATGGAATGCAGCACGACTCTGATGTAGATATACAAGCACCGACATATAGGCCAGCGACTATTGGGGCGTTATTGTATTTTTCGACGAGCGTGCGGTAAACGCTGAAACGTGAACTGTAGCGGCGTTATTACCAAATGCATCCAAGCAGGATCAAGATGCTGTTATTTTAATTTTTTTGACTGCCAAAGAACAAATACAGGTAGAAATGAGTCGGAGAACGAAGAAAGTATGTGGGGCAGCATGTCTGTCGAAAACCACAGTTGCGGAATGGTGTGAGAGAAGTGGTGCTGCTGCTTCATGATGATGCTCGTCCCAATATCACAAATGTCGTAACGCGGAAGTTAATCCAACTCAGGGGGGAGGCACTCTAGCAACTGCTCTCTAATCCAGATCTCTCCCAATGCGATTATCCGCCTTCGGTCCCTTATGAAAGCCCTTGAAGGGTTGGCGATTCCTGTCAGACGAGGGCGTTCAACACACAGTTTTGGACTTCTTCAGGCAGCACGACACTGTGTTTTACCAAACGGTTATCTTCAGCGTGGTGCGTTGATGGAGTGGCTGTCTCACTAGACACGGCGATGTTGCCTGAATGGCATACCCAATCTGGACTGTACGGCCATCGAATGGAAACTTTTTGATCACAGCATATAAAGTTCTGTGAGAAGATGGTTTTGGTGGCGAGAGAGGGAGGGAGGGAGGGAGGGAGGGAGAGAGAGAGAGAGAGAGAGAGAGAGAGAGAGAGAGAGAGAGAGAGAGAGATAGAAAAGATGAATTTTGTTTTACACGTGGAGGCACGGAGTGGCAGTCGTTTTTTATGTCAGCAAGTATTAGCTACTGTAGCAGCAGAGAACAATGAACGGACGTATGGCCACAGCACAGTCTTAAGTATAACCGTCCAGCGCTACACACGGCAAGGCGCCTGGCAACGAAGTAAATCTTACGGGCTACTAGTGGTTGCTGGAGATGAGTACGCAGAAAGGTTAAAACTTCGACCACCGTACGACGTGACGCATACTATAGTGGTGTTTGGCAGCCACGACGTCTGCCGACACAAAACAGCACCCGTGACGTTATCCTACGTTTATATGTTTACTCTGCAATGGAATTGGTTGAACCTGGCACCGTGCCAAAACCTCTGATATGATTTTGGGATCGGCGGAGTTCCTACAGCCGTCCTAATATCGTGATTTAGATATCTCATTGATTCCTTAATGATTTAGTCCGAATGACTTCTAAATAAAGGACAAGACTACGGCAGTATTTCGTTTCTTTTTCTTTTTCGAGCTGAGCATATTCTCCATCTACAATGACCTTGACCTCCAACGTTCTTCCATTTATAGAGCTACCGAGCGAGATGACCCAGTCGTGAGATACTGGATTCTAATACGAAAGGACGGCGGTGCCAATACCCACACAGCTGTCGCGATTTAGGTTTATCATTATTTCCGAAAATCGCATAAGATTAATGCTGGGATGGTCCTTTTCAGAGGGAACGGGCTGTTTCGTGCGCTATGCTCCCCCAATTCGAGATAGTGCTCCGTCTCTAATGACTTCTTTGTCGACTAAACGTTAAACTCTAAACTTACTTCTTATTTTTTTAATGCGAATTGCATCTGCCATCGATTTTAGGAAATGTATAAAAGCACATATAAGAAACTCTTTTTAACGTTTTATAGATCACTGGATACTGCATTCAAAAATAAATATATATAAAAATAAATCGCTCCTTTACGTATTATCAACTGTTAATAACCGCGTTCTTAATCTTGAACCGTTCATAGAATATTGTGAAAGTCCAGATAATGTGGGATGACGTATAGAGAATATAACTGGAATGAACCACCGCTACTATGTACACTCTTTTGAAAGAATCGATATCAATATAGAAGCTAATAGTACTCTTTCCTGTGACGTTAAAACGTAGAGCGCCGCATGTCATAACGTACACACGAAAGTCGAAGTGCAGCACCATGAAGGAATCATCAGACAGAAAAGAAACTCTATACTCGTATGTGATGTGGAATGCATAACCGTTCCTCGATCCTACAAAGCAGTGGCTCGCGACTTTTTCAGTGTGACGAAATAAACAATCATTATCTTGGAAGTGCTTCGTGGAACTAGCAAAGATGTTCCATAGCATGGCACAGCTGTTATGTGTTAACTATCGATTATTCCAGTTCACAGTGATAGGATGTTAGGACATCGTGAGGCACTCTTTCTCGCCAAGGATGCGAGTACAGAAGGCTAGACAAAGGATCTCAGGTGAAAATTCAGTAAAAAATGTACACTTTCTCACATCCACGCAAAAGCAAGCAAGCAAGCACACACACACACACACACACACACACACACACACACACAACACAAAATATACGTCACAAGGAAGAAAACAGAGAATAACAATTTCTTCTTTCGTTAATACCGCTGCTGCTCTTCACAACGATATTTCTGCTACTGTATCCTGTAAAAGAAAAGCATATCCACATATCTAAGCAATTCGGTTTGAATTCAAACACATTTAACAAACAGTTCAAGCTCTCAGACAGATGGTATTTCCCTTACTACAGAGGCAGGATGGTATGTGAAGACAATGTACATTGACAGGAAAGACTGAATTGACAGATAAACTCCAGCAATCAAGCATCTACTGCAAGTCATGAATGAAGCAGGCAATTATTCCCGAGGGTGAGTGTTATAGTCTCCTTCTCAGATACCCGCCGATGTCAACGGGAACGTAATATTCCTGTTTCAGCGGTTATGACTGACAGTGTGAATGTCGCAAGGTGATTTGTCTCTTTTAATAATGAACTATAAAATTTTTGTGTTGGGTCTCATAAAAAGTTTCTCTCCCATTTCGTTTCTGCACTGTCGGTAACTTCATTTCTTCCACGTAGCAAACAATATTGTTAAAATTAAAACTTGTATCGTTAGGTATATAAACAGAACTTTAACAAGTTTTTGCAGAAAACAGTTAAAAACTGGTATACTGAAGTTATAAAATGACAGTAAACAGAAAGTAATCCACATTATTTGCTGTAATAACTGAAATGATGTCTTATCAACAGCATAAATGCTGATGTACTTGAAATAATCATGAAAATGAGTAACACTGAATTATCAGGCTAGAAAGTTTTGAATGTATTCTACTCCGTTGCGAACCGGAAGAACAATATTGTGCCGGCTGATGACAAAAAAAGATGTAAAGGCAGTCAGGGACGGTTAAGAGAGGAACTACTGTGGACAAAGAAAGCACACTATTTAGTTACAGTGTGGAAATAATTCCGCTTTAACGACCCGTATAGCGCAAAAATGCCGTGAAACTGACCGTCTCAACGGTCTCCCGATTAGTACCGTTGGCTGTGACGTCGACTTTGTGGATTGAAAATGTCTGGAACGCAGTCCAAAAGCCTTGAGACGACAAAAAAGGAACTCTTTGGCTGAATTGTCAGCATCGCTAAGAAGCAGGAGGCGCGCCTGATATACTAAACTGGTGGCCATTAGAACTGCAACAGCAAGAAGGATTGCAAATAAAATGCATGGCTCGCACCGAAATGCGCATCGAGTCGAACTGAGCTTTGATGCCCGATATAGTTTTGTAATTCTATGATAGTTAAACCCTATGCCGGAGTCCATCAACTGTAGTGGTTTGCGAGGAGCAGTTTGTTCCTGGCAACCAACTACAAGATGATTTCAAGTTGTGAGATTCTGGGGAACTTGCTGACTGGGGTAACATGTGAACAGCCTTTGTATCGAAGTAGGTCAGGATAGCTGGAGAGACATACGGTTTTGCGTTACCCTGTTGAAAGACAACGTCACGGAGACCTCGAAGATATGAAGACAGGGTACAATTAATGCCCTTAAACACTTCTTCAGAAATGTAACATATGCTGTCGATGTTACCAGCTACACGAATCAGAGGTGAACATATTGCACACTCGCCAGTACCCCACATCACTCCGCCAGGTGATGCCCATTATAGGATGACATTTGCTATCTGTAAACGTTCGATCTGCTCGTGCTGTAAACCAGGTGTACTTTGACCGACTTTCGGATTTAAATGTGACTGCCATTACTGTTTTTTAGCTTCTGCGATATTTAAGTTAGTGAACGTAGGAGCTGCATGAAAGGATTACATACTAATTGGTACAATACATTTCCTAAAACGCAGAGGAAGTGATGGAAATAATTGCAGGTGGTCAAAGGTAGCGTGAATTTGGGGATACATTGACCGGCCTGTACTTCCACCACAACTGTTAACTTCCAGTCAATTTGTCGTCAATATTTCAAAAACACAGTGAAACTTCGACCACCCAGAAATAAATACAATGATCTAAAGTTTTTTTAAAGTGATTTATTAACCGTCACAAAAGAAAAGAAAGCTAGTAAGGCTCACAAATCTAGTAGTACGATCTGTCATCAAAATTGTAAATATAATGAAAGGTACTAGGGTGGAGTACCACACAAATATAGTTCCAAATTTAGCCGAGCATAATATCTTAAATTTCACCGTTCTTAAACCTAACTACCCGTTTCAAATAACCGGTGCAGTTAAAACTAACGTTATCCAATCTTTATTTGTTAGGTCAATATCTGTCTCTTGTGACTAAGTAAACGTAATTCCTCGCTTGCGGAGACATTTGACGTGATATGTTATACCTGAGTAACTGCATGAATCACAATAGGTTCCAATTCGAACAATATATGTCACTGACAATTGTTTTTCTTAGTTGTAGGCGTATAACAATTACAAATGAGCTTTCGCCTATATACCGATGGTTAATGTTTGTATTCGTTAGTTCCGCACTGTCATTGGCATCTGTACTGTTTAATAAATTGTCTATTTATAACCCCAGGTTTACAATAACCAGTAGTCAGAGTAACACCGAAACAGAGAAATGATGCACATGATCTCAGAAATTGTAATATACTGGCAATTAAAAACAAGTTAAAAGAAATCTAATCAGTGGTCTGTTTTGAGAATTAATAGAGCAACAAACATGATATAGCTGAAAACACCGATGGCTTTGCAGTTAAATGATATCGGTGGTTTTTCCACAATCTGATTTTGGTACACTGTTTCACAAGTAAGTATAAGTCGCAACAGGTTTGCCAACTGTTGCGCAAGAAAATCGGCACTGCATGGCGCCATACTGATGGAAATTTATCACCAAACAGTTTACGATTGACATCCAATTGAGCCGCGCGGGGTAGCCGTGCGGTCTCAGGGGTCTTGTCACGTTACGCGCGGCTCCCCACGTCGGAGGTTCGAGTCCTCCCTCGGGCCTGGGTGCGTGTGTTGTCCTCAGCGTAAATTAGTTTCAGTAGTGCGTAAGCCCAGGGACCGATGACCTCAGCAGTTTGGTCCCCATAGTCCTTACCACAAATTTCCAGTTTTTTTACATCCAACTGAGAGCCAGCAGTGAGCTACAAACTTTTGATGTGTGAGTGGTCAAACTAAACACGGCGGTCAGAGTATACCAGGTTCACGGTAGCTTCTATACATGCATACTTACATCGTGGTGCTGTAAGCAGAACGGGGACTCCTTTGAAAAGACGATGTGGTGCCTGTGTCTAGCGATGTCGTTGGGCGCACTACGGTCGTTGCGCTGCGTCAAGGGAAGCCGCAGCGGTAGTCATCGCGCTGGCAGTCCTCGGTGTTCCGAACATTGTCGCACTGTCCATCGCGTGGGTTCTTGTTTTCGTGCAGAAAAATCCATTTCGACTGAAGATACGTACGTGGCACTACGATCATTCACAGCCGAGCGAAAAATATGCCTGTCCTACTGGGCGCCAGTAGCGTAATACCCTACATAGTGTTGAATATGACTATCCTGAACTCAGCGATTCCATATTCGCTTAACAGCTGTGGGGTCCCGACCCACACGACTACTAATATAGTGGGACTACAAGCTACAGTCCCGATAGGGTACAGTCCTGGCACGGTCGAATTCCAAAGCGTGCTGTTAGACGTTTCTACTTCTTACAAGAGGCATAACACTATCTCTACACAAACTACCAAAAGTCAAACGCGATTCCGTAATTAGAAATTCGTTGCGTAGTTGGCGTCACTCCAACACCCCTTTACTTGACTGTCGTGAAATGCTAATCATTTGCATCCAATCACATAGAACTACTTCCTGCCAATTTGACGTCTTCTGCATGTAGCCTTTATAGTGTTGCAATTTAATAACCAGCTGCTTTCATTTATTTGAATTATCTTTACTTCACTGGTAGTTGGGAGGAAGAAGAATTACAACGCTTGTACCAGTTTACACAGGGTTAGGGAGGCCTACAGGGGCCCAAACTTGTCTGGCTACAAGCTGATGCAATGAGTTTGTGTTTTATTTTATTAGTGATAAAGGTTTCTGATTTTCTGAAAAAAATAGTAACAGGGTACACATTGCATCACTAATATTAGCGGCCGAAAGGCCGGGCCAATCACAGGTTTCTGCAGTAGGAGTCTGCACGAAAAAGAGCTCTAAATGCCAATCTGGAGGGACAGCATTTCAAGATGGACGAAGCACAAAGTTTTATCACCAACAGAAGTTGACCGAGTTACCGTGAACGGTAAACAACCGAACAGTGACCGGACTCCGTCCAGTTAATATTTTAAAATCATTACTAATAGAAACATCATCACAAACTCCACTTCAAAAGTTAGGGAACAGTATCACTTTCAGCACTGGAGGTTTCCTGGCGATATTCGTGGGCCGGCCGCCGTGGCCGAGCGGTTCTAGGCCCTTCAGTCTGGAACCGCTCGACCGTACGGTCGCAGGTTCGAATCCTGCCTCGGGCATGGTTGTGTGTGATGCCCTTAGGTTAGTTAGGTTTAAGTAGTTCTTAGTTCTAGGGGACTGATGACCTCAGATGTTAAGTCCCATAGTACTCAGAGCCATTTGACATTCTTGGATAAAATTCTCCAGATGTTCAAGCCACGTTCACATTTGAGTAGAAGTCCGAGCTTTCGGAGAACAGATTCTTCATCTTCTGGGGATGACTGATGGTCTTGAGCCTTATCTGCCCCTTATAAAGTGATCTTCTGGTTTACGGCTGGTGGAGTGACGTCATCTGGGGGCGTGATTCCCATACATAAATGAAAAAGTCCGCGCTAGTGTCTGAATGCTTACACAGAGAAAGAATTCAGAATTGAATGTCAAAGAGGAGAAACTGGTCTCCGGCGATCTCTGTTACCCTTCCACTCCATAATTCCGGGCTGGAGGGGAAGAGGGGTGGGTGTACTCACTCCGCTGCCTATATCCTCCATTGGTGTTTGCGAATCGTGTCATTTCACCCGTAGTAGGCAGCCTGAAAACGTCGCTGGCTGTTACATTCACAATTTCACTGTCGCAAACTACCACATGCCCGGGTACTTAACAGAATATCACGTCCTGCTATACATGTTGAACGTGAAGAGGGTGTTGCGAGTCGACTGAACAGATTTCTCTGGCAGACAGCTTGCAGTGCACTCACAGAATCGAGTAGATGAGTAATCTCCAAGCTCAAATAGCTCTCGTCTGTTTCAGTTTACTCAAAAGCGCATGTGGTAAGCGCATCTTGAGGACGCTATTGTTGTAAACCACAGCGCAGTCAAGATGCCTAATAAGGTAGATGACCATCTAGTAACGGTGATCACTTGAGATACAGTGGAATAATGTAAAAGTACACTTTAGAGTGTTATTTCTCTTGAATATGCGTAGCGTCAACCACAACCTGAGCGTATTCAGCACATATGGCTGCTATCTACGCAAGTTTAGGGGTAAGGAGTGCTGTATTTTCGACACCAAGTTCCACTTTCGCAGGAATCTCTTTTGGACAGACGGCATTTCACTATCTGGCTGAAGGTCTTTCGGAAAAGCTCTTGAGGACAATGCTTTACGCGTGAAATGTCTTCACTGTTAGAGAGATGTATGCGGTGAAAATCCACAACATTGTACATTGCAGATAGATCATTCCTGGTACTGTTCGACTTAAGTAATATACGGATGGAGAAGTATCCTCTTGGATGGAATCAGGAGCAATGTCTTTGTAGTAATGGTAAAAGTACATCTCATTTCATACAAAATGACACCGGTCGTCTTAGATAGAAGAAAAGAGAGACTGGCGGGATTTTAGCGTCTTGTCAGCCACGAGGTTATTAGAGACGGAGCACAAGTTCAAATTGAGGAAGAATGGGGGCGAAAAATCTCATGGATTCACTTCGGGATTGGCCTTAAGAGGCACACCCTAAAACCTAAACCTGGAAAGCTGGGCATGAAAACTGAATCACGCTCCTCATAAACGCGAGTCGACTTTAACCACCTCATTCTTTGTAATTCGAGAGTAATGCGAGAAAATATTTCCAACTGATCGACAATCTGATGCTATGTGATGCTGAAGCAAATTCGTCGCAGTAAATAATAAGGAAGTCGCTTAAGTGGATGACATCAGTGACTAGTAATCCAGGGAAAATAAAATTCCGCCTGTTTAAAGCTGATCGCCAGGAGTTCACAATCTACGCTTCTTGCTGCCTTTATAAAACTGCAGTTGATTTTACGAGGTGGATCACTGTGCCATGTTACTCCGTCCTTCCCAGCATTTCCTGAACAAAAGTAAGTTACTCAGGGTTTACCACCTATCTATCAAGCCCAATGACGTAAGCAGTGCGATGCCCAATTTTTTCACCTTAACAACTTTCGAATATTTAAAGGTATTTGTAACCACCTTCCAGTAACAGTAATAGTAGTGACCAGGCAATCATGAAACAAAGACCATCGTATTTCCGCAACTTCATTATTCACTACGACCCCGACGGAGAGTGGAAAAATGTGTGTGTGAATTCCTAAGGCACCAAACTGCTGAGGTCATCGGTCCCTAGACTTACACACTACTTTAACTAACTTATGCTAAGAACAACACACACACCCATGCCCGAGGGAGGACTCGAACCTCCGGCGGGAGGGGCCGCGTAATCCATGACATGGCGCCTCTAGCCGCGTGACCACTCTGCGACGGACCACTCTGCGACGGAGAGTGTGATAAACTTCCTGGAGGAGCGCCATTCCAAGTATAGTAACAACAGTACAAAAACGTAATTTTGTCAGACAAAAAAAAAAAACAGTTATTTTACAGAATTCGTCTCACATACATCCATTGTTACTTTAAAAAAGTTAGTATTCGTATTATGGTGATTAGTAAAGTTGTATAACCACTTAAACCTCTGTTTCACGACACCCTGATTACTATTTGTCTGGGTGAAAAGAGACTACAAATATCTTTAACGAGTAAAAAGTTGTCGAAGGTGAAAAAGCTAGGTGTGTCAATATGATTTGTCATTTTCGATTATTAGTACGTTACTCTCTTTCCATCTTCAGTTCGCCACACTCCAAAGGGCGGAACGTCATCGATACTATAATCAGTTAGCCAAATGACACCGAAAATTGTGGGTTTGAGACTAGTATCACTTCTTTTCGATTATTTTTTCATGTTAGCCCCTCTCCATACTCATGACAATCACAAGGGTGAATTTCATCGAGACTGTCAAGAGTCAGGCTGGCAACATTGAAGTTATCGGTAGTTATCGACTATTTTTACACCTCCATTCCATTTCAGCTTCCCATATACGCAGGGTGTCCCAAAAATCACAGACAAACTTTAAGGACCGCACTCCAAAACAAGAAAAAATGTCCAATAAGTAAGGGCTCTAAAGCGCATACATTGAGAGATGTGACCACTTGTCTGTCTTCGATACTATGAAGCACATCTCTTGTACTGGACGCCCTTTTCTTTTCATAGGCCGCGCGGGTTTAGCCGAGCGGTCTGAGGCGCTGCAGTCATGGACTGTGCGGCTGGTCCGGCGGAGGTTCGAGTCCTCCCTCGGGCATGAGTGTGTGTGTTTGTCCTTAGGATAATTTAGGTTAAGTAGTGTGTCAGCTTAGGGACTGATGACCTTAGCAGTTAAGTCCCATAAGATTTCACACACATATGAACATTTTTTTCCTTTTCATTTTTCGGTAAGAGATATTATGGACCAAAACAAGAAAAATGTATAGCAAACATGAGCTCTTGTTCAGTAGAAGAGATGTATTTCACACTAGCTAAGATGAACAAATGCTCATAGCTCTTAAAGCATGCAGTTTAAAGCCCTTGTTTACTAGACACGTTCTACATACTTCTGTATAAGGAATCTGTTCTTAAAGTTTGTTGGCGCTTTTTTTTTTTTTGGACACGTTTTGGTTGTAATGGGTGTGTCTAACCCTCATACCATGTTAGGAAATAAAATTGATTTACTGTTCACTAATTAGGAGCCGATGTCCACCAGAAGTACACTAAAACTGTACAGTCAGGTGACATGCAAAAAAATCCAATTTGTATGAATTTTAACTAATTTCAGCGCAATCACTAATAGTAGTCAGGAGTAACGCAAAATGACAGATTTCGGAATAAGTAACCATAAGAGATAAAAGCGACTGAAATCGCTCCAGAGAGGGAAAGCCACTGGTCCTGATAGGATACCAATTCGATTCTACACAGAATATGCGAAAGGACTTGCCTCTCTTCTAGCAACAGTGTACCGTAGGTCTTTGGAGAGAAGCGTTCCTAACGATTGGAAAAAAGCACTGGTCACATTCCCGTTTTCAAGAATAGTCATCGAACACACACACAAAACTACAAGCCTGTATCTCTGATGTCGATCTGTTGTATAATTTTGGAACATATTTTACGCTCGCGCATTACGACATTTTTGGAGACCGAAATTCGCCTCTATCGGTATCAGCAAGGGTTCCGAAAACAACTGTTATGTAATACTCAGGTCTGTCTGTTTGTCCGCGAGACCCAGAAAGCAGAAGGTGCAGGCGCGCAGGTCAAATCCGTGTTCTTTCACTTCGGAAAGGCATTCGATATAGTTCCGAAGTGCTGCCTGATGAACAAAATACGAGCGTACGGAATAACAGACCAGCTGTGTGTCTGGACTGACGAATTTCTAGCAAACAGAACGCAACACATTATTTCGAACTAACAGAAGTCTTTAGATCTAAAAATAGTTTCGGGTGTGCCCTAGGGGAGTGTTGTGGGACCATTACTTTTCGCAATGTACACATATCAAAAAAAGTTCTGCACCATCTCAGTTCCCAGACCTCCTGAAAACAAACGTCGATTGTGGATATTGTATCACAAATACAGTTCCTTTGACTGTTCAGAGATGTTACTAAACCCACCCAAAGATGTAAACAACAATGCATGAGCAGCGCCTATTAGACGGAGGGGGTCTGACAGCTGATCAGTTCCAGTCATTCCACCAGGAAGGAGGTACACTGCTCGTGTTGTCTGTAGTTCAACCATGCCTAGACGGTCAATATCGCAGTTCGATCGCGTCCGCATTGTTACTTTGTGCCAGGAAGGGCTCTCAACAAGGGAAGTCTCCAGGCGTCTCGGAGTGAACCAAAGCGATGTTGTTCGGGCATGGAGGAGATACAGAGAGACAGAAACTGTCGATGACACGCCTAGCATAGGCCGCCCAAGTGCTATTACTGCAGTGCGTGACCGCTACCTACGGATTATTGCTCGGAGGAACTCTGACTGCAACGCCACCATTTTGATTAATGCTTTTCGTGCAGCCACAGGACGTCGTGTTACGACTCGAACTGTGCGCAATACGCTGCATGATGCGCAGCTTCACTCCTGACGTCCATGGCGAGGTCCATCTATGCAACCACGACACCATGAAGCGCGGTACAGATGGACCCAACAACATGCCGAATGGACCGCTCAGGATTGGCGTCACGTTCTCTTCACCGATGAGTGTTGTATATGCCTTCAACCAGATAATGGTCGGAGACGTGTTTGGAGGCAACCCGGTCAGGCTGAATGCCTTAGACACACTGTCCAGTGAGTGCAGCAAGATGGAGGTTCCCTGCTGTTTTGGGATGGCATTATGTGGGGCCGACGTACGCCGCTGGTGGACATGGAAGGTGCCGTAACGGCTCTACAATACATGAATGCCATTCTCAGACCGATAGTGCAACCATATCGGCAGCCTACTGGCGAGGCATTTGTCTTCATTGACGACAATTCGCGCCCCCATCGTGCACATCTTGTGTATGACTTCCTTCAGGATAACGATCATCACTCGACTAGAGTGGCCAGCATGTTCTACAGTCATGAACCCTGGCGAACGTGCCTGGGGCACATTGGAAAGGGATGTTTATGGGCGACGTTACCCACCACCCACTTTGAGGGATCAACGCCGAATTGCCGTTGAGAAGTGGGACAATATGGACCAACAGTGCCTTGATACTATGTCACGATGAATACAGGTATGCATCACCGCAGGAGGACCTACTACTGGGTATTAGAGGTACCGGTGTTTACAGCAATCTGAACCACCATCTCTGGAGGTCTCGCTGTATGGTGGTACAACATGCAATGTGTGGTTTTCATGAGCAATAAAAAGCACGTAAATGTTTATGTTGATCTCAATTCGAATTTTCTGAATAGTTTCCGGAACTCTCGGATGCGAGGTGATGCAAAACTTTTTTTGTGTGTGAGTTTTAACGACCTAGTACATCATGTCGGAAGTTGCATGGGTATTTCTGCGGATGATGCTGTTGTAGACAGAGAAGTCGGGACGTTAGAAAAATTTAGGGAAATGCAGGCCGACCTGCAGACGATCCACGCTTGGGACATGGAGTGGTAATTGAGTCTCAACATAAACAAATGTAACGTGTTGCGAATACATAGAAAGAAGAATTGTAGGATTACAAAATGCAGAAGAATTACTGGGAGCAGTTACTTCCATAAAACATCAATTAGTATGTTTATGACACGACTTAAACTCGAATGATAACATAAAATTAATTGTTGATAAGTCGGATGCCAGACAGATTCATTGACAGAATCTACAAAAAATATACTCAGTCAACAAGGGAAGTAGCTGAGAAAAGCCTCGTTTGACTAATACTTGTATACTGATCGCTAGTATGGGATCCGTACCAAATAGGACTCCCCTTCCCATACCTAGTGAGGTGGAGGCCATGTCTAGTGAAACCCCATCTACTGATATACTCAACTGCCACCACTGCAATGTGACATAGGGTTAAAGCAGGGTGCAATAAAGTATGTGGCATGCAGAGTCAGTTCGATTTGATGGCCGGCTGGGTTAGAGCGTTTGTTGTTGCCAAAGGTTGCAGCTCTGCGTATCAAATTTCGCACCCTTTGTGCCCCCAAATCATCTGCAGATTCCTCTACTACGTCACGGACAATAAGTAATGGGCGTCCACTCATAAGTGCCCCGGGAAAAGTGCTACAGAAATCTTATTAAACCTAATATGAAACCAAATTTGTAGTGGTATACCTTTATGTTTGAGAAATGCCGGCACTTGGAAGAAACCCTCCGCCCCCCCCCCCCACCCCACACTCATTTATGCACAATTCGACACGGCTCTGCATGTTTATGACTGTTGCTGCCAGACTGATGGGCGTGAGTGACTAAATTTCAGGGCAGTCGTTCTCACATAATTAGTCGCTCGTCGACGGTCCGTGGTTTGTTGTTGTACTCATTACATCTAAGGCGACGGCACAAAAAAAGTCATGGACGGGAATGGCGGGAGGGGGGGGGGGGTGGTCACGTCAGCTGACTGTGAGTGCCATATCCCTTGGAAGTCACCCTGTCAGGGAAAAATGATACCACCACAGCTATACTCGCTTTTCACCATCTTGCTGGTACCATCCAAATACCAGCTCCTCGTTACGAAACTAATCCAAAAATTCATGAAACAGTGTGTAGTACACTTTACTGGTGACAATAATTTCCGAAGTAAATAAATAAAAAAAATTGTTCAGATACGAGTAGGATTCGCACAGTGAGGGTTCCATAAGAACTTAATTATGTGTATAGACAGTTCATCCTTCCGGAAAATCGGAATCTCGACCGTTTTTGCCTGTTATCGGCATCGATGCCAGCAAAACATCGGTCCCAGGAATTCCAAGGTTTTCGAAAATGTTTTAATGTCAATAATACACCTATAAATGTGACGTAAAGTCATGCAGGCGGCAGATGACCATTGCTTTAATAATCAGTAGTTCTCCATTCAGGCTGACTGGGTCGCTTTGGCAAAGGTCAAACATCATCCAAGGAATGTCTTTATTGCTCATATAACGCGTTTCGGAATTTTTCCATCATCATATATCCGGGACCGGATACTGCACATAGATACGGCGTTTCACAGACAACTTGAAACGCCATATCTACGTGCAATAATTGTTCCTGGATGTCTGATGATGGAAAAATTTCGAAACGTGTCATATGAGCGATAAAGACATTCCTTGATGATGTTTGACGTATACCAGTGCGACGCAGTCAGCCTGAATGTAGAACTACTGATTATTTTAAATTCAGGTTTGACGTGGGATACTAAAACACAAAAGAAATATTTTTTTGTGTGATATTAATTAAAATTAATAATTTTATGGTTCCTTTCCTTTACTTATACTATAAAACCTTTCTTCCTGCCAAATTTCATAATTTTAGACTAACGGGAAGTACCCTACAGGTTTTGATGAGTGAGATTGCGAGTATCAAAATATGTGACATAAATGGCCGTATCCTTTAACTGAATACATTTAGAAGCTTTACTTTTGTACACCGGAAAGAGACCATAGACGTTAATGTATGACATTAATTTCAACTTGATACGTCCAACCGTTCCAGAGAAAAAGGGTTTTCAACAGTCGGGCTGGCAGACAGACAGACAGACAGACAACAAAGTGATCCCAGAATGAGATTTTGACTCTGCAGCGGAGTGTGCGCTGATATGAAACTTCCTGTCAGATTAAAACTGTGTGCCCGACCGAGACTCGAACTCGGGACCTTTGCCTTTCACGGGCAAGTGCTCTACCAACTGGGCTACCCAAGCACGACCCATGCCCCGTCCTCACAGCTTCACTTCTGCCAGTACCTCGTCTCCTACCTTCTAAACTTCACAGAAGCTCTTCTGCGAACCTTACAGAACTAGCACTCCGGGAAGAAAGGACACTGCGGAGACATGGTTTAGCCACAGCCTGGGGGATGTTTCCAGGATGAGATTTCCGCTCTACAACGGAGTGTGCGCTGATACGAAACTTCCTGTAAGATTAAAACTGTGTGCCGGACCGAGACTCGAACTCGGGACCTTTCCCTTTCACGGGCAAGTGCTCTACCAACTGAGCTGCCCAAGCACGACTCACCACCCGTCCTCACAGCTCTAATTCTGCCACTATCTCGTCTCCTACCTTCCAAAATTCACAGAAGCTCTGCTGCGAACCTAGCGTAGAAGAGCTTCTGTGAAGTTTGGAAGGTAGGAGACGAGATACTGGCAGAATTAGAGCTGTGAGGACGGGGCGTGAGTCGTGCTTTGGTAGCGCAGTTGGAAGCCGGCACGGTAGCTCTGCGTGTTCGGTCGAGGGGCTGCGTGCTCTCAGTAATAAAAAAACTGAGTCAAAGAATCACCGATCAACTTGAACGGATGCCTTGTGACGTCCGCCCGGACCAAAGGCAACGTACTATATCGAACAAAGTGGGAAAGTTGGTAGAGCACTTGCCCGCGAAAGGCAAAGGTCCGGAGTTCGAGTCTCGGTCCGGCACACAGTTTTAATCTTCCAGGAAGTTTCGTATCAGCGCACACTCCGTCGTAGAGTGGAAATCTCATTCTGGAAACATCCCCCAGGCTGTGGCTAAACCATGTCTCCGCAGTGTCCTTTCTTCCCGGAGTGCAAGTTCTGTAAGGTTCACAGAAGAGCTTCTGTGAAGTTTAGAAGGTAGGAGACGAGGTACTGGGGGAAGTGAAGCTGAAGCTGTGAGGACGGAGCGTGAGTCGTTCTTGGGTAGCCCAGTTGGTAGAGCACTTGCCAGGAAGTAACAAAGTGATCGTATAAGAGTTTTATTTTGACTGAGTGAGGTACGGAACCCTAAAAATAAACACTGGCGCGATGATGCGCCGCTGTGATAATGCACAGGACAGTAAGCCACTCTATACTGAAACGCGAGAACAACTCACAGCTCGCAGAACCTCTCTGTTGCCACGTTTCACAAATGCTGACACGTCGACGCGTTACATGCGAATATACGCAGTGAAATCCAAAACTCTGGCAGCAACATCCGCGACATTCAGCGACATGCTGAACTGTACACAAAGGTGGCGGAATGGGGGAACGTCTCTTCCAACACCTCTTGTGATATACCTTCATTTCTCAAACATAAACGTAAGTCACGTAGAAATTTGCTTTCATATCCCTTTTATAAAGATTTTTTAGAACGCTTTTTCCAGGACCTCCGTATAATTTATTTGATTTGCTGGCATTCCTGGTGTTATGTAAGTCTGCAGGCTTTCGTGGCCGTTGTCACTGAAGTAAAAATCTTGTGGGTTATTAGGCCGCGTCATGTTTCTTCTAAAATGATCGACGTTTCGACCCCTCTGCTGGGATCTTCCTCAGGATCTTCTGGTGTTCTAGCAGTAGTGGACACCAGAATATCCTGAGGAAGATCCCAGAAGAGGGGTCGAAACGCTGATCATTTTAGAAGAAACATGACGCGGCCTAATAACCCAGAAGATTTTAACTTCTTCTAAAATGATCGACGTTTCAACCCCTCTGCTGGGAGCTTCCTCAGGATCTTCTGGTGTTCTAGCAGTAGTGGACACCAGAATATGCTGAGGAAGATCCCAGAAGAGGGGTCGAAACGCTGATCATTTTAGAAGAAACATGACGCGGCCTAATAACCCAGAAGATTTTAACTTCTTCTAAAATGATCGACGTTTCAACCCCTCTGATGGGATCTTCCTCAGGATCTTTTGATGTTCTAGCAGTAGAGGACACCAGAAGATCCTGAGGAAGATCCCAGAAGAGGGGTTGAAACGTTGATCATTTTAGAAGAAACATGGTTCAAATGGCTCTGAGCACTATGGGACTTAACTTCTGTGGTCATCAGTCCCCTAGAACTTAGAACTACTTAAACCTAACTAACCTAAGGACATCACACACATCCATGTCCGAGGCAGGATTCGAACCTGCGACCGTAGCAGTCGCGCGGTTCCGGACCGAGCGCCTTAACCGCGAGACCACCGCGGCCGGCGAAGGAACCTGACGCGGCCTAATAACCCAGAAGATTTTAACTTCGTTCCTGGTGTTGCAGTTCTAATGGCCAGAAGTAAACAAGGGTAAAAATACGTCAACCGGTCAGACTGACTTATGTGCGATTTCATACTTTTTCTGTGCGTGTAATGTATCAGCATGTTTACGGTCTGGTGTGGCGAGGTAATGAGAATCGCTGGAGCAGTTACACACTCTTGCTGGCGGGACGTGGGAGTGGCTTGTCACGGCTGACTCTCGGCTAGTGGTGGCGCTTACCTTGCGGATGGCGCGTATGGCGCCCTTGTGCTGGTTGGTGAGCTGCACGCAGCGCGGCTGCTCCTCCTCCTCGTCTGCAACACATGGACAGCGCGGCCTCAGTCTCAGCGCAGCTCCGGGGCCCTCACGCGGGCAGGACCCTCCTTCAGTTTCACCACTACACTCATATCTTCAAAATGAGCTACATGATAACATCCACTGTGACTTGTGAGTGGCGAGTTATTCACATACCTTTTCACGGTTTACATAACAGTTTTTGGACGTGCTTCCACAGCTAGACTGTTGCATGTTGAATAAAAACCTCTGCAGCTGTACTAATCCTTTATTTAATACGCGACCGGTTTCCTATTTGAAGTTAGATTATCAGGTGCAACTATGAATAAAATGAGAAAAGTGATGGTAACAGTATACGCAAAGACCATATCACAGTGATGAAAAGTGTCCGCAAGACTGGCCAAGCCACTCTAAGTCCCACGCCATCTCTTAATTTAAAATTTGGAAAACTTCGCAAGAAGCGCTGTTCATACAGTAAAACTTGCAACGAAACTGGAACCTATGAACCAATGGAACGAGAGAAAAGATTATATAATAAAAATACCAGAAAAGGGGGGGGGGGAGGGGTGACAATAATCGAAGTATAGTGTAAAATGTACCTCAGCTGAAGCCTGGCCGGGACAGAATTCTGCGACTGCCGTACTCGAATTGACAGGACTTACGCTCCGAGGGTAGTGGCGCATACGCGAAAGCGTAAATAACATCCGATCAAAAGGAAACGGTTGGGAACCGAGCGTACAAAAATGAACATATTAAAACCTCTTGTGAGCCGTTTATAAACATAACAGTTAGACTACAGTCGACATAATCGTCTTGAGTGAATCCGCAACTGTTTAGATAATTAAGACACTTCGCATTTATTGTTTCCTCTCACTTGTACATTTTCAATTAGACTACATGTTTCGATTACTTTGGATCATCTTCAGATCTAAAACAAAGCAAAACTGAAAATGTACCATCTAATACTTTATACTAAGTATAACAGACAACAATTGTACGTAAACGTAGAAATTACGTAAGCAGTCGCGTCAGCAACCCATCTTGTCTATTCAGAACCATACATCAGAGTATTGTGTTTTGCAAATGCGGTTAGTGTTTAAATACCCATATGTTTAAGGGGGGGGGGGGAAGGGACGAGAAGGAGAAGCGTAATGAGGCTGATAGGGGGACGGGAAAGGAAGCATGGGAGGGGTGATGGGGATGTCATGAGTTTCCTAAGGACATGTAACATACTTAAAAATGGGTAACTGAGACAGAGCAGTAAATTAGAACTATATTAATAACAGTTGGAATTAGAAAACTTAAAAGCCCTTAAAATTTTTAGAAATATCTTGATATATCTTCACAAATTTTTCAAAAAGGAGAATAGCCCTAGTAAGGGAACCAGCGAAGAGAATGTACGGGAGAGAGTGCAAATGAACCAGGCTACTCACTTAAGAAATCAAAGTTAGCCAAAATGGCTTTATGCCTTAATTCAGTTTTATAATTAAGTGTTTGGTCTGAAGAGCTTCTTAACGCACTAGAGACCTTCACTCCAATTAGATTGGCAATCATCACAGGTGATGTTGTAAACACTTGACAACTTGTGACGCTCCCGTTTCGTTCTCTCCCTGTGTTTAACCCTCAGTCCATTATTCCTGTGAATACATTGTGCTGGGACAAATTTTAAAGAAATGGTTAGGATCTGACTGTAAACTTGACTTGACCACCTATAATGTAAGTATTCAGTCCTGCGGACACTTTTTATAACTGTGACGTAGTCTTGGTGTAATATTGTTACGGTATCTTTCTTCTTTATATTGAGATTTGCACCTGATGATGTAACTTAAATTACGAAACCGGTCGTATCTTTAAGAAAGTATAACAGCTGCAACTGTTTTTATTGAACATACATTTTAGGGTTCAATTTTGATCGACAGTAAGACCCTCGACGTTTATACTGCAGAGACACTCGCCAAAGCGTTTATCCCTGGTCATGTGAGCATAAACATCTGCGAGTCATTTAACCCATCTTTTTAAATGGAAACGAGAAATTAATGGAATGGCAGGTTTAGAATTTCGAGACATCTGAAAAACCCCCTACACTAAATTCGCGAACTGATACCGCAGACCGGGTTGACCGCTCTGTTGTAGATTGATAACAGTCTTTGTGATGACGGAGGTGTAATCCTCTGAAACGCATAACATAATGAATGTCACTGGTTGCAGCAATTTGTAGCTTCATTAGATATTCATGACAAAGGCAGCCAAGCCGTACCTAAAATGTTCGCATTTACAGTAAATCTTACATAATGTAATTGCTTTTACATTGTTTGACTATTATAGAATGCTGACACGTATTCGGTATACACAAGCTAACAAGTGCTACACATTTTCCATAAGCTCTGTGTGCTTATAGTTATTTTATTCATGACTTTTTTCTTTAAAATCTGATCGAGAAGTATTGTTCTTTGAAGTGACGCAAACGGATTGACGACCATAAAGATGAACTGTAAAGCTTTGTCTCATAGAGATACACGGTATTCCAAAACGATACCGACAAATGTAAAGTGTGCTGTAGAGAATGCCTTGGGGAACAAATTGGAGATAACAATCCATGTAACAGAACGTGAATGACTACCTTCATCCTCTGAAGAGATACGTGTCAATGCAACCAATCTTGGATGATGAGTGAAAGCTAAAATCAGCGACGCAATTCTCTCTGTTTGTATTGTAAATTACTTTTGAGACACTTTGTATTTTCCGCACCCAAAATGGGTCAACTACAACTTCAAAAGAAAATCGTGTTATGTTTTTCACCCTATTGTTAATAGGCAAAAATCAAAACTACCGCCTTATTAGCTTGTTCTAGTATATGAAGATCAGGTCCTACTTGATTTTGAAAGGTATTTGTCCTAAAACGTAGCGCTGAAGTATGACTGTATCACAACTAGATTGAGAGAGTAATGGCAACATGTTGCTGGTTGGCATCATCAAATTTCTATAAAGAAGACAAAGGAAAAAGCTCGTAGAGTTTACCGGGGGTTTGGCCAGCAAATCGTAACTTTCTTTCCCGTTCCTAAAATATCTCGACTAACATAGTATCAAGTTTCTTGTCGTTCTATTTCCAAAGTTCGATGAACGAAAGGTGTCTATAGTTCTCGCTATGTTTTAACTGAACAAAGCATATGTCTCTCAAGAAACTGTTAAAATCTTTTATGTCTACCGTGATACATTCTTGACTGTGTAACACGTAAGAAATGAGGCCAAAATCCTACAGGAAATAAATTAACTTGAGGTATTTTAGAATAAATGCCTTGGCACCACTAGATGCTCGATTCCTTACGGTTTCCTTTTATAGTGTTTGAGATTTAAAAAATACTTAAAAAGCAGCCATGAAAATGCGTAAATCTATTTCAGAACAAGTCGATGGAATTAAATATACTGAAATTGCATAGAGCAGGAAAGATAAATTTCTCATCAGCAATCTTATATGAGACTAGAATCTCACAATCTGTTACCCCAAACATCCTTGTTACAGTATGTAAATGTTCACTGTTTCTTTACACGTTCCAACTGGTGTGGTATATTCTTAGCAGTTAATATATGTGGAGGAACAGCACACACATTATAAAATGTAACGAGAATAATGCATATATGTATTGTTTCGTTATATGTAAATTACGTCATACTGAAACACTTTACACGCAGAAATTTTAAATACAGAACTAATACGGTTTCAAGCTTTCACGTTGGCATTCGCACATGTACGCATGCCAAAGCTGTAGTGCAGAACGAAACAAACACTATAATACATTCTAACAACAACAGTAAACAAATAACACACTTACGCACAATGAGGTAAACTTGTACATTAACATGCACTTAACAAGAATGAAATACACAGAAACTAAGTACAAACTGTTTTACACGTTAGACATTTTATACAACAGAGCAAAAATTGGGTACACCTCATTATTCTACTACAGTATAAATAATTATATAAAGTATGTTTGCTCTGTCACAATGATTCTTCTTGTAAATTTATTTTCTGTCGTAATGGCCTAAATCATAAGCAACAGAGAACATACAAATTTACAAACCTCCCTTGTCATTGTCTACTTTACAAAAACACATAAACGTGCATCTACGTTATACTGTTCTTAATACACATTTAACAAACAAAACATACATACACAATGAAGTATAAACACGATACTGTCATGCAAAAAGTGTTGTACATATTAAAATAAACCATAAATAAATGAAAATGATTTAAATTTTAAAAATGAAAGCATTAAACGGTTTTAGTTTTGTCCATTTAAACCGAAGCTACTGGGAAACATTCTATGAGGAAATGAGGTATAAGGCTTTTAAAATAATTTTTTTCATTCTTTATTGATTAAAATATAGTTTAGATCTTAGAGTATTAATTATGTTGGTCATAAATTTTGATGGTTATTTAACGAAGACTTTGCTAAAAATCAGACACAGTATTTATATCCTTCAGAAATATTAATGTTACACGCAGCGGAACGTAAAAACATTGCCGTTTGATTATTTCCTGTAAATGTGAAACAGATATTCATCTTCACTTTGGACAGTTAACGAAAAAATTAAAGGTTACAAGATCTCTTCTAGTATTACATTACCTGGAGAACATTGCACGTAAAACAGACTCGAACACATCACAGCTAACATAATAGAGGTGCCACGACCAAAGTAAGAAACAGATTACAGCTCTCGTGATCTAGCACACATAACTACAGTCGTAAAAATGGATTAGTATTAGAACCTCTATCTCACAAGCAACAGTGTCTCTACAGAATGTTTGTTTGTATGTTTATACCACCTCATTTAATACGCTGAGAGCAGAGGAAAAGTCTCATTGATAATTTTCATAAAATTGCGCTACAGTTAAGAGGCAACGCATTCGGAGCTACACCAAATTCAAGGGAAATGGGACGGTGCTCATTGAAGAACTGCCAAAGAACCTAAGTGTCATGTGCTAGTTAACCTCTCAAAAGTTGAAATAACTATAATTTGTTGTAGAATATACATAAAGCAACTAAGATAATGGCTTTCGCAACAAATGACGACCTCAAACCATTGTTAAGCCCACAGACATAATCCGAGAATTTTTAAAGTATGGTACTGTCATAGATCCTAATATGGGAAATTTATGTATGGAATAGAAGTCGGCAAGCTTGAATATGCATAAAATTTACAATTATAGGCCATACAGTTCATTTACGGGTATACACCTTCATTTAATTTACGTCTGAACAATAAAATCGTACATATTTTCGATTGCGTAAATAAGTCACATCGTGTTATATTATACATATATTAGTGTTTCCTTTATTACACATCATATAGTTTGTACAGTTGAAATATTCTGTATTTAATAAGAGGTGATCCTTTACATTCACATATTACGCTGCGATTTGGAATAGTACTACGGGTAAGATGTGTCCTGCGGGAAGTACATACATTTGGTTTGCCGTAAGAATATTACGTCGTTCTGGAAGGAAACCGCACCTTGTACAAAAGTACTTAAGGAAGGTCTTTCCAATAGGCTGAAAGTTCATACGCTCTGTGATTAACTGCTACATTCTGCCAAAGACTCAGTGAGATAATGTGGTGGTACAACGTTCTACTTAGCAAGGGCACGCTGTTAATATAGGATCTTCTCACAATTTTACATTATTGTATAATCGCCTGGATCCAAATTCTTAAGAGTCTAACACTTGAGCTTAAGTGTTATCTCCCAGCTGACATTTTAGAGACATATGAAGATCTTATGCTAATATGGATTATTTAACAGTCCAGGAATTCATTTAATGTGTGATGTTCATAATGTAATCGTTAATGCAGTTTTCTTCATTTTGAACAGATCTCTACTGGTGGTTCTGTTTTTATTAATTATCCCCATGTAAAAGGCATTTTTCATTATCTATGGTTTAGCTTATAGAACTTTCTAACTGGTACCTGCATGTAATCGCATTTGTATTGCACTGATAGCTGACTTGTAAGTTATATATCACTGACCATATTTGTATTGCAGAGAAATTACATTTATAAGGCGCAGTCAAAAAGGAGATGGATGGAGAATAAGTAAATAAACTGTTTATTGTATCAAACGTAACATATCTCTCACACTGTGACACAAGACGGTCAATGCCTTCTTGGAAAAATTTCTGTCGCTCACGGAATCATGATTGTACCCAGGCCCGCACATCTTCGTCCGACGCAGATCAGCGGCCACGAATGCGTTTCTTCAGGCCTTCAAAAATTTAGAAGCCACACTGGGAGAGATCGGTAGTTTATGGAGGAAGTTTAAGGGCTTTCAATCGAAACTTCTTCAGCGTAGTCGAAACAGCATTGGTAACACGTGGAAGGGACCGCTACTTTGCAAGAGCTTCGCTGGGAAGCCTTTACACGTCGTCAATACAGTCCCGTCTCTCCCCATACGATTTCAGTATTTACAGAGCCGTGAAGACATACAGGGTGTTACAAAAAGGTACGGCCAAACTTTCAAGAAACATTCCTCACACACAAAGAAAGAAAATATGTTATGTGGACATGTGTCCGGAAACGCTTACTTTCCATGTTAGAGCTCATTTTATTACTTCTCTTCAAATCACATTAATCATGGAATGGAAACACACAGCAACAGAACGTACCAGCGTGACTTCAAACATTTTATTACAGGAAATGTTCAAAATGTCCTCCGTTAGCGCAGATACATGCATCCACCCTCCGTCGCATTGAATCCCCATTGCGCTGATGCAGCCCTGGAGAATGGCGTATTGTATCACAGCCGTCCACAATACGAGCACGAAGAGTCTCTACATTTGGTACCGAGGTTGCGTAGACAAGAGCTTTCAAATGCCCCCATAAATGAAAGTCAAGAGGGTTGAGGTCACGAGAGCATGGAGGCCATGGAATTGGTCCGCCTCTCCCAATCCATCGGTCACCGAATCTGTTGTTGAGAAGCGTACGAATACTTCGACTGAGATGTGCAGGAGCTCCATCGTGCATGAACCACATGTTGTGTCGTACTTGTAAAGGCACATGTTCTAGCAGCACAAGTAGAGTATCCCGTATGAAATCATGATAACGTGCTCCATTGAGCGTAGGTGGAAGAACATGGGGCCCAATCAAGACATCACCAACAATGTCGCAGAAGTGTACCCGTGGAGGCCAATCAGCTTCTGATAGTGCCTGCACACGCTGTACATAGTACGGAAACAAGTGGTTCTCCCGTAGCACTCTCCATACAGTGACGTGGTCAACGTTACCTTGTACAGCAGCAACTTCTCTGACGCTGACATTAGGGTTCTCGTCAGCTGCACGAAAAATTGCCTCGTCCATTGCAGGTGTCCTCGTCGTTCTAGGTCTTCCCCAGTCGCGAGTCATAGGCTGGAATGTTCCGTGCTCCCTAAGACGCCGATCAATTGCTTCGAACGTCTTCCTGTCGGGACACCTTCATTCTGGAAATCTGTCTCGATACAAACGTACCGCACCAAGGCTATTGCCCCGTGCTAATCCATACATCAAATGGGCATCTGTCAACTCCGCATTTGTAAACATTGCACTGACTGCAAAACCACGTTCGTGATGAACACTAACCTCTTGATGCTACGTACTGATGTGCTTGATGCTAGTACTGTAGAGCAATGAGTCGCATGTCAACACAAGCACCGAAGTCAACATTGCCTTCCTTCAATTGGGCCAACTGGCGGTGAATCGAGGAAGTACAGTACATACTGTCGAAACTAAAATGAGCTCTAACATGGAAATTAAGCATTTCCGGACACATGTCCACATAACATCTTTTTTTTATTTGTGTGTGAGGAATGTTTCCTGAAAGTTTGGCCGTACCTTTTTGTAACACCCTGTATATTCGTGACCGATTAGGTTCAGATGAAGGGGAGCACGCCTGGGTACAATAATGGTTTCGTAAACAACCACAAACATTTCTCCATGAAGACAGTGACCGTCTTATCTCACAGTGCGATAAACGTATTAACAGTTATAGTGATTAATTTTGAAATATTTTACAGTTCACTTACTTTTTTCCCGACCTATCTCGTTTTCATTTGAATGCCTGTCTCACTTACGGCATTTATGTCTACTGTCTCTCCATTCCTCAGCAGAAAACAACTGCAAACTGAAATCCTTTGTCTTAAAAGTTGTGTCTGCTGATAATATGATCAAAATTAGTCGCAGAGATGTGTTAAGTTGCAAAGTCTTGACACCATGTCGAATTTGTGACCATAATAATAATACTTGAAGAAGAAAATTAGCTTCGTTGTAAATTATTAACATTCACTTTAAGTCAAAAATGTACGAATAATGCTGCTACTAAAATTTTGCCTAACGCATGAACGTGCAGATCGCCCCAGATAGTCTCATCATTGTGTCACGTTTAATGTTGTGTAAGTGCAATTCATGGAGGTCTACGTGCTAAGTAGGATTGTCGCCTCAACTGAAGTTATATGTTTTCATGAACTGCTACCGACGAATCTATCCGTTATGCACTCGATGTGTATGTAGGGAAACTAATCACGTGTTGACTGCTGGCTGCCACGGTAGAGAATCGGCCCAGGTCACTTGTTCTCCCTTGCGTCGGCACCCAGATAGCAAGGATGTGTTTCTTTTCCAACTCCTTCATGGACCTAGATTTCAAAGGACAAATTGATCATTTCTTGGCCCTTTCAAGGGTGGTTGGTAGCCTTGTATCGTGGACGCAATCAAGTGTATAAATGTCTTGTTGTTCATGGATAACTTAGTCTTCTTTTAGAAGTCTCCGTAAGATACCCACACATTGTCTATCCTGACAAGGCACAATCTTCACCTGCACATAAAAAGGCTGAATTTGGAAGCAAGCTGATTTTTTTTATAAGAGCGGCACCTTCTGCTCTATAGAGGAAGTCTTTTTTGGAAACGTTAAGCTTATCTAGCAGAAAAAACTGTACAATTACTTCTGTTGTTAAACTAAGTATCTTTTAGTTTCACATAAACAGCTTTGTAAATTCTCAGCATTTAGCTTCGTTTAAATGTTAATTATCTTCTATTGGTAACTGACTCGCTCTACGGCATTAGTTCATCTCGCTCAGATCATCAATATATGACACGCAACAAACTAAGCTAAATGACCTACTTTTCACCCAAGAGATTCGCTAGTTTCTCCTATTGACAGTTGTGCCATCCGTTTGTTCCTTGGTATTCAAGTTTCGTAATTTTTCACGTGTCTGTTACGAGATGATGGGTTGAAAAATATGCGAAAGAGACATATCCTCGATGAGATTAATCCTTTTTACTTTGAAACTGGGTCAATGCGTTCCCCTTGGGAAAGGTGCGATTTTCAATTAGGATAATATTAATAGCTTTATAGTCGAATTTTAAATGGGCGAATAGCAGTTCGCTGAGCGACCTAGCAACCAGAGAAATTGCAGACGTTATCCAGCTATACCTGCGGAGACGTCGACAACTGCCTGAAAAGAACGAAGTTTATAGATCAAAGCACTCAACACTGAAAGAAGAGCCACAACATAAAGCTGTAACAGAGTGTACGAGCACGAACGCAAGTGCTTCTGCTAGCCACACACTGTGCTGGGCTGCATTGTGATATCCACAGAAAAATTTGCGAACAGATGACACAGGTGAGGGGATCTGCAACTGGTGGGTCGCACATTTAGGTGAGCGGCGGCGCCTCTGACAGCAGCTGACCCACGTTATTAAATTCCTTTCGGCACTTGTGTTGGACTGTGCCTATCACCCCTGGGAGACAAATCGCGCTGCTAAATAACTATTTGTTGTGTTGTATTAGAACAGGGCTGTTTTACGTCCGTCCGTGGTAGCTGAGTGGGCCGGCACGGTAGCTCAGCGTGTTCGGTCAGAGGGCTGCGTGCTCTCTGTAATAAAAAAACTGAGTCAAGGAATCAACTATCAACTTGAAGGGATGTCGTGACATCCGCCCGGACCAAACGCAACGAACTATATCGAAAAAAAAAAAAGTGGTCAGCGCGACAGAATGT
Source organism: Schistocerca americana (assembly GCF_021461395.2). NCBI lineage: Eukaryota > Metazoa > Arthropoda > Insecta > Orthoptera > Acrididae > Schistocerca > Schistocerca americana. The sequence continues at coordinate 336,474,999 of NC_060121.1, forward strand.
CAATCCTAAGGGCCCGGGTACGATTCCTGGCTGGGTCGGAGATTTTTTTCCGCTCAGGGACTGGGTGTCGTGTTGTCCTAATCATCATCGTTTCATCCCCGTCGACGAGCAAGTCGCCGAAGTGGCGTCAAATCGAAATACTTGCACCCGGCGAACGGTGTACCCTACGGGAGGCCCTAGTCACACGACATTTACATTTTACGGCTGTTTTACGACCTAAAAGTATTCGCATGGGAAAAAGATCGTCACTCCCAGCAGGCATCATGCTAATACCGGGTAACACCATCTGTAGCCTTGATAATGACTCATTTAGGCAATGAAGAAAATCCACGTGTTCCTTCATGTATACCATCCTAACTGAAGGGAGTTTCTGATGAATGGATCCCGCCGTTCCAGACATTCCATATGGGATTGATGTCGGATGACTTACAAGGGATTTGAATAAGTACTATAACACTTTTTTCGTCTGCCAATTTCTGTTTAAAAATTCGGGAATTGCTGCGGGACATCGCGGAATATTCCCGCTTCAGCCACTATTGTAAACTGACAGTGGACTGACGATTTTGATGAACTTTCTCACTACGTGAGGCACGCGTGGCGAAATATACTCACGCATTCACATGTCGCCAGTTTTTGTTACTAAGTAATGCGAAAATCGCGTTTCTTGCGTCATGAGTTTGTATTCTGGAATGCTGCTCCAGTATTACGAAGAAGGGCTTATAGCAGTTGTCAAGGTAATCAAAGACGAGCTGCTGGGACAGAACAGATCTGTATTGTAGGGTGGTTAAAAACTACCGATGTGCGGAAACAGATATCGCTGCTAACGCACGTTGTTCTTACCATCATGTCTTCCACTTAGCAGAAACCGCGGGGAGGGAAGAAAAGGCGAAAAAAATGTAGTGTAGAACAATGATGGTCTTGTTACTTTTAGATGGGAAAATACGTGACGGATAAAAGCTAAACAAAACTGTTTGTGGTGACAGCAACCAGACATTGTTTCAAAGAATTTAATCGCGGTTTTTGATGTGGATAGCCTAGAAAACAAGGTACTGAAGAAATCATTGAACAAGTCAGCGTTATGATCCTCGCTGATCGCCGATTTAAAGATGAAGGGGAGACCACAGCCGTTTCTATAGCAATGGTAATTAATATTTTATGCGACACATTGGCGATGAAAAAATTGACTTTCCAATGGGTGGTGCGATTGGTAACACAGACAACAACCAGATGTGGCTTTCAGTTTCTAAGCCTTGCTTGGGGCAATTTAAGCAAGACCTGAAGAACAATTTGCATCGAGTCATCACCGCTGGGTTCGTCATATATACCAGAACCCAAGTTATAATATAATTAATGGGGTTGCTTCCAAGGAATATGTTCCAAGGAATCTAAAGATGGTCTCATCGACCGTAAAAGTTTTGTCAGCGATTTTCTGGGCTGACTTTCTTAGGATAAAGAAAAGATGATCTTCAGATAATACTACAGTGATATAATGCACCGCTTTGACCGTAAGTGAAGGTAAAATGACCCCATTTAGCGACGGAGAACGGACATTATCAATACGATGATGCACCAGTATATTTATCTGGAGATGCCACTGCCAAACTGCATGAATGGCATTATAAATGCTGTTCTGCCCTCCGCATTCGTTACTCATGGACCCCTTTGACTTTTTCTTGTTCCCAAACAGGTTAAAATTGCTTGCACGTATATATATCGCTCAACCAGGACGTCACTGTCGAAACAGATGTATATTTTAGAGAGCTTGATAATACTGATATTTTGTTAGAGGGCTTGATAGTTGTTATATTTTTGAATGTTTAGAATTATGGGAGGTTGGGAAAAGTATCTTTCCTAAAAAGGGGACTATGTTCAAAATCATTAATATACAAAATGTTTTTGAAGGGACTCCCATTACATATTTTTGGGAAAGACATTTTTCCTAACGACCCAGCCATTTTCAATCGCTCTAAAAGGTAGAAATTGTCAAGTTCTCTAAAATATGCCTCTATCTCGACAATGGCTTCATCAGTTGAGCAAAATATCTTTTAGCACCTTCTTCGTAACACAGATGCTTACTAAAGCTCCCTCATATAAATATTTAATTACGATACTTGAGGAAATTGAACGAAAATATTTGTAAATAAGGCGATGCTCTTGAGAAATTCAGGCAGGGTAAATTTATGAAATCGTTATTTGTGGCAGAATGATTGGGAATTCCTCTGACTCTCGCACTGGTCGCATTGTAATTCTGAAACCAAGATTACAGAGTTGACGTCACTTACTAATACTTATACAAGGTTATTTTCCCTCAGTCCACTGAGGAATTCATTACGTTAGGGAGCGTGTAATACTGGTTTTATGCACCGTCCGCCACACACTGTAAAGTGGACTGCAACGTTTCCTCCCCACCTCGTCCATCCTCGTCCCACAGGTACAATAGTGACAGGCGAGTAAGAAGGCGAGCGTATGGTGCGCACAGTGAAACGGAGAATACTCGCATTGTCACCACTGTGCACTCTCAATCCCTTACGCCCCAGTTGCGGCCTACACGGGTAGGATAAGCGCTACATTTTGTCACCTTTCAGCTTTTGGCTCTTCCTAGAAAACCTTATATGCTCGTAAAACTATCGTTGTCGTTTGATAAAGTAATGCTTGTCGTGCTTCCTTTACGCCACCTATATCTATACAAACAAGAGAACTTTTTGGCTTTACCCATAAGAAGTGGTTAGGGAAAGCGTGAGACCACAAAAAAATGGGTTTTATGTATATCTTGCACTACACATTTCGGTAAATGATTTCCAATTTCACGTATGGTATGCTATTGATCGTGATGTTTTCTAGGTGTGCAGTGCTGCATTTCTCTGTTGTCTAAGGGTTTCCTTGTGGACCACCTATGCATGCACATATTACTTACAACAAGCCGTATGTTTTTAGTTTGAGGAGTACCTCCACATATGCCTGGCACAAGCAAGCCATTAATGCCTGTTTTCCCCTGGGCAGCAGGTTGGGTGTTGAAATATGGACTCATGGACGCAAAATATATACTCTATGCTGATAGGCATAGACCAATTTGCAATTAAAAACCGCAAAGCGTGGTACAACTGTGCAGAAAACATCAGGTCGTAAAGTTTGTGACGTGTTGTGGGAAAACAGTTCAACATAGAGAAAAGACAACCAACACACTGATATTAATGTACCACATACAAAAATATCTGCACCAATACTCGTTACATCCCTACCGCTGCCTCTACCGCTGTCGTTTTATGCAACTCGCTATTTTATAACTGGCCTTCATAAAGAACGTGCAAAATTTTCATATTCTTTCTCTCACTACGCACAAACTATTAGTCCTACAGCAAAAATGAACGGGATATTTTTGCAGGAAATTTAATGTCGTTAATATTGTACTGGTTTAATTTTTCGCTAGAGGCCGTAGTTTTCGAGTTATTCCGGAAAAACGCACAAAAATGGCCTTCAAATACACTCCACTCCAATATTCAGGCCAGGCCAGTCAGCATTTCTGTTGTTCATGGAACTCCCTTCTGCCAACGTACAAATATTTGCGACTGCACAGATTATCTCTCAAATGGTTCACATGGCTCGAAGCACTATGGGACTTAACATCTGAGGTCATCAGACTTAGAACTATTTAAACCTAGCTAACCGAAGGACAGGAAACACATCCATGCCCGAGGCAGGATTCGAACCTACGACCGCAGCAGCCACGTGGTTTCGGACTGAAGCGCCTAGAACCGCTCGGTCACAGCGGCCGGCTGAGTATAACTCAAATTAGACCTTTTTTCCTCTTCATTGACTGGCCTTATTACGCCACTAGCTTAGTCGAGAACAAATAAACTGAAAAACTGTCGTTCGTGAAAATTGTATCTAACAAATTTGTGAATTTTAACAGTGTAAAATAAACAGTTACATCGTTGAATTTGTCAGGACTTCCGACTACGAAACTATTGTGCTCGTAAAGGTTAAGTTTGGATCGAATTTCAACGTAATTAGCCTTACCGTAACGTTTACGGAAGTCGTTTTTCGTTCATTTCTCTCACAGGCACGTTTAAATTAATAATGGTAACGAAGTAACCGACAATGCTGCTGGCGTAATAGCTCAATCAATAAGACCAAAAAATCGAATATGGGAAAAAGGTCAGCCCGCATCTCGTGGTCGTGCGGTAGCGTTCTCGCTTCCCACGCCCGGGTTCCCGGGTTCGATTCCCGGCGGGGTCAGGGATTTTCTCTGCCTCGTGATGGCTGGGTGTTGTGTGATGTCCTTCGGTTAGTTAGGTTTAAGTAGTTCTAAGTTCTAGGGGACTGATGACCATAGATGTTAAGTCCCATAGTACTCAGAGCCATTTGAACCATTTTTTTGGGAAACAGGTCATGTAGTCGGAAATTTTTGCACAATGGCGGAGGGAGTGCCACGAACAGCATACTAAAAGTAATGACTGGTGATGGATGGGTGTCGGTTGGAGAAACGTTTGAAAGTCACTTTTTTACGTTTTTCTTGAATAAATCGAAAATTGTGGCCTCTAGCGAAAACGTATCCCGGTTCAAAATTTATCTGCATTAAACTTCTGCTGGCCGTCGTGGCCGAGCGGTTCTAGGCGCTTCAGGCTGGAACCGCGCGACCGCTACGTCGCAGGTTCGAATCCTGGCTCGGGCTTGGATGTGTGTGTGATGTCCTTAAGTTTAAGTAGTTCTACGTTCTAGGGGACTGATGACATCAGTTGTCAAGTCCCATAGTGCTCAGAGCCATTAAACTTCGTACAAAAAGGTTCTGCTCAATTTTGCTGTAAGACTATTAGTTTGCACGTCTCGAGCAAGAGAATATGAAACTCTCGCTTGTGGTTTATGAAGGCTAACTAGCTATAAGACTGCAGATTGCATAAAACAATGTTAACAAAACTACTACCTGTAAGAAAGAATAGTTTATTATATTGTGTCGACGACTTATAGCGCTATATTTAGTGACTATGGGTAAAAATATCTGTTTCGTTTTTGTCAGTTTGCTGTTTCTATTTTGTACTGACAGAGAAAACTTCGGTGTGATGTCTAAACTGTGAGAGTTTCTGCACAAGTGGACGGCAAGTAAACCTAAAGACAATAAAACAATGGAGCACATCAGACGGCGAAACCATCGCGAATCAATAGCATAGCACACGAAAATAAGCACTTGAAAATGGGAGTAATTTTCGGAAATGCATCGTACAAAATGTATATAAAGTATAATTGTTTTATCAACAGGTACGTAACATGAAATTCAGCTGTAACTATTGTACACACACCCCGAAGCACATGTTAGGTAGTAGCGGCAGAATGACGCTGCAGGCTAGTGCTTGACGCAGTACACTAACCGTCGCTACCGCACAGAGCCTCGTGACTCGCCCTCTTACGTGCACAGTACTCTACTGAAGGCGGGGTGTGCTGTCAGAGGCGCGTCGCACTACGCCTGGTGCAGACAGTTAGAGCAGACACCAGAGAGTAGAGTAGTTACTGGGCATGTCGGCGAGCGATGTGGCTAGCGGCAGCTGCAGCGGCAGCAGCGGGGGCGGCAGGCGCGCGGGCAGCAGCGGCGGCGCCAGCAGGCCGCACAGCACCAGCGGCAGCACCGCCCCCGGACCCGGGCCCGCCCCCGCCTCTGCCTCCCGGTAGCCGCCGCCTCCGGTTGCCGCCTCCGAGTCGCAGTAGCAGCGCCCCTGCTGCTGGTACGCGCCCAGCATGTCCGCAGCCGCTGGGTAAAGCCGTACCGCTGTTAACGAGGTCCTCTCGGCACATCCTCGATGCTCACCAGACAGCAACTAGTAGCTTATGTAGAGTGCTGCGGACGCAATGCGACGAAAGTTGTGCGATTATTGCATACTTAATACGCCTTGATACTCGATGATGGTACTGGTCTTCTTAAGGAGAAACGTGCAGTGGCGATTTGAAGCTGATGGGTAGCTCTACCTATTTCTCACAAATTTGCCCTTTTGGCGACTCAAAAAAGTAGGAGGGATGAGCTCTGATTGGAGAAGGAGATCGGCTATGTCCATTCCTATGGAATACTCCTGGCATTTGTTTCAAATGATTCAGGGAAACTACAGGAAACGAAAACATCTCTCTCTAGATGGTCGTATGAACTGCACTATTCCCGAATGAGAGTCGAGTATGCAAGCCACTGCGCCACCTCTCTTGGTGTCTGACATAAGAGACAGCACCACAGACAGCACAAGAAATGTAATGCTCCGAAAAACAATGGTATTTGTTACAATAGTGACTATTTAATGTGTACAGTGACGATGTTTATATCCACCTCAGTAGGTTAGCTCGATAAAGCACGCCTGTGGCACTCGGTGGCGCTAAACTCGGATGTAAGCCCATTCTACTCCTAATGGTGGATTAAATTTTCACTGTCAATATTCGTCCAGCAAAGGGAGGTGAGGTGATGGACTTCCTGACTACAGGTCTGCGCCAATGCTTTGCGTGAAATTCCAAACCTCACTACTCCATCTCATGAGTGAAGGTATGTGGCGCTGTTCGTGATGATCTGTCAGTCAGATGGGGATATCAGCTCGGCATTCGCCTTTGTGCAATGCTAGAGGAGTATGCTGTGTGCTGGGAGCAGTTTCACGCTCTACATCATCATAATTGTCGTACAACAGAAATGTAGCACTATACTATACACATATCATTGCACTCAACAACCCTCCATAAACACAGAAACAACACAATTGCGAGGCCAAAGTGTGCGATGGGAGAATATCCTTCCCGACAGGAAGCTGAACTTATCCCTTGGGGTATCCGATCCAGCAATGCCATGCGACATTTACACATTTCATACAATCTTCATTTTTCATTTTATACTGGAATATCAGCAACCAATCAAATACCATAGTACTAAATGTGTTGCTTAAAACAATTGATTACCCAGCATTGTCCAGTTATTAGCGCATTCAAGAATCCTACCACGTCAGTAGTGGTAAAATGTCATCAGATTTGTCACCCATCACCAATCACCCATCAATTTATTGATCCTGAAGATTGTAGATCTGACGCTACCATTAGTCTCCTTCTTCTTCTTCTTCTTCCTTGTCTGTTCCTGTCTCTGCAGTGTCGGTATTGTTATATTAGTTGAAGTAATATTAATGACAGTTGATTGCGCAATCCCCTCCCTTATGCCACCACTCCCCCCTCCACCTCCCCTTCCAGAAGGACGGAATCTGCACGTACAATACGAACTCTCTGCACATACAGCAGCTCACATGTTCGAGTGCGAGACATAGTTACCAGCTTCTTACTCAACTTGTTGGACATGAGAAACTGTATAAAGAACACATTCCGTATGGCCAGCACACCAGCCCTTGTTAATCCGTGAGGCGGGCTCGATATGGGGTAAGTTGACCTCCCTGAAACCCACTACCTCTCTGAATCCTGGAAGCTGTGCTTTAAGGCGCCTGACTATCCAGGTGTGGCATTAACATCAGTGAGCCCATGGTATTAGTTCATTTTATCATCTTCCCACCCCACTGACAATTCGGGTGCCTGAGCATTTCGTATCCCTAGTGTCTCTCGGGCTTATGGTAGGCACCATGTTCAGTTGAAATTTCTTGAACTATTCCACAGTTATACATTATGTGTTCCCTCTTCCCCTTGCCTGACCTACCATCCTGTCAGATCCCTCCCCCCCTTTCCGCGGCCTTGCCACCCATACTAGTTAGCTGTCATAAAGGCCATCTCAGAACAGCTTAGCAACCCAGAATACTATAGATACATCCATATTTATCATTTTCGATTATGTCAAGCGTTTCCCTTTCCACAGTGCATTTTATCCCAGGAAGTAAATCATATATATAACAAGATAGGTTGAAGTAACTCCAAGTTTACCAGAGTTATGCTTTTCATGTCACTGCTCTTACCACCTCCAATCGTTAAATATCGCAGTGCCTATGGTCAATTAGCGTATGAATTCCGATAACTTGTATTTGAGGAAAATATCGTTGGTTTGCGAATATTTCTACATGCAATCACCTTCCTACCCACACCACACCTAAAAATTCCTATGTATGTGGTACTCGCACAGTATTTTTTTCCAAATGTAAGTAGCAACTCATATGACTGAAATTGCTCTAGCTCCTCCAGAGTTATGTTTTTATGTGCCATCATTCCACTAACAATGGCAGGGTTGCCCGTCATCAGGATAATTATCTCCTAGCACTAAATCACAGAGATGTACCAAATTTGGTAGAAGTTTCTCCTCCTTCCAGAGGTACATTTTTGTGTGGTGCAGTGGTAAACACACTGGACTTACAGTCAGGTATACAACAGTTCAAATCTCCATTCGGCTATCAAGGTTTAGGTGTTAAGTAGTTTTCCCTTCTTTAAAAAGAAAAATGGTGTATTTCCTTTCGAATCTGAGCTTGAACTGCATTTCTAATGATAAAATTGTCAACCCACTTTGACCATTAGTGTTCGGTTCCTCATTTACGCAACATTTTTGAACTTTGCAAGCACATCTTGATGGTGTCGTACCTGATCAGATGGACAGAATAAGGATTATAAACTTGTCAGTACCATCCATAGTTCAGATAATTATAGAGAAATCGCCTTCGGCATGGGTACCATAAAGCTTTTACAAGATAAGCAAAGTACGACTGTCCCAGCAAATATGTTATGCACCTTAATATAGGCAACCCAACTAACATCATCCACATCTGGGGTGATGTAAGCTGGGTTCCCTGTCTTAAGATGCATGGCATATTTGTTGGGTTGTGTTATTCAGCCCACCGTCGATGCCTTTATCATTATATCAACAACACGTTCTTTATTTGACCCCACGGACTTGAAAACCTGTTATTGTTCTTGCAACAGTTCAGTATCATTGATGAATATATCAGGTTCACAGTGGAGGTGACGAATGATGCCGCCTTGCCATTACTTACTGTTTTCGTTCACCGATAATCTAATTCTTGCCTCAGCCACAGTGCGTTCGGAACTAGACTAGGAAGAGGAGGCTTTTGTACATCCATTACTTGGCTTGACACACACAATATTCCTGGGCGTGAAAGAACATTACTAATTTGGGACATCCACGACGGATTTTTCAGTTCTAGCATTTGCTTTACAAGCAAGGCAGACAGTCTGAAACCTCTAGCGAAAACTGGCGAACCTTATTTTGTAATCGCTGGTTCAAGTTTATCCTAGCCAATATCGTTGAACACTAGCGCTATGGTGACCTGCAGTATTGGTCCAATATAAGCACTGTCGCTTTGCTGAATAAATAAAATGGTTATTAACTATGCTATCAACATTAAAACTATGCTATCAACATTAAAACTATGCTATCAACATTAAAACTATGCTATCAACATTAAAACTATGCTATCAACATTAAAACACGCTATGTTTTGACGACTCCTTTCATCACCAGACCTACTTCCAGCTACACGTCTAATAATGAAGAAAACCTACTCGAAAAACAACCTGTTTTAACATTACGGTAACAAAATGCTATCATAATTATCTGTGTCTGGCAGCATAACTAATAAATAACCATTTAATAAAATTGGGTTACACAGCCATTCACGTACGCTGAAAAAGGAAATTAGTGTCTCCATACACAGCTTCCGACTGCTGCATAGGCTCCAGCCAGTTGCTCAAAGTAGCAAGTAAGAAATGAGTTAGGAGTGGTCTTGAGAAGCTGTTCGAGAAGATCGTTATGCCATTTATGACATAAGACTGGTGTGTTGGTAGCATTTGTTCGCAGAGCTATGCACAGTCTTAAACTGAGTCCTTACAAAGTAGCTACAGTTTATGAATCATGAAGAGAGTCTCGATGTAGCAAATGATGATTTTCAGAAATCCAGCGTCGATTGTTCCGATAGTTTTCGTACCAAGATAAATACAGCCGTGCTTCATCATAAAGAAAAGGATCAGTCTCTCAATCACAAATAGACTGCAATAGCCGCTGACTGTGCTGACATCGAGTAACAGTATCTGAGTTGGTCAGTCGATGTGATGCCTTTACTTTCTAACATTTCACTTTGAATATGTGCACAGTTCTGCAAGCGCTCACACACCAGTCTGAAGTACTCAATGGCGCAACGCTTTTCACGGACTTCTTTCTAAGAGACCGCCCATAACCCATATACAGAGTATAAATTTTAAGTTGATAAACCAGAATAACTCGAAAAATAAGCTTGACACGAAAAAAATGTGTAGAATCCAAAGTTGATTATTTTCGAGGGGGACATCCACTGGTGCTAAAAGTAGCCCACCACCCCAGCCGCCTGGGGCAACTTTAAAATTTCAAATGGGAACCCCCATTTTTTATTGCAGAATCAGATTCTACATACGTACATTTATCCTCAACATTTGTTTTGGTTGTTGGCAGTTGGCGCTGTAATTCAAGAAAATCCATGTTCTCATTTTTGAGTGGAAAATATGGATAAATAAAAATTAATTATTTACTTCGTAAATTTTGATTCGCTAAAACTAAAACTCTCCCCCTCTCCCCACAGGGTGGGGTTTGAGAGAGAGGAATTAGAGTTTTACAAATGTTGTCCACGAAACAAACAAAATTAATTATGTTGGTCAACATTTGTAAAATTCTAATTCCTCTCTCTCAAACCCCACCCTGTGGGGAGAGAGGGAGAGTTTATGTACAATGCTAGAATTACGAAGTTTTGTACACATATTTCTGTAAACGTAATAAACGTTGTCTCAAGAGCAAATTTTGAAATTCGGATTGCAAGCTGAGATATGGGACAAAGTGCTTGGAATTTTGCATGAATTTAAAATTGTACTTGTGGAATTATAATTAAAAAATTATGAAAATTCTCCTATTTGACCTATTCCAAAAACCTCATGAGATTAGCTTACAACATATAAAGGGATGAAACAGAGAAATTTTTGTAGAAATCTCTTGAAAACTTTCTGAGAAAAAGGAACATATATTATTTTTTGAAAATAAAACTTCAAATTTCATTCAAAAAATAGTTGAATATATATAATAAAATGATTTTGAATGTAAATGTGTTACTTTCATGTAAAGCGTGGTACAAAATTTCATTGCCATATCTCCAAAACTGTGAATTTGGTGCATTTTTGAAATAGTGTGTGTTTTTCATCAACGTCGCCCCTTAAACCAAACAACTAGCTGGAGCATAAGCAGCAATCGGATCCAGCCTATAGGTTTAGCGGTCTTTGCGCTCCACCAGGCGAAGCGCCTCCGTCGTTCACAAAACACCCTGTATAACTATCTGGGCCGTTTTATGTAGTTCATGTCTCGCTCGACATGTACTGTGTGTATAGCCGGCTGTCTGAGGAGACGACGTCATGCAACGCAAGCAACGTAGTTTTCACAATAGGCTGACACTCGCTGCCTAAGAAACTACTGTACTTTAATTTCACTTAATTAAGCCGCGCCTAGAGCAAAATGACGCGTTGCTATTTTTCATAACGACACTAGATGTAACAACAGCTGCAATGAGTTTAACTTATTTTACACGTGTTATGAGTAGGCATAATGAAATTCAGGAGATCAACGTCATTCACAAGACCCGAACTGACCATCCATTTTTGCATACAGTATCTACATGACTGAGATCGCCCTCTTTCCACGTGCTGAAGCACATTTCCTGACCTAATGAAACGAGATAAGAAGGAGCAGTATCTCGATGCAGGCTTTCCACGTCTGGACAGCGTAAATAAGATTTTCATATAATCTAATGAACTCGGACGGAGGTGACATTTCAAGGCAAAGAGTGGTGATACGCTAGTCATTCAGTTAATACTTCGCCGGCCAATTCATCAACTGCACCAGAAAACATGCGACAGAGAAGTCGGTCATAGTTTGCGTCGAGACCAGAGGAATCCCTTCAGGGTCTTCTTCAGTACGTCCTGAGTGTGCTGAAGTTGGCTACCATCCGGGAGCCTACCTGGGATACAAATACAGAAACGGGCGCAACAGACACGGTCTGGCTGGAGTCACTCGACGAGCACACGTAAGGTCCCCAACTGTAACACCTGAAGGAGACGACCAGGAACGTCTTCAAAATATTGTACGCAAAAATGGGATTATCAGCTCGGTTGGAAATCAAGAAATCTTCTGCCAATCAGTCACGCAGAGAATACTCGTGGCACAAAACATGTATTTTACCAGAGAATTTATTAATCGTCGAGGCCATGGTACAAATTTTGGCGATTAACTGTTTAACGGTTTCGATATTCACCTTTCGCTAAAGTGCTCCTTCCACAACGACAGAAGTTGATTTATTCAATGAGCATATCGGATGATACGCGTGTATCAGACTGTTGTGAAGTTGGTTGCGTAGCGTATTTGAGGCAGCCATGAAGTTTCCTGGCTTTGCGACCATACTACAGAGATGTAGTGAGATTTTCGTTACTGTCGTCCTTCTTTGAGCAGTGACGTAATCCGATAGTGGGCATGAAGTCATCCCGGAAATCGAGAAATTGTGTTTACAATATCTGTGATGGCAGAGAGCTCTGTTTCTTTGATAGTCCGGTTGTGGGTTGAACTCAACGAATGTGTCGTCGAAAAATGACATTTTTTAAGTGATTGTTATGTTGACACACTGATCTCTAACGTACCCAGAGTTGTTGCTACTAGTTGCTGACACTTAAGAAGTTGACGCAGCTAACGAATCTGTTATGACAGGAACTATATATTCTTTTTCTACAAACTGTCTATTTTTTTTACAACACTGTTTCTTTAAACTCTGACTATAAAAATTTACTTTGCCAATTTCTGGGCTGCAATTGTTTTAAAAATAACAAATGACAAATTTCATAGCCCTGGAACATCTCAATTGCGCTCACTATAGGCCGTTCGAAAAGACTTCAAAGCCGACCTTGGTATTATAGTATGCAGGATAAAGATATATTCTAGGGAAGTTAAATATAAAATGGGACTAGTTCACAGCCGAAGTCTGTATGAAATATCGAAATAAGTTGGGACAGTCTTTGAAGTAATGTTGAAAATATCACAACTGTTTGACACAGAATTGCATATGATATCCTCAACCACTATACAGAATGTTTCAAAGTCTTTGCATAAAACCACTAGGGGTGATCTATCACGTCTTGGGGAACAATTTTCGTTAGAGAGCAAATGTCAGATCACACTTTCCAGTGACGATAGGCGTCGTTTAGTATTGGTTGTGCCTGAGAAGTGGCAGGGCGTAGGCACTCTGCGGCGCGCATAAGACTTGTGTGTTGCCTATAAGCCAGGCGTTCTTTCTGTATGAAAGGATGTAGGCTCAGCAAAATTAAAGTTCCTCATTCGCTCGTAATATCTTTCTCCGCTTAGAGACGCACATTATTACGGCTTTCTTGTTGAATATCACCATGAGTTTACTGGGCCAGATAGTATGCAGCACGTTTGGTTAGTAGATCTCGCTAGTTCAGCCAACTCTCGTCGTCGCACGGCCAGCGAATAGTAACGGACACCTATAGTCGCTGGAAGCATCAGCGAACATTTCTTTAACAATAGCTGTTCTGCATGACGTGATGTATCATCTCTAGACATCCGATGCAAGGACTTCGAAACAACCTGTATGAATAATCAGGGTGTTTCACCTGCCCCTATCCATGGGTTTCATGCAACCAGCAACGCCTTCAAAAACCACACACAAAATTTTCATATCCTCTCGCCTACAACGTGGTAACTATTAGTACTACAGAAAAAAATGATCAGGCTCTTTTTGTAGGAAATTTAATGCAGCTAAATTTTGTACTGGGGTATGTTTTCGCTAGATACCGTAGTTTGCGAATTATTCAAGAAGAACGTATAAAAGTGACCTTCAAATGTTTTTTTCTTGAAGAACTCAAAAATCATAGGCCCTAGCGAAAATGTATCTCAGTACAAAATTTAACTACATTAAATCTCCTTCAGAAAGCCCCTGTTCATTTTTTTCTGTTGTACTTATAGTTTGCGCGTGGCGAACGAGAGAATATGAAAACCTCGCGCATGGTTTTGAAGGTGTTGTAGTTTGCATAAAACCCATAGGTTGGGACAGCTGAATCACTCTCTATGAGCACTTTTTCATTTTCGATACCGGAAAACAAATGTGTTCTACTGCAATCTCCTTGCTTTCCATATACTGGGAGAAGGTAGTGTGGACCAAAACAAGAAAAAATTGTGTAGTAAACATGGACTGCAAAAAGCATATCTTAAGACCTAAGAACACTTAAAGAGGTGTGTTTCATAAACTTTAAGGTATGCATTTTAGAGCTCATGTTTACTAGACGTTTCTAACAAAAAATGGTTCAAATGGCTCTGAGCACTATGGGACTTAACATCTTAGGTCATCAGTCCCCTAGAACTTAGAACTACTTAAACCTAACTAACCTAAGGACATCACACAACACCCAGCCATCACGAGGCAGAGAAAATCCCTGACCCCGCCGGGAATCGAACCCGGGAACCCGGGCGTGGGAAGCGAGAACGCTACAGCACGACCACGAGATGCGGGCGTTTCTAACATGTACCTGAATAATGAGCATTGCGTCTAGGACACCACATACTGAATACTTAAGCGTCGGAGTTTTAATGAACATTGTAATGTAATTTGATTTTTATTTTCCTAGATATGGCTGAAGATGATTTGCTAAAAAAGCCAACAAGTAATTGCTAAAAATATGTTACCTGTACTTGACAGTTAATAGATACTCTGTTACAACAAAGAAAGATAAATGGTTCTCCTAGACACAACATCTTTCAGCGTACGGTGTATATATTTCGCCTATATTACAGTGGGAGTGGTGGAGAAGGGGAGGGGCAGTGGAATAGATAGCATGTTAGGATAAATACCCATGAATATTTTACAAATTAAATGTGGATCATTTAGGCAGTATTTAAGAAACATTCAGAGCATAGAAGAAAACACCAAGCATTCGCCACACCAAAGTAGAGACGCAAGGACATGCTGGGGCAGGGCCCAGAGGAAGGTAGCACGGGCACGACAGCGACCATGCTGATGCGGCTGACTGGCTCACTTACCGTCCGAGGTTCGCTTCGAGAGAGCCGACTCGCTCACGGAGTCGACGCTGCGGCTCGCGTTCAGGGTCCTGTGCCCTACGCTGCTTGAGCCTGAGCCGCCACCTATACAGCCCACAAAAGGCACTGCAGTTCCCACAGCCTCACTGCTCACTGCTGCCGGCTCGCCTGCTTTTTGTACCACTCGACGCCGGTGGGAAGTGGCACACTGCACCTACACATCTGCCTCAAATGCACTACCGGTGCACTTGCCTAGCCCACTGAAATTTATTTCTCGCTGGCGTTCTCTATCGTAGAGTCTTCCAATTCACATAACTAAAATATGTTGGTCTAACAGTCTGTCTCGAGCTAACCTGGACCTAATAACAATCCATAAGAAAGTGCACAGTAGACTAAAGCTACTAACCGACTGAATGTGGAGACCGAAGCTCAGCACCATTATCTATACCTACAAGACCCTCGTTCAACACATGCCCTCCAATGAAAATATTTAGTGAAACTTCGCTCTCTCTAATTTCTATAACGACGCACACTCTACTTCGCTTCTTGTATCCATCTACCTTTTCTAGCCGCGTCCTGAACAATCTCATACACTAACTACACCTTCTTAAACACCAACATAACCTCCGTCTATCACACATTCCAGTAAATTAAGCTGCCAGCATCCTGCTTAATATCCCGCCATCAACAACCATGTCCTTCTGTCGCTCCTCTATCAACACACACTACCTTCTTTCCACCATCATACACTTCATACTGTTCCTCAGAGTAAATTTAATCACGTTCCTATCCAAACCATGACATTATCGCTGTGACATAGATATCTTTCCTATGTTCCATAACCCGAATCACTACTTCCACCTCAAATGAAGGCTCCAGTCCAACCTTTCCTTGCCTTACTGCACTCCTCCCCATCTACCAACACCTAAATCTCATCCATTAGTTTTTTCCATATGTATATACACACATCAAAAAATGTTTTGCATCACCTCGGTTCCGAGAGTTCCGGAACCTGTACAGATAATTGTAGTAGAGATCAACATAAACATCATTTCCACCCTTTTTATTGCTCATGAAAACCACACATTGCATGTTGTACCACCATAAAGCGAGCCCTTCAGAGATGGTGATACAGATTGCTGTACACACCGGTGCCTCTAATACCCAGCAGCACGTTCTCTTGCACTGACTCACGCCTGTATTCGTCGTGACATAGTATCCCATGTTCATCAATGCACTGTTGGTCCAGATTGTCCTATTCCTCAAAAGTGATCCGGTGTATATCCCTCAGAGTGGTTGGTGGGTCACGTCGTCTATAAACAGCACTTTTCTATCTCTCCCAGGCATGTTCGATAGGGTTCATGTCTGGAGAACATGCTGGCCACTCTAGACTAGCGATGTCGTTATCCTGAAGGAAGTCATTCACAAGATGTGCACGATGGGGGCGCGAATTGTTATCCACGAAGACGAATGCCTCGCCGATATGCTGCCGATATGGTTGCACTATCGGACGGAGGATGGCATTCACGTATCGTACAGCCGTTATGGCGCCTTTCGTGACCACCAGCGGCGAACATCGGCACCACATAATGTCACCCTAAAACTTCAGGGGACCTCCACCTTGCTGCACTCGCTGGATAGAGTGTCTAAGGCGTTCAGCCTGATCGGGTTGCCTCCAAACACGTCTCCTACGATTGTCTGGTTGAAGTCATATGCGACACCCATCGGTGAAGAGAACGTGATGCCAATCCTGAGCGGTCCATTCGAGTTGTTGTTGGTCCCATCTGTACCGCGCTGCATGGTGTCGTGGTTGCAAAGATGGACCTCGCCATTGACGTCGGGAGTGAAATTGCGCATAATGCAGCCTACTGCGCAGAGTTTGAGTCGTAACACGACATCCTGTGGCTGCACGAAAAGCATTATTCAACATGGTGGCGTTGCTGTCAGGGTTCCTCCGAGCCATAATCCGTAGGTAGCTGTCATACACTGCAGCAGTAGTCCTTGGGCGACCTGAGCGAGGCATGTCATCGACAGTTTCTGTCTCTCTGTAACTCCTCCATGTCCGAAAAACATCGTTTTGGTTCACTCCGAGACACCTGGAACACTTCCCTTGTTGAGTGTCCTTCCTGGCACAAAGTAACAATGCGGACGCTATCGAACCGCGGTATTGACCGTCTAGGCATGGGTGAAATACAGACAGCACGAGCCGTGTACTTTCTTCCTAGTGGAATGCCTGGACTGATTGGCTGTCGGATCCTCTTGGTCTAATAGGCGCTGCTTATGCCTGGCTGTTTACGTCTTTGGGCGGGTTTACTGATATCTCTGAACAGTCAAAGGGACTGTGTCTGTGATACAATATCCACAGTCAACGTCTATCTTCAGGAGTTCTGGGAACTGGGGTGATGCAGAACTTTTTAAAATGTGTGTATATTTATCCACCAACGTATTTTGTATACTGTCCTTGGAGTTTTTCGCGATGGTGCACTTCAATAAAGTCGTCTCGATTTACGTGCCCCGAAACTTCAAATAAAACACTCGAGCCTTCGATTGCTACCCCAGCCATTGTCATCAGGAGCAAAATCCTCTACCTGCCGCGCCGGTACGGTGCGACAGCAGCGCCTGGAACCTTTCAGAGTGGGCTGAAGTGATGCACGCGCGGGAAACGGTTAAGGCAGATCATAGTAGCCCAATGACGTCATAGACAACTTTGAGGAAGAAGTTCTCAAATCGGCGGGGTTGTTTCTTGCTTCCTACGGTAAGTTGCCCTCATGGTGGAAATGCGCTGCAGCAGTAAGTCGATCACGTCAGTGGTGTCCACCCTAAAATTTAATTTACCATCGACATGGGCACCATTACTGGATGTTTTAGCAGAGCGGAATACAGGAGGCCATTGGTGTATAGGAAACCAATGCACACTGACCGTTACTTAAATGCACCACCCCTTATACAAGGAAGCTATCATGGATAGATTGGTAGGCAACGGTTTTCTCTGTCGACGACCATCTACAGTCCGACTTGCAGCATTTGAGACGCTTGTTGAGAGAAAGTGATTCCTGCACGGGAGACATTGCAAACGCTTTCACGCTTTCATGTGCCACTGACAATGGACGCCTGGTGAATCGACGGAGGAGGCCAAATTTCTTCCGTACTGAGGACTAAGGACCAACAAGAGAGGACGCGTGTTGGAGGGACATGGACTGACGCCACTGTTCCGGCCCGCCTCCATCATACAAGATACGTTGTAGAAGAAAGCGTAGGTCTTCGAGTTCCCGACGTCTGTGGTGACTACGAACTACTTGCACTGTTCCTGCGTCGTGTTGAGCACAAACGACACATTATACAAACAGAGCTTGAAAAACTGGCTGCGGCTGAACATTGCCTGGAAAACGGAGAAAAAGTACAATTTCAAAACGCGAGAGTCCTGGCATATTCGTCATCATTTTGTGATTCCATTGTAAAGGGAGCAGCTGAGATTAGAATAAACCGCAAAAATTTTAACTGTGACGGAGTGTATACACTTAAAAGGTCATGTGGGTGGACTTGGGATACTGACACTTGTAGGGAGATGGCAGCTATCAGTTTCAGACATGCCGCCGGCCCCTCGCGCCACCTGACGTAACTGCTCCCACGTGATATGAGCTACTGAAGTCGTCTTCTCGTGGATGTGCTACTTCAGTCCTACCTGGAATGTTCCATACGTTGCTGTCGGATCTCTACTATCGGAACACTGTGCCTGCCCTGGTGGCCGGTGGTATCTCACTCCAGATGACGATGCCAGAGACAGCTATCGGAAGTTCCAGTGTTTTATTTGAAGTGACGCGATTGCAAACTGGAAAGATCTTATTCAGGCACGCCACCAAGAAAGACCCCGAGGACATTACGGAAAAGATGTATAAGTATATGGGAAAGAACTAATGGATGGGATGTAGCTGTTGGTAGACGAGAAGGAATGCAGTAAGGCAAGAAAAGAATGGATAAGAGCCTTGATTTAAGGCGGAAGTGGTAGTATGGGTTATGTAAGATAGGAAAGGTATATCACGGCGATAATTTCATGGCTTGGGAGGAAAGAATAATGCCATACATTGCGCGAAATGTTACCAAGCAGACTTTAAGAACAATCATCGATAGAATTGGCAACTACGAATAATCTACAACCCCCTATACAACTATCCCGCGGATTTCGTATACATAAAGAAGAGCAATTAACAGCTGGCACAGACTCTTTCCACGGTCACTCCAGTAATGTAAAGGAAGAACTTTAATAGGGACATCATAAAAACTGCTACTTTCCAGGTGCTGCACAGTGATCTGTTGAGTATAGATGTTGATGTTGTCAAAAGTGCAGCAAATAAATTACTTGTCGGAATTTTGACAGCAAACCTCTGTGTGACACACAATCTCCTCTTGCAATGTCTGCCATTGGAGTTTAGTGGCAATACAAGAGATGGGATCGTGCTTAAGCGAAGCCCTGACGAAATGTATTACCCTTTCTTAGCTCTTCTGTATCTGCTCTACCTATCCTCGTGAGGGCCCCAGGCTGACAAATTATGCTACAGAATTAGCCGAACGAGAGTCTTGTGTGGTTTATTTATCCCCCAAATGAATCTCAATCTGGTATATGTCTTCCCTACAACTAGTTTCCTGCGCTTCTTCCGCTTTAAATACCTTCACCTGCATACTACTACATTCAGTGACGGACAAAAATCGCAGCACCAAAAAATTATTAATGTAGAGTAAAGAATTTCGTGAATAAATTTGTCTAGGTAACATATTTAAGTGATTAACATTGCAAGACCACAGATTAATGAATACGCGAGATAAGCCATTGAAAATTTGAAATGTTGAAACATTAATAACCGGTGTAGCCGGCAGAATATTGAATACAAGCATGCAAATGTGCACTTAATCGGCCAATACAGAGACGTTTAACGCTGTTTATGGATGGCGCTGGAGTTGTCCTCCACTGATGTACCATATGTTCTCTATTGGAGATAGATCTGGTGATCGAGTAGCCCAAAGCAACATGTCGACACTATGATGGCATATTGGATTACAATAGCAGTATGTGAGAGAGTGTTATCCTGTTGGAATACTGTTCATGAATGGCAGCTCAACAGGTTTAATCACCACACTGACGTACAAATTGCCCCCAAAAACATACACTCCTGGAAATTGAAATAAGAACACCGTGAATTCATTGTCCTAGGAAGGGGAAACTTTATTGACACATTCCTGGGGTCAGATGCATCACATGATCACACTGACAGAACCACAGGCACATAGACACAGGCAACAGAGCATGCACAACGTCGGCACTAGTACTGTGTATATCCACCTTTCGCAGCAATGCAGGCTGCTATTCTCCCATGGAGACGATCGTAGAGGTACTGGATGTAGTCCTGTGGAACGGCTTGCCATGCCATTTCCACCTGGCGCCTCAGTTGGACCAGCGTTCGTGCTGGACGTGCAGACCGCGTGAGACGACGCTTCATCCAGTCCCAAACATGCTCAATGGGGGACAGATCCGGAGATCTTGCTGGCCAGGGTAGTTGACTTACACCTTCTAGAGCACGTTGGGTGGCACGGGATACATGCGGACGTGCATTGTCCTGTTGGAACAGCAAGTTCCCTTGGCGGTCTAGGAATGGTAGAACGATGGGTTCGATGACGGTTTAGATGTACCGTGCACTATTCAGTGTCCCCTCGACGATCACCAGTGGTGTACGGCCAGTGTAGGAGATCGCTCCCCACACCATGATGCCGGGTGTTGGCCCTGTGTGCCTCGGTCGTATGCAGTCCTGATTGTGGCGCTCACCTGCACGGCGCCAAACACGCATACGACCATCATTGGCACCAAGGTAGAAGCGACTCTCATCGCTGAAGACGACACGTCTCCATTCGTCCCTCCATTCACGCCTGTCGCGACACCACTGGAGGCGGGCTGCACGATGTTGGGGCGTGAGCGGAAGACGGCCTAACGGTGTGCGGGACCGTAGCCCAGCTTCATGGAGACGGTTGCGAATGGTCCTCGCCGATACCCCAGGAGCAACAGTGTCCCTAATTTGCTGGGAAGTGGCGGTGCGGTCCCCTACGGCACTGCGTAGGATCCTACGGTCTTGGCGTGCATCCGTGCGTCGCTGCGGTCCGGTCCCAGGTCGACGGGCACGTGCACCTTCCGCCGACCACTGGCGACAACATCGATGTACTGTGGAGACCTCACGCCCCACGTGTTGAGCAATTCGGCGGTACGTCCACCCGGCCTCCCGCATGCCCACTATACGCCCTCGCTCAAAGTCCGTCAACTGCACATACGGTTCACGTCCACGCTGTCGCGGCATGCTACCAGTATTAAAGACTGCGATGGAGCTCCGTATGCCACGGCAAACTGGCTGACACTGACGGCGGCGGTGCAAAAATGCTGCGCAGCTAGCGCCATTCGACGGCCAACACCGCGGTTCCTGGTGTGTCCGCTGTGCCGTGCGTGTGATCATTGCTTGTACAGCCCTCTCGCAGTGTCCGGAGCAAGTATGGTGGGTCTGACACACCGGTGTCAATGTGTTCTTTTTTCCATTTCCAGGAGTGTAACTCCAAGTGTTGGTCCAGTGTGTACAGCACACAGACAGGTTGGTTGCAGATTCCCAGCTGCCATCCTTCTAACCAACACATGGCCGTCACCGGCACCGAGGCAGAAACAGCTTTCATCAGAAAACTTAACAAACGTCCACCCTGTCATCCAATGAGCTCTCTATTCACACCACTGAAGCCGCAACTGGCGGTGGTTTTGGGTCAGTGACTGCACGCTACAGGGCATCTGGGTCGCTGTTGTCCTGGAAGTAACCGATTTGTAACAATTCGTTGTGTCACAGTGCTTCCAACTACTGCTAAAATTCCTGCTGCAGATGCAGTACGATGCGTCAGAGCTGTACGGCAAACATGATTGTGTTCCCTATCGGTAGTGCCACCTGGTCATCCCGTCCAGATGCCGAGCTTCTTGCGACCATACATTCTCGTGACCACAACTGTCAGCAGTCATGTACAGTGGCTGCATTCCTGCCAAGTCTTTCTGTAACATCACTTGAGAAACATACAGCTTCCCGAAGCTCTATTACACGACCACGTTCAAGCGCAGTGGGGTGTTGATAATGGCATCTTTGTCGCCTTAAAGGTATTTTTGATTAACACCCACTCACCACGTCCAATCTCAAGGCGAGGAAAAAAAAAGAAGATTACCACTATTACAGCATGTATTTAAAGCTAATCTAATTTGCATCTACATAGTGGAGCTACCACCCCTA
The DNA here is from genome assembly GCF_021461395.2 of Schistocerca americana. Classification (NCBI taxonomy): domain Eukaryota; kingdom Metazoa; phylum Arthropoda; class Insecta; order Orthoptera; family Acrididae; genus Schistocerca; species Schistocerca americana. Next base: position 336,497,298 of record NC_060121.1, read on the forward strand.
TTCTTATGTAACTTGGGGGATACTGGAATAGAAATCATCTTTCAGATGTATGAACACGCCTACCCCCTTTCGTTTATGTCGTGAAACTCCTTGTTGGTGTTGCGATTTTTATTCCGTCACTGTATCTTACGATAGTCTGAGGTGGAGTACTTCATTAAATAAACGTACCTATGGTTATGACCTCTTATTCCACCCGGAACGATATTTACTGCGTATCTGTTTGTTTCTGAGATGATGCTAACACTCTAGCATATTACACCATCTAGTGAATTGACTATGAGCTTACACAGACTCGTTTAAGTTTCATTTCCCTTCCACATCGTACAGGAAACGTAACTATTAGGTAGTTACTCCTAAATAGTAAATCAGTGACCGACCGTAATCCACGTCTGACACTTCAAAAGTAGTTTCCTCTATTTTCAACTCAATCGAAGTCTCTGTCTGTAAGATCGAAAAGTTTTGGCGAAGGATCAACCCCATACACTGCCCCTCCTTCAGCGTCAGACTCTCGTTCTAAGAACTCTCTGTCTTCTACGAAGCGAGCGATAAGGACTCCGTGCACGCAGGAAATGCAAAAGAGCCGATTGAAGCATACGTACAGGCATTCTAATCATATTTACGAACAACTGTTATCATATTTAAAAGTTAAATGTAATTTCAAATATTGCTATTTACACTTCAGTTCATTAACAGAATTTAATTCATTCATTAATATGATTTACATTTTGATATAAAGGTTTAGTTACTGAAATTTCTTCAGCTTCTTCGCACAAAAACAGCTTATGATTTACCTCATGTTCAGTTACACTGCAGGTAGTCGAGTTTACAAGCTTTTCATGTTAGCACTGGCTTTTTTAAAAGCAAGAAAGTTAATTCGGTTCTCTAATAAGAGGGAAGGTATTTGCATTTTGCATATTACACAAGATTACTGCACTCTGGCGGTTGGGCTTAGGTCTACACTAAGTATAAGCTTCAGGCAGAGCCGCAAATGCATTCAAATGAGCTTGCTGCGAACAAACTGGAAGAGGGCGCCTTTTTTTTTTTTTTTTTTTTTTTTTTTTTTGCCAACGCAGTGCAGGCAGATACTTAGATGTACGAGAATGCTATGCGGACTATCTGAAATAATTTTAGTACCTTAGGTTAACAAAGGAAAGTTTGCTACAAGCCATGAGTTTAAACACTATATTTATGATACGATCATGTAAATAAACATATATTTATACTAATTAATATACTTGGAATAATGATAAGCAAGATATTGTATGCAAACCTTTTTAAAAGGTTTGCATACAATCCGGTGTTGCGGTCGTTCAGTCCTGGATGGGGGAGGGAGTTGTCACTGCTTTGAATGCCGTTCACTTCCGGCCTATCGCCAGTCGCTCACGTTTATGGGGGTTGTGTGCGAATTGCATCACGTGAATGTATTTCTGAGATAAACCGTAAACAAAAATATTCATACGCCTCATGTATGCTATAAATCGACTGCGCCAATTTGTATCGAGGGCGTATTTTTTATTGGATTCTTGTGTCACATATTTGTAATTTGAAATAGCATAATGCATTGGCTGTATACATTGTTCTAACCATTTGCTGGAATTCGCCCGTGACATTGTGGTCTCATCTTTCGATTTAATAATGTCCCAGACAATTGCGGAAACTTGTTGGAACTAATTCAATGTATCCAGAATGACGTGTTGTTTTGAAACTTACCGATAGATGAAAAATGTCTGACTGGTGTTCGAAACCGGCACGTGGATTATACGTAGAATGCTGTTACCGGAAAAGTTATTTAGGCATGACTTAAGACACACCCTTACAGCTTCACCTCTAGCAAGAAGTATCAGAACAGCGCACACTCCGCTGCAGAGTGAAACTTCCAACCTGGAAACAGTCCCCTAAACTGTGGCTATGCCACTGCTTCGCAATATCCTTCCTTTCATGAATGCAGGTCCAGCAAGTAGTTTGCAAAGTAGTAGGCGCTTGCAGAAATGAAGTTAAGAGGGTGGGTTGCGAATCGTGCTTGGATAGTTCAGTCGGCGGGGACACTGCTTGCGAAAGGCAAGGTTCTGCATTCATGTCTCGGCCCTGTAAACTGTTTTACACTGCCAGGAATTTTCAACACAGCAGACAGTCACAGCAGAAGGAAATATTAATTCTGAAAACAACCGCTAAGCCGCATCTTAGCCACAATTAATCGACGACACTCATGTTTGTTGATGATTCATATCTCATTTTTAATATTTTCTTTCAAAAGCCAGCTCTTGCTCTGGAGCGATAGTTACCTTTTTGCCATGTTCTAGAAAATTTTACTCTCTCTGTTTTTAATTGGACACCAAGTAGATTCAGAGGAAAATATGTCAATTTTTTTTTGTAACTCTTACAGAAAGAAACGAATAGAGCAAAGATGTGTAAAAATATGAATTCATGAGGAAAAGTGGTGTGTTGTAGCAGACATGCTGTTGTTTCCTATGGCTGGTCAAGAAAGGGCCGGTTCTTTTCCTAAACCTTGTCAGTTCCGTCCATTGTACTCCGGTCCATCAATAACGCCCATCTTGAAGACGAAAAAGCATATGCAGTAATCTAGCAATGCGCAGTTTTAGTCGTACGGATATGTTTAAGTACATTGGTTGTAACCTGTATTATTTGTAGCTTGCCAGAGGTGAAGACAAATTGCATTTTGTGTTAGGAACCGATGCTCCTCATATAGTATTGGACTTATGTCTGTAACACTAGGAACTTTGCATGGTAAAGCTTTTGACGATTCCGAAATTGCTCTGAATACCACAGTGTTTTAGTATGCATGATATTGGCGAACTTACTAATCGGATGCAATGATTGACTCTCTTTATGTCTCTCAGCTTTGAGGTGGTACCGTAATTTCCTCATTCATTCCACAGACATGGTCTTAATATTGATCAGTTCATCAGAATCGGCCCTATGGCATTTGCCTTTAACCCTTGCTTCCGGTTTATACCGTTCGTAAATTAGAATTTCACTGCACGATTTGCATTTTTTTATAATTTAAAATTTTTGTGATCGTATCTTATGATTTACATATTACGTTGCAGTCAGGTCACATTACGAACCACAGCATGCTTGTGTACTAATGGTACGTATGTCTCGTTTCGTTACTAAGCCATGATTAGCCAGCTTATTCGCTCAGGCGGAGAGCAAATCACAATTTAGCTTCTTACAAACTTTTGACACTTAACGTAAGCGAGCAAGCACGTGCGACATCCGTGGAGGTAAGTGGCGACCTCTGTATAATTACTATATGGATGACACATTGGCATACGGCTTGTGCTACATACGTTATAACGGGAAAATAGGAGCCATAATTTTGGCACATCTCTAACTTCGTCACGACACGCACTCGAACAATTTGAAATATTTTTAACTTCAGAGTACCAGGATCAAACAAGAACGGACATTCGAATTTTTAGCGTCACACCTCTCGCGCTACCGCTTAGCATTGCGTGCGTAACTGGTCACGCTAGTTCGTATGTCAGAGGAAAACACTGGTATTCCACCTGCAGCAAAACCGTCCAGTAAAATACTGTGGTACTGGTGTTTGTTTATCCGCATGGGATCGCAAAGACTATTAAAGTATTACCAGTTTTATTAAAGTATTACCAGTATCGGAATTTTACCAATTGATCTTCAGATCGGTTTCAAGGAGGAAAAAAAAGATCACTTAATTGAGGTACTTATTTAATATACAACTCACAAAATCAAACAGACCTGACACTGTTCAGAAATAACTTCAGTCTAAGAGATAAGTTGCATCCAGTTATCGGAGGAACTAAATGTAACACGCGGGACACAGCTGTAAAATAACTGATCGTAGTGTGATTGGAAAACATCAACCATTAGTCCACGCATTCCATTACGGGATTTATAAGGCTCTGAATCGTACGGCGCCATTATTTCTTTTGACTTGTGTAAGTTGCTTAGATCCTGAACTGAAAGGTTCTTTTGTAGCAATGATAGGTATTCCGTCATTATTTGTGCTTGGGTCTGAGAGGCGGTGACTTACTCTTTCAATATTTCACGAATGAACTTTACAGTCATCTTCAAAGAGAATCGGTGACGTAGTTCCGACTGTCCAAGCGTGAATATTTATGCGCTGAAATTTTAAAGCTATCAAGCGGCTTTACCCTTTCAGCCCTTAATTGGCATACTTGGACAATCGGAAATACGTCATCGATCTGTAGCGACGTAGGAATGCTGTACATGTCGAGCATTCTACCGATTGTTCTCTGTACACGCATAAAAAATACACTATAACATACACGAGGCTTCCGTATTTTGTCTGGGACGCATTTTCCCTGAATTAGATTACAAATAGTCCCTACGCCCCTGTTCTGATCAAGGTTCCCGGGAGGTATCTCTTGGCTGTATGGAAAATGCTGGGAGTGGAAACCAGTCCCAAATATTTCCAACTGGTACTCCTTCGGCCCCAATGATTTTTAGCTGGAAAGTTCCGGACTCTATGTGGGTCACTAACTGTAGAGCCCACGCCACTTACAAACACTCGGAACTTGGTCACAGATAGGCCTACAAGACTGCTGAAAGATTCACAGCTCAAATATCAGAAGAGGGAGTTTACCATCCGGATGCATGCCCAAAAACGTATGGAATATTGTCACCAGATAACTTGAAGCATCTCTGTAATAGATACGTTTGAATTTGCATCAAACCTAATAGGCTATTGTTTCTGAGTGCCCTGTATCTTCCTCTCTGTGTCTCTTCAGTTTCTGCGACCCCTGACTGCAAACTAAAAACCTGTATTGACACAGCGCTCTCTATTCTTCTTGCGAGATGTGTAAAAGTTGAAAACACTGTGGTATTCAAACCAACCTTTAAGTCGATGACAGCCTCATAGGAATAAAATTTTTAAAGACACAAGAATTGACGAAGTAATGAACGCTTTCACAGCCAGTGTTCACTTTAGTTGAAACACACGGGCTGAGATGTCGTGGACGACGTATGAAACTGTTCACTGACATTTCGTCCCCATCTGCAGGAGACATCTTCAGCTCTCGATTTACGACGGGGATTCATAAAGTGTTGTTTATCACCTCGAAAAGATGACGTTGAGTAATTATTTTTTTGTTTGCAATAATGGTACACACCGGAATCCCGGCGCCACAGTACAGTAGCACGCCGCTAGACGTGAAAAGAAAATGGTACAAACTAATGATGAAGGGAAGATGATTTGTTCGATTTTCTTTTTTTTTTTTTTTTTTGTTATTCTCTGGCTACTCTATCGTCATGCTACTGCAATGTAGCATGGTGATTTCAGTGTGTACCTGGAGAACAAACAAGAATTTAATTACTTAACTTTAGTGTTTCGATGTGATAAATGCAACTTCATGACCAATCCTTGTATCTTTGAAGATGACTTCATTGGTGGGGACGAAAAGACAGTGAATAGTTTTGCACAGGGTGTTTCAAAGGTTTTGTAACAGACTTCTAGGGATGATAGCTTATTTCATGGGGAACAACTTTTGTTACAGCCAAAATCTTCGCTGACCCTACCGACGGACACTATTCGTCTTTTCTAATTGATTATGCCCCTGAGATATGGCAGGGCGTAGGCACTGTGCGGCGTTCGTAATCAATGTGTGTTGACTGTAAGCCAGTCAGCTGGTCCATGTGAAAAGTAGAATGCCGAGCTTCTAATACACGGTGCAACGGATATAAGAGGAGGCATTTCTACTGGTGACGGAGAAACATTCAATAGTATTTACGTCATTTGCAGTTCGATAATTACAGCTATTGCAAGACGTATCTTTTCAGGTTGGTTAGTACCTCCAAGTACATGCAGCATGAGCAATCCTTTAATGCTTATTTTTCTCTGGGCAGCAGGTCTGGTGTTGAAATGGGGACATCTGGATGTAAAACTATCAGCGTATTGTGGCAAGTGTAATCCGCTTATGGTGCAGTTACGACCGTGCAGAGTAAACACCAGGTCGCAAACTTTGTGAAGTGTTTGTGGGAAGACTGTGTGACACAGGAAGAATACAACCAACGTGTTGATGTGTGTACGCATTAAAGTACCATATATAAAAATATCTGCACTTAACACCGGTCACTCCCTGTCTATCTTTCTCCACTTAGAGACATTAATGCTTAATACTTGAAATTTATTTGCAGTTGAGAATATGGACTACCGTCTGCTTTATGGAGTGACGATAGTGAAAATTTGTGTCGGGCCGGGACTCGAAACCGGATTTCCCACCTATTGCGAGCGGTCGCCTTACCATATTTTTAAATTTTTTAAATCTTATTTTGTTCGGTATTGTACGTTGCGTTTATTCGGGGCGGTTGTGCCATAACACCCGTCGAAGTTCATCATTGATCAATTTCCTCAGTTATTTTGTTATTACAGAGGGCAGCTAAACCTCTAGCCGAACACGCTGAGCTAGCATGCCGGCAGATATTTTGGTACACAGCAGTATTAGAACATAGGACCTTCAAAATGGTTCAAATGGCTCTGAGCACTATGGGACTTAACAGCAATGGTCATCAGTCCCCTAGAACTTAGAACTACTTAAACCTAACTAACCTAAGGACATCACACAACACCCAGTCATCACGAGGCAGAGAAAATCCCTGACCCCGCTGGGACTCGAACCCGGGAACTTGGGCGCGGGAAGCGAGAACGTTACCGCACGACCACGATCTGCTGACATAGGACCTTCGACATGGCAGCTTTTTTATCTCATTTTGTTCTATATTGTACGTTGAATTTGTTCGGGGCGGACGTCCGATGACACTCGTTCAGGTTCTTCGTTGGTCCGTTCACTCAGTATTTTTATTATAGAGTGTAGCTACTCTGCTGACCGAACACGCTGATCTACCGTGCCGGCTACTACTAGGCTATCGGAGCACAATTCACAACCATACCCAAATTTCCGTATGTCGCCAACCATGGGCCTGCAAGCTGTAGTCGTACATCCATTATGCGCATTGCCATACAGGGAAGACATTTTACTGGAAAGTCGATTGCCTGGTATCGGTGAATAAACACGACAATGCAATGCTTGTATTATTCCGAATTCCGAAGGAGCAGACACTGCGGTGACTACAGCCGTCATTGGGTCTGGCAATGAGTCATGATCGGATAGCCTAAAGGTATGGCGACCGATCGCGATAAGTGAGAAATCCGAGTTCGAGTCCCGGTCCCTCACAGATTTTCGCTGTCGTCATCTCATCATACAGCTGATGGTAGTCCATGCAAGCGTGTCTGAAGGAACTTTTTATCGTAATTAGGAACAATACACGGACTACAATATACCGGGTGATCAAAAAGTCAATATAAATTTGAAAACTGAATAAATCACGGAATAATGTACATAGAGAGGTACAAATTGACACACATGCTTGGAATGACATGGGGTTTTATTAGAACCAAAAAAATAGAAAAGTTCAAAAATGTCCGACAGATGGCGCTTCATCTGATCAGAATAGCAATAATTAGCATAACAAAGTAAGACAAAGCAAAGATGATGTTCTTTACAGGAAATACTCAATATGCCCACCATCATTCCTCAACAATAGCTGTAGTCGAGGAATAATGTTGTGAACAGCACTGTAAAGTATGTCCGGAGTTATGGTGAGGCATTGGCGTCGGATGTTGTCTTCCAGCATCCCTAGAGATGTCGGTCGATCACGATACACTTGCGACTTCAGGGAACCCCAAAGCCAATAATCGCACGGACTGAGGTCTGGGGACCTGGGAGGCCAAGCATGACGAAAGTGGCGGCTGAGCACACGATCATCACCAAAAGACGCGCGCAAGAGATCTTTCACGCGTCTAGCAATATTTTTTTTTTTTTTGGTTCTAGTAAAACCCCATGTCATTCCAAGCATGTGTGTCAATTTTTACCTATCTATCTACATTATTCCGTGGTTTATTAAGTTTTCAAATTTGTACTGACTTTTTGATCACCTGGTAGTATTAATGCTTGTTGGGTAGGTGGTATGAAGATGTAGCACATCTGGTTAATAGTCCCTGCTTTTTGGTGGCGAATTCAAGCGCCGGCGAATTCAATAAAAAGACGCCTAGTGTCACTGCTAAGGGTCAGCGAACATTTCGGCTCTAAGAAAACTGGCTGCCCATGATGTCATCTATCATCCTTAAAAACTTATTGCAAATACTTTGAAACACATTGTATGTTGACCACGCCTCTCAGCCCGGAAGTTTTAACTGAAGAAACGCGCGCAGGTGTCAATGCTGAAGCCGGCAACTTAGACTGCTAGGCGGGAGCAGGTCGCAGGACGCGCCTGCAGAACTTACCGAGGTTCTCCGAGGACGCGTTGAGCTCGGCAAAGCCGCGGGTCCCGCTGGCTGCGGCGCCGGCGCCACCTGCGGCCGCCCCCGCCGCCGCCCCCGCACCGCTGCCGCCCCCGCCGCCACCGGTCTTGGCCAGCGACGGGGAGTGCAGCGAGGAGCTCTTGTGGCGGCGGATGGTGGGCAGCCGCGACACGAACGACGCGTTGTGCTTGAAGCTGGAAGAGACGCGACTGAATCTCAGCGTCAGACACCGCTCCGCTGCCGCCGGCGGGCCGGGGTCTCATGCATGGGGCGGACAAGCACAGCGCGGAGGAGGCAAGCACGCGGCCACACACAGCAAGCACGGCGCGGCATGCGCTACGGGGATCCCACACTCCGAGTAAAACAACTCTGCGACTTGTCGGGCGAGCCATCACTCGTCTGCACCTCTCTCTCGGGTTCCACCGAGGTCCTAAGACACTGAACTCGCACTCCTGGGGACTACGGTTCAAATCTCAGCCCAGAAATTCTGATTTACATTACTGTATGTACAAACTGCAAAAACCCACATTTAACACACAATCGGACAGTGGCAAAGCGGGAAAGGGCTAAATGTGGTGGTTTGGGACACCACTGACTATAGCACGCTATCTGGCCACTTGCGTATTGAGGGAAATCTGAACAGCAGCCGCTACATCGAGCAAGTTCTAGAGCTTCTGGAATTGTCCCTCCAGCAGGTTGTTCCACATGCAATGTTTCAGCAGGACAACGCCCGGCTACACGTGGTGAGGAGTGTGTAAGCCTTCTTCGAGCAACGACTGATATTGTTGCTTCCCATGTCTGGGAGATGGTCGGTCGGTACTTTGTTCGTTCAGATCCTTCTGCAACCCTTGTAGACTTTTTGAGGCCGCGCATACAAATCACGTGGCAATGTGTTTTTCCAGTAGCATCTTTCATTCCATGCCTCGGCGTCTACAGGCTCTGTATGCAGCGCGTGGCGGCTTCAAAAAGTACTAGATTCTCGTAGTCAAAGTGCATGTGCAGTTTTTTAATTCTAATCGTTTATGTGTCGTCATGTCACTAATCTGTGGAATAAATTTCTTTGTAATCACATTTCTCACTCTTCGTGCTGCAGTTTCCACAAACAGTAGTGTAGGTTTCTCGTGGTGTTCCAAAACCACGCAAAGCTAGTATTTGGATAGTTCCGTTCAAAGAGCACGGCCCTGCATTTCTAATAACCTTGTTAGTTTGTGGCATCACATCTCTTTGTGTTACCTGTTGCGTAGGTATGGTACATGGGCGCAGTTGCAGGCTGGGGAGAAGCCCGAAACACTTCATCAGGAGATTTACGAGAATGACCCGGTAACGTTCTAAATTGTACGGAAAGTGGTGCGGAAAAAATTTGCCGTATTTTACATGCAAGGTGACATGGCAGGGAGATGGAAAGTTAAATATGTGGGTTGTTCTGTTATTTGTTGCACAAAATTGGTAAGGAGAGTTTCCATTGGTTCGATGTTACATACTTGTTGTATTTAAAGGTATGAACTGCTGCGTACAGAATGATGATAACTGGAAGAAGTTCCTTATAAGCTGGGGGGAGATTTATATTTGTCTTTTAGAGTAAATAGATCTTATGTAGCACATGCACCTCACTTCATGCTGCAGAAGCAGCTTTTCTAGCATGCTTAACTTCTGAGCTATTAACAAGAAGTATTTTATTTAATATTGCTTAGAACAGTGCCTCAGTTTTATCTTGATAGTTGCCCTTCGATACGTATTTACATTGACAAATATCTGGCTTCTCCTCAGTAACAGGCAGTTAAATACACGTATTTGGTAGATGAGGTCGCTAAGCCACACCTCCATTTTACACGAAGGTTATTGAAATTGGACTTTCTTTTAAAATATTTGCAATGTATTATACGTTTATAGTGCAGCCATTGGAGCCTGAAGAAAGTGCCATTTAAATAATTTCTATTGGCTATAAGGAATGGACCCTACCAAACCTTTCATTTTATTGTTTTGTATACAATCACGAACAAAATTTACACTTCATTAACGATTGCTTCCATTTTGTTCTGTAGCCAGCTCGTTGCTGATCTACGGTAATGTTTAAATGGCAATAGTGCCATCTTCTTGTATGCAGTGCAAAAGTTTCAGCACAAAATAGCGGATACTGTTCATAATATGTTAACATATTCAGAGTTTTATGTAAGTAGCCTACATTCAGTGGTGGAATGAACAAAGTCCAGATTTCGGACGTTTCTGGAGGTAGTTCTATAGAGTTAATTCGCGATAGTTAGAGTTACTTTCTCGTCGTGAGGTCTGTTATTTAGCTTTGTGTACACTATCTCTGAGGCTGCAGCTACTGCCTCCACTAGTAATCTTCATTTAACTACAAAGGGGACAATAGCCTTCTGTAAGCACACACTCTGTTCCTATTTGAACTGCGTGAATAACCGGGCCTGCATATGATTCTGTCCACAAGATGGCAATACCGCCCCGGTACTGCCGTTTGTCGATGTTATTTTAATCGGATTGTAGGAGGACGTACATAGTCTCAAGTAGAGCAACAAGCACCAGATACATCAACTTACTAGAAATTCCACCATACAGTTAAGGCACTACTCCAATACCCATGACTGGAAACGAAGCAGTAGATTACCTACGATACTATCGATGTAAAGAGGCTTGTACTCAATAGTCACCATATACGCTACATGTAAAGAGTTTGACTCTTATAAAACACTTATTTGGCTTCTATTGCTACCAGTAACGTGTTGATGTTGCTTGTCGGATGGAACGTTATAGCTGCATGACAGTGCTATTACGACACACGAAAAACAATAATTCAGTGTTTAAAATTATGTAGTGTTCTCTTCCTCAATATTACCTGCGAACAGTTTGCAATCCCACAAAAAGTTATTAATTCTAGGAAAATTTGGGCCCATCAGCATGTCACATACACTTTTTCTTACTTTGTATCTCCCCAAAGACCTTAAAAAATTAACAAGCTGGATTACAGTACTTTTCGAGAGTAGTTTGTCAGTGGAAGTAAGTCAACGTTTCTTTGCTGTGAAACGATGTACCCGTTCCACCAGGATAATGTGTAACTCTTCATCCAGCACCCACAGTTGCGTGCTTTTTGTTTTCAGTACTATTTGTGTGCAACAAACACACTGATATTAATTTCATACTCTATTGTTTTTCATGGTTGCCCACTTCTAAGAGCTTTTAAATTGCAGAATACGTGCTACATTAACAGCTTCTATTATAAACAACTGTTTAAAAAAACAGAAACTAAATCTACGTAACAAAATACGTAAGCTGCAAATATCTAATTCTACAATATATTAAACAAGGCAAAAGTGTAACGATTATTCTACCGTCTCAGAAGGAAACAAGTCGAGTACTTCCACAAATACACTACTTTAAATTACAGCACTCAAATACCTTGGAAAATGTGTAGTAAATTTCAACACACTGGTATGGAAAAGTGTCTTTCGTTCCAGAGGAAGTCCTAACATTGGTCTAGTATCGAGTTTTATCTTTTTTGTGGGACTATGTTTTCTATTACGCTGCCCGTCACGTTGATGATAAATGCAATGACTTTTCCTGTAAGGCAGTAAAATTTTGATAACACTCTTCTTAGGTAATAATACACAAAACAATGTCCTTGTGAGGAATAATACAAGAAATTGTACTCTTGAAAAGTCAAAGAAACACAGAACACGATTAATCTGTTTCGTAAAATGATTTCTTAAGGAAGCTATTCTGTGCCATGAAACATATATCCAAACATAATTGTCAGCTGAAGAATTTGAAGCTAATATCTATTTGGCCAGCCGATACTCTTATAGTCTACAGAATATTTACTAGCTCTACATATGTTATTATTGCTAGAGTGCTGCCAGCCCAAAATGTGCATTAATACGTAAGAAATATCGCACTATGGCTTTTTGATAGCTATATCTTTCCTGTCCCCATTCTCTTAGAATGATTCCGTATCACTCTTGAGGAGCATGTTCGTTTGTCTGTCTCTTTTGACGGATGTGTTACATAGTCATACACAGTTTGCATCACATACACTATGTTCGCCTGAATCTTCATCTTTTCTTGGCGAAACGTCTTCACTCTGCAGTTTTATTAAAAGGTTTGTGCAGTGACTCCAGCGGGTCAATGAAGCCTGTACGAGGAGAAGCCCGAGTTATAATTATCATATATCTTGTGTCTGGTCTTTCGGACATGTCGAAAAGAACAGACACCACTTCGACCCTGCCACCACTACGAATCGAGACACAAAGGAAATAGAGACATTAGCTGCCAGTGGGCTTTGATTTATAACAATGGGCCAAGTTGAAGGTTTGTGCTGAGCCGGGATTTGAACCCAAGTCTCCTGCTTACTATGCAGATGCCGTGACCGCTACGCAATCCAGACACAGATCACCACAACCGCTACCCTAGCATACCTCCCATCAGACCAAAATTTGAGTCTGGCTGGAGGCATGCTATGGCAGTCCATGCGGTTGAGTTGACAACTGTAATCACACGGCATAGTGATCAGTGCATCTACCTCGTAAGCAGGAGATCCGAGTTCAAATCCCACTCCAGCACAAATTTTAAACTTGCCCCACTGGTATAAATCAATGCCCACTGGCAGCTAACGATTCTAATTCCTTTGAGTCTTTATAATTATTACCTCGAAGATATGAAGTATGGTAATAATTTTTGTCTGTCTGCAGGTACATGTCTGCAATCCCAATACACCGACCCCCAGCGCCAAGGTGCCAGAGCACGTCTCTAGAGGTGTCAAAAAAAAGGATTTGGCTCATCTCCATCTCCATTATTCAATGATCTATGCCTTTTTGTTTTGTCTAGAAAAGTGCTGCAGTATTGTGGAGTGGGGATATCAATGCGCACCAGGACTGCGACATTGCATCTGCGAACGAATTTATTACGTAATTACATTTTCTCGAAGTGATAATTAAAAGTTGTGGCTACCTCTCGTACGCTTCACTGGGCATGACAATTGCAGTGAAATGAGCCATAGTTTTGAGCATGATCCTAGTTTGTCCTGCTATACCTAAAGATGATGTGGACACTGGTACGTGTAAAGTCAACGATAGTCTAATGAAGGTTGACAATTACGGATGATTTTTAACAAAACACATAAATCCACTACTTTCGCACTGTCCTACTTTTCCTTCCATTTAGACCTCTTCTGCAGCATATCCGAAGCATCAGGTTAATGTCCCTAGATCTTCTAATTCTGAATGAACACGTTTTCATAGCTTACTGTACCAGTTTGTATACCAATGTTGTTCTCCACGTTACTGTAATATCCGGTATTTATAATTGTCTGAGCTTTTTTTCCCTTACGTTTCTGTTCTATCAAATCATTATCTCATAACTGTGAAATCGGAGTTTACAATGTATAAGGTGTTGGGCGGAATAACATGAACACTCATAAGTATTAACGTAAGACTATCTTATTGCGTACAGAACAGACTGCACCCTTTGGATACCTAAACATCTGCCTATGAGATTATACACTGAACTGTCAAAAGTCATGGGACAGCGACATGCACGTATACAGATGGCGACAGTATAGCGTACACAAGTTATGAAAGGTCAGTGCACTGGCGAGCTGTCATTTGTACCCGAATGATTCACGTGAAAAGGTTTACGAAGTGATTATGGCCGCACGACTAGAATTAAAACGCTTTGGACTCGGAATGGCATTTGCAGCTAGCGCATGGGACTTTATAGTTTGGAAATCGTTAGTGAATTCAATATTCCGAGATCCACTGTGTCAAGAGAGTGTCGGGAATACCAAATCTCAGACATTACCTGTCACCACGGACAACGCACTGGCTGATGATCTTCACTTAACGACCGAGAGCAGCGGCGTTTGCTTAGAGTTTTCAGTGCTAACAGACAAACAGCACTGCATGAAATAACCGCAGTAATAAATGTGAGACGTATGACGAACGTTTCCGTTAGGAGTGTGTGGCGAAATTTCGCCTTAATGGGCTATGGAAGCAGACGACAGACGCGAGCGCGTTTGCTAACAGTACGACATCGCCTGCAGCGCCTTGGTTCAAATGGCTCTGAGCACTATGGGACTTAACATCTATGGTCATCAGTCCCCTAGAACATAGAACTACCTAAACCTAACTAACCTAAGGACATTACACAACACCCAGTCATCACGAGGCTGCAGCGCCTTCCCTGGCCTCGTCACCATAACGGCTGTTGGTCAGGCGAGTCCCGATTTCAGTTGTTAATAGCTGATGAGAGGGTTCGAGTGTGCTGCAGATCCCTCGAAGCTACGGACCCAGGTTGTCAATAAGGCACTGTGCAAGCTGGTGGTGGCTCCGTAATAGTGTGGGCTGTGCTTACATGGAACGTATTGGGTCATGTGGTCCAACTGAATCGATCACTGGTTGGAAATGGTTACGTTCGGCTACCTGGAAATCATTTTCAGCCATTCATGGACTTCACGTTACCATGACAATATGTCATGTCACCGGACCAAAGTCGTTCGCGATTGGTTTGATGGACATTCTGGACAAGTCGAGCGAATGATTTGGCCACCTAGACCGCCCATCATGAATCCCATCGAACATTTTTGGGCATAATCGAGATGTCGGTTGGCGCACAAAATTCTTCTCCACCAACACATTCGTAATTATGGACGACTACATATGCAGTATGGCTCAATATTTCTACAGGGAACTTCCAACGACTTGTTGAGTCCATGCTGCTCTACGCCGGAAAAAGGAGGTCCGACACGATGTTAGGAGGTGACCCATGACTTTTGACACATCAATGTATATTATTGGCATGATCTTGTTGTTGTGGACTTAAGTGTGAAGACTGGTTTGATACAACTCCCCACACTAGTGTATCCTGAGCAAGCCTCGTCATATCTGCGTAGTTACTGCAAGCTATATCCATTTTAACCTGCTTACAGTAGTCGAGGTATGGTTCCCCTCTGAAACATTTACCCGCGGTTCCTACTTTGCCAAATGACTATTCTTTGATGCTTCAGGATGTGTATTATCAACCTATACTTTCTTTTAGTCGAGTTGCGCCATAAATTTCTTTTCTCCATATCGCGATTCAGCACCTCCTGATTAGTTACTCGATCTCCCCCTCAGTTCTTCAGTATTTCTCTATAACACCACATTTCAAAATCTTCTATCCTCTTCTCGGCTAAACTGTTTATCGCCGATGTTTCACTACCATACAGGGCTACCAATCAATCACCTTCAAAAACACTTGATAACTCTTAAATTTATATCAGATATTAACAAAATACCTCTTCTTAGGAAAAGCTTTTTCTTGCTGCTGCCATACTTCATTTTATATCCTCTCTACCTCGGCATCGTCAATTATTTTGCTGCTCAAACAAAAAACCTCCTCTGGTACTATGACCGCTCTCATTTCCTACACTAATTCCCTCGGAATCGTATAATTTACCTCGGAGATATTCCATCACCTTTACATTACTTCAGTTGATGTTCATCCTACAATGCCTCTTCAATACATTATCCATTTCGTTCAGCTGCTCTTCCAAGTCCTTAGCTGTCTCTAATATAATTACAATGTTACTGGCAAACATCAAAGTTTTTATTTCTTCTCGCCAAACTTTAACTCCTTTCCTAAGTTTCTCCTTGGTTTTCTTTACTGCTTCCTGAATATACAGATTGAATAACGTTGAGGATACCTCCCTGGATTTATGATATAATCCTGTTTCCTATTTCCCTTTCATGTCCTTGGACCTATATAACTCCAGTCTGGTTTTTGTGCAAGTTGTAAATAACACTCCTTTTTCTGTACTTTATCCTTGATACCTTTAGAATTTCAAAGAGTACCAGTAGTACTACTAACATTGTTAGAAGCTTTCGCTTTATCTATAAAAGCTGTAAGGGTAGGTTTTCCTATCTTCAACATACCTCCTAAGAGTAGTCGTAGGGTCACTGCCGCTATACTTGCTCCTACATTTCTCTGTATACCAAATTGATATTTTCCAGTACCGGCGTGTACCAGTTTTTCCGTTCTTCTGTAAGTTATCTGAGTATTTTGCGGCCATTCGTTGGATTGTAGTCACACGTGTCAGCATCTGCCTTATTTCGAATTGCAATCATTACACTTTTCTCGAAGTCTGAGGGTACTTTGCCTGTTCATATACGTTGCACAGGGGATGGAATTGTGACATAATGATTGGATCTCCCAAGGCTCTCAATAATTCTGCGGGAATGTCGTCAACTCCAGAGGCCTTGTAGATCCTTCAGAACTCTGCTACATTCTTCTCACAGTATCATTTCTCCCATATCATCTTCATTTACCTCCTCTTCCCGTTTTATAATATTGTCTTCATGTTCATTTCTAGCGCATAACCATTCTGTATTTACGTCCACCTTTCATCTCCACCTTTTTTGCTTAGCATTGGTTTTACATCAAAGCTCTTGATATTTATATGGATACTTCTTTTTTTGTAATTTTGTTGCTAATTTTCGTATAGGAAGTATGTACGGTTCCACTAGTCATGCACATTTCTACATCAGTGCATTTGTCCTCTAGTCATTGCTGCTGGCACAGCAAATGTTACTCTCCGTTTAGTGACATGATAACACCAATGTGTTGCGGATAAGCTAGAGGCTAGTCTCGGGAAAAAGGACGTATAGATCGGTGTTCATATTATTCCGCCCAGCCCTTATACACTGATTGTCCGAAAGTCATGGGAAGGCATTGTGTCACGAGTCGAGCTGCTGAACAAAATGCAGTGCTTTTACCTTCGTACAGGCTTGGTAGACATAATTCACAACTCTCATCCCGCATTCAAAGTCGTTTAACTCGCGACGTGTGCCACTTTCTCTGCAAACCAGTGTATAACAGACTGCATAGACATCGTGTCTGCTCCCGCACGATACGGATCATGAAGATGCAGCATTCGGTGTTCATATATGGCACAGCTGCAAATGGGACAACCGTTCCCTGACTTTTGGCTATTCTGTTTACGTCTCTTGTACTTCCAGGACGACTGCTTAGCGCAGTTATTAGTGTGTGAGGTGTAACTCTTGTATGGCTGCCCATTAACGCGACATAACTATGCACGCCAAAAACTGCCAACCATATAGTGTATTCCTGTAGTTTTAATATTTGACTCCCTACTGAATTTATTCTCAGAAGATATATTTGAGGCTCCTCTTAACGCTAAATCCATGGATGTTGACTATTTACGCTAGTTGTATCAGGAAAAGTAGCAAGCACTTGTTTTAATGAAGCCAAAATCTTCAAGAGAGCATTGCTATTTCTCAGAAAACGTTTTCCTTTGACGCGCTATTTGATCTTTGAACAACTCTTACTATTCCTTCCTTGGGGACCGCAGTCATAATCTACTTTTTTAATTTCACGCTATCGCTATTCGTCTTTGGAGCAGTGCAACAGTCATTAAATATCCCACATGTCTAAATGACTCGTCGGAATCTTACAATGCATGCGTTATCATATACAGCAGTCATCGCTTTATAAGATATGAGTGAGAACTGAAAATAATTATTGCAGCAGACGTGCTGTAGCCTCCGACGGTACCGTATCTTTCAGACGTGTCGGATATTTCATAAACTTTTCACCTTTGCACTTGATAATGGCTATAAAGCCGAAATATCGATAGTCTGAAACAAACGAATAATAAAATACTTATAATAAAATGGCAATAATTCCATTAAAGTAAAACTGTTATTCTGTTGATGCATTAGCCTCGAAAGTGTTGATGTTAACTTTTTCTCGAGTTATTGAAGCCATGTCTCAATAAGAACCCATGTGGTTATAATCTGATTCCACAGGCAGCAAAGAGAGACAGGCTTAGAATAGACTTTCACTTCACTTCCTTTGTTTACAGATTTGTTTAAAAGAGTTTTTATTTTACAGGGTTATACACTTATGAAGTAAAGGTCTCTGTCTAGCATGGACGGTTAAATTGGCAGTAAATAGCCTCCATACACATGGCGAGTCCCGCAAGACGAAACACAACTTTTACTTCCCGAACGGTTCCAGATAGCGAAACTAGACATTCGGCGAATCATAGTACGCAGACCAGCAAGTACTTATGTTAACATTGTTAGTACTCTTAGCTGTCGTATCAAGAGGAATAGTGAAGTTACTATGTATTATTACACGTTTTAATGGAACATTATACTTTTTTAAGGCTTACGATAGCGTTATAAAAAGTTGAGTGCTGTACTAAAACACTTATTAATGTTGTGTGAAAAATTCTCGTAAAAGTGTGTGGCTATTTTGACGCAGTTCAGTAGAATTTCGCGTAAGATTAGAATTTCGCGTAAGATATATAGGCGTAGTTTTCCAATTGATGTTTTACGAAAGCTTCTCTAATACTTTAAGCATTGGAGGATCTTCGAGCAAAGAGAGAACAGATAATCATCTCACCATTGCAGACATGAATGCATGCAGAATCGAATACAAATGACCGTTTACACCACGGATGTGGTGTTTTTCTAAGCAGAACGGAACGGTGATATTTCTCCTTCAGACAACTAAGCAGGCGAAAACTAAAGCGCATTGCTACATGGGAAACCACTCGGCGAAAATGTAGCTGCTTCCTCAAAAAGTAGGTTAGCTGAAATGTGGTGACATAGATATTTAAAAACAATTGAAGCCACTCCAAATACCCCAAATATCAGAATGAAGTTTCATTTACAAATATTCTGAGTCTTTATCTCTGTCGTAAAAAAGGGGGGTGCATAAAATGTGCAACAAAATTAAAGGATAAGTTTTTCGAAACCCCTTCATTTTCTCCCATCCCGACGCACAAACTATAAATTCCGTTCAAAGATGCGTACAGCCTTCATCCGTGATGGAGCTAAAGCATGGAGTTCTGGGAAGTTACCCTTGGGCTCGATGAGGCTTCAAACAGCAAAGCGACGACAGGTCCGAAAGAAATAGGCCAGAGCTCAGAAATTCATCTGAGGTATAACGTGGGTTAATGCTGTCACATTGATATCACATTTCACTACAATTCCGCCCAACGCTACTACGGACGTGTCACACCATGGGAAAATCGTCACACCTCCCCTTACCCAACCTCACCCCTTCTCTTGATGCCTCTGGGATGGAAGCCACAAGCGTGATTCCAAGCACTGAAGTCACGCGGTTTTCTTGCGGGTGGACAGAGAGAAATATTTCGGACCGACTGGCAATGATGCCACCAGAGATGTCACAAAGGGCGTGAATAAAACTATCCCCTCCCTTGTAGAGCTCGTTTTCACACGTTTCATTGTCAAAAACGACAATTTGCAGTGCAATGTGCAGCAGGACTGCTCTCTTGACAAGCTTTGACACTGTTGCACCCCACTGAGATTTATCTCTTTGTAGTGTAGCGTGACCGCAATTTTTGCTCTGGTATATAGGGTGAAACTACTAGGAGCTGTCCAAAACAATTGACGAAATTTTGAAAGTACTCCTTCCTGTTTCGTGTCTTGCTGTCGTGTGTGCATGGAGAGATGGGACACTGTCATGTATGTAAATGAAACGACGAAGGGTGGGTGGAAGACCTCCAGTTCGGCAACACCATCAGTGCCACCTTTGTTGGCCACTTTAAAACTGTCCCTGTACACAAATAGCCACTCATAGATTCCTATGTGCCGGCAAGGCAGGCAATACTTTCGACACAGCTCAGGTTTCGGATACGACCAGTAAGCACTGGTGCAATGGCGTAGTGCCACTCAGCTGTTTGGCTTTGATGGTCAATCAAATCATTTTGCAGACAACTACCGCACAGTATGCTGTGTTTCTTTCTCGTGTTTCATCATTGTTTTCAGTGCATGGTTAGAACCCTGTGACGTGTGTCGTAAGCTCTGGCTCATCTCAGTGCCAAGGAACTGGATTTTTCGGGCGTTTTACATAATTATTGTACAGATGTCTTCCGCTGATGTTAGCTAAGCCGTTGCTCTATCTGGAGAAGGTAGGTCACAGTGATATACTGCGAACGTGCTAGGAGTGTCACAGAGAGTGGGAAGAAGGGTGGGGCAAGTCCAGATCAGGGCCACCGCTGTTGCAGTAAACCGTGGGAGGACCGCACTAATGGTTGGCAGGCAGCCTGGCTCCAACGAGCGACAGCGCAGACCCAGCCGATCGTCTTGCTGCTGCTTCAATGGCTGAGTGCTGCCAGCGTAGGCAGTTCGGTGACGGTTGCAGGAACTACACATTCATCTGCGAAAGAGGTGCTAAACTTGACACATGTGCATTGTGTGGTCAGTTTGCGGTTTGCCAAGCAGCATGTGCAGTTCGGTATGGAGCAACGGTACTGGTTGCTCTCACAGATGT
The DNA here is from genome assembly GCF_021461395.2 of Schistocerca americana. NCBI lineage: Eukaryota > Metazoa > Arthropoda > Insecta > Orthoptera > Acrididae > Schistocerca > Schistocerca americana. The sequence continues at coordinate 336,517,930 of NC_060121.1, forward strand.
GTCACGCTTCTCTAGGGAGGACCACGGCGGCAGGATTCCGTGATTGGCATCTTGATGTGGAGGCGGGGAATCATTTAAACGTCGTTTTCCGACAGACTGCATTCAGGGGTGGGTCTGTCATGATTTGGGGAGGCATCAGGCGACACAGGAAAATGCCCCTCATCGTCATGCAATCTCCAGCGCTGAACAGGCGGTGGTGGTTAGTGTTTAACGTCCCGTCGACAACGAGGTCATTAGAGATGGAGCGCAAGCTCGGGTTAGGGAAGGACTGGGAAGGACATCGGCTGTGCCCTTTCAAAGGAACCATCCAGGTATTTGCCTGAAACGATTTAGGGAAATCACGGAAAACCTAAATCAGGATGGTCGGAGACGGGATTGAACCGTCGTCCTCCCGAATGCGAGTCCAGTGTGCTAACCACTGCGCCACCTCGCTCGGTCCAGCGCTGAACACTCAGCACTACTGGGAAGAAATACTGTAGGCATACACCATTCTAGAAGCTGCAGCGTTTGCACCACGCTACGCACTGATGCAGGACAACACTTGACCTCACATCGCCTCTGTCATCTGATATCGTTTCAATGCATTGTGCATCACAGTGATGGAATGATCGGCCAACTCAACTGAACATGTGTAGGATATAAATCCCAAGCCAGGGATAGGTGAGGAATTGATTCATGCATTACAGAACACCTGGAACACCATCCTCCAAGCCTAGATTTCTTGATTCTTAGCTGTAGTCGCCAGCACCAGGCAATCATTAATGCTAGATACTGTGCCATCTGTAACTCAGAATTCATCCAAATCATTTAAAAAATATTTAAGATCATAGCATATATCTATCTTTGCCCCGAATCTGGTTTGATCAAGCATAAAAAGCTGCAGGTGAGTAGTGCTACACTGTTGCACTAGCTATCGCCCCACAGGAAATCTGAGGGGTGTTAAGAGGGTTGCCTATCCTGCCAGTGCCAGGTATCAGTGAATGAGTGTTTCCTTAGAGGGACATCATGAAAGCGCAGGCGCCAGATTGTTGTTATTGTACAGTATCGGTCCACACAACGGCCTAAATTGGCGCCCTTTTTATCAGCTTAAGGTTTTCGAGGCCTTCCCGCCCTCATTTCCAACTTCATGGATTACTCAATTAAATGCCCTATCGATATCGTTCTTCATGCGACGATAGTGAAAATGGAGGGACAATTTAGTGAAGTGACTAGCTGCTCTGGAAATTTACAGTTAAAATATTTAGTTGATCGATTAATTTTGATATTTAAGCTATCACAGCTGAAAGAGAGGATGGCAACTATTCCTTCGTACTCCCTTTAGAAACGAATTGCTATACATAGTTACCTAATATGACGTTGTATAAAGTGATTTATATTCCGATAGGTAGACGACGCATACTGGCATCCCATAGCATTTAATTTTTTTGTTTTTGAGATCATATACGATCTACTAATAGCGAATGTACGATCATACTTGAAAAAGACTGTCTGGTTCAAAATAGTAAATAGTGGTAAAAGGAGCATTTTACTCAAATACGTATAGCCTCTGGAGAAACATGACGTCTTTTAGCCAGCGTTTCATGGGAGTCAACTCACAAATAAGGAAACAAATTTCTCAAACAGCAAGTTTACTTATGAGGCTACTTTCCGCAGCAAGTACACGAGTATAAATGTTTGTTTCTTAATTATGTTTTCATCTATGAAACGACATACGCAGACACTTTGGCTGAAACGATTCAGCACCGACGTTGACAACTAATCTTTTCGAGAAATTTCGAATGCAGTTAAAAATATTGTCACTGTTCATTTAAAATTTCATATTGCTTAATTTTCTCGATGTTAAAAAAAGTGCGGTATCAACGTTGTCTCTGTCGACCGCACCCAGTGGGCCGCCCACATCGCTGTGGGTGAACAGACTTTTAAACACCCCGCCAGCGCGACTTGCTCTCTCCAGAGATCGACGTCAGCCCTTCGACTCACTGCATGCAAATGTACGAAATCTCGGAACAAATTGCCCTAGCCTGACACTACTAATCTGATAACAGCTAACAAGTAATTTTAGAGAAAAGGATGTGGTTGTGGAACAGGTAGGGGGATGTGTAACTCGAGTTAATCTTTCCAGTTCATGCCGCAATCTACTAGTAACAGTTGAAACTAAGAACTTAGAGGCCGATTTTACGTGACAATACGGCAGGTTGTTATTAGAATTTGCTTTGTAACTGTGAGAACGGAAATTTCTTACCACAAGGGTATGAAACTTTTAGAGATAAGAACTCTTGATTTGATGTTCAGGAGTGTATCGGGTACTAATTTAATAACTTAATATAACTTGTAGAGCCTTCGTGTGGCGTTTAGTTGATTGTTTTATTTGTTTGTTACAAAAAATTCATTCCCGAAATGGGCAACGCCAGGTTATATATGGAAGGGGTTAGGCACCGGTTTGGCTTCCAAGTATTCCATAACTCCCTCCCATGATTAGATGGCTGTTTAAATGATATTTATGGTTTTCAAAGCCGTTTTATGTATTTCAAACAATTCATGGAAGGAGGGAATTAGTACATTAGATATTAAAAGAGTAATTTATTGTTTTAGTTTCGTATTACTTTCATTCGTCTTAAAAAGCCACCATGTGTAAAATAAGGATATAACTTTAATTTGTCTTACTACAATTGCAGTTATTTTCCACTGCATTACCAATACAGTCCCCATCGTTTTGGATACAGCCAGTCACAAGAAACTTGTGTCGTCAGACCAACGGCAGCGAGAGAAATTTGATTCTGAGAAAATGGCAAAAGCTATTAAACTAGTGAGAGAGAAGAAGATGGGATATATGAAAGCTGCAGAAATGGTTGATGTCATTCTGCCTACACTGTTTCGTCTGGCTAAGTCTGAAACTTCTGATAAGGATGCAGCTACAAGAAAGGAATCAGAACTGTGCTACCAGCTAGTCTCGAAGAGGCGATACTAGCATGCTGCCTACACATAGAATCTCTTTTCTGTTGGTTATCAAGAAGTGATATTCGCCTGTTAGAATATGAGCTGGCTATTAGGGACTGTATCAACAATCCTTTTGATAGCAATAGGATTGCAGGAACGGACTTGATGAGAAGATTTATGAGGAGGCACAATAATATTTTATCAAATAGGAAGCCATCAGGGACATTACAGACCAGAGCTTCTGGATTCAGCCAAGAAGAAGTGTCGTAGTTCTTCGACGTTCTTGACAATCTTTCTTCAGCACAAATTCCCAGGTGAAAGAGTCTTGAATGTAGACGAAACTGATTTGCCGATCGTTCAAAGCAAAACTCCCCACATCATAGGCCATAAGGAGAAAACGCAAATAGGAGCTCTCGTCGTGACAGGAAGAGGGTGACCTATGATCATATTTCTACCCACGAGCGCTAGTGGTTCCTTCGTTCCTCCAATGATTATCTTCCCGAGGAAGAACATGAACCAGCAGTTAATGAGAGGAGCATCACCTATATCTATCTCTGCGTGTGATCCCTCTGGTTGGTACAAAACAATCTGTCCGAGCAGTGATTTGAACATGTTATTTCTAAAACCCACCCCATTAAGGAGTCCCCTGTGCTTCTCATCCTAGATGGCGATTACAGTAACACTAAAAACAGTGAGGTAACTGGATGGCTAGAAGTCATCATGTTCATCTAGTTAGCTTCCTTCGTCACTGCAACACAACATCCAGCCACTGGATAAAACATTTATGGAACCGCTGAAGACCTACTACAGCGAAGAGATCCGGCAATGGCTACAAACACACGACAGTGCCCTAAGACCACTTAATGTTGCAGAACTTTTTAGCTGAGCTTATCTAAAAGATCAGAACTTTGAAATCGCAGTCAACGAGTTCAGGGTCACGGGAATTTTCCCGTCCAGTAGAAATATGTACAGCAATCATGACTTAAGTGCTGCAAACGACGAAAGTCTCGAGAATAGAGGTACCCAACGTCCTGTTGAGCAATAAAGTCAGGTGGTCAGAAGGCGCTGAGTGAGAACTAAACTAAAGCAGGTTAGTAGAATTTAGAATTTAGTAACTGTCTATTAAAACAAAGCACAGATTTTCTATTCTACAAACCTCAACCTATAGTTCATAAATAAACAAACAGCATTTTCCTTAGCCAGGGTTATCTAGTGTTCTAGTTACTGTGAGTCCCTAAGAGTTATCACCTACACCGCAAAGGAAGAAGACATCAAATCGCTGAAGGCCAAAAGGTTCAGCTCAGGTCTTGATATATTACTTCCATAAAAAGAATCTGAAAGCCTCACTCAAAGAAAGAAGATCTAATCGCCCATCAACGTCTACCAGAATCGATCGTAGGACAAAGAAACTGTCAAAGGAGTTTGAAAAGACGATAGAGCTCAAAGCTACTGATTCTAGTAATTCAGACATAATGGAACTGCAAGACTCTACTGATGAAGAGGGGGCCGGAATGCACTCTGAACCAGGAAATTAAGATACATAATGCGTGTTTTGTGGGGCAATATCTTCCGATGATCTTACGAGGGAAACTTGAGTACAAAGTACACTTAGTTGACTATGGTCATGAGATACCTACAAACATCGTGTCAGACCTCCTTTTTGCCTGGCGTATTATAGCAACTCGAAGTGGCATGGACTCAACAAGTCGTTGGATGTCCCCCGCAGAAATATTGAGCCATGCTGACTCTATAGCCATCCATAATTGCGAAGGTATCCGCCCGTGGTAGTTTACTGGTCACCGCGACGGAATGTCATACCTAACGGCCCGGGTTCGATTCCCACCTGGATCGGAGATTTTCTCCACTCAGGGACTGGGTGTTGTGTTGTCCTTATCATAGTCATTTCATCCCCATCGACACGGAAGTCGCCTAAGTGGTGTCAACCCGAATGACTTGCACCAGGCGAACGGTCTACCCGACGGGAGGCCCTAGCCACACGACATTTACATTTCCATTGCGATGGTGTTGCCAGTGCAGGATGTTGTGCACGAACTGAGCTCTCGATTATGTCTCATAAACGTTTGAAGGGATTCATGTTGTGCGATCTGGGCGGCCAAACCATTCGCTCGACTTTTGCTACCACCAGCTTGCACAGTGCCCAGTTGACAACTTGGGTCCATGGTTTCGTGGGATCTGCGCCAAAATGTAGCCCTACCATTAGCTCTTACCAGCTGAAATCAGAACTCATCTGCCCAGGCCACGGTTTTCCAGTCGTCCACGGTACAACCGATATGGTCACGAGCCCAGAAGAGGCGCTGCAGGCGATGTCGTGCTCGTAGCAAAGGCACACGAGTCGGGAGTCAGCTGCCATATTATACTAACGCAAAATTTCGCCGCACTGTCCTAATACGTTCATCGTACCTCCACATTAATTTATGTGGTTATTCCACACAGTGTTGCTTGTCTGTTAGCACTAACAACTCTACGCAACCGCCGCAGCTCTCCATTGTTAAGTGAAGGCCGTCTGTTAATTCCCGTCTTGCGGCCGTAATTACATCAGATTCCTTTCCAAATGAATCATCACCTGAGTACAAATTGCAGCTTCGCCAATGCATTGCCCTTTTATACTCTGTATAAGCGAAAATACCACATCTGTGTATGTGCATATCGCTATTGTATGACTTTTGTCACCTCAATCTATACCACCCGAAATGTGGGCCCATGAAGTGTGTTCTGGCTGTGATGACGATCAGTATAATTGTGATTTTTATGACTGAGAAAACACTTCATTGAATACTGCTTCCACTATTCCACATCCCCGTCCCTATTGCATGTCACACGACATTTATCTTTTTTCTGCTTTTTAAACTTACTTATACACCTTATTTCTGAATTACATAAATTTTTGAAGTGAATGAAACAGATTAATATCCAATACGTCTATGTTAAGGCCCTTTATTTTGGATATATTTCTTACGAGTTATTTATATACCGGGTGATCAAAAAGTGAGAATAAATCTGAAAACTTAATAAACCACGGAATAATGCAGATAGAGAGGTAAAAATTGACACATATGCTTGGAATGACATGGGATTTTATTAGAACCACCCCATATTGCTAGACGCGTGAAAGATCGCTTGGTGATGATCGTGTGCTTAGCCGCCACTTTCGTCATGCTTGGCCTCCCAGGTCCCCAAACCTAGGTCCGTGCGATTATTGGTTTTGGTGTCACCTGAAGTCACAAGTGTATCGTGATCGACCGACATCTCTAGGGATGCTGAAAAACAACATACGACGCCAATGCCTCACCATAACTCCGGACATGCTTTACAGTGCTGTTCACAACATTATTCCTCGACTACAGCAGTTGTTGAGGAATGATGGTGGACATATTGAGCATTTCCTGTAAAGAACATCATCTTTTACTTTGTCTTACTTTGTTATGCTAATTATTGCTGGTCTGATCACATGAAGCGCCATCTGTCCCACATTTTTTGAACTTTTGTATTTTTTGGTTCTAATAAAACCCTGTGTCATTCCAAGCATGTGTGTCAATTTGTACCTCTGTATCTACGTTATTCCGTGATTTATTCAGTTTTCAAATTTATACTGACTTTTTTATCACCCAGTAAAACAAAACAGCATTGCATTACTCCCTCCTTTCCTATACATTGTAGCCACTTTCCCATGGTCCACAATATTGAACTGAAACAGTGTGGAACAGTTACAATCAAGGATACAAAGTTGTATGTAAATACAGCAGAGTTGTAAAAGTTTAAATAAATATTGTCGTGTTTTGGCCATGTAATAAATGTTGAAGTGTCTGTGCCACCTTGTTCACCTATGGATACAACAGAAAATGTTAACCATGCAACAGTATTTTGTGCCCATCTGTGTGCTATTATTTGTCGGAAACTTCGTTTGCGTATCTGGAACCGATCACGAAATAAAAACTGTGTTACGTCTTACGCTACTCAGCCGCTATACTTGCACAGTAGCTGGAAAGAACGCACCAAACACTGTGCACTGTATAATACGGTTTGCAATACATATAGAAGAAGCGGCCTGGGTTTCTAGGGTCCTCGTTCTCAGTCTGGGATGGACTGTTGGTAGCTAGCGGGTAACACTCTACAGCGGCAGGGGCGAGGGTGGGGGAATGCGGGCGTGGCGTGGCGTGGCGGAGCTGGGAACTACGGGGACTACAGTTCGACGTGTGCTCCACACTTACATCAGCGAGGAGGACGTTTGCTGGATCTTCTCTGTGGCTTTGGGAGTTTCTTCCACTTTGGCGCTAACGTCCAAAGACAGAGACAAGCGGAACGTGAAACGGAGAAAGAAAGTCTGTGAAGGAACGACACATCACACAAACCAACACAAAAACACAAATTAGGTAAGGACACAAAACATTCGTAAACAACACAGCCTTCTTGTGCAAAACATATACGGTAAGTATTCACAAACAGTTCCACATTCACTGGGGTTAAAACAACAATTATGGCAGGGGCAACACACTTGTATTGAACTGTTCTACTGAGACAACACATACACATATACAGAGAGATGCAGGTATACACACAGATGCAGGGCATGACACTATTTTAAACAAAAGGTTAAATGATTAGCAATGCAGTTTATGCAATATTGTGCAATAGGTTAGTTTAGGAACAGTTTTTATATTTATATAGTACAACGGTCTCTTTATTTTCTCCCAAAATTTCTATTATTATTGTCCTGTTGCTTTTGTTTTTCAAATTATAAACATAGAAATCTTAGGAACTGAAGGACTAAAAACGTACCTCGACAATAATTTACACTGAAGTATTACCAATGAATTGGCTCTGAAAGCATCGGTCGCCGTGTGTTATAAGTAATATTTACAACAGAATCAGGCTAGAGATTAAACGGAACGCAGAATTAAACAGAAATGATGTAACATGCATGTTGTGAATATCGGAAGTAAATGACAGTAAACAGAAGTACAGCTGCATCCGAAATTGAGTTACGTTGTTTACACCCATTGCATTACATGACGTTGCACTGGGAGATATAAAATATTTTGTACATACATTTCAGAAGTGGGCACTGGCGGAAAAGACTGACGAACTGTACGGTGCAATTTTCTTCCTGTTGCGCTTGTGTCTCAGTGTTTAAATGCTAGACCACATTTTAAAAAGTGTGGGTTTCGATGCCCAGTGAGTCATAGGGTTGGGAGTCCGCGTTAGACTGTAGGTCCTTCAACTTGTTGGCTTAAGTGAATTCAAACAACGGAGGAAGGGATACTGACTCTATTAGGAACATTCCTACTAAAACAATATGTATTTCAAACAGATCGATTACAGCTTTACCTTGACATGTTACGAGGATTGGTAGATCAGTGCTGAAAGCTGAAAACGCTTCACCCGATATTGTCGTCGTTGGCGACAACTCAACATCACTTGTTGGGTAATGTTATTTTAAGCATAAAGTACACCACAGGAGTGCGACTAAAGCGATCACCAAGCAGAAAATTTAATAGAAAACAATGAAAACCTCCTGATATTTACGCAACAATGAGAAAGCAAAACATGTGTTACCATATGACAGCAGTACAGGAAAAGTCGTGCTGCAGTCTACGTTGTCACAGAATTTCCGAAGAGTGGTGCCAGAACACCAATGACACGACTCCAGCGTTGTCAGATTTGCAGGTAGAAAAATCAATTAACAGCGGAAATAGCTCATGTTTGGTAAGTAACAATCAAGTCCCAATGCTACAGTTACTTCTAAATTTTGCTTTTTTGTGACTTTTTGTACCCTTTAGATAAATTTATGATTTCTATAACCGTAAGATACATGAAATACGTGTTACTTGATGTGAAATCATACGCCACTAGACAACAAACCAGTCGCATTTAAATATGACGTAGTTAAAAGAAGAAATACAAGACCTCGAACGTAATGCTCTCACTGGCCGGGGTATCAGGATGATAAGCACTGCAGTCTCAAAGCTGTTCAATATATACATGGAAACTTATTCTTTAGGTCCATTCGTATCAAATATTAGATTAGAAATATGTGTTAGTGCAATTGAACTTGCGTGCAACGACTAGGTTCAGTGGAATCACAGTTTAATTTTACAAAGCCTACATCTTAGGCTGATTATAGCGTCACATTTGTTCTTGTACCTGCACGGCGGTCCACGATTTATCGGTCCATGTCCTATACGTGGAAGATCTTTACAGTGCCACTGGAACCGAGTAAGATAGCGTAATGGTCTCGATTTCAAGGGGACGGTGGTTAAATGCCATGCTCAGTCACCCATATTTCGGTTTCCCGTAGTTTCTCAAATCGATTAACGCAAACGTTGGGAAGATTCTTATGAAAAGGACATGCCAAATTCTTTCCTCAATCTGTGCTTGAGCTATATCACAAATATTCTCGTCATTGACAGGAAAGTAAATCTTAATCTATCTTTCTGTATGCGCCAGCCTTGTTCTCGAACGCATATGCACGTAGAATGTTCATGGCTTCGTTGCAAGTATGTGGGTCTGTTGGTTGAGTGGGTATGTGTTGTTTTTTTGTGTTTCCTTGCTTGTACATGTGCACATATTTTGGGTTGTTTAAGGTGTGTGTGTGTGTGTGTGTGTGTGTGTGTGTGTGTGTGCATGTTATTAATATTTTAAACAAGTTTGTTTTCATATGTGAGTGCCTATTTTTCTGTGAAAGAGGAGAAATGTGGTGAGATTATAAGGTTCGCTGACGGTATGTAAAATGGGCGACTGTGTAGTGTGGAAGCACATGAATTCGAATAAAGAAGTCTCATTCATGAATATGTTTTCTGCTACGGAAGAGAATGTTACCGCCTTGTGTGTGGAACCTGCGGAAGAAAACTATGTGTATCAGTTAAGAAAATATTTATGTAATATGATTTTTATGGCAGGAAAGAATGACGAAAACTACCAAATTTGTAAGTTGCGATATGGAAAAATGGCCCATTACCCCTAATGCAATAGTAATATGAAGAAATAATGAAGTACTTGTAAAATTCACGGAAAGATAAAAAGTGAAGCAAATAGCAAATGTAAAAGAAATTTTCATGAGTGAATTTTTTTCCATCATCTTTTTTCTTGTCGTTCTCATGCAAATGTGACCGATTTACGCTATCTTGGATTTTTTCATAGCATATAGGTGCTTACATTTTTTTCCACAAGAAATCTGGCAACATTGCTGTGACGTATGGGTTTGCCTCACGCCCCAGAAATATGGCAACGATTTAGACTACAGCCAAACCCTGCAAACGTAACTACTCATGACAAACCTGCTTCACACATATGCATTGACTTTTGTTAAACTTGAGTAATACTTGTAGAAAGCGCACTGTGGAGAAACTGTGCCTAATAGATGACGCTGATACAGACAGTCGAACTGATTAAGTTTTGTCGAGAATGTGCCAAATACAGGAAAACCAATGAAGAAATGATGAAGAAAACTAACCTTTTTGTATCATCAATTTGAAAGTGGCTGTATCTTTTGCAACATTGCATCGTCAAAAAGTGAATGATATTTACATATGATTTCTTTACAAAGTTCGATTATCGCAGCAAACAGTGGTTTATCTCCGTCTTACTTCCTTGTTGAAATCGAGTAATTAATAATTTAATTCGATAAAAAAATGCTGCACAACCTATGGACAAGAGTTTCGGACAGCCTGTAGGTACCTGCGACCAACTCTGACAGAAATCCACACCAGAATAACTTGAGCCCACGTTTTATATTCATCCCTGTACCTACAACAGAACCACCTGAAGTAGCATCATAAAACCATAGCACAACAAAGAAATTGTAGTTATTTAGTTCGTTACAGTGATGTCTATCTGAAGTAGATGTCGAACTCCAGTCGTCTAAACGTGCCGGCCAAATAATTTCGTAATTCTCATCTTGTTCAACTACAGCATGGGGACCACGAACTGTTACTACAACGTCAACGAAAGAACTTTCTGTCTCTGAGCCTATATGTGCCTGTTACATGACATATTAACCATATCTGGAGAACTAAAACATGAACTGTTTCAAGACAAGTAGAGAAACTGGTGATACTTCTGCTGTGTAATTTAAAACATTTCGTGTAACCAGGACATCGACAAGATGACCAGAAAACTGATTCTACTTTATTTCACTTATTCTGTATTTACAGAATCCATTGTAGTGCAAAAGAACGCCATGAGCTGCAGCATACGTCAATTAATTACGTGCATTATTAGCCAAGCCTTTAAACAAACGCAATTCGTAAAATCAAGTGTTGTAAACAATGCAGACGCCGCTTGAATCATGTTGGTATCGTGTTCTGAGACAGCCACGGCTGATAACATATAGTATGAATAAAGCGAATATTCATTACGTATAAAGTGATACTAAAGCTTCGAAGGAACTCACATCTCAAGTTAAAGCGTAATATAGTTTACATATTTGGAATCTAAAGCAATGAGTGTCCTACTAACATCTCCGTTGCCAGGAAAATTATCTGCACTTATGTTGCCTATTTTGACAACACAGATACGTGTACGATGTGACAGATAAATGATTTCGGGTAAAGCGTTGCAGATGCCTGTCAGTTTCCAGCAAGGATACGCCGAGAAGGTGCAAAACACATGAAATATTTCTGAAGCACTAAATTTTCCGCTATTGTTTTCTGAGAGAAAACAAAAAGAAAGATAGTAAAGTCTGTAAGATTCGTGAAGATAACAATTCTTCAGGTTATGCAGCGTCTTCTAATGAAGTATTGTAGTCTCTTCCTGATCTTATATTCTGTACCTAGGCCACTCTTATAGTTCACGACTTAATCTGAAATGGGGAAATAATTTCAGGTTATGAACGGACCGATGGAAGTTTATTGCCTTACTACAACATGACAGCTGATAGGTATCCGCAGGCACGCTATGCAGGGTGATTTTTTCCATCGTGTACAAACTCTAGGGATTGATAGATCGGAACAAAAAAGTCTAATGAACTTACATCCGAAAATGGATAGTTTCGATGCTAGATACCATTTATTCAATCACATTTTGTTACAGAGACTGCAGTCTAATACGGGCTGAACCATGGAGCCACAATTACAGTATGAATGGTTTCCTCCTAGAGGGTGTTACTGTTCCTCATACGTAATGCCCTAGCGCCGTCCTGCCATAGTAGTTGGTAATGTTGTGTCCAATTCACTTCTCTTGCTGACTCAACTTGTAGTGGATGTCATACAGCGTTGTACACAATGGTTCCATGTTCGAATCGAGAGCTTGTGTTGGTGTGGTGTTTACTTACGTAAAGGCAAATGGCAACGGGCGACGGCAGCAAAGTTCTCTGCCGACAACAACCACAGCATTCAATGTTTGCAACAGTTTTTCGCCGTTTGTCTAAGACAGAGTCGTTTCAGGAAGCAGGAAATCATGAAGGAAGTACCAGAAATGTGGAAAGCGACCGCCATGTAAGTACCAGGCAGTTGGTCCGCCAGTACAGGGGGAGCCAGACCATCGTGTGGAACATTCTCAATGACAATTGCTACTACACGTATCACTTACAGCGTGAGCAGAGATTACTAGAGACAGACTTCCTACAGTGGAAGCAGTTTTGTCACCGGTTTCTTCACCAGGCAACCACGATTCCGGGATTTTCGTCATCCATCCTATTTACAGATGAGGCTACCTTTACGCGGAATGGTATCTTCAGTTTTCATAACAGTCATCTGTGGGATAGTACGAGAACCCCCGTGGTATGGTGACAGGGAATCATCAGCATCGGTGCATGAATTCGTGGGATGGGATAATTGACGACCGTATTTTGGAACCAGTCTTCCTTCCTAGCAACCTAACAGGACAGAACAATCGGCGTTTCTAGCGGGTGACTTCACCTTTCCTGCTGGAAGAAGTGCCATTGGTGATTAGAAGGGTTAGTGGTTGATGCATGATGGTGCTCCAGCCAATTCGCCGTGTCGTCTCTGATGGACGGATCGGACGAGGGGGTCCAGTTGCAAGGCCTGCTGATTCACCGGATCTCAACGCGTACGATTTCTGGTTATGGAAGTATCTCAAAACTTTCGTGTATACAGAGCTCATTCCAGATGTGGAGACACTGGAGTAGCGTTTTTATGCTGCGTTTGAGACCGTTCGGATGCAGCCTGGCCGATGTGAACTTGTGAGACAGAACATGCTATGGCGCGTAGAGTCATGCGTTGAGGCACACGTAAACCACTTTCTACACATACTGTACCTGTGGCTGCAAGTTACAGCGCGTATTAAACCGCAGTGTCGGTAAGAATGTATGATTGAATAAATGGTCTCTATCTTGGAAACCGTGTATTTCCGGACCTAAGTTCATTAGATCTTTTCTGTTCCGCATCCTCTCGTCCATCAGTCCCCAGAGTTTGTACACGGTGGAAATTATCATCCTATATTTCTGTAATCAGAGACCGGAGTTCCACATCCCGCTGGTATGGTAATCGTTGGTTGTTTACTTAATTACATGTTCAGTATATCATATTCACGTTAGGATGTGGATCGCGAATTTGGCGCTACGATCTTTTCGATATTCCGACCAAGGATAGGACAAACTTCGCTAAGACAAAGATAGCGAGAGACTCACAGACAGAGATATGCCTGTATGTGCAGAGCCGGCCGAAGTGGCCGCGCGGTTCTGGCGCTGCAGTCTGGAACCGCGAGACCGCTACGGTCGCAGGTTCGAATCCTGCCTCGGGCATGGATGTGTGTGATGTCCTTAGGTTAGTTAGGTTTACCTAGTTCTAAGTTCTAGGGGACTAATGACCTCAGCAGTTGAGTCCCATAGTGCTCAGAGCCATTTTTTTTTGTATGTGCAGCGATAAGCGACTGTTGTAGGTAAATATCGTACACTTTTGGAGATGGGTTGTTGCAGAAGATACAGCTCTCTCTCTCCGCCCAAACAGGCCTCGAAAGGCCTAATGATATCGACCGGGCGCCGTCTCATCTTCAGACGATAGACGCCAGCGGAAGATGCAGCCACCTTCCAAATTGCCTCCGAACATAATGTGTAGATCGCCGAGAATTCGCAGTAGAGACAATGAAAGAGATGTACGTTAGAATATTCAACTAGGCTAAAAATGTTGTAGAGTGGAATTCGTATAATTTACTGTCCTCAGTATAGCAGTTAATTTATCATTTTTATCATTATTCATTGTCGTAAATCGGCATATGTTATGAACGTTTATGAAGCACTGTATTTGAGAAGAGTTCTTGGCATTTGTTAAAGCTGTGAATAAACTGATGTAACTGAGGGTGATCTCAAAACTGCAATCCTCGAAGAGGCTGTAGTGGGGCTGGGAGAACGGGGCGGGGTGCGAGCTGTTGTAGATACGTACGAGGGCGGGCTGGGCAGCGGCACCTGGTGGATCTTCCACGTGGCCACCGACATGGAGTGCTCGTCGGCGGCGTAGCAGCGCCACAGGCTCTGGATGAGGGTGGCTGCGGGCTGCCGCCGGCGGATCATGTGCTTCTGCCGCTGCTGCTGCTGCACCTTGAGCGCGAAGCCCGAGCCCAGGATGCCCTGCGGACACAGCGCGCAATCACCAGCCACGACAACCTGCAATAAACGTCTCCAGCACGCTTCATTCAGTAAATAAAATGCCATGATGAGCCAAACTATGTTGACCATAACCTTGTGGCACACTAGAAAGGTGACGCGGTAAGGAGTAAACAGTGAAGAGCCAAAGAAGCTGCCACACTTGCCTAATATCATGTAGGGCCCCCGCAAGCACGCGAAAGTGGTGCTACACGACGTGGCATTGACTCCAATAATGTCTGAAGTAGTGGTGAAGGGAACTGACGTCCTGAATCCTGCAGGGCTCTACATAATTCCGTAAGAGTACGAAGGGATGGAGATCTCTTCTGAATAGCACGTTGCAAGGCATCTCAGATATGCTCAATAATGTTCATGTCTGGGAACTTTGGTGATCAGAGGAAGTGTTTAAACTCAGAAGTGTGTTCCCGGAGGCATTATGTACCAATTCTGGACGTTTGGGTTGTCGCGTTGTCCTGCTGGAATCGCCCAAGTCTTTCGGCAGTGAATGGTTGCAGGTCAGCAGATAGGATGCTTAAGTACGTGTCACCTGTCAGAGTCGTATCTAGTAGACCTCTATCCGCTCGATACAATTTGAAACGAGACTCGTCCGACCAGCTAACATGTTTCCAGTCATCGACAATACAATACAGGCATTGACAGGCCCAGGCGAGGCATAAAGCTTTGTGTCGTGTTGTCATTAAGGGTACACGAGTGGGCCATCGGCGGCGAGAGCCCATATCGATGATGTTTCGATTAATGGTTCGCAGGCTGACACTTGTTGATGGCCCAGCATTAAAATCTGCAGCAATTTGCGGAAGAGTTTCACTTCTGTCACTTTGAACGGTTCTCTTCAGTCGTCGTCGGCACCGTTCTTGCAGGACCTTCTTTCGGCCGCAGCGATGCCGGAGATTTGATGTTTTACCTGATTACTGATATTGACGGTACACTCGTGAAATGGTCGTACGGAAAAATTCCTCGCTTCATCGCTACCTCGGAGATGCTGCGTCCCACTACTCGTGCGACGACTGTAACACCACGTTCAAACTCACTTAAATGTTGATAACCTGTCATAGTAGCAGTGGTAACCGATCTAACAACTGTGCTATATACCTGTTGTCTTATGTAGGCGTTGCTGACCGGAGCGCCGTATTCTGCCTGTATACATATCTCTATATTTAAATATGCATGCCTATACCAGTTTCTTTGGTGCTTTAATGTATAAGGGGAGCAGGTTACTGTCTCTCGGAGCCTGGGAACAAGCATCTCAGAAATGGCGAACCTAATCGCCAGTTCTCCTGTTATGGATGCGAAAAATCGTTCTTTTATAAACGATATCGGTTTTTTAGTTATGAATAACTGGTATTTTGGTGCAAGTTTGCTCTCGGTTATAACGACGTTCTTATTTTTTTTACTAATAGGCAGGTAAAAAAACCAAAATATCAATTAGTCATAACAGCAGTGCTAAAATTTTTTAAAGAACGACTAATTTTTATTCGTTAGAATTTTCATTGCTTTGAAATGTCGCGTTATTATAGAAAATGGGAAAAGTGATATTTTAATATCAATGCCGACAGAAAAGGGCAACAAACACATGACGTAAAAATTGGTACCATATGGCATGTTCCATAATTAGCAGCGTGCGAGACTTGTCCCATCTGTTCTTTGTGGTAGATTCTCGCAGTCGTCGTCGGATAGTAGCTGTATTATAGATTGGCCCCATCTCTAGCCTGTAAGTATATTACAAAGTGCGGTCGCATTGAGGTATACTGTCCAATTTGCTTTAAAATGTTAAAAGCTGGAGGAACTAAAACCAATTTGTGTCCTTATAACGAAAAACGGAAAACTTAACAATTCGTTCATAGTTTGCAATGAATATAGGAAGCAGCTGATCTGCTGCCTACGTATCAATAAAACGCCTTTGTCTGCTTGTAGCCCCTGAAAGTGGACAAATTAAAGCAAAAAACAGAATTATTCCACCACAGATTTCACCCTTTAGCAGCAAAGTGCGTAATGTGCAAATAATGGTATAAACTTCGATTACAATATGACTTTTGAGCACAGTTTGAAAAAATTAGAGTCAGTACGACAATACAGGTGTTTTTTTATAGTAGTCAACCACTTATCATTTTTCGACAAAAACAGCGCACGGTGGGTGGGCTAAGTTTTCTTTTATTTGTATGTTTAATATTTTGACATTACATATCGTGAAACTGAGGGAGTCAAAATTTTTAAGTCGTCGCTCGATTTCTATGTTTATCCAGGAAATGGTAGGAACAAAAAGCGGAAATTCGTTTAATTCGGAAACTGGTTATTTTAATATTCCGGCTAAATTGGGTTAAAAAACCGATATAACCGAAAACCGGCTGATTCACCGGCAACCGCCATTCCTGTCCACTGTCTATGCCGTATAAACATATGAAAAGTGTTTATAGGACGGTGAAATCACGAACAGGCAACGAAGTGTTAACCGTTCACGCCTCACCCCAGAACGTGGAGGTCGGAGTCTCGCCGCTCTGTGCAGGAAGATAGGCGGTGATATTTGCCAGACCTGACGATACAGTACAATGCTGGAGCAGGCACAAGTGTTTCGGAGCACACCGGTCGGCGCACATTGTTGAATGTGAGGCTCCTACACGTTTCTGTACTGACCGAAGGAAATCGTCAGTTACGATTACAGTGCGCCCGGGATTATCGAACTAGACCGTTGATCAATGGAAATGTTTCGCCTGGTTGGACGCGAATCACATGCGTCGCTGCATGCTTGATGTTTTCCACGACAGCGATGGCATCTTACCTACCGATAACTATCCGTGTCCAGGAACACAATCACGCCGTAGTGGCTGAGGGATTAGTAGTTAACCCTGACGCCGGTGTCTTGGCCAAAAAATTCGCCCGGTCTAAACTGAGCGGAACACATCTGCGATGCTATCAGGCCCCAGGAGTGCTCCCACCAACCACTGTCCCGTGACTGATGAGAATTACCACGTACCTCCCGATACCTAAGAAGCACGTATCGAATCTATGACTTGGAGAATCGTTGCTGTACTGCATCCAAACATAGAGCAACACGCTGTAAGTAGGCGATGACATTAATTTGGATCATAACTGTATGCGAATAGGAGGAATCTTTGACTAATAGAACTCAGTATGCTTTACTAAACGGTGAATGCCCTACGGAAACAAAAGTAAAATCCAGTGTGTCCCAATGAACCATAACATGACCGCTAATAGTATCAGCATACTTAATTTAGCAGACATGATCAGTAGCACTACAGCACTGTTCGTTGGTGAAGCTGCTGTCTACAGGAAAATAACGTAAGGAAATGCAAAAAGACAAAATTTCTACTTGGCGTTGTAAGTATGCTGTTTAGGTTTTTTATTGGTAACGCCACCTCTGTATGAAAATCACTGGCTGTGCTGTGTGCAGTCTGTGGGTAGTTTGCATTGTTGTCTGCCATTGTAGTGTTGGGCAGAGGCAGCTGGCTGTGAACAGCGCGTAGCGTTGCGCAGTTGGAGGTGAGCCGCCAGCAGTGGTGGATGTGGGGAGAGAGATGGCGGAGTTTTGAAATTTGTCATGAACTGCTATATTTATATATGATGATATCAAGGTAAATACATTGTTCGTTCTCTATTAATATCTTTCATTTGCTAACCATCCCTATCAGTAGTTAGTGCCTTCCATAGTTTGAATCTTTTATTTAGCTGGCAGTAGTGGCGCTCGCTGTATTGCAGTAGCTTGAGCAGCGAAGATTTTTGTGAGGTAAGTGATTTGTGAAAGGTATAGTTTAATGTTAGTGAGGGCCATTCTTTTGTAGGGAATTTTGAAAGTCAGATTGCGTTGCGCTAACAAAATATTGTGTGTCAGGTTAAGCACAGTTATGCAGAATATGCGAGAAAAAAAGGGGACGTTTCATATGTCGACCCTTAGCCTAGGATACCTCACTGGAATCTTCTGATTTTTCTTGTAGTTTGTGTATTTAGTGTAGCTTTTGTTTATTGGTAGCGCGTAATCATAGAGAGAATTTCCTTTGTAGTTGTAGTTTTTCATTGTTGTACAGTAAAACAGTTGTGGCATGCATGTAGATTTGCACCAAGTATTTCGCAGCTGCGCTTGCAATTAACTAGATATTATTTTCAGTGCTATGTTAATGTGTTCTCTTATTTTTGATCTTCAAATTGTGTTTTTCTGTGTTGTCGTGTGAAATACTGTGACAATAATGGCGTGTGAAAAACGTAATACTAGGCTCCAAAGTAAACTGAGAAATGACAGTGAAAATGAAAGCAGTGTGTTAGCGCCACCGAGTAATGAATTAACTGATGTTCAAAGTAGTAATTTGGTAACTGTTCATAGGGAAATGGAGCAGGCGGCAAACAATGGCGTGGACAGTGAAACAATTAGTGAAGAGGGACGCATTATCGATCGATCGGTCGGCAACAGCTCGCCTCAGGAATCCGAAATGACAGGACACAATTTCGCAAATACTGTAGATTCAGGTTTTGGGTCATCACCGTTTTCTCAAATAAGTCAAGACACATTTTCTGCTTGTCAAAATGTGAATGTTGTCGGTGCAAATGCACTGCCGAAAAGCGTAGAGAAACAGATTCCAGACACTAATACATTATTATTGCAATTAATGCAACAAATGGAACAAAATCAGAGACAAACACAGCAACAGTTAGACACAGTGGAACAAAATCTCAAAAAGTTAGACACAGTGGAACAAAATCTTAAAAAGTTAGACTCATTGGAACAAACACTTGAACAAACACGTGAAGATTTAACTACTGAGTTACATAACATTGAATCGAAATGTCAAAAAGTCTGTAATGACGTAAAAACACAAATTTGTGAGCATTTTCAACCTATTTTTTCGCGGCATGAAAATGCATTACAGAATCACGAAGCAGCCATAAAAGAACTGCAAATTATTGTTCATGAAAATCATGAGACCTTGCAAGCTAAATTTGACTCAGTTGCATCTACCGATTCGGTTACGCAACTTGCAAAAACTCAGGAAAACTTTAAGGACACAGTAGATACTCTGAAACTTGGTTCAGAAAAACACACTGAAGAAATAAGTACACTATCGGAGAAAGTAGCCGAACTTTCGGATCAGGTCACTAACTTATCTACAAAGGTAGATGATGATCTGAATGACACAAGACCCGTAGCCTTCACTGACACAGAAGAGTATGAACAAATAAGAAAATTCAAACAAAATCAGAATCAAATTAATACACAACACCAAAGAGAAATCCGGGAAGTACAAGATCAGCTGACACAGGTAATACAAGAATTACGTATTTCAGAGGACACTCGCGCTCCAACACGGGAAGAGGGACTTAGAAATACGGAAAAGACGCAAAATAATAACACAGGGCATTTCGTAAGTTATGAAAGAAACTGGCAATGTGCACCGAATTTCGATATGGAACCGCCGACACGACGTAACAATGACCGATATGCTACTCGCCGACATGATGATTTTGACTATAAGCTGTTCATTACTACACGTAAATTCAAAACATTTAAGAATTCTGGCAACGACATTCATCCACAAGCATGGCTCCATCAATTCTCTCATTGTTTTCCTCCCAACTGGTCGTTGGAACACAGATTAGAATTTATGTGTGGCTACTTGGAGAATGAACCAGGTGTAAGAATGCGATCGGTCATTCACGATTGTCACAGTGAAGGAGATTTTTACCATGCCTTCCTCTCAGCATATTGGTCTCAAGCCACACAAGACCGTGTAAAACATAGCATCATAATGATGAAACGTTTCGAACAATCTGAATTTTCCAGTCTTATGAAATATTTTGAAGACATGTTGCACAAGAATCAATACCTGTCAAACCCATACAGCCCCTCAGAACTCATCCGCATTTGCTTAATCAAACTGCCTGAACATTTACGACATATTATTTTGGCAGGACGTTGCAAAGATGACATTGAAGCATTTCAGGGACTCTTACAAGAATTAGAAACTGACACTGACAATCGCGGAAAGCGGAAACAGGAACATAACAATTACAGGTCATATCCGTCGCAATTCCGCGATGAAAGAAATAATAAGTGGACACGACAAGGCTATTCTTACAACGCAAATCGTGAACAAACCAGACACCACCCATATGACAACCACTGGCAGAGTAATAATAGTTACAGAGAAAGATCGCATTTCCGTAGTAATGAATATGACAGAGACAATCAGAGAAACAGACAATATGGGAATCAAAACAAGTATTATCAAGGGAGGCAGAATAACTTCAGACGCAACAGTTCGGCGCAGAGTTACGATTCAGGGAGAAATTCTCCACCACATGACCGACAAACAAGAAACTATGTAAACTACCGACAAAACGACAGACGTCAATTTCATCAGAACTGGCGGGATTCTAACAGAGCTGGGCCCTCTCGGCAAGGCGAATTCGTAGAAGTTAGGTCTCCTAATTCCAATAACGACGCGCGCCAACAAAGAGACAGACAATGACTCGCACAGCAGGCAGCCGCGTGCGCCAGGTGGCTCAGAGAAAAATAACAAAGACGCTAACCTTGAGAAAAATTCCAGCATTCCTTACCGACGTATACAACCTGACAATTGCATTCAAGTTCAAACTCTGAGTACTATGAAGAGTAAAGGTTTACACCACATTCCACATGTAAAACCGTTTATTGAGAGATAATCTGCTTTCTACCTTTGTCTTTGCCATATAACTTTTCACTTTACGTTGCTAGTATGCTTTGTCAGACTTAGAATCTGTTAACATGTAACAATGTTTGAAGTGAAATATCCAATCAAGAACCAAGAGAACTTATTTAAACAGAAATGACGAATGCATTGTTATAGTAAACAGATGTCACAGTGTTATTGTGTGTGTACATTCTTGCTTGTTTGTTGCACGATTACGTAACGACTATAAGGCTCACATACTTATAACATTTACCAGTACTGCTAATGAGATTTTAATGCAACATTTTGGTTTACTTGAAAATACATTCTGGGTTTAATGTACTTTCTGTGAGACACCAGACGACACAGTAGTTAGTTTATGTGACAGCTACACGATTTTATCACGACGCTACTAATGAGTGACAATTTACAATGTTGCTTTTATGGTGTATCTGTTTTATATCTGCACAGTTTTTCTGAATTCTTCTGGAAAGTAAAACAGGTTTTAGTAGTAACTTTTGTGGTATAGCAACAATGAGACAGCCTTTTTTGTGGCACAACAATACGTTACTGTACAGTACTTTCTTCATCACGCCAATAACCATAATAACTATGATATCTATACGCAAAGCATTTCACTTTTGTTTATCATGAGGTAAGTACATTGACTTCTGCAGAACTTAGCTTTCGGAGGACGATAACTACGACACTTCCACAGAGATTATGTTACAAGACGCACAGTTTAGCGCTACAGTACACGTATTTGAGTGATCAATTTTATACTTAAAACATTTATTTTTAAAGATTTTTGAATTACAAAGAAAGTTTTGCGTGATACATTTCATTCCATTGCTGTAATCTGTAACACCTGAGGGTATAATTACATTAATCCTCAGGGGGGTACACGCTTACTTTGTGTACCATGTGTGTGGCAACCACAAGGAACCCCAGCTAATATGGTATTGGCTTATACAACTTTACACATCGGTACCATATTTCTCTAACACAGAATTACACAGCTATCTGATTATTTGACAGAGAAACAAACATTCTTTTTACTACATCAGTGACACATGTTTACGCAATACACAGTTGGGTAACTTCACACTTATGAAACTGTATTTTGTCTGTACTTTGAGAAACGCTCATATTTTTCGGAATCATTGTGATACTATGAGAGCTTTGAATGACGTATTTCGTAAGGGAGCATGATTTTAAAGTACGTTTGAGGTAGATGACACTATTGAAATGAGCAGAGAATTTTTTTAGGCTCAGAAATTATTGGAGGAAGTTACGACGATTTTGAGATTTGACTGAGGTGTTACGATGTTATTATTACGACGACGATGTGTATTATGTTGTTGAGGAATGTTTATTATGCTACGTATTTCTCACGATGAAATATTGAAGAAGTGTCGACGAATATGTATATGTATAATGAGGTAAGGAATAATGAGTAGTGTTTAGGGACTCTGATTTATGAAAAGGATGTTGGAAACCAAGAAACGTACTTTAAGAGTTATGAAATGTGTGACTGTATCACAATGCTGACGAATATTTTTTTTTGGACACTTATATTTATAGGATTTTGTTTCTACAGATTTGCAACGCTAATTCTTGACCTGTGAAATATTTTTAAATGAGACTGCAACGGTAGCAGAATCTCCTGTCGTAAATATTTCCGTACGAAAGTTAAGTGACCACCTGCACGTAATGCGTCGCGGGCACCCAGCTGTGTCAGACGCCTGGAAAAAAAGCCATTATTGCGAGCCCTTTTCAGCGGCACAGGTAGAAAAAAAAGGGGACGTGGGACGTGTCAAACACCTGGAGAACAAGCCATTAGGGTGTGCCTTTCATCGCTAATGCGACACCCTCGTTACTTGAAAACATATGATTACTCGCACTTTGTGCTAATTGCTGAAATGCTTATGAATTGATGGGAAATATTCGTACATCTGCACACCTGATTATGACAAGTGTCTTTCTATGAGAGTTGAGAGCTACTGACTTAAGAAATGCCACATGACTATTGAATGATGTTTTTATGCTTTGGTTTGCGTAATTGCTTATTTCACTTGATATCTGGTTTCCAGCTGTGTTGCAGCATTGCTTTTATAAAATGAAATGCATTTGCTAATGTGAACACTTTCTGTCAACAGATCTATTAAATAATTATTTTATGATCCACATTCTTTAAAAAAGGAGCACTTGGAAAGGAAAGAACAATAAGAAGGAACTAGTAACTGCATTCATAATTTTCTTTTCAAGTAATTGGTAACTTTTTGGTAGAATAACTTCTTGTGGTGCACCACTTTAATTACTTAGACATTAAGATGTGATTATACATTTGCCTTATCTGCATTGTTATCTTTAGTGTACTATTTTTTCTACTTGAGCTATGTCATGTTTCGATATAAGCTGCTGTTTGCCAGGCATAGTGCTACTGAACTTTAATTTGTGTTACTCTGCTAAGCCAGATTTATTATTTTTTTTTTTTTTGCTGCACAGTGCCCTATATTAGTTGTAATATTGCAATTGCTTTGGCATTTGTATTTTTGTCATTGATGTTTGTGTTAATTGTTTTGTGCTGCTGCATTGCCTCGTCCCTTAGTTTAGCATCTGAGCTCAGTAGATTTAAGTTAGCTTAAGAGGGGGTAGACTATGTAAGAAACTGACTATGGAGAATAGGTAAAGAAATGCATTGAGAAAACAGGTTTAGGTAGGATTTTCTTGGAAATAAATGTTGAGGTAAGAAATGTATGAACATATAAATACAGAAAGCATGCTTAGATAGAATTTTTTTGGGTGGAAACAAAGGATGAAATAAGAGGAAAGATATATGAAGTTTTGGGTTGGACTGCAGTACCAAATGTTACACTGAAAACGAACCCTGTCCTTTCCTATTGGTGTTATCCCACTATGTGTGTGTGTACCCTTGTGTATTTGTTTTCTTCCTGTCTCTGTGTAATTTCATAGAATTTTTTCTTTTAATATTAAGCTACATTCACTATGATGAGGAATACTGTTATCCTCAAATACAATTGGCATTAATAATGTGTTATTTACTTTGTAAAGATGTTTAGACATTGTTTATTGTTTTGTTTTAATGCTCATGTGTAAAGTTGATGTTTCAATAATTATTCTGATCTATGTATGTACTTATGTCATAATTCCTGTAACATTGATGTATATGTTTATTTCTATTCTTTTGTAAAGCCTGTTTTACTACAAATGTTATCTGTATTGTTATGTTTTTAATAATGTATTTTATACCTTTGTTATTGTATTCTTATGTTATAAAATTGTAATTGTCACCAGTTCATGATATTATTAACATGTAAGTTACATTTCACTGCACACGTTTCTGTTGGTCATAGTACATGGACAATATGTGAGAAGTAGGGACTGTTAGTGTTTGCACGTTTGTTAATAATTCTGCAAGGGACTGGATAACAGCATTGCTGGTTCTAAGGACAATTCCAAAAACTTTGTGAGTGCACAAGTGATGGTTTATGGACTTGCTATATTATCCGCAAGACTCTTCAATGGTGATTGTGCACCTGCACAGTCACAACAGATGGCTGCTGGCTATCTCTACAAGGACTACAGTGGGTCTACATCTTTGATGATCCATCAATACCATTATCTCTACAAGGACTACAGTGGGTCTGCACCTCTGGTGGCCCACCAATACCATACTCTCTACCAGGACTACAGTGGGTCTGCTCTGTGATGACCTACCTACCAATATTCTTCCAAACTACGACTGACTCTGCTGTGGGTTTGCTCTGTTGTGGCCCGTTATCTGTCAGCATGTCAAGAGTCAGCACTGTCTTTCCGTTGGAAGGACAACACTACTTCTTCAAGACTGCATGGAAATCCACTACTTCTGTGTGCAATTTCTTTTACTAATGAGACTTTGTGAAAAAAACCTGTAATTACTGTTATGATGTACGATTAGGACTGTCTTTATGGACTGTGAGACAATTTTAGCTTTTGACCAACATAATATCAATAAGTGTGTGCATTTGATTTCTTTGTTATTGTAATTATGAAAAATTTTTTCAAATCTGTATTGGCCACTGCCCCATCAAATTTGTAAAAAATTTTTGTGGGGAGCATGGGGGCTATGTAAGTATGCTGTTTAGGTTTTTTATTGGTAACGCCACCTCTGTATGAAAATCACTGGCTGTGCTGTGTGCAGTCTGTGGGTAGTTTGCATTGTTGTCTGCCATTGTAGTGTTGGGCAGAGGCAGCTGGCTGTGAACAGCGCGTAGCGTTGCGCAGTTGGAGGTGAGCCGCCAGCAGTGGTGGATGTGGGGAGAGATATGGCGGAGTTTTGAAATTTGTCATGAACTGCTATATTTATATATGATGATATCAAGGTAAATACATTGTTCGTTCTCTATTAATATCTTTCATTTGCTAACCATCCCTATCAGTAGTTAGTGCCTTCCATAGTTTGAATCTTTTATTTAGCTGGCAGTAGTGGCGCTCGCTGTATTGCAGTAGCTTGAGCAGCGAAGATTTTTGTGAGGTAAGTGATTTGTGAAAGGTATAGTTTAATGTTAGTGAGGGCCATTCTTTTGTAGGGAATTTTGAAAGTCAGATTGCGTTGCGCTAACAAAATATTGTGTGTCAGGTTAAGCACAGTTATGTAGAATTGTTCAAAGGGGACGTTTCAGCGTAAATAGGAGCAATTTTTTTAAAATGCGAATAAATACAAAGTACTGATTATCACTACTAGAAAGCACATGATAGAGTCCGATTATAAGTGCTCAACATTTTGAATACTTAACATCGTGTAAGAGTTAACGGGTATACGAAATGGGATATCCATGTGAACTCATTGTGGAACGCCACACCAAGTAGGCATTCCAAGATACATCGAACGGAGTTACAGACGCGCTACTAGGATCGTAACATGCTAACGTACCTCATACAAAGATGTAGCACAAGAGCTCGAGGAACTTAAATGGTAGTCCTTGGAAGAGAAACGACGTAGTTCTCGCGAAACCCTGTTGAATAATTTTATGAAATATGTATTCTAGGGAAAATGTGTGACCATAGTATATGAATGATGATAATACGAGACTCCGGTGAGTTCACTGCCACCTAGGCGGTCATTTTTCCTTCACTTAGTATGCAAACGGAATAGAATATAAATTCGATCCTTGCTTGTACTGTCCGCCATACATTGCACAGTGCTTGTGGAGCGTTATATAGTTGCCAGTGTAGGAAAGATACAAAACATATGTAGACAGGATATTTCACGTACAACGCAAGTGAAAAAGTGAAAAACGGTTCTGCATCAGATGAGCGATTCACATACCATTGCTGGAGTCAGCACTAGAACTGAAAGACTGGCAGCCTGCGCACGAAATGAGATTAATCCTGAATTTCTCGTTTTCCTTTAAAAAAAATATTTTTTATGGAACATGGCTGCATTTATCGGCATACTTGAACTAGCAGAAAAATCTACATCGGGATTCATATCATCCTCAGCAGTTATATAAAGAACCTATTGATGATGTAAAAATAGGAGTATATGGACAGTTAGTACAAATCGAACAATTACAACGATCTTTCACCAATTAATCATAACTCCTTATAGGTACTTGAAAAATATAATGGTAGCTTTTATCAGAGATCTCACATCCTATGACTTCATAACCATATATTCCGCAATAACGTAAGATTATGTATTATAATTATTGTTTATAATACTTCTTCTGACCAGAGTTTATTTTGCAATGTCAAAAAACATGTCTGTTGTACAATATAAATGAAGAGTACTAGTTTTAACAGCATCTCAGAAAAAATTCCATTTAACCTGTAATACAGTGTAGTTTAATTATTTATTGTGCTTAGCATAGTCCATTGTGTTATATATAATTTCAACGTTAAGAGACAACTTTGAGCACAACACTCTATTAAAGTCATTGTATCTTCGACTATAATGTTTGGTTACCTAAGAACCAGTGTCCCTTTCAGACGTTAGTCAATTGTTTGTTGAAGATGACATAATAAGCGGATAACTAGTTCGATAAAAGAAAAATAAGTAGAGCAAAAACAGTGTACTTGTTATTCAACCTTACAATTTTTCAGAGAGTTTACAACCAACGGAAACAACTACGGTTATTTCATGCAGGGAAATGCAAAAGCTCACTCTGCCAACGTGTCTAACAGTGATACCACTACGGTCTCTGTACGTTCCTGTAAATGGCTATTCTTCGTTTCTGATACAAACTTCTGCCCTCAGAACTATGCTAGTGACATCCGAGACAAAAAAATTTAACAAATGGTATTCCGATTTGGAGAAAGTAGAAACTGTTGCTTATCTTTTGAGGGAAACTACAAGTGAACCAATGTAGCACGATATTTGGAAATCAATGGATACTCTTCGTGATAAAGACGTTGTAGTATGCGTCGTATTCGCAAGGTGGTTCAAATTATTGCGAACATATTCCTTCGGAGCTTCATGCGGTGTAAGTCATTTCATAAAGCACAGATGTGAATGACTGGCGACAGCAGTAAAATCAGTAGCAAACGGTAAGACCATATGTTACACAGCCTTCAGGGAATACATCAGTTCGGAAATGTAAAAACCTTGCAGTCTGTGCACTAGCTGCCTGTTTTTACCCATAGATGTTCAATAATATCGTCTGTAGTGAAAGAAAAAAATCAAGAGAACGAAATCTGGGTACTAGATAAGTGGCCATTCGAAGCGTTCTAAGAAAGAAGACTGATAACCTTGGAGCAGGCAGTGAAATATACATATAACTTCACACTGGCAGTTGCACGTCATCCATTACAGATTCAAGAGGAAACACACACTGTTGAAAAATACCACTACTTACTGACTTCTACTCTCAAAGTTGCAAGACCCATGCTACTATGCACATCCAGAACTTGTATTCAGCTTGATTCTCATCGACCCGCTGCTCCGATTAAGGGGCACCACTGTTAAAAATTGGGGCCTTCTTACTCATCAATACTGCTCAATGTGTTCTCTCAAATAAACTCACGCGGAGTGAAACCTCACTTAAAGGAGGCATTCATCGATTATTAACAGGCCTCTCCTACGATGAACACTATCCTCATAAGGCATTTGGCCTTCCTTATCAATGTTATCCCCCTCCCCCCCCCCCCCCCCCCCCCCCATGAACCACGGACCTTGCCGCTGGTGGGGAGGCTTGTATGCCTTAGTGATACAGACAGCCGTACTGTAGGTGCAACCACAATGGAGGGGTGTCTGTTGAGAGGCCAGACAAACGTGTGGTTCCTGAAGAGGGGCAGCAGCCTTTTCAGTAGTTGTAGGGGCAACATTCTGGATGATTGACTGATCTGGCCTTGTAACACTAATCAAAACGGCCTTGCTGTGCTGGTACTGCGAACAGCTGAAAGCAAGGGGAAACTACAGCCGACATTTTTCCGAGGGCATGCAGCTTTACTGTATTGTTAAATGATGATGGCGTCCTCTTGGGTAAAATATTCCGGAGGTAAAATAGTCCCCCATTCGGATCTCCGGGCCGGGACTACTCAAGAGGACGTTGTTATTAGGAGAAAGAAAACCGGCGTTTTACGGATCGGAGCGTGGAATGTCAGATCCCTTAAAAAAGGAAATGGATAGGTTATAGTTAGATATAGTGAGAATTAGTGAATTAGAGGGCAGGAGGAACAAGACTTATGGTCAGGTGACTACAGGGTTATAAATACAAAAGCAAATAGGGGTAATGCAGGAGTATGTTCAACAATGAACAAAAAAAAAAAAAAGGAGTGCGGGTAAGCTACTTCAAACAGCATAGTGAACGCATTATTGTGGGCAAGATGGACATTAAGCCCACGCCTACTACAGTAGTACAAGTTTATATGACAACTAGCTCTGCAGATGATGAAGAGACTGATGAAATATGTATGTTGAGATAAAATAAATTATTCAGATAGTGAAGGGAGGCGAAAATCTAATAGTCATGGATGACTGGAATTCGACAGTAGGAAAAGGGAGAGAAGGAGACGTAGTAGGTGAATATGGATTGGGGGGAAGAAATGAAGAGGAAGCCGCCTGGTAGAATATTACACAGAGCATAACTTAATCATAGCTAACACTCGGTTCAAGAATCATGAAAGAAGGTTGTATACATGGAAGAAGCCTGGTGAAACTAGAAGGTATCAGATAGATTATATAATGGTAAGACAGAGATTTAGGATTCAAATGGTTCAAATGGCTCTCAGCACTATGGGACTTAACATCTGCGGTCATCAGTCCCCTAGAACTTAGAACTACTTAAACCTAACTAACCTAGGGACATCACACACATCCATGCCCGAGGCAGGATTCGAACCTGCGACCGTTGCGATCACGCGGTTCCAGACTGAAGCGCCTAGAACCCCACGGCCACACCGGCCGGCCGAGATTTAGGAACCAGGTTCTAAATTGTAAGACATTTCCAGGGCCAGATGTGGAGTCCGACCACAATCTATTGATTATGAACTGTAGATTAAAACTGAAGAAACTGCAAAAAGGTGGTAATTTAAGGAGATGGGACCTGGATAAACTGACTAAATCAGAGGTTGTACAGAGTTTCAGGGAGAAAATAAGGGAACAATTGACAGAAATGGGGGAAAGAAATGCAGTAGAAGAAGAATGGGTAGCTTTGAGAGATGAAATAGAGAAGGTAGCACATGATCAAGTAGGTAAAAAGACAAGGGCTAATAGAAATCCTTGGGTAACAGAAGAGATATTGAATTTAATTGATGAAAGCCGAAAATATAAAAATGCAGTAAATGAAGCAGGCAAAAAGGAATACAAATGTCTCAAAAATGAGACCGACAGGAAGTCCAAAATGGCTAAGCAGGGATGGTTAGAGGACAAATGTAAGGACGTAGAGGTACATATCACTAGGGGTAAGATAGATACTGTCTACAGGAAAATTAAAGAGACTTTTGGAGAAAAGAGAACCACTTGCATGAATATCAAGAGCTCAGAAGGAAATCCAGTTCTAAGCAAAGAAGCGAAAGCATAAAGGTGGATGGAGTATACAGAGTCTCTATACAACGGCGATGTTCTTGAGAAAAATATTATAGGAATGGAAGAGAATGTAGATGAAGATGAAATAGGAGATATGATACTGAGTGAAGAGTTTGACAGAGCACTGAAAGACCTAAGTCGAAACAAGGCCCCGGGAGTAGACAACATTCCATTAGAACAACTGACAGCCTTGGGAGAGCCAGGCCTTACAAAACTCTACCATCTAGTGAGCAAGATGTATGAGACATGTGAAATACCCTCAGATTTCAAGAAGAATATAATAATTGCAATCCCAAAGAAAGCAGATGTTGACAGATGTGAAAATTACCGAACTATCAAATTAATAAGCCACGGCTGCAAAACACTAACGCGAATTATTTACAGACGAATGGAAAAACTGGTAGAAGCCAACCTCGGTGAAGATCAGTTTGGATTCCGTAGAAATGTTGGAACACGTGAGGCGATACTGACTCTACGACTTATCTTAGAAAATAGATTAAGGAAAGGCAAATCTGCGTTTCTAGAATTTGTAGACTTAGAGAAACCTTTTGGCAATGTTGACTGGAATACTCTCTTTCGAATTCTGAAAGTGGCATGGGTAAAATACAGGGAGCGAAAGGCTATTTACAATTTGAACAGAAACCAGATGGCACATATAACAGTGGAGGGGCATGAAAGGGAAGCAGTGGTTAGGAAGGGAGTGAGACAGGGGTGTAGCCTATCCCCGATGTTATTCAGTCTGTATGTTGAGCAAGCACTAAGGGAAACAAGAGAAAAATTTGGAGTAGGAATTAAAATCCATGGAGAAGAAATAAAAACTTTGCGGTTAGCCAATGACATTGTAGTTCTGTCAGAGGCAGCAAAGGACCTGCAAGAGCAGCTGAACAGAATGGACAGTGTCTTGAAAGGAGGATATAAGATGAACATCAACAAAAGGAAAACGAGTATAATGGAATGTAGTCGAATTAAATCGGGTGATGCTGCGGGAATTAGATTACGAAATGAGACGCTTAAAGTAGTAAATAAGTTTTGCTATTTGGGGAGCAAAATAACCGATGATAGTCGAAGTAGAGAGGATATAGAACGCAGACTGGCAGTGGCAAGGAAAGCGTTTCTGAAGAAGAGAAATTTTTTAACATCGAGTATAGATTTAAGTGTAAGGAAGTCGTTTCTGAAAGTATTTGTATGGAGGGTAGCCATGTATGGAAGTGAAACGTGGACGATAAATAGTTTAGACAAGAAGAGAAAGGAAGCTTTCGAAATGTGGTGATACAGAAGAATGCTGAAGATTAGATGGGTAGGTCACATAACTAATGAGGAGGTACTGAATACAATTGGGAAGAAGAGAAATTTGTGGCACAACTTGACTAGAAGAAGGGATCAGTTGATAGGACGTGTTATGAAGCATCAAGGGATCACCAATTTAGTATTGGAGGGCGGCGTGGAGGGTAAAAATCGTAGAGGGAGACCAAGAGATGAATACACTAAGGAGATTTAGAAGGATGTAGGTTGCAGTAAGTACTGGGAGATGAAGAAGCTTGCACAGGATAGAGTAGCATCGAGAGCTGCAGCAAACCCGTCTTTGGACTGAAGACCACAACAATAAGATCAATGGTATCAGTAGTATCATTATTATTATTTTTATTTTTATTATTATTACGCATTTTCGCCTCTATGATAGTGGTTGACTTGAATGTTACATGATTATTCATTTTTTCTTGTTTCCTTCTTTTTCTCTTCTCAAAACCTCTTCATTCTTTGATTGTGTTACTGTACTCTTTCCTCTATCCATATTTCCCCAGTTTTCTTTCTTTCTTCTAGTTCAAATTGCGTGTTCATAACTTTATTTCTGAATTTCTCTCTTTCAATGATCATTTAAATACTGATCCCTGCTTGTTTTGGATATTCTTATACTTTTTTAAAAAATTGAACCGTTTGCTACGTCAAAAATCCTATTTGTGAGTCTGTTGATGTTCATTCTATGTACGTGGCCATAAGATGTTAGTCGGCGTTTTCTGATCGTGTCTGTGAGACTATTAGTGCGTTCATGTATTCTTTGGTTGGTCTCTTCACTTTCTAATTTTTCTGTCTCCGTGATGCCTGATGCTTCGATTGTGGTCGTTTCAGATGCGTAGAGTGCTTCTGGTAGTGCAACTGTACAGTAGTACCTGAGTTTGACTTGTCTTGAAATATTTCATTTATTGTAGTGCGTCCATGTCACTATGTACCCTTTCTGAAGTTTGTGTGTTCTTTCTGAGTTGGGTACCTTGTTTGACCCTCCTATTTGTATACATTCTCCAATATATTTGAATTTTTCCTCTCTTTAACCTTTTCATATTCTGTGTACTTGACTTGGTTGTTTTTGTTCTTTCTCTCCATATATTGTTTCCTCATGATACCTGTAGACATGTGTTGGTAGAGACCTCATGTATGTATTACAGTAATTCTTGTGCTTCTTGTCTATTGTTGCTCAGCACTGCCAGGTCATCTGCAAATGCCAGGCGTTTTACGATCGTCTTGTTCCCACACATTCTTCCTAACTGATTTCCTTTTACTTTTCCTCCCGTTGTTTGATGATTTTGTCCAAGACCGTGTTGAATAAAAGCGGTGAGTGACAATCTCCTTGTCTGGCCCCTGTATGTATCTCGAATGGATCTGAGATTTCACCCATAAATTTTATTTTGAATGTGGTGCCTGGAAGGGTTTGTAGTATGAGTGTCCAATTTTTCAGTTTATTCCATATTCTTGTAGTGTGTCAAAGAGAATCTGACTGTCTATGGAGTCGTAGGTCTTCTCAAAGTCCACGAATGTGACTACAGTATTGTTCGTCCGTCTAACATTCAGGGCCTTCGCTGATGAAATTCACCTATCTTTCTATCAGTTTGTGGTTATAGGTTGTCGAGTAATGCCTTGGAGAGAATTTTGTAGGTGACTTGTGATAAAGAGGTGCCTCTCTAGTTGTTAGAGTCTGTCTTGTAGGTCTTTTGTGGCGAAAGTGAATCAACGCATATTTTCATTCCTGTGGATTTTTCTCTGTATTTAATATTTGCGTGAGAATTTTATGGATTTTCTTTGTGATGGTTTGGTCTTTGAATTTCCAGATCTTGGAGACAATGACGTCTTCTCCTGGGGCTCTGTTGTTTTTAGCTGTTTTGTAATCTTTTCTACATCTGTAATTGAAGGCGGTTTTGAGTCTGGGTTTGGTACTGTTTTCTCGAAGTGTAATTTTTCTTTAAGCTTCTCGTAATCGACGGGTTTATCAAAATAGTTATTAAGAATTTTGCAGTTTTCTTTAGTATTTGTTTCCAATGATCCGTCTGTTCTTTTGAAGCAAATACTTGGAGACTAATAACCCTTTATATTTTTCCTGAATAATCTGTAGAAATTTATTATGTTACTTTCTTTGAAGTTTTCCTCGATTACGTTTAGTATATTTTTGTCATATGTCCTTTTCACTCTTCTGATAATTTTTGATGATTGTTTCTGTGGATTGTGACCCTTTTGTTATGTTACTGCTAAACTTCTTCCAGGCCTGGATTCTATGCTCAATGGCCTGATCACAAGTTGCGTTCCACTAACTATGTTTTCGCTTCTTAGGAGGTTGATCCCAGAGCATTGCATTTTGAATTGTCTTCGCTAGGTGTGTCCAGTTTTCGGTTGTAAGTTGATTAATTTCTTCAATAATTTTGTCTTTGTTTACTTCAGGTATTATGGGTCCGGTCTTATAATTTTTTTCTGTTTCTTGGGAGTGGCCTAATTTTTACTTGTAGCAAATGATGGTCGGCTTCGAAAAATCCTTTGTGTGTTTTCACATTCAGCATTTCGCTTTTATTTTTGTTTTTTATTTTTACGTAATCTATTTGAAATTCTCCCTTTACATTTTTGGGCGTTTCCCATATTGTGAGTGTTCATATTGTGGTTTGAAATTTTCATTTACATAATTTTCAAGTTAAAACTTTGACAGTAAAGTCTGAGATGGTCCATATTCTTGTTGGTGCGTCTGTGTGCAGTGTATTGGTTTGTGATTTGCTTGTACATCTTCTCTTTGCCTAACTGTGCACTGAAGTCTCCTAATACAACTTAAAATGTCTTTCTGGTATATTATTTGTAATTTCTTCCATGTCTTCCCAAAAGTCTTCGACTCCTTTGGTTTCTTACTGTTCTGATTGTTTGTAGTTGCATGTGCATTGATGACTGTGTATCTTTTGTTTCCTAATTTGGAGGTTATTGCAGAGATTGTGGATCTAAGTACCCTACACGAGCCTTATCAGTATTAATTATATCAGATGGTTTATTCTTATAAATGTTCGTTCTCCGATACACATCGCTTTTTCATTCTGACTTTCTACACTAATCTCACTAGCACACTTTTTATGGATCACGCTACTCCACACACCCACAAACTACATTTGTGCTAGTATCCCTCGATGTCTTCATCTTCCAGGGCTATTAGGATTCAAGCTCTTCGTCACATTGAGAGAAGTAACATTTACTATCGTCTCATTAGTATACATTCTCAAGTTGACACAATAGTTTAGCAACAACCATTTAGACATGGAAACTTCAAGTCGCTAACCTCATCAACCACACCAATACCACAAAACAATCTTTTCGAATGATTTATTATGTAAGCGTGTTTCATCTTTTTTCTCTTCAGATCTCTGGAAATAAGATGACGTTGCTATCATTAGAGCCCATGAAGCTTTTATGCGTTGTTTAAACTCACGTGTAAATAATCATCCAAGAGTTACCTTATTCTACTGATCTATTATGTGATCCTGAAGTGTCGGAGTCTAAGTAAAGTACGCCCAAACTATAGGGTAGAATTTACTGCACTAGTGGTTTGTTAAGTTATGTGGCATCACTCGGTCATATGATTTGGTATTTGAAAGCTCGTGACGTGGTATGAGATTCAACACTTCATTTAGAAACTTAAAGTCAAGGCTAGAACATTTTGTAACTGACCAGTTTGTGAAGGAAAAGTAAGAGAAATAACATTAAGAAAAGAATACTTAAGCAGAAACGGAATCGTACCATGTTACCCTTGACCCTGGTATAAGATTCGTGTAGGAAAATAATATAATTTGAAGTACATATAGGAATTTAAAAACTGTCTTTCATCTCCATAATGAAACCTATTCTCTCGGCTTAAACTTGATAAGAAGATTTTTATACGTCAATGTCGGTTGTTTACACGGAGCTACAGAAGACTCAATCAGACAGTTCACGATTCGTTGGACATACTGGAAGACACAGTATTTTATTCGCTGGAATTTCTTCAAATGCTTATCTGTCCATTTCCAAACGCTATTTGAGGTGCGGGTTCAGCACAGGTTAGAAGGATTGCGCAAGGACGATTGCAGATTGGCGACAGAACTTATATGTTATAATTCACAATAACTTATTTTGTAGCATTTAGAGAATGCTTTTGAGAATGTTAACTACAATACAATCTTTGAAATTTTGAAGGCATCAGGAATAAAATACAGAGACCAAAAGGTCATATAGAACTTCTATAAAAACTAGACTGCAGGTATAAGACTCAAAGGACATGAGAGGAAAGCCATAGTTGAGATGGGAGTGAGACAAATCTCCCATTTCATTCAATTTGTACGAGTATACTGAGCAGCAGCTGGGAAAGGGAGTTAAACTTCAGGAAGAAGAACAAAGACTTTGAAGTTTTCCGATGACAATGTAAAACTACCAGAGACGGAAAACGATTTGGAAGATCAGTTGTACGAAATGAATAGTTACTTGAACTGAAGTTATGAACATCAAGAAAAGTAAACCAAAGGTAATGGAAAGTAGTCGTATTAAATTAGGAGATGCTGAGGGAATTAGCTTCGAAAATGACACAAAAAAGTAGTAGACGAGTTTTGCTACTTGGACAGCAAAATAGCTCATGACGACCGACTGATCTGATTTGATTTACGCTGCTAGACAAAACCACAGTGGTCTTAGTCCTCTGTTGCCCTCACCAACACTGAGTTTATTGTACGTTTTCGATACCCGTGGGTATAGTAAAGCCACCTGCCACTCTTAAAAAGTACAGGAGACCGTTTACTTGGTCCTTATTAGATACGATTTCTTCGGGCTCTGCCGACCCGAATTTTCTATGTCTTTTGCCCTCCAGAGCTTTGTATTGGTAGATTAGATGTGATGCGGTTTCGTCCTCTTTACCACACAGTCTATACTT
This sequence comes from Schistocerca americana, assembly GCF_021461395.2. NCBI lineage: Eukaryota > Metazoa > Arthropoda > Insecta > Orthoptera > Acrididae > Schistocerca > Schistocerca americana. The sequence goes on from NC_060121.1 coordinate 336,554,325, forward strand.
AAACTCTTCTGGGAACTTCCCTTGAAACATGGCTTCGGCGATTAGCTCGCCATGGTTTTGTTTTGTAGCTGATATCCTAAAATCTACACGATGTCTCGTGATCCAGCTACGCAGTTTTCATTTTAACATCATCTCGGTGATGGCTAGCACTCAGCGTCGTGATGCCAACTGAGGAGCTACTCGACCGAACAGTAGCGGCTCCGGTCAAAGAAAACCATCATAACGACCGGGAGAGCGGTGTGCTGACCACACGCCCCTCCTATCCGCATCCTCATCTGAGGATGACACGGCGGTCGGATGGTCCCGATGGGCCAATTGTGGCCTGAAGACGGAGTGCTCAGTGATGGTTAGGACAGGACCCGGTGCAGTAAAAGGAGTCGACGCGCTTATCCTGGCCAGTTTACAGCTTGTTCACAGCCACTAATTCCCGAGTAACCAGGGACCCACAGAAGTTTCACGCTGTTGCTTTCCTGTAGTATCCCAAGGGCTTCGTGACATTCTGAAACGACTTTTAATCTCGTTGCAGGGGCGACAGAGATTTCAGAGCTACTTGACTGTCTGAATAAATGTAGATTGTTGCAAGTTCGCAAATTCTCCTCCGCGCGCACTCTGATAGCGGATATTGCTGTTTGAAATAGTGCAGTCATCTTGACTGGAGAGACTGATCTCTCTAATCTACGCTGTACCCTGTATATTCCGGCCACAGCGCCTTCATCAGTTTTCGAACCGTCACTAAAACGGACTAAGTCTCCTGAACTGTCGCGTGGTTCGTTCTTCCACGGCTCCCTTTTTCCAATTGTTACACTGAATGATTTACTGAAGCAACTAGAAGCTAGTGTACTGCCATGCGGTACTTCCGTGATTATTCCTATATTTACCACACTCACTGTATTGGTGTGAAAGTATGGATACTCTAAAGGAATCCATTTATTTCCAGTTTTTAACCTGTATGCCCCGGTTGCTCCCTCCGTTGTAACCCAAAGGTGTAGCAGGGACATGTCCAGTATGGTCTCCATCCCAGCAGTGGGCGTGCTGCTAATTACCCCTGTTATGGCTAAGCAAGGCAATCTCTGCACCTTGACAAACTTCTAAGCAGCTGTCTTCTGCTCTTCTTTATTCCACCATACTGTTGCTCTATAAATTATCATAGGTCTTACTAGAGTGGTGTACATCCAGTACATACAACTGGGGTTTAGACCACAGCTTTTACCACGTACCAAATGGTTCAAATGGCTCTGAGCACTATGGGACTCAACTTCTGAGGTCATTAGTCCCCTAGAACTTAGAACTAGTTAAACCTAACTAACCTAAGGACAACACAAACATCCATGCCCGAGGCAGGATTCGAACCTGCGACCGTAGCGGTCTTGCGGTTTCAGACTGCAGCGCCTTTAACCGCACGGCCACTTCGGCCGGCTTTTACCACGTACCCTTCTAAGTGATCGTAAGAGTGTTTTTTTCCGTTGAAATATGTATTCTTTATACAAGGGGTCTATAGTAGCTTCGCATCCATGGTTATCACTGCCACCTGTATTGACAAAGTGTCACCGAGGAGTTTGAGAGTCCAGCATGTGTTGGATTTGTTTCCTCTAAATGATACTATAACAGCGTTCTTGGGATTAACCCTTCGATCCTGTTTAATGTGTAATTTTTCCACAATGTCTAGTGCACATTGTGCCATTGTTCTAACGATTCTAGAAAATATATCAGGTATTAATCTAACTAAATCGTCTGCGTATCCTTGGTAGAAGTTGTCTCTAGTATTTAACTCTTCAGTGAGTTCACTCACTACTAACAAGGGAAACTTCCCTTCATATCCCCCTTAGATTTGGTGGTAAGATGGCACACTGCATAGCCCGTCAAAAACTGAACACATATAATGCATGAAAACAGAAAGAAGGTGTACTGAGATGTGAAAGAAGAAACAAAATAGAAACAGCTCCAAGCTTAAGATGTGCAACATCGATCGAATTAGGATGTCCACGTCGTCTTAGTTGTGTGGGCAAGATGTTGAGTGCGAAGGGGAAGTTCCTTGTTCGAACCTCCTTCCTGCCCCATATTTCCTGTCACAAAATTATAAACTGTCCATACTGTCTATTACATGTCTTTTCGCTGTACTCAAATTAGTGCCTGTGTCGTGGTGTAACGTCCGTTTGCAACAGCGAGGTATAGCGGAAGGACCTTCAGTAGGACGTACCTTTTATTTGTTCTACAAAGTACGACATGTTATGACCCTTGCGTTCCGTTTTGGAAGCTTTGACACTTGAATTCCTTTGTTGTAAAATATTTCCTATCCGTTTACTTGTTGTTTCGATTTCTGTGAGTGGTCTATACGGCATGTGGCCTGCTCTCACTGTTCATCACATTTACTTGCAACGGTACGATATTCTTACGACATGACTCATATTCTATGACCGATGTATAGTATGACAACAGCCAAGACTATAGAAGGAGAACAGTTACGTCAATGACCGAACGGAAATTTAAAATTTTTGTGAAAAAAAAATAGGGCACGAGTGAGGTTTGAACGCAGATCTCTCGCTTTGCAGTCCAAGACAGTGACCAAACCATCACGACGCCGCGGTTCTTGCGAACTCCTCGATGTTGATGAATTCTTCTCGGGTTATCGGCCGAGTGGTGGTGTCGTCTTGTCGCAACGTTTCGATGAGTTTCGTACCCATCATCTTCGCCATACGAAACTCATCGAAACGTTGCGACAAGACGACGCCACCACTCGGCTGATAACCCGAGAAGAATTCATCAATGGAACACGCCGAGATGGACTGCAATCGCACTCCTCGACGTTGCCCATATTGAGCTTGAACCGATTGCTGTTTCTGTTTTGCTTCTTTTTTCACAGTTAAGCATACCTTCCTGTTGCCATGCCTGAAATGTGTTCGGTTCAAATGGTTCAAATGGCTCTGAGCACTATGGGACTTAACATCTATGGTCATCAGTCCCCTAGAACTTAGAACTACTTAAACCTAACTAACCTAAGGACAGCACATAACACCCAGCCATCACGAGGCAGAGAAAATCCCTGATCCCGCCGGGAATCGAACCCGGGAACCCGGGCGTGGGAAGCGAGAACGCTACCGCACGACCACGAGATGCGGGCTATGTGTTCGGTTTTTGATGGGCTATCCACTGGGCCATTTTACCACTAAATCTAAGGGAAGGCAGGGGGGGGGGGGATTGCAATGGGGAATTTCCCTTGTAGGTTCCATAGTACTTGAGACAAGTCCCGCCCTTCTGGTCTCCCCTGGTGGTTTTCATTGCCATTTTCTCATTCATCATGGTGGCTTCTACTTTCCTTCGTCTGAGTATGGTCTCAATCCACGTGCGTAGGTGGTCTCATCGTCACGCTCCTCTGCTGCTCTATCATGGATTCGATAGTCGTAATGTATTTCCTGAAAGTGAAGAGCTTTGTGTACCTTTCCGCCCCCGGTAGCTGAGTGGTCAGCGCGACAGAATGTCAATCCTAAGGGCCCGGGTTTGATTCCCGGCTGGGTGTGAGATTTTCTCCGCTCAGGGAGTGGGTGTTGTGTTGTCCTAATCATCATCATTTCATCCCCATTGACGAGCAAGTCGTTGAAGTGGCGTCAAATCGAAAGACCTGCACCAGGCGAGCGGTCTACCCAGTGGGAGGCCCTCGTCACAAGCTATTCAAATGGCTCTAAGCACTATGGGACTTAAGATCTGGGGGTCATCAGTCGCCAAACCTAGAACTACTTAAACCTAACTAAGGACATCACACACATCCATGCCCAAGGCAGGATTTGAACCTGCGACCGTAGCAGCAGCGCGGTTCAGAACTGAAGCACCTAGAACCGCTCGGTCACAGAGGCCGGCCCGGTTGATATGCATGTTCTATTACGTGTAGAGCAACATCAGTTACCCTCTTATCCCTAAAGTGCACACTGACCAGTTTTTCTTATGTCTTAAAAAAATGAGGACAGACTGATCGGTATCACATCCTTGTTCTCGGTATGATCTGTTCTCCCTGGCTTAGGAACGAAAATAACTCTCCCTGTCCGCCAAGCATTAGGAATGATTCCTGCTGCTAGGCTGACCCTAAAAAGTGTACACAGGTATCTAATTAAATCCTCTACTGTTTGTTGGAGTAGAACTGGAAAGATACCATCTGGGCCTGATAATGGAGGGAAGTTCCAGAGGGGGAGGGGGGGGGGGTGCAGAGACGCTGGAGTGGGACGGTGAAAATCGTAGAGGGAGATCAAGACTTGAAGGTAGACAGCACGTTCAGGCGGACGTACGAGGCGTGTTTTTTAAGTAAGTACCGTTCTGAAATTAAAAAAAAGACGTGCTAAAATATCTCACTAATTTTATTTTTACATGAAAGCCTGTATCTTAATCTACTTTTCTACATAATTTTCGTCAATATTGAGGCACTTGTTATAACGTTGTACCAGTTTCTGAATGCCCTCCTCCTAGAAGTCTGCCGCCTGACTTGTTAACCACTGCATCACCACTGTTTAGACTTCGTCATCGTCTTGAAGACGCTGACCGCCCAGGTGTTTCTTCAAGTGCAGGAACAGATCGTAGTCACTGGGCGCAAGATCGGGGCTGTACGGAGGATGATCTAGAGTTTCGCATCGAAAAGATGTGATGAGATCTTTGACCTGATTCGCCACATGCGGACGGGCATTCTATTGCAGCAAAACGATCCCTTTCTCTGCGTCCATGGACTGTTGCTTTGATTCTCGTGTGACGTAGGCCACCCATGTTTCATCGCCCGTAACAATTTGGCTTAAGAAATCAACACCGTTGTTGTGGTACCGCTCAAGGAAAGTCAATGCAATGTCTAAACGTTTTGTTTTGTGCACATCCGTCAACATTTTCGGTAGCCAACGTGCGCACAATTTTTGGTAATTAAAGTGCTCGGTCACAATGCCATACAAAACACTATGAGAAACATTAGGAAAGTCATTCCGCAAGGAGGAAATCGTAAAGCATGTGTTTTCTTCACCTTATTGTCCACTTCCTGCACCAAACTTTCATTAACGAGCGAAGGACGCCCACTCCGTTGTCCATCAGGCACATTTGTGCGGCCATCTTTAAATGCTCTCACTCTCTTTCGTACCATTTCATCACTCATAAAGTTTTCTCCGTAAACTGCACAGATTTCATGATGAATATCGATCGCTTTTAGGCCTTTAGCACTAAGAAATCTTATAACAGCCTGTACTTCACAGTCGGCGGGACTCACGATTATCGGAGGCATCTTAAACACGCAGTACACAACGTAAACGAGGGAGAATCAGACTGTAGTGGCGTCAGTGCGTAGATTAAGGTACAGGCTTTCATGCAAAATTAAATTATTGAGATGTCTTAGGACTTTTTTTTTTAATTTCAAAATGGTACTTACTTAAAAAACACGCCTCGTAGGTTGCAGTAGTTACGAAGAGATGAAAAGGCTTGTACAGGACAGACTAGCGAGGAGACCTGCATCAAACCAGTACTCGACGTGACGGCCGCAACATCAACAACAACAACAAAAACAACAACAAGAGCTCGAATTACGAGAACAGTAATCGTTAAACGTGCTTATCTCAACCTTATTATGGTCCATTTCGCAGGTTTCTACAGCTCTGGTGAAATTGCGCAGCTCGCAGAATAATCCGAGGATGTAGTAGACATGTGGAGAGCTTGCTGGCAGAGGCGGTCTCTGCAGAAGGAAGACGACGGCCGCAGACTTTTGTCTGAGGCTTTGATCGGACGAGAAGGGAGGGGAGTGCGGGCCGGCAGACAGACGTTACTAGCCGGGGCCGCTGCCTCCACCAGTCACCCAGGGGCTGCCCGCGAGTCTCACACAGCCTTTGTTCTCGCGCCGCAGCGGCGACGCACCATTCCCTAAGAGACGGGCTCCTGCTCAGTTAGTTGAGCGGTCGAGGAAACATGCCGCTCCTTAGCAGCAAATACAGTATCTTTCACAGCGCGACCATAATCTTTGGGCGTACAGATGCTAACAATCTCCCCTGAAATTTTGCACCGAGGTACAATACACCGAAAGCAATGCACGTCATGGAACCAAAAATTAACGAAAGTTTGACCGACAGTTGGCATTTTAAGCGTCATAATATGCACACCAAAAGACGCGTGGCACACGGATGTTCCTCAGTTTGCGTCCGAGACGCTGTCTCCTAGAAGAATGGCGCGCTCACGGTATAGCTCTTTTGCAAGAAGCCTGACTGTGCCCCAGTAGCCCTACAGAAGTTCCGGAAGCTCAAGGGTATGATAAAAGGCACTGGTCCGATGTCTGCTAAGGGTCTGGAGAACATTATCACAAAATTCGAAAAGGCCGGTTCTTTTGAAGTGCAATGTAGGAGGGGAAGGAAAACAGTTGATCCGATGTCTGTCGAAGATGTGGCCACAACACTGCAGGAGGGGTCGAGCGGTGGTGTGCAAATATGCAGTACTTCGGGAACTGCCCGAACGCTGAACATGTCTGCGAGTACGGTGCATAAACTCCTGCGAAATATCCTACATTGCTATCCACACAAAATTATCCATGTCCATGAGTTGCTTCCGGCTGACCTGCCAGCAAGAGAAACATTCGCTCTGGTTTTTCTAGCTGGCTTGAAATGGATAATGAATGACCAGGGTACATTCAGTGGACAGATGAAGCACACTTCCATTTCCAAGGACATGTCAATACGCAATATTGCAGAAGATGGGCAACGGAAAACAAGCACACGCATCAGCCGATACCACTTCATTCTGCAGAGCTGACTGTGTGGCGCGTGTTTAAGGCATCATTTATCGTAGGGCTGTATCCTTGGGAGGAGATGAGTCCTGCGGGTCCTGTTACCTGTACCGTCACTGGTAAGCGTTATTAGAATCGTCATTCGAACCCCTCAACAGCATGGGTGTGTGGGTAGGGGTCATTTTCATGCAACATGGCGCTCTTCCACACAATGCACAGCTGGTGAAGCGGGTGCTGTACAGGCATTTCGGAAATTCCAGAATTATTAGCTGCGGGATTATCTGAAAGAAGTTGTGTTCGGTATTCCAGTTACGAAAGTATCTAAATAGAAGGCACACGTCAGGCAACACATTCTTAAGATGACACAGGACACTGTGATCTGTTGTGGAACGGAGTGTTTCTCGATTTCAGCTTGTGGCAGAAAAAGGTGACAAGCACACTGAACTTGTCTTGCGCCAGTCTCACGACAATTATGAATAGTTGTCATATTGCATTTATACTGGTTTTTCCCCAGGACAGTTAAAAATCGGTATCATTTTGATTTTTATTTAGTTTTTGGTCCAAGAAAAATTATAAACCGATGTCGTTTTGGTTTTTATGCGCGTTTTGGCCGCAGGAGAATTAAAAACCGATTTTTCTCATCTGATGTGGTACGACCTTGCCTTCGTGTATGGACATACTTCACTAACAGTGCCACAAATGTTGACTGCCAAACTTGTACAGTCATACACACTGAACAGTCCGGATGGTATAAAGTGCAATAGCTGTTGTATTCTTTTGATCTGTCATTTGCAGCCGACAACATTTACGTTAAGACGCTTATTGCCCAATTTTTTATTTGTTCCATGATACTGGACGTCCTTCTAAGTAGTCGTTTCGTTTCACCATCGTTTTCAAAGACGAATATATATATCACACAGGCTAAATTTGAAAAGACATCGTTGGTTTCTGAGGAATAACCAGAATTTATGAAAATTCTGATTATTCCTCAGAACCCAACAATGTCTTTTCAGACTTAGTCTGTGTGGTGAACTGATATCACTTAATTTTGTAATTAAAAAGTCGCCCTCCAGGATAAATAAATAATCACATTTACAATTTCATTTTATTTTCGCTCATCACCTTAGTACTCCAAGATACTAGCTCCCTAACACTTCATCACTCTTTGAGCAGAGTATTTCTACAGCCTGTGGAGGTCAATGAGAAGTAATAAATTGTATATACTGAGTCTTATCAATGTTTAATATTAATGGTGTGCCTCGAGCCATATGTTCTTCTTAAGTATTTCAGGACCGTACTACTTTTCATTTCTATAGTTGTACCTGCTCCATCGGAAGAATATTTGTGCATGTAATACAAACTAGAAAGCTGTAAACAGATCACTGTGTTATACCATGTCTCTTCACTTCACTTTATGAGTACGTGTTGCTACGTGATCGACATATAACTGATACACTCTGCTTTGTGTCAGACTAATGTAAAACCCGCCAACCTTTTGTCTACTATTCAAAAATATTTAAATTTTTATTTGAGGTTACTGTGGATCACACGATCGAAAGCGTCAGCCTACCCATAAAATATCCCCAATGGCAATAATTTATAGCTGATTGATTGCGGTAAATTCATGGTCAATACACACTGAAGCGCCAGAGCAACTGATATACGCATGCGTATTCAAATACAGAGATATCGTAGCAGGCAGAATAGGGCGCTGCGGTCGGCAACGCCTTTATATGACACAGCAAGTGTCTGGTGAAGATGTCAGATCGGTTACTGCTGCTACAATGTCAGGTTATTATGAAGATTTAAGTAAGTCTGAACGTGGTGTTATAGTCGGCGCACCAACGATGGGACACAGCATCTCAGAGGTAGCAATGAAATGGGATTTTCCCGTACGATCATTTCAAGAGTGTACCGTGAATATCAGGAATCTGGTAACACATCAAATCTCCGGTCGAAGAAAGGTCCTGCAAGAACGGGGTCAAAGACAACTGAAGAGAATCGTTCAAAGTGACAGAAGTGCAACCTTCCGAAAATTGCTACAGATTTTAATGCTAGGCCATCAACAAGTGTCAGTGTGCGAACCATTCAACGAAACATCGATTTGTAGTTTCAGAAACGAAGGCCCACTCGTGTATCTTTGATGACTGCACGACACATAACTTTGCGCCTCGCCTGGGCTCATCAACACCGACATTAGACTTTTGATGATTGGAAACATGTTGCCTGGTCGGACGAGTCTCGTTTCAAATTGTATCGAGCAGGTGGACGTGTACGGGTATTCACACAACCTTTTGAATCCATGGACCCTGAATGTCAGCAGGGGACTGTTACAGTTGGTGGAGAATCTGTAATGGTGTGGGGCGTGTGGAGTTGGAGTGATATGGGACCCCTGATACATCTAGATACGTCTCTCACAGGTGACATGTACGTAAGCATCCTGTATGATCACCCGCATCTATTCACGTCCACTGTGCATTCCGATGGACTTGGGCAATTCCAGCAGGACAATACGAGACTCCACACGTGCAGAATTGCTACAGACTGGTTCAAGGAAGGCTGTTCTGAGTTTAAATTTTTGGAAGTAAATATTTTATTTTTAGCCAAACAAATTTCACTAAATTTTTAGGCATATTGTATGATCTGTAAAGAAATTAAAGAAGTTATTGTTTAATTAACTTTAAATATTTTGTTTCATAACATGCAGTGATGCAATATTTTAGGTTAACTTTGTACTCTGGTTATAGATGTAGGCCGTGCATTAAGGTCCCACTTTTTATCTACATCCATTGGATCTTCTGTAAACTTAAAGACTCGAAGGTCTTTTACAATTACGTAAAGTACATCTCATAACCTTGCTGTTCACTTTGCTTAACGTAGGTGGTAGGGTTAGTACGAGATGATGGCAGATGCACAGGGTGGCAGTGGAATGAATGTTTGGATGGGGAAGGAGAGTAGGAGGTGCGTGTGGATATGTGCGAGAGAGAGACAGCGACGACCGCACAGAAGTGTGTGCATTAAATCTGACTTGCTCCCGCTGATATATGTTACGTATGTTAAAAGTAAGGTTACTGGTTAAATTAGCCCAAGCAGATGTTTAATTTGAAGTTAGCGAAACTTTCAAACGCCCATCCACTTCTGCTTTCGTTAGAGGCGGTAGTTCTCTGGTATTTACTGGGTAAACCTTGGCCATTAAATCAACTACGCTCGAAGCAGCTTAAGGTGGTAGTCCTTTTTGAAAAATTAAAAAAAAACTCGGTTGATTTTGCTTAAAATGTTCTCTAGGATGTCTACTTTATTGAAGTGTTTATTCCAAGTTCGCCCGAAACTCCGTTATCTAGTTACAAGACGATTTCTGAAAACGTGTCTCCGAAAACCATTCACAACGGGGAAAAAACAGTCGACATCGCGGCCTGTATTGAAGCATGTAATGTCAGCGACGGACTAATGGGCATTATGGCCTCGATGGCTCAGATGGATAGAGCGTCTGCCATGTATGCAGGAGATCCTGGGTTCCAGTCCTGGTCGGGGCACACATTTTCAGCTGTCCCCATTGATGTATATCAATAACACCTGTCGGCAGCTAAGGGTTTCGATTTAATTATCATTTCATTCTAGAGAAGCTGCACGGTCATCAATGGTATCTGTTCTTTCGGGAATAGATATCATCTTCATATAATTATGAAGCTGCTCGAACTTGAGATAGGACCAGCCTGTTACAACATCTGCACAAAGACGGACGAAAAGCGTATCGGTCGAGCAGAGCAACGGCTGACAGAAGCTGCCAAAGAGACGCTCAGGGCTAACATGGCCACGAAGAAGATGGAGGAGGGCCTCCTCTCGGATCTGGAAGGATTGCTGTACACTCCAGGAATCGCTGACTAGAAGTATGCTTAACTTTAAAAATATGTGACCCAAAACATAATACGTGTTTTTCAGTTTGGCGGGAATCGTAACTTAGAGCGCTATATACGATTTTAATCGGAATTTGATGCCAGCATTCCAAATTGAATATTTATCAGCATACGCAGCCGTGTTGCGATATCCTTAAAAGTCTATATGCGGTCACGTTTTTGTATACATTTTTGGGCGAAAACATGGCATTTTCTTCAACAGATCACCATTTTGTTCTTCAATTACCCCATATATGCTACTAGAAAATGTATTGAAAACGACTTATACAAAATTATTTTGTTACGTGTCGAACAGGAGTGCTTCAGGAATACTCGCCGATGATTTGTGTTCCAATTGCAAGGGGTCCTTCCACCTGATGCAGCGGGTACAGAAAGCGTCCGATATGGACACAAAAATTGATTCTTAAATACAAAAACGTAAGGAATAAAACTATATCATTATATTTAGCATTACTTACTATTTTACTTCGAAACAAAATCAGAAAATCACCAATTTTTCATGCGTTCAAAGAGGAGTACCTCCTTAATTTCATCAGTTTATTAAGACAACAAGCCGCACTGCAATACAGAAGTGTGTGCGTTTAAATTATATTGGACCAGATAACACTTTTTACGCGAAATATCGCAGTTACTATTTAAACTAGCTGAAGATAGTGGTTTCAGCTGAGCAGTCAGAGCTGGGCAAACTTTAAGTTCCTATCAATGGCTGGTTGCGTCAAGCGTGAACTTTGTGTGACGCTAACTCTTAAAGCATGACATTTCACTCAAATGCGATGAAAGTATTGTGATAGAAATTAATTTCTTAAGATAATAAGGCCGTATGGTACTGCAGTAACAGTGCTATGATAATACAGGCGTTGTGTGGCACTGTAAGGTACAATATTAATAATAATGAAATCTAAAGGCGACATGTTTTAATTTTTCTAATGTTCAGAGAATAAAAACGAGCTTGTTTTCATAGACGTACAACAGATTAGCAAGTATGAATGAAGAAGTTTAGTGGGACAAAACCGCGCTCCTTGTCACATTCAAAAGCATTCGCTTACCACACAGACTTCCGTGTGCTCGTCGCTGACTGGCTTTCCTTTTATAGTCGTACCTCTACTATTATTATTAGGAGAAACACCTTGTTCCAGTTGATGCCCTCCACCCGGCTCTGGTGTTCTTATCAGGTTGTTTTAGCCACCCTGTATAGTACAAAAACTTGTTATACTGATATTCTCAGAAACGAGTGCTTGTTAAGATAAGGGCTAGTTTATTTGTATGCTGTGGGCTGTTTTTCTGTTGAAGTTCAGTCCTTATTTCTTGTTAGATATGTCTCTGTATAGAGTCTATAACACGGAGATCTTTTTAAGACAAACAACGCACATGGTGCGACCACAGCGGCAGTCGAAGCAAGTCACTATCACAAAGAAAGAGAATCAAATTCTGACCACAGATAGGGGTTCCCTACAAAATTTCGAGCATATCGATGATAATCTCAAAGGGGATAGATTATTAATTGAAAATTCGAAAAATTTCGTCGCTTAATTACTGTAATTAAATTACTTTTCCCTGGACAACGAATACTACCGATGGATTGCTTACATGGCGGACCATCCAACTGAAGTAAATGGAAATGCCGTGTGGCTACGGCCTCCCGTCGGGTAGAGTGTTCGCCGTGTGCAAGTCTTTCGAGTTGACGCCATTTCGGCGGCTTGCGTGTCGATGGGGATAAAATGATGATGATTAGGACAATACAACACCTAGTCCCTGAGCGGAGAAAAACTCCGACCCAGCCGGAAATCGAACCCGGGCCGTTAGATATGAAATTCCGTCACGCTGACCACTCAGCTACCAGGGGCGGACAACTGAAGTAATTTCTACAATTTATATTTGTTTAATGTAGGAAGTGCTCAAGATGGCGAAATTTCTTAAGCCGTTAACATTTGAATTAAATTGAAGCCACGTGGTGGCGGAGGCATACCAGTTCCTCCCTCGTTCGGAGAACTGGCACCCAAACAGCTGTCCCAATCTGACATTCAAAGAGGCCGTGCGGCCCTCCAGCGTGAGGCTACACAAACGGTTCTTTTGGTTCCCCAGTAACATTAGCTGCGGGAACCTATTTGTCAGGCGCCAGCGAGTTCACAATGGCAAGGAGAGTCACTGAGGTTGCTGATGTTGGATGCTGATATAGCAGTGCGGCAGTTACCACTATTTTGGTACTCAAGCGTTGCCCTCCACAGTCTTGAGAGCAAATATGTGTTTAGACCGTCTTGTTTGATCATCAAGTTCTCCGCCGGTGGCGTGCAGCAATGACGGTGGTTGCTTTTGTGCCATCGTGAAAATACGGTATCGTGACTCCACTTATCGCCATGTGCGAAGCCCTGTCGTTAGCCTCCTGCCTTTACGCACGTAATGCGCAACTCATGGCTACCGACTCTGTTTCCTGATTGATTTCAGTCTCTAGGGAAAGGACTTATTCTCTTGTAGGTTTTTAATTGTGTTTGAGGTTGGTTTCTTAGTTTAGGCGATATCTCGCCCACTCATCCAGAAATGTGGTTGCTTTCCATAAAACAATATTGACAGACTGTCTCGCCTCTGCGTCTCCTCCAACCATCTACAGTATCTCTCTCCTAAGGGTCGTCAGACACATTTACTGTGGTGTTTCGGCAGATATTTGCAATTTCATTTTCGCAATGTGTAGCTGGCGTCAACCCAACCAAATCTTTCTCGTCACGTCTCTCATAGCCTATGACGCTCAGTGCAGTCGGCAAAAGCCACGCGGGATAGCTGCGCGGTCTCGGGCGCCTTGCCAGGGTTCGCGCGGCTTCCCCCGAGTCGTTCCTCGGGCATCGGTGTGTGTGTGTGTGTGTGTGTGTGTGTGTGTGTGTGTGTGTGTGTGTGTGTGTGTGTGTTTTGTAGTTAGCGTAAGTTAGTTTAAGTCAGATTAAGTAGTGTGTAAGCCTAGGGACCGACGACCTCAGCAGTTTGGCCCCATAGGAACTTACCACAAATTTCGAATTTCGTCGGAAAAGATGGTTTGGTTACCATTCCAAACGAAATGATTTTTAAATCATGATTTTGTGTGCCCATTCGACAGAGCGGTCCAAAAATTAGTCTAGTACGATATTCGTTTTATCGATGTGTATTAACAGGGGCAGTAAAACACGAAGAATAACCAGTACTCGCAGCGCCGCTGCTTGCCGGTAGCAGTCAGTGTGCGACAGTGCGGTGATGTGACTACTGGAGCGATGGTTATTCTTCGTGTTTTACTGTCCCTGTTAATACACATCGATAAAACGAATATCGCACTAGACTAATTTTGGACAGATCTATCGACGGGCACGTAAAATTACGAAGTAAAAATCAATTAGTTTGTAGCAAGAAACATGTCGATGATTTCCATCAACACTGCGGGATGAGTGAAAGACGTGATGAGTAGTGTTCGTTTGGGCTGCTACACATTGCAGAAACGAACTAGCAAATATCTGCAGAAGCACCAGAGAAAACGCGCCCTACGACCGTCAGGAAAGACACCCTGTATACTCAAATTTAATCGCATTTAGTGGCTATCATTGTTATGTAGTTTTCCCACTGTCCCTTTTTCTTTAAATTAAACTGAAAAGCAATATCTGCAACTCATCATTCCATATTAAATTTTGTATAAGTAATGTAGTGGAGTGGAACACTGAATTATAGAACTTTCTATTGGGGAACTTCTCCATTCCATTGATGAATATCGACCAGTAAGGTCTCAAAGGTAGTGTCTAAGAATGTTTTATAATTAATGTTAACACTGAAACACTATAATATTTCATATTGTTAAGCCAATTTATTATGTGGTACTGATCTGTTTCCATATCTCCGAGACCTGTATCTGTGGTATCCCTGGAATTTGGGAAATGTTAACGTAAAAGTAATCGCTAAATTATCATTAAAATTTTATAATCCGCCAGATCAGCCGAGAGCGCTAATGCGTTGCTTCGTGGACTCGGGTAGGCGCGCCAGCCTCGGATCGAATCCGAACATCGGATTACCGACGAGGGCCAGTGTACCGTCCTGCCTGGATGTGGTTTTTAGGCGGTTTTCCACATCCCACTAGGTGATTACTGGGCTGGTACCCACGTTCCGCCTCAGCTACACGACTCGCCATCATTTGAATCATTTGAATATGTTCGCACTATTTCATGGCGTACACTAGAAGCAAACAGCTGGGGTACATTAATTCTGTCCTGGCGGAGGGGGGAGGGGGTACAGGGTGGCGACAGGAAAGGCATCCTGCCACCCTCCGACACTGACACTGCCAAATCCATAGTAACAAGGCCGAGTGAGATTTCGGTGACTAGTTTCGTTTCTTGATAACGGCTATGAAGTAACGTACTATAAGAAAAAAAAAAAAAAAACAAAGAACGTTGCATCCGAATGAGAGGGAAATAGGCCTAGAATTTCACTGAATGGAGTGAAATTGTCTTCAGCGATTAGTCCTGTTTCGAACTGAGCCCCGACGACCAGCGACGACTTGTATAGAGATGACCCGTGCAGCGGAGGGATGGCAGCCTGATTGTCGGCCGCCATATGGCCCAATATCCAGGAGTGGTGGGCTGAGGGGCCATTTGTTTTCTTAACAGGACCCGTTTCGTTGTCCTCCACGGCGCCCTTACTGCAGAGCGGTACGTCGACGATATTATACGCCCCGTTTTGTTGCCCTTCGTGGCAAGCTAACGTGGGCTTACACTGCAGCAGTAAATGCCCGCCCGCACACGCTTCTCTTTGTGCTTGCCAAACACTGCCTTGGCCAACACGGTCGATAGATCCCTCCCCAATTGAGAACTACCTTTGAAGCATTATGGAGAGGGCTCTCCAACAAGCTCGTGATTTTGAATCTCTAACGCGACAGTTGGACAGACTTTGGCACGATATGCCGCAGAAAGACATCTAACAAACCTATCACTCAGTGCCAAGTCGTATAACTGCTTACATAGCGGCCAGAGGTGAACGAAGGCGTTTTGGTTTTCTCAGTTTGTGACGCTCTTTCTCTTGAATAAGAAATCCAATTTTTCTGAAATACAAATCATTTGTTTCTATATGTACACTACATCTACCGATTTCCGTCCAATTCGGTTAGTTCCTCCGTGGTCCGTCTTTCTTTCCCCACCCCCGTCCCCCCACCCACTTCTCTCTCTCTCTCTCTCTCTCTCTCTCTCTCTCTCTCTCTCTCTCTCTCTCTCTCCCCTCTTAAATTGCACTACAATAAGAAGGAATTCTTCGAAGAGTTCTTTTTACAAGAGTAGCTAGCAAAACCGTAATACATAACATCTTTCAAAAAAATGTTCGCAAAATAGTCCCTATTTGTAGAGTGAGTGGACGCCATCTCTAGGAGAGTAGGTGCCGGATATGCAAGAAGGCACACTGTTCCAGGACTAGTGCACCTTTTGCGAATGGTTCAAAAAGCTCTGAGCACTATGGGACTTAACTTCTGTGGTCATCAGTCACCTAGAACTTGGAACTACTTAAACCTAACTAACCTAAGGACATCACACACATCCATGCCCGAGACAGGTTTCGAACCTGAGACCGTAGCACTTTTTGCGTACTAATCGCCGGCCGCAGTGGCCGAGCGGTTCTAGGCGCTACAGTCTGGAACTGCGCCACCGCTATGGTCGCAAGTTCGAATCCTGCCTCGGGCATGGATGTGCATGATGTCCTTAGGTTAGTTAGGTTTAAGTAGTTCTAAGTTCTAGGGGACTGATTACCTCAGAAGTTAAGTCCCATAGTGCTTAGAGCCATTTGAACCATTTCTCGTACTAATCCTTCAGTTCGCTATACAAACCGTCACGTCTCATTACGTAATAAGAACAAGGCACTTTTAGTGTGTGTGTGTGTGTGTGTGTGTGTGTGTGTGTGTGTGTGGTTTGAGGTTTTCGGGTCCTAAACGGCACTTTTATCCTGCTGTAACAGCATTATCATATCTTATTACCTCTACTACCTTAACTAAATCGAATCTTTATTTCTGTTCATCTGTAGCTTTGAGAAGTGTTCCAACGAGGCCTGAACTGGTCTAAATAATTTTCAGATACAGGTCTACAACAATATGTCTCTCTCTTTCGCGTGTTATAATGAGATGTGTCTTCCCGGGTAAGTGAATGACGACTTGTACCTCTCTGTTTCTTGTCAGGCATGGTTCCGCGTAAGTACTGATCTGGTACTGAGTCAGTTACAATTAATCAGTTTCATAACATAGAGTAATAACTAGTAAGAAGTTAGCAGCTGAAAACTAAGAGGAATAAAAAGACACACTAAGTGGAGTACAACTGTGAAAGCGCTGTATGCTTTTCCCTAAAAACTTTAATTCAAGAAAAGGTATGTTCTACAGCGGAGACGTTAGAACAATCGAACTGGTTAGATGTGTTAAAATATCCAGCTCTGGATTGCCTTAAGAATCGCTAAGAACTGCGGGTAAAACGCAGAATGAGTCATCAAACACAGCAAAAAATCCATTCTTCTTCCTGACAGGATCGCTGTATTACATTTACAGTAACAGTTCGTATTTGCTCGGTACCTCGCCTGTCCCAAAGGAGTGTCACACACCCGAGAAAATTAAGTCAAATGTCTTTAAAGATTGGCACAATTCCCGTCTTGACGTATGTAAGATAGTTTATAAGTTAATTATTAAACGTTACTTTAACATGCATAAGCGATTTACAACTGTTTCGGAAAAGAGAGGAACAAAGATGGGCTTCCAGCGGATTGAGAAGTACTGTAGTACTTCCTACAAATTATTTAACCTGTCGTTTGGTGTCCAAGTTAAACAAGACGTCCTTCCTTTAACTGCCTTCGTGAGTCATTTCAAATGTCGGAGGAAGGTACTTTCCACTGGACCATACCTAATAAAGCACTGCGATGTACAAAGCAAGCAACGGATTTAAGACAGTTTTACTTTTTTGTAATTTCATGTATCATGTATCTGAAATTATTGAATTAATTAAGATGAAAGGTAAGATCGCTGGAAGTACTTTATGAGTCCGTGACCGCTGGTGCGCAGTGATAACAGACCAGCGAGAATTCTGGCGGTCAAAAAGAATTGGTGAAAACGTAATAGGTCAAGTCACATTTTCTGATTTATAATGTACAGAACAATTCACCTGTTCTCCGTGAAGATAAGCCAGTGTGCGAGATGGTGCAGTGATAAGAAATGACATAGTGACACTGGACTCGTACTTGGTAGCACGGGGGATCAAATTCCCGCCAGCGTTTCACGATTTACGTGTTTCTGAAATTTCCTTAAATAACTGAAGGAAAATGGGGTATAGTGAATTTGAAAAGGCACGGCCGATTATCTCCCCCTTCTTTTCTCCATTCAAGCTTGTTCTCGCGTCTCTTCGTCCGCGGGATGTTGAACCCCAATCTTCCTTCCTTACTTAAAGATCAGTGAAGTTGGCACAAAATAAATTTCTTCCAGCTGCCTGTACAATGTTATATTGTGATACTGTATTATTTACAGGTTGAAGCGTCACATCTATCCTTATTTTTAGAATACACTATCGAGCAATTCCTCGTTCCTTCTAGTCCTTGGCCACAGGGAATGGATACTGGCAAGTTCCCGACATTTCAGATAATTCTGCTGTAACTTTATAATATATAGTTATTACGTATTTACGAGCTAAAGCACAACTGAGTTAATCAGGCTCGAGTAAAATTCGAGCTGCCATTACCTTGTGTGTGTGTGTGTGTGTGTGTGTGTGTGTGTTGAACTGGTGACCAAGAAACGACGGAGAGGCTTCGTCCCGCCGTAGCCCTCAGTCGTTCACAACTCCACAGCCGGCCAGCGCTGCTGTTACGTTCGCAGGTTTGAATCCTGCCTCGGGAATGGATGTGTATGATGTCCTTAGGTTAGTCAGTTTAAGTAGTTCTAAGTCTAGGAGACTGATGACCTCAGATGTTAAGTCACATGGTGCTTAGTGCCATTTGAACTAATTTGAACAACCGCACAACAGGCCACAGCAGTCCACCCACCCCACCGCCGCCCCACACCGAACCCAGGGTTATTGTTCTGTTCGGCCCCCAGTGGACCGGGACGCCTTCCCACTCGGGAAGCAGTGTGTTAGATCGCGCGACAAGCTGGACGGATTACGCCGCTACTTAAGTGTGATATCACTCCATCTGGAAAGAGGCGGAGAGTCAGGGGAACGGTCCGTGACGTGAGGAAATCTGACTAATTTCGCGTCATTAACACCCTGTTATTTTAATTTCTGTTTCAATCAGTTACGTAGTTCTATTGATTTTTGTCTTTTCAGCTGACTGCTGTCAGAGATCACAAAAAACACTGAGGCGGAAAGCAGAACTGAGTTAATCAGGCTCGAGTAAAATTCGAGCTGCCATTACCTTGTGTGTGTGTGTGTGTGTGTGTGTGTGTATTGAACTGGTGACCAAGAAACGACGGAGAGGCTTCGTCCCGCCGTAGCCCTCAGTCGTTCACAACACCACAGCTGGCCGCTGTCCACCTGGAACACGACGTCGACTTCGACCCGATGTCTGCATATGCCAAGTGGGGTATGGTAGATGTACTGGTATGGTTTGAGCGTTGTTCGACATCAGATAGCGTAATGGTATAGCGACCAGAGAGCTATCTGTGTCTACTCTTCAATAGGGAAAGCTCCCAGTCAGAACGCTCAGGCAACCATGTCATGGAGACGCACTCGTGCTTCCAGTAGCCAACTGAGTGAGTTCGTAAGGCCGTTCCGACTGGCAGGATGGTCCTTGTGGACCTTGTGGAGAACTGCCACACAAGGCAGACGTGCTGCGTCAGTTGTAAAACGATGTCGATATCAGCGGTCGGGTGAACAGTCTCACACACGTAGACTAGGTTTTTAATGTCCAGCAGCTAGGACGCCCGTCAGGATCGTCGTATTGAAAGGGCAGCAGTGGCAGATTGTACAGCTACCACTGCACAGATAAGGAGGCTTGTGAGACCAGTCGTGTCAGCGCTAACTTTTGTTAACCGGTTATTGACAGTGGGACTACGGGCACGCACAGTTCTAGCACGTCTTCGACTCACGCCACAGCATCGACGTGAACGGCTCGACTGGTGCCATAATTGGATCAATTAGAAGATGGAATGGCGCGCCGTGGTCTTCCATGATAAAGCAGATTCTGCCTACACGCAGGTGATGGTCGTTTACGCGTACGACATAGACCTGGTGAGCGCTGTCTCGTAGAGTGCATTCGTCGCAGCCATAGTGGCCTCACCCCAGGCCTTATGGTCTGAGGTGTAATAAGCTACAACTCTCGTTGACCTTTGATCTTTCTGGAGGGGACGCTAAACAGCGATCCTTACGTGCAGTATGTTGTTAGACCAGTTCTTTTGTGGTTCTTGCAACAGGAGGGTGACGTGTTGTCCCAACAGGAGAATTCTCACCCATACACTTCCCTTGAAACACAAAGTGCTCTGCAGCACGTGCAGAAACTACTCTGGTCTGCACGATATTCGAACTTGTCTCCAATAGAACACGTATGGGATGCGATGGGGCGAGAAGTGAGCCCGGGGCCCCGTCAGTCAGCAACTGTTACAGAACTACGTGGACAGTTCGAGCAGGCGTGACATGACGTGTCCCAGGACAGCGTTAGCCATCTGTATGGTCGATTGGATGCCAAAGTTTACGCCTGTATTGCCGGCTGTGGAGGCAGCATGGGTCGATACCGCTTGTGCGATTGATCTGCAAATGTA
This sequence comes from Schistocerca americana, assembly GCF_021461395.2. NCBI lineage: Eukaryota > Metazoa > Arthropoda > Insecta > Orthoptera > Acrididae > Schistocerca > Schistocerca americana. Next base: position 336,574,669 of record NC_060121.1, read on the forward strand.
ATCATTTCCTGTACTCCACATGCACAGTTGCAACAATAAATCTCGAATGAACTGGAAAATTAAACGAAAACAAGAAACGAACTAGTTCTGCTCTGTCTGTCGTAACTCAGTACATGGACTTTAGCGATAGAGGAACCATACCATGTCTGTAATTGAAAGAATAAATTAATTTTGATTTCTTATATAATTGGTGGCTGCTTTTCTTCAAAGGTCATTTCCTTGTACTTGAAATTGATAAAGTTTTCTGTAGCCGCCTAGTTCAGAAGAACTTTTAAAGATCCAGCCGCTTGTAAGATTAAATTAGGTAAATCATTTACATATTGGCTTGTAGTGGAGGACAGGGATGTTAAAACGGATGCTGCCAGCCATACAGCTTAACATTTGCAAGCAACAAGTCAAACAAACGTGATCATTAACAATTCTCACACTCCGTGTCTATCTTACATTCTTATTACGGACGCCCCACCTCCCCACTCACCCTCTGATAGCAAGAACACAGTTGTTTTTTTTTCAGTTAGATTATTAAAAAGAGATTCAGTCCCCCAACTCCGCAACTAGACGAATAATGTTATTGATTAGGCCTACAACGTATTTCCAGTAGAAATTGAATGTTCTCTTGTCAGTCCGGAATAGCTATTTGTCTATCACTGAAGCTTGCTTTGTGCAAAACATAATTATACGTTTGAAGGGTTCAAAAATTGTCGTTCTTACTGGATTGTGACCGGACCATCTATTGTTGTTGTCAGCTCCTATGTTAAAACCATTTTCGTGGGGTCGGCTTAACTTACAAGAAAATTCCTCATGGAATCATCTAGAGACAGTTTCCTATGTGCGTTTGTAGTTAGCAACTGTACTGATTTTTACTGCGGTTTCATCGTTGTCGTTGACTCTTCTAGACTCAAGCGCAAAGTACTGAGTTCTTGAAGACAATCATGAATATGTCTTATGGTTCAAATGGCTCTAAGCACTATGGGACTTAACATCTGCGGTCATCAGTCCCCTAGACTGAGAACTACTTAAACCTAACTAGCCTAAGGACATCACACACATCCATGCTCCAAGCAGGATTCGAACCTGCGACCGTAGCAGCAGCGCAGTTCCGGACTGAAGCGCCTGCAACTGCTCGGCCATAGCGAGCAGCTATATCTTTGGGGGAATTTATATAAGGCTACATACAGCTATAAATCATCAGCAATACTATCGAGCCAAATATCTAGAACTAATGCCGTATATTTATCTCTAGTATACGCTTTTTGAGGTATATTATAAATCTGCATAAAACTACTGACGGAATGTGCTTATCAGTACTGTATTTTGCAGGGAAACACAAGCTGTACTCTCCGCAGACGATTCGTCACACGCACGGTGGCGTTTCTGCACGATATCAGCCAAGCAAAGCTCATGAATAATGTATCTTAGAAGTAGCCGAAATTTTAGGAATTCTTAAAAGTCAAGCCTCTGATAAGATTTTCTGCGGCGTCAGCAATAATTCAATTTTATCGTGGCTAAATCTAGTCTGAATTTAAAATGAGACAGCTTGTTGTGCCGGCGAGAGGAGAGACTGATTGTTATTTCAGGTGCAAAATTCCGCGCACCATGTAAATGATAACTTCCGCTATAATAAGGGGAATGTCCTGACTCCAGCTGAGGTGGATTTCCTGTTTGAGATAATCACACACAACCATCTGAATAAATGAAGACATTACAGCAGCTTTCTCGTTATACATCTAAATTAAGTGTGGTTTACGATGAGAATATTTGCATTCTGGCGCCATGAGGTAGCTCGTACATACTGGCAGTAGTCAACATGTGCCACTTACTTGTACAAGCTTTCCACGGAGGCAGTGAACTTATTTCGAGGATGATCCTGAGGCTGTATGCCAGAAAGTTTTTGACCTTTTTGTAGTCTAGTAGCTGTGCTCGACATGCGTTGCAATGTCGCTTTTTCCTTCGAAATAGGCATACACACAAAGAGCAGACACATTTACATGTACAAAATAAATAAAATACGATGATTTTTATGCATTACATTAAATTTGAAAAAAACTTACGCAAGTGCTTTGGGATGCACAGTACTTCTGATCTTTCTATTTTCTGCAGAAACTAATAACTTTTTCGGCTCCCCCAATCGTGAGTTTGCTCCGTGTAACTGACCATGAACGCATGCCACACACATTTCACACGTTTACCGCGTGGCTAAGAGTAGTTAGGTGAATTTTCTCTGATGCTGCGGCAGATATTAGCAACTTAGTTCGTGCAGCGTGTAATCAGCCTAAGCAAATAATGCTCATCACGTCTTTCATGTAACGCCCTGTGCCAACAAAAAGCATTTGTTAGTTCCCTATTATAAACAAAATCCTTTTTGAAGGCGAAGTTTTACTTTCCAATTCGATAGAGCTGTCCCAAATTAGTCTAGAGATTATTGAACGACTAATCGGAATTTTGAGTCTGAGAGTGCAGACAATTCATCAGTAATTCAGGATTTTCCAGGTCTCTGTAAATAGCTGCTCTGATATCCATGACTGCTGCTGGGAAGGAATGTTTGTGGCTGTGTGAACTGTTTGAGTACTGAGCATTGTAGTAATTGAACCATTAATTAAGCCTAGCAGGGCAAAGGTGGTGTACTGGTTTTTCATCAGTTGACAGTCTGTGGAAGAAGGTAGCCCATACTGCCTACTTCATTTTCAACAAATCCTCAGTATTATTTCTAATGGCCCTCCTATGATACTGCTGTAGTTCATCAGTCATTTTGTCTGTCAGCCTGCCTCTTATGGTTTTACCATCAGAAAGGATCTTGTCTCTCAAACTTTGTTTCAACTTCCTCAACCTGGTTCCCATCCTCTTCTGGAAGTGACCAACACATTTCAGTTTTGTGATAATCTTCTGACCATAAGACTGAGCACTGTTATATGCTTTTGAGTCTCCATCACCTAAGAACTTAGTGTAACACACTCCCCTTTCGTTCACAGATCGGCTAAAAATTTGTGTAGCTGCAGAGGCCTCCATACCACCACTTGTTCCTTCATAATTTCTGTCACAGATATGCCCTTCTTCATTTCCTGATTTACACTTATAACAATGTTTGGTTAAAACTGGAAATCTATTACCTTTCTAGCATCCACACTGGTCACCGTAGCAACAGAATTCTTAGAACTGTAGCCGCACTTCTACCAAGTGCCATCAACAGGTACTAGTATGTCAGTCATACCATCATTTATTTCAACAGCTTCGTTTGCAGCACCTTTCATTGACTCACATGCAACGGATTCCATAGCAGCTCCAAATAATTATCTTTACACTTATCAGAATTCAGTATATTTATAACTGGCACAATTAATGATAAGTTTAGTGGCTAGTCCATTTGATACCTCAATGTCTTCATGTAAACTAACTGGCCCTTCACATATTTTACAACACACACATTCACATAACAGTCTTGTTAGGATGTGTAAATCTCAGAATATAACCTAAGCTAACATTTACATGACATTTGTTTTGAGAAAACTGTGTATCACATCGTTTTATTTCAATCTTCTAAACACTAATGGGTGTTTCTCTATATGCTGACGAGTTTGCCTGTATTTCATTGTCTGTAACTTCACACGCCACATGTTGAACACTATGTTTCCCTTTATTCGAAAAGCTGCTACCATGAAATCCTCGTTTCTTAAACACACTTCGTTTTGGCGTCATACTTTACTTTTTGAGAGATTTACCAATCTATTCGTCACTTTTCCTCGGAAAGCGTTAGCATTTCGGCATACAACGCGTGTTTATACTATGAAACGATACGATACTGTTTTTGACAGTGCTACCAATACTAATACGTAATTTAACCTTTATAACACAGTAATCCACAGCCTTCTATATAAAAAATTACCAATTTTATTAGATCTTGAAGTAATACACGTAAAAATTTTTACATTTCCAACCGGTTTACATTATATTAAAAAAAATTAAAAAATATTTTCCATGGGAGTCTAAATAAATCATTTTATTCGGAAAATTGCAAATTTTATAATGAGATAAAAATCCGACAATATGAAAAAAAACTTCTTTTTCCTTCTAATTCCCCTTAATGACCCTGCAGACAACCTCAGACTTCTCGCAGATGACGCGGTTATCTCTAATGACAGATATTCATCAAATTCTGGTGAGATTTCAAGGTGGTGAAAAGACTGGTAATTTGCATTAAATGTTCAGAAATTTAGGACTTTGGTCTTCAAAATACGAGAAAATGTTGTATACTATGGCTATAAAGTCAATGAGGCACAACAGGAATTAGTCAACTCATACAAGTACCTAAGTATAATAAAGATTAGGGATAAGAAATGGAACTATCACAAAAGCTCAATCATAGGTAAAGCGGCTTCATTGGTGTGATATTGGAGGAATAGAATATTTCTTACAGTACATCCATGCGACTCATCCTACAGTATTGCTTAAGTGTGTGTGACCAACACCAAGCATGACTATCTACGGTTTGTAAACATACAGAAACAGTAGTCGTCGAAATGGTCACAGATTCCTTTGACACATACGAGTGTCATGGAAATAGTGAAAAAACTGACTGAGAGACACTTGAAGATAAACGCAAACTACCTCCCTTAAAGCCAATTTACAATGTTTCAAGAACCTAATTTAAGTGGTGACACTAGGAGTGTATTGCCAACACTTAACGTATTACTCCCGGAAATACTCATGGAAATAATTAGAATAGAGAGGCTGAAGCAATCATTCTTCCCGCCACCCCCCCCCCCCCCCCAACCCACCCCCTCCATACGTGAATGGAACGAGAAGAAGTGTAACAACTAGTAGAATGGAAAATGCCCTCTAGCATGCTCTTCATGCACTTCTCGTTTGTTTATTAAGTATGGACATAGATATAGATACGTCTACTGAAATGATTTCAATTACCGGTGCGCCGGCCGGAGTGGCCGAGCGGTTCTAGGCGCTTCAGTCTGGAACCGCACGACCGCTGGGGTCGCAGGTTCGAGTCCCGCCTCGGGCATGGATGTGTGTGATGTCCTTAGGTTAGTTAGGTTTAAGTAGTTCTAAGTTCTAGGGGACTGATGACCTCAGAAGTTAAGTCCCATAGTGCTCAGAGCCATTTGAACCAATTACGGGTGCTGTTAGTATTACGGTACAAATAACATCTCATAATTATGAAAAAAATGTTTTGGCCATCCGTTTATAAGCGAAAAATTTCAGGTGGTTTAATATAAAGATTCTGGAAGATCAATTGGCATTATTCATAAAAAGGAAGAAAACTGAAAGCCATGAGTTGTATTTCGTTTTTCTGTCTTCAAGGTTGTAGAAAACTTCAGCTTTGTTACGAGAAAATTCTCTTGTCCCTTACTTGGTTTTACTGTGCTATAAATGGCACACCGTTATGGGCCTCCCTCTGCAACATCCCATGAAAATTAAATTCTGCAGACGTCGTGCTCCCTGTTCCGTTGCGCTGGATGTATGTCTATTCCACAGCGTTGGGGGAAGCGCTTTCGACAAACTACCTCCTACGTCCTTACCGTAACTGTCTACATCTAACTACACATCTACGTTCCGAAACCAACCTTACTGTTTGTGGCAGATGGTAAATTGTGTACCAGTCACTTTGTCCCCTTTCCGTTACGGATGCGAATTGTCCGCGGGAAGAACGAAGTTTCTGTGTGAGCTCGACTCTCTCTCATTTTACGTTCACGGTCTTTCCATGAGATGTACGCAGGAGGGAACAACATATCGGTTGACTCTTCTACGAACGTACGTTCTCGCTGCTTCAAGAGTAAACCCCACGTTGATACACAACGCTTCCCACAATGTCTTCCACAGGCGTTGGCTCAGCACCTCCGTGACACTTTCACGCATACTAAATGAACCTATTACGGACGCGCTGCTTTTCTTTTAATCTTGTCTAGTTCATCTATCATTCCTATCTAATTCTGATCCCAGAATAATAAGCAATCCTCAAATATTGGTCAACCGAAGGTTTTGTAAGCTCTCTCCTTCGTGGGTAGACTACACTTATTGACGACGCTTCCAATGAATGGCAGTCTGACATCTATCTTTCCTGTGACTGGTTTTCTGTGGCTGTACCACTTTATATCGCTTCTTAAGCATACTCCCACACATATAACGGATGTGATTCCTTTCAGCGATTGTTCTGCAATTGTGTGTCATACAATAACGGTTCTTTCTAACCATTTTGTGCAATACTTTGCATTAGTTTATATTGAGTGTCAACTAACAATCCCTGTGCCAAGCATCTACCCTCTGCAAAGATTGAGTTTTTAATTAAAGCTTTTCTTTAGGCAGCAGTCTTCTGACTGGTTTCATGTGGCCCGCCACGAATTCCTCTCCTGTGTCAACCTCTTCATCTCAAAGTAGCACTTGCAACCTACGCCCTCAATTATTTGTTGGATGTACTCCAATCTCTGCCTTCCTCTACTGCTTTTGCCCTCTACAGCTCCATCTATTACCATGGAAGTCATTCCCTGATGTCTTAACAGATGTTCTATCATCCTGTCCCTTCTCCTTGTTAGTGTTTTCCACATACACTATGTGATCTGATGTATCCGGACACCTGACTGAAAATGACTTACAAGTTCTTGGCACCCTCCATCGGTAATGCTGGAATTCAATATGGTGTTGGACCACCCTTAGCCTTGATGACAGCTTCCACTCTCGCAGGCATACTTTGAATCAGGTACTAGAAGGTTTCTAGGGGAATGGCAGCTCATTCTTCACGGAGTGCTGCACTGAGGAGAGGTATCGATGTCGGTCGGTGAGGCCTGGCACGAAGTAGATGTTCCAAAACATCCCAAAGGTGTTCTATAGGATTCAGGTCTGGACTCTGTGCAGGCCATTCCATTACAGGGATATTCTGCAACCACTCCGCCGCAGGCCGTGCATTACGAACATGTGCTCCATTGTGTTGAAAGATGCAATCGCCACCTAGAATTGCTCTTCAAGGGTGGGAAGCAAGAAGGTGCTTAAAACATTAGTGTAGGCCTAAGCTGTGACAGTGGCATGCAAAACAACAAGGGGTGCAAGCCCCGTCCATAAAAAACAAGACCACACCATAGCACCAACGCCTCCGAATTTTACTGTTGGCACTGCAGACACTGGCAGATAACGTTCACCGGGCATTCGCCATACCCTCACACTGCCATCGAATCGCCACATTGTGTACCGTGATTACTCATCACACACAACGTTTTTCCACTGTTCAATCGTCCAATGTTTACGCTCCAGACCCCAGCGTCCCAACTCACTGCGTTCTTTGGTTTCGGCTCTTGAGGAACAATCATCTGTGTTTCTTCAATAGACAATTAGACACTTCATTGACAGTGCCCTCAGCAGAAATCAATCCATTGTAAAGACAAAGGCTCGGCGCAGCCTATACTAAAGTCTACCAATAGGTGTTTGGATGCATTTGCTTAGGTTGGGTTTATACCCCCATGTTGGTATGAAATCACTTTACATTGGTACATCATGAATGCTGCTTCAAAAAACAAAAATGTCGCACGGGATGGTTACGTCTGTAAATACGTGTGAAAGAGAACCAATTTCGATAATCAAATCAGAGATGTATCAGGTTTCTTTTATAGTGAATAATTTTATCTGTAAAAAAGCGTATTTAATCACGATAAAAACACTCTCTCTCTCTCTCTCTCTCTCTCTCTCTCTCTCTCTCTCTTGTTATTACCCTTAGAGGTAACGTGTGTCGATTCCTCTGCGGATTTGAAATTTAATCTTGAGAGCGAAGAGCTCTGTAAGATGCTTTTGAATTACTGTATTAGACGTGGAAATTCAGGTATTCATTTGTAAAGAGGACTGAACACTGAACTCTTAATGTGGATCTTAATAACAATGCATACACGCGGTTAACACAGTTACATTATAAGACTCTGAAAAGTACTGTGGTTACTGTTAAGTCGATTCATTAGACTGAAAATGACAACTCTGATTATTTTTATGGTTGTGGTGAGAAGGGGATAGGGCTCCTATAAGGATGTTATCGGCAGTTGGAGGAGCGCTCATACGCCTTACCAATGCCTGTAATTGTTGTGATTTTTGTGTACTGTTCCCTCCGAGTTGGTGTCATTCGAAATTCTCTTAACTGGAAGCAAATTAACTTAAATACCATTAACGGCCAGATAACAGTATTTTCAGTCTGCAGTGCCAAAATAAGTAACTCGACCATTTTAATTTGCATTTTAGAGTCGGCAACAGGATTGCCACAACTACACTATTTCGTTTTCAACTACACGGCCTAATGCTAAGAATACATACTTTTTAAATATTTACTTTTTTAAATATTAGATTTGATATCTAGTATTCCGTTGGCCGTCACATTCCTCTTCGATATTCTTTGTTCTGGAATACTGCAGTTTACACATTTGACGAATTTCCATTTCACAAAGATTTAATTTTGTGTAATGTTGGTGACCGGTGTATAATCTTTTGAAACGCAAAGTGCAGTGTTAAACAAGTGGTACCCGTTTCAGACATTTACGTATTTCGGTGGATATTCTGAGCTTAGAGGATTCACACTGAAAGAAATGAATGACCTTTCAGTTTACCTGATGTTTGTTTAAAGAATCAGAGATTCTGCGCGCAGCAAAATCAGTACCAGCGGAATACGTGGTTGGTTACAGGGAAGTAACGGAGATTAGTGTTTAATGGGGAAGAAATGCGACCTGTCTCCTTTTCAAAGCAAATATCACAGCACTTGGCTTAACTGATTTAGGACGGAGGAGGATAGCTTCAGGCGGTGTGACGAGTCGGAACGAAGAGCAAGGCTGTGTGTTCGTGTGACGTCAGGCGAGAGCTGTATACTGCAATGTTGCCTAGAGAAACGGTGCTGTAAGTAGGGAACTGGAGTGTTCAGTTACCTGTAGCGCTCTCGATGACAAGAACATGGCGAGCACAAGTGAAACGGAGCAACCGGCTGTATGGCAGTATGGGAAAATCCTTTCCTATGTGTGCGGTACGGTTAAATTCATAAGTTTTTAGTATATAACAGAGAAGTTCGGTGTATTAGGAAATGTAATTTGTAGCGTCAATACGCTGTGTGCCGCGCAAATGAAATGAGAAATATCAAGGAGAAGAATGTGAAGCAATAATGCCGGGATTAAAGCAATATGCTGATGTGGAGGACTAACCAAGTACCTAAGCGTATCTCAGTCTGAGCTACAGAGTGGCTCTTCATTTAGCAGAAAATGTAAGGCCTGTTTACTGAAAGAGGCTTTGAGAAAAAAGTGATTGTGATGACCACTGAAGAAATGTGCCCATGTTTGGTATAAGACTTTGAAAGAGTAAATTTTGTCACGTAAGACTTATGTGACATATGTATGAAATGGGTGCAGATGCCCAAAAGGAACTGGGCATTATGGCACGTAAGTTTGCACACTATTCTTTGGCTGTCGATGTGAATGCTGACGTATCAAATATTGCACAGTTATCTGTTCTCACTAGGGGTGCCGACGTCAAGTGCAACATCACGGAGGAATTGTTGGATTTAGTTCACTTGAAGTTATCACCAGGGAGTTGGTCTGTTTTAAAGGTGCTGAAAGATCTGTTTAAAATATTTGGTCTGAGCTGGAATAAGCTAGTTTATGTCGCAGCAGATGGGGATCTGTCAATGGTAGGGGTCAATGTGGGATTAATAACATGCATGGAAGAACATTTGAAACGTGTTAATGCTGCAACAAATGATGTTAGTGCAAACCATTACATTCTTTATCACGAGAATCTTTGGTCAAGTACATTAAAGTTAAAAATGTTATGGATACAGTGGCACAAGTTACAAATTCCAACTGGTCAAGAGGCCTTAGACACTTAAAACTTTTCTTAAAGAATGTGGTAATCAGTATGGTGATCTTCCTTATCATTTAACGTGCGCTGGTTCACCATGAGTAAGGTGTTAGATCGATTCTTTGAATTGAGAGATGAAAGAGTATTATCGATGTCTAATCAAAATCCGTCTGTTCCTCAGTTTAACAAAAATAATAATAAATTAATTAATTAAAAATAATTGGATTGTGACTTAGCTTTCCTTGCTGATTTAATAGGTCACTTGAACGATTTAAATACCTCACTCCAAGGCAAGGGTTTCATAAAAAGAGTTAGGCACCATAGAATCAAAGCTTTCAAAATGGCACTGGCTCTGTGGACGAATCAACTGCTGGCTGGAAACACTGCGCAGTTTCCGAAGTTACCGCACGTGCGTACTACAGATATTAGTGTCTCTGAAGACTACGTGCAAATCCCACAAAATTATCGTAAATAATCTGAGTCCAAGTTTCAAGATGTATAAACGTTATCTACTACGTTTCAGCTCTTTTCAACCCCGTATCCAATGGTTGTCAACAACTTCCCTACCAGATACCGACTGGAACTGTTAAATTTACAATGTGACGATTTGTTGAAAGAGAAATCTAGCCACAGGGAAGACCTGGCTGATTTCTATAAGAATGTTCCTCAAATTAGATTGTATGCACAAATTAGGCTGTATGCACTTGCTGCGTGGGTATTATGTATGTTCGGTTCGGCTTAATATTTGTGCGGACAGTTCTTTAGAATTATGAATTTAGCAAAGTCCAAGTCCCGATGCACCTTGGCAGATAACAAGCTAACATGAAGTCTTCGGTTAAAAATGTCCCAACATTACGTCCTAACATTAATAAATTAGTTAAAGAAAATGTAGGAAAATGGCCGCTTACTTGTCCTCTTCTAAACTACAGTGAAAATAGTATTATGTTCTGTTATATTTACGTTATAACATGACCGTCCTGAACATTGAGCTACAATGTTTGTATATTTTCTCATAAAATATAGCCAAAATGCAACTGTTAATAATCGGGACATTATGTAATTGAAACTGTCAGCATTTTAATTACGACATCTAAAACGTCAGTTGTGTAAATAGTATGAGACCTGGTTCCTGTCTCTCCTAAATTGCTGCATCCCGCACGCTTCTTCCCTGCAGCAGGAGTACAGGGGGCGGTGACGTCACATGCTGGACTACTACTTTGGGAATCGAGTGCTGACTTCAGATCAGCGCCACCTTTTCTCCTCTGATTTGGGGAAAGGACGGAAAGCTAAATCTGGATGGCTGGCCGCAGATTTGAATTGCCCTCCAAAACGTGAGTCCAGTGCGGTAATCACTGCAGCCACTTGGCTAGGTTCAAATGGCTCTGAGCACTATGGGACTCAACTGCTGTGGTCATCAGTCCCCTAGAACTTAGAACTAATTAAACCTAACTAACCTAAGGACATCACACACATCCATGCCCGAGGCAGGATTCGAACCTGCGACCGTAGCAGCAGCGCGGCTCCGGACTGGAGCGCCTAGAGCCGCACGACCACCGCGGCCGGCCCACTTGGCTAGGCTAGTACATTGTTACGTCTAATGCAAGTGAAAGAAGTGTTATGAAAAAAACACGATATATTATTTTAAGGAAAAAACAACAATTTTGATATTTTTTTACTAATTATTTATTTGTGAAACGTGGGTTTCGGGTTATTGGCCTATTGGCATCACGGACTGCTACAAATCTGGCACATTGGTCAAGTCGTTTAGCGTCTGCCTCAGTGCACTTCCAGTTCACATCATTACCCACAAATGAACAGGAATGATAATGAGGTCCTATACTCCGAGGAGCGTAGGGGACGATGCTGGAGACCCGCACCTCCGTACTGGGCAAGGTCCTAGCGGAGCTGGTTTGCCATTGCCTTCCTCCGACAGTAATGGGGACGAATGATGATGATGAAGACGGCACAACAACACCCAGTCATCTGGAGGCAGGAAAAATCCCTGACCCCGCCAGTAATCTAACCCGGGAACCCATGCGCGGAAAGTGGGAAAGCTACCGCAAGACCACTAGCTGCAGACAATGAACAGGAATACGGAACAAAATAAGACCGTTTTGAAAATTCGCTTTAACAGGCACTGGGCTCGCTTCAGAATGTGAAGACCACATAAATATCAGTAACATGTAAACTGTGGCACATGGCGTAAATCCTGCCTAGCCCAGAAACACTGTGCAGTAACATCCGCGGAGCCTTCCGCTGGTTCTTACCAAGAAGTAACTTGTTTAAAGAACAATTCGCGACGTTGATTCTAGCAGTTGCAAAAGGAGGTGATAATCTTGTGAACCTGAGACATAAGTACCAAACATGTTTAATTAAACGCATAAAGAAAGAAGTCAGAAAGCAAAATCCAAGTCCAATACAAAATCTGGCACTTAAACATAAGCACGGAGGTGCCACCGATAAATATGGCTGGAACTGACATTTTAAATCTGCACATCAGGCAGTACTACGTAAACTAAAAAATCACAATCTATACCAAATATACAGAAAGGTTTGGCAACCTGGTTAAAATTATGACCTCATCTAAACACAGTACAGTCGACAGCACGACTACCGTTAACAGAGGCAAACGCAGACGTTTGACGTCTATAATCTTTTATAATTTATACGTCAATGAAACGTTTATTTTTGAATACTGTCTGCAGGAAGAGAGAGATGAGGCACAAAATTTTCCATTACATATGTAATATTTTAAATATTTTTCATTCCAGTTTATGATCACAAAATAAATTCCTTTGGCAATGACCGGTTGCAGTCAGTAATGAGCATCTACAGATCTGTTCTACACCATGTCCTAATGTGATAAAGCCGTAATGGCGTTGTAAAAACGGCTCTATCACATTAGGACATGGTGTAGAACAGATCTGAAGATGGTCATTACTGTCTGAAACCGGTCATGATCAGAGGAATTTATACTGTGACCAATGAATGGAGTAAAAAAAAAAAAAAAAGACAGTTTTGGATCACTGTTCATATTCGCGACTATGTCGCAGCTGGTATAATATTTTAGCCTTCGTTGATTGAGGAAGATCACTTTTCCTTAAAGAGCAAAAGATTTAGTATGATTTGCATGCGAAATCGCGAGAAACTATGATTTTTTTACATACTTAACTGATGATACAAACAAAGCAGAGCGGCGAAATAGTCGAGTTAATTACAATAATAGATGACAATAAAACTGCTGTTAGTGATTATGCTAGAGCAACAGCCACTAAAAGGAGGACAGAAGCGCTAATTACTATAACAAAACGTGAAAACTATATAAAGTGACAACAAAAAGAACATTTTCGTGTGCTACTTGATGTCAATACGTCTACATTTTGTAGAAATATTAAACATTTACTATTACGAAATTATATCCGAAAACAAAAATTGTGTAGCTTTACTGATGAATACACTACCCGCCATAAATTTGGAAACACCTAGTAATTATAGACATTGGAAAGGAAATACAGTATAAAAATACATTTTGTTGTTTTCCAAATGTTTATTAAGCTCAAATAATACACAGGAAGATGCAACAATTAAATTTTCGATTCCTCAAAATAGCCACTCTTTGCTTTCATCACTGCCTTGTACACTCTCGGCATGCACTGCTTCAGTTTTGTCAAGATTTCAGGTGGAATTAATCTCCATTGTTGCTGCAGGACCTCCCAAAATTGTGACCCGTTCATGATTTCCCGTTTTAGGATCCTCTTGTCCAATTCATCCCATACCAGCTCGATTGGGTTACAATCAGGGGATTGAGGCGGCCGTTCCATGTTTTTTAATATTTTACGAACCTCTAGAGACTTCACATAGTTCTCACACAAGCGAGACGTATGTTTCGGGTCGTTTTTTTGCTGCAAGACAATCCCTTTCCCAATCAGATGCAAACCAGATGTCACAGCATGTCGCTGGAGAACAGCATGACAATCCTTTTGGCTTTTTTTCCATCTATTTTCACCAAATCTCCGACTTCATCCCCTCCAAAGGATCCCCATACCATCACAGAACCCCCTCCATGCTTTACAGTTGGGTCCGCACCTCGTGGTCGTGCGGTAGCGTTCTCGCTTCACGCGCCCGGGTTCCCGGGTTCGATTCCCGGCGGGGTCAGGGATTTTCTCTGCCTCATGATGACTGGGTGTTGTGTGATGTCCTTAGGTTAGTTAGGTTTAAGTAGTTCTAAGTTCTAGGGGACTGATGACCATAGATGTTAAGTCCCATAGTGCTCAGAGCCATTTGAACCATTTGAACTTTACAGTTGGAATTACGCACTGAGGATTCAAGCGTTAATGGGGTAAACGGCGTACAAATTGACGGTGTTTACTTCCAAATATTTCGAACTTGGATTCATCAGTGAATAAGACTCTTTCCCAGTCTCCCGCTGTGCAATGTTGGTGTGTCTTAGCCCACTGAAGCCTTTCCTTCTTGTTAACAGGGTGCCAACAGTGGTTTCCTTGTTGCTACATAACCTCTGAGTTTGTCATCTGCCAGGTGTCGTCTCACCGTTGACTCACTCACCGGTGTATCCCTCGTTGCGTTTAGTTCAGCAATTCAGCAGTCAATTCACTGCAATTTTACTGGTCACTACCAAATGCTTTTCCTGGCGTTCTGATATTTTACTGGGTGCTCCTGAGCGAGACCGATCTCCGTAGGAGCCTGTTTGTCGATACCGGTGTATGGTTTTGACAACTCCGCTGATGGAAATCATCAGTTTCTTTGCTAGTTGTCGGACACTATTGCCTTCGTGGTGCAAAGTATTTACCATTACTCGTGATTCATAAGGAATCTGGCACTTTGGGGCCATTTTCAATTACTTTCGCGGCGTGTTGTACCCTTATGCAAACGCAACTACAAGTGAACAGAAATGTAAACAACGTACCTGTACACAGCCATGCGGTCTACTCGCGCCACCTGGCGTGTTTAGTAGAACTGCTTGGACAGGTGACGTCGGTTTACATAAAACGGAGCAACACTAGTATGTTCCAATATGTATGTATATGTACAAAATTAAGTGTACAATACTGTACGTGTCATTATTAACCTTATTTGAGCTTCATGTTTCGTATTCTAACCAATAACTCACATAGATCACTTCCACCTTGCTCCGTTGTATTACGCAGCAGGTTGTTTCCAGACTTACGGAGGGCAGTATACGTTAATATATCCTTGTACAAGTATAAAGTAACCAGGCCGTACCACTCGCTCCTTTCGCCTCCAAGATTTCTACCTCACCCTTTATGGTCGTCCTATCCAACTCACCCCCACCCTGAAATACCTTGGCCTCACCCTTGACCGACACCTCACCTGGACCCCTCATCTCCTGACCATCCAGCAGAAAGCCCATTCCCGCCTCCGCCTGCTGAAACTCCTGTCCGGCCGGACATGGGGATTGCATCCTTCTACCATCCTCCACACCTACAAATCCCTCATCCGTCCTATCCTCTGTTATGCCAGTGTCGCCTGAATCTCCGCCCCCACCCGCTTTTACAAGGCCCTCCAAATCCTTGAACGCCGTGCGCTCCGCCTTGCCTTCCGTATCCGCCTTCCTTCCCCCACACGGCTCCTGTATGAACTGATCCTCTTCCCCCACCTCCTCTTGTTCCTCCAACATCTCCGCATCCTTTACATTGTTCGCAGGGTTGATCCCCCCCCACCCTCTGGTTTCCTCCTTCCTCTCCACCCCCCGCCCGTTGCCGCGCCTCTATCGCTGTATCCCTCCCTCTCTCCACCTCCACACCCTCCATCTCCTTCATCAGGGCAATTTCCAACGCCTCCCCCTCCCAGATGACGAACTTCGCCGTGACATATACCCTTCCTTCCAACTATAACCCGGCCTTGTTCCCCCCCCCCCTCCCCAGGGCCCCCTTCTCCTCTTTCCTCCTCCTCCCAGAGCGGATTTTCCTCCATCCCCCCCTCCCCTGAGACCCTGCACCCCATACTTGCCTCTCTCCTTCCCACATCCCTCCCTACCTGGCCCTCTTCCGAGCGCCCCCCATACCCCTCCCCCATCTCTTCCCCTCCCTCCCTTCTTCAGGTCTCCCTCATCTCCTTGAACCTGGCAGATCCTCTGTATTGATCAACATCAGTGTGCCACGTCAGTGTTGTGTTTCGTGCTTTTCTCGTGTGCGTCAAGAGGTGTGATTTTAATTGTGTACTGCCTTGAGGTTCGCCGTCAGTGCTACACTGTGTGCTATGCCATCCGTCAACACCTTTATGCTCCAGTCATACTGTGCCTTGTGTTCTTTTAATCGTCGCAGTGTGTGGCTTTTTGTATGTGCTACTTTTAAACAGTTTTTTATCTCCATTTTACAGTCACCCCGTTTTTTGTATATTGCCTTCCATGATGTTCTCCCTTTTTATATCTATGTTCGCCTTCTTCTCTCCTTTGCTGTTTTCAAATGTCTTCTATTGTTTTGTTCTATGTCTTTCGGCTGAAGAGCAGCGCATATGCTGCTGCCAGCCTGCCCCGATGGGGAATTGAAATACAATAAAGAAAAAAAAAAAAGAAAAAAAAAATAAAGTAACGAATTTACAGTCATCAAACAAATTAACCGCTAATACTAAATATACGAAATAGTATTTCACAATCATAGAACTCTGAAATAAATTGCTGGCTAATACATCTCTAGCAAGGCACAAAAACAAAAATTAGTTTTGAAGAATCCATCATGTTTGGCAGAATCAAAGAGTGGATAGTAACGTTAGTCTGTTTGTTTTTTTAGTAGCTGTACAGAAGAGTTCTTGTATTGTCTTTGATTTCATGTTGAGACAGTTTCCGCCCATTGTACCCAGAGTGCGGCATTTATACATGTACTACAAAACGGTGTCTGGTTTCTAGACAATGCCACGAAAAGGTGCGGCCTTTTCTCCGCAGCTTCTAGCTTCTGTGCTGTTTTGTAAGTCTTCTGCACACTGATCTATCCGGTTTTCCCGTGTAATATGAGCCACACGCATTGCAACTGGTCACTAAGCTGCAGGAAACGCGCTTAAACATTGCGCAGCATTGTCCTGACACAGTTACGCAGCAGAATGTAAATAATGTACTCTGAACACAATGGACATAAATTCTCTCTGTTTAAAATGCTACAGATTGAAAGATAACAAAAAACATCGTGAACATCTAATGGATGGACAAAGACAGTTCATTTACTTTCCACGCCTTGATACTGTCAGACCTGAGTGTTTCCTCCAGCCACTTTTGCTGTATTCAACTTTAAATGAGTTGCATGATAATTTATTCCAAGAAAAAATATTTTCCCCCTTTAATCACTTTAAACCACTTTCTGATAGTGCAGTCATAAGATATTGTGTAATTAGAATGTATGCGGTCACTGATAACAGATTACGGTGGTCGGAGCGAAATTCTAATATGGCCTCAAGGCTGCGATACGAGTTTCCGTTTTTTTTCTTACTCATATTTTTATTTTTTTGTGCATGGCGACTTGACATTAAACGTGCCCCTAATATTTCTTCTTTAATGTTCCCTCTCCTTTACTTTACGACTTTTGCAAAAGAGAGAGCACGGCCTCTGAAATTAAATGAGTCAGCGTAGCTACTAATGGCATTCTTAAAATAGTGGAAATTTGCTTTGGAACTGCAGCGAGGCTCTGAGAAGAGGAATCTTCAGATAAAGAGCTCAACCAGCGTTCTGGGCTCCTGATAACAATAAGGAAGCAACCAGAAATATAATCAGTTCCGCTTCTTTTAAGAAACTTATGGCGCTGCCTTTATACAATGGCCATTCATCCATCTCCGGTGCGTAATTAATTTCTTATTTCGTGAATGGCGGGAGCAAGGTTGTTTGGGAAGGAACAGAAAGGGGAGGGACCGTGGTGGGGGATGGGGGAAGCTACAAAAGCATTAATGGGTTTGCCGGAGAGAACATTAAATTTGTTTACGATGGCGTGTACTGGTGTGTCTCGCTGAGAAGAACTGTTCTCAGTCTGTGGGAGACAATTATTGATTTACGTTCTAAAGGCAGTATGAAGATTGACGTTATTAGATCTTACTTAATTCCTCGAGCTGTAAAGCTAGAAATTTTGTAATCTTCGTGATTAAATTTTTTCGTTTCTGTTGCTGTTACCATAATGGACTGTTTATTGCAAAAGAATGTCTTACGACGGGACACATCTCTTACGCTGCGCATTTAAAGAGACTTCTCAAGAGGGAACTGTTTCCGATCCGCGAAATTTACCTTCAGAGTAATGGTAGCCTGATAGATTTTACTTCTTATTCCGCTGAACACATTTAGAACACTTAATGCCTTGAAGAACTGTCATTAGAAGCAACGCAATCTACTGGGTATTCAGAGTGTTTTACTTAGGCGTATTGGAACTATGTAAAGTAGGA
Organism: Schistocerca americana; assembly: GCF_021461395.2. Lineage (NCBI taxonomy): Eukaryota > Metazoa > Arthropoda > Insecta > Orthoptera > Acrididae > Schistocerca > Schistocerca americana. Next base: position 336,592,879 of record NC_060121.1, read on the forward strand.
AAAGCAGATACGTGCATCAGTCTCGTTGGTGGAATAGCTGACGTGGGTCTCCGGCAGTTCTCGGACAGTGGCACCTTTCTAATGACATAAAAGGAATAATTTACATATTGCTATGCAACGATACTCAGATATGTAATACACCAACGTATTATTTTATTAATTCATCTTCCACAAAACTGAAAAAAAAGAAACATTGTGGCAAAGTTCATATTGCAAATAGCGATTTGTTTCTGTTTTGCACTGTGCTCCTCCCAGTTGAATTCAGCATCACGCAGTAGTCCCAAGAGGTTAGCACTGTTCACGACTTCTACCGATCTGTAATCACATTTTAGTCATATAATATTGGTAAATCTCTTACAAGTTCTGAATTGTATTTAGTGTGTATTTTCAAAGTTTTGTGACAAAAATTTGGCTAGGAACCATTTATTAATATCCATGAAAATTTAGTTAACCGATCTTTCTAAAACTACACTTTATTTGCTACTTATCGCACTGTTTGTATCGTCTGAAAACAACACAAACTTGGTATCTGGTAATGCTACTGATGAGAGGTCATTTATGTACACAAAGAAAAAGCAAGGGCCTTAAGGTGGAATCTTGTGGGACGCCACGTGTAATTAGTTCCCATTTGGATGATGCATGATAGCTTAATTCATGTCTCTTTTCTAATGACACTCTTTTATTCCTGTCGGCGATACAGGAATTGAACTCCTTTGCAGCATTTTCTGGTAGAGCGTAATATTCCAATTTACTTAAAAGGACACTTTGATTTACACTGTCAAATGCCTTTGACAGATCATAAACTGTACCAGTAGCCTGTAATCCATAGTCTAATAAATTAAGTACATTTTCACTGTATGTGTAAGATAGTCTTCTCAATATCAAAATCCTTTAGAAATACGAACTGAGACTCGGGCAATATATTATTTGCTGTCAGTTGATTAAAAAGCCGACTGTATATTACGTTTACTGAAATTTTTGAGAATGCTGGTGAACGTGAAATTGGACGGAAATTTAACGGTATTTCTTTATCTCCTTCCTTAAAAAAGGGCATAACTTCAGTATATTTCAACCATTCAGGAAATGTACCACTAATAAACTACTGGTTACACAGATGGCTTAACATGTTACTAAACTCAGATGCACACTCTTTAACCAATTTCGTTGGTAATTTAAAATAGCTGATATAATTTTTTGATTTTGAAGATTTTATGAAGAACGTTACTTTTTCTTGGGTAGTGAGGGTTATATTCCTATTACTGAAGTTACATGTACTGTCTGGTCTGAGGTACTCCATGGCAGCATCTACTAAACCTGACAGCCCCATCTTTTCCTTAACAGTTATGAAATGTTTGTTAAAAAGTTTTCTAGCTTTGCATACATCTCTTACCAATGTATCATTTACTGATAACGCTATTTGCCCCTATCCATGTCTGGTTCTTCCAGTCTCCTCCTTCGCTGTATCCCATACTGTGTTTATTTAGTTTTCTGATGTGATTATGTTTTTCTTGTAATGTAATTCATTTGATACCTCCATTACTATCTTTAATATTTTGCCTTGTAACGTGCTATAGCACGAACATCAGAGCTGTCTCTGATTCACAGATACAGTTTCCCTTTTATTTTACACGATACTTTGATTCCTCGAATAATCCATGGTTTCTTTGCAGACTTTGGTCTAATCTGGGTTAGCTTTTGGGGGAAACAGTGTTGAAATAACTGATAACGCTATTTGCCCCTATCCATGTCTGGTTCTTCCAGTCTCCTTCGCTGTATCCCATACTGTGTTTATTTAGTTTTCTGATGTGATTATGTTTTTCTTGTAATGTAATTCATTTGATACCTCCATTACTATCTTTAATATTTTGCCTTGTAACGTGCTATAGCACGAACATCAGAGCTGTCTCTGATTCACAGATACAGTTTCCTTTTTATTTTACACGATACCTTGATTCCTCGAATAATCCATGGTTTCTTTGCAGACTTTGGTCTAATCTGGGTTAGCTTTTGGGGGAAACAGTGTTGAAATAAGGTAAGTATTTTATTAATAAAAATGTATTTTTAATTCAATCCATTAGCGCTGTATACAGCACTACGGCTAACGTCTTTGTGGGATGTCCTACAATAATCAATTTTGGGCTCACTGACCATCTTCTTGAATTCAGATGCAATAGTTTGATATCCTGTTCAGTATAAACATCTAACAAAAGAACCTGCATGGCATGCTCCAAGAGGTCATTGACTACTGATTTTGTAATACAATTTCGTTCATTAGACCTTCTTATAAAAATATTATCAGTAACTGTTTGTGAGCAAATCGCTGCCCTAGTTGGAAAGTTTTCGATAGAAATGAAGTGGAATGATACAGTCACTGATTCTAATGGTTGTAATAGATTCTTGCTCTTAGACGTTTTTAGAAAATCTACTTAATGTCACCAGAAACCACTATATCTTGGTTTTTTGTTGTTAAATTGGCAGTAGAGCTTCAAGGTGGTTAATGAACAGATTAAAATTATGAACCATTTATTACGAAATTCTTCTTCCGTTGCATATACTCCCATATCCTTTCTCTAGGCAAAATTTATGAATGTCTATTTCTTTAATTTACGACAATTCCTGATGAATGTTGCAACTCCTCCTTTCTTCACTTCTTCTCTACAAAAATAAGATGCTAAGCCTAAACCCTGTAACACTAACAAATCTATGCCAATGGTCACATGATGTTCAGAGAGACAGATTATTTCAGGTGGCTTGATGATTCTAAATCTTCAATGCACATAATTAGTTTGAATGTTCTGGTGCGGTGAAGATAGCTGGAATTACCCACTGACTGGGTTAAAATTTGGTGGAAATACGATACCTGCCGATTGCCGAAAATTTTTAACTAACTTCTGTTTGTGCTGATGCAATATGTCAGATTTATATAGTTTGGTTTCTTTCTCAAACTAAAAGTTTGTTTTAATCTTAATCTCTCTTAAAACTTGGTTTCTTTCTGTCCTCCCTATCCTAAACAAAGCTGCTATTTTGAATACTGTAGCCACTGGTATATATCGCTCATGACAGTGCTTCCCTCCCTAAATTTTCTGCTGTTAGCCCAGCCAGTTTACCCTTCCCTTTCCTATTAAGATGAAATCCTAGCCTAGTAAATTCCAATGTACTGAGAGAACCACTCCAATATGTGACTCTGATCGCGACATAAGCAGCCGCTCGACCTCCAAATTAACTTTCCTGATTAAAGAACTCAAACGGGGTCGGTCACGGTGCCTGAAACCACATTCAAATTCAACATTGGTATGCCTCGATGCTGATATGATCTTTGCGAGGTCACACTTGTCCTATGTCAGTGCTATTACCTGGCCTACTCACAATGCCTTCCTTGGTGAAGTCTTTGCAAAGTGATCCTAAATCCTCTATCACTTCCTCCAAACCAATACAATTTAAAATAAATTGTGGTCTGGTATTCAAATTCTATTTCATCCTGCAAAAGTGGACCAATAGCTCTATCGTGAGAACTACCTAACAACAAAACTTTGCCTTTACTGACTTCCCTACATTCTTACTTTTTATGTTTCCTGCCGAAAGTTTGTTGTGCCCTATCTACAACAACGTCTGCTTGAGGCTCATCAATTTCTAACTGAAGCTACAGGTCAAACTTATTTTTCACATTAACCACAAAGCTGTAATTCTAAGCCCCGGCCGGAGTAGCTGAGCGTTTCTAGGCGCTACAGTCTGGACGTTCAGAATCACTAATACTATCGCCCCTCCCTCCTGGCTCACTTTGTATATTGCCAGTCATAAGCAGCATTTATCACGTTCAAAAGCTTTAATTTTTGCTGTCCGCAGAAGCATCATGTGAGGAATGGCAGAATGAACGGTGTCTCCCTCAATTTTTGCCACCACGCGTAGACAGACCTCACCCCGCACGCTCCCATTCTTTTCCCTGCTACTATTTGTTTATGAGCAAAGCACCTTCTGATGTGATGCGCACTATGGTAAAGTGTCTAAACAAATACAAATGTAGTAAAGCTTCATTCCACAACGACTGACACTGCAGTCGTACAGCGGGTACTTACGGCAGGCAGTGCGAAGAAGGATATGCCGAGGAGGGCGCAGAAGGAGGCGATGACCTTGCCCTGCCACGTGATGGGCACAGCATCGCCGTATCCCACGGTGCACAGCGTGATCTGCAACACACGAATCATCGTCAGCCGTCAAGACGACAGACTCAGTTACAGCCGATGACCTTCTCATTACACTGCTTCAGTGTTGTGTTCCGTCCAGGAATCTGTATTCATGTTCAAATGACGTCATTATATGTAAATTGTTGGTGGAGGGGGAGAAAGGAAAGGAAAAGGGACAGACTATTGATGCCAGCTCCATCGGGACTTAATGCGGAATCAGCTTCGACGAGAGAACATGTGGATTCCTGGCCCATCGAGGCGAATCAGTTATATGAATGCATTGTGTCTGTTCTTTGGACATATAATTGTACCGCCTCGATGGACAACGAATCCACCAACTTCAGTGTGGACGCCCAATTACGTCAAACCTCGTGAGGGAATCTCAAAGTATGGAGTAATGAGGACACGAAGGGGACTGCGGATAGCTGACGCTAGATGGGAATGTGGATCGACAGAGAGGTGTGCCCAGATAGTCCGCACAATTGAGATAAACACTGTGTGCCGGAGGCGCACTGTTTGACGCAACTGCCTCGTGCGCGGGAGATCCTGGGCTCGAGTCTGACACAAATTTTAACTTGTCGCTGCTGATTTCGCATGAAGTCCCGTTGTAGCTGACATCGAAAGTCACTTTCCTTTCTTCTCCTCCACATTACATAATACGTATCACAGATGCGGATTCCTCGCGGTGTCTGTTCTTTCGGAAATGTCCGGAAGTACAGACACAACATATTCGTACAACGTCATTTGATATTCGAATTCCAACTGTAGCGATTAGTGTTACTTGCATTCGGAGCGTAACTGCTAATGCAGTTCTACAAACTACCGCAATATTCGTCGAAATGTTGGCAATTGGAAATTCAGCACAGGCATTAAACCGAGAACAGAATGGCGAAATAGGCATTCTCTAATACCCCCCTGGTCACCATTTCCTTCTCATTTCGTACGATTGTAATACATAATTGAAGAATGCACATATAAATAATGCTGTTCTAGTACGATGCGGTTACAAAGCTTTTTCGAGAAACAGAGGTTAAAAGTTTCAGAGTCCTGTAGAACATAACAGGTGAGCGCCAAACGCCGTGCAGCGTTATTAGAGTAACCGGTGAAGTCGACAGACTAGAAGTTTGCATGTACTGTCTTCATTTTTCTCCTTTCTTCGCCCAAAAAGTTTCATCGCTGCAAAGAATCGTGTTTCTTCGTAAATGAATAATAATGATAACCATAGTGATCTGCCAATTTAAGCGGTTGCTCTAAAACCGCTGTTCGATGGTTGGCCCTCTCGTATGGTATTCAAAGAGCAGTAAAACTTTGAACCTCCAGTTTTCGAAAAAGCCTGAGAAGCCATTGTATTAGAGCTGGCATTGTTACAGATAAGTAGTTGCCCACTACAATAATGCGAAAGACGAGCAAAACTGATGACTCGGGTGAATGGTTCCTTTGCGCAAAAAGCAGGATTATATGCAGTAGTGTGGAAATGCTTTTAAGAAGAAGGTACATGAAGTACTTCATCTGGTTCGGTGGAGAGATTTAAAACTCGAGAGAAAGTATAAGGAGCTGTAAAACCAGTTTAGAACGTTACTTATGTGGAGAAGAGAAGGCACGGGCGGATAAGGACTTGGACGATCTCATTAGTGAATCTAAATACAACAAACTCAAGGCGGAAGCAATCGTTCACTAAAAAGTCGGGACAAAAAGTTCACTGAGTGGAAAAGGATCACGACTGGATGTTTAAAAAATGATAAGAACACTGTATATTGTTCTCTGATCTACGTTTTTCAAAAGAATTTGCTGGTCACGTTTCTTACCATCTGGTAAGTTAATTATACACTATGTGATCAAAAGTATCCGGACACCTGGCTGAAAATGACTTACAACTTCGTGGGGTCCTCTATCGGTAATGCTGGAATTCAATATGGTGTTGGCCCACTGTTAGCCTTGATGACAACTTCCACTCTCGCAGGTATACGTTCAACCAGGTGCTGCAAGATTTCTTGGGGAATGGCAGTCCATTCTTCACGGAGTGCTGCACTGAGAAGAGGTATCGATGTCGGTCAGTGAGGCCTGGCAGGAAGTCGGCGTTCCAAAATATCCCAAAGGTGTTCTGTAGGATTCAGGTCAGGGCTCTGTGCAGGCCAGTCCATTACACGGATGTTATTGTGTAACCACTCCGTCACAGACCGTGCATTATGAACAGATGCTCGATCGTGTTGAAATATGCAATCACCATCCCCGAATCGCTCTTCTACAGTGGGAAGCCAGAGGGTGCTTAAAACATCAATGAAGGCCTGTGCTGTGATAGTGCCACTCAAAACCAAAACAACAAGGTGTGCAAGCCCCCTCCATGGAAAACAAGACCACACCGTAACACCACTGCCTCATAATTTTACTGTTGGCACTACACACGCTAGCAGACGACGTTCACCGGGCATTCGCCATATCCACACCCTGCCATCGGATCGGCACATTGTGTACCGTGATTCGTTACTCCACACAACGTTTTTCCATTGTTCAATCGTCCAATGTTCACGCTCCTTACAGCAAGCGAGGAGTCGTTTGGCATTTACCGGCGTGATGTGTGGCTTATGAGCAGCTGCTCGACCATGAAATCCAAGTTTTCTCATCTCCCGCCTAGCTGTCAGAGTACTTTCAGTGGATCCTGATGCAGTTTGGAACACCTGTGTGATGGTCTGGATAGATGTCTGCCTATTACACATTACGACCCTCTTCAACTGTCGGCGGTCTCTGTCAGTCAACAGGCGAGGTCAGCCTGTACGCTTTTGTGCTATACGTGTCTCTTCATGTTTCCACTTCACTGTCACATCGGAAACAGTGGAGCTAGGGATGTTTAGAAGTGTGGAAATCTCGCGTACAGACGTATGACACAAGTGACACCCAATCACCTGACCACGTGCGAAGTCCGTGAGATCCGCGGAGCGCCCCATTCTGCTCTCTCACGATGTCTGGCAACTGAGGTCGCTGATATGGAATATCTGGCAGTAGGTGGCAGAACAACGCACCTAATATGAAAAGTGTTTGTTTGTGGGGGTGTCCGGATACTTTTGATCACATAGTGTATTTTGATACACTTACTTTTGCGAACCTTCTTACCAGGACTGTTCCGCGAAAGCGAAATCAACAGCCACGTCCTACTCCGTTACTTCTAGACGTAAAATTACGATTCAAATGAATCCTCAAAATAAAGTGAGTATCCATGTGTCAGTGAGTCGTAATGAGAGAGACAGGGCGTTCACTGGGACATCTAATACAAGTCAAAAGGACAATTACTTTTGTGTAAGGAGAATGTACATTACGTCCTCTTGCCTTTGAATCTCAAGACTGTAAAAAGACCTGACAAGAGCAGGTAGAGTCACGGTTTCTCATTAGACTTCGAGGTACTGGTTACGAGGAAGTGACGGTACAACTCAAGTGACTTCTCTGAGTGTTTCTGCATCCTCGGTGGACAGCAGCAATATTGATGTGGTCTCTATAGCAGGAATAGACGTTCTAAGTATGTCGACTTGCTGCTGTCAGTACACTTTCCGCTCACCAGGATTGCGACAGGCGCAGAAAATCGGTGAAACCAGTCTGTTAAACAGTTTCGTGGTACCTTTCCTCTCAAACCGCTCCCGTTTGTTCATTAGTTCGCTCCATAGCCGTTTGTCAATAGTGACCCTACTTGTGTGTTTGGATTTAGCATGCGATGCTACTGGACTATTTGAGCTAGCTCTCGACAACCTTGGCACTGTCACGCTTCCTTTGTAAGATCGGCATCCTGTCTTGCTTGCGACTTCGTTGCGGTTTCCTGTCTGATTCGCTGCGCACAGTGTTTATGTGCAACTGCACAGGTAATAACGTAGTCCACCTTCTGTTTGCCTGAACCATCGTCTATGGGTTACTTTATCAATGGAAACCGTGTTATTTGCAGTAGAACCAGAATTTATCTCTGATATCAGGTGATGGGGTTGTACGTCGAGATGTAGAAGTAAGCAGCACTTGCCAAAAGATTTACGGCTACTCGAGAGACTCTGGCAAAATTCTGTATCGGCGTGGGAGTGTCGTAGTTCGTGATAGCGTTACCAACCTGGAAAATATGGACCATATCCTGCTGAGGGATACGAACGGTGCTGCTTATGACGCGATTTCAAATTCCGTCTTACTCGCTATAAGGCCGGGATGAATCACCAGGTATGTCTTGTGAAGACTGAACGCTCAAGAGACAGAACAATGTGCGATGGGTCTCAATTTCCAACCCATTAAGTGGGTACTGGAAATGCTTGGCAAACGTATTGCTTGGCGTCCTGTAAAACCACGCCACGTGCTAGGCGTGAACGGTGGGAACACTTACTCTAGTGACATCCGTAGACAGTTCACGCTTCGCACATGTCAGGGTTGACATACGCCCAGGGTGCCTCGTGCGACACGGAAACTAGAATTCTGATGAAAAGTCGGCACAAATGGCTGTCTGGACTAGAGTTTTCGCTTTATTCTCGACACTGAACATTCTGGTTTCTGCTGAAAACAGTAACAGACACCCAGTGACACCGTATTGTGTGAATTATCTGCAATTAATAAGAGTACATTTGATAGCTTAGCTAAATATCAATTACACTTCTATGTAGCACCTAACACTCTCTCATACAGTTCCACAAATTCTTTTGAAGAACGCATAACGCTGGCAGAACCAGCTATCACTCTTTAATAATTCTGGAGCGAACGATTAAGAATGTTATTAATACTCTGAAGTAAAACCAGTGTTAAATGCATTTACAATGAACACATTCTTCGATTACAAATGACCGTTTACTTTTTTAACGGATCCATAATGGTTGCATATTGTGTCACAGTGAAATATACAGTAGAGGAAATCAGTATAAAGGTAGGGCTCCACGAAAGTAATACTACCGTGTCTGAAGTACACGTGTATCAAATTTACTATGAAAGCAGTAGTTAAATACACTCCTGGAAATTGAAATAAGAACACCGTGAATTCATTGTCCCAGGAAGGGGAAACTTTATTGACACATTCCTGGGGTCAGATACATCACATGATCACACTGACAGAACCACAGGCACATAGACACAGGCAACAGAGCATGCACAATGTCGGCACTAGTACAGTGTATATCCACCTTTCGCAGCAATGCAGGCTGCTATTCTCCCATGGAGACGATCGTAGAGATGCTGGATGTAGTCCTGTGGAACGGCTTGCCATGCCATTTCCACCTGGGGCCTCAGTTGGACCAGCGTTCGTGCTGGACGTGCAGACCGCGTGAGACGACGCTTCATCCAGTCCCAAACATGCTCAATGGGGGACAGATCCGGAGATCTTGCTGGCCAGGGTAGTTGACTTACACCTTCTAGAGCACGTTGGGTGGCACGGGATACATGCGGACGTGCATTGTCCTGTTGGAACAGCAAGTTCCCTTGCCGGTCTAGGAATGGTAGAACGATGGGTTCGATGACGGTTTGGATGTACCGTGCACTATTCAGTGTCCCCTCGACGATCACCAGTGGTGTACGGCCAGTGTAGGAGATCGCTCCCCACACCATGATGCCGGGTGTTGGCCCTGTGTGCCTCGGTCGTATGCAGTCCTGATTGTGGCGCTCACCTGCACAGCGCCAAACACGCATACGACCATCATTGGCACCAAGGCAGAAGCGACTCTCATCGCTGAAGACGACACGTCTCCATTCGTCCCTCCATTCACGCCTGTCGCGACACCACTGGAGGCGGGCTGCACGATGTTGGGGCGTGATCGGAAGACGGCCTAACGGTGTGCGGGACCGTAGCCCAGCTTCATGGAGACGGTTGCGAATGGTCCTCGCCGATACCCCAGGAGCAACAGTGTCCCTAATTTGCTGGGAAGTGGCTGTGCGGTCCCCTACGGCACTGCGTAGGATCCTACGGTCTTGGCGTGCATCCGTGCGTCGCTGCGGTCCGGTCCCAGGTCGACGGGCACGTGCACCTTCCGCCGACCACTGGCGACAACATCGGTGTACTGTGGAGACCTCACGCCCCACGTGTTGAGCAATTCGGCGGTACGTCCACCCGGCCTCCCGCATGCCCACTATACGCCCTCGCTCAAAGTCCATCAACTGCACATACGCTTCACGTCCACGCTGTCGCGGCATGCTACCAGTGTTAAAGACTGCGATGGAGCTCCGTATGCCACGGCAAACTGGCTGACACTGACGGCGGCGGTGCACAAATGCTGCGCAGCTAGCGCCATTCGACGGCCAACACCGCGGTTCCTGGTGTGTCCGCTGTGCCGTGCGTGTGATCATTGCTTGTACAGCCCTCTCACAGTGTCCGGAGCAAGTATGGTGGGTCTGACACACCGGTGTCAATATGTTCTTTTTTCCATTTCCAGGAGTGTATAAGACATAAACAATCATTACAGAATTACAAAGTTTCTTTCATAATACGAGTAAAATAATTAGGCATTTGCATTTCCTGGATTTAAATTGGTATAAAGACACTCACTATCCTGTTCTGTTATTGCACTATTAGTACTTCGTCCAACCTCCGTTCCTTCTAATTATCTCAAAAATTCTCTTCGCCATTGATTTTGTTGGGGTTTGTAGTTCTTGCAGTGAAATTATTGTCCCTTCTTATCGTAAATCTCTTCCCAGGTCATATACGACCTCTACCTGCCATTGCGATAAACACGCCTTGCAATTATTCCCCGAAGGTATTTCTCGAGGTTCAAATTCGGGCTGCGTGCAGGCCAAGACAAGACATCGATATCTTTTATATTACAATCATTTTTTTGGTTCTGGCAGAATCATACATAGGTATATTATCTTGCTGAAACATTAGACCTTAGGCCCCCCCAGTTCTGTTTTTAGCATCTAAGTGAACATGTTAGAGTTCATTCTACCATTCAGGCAAGCAATGCGTGTTTTACCTTTAGCGTAGAAGGCTGCCCAAGTCATAAGACCTCCACCACCAATATTTATCGTCATTCTTACCTGATGCTTTGTTGTCAGATTATGCCAATAATACTGAAATCCATCCTGCCCATCCAAATTAAACTTCTTCTCATCACTGAAGATCACATTATCTCATTCCGTAGTTCATGACATGGGCGGCCAGTGTGGCCGAGCGGTTCTAGGCGCTACAGTCTGGAACCGCGCGACCGCTACGGTCGCAGGTTCGAATCCTGCCTCGGGCATGGATGTGTGTGATGTCCTTAGGATAGTTAGGTTTAAGTAGTTCTAAGTTCTAGGGGGCTGATGACCTCAGCAGTTAAGTCCCATAGTGCTCAGAGCCATTTGAACCATTTTTCATGACATGTTTTTCAGAAAACTCCAGTCTAAACTGTTTATTTTTGGGTGTAAAGGAGGGTTCCTTCAGTCGTTTCTTGAATGCAAGATGTCTGTCATGTGACAAAATTTGTCGTACATTGCTGGCAGTTACTGGCAACTGTAAATCAGCAACAAGCTGAGAATAATAATGATTTGTGGTCCTTGCTTTGAACAAAAGTAACCGTTTCTATGCCACAGATAATTTCCTACTTTGCCCATATTTCCCATTATGTCCGCATCGTGCTCCAAATCTAACGAAATTATCAATCACTGTATTTGAACAGTTCATATTCTTGGCAATTTGACGATTAGAGAGTCCCATTTCCTTGTACACTCCTGGAAATTGAAATAAGAACACCGTGAATTCATTGTCCCAGGAAGAGGAAACTTTATTGACACATTCCTGGGGTCAGATACATCACATGATCACACTGACAGAACCACAGGCACATAGAAACAGGCAACAGAGCATGCAAAATGTCGGCACTAGTACAGTGTATATCCACCATTCGCAGCAATGCAGGCTGCTATTCTCCCATGGAGACGATCGTAGAGATGCTGGATGTAGTCCTGTGGAACGGCTTGCCATGCCATTTCCACCTGGCGCCTCAGTTGGACCAGCGTTCGTGCTGGACGTGCAGACCGCGTGAGACGACGCTTCATCCAGTCCCAAACATGCTCAATGGGGGACAGATCCGGAGATCTTGCTGGCCAGGGTAGTTGACTTACACCTTCTAGAGCACGTTGGGTGGCACGGGATACATGCGGACGTGCATTGTCCTGTTGGAACAGCAAGTTCCCTTGCCGGTCTAGGAATGGTAGAACGATGGGTTCGATGACGGTTTGGATGTACCGTGCACTATTCAGTGTCCCCTCGACGATCACCAGTGGTGTACGGCCAGTGTAGGAGATCGCTCCCCACACCATGATGCCGGGTGTTGGCCGTGTGTGCCTCGGTCGTATGCAGTCATGATTGTGGCGCTCACCTGCACGGCGCCAAACACGCATACGACCATCATTGGCACCAAGGCAGAAGCGACTCTCATCGCTGAAGACGACACGTCTCCATTCGTCCCTCCATTCACGCCTGTCGCGACACCACTGGAGGCGGGCTGCACGATGTTGGGGCATGAGCGGAAGACGGCCTAACGGTGTGCGGGACCGTAGCCCAGCTTCATGGAGGCGGTTGCGAATGGTCCTCGCCGATACCCCAGGAGCAACAGTGTCCCTAATTTGCTGGGAAGTGGCGGTGTGGTCCCCTACGGCACTGCGTAGGATCCTACGGTCTTGGCGTGCATCCGTGCGTCGCTGCGGTCCGGTCCCAGGTCGACGGGCACGTGCACCTTCCGCCGACCACTGGCGACAACATCGATGTACTGTGGAGACCTCACGCCCCACGTGTTGAGCAATTCGGCGGTACGTCCACCCGGCCTCCCGCATGCCCACTATTCGCCCTCGCTCAAAGTCCGTCAACTGCACATACGGTTCACGTCCACGCTGTCACGGCATGCTACCAGTGTTAAAGACTGCGATGGAGCTCCGTATGCCACGGCAAACTGGCTGACACTGACGGCGACGGTGCACAAATGCTGCGCAGCTAGCGCCATTTGACGGCCAACACCGCGGTTCCTGGTGTGTCCGCTGTGCCGTGCGTGTGATCATTGCTTGTACAGCCCTCTCGCAGTGGCCGGAGCAAGTATGGTGGGTCTGACACACCGGTGTCAATGTGTTCTTTTTTCCATTTCCAGGAGTGTATGTACCGATTATTGATTTTTCACCACGTGGTAACAGTTTTCTGCATAGCATTGTCACAGTGGTGGTTTATGTATACAACAGCCACTGTCACTAATGGTGTCTGTTTCACACTTCCTTTATACCGTGTTCCACCCTGTACCACCTGAATCGTTGATGTCTCGTTATATACTGTGCTACTGACGTCAAATTAGGTTCCATTTGACTGCATTTATCGGCATACTGGATTTCATACTATTGCATATACTTTTGGCACCACTGTTCCAACTGAGAATCTTATTTTTCCTGCAAATATCCATGCCTTTATACTGATTTCCACTACTGTATACTTGTGCGTTATATGAATAAGAGTCTGTCCTCTGTACTTCGGTTTATAAAATTATAATATCCGATACATGTTTCAGAGCGTCAGCTCCATCATAAGAGTCTACAAAATTCCCGATAAGATGACAAAAGCCACAAATGAATCTTGGAAAACCTGGTGATGGCGCTTATGTTCCGAAATATGTATCGTGAACAAAAATCTAAAAAACGGAATTTCGAAGGAGTTTTATTCAGAAAATGTATAGACCATTCATTCATTGCGACAAGTGTTCAGCATAATGTCGACAAGAAGGATGTTCGAATATGCTATAAACAAAGGTTCAAACGTAAAATAGTTGCTAAAAAGCTGGAAAATTAATAAGGGCAATCTTTTAACAATATCTTGGACATGCCGTCTTTTGATGCTAGAATAAAATATAGGGCCTACATTATTTAGTGAATGTCATTGTCTGCTACAAACTCAAATAAGGAAGTTTTCTTGTTTCAGGGTGCATTAACTTGATTGAAATGTAGCAGCCACAGGTTCCAAGGAACGGGAAGTACAGTTTAGGGCAGATCACGGTATCTTCTCTGTGAAATCCAGTTAACATCTTAAGTAAACAGACCAAGTTAGACAATATACGCGAAATTTTCATTCACAGTTAATAACATTAATTCAGATTCGACTATGAATGTTCCAGTATAACAAATGGAAACATTAAGTTTCATGAAGTCAGTCCGTAGTGCATCACGAGAGGTAAAGGTTATACATGTTCTGTCTATGACACTAACGTACAGAAAGTTTCGTTTACACAATGCGATGTAACAATATGAATCACATGAAAACCGCCAATATTATTTTTTTGTGCATAATTGGCAGAAAACGCTTCGATGAAACGCTCACAAAGCTTAAAGTAAGTTTTCCAGCGCCTACGAAATGCCTGAACTCCCGTAGAAAAGAATTCACTTAGAAGTCTGTACAACCACCTGTGCACCGTGTCGCATGCCTTATCCCCTGAGAGAAAATTCCTTCTTCTTTCAGAGGTCCATACACATGCAGATCATTTGTTAAGGATCTGGTGAATATCTTCAATACGATGACTCTTGACGGAAGTAACAAAAATTTCCTCACATTCGAATTCACTCAATTCCGACATACTGCATTCACAGCTATACAGAAAACTGTTCTCATCACGAATAACAGTTGGAACTTTCTGTGGACACTGCACAGATGATGTACGTGGTCAAATAATACAGAGGAAGCTGTAGGCTCGGCTGTTCTTGTTGTTGTGGTCTTCAGTCCAGAGACTGGCTTGATGCAACTCTCCATGCCACTCTATCCTGTGAAAGCCTCTTCATCTACGAGTAACTACTGCAGCCCACATCCATCTGAATCTGCTTAGCGTATTCATCTCTTGGTCTCCCTCTACGATTTTTACCCTGCACACTGCCCTCCAGTACTAAATTGGTGATCCCTTGATGCCTCAGAATATGCCATACCAACCGATCCTTTCTTCTAGTCAAGTTGTGCCACTAATTCCTCTTCTCCCCAATTCTGTTCAGTACCTCCTCATTAGTTACGTGATCTACCAATCTAATCTCCAGCATTATTCCGTAGCACCACATTTTGAATGCTTCTATTCTCATCTCGTCTAAATTATTTATCGTCCATGTTTCACTTCCATACATGGCTACACTCCATACAAATACTTTCAGAAACGACTTCCTGAGACTTAAATCTATACTCGATGTTAACAAATTTCTCTTCTTCAGAAACGCTTTCCTTGCCATTGTAAGTCTACACTTTATATCCTCTCTACTTCGACCATCACTAGTTATTTTGCTCCCAAAATAGCAAAACTCCTTTACTACTTTAAGCGTCTCATTTCCTAATCTAATTTCCTCAGCATCACCCGACTTAATTCGACTACATTCCATTATCCCCGTTTTGCTTTTGTTGGTGTTCATCTTATGTCCTCCTTTCAAGACACTGTCAATTCCGTTCGGCTACTCTTCCAGGTACTTTGGTGTCCGTGACGAAATTACACTGTCGTCGGCAAACCTCAAAGTTTTTATTTCTTCTCCGTGGATTTTAATTCCAGTGCCAGATTTTTCTCTTGTTTCCTTTACTATTTGCTCAATATACAAATTGAATAGCATCAGGGATGCTCCATTCTCAATCAATGCCTCCCTTTCGTGCCCCTCGAATCTTGTAACTGCCGTTTGGGTTCGGTAGAAATTGTAAATAGCCTTTCGCTCCCTCTGTTTTATTCCTGCCACTTTAGAGTTTGAAAGAGAGTATTCCAGTCAACACTGTCAAAAACTTTATCTAAGTCTACAAATGCTATAAACGTAGGTTTGACTTTTCTTAACCTGTCTTCTAACCTAAGTCGTAGGATCAGTATTCCCTCGCGTGTCCCTACATTTCTACGGAATCCAAACTGATCTTCTACCAGCTTTTCCATTCATCTGTAAAGAATGCGTGTTAGTATTTTGCAAACGTGACTAATTAAACTGATAGTTCAGTAATTTTCACACCTTTCAACACCTGCTTTCTTTTGAATTGGAATTATTATATTTTTCTGGAAGTCTGAGCGTATTTCGTCTGTCTCATGTATCTTGCTCACCACATGGAACATTTTTGTCATGTCTGGCTCTTCCAAGGCTATCAGTAATTCTATATGATTGTTATCTACTCCCGGGGCCTTGTTTTGACTTAGGTCTTTCAATGCTCTGTCAAACTCTTCACACAGTATCATATCTCCCATTTCATCTTCATCTACGTCCTTTTCCATTTTCATAATTTTGCCTTCAAGTACATGGTCCTTCCACCTTTCTGCTTTCCCTTCTTTGCTTAGGACTGGTTTTCCATCTGAGCTCTTGACATTCACACAGGTGGTTCTCTTTTTCCCTAAGGTTTCTCTAATTTTTCTGTAGGCAGTATTTATCTTACTCCTACTGATATATGTTTCTACATTCTTACATTTGTGCTCTAGCTATCCCTTATGAGCCATTTTGCACTTCCTGTCGATCTCATTTTAGACGTTTTTATTCCCTTTCCCCTCCTTCATTTACTGCATTCTTATATTTTCTCCTTTCATCAATTCAGTATACCTTATGTTAGCCAAGGATTTCTACTAGCCCTCGTCTTTTTACCTACTTGATCCTCTGCTGCCCTCACTATTTCATCTCTCAAAGCTACCCATTATTCTCCTATTGTATTTCTTTCGCCTGTTCTTGTCAACTTTCCCTAATACTTTCTCTGAAACTGGTTCTTTCAGTTTATCCAGGTCCTATCTCCTTAACTTCCTACCTTTTCGCAGTTTTCAGTTTTAACCTGCAGCTCAAAACAAATAAATTGTGGTCAGAGTCCACATCTGCCCCTGTAAATGTCTTACAATTTAAAACCTGGTTCCTAAATCTTTGTCTTACCATTATATAATCTATCTGAAACGTTCCAGTGTCCCCAGGCCTCTTCCACGTGTACAACGTTCTTTCATAATTCTTGAACCAAGTGTTAGTTATGATTAAATTATGCTCTGTACAAAATTCCTTACCCCCATTCCATATTCACCTACTACGTTTCCTTCTCTTCCTTTTCCCTATCGAATCCAAGTCACCCATTACTATTTAATTTTCGTCTCCCTTCACTATCTGAATGATTTCTTTTATTTTATCGCAAATTTCTTCAATTTCTTCGTCATCTGCAGAGCTAGTGGGCATATAAAGTTGTAATACTGTAGTAGGCGTGGGCTTCGTGTCTGTCTTGGCCACAATAATGCATTCACTACGATGTTCATAGTAGCTTATTCGCGTTCGTATTTTTTTATTCATTGTTAAACTTACTCCTGCATTACCCACATTTGATTTTGTATTTATAACCCTGTGTTCATCTGACGAGAAGTCTTGTTACTCCTGTCAACGAACTTCACTAATACCCGATATGTATAACTTCCCTTTTTAAATTGTCTAACCAACCTGCTCGTCTACCATCTGCGTTTATGTTGAAGCAAGCATTTCTCGCGGTGTTTCCATATTTTTGTCCAATCCCTGTATAAATATTAGGTGCAACTGAGGATGGAGATGCTAGTAGCGAACTTGGTCATGAGAAAATAAAAATGAATTTAAAACTTTATTTAAAGTCATAGGCAAATTTATTCGTAATCTCAACTTATCATACGACTACGTTCCAATTATGAAAAGTTTAAGTATATATAGGACCATCAATATTACCTACTCCCCTAAAATATAAATTTGAAGATGCTACTGTCCATCACTACTTCCATCACCGGAAACAACGATATGCACTGTACAAAAGTATGGGCACTTACTTTAGGGTCACCATTTCCACTGGACACGTGCCAAATACGCTGAAGTGGCAAAGGTCATAGGATACCTCCTAATATCGATTCAGACTTCCTTTTGCCCAGCATAGTGCACCAACTAGACGTTACATGGTCTTCGTAAGTCGCTGGAAGTCCCCTAAGAAACAGTGAGGCATGCTCCGTCTATAGCTGTCCATAGTTGCGAAAGTTTTGCCGGTGTAGGATTTTGTGGACGAACTTACCTGTCGATTATGTGCCATAAATGTTCGATGGGATTCATGCTGGGTGATATAGGTGGCCGAATCATTCGCTCGAATTGTCCAGAATATTCTTCAAACCAATCACGAACAACTGTGGCCCCCTGACACGACACATTGTCATCCATAAAGATTCCGTCTTTGTTCGGGAACACAAAGTCCATGGATGGTTGCAAATGGTCTCTAAGTGGCCGTACATAACCGTTACCTATCAATGATCGGTTCAGTTTGATCAGAGGGCCCAGTCCATTCTACGTGAACACAGCCCACACCATTATGAAGCCACCACCATTTGCACGCTGCCTTCTTGACGACTTGGGTCCATGGCTTCGTGAAATCTGCGCCACACTTGAACCCTACCATCAGCTCTTACTGACTGAAATCGGGACTCATCCGACCAGGCCACGGTTTCGAGTCGTCTGGGGTCCAACCGACATGGTCACGAGTCCAGGAGATGCACTGCAAGCGATGTCGTGCTGTTAGTCAAGGCACTTGCGTCGGTCGTCTGCTGCCATAACCCATTAACGCCAAATTTCGACGCACTGTCCGAACGGATACGTCCGTCGTAAGTCCCCAGTCCATTTCTACGCTTATTTAAAGCAGTGTTGCTTGTCTGTTATCTCTGACTATTCTACGCAAACGCCGCTGCTCTCGGTCCTTAAGTGGGCAACTGCGTTGTCCGCGGTGAGATGTAGTGCCTGACGTTTGGTATTCTCGACACAATATTGACGCTGTGAATCTCGGAATATTGAATTCCCTAACGATTTCTGAAATGGAATTTCCCACGCAACTAGCTCCAACTACCATTCCGCGTTCAAAGTCCGTTAATTCCCGTCGTGCGGCCATAATCATGTCAGAATCTTTTTCACATGAATCACATGAGTAGAAATGATAGCTCCGCCAATGCACTGCCCTTTTATAACTTGTGTACGCGATACTACCGCCGTCTATATATGTGCAAGTCGCTATCCCATGACTTTTGTCACCTCAGTGTGTATTTGCTCCTGTGATTATGGGAATCCCAAGAATCGTCCAGGTAAACCAGAGGCCTGTGGTTCTCAGTATGCATTAACTGTACAGTCCGCAACAGTGTAGCTTTCGAGGCGGCATTAGTCCTTTATTCCTCAACAAAGTTGCGTCCATCGCCACATTTTGTAAACCCAAAAGCGATGACCTACAGAGGACAAAGAACGAACATTTCGAAGCCCTCATACCCAACTTATTAGTCAGTGGTATGGCAAACTGACGTCAGGTACAGTCCTATATTAGATTAGGCCTAACCATAGGCAGCACATATGCTGACGTTTCTTGCTTCTTAATTGTGACAGACTCGTCAACGAATTATTTATATACAAGGACACCATCACATCTCCAGTAACATTTATTTGTTGTTCCTGTTTCGCTTAAGCATCACGCAAATATTATTTTTGGGTAAGACAATGTCCTTTTTTGTTGGGATATGGAAGTATGTTACTAGCTTAACGAATTTATCTACTCGGTACACTGCCTGTGGTATCTTGGTAGTTGGATATCAGCGTTCTCCTCACGTAATATCAAGGGTAATTTCAAAAAAGTTTGAAACAAAGAATATAGTCAATTTATTGATATCTCTTGTGATGGTGACTAACATATTTACCGAAATTTGTTCTCGAATGCATATGTTTTCAAAGGAATCCTTTTAGACACTTACTAAGGATTTCACTCGTATGTTCAGTTGGTTGGTTGCACAACACAGCAGTTGCACTTCTGCATTGTATTTATAACAAGAATAATGACGTTTGATATCACGGAAAGTCTTTTTCACAACCTGAACAACGAAATACAAGCGTTACGTGTGAACCATGTATGTGACGATCTGTTATGCTAAAAAGCTTTGGAGATCAACCGACTTAGAAATGTATATCGGTGGGTTTTACCATCTTTTTTCATTACGGATAACCTTCACTTTATTGTAGAAGTTAGACCAGGCTGACAATAGGCTAAAAGTTTCGTAGCTGTATTATAACGCTATAAGCATAAAATAATGGAACATTAATAAGTAAAGACACATTACCGATGTACAGAAAGAGCTAGAATTATTACAAGAGCAAGCAGCAAAAACAGGATTAGAAATTTCATTTGAAAAAACAAAATTTATGATGCACCTTCTGATCTCAAAATTGGTAATAACTACATCTTTCCAGTAAAAGAATTTAAATATTTAGGTGAATAGATTGCAGAAAACCGTAATGAAAGGCAATCTGTCAGATCAAGAATCCAGAAAATGGAGACGGCGCTTCAGTTAACAAAAAACGTTTACAATAAAAATGGTTCAAATGGTTCTGAGCACTATGGGACTTAACATCTTAGGTCATCAGTCCCCTAGAACTTAGAACTACTTAATCCTAACTAACCTAAGGACACCACACAACACCCAGCCATCACGAGGCAGAGAAAATCCCTGACCCCGCCGGGAATCGAACCCGGGAACCCGGGCGTGGGAAGCGAGAACGCTACCGCACGACCACGAGATGCGGGCACGTTTACAATAAAAAGAGTCTCTATTGGAACTGCAAAATACGACATAACACAACAGTAATTAAACCCAAAGCTCTCTACGCATCTGACACACTAAATCTTCAACACAGAACACTAAAAGGGGAATTAGAAGTGAAAGAACGTAAAATAATCAGGAAAATCCTAGGACCAAGAATTAAAGATGGTGTGCATTATCCAAAACCCAATGCAGGCCCACGACAAGAATCCAATTCATGGAGCATTTAGAAGGAATGGACTCAAACAGGTTAATGCACAAAACCCATACATTTTTAAAGAACAAAACTACAAGACCGACCTGTGCAAACAGACGGAAAAACACCTGAGAGAATTAGGGTTTCCAAATGTACATGATAGAAATGAAATCAGAAAAATCACAAACACACGGAGTTTTGAGGAAGACGAGAGAGAAACTAACCGACATACGTGGTCTGAACAATGAAAACTAGCCCATTCGTTGCGTTTGAAGGAATACTAGGCGAAAAGGAAGGCCAAAAAATGTTGATTAAGCGTGGTCCTAAGTGATCCATCCGTGAAGAAGAAGAAGAAGAAGAAGAAGAAAGACACAGTTGCATTATAGAGAGACAGAACGTATTAAAGATAGCACCACCATTTCGCTTGAATTAAAGAGACTACAGGAAACCAAATGTTCCTGAAAAGTATGCAAGGAAGTTAGCCGAGTAGTTACATGGAGACTAAACCCCTTGCTGCAAACAGAAAAATTCATCAAGTTTCCGCCAGTCTAGGATAATGTATTAGAGTTGTTTTGATTTTTCTTGCTAAATGGTACTATGTTGCAGTTCTGCTATTGGTTACTCACCACACCCCACCAGAGGGCGTCTGCGAAGTTGGAGAAGCTCGTAGGATTGGCGTCCTTCTCGGCGAGGTACACGAGGAACGAAGCGAATATTAGACCCAGGAAACCGATGTAGAGAGTCGTTATCAGCTCCTGGAACAGAGATAGGCACTCATCAAGATCGGTGTGGCAATTGCTGTAACTTTTCATGAAACTTGAAATATTACACTGAAGCAACGGAAATTATGTCCTGTCATCTCCTCATTAAACATGTGCTTACATTCTTATTTCTTTATATATAACAAGTAACTTATTATCACAGCAACAAAAAATTAATGAGACAGAAATCGGTGATACGTAGTGTTGGTATTATTGTTATTATTATTAGTTTGCGCAAAAGTTCGAAGCGTTTTTCCATAAGTTTAATAAACACAGCAGATACACATAACAGTAATTTTAGTCGTAAACAATATACTCTCCTCCACTGTTTACAACCGTGTGACAAGGCTCGAGCAACTATTCGAGTACGCGACTGTAGAAATCATGTGGTTTTGAGCAGAAGAATTCGCCGAGCCACGTTCGGAGCACATTTTCATCTGGTAAGGAAGTTCCTTGAAAGGTGTTTGATAAGAAGCGGAAGAGGCGAATATTTGAAGTTTTGTCATTCTAGAAAAATGCTGGTGGGCGTTATCGTGGAGTAGCATCGGTTCACGCTGGGCGTTGTTCTTGGACTGTCTCTGCAAGACGTCTCAGTTGTTGACAATAAATGTCAGCAGTTCAGAATTCTTCAAATGGCTCTGAGCACTATGGGACTTAACATCTGAGGTCATCAGTCCCCTAGAACTTAGAACTACTTAAACCCAACTAACCTAAGGACGTTACACACATCAATGCCCGAGGCAGGTTTCGAACCTGCGACCGTAGCAGCAGCGCGGTTCCGGACTGAAGTACTTAGAACCGCTCGACCACAGCGGCCGGCCTCAATGTCAGCAGTGATGGTTACACCTCGGGGAAGCAATTCGTAGTACACCACACCGCCGCCTTTGCACCGGATGCATGTTGTTGTTGTTGTAGTCTTCAGTCCTGAGACTGGTTTGATGCAGCTCTCCATGCTACTCTATCCTGTGCAAGCTTCTTCATCTCCCAGTACCTACTGCAACCTACATCCTTCTGAATCTGCTTAGTGTATTCATCTCTTGGTCTCCCTCTACTATTTTTACCCTCCACGCTGCCCTCCAATGCTAAATTTGTGATCCCCTGATGCCTCAAAACATGTCCTACCAACCGATCCCTTCTTCTAGTCAAGTTGTGCCACAAACTTCTCTTCTCCCTAATCCTATTCAATACCTCCTCATTAGTTACGTGATCTACCCACCTTATCTTCAGCATTCTTCTGTAGCACCACATTTCGAAAGCTTCTATTCTCTTCATGTCCAAACTGGTTATCGTCCATGTTTCACTTCCATACATGGCTACACTCCATACATATACTTTCAGAAACGACTTCCTGACACTTAAATTTATACTCGATGTTAACAAATTTCTCTGCTTCAGAAACGATTTCCTTGCCATTGCCAGTCTACATTTTATATCCTCTCTACTTCGACCATCATCAGTTATTTTACTCCCTAAATAGCAAAACTCCTTTACTACTTTAAGTGTCTCATTTCCTAATCTAATCCCCTCAGCATCACCCGATTTAATGTGACTACATTCCATTATCCTCGTTTTGCTTTTGTTGATGTTCATCTTATATCCTCCTTTCAAGACACTGTCCATTCCGTTCAACTGCTCTTCGAAGTCCTTTGCTGTCTCTGACAGAATTACAATGTCATCGGCGAACCTCAAAATTTTTACTTATTCTCTATGAATTTTAATACCTACTCCGAATTTTTCTTTTGTTTCCTTTACTGCTTGCTCAAAATACAGATTGAATAACATCGGGGAGAGGCTACAACACTGTCTCACTCCTTTCCCAACCACTGCTTCCCTTTCATGCCCCTCGACTCTTATAACTGCCACCTGGTTTCTGTACAAATTGTAAATAGCCTTTCGCTCCCTGTATTTTACCCCTGCCACCTTCAGAATTTGAAAGAGAGTATTCCAGTTAACGTTGTCAAAAGCTTTCTCTAAGTCTACAAATGCTAGAAACGTAGGTTTGCCTTTTCTTAATCTTTCTTCTAAGATAAGTCGTAAGGTTAGTATTGCCTCACGTGTTCCAACATTTCTACGGAATCCAAACTGATCTTCCCCGAGGTCCGCTTCTACCAGTTTTTCCATTCGTCTGTAAATAATTCGCGTTAGTATTTTGCAGCTGTGACTTATTAAACTGATAGTTCGGTAATTTTCACATCTGTCAACACCTGCTTTCTTTGGGATTGGAATTATTATATTCTTCTTGAAGTCTGTGGGTATTTCGCCTGTCTCATACATCTTGCTCACCAGATGGTAGAGTTTTGTCATGACTGGCTCTCCCAAGGCCATCAGTAGTTCTAATGGAATGTTGTCTACTCCCGGGGCCTTGTTTCGACTCAGGTCTTTCAGTGCTCTGTCAAACTCTGCATCATACCGGATGCATAACATTATCTTTTATGGCTGCGTGCCTGTCTCCGTACGGGGAGTTGCTGCTTTGCTTGGGCTCAGCCATTCCTTTATTTTACTCATATTAGCATAAAGACGCCATTTATAGTTATCAGTAACGATACAGGGTAGGAGTGGTCAGCGTTGTTCACGAAACAATTGATGAGGAACAAGTGGAGATGCACCCATGGACATCTGCTAATTTTTGTAATTTTGGCCTACCGCATGCGTTACCCAAACGCCTGATTTTTGAATTTTCCCCATTGCAAGCAAATCTCGAACAGTGTTGAAATGGCCGGCCGGTGTGGCCGTGCGGTTAAAGGCGCTTCAGTATGGAACCGCGTGACGGCTACGGTCGCAGGTTCGAATCCTGCCTCGGGCATGGATGTGTGTGATGTCCTTAGATTAGTTAGGTTTAATTAGTTCTAAGTTCTAGGCGACTGATGACCTCAGATGTTAAGTCGCATAGTGCTCAGAGCCAGTGTTGAAATGATCACAGTTCACCACTTCCGCCAGTTCTCGAGTAAACTGACGTGGATCATTGTGGATTAATGCGTTTAAACGATCTTCATCAAACCCCGAAGGTCTTCCTGGACGTTGAGAGACACTAATACCAAAACGATCCTCCTTAAAACTAGGAAATTACTTTCTTGCTGTGCTCTGTACAGTGACATTAGCACCACACACGACGAAAACGTTTCTGACTACCGCCGCAGCTGTCACCTCTCCATTGAACTCAAACAGAGGACTAAATTTGAAAAGTTCCGATTTATCCACTTGCCACTCCATTTTATAGCATCCACAGCTCCATCTTCTATCTCAAAATGACAACATGTATACTCAAACAGCAACAGTGAACTACAAGTAAAGAATGACAGTTGATAAATAAACCCGCGGCAACCGTAATACAAAATTCAAAACAAAAACGCTATGAACTGATCCACCAATCTAATATTTGCGTATGGAGTCTCCTGGATCACACAATGCTTATACATTCATTATCCCGACGTTCATTCTGTCTCCATGGGCTGTTTGTCCTTCTTCTGCCCACTTCGTTCCTGGTCTCTTTGGAACCTCGTTCTCTGGCTGTACTACGCAACAGTTTACCTTTTGACTGAACAGAGTCGTGTCTTCTACTTCCACATCTTCTATCAGCGATTTATCGTGGTCCTTTTTAACGTGTTTGATTCAAAGCGTATTATTTAATTTCCCTATACATTTCACAATATTGTTTGTAAGCCTCAGGCTGGGAGTTTTTAAATACATCCATAAAATTTTAATCTTCTGTCTCTAATATCTGTTGCCAGATTAAATATTGCTCTCTCTCTCTCTCTTCTTTTTTTGGTGGGTGTTCAGTCTGTATCCGACTTCGCTTTCTCCGAGTCAAGAATTCTCCTCAGGGTACCTTCCATATCGCCTTTTCTGTTGAGAACTCGAGAACTGACGTTTCGATCGTGTACAGAGCTTCATATTTGATGACAGCCTATTCAGCGCCTTCTTTGAGGACTTCTGTATTTTATGCTCCTGTGAGTCCGCGTGCACTGTGAAATCATTTCCGAATGTTAAACGATAGAGCATAGTGTTATATGTTGTTCAGTCACATTGAATAGGCTTCCAGAGATTTTTAACTATTTTTCCAATTTCTTAGTGACTTTACCTAGGATGAAATCGAAGATGAGTAGCGACAGTTGTTCTCCTTATACGACAGTTGGAACACGAATAGTGGCAACTATTTATTTATACCTCGTACAAAATGGATACGTATTTCAAAGTTTTACTGACCTTCAAAGTAGTCACCAGCATAGTGTATAACCCGTTGCCAGCGATGTGGAAGTCGTAGGATACTCTTAGCAGTGCTTATTGTGTTGACAGTTCGAGCGGCGCGGTCTACTGCACGACGTTTTTGTAGCAGTTCTGAAGCGAATGCCGTGGAGTGTTTGCTTCAGTTTAAAAATCGAGTTCAACTCACAAGGGCTTAAGTCAGGGGAGTGCAGTAGATGGTATGGCACTTAGTAGCCTCATCAGTCAAACAAATCAATAACAGCTTGCACTGTACGTGCTTGAGCATTGTCCTCCAAGATGATGGTCAGGTCACGCATAAAGTGTCATCACTTCTGTCTCTAACTAAGCTGGTCGTAGGTTGTGTTCCAAAAATGAACAGCATAGAGGCGGAAGTGATGACACTTTCTGCAGGACCTGACCATCAATTTGCAGGACAATGCTCAAGCACGTACAGTGCAAGCTGTTACTGATTTGTTTGACTGATGGGGCTGCTAAGTGCTATAGCACCTCCTGCACTGCCCTGACTTAAGCCCTCGTGAGTTGAACTCGATTTTTAAACCGAAGCAAACACTTCACGGCATTCGCTTCAGAACTGCTACAAATTCTTCGGGCAATAGACCGCGCCGCTGGAACTGTCAACATAACTGGCACTGCTAAGAGTATCCTTCGACTTCCACATCGCTGGAAACGGGTTATACACCACGCTGGTGACTACTTTGAAACACGTATCTATTTTGTAAACCTGTAAATAAATAGTTGCCACTATTAAAGTTCCAACCCTAGTATATACATTGAACAGCCAACTGTATGCCGGTGACATTCGTTACAGGGCACTTGTGTTGTCAACAACCATTCGATATCGATTGCGGGATGGAGGGTTCCTCTAGACTCATCCATGCATTACAGTTTTCAGCTATACTCACCAATGACGCTTCAGGATTTTTTCTAAAATCATTCAGCCAGCTGCCATTAGGTCGTAAGCATCGCCTTTTCTTGTATCTAGCAATCCAGCAGACAACTTTTTTTAATGCATCTGCCATACTTTCGCCCAGTACTTATCACACCCACTTCCACTTCATTTTTAATTGCAACTGCGTCTTCCACTACATTATGTTTCTCGAGCCATTTGTTTCTCTTCTTGCCTGTCCTAGCAACTCTCACATGCCTCTCCCTATACTGCACTGTTAAACTATGGATGTTTGGATGGTTTTTCTTATTAAATGTCTCTGTCTCAATGCTGTAAATCAAAGCTGACAATGCG
The DNA here is from genome assembly GCF_021461395.2 of Schistocerca americana. Taxonomy (NCBI): domain Eukaryota; kingdom Metazoa; phylum Arthropoda; class Insecta; order Orthoptera; family Acrididae; genus Schistocerca; species Schistocerca americana. The sequence goes on from NC_060121.1 coordinate 336,619,959, forward strand.
CACTGATTCTGTGTGCTTGATGATAATCTGAGAGAAAATGTTGCACAATACGGAGCAGCGGTTGATACATCTGTAGTTTCTCCAGTCCGGTCTACCTTTCTTTTTTGCCAAGTCAAAAAATTACAATATTGCTCCACTCACTCTTTGTGCATTTCAATGTCTGTGCATTTTTTAAAATCTGGCATTACGTATAGTTCCATCTACCCAATATATGTTTCTGTTTTGTTCCCTTTATGTTCTTTGCTTTTCAGTTGCGTCACGTCCAAACTTCCATTGTCTCTTCTCACATCGTCTCGAAGACCATCACTAATAGTTTTGTGTAATCAATGTACTACACCATATTTCTGTTATCGTTGCTTAATGTAACCTGTTATATCAGCCTTGTCTGCAGTAAATCCTCATAATGTAAATTTCCAACTTCCTGCTGGGTGTTGGTGCTTGTTCTTAGCTATGTGTGTGTGCCACCGAACCCGTCACTGCTTCGCGATTGCTAATTTTGCATGGGTATTGGATTTACATCCTAAACTCCTTAACCCCCCCCCCCCCCGGCCTAACTGTGCATCCCCTCCTTTCCCTCCCTTTGATTATCTTCTCCTCCTTCCACTCCTCTCTCTGTGCCTCATCTCCTTTCCTCCTCTCTCTCTCTCTCTCTCTCTCTCTCTCTCTCTCTCTCTCTCTCTCTCTGCCCATTTCCTACCTCCCCCTCCCCATCGCTGTCGCTGTCATTCACCTCTTCCCCTTCTCTCTTATCCTGAGCCTTGTTTATTGTTACTGCGAACGAAAGGTCGATTGGGGAGTGAAGTCGTTTAAAATGTATGGATAAATTGGTTGGATCATTGGTATACAGGCTTGAGAGAGACCTGCCCGCTGCAACATTTATGAGGATGTAGCTTCAATGACAATATTTCGTATGGCTTTAATATGCGAATGGGTATGATTACAAAGTTTAGGATAATTCAGATTCCATAGTAGTACTGTAATCATAAGTCAGTAAGCCCCATATAGACTTTATTGTCAGTAAAACCGACAGCAAGGAAGAAACGAAACAGGACGTTGTTGTGTATACAATTTTTGTTTAAAATTATATACTGGGAAAAAGAAAGTGTATATGGAAGAAACGATTTGTCTAACGTTATAAATGCTCTACTATAGAAGTTAAAAATAGAGTACGAGAAAGAAAATGGAAGCGCACATTTTCACAGCACAGCACAGCACACGACAACAAAGCACGGCATTTTCTTTTTCGCAGTCGGGTTTAACAGAAAGCCTCTACTTTATGCTTTAAAATACTGAGCTAGTCGGTGACAGAGGCAATCCATAACGTACGTATGTACAGGAGTGCGGATTTATTCTTGCGTTATAAAAGGATTTTCATTATAATTTCTCCATTTATTTAGTTGTCGCCTTGATGCGATCACGATAATCCGCGACTAAACTTAAAATATGTAAATTTACTCGTGTTGCACGATAATTTCTACTAGCCCTCGCCCCTTAACCTACCTGACCCCCGCTGCCTTCAATATTTCACCTCTCAAACTTACCCATTCTTCCACTGTATTCTAAATTCCTACCTTTTCGCAGTTTCTTCAGTGTTAACGCACACTTCATAGGTAACGCACGAGATACTGAATTTAATTGATGAGAGGAAAAGATATAAAAATGCAATACATTAAGCAGCCGAAAGGGAATACAAACTTCTAAAAAATTACATTGACGAGAAGTGTAAAATGGCTTAACAGGAATGGCTAGAGGACAAGTGTAAGGATTTAGAAGTACATGTCACTAGGGGAAAGATAGATGCCGCCTACAGGAAAATTAAAGATACCTTTGCAGAAAAGAGAACCACCTGTATGAATATCAAGAGCGACGATGGAAAACCAGTCATAAGCAAAAAATGTGGAAGAGGAATATAGAAGATCTATACAAGGGAGGTTTACTTGAGGGGAATATTATGGAAACAGAAGGAAACGTAGATGAAGCTGAGATGGGAGATATGATACTGCGTGAAGATTTTGACAGAGCATTGAAAGAATTAAGTCGAAACAAGGCCCTGGAGTAGACAATATTCCGTTAGAACTACTGATAGCCTTGGGAGAGCCATCAATCAAAACTCTTCCATCTGGTGAGCATGATGTATGACACATGCGAAATATCCTCAGAGTTCAAGAAGAATGTGATAATTCCAATTCCAAAGAAAGCACGTACTGACAGTGGTGAAAATTCCCAAACTCTCAGTTTAATAAGTCATGATTGTAAAATACTAACACGAATTCCTTACAGAAGAATGAGAAAACTGTTAGAAGCCGACCTCAGGAACGACGAATTTGGATTCCGGAGAAATGTGGGAACACGCGAGGCAATACTGACCCTCCAACTTCTCATTGAAGATAGGTTAAGAAGAAGCAAACTTATGTTTCTAGCCATTGTAGACTTAGAAAGGTTATGACAATATTGACTGGCATACTCTGTCAAATTCCAACGATGGCGGGGGTAAAAGACAGTGAGCGAAAGGCTATTTACAATTTGTACAGAAACCAGATGGCAGTTATAGGAGTTGAAGGGCATGAATGGGAAGCAGTGGTTTAGAAGGGAGTGAGACAGAGTTGTAGCCTACCCCCGATGTTATTCAATCTCTGCATTGAGGAAGCAGTAACTGAAACAAAAGAAAAAATTGGCGTAGGAATTAAAAGTTCAGGAACAAGAAATAAAAACTTTGAGGTTCACCGATGAGTTTGTAATTCCGTCAGAGACAGTAAAGGACTTGGAAGAGCAGTTGGGCGGAATGGACAGCGTCTTGTAAGGAGAATATAAGATGAACATGAACAAAAGCGAAACGAGGATAATGAATTGTAGTCAAATCAGATGATATTGAAGAATTAGAGTAGGAAATGATTAAGGTAGTAGATGAGTTTTGCTGTTTGAGCAATTATGATAATCGAAGTACAGAGGTAGAGTGGCAATGGCAAGATAAAGCGTTCCTGAAGACGAGAATTTAGTTAACATCGAGTGTAGGTTTAAGTGTCAGGAAGTCTTTTCTGAAAGTATTTGTATGGAGTGTAGCCTTGTGTGGAAGTAAACCATGAACGATAAATAGTTTAGACAAGAAGAGAATAGAAGCTTTTGAAATGTGGTGCTACAAAAGAATGTTGAAGATTACAAGGATAGATCACGTAACCAATGAGAAGGTACTGAACAAAACTGGAGAGAAAAGAAATTTGTAGCACAACCGGACTAGAAGAAGGGATCCAATTTAGTACTGAAGGGAAGTGGGGGGGGGGGGGGGGAGGGGAGGGGTAAAAATCGTAGAGGGAGACCAAGAGATGAATAAAGTAAGCAGTTTCAAATGGATATAGGTTGCAGTAGTTGCTCGGAGATGAAGAGGCTTGTGCAAGATAGGGTAGCATGCAGAGCTGCATCAGTCCAGTGTTTGAACTGAAGACCACAACAACAACATAGATTTACTCGTCATATTAGTGAAGCTCTACCTTCAATTCTTGTTAAGTCATGATGGCTCATCCTAAATGAAGTCGCATAGGGTACCACATTGATTTTACTGATACAAATCTAAAATGTCAAATGTGGTACCATGTGCAGTTATATTTAAGCTGAGTCATCATGACTTGTATATAATTTCGCTTAAGATGTCTACACAGTAGCCAATCGACCTGCAATAAACAGCTTAAAAATTTACGACAGATGCTGCCCTTCCTCCTATCTTGGATCTCATTAATTAGGAGCATGTTGTTCTCGATGGGAAGAAAACTGAAAAAAAAATCTTAGTTTTGAGCACCTCGTCTACAGAATGGAAAAACAAATAAGTTACAAAACATGTTCCACATATACTGACACAGTGATAGCTGTGTTCGTCCTAAAACCATACAACCGTTGACGAACAAACTGGGCTGGGTAGCAATTTTGATCAGCCGCCAGCAAATACCACAGCGAGAAAAAAAAGAGGACGACACAGATATTTGCGAATTCGGCATACCATCCGAGCAAGCACACACTGGGAAACTGCGCCCGTGACTCTGTCGATATGTTCCACATCAGGGAGCGTGATTGACAGCAGTTGAATTTTCAGAGATTGCTATTTGGTTCGTGGACATCATTAATTATATTTATTTAGGTAACGTTTGACAAAATCGAAGAGTAAGTCGCTACTAAGTAGCAGATTTCGTCATCTTTTTCTTCAGCTCATTATATTTAGATGCCGGTCTTTGTAGCTGGCACTGCAATAGTGATTTACATTATGACACTGAAAACGTTTAAGCTCCGACGGGATATAGACTTTCCGTAACCAAAATGTAGCTGTGTTGGGTACAGGGAGATGAAGTACAGGTTCTAGTGACAAACTTATGAGCTATTGACTTAAGTTAATTGTCCACAGTCTTTATATGAGATAGAGTTAATTCCGTAATTTATTACCCCTAGCTCCTCCATTTTCACACTCGTCTATGAAATTGCAGACTGACGGAAATAATTAAAACCAAACATTATTTATTCAATGGACGTGAATGTCTGCTTTCTCATCGGTCGAAGGGCTAGAGTCGCTCTACCTGTCGAACGATAACAAGTTTCGCACCAGACTGCGTCATAGCCGTATGTATTAGGCTGTTGCATTGCTGTCATCAGACAGAGATGACGGAGGACATCGAAAAATTCAAAAGAAGGGCAGCTCTTTTCATGTTATCGCTAAAAAGAGGAGAGTGTATCACGAATATGATAAGCAATTTGGGGTGGAAATAATGAAAACAAAGGCGTATCAGTTACCAACATTTTTTTCTCTGATTCCGAAAATATTTTACTGTCACCAGCCTGCATGGGGAGAAAAGGTTATCGTAATAATATAAGAGAAATCAGAGCTCCTACTGATAGACTGACGCCGGCAGGAGTGGCCGAGCGGTTCTAGGCGCTACAGTCTGGAACCGCGCGACCGCTACGGTTGCAGGTTCGAATCCTGCCTCGGGCATGGATGTGTGTGATGTCCTTAGGTTAGTTAGGTTTAAGTAGTTCTAAGTTCTAGGGGACCGATGACCTCAGAAGTTAAGTCCCATAGTGCTCAGAGCCATTTGAACCATTTTTGACAGACTGAAATGTTCATTTTTCCCACGCGTTGTTACAGAGTGGAACTATAGAGAAATTAGTCTGAAGGTGGTTCGAGGAACAATCTACCAGGCATTTAAGTGTGAACTGCAGAGCAGTCATGTAGATGTAGACGTGTAGATAATGTAGAGATAAGCATTTCGGATTCCCAGTGTACTGCACAAAGGAATGCACTCAGATAAAAGATTTTCGTAGAAAAGTGCCATAGAACTGTGCCGCAGATGGAGATGTAAAATCTTGATATTAAGCATATTAAGTTATATATTACAAGGTTTCTCTCCTGATAGTCATCAGGTACATTTTATCAAAGCCTTTTCGATTTTATGGGTATTTGGCAGATATTTGCATTTTTGTTGTAGCATTGTATTGATGGAATGAATTGCTCAGCAGATGTTGCGAGCGACGCCTAGTATCAGCGGAATACGCCGAATTACTTCATGTTAGTAACAGGACGTTTTCCTTGATTTGGAATTTTATGTGCTCATTTGATAGAACGGCGATATATCACTCTAGTGTGGAAATGCAGCCCTTCCACAAATTGCTGCAGATTTCAATGCTGGACTATCAACAAGTGTCAGCGTGCGAACCATTCAACGCAACATCATCGATATGGGCTTTTGGAGCTGAAGGGCCGCTCGTGTACCCTTGATGACTGCACGACACAAAGCTTTGCGCCTCGCTTGGGTCTGTCAACACCGACATTGGACTGTTAATGACTGGAAACATGTTAACTGGTCGGGCGAATTTCGTTTCAAAGCCGACCGGTGTGGCCGTGCGGTTCTAGGCGCTTCAGTCTGGAACTGCGTGACCGCTACGGTCGCAGGTTTGAATCCTGCCTCGGGCATGGATGTGTGTGATGTCCTTAGGTTAGTTAGGTTTAAGTAGTTCTAAGTTCTAGGGGACTGATGACCACAGATGTTAAGTCCCATAGTGCTCAGAGCCATTTGAACAATTTTTTTTCGTTTCAAATTGTATCGAGATGATGGACGTGTACGGGTATGGAGACAACCTCACGAATCCATGGACCTTGCAAGTCAGCAAGGAACTGTTCAAGCGGGTGGAGGCTCTGTAATTGCGTGGGGCACGTGCACTTGGAGTGATACAGGACCCCTGAAAGGTCTAGATACGACTCTGACAGGTGACACGTAGGTAAGCATCATGTATGATCACTTGCATCCATTCATGTCTACTGTGCATTCCGACGGACTTGGCCAGCAGGACAATGCGACTGCACACACCTCCACAATTGCTACAAAGTGGCTCCAGGAACACTGTTCTGAATTTAAACACTTCCGCTGACCACCAAACTCCACAGACGTGAACATTATTCAGCATACCTGGGATCCCTTGCAATGTGCTGTTCAGAAGAGATCTCCACCCCCTCGTACTCTTACTGATTTATGGGCAGCCCTGCAGGATCCACGGTTTCATTTCCCTCCAGCACTACTTCAGACATTAGTCAAGTCCATTCCGCGTCATGCAGCGGCACTTCTGCTTGCTCGCGGGGGCCTTGCACGAGAATAGGCAGTTGTACCAGTGTAGATTGCTATCAGACATCTGCAGATGACGAAGAAATTGAAGAAATGTATGATGAGATAAAAGAAATTATTCAGGTAGTGAAGGGAGACGAAAATTTAATAGTCATCGGTGACTGGAATCCGACAGTAGGAAAAGGGAGAGAAGGAAACATAGTAGGTGAATATGGATTGGGGCTAAGAAATGAAAGAGGAAGCCGTCTGGTAGAATTTTGCACAGAGCATAACTTAATCATAGCTAACACTTGGTTCAAGAATCATAAAAGAAGGTTGTATACATGGAAGAATCCTGGAGATACTAAAAGGTATCAGATTGATTATACAATGGTAAGACAGAGATTTAGGAACCAGGTTTTAAATTGTAAGACATTTCCAGGGCCAGATGTGGACTCTGACCACAATCTATTGGTTATGAACTGTAGATTAAAAATTTAAAAAATGCAAAAAGGAGGTAATTTAAGGAGATGGGACCTGGATGAACTGAAAGAACCAGAGGTTGTACAGAGTTTCAGGGAGAGCAAAGGGAACAATTGACGGAATGGGGGAAAGAAATACAATAGAAGAAGAATGGGTAGCTTTGAGGGATGAAATAGTGAAGGCAGCAGAGGATCAAGTGGGTAAAAAGCCGAGGGCTAGTAGAATTCCTTGGGTAACAGAAGAAATATTGAATTTAATTGATGAAAGGAGAAAATATAAAAATGCAGTAAATGAAGCAGGCAAAAAGGAATGCAAACGTCTCAAAAATGAGATCGACAGGAAGTGAAAAATGGCTACTTAGGCATGGCTAGAGGACAAATGTAAGGATGTAGAGGTTTATCTCACTAGGGGTAAGATAGCTACAGCCTACAGGAAAATTAAAGAGACCTTTGGAGAAAAGAGAGCCACTTGTATGAATATCAAGAGGTCAGATGGAAACCCAGTTCTAAGCAAAGAGGGGAAAGCAGAAAGGTGGAAGGAGTATATAGAGGGTCTATACAAGGGCAATGTACTTGAGGACAATATTATGGAAATGGAAGAGAATGTAGATGAAGATGAAATGGGAGATACGATACTGCGTGAAGAGTTTGATAGAGCACTGAAAGACCTGAGTCGAAACAAGGCCCCGGGAGTAGACAACATTCCATTAGAACTACTGACGGCCTTGGGAGAGCCAGTCCTGACAGAACTCTACCATCTGGTGAGCAAGATGTACGAGACAGGCGAAATACCCTCAGACTTCAAGAAGAATATAATAATTCAAATCCCAAAGAGAACAGGTGTTGACAGATGTGAAAATTACGGAACTATCAGTTTAATAAGTCCCAGCTGCAAAATACTAACGTGAATTATTTACAGACGAATGGAAAAACTGGTAGAAGCCGACCTCGGGGAAGATCAGTTTGGATTCCGTAGAAATGTTGGAACACGTGAGGCAATACTGACTTTACGACTTATCTTAGAAGAAAGATTAAGGAAAGGCAAACCCACGTTTGTAGCATTTGTAGACTTAGAGAAAGCTTTTGACAATGTTGACTGGAATACTCTCTTTCAAATTCTAAAGGTGGCAGGGGTAAAATACAGGGAGCGAGAGGCTATTTACAATTTGTACAGAAACCAGATGGCAGTTATAAGAGTCGAGGGGCATGAAAGGGGAGCAGTGGTTGGGAAGGGAGTGAGACAGTGTTGTAGCTTCTCCCCGATGTTATTCAATCTGTATATTGAGCAAGCAGTAAAGGAAACAAAAGAAAAATTCGGAGTAGGTATTAAAATCCAGGGAGAAGAAATAAAAACTTTGAGGTTCGCCGATGACATTGTAATTCTGTCAGAGACAGCAAAGGACTTGCAAGAGCAGTTGAACGGAATGGACAGTGTCTTGAAAGGAGGATATAAGATGAACATGAACAAAAGCAAAACGAGGATAATGGAATGTAGTCGAATTAAGTCGGGTGATGCTGAGGGAATTAGATTAGGAAATGAGACACTTAAAGTAGTAAAGGAGTTTTGCTATTTGGGGAGCAAAATAACTGATGATGGCCGAAGTAGAGAGGATATAAAATGTAGACTGGCAATAGCAAGGAAAGCGTTTCTGAAGAAGAGAAATTTGTTAACATCGAGTTTAGATTTAAGTGTCAGGAAGTCGTTTCTGAAAGTATTTGTATGGAGTGTAGCCATGTATGGAAGTGAAACATGGACGATAACCAGTTTGGACAAGAAGAGAATGGAAGCTTTCGAAATGTGGTGCTACAGAAGAATGCTGAAGATAAGGTGGGTGGATCACGTAACTAATGAGGAGGTATTGAATAGGATTGGGGAGAAGAGAAGTTTGTGGCACAACTTGACTAGAAGAAGGGACCGGTTGGTGGGACATGAAGGAAGTGATTCAAAAGATGTACACGATAGGGGCGCAAATTGTCGTCCATGAAGACTAATGCATCGCCAATATGCTGCCGATATGGTTGCACTATCGGTCGTAGGATGGCATTCGCGTGTCGTACAGCCGTTACGGCGCCTTCCATGACCACCAGCGGTGTACGTCGGCCCTAAATAATGCCACCTTAAAACAGCAGGGAACATCCACCTTGCTGCACTCGCTGGACAGCGTGTCTAACGTGTTCAGTCTGACTGCTGACTGGGTTGCCCCCAAACACGTCTCCAACGACAGTCTGGTTGAAGACATATGCGACACTCATCGGCGAAGAGAACGTGATGCCAGTCCTGAGCGGCACATTCGGCATTTTGTTGGGCCCATCTGTACCGCGCTGCATGATGTCATGGTTGCAAAGATGGACTTCGCCATGGACGTCGTTATTGGAGTTGCGCATCATACAGCCTATCGTGCACGGTTTGAGTCTTAACACGACGTCCTGTGACTGCACGAAAAGCATTATTCAACATGGTGCAGTTGCTGTCAGGGCTCCTCCGAGCCATAATCCGTAGGTAGCAGTCATCCACTGGAGTAGTAGCCTGAGCGAGACGTGTCATCAATAGTTCCTGTCTCCCTGTATATCCACCATGTCCCAACAACATCGCCTTGGTTCACTCCGAAACGCCTGGACACTTCTCTTGTTGAGAGCCCTTCCTGACACAAAGTAACAATGCGGACGCGATCGAATCACGGTATTGACCGTCTAGGCATGGTTGAACTACAGACAACACCAGCCGTCTATCTTCTTCCTGGTGGAATGACTGGTACTGATCGACTGTCGGACCCCTTCCGTCTAATAGGCGCTGCTCGTGCATGGTTGTTTATATCTTTGGACAGGTTTAGTGACATCTCTGAACAGTCAAAGGGACTGTGTCTGTGATACAATATCCACAGTCAACGTCTATCTTCAGGAGTTCTGGGAGCTGGGGTGATGCAAAACTTTTCTTCAAGTCTGTACAATTATTGACACCATGAACGAACCATTTGTGCTGTATCTTACAAAACGTTCTGAAACTGACGGCCATCCTCAACGCAAGCATGGCATCGGTGAACAAGATTCTGACGCACTATGACAAATATCCCTAATGTGTTTCGAATCTCGTCACCGGAAACTACAATTCTGGCAACTAATTCCATCTCCTATCCACTGGGGTCTCATACACAAGAGAGTTTTTATATCCCCATATAAAATAATGAAAGGGGTTCAGGTCATGGAATAGGACTCGCCACTCCAGTCCAGCGACCAGGAAAAACCGCACTGGGATAGTTGCTACATCCACATTGAAGTGCGGCGGTGCAACGTCATGTTGTATCCACATGGTCTCATAAACAGCCAAGGGTACGGTCTCCAACAACTCAGGTAGAACTCTTTGCGCGAACCTCAAGTACAGGTGGCCATTCAGATAGCCAGGTAGAAGATACAGCCCATTGAGAGCGTCGCCTACAATGCCGCCAGAGAATGTAGACGTAACTAAACAGCACGGTATGTGTAAACATGTACAAACGATAGTTGTAAATAAACTGGAAAATAGTAATGTTATTAGACCAGGGGGTCTCCAAACTACGGCCCGCGGGCCAAAACCGGCCCGCGAGGGCCGGCAAACCGGCCCGCGATAGCTGGCCGGACATCCCCTGTATCCGGCCCGCCAAATATTTGAGGTGGTACCTATACTGCCAACAATTGAGTTTCGAGGCCTATCGCTGCCAATACACCGCGACATTGGCTCTGCTACTCGCTACAAGACTACATAACTAAACTTATTGTTGCGCCGTTTGAAATAACAATGCATTGACATACTCTACCTCTGTTACATCTTGCAGTAATGGTGTTGCTAACAATGATTTTGAGATTTCGTTAACTTTGCAGGACGCTTTCGTGAAGAATGTGCAGTGATATACTTTTTTGTCGATGAAATTCGCCAGAATAAAGTACGCCAGAATTTCGGTCAGGTACGTTCACCAATCAAAATTATGTAATTAAATAAAAATCGTAGTTCGTTTCAGTGCTAGCTATTCCCACAACCTTAGATTTTTGCCATTTTATCTTTCCTTTAGCCTTACATTACGGTGATCAATGAGTGCTAGGGTGCTTTAATCCCACTAGGTAGATCTTGGCCCTTATGACTTCGTGGAGGAGTCAACGTGGCCCGCAGACTAAAAAGTTTGGAGACTCCTGAGACAAAGCGAGAGACAAATTTACTTCCATGTCTCCTTAAGCTGGCTTCTCCGACCCCAGGTTCCCTACCTCAAATTTTTCAGTGGCGCATTCTCTGTGTCCTGCTACACTTTTGCATGCTCTTACGGAAACACCCTGTACATGATAGTTCCAATTTAAGTTGTTCGCAATTGTAATTCCTGCTACTTCGTCGAACTGACAGCCTTTAGATGTGTGCGATTTATCGTGTAACCGGAGTTTAACGGATTTCTTTTTGTACGCATGTAGATGACGTCAAACTTTTCCATAGAACTGGCACTTTTCGCATCATACAGATATCGTGTCTAAGACACTTTGCAATTTATTTTGATATTCTAATGACTTAATAGACAGTAAACGACAGCATCATCTACAAACAGCCTAAGAGGGCTGTTCAGATTGTCCATTAAATCATTTATACCGGGTGTTCCAGAAGTGGTGCAACACACTTTGAGGGTTTCTAGAGGGTATCTTGAGGAACAAATAGTTCGGAACCCCTGTCCAGAAACGTCATCCAACACGGTTAAAGATCGTCGAAGCTATAATGCCCGGTGCATGCAACTAGCCCACCGCTTCGACAGCAAATGTGACTTTATAAACTGACAGACCATAGGTGAAATGTCTCGCAATGTTGTTTGTTATTCAGTGATCGCGACTGATTGCCACGATCGCCTGTGGAGAAGATGGCGCTAGCTGCTGCATAGGATGGCCTTGTCTCCTATGAATGTGATGCTCTGTTGCCTTGGTGGATGTAGATTTCGAACACCGGTTTCCTTCTGGAGTTTATTTTCCTCCTGTATACCGGAAAACATTGAAGATTTTAGAGGGTTCCAACAGAAAAATAAACTGTGGACAAAAACCCGTGTCCGAAACCACCATCCACCGGGGCAACAGTGCGTCACTTACATAGGAGTCATGGCCTTCCTTCGCAGCAGCTTACTCCATCTTCTTCACTGGCGATCGTGGGAATTAGTCGTGATCACTGAATAACAAACAACATTGCGAGACGTTCTGCCAACGGTCCGTCGGCGTACAAAGTCACGTTTGCTGCCGAAGTGGTGGGCTTAAAGGCAGGCGCCGACCGCTATAGCTTCGACGATCTGCAGCGTTGTTGGATGACGTTTCTCGACACGGGTTCCTATCTATTTGTTCCTCAAGACGCTCTCTAAAGACCCTCGAAGTCTGTCGTAACATTTCTGGGAGACCGTGTATGGATCAGGAACAACACGTCCTTGGGGTATACTAGACATCACTTCTGTTGTACCCGACGATTTTCCTTCGATTACTGCGTACTGTGACCTTTGTGACAGGAAATCACGAATCTAGTTGCACGACTGAAGCCATACTCCGCACGCACGCAATTTGATTAGAAGTCTCTTGTGAGGAATTGTATCAAAGTATTCTGAAAATCTGCAAATATGGAATCAGTTTGAGGACCCCTGTCGAGAGCACTCACTACGTCGTGTGAATTTGTTATAAATCGACAGCATGCCCATAACTTGATGTTTATAGAGTATTTTTCTGATTTCCTTTAGCTAAGGATCAACTACTCTACGGCTGTCAAGTTTTCCAGAATGGAGGTCTAGTTTTTATCTGCGTCCCTGGGCGGCTGGCTGCTCACTAACGCAGTCACAAATTACACTCGCTCAAGACGAAACCCTTAATGAAGGACATATCCAGAATGGTCGTAAAAGGCATCGTTTTAAGGATGAAGACTGTCCGAAGTAACAGTTAGGAATCCGAAGTAACAGTTAGGAACTTATCTGAATGAACTAGAAGACGTGACGTTGAAGGAAGCGTTACAAGGATTGTTGATGATGGAAGAGGTACCTTGTATTTTCTTTTGTGTACGTAAATGATGGAACTGAAACTGTCAGCGGATTATGTGTTAAAGGCGACATACGTTCAAATAGGAAAATAACTTTCAAAATGTATTGGCATCATTCATTACATAACTATTAGTCCATGAGCCTAATGTTTCCTCTGTTACTGCGAGGGTCCAAATAGGTAGTTAGTTTCAGTTAGCAACACAAGCTTATGTTATTTAGTTTATGAACAACGTTTTCTTAGCCTCTGAAGATGTCTCCCGCAGTAGAAGACGAAGTATGAAGCACAGAAAAATATCTTGGACCGTAACCTATAGCCCATAAAACCAGTATCGCCAAGGATACAAAGACCATCCATGTAAGCCTTCATTTAATAATGTGTATAATTATTTTTATTGCATAGGTCACCGATCTGCCCATCATTAAACGACGGGAACACGGTTTCTGAAGATACTGTTATTTTCCACGCTTCCACACTACAACAACAACAAAATATCTTACTTAAACGGACATTTAACATAAAAGAACTAATTTTCGGAACCATAAGGTGGAGGACCATTTCCTCAGAAGCTAATAAATGATAACCTTTCCCATACTAATTATATTATGATGCATATGAATACAGATTTTTTTTAAAAATTGTGATAATTACAGACAATAACTTTTTCCGTCTTTCTTCGTTTGTTACTTGTGTCCATGAGAAATGAGTAAACTATTTGAGTATTAGCGTTTGTTGGTAGCGGTACTGTGATATACAGGGCGTAAATTTTAAGTTGACGAATCAGAATAACTCGAAAAATAAGCTTCAGATGAAAAAAAGTGTAGAATCCAAAGTAGATTAATTTCGAGAGGGACATCTGCTGGTGCTAAAATTAGCACGCCACCCCAGCCCCCTGGGGGTGGGGGGTGAGGAAACTTTAAAATTTCAAATGGAAACCCACACTTTTTATTGCAGAATCAGATTCTACAATAAAACCCACGTACATGTTGTTTTAAACATTTATTTTGATTCTTAGTAGTTGGCGCTGTAATTCAAGAAAATCCATGTTCTCATATTTGCGTGGGAAATGGTTACAGATAAATGAAAAATACTTATTTACTTCGTAAATTTTGATTCGTTAAAACAGAAACTCTCCCTCTCTGCCCATACGGTGGGGTTTGAGAGAGAGAAATTAGAGTTTTACAAATGTTGACCCATAAACGAAACTTATTCAAATCTGCGGAAAAAAGTAATATTTGGGTCGGTAACCCAACATTTGATTAACTGTAAGATCTTTGAAAATACTGGTGATGATATTCATGTGAAGCTGCAAATTTTTATGGTATGTGCTGCTATCAAACAAAGAATGGTATAGTATAAGGTATTTTTCAAGGAATTGAACGGCCGTCGCATAGTATACATACAAAAACGTATTATTTTCAAAATTCACAAAAATGCAGGGTGATTTCGTCACTCAGAAATATATAGCACGTACGTTTTCACCACAATTCACACTGTAATACCTTCAACACCTTTTCATAAATGCTTTGAGAGAGAACATAAGAAACAGATCTATCGTAAACTTTACCAAATAGTGAAGAAAAACTTCCTGTGTATCCTAGCACAGCAAAACCAATAATACTTGTGAAAAAATCCAAAATATGTCACGGTTTGATCCAAATAAATCTTGCTAAACCATGTTTGTGTTGGTTGCCGTTACAATTATAAACCTTAAGATGTCTTCTGTAACAGCAGCAGAGGTTTCTGTGATCAGGTTTCGCATCTCCGTCGGAGCTCGAGGCAATGGTGGGATTAAGACGCTGTCTTTGGCAAAGTTCCATAAAAAGAAGTCGCATTGTGTCATTCCGAGGACCCCGGGATCATCTCATGAAGACTTCATCATCGGACCAGCGCGACATAGCCCACATTGTGGGTGATGTTCGTTCAGATACGATCTCACGTCATCTCACGTCCATCCTGTTGGAAAATATCTCAAGCAAAACTTGGACTATCTAATAGCAATCGTTGTCACCGTCACCTCTCTGCACACTATGGGTACTTAGAAAAACGGCAAATAAAAAGGTAAACTCTTTTTTGGACACCCTGTGTTTTTATGATAATATTGCTATATTCGGCAGTTTAAAGTACAAGCCTTCGTGCAAGTTATTTTTTCAGGTCTAAAGGGATGAATTGTTTTAGGGTTAGATGTTGGAGATATGTTGATGCCTTTTTGAAAGATGTAGCTGTGCGAATATTGTTAATTATCCGTATGTACCTAACAAAGTATACACACCAATATCTCTTATATTGTCTATTCTCGTTTACGATATTCCATTTAACGATCTTTTGTATGTGGTTGTATGCAGTACATTACGAGTGTTATTTGTCGTATTTAGTGCATCTGAATGTATTGTTTCCACACCGTAAAAGAAATATTCGAAAGTAGTTACGAAACTATATTTTAAGACAGTTACGGCAATTTAAAGTAGTGAAAAACCGAAAGCAAGTTTTCCGGAACTACGAACATTAAATTGATTTGTATGGAAGAATTTACAGGCAAATAAGTCGCCGTATTAAAACTCGTCGTATTGAACTAGGGCATAGTTTGCTTTGCACAATTAAATATGCTTCAGTCTGCTGACTGGAAGGTTCATAACATGTATCAACTGTCATAAAGCCAGATAAAAACCGTTGCTTTTAATATTGTAAATGGAGATCAGCATTCTTTTTTTCGCTTCTCATGTTTGAAAAAGACATTATATATATATATTTTATAATCTTATACGTAGTCACTGAAACCTGAATTATCGATAAAATTCTTACTTTTTCAAATTGAGATTGTTCTGTTTAACAAAAACATCTTTTATGAGGTGTAACTGCCATATACTGTACTGTGTGTTATTGTCACTATAATGCTTTAGCTTCCGTAATTTTAATGTGGAAAACTAAGGTAAAATCAGCTTTGCTACTTCGCGTGTGGTTATGATAAAATTACAAGAGCCACTGACTACTGTAGTTGTGCTATGAACACTTTAGTAAACGACCTAGTACTACCTAGGACTCCGAATACCAAGAGTCTACCACACTCTGTGCGGGAGGTTGTACGTAGATCAGACCATTCGGGCCGACATAATAAAGATACGCGGAGCCCAAGCGTCACACAGATAAGGGACAACCAACCAAATCAGCTGTGGCGGAGCACAGCCTCTCCAATGGACATAACGTGAAATGCAACGGTTCCAAGTTGTTAAAAACAGGTCAACGCAATCTGGGATTGTGATTCAAAGGAATCTGTAGAGATCCGGCTACATCATGAGCTGTTCAATAAAGACGGTAGTTTCCAGCTTCGTAGTGCCTGCAGCCCAGATTGAGTGTATTCAAAGCACAGAGACAGTCTGTGGGCAGATCCATTCATACCCCACGAAGTGAAGAGCTTGGATGACACCACGTACAGACGCCCCTCTCCCGCATCATCGGTGTTTCGCCCTCTCGACACAGAGAACGAGGACCGCTGCTCCTGTCCCGGCTGTGCACTTCTCCACCTCGCCCACCTCCCTAGCGGAGCCGCCCGTCCCTGTCAGGACCGCCTGAAGGTGGCAAGAAGTCTACTTGCCGAAATATCGCTCCACTTGGACGATGCCACTCAGCTGAACACCCGAGAAAATTTCAAAATCTAAAACTTGGTACTTACCGAAAACATGACTTTGAAATTGCTTTCTGTAAGGAATTACTTTTTAAATTAAATGTGTCGTGTTAGATGAAGATGTGTCTTCATACTATTGCTTCCACTGATACCTGAGCGTTAACATCGTGATTAAATGCTTGATTTATAAAATGGATCGATTACTTGAAGCATATAATAAACTTAGGGCAGCAAATACACTGAGGTGACAAAATTCATGGGATACCTCCTATCAAGAGCTCAGATGGAAACCCAGTTCTAAGCAAAGAAGGGAAAGCAGAAAGGTGGAAGGAGTATATAGAGGGTCTATACAAGGGCGATGTACTTGAGGACAATATTATGGAAATGGAAGAGGATGTAGATGAAGATGAAATGGGAGATATGATACTGCGTGAAGAGTTTGACAGAGCACTGAAAGACCTGACTCGAAACAAGGCCCCCGGAGTAGACAATATTCCATTGGAACTACTGACGGCCGTGGGAGAGCCAGTCCTGACAAAACTCTACCATCTGGTGAGCAAGATGTATGAAACAGGCGAAAGACCCTCAGACTTCAAGAAGAATATAATAATTCCAATCCCAAAGAAAGCAGGTGTTGACAGATGTGAAAATTACCGAACTATCAGTTTAATAAGTCACAGCTGCAAAATACTAACACGAATTCTTTACAGACGAATGGAAAAACTAGTAGAAGCCAACCTCGGGGAAGATCAGTTTGGATTCCGTAGAAACACTGGAACACGTGAGGCAATACTGACCTTACGACTTATCTTAGAAGAAAGATTAAGGAAAGGCAAACCTACGTTTGTAGCATTTGTAGACTTAGAGAAAGCTTTTGACAATGTTGACTGGAATACTCTCTTTCAAATTCTAAAGGTGGCAGGGGTAAAATACAGGGAGCGAAAGGCTATTTACAATTTGTACAGAAACCAGATGGCAGTTATAAGAGTCGAGGGACATGAAAGGGAAGCAGTGGTTGGGAAGGGAGTGAGACAGGGTTGTAGCCTCTCCCCGATGTTGTTCAATCTGTATATTGAACAAGCAGTAAAGGAAACAAAAGAAAAATTCGGAGTAGGTATTAAAATCCAGGGAGAAGAAATAAAAACTTTGAGGTTCGCCGATGACATTGTAATTCTGTCAGAGACAGCAAAGGATTTGGAAGAGCAGTTGAACGGAATGGACAGTGTCTTGAAAGGAGGGTATAAGATGAACATCATCAAAAGCAAAACGAGGATGATGGAATGTAGTCTAATTAAGTCGGGTGATGCTGAGGGAATTAGATTAGGAAATGAGACACTTAAAGTAGTAAAGGAGTTTTGCTATTTGGGGAGCAAAATAAATGATGATGGTCGAAGTAGAGAGGATATGGAATGTAGACTGGCAATGGCAAGGAAAGCGTTTCTGAAGAAGAGAAATTTGTGAACTTCCAGTATTGATTTAAGTGTCAGGAAGTCATTTCTGAAAGTATTCGTATGGAGTGTAGCCATGTATGGAAGTGAAACATGGACGATAAATAGTTTGGACAAGAAGAGAATAGAAGCTTTCGAAATGTGGTGCTACAGAAGAATGCTGAAAATTAGATGGGTAGATCACATAACTAATGAGGAAGTATTGAATAGGATTGGGGAGAAGATAAGTTTGTGGCACAACTTGACCAGAAGAAGGGATCGGTTGGTAGGACATGTTCTGAGGCATCAAGGGATCACCAATTTAGTATTGGAGGGCAGCGTGGAGGGTAAAAATCGTAGAGGGAGACCAAGAGATCAATACACTAAGCAGATTCAGAAGGATGTAGGTTGCAGTAGGTACTGGGAGATGAAAAAGCATGCACAGGATAGAGTAGCATGGAGAGCTGCATCAAACCAGTCTCAGGACTGAAGACCACAACAACAACAACACCTCCTAATATCGTGTCGGTCCTCCTCCTACCCAGCGTAGTGCAGTAACTCGACGTGGAATGGTCTCAACAGGTTGTAGGATGTCCCCTGCAGAAATACTGATCCATAGTGCCTCTATAGTCGTCGATAATTGCGAAAGTGTTGAGAGTGCGGGATTTTGTGCACGACCTGACCTTTCGATTATGTCCCATACATGTTCGATGGGATTCATTTAGGGACGATATGGGTGGTCAGACCATTCCCTGGAATCGTCCAGAATGTTTTGCAAACCAATCGCGAACAACTGGGAGCAGGCGACATGGCGTATCTTTGCTTGGGAGGATGAAATCCATGGTCTCCAGCTAGCCAGCCATAACCATTTCCAGTATGTGATCGTTTCAGTTAGACCAGTCCATTCCCTGTAAACACAGCCCATAACATTACGGAGCCACCGACAACTTGCACAATGCTTTGTTGACAATTTTGGTCCACGGTTTCGTGGGGTCTGCGCCACACTCCAACCCTGCCATAGCTCTTACCACTTGAAATCGGGACTCATCTAACCACGCCACAGTTTTCCAGTCGTTCACCGTCTAATAGATGTGGTCACGAGCCATTGAAAGGCACTGCATTCGATGTCGTGCTGTTGGCAAAGGTACTCGCGTCGGTCGTCTGCTACCATACCTCATTAACGCCAAATAACCGCACTATCCTTAACTGTCCTAACGCATACGTTCATCTTCGTCCCACATTGACTTCTGCGATTCTTTCACGCACTATTGGTTGTGTGTTTCCACTGACAACTCTACCCAAAAGCCGCCGCTCTGAGTCGTTAACTGAAGGCTGTCGGCCACAGCGTTGCACCGTCGTGAGACGCCATGCTCGAAAGTTAGTATTCTCGCCACGGTCATGACATTGTGGATCTCGAAATACTGACTTCCCTAACGATTTCCGGCATGGAATGACCCATGCGTCTAGCTCCAACTGCCATTCCGATTTCAAAGCGTTTTAATTCCTGTCGTGCCACAATCACGTCGGAAATCCTTTCACAGGAATCACCTGAGTACAAATTACAGCTCCACCGCAGCACAGCCATTTTATATCTAGTGTACGCGATACCATCCGCATCTGTATATGTGCATACAACTATCCCATGACTTTTGCCACCTCAACGTATTTCGTAACGGCTTTACCTGCTTTAGGTCAAGTTAGACCTTATGAATTAACCTTAACCGCATGACAGTGAATAACAAAAGGAAGAGACATTAAAAATAATAAAAGTATAAAAATAAATCCGGAGGCGTTACATATTTTTCTGCTAACACCCGAAGTTCAGTGAGTTATTTTCGTATAAATATATCTCTTACTAAAAAACATCAGCCATGTGCCTGTTCATTGAGTGCCGTGCATGAACAGCATCATGTATTCAGCATCATACACGTCTGGCCCGAAAGAGGAAATAAAACTGTGACTTATGAGGGCTCTTTATCCAGTCATCAGCCGTGCTATTCGCTTGCTCGCTGGTCCTGTTGAGCTATTTCTTTCGCTGAATCAACTAAAGTGGGCCATACACACTAATACTCAGTACTACACTGCTGCGGTGAGCAGTTTTGCATGATGTGTTCCACTTTGCAAAGTGGGCCATACATACTAATACTCAGTACTATACTGCTACGGTGAGCTGTTTTGCATGAGGTGTTCCACTTTGCAGTATCTGCTGTCTTCGAGTGAGGCGTTCATCTCAAAAGTTACCTATTGGCTACCATCTGCTTCAGCCAAAGACTTGCCGTGCCTCTTTAGTCACTCCAGTGTCGATACATTTTTACTACAGCACCTCTCGAACACTAGGTGAAAAATTTCATTGGCGCGATCGAGGTACTGACCCTCCAGGCCCACATGAATCCTCACCGCACCACTTACCATATTGGATTCGGTTTAGTGCATTGTAGTGATTCCATTCCTTGACAATAAATAGATACTATCAAGAAGCAGGTACAATCAGGTTATCAAAATAGGAATAGTATTTAGAAAATTTTGTGCAAAACATCAAACCAATTGGCGAGTAACAACATAGATTAGCGTCAGAACCTGCAAGTAAACAGTACTTTAGAGGTCGTGAACCAAATAACAGGGTAGACCCGCAATTATGATGGAACAGTGACACAAAACATACATTTTTACGTAGCGTAGACAGTACAATAACTGATAATTAGCACAAACAGATAAGGCCACTAGACTAGGTAAAGAAATACCAAACCAAGAAATATACACAACACCCAAACAACCACCAGACGAGGTTTTCCACCAGAGACGTTTTTCCCTAATCTGTAAGGTGAATGCCGGGTTGAGAAAGAAAATGAAACATAAGAACATTCTCCAGACCAAAAAACGTAACAGATAAAATGTCTGAAACCAAAAATTGCAGAAACCATTTGGAAAAGAAAATGTGCCTAAGCAAAATAACAATAACTTGCCGTGAAATGGCCGGCCGGAGTGGCCGTGCGGTTCTAGGCGCTACAGTTTGGAGCCGAGCGACCGCTACGGTCGCAGGTTCGAATCCTGCCTCGGGCATGGATGTGTGTGATGTCCTTAGGTTAGTGAGGTTTAATTAGTTCTAAGGCCTAGGCGACTGATGACCTCAGAAGTTAAATCGCATAGTGCTCAGAGCCATTTGAACTTTGCTGTGAAATGTACAATTCTACAACAGCTCGACAACACCCTAAGACCGATTCTTCTGATTTGTTCTAAATATATTATTATTATTGTTATTTTATTTATACTTTTGTTTATTGGAATTTGCTGTCTAGACCAGGTAGCAACAGAGACAAGGTTTATGGTTATATGGCGGTCATATTTGTATTACCATTTACTGTACTTACGACACTGGCACCTATGCATGAAATCCACTGCAGCTGTAGACGATATGCGCGTTAGTTTGAATGAAAATCAATCTTATAACCTAAAAGAGTACTAGCGTTCCGTATTATATCACTAATATAAGGCCGATTTTCAAGACTGACACTTGTAAAGCCGTTTCTAATAGAATACCTAACGTTTGGTTTTCAATATCGATAAACACTGACAAGGTAAATGATTAAATAATTTAATTATAGTGATTAGTTTGAAAGAGAAAACATTTTCCTTCTGTAAAGATCTACGGCATCTAGGTTCAACGACGTGGTTAAACATTGATATTTAAGTTATTCATATATTTTCATCAGACAGTTTGAAATACAATGTGTATCATGTTTCAAGAGCGATAAATCTACGAAAGTATGTGTTAGAAGTAATAGATAATATAATGGACAGATCACTATATGCGTTCAATGTGGCGTACTTATTAGTTTAAGTGATTAATAGCAAAAAGTCTAATTCTAAATATCTAGGCTACATGAAAGACATGATCGGTTACATGTTACCACATGTCTTCTAATTTTTTCCAGTGAGATCAAAAACCGTTTCTATGGTTCATGTTACCGAAGACGTGAGCCATTCGGCAGGAGTACATATTCTCTATATAATATCGAAACAAATATGCGGAATATTATTTGTACTGCTCCTTCTATCGTTTTGACTTTAACTCTTACATGACGTATTTGCAAGTCAGTTGATATGGAATACGCAAACACGTCCATGGGTCGGCGTACTTAGCATCTTCTACAGTCTGCAGCGCCTGAGCTTTCTTTATAGCCTACTTTTAGAACTATGGTATTTCTTCTATGAATGAAATTACCTTTGTTTCTGAGGATAGGGTTACAATTGCAAATAATGTACTCTTTATTGGTAATCTAACATTGTATTTGTTTTTTTTATATTGGAATATAGACAAGGTGCGGTTTTCAATAAAGAGAGATTGCCCAAACTACAATTCGTTTATGTCTTCATATTACAATAAATCATTGGTTGACTACAAAATTCAGATAAAGTATTTCACATTAACACATCACGATGACCTCAGAAGTCAAGTCCCATAGTGCTCAGAGCCATTTAACACATCACGTTGCGCTGCTTATTTCTACATGCATTTCTCCCTAGGCGAACACGTAAGCTTACAGTATATGAGAGCAAGAGGGAAAGCTCTACACAGTTTCTGTTCCCCCTGTTCTCTCTCTCTCCCTCTCTCTCTCTGCCCCCCCCCCGCTCTCTCTCTCTCTCTCTCTCTCTCTCTCTCTCTCACACACACACACACACACACACACACACACACACGTTCCGTGTGTGTGTGTATGTGTGTGTGTGTGTGTGTGTGTGTGTGTGTGCGCACGCGCACTTGCGCGCTAACGAGAAAGGGAGATTGTAAGGGTGACAGTTTTCCCATTATAATTCGTATGTGCTTTTGTCAGGGCAGATTTCAATTAAGCTAAAAAAATAAACCGGAAAGTGCCAACTACGCCAACATCATTACTGTTTGCACGCAGAATTATATTACACTGTAAAATTTCCAACACAGGCTGTTGCCTCCGATTCCACCGACTACCGTAAAATGGATGGGTCTGATGAGTACTGGTGGAAGTTAATTTTGATAAAATTGAAGCAAATGATTTGTACCACGCGCGTTTAACGAGCAGTAACAAGAAAAGACTACAGCGAGACAATTAAAACAATGTTACCAATACTACAGGTAATCCTACAGTTTACTTCGTCATTTGCGTACTGTTCCAAAAATACTGAAACGTAGTTTCGGTAGAGCGCAACTCTACTAAAATCTAATAGTAGGAATGGCAGAGCCCACACTGAAAGTCACTCAGAGAATCCTCTGGAAGCACAGCCCATCCATGTGAGAAGTAGCTTACAGAACCATTGCTCGGCATTGAACATTGCTCGTTAGTCTTGGACCCGTGTCAAACAGGGCTGATGGTGGAAATCGAGAAGGTCAAAAGAAGATCCGCGCGTTTCGTCACAGCTTGGTTGGTAAGTGCAGAAACGTCACGGAAATGCTAATCCAACTCCGGTGGCATACGTTACGAGAAAGGTATTGTGCATAATAGTGTGCTTTACTGTTAAATTTCGTAAGCGTGTTTCCTACAAGAGTAAAACAATATCTGGTTCCTCCTATGCATATTTCTCAAAATGGCCATGTAGGTAAAAGTAAAGAAACTCGAGCTTACGTTATGGCTTGCAGTTAATCGTTTTTCCCGTTCAACATTTACGACTGTAAGAAGAAAAGGGAGAAGGGACAGCGGTACATGAATTATCCTCCGCTACAAAGTATTAGATAGCTTGTAGAGGTTAGTTGTAAATGCATCTGTGCAGAAAAACAAATCATGGTACTAACTGTTTCATTTTAACTGAATAGCCGTTTTTCCCCATAAAACAGCTTTCACATTTCAAAGACAAATGTTTCAGATTACTTTCTGTACATCAATGTAAATATGAAATTGTGTCCACAGGTAACAACACTAGTCAAGGACAAAGGGTACATTGACCAAGAATCTCACTGCTTTGTTCATAACGCGCAGAAGAAGACGACGTCGTAAGACAAATGCCACACTACACACTCGTAATTGTTGTAAGTTGTGATCTTATCATTTTCGCTACTTGTGTATACATATTTCCTCATGCGACTCGGTAATGTTGTCCATCAGTAGCATCAGGATTCTAGTTTCACGGTAATGGCTAGCCCCAGTCTTTCCGATCGATTGCGCTACAAGGAATCGTCATTTGGACTGGAACCGTGCTACACACGAAACCTGCACCGAAATTTCTAACTGCCTAAACTGACAGGAGCCGGAAAACACGCGAGGCTAGTCTCAGTACGGCCAGATCCACTGTTTCCACAACATAGCGTGCTGCACGAGAGAGACACTCGACAGGCATATTATTTTGAAGTCAGAGTAATGGTATTTCTGTTTGCCTGTCTCACTGTAAACCTTAACACGGGGTCCACTTAGTTGGTCTGTCTGCAGCGACCAATGACGAACAGTAAGTCAAATCTTGTGATGTGTAAAACTTTGTCGTGCACTACTAGAATAAAGAAATAATAATTAACTTGACACTGGACAAGATCACCTAGTGTGAATTCCAAATTCGTAGCTGGCAAAATTACTCCCAGGGAAAAGGAGATTATTTATAAAATGTTTGTACTAACTGGTACGTTTTACAATGATACTTTAAAACAAATCTATTATTTTTTTTCTGTCGTAGGCTAAGAGTAAGAGTAGCACTTCTACACTACGTCTTCAATTAGTTGTTAGATGTATACCAGTCTCTGTCTTCCCTCACAACTTTTGCGGTTTACAGCTCTCTCTAGTGCCTTGGAAGTTATTTCCTGATACCTTAATACATGTCCTATCATCCTGGAACTTCTTGTCAGTGTTCTCCACATATTCCTTTCCTTTCCGATTTTGCGGAGAACCAACCCATTTCTTATCTTATGATCCACCTCGTTTTCAAAATCTGTCCGTAGCATTACATCTTAAACCGATCGATTACCTACTTTTCCGATTTTCCACAGTCCGTGATTCACAACCATGCATTAGTACCATACACCAAAAATACATTACAAATTTCTTCCTTAAAATAAGGCATCTGTTTGGTACATCTAGGCTTATTTTGGCCGGGAATTCCCTTACTGTCTGTTTTATTCTACTTCATGTGTCCTCTTTGCTTCTTCCGTCATGGGTTATTTTACTGTCCAGATAGCAGAACGCCTTAACTTCATCTACGTCATCAGCAGTCCTGATGTTAAATTTCTCACTGTTCTCACTGGTACTTCTCGTTACTTTCGTCCTTCTTCGATTGTCTCTCAATCCATATTCTGCACTCACTAAACAGTTCATTTCATTCAACGGATCCTGTAATTCTTCCTCACTTTCACTGAGGATGGCATTGCCATCAGCAACTCTTATCATTAATATCCATTCACCCTAAACTTAAATCCCATTCATGAAAGTTTCTTTTATTACCGTCATTGCTTCTTCGATGTACATATTGAAGAGAGGGGCAAAAGACTAAATCCTTTTTGATTCGAGCACTTCGTTCTTGGACTTCAACCCTTGTTGTATCCTATTGGCTTTTCTGTTCACTTTGTACTACCGCCTTTCCCTATATGTTACCCCCATATTTCGCAGCATTTCGAACATCTGGCTTCGTTTCACACTGGCGCTTTTTCTAATTCGACAAATTCAATGAAAGTGTCTTCATTGTTCTTAAGTCTTGCTTCCACTGTCAAAATTACCTTCCTGGTGCATTTATCTCTCCAAAAAAATAATCGTATTCTAACAGATGCTCGATTTTCTTTTCGTTTCTTCGGTGTATTATTCGTTTCAGCAGCTTGGATGCATGCTGATGTGCGACAGTTCTCGCACTTACCTGACCTACTATGTGCTAATTTTTGCCATCTCTAGATAACTACTACACCCACTGTCCTGTGTAATTTGTTTTGCACATTTTGTTCTTTGTTTGTTATACTAATTTGCCGTCCTCTCTGCCCCTGCCTCCAGAGACACGTTACTCGTGCCCACTGCAGCTGATTTTCCAGTATCCAGTTGCTTCAACTGATATGGGCACTCCTTAGACTCCTTTCCTTGCTGATCTGCTTAGTAATTTTCATTTTCAAACTTAATATTCGTTAACATCATATTTCAGACGCTCCCAGTATGTTATTTTCCGGATTTCCGATTGTCTACGTTTCACGCCAATACACTGTCTCATCAAAGGTCTCCGGGACACCCCACTAATGCGGAATTGACCACTAGATGTCACGAAAGGCGGATTCTTCGGTGCAAAAGGAGGCGAAGATTGCTGGGTGTCAGCAGAGAAACAGTAATAGCAGAACCGATCGGTCAGGAAAGGTCAGTGACTTAAAACATGGAACAGTCACTGATGTAGCGCCTCCTTTTCTTTTCTCCCAGTAACTCACCGAAAGCTCTTAACACAAGCTTTATTAAAAAATTTAATTCTTGCATTACTGAGGATAAGGAACCGGGGAATATAAATCACCCACAAGCTTCACTTTAAGTTTGCATTTATTGCAGCACAACCAGTTAAAACATCAACAATTACGTGTTGCAGCTGATTAGGTAGGTCACAGATATACTGACTACAATTTACACAAACAGGTTAAGGCTTGCAAATTTAGAAATTTTAAATTCCACGAAAATTAGGGAATGAAAAGTTCAACTGGAGAACAACTTGGGGGAATGGTGTACATTATAGCACTGAAACAATTTTCGAGGAGATAAATCGTGGAACACGGAGAACTAAGAAAATTCACATGTTACGGAAAACTGGATCAGTTAGTTTAATTTGAGAGTGATATTTCAATGGGCTTACTTAAACACTAAGTAAGACAGAATAAATCTAGCACCCATTTAAAGGAGCATATACATTACATCAGTGAAATGACACAATAAATTTAAAGATATCATAAATATGTATAAACAGGCTTGCGCTGAGGCACTCAACAGACCATTAAGATGACATAACATGGACTTGACCAGAACCCAAAAAAAGAGAACATCGTATGTCAAAAGCCCATTTCGCGGGCGGAGAAAGTTTTACATAGTTTAAAGTATAAAATAGTTATTTAAGTAATTAACTAAAATCTCATGTAAAACTGGATAAACAAGTTACACACATGCAAATTTAAGTCACATTTATCTTGGTTGCTTGACGTGCATCGTGAGTGGTATGGGATGTCCCGGTTATCGATTCAAACAAACACAGGACTCAACCAAAAAACAACAAGAATTCATTTCTAATACATTGGGCTGAATATTAACACTGAAATGAACCCAACAGCACACAGCGGAAGAAACGGAAGAGAATACTAAACGTATAGGAACAGTCAACGGTAGTCACGACGAATAACTTCGGCAGTATGGCCGGGTTACTGAATCAACGTTTTGGCGGAATGTGAATGTCAACCACCGCTAAGCAAATGTGTATGATGCCGGCCGGAGTGGCCGAGCGGTTCTAGGCGCTACAGTCTGGAACCGCGCGACCGCTACGGTTGCAGGTTCGAATCCTGCCTGGGGCATGGATGTATGTGATGTCCTTAGGTTAGATAGGTTTAAGTAGTTCTAAGTTCTAGGGGACTGATGACCTCAGAAGTTAAGTCCTATAGTGCTCAGAGCCAAAGGTGTATGATAGGTCTTACTTTGATTGATGCATGCTCCGACGAGTAGCTACTGGTACCGGGACACATTCTTTCTTCCACACCGGCAACATAGAGGAAACAGAACTGATAGAATTTCCATAACGTCTTGACTCAGACACCACTATTACGTCCGAACGTCAGTAACTTTATCGATGCCACGTCCACACTAGGCATAGAGCGTCGACAACGTCGCACTACTCGCGACCACTCCCCACTGCCCGCCTTCCCGTCACCCGCTGCTACGCGTGCAACGAGGAACCGCTCCGCGCAGAGCACACAGCGCCCCCTTGGAATAGCTATTAAACAAAAGATGACCCGTGGCGGGAATTGAAATTAACGCTGCAAGCGACATTAAGACGGAGAGGAATCGAACTGTGAGGAACACACAGTTCAACTGGGTGTCACCTGAGTAACAAATTCAACAGAGACTTTTCAACTCTTGTGAAGTTGCTAAAAATCGAATGTTAGTGATGTGATTGGGAACTGTATACGCAAAGGAACAACCACAGCTAAACGAAGGCTAGGGAGATCTCATGTTCTGCCGGACACGAAGCGTCGAACTTTGCGTTGTAAAAAATCGCAGGAAATTAGCGGCACAAAATCATTCGTGAGCTTCAAAGCGCTACCGGCAGTCCAGATAGCAAAAAGACTGCGGGCACGGATTAAGAGAGAATTGGGTACAAAGGCGGAGCAGCTTCTCATAAGGTCACATTTCTGTTATCAGTGCTAAAGGACGCCAAAGGACCGTGGATAACTGTGAACGAGTAAGTTGGAGTAATGAATCAGGCTATTTCCTGTGGTAGTCCTATGGAAGGGTTTGGGTTTGGCGAATGCCTGGATAACGTTACCTGGCATTACGTGTAGTGCTGACAGTGAAGTACAGTCGAGGTGTTGTTATGATATGGGGGGTATTTCTCGTAGTTAGGGTGACGTGACCTTATTCCGCTTAGGGAGACGCTAAATACTGAAGGATATGAACACATTTTCAGGGGTGTGATAAGCGAATTGGTGTGTCAATCAGTAAGACAAAAGCTTTTTACGTTGCGGAACGATCTTCTCATGGAACTTTGATTTCCAACTTTGTACTCAGACTGCGTAAATATTTTGTTGGCGCCCACTACATAGAGAGGAACGATTATCATAATAAAATAAGAGAAATCAGATCACGCACGGAAAGATTTAAGTGTTCGTTTTTCCTGCGCGCAGTTCGAATGTGGAACGGTGGAGAAACTGGTTGAAGGTGTTTCGATGTACGTTCCGCCAGTCACTTAACTGTGAGTTGTAGACTAATCATGTAGATGTACAGCACAGTATAGAGCGTACAGTAGACTGAAGTTCAAAGATGATGACTGTTAATATCAGCATATCGATGCACTCTGTCATAATACAGCATCTATGAGACAATGGTTTGTGGACAATAACGTTTCTGAAATGGACTACCCTGCTCCGCTTTCCGGCCTGAATCCAATGGAGCACCTGCGGGATGAGGTAGAACATCACCTTCGCTCCAGACACCAGCCTACAAGGTCACTACCTCGTCTGGTTTCGGCTCTTGAGGAAGAGCGGGCCGTCGTTCCTCCATATATTTTCACACACCTCACTAAAAGTGTCCTCAGCTAAGTTCATCTACATCTACATGGATACTCTGCAAATCATACGTAAGTGCCTGGCAGAGGGTTCATCGAACCACCTTCACAATCCTCTATTATTACTATCTCGTATAGCTCGCGGAAAGAATGAACACCTATATCTTTCCGTACGAGCTCTGATTTACCTTATTTTATCGTGGTAATCGTTTCTCCTTATTTATGTCGGTGTCAACAAAATATTTTCGCATTCGGAGGAAAAAGTTGGGGGCTGGAATTTCGCGAGAGGATTCTGTCGCAAAGAAAAACGCCTTTCTTTTAATGATGTCGAGCCCAGATCCTTTATCATTTCAGTGACACTATCTCCCATATTTCGCGATAATACAAAACGTGATGCTCTTCTTTGAACTTTTTCGATGTACTCCGTCAGTTCTATCGGGTAAGGATCCCACACCGCGTAGCAGTATTCTAAAAGAGGACGGACAAGCGTAGTGCAGGCAGTCTCCTTAGTAGGTCTGTTACATTTTCTAAGTGTCTTGCCAACAAGACACAGTCTTTGGTTAGCCAACCCCACAAAATTTTCAATGTGTTCCTTACAATTTAAGTTGTTCGTAATTGTAATACCTAGGTATTTAGTAGAATTTACGGCTTTTATATTAGACTGATTTATCGTGTAACCGAAGTTTAACGAGTTCCTTTTAGCACTCATGTGGATGACCTCACACTTTTCGTTATTTAGGGTCAAGTGCCACTTTTCGCACCATTCCGATATTTTTTTTCTAAATCGTTTTGCAGTTTGTTTTGATCTTCTGATGACTTTATTAGTCGATAAACGACAGTGTCATCTGCAAACACCCCAAGACGGCTGCTCAGATTGTCTCCAGATTCGTTTATACAGATAAGGAACAGCAAAGTGCCTATAACACTACCTTCGGGAACGCCAGTAATCACTTCTGTTTTACTCGATGACTTTCCGTCAATTACTACGAACTGTGACCTCTCTGACAGGAAATCACGAATTCAGTCACATAACTGAGACGATATTCCATAAGCACGCAATTTCACTACGAGCCGCTTGTGTGTTACAGTGTCAAAAGCCTTCCGGAAATCCAGAAATACGGAATCGGTCTGAAATCTCTTGTCAATAACTCAGCACTTCATGCGAAAAAAGAGCTAGTTGCTTTTCAAAAGAACGATGTTTTCTAAACCCATGTTGACTGTGTGTCAATAGACCGTTTTCTTCGAGGTAATTCATAATGTTCGAACACAATATGTGTTCGAAAATCCTGCTGCATATCGATGTTGATGACATAAGCCTCTATTTAAGTGGATTACTCCTACTACCTTTCTTGACTAATGGCGTGACCTGTGCAACTTTCCAGTCTTTGGGAACGGATCTTTCGTTAAGCGAACGGTTGTATATGATTGTTAAGAATGGAGTCAATGCATCAGTATACTCTGAAAGGAACCTAATTGATATACAGTCTGGACCAGAAGACTTTCTTTTATTAAGTGATTTAAGTTGCTTCACTAATCCAAGGATATTTACACCTACGTTACTCATGTTGGCAACTGTTCTTGATTCGAATTCTGGAATATTTACTTCGTCTTCTTTTGTGAAGGCATTCCGGAAGGCTGTGTTTAGTAATTCTGCTTTGGCAGCACTTTTTTCGATAGTGTCTCCATTGTTATCGTGCAGAGAAGGCATTGATTGTTTCTTGCCGCTAACATACTTCATGTCTTTGGATTTTTTCCAGGTTTCGAGACAAAGTTTCGTTGTGGAAACTGTTATAAGCATCTCGCATTGAAGTCGGCGCTAAATTTCTAACTTCTGTAAAACATCACCAATCTTGGAGATTTTGCGTCTGTTTAAATTTGGCATGTTTGTTTCGTTGTTTCTACAACAGTGTTCTGACCCGTTTTGTGTACCAAGGATGATCAGCTACTTCGATTGTTAATTTATTTGGTACAAATCTCTCAACTGCTGGAGGTACTATTTCTTTGAATTCAAGCCACATCTGATCTACACTTATATTGGTAATTTTGAAGGAGTGGAGTTTGTCTCTCAGGAATTTTTATCTGCTTTTTTGGATAGGTGTGTTTTTCGTTTATTTTTGGAGGATGTGGGGGTTACAACACTCAATCTCGCTACGACAACCCTGTGTTCACTAATCCCTGTATCCGTTTTTATTAACTCAGGATTATTTGTTGCTATGAGGTCAAGTGTGTTTTCACAACCGTTTACTATTTGCACGGGCTCATGAAGTAAGTTCAAGTCATTATAGAAGTGAAGGGTAGACACACCCGAGACTAATGTCCACTAATAGATGTACAGATACTTTTGACCAGATAGTGTATATTGCTGTGCTCCCGAAGTACACTTTAGGAACTTTTCCTCATTTTTGTGTAAATATCATATCCTAGTGGAATTCAATTACTGAAGAAAGCATTCTTCGTATATGCCATTCTATTTCTGTGTCTCCCTTTTTAGGCCATCCTTCCTAAAAAGAAAAATTTCTTTATTTGAGACAGTAGTGTGCTGTTCCCAATTTTGATTTTGTGGAATTAATTCTTGTCCTATCACTTTTTATCCGCCTTATCTTTATTTTGTTTGTTGCTTAACACACTTTTTGTACACAGTATACCTTACGCTGCTTTCACCAGGTATTCTAAGAATTTCTCACGTCAGGCCAGAATAGCTATGTCGTCTGAGAGCCTGAGAGCATCGATACCTGCTCCGCTTCTGTTTTTATTCCTGTTCCGAAATTTTCTTCCGCTTGCTTCATTGCTTCTTCGACATACACATATAATATCTGTCAAAATAAGAAAGTTTCATGTCTTATTTCCTTATTAACATTGACTTGTCTTCCTAGATATTCCACTTACGTTACTTGCACTACTTACATATTTATACCAATAGGAATAATTTGCAGTATCCGAGCCGACGCGCCGATTGAAGAGGCAAATGCAGCACACCGTGTCACGCGGGTGGCCTACCCTCAGGCGTCGTCCAATTCCTGCACAGTGGTGCAATAACGATGACAATAGTTCCGAGTAGCAAGCCAACAAAACAGCAACAAATACAACACGGCTTGTTATCGCCGGGAACTTCGGACGCTACCACTGCCAGAGCTGCTCTTGCCATCTGGCGGTGTTCCAATCGAGTTCAGTAGGTGGATCGAGCACGGGACTATTTCCCTCCTCAAGTCACGTACCTGCAAATAGTCCGTGCTGTATACCTCCGCCTCAGTAGTACTTAGGCCGGCCTACGGCCTACGAGAAGCCAGTGTACGACGTGACAACATACCCGGCAATTACGCCGACTTCCTCTCGGCGGACACTGCCTCGCGGCCGTAGGCCTCGCTGTTAGAGCCCCATCACGCATCTTTAACGGAATTACATGTGTTATGTCATATCTCCTTGTAACTCCCTATGTGGTTACTTGCTAAGTGTTACTTCTCCCTGCAGTTCACTTTGATCTGTGGAATGACTTCACAGTTTTCTCTCTTCGTGTGACAGTATCCTGAATAAACGTGTTATTCTTCCAGTCGACTTTACTGCTGTTTTATTTGTTTGTACCGAATCACGGTCCATAACGTAATCCTCCTCAGAGCATTTTGTCAAACCCATATTGAGTTCCTTCAAGAATAAATAGATACGGATATATACTGAGGAGACAAATGTCACGGGATACCTCCGAATGTAGTGCCTGGCGTAGTGCACCTACTCGACTTGCCATAGACTCAACGAGTCGATGGAAGTCCCCTACAGAAATATCGAACCATGTTTGCTCCTGTGGCCGTCCATAATTGTGAAAGGGTTACTAGTGCTGGATTTTATGCACGAACTGTCCTCTCGATTATGTCATGTAAAAGTTTGATGGGATTCATGTTGGGCGACCTGGATGGCCAAATCATTCGCTCGATTTGACCAGAATGTTCTGACATGGCGCACTGTCATCTTTAAAAATTAAATCGTAGTTTGTGAACATAAAGTGCGTGAATGGCTGCAAATGGTCTCGAAGTAGCCGAACATTTCCAGTCAATGATCGGTTCAGTTGGTCTAGGGGACTCAGTACATTCCATGTAAACACAGCCACCACCATTATGGAGCCTCCACCAGCTTGTACAATGCCTTTTTAAGAACTTAGGTTCATGGATCGGGACTCATATGACAAGGCGACGGTTTTACAGTCGTCTAGGATCCAACCGATATGGTAACGGGCCCAGGAGAGGCGCTGCAGGCGAAGACGTTCTGTTAGCAAAGGCCATCACCTCGGTCATTTATTGCTCAAATGGTTCAAATGGCTCTGAGCACTATGGGACTTAACTTCTGAGGTCATCAGTCCTCTAGAACTTAGAACTACTTAAACCTAACTAACCTAAGGACATCACACAGATCCACCCGAGGCAGGATTCGAACCTGCGACCGTAGCGGTCGCGCGGTTCCAGACTGTAGCGCCTAGAACCGCTCGGCCACTCCGGCCGGTCTCATTTGTTGCCATAGCCCAGTAACGCTAAGTTTCGCCCACTGTTTTAACGTCCGCACTGTCTGTCGGCCTAAGTTGCTGTGTAGTGAAACATAATACCAGATACAAATTAAAAATAACTTCAATTAAATCAGTACGTTCTTTGAATTCCGGAAGGCGTTTGCCACAGTTCCACATGTCGACTTCTCGATCGTGCGGAATATCTGACCAGCCTTTTGATCGGATTATTTAGTTTCTAGAAATTGGAACGCAAATGTCATTATTAACGAACAGACATCTATATCTATAGTCTGCAAACGCTTGTGAAGTGCATGGCTGAGAGAACGGTCTTTTGTACCAGTTATTACAGCTTTTTCCCGTTCCATTCACTTGTTTAAATGTCTGTGTGTGTGTGCTGTAATAAGTCTAATCTTATCTTTGCAATCCCTACGAGAGCGGTATTTAGAGAGTTGTAGCATGTTTCTAAATTTATCAGTTAAAATAGATTCTTGAAACTTTGTAATAGATAGTTTGCGTCTATCTTCAAACATCTGTCAGTTCAGTTCTTTCAGCATCTCTGTGACAGTCTCCCATGGGTCAGATATACGTGTGATCATTCGTACTGCCCTTTTTGTATCCGTTCTGTATCCCCTGATAGTTATGTTTAGTACACTTGAGTATTATTATGTTATGGGTCGCACAAGTGTTTGCAGTCTGTGATGATTACAGTATGATTGGGTAACTTAGGTATTAACGAACTGAGATTTTCTCTAAAATTTTCGAGTCTACGCAAAGGGACTATTATAGACCGATAATAAGACGCTGTTGCTGTATCACAATATTGTATATGGAGAAGCCGTCACGATGGAAAATTGTAGCGAAATGCAGGAAACTCTCCAGGGGACGACGCAGACTTAAAAAAATGTGACGTATTTCCAGTAAATAAGCGAAAAAGACCTTTTACAGTATGAATACATGATTGCTGAACAACTCTAGGAAACAATCATATGCAATAAATATTTGGGAGTTTGCGTAAGGAGTAAACTGAAGTAGAACTGTCACACAAATCAGTTGTATGAGAGGTAGATGCCAGAGTGGTGTTAACTGGAAGAATCCTGAAAACATATAGTTCACCCACGAACGAAACAGCTTATAAAACCATCGTTCGACTGATACATGACTATTACACGTCAGTGTAATAGGAGCTCTGGCCGGGAAGGACTGATAGAGCAGATAGAGAAAATCTACAGAATAGGCCTTTCGTCACGGTTCGTTTTGTAAGCACGAATCTGTTACGGAGACGTTCATCCTACCTCAGTGGTATACACTGCAGATAGAGTCGAGCTCACACGCAGGGTTAACAATAATCGGCCTTCCTGCACACCATTCGCGATTTGAACAAGATAGGGGCGAACTGACGGCGATACTCAAAATACCCGACACCACACAGTATGAAGTGGCTTACGTGTATAGATGTATGCAGCGACATCGTGAACTGTATGGGGCTCGCCATAGGCTAACATGCTGGAAGTGCTCTCGTATGGGAGTAACTACTTGGAAACCATTTGAGCCATTGGATTTTGGCTAACACGCTGTCTACTAGAGGAAGTAATACCAATACAGCCTTCCAGGAAAGCTGAGCCATAAAATTAGTTGTCACTAACCATTCATCCCCTGTGAGCTATCCTACTGCGGACTACTGTGGGAATTTCATAGGCCGTTGTTCAGTTGTAAAAATGTGGAGTGGTATGGTTTCACTTGTTCACCTGGATCGATACACTATTAGTTTTCGCCATATTCTTCAGACCCTCTCGTCGCCAGATACGACTGCGATGTATCTTCTTACGTTTCTCTACTGATGTTACACTCCATACTTGCTTATTTGGTGGCAGGTATCATTATGACATTACGAACGGTTAACCAGCCAAGAGTATGTGCACTGAGTATCTGATTCAGCGGTTAGTGCCCAGAAAGCTGCAGCGGTGTGGCTGGCTGGGTAACTCAGGCAAAGCAGTAAGAGAAAGACCGGACACCTGCCGCAAGCCGCGATCAGCCAGTGGGTAGTCGATACTTTACAGGAAACAGACAGCGTGGAAATTCCAAATGGAAAGGGAGATAATTTGTGGCGGCGTGCTTGCCGAATCGACCTCAAATGGATAAATGACTGACTGTATAAAATGAAACCTGATGTATTTACTGCCAATTCAGCCCTGTAAAGTTGGATTTTCTGTTGACGCAATGATATTTATATCATGCCAAATGTTTCAGCTATTTATTTTAAGCTTTTCTAATGGAATCACGAAGAGAAACATTCCGACAGGCGTTTAGTATTTAGGTGTGCTACGCCCAAAACCTGAATGAGATGTATATTACCATTCTCCATATGGATTACGTCCGCTATGAAAGCTAGTGAGATGCTCAGCTGTCAACACAAAGATGTCAGTGCAGATACGAGAATTCCGTGCCAGTAACAATACTGTGCCCGGACTCGAACTGAAACCTTGAAGCCGGCCGCGGTGGTCTAGCGGTTCTAGACGCTCAGTCCGGAACCGCGCGTCTGCTACGGTCGCAGGTTCGAATCCTGCCTCGGGCATGGATGTGTGTGATGTCCTTAGGTTAGTTAGCTTTAAGTAGTTCTAAGTTCTAGGGGACTGATGACCACAGATGTTAAGTCCCATAGTGCTCAGAGCCATTTGAACCATTTTGAAACCTTGAATGTCACTTTCAATTTTCTTATCGGCTGAGCTGTCTGGGTATGACTCACTATCCAATGTCACAACTTCAGTTCTGCCAGTTTCTCTCCTCTCCTTTACAAATTCTCCTACTATCCAAAGCTCAAAGAATCTTCAGCATACCCTGCTATATTAGTGGCATTCCTGGAAGTAAGATTATAGAAATGAGATGGTTCACTCATAGCCCAACGTTAATTCCCTGAACCTTTCACTCTGCAGCGGACTATTTGGCTAATTAAAACAATGCGCAAGATCGGGACTCGAACTGAGAACCTTACCTTCGGTGGTTAATGCACTTATTCGCTCAGCTGTCCAGGCACGAATCGCGGCCTGCCTTCACAGCTGCAACTTTGCCTGTACCTATCTGGAAACGATTCGTAGTTTGGTTAATGTTTCTCGGCGTCATACATTGTTACCGGATCTGTAGTTTAGCTCAGTTCCCAGTAGAGCAGAGATTTTCGGGATACTAAAAGAGAGGTGGCGGAAGAACTGAAGCTGTGAGCATGGAAAAGAAGCTGTCCCTAGCACGTTAGTAGGATCACCATCTGCGAAGTAAACACGTACTTTGTTGCAGCGTGAAAAATACGTTCTGATAACGTAGTAGAATTTTCTAGCACGTCAGCAAAACTACAAGCTAGGAACAAATTTTGAGGATCCAGGAAAAGGTCAGATTGTTATGAAATAAATACACAGGTTCAACACAATGGAGAAAACTCCTGCCCTATATTCTCGCTAGACCAATATCAGACCTCTGTCTGATCACAGTATCTGTTATATCTCTAAATGTCTGCAAGTCGACAATGTTAATTTTTACTCCCTGTTCCATCCATTTGAGGTGATGATACGTCGACTCGTTTGTACCATACATATTCTCATATCAGAATGTGAGAAAAATAAGAGTGCAGATGTCGTGATTAAGTGATATTTAAAAACTGTGCAGATCAATGAACAAGTTCTGACCACATTATCGGGGGAGTGGAACAAATCTGGTTTGTCGTTAGGACACCAGTGTCCATTTAAATCCATGTAACCCCATTGTATGTGCGTGTATATGTTTGTGTGTGTACAAGTGTAACGCTGATGAATTGCTCGACATGTAGTAAAGTGTCAGCCTGCTGCTAACTCTCCAGAATCGGTAAAATTTCGGCCGGCCGATGTGGCCGCGCGGTTCTAGGCGCTTCAGTCTGGAACCGCGTAACCGCTACGGTCGCAGGTTCGAATCCTGCCTCGGGCATGGATGTGTGTGATGTGCTTAGGTTAGTTAGGTTTAAGTAGTTCTAAGTTCTAGGGGACTGATGACCACAGATGTTAAGTCTCATAGTGCTCAGAGCCATTTGAACCATTTTGTAAAATTTCGAGCCTTGCCTAGAAATATGAAGTGATTTCCCTAAATCGCTCCAGGCAAATGCCGGAATGGTACCTCTGAAAGGGCACGGCCGATTTTATTTCCCCTCCCTGAACCATTCCGAGTTCCGGTCCGTCTCTAATGACCTGTTTGTCGATGGGACGTTAAAAAAAATTCTGACAGTAAAATTCGTGATAAACATTCAATACATTCCTTGTGAGTAAGTATAGATTAATTTCCTCGTAATGTCAGGTAACTCCATCTGTTGTCGGCTCGTTCATCCAACACCACTATGAGTTGAGAAGTGGCCTTCTACAGGCAATGCAAGGAAATGGGTCACAGAAGTATATCGTTTCGGCAGCGTGGAGTGATTGAATTCCTTCCAAATTAAGGCAGTTACCGCGTAGATACCGTGTGGTTATAATTAAAGTGCACCTCGTCACGTAGGTCCAGTGTGGGCTGTAATTATCTTACGGTAGTGAAACTTGATGGATATGCTTTATCGTTAATGCGGAATCGATTTACGCTGAAAAAAGCAATGTTGCCAACAGGTGCAAATACGGCGCTGTACAGTGTTTTTATGATGACATTAGACCCTTGCTGTCATTCTAAAAGCCATAACATGACTGAACAGTATGGCTATCGGGAAGATAGACCATGGGCTGTTAGTGAAACTGTTTTACGTGAACGGCAGCAATTATAGTGCCGCATTGTGAGAGTGTCGGGGTTTGAAAGGTCTGAGGAGATGTTTCATGTCATTAAGTGGTTTAAAGAAAATGATAATAATATCCAAAAACATGAACGACCTTGGTGTGGCACGTAGAAGAGGAAGGCGTCCTATACCGGTGGAAGTTACTGAAAAGGTTCTTTTGCTGTAGATGAACCATACAGCACGTGCCCCGGGTAGTGCTAATACCGCTCGTGAAGTGTAACGAGAGCTATACACCCCGGGATCAAAAGTACGGAAAATTTTACTGTCTATTTTACGCTGGTACCAATACAAGATCCAGACGGTGCAGCAGTTGAAACCTCATGATCCGCTGCCAAGTTCTGCATTTGCTTTTCGGTTTCTGAGATGTGGTGCGACTGACCAATGTTGAGAATTAGGTGGACTGGTAAGGTAAATAATGAGGAGCTTTTCTATCCTGAATCATCGACTGAGCACCGACCAGCGCAGAACCACGAAACGGCATCAACATGGTGCTGACCCGCGCGCAAATGGAAAGAGCGGACAGCACCACACCTTCAGGAAGACAGAGTTCAGCACGTTCTGCCAACGTTGACTTCATCTGCCGTCCATCGCTGGTTGGTCCGAGTTCGGTCGCAGATTCCGAGGACATCAATACTGACTAATAGGAAGACGATACTTAGCCTGAGTTCTGCAAATAGTAGTAGTGTGTAAAAGTAATTGTAATAATTGCAAGTAGGAGGCACAAGAAGCACATCAAGCCACCTCACAATGAGGAGTTAAGTTACGTTTGTTTTCTTTTTAAAAATAAACTGTTCTATTAGTCCACAAGAGTTATGTAGAGATCGTTTTAGGTTCCTACCATTCGCCAGCGAAACTTCTCTCCTTCCTTGGTTGTGTCCCACACTAGCCGCCACAACATTCTCCGTAGAATCGGCGAGAAAAGGAATATATGGAAATCACTGACAAGAAGGAGGGACGGGATAATACGTCATCTGTTAAGACATCAGGGAAAATACCAGTCCATCAGGGAGTGCAGAGGAGTGAAAACTGTAGAGGAATACAGAGATTTTGACATATCAAGCAAATAATTGAGGACGTAGGTCGCAGGTGCTACTCTGAGATGAAAGGTTAGCACAGGAGAGGAACACGTGGCGGGCCGCATTAAACCAGTCACAAGACCGATGACTCAAAAAAAGAAAAAGAAAAGGGGGTATTTAAATTACATGTGATTGTCATTTTCTCAGAAACGGTCGATTATCTACGGAAAAGCCGAGTCGCGTGTTCCCTTGTTTTGACTCTTCCACTGAGCGAAGTTTCTGAGAAATAGGCTTATGCCACTTGCCGTGTTCTCGTTACTGTAGATCTTGATTTCCACAAGCTACCTGACTCGCGGTAGTGATTGCCCAATTTATTTCCGGGTACGGCACAAACAAGTCAGCA
This sequence comes from Schistocerca americana, assembly GCF_021461395.2. Taxonomy (NCBI): domain Eukaryota; kingdom Metazoa; phylum Arthropoda; class Insecta; order Orthoptera; family Acrididae; genus Schistocerca; species Schistocerca americana. Next base: position 336,659,922 of record NC_060121.1, read on the forward strand.
CCTCCACAACGTGATCACATGTCTCATTGAAATTATTTGTATTTCATATGAAATACGTTTAACTTCACTGAAATTTAGAAAGGTTTCTGTCCAAAGAGCAGAGGCATACTGCTGCAAGGGACGCCCCTCTCCCCCTCCGCTCTCAGCCAAGGGGAAAAAAAGAAACGGAAACAAATTAATCAACTGATTACCGAAAAGTGCATATTTAAGTAAGAAAATTGTGCTTTTCCTTCATATTGCACGTAGAATTTCGAAAGCGCAGATTCGTCGAAAAGTACGTGGTCACTGATACGTGGTACTTACTAGAATCAAGGAAATCGTGGAAGCGAGGCCCCACCAATATAATTTTCTTTTCACACAACATGTTTATTTAACAACATATAAACTGTGTTTTACAGATAATCGAAGCAATTAACCATAAAATTTTCTTTAACAAAATGAAAAAAATTGCCAAAATTCTTTTGACCTTAACCCTTAAGTTGAATAAGCTTTTAATCCTTCCAAAATAAATCTGAAGTGCTGTATTGCAAAACAGGAAACAATATGACAATGATTACAAGACGGTTGGGCCCGTCCGTTATCAGGTGAAACAGCGATGTTTACTACCGCGCTGGACGCAGTCTATCTTATTAAATGCCCTTCTGCCGCACATGAGTACTGTACAAGCACCTTTGATGACAAGAGTGATTCAGTTACTCAAAACAAATGACATAGCTTTTAATTTGAAAGCTGTATGTCGAAAGGTTCGGGGTTAAGATGCGTACCTGTGCTTAAAGGTTAAACAGATCAGGAAAAAATATGACAATGATAAGGCTTATTTCACAGCATCCAGCCTCTTAATTTAAATAGGGAACCAAGGTGCGACTGGATCCAAACCTTTCCCTTCTGACAATTTTATTTTGACTAAAGCCCTGGAGACAGTTGACTTAATTTTTTCAAAGTTAAACTGATTGTCAGTTATTAAGACCGCTCTGAAGGAACGTCTTAAAACGTTACTTGTGAACACTCGTTACAAGAGAACTCACTCTCGGAACTACAAGATCCGGCTAAAAGCTCCCATAACTACACGGTCTTTCAAACACAGCAATGTACACCTTAGTACAACAGGTTTTTCACATTATAACTAATGACTGAGAAATGCAATTACAATCAATGAATTGAACCGGTTAACATATCAATCTAACCACAAGGTCGCTATTTTGTTTAACGGCGACCTATGCCTTATTTACGACCAAGAGCTGATTAATTAGAACGTTAATGATCGGGTATAAACTAGAGAGGAAAGGCAATGTAACAGCGGGACAAATTTTCAAACGACAACTAGTGTCTTAGTACAATACTACGGCCTATATTTACGACCAAAGTGCCGACAGAGTAAAACTCTAAGGGTCGGGTACAAACCAGAAAATAATAAGGAGGGCAGGTAGACAATGACACAAATCACCACGAGGATTACGGAACGTTACTCCTCCCCTTTATTAGCCAGCAGTTCCATGGATTCACGATGCATCGCAGCGGTTACTGAGTGGTGCCGATGGAAGCCAGGTAGAAGAGGGCAGCCAGGCCACCAACGGTCGACCGACACTAATGTTGACAACCAACCGACGGGATGTCGGCCTGCTGCTTGTAGTCGACGCTGACCCCGGTGAAGTACTCCGGTATCTTCGCTCTGGGCAGGCGCTCCCTGCGCAGCTCGTGGCTTCGGCCACTCGGAGCTCGTGACCACCTCTTGACGTGACGCTACCGCCAATCCCCCAACTTCGTGCCTCCCTCTCGCGCCAGCGAACAGCGTATATATATCGGCAAGCAACGACCTTCTAAGCATCTCCGGCGGTACTCCGAAAGGATACCGCCCTTCGATTGTGCCATTCCAGCACTAATCGAGGGTTTCAGGTACCAGCCAGCCAGCCAGCTGAGCAGCAGCAGTCCAGCCGAGCAGCAGCAGCAGCAGCGGTCCCGGCCAGCAGCAGCGGTCCAGCCAGCAGCAGCGGTCCGGCCAGCCAGCCCTCCTCCAGCAGCAGCAGCAGCAGCAGTGGCCACGGCCCTGTCCGCGGCAGCAGCAGCAGCTGCGGCGTTCCTGCCAGCCGTCGCCAGCGCCAGCAGCGTGGGACTCTGGTCTTCGTCTTCGTCCGTCTTTGTCTGTCCCCAGTTTTTTCCTCTCTTTTTCGTCCTGTGCTTTTTTGTTTATCCCTGTCGTCATGTCAGCCCACACCACCACTGCCACTACTACCACCACTGCCATTGTGTACATGTCGCCCTCCGCCGCCACCATCACCATTACATGGTGTGCCCAGTCACACCCCCTCTTTCCATCCCTCCTCTTCTCACTCTCCCTTCGCCCTCGCTCTTTGTAGCCCCCTCTCCAGCTTCTTCCTCCCGCTCCTCTCCCTCTGATCCTTTCCCCTCACTCCCCCAGCCTGTCACTGCAGCTCCAGCTAGGGTGGTGGCCCGTCGGGCCACTGCCCATGCCCATCTCTCCCCATCACCTTCGCCATCACTGCCACCGCCGTCGCCATCGCCTTCAGCGTCACCATCTCCGGCGCCGACTGCTGCGTCCACGTCGGAACCTGCCCCTTCCCGCCACCTCCTTATAGCTCCCGTCCCTCATGTCACCACCCACCCTTCTGCTGCCGTTAAACGCCCTAGTGGCACCACCACCTCCTCCGCTCCCAAAAAGGTAACTCCTGTCCTCCTTCCCCCCCCCCCCCCCCCAGGATGCCATGGATGTCTCCCCACCTGGCTCTGCTCCCTCCGCCTCCTCCTCCTCCTCCTCCTCCTCCTCCTCCTCCTCTTCCTCCTCCCCCTCCCCCCTCTTTATACAAATACCTCCTCAGCTGTCCCAATACTTCCCTTCTAGAGGCCTGGAATCTCTACCTCCTCTTCCGCCAACACTTCCCTCGTGCCCCCATCTCACTCCTCACTCCCAGATGGGATTCAGTTCTCATCTCCTCCCCCAGCCCCACCCTCCTTACTGACATCCTCTACCACCTCCCCAACACCCGTTTTACCCCAATGCCTCCCTCACCACTGCTCCTTCTCCATCTCCTACCCATCAACCCTAATCCCCATGTCGCCCGCCTACCCTCACCACCGTGATCACTCGGCTTAGTCTGACGATCACGGAGGAGGACGTGTTGGCGGAACTCAAGGCGCATCCCTTGCTGGAGGTGCGGGCGGTCCGCCGCTTTTCTCCAAGGACGTCCCCTCCATTGACCGTCTCCTGAAGGAGGGTGCCCACCTCTTCAACCAGCGTTATAAGGACGACCCCTCCCATTCCCCTCCTCAATCCCTGCGCTGCCAGAGGTGACTGCACTATAACACACACCCAACAGCCAAGTGCTGCGAGGCCCCCACCTGTCCGCATTGTAGGCAAGCACACTTCCTCCAGCAGTGCCCTAACCTTCAATCCCCTCCTTCCTGTAATACCTGCAATCTCCCCCATCCCACCTACTCCCAAAAGTGTAAAAGCCTGACCCCCTCCGACCACTCCTGAGCTCACTGTCCCTGTCCATCCTCTGGACGCCCCCACCCCTCCTGGCAATTCCCTTCGTTTCCCCCCCCCCCCCCCCCCCGCTGAGGACATCATCGGGTTCCTCACCAATGTCCTACAAAACGTCCACCCTTTCCAGCGCCCTCACACCCTCCAACAGGTCTCCCTTGCCGCCCGTTCCGTCTTCCACCTCAAAATGTACGCCACCTACTCCCACAACCAGGCCCATTTCACCTTCTCCCATCTTGACACCCTCATCTAAATCCCTGTTATCGCGCGACAGCACCATATACTTTTCAACAACATCCGCTCCCTTCCCGCCAACAAGAACCTCTTCCTGCACACCCTTGCCACCCACTGCGTGGATGCTTTCCTCCTCAGTGAAACCTTCCTCCAACCCCACCACACTCTCCACACATCGCCCTGCCTCCTTCGCCACTCCAATAATCCCCTCCTGATTGCGCGTGGCAGAGTTGCCATTGGTCACCACCGCCAGATCCCTGTTCGGCTCCAACCTCTCCTTCCTGACCCCACTGAACACCTGATCCTTAGTCTCTTCTTCCCCGCCTTACCATCACCTTCACCACCATCTATGTCCGCCCTAACGCCCCTATTCCCTTCGACTTCCTCCCCCACATTGACCGTACCTTCTCCTCCTACGTGATCGCCGCCGACCTCAACATCCATAGTCGTTCCGCCGCCCAGTTATGGCAGTGGCATTGGTTCCTCTCCTCCCTTCAAGGCGACCTCATCCCCATCCGCCAGCACACCCATCCCGAATCCAACTCCACTCCCGATGTTATCCTTTCCTCCCCTAACCTTCTTGGCCACGTAACGGCGGATGTCCTGGAGCCTATTGGTAGCGACCATCTCCCTGTCCTTCTCACCATTTCAGACGGTAGTCGCCCCCGCCCCGACCCTCGTAATGGCCCTCCCCCAAAGTACGTCCATGAATATTCCTGTGCCAACTGGAATGCCTACCGGGATACCCTCTCCACCCCGGTCGATAGCCACCCCTTCACCTACCACCACCCTGACGATGAAACCCATGCCGTCTCCTTTCTCCAGCAGACCTTGTCTGAAGCCATGGAGGCCCACGTCCCTACTGTCGCCATCCACCCCCACCGTCCTACCTTACCCCCACAGGCCGTCCTCCTCCTCCGTGAATCCCGCCATCTCTACCGTGCCTTCCTCCACATGCGTGACCCGGACACACTCCGACGCCACCGGCAACTCCAGCGACACATTCGAAATTTGCTCGTGGCTAAGAAACGCCGGGACTGGAGACAAACATGCACCAGTTTAAATGCTACCCTACCTATAAACTCGTCCAAGTTCTGGTCCGCCTTCCGTCACCTTACTGGGACTAAATCCTCCCCCTACTATCCTCTTCTCCATGATGATCACCCCTTCCCTGACACCCTTAGTAAGGCCAATCACTTTGCCTCTTACCTCTTCGATGTCTTTTCCATCCCCGATGATCCCCAGTTCGATTAGTCCCTCTTCCTGGATGTCCGTGATCGAACTGGCACCTCTGTCCCTCCCCCGCACCTGGTTTCCAGTACTTGGACAACATTGCACACACGGAACTCAATGCCCCTATCACTACACAGGATCTCATTGCTACACTCTGCACGAAACGCAACACCGCTCCTGGTCACGATCGTGTCACCTACTGTCACCTTCGTGAAGCTCCTGTCTCTTTCCTCTCCACCCTGGCCAGGCTCTACAATGTAGTCCTGTCCACCAGTTACTACCCCGACCTGTGAAAAACCTCCCGTATCCTGATGTTCCTTTGTCCCTTAACCTGGTAAACCGCCGTCCGCCGTCTCCTCCTACCATCCCATCAGCGTTTCCTCAGTCTTCAGGAAGGTCCTGGAATCTATCCTCACCCGCCGCATCTACCAGCATCTCCACCAGCACTGCCTCCTTGCCGTTACCCAATGTGGCTTTCGGCCGTCCTTCTCTTCCGACGACCTTCTCCTTCACCTCACTCATCTCCTTTCCGAACAGCTTAATTCCCGTCGCTCTGCAATCTTCCTCTCCCTGGACCTCGAATATGCTTATGACCGCATATAGCATTCCGGTCTCCTCTTCAAGCTCCAAACCTTCTCCCTTCCCATTAACTACGTACGACTGATTGGCTCCTTTCTCTCCCATCGTCCTTCCTACGTCACCATCCGTAACACGGATTCCTACACCTATTTTCCCTCCACCAGTGTGCCCCAAGGCTCCGTCCTCTCCCCCTTCTGTACCTTTTATATACAGCGGACATGCCGCCGCCGTCACCCCACGTCCACATTCTCCAGTTTGCCAATGACACCGCCTTCCTTGCCCTTGCCCCCACCCTGCAGCGCTCCCAACACCTTATCCAATCCCATCTTGACTGGTTCACCACTTGGTGCAACCAGTGGTTGCTCAAGGTCAATCCCTCCAAAACCCAGGCGATCAATGTAGGCAAAACCACCCCTTCCTTCCACCTCTTTGATTTCTATCTCACCATCTATGGCCGCCCTATCGCCCTCACCCCCACCCTTAAGTACGTTGGCGTCACCCTCGACTGTCGACTCTCCGGACAATCCAAGCCAAGGCACGCTCCCAACTCCATCTCCTCAAGCTCCTTTCCGGCCGTACGTGGGGTCTGGACCCCTCTATCATACTTCACACCTATAAATCCCTCATTCACCCTATCCTTTGTTACGCCCATGTGGCCTGAATTTCCACCCCCCCCCTACCTTTTATAAATCCCTTCAAATCCTTGAACGCCATGCTCTCCGCCTCGCCTATCGCGTCCGTCTCCCCTCCCCCACGCGGATCCTGTACGATCTCATTCCGTTCCCCCACCTCCTCCTTTTCCTTGAAAGGATACGGATCCTGTACACCTCCCGCAAACTCGATCCTCCTCACCCGCTTGTCTCACCCATCCTCTCCTGCCCCCGCCTGCTGCCGCACCTGTATTCCCACGTCCCACCTGGTCTCCGTCTCTCCACCCTCTTTATCCTCTTCCAAGGCGGCTTCCGCCAGCTCCCTCTCCCTGATGATACCCTCCTCCCCTCCATCTACCCCTCCTACCAACTTTGATCCTCCCTCCCTCTTCCTGTGTTTGCTCCTTTGGGCACCCTCCCTCCCTTCCCTCCCTCTTCCCTCCCCTCCCTCTTCCCTCCCTCCTCCATTTCTCCCCACTCCTCCCCTGGGCTTCCCCTCCCCTGTCCCTCTCCTCCTCCCCCCATCTCCTCAACCATTGGCATCCTTGTTCTCCCCTCTCCCCCGCCTCACTCTTCTTTCCCTCTTGGCAGGTCCCCGGACTCGCACACGCTAAGTGGACATTCGCGTGCCGGAGATCATCGCCATCAGTGTCTCGTGTGTGCCGTCGTGTTTAGTGTTCAGTGTTCACCGTCACACTCCATCGTTCACCAGTGCGATCGACATCTTCAGTGTTTGTGCTTCGTGCCAACAGTTTGTAGTGTGGATTGTCATCGAGTGTGAACGGCTTCATGTTTTTATGTTCATGTGTCTACTGTTTTTTCCCCGCCGTTTTGTTCCAACTCATGTGTCTTCTCTGTTTTATCATTGTACTATCTTGGCTGAAGAGCGGCGTATTGTGCTGCTGCCAGCCTACCTGTTATACGGGTGTTAAAATCACAATAAAGAAAAAAAAAGACCTTCTAAGGACACAACCCACAGATACCAACTCTTCCTCATAGATATTGGCAATGGCGCCGCAAGAGGGATAGTCGATGCTATACCTGAGCCAGTCGCACTAGACAGAACAGTCTACTAACTCAATGGTGCCATGGCTCTGTCACTGGATATTGCAGTCATTGCGATCAAATCGGTAAGTAGTGCATGGCACTTGTGTTTCCTCGCTGCAGTCCATGTGTCGTTGCTCTTAATATTTATTTTATTTTTTCTAGCATAAAGTAAGAGACCGTCAGTCTAGCAGGAATCTTGAGGTGCAACATGATGTGTGTCACATCCTCTGTGTTTCTCCACTGGCATTCTGCAAGATAAGGTATTTACTAACTTCCTGAGTTCTGAAATATTTGGGTCAGTGGAACAGCAACATGTTGAATGCTAAAGAAGATATTTAGTTATCAGAATATTTTAATTTTCTGAATTTTCCTGCTTTAAGTATTTGATGACGAATTTCGATAAGACGTTTTTCTGTACTAAGAAGCACTTGAGTTATAGGCACCTTCTTAGTTGAGTGAGGCACCATTTAATTCTGATAATAACGCTGACTGATGATGCATGAATTCCACAAACACTAAAGCGTTTTAAGTGTTACGAAATCGTGTTTTTTCCGATCCATCAAGAGCACCCCATATGTACGTATTCAAATGGGACTTACATCAGGAACAAAAGACGTACGATGTGTGTGACGTCCTTAGGTTAGTTAGGTTTAAGACGTTATAAGTTCTAGGGGACTGATGACCTCAGATGTTAAGTCCCAAAGTGCTCAGAGCCATTTGAACCACTTTCTTAGAGAAACGTCCTTATCTGTCCATCAATCATTCCATCACACTATCACGAATAAACTACAACTGTGGCGACCGTAACACGAATTAGAACCAAAGACCTAGGCTATCAGTATTTTGAGGATCTGCTGGTTGGAAGGTACATTTCGAGCAAATAAACCACACACATTTTTTCCACTTGTGTTTTTCGGTACTCATAAAGGCGTTAAAAAAATCCCAACGAGTACAAAATTATCATACCCGAATTATCTAAACGCGATCACTGCGAGAAATTTGTGGAAAGTTGGCCGACAATTGAGATACCCGGATTAACAAATTTATGAAGAGAAATAAGTGAATTTTCAGTACTCACGCTTAATTATTGTACAGCCCGCCTACGAAGGCACTGATGGAGGGATGAACTGTGGAAACAGTGTCGGGAGACAGAGATTTTTGGGCACTGCAGAGTTGCTGACGCCACTCTCCTCCGCCTATTGGCAGCACTTTGTCCCCTTTCCCCGCCCCTAAAAAGCTGTGTGAATGTCACACTGAGCTTCAAAATCAAGGGTAGAATATTGTTGTGCCCCAGAATGTATTCCGGATGGATATTAAAAAATTGTTAAACTTCTTCCCTGGCAACGCCAGAGGCCAAGCACAGTGGGTCAACAGGTAGGCAGAATGCCAGCAAGTGGGGAAAACAGATGGAGTAGCTGCAAACATGAAGGCTACGTGACACTCAAGATGAGCTTAACGGCCAAGCAAGCTAGCGTAGCAAACTGACCATACTGATAGAGTGAAATGATAATTAAATCAAAACCCTAAGCTGTCGACTGGCGTTGATATACATCAACGGGGACAGTTGAAAATCTGTGCCCCGACCGGGACTCGAACCCGGGATCTCCTGCTTACATGGCAGACGCTCTATCCATCAGATCCACCGAGGGCACAGTGGACAGTGCGACTGCAGGGACTTATCCGTTGCACTCTCCCCGTGACACCCGCATTCCCAACTTAATGTCCACACACTACATTCGTAATGCCGCTGCCCACTACACTCATAACTCGCGGCAGACAATCTTAACGAGTCCTGTAAGAGTTAGGGCAATGCGTGTGCATCCAGGACAGAAGAAAACGGTCAATGGCCGGTGTGCCCTAACTATATGAAGATGATATTTGTTCTTTCGAACATCATTTTTAGCTTTTAATACTTTTAAATAATGTGTTTATTGTTCATTTTTCAGTAGCATAAAAACTGGAGAGCCGGTCACTTTTCAACACACTAAAATCTCCTACCTAAGAATACACTTTACGCGGGCTTTCCGTAGAGCAAACTCTATTTTCATGTAGCATAGTAGGTAGTAGGGCAACAGAATGCACCGTTGGAACTGAAAATTACGGAAAAAATGAAATCCGCCAAACTCTGTCAGCTATCTTTTCTTGGGATGCTCAAGGGAACTTGTTTGGAAATTTTATTGAACATGGTAGGTCAATAAATTCACAGGACTTGTATGGGGCATGTTTGACAAGGGACATCCAAATCGAAGGGTATGGTCGCTTGAGTACAGGTGTCACGGTTTTGGAGGATAAAGTCCGACCACACACTATTCGGCAAACAAGAATTGCTGAGGGCAGTTTCAGGTGGAACAATTTATGCAGAGAGATTATTAAGAGATATGATAAATATTTAAATCTGAACGGTGATTATGTAGAGAATTAATACGAATGGGTAGTTATAAGATTTTTCTAATAAATTTGCTTTCACTATTCCAAAATTTTATTTAATACCTTAACGGACATGGCTGTCCGGACAGACCTTTCATTTTAAACGGACGCCAAATGCACATAATCGTGACTAAAATAGAGGACAGGCCTTACTTAATGTAGGCCATCTGAGTGAAATACAAAGCCATGTTCCACGTAACAGCGCTCCATTTTGGGTGAGAGAAGATGAACAGTTGTTCTTACCAGTCACGTGTATTACTCTTCTTGAGCCCACACTGCAACACATATTGACGAAAGACGTTGTGCCTGGGCATCGAGATTTCAAATCAAAGAGCAACGGCACCTTGGTGAACTCTTGTATCTCCTGCTTGCTGCGTTTACTGGTACATCGGCTAATGCGTTTCTCTAGAGTCAGGCATGATATTGTAACCAACGGAATGACACACCCTCACCTTGTTTTGTAGCAGGACATAAGTGTCCTTAATGGTCTGGATCACTTGATTGCTTAGTGACTCTGTTGATCATTTGGCTGGCACTAATGGCCAGCAAGGCGAGAATGTTTTCAGATCTCACCTACTCTGCTACCTTCAGCACTGCATACAGTTGGTTGATGCATACACGGGATTGTTTTTGAGCAGCAGATTTTGAGGTCATGTGGAAAGGACTGAGCAACGAAGAGTGTCTTCATGCCTGGAACTGTCAGCATATTCATACCTAAAAGCGTGGTGCCTATCTAAAACACCAAAACATCGAGATTCTATTTTTGCACAGTTTTCTAATCTAGAATATTTGGGAGCCTCCTAAGGAATGTAGAGAAATACTACAATCTTGACGAAAGGAACAGTAATTGTTACATCCATTTTGAAAATTCAGTTATTTTTATGATCCGCCAATAAACACCGCTGCTAGCAAACGATTATTACAATGTCGTTTCATACTAAGGCCAATTTCTAGATGTGGAAAAACGTAAGTTAATGCGGATGGGTAGGAAGAACAGATCTGTAATGTTCGGTCACAGTACTATTAGTGTCCTGCTTGGCACAGTCAGATAGTTTAAATATGTGGGCGTGACGCTGGAAAGCAATGTGAAATGGAGCGAGCATACGAGAACTGTGGTAGGGAACACGAATGGTCGACTTCCGTTTTTTCGAGCATTTTAGGAAAGAGTTGTTCAACTGTAAAAGAGACTGCGTATAGGACGCTGGTGCGACCTATTTTGAGTACTGCTGGAGTGTGTGGGCTCCGTACACGGTCGGATTGAAGGAAGACATCGAAGCGATTAAGAGGCGGGCTGCTGTATTCATTGCCGGTAAGTTGGAACAACACGTGTGTTACGGAGATACTTCTGGAACTCAAATGGAAGTCCTTAGAGGGAATGCGACGTTCTTTTCTAGAAACACTGTTAAGAAAATTTAGAGAACCGGCATCTGAAGCTGACTGCCGAACGTTTCTTCGGCCGCCACCATACATTGCTCATAATGACAACGAAGATAAGATTCGAGAAATTAGGGCTCATACGGAGGCATGAGGCATATAGACAGTAGTTTTTCCCACGCTCTTTTTGCGAGCGTAATAGGACGGGAAATGACTAGTAGTGGTACAGGGTACCCTCCGCCACGCATCTTACGGTGGTTTGCAAAGTATCTATGTAGATGTAGAAGTAGAATAGTATGCTGTGCGGGCGTCTGGTGTTCGGAATATACAAGGTGTTACAAAAAGATACGGCCAAACTTTCAGGAAACATTCCTCACACACAAAGAAAGAAAATATGTTACGTGGACATGTGTCCGGAAACGCTTACTTTCCATGTTAGAGCTCATTTTATTACTTCTCTTCAAATCACATTAATCATGGAATGGAAACACACAGCAACAGAACGTACCAGCGTGACTTCAAACACTTTGTTACAGGATATGTTCAAAATGTCCTCCGGTAGCGAGGATACATGCATCCACCCTCCCTCGCATGGAATCCCTGATGCGCTGATACAGCCCTGGAGAATGGCGTATTGTATCACAGCCGTCCACAATACGAGCACGAAGAGTCTCTACATTTGGTACCGGGGTTGCGTAGACAAGAGCTTTCAAATGCCCCCACAAATGAAAGTCAAGAGGGTTGAGGTCAGGAGAGCGTGGAGGCCATGGAATTGGTCCGCCTCTACCAATCCATCGGGCACCGAATCTGTTGCTGAGAAGCGTACGAACACTTCGACTGAAATGTGCAGGAGCTCCATCGTGCATGAACCACATGTTGTGTCGTACTTGTAAAGGCACATGTTCTAGCAGCACATATCCCGTATGAAATCATGATAACGTGCTCCATTGAGCGTTGGTGGAAGAAACTAAAATGAGCTCTAACATGGAAATTAAGCGTTTCCGGACACATGTCCACATAACATCTTTTCTTTATTTGTGTGTGGGGAATGTTTCCTGAAAGTTTGGCCGTACCTTTTTGTAACACCCTGTATTTGATACAATATTTGTACGATGGACTGCACACAGTGTAATTAGTCTCCAATACGTGTATACCACTTAACTATAGGAGACCTGGAATCGTTAAATAATTTAAGACACCTCATGTGCCTGATGTGTTTTAAACTGTTGTTCACGATACTCAACGTATATGCCACAAGGGTGTTCCAGGCGAGCGTACTGTCTAAAGTGACCCACAGCTTTCTGTATCTCTTTCGGCGTCCTGTAAGTCGTGGAATATGTTGCCTGTAACGCAGCATGCATCATAGATTTACAGCAAAAGGTCGCCTTCGGACAGTATCAGTCATGGATGGCTGAAACCATCCATATGTGCTAGTTAAAATAATCGTTGTGCGTCACATTAACAGTATCTAATGACTGGAGCACTCGATAGCCGACACGTGACAATTAAAAATTCATATGTGTGACTGGTACTCGAGGAGGACAGTGACGTACGTACCAAACACCACAAACAGAGCTTTTACGGTTAGCTGTCACAAGAACGTTAATGCCTTCCGGACATACGCCGACATGTCGCCCCTTCTTTCCCTTCTTTGGTCCTAATCGAAAGTGCCGGCCGGAGTGGCCGTGCGGTTCTAGGCGCTACAGTCTGGAGCCGAGCGACCGCTACGGTCGCAGGTTCGAATCCTGCCTCGGGCATGGATGTGTGTGATGTCCTTAAGTTAGTTAGGTTTAATTAGTTCTAAGTTCTAGGCGACTGATGACCTTAGATGTTAAGTCCCATAGTGCTCAGAGTCATTTGAACCTAATCGAAAGTATAGCCATCAGGGTTGGGCTGTTTCCCGACATATCGACAGTTTTTTGTGGATTATAAGTGCCAAGCTCTCCCTGGGGTATTAGAAAAAGAAAAATAAGTATGTAAAGCCGTCATTAATGCGCTTTGCAGCCGCCTTTATACCTAATGATGAGTGATGAGCTGGGTTGTGTAATTTTGCTTTCAGTATTTTAGAGGGTTAGCAAAGCGGTCTCGGTCTCTTAAACTGATATACGGCGGGGAAAGCGGTGCGCTGACCACATGACCCTCCATATCCATGTGGATTGAGGATGACACGGCGGCCGGTCGGTACCGTTGGGCCATCCAAGGCCTGGTCGGACGGAGATAGTTAGTTATTTAGCAAAGCGGTCTGAAAGTGGTAATCGTCATAATACACTGGCCGACCACGAGAAACGGGAAGGCACTGGATGGGATGATCAGTCGTTGATTACTAAATCCAATGCACTACATTTGTCCACACATTTCTAGTAAAATTGTGTTGCTGACGCCCTACGTTCAGATTGTTGGCGATCTGGATTAAAATAGACCGACGATTACTCCGACTACTCTGCAAAGTTTACAGGATGCCCGTTGTGGCCGTTTTGTGCATAGGTTTACTCATGAGGAGACATTGTCTCTCAGATATTGAAGTTCCACCCTAGACAATGTCGACCTCGGAGACACGAATTCTTGTGTGATGTCCTCTACGCTATGACCCATGCGTCATGTACCAACTATCATCCCAGATACAAAAGCGATTACCTCGCAACGTGCTACCATGGTCACTGCACATCTATCTGTAATACACCGCTGTTCACTCGTTCCTTACTCCCGATCTAACTGCAAAATTCAGTCGTAAGACACCGCGTATTTTTAAACGGAACAAACCCTCGCCCTAAAGAAATTGTTGTAAGTCTTTATTTCTGTCGATTCCTTTTCGATACTTTCCAGTAGTCACTGACTCTGTGAGAAACTTAGGCTGTGCATTGCTGGCGGTGATTTCTCTTTTGGTCCAGAGGAACATACCTATTGTATTCGACGGTTCACTGCGAGATGCAACGCCGCATTTGCTCGATGTTTTGGCCGCGACATTTACATTGGATTTATATCCGTTACATGTAGTATCCATACGTCTTTCGCAGAGCCAAACGTATCTTTCGCCTTTGGGTGTGGTCGGAAGACGGGTATAATGCTATATGTTTGAAGCAATCTCACGCCTTGGCCAGAGGTCTTTTATTTTTTCTCTACTGCCTGTTCTTCATAGTCAGGTGCGGCTATCCTTTCACCGATCGCACGCCTAAACTGGTCTTGTCTATAATCACTCTGACGGAACACTTCTTTCAGTTACTGCAGTTCATGTGAGAGGCTATCACCAGAGGGCACTGTATGCTTCTGCAACGGACGCTGGCAGGTGATGTGTGAAGTGATCGCTATCTCAGAAATCTACGGATACCAGGCATTGAATGGTGGCTCTCATTTTGACTGAATCAAAGGTGGTAATCCTGCGACACACCGGTCAGGGGGCCTGAAGATGGCATAATATGTCGCCGAAATTCGCAACCCAATAAAATAAAAAAATAATAATTTAGACGGCTGAAAGGTGTTTGATTTGACATTCTGTCTTGTCACTGTATTGCCTATGCTACATTCATTGCTGTTTCAGTATACACATAATCTTCACGGAATAGACATGTATACTATACCGCTATACCCCACTGTGACATCACTTAAATAAGAGATTGTACCTCCAGACCACCACTGTAGAGTAGTAACACAGTGAATTAATTTATTGTAGTCGTAGACTACGTTTGTATCCCAAATAAACATTTACCAATGCAGACGTCAACGTGATTTGTACTCTAGTTAGGGTTGTTAAGTCGGTGGGCTGGTCGTTAAATGAAAAACATTTTTAACTTTCAGAAAGAGAGGTTGTTCCTTATATGATTTTAGCCCGGTAAACAAAACATATATGCAGCAAGCACCAAATAATTAATGAGAATCAAGGTGTCCTCTCATGCACCCACGTCATTTTACAATAAGCTAATGACCGTGCTTGAACTAATAAGTTAAGTCATAGAATTCGTTGGTAAGAAGAAATCGCAAAGTCTACGCAAAACCTGTTATATATTTTTTGGGATATATCATTAATAGTTCCAAAGCCTGTGTTTATATAGTGTTTTTATCGTCATAATCGTATTAGTCGACCACGATATTACTGCACCTGGAAGTAAGGGTGCTTCGGTCGACTTCTCGTGAGTTTTTATCGTGATATTGCAAGAGGACACTCTGAAACACTTGATATTATATGCAAAATTGTCTTGAAATCATTCATGATGCGATTTGTTTGCCTTAGTCACCACTGTACTTGTTTACTGTAAGGTCACCACGTGTTTCCGACAAGAGTCTCTGGAGACCAGCTGCAATAATATCGTGACGAGGTAATAATGTGAAGGTTCAGACACTGCATAAATACACAGTAACCTTCAGTAATGCATACATGCCTTAACGGGCTAAGATGACGATATAATATTTGTCTCCCTGTTGGAGAATCACGAATTGTGCAACAATAAGGGTTGTGGGCTCCGTTACCATCGGTAGTTTGGGTCGGTACTCGATGCGTGCCCGGATAACCGAAGTAGTAGTAGTTTCACCTCGAACGCCGAGAGAGAAGGCTGTTAGTTTACTTCCTAGCCGCAGCGCAGCGCGCGTCAGGACAGCTTTCCTCAGTCTTGTTTGTGTCTTTGTGCGCTTCTTATCGTTGTT
Source organism: Schistocerca americana (assembly GCF_021461395.2). Taxonomy (NCBI): domain Eukaryota; kingdom Metazoa; phylum Arthropoda; class Insecta; order Orthoptera; family Acrididae; genus Schistocerca; species Schistocerca americana. The sequence continues at coordinate 336,675,600 of NC_060121.1, forward strand.
TGGTCCGTAGCGTTGTTGGTGCGTGGGTCTGTTGGTAGCGACGTATTCCGCTCATAATGTCCGCCATGGGTTCCAAATGTGTCCCAAGAACAGGTCAGCTTTAGATTCACAAAATCCACGCGTTCCGTGCAGCCTACATCTTTGGAGATTCATGACTGTCTCGTTGATACAGTTCATGGAACATCTAAACAGGTTCATACTGCCTGTTTTCATTCTGAAAACTGTGTTTTTCCTAAAATTTTTGGATCCACTACAACCAGTAGGCTGCTTTTGCTTTATGGTTCTCAAGATCCCTTTAATTATCGTAATGGTTCCATAAGTATGGTGCTCCTTGCTAATAGGGAACTTGATTGTTTCAATGTCCGAGTGTTCAAATTCACGCCGGAAGTCGGCGACAGTTTATTTAACTAGGTGTTGCTCCCGTAATGTGGTGTGAGGGGTATACGACGAGAACGCTGATCCACTCAACATCGGATGCGATGTTATAGTGGAATTCATTACGTGGAGGTGGTAGTGAAACATAACATTCCTTCCCACCTACGGGTCTGTGGTTACCCGATTCATGTAACGTATAGTGGAATAGTGGGGACATGCTTTCTATGCAATGAAAGTGGCACCTTAGATCAATTCCCCGAGATGTGTATTTGTATTGAAGTTCTCACTTGAACAGCTTCGAAAATTGACGTTAGCTGATCTCGTTTCTACTGCTCACGAGGTTGATGCCACGTCAGCTTTGAGACCAATAGAACAACAGGGGAACGTGTAGGTAACTACTCCAGACTTTCCGCCTGTACCCTCGCAGCACAGTCCTGAAACTCTTGTGGCCAAGTCGGCAATGTCCACAGTGAAACATAAGAGATGTCGCACGCAGGATGGTGAGGAGTCGGATACGTCTAATCCTTACCCACCCCTCTCTGAAATAACTTTGTCAGTTGATATACTGTGTCTTGTAGTGCTGAGTACTGCATTCCTGATGGGGGCGACAGTGCGAAAATCGCTGCTGACGTTTCTAGTGTTTCTGCTATTACTCCTCCCGCGGTTGAGGTAATACATCCGGAACAACGCAAGGGTGGAGAAGTCGTTGAGCCTTCTGATGTTCAGATGATTCATCAGTGGCAAGTTGTGACGACCCTAAAATTACTGTTCCCTTGATGTCACCCATTCAGGTGATGTCGGAACGACCAACTATTATTACTCCAGTCGAGGTAATTGGTGGCCATGGAACCTGACAGCCCAGATGATGCCTGAACCGACTATTGTATGGCGATCTGAACTACACGGGTTTCCTCCTGCGGATTGAGCGTCTGCGATTCCTTGTTGGTGACCTACTTTGGTTAATGTTCAAGAACCGCCTACGTCCCCAGACTACCGATGCTGTATTGCCTCGTAGTCGTTGTAATCAACGCGTCCAAGCTGACCGCGCAATGGCTCGTAAAAAGAAGAAACATAAAGATTACACAGTGCAAACCCCCCGACCAATCAGTGGACTCTGCAATGATCTTGACACACACTCATGACATAATTCAGTGCGTCAGCAGATGGAATTTTGTTTCTTGTTGTTAAAGTATGCAGGCTTACACGTTTCTTTCTTTGAGCGTTAATAGTGTGTTACAGGACCTGCGGCTCGCTTCACTACATCAATTTATGATTCCTGTACGGAACTCGTATTCCTACAAGAAGTGCAATTTACTCCATTTTCTCTCCCTGTTTTTTGTACTGTGTGTAATGTGGTTCCTGAATGTTCCACGGGGACTGCCTTGCTCTCCTTGATTCTCTTTTATGCCCGATTTTATAATGAAGAGGAGGTTCAATTGTTACGAAAAGCCCGCAGAGTATTTTGATAGGTGGCAATTTTAACTCCGTGTTGCCTCCTGTAGATCAGTCTTGCAGTTTTAATTTCAATCGAGAAATGAAAGATGAAGTTCGTTCCTTGAAACTGCAAGATGTATGGATCTTAAATATCTCAATCTTGTCAGATTTACTTATTTTACTTCTGCTTCTAACAGGAGGCTTGACAGATTTTATTTATGTGATATAATTTTGGCTGTGCACGTCATCCACGCCAGCGTCACTGACAACTGTGCAGTGACTGTTACTTTAAATTACACGCGGCAGTCGGTGAAACATTTCGGTCGCCTTGGATAGTGAATGAGGCGCACTTGGAGGATCCGTCTCACGATTAGGTGATCTGGGAAGTATTGGACCGTAGTGTCTGTTCGACTGCGCGATACGCCTCTATTTTGGAATGATGTGTTCAGCTGGCAAAGCCGAGGCTCAAACGAACGTTGTGTGGTTCTGCGCTGAAAGAGAGCGGGAATTTCGTAGAACGCGAGAATTTAACTACTACTACTACTACTACTATTGTCACTACTACTCTCTCTCTCTCTCTCTCTCTCTCTCTCTCTTTCTCTTACGTGATCTTTATGAAAGTCCTCATCAGGATCCTCTGCGAGTTGCAGACGTCAGGCGTGTATAGGCATAATTGTTACGGGTGAAGCAGCGTCAAATGGAAGGGTTAAGGATGCGATCCAAACCACGTTCCGTGGTTGCGGATGAATTTATTTCTTTAAACCATCTGATTTGACATCAGATTCGTCTTCGACGGCATAGAAAGACACATTGTATGTTCTACATCAATGTCATGTTGGGCTGTGTGAGGTACCCGTTCCTGTGGATATGTCATCCGATTTGGATTCTGCATCACAGACTTCATCTACACCTACGTGATTACTCTGCTATGCAGTGCCTGGCAGAGGGTTCAATGAACCACCAGCCTTAAAGCTGCTCATAATGCTACGTTTTTAGATGATTTTCACTATGACCTTGTTGTCAGATCGCCTTGTCGTAAATCGCCTAGGTTGGATGGTCTGCCTAAGGAGTTTTGCGATATGTGTTTTTGGCCTTTGTTGGGTACTACTTTTATATTGCTTTTGAGCGAAGTGTTGAGATACAGTTCCCTCATACAAAGGGGCAGTTATATACGGCATTGTTGATGTATCATACGTTATAACTGCCTCTTCCTACAGTATCTTCATACAGAAGAATTAATTCAGGTTTGTTGTGGAGGTAATGCTCCCAAACTAAGTTCATTGCCAAAAGCATTAGATAGCCCTTTAAAAGAGCATACCGGTCACTTTAGAGCGTTGGAGATGACGTGCAACTGATAGCAAGCTGTGTATGTGGTATATGACTGTGTGAAATCAAGAGCGTTGGATCGACATGGGGACCTGAAAAAAATGTCAGCATCAGGACGTAAACATGACCACACCGTCAATGAAGCTGCCCGACGTTTTGGTGTATCAACGCAGACTGTCTAGCGTATCTCCAAGGAATGGTGTAGCACTCGCATAAGTTCTAATGGTTCAAATGGCTCTGAGCACTATGGGACTCAACTTCTGAGGTCATTAGTCCTCTAGAGCTTAGAACTACTTAAACCTAACTAACCTAAGGACATCGCACACATCCATGCCCGAGGCAGGATTCGAACCCGCGACCGTAGCGGTCTTGCGGTTCCAGACTGCAGCGCCTTTAACCGCACGGCCACTTCGGCCGGCCGCAGACTGGCGTTCCCAGTTCCATCAAGAGACACGCTGCCTCTTAACAATTTTCTGGGACCTGGAGACTGGTTTATTAACGATCTGGTATATTGTGTGTATAATACGGTCCAAAAAGTTTTGAATGTTCGAATTACGTACGGAAGGAGCCCACTGACTGACGTCGGCCACAATGAATTCATCTTGCTTGTATTGTTGGAGGCTTCTCTAATAGCTAACCATACCACCATGGGAACTGGTGACTAGATGGCAGATGGCCTTGACGTTTCCAATTCGCAGTGTCACCATGGATGATTGAGCGAACGGAAGAGTCGATCATGTTACAGTGCTCAAACATGCAGCCTACCCTGTATTTGAAATGCATAGGTTCCCCCATAGAAGAGAAAATGTTACGCTGTATTAACAGCAGCACAAATTAAAAGCCAACAAATGGTATGGCGCTTATTTGAAGGTGTAGTTGGTGAAGGGAATAGGGATACTGTTTCATCGACTCTATGAAAGTTATCTGGTCATGGAGCCATTACTGTGGTAATTAGATACAGAACACCTGCAATATGCAGAGATATATAATCTTACAGCAACTGCTCGTAAGCTGGTTGTGAACTGTGTGAGTAAGGAACGGAGTGTGTTGTGTACTAACGCTGTTACCAGATATTTATCTTAGTCATCATTTTGCTCTGTTATTCGATGGGGGAATCGTGTCAACACGCTACTTTAAAAGAACTTTCTGAAAACACGTACTGGAAAGTCATGATATTAAGTTCTTCCTCATGGAGTTTCATTGAAATACGAAAGCCTTTTGGTGGTGAAGTCAAACTAGCCGTCTTCAACGAGTGGGAATTGATTTTTTAAATATGTCAACTTTCATTCATTTCTCTTCATCATCGTCATCAGACAAAAAAGAATGCTGTATCGACTGTTAGTATGTGTATTTGACGAGGGTTTTTGTTGAGGCGTTTTTATATCAGGCTGAGGTTTGGCTGTAGTTGTGAGGGACAGGTCTTGTTGGTTTAGGCATTGTGTAACGTATTTCTTGTGGAAGCACTAGCATCGGTAGACAGGTCATACGTCAACTGATTCTGTGTGAGTACATTCTCAAGTTTTGTGTTTGATGTCTTAACAACTACTGGAAAAGATACAAAAACGGTTGGAATCTTTAACGAGTTTTACAACGTCCGAGAGTCAACATCAGGTAAGCGTTTCGTCACGGTTGTATTCTGTATTTTGCTTTTTCTCTCGGAAAGTGGTTACTCTCTTTGCTCAACATCGGGTGATTTCTTGAACAGTTTAACCAATTTCGAATAGATGAGCATGTGGACTTATGACACACTGACCCCAAGTCGTTCGTCCTTTGCATGGTTCTGTTGTAAGATTAAACATCTCACATTTGAAACTCTTTATTTCATTAGAAATCTTGTGGAGCGCTACTGTGTGGTCGGTTGGTTGAGTCAGGGGAGAAGACCAAACAGCGAGGTCATCGTTCCCATCAGTTTAGGGAAGAATGGGGAAGGAAGTCGAACGTGTCCTTTCAAAGGAACCATCCCCACATTTGCCTGAAGCGAATTAGGGAAATCACGGAAAACCTAAATTCTTCTAAATTTCTAAAATTTCTAAATGAGTGAGCTTTGCACCCTTTCCTTCTATGTGTAGGACTTCTATATCTAATATATATTTATGGTTTTCATTTATAACGTTCGGCAAAGGATGAATCTGGCTTCTTTAATATCTAACTTCTATGGCGTTCTCTGAGCCTAGTGTACATTGACCTCCCAGTCTATCCAATATAACAACATAACAACACAGATGATGTTACATACTGCACTTTTTATTACGTCTGGTTATTTATATTTTGAACTGGCTAAAAACGATAGCCACAAAGAATGAATTTGAGTCCAATATTTTTAACAAAATTCTCAATAAAAACAACAGAAGCAAGCCGGATCCCTACATTACCCTCTGAACAATACTGACAGACCAAAAATGGATTGGTGCAGATTACCTTTTACTGGTAAAACTTCGAACAGAATAAGCAGCGTTTTAAATGCAAAGGGTTTCTCTGATACATTAAGTAGAGGTCTCCTCAATTCAAAAAATAAACATCTAGGCATAACGAAAAGTGAGGTATATAAGATCATCTGCTGGGAATGTCAGTGTTGTTACACTGGACCACAAGAACATAACGAAACTCATTCATTTTGAAATTTTAGAAATTAAAAACAGATATGAGCATTTCCACGTTTATTATCGAACGAACAAAATCAGTTATACTGTTTACTCTTTTCAGACAATACTGCGAACCACAGACAGAAGAAGAACTTTGGTGCCTTCATTCACATAACCAAAAAAATTCCATTCCCGTCCACAGCTCTACTGCCATGTATCTTATTGTAAATGGTGTCCTAATGAAGTTGGAAAATCATTATGTAATTTGTCAAAATTGTTAATAGATATAAATTTTACAGTTCAAGTCAATAATAAATAGATTTAAAAGGCTGACATGTGTATCTCCGCTTGTGTCTCATATTTAGCATCAGTTATGTACTAAAAAATGATCATAGAATGTGAAGACTAGGTCGCACAATCATAATGGAGTTTATGAAACAAATCTAAAATGCGTTTCATTTAGTTAACACAACTAGTGGAGATCAATATGCTGTGTATTACTAGCTTGCAGAGCCCTCTTTCTACTACGCAACAATCAACCTGAGAGAATTTATGGAAATGATGGGGCGACTTTATGGAACCATGTTGATTCCACTTCGACCTAACGAGACGCTATACAAATAAATGCCGGCAGGATGTGTGCTACATGCCTGAGCGATCGTAATACAATTGAAATGTGGCAGGTATTTTTTCCAGAAAAAATTTCTACCATCTTTGCCATTGGTCGGTTAAGCCAAGATCCTCGTTCTCTGTCAGCGTCAAACGATGAACACTGACTCACATACAGAGCTTACAGGCACAGGGAACTGTGGTGCTGACCACCTCTCTGGGTTCACTAAATTCCAACTCAGCTGTCCAGATTTCTTGAGGTACTCGCCTGGTAGCACAACACTTGTGGTACGTTTAGATCAGGAATATTATGAGTGGAGAGAGCATTATATCGTCCTTCCCCTGCCCTTAACCGTCATCGGCGTCATTCATGTTAGACATTCATGTAACGACGTAAAGCACTTAAGAAATACCTAATAGATCGACATAACACTAGCTATTTATGTTTTATTTCCTTTTATCTGACGGCCAGCTTTTCGTCCACTGCAATGATGTCTGAGTCTTGAAATGACAGAAAAATGACTGTCGGTAGGTTTTGTATAGATCCACTATGCTACCGATGTGGTATAATTTTGGGGACCAATGGTGTGCTTCACATATCTCAGAACAGTAAAATAAAATGGAATAAACTTACTTTCTCAATCTCACGAAAACTGATACTCTCACACCAATTGCATCTGAATATTAAGAAGTATTATCCGTACAAATAAAGAAAAATGTGTCTGGTGTGTTCTTGTCTGTACGAATATTAACAGCATAACGGTGTTCATTAAAAAAAAACAGGAAGTAATAAAAAACAGTAACAATACAATGGTCAAAACAATTAGGGTTCATGTGGTGCATAACACATAAAAAACAATCTCCTTGTGGACACTGATATCATTGGGTATAGGTGGATATGCTTTCAGATAATAATAATTTTCTTGAAACGCACTGATGTGTGTGCTATGTAATATTTGTCTACAGGACTCAACCGAAGTATACTTGAACAGAATGACTCATAAATAAGTGAAAGAAATGTAGCTACTGTCTCTTCCACGGCATGTGGTCACCGCGAGCGATCAACACTGCGTGGTATGGATTTACGAAGATGTTTGATGAGATATCACTGACACAATATCGCAATATCCGGAACACACGTAAGCGCATCGCTTGTCAGCCTCTACTCTAAATTGGGAGTTGTTGGACAGCGGAACATTTCTGTATTCCGTTTGGCTTCGCCCACACTGTTCTTCTGACCTATGTCTTCGGTCAGAGGTCGTCGCCAAGGACAGCGCAGGACTACTGTTGACGCAGTCCAGCTTGACATTCTTCGTCCTGATGCTATTCAAAAAACCCGCTGCCACTAAGCCGCATTCTATCGCGTATTCTGACGGCGAGCTAAAGGTAACGATCGCTGCCTGTAGCCGTCCCACTGACGTATGCTACCTAACTCCCTGACAGGAAACTTCTATCCTATTAATGACTCGTCCTGTTAGAAACTTCGGTAGCCCATGTTGCTGATATACTGCAATGCTTACTGTCGAATACTAGCTCCGAAGCTCTCGAAACCCGGATATATGAGTCGTATTTCAGTTACTATCCCCATCCCTAGAGGAGGGAAAATGCGTAGTTGCTCTGCCGGTAGGTAAAATCAAACAGTCTCAATGTCCGATAGATGTGGAGCAACGGTCAGACATTGCAATCGTATTCGGGAGGATACTAGTTCAAATCCTCGCCAGCTATCCGGATGCAGCCTTTCCGTTCTTCCCATAGATCGCTTTAGGCAAATGTAGGGATGCCAGGGCAGAATGCAAAATCTAGCACTGAATGATTCAGACAATGCTGGAAAGGTAGAAACTTTTAGCGACTGGAGAAAAATAAAAAAAGGAGTCCCACAGGGTTTAATTTTTGGTACACTCCTGTTCCTTATGTATGTGAATGATATACCACTTGACGTTCAACACGTATAATTCGTACTTTTTCACGGACGATACTAGTGTTATAATAAATCCCATTAGAGGGAAAGCAACAGAAGACATTGTTAATGACATTTTTCAAAGAATTATTAAGTGGTCCTGTGAAGATGGGCTCTCCTTACATTTTGAACACTATGCTCAATTCTGTGCAACAAATGGAGTCATGCCAACAATTGATATAGAGCGTCAGCAGCAGTCAGTAAATAGAGTAGCGTGCTCCAGATTTTTGAACGTACGTTCAAAATGGCTCTGAGCACTATGGGACTTAACATCTATGGTCATCAGTCCCATGAACGTACGTATTGATGAAAATTTCGACTGGAAGAAGCATATTCCTGAACTCCTCTAACGATTAAGTTCAACTGCATTTGCTCTTTGTATGATTGCTGACGTAGGAAACAAACGAATGAGCCTCCTGAGATATTTTGCGTAGTTACCGTCAATAATATCTTCTGGAATAATTTTCGGGAGTAATTCATCACTTATTAAGAAAGTAGTGATTGCACAAAAGCGAGTAGTAAGAATAATATGTGATGTTGATTCACGGATGTCATGTAGGTGCCCGTTCACAGAGAGAGGCATTTTAGCTGCGCCGACGCAGTACATTTGTTCGCTAATGAGACTCGTCATAAACAATCCATCACCATTTGAGAAGAACAATGCGATCCCTACCAACAATACTAGAAGAAAAAATTATCTTTATTACCCATTATTACAATTGCCACTGCTGAGAAAGGCGTGCAATATGCAGCCTAAAAATCTTCGACCATTTGGCTTGTATGCAGGGTGATCAGAAACAATCTGAGAAGCTTGTAAGTGTGTTGCGGGGGAAACTGTTTTGAGAACTAACAGTTAAGAAAAAATTCGATATGTTGTGCCGTTTCAAACTTATTTAGAATTTAAGTTAACCACTCAGGTCGTTGCGGGTGCAAATTAAAGTACTTGAATGCCCCAAAATGCGATAATGCTGAGACATCTGTGGGTCTATGAGTTACCACTTGTTCTTATGCTCTTTACTAGTTAAAATGTGTCTCTTTACGAAGCGATAAATTTAAGTTTGGTGAGCAAAAGCTACGTTTATTTGCTTGAGGAAACCAAACGTAGAACAAGTTTGGTGACAAGTTTGGCAGGCTGCTTGGATTTACGTGCGCGACAACCTGACTGGCTAACTTTAACGCTAAAAAAATCTGAAACAGCGCATTGTATCCATTTTTTACTCTTAACTGATATTACTCAGCACGCCCAGCCCTAGGACACCCATTACATGCTTTTCAGCTTGTTTCTGACCACCCTCTATAACAAAAAATATCTAACAGGTATCAAAGCAAATTTTAAAACTGACTTAAAATCCTTGTTTTGTAAATAAAACCGCCTTTTCTTGCTGCAGCTTAATTTATTTTTCCCAGATGCGTTTAGCCTGTTTCTTGCTCTAAGGCATATTCAGTGTGATCTGGAACGATACAGTTTTGTTAATTTCAGATGGTCAAACAGATCACGTCAAATTTTATGTAAATAAGTAAATACTTGCACTTTGTCTGCATCTGCGTTTCCTCTCATCTGGTCTGGATGTCACATTACCCTTTCATTTCCGAAACATAAGCTCAATTTTGTATTCTGAACTATTCCTTTCACATTGTTTACCATGTTACTCCTCGTTCTTTGTAGTACACTATTGTTCTTTTGTCACTAGTTATAGCTATTTGTTCGAACATTGTGCTTTTAAAGACGTAAATATTGTGAATTCATTATGCCCTTCCTCCTGTTTGGTTTGTTTACCTACATGTTGCCAATCGAAGGAAGTACATGTTGAAAACTAACGTCTGCTCATGACGTTAATATATATATATATATATATATATATATATATATATATATATATATACTCTTCAGCTCACTCTCTCTCATACACACACAGATAGACACACACACACACACACACACACACACACACACACACACACACACATACAGATATAAACATCATGAACAGATGTTAGTTTTCAACAAGTACTTCGTTAGATTGGCAACATGTGGGTAAACAAACCGAACTGGAGGAAACACATAATGAACTCATTATATTTATGTTTTTAAAATAACAATGTGTGTGTGTGTGTGTGTGTGTGTGTGTGTGTGTGTGTGTGTGTGTGTGTGTGTGTGTGTGTCGGCGTTTGTGCTTGTGTAGGCTTGAGAGGTGGGGGGGGGGGGGGAGGGGGTTGGTGGCTTGAGTTGCAGATTGTTGAATATAAATGTAATAGCTGTTAGAGAGTGGTTGAAAGGTTTGGTGATCAGCTGATCTGAATTTGGGCTTAAATGTTTTGTGGAGCGGTTCATGGACAAGTGAGTGAAATAGTGTTGGCTGTTATTATTATTATTTTTAATACTATTGTTATCCTCTTTTGGAGTGTTATTCTATTATTTCATCTATTAGTGCAAACAATGAATTGTTTGGCATGTGTACCTGATCATTCAACAAGGTTTTCCTTTCTGCTTTCATTTTCTGTATGTGATAATTATCTTGCATTGTTAGGGGGTGTTTTTTATTGTCTTCTTCTCTAGTGGTTGGTTTGTAGTAATGTTCTCTTAGATGGTCTGCAAACGTGGAGTGGTCTGTCCCATACTGCCAGGCTCTCGTGTCTTCTTTGTATCTGACATCAAATGTTCTACATGTTTGTCCTATATATCTCCATCACAAGTGTTACACTGTAGTTTAATATATATCTGCTTTCTGGTATACGTCTCTCTGTTTTTTATCAGTTTTGGGGGATATTACTGTATAGAATTGTCTGTTATGTGTGTTATGATTATTCCCTGTCTTTCGAAAACGTTGGTGACTTTATGTGTGAGTTTCTGTTTGTATGTCATTGTGTCCATCTTGTCTTTTCTTCAATATTTTTCTGATTGTTCTGTGTAGTTGTTATGGCACTGAGTGTTTAACCTAACCTAACCTAACCTGATCTAACCTGACCTAACCAAACCTAATGGTTCTGTTGTGCTGTTGTCTGTTGTTTGGTGTTTTCTTCTTTTATTTTAATTTTAATTTTGTTGTTTAGCTTTGAGACTACGTAACTATTGTACACATTGTTTTGTCTTATCTGCGTTATAATGACAAGTTCTTTTCAGTAGTTTACCGTGGTGAGTGGCACTGTGTGGAGTCTACGGAGCATGTGTCGAAGTACTGCTTGGTTTTGTGGGTGTGGGTGGTTTGAGTATTGGGGAATGATGATTTCCAATGCAGTGGGTTTATGGTAAATTTCAAACTTATGCTTCTTGTTTTGGTTTTTGAGTGTTATATCCAGCAAGCTACTTTGGTTACTCTGTTCTCTTTCAATTGTGAATATTTTATTTTTATGTGCCTTGTTGATGTAAATATGTGGTTTTTCTGTTTTTGTTTATGGTTGATCTATTAAGCAAAGGATGTCATCCATATATCTGAATCAGTATAATATGTTGTATTCTTTTGCTACTATTTTTGTGAAAATGATCCATTGAATGTGGTTTTCAAAGGTATTTGACCCCCCCCCCCCCATGCGGGCCCCATTGGTAATCCATCTTCTTGTAAATAAAAGTCATTATAGAACTGGAACTAATTTCGTTCAGTTATGGCCTTTATTAATGTGTATATTTCATTAATCCATTCATCAGGGAGTTGACTATAGGTTTTCAAGATTTTATTTATGATTTCTGTTGTTTCTGGTACTGGTATGTTGGAATACATGCTTTCCATTTCAAATGCGAGGAGTGTTTTATTTGTTGTATTAGCTGTGTAGTACTTTTAATGGTTCTGTCTTCTTTTACCTTGAAATTTTCAGACAGTAATTTTAACATGTATCCTGCAAGCTTCGAAGTGGGGAATTTTCTGAAATCCGATTTTGGCCTCACAGGAAGATTTGGTTTGTGGATCTTTGGGTGGTGTTGGAGGACATATGTAGTGGGATTAATCTGTCTCTGTATTATCCAGTAAGATGTCTATCTTTCCCAAAGTGCTTTTTTTAGTTTTGTCTGTAATCTGTTTGATGGGCCTGATTTTAAATTTGTAATGTTATTTTGTGAGATGAATTCTTGTGTATTTTTAGTGTATTGTTCTTTGTCTATGGGTACTGCTGGTAGTTACATAGGACATTAGTTACATAGAACATTTGTTGTCAGATACAAAGAACACATGATAGCCTGCAAGTATGGGACAAACCACTCCATATTTCCAGAACACGAAGAGAACATAACCACAAACCAACCACTAGAGAAGAAGACATGAAAATAACTGGAATCAACAATAATAAACACCACCTAACCCTGCAAGAAAGTTACCACATACAGAAAACGAAAGCAGAAAGGAAAACCCTGTTGAATCATGAAGTACACATGACAAACAATTTAACAGATTAAAATAGTAGAGTAATACTCCAAAAGATGATTATTATCATAATATTAATAATAATTACTCCATCCAATACCTTTTCACTTACTTTTCCATGAACCCCTCCATAGAACATTTAAACAAAACTCAAATCAGCTGATCACAAAGCTTTTAACCACTCTCTAACAGCTATTACTTTCATATTCAACACTCTTCAACGCAAAACCACCAACCCCCCTCCCCACCCCCTCCCGATCCCATGCCGCGCTCGCGCACACACACACACACACACACACACACACACACACACACACACACATATATATATATATAAGGACAGTGTTCGAAGAAATAGCTATAACTTGTGGCAAAAGAATAATAGTGCGCCACAAAGAAGAAGGAAAAACTTGGTGAACAATGTGAAAGAAAAAGTTCGGAATACAAAATTGTGCTGTTTCGGAAATGAAGTGGCAGTGCGACCTTCAGAGCAGAGGAGGGGCAACACAGATGCCGACGAACTGCAAGTAATTACTTATTTACACACAGAAAACGCGGCGTGAACTGTTTGACAGTTTAAAAACAACAAAACTGTATTGTTGTAGATCCCACTGAAGATTCCTTAGAGTAAGAAGCAGGAGAAAAGAGTCTCCGAAAAATAAATTACACTGCAGCAAGAAAAGGTAGTTTTATTACAAAACAAGTATTTACATGCTTGCTGCGAAGAATGGCCACGCAAACAAACTTGTTTAACCTAAAATCATATCTTCTACACAACTCCTCCTATTTCACTAACGAATTTGTAATGAAAACTGGTAGCCTGTAAAAGAACTTGTTTTTTAAATGTACAGGCACCAGTAGGACTAAAAGGAACAAATGTGTTCGTTAACGTTAAAACTAATCATGTATAAATGTCCTAAAAAATGACCCGCTCGATGCCATTTCGACAAAATATCGATTAAATGATCTGTGGAAGTTGTAACTAACTAACTAAATAAATCTGAAAAAAACATGGTCAGCTTGCTTCTCCAATTAGGACCCGTGCTCCGTCTCTAATGACGTCGTCATTGAGGGGGTGTTTACCCATAGTCTTCCTTGCTGCTTGCCGTCCTTTTCCAAATCGTTCCAGATACAGCACTCTTCTCGAAAAGTATTAAAGGGTTAACGGTTTCAACCTAAGCACCGTGAGTGGTCGAAAGTCTTGGAGAGGTGCTGGACGTCATACCGGTCGTCGGCTGCTGACGTCTCTGCAGTGCATTTACTTTTGTACAGCCGTAGAAGAAATGGGCTCCTGGCGTTCCAGACTGGAAATGGCGGCATTCGGTCTCACAGGAGAATGACGATATGGTGCCATGTGGCTCCTCGATGGTGACGTCTGCTCGTCAAGTACTTGCGGTCGTACTGAGTGGCGGTTTTAGCTTATGGAAACATTGTTTCTGCGATAATGAAAACACACGCAGCGCCGTTGATTCCCGTAACACGAATTCTTGAGTAACCTCCATTTATCTACGACCCATCGGTGTTGCACTGGTCATCATCCCACCTTCAAAATCGATGAACTCACAATGTGCTGCCACGTTATCTACACACAAGTATACAGGATCAGTCAAATTCTTATTACAGGCTTCTAGGAGTAGTAGAGGAGACTTAGTATATGAAGTTTTGATGAGGATCACATGTTTGAAAATGTACCTTTTGGATATAAAATCGGTTTGAGAATCAGACCACTTGCAAATCTGTCGCTTCACGGTATGCACACACCGGGAGATGATGAGTTCTGACCTGCTTGCCGTAGGAAAACATGCCATGGGCAGTGTTTCAAGTACTTGTATTCGGGTTCTCTTCTTTGTAACGAAGGACGTCCTCTTCAAAGTCGAGAGTGCAGGGCGTCTGTGGAGCACCACAGTCACCCCTCCTAGATCATAACGTACCAATTTCTCGCAGCTGTTGTAGTCGAACGAAGCTGTTATGTGATGTCACAATTACAACGAGGACTGACGACTTCGGCCACTTCTCAGTTTGCGTGTGTACACCGTAAGGTGCAAGATTTGAAAGTGATCCGATCTTCAAACTTGTTTTACTTGCAAACGGTACATTTCCGGACATGCTTTCCTTAAATGGTCTGAGCACTATGGGACTTAACTTCACATGTCATCAGTCCCCTATGCTTTCCTTATCAAAACTCCTCTACAAACCCTAGCAGCCCGCAACAGAAATTTTGAATCGGGCATCATATACGTCGTACTGAAGATAAAATAACCATTCCCACGACATTGCACCAATTTATTTGATTCAGATCAACGTAGAGACCTGTCCCGTGCTTAAGTGGTGACCTGTTTGAAGTAAGAACTGCGTATTTATATTATATGAGGAAATGTGATGCATGTACTCAGTACTGACACATGTTTGTATTGGTAACGGTAAAGAGCGTAAAGAGATAAGGCGAAACATGGTGTCGGCACATAACCTTTTCCTCTCAATTGCAACAATATGGACTGTCGAGCTCAACATCTCCACCATAGGACCAATGACCATCAACAGGACGTTCACTCACACCTCAAGAGACACTGCCGAGAGATTGCGAGAAATAATATAGTACAATGGCGCAAGTCTGGCAATTTGGAACTTAGCACCACCACCTCTCCTACCTTTGCTATCCAAATACAGGCGATGAAAATGTCTCCCACCATTACCATTGCAATCGACTACCACAGGATTCCCTACACGTTCGCATACGTAAATGACGTCGTTCATGCAAACGGATTTGAGTTAGTATGTATTCAAATACACCCCTGGAAATTGAAATAAGAACACCATGAATTCATTGTCCCAGGAAGGGGAAACTTTATTGACACATTCCTGGGGTCAGATACATCACATGATCACACTGACAGAACCACAGGCACATAGACACAGGCAACAGAGCATGCACAATGTCGGCACTAGTACAGTGTATATCCACCTTTCGCAGCAATGCAGGCTGCTATTCTCCCATGGAGACGATCGTAGAGATGCTGGATGTAGTCCTGTGGAACGGCTTGCCATGCCATTTCCACCCGGCGCCTCAGTTGGACCAGCGTTCGTGCTGGACGTACAGACCGCGTGAGACGACGCTTCATCCAGTCCCAAACATGCTCAATGGGGGACAGATCCGGAGATCTTGCTGGCCAGGGTAGTTGACTTACACCTTCTAGAGCACGTTGGGTGGCACGGGATACATGCGGACGTGCATTGTCCTGTTGGAACAGCAAGTTCCCTTGCCGGTCTAGGAATGGTAGAACGATGGGTTCGATGACGGTTTGGATGTACCGTGCACTATTCAGTGTCCCCTCGACGATCACCAGTGGTGTACGGCCAGTGTAGGAGATCGCTCCCCACACGATGATGCCGGGTGTTGGCCCTGTGTGCCTCGGTCGTATGCAGTCCTGATTGTGGCGCTCACCTGCACGGCGCCAAACACGCATACGACCATCATTGGCACCAAGGCAGAAGCGACTCTCATCGCTGAAGACGACACGTCTCCATTCGTCCTTCCATTCACGCCTGTCGCGACACCACTGAAGGCGGGCTGCACGATGTTGGGGCGTGAGCGGAAGACGGCCTAACGGTGTGCGGGACCGTAGCCCAGCTTCATGGAGACAGTTGCGAATGGTCCTCGCCGATACCCCAGGAGCAACAGTGTCCCTAATTTGCTGGGAAGTGGCGGTGCTGTCCCCTACGGCACTGCGTAGGATCCTACGGTCTTGGCGTGCATCCGTGCGTCGCTGCGGTCCGGTCCCAGGTCGACGGGCACGTGCACCTTCCGCCGACCACTGGCGACAACATCGATGTACTGTGGAGACCTCACGCCCCACGTGTTGAGCAATTCGGCGGTACGTCCACCCGGCCTCCCGCATGCCCACTATACGCCCTCGCTCAAAGTCCGTCAACTGCACATACGGTTCACGTCCACGCTGTCGCGGCATGCTACCAGTGTTAAAGACTGCGATGGAGCTCCGTATGCCACGGCAAACTGGCTGACACTGACGGCGGCGGTGCACAAATGCTGCGCAGCTAGCGCCATTCGACGGCCAACACCGCGGTTCCTGGTGTGTCCGCTGTGCCGTGCGTGTGATCATTGCTTGTACAGCCCTCTCGCAGTGTCCGGAGCAAGTATGGTGGGTCTGACACACCGGTGTCAATGTGTTCTTTTTTCCATTTCCAGGAGTGTAGTAAGGTTATATTGGAATCTGAAGTCTTCAATCGTTCGTCAGAACCCTTTGAAGAGACACGGTGAAAATGGTGTAGGTTCTTCTTAGTACAGGAGGTATTCGTTTTGGACATGAAGTGTGCAGTTTATTGCATCAGTACCTGTTACCAGAGATTTGTTTTCTGGACCCATAATGCTCAATACTTACATCAAAGAAGCAAGGAAGTAAAAGAAACTTTTGGAAGAGCAGTAAAAATGGATCGGGAACAAACAACCGTTTCAGCGTTTATTGACAACTTAGATCTTTTGACCGGATATAGAGAAGAGATGAGCATTTGAAAAAAATTGACAGATTAATTAGCGGAAAATAACATTTATGGCAAGAAGAGTTAGAACTTCTGAAGTGAGTGTACAGCTAACTTTACGCAAAATGTAACCCACGGATATACAAACAAAGACGAAGATGAATAAGAGTAGTAGAAGTATTGGAAGTGGAAACTCCATAGTCGTGAAAGCAGTGAAAACTACTACTTAACAAAAGAGCCAGAAAAAAATAAAAATACAGAAAATCGGACCATCCAGAAGACATGGCAGGATGTCAATGAAACTTCGTACATTCTCATCACCATGTAAGTGATTAGAGATCCAACTGTCTGTGACAGAACGGTCACCGAAGTGCGTAACTGTTGTTCGTGTATTGTGTTGTTACCTGGCGTGATAAGGTACCAAGGGGGTGTGAACATCGTCAGACGTTATCACTGTGAAGGACACAGAAATGGCACGTACTTGCGAGAGACAGCGTTATCAGCACCTGACAAAGTTTGAAAGGGGGCCTCATTGTGGGTCTCTAACTAGGCGGCTGGTCGAATCGTGCAATACCCATATTTGTGGGGCATTCGCATGTGACAGTGGACCGATGTAGAACTACACCTGAATGTGAGGGCAGGCATACTCCTCATCAAGGTTACAATCGACCACGTCTCACCACCACAAATGGTGCAGCATCAAGCAGATCGTGACCCTTACACATATGCGCCTGTCCTTCGAGAACAAATAATGCACCCTGCAACATTCCATGTAGTAAAATTCTATGTACCGACGTGACAGAAAATCCTAGGAAGTGGATCGAAACAGCAGATCCAGACATTCTGGGATGATAATGGCATTGAAACAGAGGATGACACGCGTAAAGCTGAAATACTAAATACTAAACATCTTTTTCCAAAGTTTTTTCACAGAGGAAGACCGCACTGCAGTTCCTTCTCTGAATCACCGCAGGAACGAAAATATGGCTGACATCGAAATAAGTGTCCAAGGAATCGAAAAGCAACTGAAATCACTCAATAGAGGAAAGTCCACTGGACCTGACGGGATACCAATTCGGTTCTACACAGAGTACGCGAAAGAACGTGCCCCCCTTCTAACAGCCGTCTACCTCAAGTCTCTAGAGGAACGGAAGATTCCAAATGATTGGAAAAGAGCACAGATAGTTTCAGTTTTCAAGAAGGGTCGTCGACCAGATGCGCAAAACTATAGGTCTATATCTCTGACATCGATCTGTTGTAGAATTTTAGAACATGTTTTTTGCTCGCCTATCATGTCATTTCTGGAAACTCAGAAATCTACTCTGTAGGAATCAACATGGATTCCGGAAACAGCGATCGTGTGAGACCTAACTCGCTTTATTTGTTCATGAGACCCAGAAAATATTAGATACAGGCTCCCAGGTAGATGCCATTTTCCTTGACTTCCGGAAGGCGTTCGATACAGTTCCGCACTGTCGCCTGATAAACAAAGTAAGTGCCTACGGAATATCAGACCAGCTGTGTGGCTGTGTTGAAGAGTTTTTAGCAAACAGAACAAAGCATGCTGTTCTCAATAGAGAGGCGTCTACAGACGTTAAAGTAACCTCTGGCGTGCCACAGGGGAGTGTTATGGGACCATTGATTTTCACAATAGATATAAATGACCTAGTAGATAGTGTCGGAAGTTCCATGCGGCTTTTCGCGGATGATGCTGTAGTATACAGAGAATTTGCAGCATTAGAAAATTGCAGCGAAATGTAGGAGGATCTGCAGCGGATAGGCACTTGGTGCAGGGAGTGGCAACTGACCCTTAACATAGACAAATGTAATGTATTGCGAATACATAGAAAGGAGGATCCTTTATTGTATGATTATATGATAGCAGAACAAACTCTGGTAGCAGTTACTTCTGTAAAATATCTGAGAGTATGTGTGCGGAACGATTTGAAGTGGAATGATCATATAAAATTAGTTGTTGGTAAGGCGGGTACCAAGTTGAGATTCATTGGGAGAAAATGTAGTCCATCAACAAAGGAGGTAGCTTACAAAACACTCGTTCGATCTATACTTGCGTATTGCTCATCAGTGTGGGGTCTGTACCAGGTCGGGTTGACGGAGGAGATAAAGAAGATCCAAAGAAGTGCGGCGGGTGTCCTCAGAGGGTTATTTGGTAAGCGTGATAGCGTTACGCAGATGTTTAGCAAACTCAAGTGGCAGACTCTGCAAGAGAGGCGCTCTGCATCGCGGTGTAGCTTGCTGTCCAGGTTTCGAGAGGGTGCGTTTCTGGATGAGGTATCGAATATATTGCTTCCCCCTACTTATACCTCACGAGGAGATCACGAATGTAAATTTAGAGAGATTCGAGCGCGCACGGAAGCTTTGCGGCAGTCGTTCATCCCGCGAACCATACGCGACTGGAACAGGAAAGGGACGTAATGACAGTGGCACGAATAGTGCCGTCCGCCACACACCGTTGGGTGACTTGCGGGGTATAAATGTAGATGTAGATATAGATTCTGCATCCCGAAAGAGTGGTCATAGACTTGTATGTTCCGTGCATAGGCTGCCGCTAACACCATAACATAAACGTCTGTGTTTGGAGTGCGGCCATGACCGCAATGCAAGGAGTGCTGACGAATGGCGTCGCATCGAGTTCAGCGACGAATCGCGGTTCAGCACTGCCCCAGATGACCATCGCCGACAAGTATGCGACGACGTGGGGAGAGGTCCCATCCTTCCAGTGTTTTGGAGAGACAGCGCTGATCCCCCTTGCGTCTCGGTGTAGTGAGCCAGGGGTTACGAGTTCAGGTCACGGTTCATAGTGACTGAGAGAACTCAGACGGCACAGTGGTACGTCATGGAGATTCTACATCCTACTGTGTTACGTCTCATGCGACAGTAGCGGGGCGCCATGTCTCGAAAGAGCAATCCTCGTATTCACATGACAAGTGTGTCTCTGGAGTGTCTGCGTGATGCTGAGTTACTCCCGTGGGCGGCAAAATTTCCAGATCTGTTCCCGATAGAACAAGTATGGGACCAGCTCGGACGTCAATTCCGTCCCACTTTACAGGTTATCATGCATCAGTTACAACTGTTGTTGCCTAGCCTACTTCTGGAGAGGATGCAATGGAGGAGAGGATAGAATGACTTTATGACGCCATTTTCAGCCGAACTAGATCATGCGTGCACTCCAGAAAGTGTGCAAATCATACTGATAAGTGAGCTTATACTGCTAAGTTCTTTGTAAACCGGACTCGATTCAGAGTGACTGAAATAACATGACGTACCCTCTCAACGAATGAAGTTTTATTTCGTTTCCTCCTCCCCTTCTGCGAGATCCACTTTTTTGGTCAAAGAGTGTGGGGAACAAGATCACGCAAGATGAGCATATCAAGGAAGTTACCTAAATTAGACTGACATGGGCGGGTAATTCTTTCTTCACTAATAGGGCTCTACAGAAGTGAGGAAGAAGATTCTGAAGGTGTTGGTCTGGAGCACATTACTGCATATAAGTAAGAAATGGGTTATCAGTAATCGGAGGAAGAGAATGTTGAAGCGTTTGGAATGTGGTGCTGTAGAAAACGTTAAAAATTAAGTCGACCGACAACCTACGGGCTGAAGAGGTTCTTTGAAGAACAGGCGAGGAAAAAAAAGTCCATGGAATATTCTTAACAGAATAAGGGACAGGTTCGAAAGACATCTGCTACGCCATCCAAGAATTGTTGACCTTGCACATGAAAGAGCAGCAGAAGAGAATATCAGTAAGGGCAGATAAAAACTAGAATATACAAAAGAGATTACAAATTTAGTTGAGAATGGTAACTACACAGAGATGAAGTGATTAGTGCAAGACAGAAAAGATGCAGGTAAGTTTTAAACCACGGCCAAAAAGAAAAATTCTCAACTCTGTATTTGTTACACTGTCTCAGACGCAGAACATTCGTCTTTCAAATCACAGAAAATATTCTGAATGTCTTACGTTGGCTTAGTTTATTTGTCTTCTCCTCGATGCTTGCCCTCAAGTTAAGATTCAGTGATTCTAGCTATTGAATATCCCCACAGCCGAAACAGAACATTGGAAGATACAACCAGAAAGTGACGTTTGCAAGAACGCGGAGAGGCGCCCCCTTCACAGCGGCTGGGGACAAAGAGGGGACGCGACCTCCTCTTTGGCGGTTCCTGTCATGTTGCATGGAGAGCTGCATCAAACCAGTCTCTGGACTGAAGACCACAACAACAGCTTTAAGTGTACGTGAGGCGAGAGCTGAACACTGAAGAAAGGTTTTGTTATTACTGAACATGTATTTCTTAATTTCATAAGTATAGAACAAATATCATATAATACGCACAGGAGTGAGCAATGAAGTGGTGAAATGCGAACCCCAAGAAAGCAATTTTACTGAAAAATCTTTTAAAGTAGGGAACATAATTGACAAATAAAACCCTTTTAGGTACAAAGACATCAGATCGGCAATATTCATCAAAATGCTGAATAAAAAACAGCGTACGAAGAAAGGGCAATGAAACCGACCGTCAATCACCAAATGTTTGCTTGCATAAACTGTGCCAGTCAAAACCAGGACTATGGAAGAACGTCATGTGGTGAAAAAAAAAACACTACCTTTTACTAGTCTCATTGGCGTGTATGAAAGAAGGATCATTAAATTTTAGGTCTGGGTTGGCGAAGGATAGGCAAAGGAATGGGCTATGTCCTTTTCATAGGAACCATTCTGGAATTTGCCAAAAGAGATTTAGGTAAACCGCAGTTTGGCCGGAACGGTCTTCAACCTCCATCCTTCTGAATGCAGGTCTACCGTGTAAGCCGTTCTGACAGCTCCTTAGCTCTGGATGTGTGAAGCTGAAGGAGTACCGTATAGTGTTACTTGATGTAGTGTGTTACAACTACTTTCAAATATGGTGAAGGAGACATTACCGCATGGTCCCTTTTTGTGCTCTTGTCTGTTTAACATCCCTGCCAACGGCCAATACAGGTAGTGGGTCAGAGACGCTACAGCTGACAGCTGACTTTCGCCACCAGAGGCGTGCGCGGCATGTCACGTCTGTCACTCATGGCGTTCTGCTTATTGGATTGCGACACCGCACTGTGCCTGGACTTCCTTGTCCTCATTATTGAATTTCGGCCAGTCTTCCACTCTCGAAAAAGCTGTTTATTTTCTGATTTTGCGTCCGTATCGGGAACATAAGTGGAGAGAAAAATCTGTATCCGGTGATTTCAATTATTCAGTGTTGATACGTCTCTGACAACAATGGGCTGTTCGTTTTATTCTTGGCGTGATGAAAATTCAAAATGGACTCATCTTATGTTCAACATGAGAATATTCTTGCCAATACAGTGAACAAAGACAAGTCATTACTTGACAAAAAGTAAGTGAAATTCAATGGTCGATGCTGAACCATGCAATCTGTACAATTTGGCATTTTACAAATGATAAGCAGACAATACTTCTATGGGGCTGTGAAACTTCAAATTTCTCCTAAAAATTAAAGTTATATCGAATGTTGGTTGTGCAGCTGCGTCTGCCAAGAACTACAAAGCCATCCTCAGGACACGTCAGTGACTAACATCAGGGTATCAGTTACTGTTGGTTCTTTCTACCAACATCAATACACAAGATTGAAAAATTATATGCTGTGAAATTCAATGTGCATTTGTTACAGATGGCACAGCTGACTCGTGATCTTAACAGTCTTAACACTTTCAAACAAAAGTTGTGAGTTTGTATGTATTCAGCGTCTGCACAGTTCGACCTCTCACGCTTATTTTCTTGAGCCACATGTGGTCTATATTATCCTAGGAATAAACTGAAACATTGTTCCAATCCCCCAGTCACGACCAAGATTTTCGAGAGGTGTGCCTTGGTCACAAGGCACGACGAGAGGTGGTAAGTCACTCCCAAGTATTGGCTACTGCCAATCTATCTGCTTCACTACTAGCTCGCTGGAAACAATGCAGATCGGAAGTGGTGTCTTCATATGGTGAAGCGAAAGAGTAAAATCTGGTCGTTGCACACCGTTTCTTCTTGAGCGGCACCAAGAAAATAGTCACACTTACCCTCTTCAAGCAACGGATTGATCATCACATCGTCTCACAACAAGAGACATCGCGGAGCCGGTTGTGATTTTAATCGAGGACACTTGCGCGGCCTGGTGCTGAACTGTATGCTGCTGGCTGTTCTCACAACGCTGTCAAAAAATGTAAATTTTGTTGCACGATCAAAACTCTGACTAGGTGCATCTTATGCGAACTCTGATGCTATTGATTGCACCACTATGTGCGACTACAGTTCTGTGTGTGAGAGGTAGTTGGTTGATTCGGAGGAGGGAACCAAACAGCGAGGTCATCAGTCCCATCGGGTTAGGGAAGGATGGGGAAGGAAGTCGGCCGAGCCCTTTCAAAGGAACTATCCCAGAAACCACCTGAAGCGATTTAGGGAAATCACGGAAAACCTGAATCAGGATGGCTGGACGTGGGTTTGAACCGTCGTCCTCCCGAATGCCAGTCCAGTGTGCCAACCACTGCACCACTTCAGTCGGTGAGAGGTAGTCACAAAGCTTTATCTATCACCTCGAGACTTACAGGTTGCGGACGTTGCAGGGACATGTCTGAGGTCCTGGTACGCATTGAAATACTCGCGTAAAAGTATCTCAGCACGGCGCTAAAGGAGTCAAAAGAATATAGTGCGGATAACTGACGACGTGGAGTATCGTGCGGGGATTCGTTTTTCTGCATCTGAAGGCGAACTATGCAGCAACGCTCCATGATTTGTTGGTGGGTGTCTACGGCAATAATTTACCATCAAATGGCAAAGTGGTTAGGTGGAGCTGAAGCCTCTAGAGCGGTCAGACAATCTGAATAACAAAGAAGGAAATGGGAGACCATCTTTCCGCGAAGAACAGGGAATTTCAAGAGAGATGTACGCCTTGTTGCTCGAATACGGGCGTGTCACAATCGGTGTGAAAGTGGGAAAAGTGAAATTGCGCTATGGACCAGTTTTCGACATCCTGCACGACATTTTGAACACGGCAAATGTCGCCTCCCGTAGGGCTCACGACTTCTCACAGCCATTCAAAGACCCCGCCGGACAGTCTCATCAGCCGAAAAGCTACAGCTGTTCCGAGAAAATCCAGATGGTTTCTTTAGTCGCCTAATCACCACGGACGATTGCTCGGTGTATCACTATGACCAATATACAAAGGATGATTACTCAAGCATAGTCTGGCAAGAAGATGCTAAACGCTTTTTGCGGCTGCGTTGGCGTGGTGAAAATAGATTACGATCGTAAGGGGCAGGCCTCACAACAGCATACTACCTAAATCTCCTGATGTGGTTGCGGGAAGGTGTCAAGAACAAGCATGGAGGGAAGCTGTCCAGTGAGGTGTTTATGCTCGACGACAATGTTCCGGTCCATTCTGCTCAGGACAATGTCACGTCTGATGCTTCTTTAGGCTCTTATATATTCCTGTACTCCAGTATTCTACGGATACAGCACACAGTGATTCGTTTGTCTTTCTTTACATGAAGAAACCATTCTGTGCTACACATATCTAGAATGCAACGATATTATTTTCTAGGTGGACTGTTTCCTGAACTGCTAAAATGTGTCGCCATAAGTGTTCATTATGCAGTTTGGTTAGGGATATTAATGGCAATACGCTATCGTAGATACGATGGGGCGAAACACGTCTGTTTGCGTACGAAATAATGAAAACAGTCGATCCTAGACAATTCGCAAATCACTGGGTCTATTTTCTACGTGTCCTACGGCTATCTAAATTGTATAAAATAATGATACGAGCAACATTTCATAACTGTTCAGTTACAAAATCGAGTATTGCGTTATCGGGACATTCCTTTGCGTAACTTGCAATGTCCAGAGGAGCGCGATATCGAGTTTGCACGGAACGACGTCCCTCGTGGCCAGACAGGCGGGCACTGACCTGGCTGTGCAGGTAGAAGACGGTGATGAGCAGGCGCCACGTGTACTCCCTGCTGCGCCTGCGGCTTTGGCTGGCGCGGCCTCCGCCTCCACAGCCGCCGCCGCCGCCGCCGCCGTCCATGCGGCCTTCGGGGCCGGAGCGCTCGTCTGCGGGCCGCAGCCAGCGCCGGCCGCCGACGCCGGCGTGTGCGCATGCGCACCGCCGCCTTCCCTGACCACGCGCACCGCACTCTCGCGCGTCATCGCGAGACGTGCGCATATTTCGACCCACTCTGTGCATATGTTCCGCCGTGCTGCCGTTCAAGTGCGGAGCCCCACAGTGGCGCAGACGAAAGGTTAATAGTCGCGGAAAGACACTCCCGTTCGTAAATTAGAGCAATGAATGACACTGTGACGCCAAACGTGCCCCCTTTTTGCATTTTACACTGAGTACGCGAAGGAACTTGCCCGCTCCCCCCCCCCCCCCTCCCCACCCCCTTTCTTGCAAAGGTGTACCGTAGGTCCCTAGAAGAGCGTAGGGTTCCAAAGGATTGGAATAGGGCACAGGTCATCCCAGTTTTCAAGAAGGGAAGTCTAACAGATGTGCAGAACTCTAGCCCTATACCTCTAACGTCGATCAGTTGTAGAATTTTGGAACACGTATTATGTTCGAGTATAATGACTATTCTGGAGACTAGAAATCTACTCTGTAGGAATCAGCATGGGTTTCGGAAAAGACGATCGTGTGAAACCCAGCTCGCGCTGTTCGTCCACGAGACTCAGAGAGCCATAGACACGGGTTCCTAGGTAGACGCCGTGTTCTTGACTTTCGCAAGGCGTTCGATACAGTTCCCCACAGTCGTTTAATGAACAACGTAAGCGCATATTGACTATCAGACCAATTGTGTGATTGGATTGAAGAGTTCCTAGATAACAGAACGCAGCATGTCATTCTCAATGGAGAGAAGTCTTCCGAAGTAAGAGTGATTTCAGGTGTGCCGCAGGGGAGTGTCGTAGGACCGTTGCTATTCACAATATACATAAATGACCTTGTGGATAACATCGGAAGTTCACTGAGGCTTTTTGCTGATGATGCTGTGGTGTATCGAGAGGTTGTAACAATGGAAAATTGTACTGAAATGCAGGAGGATCTGCAGCTAATTGACGCATGGTGCAGGGAATGGCAATTGAATCTCAATGTAGACAAGTGTAATGTGCTGCGAATACATAGAAAGATAGATCCCTTATCATTTAGCTACAAAATAGCAGGTCAGCAACTGGAAGCAGCTAATTCCATAAATTATGTGGGAGTAGGCATTAGGAGTGATTTAAAATGGAATGATCATATAAAGTTGATCGTCGGTAAAGCAGATGCCAGACTGAGATTCATTGGAAGAATCCTAAGGAAATGCAATCCGAAAACAAAGGAAGTAGGATACAGTATGCTTGTTCGCCCACTGCTTGAATACTGCTCAGCAGTGTGGGATCCGTACCAGATAGGGTTGATAGAGGAGATAGAGAAGATCCAACGGAGAGCAGCGTCCTTCGTTACAGACTCATTTAGTAATCGCGAAAACGTTACGGAGATGATAGATAAACTCCAGTGGAAGACTTTGCAGGAGAGACGCTCAGTAGCTTGTTACGGGCTTTTGTTGAAGTTTCGAGAACATACCTTCATCGAGGAGTCAAGCAGTATATTGCTCCCTCCTACGTATACCTCGCGAAGAGACCATGAGGATAAAATCAGAGAGATAAGAGCCCACACAGAGGCATACGGACAATCCTTCTTTCCACGAACAATACGAGACTGGAATAGAAGGGAGAACCGATAGAGGTACTGAAGGTACCCTCCGCCACACGCCGTCAGGTGGCTTCCGGAGTATGGATGTAGATGTAGAACGTTCCCATACACCACTTGTTGTTTGTTGGCCCGACGAAGATAAAATGAGAATGTTGGTGGGGGAGGGGGGACGTGAGAGGGGAGTGGGAAAGAGCCAACGTTATCTATCTATTCTGTTTCAAACGGTTTCAGGTAACAGATTTAGAAACATGAGCCAAAATTAAAATGTCGTTACTTTATACACAGGGTAACAGCACAGCAAAACTTTTAAAACCAATTTTTCGTTTTCTTGAATGTAAAAAAGTCCGCATATGTGCAAGTAGGACCTGCACACCGGGAGTTCCGTACAGAGTTAATAAAGTGTATAAATAGTTCATCCATCTTGGAAATCGAGAATTTCGACGACACTTTTCTTTAATCGGTATCGATGATGGCAAGATATCAAAACATGTGACGTAAATAGCCGTATCTTTATATTGCATTGATACAGACGCTTAAGTTTTTTCACCGCCGTTCCTGAGAAAAAGGGGTCTTAACAAACGGACCAACAGTCAGTCAGATGACAGATGAGAAAAAATATTTTTTTCGTGTGAGATACTTATAAGTTCACAATTTTCAGACTTTTTCCCTCTACTTGTACAAGTCCTTGCTTGTTGCCAAATTTCATGATTCTAGGCCGACGGGAATTACCCTGTAAGTTTTGATGAGTGAATATGTAACATGTAACATAAATCACTATATCTTTTTATCACAATGACTTAGGAGCTTACAATTATTACAAGCTTACAATTATTACACCGCCGAGGGGACATAGGCCTTAGAACGCCACATAAATTTCAACTCCATAGGTCACCTCGTTTCTGAGTAAAAGGGGTCTTAAGAGACAGACGGACGGATGGACGGACGGATAGACAGACAGACAGACAGACAGACAAAAAAACGACAAAACAAATTTTCCTGTGATATAAGTACAAATTAACCATTTTCGCATTTTTTCGTTTGATTGTGCTGTGAAACCTTACATCTGCCGAATTTCACGATTCTACGTCAACGGGATTTTAATGAGTGAGTTTTCGAGCATCCAAATATATGCCATAATTGGCCGTATCTTTTGATAGCAGTGACTTTGAAGCTTCAATGTGTTACATACCCCCCCTCCCCTCCACCCACCCACCCCCCCGCCCCCAACGGACAGTAGACCTTAGTATGTGACAAAAGTTTTAACTTGATTCGTCTACCCGTTCCTGAGAAAAATGGTCCTTAATAGAAAAAAAAACACGAAACATTGTGTCATTCAAGGCTATACTTTTCCAGAAACTAACAAATTAAGGACGCAGTAAGGTGATATGACAAACTTACAGTACAATTAAAAACTCCTTTTAAAAAACCTACTGAATTTATAAACGCATTTACAGGTTTGATAATTCAAAGCAGTTGGAACTAATCGTAGTCAGAAGCAACCAACAGCTTTAAGCTCGTATTTTCTCCCTTCGCTTTTTTCTATGTTTTAAAAGCCTGAATAAAAAATAGAGCGTATCATCCTCAACTGTACATTAATCGTAGTTTGGATGGTGTATTGAGCCTTTCCGCTCGATTTTTTTTCCATTCTGCACTGCTACTGAACTCGTAATATTTGAAACTGACCAATATTACTCAGGCTTTAATGAAATTATGCCAAGGCTAACTACAAACTAAACAATAAAACCGATTGCAAGTACACTATAACAGTGAACATGTCATGTTATGTCTTTCATTTCATGTATTTCGTTACTTAGGCTCTATATCTCTTCAAGGTGTGGTACTTTTCGAATCATTCACCCGAATGGAGTCCTGGCTTTATGGAACATGTGTTGCAGTAGTAAACAGTTCCCTTTTACCACCTTTTGCCTTCCTATCATTGCAAAAAGCACAATATTTACTTTTACCCTTTCTCTGGAGTAAATCAAGTTTGGCTGCTTTGATAGTCTCTGCTCGTCATTGAAAGTAGATGCTCTTCCCCCCTTTCTTCCTTTTGTGTTCCTTTCATTCTCAACCACATATCTCAGAAGTGCGATTTTGTATTTCCTGTGTCTCAGCTTGAGTTTCTGATTGGAAATAGTATCGATATTGTACAGCGCGAAACTGTTGACTACTGTTACCTCCAACACCCAGAAAATCATCTTACATCACCACTTTTTCGATTTCCAGATGAGTGTGTAGGATGCACAATACTGGTCGGATATATCTACGCCAAGCATGTTTTTATTATAGTAAGAAATGAGTTTGGGGTTCAGGAACTGCTCCAAACAATAGCGGTATGTGGTCGACAAACGCGTTTCCTCGTAGTTACATCGGTTGCCGACAGTTGTCAGAAAAGTTCAGTACAAGAAATACTAAGACTGAAAGGCCTTTTGTTTTGTTTGTAGCCATGTGGCCTGCTTTTAATCTGTAATGATGGCAATGTCCTTCCGCTTAAGAACGAGATAAATAAACAATGGGGAAAGACATATGTGCTGCTGAAGTAGAGCTCGGGTTCCCGATTGCCGCGTTGGGCCCAGACATTGAGGACAGGAGCTCATATGGAATATTAATCATTCATTCAAAAATATGCGAATGTAAGAAAGGTGACTTTAATTCATAGTATTACCAAATTAGGGCTACAATAACAACTGTTTCTTTGTTTAAATGTAGTGATAAAGGTTAACACGAAGAATTCGGTTACGGAGTGTGGTTGGTTTATGAGTCATTCTTCCTTCCATATTACTGATGTCGCTGCTGTGCCGTAGTTTCTGAAAGGCGGAGAAAAAGACGTTGTTCACTGGTGTGTGTTCAGCAGAACTTAAGGAAGAAAGAGCCGGCCTCTGTGGCCGAGCGGTTCTAGGCACTTCAGCCTGGAACCGCGCTGCTGCTACGGTCGCAGGTTCGAATCCTGCTTCGGGCATGGATGTGTGTGATGTCCTTAGGTTAGTTAGGTTTAAGTAGTTCTAAGTTCTATGGGACTGATGATCTCAGCTGTTAAGTCCCACAGTGCTCAGAGCCATTTGAACCATTTAAACCACACCACCTCGCTCGTTAAGGAACAAGAAAAGACAGTATGTGAGTCAGTTAGTGAGCAGTTATGGTGCACTCTAGTTGACTTCTTCAGTTCAACAAGGCCCGGAGACAACATCTGAATGACTTCACATAGGGAAGAACCATCGGAAAACTGGAAGACGGACTAACTATCACGATTGTAGCTCAAGAGTCTGGTATTGCTCAGCACATTGTTTCACGTGCATAGAGAGCGTTCCGAACCACAGGCACTGCTACCCAAAGTAGAGGAAGTGGTCGATCACAGTTAACTGCAGCAGTATATGACCGCTATATTGTGCAACAGGCAAGAAAGAATCCGTATCAGATAGTGGTTCCAATTGCAACCGCATTGAACAAGACTGCAAGGCACACAGGATCACTCTCTGTAGTGGCACGGCGATTATGTGCGGGTGTTCTCGTTTTCCGACGACCAGGACGTTTTGTTCAGCTGACACCATTTGCGATGCTCCCAACAGCATGGGGACTGGACCAACGAGGAGTGGGATCACATGATCTTCTCAGATGAGAGCAGATTCAGTCTGAGTAGTGGTTCCGGACCTACCCTCATTCGGTAAGCGGTGGGAACACTTAATGCACCCTGAAACTTCATGGAACATGGTCTAGGTTCTATGGTATGGAGAGCCATAATGTTGAAAGGGCGAACTGATCTCCAAACCTTTGAACACGGTCCACTCACCGGTCAACGGTATTGTGACATGGTACTCCTTCCACATGTCCGTCTTTGCAGTGGTTCATTCGGCCCTGTCTTCGTTTCTATGTATGTCAATGTGCGACCACGTCGAACAGCGCAATAGAGGAGGTCTTGGAATAGGGAGCATATTCTACGAATGGATTAGCTTGTCCGTTCCCCCGAGTTAAATGCCACTAAGCACATATGGGATGCGTACAGTTGATTCACATTCACCAACAGCCACGTAGCAGTTTCAACGGCACTGACGGAGGACTGGAGCGTTCTCCCACAACAACTCACTAACAACTTAGTGGCCAGCAAGAGGGCAAGTTGTGGAACATGCGTTGTTGTCCGTGAGGTTCACAAACCCTATTAAGAACCATGTACCGCTTATTGTAATTAATGTCCAGGGAACCATCATGAATCGTAAGGACTTCTATGTAATTGTTGTCTTTGAATAAAAGCCTCAGTCGGGCATTCTTTCAGTTACCTTCTGTCCAATAGTGTATCAGTTATTTGTACGTATAATCCAACTTTCATTGAACTGTATCACTTGGCAGTGAGACATCACGCAAATCTTACTTTCGTCCTTAAAAAAACGGTTCAAGTGGCTCTAAGCACTGAGGTCATCAGTCCTCTAGACTTAGAACTACTTACACCTAACTAACCTAAGGACATCATACACATCCATGCCCGAGGCAGGATTCGAACCTGCGACTGTAGCAGCAGCGCGGTTCCAGACTGAAGTGCCTAGAACCGCTCGGCCACGGAGGCCGGCGGCGGTGTAGTGGTTAGCACACTGGACCCGCATTCGGGAGGACGACGGCTCAAGCCCGCGTCCAACCATCATGATTCAGGTTTTCCATGATTTCCCTAGATCGCTTCAGGCAATGCCGGGGTGGTTCCTTTGAAAGAGCACTGCCGACTTCCTCACCCATAAATTCCTTATCCGCTGGGACCTACGACCGCGTTGTTTGCCCCCCCCCCCCCCCCCCAGAAAATCTACCAAGCACGTCAGGAGCATCCTTTCCTTCAACTGCATCGTATCGAGCGACCAGCCTCATTTGGCGCTACAGTCACGGTGATCACACACCATGTAAGTCAATGTTTCCGTTCACGACTGGAGACATCTGGCAACATTCTTCCTCACTTCCATTCATTTCCACTGAGTAGTTAATAAGTTACGTTATTTTGTCTATCTAGTTCTCAAGTTTTGCTTAGCTGTTTGCTACGGCGACTTTCCTTATTGCCTACCAGAGAACAGAAACAGAACGAGTCCGAATCTAATGCTGCAGTTTGCATTCTTTACAAATCTAGGCGTCGCTGTAACATCAGTCCTGTAACGCCTTTCTTCGTAGCCGCTTTAGTTCCGCGAGTATGACGAGCCTGCGAACGCTGGCGCTGTGATCGCTTCATACTGGTCGATTCGCTCTGTCACTCTGATGCGTGCGGAGTGTAGCGCTAGTCGTGTCTTAGATCGGAAGTTGAGTACACGAGGCCGCTGTTGTAAAGTATCCCTCGCAAGGCGAAATGACCGACAGTGAGATGGCATTTGACGAAGCTGTGTTTAGTAATACTGTGGTGAGCGTAAGACGAAAATTACCTAGTGCACCGTATGCAATGGCAAATGTGATACATGAGAGGAGGCGTGATGTCTGTTCCACCGTGAAGTTCACCGCTTCAGACGCCAAACATTCAGATTTCGTCCATTTCAAACAAAGTGGTTGTATTCTTGTTCATTCCACATCCAGCGGCCGGCCAAAGTGGCCGTGCGGTTAAAGGCGCTGCAGTCTGGAACCGCAAGACCGCTACGGTCGCAGGTTCGAATCCTGCCTCGGGCGTGGATGTTTGTGATGTCCTTGGGTTAGTTAGGTTTAACTAGTTCTAACTTCTAGGGGACTAATGACCTCAGCAGCTGAGTCCCATAGTGCTCAGAGCCATTTGAACCACATCCAGCGTCAGAAAACAATACTGCTCTGTCGGACGAGAGCTACGCACAGACAGCGCCACTGTTATGTCCCTGCGACCAAGAAGGGCTATATTTTTGTATTCTTTTGATTCTGTTAACTTTTGTTTATGGGTTAGTAGTGAGTTTTGTAGCTAATAATTCTTTTCTCAAACTTTTTTAAACATTGTTTTAAATATATTTGAACCAGCGAATCCGGCAATGCCTCGCAATTGCTAAATATGTATGGGAATTGGATGTACATCCTATTCTCCGTCTCCCTCTTCTCTCTGTCCACTTCCTCCTACCTCTCTCTTTTTCCATCTCCTCTTTCCTCCCTATCTCTGCCCATCACCTCTTCCTTCTTCCCTCTGTCGTTCTCCTCTATCCTCCTCTCTCTTACCATCTCCTAATCCTCCTTTGTTCGTTCGTTCCCCCCCCCCCCCCCCCCAACAACTACCTCTTTTCTCAGACTTTGAGGCTTTGAGCCTTGTTTGGAAAGGTGGAAAGGAAACCTTGATTGAGAACTGAAATATCTTAAAATGAATGGGCAAATCGGTTGGAATCTTTGGTAAATGGGGTACAAAAAGACCTCTTCAGGTGCTCGATCTGTCAGGATAGTAGCTCATGGTTTAACTGCGAAAGGTCTGCCTCGACAGATGAGTGGTCACCGTGGCCGAATGCTGTGCAAAGGAGCCTGGGTTCGATTCCCGGTTGGGTTGGAAATTTTCTCCGCTCAGGGGCTGGGTGTTGTGTTGTCTTCACCATCACCTTCATCATCATCATCATCTCATCCCCATCGACATGTAGGTCGCCGCAGTGATGTCACCGCAAAAGACTTGCACCAGGCGACCGGTCTAGCAGACGGGAAGCCCTAGCCACACGACATTTCATTTGATCCGCGAAAGGGTAGGATTACAAAGTTTCGACCGATTCATATTCCGTGGTAGTGTGTTAATTATAAGCCGATAAGCCATAAAGACAGCTTTCCAGTATTCTGTTAAAAGGGACAGCGAGAAATAAAACGAAACCTCACATTGTTTGTACACAAATTTTGTTTAAAATTGTAATTAGGGAGAACGAATGCATATAGGAGAAACAATTTCACTAATATACTTATATGCATACTGTTCTTTCGGACATGTCCACATAAGTTTATAGTTGTGTCAATACCGGTCATGACTTTCCTCTTCTGTGCGGTTGCACACATATTACCCGAACTCTTACGGGACTTGGTAAGAATGTCTTCCACGAGTAATGAATGTGTTGGGTAGGGACACTACGAATGTAGTGTGTGGACAGATAAGGTGAGAATTTGGATCTCGCGGGAGGTGTGCGCGAGATAGTCCCTGCAGTCGCACTATCCTCTGTGCCCTCGGTGGCACAGATTGATAGAGCGTCTGCCTTGTAAGTAGGAGATCCCGGATTCGAGTCCCGGTCAGGGCACACATTTTCACCTGTCCCCGTTGATATCTACCAATGCCCGTCTGCAGGTGAAGGTGTTAATACATGATTCTAATTTCACTAATGGTTTAAATACCCTGATATTGGGAGAAAGAAAACTAAAACACATATTTTCACTGCATAGCCTAGCACAGCATTTTTTTCTATCAGTACGTTTTAATAGAAGACCTATAGAGCCTATGTCTGTCTGAATTTCTGTTAGAATATTGTGCAAAAATTTGAAGTAAATCGAACAAGAGCTTTTCGAGATTTTTGTAACAGCATTTTCCAATTATGCATTTCTTTAAAAATTATATAGTCTGTGGTCCTTTATTAGAGTATCGTGTGTAAATTTGAAGTAAATCACTCGAAAATTTCCAGAGATTTTTGCGAACAACTTGCCGTATGTATATAACATACAGGTATTTATATTGGTAATCTATGTCCGTTCGAACGTTTACTGGAGTACCCTGTAAAAATCTACAGTCAATCGATCCAAAACTTTTCGCGGTTTGTGGTAACAACGTTAAACTACGAGTTGTCTTAATGTAGTAGTGTAGATATATATAATTAATCACCATTTAGAGAAAGGATTTCATAGACATGTCATATCATTTTGTACTCTCGTCAGAGATTCGGTAACATCTAGGAAGTGTATATACGACAAAGTAATTATTAGATAGTCCCTGAATAGGTCTTGAATATTAAAGAGCATCTGCGGGAGGAGATAGAAAGACACTGACACTACCACTAGGCACTAAATGGTTCAGAACGTTGAGTTCGGAGACTTATCTGCTCTGTAAAGTAGGATAGCTGGTGATCTGTGGTGTCACTGTCGAAAGAGCACAATCCTGGTGCACGCACAACTGTTTCGGACCACACCGTTCATCGAACGTTGTTGAACATGGAGCTCCACAGCAGACCAAAAAAATGGTTCAAATGGCTCTGAGTACTATGGGACTTTACATCTGAGGTCATCAGTCCCCTAGAACTTAGAACTACTTAAACATAACTAACCTAAGGACATCACACACGTCCATGTTCGAGGCAGGATACGAACCTGCGACCGTAGCGGTTGCGCGGTTCCAGACTGAAGCGCCTAGAATCGCTCGGCCACACCAGCTGGCGCAGCAGACCAACCCTACGTGTTCACTTATTGACCCAACGACTTCGTCAATTACGATCGCAGTGGACGCGGGATTCGGGATTCGACCGTCGGTCAACGGAAGCATGTAAGCCCTGCGGGTTAATCGCATTTTTGCTACACAAGGTCGATGATTGTCTCTAAAAACGCCGTCATCGTCTTGAAACGTGTAGCGCGCCACGGACGCAGGCTTGTGGGAGCAGTGTTATGCTATGGGAGGAGGACTCCTGCGCTTGCATCGGATCTGTGGTAGTAATCGAAGATATGCTGGCACTTGTGAACCACTTGCATCCCTTCATGCTTGACGTTTTCCCCGGAGGCGATTTAATATTTCTGCAGTGTAATTGCCCGTGTCCCGTAGCCAGAACCGTGCTACAGTGGTTTGAGGAGCATTATAGTGAACTCTCGTAGATGTCTCGGCTACGAAATCCACCTGATGTAAATCCTACGAAACGCTTGGGTCTCTATCGGGGGCCACCACCGCTCACGCAAATCAGTGGCCCCGTTATTCACGCGTACTAAATGACTTGTTCCAAAGACGAACAAACAAGCTATTAAGCAGGTCGCTATAATGTTTTGTCTCATTAGTGGTCACATATACAGGGTGAGGCATTCAGAAGATTTCTTGAACGTAGCTGGAGAACTATAAATCGAATTAAAGAAAGGTTGTGATGAAAGTTGTTCATCTCGAAGAGGCACATACAATGACACCAAACTGGATCCCCCTACTCAACCTCCAAGGGGCGGGAGGGAGTCAACTTTGAAATTTTAAATAAGACTCCCCATTTTTTTAAATTATGGATTCTGATTCTCAGGGAAATAATACGTACATTTTTATTTAACATTTTTTTCGTTACATGATAAATGGCACTATAATCGACAAAAATCAAATAGAATTAATAATCGTTGAAAAATGACACAATGTTAAGGAATTAACAACAGATTAAGATTCCAGGCGGACAGAGAGGCAGTTATTCAAAAGCCTTTAATGAAAAACACACATTACTGGTGAAATTTCTTTCAGAGTTCCCGGGTAACGTTAATAACAATTTTTGAACCATTGCATTTCCATTCCAACGATATCTATGAAAGAAATTACAGCAATAATGTAAACAAAGTAATGTATTATGTTCTGGAAACTCTAGGTCTTTTTGCTTTAAAAAATCTGTTTCTCATTAAAGCATTTAGAGTAACTGTCTTCCTAACCTCCTGGGAACATAATTTGATGGGAATTTCCTGAGATATTATCAGATTCAAAGGTTTTCATGCCATTTCGACTTTTGTCGATTGTAGCGCCATCTTTCATGCAACGACAAAAATGTTAAACACGGAATAAAAGTGAGGTTTCCTATTCCAGATTTCAAAATTGACTACCATCCTGCCCCCTAGGGGTGGGACAGGTAGGTCGAGTTTGATGTCATCGTATGTCCGCCTTCGAGACGAACAGCTTTTATTACAGCCTTTTTATAATCCGATTTATAGTTTTCCAGATATTTCGAAACCCAATTTTACATGTCTCACCCTTTATATACAGGTAACAGATTCCTATAAATCTATGTAAATTTCTGTAAAATCAAAACACTGCCGACCTATCAGTCACTGTATTGCTACATAACGATTGTCATGCCCAACAGTTGTGAATGTAGTGGAATGCGAACTCGTGCTCTCTCTCATTTCTACGCGGGGCGCGTCCACTTGTACACGACAACAGACTCAAGTGAAGTGTTTCCGGCTACGTGGGCAGCGGCGGAGACGGCCGGGTCGAGTCTCCGAACTCACGGAGCCAGCGAGTTAGCGAGGCCCACGAGAAAGACAGACTGCGGCGCGTACGTCGCGAGGGTAGGCCAAAGCGCTAGCTCACTCGTCTCATGTTTCCAGACGAAATGCGTTTCTAAACCTCTTAACCCCTAACTGGGTTTTTACGTACTAATGAGAATTGCATATTGTACTGGAATCTGCTTTCGCCCGCATCTCGTGGTCGTGCGGTAGCGTTCTCGCTTCCCACGCCCGGGTTCCCGGGTTCGATTCCCGGCGGGGTCAGGGATTTTCTCTGCCTCGTGATGGCTGGGTGTTGTGTGCTGTCCTTAGGTTAGTTAGGTTTAAGTAGTTCTAAGTTCTAGGGGACTTATGACCACAGCAGTTGAGTCCCACAGTGCTCAGAGCCATTTGAACCATTTGGAATCTGCTTTTCGAAGAGTTACCGCCCACTAGTACTAAAAAAAAAGGGGGGGCTGCGCATTATGTAGTACTTTAAGATCTATGCTCGAGATTCGAGATGAATGGTATAACAGCTCCTTTAGAACATTTGGACTTTCCTGCTTAACAGTCCTGATTTCATACAAGATGTAGCGCCTCATGCAACTGATAACCATTTTGCCATGATTTTCATTTTTTGTACCCAGTACAGCCGCAACAAATTATTAGTAGGCACATGGACTTGCGATCGTTGCAGGACTCATTATCAATAATCCATAAAAGCGGATTCCAGTAGAAATTGCAATTCTAGTTTGTACGTAAGCTCCCAATTACGAGTTATCAGACGTAGAAAAGCAGTTTGTCTGCTGAGCTGAGAGAGCGTGCGGCCTCAGGCCTACCTTCGTGACGTACGCGCCGCGGCCTGTCTTTCTCGTAGGCCTCGGCGAATTACGAGACGATGTCATAGGACTCCGTGATGAGGCCAAAGCGAGTATACCGAGTTAATTTCTGACGCCTATCTTCAACCACTATGTTGTGTCACACTTCATCGATTGCTTTAAGACTGGGCATGATTTAAATGACAAGTTAGATTTATTATGACTGTATTCTAGTTCTATCAAAGTACAAATAGTTTCAGGACCAGCAGATGATCAGAAATTTATAGCAGTGGCATTTCAGGTGACGTAGTGATCAAAAAGCGGCCAATATGAAAGGAATTCGAGACGCTAACTATCTGGCTCCACTTCAGTTCCTATATGCAGTTCTTCATCAAAAACATAGCAACATTTTCCCAAACGACTGTGTTGCTCTAAAGATAGGTTATTCTCCACCAGATCTATAGCTGAGACTGAATGATTGTTTGCCAATTTCGAAAGGATAAAGAACGTTCTGCGATCCACAATAAGCAGAATAGATTATCAAATTTATGAGTATTTACTATGTAATCAACTTGGTCTCGTCGAATACATTTAATGATAAGACCTACATATTTGTTAATATATGAGAAAGGAAAGTTGTTTTGTACGCTTAACGGTATGACTCCGTTACGTTCTCTGTTATATTAATTTATAATATTGAACATCGATAAATTACGCTATGGATTTAGTATATTATCCGATATCACATAATATATTGTAATGTGTACATCAGGGCCGGCCACAGCATGCCAAACTTCATGCGGGGTGTTTGGGCCGCGTACGACCCAGTGATCAGCCTGTCTCGGCTTTGCTAGGTCCTTCTCGGAAGTACTCTATACAAAGCGACATTTCATTTATTATTGCGGTGTGTCAGCACAACTCTCTCGAGTTAGGCTCAATCGTGGTGTCGGCACTGTTTACCATTTGCTGTTTTTTCATGGTGTGTAGGACGTTCACAGGTCCAGTGGCTGTTTGCACAAAAAGAAGCAGTCTCACGATGTATTGTCAGAAGCTTTTAAAAATGAATGGGAATGAAGGAAGAGACAGGTGGGAATCCTCATTACACATTACGCGCTCGCCCATGCGGTGACTGCTGCTAATTTGCTATGAAACCATATCACAGTACCATGCAAAAAGAATTGAAAGATTTATTTGACAATGAAAGAGCAAAAAACAACAATGATCAACAGACGGGATTCGCTGTTTTTTGTATGCCAAGCAGCATTTTGTGCTAAACTTGCAGGCGTAAAGAACGAGAAGAATTTGGTGGTACGAATAGCAAAATTTCTTAAGTCAACCATGTTGTTGTACTGTCGGTTGTAACAGATTTCGATGGAACTGAACGAAGAACATACACACTTTACATACTAGTATAAAGTACGTTGGGTAAGACAAGGGACAAGCCTGGAGCGACTTTTCAATCGAAAACTTGCTATTGTTGAATTTATGAAGGAAAAAGGAGTGCAGCATTTAAAATTGAACATTCTGAATAGACTGAAGGCCAAGCATTTTAAGTGGACTTGGTTGCGCATTTCCCACAGTAACTGCTTTCTGATTTGATGTGGATGCATTAAAAAAAAGTGTGTTGTGGAAACATTCTTACACATACACACACACACACACACACACACACACACACACACACTCCAGTTCCCTAAGCTCAATGGCGTTAAGGAAACGCGAGGTCTGAAGAATTCATTGTGTTTTTGAAAAAATTGCAAAGATAATTGCCTGAACGGTGAGAGGACAGAGACAATTTTACATCTAAAATATATTCAGAAATTACCACAACCAGGAGCCTTTTTAAATAAATGTATTTAAAAGGGCGGTTGGTTGTGGTAATTTCTGGAAACCTTTTCATATTACAGTCGCAGTGTTCCACAGCCACAATGGATAAAAGATTTAAT
The DNA here is from genome assembly GCF_021461395.2 of Schistocerca americana. Classification (NCBI taxonomy): domain Eukaryota; kingdom Metazoa; phylum Arthropoda; class Insecta; order Orthoptera; family Acrididae; genus Schistocerca; species Schistocerca americana. Next base: position 336,715,299 of record NC_060121.1, read on the forward strand.
CTTACACCTGTTTTCGACACCGTTTGCCACTTCTGTTCAAAGCATCCCTGTGCATGGGCAGATGTAACTGATTGACCTGCAAGATTATTCCCATTTTAATGACAAATTATTTTACGTTAAAGCTCTCAAGAAAGTGTGCGTTGATTTCCTTAGCTGTCCACGTCTCCAAAATGAGACTGAAAAAATGCTACAATATTTCGATTAAGTCAGTCACGACATGGTGTCAACCTGTGAAATTATAGGCACCTGTCCGTACGCAGACGATTTGTACGGATTAAAATTAAGTCTGCAGAGTGCCAAAAATAATTAAATAACACTACAAATTTGTTTTGTTTGTGATCTATGTAGTTGAGAAATCTATGCTAGTACATAAAGACAGTTTGTTGTTTAACGTTGTTGTCAAAAATGTCGAAATGTTCTTCACCGATTGACTTCAGATTTTTACGCGACACTCTAATAAACGTTTGGGCCCACAGAAGCTACATTTACTTCCAATATTAGCACTATATTAAAAATAAACATTTCGACAGACATATGTTGTATTTTTTTATCTGTATAATATACAAATGTATACGTTATATATTATAGGGAAAAGTTGTCAGCAAATATATTGGGTAGTTCCTTACCGATTTACTTAAAATTTTTATACATTACTCCAATAAACATTTAGTTGGACACAGGCTACACACTTGTTAACCAACAATTTACAAGTTTTCTGTTAACACCAACTGGGAGAAAGTTAATGGTGTGCTATGCTGCGCTATGATGTGTGCGGTTTCGTTTTCTTTCTCGCAGTCAGTTTTGACTACGATAGTGAGGCATTTAAACCAACGGACTTTTCTTCCATGTACGAGGGTTGGAACTTAAATAGTGGCAACACTGATTGGAGACACTATGCAATGGAGTTTACTCTTGTCGCTGATGGCACACCTTGTTGACATACCCACCTTATCTTTGAGCAAATGGCGTGCGCACAGTCTGGGGAAACACAGTCACTTGTGAGCGAGCTGTCTAGCGTTACAGTGTCACTATGTTTCCGAAACAGGAATAATGGAGTTGGATCAAAATTGAATGTGACACAGGTCGTACAGCACGACAGTGTCATCAAAGTCTTTAAGAGGCGTGCGGGGAATCGGCATTGCCGTACAGAACAGTGGTACGTTGGGTAAAAGCCTTCAACGAAGGCCGGCAAACTGTAGCAGACATTGCGTCGGGCAGGGCGTCCTAGCATCTCTGAAGAAGAAGTGCATGCTGTTGCCGCGTTAGTGTACAGTGATGAAGGAACCACTTCGTGATATTCGCTTCAGAACTGTTCCAGAGATTCGACAGGCAGTAGACCGCTCCATTCGCACCATCAACAGAACAGGCTCTGCTAACGGTACACTACGCCTTCCACATTCCTGGCAGCGGGTTATACACAACGCTGGTGACTACTTTGAAGGACAGTAACAGGTGCAAACATGTAACTCTTTTGTACTGGTTGTGAATGAATAATTCCAACCATCGTACATTCTTCGTCCTTATCCATATTTTTATCTAGGCCTATAGACAATTGTGTGTTGCTTTGTACTCTTTATCACAGTCGGTTTCAACAGAAAACACGAAAATGTGTGTTTCGGTTTTCTTTCTGTCAATGTCATTGTGCTTAAACCATTAGAGAAAATGTGTCTCCAATGTATATTCGTTCTCCCTATTTATAATTTTAAACAAAACTTTTGTACAAACAATGTGCGGTATCGTTTTGTTCCTCGCAGTCCCTTATAACAGAAAACAGTTGTATTAAGAAACGTTATTATCCTATCCATTTGCAGATTCAACCATGTGAACTACTGTAATTTAAGCTACTGTCCTCACAGATCTATCTGGAGGAGGGAGCTCTCATACCCGTACGCCATTGATCTTGACCGATTTACCCATCTATCACGGCTCAAGATCAACGAGACGGGGAAGAGAGGACAACAGAGGGGGGCGGGGTTAGGAAATGGACATAGAGAGAAGGAAGAAGGACATGACCAGAGAGGTGAGGGAGGAGGAAGTGCACGGAAATAGCGGGAGAAAGAGATGGACTGAAGGGAGGGAGTAGTTGATGGTCAGAGGGGGGGAGGAGGGGGAGAAGACATTGTATGCAATTCCGAAACACATTTAGCAATTCTGAAGCACTTCCGAGTTCGCTAGTGTGAAATACAAAAACAAGTCGTATGCAGTGCGACTGATCTGCCTTTTAAATGTGGCGCGGTTCACAGTTTCCCCCTATTGCCCCTCTATTCTCAAAAAGCCTCCCAAGACGTTGGCTGAAATGTGCAGCGAGGATGGGTGCTATGGTAGCCATAACCGGGAAATCTTTTGCTAGCCAAATTCTAGGCCACCTTTAGTGTAAATGATATGCGTTGCACTTAATGTTATACTTGTTTAGTCAGAATTATTGTTTGACTAGTCTGAGGTCCCGTCCCGATGAGACCTCCTCCAGAGGTTTTTTTTACGTGGATTTCAGATGCTATGTGTTGTTTGCAGTAGTATGATGCGGTAGTCATTATTGACTGATGTCAAGTAAAGGATCATTGCAAGTTCAGCTGCTCTGTCAGGTTGATATGACCGGATTGCTGTGCATGTATTTGTGGTTTCCAAATGGCTCTGAGCACTATGGGTCTTAACATCTGTTGTCATCAGTCCCCTAGAACCTAGAACTACTTAAACCTAACTAACCTAAGGACATCACACACATCCATGCCCGAGGCAGGATTAGAACCTGCGACCCTAGCGGTCACGCGGTTCCAGACAGAAGCGCCCAGAACCGCACGGCCACACCGGCCGGCATTTGTGGTGTGATTACATGTTTGGACTGTGTTTATTTGTTCCAACTAAAGTCTTCTGGGTGTCTAACCGCGTCATGATGGAAATGAGCGTATGGCAGCGTTGGCCGGGAGGCTCCATCCGGGGAAGTTCGGCCGCCAAGTGCAAGACTTATTTCAGTCGATGAAATGATAATGAGGACTACACAACACCCAGTTCCCCAGCGGAGAAAATCTCCAACCGGGCCGGGAATCGAACCCGAGCCCGCTTGCATGGGAGGCGAGCACTTTCCCATCCAGCTAAGTAGGCGAACACCGTGTCATGACGCCATAAAATTACCGACGTAGCGGCTGCTGTTACATGCAGCCTTTGTCAAAGTGACAACGGTGAGCTGTGACTGGTGCTTTATACATCTTGTTGGGTCCCTGTCCTTCTGGCGTAGAATGAGTGGGCGTGTTAGCATACTGTGTGCATGTCGAGCAACACCAGAGCATGCCGCAAACACCGCATTAGAGGCAGCTATTGGGACTAACAGGTCTGTCGCCATCTTCTAATATGTAAACAGCACTACATCACGATATCAGCTTCCACCGGATTTGTAAATGTCCAACGATAAAAATTGAAATCGAATCTCACAGAAGTAAGCAATTCATATCCCTCCCCATTGAGCCTTCCATCCAATAAACACACAGCGTGCTGGGATGCCTAGTCTTCCTCAGGTACTGCATTAGGGACCCAACAGCAACCACAAATCGTCAGTAGTCACCATGCTTCAAGTTACCTACTGTCCAGAACGTTGGTAATTTTACGTAACTTGACCCAATGACACTGCCAAGAAGTTTACTGAAATGACTATGGCTTGAAAACACACGTTCTTAAAATTTTCATAAATCTTCGCAATGTGTTCAAATGGAATGTAGTCTGAATATGTTGTGCAGATGTAGGTATTTCCGTGAACTTGTTCGTATTACACAGATACACCGAACAGAGTACATTTTTTAGGTTGGTATATTATCACGGAAATTGTTGATCCAAATACTGTAAGCGGCTGTACATTGGTGCCTAATTGTACTGTAATTTGTGTAACACTAACACTTACTTTTTGACACGTATTGTAGGATGTTTAAAATTAGTATCAAGGTCGAAAGTGTACACCAACTAGAAATAAAGGGAAGTATATAGGTTATGTCATAATTAACAACGACAGATGGCATGGATAAAAATTGTTCTTGTCGGTAGAAATGTATTTGAAATGCGAACTTTTGAAGCCGCCATATAAACGTGCTCAAATTTCACACACGGCCAATGGTCTGGGAAAGAGGTTAGATTTACGACGTAGTACCAGCACATTTTTTTGCTGACGTAAGATGACATGTAATACACCAGTGTGGTCCAATATGGATGCGTCGAGCAGAGCCTGCAAATGGGCCTGAAATATCATCCTCTGGGCATATTTGCCTAGCCTGAACGCAGGAGTAGGGTGATCAGCACCACAGTCGAAAAGACCAAAAAAGTGGAGAAGCGAGTTGTTAAGGACGGGCGTATGGCCACACTAGTTTTCCCAGATACGAGTTTACAGTACATTGTACCACGTAACACGCTTAAACACTGTTGTATTTCTTGTGAAGTTAACGCATAGGTGAAATTTGAGACCGATTAGACGGGATCTGTGACAGCTTTTGTTATTATAATCCTCCCAGGGTATTAAGTCAGCTGTGGAACAATATTGTCCGTCAAATGTTCCATGGTTGCAGAGGATCTGCGTGCAGCCAAAACGTGTCTGGGAAGCTTGTAGTTTTATAAGATTATTCATAAACACTAATTTTAATTTTGTTATCTTCCACAGGTACAATGAGGCCAAGCGACGAAATACAGCCCGAGACCATAACACCACGTCCTTTCAATTCTACTGACCCCATAGTCCTTACCGAGCGAGGTGGCGCAGTGGTTACACACTGGACTCGCATTCGGGAGGACGACGGTTCAATCCCGCGTCCGGTCATTCTGATTTAGGTTTTCCGTGATTTCCCTAAATCACTCCTGGCAAATGCCGGGATGGTTCCTGCGAAAGGGCACGGCCGACTTCCTTCCCCATCCTTCCCTAATCCGATGAGACCGATGACCACGCTGTCTGGTCTCCTTCCCCAAACCAACCAACCAACCCATAGTCCTTGCATATTGCATGATGGCATTCTCCAAATACATTCACGACCATCATCTTCTGTCACTGATCATATGGTAAACTTCGCTTATCAGTGAATATCACCTTCTTTCATTGTTCCAAACCCAAATGACTGCGCTGTGGCTTCACACTGAGCTCCAGTCAGTAACACCAGAGACCCCGGCGTTGAAAGCCGAATCTTACTGCCTCTCGGTGGATTGCCTGCCACCGTACAACTGTACCTAAGTTCAGATAGCTGCAATACTCTACAATGGTTAACAAGGATGTTCGACAACTGCCTCTTTGTGTACGATTAAGAGTTGGGAAGCTGTCATAAATCAATTACTGATGTCAACTATGCCAATGATCACTCTCCTTAACGTTTTCTCGACGTTCCTACAGCATAATTCTATTATTAGTAGTGAACAAAACCACACGTATCTCCTGTGAAAGCTTTCAAACGGAATACGGGGATGAATGAACCTCTACAATGGATCTGATTTGATCCATTATAAATGGTTTTTGAAAGCCTGCGACTGTAGAAACAATAGGTTTGTTTATAAATAAATAAATCTTCTGCTTGTGTGTGATGTTAAGTGTGTGTGAGAGACTCTGCACAAATGGACCATTAGTAAACTTAAAAGTCAACTAAATGAAGCAGACTCACACACACTGACAACATCAAAAGAAATGGCTTAATACACACAAAAAACGCACTTGAAAATGGGAATTATTTCCCGGAACGCGTCGTGCGAAAAGTTAAATAAAGAAAAATAGTGACTGGTAGCAGAAGATTTATTTATTTATAAACAAACCTCTACAATGGAATTCAGTCGCATCTTTCCGTCGACAAATTTGGACAGAAACATGCGTACGATATTAACAAAACATTCTTCCGTGTGGATGATACATATACATTCATGGATGAAGAAGAAGAACAAATGTCGGAGAACCCTGACCCGAAAACACTGAGCCGAAATATGTTTCTAATATTTGCAGCCATTCTTCCTAAGTTGTTAGCTCAATGCTGTTTATCTCGCACACACGAAGAACTACTTCTCGTCTTCTGAGAAGGAATTTAACTTTTGATTTAACCAATCTCGCGTTATCTAACTGTTTTAGGCTCGTTGAACGGCCTACAAAAAGGGTAATTAATCTAATAATAATTTGCTTATCTGTTATGTATGGCCGCAGCAGGAGCTTGCCTGCCATGACATGTCACAAACAGCTCTAATACGAAATCAGTGACATTACTAAAAAGCAAGAAATGAAAATAGTTTTTAGAACAAACATTACAATTCAAAAGTAACTGAAAACAGCAACTGAAGAAACAGATATTATGCTATTTCTGCAATACTGAAGCGAAGATTTAATAAAGTGCACTAACAAATTTATTGGGAAGACTGCCAGAAACCTTAAAATTACGTACTAAGAATATAAAAGAGCAGAAAACTTAACAAAGCGAAGACACGATACTAGTAAGAAAAGGGGCAGTGCATGCGCCATCCTATACAGTTCATAACTTCCCACAATCCCTAAGCTAACCTTGCAGAAAAACCGAGTCCTGGAACGTCAGTGTTCGTGATGTGCATAAAGTTAGTCTATAAGGCTAAAAATGAATCTGTAAAGGATAGTGGAGTCGGACGTATTGTATTCGTATACAAATTGTAAAGCGGCGAGGCTTCCATGACATCGAAAAAATGATCCAGTAGCAAATAAGGCTAGTGATTTAGTCATTACAACACTGTCTGTCACAACTTTGTTTAGGACAGGAAAGACCAGATACACGTAACTTATTGGTGGATGGTGTTAATTGTTAGTTAGTCAGTTAGTTAGCAGCATATTCCATAGATCACTTGAACGATTTTTATATAGAAATTATGTGGAACGAGTCAGTTTACAGGATATCTATAAAAAACCTTTTTGACATTAATGAATATATTTTAGTCCTACGCATGCAGCTACATTTAGAAACCAACATTTTTAACAGGTTACTAGTTCTTCAATAAAAGCTCGTCTATGGAAAAAAAGGAATGTCTAGAAGAAATGATTTTAAACTAGTATTAAAAATTGCTACCCTAACTGTCGTACATTTTGTATTATTCGTCAAATGATCAAACTTTTTTGTTCATGCATATTGATCTCCCATCACTTTTAATAACGGGTAATAAAGATGATTTCTTCTAGTGTTGTAGATACGGGCGTCGCTATTGTCCTCGAATTGTGATGGATTATTTATGACGAATTTCATTAGCGAATATATATAGGGCCTACTGCGAAGGTGCACCTAGCTATTGAGATAAATGGTTTCCCGAAAGGGGTCCAGCCACGACCTGGCATCACAGAACAGCAGAAACACTGTCATAGTCTGATATACTATGCAAAATGGGATCGTCTTTTTGTATAATATACTCTCGGTGTACACGTCACATCAAATCAGAATGGAAACTCGAGATTTCAGATATAACGTCCAGTGTCTTCGCGGGGAGGAACTGAATGACTTAACTGCTGCTGTATACTGAAACGAATAATCGGCCTATGATTTATTAATCTACGTCATCGTGACGTCTTGTTACCAAAGACCGTTTCGATGTCGAGAGTACTTGTGGCACCCATTGGAATGTAAACAGCTTGACGACTCTCCTTGTAGCCTCTCAGCAGAGAGCCCATTTCCAATCAACGATGAGAGTATAGCAACTGTTCAGACTAAAGTTAATGTTGAAGATTCTGATCTTTAAGGCCTCTTAAATGAGAGACCTCCATTAGGTTGATGCGTGGGACTTGATTTTCACCAAACATAATTTTATGTTTATTCGCAGATCCCAAAACGATATCCCTCGTATCATGACGTCACTATGACATACGTCAACCCATCATCAGAATTTGTACTCTAATGTGAGGAGAAAATTATATCATCTTATGGTTTATTTTCTGTACCAGCGTACAATCTCGCTCCCTAGAGCTTTTTCGTGTTCATGAACACATTTGTTGATGTACGATAACCAACACCTGCGTTGTCAAATTTTGTCGTGGCTTCTTGGACGTGTTGTACATAAATCATGTGGAGGGCCAGCACGGTATCACCTGTCATCACAGATGATGTTGATCATATTGTCAATAAAAATATTTACGTACGTGAAAATGGCATAAGGCCGAAATATAATATAATGCTGGAAGTAAACAAAGAAAATGACAGTGGCAAGTTGTATATAATAACTTAAAAAAATTCTTAGCAGTTGTTCACCAAGATTCATAGAAAATTACTGAGAATATGTTATACTAGGATTCCGATGGCAGAAACGGAGTTCCAGCTCGGGATCGTATTCTGTTCGCCTGTTTTCAAGAGAGCTATCCAACACTGAATGAGTGCACACATCACTCCTCGCTATCTTTTGTTCCTTTTATCCGGTCACTTAGCATCATTTATCGGGTCTTCATTGATAGGAATACGAGCTCCATGTGATAAAAGCGAATGTCAGTGCATTGTGTTGACTGCCACTTCAGATTTATCGCAGGCTATGGCTGTCAATGGCATGGCAGCGGAGCAGAGAACGACGCAACGATCAGTATCAGGATTCAACCTGTTACCCCATGCAGCAGGTGTTACATATTACGGCTCCATCAGTTCAAATTACTTGCTATACCTCACTGAAAACATGGGGATGACAAACCGTTGTACCAACGACCTTGTGTAGTTTCAAATGATGCTGTTTCGTTTCATTACCTGCAGTACCTTGGCTCCACGCGTTACCCACCGTCATCCAAACGACTCTAGCATCATTTATCACCCTGTAAGTTTGCGATATTGGCCTCCAACATAGCGCGTTGGATATACTATGGAACAACGTTTTTTTTTCATTCATAACGTTCCACTCCCATAGTCAAAGTGTAGCGAGTATTCAATTGTATAGAAAATAGAGTAGCTTGCAGTTTTTATCAGAAATGACGGGATACAACCTTACGATTTGAAATTAGGCTCAGTAATATTATACGAACGGTGGGTAAGGAGGGAGATACATACCCTTTACTTCAGAATAATGTAACACTAGTTTAATAGGCACATTGTAAAGAACTTAAGTCATGACTTGATGCATCCACGTCTTTGTATATCTGAGACAGATTTCATGAGAAGTCTTTGTGTGCTTTAGAATACTGAGAATATGAGAGTATTAAATTCGTTAGATCCTAGACCAAAGCGATAAGAAAATGATTTGATTATGTGATAACGTTTATGTTATTTCTTGTGGAGTACTGTGTAGTTACCCAATAACATTAATTCTTCTATAAATGCATATTCTTATGTAACTTGTTGCCCAATGAATGTACACGGATGTCCCTATACTGACGTCGCTGGGGCAGAGCAACCACAGAGGGTATGTCGTAATCGAGGTTACATAAATCCACACGTGATGTGTAATAACAGACTATGGGAGAATCAGTCTATTTGCCGTTATTTGTATTAAAGACATTTAATATTAAAAGTCGGAAGCTAGCTATGACTGAATTATATAGTAAAGAAGTGAGGGCAAAATTACACAACATAGTTTAGTAATAACCTTGTGTCTTTGATCGATATACGTAAATACTAATTTTGCGGCCGCGCGGCGTAACCGTTTTCTCTAGGCGTCTTGTCACGGTTCGTGCGTCTCCCCCTTCGGAGATTAGAGTCCTCCCTCGGGCATGGATGTGTGTGTTGACCTTAGCGTAAGTTAGTTTAAGCTAGATTAAGTAGTGTGTAAGTCTAGGGACCGATGACCCCCGCAGTTTGGTCCCAAAGAAGCTTACCACAAATTTTCTCAAATTTTTCCACTAATTTTGCGGCACTTTCTCTATACTCGATTGTTACCTCTCTTTTCGATGGTATATTACTTAAAAATTTGCTACGCCTTTTCAATAAACATACATTTCTTTCCCACTAGCCTCTTAAGTGTAGAACAGATGGAAACAGGATTTTATGATTGTGCAAGTGCCACTACCAGTCTCCGTGTAACGTAATACGCAAAGCACCTTTACTATAGTCGACATTTAGATCTTCAATAAATCTGATAATACCAAGTCGATAAACGTGCATTACAAGAACAACAAATGTTACACGTATCAGGTACATGTAATGCATCTCTATACATGTGCTGCATTGGATGGGGGTTGGAGTGATTTCTAAAATGAAAACAATACAGAATGCTTCACTGATCATATGTTCCCTTAAATGTTGTTACTGAGTTAAAGATTACAGTGTTACAGGGCGTAAAGCACGCACGTTACAGAAGATTCTCAAGTGTTCGTTTTCAACAACGTTGCACTCTTAGTGACGTCTGAGTTTGTACAGGGAAAACCGCTAAAATACCTGTGTCCCTTCGAATAACTGCATTGGCGATTACGAATAAGTTAATGAAGGTTGTTGACGTCTTTTACCAGAGTAAGGTAGTCCACAGTTTTCATTTGACCCTACAAAAGCCACGACAAACCAATTCTCTGGATCTAGATGTAGCACTCATCGTCTTCAGAATGTGTAATCCAAAACGCAGCCTCTGTCTAAACTTTAGTGGACTTGTGTTGCATCGCATGTGAGAAATATGGCGCAGCACATGTTAGGTGCACATATTTCAGCGGTACAGACATACTGTTCATGGCATAGGTCTGTGTAATCGTTGAGGTGACATTCATGAGCCAATACGGTTGTGAAGACACGCGAAACCACATATGCAATCAAAGTCGGTGTTTTTTATCAGTGACAATCCTACCAACCCGCCTATGTGTGAGCGTTTTGTAAATGTGTTATACTATCTCATCCAAACGTATACTCGTCTTTAAACTATAGAGATGACAAAGACATCAGTGTGGTAGAACTAGAGTGAAAAAAAAAGAACACTAGGAGGAATCTGCCTAATTGTTGAATTCACCATCATTTGGTCTCACATAAGGCATTCATGTAAAATACGTGACCACACACATTGGTGATAACCATTTCAAGGCCCTATTTCCGTTTGTTCGTTCCTCCATTCGAGATGCTAGTACACGGTGGGGTCGACCATTCTACAAACAAACTGGCTGCAATGATGCGCACATTGTATTAATAATTATGTCATGGTTTACATTAGTACAAGTTAGCTATTCATTTCAGTAACGGGTGCTGTGTGACCGAAGAGCTCTATTTGTTAATAACCTAAACTACTATTGCATAATGCTCTCGTTTCCCACGCTAAAAGCGCACTTTCCACGAAATTCCCATTTTAAAACCATTCCATTCCTGATGATGTTTTGTTTAATGAGATCTCGCGGAATCTGCAACTATTGTATCCTGTTGGGTTGCAACCCGTCTTGTCATCATGCCCATCCACTGTACATCGTTGCTGACCCTATATCTGAAACAAATGACGTGTGTCGATATACCTTCTCTTCCCACTACAGTAGCTCTCCTGGAGACTCACATAGAGTTCATAAGTTTAGTCAATCGCTTTCGTTTTCGCCATGGGCTAGCATCTGGGACTCCATCGGACTGACACATTACAGCCTATTTCACGCGCACAACTATTACCTCTCAAATATCCTCTTCGATGGTTGTAGTCCACGTGGAAAATTGTCCCAATACAGGTGTGCCACAAGACGTCCATTATCGATCATCACGATCGTATCTGAAAATACTGTCGCTTTATTATTACTCTGAATAAACAATCATGTTCCATAAGCAACCTCCCCAAAGCTGATTTCTTTCATCCTTTCCAAATTCGAGCGTTTGCTACAACAGTCGATAAGGAATTAAACCTTAATCTTCTTTCCTTTCTTTTAACATTTTTTTCATTTTCTGTTCAGAAACGCCATGGGCAGACGTAACTTCAGGATACAGGATAACAGAAAATGGAAACGTACGAGCGTCAGTAGTATTCTCTGTAACAGATATTAACAATAACCCGACTTCAGCGACACACATTTCAGTTGCAGCAAGCTCAAAACGGGGAAACAACAACAGGAGACGAAAGAATTTCATTTCATTTCAGGACTGCAGCACTCCAACGTTTATTTCGTTATTTATATCTCTACCTGTTTCTCCTTTTCCTGTTTGTGACGCTGAAAAGTTTCGTGTTTTTAGAACCGATCTTCTAACTTTTTATGCAGTTCACTTATTTGTTAACGTTTGCAAGGTTTCGCTCAGATGTAAAAGGCACTTTATGTTAACTTAAAATGCGTTTTTCTGTAAATAAATAATTTAGTGCAATTTAAAACAGTTTTAAAGTGCCTAACTACACGTTGTTGTTGTCTTCAGTCCTGAGACTGGTTTGATGCAGCTCTCCATGCTACTCTATCCTGTGCAAGCTTCTTCATCTCCCAATACCTACTGCATCCTACATCCTTCTGAATCCGCTTAGTGTATTCATCTCTTGGTCTCCCTCTACGATTTTTACCCTCCACGGTGCCCTCCAATGCTAAATTTGTGACCCCTTGATGCCTCAAAACATGTCCTACCAACCGATCCCTTCTTCTAGTCAAGTTGTGCCACAAACTTCTCTTCTCCCCAATCCTATTCAATACTTCCTCATTAGTTATGTGATCTACCCATCTAATCTCCAGCATTCTTCTGTAGCACCTTATTTCTAAAGCTTCTATTCTCTTCTTGTCCAAACTATTTATCGTCCATGTTTCACTTCCATACATGGCTACACTCCATACAAATACTTTCAGAAACGACTTCCTGACACTTAAATCTATACTCGATGTTAACAAATTTCTCTTCTTCAGAAACGCTTTCCTTGCCATTGCCAGTCTACATTTTATATCCTCTCTACTTCTACCATCATCAGTTATTTGGCTCCCCAAATAGCAAAACTCCTTTACTACTCTAAGTGTCTCATTTCCTAATCTAATTCCCTCAGCATCACCCAACTTAATTTGACTACATTCCATTATCCTCGTTTTGCTTTTGTTGATGTTCATCTTATATCCTCCTTTCAAGACACTGTCCATTCCGTTCAACTGCTCTTCCAAGTCCTTTGCTGTCTCTGACAGAATTACAATGTCATCGGCGAACCTTAGAAAACATTTATCCAGCACTCAGAATCTCAAACTTGTCTGCTGAGAGTCGAGAAGTGCTGTCGGCAACCCGTAAAACAACGCTACCTCGTCTGCTTAGTGCACTGATTTCATCACCAAAACATATACTTCTTAATACTTGCGACCCCCTGACTGTGTCAGTTTTCACTGGATATATTAAAACAGAATATTCAGTACAGTTGAGCATGTAACAGCAGTTTTGATGGTATATATAGTGTAGCTAAAAACTACAATTTATATTCTGCGATAAATATTCACGTTATTTTAGTGTAAAGCACAATCACTTGTTCAAAATATGCACATACTAGTTTTAAGCCTTCGGCTTCACCCGCGCAGCCGTATCTCACATATATTGCACCCATACGTACTTGTCTGAATCTCTCCTGTTTTGCATCAAACGATTCCAGAGAGGATGTCGAATTTGTCTGTGGTATTCAGCCGTTAGGCATGATATTTTATCGTTAAACGAGTAGACAAAATTATTGGATCACTGCAGTGCTCATTCTCACGGTCTGGTTCACATACTGAACAGCGCACATAAGAAGGAAGTGGCACTTCATACTCATTGGATATTTGACATTAAATACGTACAGGAAATAAATACCAACATCCGTTTCAGAATATTTTGACATATCGCTCCCGTCTTATTGCCATCCCTAACGCTAGTAGGGATATCTTACTCCACAGTACTTTCGTAGTAATAATGAATTTAGTGTACATCAAATTTGTCTGAAGTTGCTTCAGGCGACCCTGAGTTACGCTTTTATGTCACTTCTTTCCTCCTGCACCCTCAGCCGCAGGAGTGCTAGGGGGATCTTACTGTAACAGTAATTCTTTTTTTTTCATGTTGGAAGTGGTGTGTATCCCCAGAGAGAAAGAAATTGCGTGCGACGATAAACAAGATAGTATGTCAGTGCCATTGCACCTGCCTCTTTCCCTCATCACGTGCTCGCGATCGTACACACACACACACACACACACACACACACACACACACACGGGCGATATATCATAAAGACTGTCACCAACGAGCCTAGCGACACAAAAAAAAACAATGGCTTCGACACTAATATCAATTGTTATCGAATGTTCTTACACACAAACACACACACGGGGGCGATATATCATAAAGACTGTCACCAATGACCCTAGCGGCACTGAAAACAATAGCTTCGACACTAATATCAATTGTTATCGAATGTTTTTACATGTCATGGTTTCTCATTACCACCTAAAGCCCTACTGGTGACTTACAGGGGTAAAGTACCTACGGACAATGAATTACGTATACACAAAATCTGGTTGAAATTGCTCCATACATTCCCGAGTTACGCTTCAAGTCACACGGTTTTCGCACCCCCCCTCCCCCCCCCCCCCCCCCGCACCCCCTTCCACTCATATTGAAGATAGTTGGTTCTTATTCACACAGTGTCATGCGTGAAATTACTTCTCTGTCCTCGTTAGATTCGCCTATTTGCTGGCTACCGTCAGTCAATACGACGGTACGTTGCTTGTTGTATAGTCACACTTCATCAGTATGTTGTGGATTTAAACATCGATGCCGTAGCCGCCATCCCGTCCCCTATGGGACGTAGATAATTCTCACGATCACTCCGTTTCTTTCCGATAGAAAGTGATACATGTACCGAGTCTCGTTGAAAGTGATCTCAAAATGGCTCCAATGGCTCTAAGCACTATGGGACTTAACATCTGAGGTCATCTGTCCCCTAGACTTAGAACTACTTCAACCTAACTAACCTAAGGACATCACACACATCCATAACCCAGGCAGGATTCGAACCTTCGACCGCAGCAGCACGGTTCCAGACTGAAGCGCCTAGAATCACTCGGCCACAGCGGCCGACGAAATTGACCTAGTGATGAGCCAAGACATTATGACCGTCTTCTTATTAGCTTGTCACTTTTTGGAACGAAATACGTCACTGATTCTGCGTATCAGGGATCTGACAGACGGTAAATTTCTGGAGGTATGTGAAATTAGATGTCTATGCACAGGTCATGTAGGCCGGCCGGTGTGGCCCAGCGGTTCTAGGCCCTTCAGTCTCGAACCGCGCGACCGCTAGTCCCGCGCGGCCACATTTTGTGACCTAAGTTTCTTATAAACTGATTATTTCTTCATAATAATAATAATAATAACAAGAAGAAGAAGAAAATAGCACAGCTTGCACAAGATACGTTTCAGCTACCTCGCACGCTACAGTTGATCAGGTTCGTGAGAAAAATTCGGCATGTTGGTTCAGTAGGCATATTCAAAGGATTCTCTTTGGTGGGTAGTTTAACCTTTCGTTTGCTAAAAATGATTGTTTTGTTTCCAGTGTCATTCTTTACATGACGCTAAAGTATGTGTAGTCAAAGAAGTGTTGTGTCTGTGTTGTTGACGAGGCATATAGAGAATGGAGAGGTCGAAACTCTGTGCTAACACGTATCCTACTAAACATCATAAAAGTTCGGCGAACTCTCTATGAGACACTGTGGAGGAAACTGTTACTAATCACACAATAATGATGCATGAGAACGGTAAGCTGCTATCTCTCTCTCTCCTTCCCTTGTCCGCCAAATTCCGGCGGTGGACTCGAGTATCACCAGGGTTACCTGCGAATCGTGCGCCATCGCGTGTCAACGGTAGAATAGGGGTAGAGCGGGTAAGGAGGAAGCGATCAGTGATTAATAGATCACGGCAACGATGTTACTGACGAAATGGAGCAAAGGAATCTTCCGTTCCAAAAATAAAGGGGGCAAAATGATAAATTTAACACATACATGAAACGAAGAGACAAACTCTGTCGGTATAAGCATCAGTATAACTAAATTAAGCAGTGGACTTTTAAATCTAAAAAATGATTACGACAATTTATCTTTGCAGCCCATGACAAAAGAAGAGAAGCATCCAGTAGTGGAAAAAGACTCCTAATAAAACTTAACGAGTTGAGAGGGTATGTGGTGTTAGATCAGTGCTTATATAAAAAAAAAAAAAAAAGATTCTGAGCACTATGGGACTTAACTTCCGAGGTCATCAGTCCCCTAGAACTTAGAACTACTTAAACCTAACTAACCTAAGGACATCGCACACATACATGCCCGGCAGGATTCGAACCTGCGACCGTAGTGGTCGCGCGGTTCCAGACTGTAGCGCCTAGAACCGCTCGGACACCTCGGTCGGCTCATTGCTTGCAAAATCAAGTGAAATTTATAAGGAACTTGGCAGTATGATCCCACTTAGCAGTATGACGTTGCACCGCCTCTGGCTTGAACGCACGCACTGATTCAGTTCGGAAGGATGCCATAAAGCCATAGTACCCTCTCCTAAGGCAAACTAGTCCACAACAGTCATAATTTGTCCTCTATCTCCAGGGTACTGACAATGGGACAGTTAAATGAGAGCGAGACACATGGGAGGAAGTAAGTTCAAATGGCTCTGAGCACTATGGGACTTAACATCTGTGGTCATCAGTCCCCTAGAACTTAGAACTACTTAAACCTAACCAACCTAAGGACATCACACACATCCATGCCCGAGGCAGGATTCGAACCTGCGACCGCAGCAGTCCCGCGGTTCCGGACTGAGCGCCTAGAACCGCTAGACCACCGCGGCCGGCGAGAAAGTAAGTAAACTGTTTATTATTTCGAAAGTATTCGCCGTAACTATTAATACATTTATTCCACTACGAGACGAGGCAGTCTATGTTGTCATGGAGAAATGTTTGCAGTTGCCTATGGAACCATGGTTGTACCTAGGCGTGCATCTCTTCGTCCACAGCAAGCCAACGGGCACGAATGTCTTACCTCAGGGCTCTAAAAATATGGAAATCGCATGGGGAGAGATTGGGACTTACGGAAGGTGTCTGAGGGTTTCCCAGAGTAACATCTGCGGCTTAGTCGAAGCAACCTCTGCAACATGTGGGCTTTTCTTCCATCTGTGTTTTTTTCGCTTGCGTGCCTGTAATAGTTGACGGCGGAGACGGCCCCACACGTTCTTTCTGGGACAGATCTGGGATGTCATGACCACGGAAATAAATCAGCTTCACGCTAACCGTTAACAGAGACACGAGCCATGTGTGGGCGTCTGTTGTCCTGCTGGAGATTGGCACCATGATACCGCTGCATGAGATGTAACCCATGAGGAAGTAGCATCTCCGTGACGTACTGTAGTGTCTGACGTCAGAGCTCTCTCAATCGCTACGAGCCGTGAGCTGGAATCTTACTTAACACTTCCCATGCCATGAAACCAGAAGTAACAGGCCTGTCCAAAACATTGGGAAAATGGGACCTCTCTTCCGGTAGCTACCGTAATCAAACTGCGCTAATCAAATGGTTCAAAATGGTTCACATGGCTCTGAGCACTATGCGACTTAACATCTGAGGTCATCAGTCCCCTAGAACTTAGAACTACTTAAACCTAACTAACCTAAGGGCATCACACACATCCATACCCGAGGCAGGATTCGAACCTGCGACCGTAGCAGTCTCGCGGTTCCGGACTGAAGCGCCTAGAACCGCACGGCCACCGCGGCCGGCCTGCGCTAGTCGCACGGGTTAGTACAGAAGAGTAATTCATCGCTGAACGCAATACGTGGCCATTATCAGCGATACATCCTTCCCAGTCATGGCACCACACCATATGCGGCCGTTTGTGTTGTGTTGCTAACGGCAGCGTACGTGTGGGTCATAATACACTAGTCCGGCCGCTGCTTCTTTCCGACCAACTGTGCGGGATGACACAGAACGTTGCGCAGATTCCATTACTATTCCCGCATGCTAGAGCAGAAGTGAGCGGAGTTAAGATGTGCTTGATATACAATACGACGACTCTCCCTTGTTGTGGTCAGACGTGTTTGAACGGAACCTTCACGGCGAGTATCCTTGCCGTCCCATTCCCATGCAGTCCAACATCGGGCCATTGTCACATCGAAGTGCCCCAAATATGCACAATGCACAATTCGATCAGCCAAATGGAGACTCTCAATAAGCCCTTCTGAAACTGTCTCAGGTGCTGATAACGCTGTCTCATACGAGAACGGAACATCTCTGTGTTCCTCACAGTGACTACCCAACATCTGGCGTTGTTCACGCCGCTTACATGTCTTAGAAGGCCTGGGAATAACACTAAAGACGAACTACACTTATGAACTCTGGTGGCTGTTCTTCTAGCCACGGAAAACTGCAATTTTAATAATTTACACACCGGCAGTGGTGCGTACATGTACAAAGTAAGAGTGATTCGGCCGTGTCTTCTGGGTGTTTCACGTTCTATTGTTAGGCTATGTGTCTATAAATGCTTCATCGTACTCAGTCGGGTTGTGTCACAATGGTGTGATGTTTCGGCAGGTTGACCTGTTGCTCTGTTCAGGCCGTTTGATGCTAATGGGCGGTCCTGCTGCTGAGATGGAGAAGAAAGTACTCCGCTAGGACACGAGCAGTGGCCTTCAGTCTCTTTGCCTCCACCGACCTAAGCCCTGAGGATGACACGGTGGCCGGTTGGTACCGTTGGGCCTCCACGGCCTGTTCGGATGGTTTCTGTGTTTTGTTTTTGGCGTAACGGACCGGACGCCACTGATGCGGAGGAAGCACGATTACCTCGTCGTGTGATCTTAGACTGTCTCCGTGCTTTTAGCATGCTCAAGGGTGGGTCTCAGTCCTTACTTGCGTCTAAGCGACTGTATATATTCATCAGTTGATCACGTAGCCGGATCTATATAGACTCTTTTAAAACACAATCCGAGAATATACTGGCCTGTTTTAAAAACTTAGCGCCGTTGCAGTTCATGTTATTTCCGTTGTAGAAGCAGCAATCCACCAACTGACTTGTTTGTTTCTTATCTGTGCGAGCTTGTGCCTCCCCGCATTTTCCCTGCATCATCCACATGATCTGACTTAGGTACATTTTCCCACAAAGGCACAGAATGTGGAAGACTTGGAATTCTGGGTCGCCCTTAACAGATCTTGGGCAGCGGGCGAAATGCACACTTGATCTTATGTTTCAGGAATATTCTGCCAATTTTCGCGAATGTGTTCCGATATAAGGGATAAAGAAAGGAAACGCCTAAAATCATTTATATCTCTTCCTGACTAATTCGTTGATAACGCCATGTCACACAATACGTTAAACTCTGTCGGTTAATTGTTGCTGGAATATATTTGAAGTAGATTTCGTCGAGGGGTCTCGTTCGACAATAACGAATAATAACGTATGCCTTGTAAGCAGCTTCAAGTATCACAGAGCTTCACACACACACACACACACACACACACACACACACACACACACACACACACACACAGTTCCCACAGAGTAAAATAATGGAAACCGCGACAGTTTAATCATTCCAAGCGTAATTTTCGATGTAAACAGGTTTTCTATATTACGTTCTCTACGCTTGCAAATGTCAGACTGTAAAAGAATAATAACTGTACCGCAAAAGCTACAGGAACCGCTGCGTCTATTAACAAGGTATAAAATTTCTTGTTATCAGTTTGTGAATAATTTA
This sequence comes from Schistocerca americana, assembly GCF_021461395.2. Classification (NCBI taxonomy): domain Eukaryota; kingdom Metazoa; phylum Arthropoda; class Insecta; order Orthoptera; family Acrididae; genus Schistocerca; species Schistocerca americana. The sequence goes on from NC_060121.1 coordinate 336,734,802, forward strand.
CTTAAAATTAGAAACTCTTTGCGAACAGAGATTAGAAAGTAATTTTTTCTGTTGTTTGGTACAATGCAAATAAAAAATCCTACTGAAGACATTGTAACTTCAAGAAAACATGTCTGGATAAAATGTAAGAAAAAATTGTGTTTGCTTAAGGCGCAACCTACCCAAGAAAAAATTTATTTGTAAGCAAACACGGGCACGCGAGTGAGCTTCAATGTTAAGATGAAATTTAGAATTACCTCCCCACGATGGAAAGTAAAATTTATGTGTCTTGAAGAGGATATTTGTCTAGCTACGCATCCAACATGCTGATAGAAAGATAGGGAGAGTGTACGAAGCATTTACACTTATTAACAGATGCAATTTTCCACCCTTGAATTATTTGCTTGTCACGTATTGCCTCGGTGACAGTCCATCAGAAGTCCATGTCTACTAAAGTCGACAGCATCAATCTTTCGAATGAGTGTCATTTCGCTGCTGGAAATAATAACAATGAGAATAATAATAAAGATCGCTCGACCTGATTACAGTCAGAGGCATCATGATGTGGCACGAATGATCCATTAGAACGTATGCCAAAGTATCGTCTCCCGATGGCAGGAAACTGGTGGGACCACAAGCCTGAAAAAGTTATCGAAGACGTACACGCCAAGTTACTGTGGGACTTCGGACATCAGACAGATCGAATTCTGGAAGACGATGCACCAGACATTAAGACTGTTGAGAAAAAAGAAGTATGGATCATTGACGTTGGCATTCCAGGTAATGACCGCAGAAGCGACAGGGAAAAGCATGAAAAACTTGCCAGATGCGAGCATATGAACACTGAATAACAAGGATTCTGGCAGTGAAAGTGGTCCCGGTCCTTTTCGGCACGCTGCGAGCAGTGACAAAATATCTTTCCTGTCTGCCAACTACCAAAAACTACTTTACAACGATCTTCACGGATTATCCACGAATACATCACGCAGTCAAAAATGCTTGGGAAGTGTCCAACCAATAATAAAATACGAAATCCCGGATAGTGAACTTATTTGCAATGTTTATTCTTATAATACTACTAGAAATCCCACCAGTGCTTCACCACTGCTAAATATGTATGAGAACTGGATACACGACCTAATCTCTCCTTCCCTCGTCTCTCTATCCATCTCCTCCCCCCTCCTCTTATCTCGTCTTCCTCCATCCATCACCTCATTCCCCCTCTCTCTGTCCATCTTCTCTTTCCCCCTCTCTACGTCCCTGTCCTCTCCCCCTCTCTTCCCATCTCCCATTACCCGCTCTTTCTGACCTCGAGCCTTATGTCTTGTAATTACTAACTAAATCCTGATCGAAACTGAAGACGCTTAAAACGAATAGGCAAATTGGATGGGGTCAATGGTGTGCAGGGTATGACATTTCCCCAGCTGCTACATCTGTGAGGATACTAGCTTCAATGACAATATTTTGCATGGTTGTAATGTTCAAACGGATAGGATCACAAAGTTTCGGACGATTCATATTCTACAGTAGGGTTCTACTCATAAACCGATAAGCCACAAACAGAACTTAACTGTTTTCTGTTTAAACCGACAGCGAAGAAAAAATCGTAACACCACACAGTTTTTGGCCGGCCGGTGTGGCCGTGCGGTTAAAGGCGCTTCAGTCTGGAACCGCGTGACCGCTACGGTCGCAGGTTCGAATCCTGCCTCGGGCATGGATGTGTGTGATGCCCTTAGGTTAGTTAGGTTTAAGTAGTTCTAAGTTCTAGGGGACTGATGCCCACAGAAGTTAAGTCCCATAGTGCTCAGAGCCATTTTTGAACCACACAGTTTTGTATTCAATTTTTATTTAAAATCATGTATAAGGAGAAAGAATATATATGGGGGAAACAATCTGTTTAATGGTTAAATGCCCTGTTATCGTAATTAAATATGACTGTAAGAAAGAAAACAAACCGCATACTTTCACAGCAGAACCCATCACATCACGGTAATTTCTTCCTTACATTCGTGTCTAAGAGGGAACTGTACATTATAATTAAAAAATGTATAGCGTATATCACTCTGAGTGCTTAGAATGTTTACTAGGGTATCGTGTAAAATGGTGAAGTGGGTCGTTCAAGAACTTTTTGAGATCTTTGCTAACAATCTTTCCCCTTTATATGTTACACACATACGTTTATAGACATACGCCATATACAGGGTGGTCCATTGATAGTGACCGGGCCAAATATCTCGCGAAATAAGCATCAAACGAGAAAACTACAAAGAACGAAACTCGTCTAGCTTGAAGGGCGCTATGGATGGCCCGCTAGATGGCGCTGCCAAAGGTCAAACGGATATCAACTGCGTTTTTTTAAAAATAGGAACCCCCATTTCTTATTACATGTTCGTGTAGTACGTAAAGAAATATGATTGTTTTAGTTGGACCACTTTTTTCGCTTTGTGACAGATGGAGGTGTAATACACTCCTGGAAATTGAAATAAGAACACCGTGAATTCATTGTCCCATTTATTGACACATTCCTGGGGTCAGATACATCACATGATCACACTGACAGAACCACAGGCACATAGACACAGGCAACAGAGCATGCACAATGTCGGCACTAGTACAGTGTATATCCACCTTTCGCAGCAATGCAGGCTGCTATTCTCCCATGGAGACGATCGTAGAGATGCTGGATGTAGTCCTGTGGAACGGCTTGCCATGCCATTTCCACCTGGCGCCTCAGTTGGACCAGCGTTCGTGCTGGACGTGCAGACCGCGTGAGACGACGCTTCATCCAGTCCCAAACATGCTCAATGGGGGACAGATCCGGAGATCTTGCTGGCCAGGGTAGTTGACTTACACCTTCTAGAGCACGTTGGGTGGCACGGGATACATGCGGACGTGCATTGTCCTGTTGGAACAGCAAGTTCCCTTGCCCGTCTAGGAATGGTAGAACGATGGGTTCGATGACGGTTTGGATGTACCGTGCACTATTCAGTGTCCCCTCGACGATCACCAGTGGTGTACGGCCAGTGTAGGAGATCGCTCCCCACACCATGATGCCGGGTGTTGGCCCTGTGTGCCTCGGTCGTATGCAGTCCTGATTGTGGCGCTCACCTGCACGGCGCCAAACACGCATACGACCATCATTGGCACCAAGGCAGAAGCGACTCTCATCGCTGAAGACGACACGTCTCCATTCGTCCCTCCATTCACGCCTGTCGCGACACCACTGGAGGCGGGCTGCACGATGTTGGGGCGTGAGTGGAAGACGGCCTAACGGTGTGCGGGACCGTAGCCCAGCTTCATGGAGACGGTCCTCGCCGATACCCCAGGAGCAACAGTGTCCCTAATTTGCTGGGAAGTGGCGGTGCGGTCCCCTACGGCACTGCGTAGGATCCTACGGTCTTGGAGTGCATCCGTGCGTCGCTGCGGTCCGGTCCCAGGTCGACGGGCACGTGCACCTTCCGCCGACCACTGGCGACAACATCGATGTACTGTGGAGACCTCACGCCCCACGTGTTGAGCAATTCGGCGGTACGTCCACCCGGCCTCCCGCATGCCCACTATACGCCCTCGCTCAAAGTCCGTCAACTGCACATACGGTTCACGTCCACGCTGTCGCGGCATGCTACCAGTGTTAAAGACTGCGATGGCGCTCCGTATGCCACGGCAAACTGGCTGACACTGACGGCGGCGGTGCACAAATGCTGCGCAGCTAGCGCCATTCGACGGCCAACACCGCGGTTCCTGGTGTGTCCGCTGTGCCGTGCGTGTGATCATTGCTTGTACAGCCCTCTCGCAGTGTCCGGAGCAAGTATGGTGGGTCTGACACACCGGTGTCAATGTGTTCTTTTTTCCATTTCCAGGAGTGTAGTCACAAACGTATAAGTACGTGGTATCACGTAACATTCCGCCAGTGCGGATGGTATTTGCTTCGTGATGCATTACCCGTGTTAAAATGCACCGCTTAGCAATTGCGGAAAAGGTCGATATCGTGTTGATGTATGGATATTTTGATCAAAATGCCCAACGGGCGTGTGCTATGTATGCTGCTCGGTATCCTGGACGACATCAACCAAGTGTCCGGACCGTTCGCCGGACAGTTACGTTATTTAAGGAAGCAGAAAGTGTTCAGCCACATGTGAAACGTCAACCACGATCTGCAACAAATGATGGTGCCCAAGTAGTTGTTTTAGCTGCTGTCACGGCTAATCCGCACATCAGTAGCAGACAAATTGCGCGCGAATCGGGAATCTCAAAAACGTCGGTGTTGAGAATGCTACATCAACATCGATTGCACCTGTACCGTATTTATATGCACCAGGAATTTCATGGCGACGACTTTGAACGTCGTGTACAGTTCTGACATTGGAGACACAAGAGAAATTACGGGACGATGACAGATTTTTTGCACGCGTTCTGTTTAGCGACGAAGCGTCACTCACCAACAACGGTAACGTAAACCGGGATAGTATGCACTACTGGGCAACGGAAATTCCACGATGGCTGCGACAAGTGGAACATCAGCGACCTTGGCGGGTTAATGTATGGTGCGGTATTATGGGAGGAAGGATAATTGGCCCCCATTTTATCGATGGCAATCTAAATGGTGCAATGTATACTGATTTCCTACGTAATGTTCTACCGATGTTACTACAAGATTTTTCACTGCATGACAGAATGGCGATGTACTTCCAACATGATGGAGTACCGTCACATAGTTCGCGTGCGGTTGAAGCGGTATTGAATAGCATATTTCATAAGAGGTGGATTGGTCGTCGCACGTTCAACGGATCTGACGTCCCCGGATTTCTTTCTGTGGGTAAAGTTGAAGGATATTTGTTAGCGTGATCCACCGACAAAGCCTGACAACATGCGTCAGCGCATTGTCAATGCAAGTGCGAACATTGCGGAAGGGGAACTACTCGCTGTTGAGAGGAATGTCGTTACACGTATTGCCAAATGCATTGAGGTTGACGGACATAATTTTGAGCATTTATTGCATTAATGTGGTATTTACAGGTAATCTCGCTGTAACAGCATACGTTCTCAGAAATGATAGGTTCCCAAAGGTTCATGTATCACATTGGAACAACCGAAATAAAATGTTCGAACATACCTCGTTCTGTATTTTAATTTAAAAAACCTACCTGTTACCAACTGTTCGTCTAAAATTGTGAGCCATATTTTTGTGACTGTTACAGCGCCATCTATCACAAAGCGAAAAAAGTGGTCCAACTAAAACATTCATATTTCCTTATGTACTACACGAATATGTAATAAAAATGGGGGTTCCTATTAAAAAAAAACGCGTTTGATATCCGTTTGACCTATGGCAGCGCCATCTAGCGAGCAACCATAGCGCCATCTGGTTTCCCCCTTCAAGTTAGACAAGTTTCGTTCTTTGTATTTATTTCGTTTGACGCTTATTCCGTGAGATATTTGGCCCGTTCACGATCAATGGACCACCCTGTATCCACTATGAGATCAAAAGTATCCGGACACACCCAAAAACTTACGTTTTTCATAGTAGTTGCATTGCGCTGCCACCTACTGCCAGGTACTCCGTGTTAGCAACCTCAGTAGTCATTGGACATGGTGAGAAAGCAGAATGGGGCGCTCCGTGGAATCCACGGACTTCAAACGTGGTTAGGTGATTAGGTGTCATTTGTGTCATACGTCTATACGCAGGTTTCCACATTCCTAAACATCCCTCGGTCCACTGTTTCCGATTTTATAGTGAAGTGGAAACGTGAAGGAATACGTACAGCACAAAAGCGTACAGGTCGACATAGTCTGTTGACTGCCAGTGACCGCCGACAGTTGAAGAGGGTCGTAATGTGTAATAGGCAGACATCTATCCAGACCATCACACAGGAATTCCAACTGCATCAGGATCCACTGCAAGCACTACGACAGTTAGGCGGGAGGTGAGAAAACTTGGATTTCATCGTCGAGCGGCTGCTCATAAGCCACACATCACGCCGGTACATGCCAAACGACGCCTCGGTTGGGGTAAGGAGCGTAAACATTGGATGATTGAACAGTGGAAAAACGTTGTGTGGAGTGACAAATCACGGTACACTATGTGGCGATCCGATGACAGTTTGTCGGTATGGCGAATGCCCGGTGAACGTCATCTGACAGCGTGTGTAGTGCCAACAGCAAAATTGAGAGGCGGTGGTATTATTGTGTGGTTGTGTTTTTCATGGAGGTTGCTTGTACCTCTTGTTATGCGTGGCACAGCACAGGCCTGCACTGATGTTGTTTGGTGATTGCATCTTTCAACACGATCGAGCATCTGTTCATAATGCACGGCCTGTCACGGAATGGCTACACAATAACATCCCTGCAATGGACTGGCCTGCACACAGTCCTTATCTCAATCCTATAGAACACCTTTGGGATGTTTTGAAACCGACTTCTTGCGAGGCCTCACCGACCGACATTGATACCTCTCCTCAGTGCAGCACTTCGTGAAGAATGGGCTGCCATTCTCGAAGAAACCTTCCGGCACCTGATTGAACGTATGCCTGCGAGAGTGGAAGTTGTCATCAAGGATAAGATTGTACCAACAGCATACTGGATTCCAGCGTTACCGATGAAGGGCGCCACGAACTTGTAAGTCATTTTCAGGCATTTGTGATAGAACCATTTTCAAAAATTCGTTAGTATTCAAGTAAAAATCCAAACTCAACAAGCTTTATACCAATGAAAAGAGGAAGTTTCAAAGCTTTTGGCGGGCGGCGGCGGGCGGGCGGTGATGGTTTCAGAAGCGGTCGGTTGAGTTCGCGTGGCAAAAGGGCCGTTGTTCTGTTTCACTGTAAGTTTTGAGTCAGATGGCGACAATGGAGCACACAGTTATCCGCGTACTTGAGTTCACGAAAAGTGAGTTTCAATGATGTCCGACGGATTCAAGAAATTTGTATGTGCAGTCCCAGTAAGTCTATCATTAGAGCCAGCCGAGAACTTGGAATACCCCAACCGACTGTATTGAAAGTTCTGCAACGGCGTTTGCTGTACAAGCTCCACCGATTACAACCTTTGCAGGCTCTCAACCTCAATGACAAAGAGAAGCGCCTCGCATTTTATGGTTATGTGCTAGCAAAGATGGAGGATGACGCATTTCTACAGCGTGTAATTTTTAGCAATGAAGCGACGTTCCACCTTAGTGAAAATGTCAACAGACACAATGTTCATATATGGGGTTTGGAAAATCCACATTCACCATTGCAACACGAAAGAGACTCACCGAAGATAAACGGTTTCTGTGCCGTATCCCGTACAAAGGTTTATGGACCAGTTTTATTTGCGGGATTCATGTACCTGAGTATGTTGGAACAATGGCTGTTCCCTTAAGTTACGGAAGATTCTCAGGACTTCCATTTTCCAACAGGATGGAGCTCCGGCCCATTGGCACCGTGATGTACGAGACTTTTTGAATGACTCCCTACCTCAGCGCTGGATCGGTCGCAGGGGACTTGAAGATCTGGCTCTGTACTTCTGGCCACCGAGATCTGATCTCACACCCTGCGACTATTTCTTATGCTTTTTGTTGAAAATGAAACTCCTCCAGCTGTACTTAAGATTTTATATTTATTTGGCTACTAGTTTCGACGTTGCGTCAACGCCATCTTCAGACCCGTAGAATTTGATGAAATCATTTGTGTGTGGCTCAGTACTAGAAGTCCGCGGTAAGACCAACACGTGCTCCACAAGGATGGCGGGCAGTAACTAAATATGGATGGTTCAAATGGCTCTGAGCACTATGGGACTTAACAGCTATGGTCATCAGTCCCCTAGAACTTAAAACTACTTAAACATAACTAACCCAAGGACATCACACAACACCCAGTCATCACGAGGCAGAGAAAATCCCTGACCCCGCCAGGAATCGAACCCGGGAACCCGGGCGTGGGAAGCGAGAACGCTACCGCACGACCACGAGCTGCGGACTAAATATGGGTGTACGAAGATATTTCGTATGCGGTTATGTGAAGGAAGCTGTTTACATCCCGCCTCTACCAACCACTCTGAACGAGCTGCGGTACCAAATCGCTGCTGTCGTGCTCTCAGTAACAGCAGACACGCATTGGCGTGGGTGCGACGAGTTTGGCTACCGCGCCGATGTTTCCCTCGCAGCCAACGGTGACCGTATTGAACATTTATCACATTTGTAATTATTAAATAATTATTAAAACTAATTTATTGCAAATTATGACAAATTATTAAATTTATTAAATTGACATCAAACATCACGAAAAAACTTTGAAACATCCTCTTTTCATTGGTATAAAGCTTGTTCATTTTGGATTTGTACTTGAATAAATACAAGGTTTTGGACATGGGTCCATCATTTAGAATAATCCTTTGTATTAAAAATATATAGCACATGTGCGCCTGCACTTTTATTAGAGCGTCGTATAAATATTCCCCTTTATATATTATATATCTATTTATATATAATATATATTTAAAAATATTAGCCTATGCCTGACCGAAAGTTGATTACAGTGCCGTGCAAAAACTTGAAGTAAATAGATACAGAACTTTTCGAGGTATTTGATAATGACACTAAACAACGACTGGTCTTCGTATAGTACTATAGACAATAATAATAATAATAATAATAAACAAGGTTAATCACTTCAAGTACTTAGGAGAAATTATTGAGCCTAGAGGTACAGAAAGATTAGCACAAAAAACACGAGAACTCAAAATGCGGAAAGCTTATGAAAAAGTTGTGAGCACCTACAATAAAAATACATAAACATCAACACAAAAGTTCGACACTACACGACTGTTATCATACCTGAAACGCTCTACGCCAGCGTGACTCTAAACCTTAATGACAAAGGAGACCTCGAAAATATCAAAAAGGCTGAAAGAAAAATAATCTGAAAAATCCTTGGCCCAAAACTCACAGACAAAGGATACCGTCTACAGTTACAAGCAGTCACACAAAAATATTCCGACATCGAAACCGATTTCCGCAAACGACGACAGAAATTCTACAGACACATCATGAGACTCGGTGCCAATTTACTAATACAGAAAATTTTGACGTACTTAAAGAAACTGAAAACGACTACAGTCTGGATAAAACGGGACCAGACTGATCTGAAAAATGCCAAAATCTCACCGACAGATACCGAAGATCGAAACGTCTGCAGACATAAGGTCTACAGTTGAGAAATTTCATCAGGAGACAAATCTAAGATACCTAGAAGAAAGTGGTCAGATGAACGTAGAGCTAAGCATATCCAGATGAAGAAACAATTCTGGAAGAGCATGAAAAATGACAGCCACAAGTCATAATTTTCTTTATGTGATCCTCTATCGGTACAAACAATTTAAATAATAATAATAATAACAATAATAATAATAATAATAATCCTTCAAGGAAGACAATTGTTACATAAAAAAGGATATATACATCAGCAGACTTTCCTCAGTTTGGAAATCTAATCTAGCTGAAGAAAAAGACACCTTTATCGCCATTAACTTTTATACAGTTACGGTGCTAACAATGTTGGCCTTATTAGCTTGAAGACACCAGGCTTGAAAGAAATACAGAGGAAAACCCGGAGAACTTTGCGAATTATGGAATCTGTCATCCTAAATCATCTGTTGTAAATCCAATTATTCCACGTGAGAAAGGAGGTTTACAGTTATTGGGGAGATGCACGAATACCAACTTAGGAAGAAGTATTTTTCCAACGATAACTCAACACTCAATGAAGTACTAGCAACTGCGAAAATTAACTACAAACAGCTCAATTTGGTAGAAACATCTGGAAAAGTGCCAAGTTCTAAGAAATAAATGAAACTAAGATACTATACTTGCTTGGAAAATAACTGCACGGTAAACACTGGAATGGCCTCTGCCAGGCCACGGTCAGTTTCCAAGCATCAAACAATTGCTTGACGCACACTGTTTTGTATACAGAAACTCAGGAATGTCTGTGTCCGGTCTTTTCAATGAAGAACTACCGAAAATACACTCTGAAAAAACGAGGAAGTATGTGCACCAAAAGAGGACCATTTTACACTTTCAATCTGGATGTTAAACACTGGAACCCTCGAAATATTTGAAAATGTAAGATGAGGTCATCAAAATAATCCACCAGACGGTGCTGCATATACGGTCCTCTCAGTATTGTAGGAAAGGAAAATTTGTAAACTTATTGGAAACACAGCATAATAACGGACAGAGCAATCCGTTTGACGATGGCGTGCAAAAAGTAAAGCCTCCGAATTCTTTATTTTGTTCTCAATATCGGTTGGGGTATACATGTCGTGCATATGACTCGGTCGACTTTCTCGCTTCGATTAGGTAACCTCAGAATTGCTGGGTATAACTTGGAGGTATGTAACATAACTATATCGGTGTGTGAGAGATCCTAAAGAAACTGAATGCAGTACTTCGAAGAGTTCGCTCCCAGATGGAATACTCTCTCCTTGAGGCCACACACAAGCGTTGCGACAACTGTAACAATTCTATATATTGGGTTCACTGACATCGATCACCCTAAATACAGTCTCGACTTGTTCCCTTCCGATTTTCATCTGTTTCCAAAACTTAAAGCAGAGCTTGGAGGACTGTTCTTTGATAGTGATGAAGCGATGCAAGCAGACGTGAGATTGCGGCACCGTCAACAATGTCATTTTACGGTGATGATATCATCAAACTGGTCTCTCATTAAGAGAAATGTGTCCGTCGCCAGGATGATTATGTTGAGAAATGAACATGTAGACGTGAAGAACGAAGATGTAGGATATTAATAATGTCTGTTTTATTTAAGAATCCTTAAGAGTTCTCACATCAAGAATTCGGAGGAATTACTTTCCAGCACGTCCTCTGACATAACAGTGATCAATGAAGTTGAGCAAGTCTCATTCCTTATAAATGTCGCTGCACCCATCGCGCATAATCTGCAAATCACCTACAATGAGAGGATTGTCAAATACATGGACTTGAAAAATAACGCAACACTCATGTTGGAACAGAAGTCAGTACACACTGTCCCCGTGGTATCGTCGGTCACCACTACTGTCCCACCACTATCAAGAGATATAAAGCGACTACAAGACCTATAAGTACATCCTTCACTTAACTGCCTACTGGAGAATGCAGTTGTGCTGAGCAACTGGAGAGTATCAAATACACTTCTTGGATTTACCACCGGATCGTATCATGTAAATCCACAAAATAAGATCCGGCGGCAAACCCTATGAGTGTATTTGCGATCCATCGCGAAAGCCTGAAAAGTCACATCTGGAGAGTAGTTTGTCTGGTTGTCTGCGAACGTAGATAATATAGTAATAACTTGTTATTTCTAGCGTTATCGTTATATAAATACCATGCAAAAGTAAGAGAGACCACCCATAATAATAATAATAATAATAATAATAATAATAATAATAATTGCAGAACTTCAGAAATAACAAATTTCTAGACGAGCTAACATAAATCGTCCAAAATGCTTGGTTAACTGGAGAGACTTCTGAAGACGAGAAGGCAGCCATAATCCACCCACTGCATAAAACATGTGATAAAACTGATGTGATCATTACAGAAGCATTTATTTCCTATCGTTTACCTGCAAAACCTTGTCAAAAGAATTATCAATCGGGGCAGAACAACTCGATCCGCAAATTGTCCAATATCAATGTGGTTTTAGAAAAAAAATTGACGTTCAGAGCAGTCTGAATTTAAAATCAGTAATAATAATAATAATAATAATAATAATAATAATAATAATAATAATGAAATGAGACCTAAAGCTTCCATAATCACTCTTTTCTATTTCAAAAAAAGCCTATGACATAGACGATAGAAAGTCGCGCTTTGAAATTCTTTGCAAATTGGGCTCAGATACTAATACCACAGTCCTAATTAACCAAACACTAACAAAGACCAATTCTAAAGCGAAATTTAAAAATGAAATTTTAGAACATTTGGGATTAAAACTGGAGTCAGAGTGGGAGATGGTCTCTCCACGCTGTTCCTTAACTGTATTCTACAAAAACGTAGAAGGGAATGGAGAATGTTGTTAAGAGAAAGCCAAACGAATGTAGAAGATAGATTAGGTAACAAAAGCGACAATCTACAAATAGACTGTCTACTATTTGCAGATGATCTAGCTGTTTTTCATATTCAATTGAAACAGACACTCGATGGATAGAATTGCTGAAAGAACAAACTGCAAAAAACCATATTTACAGATATCCTATGTGAAAACAAAGTTTATGACGAACATTATCTTAATGTAAACCAGCCGTGGAATAATTGAGAGTACTAACAGATTCAAGTATCAATGAGAAATAATTGAACAGACATTTCGGGAAGAAGCCAATAAAGTAATATTTAATCAGATGGAAACAACCTGTTACATCACTAAGGATGTACATAATGCGAAATCAGTATCCCTCAATGCTAAAAAGCACTACTTTTCAGTAATTGGCCCAGAAGCACATAGTGCAGCAGAATTCTTAACTCTGCACAGAAGTTGATAGTGGAAGAACTGGTAATTACAGAAAGAGAAATACTAAGGGAAATTTTGAAACCAGTTAGAAAGCAAGAAGACATCATAATAGTGAAAGTTGTACTCATATTGAAAACATACAGATATGGTTAGGAAAATAAGAATACCTCTGTCTGTCCAGATCCAAAGAATAAATCCCAACAGGCTGACAAAAGACTGTTCACTTATTTCGGTAAATTGAATGTGGAAGGTACAAAGAAATTGGAACAAACTACGAATTACTGCAGTATATATTGATAGACGACTGCTGATTGGAAAAAAATCGCAGAGTTCCGAATATCTCCATGAAAAACCAAAGAATAAGACTGGAGACACTTGGAATAAGAAAGGAACGTTGAGAAATGAGGAGCAAAATTTGGTAGAAAATAGAGGAGTAACAGTTGAAATAAATGTTGTCTGTAGTTGCTCATATATAATAGAAAAAATAATAATACGAGGCGTAATCGGAAAGTAAGGTTCGATTTGGCGCTAAATGGAAACCACTGTGAAAATCCGATGGAACTTTGCACAGATGTGTTGGCAGTGATTTTAGTGAGGCTGTCGATCGCTTCACGTTGCTCTTTTCAGATCAGAGCGCAAAGTGATCAATTAGAAATTCCTAAAACAACAGTGCCTCCCGCCAAGTGTGTGGATCTGGTGACAGATTTCGCCTGAAGCTATGCAGCCAACGTAACATAAATATCGTGTGTTTCTTTCTTCAAGACAATTTTCAACCGCATTCTGCAGGGGCAATGTAGACGCTTCTGCAGCGTTTTCCATGGAAAGTCTTTGGTCACCCACAACACAGCCCATTTTTCATCTCTGCTCACATGAATCGCTGGCTAATAAGACAACATTTTGGTACAAACAACGAAAAGCAAACCAGGGTAGAGAAAAGGATGAAAGCACAGGCAGCTGGTTTCTGAGACGAGGATACTGGAAAGTTTGTACGCCGCTAAGACGAAGCGGCTATTATTTGTAGAGGGGTCTGGAAGATATGGCTAACTATTGTGAATGAAATTTTTTATATTCACTGTGGTTTCCATTTCGCGATCGATCGGACCTTACTTTCCGAACAGTCCTCGTAGTAGTAATAGCTTCCTGAAACATTAAAACTTCGTGCAATCTCGAGGGTCTAGCTTCCCTTCAGCGGAAAATGACGTCAGCGACTGAGCGACCCGTCCACATCTGACGGGTCGCTTCATAGTTTCCATCGTTCAGTGCGTGTCTCCTACGTTACAACTGTCACAGCGCTTTCCGACCTTGCTGGATTAGTACACGTCCATTTTTGAGAACTTTGGAAGGTGACAGTGGAGACACAAGGATGTTAGCTGGGAGATTCCCTAGGGCTAGGTTTAACCATCAAGCTGGAAACGTTTTCTTTCTTTGCACCGAAATGTATATTTCCTTCTCAAAATGTGGGAGCTATGTCTTACGCACTGTTCAGCACAAGTGTCCGTGATGAAAGTATGCAGATTTGTATTGTAATGTTTGAAGTATTGATAGCAATGCGACTGAAGAAGAGGGGGAACGTCTGACCAAGTCATAACCTTCTCCTCTTTACTAGCACCGCTCTGAATATTTGCAACCTGCGGACGTTCCATCATCAACAGAGTCTCATGCACTCACTCCATAAGATACTGCGCAGATGGTCAGAGTCAAGCGCAGAATCTATACAAAATGTGTGGGTACACCCCTATACTCTCACTGTCCGCCAAATGATGGCGGTTAAAACTTCTAACACCTCGTCTGCGGAGCAGGGTACTTTGTAATGGAATTAAGCAGATAGATGCATGAGGATTATTATTAGGTTAATGCATAAGTTAATAGTGTTTTCGTTTTTACTTTGGCATTCCGATTGCTATGGGCTGGTTTATCGGGTGTGTTTTTTTGTTTGTATTCGTTATTGCTAATTGACTTTGTATATTGCTATTCTGCCTTTTTGAGATAATGAGTGGAACTTGGACGCTATAAAAGGGAGTGCCACGTGGAGAAATGGGAACATTTCCGACATATTCTTCTGCTTGAGTTCAGCAGAGTGCAGACACCAGCGGATCAGCCACCAACTTTCGTGATGTGTATGGGGATGATTCCATTAGACAGAGAATAGCAAGAAAATGATTTCCTCATTTTAAGGAGGATCATTTTTAAATTAGTGACTCCTTACATTCATGAAGATCTTCGGTGATTGATGAAGATCGTTTCAACACATTAATCCACAATGATAAATGTCAGTGTACTCAATAACTGGTAAATGTGATGAACTGTGATCATTCCAACATCGTGAGACATTTTCATGCAATGAGGAAGGTTGAAAAATCAGGTATGTGGGTACCGCATACTCAAAGACAAGATCACAAAAATCGGCATTTGGCCATATGCTTATCTCTGCTTCCTCGTCATCAATTGGCTCGTGAAGGACACCTACCATTTCTATCCTGTATCGTTACTGGTGACGAAAAATGGTGTCTTCATCCTAACATAAGGAAAAGAATGGAATGGCTGAGCCCAAAATAAAGCAGACATTCCCTGTACAAAGACCTGCCCGCATGAACAACAGATATTGGTACGCATCTGGTGGAACAGCGACGATGTGGTGTTCCACGAATTGCTTTCCCGATGTTTCACCATCACTGCTGACATTTATTGTCAACAACTGAGACGTCTAGCAGACACAGTTAAAGAACAACGACCAGGAAAACAGCGTGAAGTGATTCTACTCCGCACTGTGCTAGACTGACAAAAAACACTATACGGGAA
The DNA here is from genome assembly GCF_021461395.2 of Schistocerca americana. Classification (NCBI taxonomy): domain Eukaryota; kingdom Metazoa; phylum Arthropoda; class Insecta; order Orthoptera; family Acrididae; genus Schistocerca; species Schistocerca americana. The sequence goes on from NC_060121.1 coordinate 336,750,062, forward strand.
ATGGGTTGAGAAGTTATTACCCAACTTTTTCACCTGATCTTGCGTCCTCAGATTTTTCACCTTTCCCTCTCTCTATCGAACAACTTTCAGGGAACTTTCTTTCCGAATGAAAATGCGCTATGGGCGCAGCTCGACGAGTTCTTCGTAATTTCTACACTGGAGTCGAATCGAAAGTTATCCGGGCGTTGGCATACTGTTGTAAATAGTGAAAGAGAATATATGACTGATGATTAAAGTCTCTGTTAAGTGTTTCTGTTGTGTTTATTGAACTTATGGAAAAACGCTACGAACTTACGGATCAATTCAATATTTTCCTTGCCGCGTCTTGTGCCTGTAAGGCCTCCAGGTGGCATTTAAACTCCCAGTGGACGGTGTTCCAATGTTTCGCCTCATAGGTATAGGTTGTGTATCGGACAGGGTTTTCCACTGTAGCTTCAATAGCACTGCCATCAATAATACAAACACTACTAAACAACTGCGCGTACTTCTATCACAGTCCGGAAGTGCGTTGGCCATGAGCAGCAGCTTCGGGTGCGAGCTACTGTGCAGCACTTAGTTTTAATGCGACAGAAGGTTTGAAACAGCATGCATGCACTTCACTGCAGAGTTGAAGCCTCCCCTTAGAAAAATTTATGAATTACTGTGCTGGTAAACTCCTTACGTTATTTGATCTTCAAACAGCTGAGCAAAACTGAACGTACTCAGACATTTCTCTCTTTACTTATTCTTATCATCACTAAACTAACACACAATATTTTTAGCGCAACGCAATCTGACTTTCAATAACCCCTACAAAAGAATGGCCGTGACTAACAATAACCTATATCTTTCATGAATTACTTACCTCACAAAAATCTTTGTTATTCGAACTACTGCAATACAGCGAGCTCCAATACTGCCAGCTAAATAAAGGATTCTAACTACTGATTGCACTAACTAATGATAGACATAGTTAGCAAATGAAAGATTTTGATACAGAACAAACAATGTATTTACCTTAATAGTGTTAAAAAGTCATAATATATATATCGTTTCATGACATCCAGTCTTACAAATTTCGTCTTTCTGACGAACACACGTCCAGATCGTCCGCTCTCACAATTCTGCCATCTCTCTCCCCACATCCACCACTGCTGGCGGCTCACCTCCAACTGCGCAACGCTACGCGCTGTTCACATCCAACAACTGCCCAACACTACAATAGCGAATATTCCAACAATACCAGCCAGCCACAGACTGCACACAGCACAGTCAGTGATTTTCATACAGACCGCTACGTGGTGTTACCGACATAAAAACCTAAACAGCCCACTTACAGAGTGAATCATTCATTCTTAATAATAATAATAATTATAATAATTATAATAATAATAACCCAATGAGCAACACAGTGAATCGTATTACTACACAGGAGCATGTGTCGAAGTAAAAAAAGAATGCGGTATGAACCGTCCATAATCAGATAAACTGCTGTGCTTACCGCGAATCCAGATCTCGGAACCTCCGGGTGAGTACATCAATTGTGCTTCAAGAATTTTCGAGCTTTACTACTCAACAGAAGTATTTTAGTGTATGTACAGGCCGCATCCACTGTGAAAAATGCGTCCATAGCATGTAAGAACAATACATGAAAGATTCAGCTACGGCAGGAATATTTTTTTTATTCAACAAACATTTTATGAGTGCATGGTTGTTATAATCTTTGTGTAACAAAATTCAGCCACCAGCTGGAGATTGCTGCACCTTGCCAGATATTTTCACAGGGTTTCAGACAGAGAAAGGTTACATATCACCTCGTAATATTCTGCTTTCCCATTTTAATAACGAGGAACACACGTGGCATTCTGGCTGTGTTTTACGCACGAAATGATGGCACACCGCCGCGAAAATTCCACTTATGCATTTTCATAAAGAGGAGCACTCAAAACACGAACGCACGCATTTACATATCCAGACACGCGCACGCACGCTCGCAACGCACGCACGCACGCACGCACACACACACACACACACACACACACACACACACACACACAACACATACTCCACGTACTAAGTGGAGTTTGACAGAACTCCAGTATACTAACTAGCAAATACACAAGACAAATGGTGGTCACTCCAGTATAAGGTATTAAAAAAGTTATCTTCTTCACCGGCATTTGGACAAAACGCACGTAAATGATCTTGGAAAACGAAAATCTTCCTCTAGGCCCCATATTTTTCAGTTCTACTGCGATTAATAATCAGTGATTAGCTTGATATACGTAGGTAACTGTCAGGGGCTATGTGGAACAGCGAGTGAAACATTGCAATTTTGTAGCTCTGCGGAATGTAATAGTCAAAACGTGGCTTCAGATTGATGTGGCATGCCCGAAATTAATTGCGGAGTCTCTTCCTCTTCGGATTGAGGCCATTATCTAGTTCAGATGTAGCGTTTCACGGTATTAGAGTGTTGTCTCAAGGTGTGACTAATTTTTCTCTGGTGTGATTTAGTTAGGCAGAAGAATACTTGGGTAGCAGTTAAGAGTAAGCACGCATCGACGCCGCGCATCACAATTACAGTCAGTTCTACAAGAAAGTATACGCCATAATTTTTAATGTAACGTCCGCAGCGACATCTCTGGTAGTGGTCTCAAATCTGTAATCAATGCGCTTTTTCACAGTGTATAGATAAACATCGTGAGAATTGAATGTTTTGTTTTGTCGGTTGCAGTTTAAAAGAGTGCAAAATATCTGAAGCGACACGAGGCAGTGTTCCTTCCAAATCACCCAAAGGGGCCAAAGCTTTCATCAGGATCTGCTGTTAAAATTCTCAGAAAGACAAAAACATTTTTTGTGAAGCGGGTCAAACGATATCTAGAGGTTGGAAACGAGGATGATTTACCGGAGAGAGGGCTAACGTGCGCAAAGCGGCTATTTGGACTTATTTACACCCAATTTAAACGCTGAAAAAATGTGAAATATTAATCAAACATGCCTTCTGAGGTCCATTCAGAAGCTGTTCGATTCTAAGGAGGCCAACAGGGTACTTCAAGAGCATAATGATCCGAAACATCGCAGCCGTCTCTGTACGGTGTGGAAGGAAACAATGGGCTGTCCAAAATGGAATGGCCTGCAGTGTCTCTGCATCCAAATCATATCGAAAATGTTTGGTTCTATATTAAGATGCTTAAAGGAAAGCAATACATACTTCGAAGCAGCTGTCATATAAAAACAGGGCGATATAGAAATCGTTACCGAGAGAATATGCAAAAATCTCATGAAAATCATGCCATAAAGGTGCCAAACTATAATCGATAATGGCATCGATTGGATTAACTGTTAGGTAATTGTGCAATTAGTAATAACATGTATTTTCATGTAAACCTATATTTACAATAGTGTCTTTTATTTCGCACAGATAACGGCATACACTTCCTTGTGGAACTGACTACAAACGATCACTTTTTCGAAACGCGGTAGTTGTCTCCCACTGCGACGCAGAAATCTTACATTTAGCTCAATAGTAGTTACAGTCTTACTCTGTAATGGTGAAAAAACGTGGCGCTCTCGGACGTCATCCAAATACCGAGGTGTCGGCACATGTGAAAGTAGCCCAGAACTCAGAAACACACGTCAGGCGTAAGGCGCGGTAATGATGTCACGTTGGCACCAAGTTTCACCACAATTCCACCCAACACCGAAGTGGACGCGTCACGCGATGGGACGGTCGACACACCCCCTCTTACCCACGTAAAAGCCACTCTTTTCATGCCTATGCGATGGAGGACAGAACCCCGATGTCTAACGTTGAAATAACGCGGATTTCTTATGGAAGTCCGAAGCCAACATTTCACTCAAAACTGACATTAAAAGACCTTAGCGGATGGCGCAAAGCGTGTCAATGATGTCACTTATTTCCTTGGGGCATTGATTCCCGCAAAACTCAAGATTGAAAACAGCACTGGCACTGGAATAAGCAACAGGACGACGTTCTTGACAACTTTGGACACAGCTGATATCCACTGGACAAGTCAGCTCTTGCCTAAGGACATCATGGACAAACAACCCCACTGAACTCGATGATACTCCTCTGGAATGCAGTATGACCACAGTTTTCGCTCTCATGCAAAGGGCGGGACCACTAAAGGTCGCTCATAATTCGACGATATCTGAATGCGATCTGAAACAGCATAGGGTGCTTCTGTGTTTTCAGTCCTACTGTTTCTTGTCGCTCTAAGACCCGCAGTTCAGCCACACCCTCGGTGACCACCGCCCAGTTTTGTTGAGCACTTTAAAAATGTACCTTACAGAGACAAACTGACGAGAGTCCTAGGCGCCTGCAGGTAGGGTGCGCTGCTGTTCTTGCTCCTGCTAGAAGGTGTGCAGAATCTGAGGGGCGTCAAGCAGTTGTCTGTCTGCAAGCACCAAGGACTACATGACATGAATGAGATTTTCACTCTGCAGCGGAGTGTGAGCTGATATGACACTTCCTGGCAGATTAAAACTGTGTGCCGGACCGAGACTCGAACTCGGGACCTTTGCCTTTCGCGGGCAAGTGCTCTACTATCTGAGCCACCCAAGCACCTGCGAACCAGGAGAGCTTCTGTGAGGTTTGGAAGCTAGGAGACGAGGTATTGGCAGATCTAAGGCTGTGAGTACGGGGCGTGAGTCGTGCCTGGGTAGCCCAGATGGTAGAACACTGGCCCGCGATAGGCAAAGGTCCCAAGTTCGAGTTTCGGTTCGGCATACAGTTTTAATCTGCCAGGAAGTTTCACTACGTCACATGTTCAACAAATGGGAGTAGGTGGCACCAAGGGTGTTGCAGATGGTTCTAAGCCCAAACCTTCTAGGAAAGCGGCAGTTCTGTTAGTGATTTGTGGAATAAAAGCAGGTAAGCAGTAGCTGTGTTTTGATTTTGCTTTTCTTATGGCTTCTGTTATCTAAATATTTTAACCTTTAGGGTCTCAACTGCAACGTAACTGTTAGCCAGCAGTTCCATCACTGCATCGATATCCACTAGATGACAGAAGAGACGGACCCATCATTATAGAAGGACGTGGCAAATATTATGTTGTCTGTACAGGAGCAGTAACAGCACAATGGCTGCCTCAGCACGGCTCGGTGACTTCTAACGGGAACTAATCATTGGACTTCACTTGCGTAACGAATCCATTAGGGACATTTCAACCTTACTAAAGCTGCCGAAAAATGACTCTGATGTGGAAACTCGAAGGAGAAACCAGAGCTAAACCATGACCAGTCAGACCAAATGTACTGAAGGACAGGGTCCGTTGAGAATTTCGGCGGGTGGTTGTAAAAAAACCACATGAAATCAGCTGAAGGGATCACAGGTGAGTAACAAAGGGCGACTAGCAGCCCAGCTAGCGCAGTGGCTGTGCACAGGGAGATAACCGGTAAAGGCTGCAGTGATGAAGCAACTCCTCGTACATTAAGCCACAGATATCTGTAGTGAGTGCTATGCGACGCTTGAAGTGGTGAGACGAGCGATGCTAGTGGACAGTGGATGACTGGAAACGAGTAATTTGGATTGAGGAATCACGCTATCCGATCAAATGGTTTGAGTTTGGTTAATGCCAGGAGACGGTGGTGTTCTTCGTGGTTATGATTTGGTCCCCATACGGCGTTTAAGAAAACCCTAGATGTGGAAGGATATGAAAAATTTTAGGAAATGGTGTACTGCGTACAGTAGTGGAAAACTTGCAGACGATGATCGTTCGTATCAGCATGATAATGTACCCTGTCATGAAACAGCATCAGTGAGGCAGCGATATGTGGACGATAACATTCCTGAATGCACTGACCTGTTCAGGGTTTCGACCTGAACCCAGCGGATCACTTTTGGGATGAGTTAGAACGTCAATTTCGTCCCATACCCCAGTGTCAAACATCTGTAGCCTCGGCTGTTGAGGAAGAATGGGCTTGCATTCCTCCACAGACATTCATGCACCTCTTTGAAAATGTCCCCAGCACAGTTCAAGCAGTCATAGATTCGAAAGGTGAACACGCCCAAATTAATACCTACCAAGTGTTCGGACAGTGTTGATCAGATAATTTATTTGTCTCAATAGCTGCCGTTGAATCTTCCATATAGTACATTTTACAGCATGGCATAGAATTAAGGCTCGAAAACCCTCGCTCAAGAATTGACCCAAGTTTCTGGCAAAACTTTTGTACTAAAAACTGAAGGGATATTGCTTTACAGTGGACAGAATTTATCAAATAAATTTGTTCCTTTTACTGTGATGGAATTGTGTAAATTTTTCATGTACTGATATACTAATAATGAAACTGTAGAACCATATTGTCTGTATGAACACTCCACTCTTCAAAATACTACACGAATTTTCATGGTGTTTACAGGTAACGTGAGTGTAGCTTTGGGCAACATATAAGCTATATTCCGTCAAAATCAGATCTTTAAAGGAAGATATCATAATCTGAAGTACAACGGCTGTTCGGGAAGTAAGGTCCGATCAGTCGCGAAAAGAAAATCACAGTGAAAATCAAAAAAATATTTATTCACAGTTGTTAGCCACACGTTCCAGCTACGTCTCTAAACAGTCGCCGCTCCGACTTGGGCATCTGTCGTGGCGTTGTACAAATTTCCAATACCCTGATCACAGAAAGCAGCTGCCTTCGCTTTCCGCCACTTCTCTACCCTGGTTTGCTTTTCGTTGTTTGTGCCAAAATGTTGTCTTCGCAGCCAGGGGTTCATGTGAGTAGAGATGAGAAACGGATGGAGCCAATTAAGGGCTGCGTTGACGATTATCAAACACTTTGTAAGGTGGCAACGGCCTTGCAACTTACATGAGTCCAATTAACGTGACACTTTAGGGTTTGTTGTAGTAATACTCTAAATTACAGTGTAGGAAAACTATGTGGAAACGCATCGGCACACGAGAATTCCGCGATTTTGTAATTATAAGATTTCGCGGAAAGGCAGTACGCGAGACAGAGCTCAGCTACATCCCCGCCTAGCCGCCGAAGGTCACAGCCTGACGGTATGAATGGTGAACTGGGGGATTTCTGTAATCCGTTTAGAGAGGCCACAGCGGCCACCAACCTCTGAGGGACGTGAGGCTGCAGGTGTTCAAGTGTTTACCAAAACAGAGCAGTGGATAGCTGGATGGGCTTTCCTGTGCATGCTCTCGCCTATGTCCCACTAATTTTACGCCTTCGAGTTCCAAATGCAAGAATCTGTGTTCGCTACGATGGGGAATCTTGCCGGGAAAATCTCGAGTGGTCTCTTTGGAGAAAATTTCCAGTAAACGTGTTATTGCCCACAGCTGTGAATCTTCCCAGCCGGAGAGGGCGGAGTTTACTTGTGAATTTTTTTTAGAAAGAAAAGAATTGCGGAAAAGAATTCTACTCCCAGGCCGTACATTGGTTGGCACTGGCAAACTGAGTATTTTGAGAGCTTCTAGTGATGTGATTCGCTCGGTAAAAGTTGAGATGAGGAAACAAATGTGAAGAGCTATCTTGTTGGACTATAGGCAGTGGTCTTCCGGCCAGGGCTCTCGTACTGAGAGTACGTTAGCCAAGTCGTCTCTCCTCCTGGTCTTTCGTTCTGAGAGGACGTTAGCGGCAACAGCTCATTGCTGACGGAAACATTGTCGCAATTAGAGAAGTTTACGGACACCAGTTTGTTGTCCGAATACTGTAGGATTGCACTTTCCGAGACGCCACACGCCCACCGCACGGCTGCGCCGTCGCCGCTACAACAGGAATATTACGGTGAGATCGCTCCCGCTTCGGCCTGCGTTAGGAGTAACGTTAAATAGTTGGATCAATTGCAGTTTCTGTTCCCACGGTTCACGGTACTTTGGAGTGTAGTGGTTCTACGTATATATGTTATAAGAGATCGCGTTTTGGACCGATTTTAACACAGTTACTGCCAATGCCAGTTAGAAGGATAATTTGTAAATTGTTCACTGTGTTTTATTCAGCATTGATCTGAAGGTTATGATAAAGTTATTGTGATTCAGTAGAGCCTTTACTTTCAGTAGTTGATCCTAAATTCACCCTTTTGTTTTATTTTATTTTTGTGTATGCGTTTGATGTCATTGAACACCCTAAGTGTTCGTGATCGTTCATGTTTGGAACTAAAAATAGGTGTGATTTATCGTCAACACTACCACCGCAGATTAATTTGGGGGGACAGGGCCACATTTAAATCTAGCGTTATCCATTTTTGCGTACAGTTCCACTCACAATTTCTCTGTTAGGGGCGAACGCATGCAAAAATTGGACTAGCAACGGGTGGGGCGTTACGACTTCCCATCGAAAACGCTGCAGGAGCGTCTTCATTGCCCTGCAGAATACGGCTGAAAATTGTCTTGAAGGAAGAAACGGATGACATTTATGTTACGCAGGCTGCGAAGCTTCAGGTGAAATCTCTTCCCAGATCCACGTACTTCGTGGGAGACACTGTTGTTTTAGGCATTTTTGCATGATCACTTTGCGCTCTGAACTGAAAAGAGCTACGTGAAGCGATCTACAGGTACTCTTTAGACACTGCACAACACATCTGTGCAACGTTCCGTTGGATTTTCACAGTGGTTTACATTTAGTGCCAAATCGATCCTTACTTTCCGAATACACCTCGTATTATCTAAAACCGTCGTGTCTGTCTGTTGGAAAACGTAAATCTCCAAAACTACTAGACGAATTTTCAGGAGTTTTCTTAGGTACCTTGTATTTAGCTTGGGGCAGCATACAGGTTTTATTTAATCACAATCAGAACACGTAAAATTAATATATAGTAATTTAAAGTTTTATCTATAATCGACTGCACAGTTTAGTAGTTCGGATGTTTAATTATCACAATGAAGCAGTCTACACCAAAGAACCAAGAAATATCAATGTTCGTTTCGTAGTACACCAAAGAACCTCTACATAACACTGTTAGTCTTTTTTTTTTACCTCAGTGATAGATGTATTTTCTGAAGTTTACGACAAAGCAGTGCTGTTAAGTTTTTAATACGCAAAGCCGGATCAGTAAATACAAATTATTGACACTGAATTTACTTCGCTGGGATATAAGGATTAACTTAATTCGCTTTTTGCATTGAAAACTTAACGATACTGCTTTGTTTCTTTCGGCATGTTTTCTTTTTATTCTTTGGTAGAAAAAACGAATTCATTGAGTGCAGTTTTGCGATTTGGGTGCCTATTAATTATATAATTATTCCGTTCTGTTTACGAATGAAAATGCCTAGAAAGCAGTCGAGTTTTCTGAATACACCAGAACGGCTAAAAGACTGAGGACTATGCGGTCTGAAGAATCTAGTGAAGATAGTGATACTTGCAGCGGCTCGAGAACATCAGGCTTTAAGTCACTCTTTGGAAATTCTTTTCCGAAAGCGAGGTGCGACATAAGTCTAATCGAGATCGTCACGAAGTATCTCTCCCCTCAGAGCTCTCCATTCGCAGAGGCTTGAAGTTACCATACTTCTTTTCAACGTAACGTCACAAAAGCGGAAATTTGGACGGTAAGTGGCGCAGGCAAGAGAGTTTTACAACCCGAATACCGCTTATACCTAACAATTTACCATTTCGCTTTAAATATGTACAGTTTCCGACGAACTTACGTAATGCCATGATCACAAAGAAAACACAAGGCCACACGCTGCGTGTTGCGAGCGTGAACCTTAGTGTTAGTTGCTTCTCGTACACTCTTTTGTGGTTCGAAGAGAAACAAACTCTTCGTCCACGTCCTCAGTCACACTACTTCAAACCCTGTATACAAAGAAGCTTTGTAAATCGAAAATAAATTGCATGTTCACAAAGAATAGGGTACAATATAAATAAATTCCTGGGTACCGTCGGACTTCTCAGCTAGTACTGAATAAAATGTAGATGAAAAATATGAAGGTCCACCCCTATCTTACTACTTCGTTAATGTTCTCTTAGGAAGGATAACGTTAGTGTTATTGAACGACTCGTATGACCTGCCTTTCGTATGACTGCATGCGATGAACATGTCATCCACGTATATGAACCACTCTGCCACCATGTGATGTGGAGTTTTTACCCACTAGACGCGTATGCGGAAGGACCGCGTTTCAAATCCCCGTCCGGCCAAACGGTTTCAAGTTTTCCGTGGATTCACTAGATCACTAAAATCAAATGCCAAAATTGTTCCTAGAAAAGAACACGACCGATATCCATTCCCATCCTTCCTTACACAGAGTTTTTGCACCCTTTCTAATGGCCTCATTGTCCACGGGGACCCTGCGCCCCAATCTTCCTTCCTGCAAGTCCGTCACGCAAACTGACTTTCAGAGTCATTCTATGTCTGAGTTCCGAACTGTATTACATTGCACGTAGAATCTATACTTCGTGTACAACGGAAGAGAATAACTCGTTGCATGCTGCTTAACGTACCACATGAGTTTGTCACTATATATTTCACTTATTTAATTAATATTACGGTTTTCTCACCAATTTTTGTCTAATCACTGTCTGCAAAATAGGTATTAATCTACCTTCAGTCCAAGTTCAGCCGGCCGGAGCGGACGATCGGTTCTAGGCGCTTCAGTCTGGAACCATGCGACCGCTACGGTCGCAGGTTCGAATTCTGCCTCGTGCAGGGATGTGTGTGATGTCCTTAGGTTAGTTAGGTTTAAGTAGTTCTAAGTTCTAGGGGACTGATGACCTCAGATGTTAAGTCCCATAGTGCCCAGAGCCATTTGAACCATTTTCAGTCCAAGTTGGCAGTACGCTGACGGTGTAATAACGGTTAAATAAGAGAAACCAGTTACGACTGATCAAAACAAACAACTGTTACTCCAGACTTTTAATTACCTCATATTTCATCAATAACGTTGGGCCAAAATTCCGTATGTTTAACGATGTCTAGTTCACTAGTACCTTAAATAGAGATTAAATTTGTGAACCAGACCTGGACTCCAACCTTGGACCTTTATCCACGACTCACTACCCGGGTGGTGAGTCTTGTTTGGCTAGCTCAGCAGGTAGAGCATTTGGCCGCCAAAGGTAGACGTCCAAGTGCGGAGTTGCGCTATGGCACACAGTCTTAAGCTGCCAGGAAATCACAAATAAGCAAACACACCACTGTAGACTGGAAATTTATCTGCATACGGAAACTTTGTCGTAACATACGTGACTGTCTGAAAAAGCGCTGTAGATAACATTTTAATTCTTCGCAGAACTAGTAAAAGTACGAGGGTGACGCAAAGGAAAACCTCAATTATTTATTGTAATACAAAATGATACACAGAAAAAATGCAGATACGTCATTTTTCACCGTATTGCGCATGATGTGTAATGCGCGAATTCCACTGCTTCAGAATTGAATGGATACCCTGTGTGAGGAATTCATTTGGGTGCGATATAGCCACTCGTGCACCGCGCTTTTCACGTTTTCATCAACTCTCAAATGCTTGCCTCCAAGTGCTACTTCGCAAGAGCGCCCATACAATAATTTGTAGGAGGGTAGGGGGGGGGGGGGGGTTCTAGACTAACTACCTGCACAAAAGTTACAGTTCCGACATTGTTAAAAACCTATGTAATACCAACTGTTAAATCATTTTCCTGAAAAAAAAAATACCTGACGATACTATATTTTTCTCATTTCTCTGAGACAAAGGAGGGGGCGGGGGACGATCCCCTTTTCCCCCAGGCATGTCCACCATTGCTACTCTGAGCCGTCCGAACACATGTAAGTCACTCCTACCGAGGTCTGAGGTCTGAACTGTAAGATGGATGTTCGTGCATTCAAATCGCACATCCTTTATTGTTGATATTGACACGAGCATTGTCGTGTTACAACGAGACATCGGCACTAAGAGGTCCTCGTCGTTTAGTCCTGACTGGCGGGCGAGAGTGATTTCGTAGCAGATTTTAGTGTTGGCATTGTCGTGTTACAACGAGACATCGGCGCCAAGAGGTCCCCGTCGTTTAGTCCTGACTGGCGGACGAGAGTGATTTCGTAGCAGATTTTAGTGTTGAATCACTGGTGACTGTTAATCGTCTTTCTATGTAATGCTCTAAATACACCTCTTTTACGTCGTATAAAAAATCAAGCATGATATTTCCCGCCTGTGGTTGACAGCCGGCGCACTGGTTTCATATCCGGTAAGAACTGTGTTCAGAAATACGTTACCGAGCGAGGTGGCGCAGTGGTTAGACACTGGACTCGCATTCGGAAGGACGACGGTTCAATCCCGCGTCCGGCCAACCTGATTTAGGTTTTCCGTGATTTCCCTAAATCACTTCAGGCAAATGCCGGGATGGTTCCTCTGAAAGGGCACGGCCGACTTCCTTCCCCATCCTTCCATAATCCGATGAGACCGATGACCACGCTGTCTGGTCTCCTCCACACCAACCAACCAGAAATACGTTACCTTCGAATTGGAAACAACGCAGAATTTACTGACAGGCATCGACGCCACTGTCTGTCATCTCTAAAATCAACTGATGTGGTAAACATCTTGCGGAAGCTTTAATGAATCGAAGCACCATCGTGGACAACTCTGTCTTGAACCACCAGTAACATCCCAAATAGTTGCTATTTCACTCACAGATATACGCCTGTTTTGCTTCACAAGCTCTGCCACAGTGGCAATGTTTTCTTTTCGACTACTCGGTGTGCCTGGCCGGAGAGTGAAGTGTCTTCCACAGAAGTTACGCATCTTGTACCCTGCATCTTTAGTATTGTAGCTAAGATACGCACGTGAATCGCCTCACTATGCTTTCGTGATGTGATACATTTTCACAAGTTTGCCAGAGCTGCAACTAAAAAAAAAAAAAAAAAAAAAAAAAAACCCAGAGCTGCTACTAAAAAAAAACCCGATGGTCACCCATCCAAGCGTTAGCCAAGCCCGATGGCGCTTAACTTTGATGATACGACAATAATGGGTGTTACCTATTGGCAAATAGAGGATATAATTTTTTAGGAATTTTGTTGCATTTTTAAGAATTTTCATGGGCCTCACCATAGTATCAGATTTATAGATATTCTTCGTGCATAGGTACACTCCTAAACTTCCACCTCCTTGTCAGATGCTACATTTTTATCACTAACGAATCCCAATCACTGACCCCAGTCTATACACTGAGCTTCATTTTCGCTTCACAGCACTGCCAATAATGCCTTCAGGTAGTGACGTGAGCAGCTGCAGGGCAAATGCCTCAAGGAGCAGCTTAATGCCTGCGCCAGCAGCGAGGACAGTGTGCGTGCAGCGGGGCTACAGCATAGAACCGTCCTCACAACAGCGCAAAAGATGACGTGCGCTTGGAGATGCGCGAGGTTCGTGACGTCATTTCCTGTTATTTCACGGTGAAAAAGTATTGGCGGGCGTGAAAAGCCAAATAAGTTCTGCGATATTTCGACAATGTGCAACGAATGGTTTTACCGATAGGAGGCACGTACGCTCACGAAGTCAGAAGCAGCGCCATATTGGATTTCGTCGTTTTCAGCTGAAGCCAATATTTACTAGGTCTTATATTATAATCCTACGAAGCTACGCTATTTGAAATCACCAGCTCATCGAGGATCTCTCGAAAATGCAGCGTCATATTGGTGGTCAAAGAATTATCGTGTTTGGTTATTTTCGTATTATTACTTCCCTGTTATAAAAGTTTGCTGCTTGAAAGCAACAGTGAACGGAAGATTCATCAAAAACGGGTTGTTATTGGTGCGATTTCTTATAATTAAATGTTAGTTAAAACATATTGGCGATTAAACCTTTCACAACGGCTTGTGTAACAGAACATATCATGTAATATAACGCATCGTATCAAATAAAGTAACATGATACACGATGTCGTGTCGCATGATACATGCCATCATATCATCGAACATGGCATTTGTCATGTTGTGCAATACGACACACTCCTCCCGAACTGGCCATGAAGACCCAACGGTACTGACCGGCCGCCGTGTTATCCTCAACTCACAGGCGTCACTGGATGCGGATATGGAGGGGTATGGGGTCAGCAAACCGCTTTCCCGGTCGTATGTCAGTTTCCGAGACCGGAGCCGCTACTTCTCAATCAAGTAGCTCTCAGTTTGCCTCACAAGGGCTGAGTACACCCCGCTTGCCAACAGCGCTCGGCAGACCGGATGGTCACCCACCCAACTACTAGCCCAGCCCGACAGCGCTTAACTTCGGTGACCTGACCGGAACCGGTGTTACCACTGCGGCAAGGCCGTTGGCAATACGACACAACAAGTCAATAAAGTTGAGGACGCATCCATCCCTTCTAGAATTAGCCCCTATTAAAGATGCACCTACTACACTCTAGGTTCATATGGCTCTGAGCACTATGGGACTTGACATCTGAGGTCATCAGTCCCCTAGAACTTAGAACTTCTTAGACCTAACCAACCTAAGGAGATCACACACATCCATGCTCACGCCAGGATTCGAACCTGCGACGTAGCGGTCGCGCGGTTCCAGACTGAAGTGCCTAGAATCGCTCGGCCACACCGGCCGGCCACACTCTAGGAAGTGCATAAACTTGCGTCGATTTGTTTTTGCACCTCTCACCTAAGAGAGCTCACTGCACTGGGGAAGCGCAAATATCTTAAGATGTTTTGATTTAAATGTCTTTAAAACTGCCAGATATGACGAAAAGTTACTTCCCTCCGTTTACATCCCTAACTCTGCTCAGAGCATATTCGCCTTTTTTCGTGCAACGATAGGAGCATTTTCCATTCTGATTCCCAATTTTTACTCTACTATAATTTCGACATTAGACCGCCATAGCTTGGCAACCGGTGTAGATTTTTGTTGACAAGGGCGACGACTGATCCGGTACAGGTTTGTTTATTCCCTTTCAAACCTCGTTCCTTATATTGTGGCAACGCCTAAGACTTTCGCAAAACAACAGGACGACCATCAATTATGTGTATTTATCTATCTTCCTACAAAATTTGAACCGATTCGCAAAAGTTTGATACTGGCGCACTAAAAAAATACTAAAAAATATTTTTGCACGTAAAATCCAAACGAGGGTGACGGCATTCGTACGTAAAACATATATCACGAAGAGTGCGAATACGAATGGTGCCATTAGCTGAGCATTAATTTCAGCCGAATTAAAATCTTTTGCAAAAGAAATTAATTGATTCCTACAATTTGCCTGGGTGTCAGCTCCGGTTTGTCGTTCAAACCCTGTTTAATATAGTGTAACATAGCTACAGTACGTCGGATATTCGAATAGCTATACAAGCTGCCGCTGGTCGGGGCTAAATGAAAAATTTTTGACCCCATGTCCCTAGCTCAAATAGGAACCGAGCATCGAGACCCACTCAAACTGCAATTCTGCCCTCGGCCTCTTCAGACACATTTGTTACAACGCTTCCGCGCTGTAACGGTTCACATTCGCATTTTATAAAATGTTCTGGTACTACTTATTAATTTAATACATATAAGTTGTGGAGTATTCGATGTTATGTAAATGTAACAGCGCTCCCTCTCAGGAATAACTTTTTTCGATTTTGTTAACATGCCAGAAAACATGGACAAACGAACTGCAACACACACACACACACACACACACACACACACACACACACACACACATTAAGTACAGGAAATATAACTGTAGTAAATAAATCATTTTTCTGCCTGTTGCACTAATTCAAGTAAAACATTTTGCAAGTTCTTCTTCCATGTCATATATATCTCATGTTCTAAAAATTTCCCTATGGAACAGAAACAGCAATCAAGTAAAAATGAGATTAGGGTTTTACTGCAAAGTGAAAATGATGAATTACTTTTTATCTGATAGGGAAGAGTGTAGTAAATTTTTGGCTCACTATTTGTTACGGAACTGTCCAGTCATATTAACGTGATCACCTGTCAAATGACTCAATAAACACGTTTTGCGGCATTTGAATAGTCAGTGAGTTTCTGGACTGTTCCAAGAGGGATGTAGAGCCATGCCGACTCCAGTGTTGCGGTAAGCTGAGCTATGTCTCTTGGCAGAGGATCCATGGCGCCAACAGCCCGATGGAGGTGGTCCCAGATTCTTGAGTGTGTTTAAATCTGGGGAGTTTGTTGACCAGGAGAACACAGTAAACTCTTCCTGACGTTCTTCGAACCACACAGGTACACTGTGAGCTGTGTGACACGTTGCATTGTCCTGTTGGTAGATGCCGTCGTGCCAAAGGAACACAAAATGCATGCAGGGGTGGACGTAATCCTGAAGGGTAGATGTATACTTGTGCTGATCCACTGTGTCTTCCAGCATGACGGGAGCATCCTGGAAATTCCACAAAAGCATTGACCAGGTGACAACGCTCCGTCCTCCGACGATAACATGATAAACATAAAACATGATTCACCTGCAAAGTCCATCTGCCGCCATTCAGTGGACGTCCAGCTGAGGTGCTGGTGTGCAAATTTCATCCCTTGTCGCCGACAAACAGGAGTCATCATGGGTGCACGAATCACACGCCTTCTGTGGAGGCCCGTAACAGCAATTTTCAGTGAATGGTGGTTGAGGAGACACTGCTGGTAGTCCGTTCTTTCTTCTGGGCGATCAGTGCTCAACGATTGCACATCTATTCGTCCTTACACATCTCCGGAGTCGTGCGGTTCTAGGCGCTCCAGTCCGGAGCCGCGCTGCTGCTACGGTCGCAGGTTCGAATCATGCCTCGGGCATGGATGTGTGTGATGTTCTTAGGTTTGTTAGGTTTAATTAGTTCTAAGTTCTAGGGGACTGATGACCACAGCAGTTGAGTCCCATAGTGCTCAGAGCCATTTGAACCATTTTGCCCCACATCTCCGGAGCAGTCTATTAGCCCTGTCATCTTTGGCCCATGGTGCCCCACAGTTCCTTCGGCGCTACTTTTGGATAGCGCCGTTTTGCAATGCACAGTATGCTTTAATTATGGCAGTACGCGAAACGTTTACAATCCTAGCCGTTTCAGAAATTTTTCCACCCTTGGCCAGAAGGCCAGTCATCAGGCTCTTTTGGGCGTCAGATAATTCGCTCAGTTGCCGCATTCCGCATTACGGCAAGGACTGCACTGTTTCCAGCGTCTGCCTCGCCCCCTCCCCCCCTTCCACCCCCCGACACGCTATACAGGGTGGCCCATCTGTAGTTTCGAGTGAGATTATCTAGAAAACTATACATCGGGTTAAAATAGCGGGCAAGGCAAGTTCGTCGGCTCAAAAGGGGAACATCAAATAACATTACACGTGACCTCCAGCCCTCGCCCCCTTGGGAGGGGCGGAAGGGTTACTTTCAAATCTTAAATGGAAACACCCATTTCTTATTGCAGCTGCGGATTCTCCATAAAAAGTAATCAAGTTTTGTCTGAAACATTTTTTAAAACCATTGACAAAGGCCGCTGAAATCGAGAAAAAAGTAAAATTAGGGATGAACTCTGATTTACTTAGAAGTATCCGAGAAAGACGCATCAAATCGATACAAAATGAGCACCAATTCTTTCGCTACGCCAAATTAAGCTGTTTTTGTACAAAATGTATTGCATCCTACTTTTAGCATTACCCAGGAACAACGACATGGACGTAGTAGAATGATGTTCCCATGGGGTGCTACATTACTGTGAATCCCCTTGCCTCTCACAATTTGGGGAGCTTAATTAATGAAATTAGCCATGAAGAAATTATTCAAAATTGTCCCAATTTGCTTCAATGCATGAAGTCAATCGTCTGCGAAAGTTGTCCACAGTTTTGAGCAGCACATCCCGTGGTATGCCTGCACACGCCCTTCGAATGCGTTACTCCATATCGTTTCGGGTTGTGAGCTGTCTTTCATAAACAATATTTTTTAAATAACCGCACAAGAAAAAATCATGAGATGTTAGGTCTGGTGAACGTGGAGGCCACTGAATTGGTCCGCCGCGTCGTACCCACCGACGAGTGTACCGTAAATTAAAACGTTCCGCACATTTTTAGCATGATGAGGAGCTGCTCCGTCCTGTTGGAACCACATTCGTTTCCTAGTTTCTAAATCAATATCTTACATTAGCTCCAACAAATCATCGCGAAGAAGTTGTAAATAAGATCCACCAAAAACATTTCGGTCAAAAAAATACGGTCCTACCATGTAACTGTAAAGGATGAGCCAGACAGTAAGACATTTTATTTTATTATATGAGCACCCAAGCAGAAGCTTCATTTTTCCATTGCGGCCAAGCCACGGCCGGCAGTGTTAGCTGCCTGTAAATTCTTTCGTTTCACGGTTTAGCATCAGGAAGTCAGCACCGAGGAAGGGCACCTTGATCACGCGCCTCTCTCATGTGCTGACGAGGTAACGCCGCCCCAGGCGTAGCTTAGCAGGCAACGCTCTGGAAAGTTCCATGCCGCCCGCGCGGTTTGCTCGGTCCTGACCAATCAGGGCGGAGGAATATACCCGGCCGCCCGTGGTCGGGCTCGCTCTCTCGTATTCTTGCTCTCCCGCGAGTCGGATGCGCGCCCTGTAGCATTGAACATCTCCCGCTTCTCCCGGTGCTGCGGCACTGTGGACTTAGTTTTGGCAGACAACCACTTTCGGTAGCTTCGCGAACAATGTTCGCCAAATTATAAGCTCTGGCTCACCCTTACCTCCCTATGGCTATGTATCCCCTTTCAACATGAATTAGCCAATAAATGGCCTTTCTCTAAAAATTACCCTATTATTCCACAACGCCCACCGCCTGCCCATACGCCCATCCTGTACATAACCGTTTAAAATTCCACACCAGACCATTAACTACCATTTGTGCTGATTGTCAACGGATCTGTGCAAATGTGGATTGACAGGGGACCAATAATGACAATCATGACAATTTAATTCGCCATTGTTTTTGAATGTGGCTTCATCGGTGAACATAACGTATCTAAAAAAAATCATTGCCATCTCTGCCCATTGGCAGAAATGCACGCGTATTTGCGTATCTTTCGGTGTTAATTCCTGTGGCCGCGTCATATGATATGCATTTTGTTTATGTGCCTTCAAAATCCTCAAAACAGTTGATTTCGGTATTCCAGTTTGTCTCTGAATCGCACGACTACTAATTTCGGGATCCAGTTGAACACAGGCGAGAACGATAAGGGTACGAGCGTCATTTTCATTGTATTCGCGATGACGAGGTGGACGGTGCATGTATCCAGTTCGAGCTCGCTGAGTGCAATTTAGAATAATATTTTCACTTGGATGTCGTCTGTTTGGGAAATGATCAGCATACAATTACGCACCTGCAGCGTAACTGTTATGGCATTCACCTAAAATTAACATTATGCCAACAATCTCTGTACGAGAATAGTGAGGCATGTTTCGATAAAGAATAATTTACTTTCGTCAGCTGATATTTACGGTTCACAATCTTAAAGAGAAGTGACGTCTGATCACATTCCGCCGACCTTTATACTGAGCCATAGTTCACAGTTTGGCCACGGTAGCGCCACAGTTGGGTGAGTAACGCAATTGTGAAGAGTTCCCTAACGAGATTTTAATACCTTTCCTCTTCCATCCATCAAAACCTGTGGCAGGTAGGATACATTTTGTAAAACAATAGCTTAATTTGGCGTATAGAAAGAATCTGTGCACATTTTGTATCGATTTGATGCGTCCTTCTCGGATAATTCTAAATAAATCGGAGTTCATCCCCAATTTTAATTTTTCTCGTTTTCAGCGCCATCTGTCATTGGTTTAAAAAAATGTTTCAGACAAAACTTGATTACATTTTGTTATGGAGAATCCGAATCTGCAATAAGAAATGGGTGTTTCCATTTAAGATTTAAAAGGTACCCCCGCCCCTCCCAAGGGGGCGGGAGCTGGAGGTCACGTGTATTATTTTTTGATGTCCCCCTTTTGAGCCTAAGAACTTGTCTTACCCACTATTTTAACTCGATGTGTAGTTTTCGAGATAAACTCACTCGAAACTACAGATGGACCACCCCGTATATACACTCCACCGCCAGTGCTGCCACCTGCCGCCTGTGAATGGTTATTGCACGCTGACGTCGAACGTAGGTGGGTGGTGATCATATAAATGTAGCTGGACCGTTACAATGACCTTAGAGACTAAGCAAGGAATCATCCTTTTCGCCTCAAAACATGTTCATGCATATTGAAGTTATTATTTATGTAAACTAAAGACAGAACAATACGATTAGCTTATGGTCAAGGGAAGAAATATGCGGTATAACCGAGATAACACAGGAATTTTACGTCCGTCCATTTTCATAAATGTAGTGTGTGATTTGCGAGCCAGATGCAGCCGGCAAGTGCCGCTGGTGAGTTCTGCATTCGTAGAGTCGACGTTAGCTGCCACGCCGCATGTGAGGACGGTTTAAGGGTGTAGAGGAGTGCGGCGCTTACCTGCCGATGAGCGTAGACGACGGAACCGAGGAGCTTCCAGGTGCCGCCGCGGCGGTCCATGCGCACCATGCGGAGTATCTGGAAGAAGCGCAGGCCGCGCAGCGCCGACGCCGCGAACGCCGGCCCGCTCGCGCACAGCACGGCCATCGTTGCGAAGATGGTCGTCACGTCTGTACACACATCACGCAAAGGCTGCGTGTCAGACATTGGATGCTAGGAAAGGGGCTTGGTGTGCAACACCAAACGCCAGTACATTCTCCAACGCAGTGGTTCCCAATATTTCTTAGATCATTACCCCTGAGTGCGATTAGTCATTAGCCAGTACCCCCGCCATCTCCCCCTCCTGCCGTCTTTTGCCCCCCCCCCCCCTCTCCCACATTATCACCAACTTAGACTTATCTATAGAATGAAAGACTTTTCTTGGAACACTTTTGTTTTTAAAATGGTGAAAGACGAATGATACTTTATTTAGTTTGTGTGTGTGTGTGTGTGTGTGTGTGTGTGTGTGTGTGTGTGTTTGTGTGTGTGTGTGTGTGTAAAGTGGGAGGGGAGGGAGGAGGGAGTCTTAGAATGAAATACGAAGGATAGTTCGTTTTCTTATCTGAGAGGGAGTTGTTGGTAGCACTTGTGAAGCCCGCTACGGTCGCAGGTTCGAATCCTGCCTCGGGCGTGGATGTGTGTGATGTCCTTAGGTTAGTTAGGCTTAAGTAGTTCTAACTTCTAGGGGACTGATGACCTCAGAAGTTAAGTCCCATAGTGCTCAGAACCATTTGAACAATTTTGTACTTGCGAAGCATAACGAATGTTGTGGTTCGCAAGTGCTACGCACAACTCCTTCTCAGATAAGAAAGCGAACTGTCCACAGTGAGAGTGGACACATGTGACAAAATATACTTCCCCTGCAGTATTCCTCTCCATTGCGGCACTTGCTTGACCTGTACACTGCAACCCCATCCAAAGTCAACCAAGTTAAAATGTGTGCACTGTTCTTACTGTACGTAAACTACTTGACTGCTGCACTCCATTCTTCTGAATTGGCATAAATTGGAAGATTTCAGGATGTTAATGCTTTGTGTTTGACCACAGTCATTAATAGTAACAATGGGTGTACGTAAAGTCCGGGAACACTTTCAACTATTTATTGCACAACATCAAAACACTGTACACATATCATACATGTGTCATTTTGAAGAGATACCCTGAACGTTCTTTTTTTTTTTGCATATATACCGCATGTAGTTTGGTAATTTGCCGATAGTGAGCGCTAGTCACAACTATGGCGAGTTCAGTGCGGAGCGAGCTGTTTCATGAAATGGCCTCCCCGATCACCAGATCCCACTCCGTGTGACTTTTTTCTTTGGGGACATGTTAAAGATCTGGTGTGTGTACCGCGTGATATAGCAGAGCTCCGGGAGAGAATACGGGAAGCGAATGCCACTGTCGACGATGCCATGCTCGAACGGGTATGGCAAGGATACGATTACCGTATTGACGTCTGGCGGGTCACTCATGGTTCGCATTCGAATGTTCGTAAAAAAACTTTCAGACTTTCTGTTCAAAATGCAATGTGTATGACATCTGTACAATGTTTAGGTCAAATGGTTCACATGGCTCTAAGCACTGTGATATTTAACATCTGAGGTCATCAGTCCCCTAGACTTAGAACTACTTAAACCTAAGTAACCTAAGGACATCATACACATCCATGCCCGAGGCAGGATTCGAACCTGCGACTGTAGCAGGATCGCTGTTCCGGACCGAAGCGCCTAGATCCGCTCGGCCACAGCTGCCGGCCAATGTTTTTACTTCTTGTGCAGTAAATAATTGAAAGTGTTTCCGGACTTTATGTAAATCCTGTATTATTATTATTAAACTTCTGTGTACATACTATAGTAGCCTTTATGAAGTTACTGCTGTCAGTTAACTCATATGTGTGTTTCGAAGCAAGTAATGAAGCATTTCTGGACTACTGCAGGTATTATCTACAACATGGAGAACACATTTTCTTAGATATTTAGCATTTGTTAGGTACACGTCTTACTTTTATCACCAGCGATGTACGGGACAACGCAGTGTGTACAGTGGGTGGAGAGTGTGAGGAACCTGCAACCTCTAAGGCATTAATGCTACTAACTGCCTAAAATTAATTATTGGTAACTTATATAATTATTATTCGAGTCTCACAAAATTATGATAATATTAATGATCTTTTGAAAATAATTTAGTTTGGTAGCTCAAACAGAATCGGATCGTTTAGTTTTTACCCCTGAGAAAATTTTATTTTACCTCTCAGGGAGTAATCACCTCCGAGTTGGGAGCCACTGATCTAAAGGAAAATACACTGATGTGCCAAAACATTGAGCTAGGTATACACGTGAGAGTTTTTCATTCACAGAGAGCTTTTGCGAGTAACGTCGTGTGAACACAGCCGAAAGTCAGCTTGCTCGCAGTGTCCGAGAGTGGGGCCAGATCTCAGATAGTTGCGCTTTGCGAGTTTAGGCGACTCGTGTAGACGGCAATCTCCATGTGTCTTTAGACCTGCTCGCTGCAGCTCTCGGACAAGAAAAACTACACAGGCATTGCAAGGGGAGCCGAGACTACTCGGAGAGCGCTGAGCAGCCGTAATTGCGTCTCAGATTTGTGCCGTATTTCACAGTTTGTACGCTGCTATACCCTGACTATGTAATTTGCCGTACTCAAGCACACTTTATATAAAAGTATCCAGTAAACTGAGTGTTTTGAGCCATAATATGTAACCGTGGCTTGTTTATGAGCAAAGAGTTCGCCCGTTTATCCTCCTTAAGGAACAACACCGGTAGTTAGCCAATTTCTAAAGTTCTATACTTGAACAGCGCTACACGGCAAATAACATATAATAACAGCATAGACATATTATATACAGTTAAGAAACGTAAATAAAACAAAAGCTGCTGAAGAGACTAGATATCAAGTGAATACGTAAATGTGAATGGAAGACTAGCGCACTGCACAAAGCCGCTTTATAAATTTGTGATGGCATTCTCAGGACAGTTGAGGCTATTGCGATTGATACTCACAGTGAAGTGAATGTCAACAATTTGTCGGCAAAGAAAGGGTTTAACAAAGCTGCTAAGAAGTAAGCTCAGGATAAAATTGTGCATTTAATATGTTTGTACGAGGACAGGCCAGCGATATCCAATACACATTTACTAGACTACAGGAACCGAGAAAAGATGGGGAAGTTGGTTAGCTGAAGTGGTTACGGTTTTTAACACCTCCACAGACGAAATTTACCAGAATATCCAAATGTCAAGGAATCAAGCTAAGTAATTTTATAACATAGATTAATTAACATAGAGGAAACAATGGAGTTTTGCTTGAAAGTAATTGTTTTTGAACTCGAAAAATTAACATTTGACTTCAACTAATACATCTATAGCTTTAATTTTGTATGGCGTGGTGTTTATTGATTGTTTCTAGATTGGGTGTTGACGAAAAGACGTTCAGGAATTTACGACTTGTTCTGTAACTCAATGCAAATAAAAAAATGTTCAAAGGAAGGTATGTTCGGAAATGCTTTATTTATCACATATTCGCCCTATTTTGCTTTTGAACGAGTGTGGGTATGGAGATGAAATCTGATATAATGTTAATTCATGCCAGTTGTAACTTTACCAAATATTACAGAGAATAAACATTCCTGATGCTAGAAATCTTAGTGTCACAAGCAGTCTGCCTTAAACACCAATGGATTTACGCATAACAGTATCTAGCCTAGCAATTTGGGGTCCAATTACGGGGAATATTATTTCCATTTTCAACAGTGTAATTCTCGTAAAGTTTCGATATAATTGTGGAGTTTCCATCACGAACTCTACAATGAGATAATTGTATGAAAAGTATTAAAAGTGCAGCAACAGTTTTATCCTCTTACATCGCAACCTCTTCCTTCAAGCACAAAACACCACACATAAATCTCGCGGAGAATGATATCTCAGCTCTCACAAACATTCTCACCTGCTGTCTGCAAACGATTACAACACCTGCTCTCGCAAGACTCTCAGACACTTCAAAACTACTCTCAAGTAGCTGTCAGACAGTAGACCGAAATGAATTAAAAGACAATAGCTGCCAGTAGGCACCGATTTATTTTCTTTGATCTCGTATTGTTCGTTGTATTTGTTCTTGGCGGACGTCTCAAGTTCATCGTTGATCCATTCACTCAGTTTCCTAATTAAACAGGGCAGCTAAGCAACTGACCGAAGACGCTGAGCTACCGTTCCGGAAACCATCTGCACATGGTGCACAATACAACTGCACAGACTACTCTAGCACGTATTTCGACAGATACAAATTCTCGACTTAACCACACGCTACTGATGTAGTGCCCCTGCTCATTTTCCTCATTACTCGCGGCATCTAGCCGATTACTGTTACGAGTTTGAGCTTGGTGTTCACCTGCTCTGAAGGAATCATTGGCTGTCACAGCCTTGATTTCACATATGTATGGTGTCTGTTTCATCGGAAATGTCCGACAGAACAGACTAAAGGCACACATCAGACAGTAACTAGTGTACGCAATTCCGCAAGTACCAACTGAGAGTCTCAAACTGTTTGAGAGGAAAAAGATCTCACGTGTATTCCAACCGTGAGCACTGCCTACCGCGAGACAAAGTCGCCCGGTATCGCTGCCAGCAACTGACGCACTAGGAAAATTATTTAGCGGACCAAAGACGAATGGGGAGTTATTCTACCAATGGGGCGCACAGGGGTTGGACAAACGTATAGAGACAAGGCGAGATACGCGTGCCTGAATATGGATCCAGATGCTACCCAACACTGCAGGTGGTGCTGTTGTATTTAACCGCGAACGGCTCCTGTGCAATGTCCTCAATATGTTGCAAATGTGAGTCGTGGTCAGAACGCTGTTCAATTTAGTTGTGAGTGCTTAATGTCTGAGATAAGTGGGTTCGAACGTGGGCATATTGTTGGTGCTCGTATGATGGCTTCTTTCGTAACCAAGGGAGCCGAACTGTTTGGTGTTCCAAGCGGTGTCGTATTGAATGTCTATACCGCACACGCGGGAATAGGAAAAACGTCTCATCACACAGGTTCAAGTTCGTCGTTGATCCATTCACTCAGTCACAACGCAGTCGGAAGTCTGTTTGGTAAGTGACCGTGACAACCGGTCATTGAAGAGGGCGACGGCTGCAAAGTCACTGAAGAACTGAATGTCACACCTATGAACCCTGTCTGCACCAAAACAGCATGAAGGGAGCTCCATACGTTGGGAATTGCAGGATGTGTTAGAATTACAGAGCCCCTCATCAGTGATGGAAATACGCGTAACAGAAAAATGGGGTGCCGAAGTTATAAAACCTGGACTATGGAGCAAAGGAAGGAAATAATTTGGTCGGAAGAGTCTTAAGAGTCTTGTTTCACACTGTTTCCAACCTCTGACCGAGTTTATATCTGGCATATATCGTCCCGGGTTTACTGTGCAGAGACTGCTTGTTTCCCAGGGGGTTCCGTGATGATTTGGGCAGCCATATCATGGTATTCCAAGGACTCCGTTTTTACTCTAAGAGATCTTATGAGTGCCAAGGAGTAGGTGACGGTTTGGCTGATCAAGTCCATCCTGAGGTAAAATATTTGTTCCCCAACGGTTATGCTACAGAACTCCTGTTCCAATTGCTCACATTGTATAGGACTGGTTTAGTGTACACCAGGACGAATTGTCGCGTCTAGGCTTACTACTGCAGTTACCAGGTCTCAATGTTATTGAAGCTTTTCCATCTATTTTGTAGAGAATCGGTCCATTTCCATCATCGTTACCTCAACTTGTCACTAGTTTGCACGAATAATGGTATGAGATGTCCTTGGAATCTGTAGATCACTTGTATCTATCCACATGCTGTTTTGAATGCCAGCGGGTTTCCTACACCGCATTAGGCAAGGTGCTGTTTTGTGTTGTTGGTGTTTCCATCTATCTGCCCAGCCTCTGAACACTGAAATAAGTGGCATGTCGAAAACCGCAAAGCCGGTTAGCTGTTCGCGTCCTGTAATCGTGAGCTTCTATATAATCTGGTCGAAGAACTGTAAAAGTAGATTAGTCGAAAATTGTTGGAAGTCCTCACCGCCGGCCGTTGTGGCCGAGTGGTTCTAGGCGCTTCAATCTGGAACCGCGCGACCGCTACGGTCGCAGGTTCGAATCCTGCCTCGGGCATGGATGTGTGTGATGTCCTTAGGTTTCTTTAGGTTTAAGTAGTTCTAAGTTCTAGGGCGCTGATGACCTCAGATGTTAAGTCCCATAGTGCTCAGAGCCATTTGAACCAAGTCCACGCCTTATCACAGAACGTGGAGTTCAGAGGCTTGCCCGCTTTGTAAAGTAGAACAGGCGGCATTCTTAGCAGATGTTGGAGCAGAGTACAAGTTGGTGCAGGCACTAGTCGTTCGGAGCAAGCAGTTCAGAGCACATTGTTGAACATGGGGCTCTACAGCAGACACCCACTAAGTGTTCCCATCTTGATCGAAATATGTCACCAGCTGTGAATGCAGTTGCAAGGAATCATCCCGACTGGATCGTGGATCAGTGGAAACGTCTCTCCCAGTCGAATGCATCATTTTTAAAACAATTCCTCCTAACATTTAAAATTACATTGGACGTTAAAATACTTCTATTTTTCAGACGAACGTTTCTTGTATTTGACAGTCAGTATTTTCTATGGTCTTGACTTCTGCCGTTGTTTTGATTCCCACACTGAAAAACGTAGCCACTAACTTTAGCTCCGATTCCTTACTCTAGATCTCTCAACGTCATCTGATTTTATTTGGTTCCACTCTGTTGCTCATGTTTCATCTCTATTAATGTTCTGCTTTTGAAGGCACTGTCTATTCCTCAACATATACATTATCTGTATGGACAACTTCAGCTTAGTCTCTGCAAAGTTGAAATGGCTCTGAGCACTATCGGACTTAACTTCTGAGGTCATCAGTCCCCAAGAACTTGGAACTACTTAAACCTAACTAACCTAAGGACATCACACACATCCATGCTCGAGGCAGGATTCGAACCTGCTACCATAGCGGTCGCGCGGTTCGAGACTGTAGCGCCTAGAACCGGTCGGCCGCTGCGGCCGGTTCTACAAAGTTGGAAATATCTCAAAAAATTGTTGTGACAAAATATTCTAAAAAAATATAGAGTCCGCTCGAAGCACCCGTTGTTATTGTATAAATTATAGACATTTATTTCATTTGTCAAACGACTCCCAACATCCGAAAAATGAGGTACTACTGTCTTATACAACCCTCATAACATCTACCGGCATCTACTGGAAGTCGTGCGGCAGTCACGGCACGTGTCTATTCCCGCCACGCTACGAATTACTAGCGGCTGCGTCTGCACGCTATGTTATCACTTCTTCATCGCAGCGGAGATGGCTGGTTTTCTAACTGCTATGAGGAGTTAAATACTGCTAAGTTGCTACCGTACTATATTTACGGGAGTCTGATGCCACAGTTTCGTGTTCTTCCGCCTACTCTCCTTATTTTTCAGATCAAATTAGTATGTCCCCCAGTGATGACTCGAAGTTACTGATGGAACTTTCATCATCCATTCCATTTGATGATACCAGGATATGTGCCTTATAGAACGTTGGAAGACCGTATTGGTTTAATCGCTTAATGTAATCTAGCCAAGTGAATACTTTTCTATCGCTTTCACAGCAGGCACTATTAGCTTTTTTAATTTAACGGTCTCTAATTCGTCTGTATGTTGTTGTACATTTAACCTGTAGATGAGATTCATTATCGTGAAGCCTATTCTACCATGATTCGGCAATAAACGAAGTTAGCGGCTACAAGCGATCTCTACACTTTTTAGAAGATTTTACCCCAAAAATCTTTGAAAAAAATTTTAGGTGGCCATCCCGTTATTCTTCTAGCAATAATTGTTTTCTGAACTGCGAAGTTATTTTCTAGACGCACGATTCGCACTTCCAACGATTGGATCACTCCAAGTCGGCCTCTCGGCGATAATGACGACTCATATCTCATCTTGTTCAATCTCACAGCATAATTAACCATCCACACAGTGGTTTGTAGTATTCTGCTGTGTTGGTCTTCTTCTATCACTGAGAGCTTAAAATTCACAGTACTAAATGTCCGATAATGCTGTTGAACGTACAGCTATGACGGACCGCCTTTTTTGGTAACCTCTATCACTAGCTCCAGGCAAATATATCGCTTGTAATTAAATTTTCCTCGAGACATTTAAGTTTCATCTTTATCTACGTTAATGATGAAAGCTGAAAAAATGAATTAAAGTTTGTGCCACGGCCGGTACTTGAACCAGGGGCTCCTTGCTTATTAGGTATGAATGCTGACCATTGCGTCACCGCAGCACTACGACAAACAGGAGATCTAAATTTCCCGAGGAATATGTAATTGTAAGATCTACACGATCGCCTGAGGTACATGATTTCCCCATTACGTCCAACTCTTGGGTGCTATTCCTATGCCGGAGAGCTATGTCAATAGTGACGATTTAGGGGAAAGTGAGCTGAAGATATGAATCGAAGTTTGTGTTGGGGAGGGCATTGGACTTGAGTAGTCCGTGTTGGCCATAGTGCTGCGGTGGGGTAATGGTGAGCATTCCTGCCTCGTAAGCCCGTAGCACCAATTTTAATTCATTTATACAGCTTCCATCATTATTGTAAATATATCGCTGTTACGAACCTATCGGTTTCCAAACGTCATTGATCGATAGCAATTATCAATCACTTTTCAAGTTATAATGGGATCAGAGGTATTTTACGTGAGAAATTTACTTGCAACAACGAAAAGTTTTCTTATTCGAATTGATAAGACTACAGAATACTTCACTCGTAAACGACTGTAACAGAATTTCAGTTTTAGCTCACTGCACATGGACTGATACCCTAGTGCAGTCCCTTCGCCTCTTTTTGGAGTCCTCATAATGCTGCCATATAGACTTGGTTCATTCAAAAAGTGCATCTATTACAGTAAATGCTCCCTCTATACAGAAGGAAGTCGCGTTAATTTTGTTGTTGTTGTGGTCTTCAGTCCTGAGACTGGTTTGATGCAGCTCTCCATGCTACTCTATCCTGTGCAAGCTTTTTCATCTCCCAGTACCTACTGCAACCTACATCCTTCTGAATCTGCTTAGTGTATTCATCTCTTGGTCTCCCTCTACGATTTTTACCCTCCACGCTGCCCTCCAATACTAAATTTGTGATCCCTTGATGCCTCAGAACATGTCCTACCAACCGATCCCTTCTTCTGGTCAAGTTGTGCCACAAACTTCTCTTCTCCCCAATCCTATTCAATACTTCCTCATTAGTTATGTGATCTACCCATCTAATCTTCAGCATTCTTCTGTAGCACCACATTTCGAAAGCTTCTATTCTCTTCTTGTCCAAACTATTTATTGTCCATGTTTCACTTCCATACATGGCTACACTCCATACGAATACTTTCAGAAATGACTTCCTGACACTTAAATCAATACTGGATGTTAACAAATTTCTCTTCTTCAGAAACGCTTTCCTTGCCATTGCCAGCCTACATTTTATATCCTCTCTACTTCGACCATCATCAGTTATTTTGCTCCCCAAATAGCAAAACTCCTTTACTACTTTAAGTGCCTCATTTCCTAATCTAATTCCCTCAGCATCACCCGACTTAATTAGACTACATTCCATTATCCTTGTTTTGCTTTTGTTGATATTCATCTTATATCCTCCTTTCAAGACACTGTCCATTCCATTCAACTGCTCTTCCAAGTCCTTTGCTGTCTCTGACAGAATTACAATGTCATCGGCGAACCTCAAAGTTTTTATTTCTTCTCCATGAATTTTAATACCTACCCCGAATTTTTCTTTTGTTTCCTTTACTGCTTGCTCAATATACAGATTGAACAACATCGGGGAGAGGCTACAACCCTGTCTTACTCCCTTCC
Organism: Schistocerca americana; assembly: GCF_021461395.2. Classification (NCBI taxonomy): domain Eukaryota; kingdom Metazoa; phylum Arthropoda; class Insecta; order Orthoptera; family Acrididae; genus Schistocerca; species Schistocerca americana. Next base: position 336,780,330 of record NC_060121.1, read on the forward strand.
CAACCACTGCTTCCCTTTCATGTCCCTCGACTCTTATAACTGCCATCTGGTTTCTGTACAAATTGTAAATAGCCTTTCGCTCCCTGTATTTTACCCCTGCCACCTTTAGAATTTGAAAGAGAGTATTCCAGTCAACATTGTCAAAAGCTTTCTCTAAGTCTACAAATGCTAGAAACGTAGGTTTGCCTTTCCTTCATCTTTCTTCTAACATAAGTCGTAAGGTCAGTATTGCCTCACGTGTTCCAGTGTTTCTACGGAATCCAAACTGATCTTACCCGAGGTTGGCTTCTACTAGTTTTTCCATTCGTCTGTAAAGAATTCGTGTTAGTATCTTGCAGCTGTGACTTATTAAGCTGATAGTTCGGTAATTTTCACATCTGTCAACACCTGCTTTCTTTGGGATTGGAATTATTATATTCTTCTTGAAGTCTGAGGGTATTTCGCCTGTTTCATACATCTTGCTCACCAGATGGTAGAGTTTTGTCAGGACTGGCTCTCCCACGGCCGTCAGATCCCTTAATCGGGCAGGTAGGTTAGAAAATTTAAAAAGGGAAATGGATAGGTTGAAGTTAGATATAGTGGGAATTAGTGAAGTTCGGTGGCAGGAGGAACAAGACTTCTGGTCAGGTGACTACAGGGTTATAAACACAAAATCAAATAGGGGTAATGCAGGAGTAGGTTTAATAATGAATAGGAAAATAGGAATGCGGGTAAGCTACTACAAACAGCATAGTGAACGCATTATTGTGGCCAAGATAGATACGAAGCCCACACCTACTACAGTAGTACAAGTTTATATGCCAACTAGCTCTGCAGATGACGAAGAAATTGAAGAAATGTATGATGAAATAAAAGAAATTATTCAGATTGTGAAGGGAGACGAAAATTTAATAGTCATGGGTGACTGGAATTCGAGTGTAGGAAAAGGGAGAGAAGGAAACATAGTAGGTGAATATGGATTGGGGGACAGAAATGAAAGAGGAAGCCGCCTGGTAGAATTTTGCACAGAGCACAACATAATCATAACTAACACTTGGTTTAAGAATCATGAAAGAAGGTTGTATACATGGAAGAACCCTGGAGATACTAAAAGGTATCAGATAGATTATATAATGGTAAAACAGAGATTTAGGAACCAGGTTTTAAATTGTAAGACATTTCCAGGGGCAGATGTGGACTCTGACCACAATCTATTGGTTATGACCTGTAGATTAAAACTGAAGAAACTGCAAAAAGGTGGGAATTTAAGGAGATGGGACCTGGATAAACTAAAAGAACCAGAGGTTGTACAGAGATTCAGGGAGAGCATAAAGGAGCAATTGACAGGAATGGGGGAAATAAATACAGTAGAAGAAGAATGGGTAGCTTTGAGGGATGAAGTAGTGAAGGCAGCAGAGGATCAAGTAGGTAAAAAGACGAGGGCTAGTAGAAGTCCTTGGGTAACAGAAGAAATATTGAATTTAATTGATGAAAGGAGAAAATATAAAAATGCAGTAAGTGAAACAGGCAAAAAGGAATACAAACATCTCAAAAATGAGATCGACAGGAAGTGCAAAATGGCTAAGCAAGGATGGCTAGAGGACAAATGTAAGGATGTAGAGGCCTATCTCACTAGGGGTAAGATAGATACCGCCTACAGGAAAATTAAAGAGACCTTTGGAGATAAGAGAACGACTTGTATGAGTATCAAGAGCTCAGATGGAAACCCAGTTCTAAGCAAAGAAGGGAATGCAGAAAGGTGGAAGGAGTATATAGAGGGTCTATACAAGGGGGATGTACTTGAGGAATTTTAAGAGAAGGAATTCGAGGAATGGTTGACATGCCACGCATTAACTTGTACTTCCTTTTATTGCCGTAATAAATAACGCGAGAGAAAATGCAATAGTACGCAAAGATCCCTTATTACTGTGTACCACCTACAGAGAATTTATAGCTGGAATTCCAGCTATGCAGCTGCTTGTCCTTTCTACAGAGCACTGAAGAGTGGTTTTCCCTAGGCAAAAGTAGTGAACTTCGAATGTAATTTGTCGTTCAAAGTCAGTGCGTTCCTTTGGCATTAGCGATTGTTTCACTCTGTGCAACATGGGACAGTAAATGAATATACTTTATAAGCTACAAACTATGCATTTATTCTCCCCTTGGATAGAGCAAATGTTTGTCTTTTCTGTCTATAATACGCTTACTGTTCCACTGTTCCTCTTTCCCCTTGGTGTCTTCTGAATTACGGGTCAGATGAAACTTCAGGAGACAATTCCTCGAAAACAAAACAATAACAAATAACTAGGCCTAGTGATTTTATTTTATTTAGCAACCTGGTAAAATTATTCAAATGAGCGAAATTTTCTACTTGAGTGTTATCAGTTATGAACCTGCTCTTTCATTGCAGTTTATGCTCAGACGTCTTACAGACATGTTTCTGTAAAAGCTGTAAATAGACATTGGCTCCCCCTTCTACCTTCAAATTTGAAAGAGTGTAGTCAGTCCATATTTTCAAGAGCTTTCTCTAAATATACGAATGTTACAAACGCAGGTTTCCTTTTCTTAAGCCTATCTTCTAAGACAAGTCGCAGGCTCAGTATTGCCTCGCGTATTCCTCCATTTCTCCGGAACCCGAACTAATCTTCCCCCGAGGTCGGCTTCTATTAGTCTTTCCATTCTTATCTAAGGAATTCGAGTCAGTATTGTGTAACAAAGACTTATTAAAGTGATGGTTCGGTAGTATTTATACCTGTCAGCGCCTGCTTTCTTTGGAATTTGAATTATTACAGTCTTATGCGATACGTGCTCTGAAATGCCATAAATTCGAGAAAGGGAAGCCTTCTAGCACTCTGTGCATTAGCACTGATACACATGGAGCAAAATATACGTTATAAATTTTTACGATAATTTATAGTAATGAAACTATCCGGAGTATCTTTTATGTTGAAACTTGATAAGCAGCGAACCCTCCTGCAATTGTAGTGTAAAATGTATTTAAAATTTAGATTCACCTGTCCCTCGACGGTGTTACTATCTTGCATAAATCACTGAAAATGAATTTCCATGTGTTTGACAACAAAACTGATCTTCATTGTGATAGTTTCGCATTGCGGAACTCAAATTCTCTGAAAATTAATGCACGAATGATCAGGTGTCAGATACGTATGACCGAGGGAAGTGACACAGTGGGTACGGTATTATTAAAAGCATTCTGGATAAGCGGGATTCAAACCCCGTACATCTATACAAATTATGACTTTTCTCGATGTTTGCCAAAATCAGTTAAGGGTGAATGCTGGGATGATTCTTTCGTATGGATAAGACTGGGCGGCGCGGAGTGGTCGCGCGGTTTGAGGCGCCTTGTCACGAACTGCGTGTGTGTGTGTGTGTGTGTGTGTGTGTGTGTGTGTTGCTCTTAGCATAAGTTAGTTTAAGTTGTGTGTAAGACTAGTGGACGATAACCTCAGCAGTTTGGTCCCTTAGGAAATCACACACATTTGAACATTTGGTAAGACTGATTGTCTATCTTGAGAGAGAATTGTCAGGGCATGTGCTTCGATAAGTGCCGATGTGATAAGGAATACCACTCAATCCATGATAAGAAGATTGCAGCACTGCATTGATACCAGTGGTCATCACTTCGAACACCTTCTGTAAATGGACGTTTATGCAACCTTTTTGACCTTCGTTGACCTTCAAAAACACTACTGTTACACACCACTGGATTGGACTCGATAGCCGCTATCAGAAAATAAGTACCAAACTATAGCATCCCATCTTAAAAAATAAAGTTGACCTTCATATTTCTGACGCAACCTCACCTAGCAACAAAAAACCAACGTCATACTAGGGCCACCGTTGTCCTATGCATCATTCGTCCCACAGACGTTTCAGCTACAATCATACTTTCGGAGCTATTCGAGGTGGCAATAATTAGTGACTCACCCTGTATAACTCACATTAACATCCAGAGTGTTCGATTATTTATTTTTAAACCATCGAGACATAACTGAATTTTTTACATCCAGAAATACAGTTTCCTTTTCTTTAAGATGACAAAGTTGATTGTTGTCATCTCCTCCATTTGTCCACCTACACAGAAACTAATAACAGCGATTTATATACCCTCACATCCACTAACTTCTATCTGGAGAAATTTCACCTACCGCTAAATTACATATGTTATTTCGGAGGCATGTTTAACTCCCTTCATCCCACTGTCAGGATATATGTAACATATCAGTGGAAGGTTACTGTTTTTTGTCAGATTCGGTATCTTATATTTTACAAGGATGAAGAACTTTAGATCCGGACTCAGATCAGGAGAGTAATTTTACTGTCGCTGTCATTAAGACGAGCGCTAGCACTAGTGGAATTTTTGAAAGACGGGCAGCTTCGGAGAAATGGAAATCAGTTCCCAAAAGGGACGGCATGATCCTCGGCAAATCTTTCTATGAATGTTTTGACGGGGTTTCAGGGTTTGTTTTTGTTCGATCCAGTAGCCAGAGGATTTCTCTCAATGTAATCGCTACCTTCCTGTTGATTAGTTGCTAAAACTGTTTTACAAGTTGATCTACCAAGCGGTAGTAACGAGTTAACTGTACAACTTAGCTGTAGAGCGTATTGGTCCTAAGGAGAATGCCCGTGCTGGCAAACAAGCGAGCAATCCAGCAGCAACAGAGGTGATTAGCTGAGTGGCTTCACATGTTCATCAAATTTAAGGAGTGTTTGTAAATTCGTGAAACAGGGACATCGATCCTGGTCCTTCGTGAAAGGTGGACACACCTCCATCTGCATATTGAAATGACAGTTAAATCAAGACCCTAAGCTGTCGACGGGCGTTGATATACATCAACGGGGACAGATGAAAATGTGTGCCCCAACCGGGACTCGAGCCCGTGATCTCCTGCTTACATAACAGACACTCTATCCATCTGAGCCACCGAGGGCACAGAGGATAGCGCGACTGCAGGGATTTATCCCTTGCACGCTCCCCGTGAGACCCACATTCCCAGCTTAATGTCCACACACTACATTCGTAGTGGCCCTGCGCATTGCGCTCATTACTCGTGGCAGACAATCTTACCGAGTCCCTTAAGAGTTCGGGCAATGCGTGTGCATCCAGCACAGAAGAAGGAGGTCAAAGGCCGGTTAACCATAACTATATGCCCGAACTCTTACGGGACTCGGTAAGATTGTCTGCCACGAGTAATGAGTGTAATGGGCAGGGGCACTACGAATGTAGTGTGTGGACTTTAGTTGAGAATGTGGGTCTCAAGGGGAGCGTACAAGTGATAAATCCCTGCAGTCGCACTATCCTCTGTGCCCTCGGTGGTTCAGATGGATACAGCGTCTGCCATGTAAGCAGAAGAGCCCGGGTTCGAGTCCCGGTCGGGGCACACATTTTCAACTGTCCCCGTTGATGTATATCAACGCCTGTCAACAGCTTAGGGTCTTGATTTAATTATCATTTTATGCTAAGAGTGCTGCATGGTAACCGATGGTATCTGGATATTGTGTTTCCAGCAGTTTTGATTATCACAGACGAGCGTGGTCTTTAGTCTAAGCTCGCGTAAATTGGCGATGCAGCCTTGCTGTAACGAAAGCTGGTCGGCAATTCCAACATTCAAAGTCGAGTGTGAAGTGACATATCTAAACTAGTGTCATTATTCGGTGACAGCTTTTTGTTGAATGAGAGAGTTGATAACCAGTAGGTTACGAAACTGACTTGCCGTGGTCCACGTAAGGAGGTATAAATGATGATGTTTCCTGAAAGACGTATTCATTTATCCACCATGTATTTAGTAACGTACAAGCAATATTTTACTCACTGCCCGTCAAATTCGGTTGGAGGCAAATACTGGGTGCAGCTTGGACCTTAAACGGAGGACTGTTAGCGTTTTATTTTTCAGTCTGATGATCGGTTCTTAGTATTTCCATGAATGTGAGGTTGCTTCAGGGCAGGAACAGTATTATGAGATGTGTTACATTTATAGCGTAAATTTATTTTGGTGAACAGTTTTCAACAATTTCTTAACCAGAATGGAAAATGTTCTTATCATGGCACAAAAACCGAATATATACTGGACAAAGTTAGAGATACAAAATAAAGGAACTAGTTTTTCGACTTAATCTGGCAGCTTCAAACACATTTATACTAAAAATATTTTGACACAATCGCATATCTTTACTTGTTAATATTAGTACCGATGCCCTCTAATATAATGTACGTGACAAATAACATAATACATAATTTCATCGCCCAGGGACAACTCCATCCTCAGAAATTTCATCGCCGCAGAAAAACTATTTTATCTGTTACAGGCTCTTCAGCCATATGATATTAGATGTTGTTTACTACGACTAGCGAATCTTCTGCATTTTGAGCACAAGATCAAGGACTTTACCACGTGCAGTTGTCCCAACACCTCGCAGCTACGAGTGCTCACTTGGCTGGAGAAGAAGGGTTAACTAGTGAAAATGACCGAATGTGTCAAGACAGATTTTTGCTGTCTCCGGCAACGACTGACCTGTATAGGGTTTTTCGTTGTTTTACGGACCATGATGCTTATATCGTGGCAAAATATAAAGCTTTCAGAAAACAACAGGACGACCATTAATTACATTAATCGTGTACCTTATTATAAAATCAGAACCTATTCTCACAAGTCTGAAACACAGATGCGGGGCGTGTAAAAAATAGCCCTTTAAAAAGTGTTTTAACACTTAAAATCCGAATGCTTTTTGAAAGCATCGTAAGAATGCATTTGTTAATTATTTTAATCACTTTAAACCGTTCCCCGCATTCAATTCAAGTAAGAATGTGTTTTACGAGCTTCATTCAGCTCGGCTTTAAACCATCGCTTCTCGACAGAGATCAAAGATTATTTGATACAAAAATTTCTTTTGTGTTTATCCATTTGTCTACCTTAGTGAAAAGTTTGAACTAATTCGTACAAACCTAATATAGAGAAGAGGAGCACTTCAAAAACCTCCCAGAAAACCGTGTTTTTAGCACGTATTTGCACCTAAAATCCGAACGGTGCACATACAAATTGTGCCACTGGCTGAGCGTTAATTTCAGCCCAGTTAACTTCTTTTAAAAAATGAATTAATCAGTTCGCACAATTTGCTTGCGTGTCATTTCGAGTTTGTTGTTCAAATTTTGTTTAATATAATATAGCTACAGTAAGACTGATGTTCGAATGGCTATACAAATGGCCGCTAGTTCGGGCTAAACCAGGCCTTAGCCCAAAAAGGAACCAAGTACCAAGTTTTCCCTCCCCCTCCCCAACCCCCAAATAGAGATTCTGGACATGGGCTTTCAAACACATTTGTTACAGCTCTTCCGTGCTGTAACGATATAAACGTCAGAATTATCCACGACAGAGCTGCTGCAACTATTCATCCTTTATTGTCGAGACTATGTTTGATCGAATTATCTTTTCCTGTAGATGAAATTTACCGTTGCCGCAAACGCTTAGTCGTTCAGAAAATGACATTGTGAAATTCACAAAACGAAAGATAAGGACTGCTACAAACCAACAGTTTGGTTCACCTGTGCGAATATGCAGGGTGAGTCATCTAATATTACCACTGGATATATTTCGTAAACCACATCACATACTGACGAATCGATTCCACAGACCGAACGTTAGGAGAGGGGCTAGTGTAACTGGTTAATACAAATCATAAAAAAATGCACGGAAGTATGTTTTTTAACACAAACCTACGTTTTTTTAAACGGAAACCCTTTAGTTTTGTTAGCACATCTGAACATATAAACAAATATGAAATCAGTGCCGTTTGTTGCATCGTAAAATGTTAATTACATCCGGAGATATTGTAACCTAAAGTTGACGCTTGAGTACCACTCCTCCGATGTTCGATCGGGTGTATCGGAGAGCACCGAATTACGTAGGGATCCAAAGGGAGCGGTGATGGTCCTTAGGTACAGAAGAGACTGGAACAGCACATTACGTCCACATGCTAACACCTTTTTATTGGTCTTTTTCACTGACGCACATGTACGTTACCATGAGGGGTGAGGTACACGTACACACGTGGTTTCCGTTTTCAATGACGGAGTGGAATAGAATGTGTCCCGACATGTCAGGCCAATAGATGTTTAATGTGGTGGCCATCATTTGCTGCACACAATTGCAACCTCTGGCGGAATGAATATCGTACACGCCACAGTACATCTGCTGTAATGTCGCCGCAGGCTGGCACAATACGTTGTTTCACATCAAAAATGGTTCAAATGGTTCTGAGCACTATGCGACTTAACTTCTGAGGTCATCAGTCGCCTAGAACTTAGAACTAATTAAACCTAACTAACCTAAGGACATCACACACATCCATTCCCGAGGCAGGATTCGAACCTGCGACCGTAGCGGTCACGCGGTTCCAGACTGAAGCGCCTTTAACCGCACGGCCACATGTTTCATATCCTCCGGGGTTGTAGGCACATCGCGGTACACATTCTCCTTTAACGTACCCCACAGAAAGAAGTCCAGAGGTGTAAGACCAGGAGAACGGGCTGGCCAATTTATGCGTCCTCCACGTCCTATGAAACGCCCGTCGAACATCCTGTCAAGGGTCAGCCTAGTGTTAATTGCGGAATGTGCAGGTGCACCATCATGCTGATACCACATAGGTAGACGCGTTTCCAGTGGGACATTTTCGAGCAACGTTGGCAGATCATTCTGTAGAAAAGCGATGTATGTTGCAGCTGTTTGGGCCCTGCAATGAAGTGAGCACCAATGAGGTGGTCGCCAATGATTCCGCACCATACATTTACAGTCCACGGTCGCTGTCGCTCTATCTGTCTCAGCCAGCGAGGATTGTCCACGGACCAGTAATGCATGTTCCGTAGATTCACTGCCCCGTGGTTTGTAAAACCCGCTTCATCGGTAAACAGGTAGAACTGCAACGCATTCTCTGTTAATGCCCATTGATAGAATTGCACTCGATGATTAAAGTCATCACCATGTAATTGCTGATGTAGCTCATGAAACGGGTGAAAGCGGTGACGATGGAGTATGCGCATGACACTACCTTGACTCAGTCCACCGACTCTCGCAACGTCCCTGTACTCATGTGTGGGTTCATGGCAACAGCAGCTAACACACCAACTGCACCCGCTTCTCCTCTGACGGGCCTGTTACGGACCCGTTTGCGTGCTACAACCATACCTGTCGCATACAGTTGGCGGTAGATGTTTTGCAATGTACGGCACGTTGGATGCTCTCTGTCCGGGTACCGTTCTGCATACACCCTGCAGGCTTCAGCTGCATTTCGTCGACACTCGCCATAGATGAGTATCATCTCCGCCTTTTCAGAGTTCGACTACACCATGGTTACAGTTCCTACAACACTACACTATCACAGACGTCTGGTAACACGGTGTACTACAGTTGGTCTGCGTGCGGAGACGAATGCAGAATAACAATAGCAGCAAGCGCTACATGCGGACACTGCGACAGCTAGACCAAACCACAACAGTGCACTACAGCCACACTCGTAAACACGGTCGTCATCGTAAACATGTCCCTGCAGATGCTGCTCGCCGACCGTGGCCCGTGTTTGTTACAACACGCAACTGAACGTCGGAGGTTTCAAGCGTCAACTTTAGGTTACAATATCTCCGGATTTAATTAACATTTTACAATGCAACAAATGGCACTGATTACGTATTTGTTTATATGTTCAGATGTGCTAACAAAACTGACGTGGTTCCATTTAAAAACGCAGGTTTCTGTTAAAAAACATACTTCCGTGCATTTTTGTATGGTTTGTATTAAACAATTACACTATCCCCTCTCCTCACGTTCTGTCTGTGGAATCGGTTCGTCAGTATTTGATGTGGATTACGAAATATATCCAGCGGTAACGTTAGGTGACTCACCCTGTATATTTTATTCAGTCCTCACATGACATTAAGAGCAACTTTTACTCGTGCAGTATATTCATCGAAAAATCTGTTTTTGATTTTTACTTCGTGAATTTATAAATAAAACCTGTTCGTGTATGTACCATTTAAGATGGGCTCTTCAGTAAGTTTCAAGTATCTGTTAGGACGTAATACGTCTTAGATTTCCTTCTTAGTTTGACTTTTTTAATAACAAAATGATACTACCCAGAGAAACTAATGACAACCTGTCCTTACGGTCTTATTTAGGATTCACTGTTACCTTGCATTTTACGAGTATATAATACAGTGAACATATGCTACAAAAGCTTTTTGCAGAAACTTCAGCGAAAAATGAGAGTTAGCTCTATTTCTTGTAACTGTCATTTTCTATTTAGGCTCGGAAGGAAAAGGGAAGTCAGAGTAACAGGAGCAGTATCAAAGGATGATGGTTAACTACTACCATTATGGTACGGTACTGTTAAGCGTAGTCAGTACAAAGAATTAGCAGCAATCAAAATTACTAACATGCAACAAAAATAAGTTCCAAAGAATTGGTACATATTCTAAAAATCTTTAAAGTTGATTCAGTGCTTGCTGTTATTAAAGGAGTGTGAAACTTAACAGTCTATATACAGGGTGTTTCAAAAATGACCGGTATATTTGAAACGGCAATAAAAACTAAACGAGCAGCGATAGAAATACACCGTTTGTTGCAATATGCTTGGGACAACAGTACATTTTCAGGCAGACAAACTTTCGAATTTACAGTAGTTACAATTTTCAACAACAGATGGCGCTGCGGTCTGGGAAACTCTATAGTACGATATTTTCCACATATCCACCATGCGTAGCAATAATATGGCGTAGTCACTGAATGAAATTACCCGAAACCTTTGAAAACGTGTCTGGCGGAATGGCTTCACATGCAGATGAGATGTACTGCTTCAGCTGTTCAATTGTTTCTGGATTCTGACGGTACACCTGGTCTTTCAAGTGTCCCCACAGAAAGAAGTCACAGGGGTTCATGTCTGGCGAATAGGGAGGCCAATCCACGCCGCCTCCTATATGTTTCGGATAGTCCAAAGCAATCACACGATCATCGAAATATTCATTCAGGAAATTAAAGACGTCGGCCGTGCGATGTGGCCGGGCACCATCTTACATAAACCACGAGGTGTTCGCAGTGTCGTCTAAGGCAGTTTGTACCGCCACAAATTCACGAAGAATGTCCAGATAGCGTGATGCAGTAATCGTCTCAAATCTGAAAAATGGGCCAATGATTCCTTTGGAAGAAATGGCGGCCCAGACCAGTACTTTTTGAGGATGCAGGGACGATGGGACTGCAACATGGGGCTTTTCGGTTCCCCATATACGCCAGTTCTGTTTATTGACGAAGCCGTCCAGGTAAAAATAAGCTTCGTCAGTAAACCAAATGCTGCCCACATGCATATCGCCGTCATCAATCCTGTGCACTATATCGTTAGCGAATGTCTCTCGTGCAGCAATGGTAGCGGCGCTGAGGGGTTGCCGCGTTTGAATTTTGTATGGATAGAGGTGTAAACTCTGGCGCATGAGACGATACGTGGACGTTGGCGTCATTTGGACCGCAGCTGCAACATGGCGAACGGAAACCCGAGGCCGCTGTTGGATCACCTGCTGCACTAGCTGCGCGTTGCCCTCTGTGGTTGCCGTACGCGGTCGCCCTACCTTTCCAGCACGTTCATCCGTCACGTTCTCAGTCCGTTGAAATTTTTCAGACAGATCCTTTATTGTATCGCTTTTCGGTCCTTTGGTTACATTAAACCTCCGTTGAAAACTTCGTCTTGTTGCAACAACACTGTGTTCTAGGCGGTGGAATTCCAACACCAGAAAAATCCCCTGTTCTAAGGAATAAACCATGTTGTCTAGAGCACACTTGCACGTTGTGAACAGCACACGCTTACAGCAGATAGAGGACGTACAGAATGGCGCACCCACAGACTGCCTTGTCTTCTATATCTTTCACATCACTTGCAGCGCCATCTGTTGTTGAAAATTGTAACTACTGTAATTTCGAAAGTTTGTCCGCCTGAAAATGTACTGTTGTCCCAAGCATATTGCAACAAACGGTGTATTTCTATCGCTGCTCGTTTAGTTTTTATTGCCATTTCAAATATACCGGTCATTTTTGAAACACCCTGTATAATCAGAATAAGAAAAGAGGAGTACTCTGTGTAATCGCCACAAGAAATAGAACCCACCTGAGGGAGATTACTATCTCTTGCCGTCTTGTACGAAGAAAAAAAAAAGTAATCTGACGAGAAAACTGCACCGTAATCCCGACACAATGTAGGTTTCAGCTGGGAATAGCCAGAAGTGCCTACAGTTAAATAATTCATGCTATTACGCCGGAAGGAGAGGAGAGGCCGAGTTTATCTGGCTAATCTTCTACAAAATTAACAGTCTTGTACTTCTTTAAACATTCACATATTATCAGAAGGAATCGTCGAGAGCGAACTGTGTGAAAATGAACAATCGATTTCGTACCCACTATACGGGGCAGATGCGACAAAGGAAAATGAATGAAAATGTATTTCGTCGCTTTCTAACTCTACCGTTACTTTTACTTTAAGAAGAACGGGTTGCTCCTGCACTTGATAATTTTTCAGTAATTCGATGTTTAAGAAACAAAGTCGTGGCTCTGATGGAAGGATATTGTGAAATCAGATGAATACTCACTTTCCAGAAATTTTACACATTTTTTGGATGATATGAGCAACAACAATTGCTTGTAATGCCCGATACTAAATTAGATGGGATAGCTGTTCAGCTGGTTTATGTAGTTACTCATTTGTCTCATTCTGAATGTTTCGACGGAATTTTTGATGCACGATTTTCTTTCTACATGAAACTTCAAGATAGAAAAATGCTTTTGATAGAAAACTGTAGCTAATGAAGAAGATTTCACATAAATGTAGAGTGGATCCTGTACTAATGTGATTGTCGCTTACTTTCTGTTTTGGATCTTTGGTTCGTGTGTTCTTGCTGATATCCAACACATAAATACTTTATTTTCGTTTAGTAACACCGTGTGACTGTTTAGGTTGAAATGGTAATTCAATTAACATTGCCAACTGAGATGTACAAAATCACGTAGAAAGTGACACTGAATGGTGAACAATTGTTTGATCTTTATGGTGACAATAATTGTAGCACTAGACTTGGTTAGATAATGATGAACAAAGCTTGCGCTGCGCCACTGTGTCATTGCACATCACTGTGATGGAAAGCAGGGCTATGCCAGCTTTCTTGCCACACGAAATTCTTAGTACTGTTTAGGCAGTCGCTGATGGCCTTACAATTGCGACTGGCTATCTAAACATGACATGCGAGGAGAATCCTTTATGAACGTGCCAAGTAGCACTTCAATATCCTGGCGTTTAATGTGTAAAATCCCACACAGAAGAGTATTTTAACAGGCTTCGTTAAATGGGTATGTTTAATGTTCGCGTGTGTATTTAATTTCCCATGGGTTTCGAGAACTGATAGAGAGCCGCTGTGAAAGCCGTTACCCTGAATTAATGGCTCCCGTGAAGGCTCCGTGGATTCTGATGTTACAGACATATTACTCTGATGTAAGTATGACACTTACGCGTACTGACTTAACTGGCTGTCACAGGGTCTCAAGAACATAGTCTGCTTTAACCAGACGATACTGATACTTGTTTACAGGCCCAGCAACCTCTTCCTTGGTTTATTATTCAATTCAGGTCTTACGAATGTGACACAAGAAAGAGCGCAACGTCGGAGCAGCTCCTACGCTGAAGAAAGGCTGGTGAGTTTTACAGATTACAGTGTCGCTCAGCTCGAAGACCCGTCCTACAAAACAGGTGGTAGCGAGTCACAGTGATACTGTGCGTGCCTGTAACCCTATCATACGAGGGTGGTTTGATAAGTCTGGTAAATTTCAATGAAAGAATGTAACATTTTTGTTGCGCCTTCCTGGTTGGTAAGGATTATTATTGCAAGGATTGTGTTAAGAACTTCAGCAACGTACAGTGTACGTTTCACTGTTCACAGCCATTTGAATTGATCAGTGTGTCGCCTGCGACTGAAAATGGAGGAAGCTGCCTTTCTTGCTATTATCAAAAATTTTCATTTGAAAGGTTAGACTAACGAACAAATAAAAACAGAATTGTTTGAAGTTTACTCTGTACCATCATTAGAGACTGTTTACTTTTGGATTAATGAGTTGAAAGTGGTGTAACAGGCACCGAAGACGAAGTGCGCTCTGGCTATCCAGTTGAGGTCGCTACAAAGGAAGCAATTGGCTATGAAGAAGCCTTGTGCGAAGTATGTTCCGCGTCTGCTCACAGTAGACCAAGAGCGCCCCTGCGCAACATTTCAGCTCAATGTCTGGCGATGTTTAATAGCAATCCGCAAGGTATTTTTCACTAATTTGTGACTGTTGAGCCGCGCGGGATTAGCCGAGCGGTCTAAGGCGCTGCAGTCATGGGCTGTGCTGCTGGTCCTAGCTTAGGTTCGAATCCTCCCTCGGGCATGGGTGTGTGTGTTTGTCCTTCGGATAATTTAGATTAAGTAGTGTGTAAAGGCAATGACCATTTTGTCAGGTGATGAGGCGATGGCCATTACTTCTTGGTATAGCCAAGGGATAACCCTCATACTTTACTTGGAAAAGACAGAACCATATCTGGACCCTATTATGCTTCACTGCTGGATCGTTTGAAACTTTGTCAGGTGATGAGGCGATGGCCATTACTTCTTGGTATCGCCAAGGGATAACCCTCATACTTTACTTGGAAAAGACAGAACCATATCTGGACCCTATTATGCTTCACTGCTGGATCGTTTGAAACTTGCGTTGGCTGAAAAAAGACCAAGATTGACACGCAAAAAAGTGCTCTTCCACCAGGATAATACACCATCGCTGAACAAAGTGTATGTACCCCAGAGGAGTCTATGCCGAGAAGTGAAGTGAGTTGTTTACTAAAGTAACGTTTTTTTTTAACCAGACTTATCAAACCACCTTCGTATAGAGACGTTGTAACGTGCATTGACACAGCTTGTAGAAATCGCCCCAAGATTTGTAAATAAGTATAAAGTTTCATGGAGAAATGGCAATAAGGGCTCAAAATAATATGACGAAAGCTACAATTTATCTTATCGGCTGCACATTACTAAACGGCTATGCCAGTCCCCCAAATCCAGTTCCACGTTGGCTACCTAACGGCTTTTAGGGGCAAAGAAAATTCAGTTTTCAGTACTTCCTAGAATTACTGAGCGAATTCAAAAATTTGAAATTCTGTCATAATTTACTTAACAAGAGATAAAATTTTGTGTTGAAGTCTGTGCACAGTAAGTATACACGTACTGAGACAGCGTAACTGATGGTGTGCAAATTACCCGGCCTACATTCATTCTGCATTGAGAATGAGACTACTGAGCGACTTCCAACGAACTTTACACATAAGTTCAAGCCTTGTTACGTCTTCTCCTCCCTGATACCTCTCACAAATTACTGAAAGGAAAAAAGTTTATCGCTTACTGTAGTTTCGCTGTTCATGTACTAGAACTACAGCATCAGGCATCATGTTTTAATTCATTACTAATTATATTCGCAACACATTTTACAGACATTATCCACATATACCACAGGATGTACTTAGAAAGTTATATCATTGTACGACAAGTAATTCAGGAGATATGACCTGATAAACGTTGAGATACGTAAAGCGTTAACTTGCCTTAAAATGGGCACATATTATCTGCACTATACTCATCCAGTGTCTGATAATGGCCGGCCGCGGTGCCCGTGCGGTTCTGGCGCTGCAGTCCGGAACCGCGGGACTGCTACGGTCGCAGGTTCGAATCCTGCCTCGGGCATGGATGTGTGTGATGTCCTTAGGTTAGTTAGGTTTAAGTAGTTCTAAGTTCTACGGGATTGATGACCACAGCAGTTAAGTCCCATAGTGCTTAGAGCCATTTGAACCATTTCTGATAATGAATGCGCTTAGCGTCTTCCAACAAACATTAAACAAAATTTCCAACCATTTCTAAACTCTTTCTCGCAACCACACAAAGCTGTTTTACACAAGAGAGTTTGATTACTTAAAACATCAGGGATGGAAAACTACTGGTTATATCTACACGGTATTTTACATCTCATATTACATACTTCTAGCGTTTGTAGATGGGGTTTAGTAGATCTCGTTTTACAAAATAACCCATGTCCGGAAACGTCATCCAACGACGCTACAAAGCATCAAAGCTGTAGGAGCCTGCGCCTGTAAATATACACTGAAGCGGCAAAGAAACTGGTATAGGACTGCGTATTCAAATACAGAGATGCGTAAAACAGCCAGGATACGGCGCTGCGGTCGGTAACGCCTGTAATAAGACAACAAGTGTCTGTCGCAGTTGTTAGATAGGTTACTCCTGCTACAATGGCAGGTTATCAAGATTTGAATGAGTTTGAACGTGGTGTTATAGTCGGCGCACGAGCAATGGGACACAGCATCTCCGACGTGGCGATGAAGTGGGGATTTTCCGTACGACCAATTGACGAGTGTACCGTGAACATCAGGAATCCAATAAAACATCAAATATCCGACACTGCTGCGGCCGGAAAAAGATACGGCAAGAACAAGACCAACGACGACAGAAGAGAATCGTTCAACGTGACAAGAGTGCAACCCTTCCACAAATTGCTGCAGATTACAATGCTGGGCCATCAACAAGTGTCACCATGCGAACCATTCAAAGCAACATCATCGATATGGTCTTTCGGAGCCCTTGATGACTGCACGACACAAAGCTTTACGCCTCGCCTGGGCCCGTCAACACTGACATTGGACTATTGATGACTGGAAACATGTTGTCTGGTCAGAAGAGTCTCGTTTCAAATTCTATCGAGCTGTCGGACGAGTAGGGTGTGGAGACAACCTCACGAATCCATGGACTGTTCAAGTTGGTGCAGGCTCTGTAATGGTGTGAGGCGTGTGCAGTTGCAGTGATATGGGACCCCTGATACGTCTAGATACGACTCTGACAGGTGAAATATACGTAAGCAAGCTGTCTGACCACCTGCATCCATTCATGGCCACTGTGCATTGCGACGGACACTTACGAAATTCCAGCAGGGCAATGCGTCACCCCACACGTCCAGAATTGCTACAGAGAGTCTCCAGGAACACTCCTCTGAGTTTAAAAACTTCCGCTGGCCACCAACCTCCCCAGACATGAACATTATTGAGCATATTTGGGATGCCTGCAACGTTCTGTTCAGAAGAGATCCCCACCCCCTCATACTCTTACGGATTTATGGACAGCCCTGCAGGATTCATGGTGTCAGTTCGCTCCAGCACAACTTCAGACTCCGGCCCGGGTGGCCGCGCGGTTCCAGGCGCTACAGTTTGGAACCGCGCGACCGCTACGGTCGCAGGTTCGAATCCTGCCTCGGGCATGGATGTTTGTGATGTCCTTAGGTTAGTTAGGTGTAAGTAGTTCTATGTTCTAGGGGACTAATGACCTCAGAAGTTGTCCGATAGTGCTCAGAGCCATTTTTGAACAACTACAGACGTTAGTTGAGTCCATGCAACGTCGTGTTGCAGCACTTGTGAGTGCTCGCGGAGGCCCTACACGATATTAAGCAGGTGTACCAGTTTCACTGGCTCTTCAGTGTATGTGTATGCAGGGGGATTCTATGATATGTTACAGATTTTCAAGGATTGTGGAGAAGGTTAACGTATCAATCTGAGGTACTGGAAACGAACGAGTCGCATGTTATAAGTGAGAACCGTTCAGATACCTCTGACAGTGGAATACATGTTGTAAGTAGGCTGTTTATGTGTTTGTGTGTTGGCACCGCGATACACTACATTAATAACTCTGACAGCGCTGTGCGCCCTCATTAAGAGACGCTGTGTGGCTGGTCGGACTCGTTGGAAGTTAATAGTCAGCATTGATGGAAGCTGGAGGTGAATAGCCAGCAGTGACGGAGGTTAGAAGTTTATAAATTCAAATGGCTCCAAGCACCATGGGACTTAAAATCTGAGGTCATCAGTCCCCTAGAACTTAGAACTACTTAAACCTAACTAACCTAAGGACATCACACACATCCACGACCGTGGCAGGATTCGAACCTGCGACCGTAGCAACAGCTCGGTTCCGGACTGAAGCGCTTAGAACCGCTCGGTCACAGCGGCCGGCTAGAAGTTTATAGTTAGCAGTGATGAAGGTTAGTGGTTTCAAGTGTTAGCGCGAGCGGAGGGTCTGGACGTGTGTCAGTCATGGAAATTTAATTATGTTGATGATTATATAATTTTTGGAACAGGATGTCACATTATTAAGGTAAAATTTGCCAGATACATTGTTTGCTCTGCAACAAAATCTTTCCTTTGCTAAACACATGTCTAGTAGGAGTTGGATCCTACAGTAGTTAGATTATTTTATTTAGCTAGCTGTATCGGTGCTTGCTGTATCGGTGTAGTTCATGGAATGAAGATTTTCCGTGAGATAAGTGACTTACGAAATGTATGGGTTATTGTTAGGATTTCTCCAAATTAAGGGCCATGCTTTTGTGTTAATTATTTGAGCAGTCAGATAGCGCATCGTTGTATATTGTGGGTCATAAATGAATAGAATAACTTTGAGCTGTATTTTCCAGGGAAAATTCTTTAGGACAATGTTGAAATAATGAAGACAAACAAAGAGACAATACGTTCAGTTTCACTCAACAGTTTAAGAACACTGAGTAAGCATTCAGCAGTTTAAGTAAAAAAAAAAAATAAAGAAGTTTCAATGTATCGGTACTGTTGTTGCTAAGATTGCAGGGTAGGTAGCTTTCAGAGGTGATGGTATGGACCAAAACAACGGAGAAATGTCCAGTCAACATGGGCTCAAAAGGCATACCTTAAAAGCTATGGGCACTTATTCAAAAGATGATATGTGTCTCACATTAGCGAAGATGAACAAGTGATCACAGCTCCTCAGGTATGCATTTTAGAGCCCATGTTGACTGGACATTTCTTCATTGTTTTGGTCCATGAAGTTGCCTACCCTACAATCTTAGCAACAACAGTACCAGTATATGCATTGCACTGTCAGTCGCATCAGAAAGGTTTCCGCTTATAACTCTCGACTCGTTCGTTTCAGTACACGGTCTCTTACCTCTAACTGATGAACTTATCCTTCTCCATCATCCTAGACAGTTTGTAACTGAATCACTGTACCACCCTGTATATATACAATCATTTACAACTATCGGCGCCTATAATTTTAACGCTCTTTAAAGTCGTTGGATGACGTTTCCGGAGGTGGGTTCCTGTGTAAAAACGTGGTCTACTAAGTCCCCTCTACAACATTCAGAAGTGTTTATAATGAACTATTAAACACCCTATATATTAGAACTGCATAATAATTCCAAAGTGAACAAAGTTATATGAAGATTCAAAGGCGGGATAGAGACAATAGTTTTTTTGTCTCTGCCCCAAATTTTAGACATGTCCACCAACTTGTACACTGCTCTGCTTTCGGAAACAAAGAATCTGACTAGCAAACTCTTATGACTGAAGTTTCAAAATAATGCAACCCACCTTCCTTTATTAAGTTTGTATCACTAAAACAATTACGGATGAAATAAAACTGAGGCAGAAATCACATGCAGAAATCATGAGGTAAAGCCACAATCAACTGAAAATTATAGATAATGTTTGTTCAGTATTTGTTGATTTCTTTCGGCGAAAATGTAACATATATTAATACATTCTGACATAACAAGTAATAAACAGCTTCATGCTTTTTCGTTACAAAAACGCACTGGGAACATAATGGCAATCGAAACATAACAAAATAATTGGAGTTATATGTTAATTTCTTACGACAGAAATTTAAAAAAATCTTATTTTAAATAAAGTAACAACATATTGCATCGTATATATTCGTATTAATATCATTTGTTGTAAGAGGTTCTGCAGCCTTACCTATTATGCAAAAAGGCCTCCTCAGGAATTTTAATCGTCCAATAGCGCCTTGGTACCTAGATCTACAACCAGAGGACCACAGCCTGAAAATAATTACGTCAAATATATTCGTCAGTTACGTAAAATACAGCGACAAAGGAAATGAAATTGTAAACTGTGAGATTTTCCTACATAAAAGTTAGCATAAAAGTTAGTATAGTTAAGAGAGCGCCAAAATGTAAATGTTCCAGGGAATGGTGTTTACAATAATCCTTATACACTGAGAGCTTATTTTTATTTTCGTCTTTATTTAAAATTTATTAACAATGGTGTTGTCGGAAAACCGATGAACTTTCCGTGTTCCTCTCTCGGTAAGACTCATTAACCATATATTTTACACATCTTAAAAATTTTGGCAAAAAAAAAAAAATATTTTTAGATTTGCTTTGAGTGAATGAGGTTTCATATAGGTAGTGACGTGTTTTATAAATACATTTTTGATACTCTAAAATAAAGACTGTTGTTCGTAAGCAATTGAATCAATCCGGTGCTTATATATAAGTTTATTTTTATGTAAATTCATGTAAACGTATTTGTGTTTCCTTTATAAAAGTGAACTGGCAGAGCCCATTTGGAAGTTTTCAGTCTTTCGGGATATTAGTAAAAATCGATAAGGAGCACGCGATCTGTTGCATCTCACAGTTCTCGAGCAACCTGTCTTACACGTGTCATATGGTGACAAAATACCGCGCAAGGAAGATATACGAGAAGTTATCAAGAAATACGCTGCATAATTTCTTTTAGAAGCAAAGCAATTTGATTTGCTCCCCTTCAAAGTGCTGTCCTTGGTTGGCAATGAAGTTACCCCACAGTCATTTCTGGAAGGGAGCTCCGCTTCTCTTTCGTGGCCTTCTCAATGTCAGGAATGGCGTCAAAAAGTTTCCTTTTAACCACGGTTTTAATTTTTGGGAAGAGCCAGAAGTCGCATGGTGCTAAATATGGTGAGTAAGGCGGACGTGGAACACTTTCTCCGGCCAAAAACTCGCGAATCAAAAGCGAGGAGTGGCGCAGCGGGTTGTCGTGATAGAGAATGGAGCGGTTGGACCTTTTTTCTGGTCTATTTATTCAAACGTCGTTTCGCAAAAGTCGCATTCGTCCTTGTAAAATTCTACGTTTACCACTGCTGTCCTTGAAACGAACTCTGACCGTACTATACACTCAGTACGGAAGAAAACAATGAACAAGATTTTGACTGATGTGCCAATCTAGAGCGCGGAGATTCACTGATTTTGCATTGGGAACTGCGAATTTTCTTCTCAAGGTCATACGTATACATCCAACTTACATGTTCAGTTACAATTTTGGACAGGAAGTCCGGATTTGAATGAAGACGATCCTTCAACTCATTGCAAGCTGACAGACGATTTTCCTTCTGTTCATCACTCAAAATGTCTGGGGACATTTGCGAGTTGTCAGTTAAAATGCTTGTACTGACCCGTATGAGATGGTACGTTCTACGAGAAGCTCTCTGACAGTTATTCGCCTGTCTGAAAGAACATTTTTGCCACTTTCTGCACGTTTTACTGTTTTTTTCAGGTTAATGGGCGTCCCGAACGTCTCTCGTCTTCTAACGACTCGCTTCCCTTATAAAATCGCTCATACAACTTATAAACAGTCCTCAGAGTTACAGCATCGTCGCCATACACCGTTTTCAACATTTCCTGTGTTTCTTTGGACACTTTTTTGCATCTTGAAACTGAACTGAATGTTCACACGTTGCTCAGAATCCTTGATGAGCGACAGACGCCATAAACATAACCACCTCACTCTAGCGTCGCTGGACGCTGACTGACAAGTCAGAACGTGCCCAGCTTGACACTGCCAGTTTCGATGCATCATGCTATCGGATAAATTACATCACAAGGTTTAGCGTCATCAGCTGCTGCTAAAAAAGTTCATTCACCGTATTTTCTGATCACACCTCGTATTTGGCCAACTATGATAACCAGTAGTTAATTTAGAGGAGCAATACTGCCGATTAAAACGCATTAGGACTCTTAGTGATTCTACGCCGGTATAGGAAAACAGTGTTGTTTGAGTGCAACTTTGTCACCCGAAAACAGGCAATGGACTCCGCACAATAATTTGTATCACCATTGATCAGAGACTAGGTGCAACTAACGTCACATACGTAGGATGCTGTTAACCTAACAACGCAAACGGCTTCGTTTGAAGTGGTGTGGTGATGGGAAAGTATGGGCTGCTGACGAATGGTGTCGCATGCCATTTTCCAATGCTTTGGAGAAGCACTATAGTATTATTCCTGGAGTTATGGTGTTCGGAGGCATTGAGTATAGCTTCAGGTCACAGTTGGTAATGAATGAGGTATCTGTGACACCGTAACAGTTCGTGACGGACACAACATGTGATCCCGTGTTACCTCTCATGCGAAAGTGTCTTGGTGCAGGACAGTGCTCGTCCACACGCAGCACATGTCTCTGTGAACTGTGCCAGTTCTCAGGATATCAAGAAACAGTTACAACAGTTGTGGGCCTTCTGGCCGCAGAAGAGTGTACATGACTTTATGACCTTTCACATCCGAATCAGTGCTTGCATTTAGCTCAGGGAAGGAGTGACGTTAAACTGATAATTGGGCTCACAGTGCCAGGTTATTTGTAAATTTGGCTCGATTTTGTAACTACTGAAATAAAGCCGTATACCATCTCAGCCATTGAAGTTTCATTTCGTTATCTCATCCCCTTCTGGGTGTTTAACTTTTTTTGTCACGCAGTGTAGGTCGGTGTGAGGTGGAGGTTACACCATTAAGATAAGTAACGGTTTAGACTTTTCACATAATACTGTTTGTGTTTCCCTTTTTTCGTTTATAAATGTATAGCTATGTTGTTCTTTTAATCTTCTTAGGAACTTGTGGGTTTTATTGTTCTGAAGAAGGTGTAGTTATCTACGCCGAAACCTAGGTTAACACTAGGTACTTTTTTCGCAATCGAGGCGGGTTTCTATGTTTTTAATATATTTACCAACAATTGCTGACGCGCTGCGATGTTGAAGGTTCTTAAAAGTGTAGGTTTAGTCTCTGTGTTTCCAGTTCGTTAGAACACATTCATCAGGTTACTTTTACGCTACATCTGTGAAATCCACTAGCTACTATAAAGATAGTATTTCAGTTAATATCTATCACTAAATCCACTAGCTACTATAAAGATAGTATTTCAGTTAATATCTATCACTTGGCCAAGCTTTAAGCCATTACACAAGATGATGTGTTTATCCACCAGAATAAGCGCGACAAAATCTTCTGAAATACATGCCATACTGAAATATTAAATTGTTTATTTGTTTAAGAAAAGTAGCCTTACATTTAAAATGCGTTGAAAAACCCTGTTACTTTACGAAATTTCAGGGTTTAAGAAAAAATCGGTCAAAGTAACCTGTTTGTCTGAACCATTACTACTTATATTTAGCTTTTATCAACAAACTAAATGTTGTATTAGGAGTGCAAAGTTCCATAAACCACATGTTTCATAGAAAGTAACATAGTTTTCATTTGTTAACTTCAATGATGGCAGCCATTTTCAATTTATAAAAGTCACGATATTGGTATTGTGTCTTCAGGAAATATAAGGGAATATTGTCAGTTATCGTTCATTTGAACATTACAGCTATCATATCCATGTCTTCAGGAAATATTAGGGAATATTGTCAGTTATCGTTCATTTGAACATTACAGCTATCATATCCATGTATACAGACTTTTGTTATCTACTGTTAAATTTACATATTACCATCGATTTCGTTTTGTATGTGCTAATCAACAGTCTGTGCTTATCTAGGAGATTAATCAAAGGTCTTCATATATAATTCATGTCAATTTCTAAACGTGTTAAGATTAAAATATCATATGTATGTGTAATGCATTATATTTGTTTACCATTACTTATACCTCTGGTGTAATTTTGTGTGGATTTGAGGGAGAGAAGGGCCAGATTTTTCTGTGCCTATTTTTGATCTGACATTTTACTTAATGCAGTGAACATCTATAATATTACTCTGATGTCTGTTAATGACGTTTCCAATTTGGTTTCATTCTCCAGTCTGTCATTTGAAATAGACTGTCAAAAGCCTTTTCATTGTCACTTAAAAGTCTCCTGTGCTTAAATGGTCATCGTCATATAATCTGCTCTTCTTTAGCTTCTCCTGTTGATTCTCCTTTCTTAAGTCCGAATTGATATTTTTTCTAAATACCCAGCAATCTTAGGCTTTAATCTCTCCTTAATAATGTCTTCTAGAATTTTTGAACAATGAGATGGAAAATTCACCAAATTTCTATAATTAGAGCTCCAATTTGTATTTTTTCTTCACTATGGTACTTTTCCTTTCTACAACTCTCCTTTTCCTTTATCTCAAGCATTCTTTAGTAACTAACGAAGACTACTGTCTGCTCCTGTTGCTGATGCTTGTGTTGTTGCAGGAATTATTCTACTGTAACCTGACAGTTATAGGTCCACTTTACTCATTCTTCACTACTACTGCTACTACTATTACTACTATTACTATTGTACTTATTTAATCTGAAATGTTTTCAACATTTTCTCTATCACATGATATGTTTGGGGAAATAACCAGTTCAACGATCTGACACAGATTCATACTGGAAGAGAATCTTACCCTCTACGACCTCAATTGTGTTGCTTCGAGGTTTGTTCTACTTTTCCATTTCTTTTCGCTAGGTTCTGTACTACCTACAATGCATCTGTCGTGCCTTATTTCTTTGTGCAACCAAGTGTCATCTGCTTTTTTAATGTCTTTGGATCCTAAAAAATTGGTTTTTCCCAATCTGTTTCTCTCTGTTATGAGAACTAGTATTTCTTTGACATCTTGGTTTCCTTGCATTGACTTTCTATATATTACTATACTCCCTGTGGCTTAGTAATATTTTCTCAATCCTTTCAATTTACATTTTCCCGTATCTTGCTTATCTTCGTCCCTCTCGGTCTCAGTTATATATTGTTGTTGTTTAAATCTAATATCGCACTTAGCTACAATTAGTAAGTAATGCTAACAGTCTCTAAATCTGTTAGAAATTACTAGATGAAATTTGGTTGTGTTTCTTCATTAATCAAAATATATTTCATACCAAACATTTTCTTCCAGTGCTTTAAAAGTATATCTTTTTCTCTTGTTGCACAATGTACCCATTCATTTTTCCCATCAAAATTGATTCTACAATACTATTATAGGCCTGTCTAAAGACCTTCTGATAAACCTATTATATAGTGTCCCACGAGGAGTGGTCAACATAGAGGGATATGACAGGAACGATTATTCGAAGCGAAATGGTCTAGTATATATGGACTCAAAAATTTATTCCTTAAGAGCTCTGAATACTTCTTCATCCTCGATACTGTGAATCGGAAGTCTTTTACTGGAAGCTCTTTGCTTTCCATATTTTGGGAGGCCGTAGCATGGACCAAATCAACAAAAAATTGTCTGGTAAAAACTGGCTCTACAAGGCAATCCGTAAGAGGTATGAGCAATTGTTCAATAAGAGAGATGTGTCTCACAATAACGAAGGTGAACAAGTCCTCATAGCTCTTCAGGTACTCATTTTAGAGCCCATGTTTACTAAACAATTCTTTCTTCAAATGAGTCAAATGGTTCAAATGGGTCTGAGCACTATGGGACTTAACTGCTGTGGTCATCAGTCCCATAGAACTTAGAACTACTTAAACCTAACTAACCTAAGGACATCACACACATCCATGCCCGAGGCAGGATTCGAACCTGCGATCGTAGCGGTCGCGTGGTTCCAGACTGTAGCGCCTAGAACCGCTCAGCCACTCCGGCCGGCAATTCTTTCTTGATTTGGTCCATGCTACATCCTCATACAATATGGAAAGCAAAGAGTTTCCAGTAAAAGATATTTGTTTGACAGTATCGAATATGAAGAAGCACTCATAGTTCTGAAGGCATCAATTTTACAGCCCATATTTACTTGCCTTTTTTGCTTCGAATGATTGTTCCTGTCACATCCCTGAATACTGATCATTTATCCTGTGACACTCTATATGGTTCAGTGTCTCTCATAATTCCTTTTCAATTTTTAGTGACTTTTTCCTATTTTATATTTTAATTTTAAATTCTTTGCAGCTTTTAGAGTTTATTTTACTGAGTAGTAACATGAGAAGCCTCTATAGTACATTTTCCCAGCCATATCATGATCCCATGATCAGTGGTCTAATTTACTTCTATTCCTTTATTCATGACATTAAATATTATTTCTCAATTACTTAGTGTTCTCATTCACTATCAGAATAACAGTATTTTACAGAGTAGCATTGTTGTGTAATGCTACAAAAATCTCTTCAGGAACTTCAGTATTACATCTCAACAAATGAACGAGCATAACAGCCCTCTTGATTAGCTGAAATAATGAGTTTAATATTAATTTGTACGCTGATGCTTCCTTACATTAACTACAGACTGAATAGCGGCGCTACAGTTAAGAGGTACCGCTAGGTGCATAAGTTTATAAAATTTGTCTCAATAAAGGTAAGACACCATAGATATACAATACGCAGAATGGGAGTAGTAATTATAAATAATAATTCCATTCCATTAACGCACTCCTACTTTCGTTTAGGGGAGTGATAATCCTGGTGTCTGCACACGGGTTACTGACTTGTAGGCTGCCTTAAAAGCCGAAAGCCTGGCGTATCACTGAAACAAACAGTAAACTATCTAGATCACGAACGTCTGGGAATGTCTGAGATCTGCGTTAACAAAATTTATCTGTTATATTTAGGATGAACTAAGTTCTGGTACAACTGTTTGGTTATATGCTTTCTATATTACTGTATCACTGTAAATGACATATTAAGATAAATGTACTGTTGAATGCCTAGCATTTAGCGCAATGGGTCGATTGCGCTGAACTCTTTTTCGTCTTTAGTTTTGCCTTGCCGAGCAGCAGAATCTGCAGCCTTTCCCACGCTACAAGGAAACCGCTTGTGCTACATCCTTTATCGCACTGAAGGAATTAATACAAAATGAGTGTTAGAGAACATTTATCGCACTGTCTCTGACGTTCGTTTATATAGGTACTATCTTGTTGCCATTTAGGCAGTGTGATAAAATTACTGTCGTGTTCATATATAGCGAACATAAAAAATGGAAACAGAGGCAAAATAAGAAATCAACAAGGATAGCGAAAGTAAAAACAAGATACCTGAATTACCGAAAGGCAATATTAAGAAACTCATATTACTTATTGAAGACAGAAAAATGTGTTGATTTGGTGCGAGTATTTCCTTGGAATTAATATGAGGAAACCGGCTACTTTTGTCAAATAAGATATGTGTGCATTCTATTGCCTGTTTTCTGTTCACTTCAGTACGCTCTTTCAGCAGTTTTACTTGGTGGCTGTGGAATGCTGCGCCTCATCCAACGATGTTGGAAACGAAACAGTATGCAAGTTAATCTTACGAGAAGTAGCGAATAATTATGACACAATACAGGTGTTTAAAGTACCCCTGTCATGAAAATATCGTTTGACACATCAGGATGATTATCTCAATCCAATTAATTGTCCTTTCCCACGGATCGGTAACATAAGGTACATACTGTGTGTTTTTCGTGTCGCCCTGACAACTCTGTGAAACAATGTTCTCATCTAATACCTGTACGTGAGAGCGGCAACACAGCTGTAGATCTATCTTCTCGGAAACATTCAAGATCAGTGTTCCATTTGACTATCTGTATTTGTATATTCTGTAGTTTTTCTCCGTAATTTTAATATAGTGTCAAGATAGGTCTCGCGATATGTCTACGGATTTCCATTAATGAAGTTCCATCAAAAACTGATACCTCTTCGCCCTCTTTCCCCAAGTAAAGAGAAAATCACCAAACAAAGGGTAACAGAAATGTTGACGTCATTTGTTTTCCGTACTTGTGATCGCACTTGAGGCTGTTCTCTATATGCTAGAACGCATGTTGCAATGCTGACCTGTTTTCCTTCGTATAACGCGAGCAAGCGTGCTGGTGACATGTGTGAACGTTACGTGACCACGAGCGCCGTTGATGTTTCCGCATTGCGACGTAGTTATGTATAGGTCCCTCGCATGTTGCACAACACGTAAAGCAATTACTGCAACTGCAAGAGCGGCTGTAGCTTTAATGTATGTTCCTACAATGGGCTTTTATTAATCGGATGGCTATGGTTGTGCATCTTCCACCAGTCAGCAACTTTTTCAACGGGACTGTTTCCCAAAAACTGGAGTGCATGTTGCAGTCCGAAGCAAAACCACAAAACTAGTGCGAGGCTTAATTAAAATTAATAGTACTCAATTGAAGTATCTTCTTACAGTGCTAATGTATCTTCATCAAAATCTACAGTGACGTGGTTGTTTCCACACGCAGTTTTAGTTACCAGCATATAATTCCATGGTTATTTCATAATTATTAAGCTACATTCACTTAAATGGGAGCACTATTTGGTGAGAAATATTATTTTATTAGCTTACAATGTGCAGCACAGATAGGAACACAAAATGAAACGGAAAGAGTAAAGCCGACAATCTATGGAAATAAGGAATCAACTTAGATACTACTGAAAAAATGAAAACCGAACACTTTTTGAAGGTGTGTAACCTAGCAAGTCTGAAGGTGCACGCCTTCATGAGCCACTGAACATCTGTATACTGTGTAAGTGGATGAACACAATTTAATGTGAAGTTTGCAACACCTTACCTGATAAAATACTGTAATTTACAACTGATAAACTTCAAAGCCATTCCCTCGCACAAGGCTTCAATATACTCTTTTCGTGACATTTTGTAGATCTCATTCTGTACACTTGTAACCCTTAAAACTAAACTTCATCAGCCATCATAAAATATTAAAAACTTCATGTCCCACCACATTTCACATCCCCTCCGTTTCTAGACTTTCACATCTTCTACTGTCAAAGCTAACCCCGTGAATAGACATCTGCTCCTTAAATGTTGTTATCTACGATACTGTTTCCCATATGGGATCAGAGTTCCGTGTCCTTTGCCAAAATATCCCACAGTTGATAGTTAAAACTGAGATAGTGTTAAGCTCCTGTATTGCTTGACACTGAGTCGATTGTTGTCCTTACTGTCGTGGGCTTTAAGTCGGACGCTAGTTTGATACAGCTCTCAGTGCTAGTCTACCCTTCTTCAGGTCTCATCATCTCCACATGCATACTATGTCTTACATCCATTTCAACCTGCATACCACTGCCAAGCCCGTCCCTTCCACCCTGTCCCTTCCCAATCTTCTCTTCATTACCAAATTAATTATTCCTTGATATGTTTGGATATGTCCTGTCGACCGATCCCTTCTTTTAGTCAATTTGTTTCATGAAGATCTTTTCTCGTCAGTTCGATTCAGTATCTCTTAATTAGTAACTCAAGTTTCTAGTCACTTATTGTTGACGTTTCACATATACTTAAGGATCCATTTCCAACAAATAACTCAGAAAAGACTACCTAACACCTAAATTTATGTTTGAGGTTAACATATTTCTTACTTTCAGAAATGCTTTTCTAGATACTGCGAGGCTGCCTTTTACATGCTCTCTTTCCTCGGTCAGTCATTTTTGTTGTTGCCCAGAACGCAAAACTCATCCACTGCTCTTAGTATTACTTTCATTTACCGAGTTCTCTCACTGTCGCCTCTTTTACTTCACCGACATTTCATTACCCCTGCTTCACTTTTGTAGATGTTCCTCTTACAACCTCATCTCAAAACGCTATGCACTCCTTTCAACTTATAAGTCTTTTAGCGTCCCTTCCAGAATGACAATGTGTTAATCAAATCGTAAAATTTTTATTTTTGCTATTAATTACATACTTCTGAAGTCGCTAATGAATGTCATGTCTAATTAATGTAACTTAAAGAACAATTTATAACTTAAACAGATTAGCTGACAGATTTAAAATAAGCCATAACATTAAAGTTGCTACGTCATCAATTCTAGAAAGAAAAAGGAAAAACAAAATTAAATGGGTTTGTCTTTTGAGAAAGCTTTTGAAAATGTTAATTGTCATGCGCAAATAGTACAGAAAAGACCTAAGCCAAACATGTAGAGACGATCCCTAGAATGAATTTCTTTCTCTGTTATAATCAAATGCTATTATAATAATCACAATAATCAGGGCGTAAATTGCTGTGAAGTCGTGAATTTTAGGACTTATTTTCTACACGTGAAAGAAGAAAATACACGTATATACACGTGCATCTGGAACGCTTTATTTCTATCTCCTAACCTATAAATCAATGAAGGAAATTCACGGGAATAGAATATACCATGAAACCACTTTCAACTCATTCTTCCACGAAATACTCAAAATTCTAACTTGCTTAAGTAGAAATTCTAAATAAGAGATTCTATGGCATTTGGATAGGAAGAGGTGAAGCAATTTCCTGGCCTCTGCTCTATCCGGGCATAAACCCACTAATCTTTTTTCTGTTCTTTTTTATCTTTTTTTGGTGGTGGTGGGAGGGGGGAGATAGACTTTAAATCTCTTGTATATTGAAAACCGCTGAAAAAAGCAGACTATCATCATACACGCTTTACGGGAGGCTGCGAAATAATACACACTACTCCAAATATATATCAGCACATTCGGATTCAGTGGGACGAGGGGTTGATGCATGTAAGGAAGAGTTTGATATCGTTTGCTGGTGGTACTGTTCCCGTGAGTTTCCCGCGATTAAGGCACTACGAACAGGTGTAGAAAACAGAAATAAAGTGTTTCTAGACACATGTGAATATGACATTTTCTTACGTGATGAGTAAAGAATGTGTCCAGAAACATGAACCGTAACTTAATAGTAAAAGAGTTTTGTTGAAGCTGATCTGGAAACTTAGTAAGGACTGTCTCTGGTCTTACAAGCTTTGTTTGTTATAATAACCATTCTTTAACGTGATGACAGAAATGAAATGTAATCAATACACTCACCTCAGGCAAAATTCTATACTAAACCAAATTACGACTACGAACTCCATGTAGAAAAGGATGGCTCTGGCGTCTTCTTCGTACTCTTGTATCGTAGAGAAAACGCTCAAGGCGAGGCACGTGAAGACCATGCAGAAACTGAAACAAACAGGAAAAACGGAAACTGACACACCGGAATCGTGCACCAGACAGACGAAATTTCATAGCTCGTTATTGTTATTTTATGAGGAGATGAAAGAGTCCTGGAATGAAGCATCTATCACAGAAGTCACGTATGCGGATAAGATAGGAAAGTTAGTTTAAACTGTATAATTATACACTCCTGGAAATTGAAATAAGAACACCGTGAATTCATTGTCCCAGGAAGGGGAAACTTTATTGACACATTCCTGGGGTCAGATACATCACATGATCACACTGACAGAACCACAGGCACATAGACACAGGCAACAGAGCATGCACAATGTCGGCACTAGTACAGTGTATATCCACCTTTCGCAGCAGTGCAGGCTGCTATTCTCCCATGGAGACGATCGTAGAGATGCTGGATGTAGTCCTGGGGAACGGCTTGCCATGCCATTTCCACCTGGCGCCTCAGTTGGACCAGCGTTCGAGCTGGACGTGCAGACCGCGTGAGACAACGCTTCATCCAGTCCCAAACATGCTCAATGGGGGACAGATCCGAAGATCTTGCTGGCCAGGGTAGTTGACTTACACCTTTTAGAGCACGTTGGGTGGCACGGGATACATGCGGACGTGCATTGTCCTGTTGGAACAGCAAGTTCCCTTGCCGGTCTAGGAATGGTAGAACGATGGGTTCGATGACGGTTTGGATGTACCGTGCACTATTCAGTGTCCCCTCGACGATCACCAGTGGTGTACGGCCAGTGTAGGAGATCGCTCCCCACACCATGATGCCGGGTGTTGGCCCTGTGTGCCTCGGTCGTATGCAGTCCTGATTGTGGCGCTCACCTGCACGGCGCCAAACACGCATACGACCATCATTGGCACCAAGGCAGAAGCGACTCTCATCGCTGAAGACGACACGTCTCCATTCGTCCCTCCATTCACGCCTGTCGCGACACCACTGGAGGCGGGCTGCACGATGTTGGGGCGTGAGCGGAAGACGGTCTAACGGTGTGCGGGACCGTAGCCCAGCTTCATGGAGACGGTTGCGAATGGTCCTCGCCGATAACCCAGGAGCAACAGTGTCCCTAATTTGCTGGGAAGTGGCGGTGCGGTCCCCTACGGCACTGCGTAGGGTCCTACGGTCTTGGCGCGCATCTGTGCGTCGCTGCGGTCCGGTCCCAGGTCGACGGGCACGTGCACCTTCCGCCGACCACTGGCGGCAACATCGATGTACTGTGGAGACCTCACGCCCCACGTGTTGAGCAATTCGGCGGTACGTCCACCCGGCCTCCCGCATGCCCACTATACGCCCTCGCTCAAAGTCCGTCAACTGCACATACGGTTCACGTCCACGCTGTCGCGGCATGCTACCAGTGTTAAAGACTGCGATGGAGCTCCGTATGCCACGGCAAACTGGCTGACACTGACGGCGGCGGTGCACAAATGCTGCGCAGCTAGCGCCATTCGGCGGCCAACACCGCGGTTCCTGGTGTGTCCGCTGTGCCGTGCGTGTGATCATTGCTTGTACAGCCCTCTCGCAGTGTCCGGAGCAAGTATGGTGGGTCTGACACACCGGTGTCAATGTGTTCTTTTTTCCATTTCCAGGAGTGTATTTAGAGCTTCTTCATAGTATATCAAGAGGATACGAACAAGGGAATAAACGAGAAGATTGTATGTATATGTGTATACAAGGTGTTCCAAAAGGTTCACTGTAACTTCAGTGTGTTATAGCACCCGAACTGATTAAGATATTCACACCATGTTTAACTGATGTGACACACAAATTCAAAAAGTTCTGTTTGAATGTGTTCCAGGTTGCCGTGAGTGCTGGATAATGATAACAGTTCAAGAAACGTCTCAGTGTGTGGAGTGGTTTATTCAGACCAAGTCGGACACGCAGGTTCAAAGGAACTTCCAAACATGGTATAGGAAGCAACTACCATGGAGGGCGTCGATGCGCCGATGGTATAGAAACTATATGCAGACAGGAAAAATTGATGTGAGGCGTCATCCTGGACGGCCTGGAACAAGTGAAGCCGACATACAACGGATACTGTTGGTTTTTCAACACAGACACCTTTCCGGAGGGCATCGCAGGGGCTGCAGATCTTTGGGGCGACCGTGCACTGGATCCTTCGAAAATGTTTACAGATGCGTCCATACCGATTACAACTGCTACACGGATTGAAAGCAGATGACAAGCCACAGCGTGTACGTTTTGTTGTGGACATTCTTCACTGTTTAGGCGAGAACAGAAATTTTTTAAACAACCTAGCATTTTCCGACTAAACGACGTTACACGTGTGTGGTAAGGTAAACAAATATAATGCTCGTATCGGGTACAGGCTACTAGCATACTGTGAGGGATGAGTTTACGTTTTTTTGACGGCCCGAAAGTGACTGTGTGGTGGTGTTTGAGGGTTGATCCCGTAGTGGAACCATTTTTTCCCTCAGAAAAACACAGTTAACTCGAACAGTTACCTTGTTATGCCGGAGCTGTTTGCGTTATCACAGTTGGTTGACCACCAAGACACAATCGTTTTCGAACATGCACCGGTACTTCAGATGTTCTAGAGAAAATGTTTCCAAATCGATTGATTGGCTCGGGTGGTCCAGTTCGCTGGTCTCCTAGCTCGCCTGACGTTACACCGACAGATTTCTTTCAGTGGCGTAAGTCAAGGATAGGATCTACCTAACGCCTGCCAGCCAGACTGATTTAAAGAACCGAATCGTTACTTCCAATGCCACAGTTGACGCGAGTAATTTGCGCCAAGTGTGGATAGACCTTGAATACAGACAGCTCTTATGCGCGCCATCACGGGCACACATTTTGAAACTGACTGAAACAAACGTTGTGAGATAGTGAGCACATAAGCCAAACAAGGTGTTAATAGCTCAACTAGACTGGTTGCTATAATACATTAAAGTTGTACCGTACCTTTTGAGACACCGTATTTATATATGCAGTTCTCGCTTAACCCGAGACATATAACTATCTCAAAAACGATGCACAGTACGAAAAATAAGACATTCTAGGTGAAAAGTTGATATTAATAAAGGAGACATCCGTGTATGCTACAAATGGCCACCTCCCAACTACGCCTCATGCGTGGGCGTGGTCACTTTATATCTTAAAATCGTAACCCCCTTCTTTTAACGCATTTTCGGATTGTATGCCAAAACATACACACTGTTTACTCAAACCATTGTTTCCCAATCGAGTTAGATTGGGCTGTAATTCACAAATATCAAGTGTGCATGTTTTTCCAATTAAAAACCGATGCATTTGAGTCTATACTTCGTTTACGATCTAAATATAAACCTTTGTGTTCTATCAGTCGATATTTGCACACGAAATTTACCTTAGTGTTCCAAATTTGATTGTTTAGTACAATATGGTTAGCTGCTTCAGTGTATGATTAGAAGCTATGTTTAGCGTGAACCAGGACCAATGACGTGGAAGTAATAGTTTCCTGTTCCCATCGGAATTCTAGATTTAGATGAGTCCCCTTACCACTGGCCGTTGGGGTACTTAATATTGATGAGCCCCTTGCCTGTCACCACTGCATGCTTGATGGTTCAAATGGCTCTAAGCGTTATGGGACTTAACATCCGAGGTCATCAGTCCCCTAGACGTAGAACTACTTAAACTTAACTAACCTAAGGACATCACAAACATCCATGCCCGAGGTAGGATTCGAACCTGCGACCGTAGCAGCAGCGCGGTTCCGGACTGAAGTGCCTAGAGACTGATGACCATAGATGTTAAGTCCCATAGTGCTCAAAGCCATTTTGAAGTGCCTAGAACCGCTAGGTCACAGCGGCCGGCTTGAGTGTTAGATCTCGGTGATTATCCGTAGCAGGTGCGCCTGCCACTGCCACTTCATGGCCACTTTACCTTATTACAATAGTCTTGTTTTGTATTCCACCGGTAGCCGCATAGCTGCCAGCACGAGCGTCACGTCGGTTGGATGGAAATGCACACCGAAATAAGTTAATCTGATAGCAAGGTTCGAGGGGAGCCACTGAAAGCAAATATTCTGATGGGTTCGGGACTCACCACAGTCAACACCGTAAGGAACGAAGGTCTACGTTACCATGTAAGTAGCTTTTTTGGCAGAAATTCCAATGTCTCGCAATATTATTTGTACTTTATATTCAAGCTCAGCGCCTGCTGCTTCGTTGCGTAGACTGTATGATCTGGACATGTCTTTTGCGTTTTTGTGATGTGTTTTTATATCTAACCGAGTAGTTAAATTACAATTTTCATAGATTTAGCTTTAATATTTTATTATGTAACGAAATATTTCCATAAAAAATTTCATCCCCCATTTCACCCTCGCAGGGTTTGAATTCCAAAATACAGTGAAACACAATTTTTTAAATTCATAACAAAGAAGCCAAATACAAATTTTCATCGATTTAGCTTTGAAAATGCTTTCATAATGCAAGTTTACAAAATTTTTAATGCTCTATTTCACTCCCTTAGGAGGTAGAATTCCCAGAAACATTGAAACACATATTTTTATTTGCAACCGAGAAGCCAAGTGCCAATTTTCATCGATATAGCTGTAGAAATAAATTAGTAGTTCTCTAATAAAGAATTATGTTCGTAAAAACTTTCATCCACGATTTCAACCCCACAGTGGGTATATTGCCGAAAATGCTGAAACAGGATATCTATTTCTTTACTTAAAATTTCCGGGCTGATACGCCGTGGTCGATGTATAAAACTCTCCCCTGACGTTTCGTATCCAACTGCGGGAGACGAAACGTCAGCGGAGAGTTTTATACATCGACCACGGCATATCAGCCCGTGAAGTTTAAATGAAGACAATACCGGCCATGAAAGCCAACATTGTATGATCGATATTTCTATATTTCTGATCGAGAAACCAAATACTAATTTTCGTAGGTCTAGATTCAAAAATGCGACGTATATTAAAAAAAAAACCTTTCATTCCCTATTTCACCCCTCTTAGAGAGAATTTCGAAAAATCTCTTCTTAATCGACGCTTACATTGTACAACCTTCTGGGGCCTCGTTCAGGACTAGATGAGAAAGAGATATTCCGATCATATATAAAACAGTTTTTCGGAACATTTCGTAAATCACATACAGCTGCAGAGGAGGACACACAAACCATAAGGCACCATTGTTTGTTTTCGTGTATCAGAAAAAGAGATTCACTGCAACTAGTGCCGCCCATTTGCTATAAAAGATTTACTAGGGGTAGTCACAAAAATTTTGATATAAGGGGCGATCAAAACATTTTCGTTTG
Organism: Schistocerca americana; assembly: GCF_021461395.2. Taxonomy (NCBI): domain Eukaryota; kingdom Metazoa; phylum Arthropoda; class Insecta; order Orthoptera; family Acrididae; genus Schistocerca; species Schistocerca americana. Next base: position 336,816,597 of record NC_060121.1, read on the forward strand.
AAGGCCGTACAGATCACAATCGATATTCCAATCAGGCAAAATTGTGGTGAGCACCGAGACAATGATCCCATTGACGCACGAGGTTGAAGATTCCCGTCTTGTAAAACACCGCTTCCTGTTGCGTGACCTCGTCCAACAGGAATCGTAGACCCTTTAGGGCCTTATTTTAAGGGACCGAGGGGGGATGTATGGGTAGAGATCAGGACTATAGTGCGGGTGCTCGAGTTTCTCCTCCTTCAGTTGGCGTAACTTTTACGTTATGACCTTTGCGATTGGGGTTGTGCGTTATCATGATGCAAAAGCACCATTATCGCACCATTCCACAACGATAGTTTTCATCATATAGGCAGTCCCACACATGTTCTTCATTCTCCGACAGATATCTACCGGTATTTGTCCTTCGGCAAGAAAAGAATAAAAGCACATTGGTATTGTTTGGACGCATCTCGTAATTACATCGCCAAAGTTCACATTTCTGCATTTGCTGCAGGCACGTGAGAAAGAGACGAATGCCACACCTATTCATTGGTTACGTTTCAGTGTTTATATACCCGCATTGGAGTCGGGCTACGTTGCATAAACGCTGCTGCAACTCCCTCAAATGGAAACTTTTTCATCACCCCTAATAGTAGGTACGGTTGTGCAGGCCTAATACGCTGCTGAAGGGACTAAAATAAAATAGCGCAGCCCATCGATAAAGAGGAGTATCATGCGGTGATTTTTTCTGTCTTAAACGGGAAATACGTCGCAACAATCCAGGGTGAGTTGGTGGAAATGTATGGAAATAATGCACCGTCATACAAGATAGTAATTACATAGTGCAGACGATTCCACTGTAATCAAACAAAACTGAATGACGAACGATGAAAAGCCAGACTATCTCTCTGTGAAGAACCGAGAATCACAAGAGAAGTGGAGGTCATGATGCTCAAAGACTAGCATATAATAAACGAGGCAATAGTGGAAAAAGTGAAAACAAATCATGGGTCAGTTTAAAACATCTTTCACGACATATTGAATTTGACAGATCGCTGGCCACTGCGTTTCGCGACTGCCTACGACAATTCAAAACGTTCACTGAACTGAGGCATGCCAATCTAGATGACTTCTGGGGTATCCACATAGCCACCAGAAACGACAGGTGGATTGCTGCCCGCTCTTTTTTTTTGAGTTTATCACGGCTTGTGCTGACAGACTATGCTCATAAGGGGCAGTGCATGAAATAGAAATGAACGTTTGGCGTCATTGGCCGAGAGACCCCTTGTGGGGAGGTCCGGCCGCCTTGGTGCAGGTCTTATTACATTCGACGCCACATTGGGCTACTTGCGGGCCGGATGGGGCTGAAATGTTGATGAAGACAACACAACACCCAGTCCCTGAGCGGAGAAAATCCCCGACCCAGCCGGGAATCGAATCCGGGAGCGCAGAACGGCAATCCGTCACGCTGACCACTCAGCTATAGGGGCGGACAGGGCAGGCTATCATAGGTGCTTAGTACTAAAATCTCCTGACAGTGCTAATGGAGGTTATGTTCCATATTAACGCCCCATGTCGTTCTGCACAGGGTGCAGTCACACACGCTGGTTTTTGGGCTGTCAGGCCTTATCTCAGTCCCGTATTCAGCTGACATGGCACCCATGGTTCTTCCTTATTGCTCGGGCGAAGAAACCGTTACGTGCCAGGCACTTCCTGAATGACAAGAGATGATATTCGAGGTGGAACGGTTCTTGATCAGTCAAAATTCAATCATACACAGTCAATGTCTCCAACAAGTAATCCGTCGTTGGGACAAATGTGTCACACTGTAGGTTAAATGTTCAGAGAATTTCTAACACAATCATCAAGTCTCATGATTGCAGCTTTATTTATCGAGGTGTTAATTGAAACTGTGAGGTTCAGTCACACTGATATGACCACCGCCTATGATCGGCGGCAACGTGCAATAATCACTCAAAAACGGCAGATGACACCTTTAGCGCAGGAGGGTATATACAGCCTGTGGAGAGAGCGGATAGAACAGTGCATTCGTTATAATGTGTAATTTATCTGACGTCGAAAACGGCATGATCGTTGGCTTTCGCACCAAAACAGCCAAGCCTGTAAAATGTTCATATGCTGCCATGGTTAAAGTATACTGTGCACGACAAAATGGCGTTGTCTAAAACCGTCACCGAAGTAACAGTGGTGCACCACGAGTCGTAGATGCCAGTGGTGAAAGATGGATGTGGAGGCGTTTATGGGCGAATAGACGTACATCTGTTCAGCAGATGACCACCAATATGAACCAAGGGGCCATCGACAGTGCTTCCTCAACTACCGTTCAGCGGACATTGCTGCGTACGGGCCTCCACAGCAGGCGCCTGGTTCGTGCACCCATGGTGATTGCTGTTCACTGGCGACGGAGGTTGGAATTTGCACTCCAGTACAGAAACTTCACGTACACTGAGTAGTGGCGATAGGTGACTTTTGCACATGACAGATGACCGTTGCCGTGGGCCGCGTGATACTTATAAAAGGAAACACTCTTCCACAATCGTCGAAAAGGTCCACGGCGAGGAGCGAGCGTTGTGGTGTGGGGGATGTTTTAGTGGCATTCCCTGAGTGATCTCGTCATTCTGGAAGGCACAATGGACCAACCCAAGTATGATATTTATCTTTGTGGACCACGACCATGATTACTGCAGTTTGTTTTTCCATGGCACGACGGCATCTACTAACAGGACAATGCAATTTGTAAAACTGATCGCAGTATACATGCGTGGTTCGAAGACTAGGATTAGTTTACCCTACTCACCTGGCCACCAGACTGTCCGAATGTAAACCTAATCGTGAATCTGTTGGACCACCTCTATTGGGCTACTTGCGCCATGGATCCCTGTCCGGGAAACAAAGCACAGCTGGCCATGGCCCTAGAGGTGGTATGGTTCCCCTGTTGATACGTTCCAGAATCTTGTTGAATATTTTCGTGCGCCTCTCACAGCAGTCCGCGCTGTGGAAGGTGGTTGTTCAGGCTTTTGAAACGTGCTCACATTAATGTGACTGGACAGTGTATAGACTACCATCCGTACATAAATTACAGTGAATCTATATCCTCAACTCAATGTTGGTTTCTAGCGGTTCTAGGCGCTCAGTCCGGAACCGCGCGACTGCTACGGTCGCAGCTTCGAATCCTGCCTCGGGCATGGATGTGTGTGATGTCCTTAGGGTAGTTAGGTTTAAGTAGTTCTAAGTTCTAGGGGACTGATGACCACAGATGCTAAGTCCCATAGTGCTCAGAGCCCTTTGAACCCAAGGTTGGTTTAAGCACCTCAACCTTTTACTAGGCACAGTTCGTTGGAGGTGGCACGCTCCTGCTTAAGAATTTTAAAGTGAGTTATCCAGATATTTACAGGGTGCCCTACAACTTAACATCGACACCCAACCAACAAATCACTGCCAGAACTGAAAGAAAATGTAAGTGATATTTTCCACTTATTTGAGCCGCTATGATTGTTTCACATCTCTCTACACGCTGTTGCCTAATACATCGCATCTCAGCTTGAATGGTGATTCGACTGACTGAACACGATGTACGTCGGTTGAGTCGGTTTTCTCTACATAGTGTAAACCAGATGTGTCTTGATCCGTCTAAGTAACACGTAGAGAAACGTAGATTCACCAGCCTGTTCCACCTCTACCGTAAATGTTAATTTCGGATTGATACCGTTAATAATGATTGAAAAGTGTTTAAGACAGTAAAACGTTATCTACTCTATTATATTAAACTTATCTGGACACCTGTTAGTGGACACTGGCGCAGAATGTCCATCCTTCGCCTTATGACGGCTTCAGCTCTACTGGGGACACTCAACGAATTCGCTGAATGCAGAAGGAGGAACTGCAGCCCATATTTCCTCAAGAGCAGAAACCAGAGACGACAGTGATGTTGGACCCAGGGATCTGGAGCGAACTCGACGCTGTAAGTCATCCCAAAAATGGTCCATTGCGTTCAGATCCGAACTCTGGGCAGGCCAGTTCATTTCAGGAATGCTATAGTCCACAAACCATTGCCTCACAGATCCTGCTTTCCATCTGGTAACACCACCTCCTCCGCATACTACGTATGGTGGCAGGTAATATTCTTCACGCATTGCCCAAACCCAAATCTTTCCATCGGACTGCCACTCTGTAATTCGTGGTTCATCACTCCAAACTGTTTGTTTACTGTTATCCACTGTCCAGTGGCGTCGCTCTTTAAAATGGTTCAAATGGCTCTGAGCACTATGGGATTTAACATCTGTGGTCATCAGTCCCCTAGACTTAGACTACTTAAACCCAACTAACCTTAGGACATCACACACATCCATGCCCGAGGCAGGATTCGAACCTGCGACCGTAGCAGCAGCGCGGTTCCAGACTGAAGCGCCTAGAACCGTTCGGCCACAGCGGCCGTCTGGCGTCGCTCTTTACACGAAACCAAGTTTCGCTTAAAAGTGACTACAGAAATGAGTGTGGCTTTTGGGAAGCTGCTCTGCCATGGCACCCCGTTCCCTTTAACTCCCTACGCACGGTCATTATGCTAGCTGGACTTCTGGTAACGCTTTCATTCTCATGAGTGATTCCTTCCGCTAATTTCATACAATTTTTACAACAATCATCCGCAGTGCTCGAATGTCCCTGTCAGTCAGTCCGTGAGGTTTGCCTGGTGTTGGTTTAACTACGGTTGGTTCTTCGCCTTTCCACTTCAAAATCACATAACTGACTGTCGACCTGAGCGAGTTATAAAAGTGTTGAAAGGTCCTTGATGTGCCGGCCGCGGTGGCCGAGCTGTTCTAGGCGCTTCAGTCCGGAACCGCGCGACTGCTACGGTAGCAGGTTCGAATCCTGCCTCGGGCATGGATGTGTGTGATGTCCTTGCGTTAGTTAGGTTTAATTAGTTCTAAGTCGTAGGGGACTGATCACCTCAGCGGTTGCGTCCCATAGTGCTCAGAGCCATTTGAACCATTTTTTTGTCCTTGATGTATTTATTACTTAGGTAGTACCGTATGACTTGCCCATCTTCGAAGTCAGTGAGATTTCCTCACCGACACACCCTACTTTTACTCCCCTTTACTGATAACACAGTTCTTTTTCGCCTATTTTTATACTCTCTCGTGAGGCCTAGTAGTTAACTGCGCATTCTACAAGGGTCTCGGGTGACTTCTGATCAGATAGTGTACAAGCCGGCAGTGAGGAGTGGCACAGTGGTAAGAGACTGAACTCGTCTTAGAAAGGACGCGGTTTTAATTCTTCTTCGGCTATCCAGATTCAGGTTTTCCATGGTTTCCCTACAACGACACGTACTATTTCCTTCGTTATTGTTCCACGATCGAAGTGTTCCGCATCCAGCGACTTTGTTGTCAACAGTATTTACAACCCATCCTTCCCTCTTTCGTTTGTGACAGTCATCTGAAGTGGTGTAGGCAAAGATCTGACAACGCGGCATGATAAAAATGTGGGTTTCATTTCTCTTGGATAGACAAAGTGTACCGATGGTAGAAGGCAGGAGCTTACTATAGAAGATATAACTTCATCTCGAATTGTAAGAACTGTACAAAAAGAACGGTTTACAAACCATAAATAAGTGGTTAAAAGATCTTAACAATAGCACTAAGATGTTTACACGTGTTTCAGTAATAGATGTCTATGTAGTATCGTAGGCGACAGAAATGTAAAGCATCACGAATTTACAGTATACTGTTCTCTTCATATAAACTTGAATATGTTACGTTGTCTTATTCTAATAAACCAGTAAACCAACTACAGCCATGGTTGACGTTACGACAGCTATGTGAAGTACTAAGTTTGTACTTAAAACAGTGAATACTGTTGAAGTTTAATGTCCTTCGAAACGTATGGAACTGTCTTACGAATACCGCACAGGACCGAGAGTAGTTTAGGTGGAGCGACAATTGAGCATTTTCGAGCGCTGCGGTTGCAATGGCGCCGACATCGGACGATTCTATCGATGACCGATGTTGACAAAAGACGGACGATCCTTCGAAACCTAAATGGCAGCAGGTGCGTTGTCTCAGTTTAGTCGACCTTATCGGCCGACATAACAACCGTTCGGTGGTGGCCAGTGGAATTGAAATCAGTTGCCGCGCGGTCTATGTGCGCCTTGTCACGGTCAGTGTGCCCCCCCCCCCCCCCCCCCCCCCCACCGTCGGAGGTTCGAGTCCTCCCTTGGGCATAGGTGTGTGTGTGTGTGTGTGTGTGTGTGTGTGTGTGTGTGTGTGTGTGTTGTCCGTAGCATAAGTTAGTTTAAGTTAGATTAAGTAGTGTGTAGGCTTAGGGACCAATGACCTCAGCAAATTGGACCCACAAGACCTTGTAATGGTTCTTTATTTACGTGACCATTACGGCACTCCAACCCCAGTTCTCGATACCAGTAATATCGTACTACTTTTCTGCGAAGTAACAGACACATTTTTGTGACAATATTCACATTTGGTTTTATTAATGCATAGGTACTCCGATGTATCGATATATTACAGTGATATGGTTCTTGTGTGTATTCATCTCTGTGTGAGACTGTCATAATCTTTGACTTAATTGTAACAGTTTTGGCGCTAATGCGCACAGAGCAGTCTTTGTTTCACTTTGCAGAAGTTAAGTTGTTATTTCGCTTTGTAAAAGAACAGTCAAGTCTTGTGTTTGGTTAAAGTGGAAATTAAATATATGAAGATTGATACAAAACTGTTTTCTTGATGATGTGACAACGAAGAAGAAGTAAATGTGAATTTACAAGAAGTTTAATAAAAATGTGGATCTTGAACACCAAGTCAAAAATTATTTCTACCATACCATTGTTCTGATCTGGGATTGTTTGATCATTAAGAATTTCCTGAAAAACGCGTTAGGTCTTCAAATATTGTTAAAATACAGATCTGGACCTTCTAGCAGTCAAAGTGGAATCACCCTAGAATCAACAAGATGAGCCATAACAACTTCGGCAAAATCTACGTGGGAATCCATTCAAGACAAGTGCCAAAATTAATGACTTTTTTACAGTGACTTTATTATTTCCATTCTGACGATACCATCCACAGTCAATAACTTTGTTGTTGCCCGATAAAACGAACAGATGCTGCGTGAGCAACATTATTTATCTGATTTCTAACCTACTTTGCAAGTGGTGGTATTGTTAGAACCTTACCACAAATTTACATTCTGAAATCTGGTTTTTTTTTTTCGGTCGATGTTCTGTTGCGCATGCGGACGCGGTGTCATGTTATAAAGACTACGCCACATTTATGTCTCGAGTTAGTTCTTCTAGTAAATCTTCGTCATATGAGAATAAAAAAAGTCAGCTTTTTTTGTGCTCAGATTTTCCTACGTAAACGTTTCTCCTTCGGTTGCGATAAAAGTGTTCACTGAAAAATCGGGTTAGTTTTCATCTTCATAAAGCATCTAATTACGTACACTTATTTACGACTGTAATTGTGAAATCCGCGATTGGTTACGCATCCGCATTTGGTCTAAATATGCTAATTAATGTTTGGAATTTTTAGATACGATCTCATTTAATGTAGGTAAGTAAAAATTCTTGATTTAGAAAAGACAGTGATATATGTTGGCGTTAATGATTACGTGTTCGCCACCGTAGCTGAGTGGACAGCGCACCGGCTTGTAATGCTGGAGGGCCCAGTTTCGATTCCCGGCTGGGTTGGAGATTTTCTCCGCTCAGGGACTGGGAGTTTGTGTCGTCTTTATCACCATTTCATCGTCATTGACGCGCAAGTAGCCGAAGTGGCGTCACCTCAAAAGATTTGCACCAGGCGGTCAGGTCTGCCCGCCGGGAGGCCCTCGCCACACGATATTTCATTTCAGTGATTACGTGGATACAACGTAAAACCATTAAAACCTGTGCATATGTTCTTCATTTCGTTAGCCTGAATCTGGTCTAGGGTTGGGCTGCCCTGTACTCACGTGTTAGCAAATTTATTTTGTTTGACTTTCTGGTCGGATGCGATTCCTATCTCCGCAGCCGTCAGTTATGTAGCGGAGGGAAGTCGTGTGCGCCACATGTCTATAAATTGTGTAAACATTGTTCTGTGTGTGATCATGTTTTAAATGTTTGTGTGTTGTGTTTTCTGAGGCGCAAACTGGGGACCAGACCAGCATCTGCCTAACGGAGCGTGGGAAATCGCTCAAAACCGCACTGATGCTAGCTAACGCACCAGCAACGTTCGTTAATCCGCCGCGCCGATTCGATACGGGTTTGGTTCACATTACTATCTTACAAGCTAACGCGCTGCGCGTTATGTTGTACGGTCAGGCCACACCCGTGCATATCAAGTATGTAATAAAATGTTCCTCTACTCATGCTCACGTTTTCGAAACGGGCGTATGAAGTCCGACACATATTCTCGAAAACTATAGATGTCATTCACTCCGCTGGCCATTAAAAATCCAGTAACAGAAAGGATAACAAGCAATGAAGTTTTACTCATTGTACGTATACAGTATAGTATAAATAAAAGTTATTTGGGGGTATACGGGCCGCGAAATTTATAAGGGCGTGATAGAAAGTAATGTCTCTGATTTTTTTATGTGGAACCCTGTAAAGCTTTTAAAATATAGCAAACGTTAGTAACATTCTATGTTTCATTCTTCTTGTCTACGTATTTGAAACCTTTCGCCGCTAGAGGTCTCTGAATTGTAGCGTGTGTAACACGGTGGAGAGTAGCATAATTATGTTGGTGGGTGAGAATCAACTTGGTGTAGGCTTAATCAAGTTTAGAGTTCGAAGAGTTTGTCTACACTTGGAGCATCCTCTGCTTCAGCATGACAACGCTACGTCACACACGAGCGGTGCAACGCTGTGACAATCCCGTGTTCTGTGTTCAGTGCCATCGATCATCCTCCATACACTTCCTACTTGGCCCCATACGATTTTGATCTGTTACCAAAATTTAAAGAACACTTTCGAGGACTTCATTTTGACAGTGATGAGGTGGTACAAGCGGAGGTGAGATTATGGCTCCGTCAAAAAAGTGAAACATTCTACAGTTGACGGTATCAACAAAGTGCACTCTCTTTGGAAGAAATGTGTTCGTCCCCATGGTGACTACGTTGAAAAACAGATATGTAGACACGAAGAATAAACATATGGAATGTTAATAAAGTTTGTTTTTATTTAGAAAGGTTTAAGAGTTTCCACGTAACAAATTCGGAGGCAGTACTTTTCAGCAGCCCCTCTAGCACACCGAACTCCCTCTGCCAGTAACAACAGCTGTAGCCCGGCTGGGCACTGAGTGAAACTGAGATAGGATGACAGATAAGAGCACGTCATTCTATGCTACTTCAATTCTACATAGATTTCAGCAGTCAAAAAATGGTTCAAATGGCTCTGAGCACTTTGGGACTTAACTTCTGTGGTCATCAGTCCCCTAGAACTTAGAACTACTTAAACCTAACGAACCTAAGGACATCACACACATCCATGCCCGAGGCAGGATTCGAAACTGCGACCGTAGCAGTCCCGCGGTTCCGGACTGCGCGCCTAGAACCACGAGACCACCGCGGCCGGCATTTCAGCAGTCATAGTCGCTGCCAAGTGGTGGTGCGTCAAGCTCTAGGCAACCCATGACCAGATGTTTTCAGCAGGTGACAGATCTGGACAATTAGCTGGCCGCGGGAACAGTCGAGGCTCCTCTTTACCAAGCTAGGAGAGAAGAGTTCAGGCATCATACAGTCTTGTGTTATCTCGTTCAAACGTAAGGAGCGGCCGGCCGGAGTGGCCGAACGGTTCTAGGCGCTTCAGTCTGGAACCGCGCGACCGCTACAGTCACAGGTTCGAATCCTGCCTCGGGCATGGATGTGTGTGAAGTCCTTAGGTTAGTTAGGTTTAAGTAGTTCTAAGTTCTAGGGGACTGATGACCTCCGATGTTAAGTCCCATAGTGCTCAGAGTCATTTGAACGGTTTCCGTACGGAGCGACTAAAATGTTTCCGTTTTGAGGGTGCTGCTGCAGGAAACGTATGTAAGTATATACGCAGCGTAGCGCAACTCCGATGCAGGCATATAAATACCGACATGAAGACAAGGGATTAGTGTGGCATTTGTGTCTTTCTGAGATGCGTGCAACAAATGCAGAAACTTGAACTATGGCGACGTTCTTACCATACACATTCAAACGGAATAAACGCGCTATTATTCTGTTCTTGGCTTCAAAGCATAACACCGGTAGACATTCATTAGAGAATAATTTCTTCAGGGCAGCATGTCTTCTGTCGGAATCCACCATTATGAAATGGAGCGCCTAGTTTATGGTAATGCACGTCCACATTTCGCAAATGTCATAATGCAGAAGTTGCGCCAAATCAAGTGGGAGACGATCGAGCGTAGTCTTGATCTCTTCCCATGCAATTATCACGCCGTCGGTCCGCTAAAAAACGTTGGAAGGGTCGACGATTCCTGTTGGACGAGGATGTGCAGCAGGCAATTACGGACTTCTTCATGTAACAGAACACGGTGATATAGCAAACGGGTATCTTCAATCTGGTGCGCTGGTGGGATGATTATGACAATGCTCACTGCAGTTTTGCTTGACTGGCAAGTCGATTTTTGGCGTTACGGCCTTCGAACGGAAACTATTTGATTGCACGTTATACAGGGTGATGTTTTCAGCGTGTACAAACTGTAGGGATTGATCGATGAGAGGATACGTAACAAGAAAGGTCTAATGATCTTACGTCGGGAAATGCATGGTATGGTTTCCATGCTACAGACCAACTGTTGAATCATTCACTGTTAAGAGACTGCGGTCTAAATACGCGCTGTACCATGCAGCCATAGTTGGAGTATTTGTGGAAATTGGTTTCCATGTGCCTCAACGCATGCGTGTACGCGCCGGAGCACGTTCTGTCTCACACTTTCACATCGGTCAGGCTGAATCTGAACAGTTTCAAAGGCAGTATGAATACGCTGCTCCAATGTCTCCTCATCTGGAATGGACTCTGCATATACGATACATTTGAGATGGCCCCGAAGCCAGGAGTCGCGCGTATTGAAATTCGGTGAAGGAGCAGGCCATGCAACTGGACCCCCTCGTCCGATGCTGAGATGCGTCCGCACGTTAACGGCAAAGTAGGCTGAAGCACCATCATGTAGCATCCACATAATCCTTCGAATCATCAGTGGCACTTCTTCCAGCAGAAGTCACCCGCAAAAAACGCCGATAGTTCCGGGCTGTTAGGCGACGTGGGAGGAAGACTGCTCCCAAAATACGGTCGCCAATTATCTACATCTACATCTACATCTATACTCCGCGAGCCACCTTACGGTGTGTGGCGGAGGGTACTTATTGTACCACTATCTGATCCCCCCTTCCCTGTTCCATTCACGAATTGTGCGTGGGAAGAACGACTGCTTGTAAGTCTCCGTATTTGCTCTAATTTCTCGGATCTTTTCGTTGTGATCATTACGCGAGATATATGTGGGCGGTAGTAATATGTTGCCCAGCTCTTCCCGGAATGTGCTCTCTCGTAATTTCGATAATAAACCTCTCCGTATTGCGTAACGCCTTTCTTGAAGTGTCCGCCACTGGAGCTTGTTCAGCATCTCCGTAACGCTCTCGCGCTGACTAAATGTCCCCATGACGAATCGCGCTGCTTTTCGCTGGATCATGTCTATCTCTTCTATTAATCCAACCTGGTAAGGGTCCCATACTGATGAGCAATACTCAAGAATCGGACGAACAAGCGTTTTGTAAGCTACTTCTTTCGTCGATGAGTCACATTTTCTTAGAATTCTTCCTATGAATCTCAACCTGGCGCCTGCTTTTCCCACTATTTGTTTTATGTGATCATTCCACTTCAGATCGCTCCGGATAGTAACTCCTAAGTATTTTACGGTCGTTACCGCTTCCAATGATTTACCACCTATGGCATAATCGTACTGGAATGGATTTCTGCCCCTATGTATGCGCATTATATTACATTTATCTACGTTTAGGGAAAGCTGCCAGCTGTCGCACCATGCATTAATCCTCTGCAGGTCCTCCTGGAGTACGTACGAGTCTTCTGATGTTGCTACTTTCTTGTAGACAACCGTGTCATCTGCAAATAGCCTCACGGAGCTACCGATGTTGTCAACTAAGTCATTTATGTATATTGTAAACAATAAAGGTCCTATCACGCTTCCCTGCGGTACTCCCGAAATTACCTCTACATCTGCAGATTTTGAACCGTTAAGAATGACATGTTGTGTTCTTTCTTCTAGGAAATCCTGAATCCAATCACAAACCTGGTCCGATATTCCGTAAGCTCGTATTTTTTTCACTAAACGTAAGTGCGGAACCGTATCAAATGCCTTCCTGAAGTCCAGGAATACGGCATCAATCTGCTCGCCAGTGTCTACGGCACTGTGAATTTCTTGGGCAAATAGGGCGAGCTGAGTTTCACATGATCTCTGTTTGCGGAATCCATGTTGGTTATGATGAAGGAGATTTGTATTATCTAAGAACGTCATAATACGAGAGCACAAAACATGTTCCATTATTCTACAACAGATTGACGTAAGCGAAATAGGCCTATAATTATTCGCATCTGATTTATGACCCTTCTTGAAAATGGGAACGACCTGCGCTTTCTTCCAGTCGGTAGGTACTTTACGTTCTTCCAGCGATCTACGATAAATTGCTGATAGAAAGGGGGCAAGTTCTTTAGCATAATCACTGTAGAATCTTAAGGGTATCTCGTCTGGTCCGGATGCTTTTCCGCTACTAAGTGATAGCAGTTGTTTTTCAATTCCGATATCGTTTATTTCAATATTTTCCATTTTGGCGTCCGTGCTACGGCTGAAGTCAGGGACCGTGTTACGATTTTCCGCAGTGAAACAGTTTCGGAACACTGAATTCAGTATTTCTGCCTTTCTTCGGTCGTCCTCTGTTTCGGTGCCATCGTGGTCAACGAGTGACTGAATAGGGGATTTAGATCCGCTTACCGATTTTACATATGACCAAAACTTTTTAGGGTTCTTGTTTAGATTGTTTGCCAATGTTTTATGTTCGAATTCGTTGAATGCTTCTCTCATTGCTCTCTTTACGCTCTTTTTCGCTTCGTTCAGCTTTTCCTTATCAGCTATGATTCGACTACTCTTAAACCTATGATGAAGCTTTCTTTGTTTCCGTAGTACCTTTCGTACATGATTGTTATACCACGGTGGATCTTTCCCCTCGCTTTGGACCTTAGTCGGTACGAACTTATCTAAGGCGTACTGGACGATGTTCCTGAATTTTTTCCATTTTTGTTCCACATCCTCTTCCTCAGAAATGAACGTTTGATGGTGGTCACTCAGATATTCTGCGATTTGTGCCCTATCACTCTTGTTAAGCAAATATATTTTCCTTCCTTTCTTGGCATTTCTTATTACACTTGTAGTCATTGATGCAACCACTGACTTATGATCACTGATACCCTCTTCTACATTCACGGAGTCGAAAAGTTCCGGTCTATTTGTTGCTATGAGGTCTAAAACGTTAGCTTCACGAGTTGGTTCTCTAACTATCTGCTCGAAGTAATTCTCGGACAAGGCAGTCAGGATAATGTCACAAGAGTCTCTGTCCCTGGCTCCAGTCCTGATTGTGTGACTATCCCATTCTATACCTGGTAGATTGAAGTCTCCCCCTATTACAATAGTATGATCACGAAACTTCTTCACGATGTTCTGCAGGTTCTCTCTGAGGCGCTCAACTACTACGGTTGCTGATGCAGGTGGTCTATAGAAGCATCCGACTATCATATCTGACCCACCTTTGATACTTAACTTAACCCAGATTATTTCACATTCGCATTCGCTAATAACTTCACTGGATATTATTGAATTCTTTACTGCTATAAATACTCCTCCACCATTGGCGTTTATCCTATCCTTGCGGTATATATTCCATTCTGTGTCTAGGATTTCGTTACTGTTCACTTCCGGTTTGAACCAACTTTCCGTTCCTAATACTATATGCGCACTATTTCCTTCAATAAGAGATACTAATTCAGGAACCTTGCCCTGGATACTCCTGCAGTTTACCAACATTACGTTAACTTTTCCTGTTTTTGGTCTCTGAGGACGGACGTTCTTTATCAACGATGATAATGTCCTCTCTGGTAAGCCGTCAGGTATTTTATCGTTTCGCCCAAGGGGGGGTCCCTCTAACCTAAAAAACCCCCGTGTGCACGCCACACGTACTCTGCTACCCTAGTAGCTGCTTCCGGTGTGTAGTGCACGCCTGACCTGTCTAGGGGGGCCCTACAGTTCTCCACTCCAGTTATCCCGGCCCACTCACCGATGCTGATTATTCGCTATCACCATACCATGGTGGTTCTGCATACTATGCTACAGATAACTTATGAAAGTTGAAGATAACACTCTGCGTACAGGTGACCTCATCTACGAATAGGATGGATGACTCAAATCCTGGAATCGTGGTTGCCCGGTGAAGAAACCAGTGACAAAACTGCTCCAGATGTGGAGCGTCAGTCGCTGGTAAGCCATGCACACGCTGTAAGTCATAAGGGTAGTAATAATTGTCATGGAGAATGTTGCACACGGTCGTCTTGCTTACGCTCTACTGGCGGGCCAACTGCCTGGCTGGTACTGACACGGTGGTCGCCTTCCACAGTATTAATCACATTTTTCTCCAAGTCTGGTGTCCGAATATTTCGGGTCCGTCCTTCATAATTCCTGGTTTCCTGAAATGGTCCTGTCTCAGACAAACGGCGAAACGCTGTTGCATACACTAAATGCTGTAGTTGTTGTCGGCGGGGATGGGTCTCCTGATAAACCTTGCTGTCCCGCCGCCCGTTGCCATTTTCCTTTCCGTAAGCAAAAACTATGTAGGCAAGCTCTCGATTCGAATACGGAACCATTGTGTACAACGCTGTATCACATCTACTACAAGGTGAGTCATCAAGAGAAGTGAATCGGACACAACATAACCAATTACTATGGCACGAGAGGGCGCTAGGGCATGTCGTATGATGACAGTACCACGCTCTAGGAGGAAACCATTCATATAGTAACTGGAACTACATCGTAGAACGCGTATTAGACGCAGTCCCTGTAACAATGTATGGTTCAATAATTGGTTTCTAGCATCGAAGCCATGTTTTTCCGGTCCGGACATAAATTCATTAGACCTGAGTTCGCACATGGCGGAAAAAATCACCCTGTGTAACGTCGCGTCGAATGTAGGGCGCAGCCATTGGCCTCACCGAATCATGAATGTTACGGCTGTTGTCGAAATTACGGGTTGTGATAAGCAGAGCCGATTATGTTGCATAGGCAGAGGCCTCCATATCATCACGCAGCGTGTTGGGCCCGTATCACGATGACGAATGTAGCCTATGAAACAGTCGTTCTTCTCTCAGCCTCTACACACGGATACGTCTATCGTGACGCTGCACGCAGGATCGAGAATCGGTTGAAGAGACAACGTGGTGCCTCCCTCGAGTCCAGTGTTGTTGTGCACATCTCTGTCGGCGCGCTTCTCTCTGCTGCCACGTGAACGAGAACCGCAACGATGTCTGCGGCCCGTGGTGCTTCCCATGTCGACGTTCTGTCCGTGCGTAGGTTTACTGCAAACAAGCACATTTCCTGACTCGAGGTACTTGCCGTGTCTGTACGATTCTGCACGGCTCAACGACATTACGCCAGTCCTCTCGGGCGCTGCTAGTGCGGGTTCGTTGAGATTTTGCATTGAAATGGGTATTGCACTACTGAACCATTAGATATTTTTATTCGCATGAGACTCCTGGGATTCCTAACAACGTGCTCAGTGATATCGCTGGACGATACAACATGGTCTAGATCAGGAATGGGCAACGTTTAGTGAACCGCGAGACTTATTCACATGCAGTACTTACTTAGGCCCGCGTTACCGGCTCGTCATGCGACGCAATAGCAGTTCTCCTAGCGCACGCACCCAAAATTATAACGTCTGTGACGTTAATGTTTAGGGGGTAACGCACCGATATGAATGGAACCCCTTTCCCTAAACGTCATGCCAACAAATTATGCTTCAAACCTCGCGTTTTTGATAGTACACTCATTTGACACATGAACCACCGACGGGACTTTTTTTTCATAGCAGCGCTTAGTCCATTTTGATCAAAAGTCAACGCCGTCAGTTGCATAATTATCGAGAAAAAACAAGATATACCTAGAACCGCAGACGTGACATTGTTGTCCCATGGAATAAACTAAGCGACGCCGTACGCTACACATAGTTGGCAGCCTTTATTGTGTCTGCTGCTGCAAAGCAGATCTAAAACTGTAAGTGTGGCTTCCTTGACCGAATAAAGCTTCATATAAATAGAACTAACAGGCGCAGTGAAGTAACGCGGCACCGATCGTTGTCACAGTCTTGAGGATGGGCAGATGCTAGCTTTGATAAATAACAGTGAAGAAGTTGGATTCGAAGAAGAGTATGTAGATGTATTTAGCTGATTCTGATTATGGTGTAAAATTAAATACAGCAGTAAGCTGAGATGGATCCGAGGGCAGCGTTGAAGATACTGATGAATCTCCATGTATACATAGTAGCGTAAACAGTAAGAAATAAAACCTCTCTGAGACCGTACATTTTTGTTTTTCCGATTTTCATTGCAGCTGTGTTCATTCCGTGAATAATGCTCATTTTACTTACCTGCAGGTGCCGTCACATCTAAAGGTAACTGCGTCGTTATGGTAATAAAAAACGTAGTAGAAGCGGTTCTGTCACAATGGTTCGTTGTTGTAAGCCAGATCTGCTACGATTGGAATTTTTAAAGATAACAATGATGAACAGTGAGTAGTTACAGCTGAATGACGCAAAACTCAGCCAAGCAGATGCTGAAAAGCGTTTTAATTCAGATAAATAAAAGGAGCTCCTGATGGAACAAAGTGGAAAGTATTTCCTACCACTATTGGAACTTCTAGAAGGAGCGGAAAGCTGATTTCTTATAGATGTCCTACCATCCTGTCCCTTCCTACTGTCCGTGTTTTCCATATATTCCTTTCTTCGAAGAGTCAGCGACGAACGTCCTTATTCATTACTTTACCACTCTACCTGATTTTCAAATGCTTCGATTCTCTTCTGTTCCAATTTTCCTACTGTCCATGTTTGCCAACCATACAATGCTGCGCTCCAAACGTACATTTTGAAAAATCTCTTCCTCAAATTAAGGCCTATATTTGATAATAGTAGACTTTTCTTGGGCACGAATACAGTTTTTGCCATTGTTAGTCTGCTTTTTATGTCCTCCTTGCTCCGTCCGTCATTGGGTATTTTGCTACCTAGGTAGCAGAATTCCTCAACTTCATCTACTTCGTGACCATCAATCGTGATTTTAGGTTTCTCGCCGTCTTCCTTTCTTCCACTTATCATTACTCTAGACTTTCATCGATTTACTCTCAATCCATATTCTGCACTCATTAGACTGTTCACCCCATTCAGCAGATCGTGTAATTCTTCTTCACTTTCACTCAGAATACTAATGTCATCAGCGAATCGTACCATTGATACCCTTTCATCTTCAACTTTTAGCCCACTCCTGAACCTTCCTTTTATTTCCATCATTGCTCCTTCGATGTAATGATTGAACAGTAAGGCCAAAACTGCATCCCTGCCTTACATTCTTTTTAATCCGAGCACTTCGTTCTTGGTCGTCCACTCTTATTATTCCGTCTTGGCTCTTATACATATTGTACATCACCCGTGTTTCTCTAGGCTCACCCATATTTTTCTTAGAGTTTCGAATATCATGCACCATTAACATGGTCGTACACTTTTTCCAGGTCGACAAATCCTATTATTGCTTCCATTACCAACGGAAACTTCAGAACATCCTCTCTGGTGCCTTTACCTTTCCTAAAGCCAAACTGATTGTCGTCTAAAACATCCTCAATTTTAATTTTCATTCTTCTGTATATTATTCTTGTCAGCAACTTGTATGCATGACCTGTTAGGCTGATTCTGCGATAATCCTCACACCAAGCATTAAATTGCCAGTAAATGTAATAATCCGGTTGTCAATGTGACCGCCAGTTCCTTGCAACTCTGACTACAGTAATAGATAATTAATCACAGTCGTTGTGACTATCCACGCGATTTCAGCCAAACTTCCGAAGTCAGTTCAATGACAGTAAGTTAGCTATTTTTCAGTGGCAGTAGTTGACTAGATTTAAAATAGAGTGATACAGGTTCCACCATTCTCAAAGGTAAGTGGCGGATTGGCAGTGGTAACGAGAGATGCCATGGCAGTGGTTCACCAAGTATCTCTTCTACTTCAAAAGTATACAGTTCCGCTAAGGAAAAAGATTCGAATTTAATGAAACTACATTCTTCTTCTGCGTCTTCCTCTGTCCTTATCAATAACTTTAGGTCCAAACGCAAAACTAAAATGCGTAAATATCACCTTGATTATCTGTCATGAGGCTTTATCAGCATTATTTTGAGTAATGCGGCTGCCACAGTGTCTTTTTGATTTTAGCCAGCGGTAGCTTGAAGAGTGTATAAGTGAAGAGACACATGCAGAAAAAACATCCAGACAACGTAAGAAAACCATACAAGCATTCAAGATATATTATACTTAATTTCAAAATCCAAATCACCACGCATTATTGGCGAGAAATTACTTCTTCCCGCAGGTGGCAAAATGCATGGATAAAGGTTGGACGATAGTCTGAAGACGATACCACTCTAAGATGATACTATGGCCGTCGTATTGACGTAATAGCCTCTGAAATGAAATATTAATTGTTACCGTCTTTATAATAGCACAAAATTAGCCCGGCAGCTTGATGACAGTGCTGATATTGGAAATCTTTCCCAGCTTCTTGTTTTTGTACGCCAATGTTATGAAAATGAACTACACGACGACTTTCGGTTTTGTAACGATCTAGATCCGCTTTTATTTTTACTTAATTTTTTTTTTTTTTGACAACAATCTGTCACGGACCAAGTGCGTTGGTACATGCCCCGATGCGGCGGCCCTATTTACTGAAAGTAAAAAGGGTTGCGAGGGAGTGTGTATTGTTTCTCGCTGTGTAACAAACATTGAATGACACACAGGGAAACATTGGATTATAAAATACAGTAGTACACTCGGAATTCAATAAAGTGCTGAACGATGCGGTCAGTGTCGTAAATTTCGTTAACGAAGGAGATTGAAACAGTAGGCTTTTCCGTTCTTTGTAAGGAGACAGGTTCTACTCAATGATTCGCTTCTATTGCACACGGAGGTATGATGGTTGTCTCATGGTGAAGCTCTTCGTCGCGTTGTGGATCTGAAGGACCGTCTTTTCCAACTGGTCAGCAGTCTTACATTCGCGGATCTGTTTCTGGATTAAAAATGACTTCTAATATTGTTTTAATACCATGCTACTGCACTTCTGGAGAAAAATGAACAACTATTTAGTGAAGACCCTGAATAAACAATTCAAACAGGTGAACAACTGACGTCTACAATAGAACAACTGACGTTTACAATATCTGCTTCTAGAAGAGAAGAGTGGTATAACCTAGTGACACATACATGAAGCATACCAGTCATAAAGCATGGAAACTCTTGAAAAGTCTTAGTGACGACCAACCTGGAGTTTCTGCTGAAACGTCCAATGTAACCTCTGTATTGTGCTGATATTGGAACACAAAAGTCATAAAGATGATAATAATAACAATAATAATTATAATAACAATTATTATTATTATTATTATCAGATAACCACTAATTACGGCTACCAATTTCAGTCATTTGGCTGCTATTACTGAATGTAATGTGTATATTCTTATATCTCTACACTGCTAAGTTTTCTAGTTATTTCTGCCCTATAACAGATAATATCAATAGCTCTTCAAGAGTATTTATGACACTTTTGGCCAGCAACTGTTATGTTCAACGTTAAAAAGAAAGGATACATAGGCTAACTCTTATTAACAGTGCGTTCTACGGTATTATTGGACAGATCAGAATTACAAAATAAAAGAACTAAACCTAGACCCGGAATCGAACTCTCGATATGGAGTATTCTAAAGTAAAACTCTACCCAACTGAACAGCGTAAGTAACACTGCTCTAAACGAAGACACTTGTCATATATGCATTAACAGTGTTGCCAGATTTTCTTTCTTCTACACCCTCATTCTTCTGAAAACAAGAGCGGGGCGAAATACTGTTAGAGACAATATTATACAGTTACTATGCAAGGAATTGCGCTGTGGCGCCCAAGTGCACGCAATTTCATATGTTAGAGGAGGCTAAATGCAGTTCACAGATTGCTCTAGTTACCAAATAGATGTTATTACTTACAGCTAAAAACTGCAGACTTAATAGCTACTCATAAAAAGTTACGAGGAACGTTCCGTAAGTAAACCGAAACACTTTTTTCTCGGCCAGTTTCGGTTAAAAATGCGGAATTTGTTGTGGAACATGGTTGAATTTTCCCTCTGCAGCCCCTATAAATTCATTAAGTTCCGATATGTGGCGATTCCTTTACGTAACCATCAAAATGGCATCTCTACTGAAGGAACGCGAGTTATGAAGCTGATAGTGACAATTTTTTGACGAACAGGCGATGAAACATGGGTTCACCACTTCGAACCGGCGCCAAACCACCTCTCCTCCGAAGAAAAAGATCAAAGTCGCACGCTGAACTTGTCTTGCCGATGGAACACAGGAGAGGCTATTCTCTTTGATGTCCTCCCTCATGGTGCAACGATCAACTATGAAGTGTATTCTGCTATCCTCAGCAAACTGAGAAAACGACTTTAGAGCGTTCGTTCGTCGCCTCAAAGACGCAAACGAACTTCTCCTTCACCATGAGAACCCAAGGCCTCAAACACGTCTGCGCAACCGAGAAGACCTCACAAATCTTAACTGGACTCTTCTTGCTATTCCACCCTACAGTCTGGATCTCACAATTTCCGACTTGCTTTTGTTTTGGCCCAATGGAGGATGCACTCCGCGGGAAGTTCGTGGATGATTGGGAGGTTATTGATGCAATGAGAGGTTGCTTCTGATGCGGCGAGAAAGGTGGTACTATGTAGACATACAGGAGTATAGTGTAGGGTCGTCGCATTAAACGTAGATTATGTTGAAAAATTGGATTTTTTTTTTTGACAAAAGAGTGGGGAATAATATCCTGTATTGAAATCCTGAAGAAAACCAACCTGCTTTTAGGAAAAAATGTGGTGCATTGCTTATTGAACGTCTCTCGCACAATTTCACGGACGTTCCATACTGACTAAAGTACTTTGACATATAACATGGCGATGAAAACGTAGTAATGATGTGGTTGTGATCAAAACGTAATTCTGAATAATATGGAGTAATTATTGCAATTTTCCAACCATAATACTTTTGAAATCCTTTGCGTGAACTCAGTGAAGTAAGAAATGTACAACATTCGTACAAAACTAAAGAAAGACATAAAACATCGTAAAATATAAAACATCTTCCCTCTAGGGAACGGAATATGTAACATAATGTAGAGAGCTTCATCGGTTGTGTGCCCCTCACTTAAAGAGGAAAACAGATACAGCGTTGTGTATCAATAAAATTCGTAAATGTTGTATTCGCAATAAACAGAGACAGATGCTGGAACGATGTGGACGCAGATTGATTGCACGTAAATAAAAGGGAAAATAAGCTTTTATATGGTGGTTTCTATGATGTTACTCGAAGCATAGATGTTTCCAGACAGTTTATTTAAGACGTCAGTAAGAAATTCTTGATAAAGGGTTTAACTGGTAACTCTGCAAATTGTCACTGTATGTCATCGTACTGTATGATCAGTACCTTTTGCTATGCATATGCGACCGCACATACATTCAACGTTCACGACATGTTCAAGCTCTCAAACCTAGCCAGAAATTCTGTACTGCTTAATATTACCTTTGAAAATACCAGGCATATCGAGATGGAACCCTCTTTTCCACGTTGTACGTTGCTTAGTTGTATCGCGCGCCGATTTTTTATTCGTCGTGGTGTTCTACACCAGTTTTAATGTGATGCTGGAGGGAGTTTACTGGTAGTATGTTTTAGTCGTTAAAACGCCATTAACGGACAATCAGGTCCTATCACGTTGCTAAGCGCCATTTCAGAGATAAGTCCGGTGACACAGATTTCGCTAAGCTTCGCATATTTTAAGCGACATTCGCGATATATGTGAAGACATAAAATTCGTTTTAATACACCATTATCGCTGCGCTCCTGGATTTAGCCGCCTAACGGCTCCTGTTGAAAATCACGTTTATCTGAAATGGCTAGAATAGCATTACACCATTACACACAGAGACTTAACTAATTCGTTAAAGCAATTACTCACGTCTTATTAGTTGTTTACATAATTTTCAGGGGTTTATAAGGTTAGCTTATTTGAGATAGATTATACAACTGCTTCTGCATTCTAAAGCAAAGAAAAACTGGGAACGATTTATGGTTCATACTTAAAGTTCGTAACCGTTTCCGTAAGACCTTATTATATGTCGGACTTGCATAATTATGTACAATTTATTTAGAACCAAAGGTACAGTTGGCACCAGCATTATCCACGCCTGATAAAAGAAATCTGAAGCTACATCTAACCTTACACTTATGATGATGACAAAAACAATTAAAAACTGAAATCAATAGTTCCAGAGACGAGCAAAATGACGCCGAAGATATGTTGACTTTCTAGTCACAATATTCTGTGGTCTGGTATACCTGTAGTGGTCAAACCGAAGACTCCTTCGCTACTATTTATTAATCTGTGCTGTAAATTTCTTTTCAGTTTACCACTGACAGCATAGTTGTCCCTTAATTTAAGTAGTATAGTTGGATCTAGAGCTTCCTTTTGCTTGTTGCCGTTTACAGAATCTTCTAATACGGGTTATAACAAATTTCCTAGCCACAGAGCACTGCTAATACCATAAAAGAGAGTAGATTTCAAAATTTTCTTCATAAAAAAAAATACATGAATAAAGAAAAATAATTCCACCGATTATGGAGAAGGAAAGAGTCTTTCTTCTGGACATTTAACATGATCATCTTTCATGGCACCACAAATATTAAAAATAGCTCATTACACTCCATCAGTATAAGCCTGAGACTAATTCTTCCAACAGGAAACGCTTAAAGTATTAAGTAGTGTTAGGACTGAGTTCAATCTGAAGCTGCAGTGGCGCAGAAATAGAGACAGGACACAGTGCTAGTGACAGCTGTTACTTGATGAAGGAATGCATCGTGTTTCAAGGCATAAAAATAAATATTGGCTGGAGCATCACATACTGGTCAAATACAGCTTACGTGGGCAAGAGTTAAGTTGCCTTATACAAAATTAATGTGTGGATATTAATGTAAATAAACAATGCTGAAGAGTAGTATTTTATCAATCTTCAGCAATTGTAGTTGCATATTTCGAAATAATCGTCTCTTTACGTTTTCAGCGACGTTATCTAAAACTTTCAGTAGCATAAGTTTGGCATAAAAGCCGCTAGGTACAAGTCTTTCACGAAACATACTTGCTTCCTGCACATACTCCAGTATTAGTTGTTTCGCTGCAACATAACTATGCCCAAGCTTCTTTTGCTCTGTAATTACTTTCCGAGACTTAATAGTAGTTAATAGTTGAGAATTGTCTATCCACTTACTCCAGTCACCGGTTCCAGCACCATGATTCGCTTCGCATTTTGTTTTTGTTGACAGATTCCCTACTACTGTCTGGAGATTTGTTCTCAATTTTCCCATCCATAGCGCCACATTTTGTTGATATTAACTTATTTTATTTATCAAAAGATCTTTACATTACTTATTGCGCTGCTTATGTGCATTTACGTTTTTGTCTATGCCTTATGGCAACTGTAGATGTGTAGAGTTTTGTTTTATTATTTTATCATACTTTCCCTGCCAACTTCAAGATAAGCATATCACTTGCTGATTAGTTCCAATTCTGGAATGATGTCTGAGCTTGTTGTTTGGCTTCTTTAAACTATTTTTGTATAGGCACTACGAACCACATATACGCATTTACGAGCTTTTATTGTATTAATGGATTCATTGTTGTATTACTTGCTGCTCTTGTACTTTTTAGGACCACGCCATTTTGCCGTATTCATCTTATTGTTGATACCCGCAAAGATTGCAATAGGTATCAGGACATTCTTTAAACTTTTCGTCCTTATATTTAATATTATCTAACTTCTGCTTACTTGTGGTGCGTTTTCCTGTACAACCTCTGAGTTAACGAGCATTACGCTCTCATTTAAGTATGTGGCCGAAAGAGTCAGCCTTCAGGACTTGTGAAAAGAACCCTGTCGTCCAGGACAATGTACCTCAAGGAGCGCATATTCGCTGCGAGATGGGGAAATTCATAGGCGTCTATTGTGCTGAATGTGGCCTAAGCACTGTAGTGTGCGAGGGAGACAGACGAGAACCTACGTTATAGGGAAACCCCCGTAGAAGCTGATTGTGGCCCGGGAGGCGTAGCAGTGTTAAATATGGCAGAACTAATATCGACCATAAAAGTAAATGTTTAGTTCTGTAGTAATTCAGGGAATAAAGCCACAGTAATTTTAATCCACCATACTTCATAAATATTAATGAGGATCCTAATAAAACTTGAATATTGATCATATCTGTAATAGTTTAGGATTTACTGTTAAAGTGAAATTAACAGGTTTTGTAACAAAGGCCTGAATGCTACAATCTGAACGATTTGGTCGATCTTAACGATCGACATTTCCTATGGAAGTGCATCATTAAAATAACAAATGTTGTAAGTATCAACTCTGTAACTTTATTTGTTTAAAACATATAGCAAATTTAAACTATCAGTATTTTCAGTTAAGCATCAGCATTTCCTCCACACAAAACACATTGAACGATGACAGCATGACACCTTATTGAATCATAAGGTAATAGAATATTTGTTGTAAAGTTTAGTGCACAATAGTTACTTTTGTTCTTTATTTACTTATCAGAAAGTACATTGGTGCAAGGATACTGGCCGTGACATTCAAGGAGGAATGTAAAAGAATTTAACATTTAGTATGCAATGGATATTATTGCTACTTTATTTAGAACGTGAAAGTGGTCAAGCTTTGATTATTTAAATATGTTAAAATGTGAGATAATACAGAATAAGTTGTAGCCAATCAGATGGATGGCTTCAGGAAAGGTAACTGCACTAGCCTGTTGAGCGAGGATGTTCGTCGCGCGGAAAACTCGTCCAAGGACGGGCAGAGAGACAGTGCTGGTGGAGATGCGAAAGCGGACGGTCGGCCTTTAGGCAGCTAGGAAGTGAAACGTCTTAGAAAATCTTGGGTTGTGAGGTATCGCGGGACTTAGTCTCTGAGCGGTGAGCAGCTGCGTGCCTGTTGTGCACTCTAACTTTTCGCGTAGTTAACGGGGTGGAGTATTGGACTTGTAATTCGCTATGAGATTGTGAATGATTGAACTGTGTCAACTGGATATGCTCTCGAGTGTAATAGTAATTCTAAATACGACCAGTTTCACTATCAGTTTGCTTTCTGAATAAACATTATTCTAACCATATCGCAACTGTGTGGCCTACTTCATTTATGGGTCGTTAATTTAGCCCCTGATATTATTATTACTGTTGTTATATGTTATATTAACGTTGTATGTTTCATACAATTTCGCAAAGTTGCCAGCAGCCGCCTCCCTCGAGCATGGGTGTATGTGTCGTCATTAGCGTTAGATTAAATAGTGTGTAGCTCAGGGACCGATGACTTCAGGAGTTTGCTCCCATAAGATTTTACCACAAATTTCCAAATTTTTGCCATCAGCCAGACAATTTAACCAAAGGATCACAAGTGTCTAATTTACGGCATGTAATGCGACACGTGTGGTTCAACCCCTACACGAGTTTGAGCCAAGACATTTCGACGAAGAGGAACCGTATGTGAGCCCGAACATCTTTGTGATGTTAGCTCACAAGCCTTCGGAAGAAGTACCAGAAACCAGTTAAGGACTTAAGTTTCTTTTATGCAAGTGGTTGATGAATATTTCGATATATACTACAGAAGAACCTCCTTGCAGAGCAATCGTTCAGTGTTCAACTATGATGAATTTAGAAGAACACAAGTTCAAATCAAGCAGATTCGTATAACGACGGCGGATCATGGACAACCTCTGTGAAATGTCTGTATTTACTTATTTATTTAACCGGATCTGTCTCTCTTACATCGGATGAGGGTTTCTCACATACAGTAAGTTCGCATCACAGTTACCTAAGAAATAACAATTTCAATACGACAAATGGTTTTAAGGTGATCTGACCGTCTATAGTGACAATGTGAGTCAATAACACAGACTATGAACTAGTAAAATTAATACTGGCAGAACTTTTACTGCTGCTGCTGTCACTAATAATAATAATAATAATAATAATAATAATAATAAAATAATAATAATAATAATAATAATAATAATAATAATAATAATAATAAATCCCGTGGAGGCCCGGGAAAAGAATAGGCCTCCGGTATGTTCTGCCAGTCGTAAAAGGCGACGAAAAGAACAAACCACTAATAGGGCTAACCCCCCTTTTAGTGTGATTAGTTGGTTCAGGACAGAACTAATGAAGCCTCGGACAAGCGCCGTCATGGTCGGGGACGACGCTTGAACCCTATGCCCGCCCACAATGGTAACGACACTGCTAGCCAACTGGAAAATGATTTAAATCCAAATAGAGGTGTTTTCCAGGATATGCTTCCTGCAACCACCCTAGAAGGAAAACGAAGACAGAGGATGAGATGGTCAGATGAAGTTAATCGATACCTCATGTTCTGTTATTACCAAGCAACAAACCTAGGAACCAACACAACTGGATACAGATCACAAGTATACACAACATTTATTACCAGATACCCAGAATTAAAATTTTTAACAGAACAATGACTAGCTGATCAGATCCGTGTAATAATAAAAAATAAGAGGATACCCCAGTCAGAATTAGATAACATCAAACAACAAGTACAACAAATACTGGAACAAAATAATGTGCAATCAGAAGAAGAAGAAAATACAGTAATGGACTCAAACATCCCAGAGCAAACAAACAAAGAACAACACGCACCAATTAAACAATCAGAGGAAAACGAAATCTTAAGGCAGCCACCAGAACAAGCACAAATAGAACACAAAGTGACACAGATATTAGATATAGAAGAAAAATTTCAGCTGACATATATAGAATACAAAGACACAAATACAGACATTAGACCATTCTTGCATAGACCACCAAATAACCCACAAGTCGAAACAACAATAAAAACTATCAACACAATCATAAACAACAAAATAAATGAAAACACAACTATGGAAGAGTTACAACTACTGGTATATATAGGAGCACTCACTACACTAAATATACACACTAGGCAGAGATCAGAACCAACCAACACACAGAAGAAACCCACAAAACCAGCATGGCAACACAGGCTACAGATCAAAATAGAAAAACTGAGAAAAGACATCGGACAGCTAACACAATTTATAAGAAATGAAATCTCGGAAAAAAAACGAAAAAGGTTAGGTAAAATCTCACAACAAGAAGCGACAGAGCAATTAGACGAAAAGAAGCAGAAATTACAAGCATTCGCCAAACGACTCAGAAGATACAAAAAAAGTGAAAATAGAAGGAAACAAAACCAAACATTCAACACAAACCAAAAGAAATTTTACCAGACAATAGATAACACACACATTGAAATAAACAATCCACCAAACATAACAGACATGGAACACTTCTGGAGCAACATATGGTCAGACCCGGTACAACATAACAGGCATGCACGGTGGATACAAGCAGAAACAGACACATACAAGATGATACCACAAATGCCTGAAGTGACAATTTTGCAACATGAAGTCACCCAAGCAATTAATTCTACTCACAATTGGAAAGCCCCTGGAAATGATAAAATAGCAAATTTCTGGTTAAAGAAGTTCACCTCAACACATTCACATCTAACTAAATTATTTAACAGTTACATTGCAGACCCATACACATTCCCTGATACACTTACACATGGAATAACTTATCTGAAACCTAAAGATCAAGCAGACACAGCGAACCCAGCTAAATATCGCCCCATAACATGCCTACCAACAATATACAAAATATTAACTTCAGTCATTAAACAGAAACTAGTGACACATACAACACAGAACAAAATTATAAATGAAGAACAAAAAGGCTGTTGCAAAGGAGCACGAGGATGTAAAGAGCAACTGATAATAGATGCAGAGGTGACATATCAAGCTAAAACTAAACAAAGGTCGCTACACTACGCATACATCGATTACCAAAAAGCTTTTGATAGTGTACCCCACTCATGGTTACTACAAATATTGGAAATATATAAAGTAGATCCTAAACTGATACAGTTCCTAAACATAGTAATGAAAAACTGGAAAACCACACTTAATAGCCAAACAAATTCAAATAATATCACATCACAGCCAATACAGATTAAGCGTGGAATATACCAAGGAGATTCATTAAGTCCTTTCTGGTTCTGCCTTGCTCTGAACCCACTATCCAACATGCTAAATAATACAAATTATGGTTACAATATTACTGGAACATACCCACACAAAATCACACATTTGCTATACATGGATGATCTAAAACTACTGGCAGCAACAAATCAACAACTCAACCAATTACTAAAGATAACAGAAGTATTTAACAATGATATAAATATGGCTTTTGGAACAGACAAATGTAAGAAAAATAGCATAGTCAAGGGAAAACACACTAAACAAGAAGATTACACATTGGATAACCACAGCGACTGCATAGAAGCGATGGAAAAAACAGATGCCTATAAATATCTAGGATACAGACAAAAAATAGGAATAGATGATAGAAATATTAAGGAAGAGCTAAGAGAAAAATATAGACAAAGGCTAACAAAAATACTGGAAACAGAATTGACAGCAAGAAACAAGACAAAAGCTATAAATACCTCTGCTATACCAATATTGACCTACTCATTTGGAGTAGTGAAATGGAGTAACACAGACCTAGAAGCACTCAATACACTTACACGATCACAATGCCACAAATATAGAATACATCACATACATTCAGCAACAGAAAGATTCACATTAAAGCAGAAAGGAAGGAGGAAGGGGATTTATCGACATAAAAAACCTACATTATGGACAGGTAGACAATTTAAGAAAATTCTTTCTAGAAAGAGCAGAAACTAGCAAAATACACAAAGCAATCACCCACATAAATACATTGGCTACACCACTACAATTTCATAACCACCTCTGCAACCCTTTAGATCACATAACATCAACAGACACAAAGAAAGTAAATTGGAAAAAGAAAACACTACATGGCAAGCACCCGTATCATCTAACACAGCCACACATCGATCAAGACGCATCCAACACATGGCTAAGAAGAGGCAATATATACAGTGAGACAGAAGGATTCATGATTGCAATACAGGATCAAACAATAAACAGCAGATATTACAGCAAGCATATTATTAAAGATCCCAATACCACAACAGATAAATGCAGACTTTGCAAACAACAAATAGAAACAGTAGATCACATCACAAGCGGATGTACAATACTAGCAAATACAGAATACCCCAGAAGACATGACAACGTCGCAAAAATAATACATCAACAGCTTGCCTTACAACATAAACTTTTAAAACAACACGTTCCTACATACAAGTATACACCACAAAATGTACTGGAGAATGATGAATACAAATTATACTGGAACAGAACCATTATAACAGATAAAACAACGCCACATAACAAACCTGACATAATACTCACCAATAAAAAGAAGAAATTAACACAACTAATTGAAATATCGATACCCAATACAGCAAATATACAAAAGAAAACAGGAGAAAAAATTGAAAAATACATCCAACTGGCTGAGGAACTCAAGGACATGTGGCATCAGGATAAAGTTGACATTATACCAATTATACTTTCAACTACAGGAGTCATACCACGCAATATCCACCAGTACATCAATGCAATACAGCTACATCCAAACTTATATATACAACTTCAGAAATCCGTAATTATTGATACATGTTCAATTACCCGAAAGTTCCTAAACGCAATGTAACATATACCGTACAGTTAAAAGGAAGTGACGCTTGATCAAGGTCCGCGTCACTTTCATTCCGAACCAGACCTAAGGTCTGAGAAAGGAAAGACAATAATAATAACAATGACTCCGGCCACTGTGGTCGAGTGGTTCTAGGCGCTTCAGTCCGGAACCCATCTGCTGCTACGATCGCAGGTTCGAATCCTGCCTCGGGCATGGATGTGTGTGATGTCCTTGGGTTAGTCAGGTTTAAGTAGCTCTAAGTCTAGGGGACTGATGACCTCAGATGTTGAGCCCCATAGTGCTTAGAGCCATTTGAACCATTTGAATAACAATGACAATAATGACAGCAGCAGACATATAAGGAATTTTTAGGAATACGAAACAGAAGTTTTCTGATACAGGAAGTTTTGCGGAAGGGAATTTAAGGAGATTGCACCACCTACTGGGAAATCAGGAAGCTCTGGTTCAAAAGAAAAATGTACAGGCAAAAGAATGCGTGCAGGGACAATGGTAATCTTTATTGTTGCTTCAGCACTATGTCATTACATGATTTCTTCAATTGGAGATGTTATATAGTTCCCTAATACCACGTGGAAGGTTGTTCCAGAGTCCGGTTGCTGCTACTAAGAAGTACTTCGAGAAAGTGGCTGGACAGTGGAGTGGGAATAAAAGGATTTTGCTCTAATGGGGACAGGTGTATCTGCCATCTCTTTCATACAAGAGCATAACGGTCGAGAAGAGATAGTAGAGACAGTGGATGTTGATAATACAGTAGAGAAGTGAGAAGGTATGGAAATCTGTGCGCTTGTGTACACACAGGCAGAATAACTGTGAATGTGATGGTGAATGATAAAAGAGTCGACTATCGCAGATATAACGAACATAGGCATTCATAACCATATAACCAATTCTAGGGATCGTGAGCTTTCCAGGGAAAGACCCTGTAGAATCGCTGTAATCATTAATTGGAAGTAGAAGCGTTCGTAAAAGTTTATTTTTCATTTGATGAGGGAAGAACTTTTTATGTTTTCGAAGCGCATGGAGAGATGCTGATGCCTTCTTGCACATTGCAGTTATGTGTTCAGACCAATTTAGATTTTCATCCGCATTCCTAGGCTCTTTAGTGAAGGAGCTGTCATTTAGAGTTGTGGACGCATATTGTACAATTAAGTATATATATATGTGCAAGGAAAATGCTTGATGAAGTGATGAGTCTAAAAGTAAAAGATGGTCATGAAACAGAGTGTCAGACAAGAACACCAATTAAAATGTATTTCCATGCTTGTGGGATACGTTGATTAAAATTTCATCCTTATGCGAGATGATTTTCAATACAGGTAAAAGCTGTTCCTGGAGGTGAAGAACTGAGAGAGAGCATGGTGGCTTTTGGGTGTGTGTAAGGTTACCGCATATTTTCAGATGGAGATCACAACACAGCATACATAGAGAACGTACAACTCATCTACCGGACTTTGAGAAGGGACAAATCATTGCCTTGAGGGACGTAAGAGCATCATACCGACAGATTGGCGATAGTGCAATGATTGCAGAACCTGTCACTACGAGATGGACGGAGGACAACAATGTAGCAAAAGGAGTAGGCGCGAGTCCTTACCAAAAGACAACTCCATGAGGAGATAATAAGATTGTCCGACTGGCTCTGACGAATAGACGGAAGGCAACGTCTGAAATCCGGGAACAGGTCACAGACAAAGAGTCACTACAAAGTGCTGAGAACAGAGATCGCGCGACGGCATGCGTCGTTTACCGTTGACGGCGTACCACAGACAACACAGACTTACATGCAGACATAAATGAGGCTAAGCAACATTGTGCAGTGTTCAACTATGAGTCTTACATCTATTTGTGGCGGCCTGGTAGACACTAACCTGCCTGTAAAAGTCTTAGTGGAAGGTCACGAGTTGCAACAACTCTCGAGACGCATGCATCTCAAACTCGTGCAATAATGGTGTGGGGAGCTATTGGATATGACAACAGGACTGATTTGGTATTACTGACGGGAGGCAGGATGCTCACCAGTATTTGCAAGAACGGTAAACCCTGTTGGCATACCGTTCATGATTAGGGGAACAAAGGGCATATTCCTGTGAAGTAAAGCAAGACCCCACAGAGCATTTCATCCATCAAACGCCAAGAACGAAAGAACGGATCTTAGAATGGCCTGTCTGAGCCCTAATTCTTCACTCCTAGAGAATGTCTGGGATGCAATGGGAAGAAAATTACTTCCATACTTGCCTCCAGACAGCAGTTTTCATGGACTGAAACCGTGATTCAGATAGACCAAGGAATTCCTTAAGATGGCATTCAGAAGTTGTTTCCTGCAATGTCACTACAAATTCAAATGTGTATTCCTGCCAGTGATCGTCACGTCTCATGTAGATTCCGAAGACGGATATTAGTTCCGAATGGGATAAAGCTGTAATACTGTAATTAAATACATGTTATGAGATGAAAATCTCCACTAAGTTTGATAAATATCGGACTGAAACTTCATGGTGTAACACGTTCATTTCAGTGTAGTATTGAATTAATTTGTGGATACTGACAAATCTTATTCAGTTCCTGGTATCGAAACTATGAAGGAAACTCAACAGAGAGAATAAGCCACAGTAAAACCGAGACAAAAATTAGTTCCGGATGACGTAACTTTAAGCACATTAAATATCTGTAACTGTGGTGTTATTAATCAAATAAGGTGTAGCAAAAATGATTCTAATCGTCCTAGTAAGAATTTGTTTTTTTTTTTTTTGGGGGGGGGGGATGGGGAGGGAAGAAATCAGCAATAAAGTTGAAAAATCTCTATCCTTGTACAAATACATCCCAGTAGAGTTACAAAAAAAATATTACATAGCGCTTGAAGTCTAAGAGCGAAAGCACTTCAAGCTTTGTTGAGTTTGTGAGCTGGTAAGAAGATTACATTTGCGGCGGTAAGCTGAAAACCAACCGCACAATATCAATTAGCAAACGTGAAACCCAGTGACATAAGCGTTAAATTCCTTCGTAATGCAGGTGGCGACAATGACAGCGCTACTTAAAAGAGATTATAACTAATTAGCTATATTGAATCCGGCCCAAACGATGCTACAACTGACGCATGATGCTCGAACCATGTTTCGCCGTTTGGTGGCGCTAGAGAATCTGCACAGATACACGTTAGTATGCTCCACTTTCCTCGCTTACCACCATGTGACAAAGAGGTGAGCCACTGACTCTGTACTCAATAAAGGGGGTTGCCGCGGGCAACGAAGGCCTCTCTTTCGTTGATGATTAAGCTGTTCTCTGGGTACGTACCATGATGTACTCTTTCACTTTGTCCAGACTTCGCTTTTGGATTGCAACCGGGACCTCAGTTGCTGCGTAAGACGGATTTGCTTGGCGTCTGGACTTTTATTTTATACAATACCAAATTCTTACGCTACATCCTTAGTGGGTGGTTACTGTGTGAGAACTGGCAGACTTCCTGTACAATACTCTGTGAGTGCTCGTTTGGTATCATTACCTTATAAGAAATGGTCTTCCTTGTCCAGAGGGTTTGACATCGATATATCGAGAGAAATGACGAAAAATATCCCAAAAACATTAAAGAATGTCAGTACACTCCATAACAGCCACAACACAAACCCCAATACGTTGCAAACACACCTTTTCCATGATTAAGTGTGCGTAGCCTTGGATGACTCTTATGGATTAAAACAAACTTTGTTCAAATTTATCTCGTTGTTGACAGGCTGCGTCCGCGAGATTTTAGCTTTGAAGTTTATATCAGCCAATACTCACACAATTTTTACTTATTGTTTATACCGGTTTCGACTTTTCTGTCAATATTAGTAGCCCATATGTAACGTTTCTTGGCCTATGGCAGCGTCAGAGTACTGTGGTAGGAGCGAACAATCCTAAAGGCTCCTGTCAGTGGATGCAGAAGGATGACATCAGTGTTTACTATCTCGTGGGAAACGAGGTCGCAAGGGACGGAGCACAAGCTCGGATTAGGGAAGGATGGACAAGGAAATCGACCGTGCCCTTTGGGAGGAACCATCCCGACATTTGTCTGGAGTGATTTAGGGAAATCACGGGAAACCTAACTCAGGATGGCCGGATGCGGGTTTGAATCGTCGTCCTCCGAATGATAGTCCAGTGTGCTAAACACTGCGCTAACCTGCTCTCCGTGTTAGAAGATAGTTTAGTGAGTAGTAGCAACCTTGAGGATATGTCATTCGCACCACACTCTGACGCAGTCGACGGACAAGAAACGCTATGGGGTACTGATAACGACTGCAAAGTCGAAACCCGTATAGCCAATAAATTAAAGTTGTATGAGCGTTGACTGATATAGATTTTATAAGACAAACAGTTCAGGCAGATCAGTTTGTACCACATGGAATGTAAGTCCGGTGGCACGATTTAACAGTGATTCTTCAATGTCTTTGCCCTGTGTACAATAAACGGTCACTATACGGTAACAAACATTTTGCCGGCCGGAGTGGCCGTGCGGTTCTAGGCGCTACGGCCGCAGGTTCGAATCCTGCCTCGAGCATGGATGTGTGTGATGTCCTTAGGTTAGTTAGGTTTAATTAGTTCTAAGTTCTAGGCGACTGATGACCTCACAAGTTAAGTCGCATACTGCTCAGAGCCATTTGAACCAGTTTTTAACAAACATTTTTTCGTCTCGATGCCTGTATCTCCCAATATAATGAGAATGTAACATTCCTAAACGCTTGTTGTAGGTCATAAATAGTCTTAAAGACACTTTCCATAAGTAATCTGAATTACGATTAAGTGGAATGAGGATGAGAGAAAGAAAAATGGGAGACTTTAAGGTCCCGTGAACGTTGAGGTCATTAGAGACAAAATATAAACTGAGATTGACCAAATCCAAGGGTTATTATCTCACGGTGTCGTCTGAGGAAGAATTCAGCGTTACACTACCGAGAAATACGGGGACTATAAAAATGTAAATGAGGACTAGCAGGTTGTCAACCCCTCCCCTCCATATCGAGAGTTCATTGTGCTGCTTAGTGCGCTATGTTACTCTCTGAAATAAATATTTCCCATCTACAGTGATTGTAACGGTAAATTTCGTATCAGTAAAACAACTCACCGCTCTTCAGCACTAATTTTTACAAGAAACATGAAGACGGCTTAATTGCATTCCTTTAGAGTAAAAGAAAACCAGACCATTGATTCGTGATTTACGTTTCTTTTTCCATCTTCAGTCAAGATGCTCATTACAGTGCAACTTGAGTTGTTTTGTGAATTCTCTGTGCTGTCAGTTCGCAATTCGAGGGAATTGCTTCCGCGACGCTATCTCCTCGATTAATCATTTTGCTCCGGCAGTACTCTTGAAAGTTCTGGCAGCAGAACAAGACGTTTCAGTGTTTGGTTGCTGCCTGCGAGTTGGTTGGTAGCCTGTTTGCAAGTCACTTATTGCAAATACCGAATACCGGATCTTTTAATTTAAGGACAATCTCGAGGACAAACAGATTAAATCTGTTTTCTACACAAATGCTTTCATTAAACAGAAATTGTTCGTCGAGTGACAGCTTATAACTGATTTTATTACCGTATACAACCGGCCCAAAACCATACGACGACTGTACCAAACAGGTAACAGAGGTCCGAGGGAAATGAATATCTGAGATAAATATCTCCATATCCATGAGATACGTTATGTTAATAAGTGCACTGGTTTTCGAGCTAGAATGTACGCAAAAGGCTCAATTTATGACAGAAAATTTGCAACCAATGGTGCACATTTTCCTCTGTTGCCAATCATTATGATAATTCTATAGTGTTTAAGTGCGATTTAAGTACTTCATTGGCTTTGGATCAATACGTGAACTTTACCATCAGAGAGGTGAATGAAATTTATTAAATCTGACGACAGATGCATGTTGAAAAGTAGTAAACTCTATGTGCAACATACATATCTGAAAACTGCTCTCCTGCAAAACTATGTTCATGACACTGCGTAAAAACTGAAGTTACCATTTTAGAAAATAAACCTTCCTTTTATGAACTATTAACTGATCGTAGTTGAAATAAAAATCCTGGAAGTTTAACAGTCTATTGTCATTCCTCCGAAAATATTACAGCATAAAATGATAAGAAAAACAGAATGTAAATTAACGTATTGTTGTTGTGGTCTTCCGTTCGAAGACCGATTCGATGCCTCTTTCTGAGCTGGTTTATTCTGTAAAAGCGTCTTCATCTCTTCACAAAAACTGCAGCCTACATTCACTAGAACTTGCTTTCTGCAGTAATTCCTTGTTCTCCGTCTGCAAGTTTAGCCCCCCAAACTTTCCTTCGCTACCAAACTGAGTGCTCCTTGATGATTCAGGACGTGTGCTGTCAACCTGTACCTTCTTTTAGTCAAGTTGTTCCAAGGTACACATTTTATTCACATTTGAATCAGAACCTCTCCAGTAGTAATTATTCGACCTAATTTAACCTTCATCGTTGTTCTGGGGCTCCACATTTGAAAAGCTTCGATCCTCATGTGGTCTATGCTATTTATCGATCCTGTTTCACTTACATACTAGGCTACATACCAGATGAAAACTTTCAGAAAATACTTATTCACATTTAAATTTATGTTCGATGTTCCAAACATTGTTCACACATGCTTTTTTTTATCTATTGCCAATCTACATTTTATGTCCTGTCTAATTCTGCCATCATCACTACTTTTTCTGCCCAAATAGCAAAATTCACCTAATACTTTTAGTGTCTCATTTGTTAATCAAATTTCTTAGACACCACGTGATTTGATACGACTACGTTCTGTCAGCTTTGTTGTTCTTTGCTGACGTTCACGTAATATTTTCTCAATACTATTCCTTTAAACTCGTCTCCAAGGTCCTTTAGCGTCTATGAGAGAATTACAGTGTCATCACCAGTCCTAAATGTTCTACGAGGGCAGTTCAATAAGTAATGCAACACATTTTTTTTCTGAAACAGGGGTTGTTTTATTCAGCATTGAAATACACCAGGTTATTCTTCTTTTAGCTTCTTTTAGCTACACAACACTATTTTTCAACGTAATCTCCATTCAATGCTACGGCCTTACGCCACCTTGAAATGAGGGCCTGTATGCCTGCACGGTACCATTCCACTGGTCGATGTCGGAGCCAACGTCGTACTGCATCAATAACTTCTTCATCATCCGCGTAGTGCCTCCCACGGATTGCGTCCTTCATTGGGCCAAACATATGGAAATCCGACGGTGCGAGATCGGGGCTGTAGGGTGCATGAGGAAGAACAGTCCACTGCAGTTTAATGAGCTCCTCTCGGGTGCGAAGACTTGTGTGAGGTCTTGCGTTGTCATGAAGAAGGAGAAGTTCGTTCAGATTTTTGTGCCTACGAACACGCTGAAGTCGTTTCATCAGTTTCTGAAGAGTAGCACAATACAATTCAGTGTTGATCGTTTGACCATGGGGAAGGACATCGAACAGAATAACCCCTTCAGCGTCCCAGAAGACTGTAACCATGACTTTACCGGCTGAGGGTATGGCTTTAAACTTTTTCTTGGTAGGGGAGTGGGTGTGGCGCCACTCCATTGATTGCCGTTTTGTTTCAGGTTCGAAGTGATGAACCCATGTTTCATCGCCTGTAACAACCTTTGACAAGAAATTGTCACCCTCAGCCACATGACGAGCAAGCAATTCCGCACAGATGGTTCTCCTTTGCTCTTTATGGTGTTCGGTTAGACAACGAGGGACCCAGCGGGAACAAACCTTTGAATATCCCAACTGGTGAACAATTGTGACAGCACTACCAACAGAGATGTCAAGTTGAGCACTGAGTTGTTTGATGGTGATCCGTCGATCATCTCGAACGAGTGTGTTCGCACGCTCCGCCATTGCAGGAGTCACAGCTGTGCACGGCCGGCCCGCACGCGGGAGATCAGACAGTCTTGCTTGACCTTGCGGCGATTATGACACACGCTTTGCCCAACGACTCACCGTGCTTTTGTCCACTGCCAGATCACCGTAGACATTCTGCAAGCGCCTATGAATATCTGAGATGCCCCGGTTTTCCGCCAAAAGAAACTCGATGACAGCCCGTTGTTTGCAACGCACATCCGTTACAGACGCCATTTTAACAGCTCCGTAAAGCGCTGCCACCTGTCGGAAGTCAATGAAACTATACGAGACGAAGCGGGAATGTTTGAAAATATTCCACAAGAAATTTCCGGTGTTTTCAACCAAAATTGGCCGAGAAAAAAAATGTGTTGCATTACTTATTGAACTGCCCTCGTATTTATTCTCCCTGAACATTGAGTCCCTTCTTAAATTTCTTTTGATCCTTGCTGAGCGTATAGACTGAATAACATTGTGGACAGGCTATATCCAGTTCCACATCCTTGTCTGTTACTACTACGTTCTCATGCCCTTCGACTCTTAAAACTATAGTCTTGTTTCTATGCAACTTGTTGATAAAGTTTCACTCCCTGTAGTTTATCCCGGTACACTCAAAATTCCAGTGTGTTCCGGTCAACATCTTCTAAAACTTCCTCTGCATCTACAAATTCTATAAAAGTAGGGTGGCTTTTCTTCAGTTTGTTTTCTATGATAAGTGCGCTTATGTGTCTTTCAATAATGTTGTACTGTCCTATACAAAATACTAATTTAATTGCATGAATCTGAAAAAATTATTCACTATCTGCGGGATATGGCGGGTTTCACAATTAAACTTTAAATATTATGTAACACAGACTCAATTTTCTCAAAAATAAAGCGAACTGTTACGAGTCGTGATGTACAAATGTTCTTACAAAGTATGCACTGAGTCCGAAGCACGCAACATGTGCTATAGGTTCGTATAAAATGTGAATTTTGTCTTCAAGGATGTACATCAGAGACAGGTACAAAAATACTTCGTCTTGAATAAATAAAGAGACAAAAACTTCCAGTGTTTGCATACGCACTTGTGTGAATTGCGATAGGAGAAATTGTTACAAACTACCATTGAGAACTGGACGAACAGTTTACACTACACTCCCTAAGCATAGGCAAATAGCAGTTCTAAGCAAAAGAAGCAGTACTTTTAGGAGTTGTGTGGAAATATGTGAGAGGAATCAGCATTGAATGGCGTGACAAGTTTTTGTATGAACGCATGGATGAGAAACAACAGAATATATTGTAATAATGTAAGTTAACACACAATGAATCGGTATAAAATTAATAAATGATAGAAAAAGGTAACACTTTTCTCCTGAGTAAGTCAAATACATTCTGTACGCACAAGGATTAATCATATTCACCACCGAGAATATGTAGCTATCCCAAATAGCGTACGCCATTTAAGTCATAGCATATCCAATAAGGGAGATAAAAGAACATGTAAAATATGATGTGCATCGCTGTTCCGTAAACAAATCACA
The DNA here is from genome assembly GCF_021461395.2 of Schistocerca americana. NCBI lineage: Eukaryota > Metazoa > Arthropoda > Insecta > Orthoptera > Acrididae > Schistocerca > Schistocerca americana. The sequence goes on from NC_060121.1 coordinate 336,856,106, forward strand.
CAAAAATAAACATATGATTCAACTAAAAAGATGACCAACACAATTATTAATATAACAGAACTTCAACGAGACACAGACTAAAAAACAAAATGTGCAAAATTATATGATTCATTCATTGTAAATTAGTATCTAACTAATATGTTTGTTTCGACGGTCGTCTTCCGTAATGGCTGTTATTTATCAGTTATTTTCTCCTTTCTTACACGTACTGCAGTCTACGTTTTACACCAGAAGCTTATCGCTTTTATTTATAAATCATTATGAATTGTGACTGGCGTTTATTAATCTTTTGTACATGTTTTGAAGTCTACAAATTGTCTCCTCCTCATTGCCAGCAGTAGGTTTAGATTGAAAACTGGGTCGCATTTCCCCGTTTGCGATTTTTCGACCCTTTGGGCACCTCAGTTTCTTTGGCTGCATTTTGCAGGCCGCGGTGGTCTCGCGGTTCTAGGCGCGCAGTCCGGAACCGTGCGACTGCTACGGTCGCAGGTTCGAATCCTGCCTCTGGCATGGATGTGTGTGATGTCCTTAGGTTGGTTAGGTTTAAGTAGTTTTAAGTTCTAGGGGACTAATGACTACAGCACTTGAGTCCCATAGTGCTCAGAGCCATTTGAACCATTTTTTTTGGCTGCATTTGTGTTCTTTGCACTTTAGTTTTGTTAAACTTTGCAAGAGTTGTCTTTATAGAAACTTCTTGTGGTTACACATCTCTTGAATTCAGCTCAAATAAAAAGAAAGTAAGAAAGAAACTAAACTGCGCCCATGCAGGCCATCAAGGCCCAAAAAACCACAAAAAATATCTATGAAAGAACTTGTCTGAAATTTTACGGAAGTGAAGTGAAGTTCAGCAAAAGAAAAGGCAGATCCCTAAGCGCCGAAAAATCGTAAAGGGTGAAAACGAAACCAAGCTTTGTCGAACAAAACCTGTGCTACAAAAAAGGGGGAAATCTGTCGCCATCAACCCATGTCAATAGAAGTAACAAACGCAAACTATCATTCACGATGCTTTGTAAATAAAAGCGAAATACCTTATGTGACAACCTTTCAAATTTTTGTACAGTTAAAACAGGAAAAACAAATAATAATTGATGGTATGGAATTAAACTGAAGAGCTGTTATTGAAAAATAATTCAATTACCACCCGACAAGACACGAAATGCACTACTTAACTACGCACACAACAGTTACTAGCGTATTTATTAGTTTAAATGTATGTTAAGTTCAGGTTGAAGGGAATGGATGTGCAAAAACTCAGCTGGTAGAGAGATTCACGTTCATAACCAATAGCAAATGCTGTTTAACTTCTACCTTACTTTTTACCTAACAACATTGTCACAGCATCTCGTCGAACTATCCGGACGCTAGGGAACGAAAATAATTGTGCTTCAAATGAAATATCACTCTTAAAGAACTCAATTTTACATAAATTTCTTTCTCTTAGACGTCTAATTTAAAAATCTGACACGTAGTTTTGTTGGCCTAACGCAATATTAATCTACAGCGCGCTACCTCAAAGTTAATTATCAGGTAACGCAGCGTCCAGGGCGGACAATTAACGACGCAAATTGAAATGGGAGGTAAATGAAATAATTTGGTCACCATATAGCTGCTACGTGAGGGCAGCATTACCGTGAATGTGTTTCCAAGTCTTTAAAGACATTGCGTGTATGAGAGTGAAAAATATGTTTATAACCTATTTTGAAGGTATGGTCCCAGTTAATAGCTTTCTTAATGAAAGCGAAAGAACTTAAGATTTAATTTAGTGAGAACCTCACCGAAACATAGAAGAACATCTCTGCTTTCTACGTTTGTTCACTTGGGGCTGAACTGTACGTCGCCCGGCCTTAGTGCCATACTATTTCAGTTTTCCGTTTCAACTTCTCGATGACAAACGAAAGTGGCGCCAGTCGTGAGTGAACCATAGCCGTGTTGGAACTCATAAAGTAGTGAACTAATGCTGAGTTTCTACCATAAATGCATCATGTAGGACAATGCTACTTGTTTGATTGAAGGGAAAATTACTTGGCCTGACACAAAGCGATGTTAATGTCGATGAGATTGAATTTTTTGTTGTGATAGCCGGCCGCAGTGGCCGAGCGGTTCTAGGCGCTATAGTCCGGAACCGCGCGACCGCTACGGTCGCACGTTCGAATCCTGCCTCGGGCATGGATATGTGTGATGTCCTTAGGTTAGTTAGCTTTAAGTAGTTCTAAGTTCTAGGGGACTGATGACCTCAAGTTAAGTCCCATAGTGCTCAGAGCCATTTGAACCATTTTTTTGTGTTAGTAAATATTTGCGCAGTAACGAAAGTCAAATGGCAACTGTATCAGTGGAGTAGCTTCGTTTACACAACATTTTAAGGTAAGTGGTTGTGTTACTCGTTTATGCAAGTAGACCAACGGAAATGCCATGCTTTCATGGGACTCTCTGTGAAGGAAGTTTTACTACCAGCGTAAATTCATCGCAACGAGTTGAAGGTTTAAATGTCTGAATGAGAATATTTTCAGTTTTGGAAATGGGCAGGAGGTGATAACGTGAAGAAAGTCGTTAACACTCACCACGGACGAAAACACCGTTGGAATGCAACACACGACGTTGCATGAAGAATCAACTACGTGAGGGACGCCATGTTTATTGAATTGGGACCCAAGGGAAATGCGCAGTGAATATCTCACCAATGTTCTTATAGAGAAGAAGATAAAAAAATAAGAATGCCCTTGGCATAGAAGGAGCGTAGGCAGTGGGGTACGAACAGTACATAAAATACAATTAACAAAATATTCAGGACTATTACGCCGTGGTCGAAGGGATTTCACTTGAAAACCCGAACTTTCGTTCCCATCTGCGGAGGACATTTTCAAGGGCGATCGTTGCTTTTTGTCGGATTCACACTCTGGCTCACTACTGACTGTTTGCCTATCCATAAACGTTTTTCAAGGAGTTTTCAGATTAGATGGTTTTCCAGTCTGCTCTTATTTCTGGAATGTTTCCTTGTTAGTCTTAACAACAGTGTTTTTATTTACATTCAGAGCTGCAACAGTTCTTCCGATCAACTTGTTAACGAAGAAAAGCTGGCCACTACCAAGTTCTTCCATTTTGAGTTAGACTCGAAACGTGCAAACCACTTCTCTAGACTCACCTCAAATGGCAATCTTCTGGCCTAGAAAGCCACATCGAGTTTTTGCAGTCATAACATGTGACAAACTGGTTTCTGACGTTTCCCAGTAACACACGACACGCACGAAAATAATTCACCGGATAAAATACGAGGGATATTCGAAAAAGTAACGTCGGATCGGCGGTGAAATGGAAACCACAGTGAAAATGAATTTTTTTTACTTGCAGCAGTTTACTACGCTTTCAAATAGTCACTGCTCCGATCTAGACATCTGTCGTAGCGTTGTACCAATTTTCCAATACCCTCGTCATAGAATGCAGCCACCAGTGCTATTTGTCAGTTCTCTAAGTCGGTCTACAACTCGCTGCTGTGCCAAAATGCTGTCTGCGTAGCCAGCGGTTCATGTGAGTAGAGATGAAACTCAGGGGGAGCCTAGTGCAGGCTGTATGGTGGGTGGTAAAACACGTTCCATCGTAAACGCTCCACGGGCGTCCTCATTTCCCTGCTGTGCGCGGCCGAGAACTGTAATAAAGAAGGAAATTCACGACAGTTACGTTATGTGGGGTTGCCTGAAATCAGGCGAAATCTCTCAGCAGTCACCCATACTTGGTAGGTGACGATATTGTGCTCACTGTCTGCTCAGAACTAAACAGAGCGATGTGACACGATCGAAAGGCATACTAGACACTCTACCCAACACATTTACGCAGAGAATCATCGTATTTTCATTGTCGTCTCCATTTCTTGAACTATCGGTTCTTAATTTGCGAACAGTCTTCGTATTTGTACCTGCCTCACAAGAGCACACAGTTCCTTTTGTAGTGCTGCACACGCTGTAATACTGGTTGCAGGCCGTTATATGGACTGGCCACCATTGACATATGTTGTAGTTGTAAAATAGTGTTCATCTGTCAGGCTGTTGAGTGGAAACAACTTATTGAGACGGATTGACGCGGAGACATGATGAAATGGCCATCGTTTTTAGACGTGCTGATGACCATACCGTGAATGAATTTTCCCGATTTATTGGCGGACTGTCCAATGTGTTTACAGCGATTGGCGTATCTCTCACAGACATGTAACGTGGGATAACACGAAGAGTGGTCAAATAAAGATGCTAATCAACAGAGGCCAGAGATAGGTGTCACGGCTTTTCAATAACATTTTCTTTAAAACTTGGCAGGACTTCAAGTTATATAATAGGTTTATACCTTCTTCTGCGAGTGTAAAAGAGTGTTATTAGGACCATACGCATTTTGTCTTACTTCAAATCATCTTCAGAGGTCACTGTAACTATGTGGTTTTCTTACAATCCCGTTTGTTAGGATGATGGACCATTTTCATGCTTTAACCTGCTAGTGTAAACAGTATTCAACTGTTATCGTTACTCGCGTTTCTTTTGGTCTTCTACTTTATTCTTAACTTTATTCGCCACATATGTGATTAATTTTTGAACACAGTGACATTCACTGGCACAAAACATATTTACGGTTTGAGCACACTGCCATTTCGCCTTTCTGTGTACTTTGTTTTCATATTGTAGCATGTAATCGTCTTTTGTTTTGATGGTACTGGGAGTTCCTGTAATTGCTCCGTGTGTATGTGTGTGTGTGTGTGTGTGTGTGTGTGTGTGTGTGTGTACTGGTGTGTATGTCCTGTGTATATGTGTGCGTGTGTAAAGGGAGCTAATACGCCTTAATTTATGTTTGCGTAAATTACTATTTCATACTGGTACAATGAACGGGGATCTAGGGTGTGTAGATCGCCTAGTTTATTTATACTACTTTTGCTGCGTTTAAGTGGAACTGTGACTGAATGCAATAACGTCTCAACCGGTTTCCGAAGGTAACTGCGTGCAACCGACACTTGGAGTTGTTTACAAAGGCCATGTCTCACAGTGATGCGTAAGTTGCACGTCTTCAGTGGGTCAAACAACACAGAGACTGGAAGACGCGGATTGTTGATGTGTAATGTGATACAACAACTAACTGCTTCGCCCCTTTTCAAATGATGCAAGGCGTCGAGTGAAGTGATGGACCAATAACATGTTCAACTGGTAATGTGTGGTGTATGCGGTTTAGGCCGGAGGTGCTTCTGAGTTGTTCTGGGGTGTTTTTCGTACCATGATGTGAGCCCACTCTTTCACGTTGACGTGAACATGCAAGAAGAAGATTACTTCAACATTCTCGGTGAGCAGTTGTTTAACTTTTACTAACAGGATGGCTATAGTGAAACTATCGCTACTTGAGTGGGCCTCCAAGGAAAACGATTGATCGTACTACAATGAAACTATGTGGAAACATTTGTAAGAGAAATAAAGAATAAACCATTGTAAGAAACACATTTTCATGACCTCACGAGAGGGCAACATTGGTTAAATGCGTACTTCTAAGCTAGAAACGTTTCTCAATGTGACGACCATCTGCATCAATGACAGCCTGGAACCGGAATAGAGATCGCTGTCCTGCTGCCCAGAGCAACTCTCTATGCTCATCTTAAACCTCCAAAGTGTGTTAATATCCCGTTGTGAAACCCTCTCCTTCAGGTAACCCCACAGCCAGAAATCATACGGGTTCCGGTCAGGTGGCCTTGTTAGCCACGCAGTTTGGAACGATCGGCCAATGCTTCAGTTTTCTCGAGATTTGTTGCGGAGTAACCAAGTCACGTCCGCAGCTCGTGGTCCAGTCGTTAGTGTTACGGCCTCTGGATCACGGGGTTTCGGATTAGATTCCCGGCTGGATGGGGGATTTTCTTCACCTGGGGATTTGGTGTTTGTGTTGTTCTCATCGTTTCATCACCATTCAGGAGAATGATGAGACTGCAACGCGAGAAGATTGGGAATTTGTACGGACGCTAATAACCGTGCTTTTGAGCGCCATACAAACCAAAATCATTGTCATCATCTAATTGAGTGACCTCACGACCAGGTAAGGGTGTGCACCGTCTTGCATCAAAAAAGTTGATTCAAAGCTCCTCTGTCCCTTAGAGCAGGGGTCACATGTTTGTTGGTGAAGGAGATCACAGTAACGTGTGCCATTCAAGCTGCACGTCCTTGGTCCCTCCCTACGTAGCCGTACCAGCACCGGCTCCTAGTCGGAAGCCATGACACTAGCACCTCTAACAGTAGAAGGCGGCCCCGTCTTCTAAGATGACAACAGAGCTACACGCATACGTTGACGGTTTGGCGAAAACTCATGCTCCCTACTGCACCTCAAATGGCACGGTATTAATCCCATAGAAAATGTCTGGCACTATTAGAAAAGCTGGTGAAATATGACAGTCAGTATCCCCGTAATTTTTTAGTTCTATTGAGTTATCAGTAAGTGGCAAAAGCGATGAAACTTGTCGACACTTTTCTTCTCAGAAGTGAAGTCATTACCAAAGGTAGAGGTGGTGTTGTGCGGCATCAGCGTATCTCCTAGGTATGGCTAATTTTTAATTGTTTCGTGGGTGACAATACACTACTGGCCATTAAAATTGCTTCACCAAAAAGAAACGCAGATGATAAACGATTATTCATTGGACAAATACATTATACTAAAACTGACATCCGATTACATTTTCACGCAATTTGGATGCATGGATCCTGAGAAATCAGTACCCAAAACAACCATCTCTGGCCGTAATAACGGCCTTGATACACCTGGACATTGAGTCAAACGGAGCTTGGATGGCGTGTACAGGTACAACTGCCCATGAAGCTTCAACACGATACCACAGTTCATCAAGAGTAGTGACTGGCGTATTGCAGACGTTTTCAATTGGTGAGAGATCTGTAGAATGTGCTGGCCAGGGCAGCAGTCGAACATTTTCTGTATCCAGAAAGACCCATACAGGACCTGCAACATGCGGTCGTGCATTATCCTGCTGAAATGTAGGGTTTCGTAGGGATCGAATGAAGGGTAGAGCCACGGTCGTAACACATCTGAAATGTAACGTCCACTGTTCAAAGTGTCGTCAGTGCCAACAAGAGGTGATCGAGACGTGTAACCAATGGCACGGTACACCATCACGTCGGGTGATACGCCAGTATGGCGATGACGAATACACGCTTCCAATGTGCGTTCACCGCCATGTCGGCAAACACGGATGCGACCATCATGATGCTGTAAACAGAACTTGGATTCATCCGAAAATAATGACGTTTTGCCATTCGTGCACCCAGGCGCTCCTGTCTGTGATGCAGCGAACAAGGGCAAAGGCAGCCATGGTCTCCGAGCTGATAGTCCATGCTGCTGCAAACGTCGTCAAACTGTTTGTGCAGATAGTTGTTGTCTTGCAAACGCCCCTATCTGTTGACTCAGGGATCGAGACGTGGCTGAACAATCCGTTACGGCCATGCGGATAAGATGCCTGTCATCTCGACTGCTAGTGATACGAGGCCGTTGGGATCCAGCACGGCGTTCCGTATTACCTTCCTGTACCCACCGATTCCACATTCTCCTAACAGTCATTGGATCTCGACCAACGCGAGCAGCAATGTCGCGATACGATAAACCGCAATCGCGATAGGCTACAATCCGATCTTTATCAAAGTCGGAAACGTGATGGTGCGCATTTCTCCTCCTTACACGAGGCATCATAACAACGTTTCACCAGGCAACGCCGGTCAACTACTGTTTGTGTATGAGAAATCGGTTGGAAACTTTCCTCATGTCAGCACGTTGTAGGTGTCGCCACCGGCGCCAACCTTATGTGAATGCTCTGATAAGCTAATCATTTGCGTATCACAGCATCTTCTTCCTGTCGGTTAAATTTCGCGTCTGTAGCACTTCATCTTCGTGGTGTAGCAATTTTAATTGTCAATAGTGTATATAATATTAATTCCTGCAACATTAACGCAAGAAATGAAAACTAGGGGAATCTGAAAGAGCCACGAACGCTCACATTGGACAGCAAACGGCCTGAAACGTAGTGTAGTGGGAATTAACGTCTGGCAAGTTGAGATGGTTAGTGCGTCTAGAGATCTCCTAAGATTGGCTGGAATCGTGCTTTGCCTAACATGTGAGGCTCGTCCATCTACTGTCTTCATATCTGTGTGTCCCGAAGTAAATTTCAACAGAGTGTAGTGGGGCACATCAGTAACTCCGTCTGGGCAGTGCACGCCTTACTTTGGGCAGCTGGCCATGCATCAGCCGTAAGCAGAGGGCGCGGCTTTCCCGCCTGTGCCGGAAATAGGCGCCGCCTTCGATAAGGGTGCGCTGTCCGCCCAGCCAGCAAATCGCGGTCTGCTATTCGACGCCCACGGCACACCGGCCGTCCGGACTGCCCTCAGATAGCGTCCGCCGCAACAAATGCCAAGAGGGCGGCACCCATCCCGAGGATTGCAGAGCGTGTGGCCTTTAGGCAGAAATGCCTCAGCATGCCGCCGCTCCCGAGTTACTGCCCCGTACGCTACCGTCAGATTTCCAGGGAAGAATTACCATCAAATAACCAAAGAAGAGACGTGCATATAAAGATGTAAACTGTCGTAGTATTAGAGTAGTATTAGAACTACTGACTAGAATAAGGCGATGTCTGTTCAAACAGTAAAAACAATTTTCTAATTTCGCATGCTTTATTAGGCCCATCGGCGCGATTATTTAGTAGTTGTGCTGGTACATCTCCAAAACATATCCATACACCGTTAGCGATATAGCGTATTTACTCTGATTTTGGCTGTCACAAAGGTTACATGTGTGTGGTGTGCGTACTGTAAGACCTTCGGTACACACACCATCAGATTATTTGACTTGAAGTACGCGAGTGTCAGCAATATGTCTCGTGGTCTTATCATGGCGTGTTTATCTTCTGCTGTTAGGTCAGACGATAGAAATGCCACTTGCACGCTTAGAGTAGCAGATTGACGGTGACCAACTTTAATCAGAACTTGATTAATTTTCAAACACATTTATTAAAGTAATAAAAATCATAAACCTTACTTAACTTGATTCTGGATGCTGTTTACAATTGACAATGTGAAGTTCCTTTGGTCTTGGTATGTTAATCTTATTCTCACATATCTATGATACTTGACAAGGTGTCTATACATTTCTCTTCATGACTACGTACAGGAATATGATAATCTTATTAAGCGCAGACTGAAACTTGACTATAGACTGGTACAGACAAATGCAGACTGGTAAAGACTAATGCAGACCAATGCAGACTAATGCAGACTGAGTAATCGGAGGTCTGTACACTCGTTATAATACCTCGAGCGTTCAGGCATCACTGCGCGAGTGTGATCCGCGAGGAGAAAAGGTTCTACGTTAGCAGCAATCTCATTGGCTGCGTGACATATTAATACGCGGATCGGCGGAAGCAGAATTTGGTCCGTCTCTTAAGACGGACGAGCGCTGCGCCTGCGCTGTTGTGCGTAGCGGGGCGCGCTCTAGTGGGAAAGTTGTGTACGCGCTGACTACGCGGAACTATATACACAACAATGTGTTTTGGTTTCATCGTCATTTCTTTTTGTATACAAGGGGAAGGAGATTTGCCAATGTGTTTTGGTTTCATCGTCATTTTTTTTTTTTTTTTTTTATACAAAGGGAAGGAGATTTGCATTAAGTTTTGCTGTAACAAACAGAATAAAATGCATCAAAATTTTAGAATCGTTAAATATTGTTATTTATTAGCCAGCTGCGAGTAAAACAAGAATTTGCAAGCGGTGTAAGCGTTTCAAAATAGACCGTAAAGACGATGTCGATCGCAAGTGCCCTGGACACCCCAACACATCAACCGATGAAAACGTGAAAGAAGTGAATGAAACGATTAAGAAGACTTCAGAATGTCAGTCAGAGAAGTCGCTGCAGACGTAGGCATATCAACTGGCTCATGCCATTACTTTTTTAGGGTTTAATGTCCTGTCGACATCGAGACCATTAGAGACAGGACATGCTCGGAAAAGTTCAAGGATGGGGAAGGAAATCAGTTAGACGTGACTTTCTTCTATTCTCGCGGAAACAAAAGAAAACCTTAAAACTCTCCCAAATATAAAGTTCCAAAAGTGTTCCGGGGACTGGAAAAAGCTCTGCCACTAATGGACGATATCTATTGTGAAATATTTTGAGAAAGGTAACAGTCATGTGAACGAATAAACAAAATTATTTACAAAACAAAAAAATTCTAGTTATTTTTCTAAAACATCTCGTACAGAGAAGAGGAAAAAACTGAACACGCACTGCACAAACTGCAGTTTCATAGATGGAAAAGGTATCACGCATACAGGTAACATGAACGACCATTCTCTTATATCCAGTGTATGATATATGTATACGTATTTACTAGTAAATCGACAAATTATTTATTTACCCATTAATAATGAAGCACTCATTAAAACATAGTGCAAAGTATGTAAATTATGAAAGCATCATTCAACAGACCGTGTAAAAGCGCTAAATAGAAGTAGGTCGTGTTTATTTAACTAGTTAATCATGTTTCCTTTATTTCAAGTGACGAGCAACTGTGCATGTAATTTTTATTGCTTAATAATGACCCGCTAACTAAGAACTACTTGTGAGGTTTAACTAAGAACTACTTGTGAGGTTGGAAAAGAATTAGCCGACAGAGCCGCTCTTCTCAACCATTTAATTTGAATGGAGGTCCATTTTTACGAATTTTGGCCAATACCTCCAAGCCTGGCCAACGGCAAGAGCAATTTAAGTCCAGCATCGGCTCGTTCCTCCTCTGCCGCTGCTGTGTGGAAACTGTATGAATTGTCCATTTAAGTTTCACACATCATGATATGTTGCGAGTGATAGTCTCTCATCATCAGAATGGGACAGTTTTCCTTTTGGTGATAGAATTGGGAAATTAGATGATGTTTAAACATTTTTGCAGGTGCTGTACTCTCAGCAGCAGTTAGGATTTGAAACGGTCCAAGTACATAAAAAATAACAGTGAATACTGAGAATACTGATACAGCTGAAAATAACGGTACTGATATTATAAATGCGAACGTAACTACGTTTTCACGACTAAACAGCTGAATAGATTTTGATTAAATGTGGTATGGGGATAACTTGGACCCAGAAGAAGAGCATAGCTAGTTTCCAAGTGTATATATATATATATATATATATATATATATATATATATATATATATATTGCATGGTACCAGACACCTAGAAATGACGGAGAGGATTTGTCCCCGCCGTAGTCCTCAGTGGTTCACAACCCCACAACAGGCTACAGCAGTCCACTCACCCCACCGCCGCCCCACACCCAATCTAGTGTTATTGTGCGGTTCGGCCGCCAGTGGACCACTCCGGGAACGCCGCACACCAGACGAGTGTAACCCCAATGTTTGCATGGTAGAGTACTTATGTGTACGCGTGCATGGAGAAAGTGATTCCACAGCAATCGCCAACATAGTGTAACTGAGGCGGAATAAGGGGAACCAGCCCGCGTTCGCCGAGGCAGGTGCAAAATCACCTTAAAAACCATGCACAGGCTGGCCGCACACCGGACCTCGACAATAATCCGCAGGGCGGATTCCTGCCGGGGACTGGCGCGCCTTCCCTCCGGAAAGCAGTGCGTTAGACCGCACGGCTAACCGGGCGGGCTATATATATACAGTATATACAGGGTGTTACAAAAAGGTACGGCCAAACTTTCAGGAAACATTCCTCACACACAAATAAACAAAAGATGTTATGTGGACATGTGTCCGGAAACGCTTAATTTCCATGTTAGAGCTCATTTTAGTTTCGCTACTATGTACTGCTCAATGGAGCACTTTATCATGATTTCATTCGGGATACTCTACCTGTGCTGCTAGAACATGTGCCTTTACAAGTACGACACAACATGTGGTTCATGCACGATGGAGCTCCTGTACATTTCAGTTCCAGACGAAGTGTTCGTACGCTTCTCAACAACCAACAACAGATTCGGTGACCGATGGATTGGTAGAGGCGGACCAATTCCATGGCCTCCACGCTCTCCTGACCTCAACCCTCTTGACTTTCATTTATGGGGGCATTTGAAAGCTCTTGTCTACGCAACCCCGGTACCAAATGTAGAGACTCTTCGTGCTCGTATTGTGGACGGCTGTGATACAATACGCCATTCTCCAGGGCTGCATCAGCGCATCAGGGTGGATGCATGTATCCTCGCTAACGGAGGACTTTTTGAACGTTTCCTGTAACAAAGTGTTTGAAGTCACGCTGGTACGTTCTGTTGTTGTGTGTTTCCATTCCATGATTAATGTGATTTGAAGAGAAGTAATAAAATGAGCTCTAACATGGAAAGTAAGCGTTTCCGGACACATGTCCACATAACATATTTTCTTCCTTTGTGTGTGAGGAATATTTCCTGAAAGTTTGGCCGTACCTTTTTGTAGCACCCTGTATAGGAGGGTGTAGTAGAGATGCAGAAGACGACGTTTGTCCTGAGATGGGCGACTCTGGGTGTTTATAGATTATTCACTGACAATGCACATCCAATGTTCACTCACCATCACACATAACGTAACTACTGATATGTGAGCACAGCAGTGCGTTACAGCTAATACGATAATATAAAAAAAAAACCGTCCAGAAAACATAGTTCTGCAAATGAGATAGTTGCAAGTGTCTGGTTACCAAGAACCACTGACTTATTTATGAATCAATGCCCTTGTTACTAGAGATATACAGTGCTGAGTCAAAAAATTATGACCACCTGCTTAAATGCTTGTTTGTCCGACTTTGGAACGAGATACATCAGCGGTTTTGCGTATCAGGGATCAGACAGTTTGTTGGTAGGTTTCTGGAGGTATGTGTCATTAGATGTCTATGCACAGGTCATGTAAGTCGTGTAAACAACGGCCGCTGATCCGCGTACGCGGTGATGGTTCCCGATAGCGACCCAGATGGGTTTCATAGGGTTTACATGAGGTGAATTTTCTCGCCGAGGTATCGACCTGAGTTCACTATAATGCTCCTCAAACCACGGTAGCACGGTTCTGGCTCCTAAACACTGACTGTTATGCTACAGAAAGACGACATCGCCTTCGGGGAAGGCATCAAGCATGAAGGGACGCCGATTGTTCGCAGCTGTCAACGTGTTTTCGATTACTGCCACAGGTACCGTGCGAGCGCAGAAGAATGTCTCACATAGCATAATAATGCTTCCACAAGCCTTCGCCCGTGGCGATGAAAGCGTTTGTAGAGACGACCATCGCCTAGTGTAGCAAAAATGTGATTCACCCGAAGAACCGACACGTTTCCATTGATCGCCGGGCGAATCACCATGGTCCTGAGTCCACTTCAGCCGTAACTGACGATGTCGTTGGGTCAAGATGTGAACACCTACGAGTGGCCTTTTGCGGAGCTCCATGTTCAGCAATGAATGACGAACGCTATGCTCATAAACGCTTGTGCATGCACCATTTTTGTGCTCTTTCGGCACAGATGCCACGGATCACCATCTGTCCTACTTTACAAAGCAGACAGTCCTCCGAACCCCACGTTCTGTGAAATGTTGTGGACGTCCAACCATTTAGCGCCTAGTGGTAGTTTCACCGTCCTCCCACCTCTTTTGGTAGATGCCCACGAGAGTAGCACATGAACATTCGACCAGCTTCGCCGTTTTCGAGATACTCATTCACAGGATCCGCGTAATAACAGTTTACCCTTTGTTTAAGTTGCTTATCTGAATAGATTTCCCCAATTTTAAGCCCGTATCTGCGCATTTGCTCCGCTTACATACTTCCGTTACCGATTCACGTGCCCACAACTCCTCCAGGCGGCATCCAACGTCGCGGTGGACAGTGGTCATGATGTTCCAGCTTATCAGTGTATTTGAAATATAAACTTCTCGATGAAGTCCCCTTCTGATTGCAGTCAAATTTCACCCATTGTACATTTTCCTGCTGATACAAGACAAGCAACCCAACAATATGTTCCAAGACGGATAGCTGGAATAGGGCCACTACCCAGGTCTGCATGAGCACCTAACCTCAATCCTTCGGATTATTCTGTCTGGGGTAATTTTGAAAGGGGATAAACTTGAATTACTAGAACACCGAGTTGTACAATTTTGCCAAGAATTAAGAGATGATCCAGAAGTGGTTAAAGGAATACGTGATACACTGCAGAGACGATTTCACTCTTTTTTGAGTCGTCAGTCTTCTGCCTGGCTTGATGCGGTCCACCACAAATTTCTCTACTGCAAAAAACTCTTCATCTTAGAGCAGCACCTGCACCCTACGTCTCCAGTTATATGTTGGATGTATTCAAGCCTCTGTCTTCCGCTACAGCTTGTACTCTCTACATCTACATCTACATCCATACTTCGCAAGCCACCTGACGGTGTGTGGCGGAGGGTACCTTGAGTACCTCTATCGGTTCTCCCTTCTATTCCAGTCTCGTATTGTTCGTGGAAAGAAGGATTGTCGGTATGCCTCTGTGTGGGCTCTAATCTCTCTGATTTTATCCCCATGGTCTCTTCGCGAGATACACGTAGGAGGGAGCAATATACTGCTTGACTCCTCGGTGAACGTATGTTCTCGAAACTTCAACAAAAGCCCGTACCGAGCTACTGAGCGTCTCTCCTACAGAGTCTTCCACTGGAGTTTATCTATCATCTCCGTAACGCTTTCGCGATTGCTAAATGATCCTGTAACGAAGCGCGCTGCTCTCCGTTGGATCTTCTCTATCTCTTTTATCAACCCTATCTGGTACGGATCCCACACTGCTGAGCAGTATTCAAGCAGTGGGGGAACAGGCGTACTGTAACCTACTTTCTTTGTTTTCGGATTGCATTTCCTTAGGATTCTTCCAATCAGTCTCAGTCTGGCATCCGCTTTACCGACGATCAACTTTATATGATCGTTCCATTTTAAATCACTCCTAATGCGTACTCCCACATAATTTATGGAAATAACTGCTTCGAGTTGTTGACCTGCTATAATGTATCTAAATGATATGGGCTCTTTCTTTCTATGTATTCGCAGCACATTACACTTGTCTACATTGAGATTCAATTGCCATTCACTGCACCATGCGTCAATTCGCTGCAGGTCCTACTGCATTTCAGCACAATTTTCCATTGTTAAAACCTCCCGATATATCACAGCATCATCCGCAAAAAGCCTCAGTGAACTTCCGATGTCATCCACAAGGTCATTTATGTATATTGTGAATAGCAACGGTCCTACGACACTCCCCTGCGGCACACCGGAAATCACTCTTATTTGGGAAGACTTCTCTCCATTGAGAACGACATGCTGCGTTCTGTTATCTAGGAACTCTTCAATCCAATCACACAATTGGTCTGATAGTCCATATGCTCCTACTTTTTTCATTAAACGACTGTGGGGAACTGTATCGAACGCCTTGCGGAAGTCAAGAAACACGGCATCTACCTGTGAACCCGTGTCTATGGCCCTCTGAGTCTCGTGGACGAATAGCGCGAGCTGGGTTTCACACTATCGTCTTTTTCGAAACCCATGCTGATTCCTACAGAGTAGATTTCTAGTTTCCAGAAAAGTCATTATACTCGAACATAATACGTGTTCCAAAATTCTACAACTGATCGGCGTTAGAGATATTGGTCTATAGTTCTGAACATCTGTTCGACGTCCCTTCTTGAAAACGGGGATGACCTGTGCCCTCTTCCAAACCTTTGGAACGCTACGATCTTCTAGAGACCTACGGTACACCGCTGCAAGAAGGGGGGCAAGTTCCTTCGCGTACTCTGTGTAAAATTGAACTGGTGTCCCATCAGGTCCAGCGGCCTTTCAGCTTTTGAGCGATTTAATTGTTTCTCTATCCCTCTGTCGTCTATTTCGATATCTACAATTTTGTCACCTGTGCGACAATCTAGAGAAGGAACTACAGTGCAGTCTTCCTCTGTGAAACAGCTTTGGAAAAAGACATTTTGTATTTCGGCCTTTAGTCTGTCATCCTCTGTTTCAGTACCATTTTGGTCACAGAGTGTCTGGACATTTTGTTTTGATCCACCTACCACTTTGACATAACACCAAAATTTCTTAGGA
This sequence comes from Schistocerca americana, assembly GCF_021461395.2. Taxonomy (NCBI): domain Eukaryota; kingdom Metazoa; phylum Arthropoda; class Insecta; order Orthoptera; family Acrididae; genus Schistocerca; species Schistocerca americana. The sequence continues at coordinate 336,872,189 of NC_060121.1, forward strand.
TTCTCTGCCAAGTCAGTACATAGAACTTTACTTTCGAATTCATTGAACGCCTCTCGCATGACCCTCCTCACATTACATTTCGCTTCGCGTAATTTTTGTTCGTCTGCAAGGCGTTGGCTATGTTTATGTTTGCTGTGAAGTTCCCTTTGCTTCCGCAGCAGTTTGCTAACGCGGTTGTTGTACCACGGTGGCTCTTTTCAATCTCTTACGATCTTGCTTGGCACATACTCATCTAACGCATATTGTACGATGGTTTTGAACTTTGTCCACTGATCCTCAACACTATATGTAAACTTTTTGTTGAGCCGTCAGGTACTCTTAAATCTGCTTTTTGGTCACTTTTGCTAAACAGAAAAATCTTCCTACCTTTTTTAATATTTCTATTTACGGCTGAAATCATCGATGCAGGAACCGCTTTATGATCGCTGATTCCCTGTTCTGCGTTAAGTGTTTCAAATAGTTCGGGTCTGTTTGTCACCAGAAGGTCTAATATGTTATCGCCACGAGTCGGTTCTCTGTTTAACTGCTCAAGGTAGTTTTCAGATAAAGCACTTAAAAAAATTTCACTGGATTCTTTGTCCCTGCCACCCGTTATGAACGTTTGAGTCTCCCAGTCTATATCCAGCAAATTAAAATCTCCACCCAGAACTATAACATGGTGGGGAAATCTACTCGAAATATTTTCCAAATTATCCTTCAGGTGCTCAGCCACAACAGCTGCTGAGCCAGAGGGCCTATAGAGACATCCAATTACCATGTCTGAGCCTGCTTTAACCGTGACCTTCACCAAAATTATTTCACATTTCGGATGTCCGTCAATTTCCATCGATACTATTGCACTTCTTATCGCTATAAACACGCCTCCCCCTTCACTGTCCAGCCTGTCTCTGCGGTATACATTTCAATCTGAGTTTAGAATTTCATGACTACTTACATCTGGTTTCAGCCAACTTTCTGTCCCTAGTACTATGTGGGCATTTTGACTGTTTATTAATGAGAGCAGTTCTGAGACCTTTCTATAGACGCTCCTGCAGTTTACTATTAGCACATTAATATTGTTATTCCCTGTTGCATTTTGTCTACTCCTACCTTGCCGCGTCTCAGGAGGGGTCTTGTTGGGCCTAGGGAGGGAATTCTCTAACCTACAGTTCCCTCTAGTACCAAGAAAATTCCTTGATGTCTTAACACATGTCTAATCATCTTGTCAGTATTCTTCATGTATTCCTTCCTTCAACAGTTCGGCCCATAACCTTATCACGCCCTAGTTTACCAGTCCACCTGAGTTTCAACATTCTGCTGTAGCACCACATCTCAAACATTTAGATTCTCTTCTGTTCCAATTTTCCCACTGTCCGCTATTCATTACCATACAAAGCAGTGCACCAAACATACATTCTCAGGAATTTCTTCCTCAAATTAAGGCCTGTGTTTGATACTAGTAGACTTCTCTAATCCAGGAATGCCCTCTTTGCCAGTGATACTCCTCCTTGCTTCGTCCGTCATGGGCTATTTTGCTTCCAAGGTGGCAGAGTTTATGTATTTCGTGACCCCCAATTCTAATCTTAAGTTTTTCACTGTTCTCATTTCTGCTATTGGCCGGCCGGAGTGGCCGAGCGGTTCTAGGCGCTACAGTATGGAACCGCGCCACCGATACGGTCGCAGGTTCGAATCCTGCCTCGGGCATGGATGTGTGTGATGTCCTTAGGTTAGTTAGGTTTAAGTAGTTGTAAGTTCTAGGGGACTGATGACCTTCGCATTTAAGTCCCGTAGTGCTCAGAGCCATTTGAGCCATTTCTGCTATTTCTCATTACTTTCGTCTTTGTTTGATTTACTCGCAGTCCACATTCTGTACTCATTGGACTGTTCATTCTGTTCAACTGATTTTGTAATTCTTCTTCGACTTCACTATGGATAGCAATTTCATAAGCGAAACTATTACTTAATGTCCCTCCACCCTGAATTTTAACCCAACCCTATAGCCTTTCTTTTATTCTATCATTGCTTTTCCGTTGCATTGATCGGACAGTGGGAGCGAAAGATGCATTCCTTTCTTTCACCAGTTTTAATCCGAGCACATCGTTCTTGTCTTCCAGTGTTAAGTGAGGATAATGCGTTGAACACTTCTTTTAACAGGTGCGACTGTACGGTAACTCGTAAGATGTATTGTGCTGAACCACTATTGTACTTGTTGTTATGGCAGTGTATTGTTATATTATAAACCCAGTTGGATGAGGACTGGATCTAAATTTTTACGTTAAAAATACATTTGTACTAACTACGTTAATACTTCATTCTGAAATCAGTGGTGGTTCGTAATCGTACATTCACTTTTATCTCCCTAACAGCTTGTTTGCAGACCCATGTTTACTGGACCGTTTGTGCTTCTGTTATCGCATACTTTCACCAGTGTCACTTTTTGCTGTTAATTATGATTCACCCTTCATCAACTGCTTTTGGTGATAAATCCCTCACATATTTAAATATTTTAGTATTTCGTGTGTCGTTTGTAGGATAATGCTGGGAGAAATTTTACTGTAGTTTTGTAGACTAGGTGCTGGACTTTGCTGAAGTTGAGGCGCTTGGGGGATTTGCATTTACGCACCAGTTCCATAAATAGTTTGCATATCCATAAGCAGTAAGTGTACGGATTGTGTCCATTACTTTTTAATTAGTTCACAACTTACGTCCGCTGTTTGGTATACTGTAATATCACCGTTCTGTTTTTGATAGTTGTGAATTTAAAGTAAATATGTGATTTGATTTATACGTATATGTTGGTGTTGGCCACAACTGTTGAAACTGCCTGACTGTATTCTTTCGCCCGCATGATAACTTGTGAAACTTCCTGTATTTTCAGCTATAACTGCTGTAGCCCAAGTACCCCCACGACGAAGGAGAAGAGCGTCGTATAATAGTCCAAACTGCCTACAAAGAATGCTTGTTTCTTGCGACAATAATGGGCAGCCGGGTAAAAAAGGTAATATAGGTGTCTTAAAGCGGACCGATCGAGGTGGCGCAGTGGCTGAGCACACTGGACTCGCATTTGGGAGGACGATGGTTGAAATCCTTCCCCAGCCATCCAGATTTAGGTTTTCCATGATTTCCGTGAATCGTTGCAGGCAAATGCTTGGATGTTTCCTTTGAAAGGGCATGGCAGATTTACCTCGCCGTCCTGGAAACAGTCCGAGCTTGTGCTCCGCCCTAAAGGCCTCGATGTCGACGGAACTTTTAATGCTAATCTTTCTCCCTTCTTTCCTTCCTTCCTTCCTTCATAGAAGCGTACGTTCCAAGAAGTGTATGGCAACATATCCCCACATACAGGGGTTTGCAAAGATATGGAATGTTGGCGAGAAATGTATGCGTGAACGTAAATCCAGGTGCTACGCAAGCCTGCAGGTCGCGCTATTATATTTGATCACAAATGGAACCTTTTTAAAATCGTCAATATGTTGCAAGCTCAGTTGTGCTCAGAATATAGTTCTGCGTAATCACGAGTGCATTATGTCGCAGCTAAGTGAATTCGAGCGTTGACACATTGTTGAAGCCGTTTTGGTGGGTGCTTCCGTAACCAAGGTAGCAGGAGTGTTTCGTATTTCAAGAGACATCATTGCTAAGAGTTATGTCGCATGCAAGGAAAGTGAGAAAAACAACATCCGTAGATCCCAATGTGGACGAAAGTGTGTGTTGGATAATAGTGACCCACGGTCATTGAAGAGGAGTGTGACGAAATATAAGGCGACAGCTACAAAAGTCACTGCAGAAATAGACGTCGCATTAGGGAATCCCGTCAGCACCAAAACAACACGAGGGGAGCTCCAGAAGCAGGCTCTTGCATGGAGAGCTGAAATTCCAGATGAAAACTGATTCAAATAGTCGTAACAGGAAAACGTGGTGCAAGAGCCATAAAACCTAGTTTATGGAGCAATGGAAAAATGTCAACTGGTCGGATGAAACTTGTTTCACACTGTTTCCAACTTCTTGACAAGTTCACGTGCCAAGAGAGAAACATGAGGGGGCGTTCGGTGATGATTTGCGCAGCCATTTTGTGGTAGTCCAAGGCGCCCAAGGTCACATTGCTGTCAAGTATTGTGTGCCCATTTTGGCCGATCCCAAGTTACAACTTTTGTTCCCCAATGGTGATGCTGTGTTCCAAGACGAAATGGCTCCTGTTCATACGCTGGGCCGGCCGGTGTGGCCGAGCGGTTCTAGGCGCTTCAGTCTGGAACCGCGCGACCGCTATGGTCGCAGGTTCGAATCCTGCTTCGGGCATGGATGTGTGTGATGTCCTTAGGTTAGTTAGGTTTAAGTAGTTGTACGTCTAGGGGACTGATGACCTCAGATGTTAAGTCCCATAGTGCTTAGAGCCATAGAGCCACACGGCTGGCATCGTCCAGGACTGGTTTTACGAATACGAGGACGAATTGTTGGATCTAACCTGACCACCACAGTCAACACAAGTCATAATAATTGACTGCTTGTGACCTACTTTGGAGAGAAGGGTGCGTGACCGGTATCCATCGGATCTTGCTAGTATTTTGCAGGAAGAATGATACCAAGGTTCCGTTCAAAACTATACAAAACCTGTATTTATCCATTCCTAGGCGACTGGAAGCTGTTATGACTGTCAACAGTTTTCGTACACCGTATTAGGCATGGTAGTGTGTTGTGTCTGCAGTGGTCCCACATTTTTTTCCACTCCCTGAACACCTCGGGAGAAGGTCAGGCCGGGAAGAAGAGAGAATTTAGTTTTCATGCGAAAGTTCACCGACAGATGTTAGAGGTACCAGAAGTACTCTTCACGACACTACTTAAGCCGGCTTGCCCAGTGTTCATAGGGATATTACCATGTGCGAAAGCGTACTACTTAATTATACTTTTAAAATGTATTTTATACGAGTCGGTTTTATTTTCATACGACGTAGAATTGAAGTTCCTGAAATATGCTTGTAGAGTAATCTCAATAAATAGCTATTCTTACGTATTATGTAATACGCAAAGGGTACAGGGAGGATAAGTGGGACAAACAAAGCGTATCACAATCTGGTTCTGAGGTGTGGAGAATTTAGCATTTCGAGGAGATAACAAGGCAAGAAATGGATAATTAGAGTATATCAACGCGTTCATGTGGCGGGCAGTAGTTGTGTTATGAACGACAAGCAGTTTGCGGTCACGTTCGTCTCTCACATTGCTGATTCAAGATCTCGTGCCTCTTCAAACATTCAACTGCAACTGTTGCTTAATGGTCTCAAAGTGATACATATAATCACGGTAGGAGGATAGTGTGATGATTGGCAGATAATTGTAAGTACAGAAAAATGTAACTTGATGTGGATGAGTAACAAAAACAAACCCGTAAGTTCAGTTACAGCACTAGTAGTATCTTGCTTGACATAGTAACGTCGGTTAAATATCAGGAAGAAACGTTGCAAAGCGATGTGAAATGAAACAAGCATATGAGGATTGTGGTAGGGAAGGCGAATGGTCGACTTCGCTTCATTGGGAGAATTTTAGGAAAGAGTTCAAATGGTTCAAATGGCTCTGAGCACTATGGGACTTAACAGCTGTGGTCATCAGTCCCCTAGAACTTAGAACTACTTAAACCTAACTAACCTAAGGACATCACACACATCCATGCCCGTGGCAGGATTCGAACCTGCGACCGTAGCAGTCGCACGGTTCCGGACTGCGCGCCTAGAACCGCGAGACCACCGCGGCCGGCTAGGAAAGAGTGGTTGATTTGTGAATGAGACCATATATAGTCCGCTAGTGCGACGTATTCTGGAGCACCGGTCGAGTGTTTGGGATCCGTACCAGGTCGGTTTAAAGAACGACATCGAACCAATTCAGAAGCGGGCTGCCAGATTTGTTACCGGTAGGTTCGAACAATACGCAACAGTTACAGAGATGCTTCGGGAACTCAGAAGGGAATTCCCCATTTGAAGCAGACTACAGAATGATTCTACTGCCTCCAACGCGTAAGGGCCATGAAGATAAGACACAATAAATTAGGGCTCATACGGAGGAATACGGACAACCCTTTGTGAGTGGAACAGAAAAGGAAATGTTTGGTAGTGGTACAGGGTACCATCCACCACGCGCCGTACGGTGGATTGCAGAGTACCTAGATATATATTTAGATGTAGACAGTTAGTACGGCAGTGACCCTAAATGTACGCGAGTTCTTGAATTGAACGCCTGACAGCGCGCAGCCTCCAGCTTGCATGGGTGTTGTAGCTAGAGGTCAGTCAGCTACGTGCGTGTGACGTCACGGAGGCGCGGGCGTTCCATAGTCCAGTGGTAATATACATGTGTTCCCCTCACCGGGAGGAAGTGCTCAGCGACTGATACAACGAAAAACTAGGTACTACATATATTCTGTAAGGAAAAGAGTAACACAGTTACATAGATCTAAATGAGGAGATTACTTTGGTAATGATACTTGCTGTTCCAAAGTCTTTTCGTCAGACATGTAGAGATGATAGATCACGTCACGAGCAACAACTTTTGCTGGCGACGAATCGTTCGCCGATGCTTCTCTGTGTCACTGGCCCAGAGACGACGAGATCTAACCGAAATGACATGATCTATCACCAGATGTGCTGCGTGCTATCTACCCCATTAAATTGACACAATAATTTTCAACAAGAAAACCTTAAGTATTAGTCACTCTAAGGGGAGACAGATATTATAGAAACGAATCAGAAATTTTAAATAGCTCAATCTAGCCCCTTGCACACAGCGTAGGTACCTGGATTGTAGGCAACACACGACACATTCGCACGTCGCACAGTGCCTACGTCCTGTTGCCTCACAGGAGAATAACGAATGCAGAAGGACGCCAATCGTAGCAGGGAAGCATCTGCGAATATTTTGTGTCTAACAAAAGTTGTTCGCCATAACGTAATACGCAGGGGCAACGCAAAATAATGTGAACGGTGGCAGTAATGGGATAGTTGTGTTTGAGCGTCAACAGCGCAGGTAAGGCACGTGTCGTGCTGGATTGTACGTGTTCAGTACGGACTATGCATCAGTGTAGTTGTTTGTTAATAGTGCACACTTCGTATTTGCATTCAGAGGTCGAGGTCTACGTGGAATGAAAGACCTAAAAGAGTTCCAAAGAGGGCAAATTTTTGGGGCCAGATTAGCTGGAGCATCTGTAACCAACACAGCCAACTTCCTAAATGTTTCAAAAGCAACTGTTTGAACAGTCATGACAGCCTACACAAAACATGGAAAAGACATCATCGTGTAAACGTAATAGTGGGGGCAAATCAAAACTAAATTAGAGGAGGAGGAGGAGATTAGTGTTTAACGTCCCGTCGACAACGAGGTCATTAGAGACGGAGCGCAAGCTCGGGTGAGGGAAGGATGGGGAAGGAAATCGGCCGTGCCCTTTCAAAGGAACCATCCCGGCATTTGCCTGAAGCGATTTAGGGAAATCACGGAAAACCTAAATCAGGATGGCCGGAGACGGGATTGAACCGTCGTCCTCCCGAATGCGAGTCCAGTGTGCTAACCATTGCGCCACCTCGCTCGGTCACTAAATTAGAGAGATCGTCGTACGCTAACACGAACTGTGTCATAACAACACAAAACAACGGTGGCTAAAGTGACTGCAGAGTTTGCTAACCATTTTCGAGACCGCGTGTCTATCGACACTGTCCGCCGAGAACTCCGTAAAGCAAATATGCATGGGAGAGCTGCTATACTGAAACCATTAGTGATGAGAACCAACGCAAAGAGGTGTAAAACATTGTTTTAGGAGCACAAATCCTGGACGGCTGATCAGTGGAAACACGTGATATAGTCCCACGAGTGAACGCTTTCGTTATTTACAAAATCGGGCCAGGTCTATGTCTGGCGAACGCCAAAAGGAGATTACAACCGTTAAGCATGGAAGTGGAAGTGTGTTGCTGTGGGGAGCCATATCATGGTATTCTGCTGGTCCCGTCAGTACTCTCAAAGGCCGTGTTACAGCCAACGATTCTGAGAACATTTTATGTGATCAGGAGCACCCCATGATTCAAATGTTGTTCCCCAACAATGATGCCATATTTCAGGGTGATAATGCACCCATTCACACAGCCAGGACAGTACAATCGTGGTATGAGGACCAAGGAACTGAACTGCAGCGTCTTCTCTGGCCAGCACAGTCCCCGGACTTGAAAATTATGGAAACATTGTGGACGATACTGAAGCGCAGCCTCTGGAGCAGATTTCAAGAAAATGGTTCAAATGGCTCTGAGCACTGTGGGACTTAACATCTGAGATCATCAGTCCCCTAGACTTATAACTACTTACACCTAACGAACCTAAGAACATCACACACAGCCTTGTCCGCTGCAGTATTCGAACCTGCGACCGTAGCGGTCGCGTGGTTCCAGACTGAAGCGCCTAGAACCGCTCGGCCACAGCGACCGGCAGCAGATTTCAGCCCCCCTCGTCACTACAGGAATTAGATGCGTTTCTGATCGAGGAGTGGCATACCATTCCATTGGAGACTTTACAAACATTATATGCCAGTTTTCCAAGAAGATTCTCAGCTGTATTACTGGCAAATGAGGTTCAACTCCTTATTAATAAAAGATTCCCAATTAAGTACAGGTGTTCATAGTATTTTCCATGCCCCCTGTGTCATCCATAGAAGTTTTATGAGGAGATACACACATCAAAAAAAGTTTTGCATCACCCTAGTTCCCAGAACTCATGAAGATAGACATTGACTGTGAGGTACTGTATCAGAGACACAGTCCCTTTGAATGTTCAGAGATGTCACTAAACCCGCGCAAAGATGTAAACAACCATGCATGAGCAGCGCCTATTAGACGGAGGGCGTCCGACAGCCGATCAGTTCCAGTCATTCCACCAGGAGGGAGGTACACCGCACGAGTTGTCTGTAGTTCAACCATGCCTATCCGATCAATATCGCCGTTAGATAGCGTCAGAATTGTTACTTTGTGCCAGGAAGGGCTCTCAACAAGGGAAATATCCAGGCATCTCGAAGCGAACCAAAGTGATGTTGTTCAGACTTGGAAGAGATACAGAGAGACAGGAACTGTCGATGACATGCCTCGCTCAGGCCGCCCTAGGGATGATAACCATTGCCTACGGATTATGGCTTGTACGAACCCTGACAGCAACGCCACCATGTTGAATAATGCATTTCGTGCAGCCACAGGGCGTTTTGTTACGACTCAAACTGTGCGCAATAGGCAGCATGATGCGCAACTTTAATCCCGACGTCCATGGCGAGGTCCATCCTTGCAACCACGACACCATTTAGCGCGGTTCAGATTGGCCCAACAACATGCCGAATGGACCGCTTAGGGTTGGCATCACGTTCTCTTCATCGACGAATGACGCATATGCCTTCAGCCAGACAGTCGTCGGAGACGTGTTTGGAGGCAGCCCAGTCAGGCTGAACGCCTCAGGCGCACTGTCCAGACAGTGCAGCAAGGTGGACGTTCACTGCTGTTTTGGGGTGGCATTATGTGGGGCCGACCTACGCCGCTGGTTGTCATGGAAGGTGCCGTAACGGATGTGCGATACGTGAATGCCACCATCCGACCGATAGTGCTACCATATCGGCAGCATACTGGCGAGGCATTTGTCTTCATGGACGACAATTCGCGTCCCCATGGTGCACGTCTTGTGAGTGACTTCCTTCAGGATAACGACATCATTCGATTAGAGTGTGCAGCATGTTCTCCAGACATAAACCCTATCAAACATGCCTGAGGTAGATTGAAAAGGGCTGTTTATGGACGACGTGACCCACCAAGCAGTCTGAGTGATTAACGCCGAATCTCCCTTTAGGAGTGGAATAATATGGACCAACAGTGCCTTGATGAACTTGTGGATAGTATGCCACGACGAATACAGGTATGCATCAACAAAAGATGACGTGCTACTGGGCATTGGAGGTACTGGTGTGTACAGCAGTCTGGACCACCACCTCTGAATGTCTCCTTGTATGGTGGTACAGCATGAAATGTGTGGTTTTCATGAGCAATAAAAACGGTGGAAATGATGTTTATGTTAACTTCTTTTCCAATTTTCTGTACAGTTTCCAAAACTCCCGGAACCAAGGTGATGCAAAACTATTTTTTGGTGAGTGCACAGAGTGGTGGTTGCAGAAAATGTGATTTACTAAAACACAGAAATATTTTTGTTCATCAAAACAGTGTTTGAGGTAATAGCCTGTCATCCAAAACCCTGCGGAGAGTGGCACTGAGTGACATATTCGCACAGTCCGAAATAGTTCATGGCCAGTAATTAACCATCGGAAATTAATTCAAGATGGCAGCACCAGTGTTACTGGTGGAATAAACACAAGGCTAATGACGAAACAGTTTTGATATTTCACTACAAATGATACTAGGTACAGCTGCGACTAGTCGGTGCCCATTGCGTGTTCTGGCATCCCTCACAGAGTTTTCGATTCTTTGTATGGCACAAAACTGGATGGTGTCAACTGCACACACCTGTCCCTCAAGGGGTACTGTTTTTATTACCCTAATCAATTAATTAATTAACGTAATTCTGAATTATCAACATTTAAGAGCAAGATAACAAACAATAAATAACTGCAGGCAGTATATGTATAAACTATAACGCTGCTTAATGGCGTACTTCTTGTGGTACAGGTGAATTTTGTGTTTCTATGTCACGCGCAGTGCTTCGACTAACAACGCGGTCATTATCTTCACGTGCTGCCAGTTGTGCTTTTATGTGTACTTACCACCTGGTGTCCAGCCAGACTGTAAACTGTCATTGATATTGCGTCGCTGTTTATAGCTTATTGTGAATTCGACTCGCGAGCACCACGGGCCTCTGATGCTCTTTTTTTTTTTTTTTTTTTTTTTTTGACAGCCCGCGCTGATATGAAGTACACCTGCTCTCACAATAATTTTAGAACTTTTAAAACAACTTAAATCAGCTACATTTTCACTTAGAATCATTGAAAATGTTAGGGACAGACAAATTAGTAAGTTGAAGATGACTTCTCATCGCGCCTACGTTAATAAATTCTTGCATAACAGGAATGCATAGAGAAGAGAACTGAATATCGAAAAAATTGTTCAATAACAAGGGAAAGAAGTCAGGAAATTAATAAGAAATAAAGCAATGCATCAAAATACAAGAAACATTGCTTAAACAATAAGGTAAAGGAGACTGATATTTTTCGTAAATTTGTATGGGACGAATGACAATAAGCTGACAAAACGGACCTCCACATATATCTGGAAAAGGAAACTAACAAAAGACTAATACTTTTCGTAAATATATATAGCACGAATGACGATAAGCCGACGAAACAGATCTTCACTTATGTCTGAGAAAAAAAGAAATTAACAAGCAGAATCCGAGTAGGTAAAAAGACTTACTAATTGAATGTAAACTCAAGTTTCACGCAGCTACTAGAATTGGCAAAGAAGCTACTCTTTATAGTGTTTTATATTCAGACGATACTATAGTTTTATTAGAAGTGGAGAATGACGTGTAAAGAAGAATTCTGCTCCTAAGGAAAACAGCCAAATACTATAACTGAAAAGAAAACTAAAATGCTGGCTTTTATAGAATAAAATACGCAAAAATAATGTTGAACATGCCAGTAGTAGAATAGGTCAGTCATTTCAGTTATCTGGGATGTGATACCATACACGAGTAAGACAAAGATATAGCCATGAAAGTAGCAAAACTAGAGAAAGCATGTGGAGCAACAAACAGGTACTTTAGAAATAAGACATAAAAAATTAAATGCCGGTACGCAAACTATTCCGCGGAAGTTATTTACAAAAACAAGAAAGTAAGATTGTGAAAGCTGAAATGAGATTTCTTTGTGCTGTGGGAGGCTATAATAAATAGACAAATTAAGGCACAACGGAATCAGGAAGGAACTAAATCAAGACAACAGCATGAAACAGACTGGTTATCTCGACAGAATGAGTAGTGGGAGATTTCATAACAAAATCAGAATTTCTAAGGTTTCTAGGTTATTTTTGGTATTCATATTTTTGGTGTCAAAGAAAGGTTATGTAAGCTCTGTTTTCCTTCGATGTGTCTTACTTCATATCTGTATACTGGATATTTTTGTAACAAAGGTTTTCAATGTTTGGTATGTTGTGTCACAAGCAATGTGATCTTTGTTAGCTGGTAGCACTGTTGTTGCTGCAGAATCGTAAGAGAAGCTAGCGAGTGAGTGGGGTGTTGGTCACAATACTTAGCGGTTTGGAAATAGGTTACAGAAGACAGAGAGAAAGATACAGCGGATATCGAATTTTGGAAATACGGTTTGGTACAAATTAATTTGAGAAATGGTGATTTCCAGGTATTATTGGTCGTGCTCTGCTTGCTTGCGCGTAACTTATGATGTGTTTGACAAGAACGAAGTTTTAGTAGAATTTTTCTTTATTGGTCTGGGGTAGTTAGTTTCATTGTTCAAATGTGATTAAGCACGGTTGTCTATTCACATGTCTTGAACTCAAAAGTTTACCACTCCTTTACCATTTCAGTAATTAATCTGTGGCAGAGTAAAATTTATTACAAAAAACACTTCTTGCAAAGATAATTGTAACTGTCTGAGAATGAGTTTCATGATTTATATACTGCTTTTCAAATGTTACTTTCCTTCCAATTATTCAGCAAGCTTAAATTGTAAACTGTCTCCACATGAATTTTATTTTCTGTTTACATATGTCACCGCATTGAATTTTGCGGAACACAGTGCTTTAAGCATACTCTGCACATCCTTGCCTTGCACTGCGCAAGATTTTCTTTTATTTATCTGATCTGCAGTTCCGATGATTTTTTTATGTTCATCACTTCGAAGAGTACCGATCTTTCGTTATCACAGGTAAACCATGAAAATTTGTTAGGGCCAGTTAAGTCACAGTCGAGATAATAAGATCATTCACGGTTAGACGTTGCACTTCAAAACTGTTATCAGGTTCAGTTTAGGTGAAGCTCATTTCAGATTTTATTTCATACACAGTTAATTTTATCCGTACAGTGCAGTGTTACATCTGCGTGTGCACGATTTAGTGTTTGGAATTTTGTCTTGCCAGTTTGCGCATGCAAATTTACAGGGAATTTTAACAGAAACAAGTGGATTATTTAGTCTTTCAAAATTCAGTTTGTAATTCTGTGCATTATTTTTCATTCTCTTAGTTTTAAGTGTTAGAACTGAAAGTCACGTAGTGTAACGTCATGCATTGTAGCACTGTTCACTGCGTTGCTCAATACACAGTTCCACACCGCAGTCTTTTTATTACACAGTTTTACATTTTGGTAAAAGTTTATTCAAATAAAGTTACAGAATTGCAGATAGTTAGGCGACTCATGTTGATCAACCTTTCGTTATTACAGCACTTACATTGTTCAGGGCAACAATACAGGCGCACGAAGTTCAAGAAAGGAAACCAGTCCAGACCTAGTTCACAAGAAATAAAGTATTTTACTAACAGAAATTACAAAATAATAATCCATTAGGCTGAAGAAGTGTCAGAAGGCCAAGGAGGAGGTGGGAACCGTAACGGGTAAAGTCCAGATACTTGCAGTGCAGAAGGAGATGAAGAAGAAGCAAAGAAAGTTGCAGAAACAGATGATTTCAGAAGAAAAGTTTTAAATTTGCAAGGAGTCCAAAACAGAAGCAGCGAGAGGACGGGTGCCTTCTTCCTCCCGGCCTGATCCCCTATCATCAGGGTCAGCATGTTAATCACTGGCCCTGGTAAGGTTAGTGCTATGGGTTGGCCGGATGCCCATCCTGTCGCCACCTCTTCAACACGGAATGGAATTTGTGAACCCATATGTCTGAGTCTAGCGTTATCCCACGGGAAAGTGTGAGAACCTTTATGTTTGGAAATGTTTGCGAATCGTGTAACTAAGGCAGAATGTTAGTACCAGCTAGTTCTTTACCTAGTCAGATATGGGAAACCACCTAAAAACCTCATACCGGCTGACCGGTGCAGCGGCCCTCGTCACTAATCAGCCGGACGACGTCAATTCGGGGCGGCGTGCCCCTCCGAAAGGCGGAAGTGGCGCGTTAACTAGTGTGGCTATGCGGGAGGGTACAGTGAAAGAACTGGTGTGACGTGATTTCTTTTCTTTTCCTTTTTTTTTTTCAAAAGGATCGAAGTAAAGATCGAGAAATAATGGAAGGACAAAAACTGGCAAGGTGCACATAGGACTGGTGGAGGAGAGTTCCGTAGAGAGTTGACAATTTTTGCCTGTTATCGACATTTATACTGACAAGATATCGGTCCCAGAGACTCCCAGACTTTCGAGTATGTTTCAATTTCAAGCTTGAAGTCAGATAATATATGACAAAAGAAATATTTTCTCGTATGATGTAATTATAAACAAATAATTTCGGAAATTTTCCTTTATTTGTACCATGAAACCTTGCTTCTTGCCAAATTTCGTGATTCTAGGAAGTACACTATAGGCTTTGATGAGTGAGTTCTCTACTATCAAAATATGTGACGTAAATAGTCGTGCTTTTGACTACATTGACTTAGAAGCTTCAATTTCTTACGCTTCCAAGAGACCACCGGCCGTGGTGTGTGATAGAAACTTGAACTTGATACGCCATACTATTGCAGAGAAGAAGGCTCTTAACAGACGAGCAGACAGAGAGACAGAAAAAAATGACAATTTTTTTCCGTTTTATATCATTACAAATTAACAATTTCAGTTTTTTCCCTTTACTTGTATTGTGAAACCCTGCTTCCTGTCAAATTTCGTGATTCTAGGTGAACGGGAAGTAATCTGTAGTTTTGATGAGTGGGTTTTCGAGTATCAAAATATGTGACGTAGATGGCGTATCTCTTGACTAAATTGACTTACAAGCTTAAAATATTTGCACTGCCAAGGGACCATAGCTCTTATTACGTGAAATAAAGCTGAAGCCGAAACGCCAGATTCTTCCAGAGAGAAAGGGTCTTAACTGACATAGACAAACAGACAGACGATAAAAAATGACAGAAATATTTTTTGTGGGACAATTACAAATTAGCAATTTTCCGATTTCTCCCCTTGTTTGTATGGTGAAACTTTGCATCTTGCGAAATTTCATGATTCTGGGTCAACGGAAATTATTCTACAGGTTTGAAAGACTTGGTTTTTGAGTATCGAATTACACTCCTGGAAATTGAAATAAGAACACCGTGAATTCATTGTCGCAGGAAGGGGAAACTTTATTGACACATTCCTGGGGTCAGATACATCACATGATCACACTGACAGAACCACAAGCACATAGACACAGGCAACAGAGTATGCACAACGTCGGCACTAGTACAGAGTATATCCACCTTTCGCAGCAATGCAGGCTGCTATTCTCCCATGGAGACGATCGTAGAGATGCTGGATGCAGTCCTGTGGAACGGCTTGCCATGCCATTTCCACCTGGCGCCTCAGTTGGACCAGCGTTCGTGCTGGACGTGCAGACCGCGTGAGACGACGCTTCATCCAGTCCCAAACATGCTCAATGGGGGACAGATCCGGAGATCTTGCTGGCCAGGGTAGTTGACTTACACCTTCTAGAGCACGTTGGGTGGCACGGGATACATGCGGACGTGCATTGTCCTGTTGGAACAGCAAGTTCCCTTGCCGGTCTAGGAATGGTAGAACGATGGGTTCGATGACGGTTTGGATGTACCGTGCACTATTCAGTGTCCCCTCGACGATCACCAGTGGTGTACGGCCAGTGTAGGAGATCGCTCCCCACACCATGATGCCGGGTGTTGGCCCTGTGTGCCTCGGTCGTATGCAGTCCTGATTGTGGCGCTCACCTGCACGGCGCCAAACACGCATACGACCATCATTGGCACCAAGGTAGAAGCGACTCTCATCGCTGAAGACGACACGTCTCCATTCGTCCCTCCATTCACGCCTGTCGCGACACCACTGGAGGCGGGCTGCACGATGTTGGGGCGTGAGCGGAAGACGGCCTAACGGTGTGCGGGACCGTAGCCCAGCTTCATGGAGACGGTTGCGAATGGTCCTCGCCGATACCCCAGGAGCAACAGTGTCCCTAATTTGCTGGGAGGTGGCGGTGCGGTCCTCTACGGCACTGCGTAGGATCCTACGGTCTTGGCGTGCATCCGTGCGTCGCTGCGGTCCGGTCCCAGGTCGACGGGCACGTGCACCTTCCGCCGACCACTGGCGACAACATCGATGTACTGTGGAGACCTCACGCCCCACGTGTTGAGCAATTCGGCGGTACGTCCACCCGGCCTCCCGCATGCCCACTATACGCCCTCGCTCAAAGTCCGTCAACTGCACATACGGTTCACGTCCACGCTGTCGCGGCATGCTACCAGTGTTACAGACTGCGATGGAGCTCCGTATGCCACGGCAAACTGGTTGACACTGACGGCGGCGGTGCACAAATGCTGCGCAGCTAGCGCCATTCGACGGCCAACACCGCGGTTCCTGGTGTGTCCGCTGTGCCGTGCATGTGATCATTGCTTGTACAGCCCTCTCGCAGTGTCCGGAGCAAGTATGGTGGGTCTGACACACCGGTGTCAATGTGTTCTTTTTTCCATTTCCAGGAGTGTATATGATATGAATGGCCGTACCTTTTAACCGAATTAACTTAGAAGATTAAAAGCTTTACAGCGCAAGCGAACCACACACTTAAGATGTGACAGAAATTCGAAGGTGGTACGTTCACCCGCTGCTGAGAACGGACAGACAGACAAACAGACACATGGAGAACAAGGCAAACCTATAAGACTTGCGTTTTTAACGACCGTGGCACGGAAGAGTAAAAATAATGACACCTGTGGTTGACCGGAGACAGAGCAGGCTGGATAATTCAACGAGGCTTTTCCCAGTTCAGAATTTATGCGGTCTGGGTTTCGTAATGTAATGAGAGCGCGAATTTCCAAGTACTTTAAGCGATCCGGAGGAGGACTACGGCGCCTGGCGAGGTAAGCTTCCGTGACGGCGGCGCACGCATCGGCACACCTGGGCTCGGGCAGTTAGGAAGCGCCGCAATTGGGCGCGCTGCCGCGGCCGCGGCTCACGCAAATAGCGGCAAATCGGTACCCCGCTAATGACGGCGCGGCACATCACGCGAGCCGGCCGCCCCGCCGCCAGCGCCAGCACCGCTAATGTAATTACTGGCCGCAAGCCGCCCGCGGGCCGCGGCAACCCGACTCCCGCCCACCCGCCTCCGTGGCCATAGACGCCAACTACCGCACTAGCGGCCAACCGGCAGCCACCGGGGGTCCCCGGAATGGCAACGCACCGCGATTCCACACGTCACAGCGGAGCAGCGTGCTCGCTACACTGCTCTAGTTGTGACGGTTCTGCAAGGTGGACCGGCGAACGTTCCTCGTAGCCTGACATGTATGATTCACGAGCTCACACCGTTTTTCCGTTGGTAATTAAAAATCGAGCAACAGGTAGGCATTTTTATGCCGAACACATTTTAGGGTTTAGTTTCTAAATCGGTAGAAACGGAACACGTGTAGTGTAACTCTGTTGACTGTCTGTCTGGCTATGCGACAGTTGAAAACCCTTTTTCTCAAAAACGGGTTGTCGTATCGAGTTGAAACTCATGTCACATACTAAAGTTTAAGGCCTCTTGGCACTGTAATAAATGTAAGCTTCTAAGTCAATGCAACAAAATGATATGTCAATTTATGTCACATACTTTGATATTCGCAAACGCACTCATAAGAACCTATAAGGTACTTTCCGTTCACCTGGAATCATGAAATTTCGCAAGAAGCAAAGTTCCACAGTACAACCAATGAAGAAAAATTCGAAAATTGGTAATGTGTAGTGATACAGAACGTAACAATATAGCCGGCCAAAGTGGCCGTGCGGTTAAAGGCGCTGCAGTCTGGAACCGCAAGACCGCTACGGTCGCAGGTTCGAATCCTGCCTCGGGCATGGATGTTTGTGATGTCCTTAGGTTAGTTAGGTTTAACTAGTTCTAAGTTCTAGGGGACTAATGACCTCAGCAGTTGAGTCCCATAGTGCTCAGAGCCATTTGAACCATTCGTAACAATATATCTTTTCTCATTTATTATCCGACTCCGACAAACTTGAAATTAAAACATTCTCGAAAATCTTGGAATCTTGCCAGTACCAATGTCGATAACAGGCAAAAGTGATGCAGAATCTCGAATTCCCGAAAGCGATGAAATGCTTACATACATAATCACGTTTCTATGGGACTGTCAGTGAGCGAGTCCAAATCGCACGTGCCCCAAATTTTTACTACCATTCTTTCTTTCTCTTTATATTCTTCTCAAAATTTATTTGGTCTAATTTTTGAGTGGTGCGGAAAAAAGATTTCCTACAAATTACTTTGTGGGTTTCTGTACTTATTTTCAAGGGAAACCAGGTGTGCGAATTGGACGAATGTGGAATAAAATCAGCCTTACGTCCAATTTTGAAAAAAAAAGTTTAACTGCTTGAAACTAATCAGGGTAATAAGATAAACTTAGGTCTCTGAGAGAATATTTCACAAAGGATTTGTGTCCAAATTTTCATACTCGTACGAAGAGTGGGAAATAGAGAAATGGGGTGGCAAAAAGATCAGTCTGAAGTCTAGATTCGCAAAAAAAGCCTTTGTTTCACGCTGAAAAAAATAAATATCAAATCACAGCATAAACTGAAAGTTTTCTGCTTTTTGTTGCATTATATGCTCTTAATACTAATGGATTACCGATCCATATTTAAATACATTTCATGTTTTGAGAACGAAATTAAAAAACAAAAATTAAATAAAAATGGCATAATGTTTTGTGAAATTATTTGTCTGAAAGTAGAAAATAAAATAGATCGGAGCAACATCTGTCGCTTCTTCGAATGTTACTCCAAATCACAATCTACCAGACAAATATACTCTAGCAATCTCTAGAATTGTACGTTATACACTGAACTTCAAATTCCCCAATCAGCACCTCATCTACTGTACATGATTTCTAACATCATTCAAATCCACATCAAATGTTTCTCTAACCTATTTTATTTCTTATTTTTAGAGAAATCACCATCGACACATTTACTGTTTTCTTTGATTTTTTTAATGTTTTTATGACTGTGTAGTCTTTCATTCTCTGGTATGAAATGAGAGGTAGTAATAAAAAAAAAAAAATCACATCGTCGAGGATTGACATCTTGGAGCAGAAATCTCACAATGTGGACTAATAATGTATTTCAGACGACACTGACTTGATTTTAACCACTACCTTTAATTTATTATGTATCTTCCCCTACTAGTATGTTATTGGGTGTTAATAATTTAATCTGAATATTAATATTAAATATGCCGTTAGGATTCATAGTCTTGCACGTACTGGAGGGTTGTTGTTTCCATTTATGTATTGCTGCTAATGGCAGATGAGTAGATGAATGCGTCTTAAATGTTTCGGTGGTGTACCACAATTAACTATATTTCTTCATTGTTTCCAACTTCTGAAAGAGAGAGACAAAAGGAATGAATACACAGATTAATTATTATTATTATTATTATTATTATTAGCTGTTGCCTACATAACCGTCGGTTGTATTTACCATTTCTATTACCGTTATACTGTTTATTCAACTTACATAGGCAGACAAATATAAACTAGTTGCAAAGTAAATCGTCAGTTTTAGAATCTAGGCAGCCTCCAGTCTATAAGAGTACCATGTCATTTTAATAAAGCTGTGGTACTCAAACGAAGTTCTATAAGCTATAAATTAAATAACTGTCAACAGCAACGGTGGACTTTGCACAGGTTCACTACGCAGGCATTGTGATCTTCCTGGCGATGACAGTTGTAGAGGATGGCCGGATGCCCTTCCTATCGCCATTCCTTTCACCCACGGGTCGAAAATTGTGTACGCCAAGTGTCTGCCTCTAGTCTTACATGATGTTACAGTATGTAGATGTCAGCTAAGTGTTTACGAACCCTGTAACTTAGGGCGTGGGAACCAACCCGGTATTCACCTAATAGGCTGTGGGAAACCACCTAAAACACACATCCAGGTTGGCCGTCGCTCCAGCCCTCACGGTTAATCCGCTGGGTGGATTCTATCCGGAGCAGGTGCTTCTTGCCGAATGCTGGATGCGGCGTGTTAACGCACGCGGCTATACGTGTAGTTCTCACTAAGCATACACTGTTTGAAAATGTAATGATGAGAGCTGTGAACATTTGAAGAATACCTACACTGCCTGACAAAAAATGTGAAACACGTAGAAGACATGGTGGGATGTCAATGTAGCTTCATAGGTGTTCTCATCATCGGTTGGTGTGTAAATTATTAGGGCTGCAATTTGCTGTGACAGCCAGAACGGCGATCAAAGTTCTTTAGTGTTTTTCGTTTTCAGTGTTGTTACTAGCCAGAGTCATAACAGCGTTAAACGTGTTGAATGATCATTGCAAGGACACGGAGGAGCCGCGCAATCATGTGAGACACTGTTACTAGCAACTGACAAAGTTTGAAAGAGGCCTCATTGTAGGATTACACTTGACCGGCTGGTCGAGTTGTTTAATATCCAGATTCGTTGCATACTCAGATGTGGCACTGATTCGGTGATCGTCTGCGCCGGAATGCGACAACAGGCATAGTCGTCGACAAAGTTCCGGTCGGCCATGTGTGATCAACACAAGGCAGGATTTCACATGAAGCACATCGTAGCGCCTTTACATTTGCGCCTCCATCCGCGAACTAGTAATGAACTCTTTGCAAGAATGTGTGAAATCGCACCACTACGTGGGGACTACCAACAGCAGTAGTAGGGAATTATAGTCCTACGAATAGGTTGCCGTTAACGTCACAACACAAACGGCTGCGTTTGTGGTAATGCCTTCACTGCGAAACTTGAATTGCTGGAGAATGTCATCGTATTGGATTCAGCGATGAATAGAGGTTCTGCAACACCTCGGATGGCCAGTGGCGGAGAGTATGGCAGCGACCTGAGAGAATGTCCCAATTCTTGCAATATTTGGAGACGCAATGTTATGGGGAGCCATCATGTAGATATAAGTGAGAGAAACCTAACTGCACAATGGTACGTCCTGGACACGTTGTGTTTCCTCTCGTGTGTCAGAATCGTAGTGTCATTTTTAAACAGGGCAATACTCGCGCACTCATGGTACGTATGTTGAAAAGCCGTTTGCGTAGTGTTGAGGTTCTCCTGTGGCCAGCAAGATCCCAGATCTGCCCGATAGAACATGTGTGAGGGCCTGTGGACATGAAATCCGTCCCATCGCCAGTATCCAGGACAAAAAGAACCAATTACAACTGTTGTGGGCCAACGTGCTTCAGGACAGGACAACCGGTTTATGACACCCTTCCTAACCGAATCAGTATGCATTCTGGACAGAGAGGTACAACAACATACTGATAAATAGGCTCATACCGGAAATCATCTTGGGCATTAAAACTGTTTCAGCTGTATTTAGTCCTTTGTTATTGGATCACTACCGGTTTTGTGGCACCAAAAGCCACATCTTTAGGTGAAAATATGACAAAGACATTAGAGTGGGAAAGCTCGGAACTTTTTTACCCAACATTCGTATGACAGAATACGCGGGCGCATCCCCTGTTTCCGATTCCATATAGATCGGAGCAGCGGACCCATCCACTATATTGGAATCCGGATGTTTTATTCTATGATATACCGTTGTTTTGTTCTGACGGACAACGAATGCTGAAAAAAAAAGGTTCCGAGCTTTGCCCCTCTAATATTTATTCACTTGTTCACCTGAAGACGTGGCTTTTAGCGCCATGAAACAGGTAGCGATCCAATAACAAAGGACTAAATACAGCTGAAGCGGTTATTAATACCCAAGATGACTACTCATAGCTTTGCTTGCCCTACCTAGAAGGTTGTCATACTGGAAAGTTCATTGTAATGTTGAGTCAAGTTTGTAGTCACTGAAATAACATCTTATACCCTGTAGAGGCACGCAGTTTCATTTCGGTATGACTGTTTATGATCTCACGATAGCCTTACACGAATGAAAGTACAATCATAAGTACTTTCGCTGGTACAGACGTGTTCTCTGCATTCCGTGCTGAGGGTGGCTTTTGTTGCGGCTATACTGCTCACCAAATCCGGGTGTCTGTGCTGAGAGATTGTGTTCCAGTCGTTATGAAATACTTATCCTCCGATTTTTCGAAAACAATTAGGTGAAAAAATTTTGTTTTTGCACATCTTACCGTCTGATGTCTTCACTCGATAAAGAACTGAACTTCTTTTCGTTATCCTTCATACTTACTGCGCTGCATCATATGAAGTAAAACAAGCTCGAAGTCATAAAGAGTTTGCAGAGGTAAAAAGGCATTGCGTAGACTTTTGCGTGAGGTTGATTTCAGCTGATACACAGCAGTGAATGGAATGCAGGAAATCGAAATTTTACTTAAAATTGAGGGTGAAACGATATCTGATTTCGTTCTTGGGTTATTGGGTTTTATATGCGACAGACGCTTACGCCCGGGCAGAGATGCACCCATTATCGTCCTTGCGCATTACGTATCATTTGATCATTGAACGCTTATAACTGATAAATGATTCAAGATATCGAAACGAGGCTTCTTGCAAATGAGGCATTTATGCTGGGCGCCACAACTCGAAACTTTTCTATTCACTGAGATACGGAAGGAGCTCGTCTGCTGCAACGAGAGGTCGACTGCTCGGGACGATTACAGGCATGTAGAAAAACCCAAGTGCTGCGTGTGTACACGTTTACAGCACCAGGATAATGGCATAGTAGGACGTTTATATAAGGGGCATTCAAGGAGAAACGAGCCGGAGGCATAATTAAAGAAACCAGTACCTGTATGTCAAAAGTATTGAACCTAGCTGTTGAGACACTTGTTCCACTGTGACAGAAGGTGGTGAATTGCTGTCTCATAAATTGCCGGGGCTCCGATGTTAACTAGTTCGGCACGTACAGCTAGACGTCGTCGTCCGAGGTGAATCGTTTGCCCCTCAGAGACTTTAAAGGGACAAACAATGGCGTAATCACTGGGAGAGAGGTCTGGACTATATGGAGGGTGGCCGAGAGCCTCCCATTTAAATTTATGCAGGACTGCCGCGACTGTGTTAGCCGTATGGGACTTTGCGTTGTCGTGGAGCAGAATGACCCCACGGGTGAGATTGCCTGGCCATTTTGTTTTGATCGCTTGGCGAAAGTTCAAATGGTTCAAATGGCTCTGAGCACTATGGAACTTAACATCTGAGGTCATCAGTCCTCTAGAACTTAGAACCACTTAAACCTAAATACCTAAGGAGATCACACACATCCATACCCGAGACAGGATTCGAGCCTGCGACCGTAGCGGTCGCGCGGTTGCTTGGCGTAGGGTGGTCAAGGTTTAAGAGTGACGCTTGGCATTCAGTGTTGTCCAGTGCTGCAGGAACTGAATCATAAGGGGGGCATCTTGGACAAAGAACGTCAGCGTAACCTTTCTGCTCTCGTGTGGATGGCCTTGGCTGTTTTATGTGGTGGTGACCCTCGATGCTTCCACTGGAGACTTTGTCATTTTGATTCTGGTTCGAAGCAATGACACAATGACTGATCTCCAGCCACCACTCGTGCCAGGAACGCATTCCCTTCCCCAGCATAGCGCTGCAGGTGAGCGTGACAATGGGCTATTAAACATACTTCCTGGTGTGGCTGAAGACTGTGAGACACCAACTGGCCACACACTTTGCACATGTGTAGTCGTTCCTTCATGATGGTGTGAACACTTCCGAAGCTCAATCTGACCACGGCGGCTATGGCTTTCACTGTCACTCGGCGGTCCTGGGTCCTGGGTGCATCCACCAGCAGGACGGTGTCATCGGTAATGCAGTGTGGTGCTCCAAACCATGCATCATCGGCTAACGACACCCGCCCTTCACTGAAGCGCTTGTGCCACGCCTTGACTTCGCAAGGGACATGCAGTGTTCGCCGTACAATCGTGATATTCGTCGATGAATGTCCGTTCCTCCCACTCCTTCGCTGTCAGAAGACGAACAACACCTATTTGCCCTTCTTTTGAAGCATCCATGTCAACGTTTGCAACGCGACTGGCAGCGTTGGATGATTGATGTGTGCTGCTGCTGCTAGCTGTGTATAGTCACGTGACGTGCACGCGTGCCCTCTAGCGATGGGCTGTGAACTTTCACGCTCTGGTCGGAACCACACCTCGTTACTCACGCCACCATATTACCCTCCAGTCACCTGTTTGCGCATTCCAGGGTCCAGCTCGTTTCTTTTTGAGTGCCCCTTATACATTCCCACGGCAGTACAAGATTTAAATGTAACATGTGATTACTTGAAACTCCCTGGCAGATTAAAACTGTGTGCCGGACCGAAACTCGAACTCGGGACCTTTTGCCTTTCGCGGGCAAGTGCTCTACCAAACTTTTGGAAGGTAGGAGACGTACTGGCGGACGTAAAGCTGTGAAGATGGGGCGTGAGTCGTCCTTGGGTAGCTCAGTAGGTAGAGCAGTTGCCCGCGAAAGGCAAAGGTCCGGAGTTCGAGTCTCGGTCCGGCACACAGTTTTAATCTGCCAGGAAGTTTCATATCAGCGCACACTCCGCTGCAGAGTGAAAATCTCATTCTGGATATGATTACTTTCCGTACAGTACGAGGGGTTACCTTTGTGCTTTGAACTAAAATAAAAGTTGAAGTTTAAAATAACTTTTACTTGATATTTTTTCTGTAGCTTATCCTTCTTAGTTACCCTGTAGGCCATTAAAATTTTAACAGCAGGTGGGACAGCAAATAACGAAAACTTGCTTGTTGTGCATATGTGGTGTAGGAGGAAGAACACATAATCAAATTTGCAGGTGCGAAATGTAGCACAAAGAGCAGCCATCTTTTTGCAGCAACTAAGAACGTCGAACTGACCTAAGCTTGGATTATAGCTACTGGCATGACACTCCATGCTGCTTACACTCCAGACCACATTTCATCAATCGTGGTGACTGGCTCGTCTGCGGACGGACACTTCTTGGATATTTTTTCTTCTGTTATCGTTTACATTCACCTGTTTCTGTTTTTGATATTAACTGTGATGGACCCTGTATAGTGTGTTTGATCAGAACATTGGAACGGAACCTACTGCATGTGACTCTATTTACTCTGTTCAAGTGTGTGTGTGTGTGTGTGTGTGTGTGTGTGTGTGTGTGTGTATGGCCCAAAATCGAGGGGAGGAAATAGTGCCGCTGCGCAAAGAATTCTCAAGTTTAATTCCAGGGACAACAAAGGAGTGGCACGGAATTGGTGCGTTCTACGGCGATCTCACACTGCCCGCCGGCCGGAGTTCAGCAATCCCGGTAAAAGTCCTGCGCCGTTTCCGAAACAAACGGCTCCCGTTCCCAGCCTCCCAGCACGCGATGCCGCGTGGGAAATACGTTCACATTCCGCACTCGCCGGTGCTTCCACGCAATTCGATACGGGCTACACGGAGGCCTACACTTCGGCTTACAGGGCAACCATTTTACTAAGAGATGTGGCCCACGTGAATTCAAGAACTGCAGCTTCCTTCCTGTACGGTTGTGGTGTCTGTCAACATCAGTTCTCGAATTCTGATAATTAAGCAGGAAATATTAATCTAAGAAACATAGCATTCAGAAAATCTCGAAAAATCACTAATGATATTCTCTTTCGAAATCGAAGATGAGTGTAGAGGTTGCGTGTATAGTGTGGCACTATGTTTGTCCTGTATGATGAGGGTGGTGGTGGTGGTGGTGGTGGTGGTGGTGGTGGTGACGACGACGATGATGATGATGATGAGAGATGCGGCAGATTGAAACCCATTGCCGGCACAAAGCCTACTCCTCTGGGATAGCATCGAGGAGGCGCCGAGCTTAATGTCCCCGTCCGACTGACGGATCACCATTAGCAGTGTCAAATGTTCTCTCTATATGAGACACTGCGGAGAGGTTTGGAATTGAATCCAGGACATTGGCGCAAAAGCTGGTGATCAAGAACTTTACGCCCCAACTTCTCCTCCTCTTCTCCTCCTCTTGCTGGGCAAATACTGGCACTGTTCCAGTTTAAGCTGTTGGTAACTGTAATCCCCAGGTATTCAGTTGAATAGACATCCCTTAATTTTGTGTAATGTACTGTGTAGGTGAAATTTTGCGAATTTTTTTTAGCACTGTTGAGGCGGACTTCACACTTTTAATATGTAAAGCATTCACAACGTCTTGTTTGATATCTGTGAAAATCTTTTAAATATATCCGTAGTTAAGAAAATATTAAAAAAATAAATGAATTTTTTTCACTTAGCGGATATTTATTTAGACTCCTTCCTCGTTTCACGCCGGCCGCGGTGGCCGTGCGGTTCTGGCGCTGCAGTCCGGAACCGCGGGACTGCTACGGTCGCAGGTTCGAATCCTGCCTCGGGCATGGATGTGTGTGATGTCCTTAGGTTAGTTAGGTTTAAGTAGTTCTAAGTTCAAGGGGACATATGACCTAAGATGTTGAGTCCCATAGTGCTCAGAGCCATTCGAACCTCGTTTCACAGCTAGTTTTCGCAAAGTGTCAAGGTAACGTGACGGATAGTTCCCGAGAACAAGATGCTGTACTTGAGAAATTTGTACTTTGTTGTCATGATATGCTTCGCTTCCATTTGGTCTACAAATTGTAACGTACTGTTCTTGATGGTTTGGCAGACAGTATTTGCCTCTCTGAAAGTTCGCACCACTTAGGTCCCGTTTCGTGGCGGTAATATGTCGTGCTGTTGTGGAGTTTAGTACTCCATAACAGCACGACGAGTTTAGTACTCCATAACAGTGGTTCCTAATCTTCCTGACACCATTATCCCTGAGCGTAATCAGATATAAACTAGCACGCCCGTCCCCTTCCCTCTCTCAAATCCCACCATCATCAATATTAGCTGCTAACTAAACTACCGAATGAAACAGAATTTTCTTCGTACACACAATTTTCTTTGTATACTTTTATTTTTTAAAAGACGAGAGATAAACGGTATTTACTTATTTTAGGTATTTTATTAATTTAGGAATTAATGGGTCAATGAGGCTACTGCTTATTTCCGCCAACCTTTTTTCAAATGACGAAGCAATTCTCAGTGCATTACGAGTAATACATATGTACAATTACTTCTCAGAAAAGAGAGCTAATTACTGTATCTAAATTGAAGCGAGACACTTGTTGCAATACGTAATATCTCTTCCTTAGTGACAGTTACTTCAGCCATACTCCGCACCCTCGTTTAAAATCAACCATGTTAAAAAGTGTGCACTATACTTATTGTTTGTAAATCCTTCATTTCAGTTGTCTTAGTGTCCGCAGTTGCTTTATAATTATTGAGGGTACTTTTGTTCAGCCGAGCGGGGTAGCCGCGCTGTCTAGGGCATCTTGTCAAGGTCAGAGGGGCTTATCCCCACCGAGGGTTCGAGTTCTCCTTTGGGCATGATTGTGTGTGTTGTCCATAGCGTAGGTTAGTTGAAGTTAGATTAAAGGGTTCGAGTTCTCCTTTGGGCATGATTGTGTGTGTTGTCCATAGCGTAGGTTAGTTGAAGTTAGATTAACCCTAGGACGCCTAAGGGGGGGGGGGGTGTTTCGTTGAACCCACAATTTTTTTATGTCCACTGCTTTTACCCAACTAACTTACATACTACATATTCCCTTTGAGTTATTGTTTGTTGGCTATTTTATGAAACGTTATTGTCAATATATTTTATAGACAATTCCTGCTTTGAAAGAAAAAATAAATAAACTTATTATGGGTCCAACAAACCCATCCCCCCCCCTTAGGCTTCCATGCTATAGAAAATTTCCCTTAGTAGGATTTCATATTTCTCATCTCTACAACACTGAAAGTTAGTTTCTTGTTGGTTGGTGTTCTTGATATTCACAACAATCGGTTTACTTGCAGAGGAATTGATTGTTGATGTCAGTCAGCTGTTATTTATCTTGTAAACTTGCAGTGAGTTAGTGCAGTTTCGAACACGTAGGCCTCCAGTAACTTTGGTGTCCTACACAACAAAAACGAAACCAGGTAAAAACTTACTGATGTTCTCAACAATGCACCATGATAAAGGCACTGTTGGAGGAGAGAAGAATAAAACCGAGATAAATGCATATTATAATTCCACTAAAGGTGGAATTGATACCATTGATCAAATGGTGCGTATGTACACCTGCAAGAGGGGAACAAAGAGATGGCCTCTATCTGTATTCTACCCTCTCATCGACATTTGTGCTATCAATGCAACCACCATATTGATCCAGCAACATCCAAGATGGAATGAAAAGAAACACAACAAATGGAAACTATCTTCTGCAAGCTGGGATGGAACTAGTGAAATTTCAGGTAGAAGAAAGAAGTGCCAATGCGAGAGGGTTATCTAACCAACTTGTTCAATCAATGGATACTATTCTACAAAAGAAAATCAAAGAAGTGACAACAGAAGCACGTCTGCCTCCTGCAGGGAGAGGTCGGTGACATATATGTGTAAGAGAAGCTAAAACAAAGAAGCAGAAGTACAACAATCTAAGTAAACCAAAGCAGTATTGTGGACAGTGACATAAACATGTGTGTAACACACACTCAGAAAAAATTGTGAAGTGTGTCTCTTGCCTTGAAGTTGAGGACTCGGAGTAGTCTACTGTATATGAACACATCTGTATTTTGTATTGTAATATGTCAATTGTTTATTCACTCAATCCAATATCTATAACAATTAACAACATTTATAAACCGATGCCTTAGTTAAAACACATAAACCATATTAAAAGTTGTAATTTTTCGTCAGTAACTTATTTAATACCTGTGGGCTCGCTGAACCCCCCCCCCCCCCCCCCACCAATTAGGCATCTAAGTTAGAAAAAAAGGCTTGGGCGTCCTAGAGTTAAGTAGTGTGTAAGCTTAGGGACCGATGACCTAAGCAGTTTGATCCCATAAGGCCTTACCACAAATATATTGTTCTGTCGTTGCAACTAGAAAAACGCTTGATTTTTTTCGACAGACGCGTTTCGCTTTATTGAGGTAAAGCATCATCAGTGGTTATTTACATTCCATTCGCTTTTAGATCGAAAAACAATTTCTTTAAGAATAAATTGATTTTTACTTATGGTGATTTTCGGTTGATTTCTCGCTTACATCGGGAAATTCCGTCTGCTAGCAAATCATCGTTTTTCTGTCAGACACTAATAATTTTGGTCTAATTTTTAGATGTTACCACTGATGATGTCTTAACTCAATAAAGCGAAAAAATCACGCATTTTTGTAGTTACAACGACAGAAGAAAAATACCCTCAAGAATGTTTGTAAATTGTTTGTTTGTTGGTGTGCGTACTTCTGAACTGACACAAATAGGTAGACATGAGGCTATCAACACTGTGTCTGTCCACTGCCACTACGAATAATAATAATAGTAACACTAACAATAATAATAATTATTATTATTATAGTGTGTAGGCCCTATAGCAACGCAGTAGTCATTAATAATTACTATTGGTTTACGCTGTCAATTATTTATCTGTTGCATATAAACAATGAAGGAGTTCCTAGCACAAAAGGAGAACTCCCTAAACTCGCACAAGATATTTATATATATAGCCTGCAAAGTGTCTTGATTTTCGTGTACAATGATTTGCAGTTCTTTTATTACTGCTTCATGTATCTGCAATGTGTCTTCATTTTGCGAAAAGATAGGCTGAAAATGCTCACAGATTTGCGTTGTTCCGTCTTCAGGAAAGTTTTGATATTTCGATTCGATTTTATGTATCTCAGCGGTTAAATCTTACCGTGATTGTTCAAGTGTTTGTTTAATTTTGTCAGTTGTGTCTAACTTTTGAAGTTTTTGCTGCATTTGTTTCTGATTTCGTTCCAATGGGCCTAACTTTTGAAGCTTTTGTTCTGCTTGATCAAATTTTTGAATTAATTGCAATAACATCATTCATCCTCATTACCGTCGGAGGAAGGCAATGACAAACCACCTCCACTAGGACCTTGCCCAGTACGACGGTGCGGCTCTCCCGGTTCGTGCCCTTACGCTCTGTAAAGGAGTATGCGACTCAATCATCATCGTCATTTAAGCACATGTGACATAGATGTCTAAATTTTACTGTCATACATACATGATACGAAGTACAAGATATGTGTGTACTGAGTAGGCTATGTGAGAAAGATGGTGTTCATACATTAGTTTCACAAGTTGTATTTTGTCATGCGTTAAACTTTGTACTTGAAAAAAAATGTAACTTTTAGTTACTTATATAACCAGTGTTAGAGTCTAACGAATTAATGACAACAGCAATGATATTTTAAAAAGTAATTTAGTTTAGTGACCAGAACACTATAGAACCCTTTTTATGCCTCAGTAAATTACCCCCAGGTTAGGAACCACTGCTCTATAATAACTTAAGCCTTAAGTCGTTGTGGGACGAAGAAGAGGTCTAAATAAATACAGCGTAAAAGGAAAAATACCGCCTTCATTCGATAAATTCATGGCCGTGGGCTCCACTTTGAAGATGAAGTGAACAATTACTTGGTCATGTCCGTGAAATACAAAGCTTTTTTTCCTAACTTGAAGTTTTAAATGTTGCTGACACTCAATTATTTATCAACTATTGAAGCAACACAATGTATGTCCCAGAGCTCCAAAGAAATTTTAGTTATTCCCTTAAGCCACCGGCAGCACAGAAATGAAGTAGTATCATGCATAGAATGGGATTACACAAAAAAACAAACGGTAAGAGGCGAAATTAATTGTTCCTTCGTGAATGACATGCAACAGTCACGTCCCTGAAAATGTAAGTGGCATAATTAGTTCCGGTGTTGTAAATCAGCTGAAACTTCTTCATCTCGAGAAGACCGCGGGCTACAACAGTATTATTGTCATGTATCATACCTGCAGCAAATTACCTCGGGCACTGCCGACGGCAGCACTCTTCGTCGATATATTTTGTCAAACGTGAGCTGTTGGATATGAAACTGAAACGGTGACAAGAAAGTATTAATGCAACCACTTTAACACGGGAAAGATTGTATCCTCGAACAAATTACGCAGACTGATCTGCAGGATACATCACTGCCTTCAGTAGAGCAAGTCCTGGATCCATAATGCCGTGTTTGAATAGTATCTACGAAGGGGTTATCGTGAGATCGTGTTTCGTTGTCAAGAGACTGCAAAAGTATCTTCAAAAGAGGTTATAAGATGAACATCAAGAAAATTAAAACAAGGGCCAAGGAATGTTGTGTAAGTAAATCATATGATGCCGATAGGATTAGATTAGGGAATAAGACACTAGAAGTAGATGAGTTTTACTATCTGGCAGCAAAGTAGTTAATGCTGGTCGAAATAGAGAGGGTATAAAATGCAGACTGACAATAACTGGAAAAACGTTTTTGGAAAAAAGATAAATTTGTTGACATCAGGCATGAATTAACAAGTTAGGAACTCTTTTCTGAAGGTGTTTGTCTGGAGTATAGCCTATATTGTAGCGAATCGTGGACGCTAAACAGTTCGGACAAGGAGGTGTAATGTATCATTTTTCTTCCCCAGTGAGAGGTTCGTTAGTTTAAATTTTTTCATGAGAGTAAAATGCCATCGAAGAATGGATACACCACTTTGCCAATAGGAAAAGAAGACATGTAATCACAAAAAGGGTTTTCTTAGCTTTTCTTACGACATAAAGTGATTCTAACTCTTAGCAATTTACTTTCATTCTCATGCAAGAATTAGCTTCAGGACAAGATACGAGGTTCGTGACGGGAAGCGTATTATTGTTAATCGTTAACGCAAAAGTTAGTTCTGTAAGATAATAACAATCACAATAGGACTTAGTTAAAAACGGAGGCTGCACGTTCGGTTTAAAAATGTTTAAATGGGAAGACAATGGCACACTTACGGCGCGCGACCGCTACATCACCAAACTGACCATTTCCAACTAATATAAAGGCCAAGAATATACAAAATCAAATTCATCAGTACGAGAAGGGAGCATTTCGTCCTATGCTACCAAACTCAAGAGGAAATAATTCAAACAACATTATTATTTCACACAGAACACAAGATACGGGGATGACACAACCTTATATCACCGATGCTCTGAGAAAAGAAGAAAGGAATATCAGTTCTTTTAGTTTAACAGAACAGGTTATAAAAGTCTTTCAGAGATACAATGATAAAGTTTATTTTATAATACGTAATCTTATCTTTAATATTGAAATAAAAGTTCAGTGAGGGTAGCTGATTGAAATAAAATGTTTTGCTACACACGAAATATAAGGTTATGTACAATGGTGCTACAGAAAAATGCAGCCGGTTCGGTGGATACATCGGATAACTAATGAGGAGGTGCTCAGTCAAATTTGGGGAAACAGAAATTTAGCGCATAACTTCACAAAAATAAGGGATCGGTTGATAGGACATATCCTGAGGCATCGGGCAGTCTTAAGTACGGTAATGAAAATTGAGAGGGGTCGGGGTTAAAGTTGTAGAGGCACACCAAGTTATGACCCATTGATGTCCCTTTCAGTAGTATTCCAGAGATGAGAGGCTTGCACAGGATAAACTAGCTTGGAGAGCTGTATTCAATGAGTTTCCAGATTGACGACCACAGCATACTTGAAGTACACAATGGAACCACACTGCTTCCTGACCTCTATTCACGTAGTACGTGGGACCTCTGTACTATTGCACATTCGTATTAGAATTTGTACTATCTTGTGGACTTTCCTAGTAACTGGTCACCTTCGATCACAAAAATGATATTGAATACTCACATACATCTACTCACATCACTCTCTATTCTCAGAGCGATATTAACGCAAATTTTAATA
This sequence comes from Schistocerca americana, assembly GCF_021461395.2. Classification (NCBI taxonomy): domain Eukaryota; kingdom Metazoa; phylum Arthropoda; class Insecta; order Orthoptera; family Acrididae; genus Schistocerca; species Schistocerca americana. Next base: position 336,904,962 of record NC_060121.1, read on the forward strand.
TCCTGTTATTTTCAACGTCAGCAGAAATCTACAGATACAAAAAATTATGCGAATTCTTCTGAAGCTGGTTTCTCTGCAAGAAGCAGTGGTACCCGTTTTCAATGCGACATGCAATCTTGTATTAAATATAACTCGTATAAAATATATCTGGGCTTTAGCCATCGTGATCTCAATCTTCCTGTGGGAATATTGTCTGTTGAGGTACTTGGATAGAACAATAATCCTGCAATCACTATTAGTATATTGTTTGAGCACTTGGAGGTGCGTCATGCAGATTGTTTAATGCGCTATACAAGCTAAGAGGGCTATTTTCGTAGCGCAGTTGTGTAATTCACAATTGGAATGAAAAAAGAAGAGCACTTCTTAAGTTAAAAACAGACATGAAATACATATACATCTCACTTAACGTATGCGCAAGCCCATGGACGATGAAAGGGAACCTTTGCAAGCGGTGAAACTGGAAATCACAAGTAGCACTTGACACGGAGTATTCTGTGCGATCTCAGCTCCGCTGCGTGTCGGTGGACACTTTGGTTTTACTGCTGTGCAACCTTTAGCGACAGCTCTCATATGTCTGTTCTTTTTTCTTTTTTACGACTGACGGCAGTTCGGTGTGCGCACACAGGTTGAGAAATGTCACCCGCGTGGGGTGTTTCGCGAACTGCGAGCTGCGCTGTGTTCAGCGACGTCGGGTAACATGCTCTTATTCCAAGCGAGACCTTTGTACAGTCCACGTGGCTACCTTGGACTGTGTATACTGCCATTATTTGCAGTAGTGATTGCGAAAACGTGAGTAGGAGTCCCTGGCACAATGTTGGCGTGACTGTCTACGAGTATACACATTTAGCAGAAATTTGTGACTCTTATGTCCACTGAAGTAGAGTCCGTGTTACACACCAGAAACGAGAAACCTGCACGCTTATTCCCAGAAGAACCTCCTCATTATCTGCGTTATCAATCCATCTAATTTTCAGTACTCGTCTGTAACACCACATCTCAAATGCTTCGATTTTCTTCTATTCCAGTTTTCCCACAGTCTATGTTTCACCGCCATACAGTGCTACGCTCCAAATATACATTCTCAGAAATTTCTTCCTCAAATTAAGGCCTATGTTTGATACTAGCAGGCTTCTCTTGGCCAGGAATGCCTTTCCGCCAGTGCTAGTCTGCTTTTTATGTCCTCCATGCACCGTCCGTCACGAGTTATTTTGCTTCCAAGGTTACACAGTTCCTTAACTTCGTATAATTCGTTATTACCAATTTTAATGTTAACTTTCTCGCTGTCATCCCTTGTTCTACTTCTCGTTACTTTTTTCTTTTCATTTCTCCAGTTCTGTACTCGTAAGACTCTTCATTTCATTCAACAGATTGTGTAATTCTTAAGCTTCATTGGGTTTGGCACTGTCATCAGAGAATTTTGTCACTGATATTCTTCCATCTTGAATTTTAATTCCACTCTTAAACCTTTCTTTTACTTCCGTCATTGGTTTTTCCATGTATAGATTGAACAACAGAGGTGAAAGACTTCATCGCTGTCTTATAACTTTTTTAATCCGAGAACTCCGTTCTTCGTCTTTCAGTGCTATTGTTCCCTCTACATCCTGCACACATTGTGTATTATCTGTCTTTCCCTATAATCATCATGAAAGTGTAATAACTCCGGTGAGTGACCAACGGGACGCGAAAACGCTACAAGAAGACGCACACATTATTTCTAATATATTAGTTTTCTTTTATATTCATTATTTTTTCTTATTCCTTGTATTCATTTTCTTGGAAGTGATGAAACTTTCTGGTTGAGTTCTAGTTCTTTATAGGTAAGTGCCGCCGGTGCCACCTTTCTCTTGTCGGTGAACCAGCATGATACAGTAATAAATGACATCTTTTTATACTTGCGACAAGTAAATTGTTTGTTTATTGTAATGCAGCTGATACAGGGTATAATTTCCACTGTGGAAAAGGGTGGTCTTATTGCGAGAAGCTACTAACCTTGCTCTTGATTTATATATTCATTTAAGAGGCTTTTATTCGCGAAGTATCACCCCAATACAATCAGTTGGTTTCGGATGGTTGCGCGAACGACACTATATCAGTGTCTCATTTCATTCTCAGTATCGATTATGAAACTGCTGAGTACAGGTAGTGAGGGGGTGTGGAAGATAATTCTGAACGTATGTTAATGGGGTTGTGAGTAGGAATTTCTTTCTTATGAAACTACTCAGTTCAAATAATGAGGGTATATTGATAACAAGTTTGGACGTAAATCAGGGACTTTGGGAAGAAGAATTTTTCTTTTATTTGTCGTTGGTTTGTTGGCCCATACGGCCATCAACTTGTTAAAAGTAAGAATAAAAATCTACATATAAATATAATAACAAAAAGAATGATCAACAATTTAAGAATATTTAAAGTATCTACAGCAGCTGCTGGAAGAGAACTTACAAAATCTCTTCAGACTTTAGGGAACAAAATGTTCAAATGTATGTGAAATCTTATTGGACTTAACTGCTAAGGTCATTAGTCCCTAAGCTTACACACTACTTAACCTAAATTACCCTAAGGACAAACACACACACCCATGCCCGAGGGAGGACTCGAACCTCCGCCGGGACTAGCCGCACAGTCCGTGACTGGAGCGCCTGAGACCGCTCGGCTAATCCCGCGCAGCTTTAGGGAACAATCATCAGAAGATCACAGTGTTGTTGTAGCTACTGATCATACTCAGATTTCATAGTCACATGTGCCCCGTATAAAATCAAAAGAAGTGTTTATGTATTTGCAAAAAGTAGCATCGGAACGATTATTGGGAAGAGTACCTACATTTTTCAGAATAAAAGCTGTGTGAAAACAGCGAGTGGTTTATACACCCTTCTTCCGACTAACTTTCTCAGTAACGATTATTCTTATCAGATTTCCGATGTAAACGGGAAGAAATGCTTTGCAGGCATTCTTACTGCAGCATTTGCCAGTTTCCTGTTCACATCAAATGTTCGAAACCAGAGAGATTTCCTTATTAGTGGTTGAATTATAGCGGGATACTGACCTTCAGGGTAGACTGACAAGCGCCATTTCTCTTCTCATCCGTCTGCCAGTTCCTGGTCTTATCGTAAATCAGAGAGCGGTAGAGTGATGCTCATTACAGTGTCATATATGCTGGCCTATTTGTCCAACTAGTTCACCATGTTGTTGTAAGCCATGCCTACTTGAGCTGGGCCCAATAAAAATGAGATTCTCATATCTTTTTCTTTTGAACTGAATCGTGCTTTGCAAAAACTTTACAAATTTGAAATTTATTGTACTGTCCCACGTGGACATTTTGTTCAATAGATCGCAATATACTCGTTAGGCTGATGTAATATGAAGCATCTGGGATCCCGAATGACTACCAGTATAAGAACAACACACAATTTCATATATGGCTGATAGCAGCAACCGTAAACAAACTTTCAGAAATGATATACACAACCAACTGGTGGCAGAAATTTTACTGTAATAAGCTTTGACCAGGTTGCGATGCCTGTAAAGATATCTTCTTCAGGAGGACTGAAGTAAGGAAATAAAATAAAAGTGAAGAAGATTCCCTTACTGGTAATGAAATATGGTCAAGGGTTACTATAATAAACTTTATTCAATCGGTTGGCTATATACATCAGTTATTGAACGAAAATAAGGGCAGTACGAGGGTTGTCGAAATCGCTTGCCATGCTTTTGCTTGGGATACAGAAAGCACACCCTATGCTTAAGTGTTTTATATCACGAACTATCAGTAAACACTTCAACGAACTGTGACACATAAAGCTTTAAGTAACAACAGAAAATTCAAGTCATTGTTCTCAAACCGTTTACCTTAAATTTGTGGTAGTGGGCGCCGAAGTTCTCCACTTGCTGTCTGAACAGAACTACAAATGCGATTATATAATCACCCAGTTGAGCCTCAGGGCGTAGAAAATGCCAAAGGGAGAATGTTAAGGCATAGATCCATGTTGAATTTAACACTGTCAAACGGTAAGGAAGAAAATTTGCTTCTACTTTTCTAGCAAAGTAGCTATTTGTCAGCAAGCAGGTGGGTTTAAAGGAGGCTGTTGCTGCCTCTAGTAAGAAGCACGTTTTCACAAAAGTGAACGTTTAGCTTAATATTTGTCCAGAGAACGCAGCGTCAACGTAAACATTACCTAGGTAATTGCATAAAGAAATGTTCATGTTAGAGCTATTAGAACCAAAACTTCTCAGGACTAATTTAATCCCAAGAAGCGGCTCTTGGATGCAAGAAATAAAACTTGACTATCGACAGATGTGAACATTTTACGTCGTATGCGTTGTTTTATACAGCAGAACGCAGTTACACATGGAGAACACCAGCAGAAGCAACGATTCAGACCTTCACCATTAAAACACGGTCGGGATTATACAATTGTTCACACGGTCATAACGTGGACTTCCGTGGGGCTGTGGCTACAATGAGAGTAAATTAATTGATAAGACTTGTGAAACTATTTTAGATAGCCACATTCATTCAGTGGTCTAAGCATTGTTTGGATCAAGGGACAGAATGGTTTTAGATGATACGACAGTCTCAGACACTGCTTTAAATGTGGAAGGATGGTGTGATGGACAAAAAGATGAAAAATCGTGTCTCGCTTAGCCTGTAAAAACGTGAGAAAAGAAAATTATCAAGACTTTATAAGCTTCAGCACAACCATAATTGCGATCCCGTTGCACTCGACTGGAATCACGCAAGATATAGGAAATATTTTCTTTCCCAGGAAGTTTACTAAGCCCCGTCGACAAAATTTAATGATGACCTCTAACAGGAAGTTATAGAACGTTTTGAATGCCAAATGTGGCGTTATTTGCAGTGTGATGATGTTCGTCCAGTCGCTGTACACTAGAAAGCAAAGGAAGCAATCACTCTGGTGCTACCATTAATTCCGGGCTTGCCGTTCAGCTGTGGGCTGGATTTTATTTTTTGTTTTTAGCAATTAACTGGTCTGATATATCATTGACCAGACATTTAATTGGAAACTGTTAAGTTGGGACACGATTTGTCAGAAGCTACTTTTGCGAGAATACGTATTGCGGTACCACACTGCGTATTGAATCTAAACATTCTGTCGGCATCCGCCTGCATAGGGAGAAATGATCATCATAAGAGAAATCAGGGCTTGCACAGAAAAATTTAATTCCTCGTTTTTCCAGCACGCCGTTCGAGAGTGGAACGGTATAGAGACAGCTTAAAGGTAGTTCACTGAACCCTCTGCCAGGCACTTTATTGCGAATAGCAGAGTAATCACGTAGATATAGATGTAGATGAATTGACTGCAGTTACTGATTTCTTGATTTTCGTTTTCATTTAAGTTTTAATTGCCTTATTGCGAAGATGTCCATCTGCGTCAGCGTCAGCGTGCCTAGCTGCAATGCGGAAGACCCGGGTTCGTTTACCAGTACTGTCACGGATCTTTCCTTGGTAGGAGGACTGAAAATTGAGGAAGTATTAGATGACGATCAGTTTCGCTTTAGGAAAGGTAGGAAAGGTGAAGGCACCAAGAGGTAATTCTGACGTTGCGGTTGGTAATGGAAACAAGATTAAAGAAAAATCAAGACACGTTCATAAGATATGACGACCTGGAAAAAGCATTCGACAGCTTCAAATGGTGCAAGGTGTTGGAAATTCTGAGAAAAATAGGGGTAAATTAATAGGAAAGACTAGTAATATAAAGTTCGTACAAGAGCCAAGACAGAACAATAAGAGTGGAAGACCAAGAGCTAAGTGCTCGGATTAAAAAATGTGTAAGGCAGGGGTGTAGTCTTTCGCCCCTACTGTCCAATCCAAACACCGAAGAAACAATGATGTAAACAAAAGAAAGATTCAGGAGTGCAATTACAATTCAACGAAAAAAGGATATCAATGATACGATTCGTTGACGACATTGCCATTCTGAGTTAAAGTGAAGAAGAATTACAGGATATGCTGAACTGAATGAACGGTCTAATGAGTACAGGATATGAATGGAGAGTACATCGAAGAAAGACGAAAGTAATGAGAAGTAGTAGAAATGAGAACAGCGAGAAACTTAACATCAGGATTAATGGTCACGAAGCAGATGAAGTTAAGGAATTCTGCTATCTAGACAGCAATATAACCCATGAAGGACGGAGCAAGGGGGACATAAAAAGCAGACTGACAGTGGCAGAAAGGGCATTCCTTGCCAAAACAAGTCTACTTGTACCAAACATGGAGCTTAAATTGAGGAAGAAATTTGTGAGAATGTACGTCTGGAGCACAGCAATGTATGCTAGTCAAATATGGACTGTGTGAATACTAGAAAAGAAAAGAATCTAGGAATTTGAATTGTGGTGCTACAGACGAGAGTTGAAAATTAGGTGGGCTGATAAGGTGAGGAATGTGGACGTTCTCTGGAGAATTGGAGAGGAAAGAAATATATGGAAAACACCGACAAGAAGAAGGGACACGATGGTAGAACATCTCTTAAGACATCACGGAATAACTTCAACGGTACTAGAGGGAGATGTAGAACGTAAGAACTGTTGAGGAAGACGGAATTGGAACAAAAATGTTCAAACGTGTGTGAAATCTTGTGGGACTTAACTGCTAAGGTCATCAGTCCCTAAGCTTACACACTACTTAACCTAAATTATCCTAAGGACAAACACACCCACCCATGCCCGCGGGAGGACTCGAACCTCCGCCGGGATTGGAACACATCGAGCAAATAACAGGACGTAGGTTACAAGTGCTGCTCTGAGATAAAGAATTAGTAGCAGGCAGCTTCAAACCAGTCAGAAGACTGATGACTTAAAATAAAATAAAAATAAAAAGGAGGATTGGTCCATGGTGCAATGAACCTCGTAAAGCCAACCGAGGAGTTGCTTGAGTGAGGTGTGGCGGCCCAAAGGTACGGAAATGGTCGGCCACTGTGACGGAGCGGTTCTAGGTGGTTCAGTCCGCAACCGCGCTGTTCCTACGGTAGCAGGTTCGAATCCTGCCTCGGGCATGGTTGTGTGTGATGTCCTTAGATTAGTTAGGTTTAAGTAGTTCTAAGTCTAGGGGACTGATGACCTCAGATGTTAAGTCCCATAGTGCTTAGAGCCATTAGATTTGTCAAGAAAGCCGACAACGACCGGGAGATCGGTGTGCTGACACCATGCCCCTCCATACTGTACGTGGAAATGAGCGTTTGGTGTCATTGGCCGGGAGGCTCCTTACGGGGCAGGTCCGGCCGCCTTGGTGCAGGTCTTATTACATTCGACGCCATATTGGGCGACCTGCACGTCGGATGGCGATGAAATGATGACGAAGACAACACAACACCCAGTCCCTGTGCTGAGAAAATCCTCGGCTCAGCCAGGAATCGAACCCGGGCTCCTTAGGACGGCGGACCCCCTACATACAACATGCACAAGACACTACTGACAGAGGGTGAGACGGCGGCTGCTCGGTCCCGAGTGGTCCACTAGAGCCACTACGCGGAGTTTCACTTTACTTGTTTGCTTACTGTGAACGTTCGGAAGCTACAGTGCACATGGAATCCAAGAACAAAGTGGTACACTACCACACGTATACAAGTCATGTTTGTGTTCTGACTCGGCTTAATTTCCATCTCTCCACCTAGTATAAAGCATTCATTAAAATTATAACCAAATTCACAAGGATAAAACAGATATTAATAAATCACAGGAGCAAGTCAATAGGCCACGTGTGAATAGTAACCGAAATTACAGAACAGAACAATGATTATGAATTACTCATTTGTGGAACTCAAAAAATCGTTACTTACAACCGCTGAGAAACGATTACATTAGACAGCATCAAGATAAAGGGAGGTTTGAAAGAGGAATTACGCAGAAACATTCAGTGTCACTACAATTATTCTAAGCAGTCCTAAAGAATGTTTTAATATCATCAAATTGGGAAAACGGAGAAATAAGTGTTTATGGATGGTATATGAACATTGCAGTTTTGCTGATGATACTGTACGGCCTAATAATTGGAAAACATAACAATAACTTCCATAACAATTGGAAAAATTTAACCGAGCACGTTTTATAGTAGGGCTGAAAATCAATTACGTTAAAACGAATACAATGTTTAATCAGCATATACAAAATTAAAATCGTATGAATAAATTATGAAACCACAAAACAAGTTGATGAATTGTTATTATTAATTTAGGGATGATTAAGTCAACGTCTCGATGCACAGCTACAGCAATAAACAAAGCAGGAAAAACAATATTTTCCAAACTAAAGAGAGTTCGAAAATTCCAGTGCGTTCGTAAGGTAAAGTTTTGTATTACCAGCATCATGTTACAGTCGTGTGAAATGTACTTTTAATATGTAAGCTGTGCTAGTAGCCCTACAAGCTAATATGACGAGGAGACAAATCTGGCGGTGTAGCAGGCTAGCAGATGACAGTGAATATTAAAACTATGAAGTTACCGAATTGTTACAGCACAATTGCCAAACATGGCCCTGGCTGTGATTCCGTTCTCTCACCCAAGTCCACGAAGTGAGATCAAATCAGAAGGAGTGCTCCAGGCTGGCAACCGGAAGATTTTTAATTCTATCCATCAACTAGACTTCTTGTGTAAAATTTTTTAATCACGGTGGAATAACAAACTGCAGCAAGAAGCGATGAACCGGTGTCAAGAAACTGCACCTCAAACCTTCACGTTGTAATAGTAATGAGGCTACTCATGATTTTCCTTAGGGTTTGTTGCCTATGTGTAGCATTAACTGCACTTTCTCAAGCTCAGTGTGATATGGGAACCAAAAAGATCTAAGATTCTTGGCGTCTGTGAAAATTTAGTATGTTTCCTCTTGCTTCTTTTTCTTATTAAATTCTTAATTATACGTATGACTGTTCTACTTCATTTCTTGATAGAACTTCTGTACCGATGAAAATGTAAATGAACATGGAGATTTCAGTGAACAGTCTTTCAAGACAATCTGGTTACAGAAGATCGCATTCTTACGACAACCCGGCTCTTTAAGACTGAACTGCGTATCGGATTCCGTTGCGATATTTTGTGTTGTACGTGCCAATCTGATCGTCACCACGGTTTCTCTACAAAGTCTGTTAGCATATGTTTTGTGCGCTATTTCCACGATGCATTATTCACGGGTTCCTAGACATAGCAACAGTTCTCTCTGATCATATTTGACCAACATATGCACAGCTATGCTGGCTGCGTGCAGACAAGCGCAAAGATTTCAATACACACTGCCTTCTCTACTGTCTTATCAACGTACGCTGTCCGTCATATCTGTCGATGATTTTAACGCTCTTGTGTGAACAAAGTTTCGGAATTACTCATTTACATAAGAGCAAAATCCCTTCTGTCCCACTCCATCACTCAGCCACTTTTCAGTAACAGGAACATAACCCTGAAATAACATCCCTTATTATATGAGAGAAATGAATAACATTTCAGTTTATCTTTATCCCCGAACGCACTCGTCACTCAATTACATCTTTCTTCCCAGCAGATCTTCCTCATTTCCGAGTGTTCTTAGCTGGTGCTGTCTACTGCAGTTTCCCTTACCCAGAAGGTACTTCATAAGAAAATATAAATTTTGTACGCCTGTCAATACTTTTTAAATCTGCCACCATCATTATTATTCTCATTTGTTACTACTACTACTACTACTATTACTATTATTATTATTATTATTATTAATATTATTACTAGCAGCAGCAGCAGCAGCAGCAGTAGCACTGCCGATATGAACGTAATTAGTTCTTAGTCAGTGCTATTTCTTGACATTGTCTCGACATACCCCCAAATCATTTTAATACTATTTTTCACATTAAAATTATTGTTATTTCTTAGGTAAATAACATGTACAAATTATTGTATATGTGAAACCCTGGTTCGATGTAAGAGAGGGCCTGAAGGCCCTAATCTCATTAGGTTAAATGAATAAAATTTTTCGCAGTGAGTAAAGCACTGGACTCGGAATTTAATTTAGAACCACTGTCTGGTCACACAGATTAGATGTCCGTCGTTTCCATAAATCGCTAAAGGCAGATGGTGGAACAGTTCCACTGCAAATGACCAATACATGAATATTGCTCTCCAATAATACATGACTCTTGCCAGCAATGACTGATACAAGAAATAAAAAGAATATCCAGAGGAGAGCAGCGCTTTCATCACGGGATCGTGTACTAACCGCGAATGCGTCAGGAAGAATCTCATCCAACTGTAGTGGCAGGTGCTACTGTTTAGGCGTTTGCCAGACTGTGTGGTTGACTGTTGAAGTTACGAGGGCGTGCGTCCCTAGATGATGAAGCAGTAAGTTTCTCTTACGTTTACATATGAAAAAGGCTTAAGGGTAAAATTAGAGAGAATGGAGTTCTTTCGGAGGCTTATCAACTGTCGTTCTTCTCGTACACCGTTTAGTCTCGAATAGAAAAACACACCATGAGGCAGCTTGTGGAATGTGAATGTGGTTGCGTACATGATACCATCTTTGTCCTGTCCGACATTGTACTCCGAACATTTTTTAATTTACAATTATTGAACTTTAACTGTTTCCGTAAAATATTTTATGTAAAAGAACAGCGTTACCCCACCCAGTGTACCATCATTTCCAAAAGTGTGCTTATCTCAATGGCCAAGCCCTTCATCTGAAAAGAATGTAGTTTCGCTTACGGCGTGGAAGTAAATGATCTTCTTCGTTTGACAAAAAATGTTATAATTGAGACTGCTGCGGTGCCTTTGCGTTCATTTACAGCATCACTAGAAACTGCTGACCGGCTAATTGTGGGTGTACTAGTTGAACCACCGTATTCCGGAAACGTGTCTTCTGCTGCATATATCCAGCATATTAACCCCAACTCACATGTTATCTGAACATGTGTAACAAGTCACGATCAAAGGGCCGTATATTTGAAGCGATACTATGATGGCATGACATGACATGTCAACCCTATGAATGAGTTACTCATATCCGGGCTGACCAGTAACGTCTCTGTCTTCGAAGTTCGGGAAGTGAGTCAGTTTATTAGTCGTGTACCCATACCTATTATGTAATGAGAAACATCGAATACATCATGTGTTCTACGCAAAAAAATAGCGCTCATTTAAATTGAAGTGGGAGGGGGCCGAAAGGAGAGGAAACTGCAGGAAATAATGATATAAGCTGGGTCAAGACTTTGTCCGAAATCTGCGGTGCCGAGTGAAAATGTGTGCCAGCGTGGGGCTCTAACTAGGATTTTCTGCTTCTTAAGCAGTTGCCTAAGCAACTGTACCATCCGGACACAGTATTTATCGCAATTCCACGGGCTATCGGGGCACGGTCCCCGGCCGTCTCACATTCCCACCTAGCGTCAACTACCCGCAGTCCCCGTCAGTGTTCTCCATGGTCGCTAATTTTAGATTCCCGGCGGAGGTCGAACGTAAATGTGCGTCTGCACTGTAGGTTGTGGATTCATTGCCCATAGAGGCGAATCATTTACGTGAATTCGTGGCGCCTGTTCCTTCAGATATGACCGGAAGAACAGACATCACATTTCTTTATTGAGTAGTTAAGTCGTGTACCAGCACAACTATGTCAGCGAAGTGCTATGACTACAACGAGGTCAATAGGCTGGGTGTATTCCAATGGTTCTAACGAATTTAGGCACTTCTCCCTTTTCTGTATTGTAACCTAACTTTTTCTGAAGGCCAGAAGTCTCTCCTGTTTACTTCTCTTTTATTTGGTATTTTAATTGCCTGTGCATGCAGTTGGGCTCTGAGCACTATGGGACTTAACATCTGTGCTCATCAGTCCCCTAGAACTTAGAACTACTTAAACCTAACTAACCTAAGGATATCATACACATCCATGCCCGAGGCAGGATTCGAACCTGCGACCGTAGCGGCCACGCGGTTCCAGACTGAAGCGCCTAGAACCGCACGGCCACACCGGCCGGCGTGCATGCAGTGTCTAGGTGGTACTGGGCTGCTATAAGCTGAATAAAAGTCCTATGAGAGACTGTCGTTTCGTAAAGTTACACGAGTTTAACAGTTAGTTTTAATTAATTTTGTGGAAAATAGATTTCATATATGTGCACCCAGTGACACACTAAATTAAGATCCAATCCCCACAGAACGGGCTACAGCGAACCGTGGTCTTCTGTTGCGTTAAATCCATAGCCTCCTTCGTTCATTTGGTGGTCATGAAGTCCGCAAACCTAAATTAAAAGTTTTCAGCATAAATGTCGTTCTTCAAGATTATTATCATAGGCGATCTGTAGTATACAACCTACTGCACAGTACAATCTACACTACTCAACTGAAGCAGGACGAACCCCTGTACGACTGCAGCGGATAGTCAGAAAGTACAACATACCTTTGGAGGATATTTTTAATTTGGGACGACACAGATATTCCCGTTAGAAATCCACTGACCCATAGGAAAAAAAAAAAAAAAAAAAAAAGAGTTCACAGTCGCATATTGAGTTCAGAGTGTAAATGTTACGATTCTAAGGGTCAGCTATGTTAGTAACTGTCAATAGCAATTCTACAAAGAAGAGGTATTGTAAAAAGTAGCAAGATAATATATGTAAAGCAATATCAGGTTAATGAGGCATTCATACGTAGCTTTCCACCGACAGATGCAGTGGGGTCGGGTTGTTTTAGGGAAGGAGACCAGACAGCGAGGTCATCGGTCTCGTCGGATGAGGGAAGGACGGGGAAAGAAGTCGGCCGTGCCCTTTCAAAGAAACCATCCCGGCATTGCCTGGAGCGATTTAGGGAAATCCGATGCAGTGTAGAAGAAAGATATAGCAAACAGGCAAATATATGAAAACATGAATACATTTTCACGGAAGACGAGCAAAAATGGAAAGGACGCCACGAGAAAGGAAAAATTAGAACGATATCAAACCAACCGAATCCCAATCACCGTTACAAAAAAGAAGAAAAAAGTACTTAAATGTTGAAGTAATCTTCAGAAATACCTAAAATACAATTATCTCCTGCGTAACAATATGGGTTACATGAGCCATTCTGGGTGTTAATGGAAGGGCGAAACAGACGACAGAGAGAAGGAAAATCTTCAAACAGACGTCAGTTCTCTACAAGACGTTGCGTGTTTATTGCTGCAGACCGAAATGTTACAACTAGCTAAGTCGAAAGTCAGTGCACCTGCGGCCGTATTTAGACGGCAATAACGCCACTAATGAGACTGGTCTTAGTATTCGTATAAATTTACTGGATGACAGAAACAGCTACAAGTGTTTTTAAACTGCAATACGAAAATAGCCAAATACTAAAGAAACTGGCAGTGACCTGATACCGCAATGAAAATAGTAGCTGGCCTCGCCTTATCTAGTATCTACTGGAACTACTTACTGGCCTCCGAAGCTAAAGATATTCTTGGCAAAAGAGATCAGAGCTCATTCCTGTCCGTCCGTTGATTTACAATTGACAAAAACACTCTACATGTACAGGCTGCTACTAAATATTTCGAGAGAGACAACTAACAGCCACTACGAAGCTGCTATTACCACGTGATAACAAAAGGGCATGTGAAAGTTTTTGTAAAGCTACTATAGTGTCGCTGAGATCTCTGATCACTTACCGTAAGGTCACGTGTTCTATTATAGCCAGAACAAAAGTTTTGGAAAGGAGTACATGCAAAGAAAAATAGATACTAGGGTGATGTACTTTTCCATTAATCTCCTACTCCGAATCCTAATGACTGGATAGTGGATGCAGAATTAGTGACGACATATGGATGAAAAAAGAAATATTGTTATAAAACTGTGTGTTTTTCTGCCGATAACAAAGTCGTAATAAGCCCATGACGGCTGGTATCTTAAAAAAGAAGAGTTCCTGTTCGCGAACAGTTTGCGATAGTGACTGTTCAACAGTTGGAAGAAGGATTTATACAGAAAAGTGAAGCTTAAATAATTTAGATACATTGGAAATTAAAAAAAAAATGGTTCAAATGGCTCTGAGCACTTGACTGCTGAGGTCATCAGTCCCCTAGAACTTACAACTACTTAAACCTAACTAACCTAAGGACATCACACACGTCCATGCCAAAGGCAGGATTCGAACCTGCGACCGTAGCGGTCGCGCGGTTCCAGACTGTAGCGCCCAGGACCGCTCGGCCACTGACGCCGGCTGGAAATTTCAAATTTTGAACTGACCAACATTGGCAACAGTAAAGAATAGTGAAGCGGGAAACGATATTTTCCCAGCAAAATTAACAACGAACAGTTACCGACAAAGCTGATCTTCCGCATATGCAACAAAGATTCTTTTCATTAATTGTTCTCGCCATCTGCATCTCTTACACTCCTAAAACAAATACAAACATCAACAAAAATTTTGTATCACTCCTTTTCGAAATTTATGCCATATAAAACCAAAATTGGTTCTTAGGCTGGCATATATATTCATTTTCAAAGCATGCAGGTAAAAAAAGAAGAAATGTATGTAGGGACAAAATCGTCTGTTTCCCTTTGTTGCCAAAGGAACGTCAAAATGATGGAACTTCCCCTTGCTCGGATGCTGGCTTGAATCCGTCGTGTCATACCATCGATGAAATCATCAAGTTAGTCCTGGTCTAAACTGTCCCACTCTTCAATGGCGATTCTGCATAAGTCACACAGAGTATGTGATCGTTCTCTAAGTCCAAAAATGCCAACATTTTAAGTTGCGCTTATGTCCGAGAACAGGTACGTCACTCCAGTCTGGTTATCCTAGCATTCTGATGTAACGAGTTCACTGCACTAGAACGCGAGTTATCATCGATGAAGATGAACCTGGCACCAAAATAGCGATGATACAGTTCCACTTTTGGCTGCAAAAGCCCACCACGTCGGCACATGAGGACACACAATGCTGTGAAATCAATTCAAGAACTGATCCACTTATTTGGAGCGAGGCGAGGGACGAAGAAAAAGTATTCATGCCGTGACAGTTCGGAATTTTGAGAATAGTTGAGACAAGCTGACACATGAGAACACACAAAGCTGTGAAATAATTGGTATCAAAATATCGGTGATGCGGTTACAGTTTTGGTTGCAGAATCCCGCCCTTTTACTCTAGAGCGGTACAGATAAGCCGAGCGGAGAACAGAAAAGCTGCTGAGAACCTGCGAAGTGTCTTCGACGCTAGTAAAACTTCATTAGAGTTCAGTCATTATTCATAAGGTTTACAAGTCACCGTTATTCCGCACCAGCCTCGGCTGTGGCTCATTCAGCCGCTTGTCGGATTCTAGTTGACATCTGCCCAGTCAGCTCAGCGGTCGCACAGACAAGAGAATATGTTAGCGTCACTGGCGCTACGGCGGGTTGCCTACAAGCCGGGGCAGCAGTTGCCCATGACGGTCCCACGTCGCATTCTACGAGGGCCCTTGATGACCCATCCGCAATGTAATTGTGTCATGTGTCAACAGTCGTGTGGTTGGTTGATCTCCTGCGTACTGCCTGGTAGGTTTCAGCACCCGAAAGCATCTGAGTGTTGAACAGGAACCTGGAGCCCTGTTGCTGGCTTCTGCACTGAAGTTCATTAGTACATAGTTGGTGGCGAGCAGCATGAAGTTCATCAGGTGAAGACCATCATTCTGAGTGCATTTTCAGCTAGTTTATAGACTGTGCTGGAACATCTAGGATATAGATCCACTACAGTATCATAATCATGGAATAGAGTTATATTACAGTGAATGATCGATCCCAGTAATCAACTCATGACGAGAACTGGAACGCTGGAATATTTAAAGCGTGTTAGCGTGAGTCTATAACTCGAAGTTCGGTTTGTAATGACGAAATGTGCCCTCATTATTCTGTAATATTTACTTAACTGGCCGTTAATTGCTGCGTCCATTCCTCGCTACATGCTCTTGTATAACAGGAAATGAATATGCTACTCTCGCTTCCTTTGGTTTTCTGTCACAGCCTCCTTTCTGCTGAATGCATATCCTCACTGAGCAGATAGTATCGTAATGTCTGGACGACCTGACTGGCATGCGATATATCAGCAGGGTCCCTGCTTTCGCCTCTGTATCTGGCGTGACTTGATTTTGCCTGTGGCAATGCTAATGAGTGTTAATAAAAATTTCTCGTTTCTTGTCCCTATCATCCAGTGTAACGGCCGTAACGACAGTGACACTGTCTTCGGTAACCACGAGAGAGGTATGGCGGATCCATGTAATGCCATTCCAGAAAAGCACTCTACCTGCATCTTGCTGCACGTGTGAGACAGTGTTGGACGCACTCGATATTGCTGAGATTATCAGAGGGCAAACACAACCGAACACAGTTTTAACCTACCAAGAAGTTTCATATCAGCGCACACTCCGCTGCAGAGTGAAAATCTCATTCTGGAAACATCCCCCAGGCTGTGGCTAAGCCATGTCTCCGCAATATCCTTTCTTTCAGGAGTGCTAGTTCTGCAAAGTTCGCAGGAGAGCTTCTGTAAAGTTTGGAAGGTAGGAGGCGAGGTACTGGCAGAAGTTAAGCTATGAGGACGGGGCGTGAGTCGTGTTTGGGTAGCTCAGTTGGTAGAGCACTTGACTGCGAAAGGCAAAGGTCCCGAGTTCGAGTCTCGGTCCTGCACACAGTTTTAATCTGCCAGGAAGTTTCATATCAGCGCACACTCCGCTGCAAAGTGAAAATCTCATTCTGGAAACACAACCGAGTTTCGTCCATAAACAACACCTAATTCCAATCGTGGCGTATCAATTCTGTGTAATTTCTTGTACATCTCTAACAGAGTCCATGATGTTACGTTGTATGACGTGATGCTCCCCATGATAATCAGGAAAAATATTAGCATGTTTCAATTATCTGCAAAAAGTTTGATGTGATACATTGCGTCTTGTAGCCTCTTAGAACGCCGAATTCAATTCTGGAGCACTCAGCCCACTGATCCTTTGACTCAAAAGCGTAGATATCGAGCGTCCTCTGCACTTGACGAACGTAGACGGTGGGTGTAAGTCCTCAGCGCTGTCAACTGGAACCGATTCCATTATCCTCACTAAATCTCTTTGATCACGTTGCTCACGTGGAACAAATTCCCTGATTGACAAGCATTCTGCGCATGACGTGATCGTGCTGACTAGATTATTGGTAGCGATTGTCCTTCTTGGCATGATGTATGTTCACTGCATTGTCCCACAGACCTACTGCTGCCTTATTTTCAACTAAAGTACTGCAGTGAATTCGAGTTCGGGTTCTGTCGGTATGTAGCGCTCATGTAACTGTGTGTATATTTACAAACAATATCGGGGGTGATCTTCCAATTTGTACAGGAACCGTCAGAATAGCAAAACACCTGTACGACGTATATGGGGGATGCAACAGTTCTGTTGACGTGTGTGCGTGTCCAAGTGGCCAGAGGCATTTCAGTTTCGCAACATTATCAGAATGCCTTTAGGAATTTGTATGTAAACTATTTTCAACCCACATGACGTTATGTATTATCTAACTAAAATAAAGTCATGGTGTAGCTGATACTTGTTCCTATAATCCGTGCCACTATTGAGCCAGGTACTACTCAACAGCAATTTACAATCCTTAGTAACAGAATTAAATCCCCCTATGTAGTACAGCGACAGGTTTTGCCTTGAAAACGTAGCAGATGTGTCGTGGCAGGGACGTCACGACAGTTACCCTCACTTTTAACTTTTCTGAAATTGGTCAGGATGGAAGCTGATTTACGTGGGCAGTAAACAGAAATGTATTCTGTGTTATCATGCCTCGTAATATTGCAGAATTTCTTGCCGTTTTCGAGACACTTTACTTTCATATTTATTAGGAAGTTAGGTAACAAATTTGGAAACTGATAGATGTAAAAGTAGTACAATTTTACGAAAAGATGTTCATTCCCTGTACCTGTTCCACGAAACAAGGAAAACGTAGGGAAACTATTCTCATCCATGTTCGCTCGAGTGACCGTCTCACAACTTGAACAATGGTCGGCCATGGATCCAAGGCGTCCTATTCTCGTTCGATGCCATTCCAGATGTCTTCAGTGGAAAAAGTAAGTTGACTAGGGAAGGAAGGGAAGGGAATATGGCGCTGCCTGTGCTTGGGATGTTTCTCAAACTATTCTGACAGGATTGCGAAGTGAAGGTGATGTTGAACGGTATTGCTAAAGGTCTTGGTTCCCTGCGGGGTGCTGTAGGCCAATGAATGGGTGCAAATGCTCGAACAGTAGTCTCTTTTAGAGTTTCACGGAGAGAGAGAGAGAGAGAGAGAGAGAGAGAGAGAGAGAGAGAGAGAGGATGCCAGAGTTACTATTACATACTTCATCCTACGTAAGCATTTCCTAGACGAGAATACCTCCTCCAGTTACATGAAGACTAACGTGTTGGAAAGTGGGAGGTATAGCTTCATGTGGTTTTCGAACTCCTCGTACACGTCCATCGAGGTGTTTCAACTTGTTTCGTGGCGCATCAGTGCTGGAGACCATTGTCCAATTCTCGAACATCCAACGACAGTGTGTTGCCGTGCCTGTGGTAACAACTGAGGCCTTAGACGTTCGTAGAGCGGAGGTATATGCGTGGTAAGGTGGGTTCCAAGAGCCGCGAGGGATTAGCCGTGCGGTCTAAGGCGCTACAGTCATGGACTGTGCGGCTGGTCCCGGCGGAGGTTCGAGTCCTCCCTCGGGCACGGGTGTGTGTGTTTGTCTTTAGGATAATTTAGGTTAAGTAGTGTGTAAGCGTAGGGACTGATGACCTTAGTAGTTAAGTCCCATAAGATTTCACACACATTTGGGTTCCAAGAAGGTTCTTCTGTTCACCTGTTCGTCTTGTCTATGATAGAATTAGCGAGTGACTTACTGTACTTTGGCCAGTTTATCTGTTGTTTAGCATTTGATGGTCGAAAGTGATCACGCGTTGTTGTTCACGGCAGTTTAAAATTGTGGTGGTGATTCTCCCCTAATCGAGCAGCTCACAGCATGGACACGGTGGCACATGAAAAGCTCAGCCTGTGTGTAAGGGTACCATGCCGACATGAATGTGAAGTTCCTTGGAAGACGGACATTCCTTGGGCCATATCGTGTCGACAACGCAAGTTTTTTGAGCTGAGTGCACGTGCATCACAGGGCAGGAGACGAGAGTCGAGTCGAAAGCATGCCGCGAAGCTCTAGAGAAAGTTATACGCTGCCCGATTAAAAAAGTGATGTACGCGGAAGGCGAGGGGAAAACGAAATGAAACTTCACTGGCTGAGTGGGTATGATGCGTTGTTTCAGTGATTACAAAATGGAGTCAAATTTACTAAGAAATTGGCAATGTGATCCATTTATCAGTGTGATGTTGCACTTCCTCTGGCTTGGATACATGTGTTGATGTGATTGGGAACGGTGTCACAAACCGTTGTATCCTCTTCTCAGGCACGCTGCCCCACAACAATTGCAGATGGTCCTTCATGTCCTGAATACTGGCACTGGCAAAGAGTTGACATAAACTGGTGGTGCAATACTTTTGTTGATCTGTGACGTGTCCAAGTGCTTGTGGGGAATTCCAGTTACATAATATTAGCAGAATGCCTTTAGGAACTTGTCTGTAGTACACGAGGTCCCACACACGTTTCATCTGCGTACAGATCTGGGAATCTTGCTGGCCGCGGGATCACCTCAACATCATCCACACAATTCCTAGAGACAAGGGCCTTGCATGGACGAGCATTGTACTGGTGAAAAATGGCATTCTGTCACTGCAGCATGACAGGTAGCACATGAGGACGCAGCATGCCCGTCACTCACCGTCATGCCTTCAGAGTTCCCTCAATCATTAAGCTTCGATACCTTAAGTAACACCCAATGGCTTTCCACACCATGACATCCGGAGTATCTTCTCCGTGGCTCACCATGCTACTGGAACAATGGAATGTCATATCAGGTCGCCCAGTACTCGCCGGGAATGATCATCTGGGATAGTGCAGAACCGCGATTCGTCGTGGAACACAATGCGGGGATGCTCTCCAGCAGTCCATGCTTCCCAGTCGCTCCAAACGCGGCCGTTTGTGTTGTTGTGTCAACCTACGCTTGGAACGGTAATTCCCAGTCCGGCTACGTATGGTTCCGAACAATGGTGCAGGATGACACAGAATATTGCTCAGAATCCTTTACATGTTCTCAAAAGGTAACTGCGGATGCGAAGGTGCAACGATGTGAATAGTGCACAATACAACGATCTTCCCTTGTGGTGGTCAAACGTGTATGCTTGCCATCACATCCCCAAGCAGTCCAACACTTGGAGATTGTCACGTCCGAATACCCCATAAATCTGACTATTAGACGATTCGACCAACCGGCGAAACGGCAACCCTCAATGAGACCGTTTCACACTCGGCCACACTCTGTCAACGCTGTCTCAAAGGCGTACGTAGCATCTGCGCGTGCTACACAGTGATCACGCAACACGTGACGCTTTTCGCGCCCCTTACATACCCCCCTAGGCACGGTAACGACCCCGAACACGAAAAACATTAATTTCCTCTGGTGGCCATTCTACTTATCACAGAGAACTGCTACTCCAATCAATTACATACCCTCCAATCATGTGCAGGTGTACGCAGTTACACTGACATTGGACCGTGTCTTCCGGGTGCTTCATGTATTTTGTAGAACATTTATTTATTTTCTATTTTCTTTTAGTCTGTTGTCTACATAAAAATGAAAGACAGGATATTGCCCATGAATTGACATGAATATAGCTCATAATAGCGGAATATAACAATGATATTTGTTATAAATTATCAGACGACGAAACATCGAAAACGAAGAAGCAGATTTTTTTAAAAATATCACTCGCCAGTATTTAGAGCTAGTTACGCAACAACAGATAACTCCACTCAATCAATTTCCAGAGATTCCAGTGCTACCCGAGAGGTGGCGCTTGCTAGGTGAAGGGGAGCGGGATAAACTGGCTTCATTTTTCAGGTCATAAATATAAAATGACAGAGTCTTTAAAGCTACAAATTTTGTAAGTTGAATTATGAAACGCGATTTAAATGTGCGCAGTTGTACATTTATGAATCTAGCTTATCAGACGGCAGCAATGTCGCAATTGTTATTCATCATATACCTACTTTACAATCATATCTGCAGAAGATGACATGCGTCATATGGTATTGGCCAGTCAAACTGACTTAATCTTTTAACCCTGTCAAGTCCAATGGATGAAAGGAGCGAAGTAGATTTTTGAATATTTTACTTTTGGTGTTGTGACTAATATTACGAGTTGGTTCCAATGATCACTGATTGTGGCTCTACGCATATTTTAAGTAATGTTTAAATATGTGTAAATTTGCAGTGGGTATTTTTTAAGCGGGTGCGTATCGTCACAAAAAGAGAGTAAATGGAAAACAGTTAATCGCCCTATGATACTATTTGAATTTCGTTCTGGTTAACAATTCTGAATTATACATGAAATTAATGAATGGCTACACGTGAAAAAGTAACGTCCTGCGAGACATAACCCATTTTGCAAAAGCAAATTGCTCACAGGAAGACGGTGTGATCTGAACACTTTATTTAATAGAGATAACATTATTGTAGTAAATTAATTTTCAAGGGTAGATTTTGCAATAATTAGGATCACTAGAAGCTTTTTGGATTTGATAAAAAAATCTATGTAATTTACAATTATTTCAAATTTTCAGTTTTGAAAGTAAGTTATTTATGCCACCATTCTCCTGTTTTATCTAATCTGCAGTTACCATTCGGGGACAGGGCAAGGAGCTACAACTCGACAAGTGAAAAACAAACTTAACCCATACTACGAAAAATGTTTTTCTTCTTTCGTCATCATCTAAATACTTCTGCACCTAGTCATATTCCGCAACACACTTCAGTTTCACACTTAATGAGGAAAACAGCATATGAAATGATGTTAAAGTAACAGTCTCCAACAAATGAAAGGATAATCGTACATTCAAAATCAATAATGAGCTTCAGAGCGCTTTTAACATAAGCCAGTTGGTGCAATGCTTGCAAACATCAATCAAAGCTCTTCTAGTAGCTTATAAAACTTGAAAATTACAAGAGAATTATGCTGATTTCTTTTGCTACTGCTTCGTGTTTGATATCTGAGAGAATAGCGGTCACTTTGTGTTATTAGATGAGAACAGGAACGGATGATTCAAAGTTTTCGTCTTTACTGTTTGTGTTTGAGAATGCTTTGTTTTTAGTTAGATGAGAAGACCAAAGTGCAGCTCAAAGCGGGGCGTCTGGCTTTGAAGGAAAACAGTTCGATGAATTTATGATAAACAGGCATAAATAAAAATATCCTAGCTTTTGTCAAACCTTTTTTAATAAAAGAACACAAATAAATATCGTCCTTCACGTTACTTTAGACGTTTTATTGCGAAGTAATAGTACCCTTGTTGATGCCCATTTGGCTGCCAACTGCACTGGAATTTCCTAACTGCATTGGAATCAGGTGACAGCATCAGCTGCAACAATAAGCGAAACTCACTTATACCCTAGATGCCCAGTGACCCAAACCCAAACCTTCTAAACCATGAACAAAGCAAAATTTTCAAGAACTTCGTCTCCATCATGAACAGCCCCAACCCTTCTAAATCTGGAGTAAAACTGAATTTTACTCAAACACGTAACAAAGAGTAGGCAAATGATCTATAATCTCCTATCACAAACACCACTACATCTGTGTACAGTATACATTTGTCGCAAATAACATTTCTAGGCATCTTCACTTTTTAAATGGTTTTTTTGCATTAGAAGTACATGCACTACAGCCATAAGTGAAAGCTGGCTATTCATATTTATTGAAATCTTTCCCTTTCAGGCACAACGGAAATTCTCTCATTGGTTCGCCAAACGCAACCCAGGGTATTTTAAAATCTCTGTTTATTTATTTTGCTGTCCTTCCAGTCTTTGCCTTCAGTGTCCCAAAATACATACACTAATTACTTGGTTCTACGTACTCGTTAATAAATTAAACTATTGTCAAATGGCTCAAATGGCTCTGAGCACTGTGGGACTTAACTTCTGAGGTCCCCTAGAACTTAGAACTACTTAAACCTAACTAACCTAAGGACATCACACACATCCATGCCCGAGGCAGGATTCGAACCTGTGAACGTAGCGGTCGCGCGGTTCCAGACTGTAGTGCCTAGAACCGCTCGGCCACTCCGGCCGACAAACTATTGTCCATCAGCCCCACGTCACCCTCGGCGTCCAACAAAGCTGTGGGCGCCAAGGAGACCCGGCATATAGCAGTCAAGACTCAACAATGCAGCTCTAGTTGTAACAATGTTGAAGGACTCACATAGATGCACAGGGGTACCTCACACAGAGAGCATTCCAGACCGCCCCTGAGAGCTAGAACACCAAGAATTGCTTCACAGCTTTTGAAGATCAGTATCGGTGTGTGTGTGTGTGTGTGTGTGTGTGTGTGTGTGTTCCTTTCTTAAGGTGTCATACTTTATTTATGAAAATATACAGTCATATCACCAACAAAATTTTCAGTTTGACATGCACCATGTCCTTTATACCAGACATAAACTGCCTCCTCACCTGGGTCTACATTACAACGACTATGCGTTCGTACAGCAAAAGACACAGTCGCATTAAAATAAGACATGGTGCATGTGAAAATGTAAATTTTGTTGGTGATATGACTGTACATTTTCTTAAATGAAGATTATTATCATGAAAAAAACTACACATTAATCTTTACAAAAGGAGAGAAGCGATTCTTGGGGTTGCAGCTCTCAAGGGCACTCTGGGATGCTCTCTGTGTGAAGAAAGGAAGGGAGTGAGCCGTGCGTGGCTCGTGCTCCACCATACAGTATCTTACACCCTGTTTTTAACGTAGTTCCACCACACTACGTTAATTTAAATTACTACTGTCACTGAGTTTCTGCTTTGCCTGAAGGTGACCGGCGCTAGCAGCGGGTATCGATGTATCCCCTCTCGTAGTATCTTTGTTCGACTGCTATTACTTCCCGGTCGTTGTCTGTCGTAAGCGAGTACCGGTGGAGAGTTCGTCTCTGCCAGTCAGTTGTAACGCGTGTGGAGCGCAGACTGGACCTGCCAGCTGGGGAGTTGCAATGCGGCACTAGTGCAGCCAGGTTGGAGCAGCAGTGAGGCCTACGTCGACATGGCTCGCCCGACCATTGCCGCCACTCATCACTTGACCCCAGGCCACAGTCTTGGGGGATCGTCGGTCGGTCGTTCTACCGGACGACGCGTTTTGGCTCGCCTATCGTTCATGAGTCGGCTGTGTCTGTGTGTGTTTAGTTATTGTTGGGTATCGTTTAGCTCTTCGTGCGAGTGTTTGTCAGGTTGTTTGTGTAGGTGGCGTTAATTCCACTGAAGACTATTTTAGATGTTGTCGGCATTCAGAGTGAGTCGGTCGGATGCTGCGGACCAGGGAAGTTATCTCCGCGCGGTGCAGTCGGCTGGGGCCGCTGGCGGTCCCTGTCCAGTGTCGGAGCGTGTGTGGAGCTGTCCGATCGCAACGAGCTTCGTGGTTCACCGACCCAGGACGTCAAAGCTGAGTTGTGGTTTCAACTACCCAGGCCACGTCCATTCATGTTGTGGTGGTTCGTTTCGGTGGTTCGCTGTTGGGGACGTTTTCCTGTGAGCAACACCGAGTGTTTCTATTGCTGAAATTTAGCCGCCATGCGGTGCAATTAACTATATTGGTTGACTACAATTTGAGTGCATCAGTGGAATTTTCTGCCTTGTGGCCGTTAGTGTTCCGGTTACCTGCCCTGGCCACTAACGTAATTTCAGGGAGCGTCCTTTCCTGACCTGTTGTCGCTGTCCAACATGGTGCGTAGTTCTGACAGCTAATACATACTTCATTCGTAACCTTTTTCATTATATATAATGAATGTTAATACAATCCAGTAAGGAACGTCACTTCGGTACAATTTAGGTACACAGTTTACGAAAACATAGAACCATAAATGAGCTTATATAGCTATATTATAATATAGGGATACTCCTCGGCGAGAAAATAGATTCAATATAAACCTTCTTTACAGCAGAAATTTCTATTGTCTTCATGTACGCTGCAACGCACGAGGTTTCGTAATATTTGCAACAGCTGTAGTCATCAAACCAGTGTCATATACAGGGTGTTACAAAAAGGTACGGCCAAACTTTCAGGAAAAATTCCTCACACACAAATAAACAAAAGATGTTATGTGGACATGTGTCCGGAAACGCTTAATTTCCATGTTAGAGCTCATTTTAGTTTCGTCAGTATGTACTGTACTTCCTCGATTCACCGCCATGATTTCATACGGGATACTCTACGTGTGCTGCTAGAACATGTGCCTTTACAAGTAGGACACAACATGTGGTTCATGCACGATGAAGCTCCTGCACATTTCAGTAGAAGTGTTTGTACGCTTCTCAACAACAGATTCGGTGACCGATGGATTGGTGGAGGTGGACCAATTCCATGGCCTCCACGCTCTCCTGAGCTCAACCCTCTTGACTTTCATTTATGGGGGCATTTGAAAGCTCTTGTCTACGCAACCCCGGTACCAAATGTAGAGACTCTTCGTGCTCGTATTGTGGACGGCTGTGATACAATACGCCATTCTCCAGGGCTGCATCAGCGCATCAGGGATTCCATGCGACGGAGGGTGGATGCATGTATCCTCGCTAACGGAGGATATTTTGAACATCTCCTGTAACAAAGTGTTTGAAGTCACGCTGGTAAGTTCTGTTGCTGTGTGTTTCCATTCCATGATTATTGTGATTTGAAGAGAATTAATAAAATGAGTTCTGACATGGAAAGTAAGCGTTTCCGGACTCATGTCCACATAACATATTTTCTTTCTTTGTGTGTGAGGAATGTTTCCTGAAAGTTTGGCCGTACCTTTTTGTAACACCCTGTATGTATATAAGAAGGCTCATTTAAAAAAAGTTTTTACAAAATGAATAAAGATGAAACAACTTGAAGAACTAATTAATAATTTCCTAATGACAACTCACATTCGACGAGAACAGAACTACATGTCCATATTATTGTTGTATACTGCTGAAAATACTTGAAATTTCAAGGAAGCGTATATTATTTGAATGCACGTTTCATAGAATACTTTAAGTCGATTTTTCTCCAATACCGAATTTTTGAGCTGTCTCACTGTTCTTGCAGAGGTAAGATATATCGTGTAAACACACACACTCATCTCATCGCCCAGCGCTCCATTACCTGGAGTGCCCACTGCAGTAAACACTGAAGTAAATTTCGAACACTAATAGAAAGCGTTAGAGCATAAAGGTTTACATTTACATTATAAATTAAATGTAGACTCAAATACATCCGTTCTTAATTGCAAAAACACGTACACTTGATAGTCGTCGATTACTGAGCCGTTTACCACGAATAGAAAACAATGGTTTGAGTAAACCGTACGTAGTGTTTGGCACAGAATCCGAACATGCAATAAAATGGGTGTTCCTATTTGAAAATTTGAAGTTGACCCACCTATGCAGGAGGGGTACCTAGGAGGTGGCCAGTTGTAGCACAGGCGGATGTCCCCTTCACTTTTCACGTATAATATTTTTTTGTTTCGATGCGTCGTTTTTTAGATATTTAGTTGTCGCAGGTTAAAAAACACATCCTGTGTAGCCCTTGTTGCTGTGCACTCTTTTCCCACTCACCATTACATAATTATGCACACCTGATAATACTATACGTAACATCGTGACAAAGAACTGACTCGTCAATTTTTAGCACTGCGTTTCCACAATCGAGTGAGATAAGACAGTGATTGATGGAATGTACTCGCTGTCATGTGCGGCTTTACACTCTCATCCGCCCATCCAGATTTCGCTGTTCCGTGGTTTGCCATATCCTCTTAATGCTAATGCCGTCATAATTGCTGCTGAATAACACGTCTGATTCCTTCTCCGAACCGAAATTTAGCTCCATCTCTAATGATATCGACATTAACGGAATGTTAAGCCCTAACCTTTCGGCTCAAGCATTTTAAAAGCAGCAATTTCAGGTTCATCTGTGCGAATATATCACCGAAACGAGTTCGTAGTTCGATCGGATTTCCTCAAACAAGGGCACAACATTGAATTTTCACATAATACCACACCATAAGAAGCGATCCGTCGTGAAGCAAACAGGAATTTTCGATCCGTGATCTAGATAAACTAATAATTTAGGTGAAGAGTGGATAATATGGTGTATTTTCAACAATTTTGAATTTCCCACCGCATCTTGAATGGGAGAGAAGATCCGCTTGTGTTACAGAACGCACAGCGCGGTACATTGCGAAACAGGGACGTGACTTTTTGGCGAATTGAATCCGCGCGTCGGATTAGCGACTGTGTTCTGGTACACCGGCCATACTGAGCGGGGATTTTAGGCGGCTTTCCACGCTCTTTTACGCAAACACTGGGCTCCTTCCCGCAGTCCGTCCTAGAGAACACGCTAAATGAACGGTTACAACACGGAAACATACACTACAAAGTTTTCTCGATTCAGCCACAGATAGTGTACACGACATCCCTCATTTACGTTACCTTGATGACTGCGGCGTCAGATAGGGCATTTGGACGCAGAGTTAAAATAAAATAAATTTCGAAAAGAAGAAGAAGAAGAAGAAAGAAATAGTATATATACACTGCAGCGCCAAAGAAACTGGTATGGGCATGCTTATTCAAATGCAGAGATACGTAAACAAGCAGTATACGGTGCCGCAGTCGGCAACGTCTATAGAACCCAAGTGTCTGGCGCAGTTGTTAGATCGGTTACTGCTGCTTCAATGGCAGGTTGTCAAGACTTTAGGTGAATTTGAACGTGGTATTATAGTCGGCGCACGAGCGATCAGGGACAGCATCTTCGAGGTACCGACGAAGTGGGGATTTTATCGTACGACCATTTCATGAGTGTATCGTGAATATCAGGAATCTGGTAAAATATCAAATTTCTGACATCGCTACGGCTAAAAAAAAGAACATGCAAAAACGAGACCAACGACGACTGAAGAGAATCGTTCAACGTGACAGAAGTGCAATCCTTCCCAGATTGCTGCAGATTTCAATGCTGGGCCATCAAAAAGTGTCAGCGTGCGAACTATTCAATGCAACATCATCGATACGTGGTTTCGGAGCCGAAGGTCGACTCGTGTGTCCTTGATGACTGCACGACAGAAAGCTTTACGCCTCGCCGGGGCCCGCCAACACCGATATTGGACAGTTGATGACTGGAAACATGTTACCTGGTCGGACGAATCTCGTTTCAAATTGCATCGAGCGGATGGAAGTGTACGGGTATGGAGACAACCTCATGAAGCCAAGGACCCTGCGTGTTAGCAGGGGACTGTTCATGCTGGTGGAGGCTCTGCAATTGTGTGAGGCGTGTGCAGTTGGAGTGATATGGGACTCCCGATACGTCTAGGTGCGATTATGATAGATGACACGTACGTAAGCATCCTGTCTGATCAGCTGCATCCATTCGTATCCATTACGTACTCCGACGAACTCGTGCAATTCCAGCAGGAAAATGGGGAACCCCACACGTCCAGAATTGCTAAAGAGTGGTTCAAGCAACATTTTTCTGAGTTCAAAGATATCTGCCGGCTACCAAGTTCCCCAGACATGAATGTTGTTGAGCACATCTGGGATGCCGTGCAATGTGGTGTCCAGAAGGGAAGCGTACCCCCTCGTCCTCTTACGGGTTTATAGACAGCCCTGGGGGGTTGATGGTGTTAGTTCCCTCCAGCACTACTTCAGACATTAGTTGAGTCCATGTTACGTTGTGTTGCGACACTTCTGGATTCTCTCGAGGGCCATACACGGTATTAGCCAGGTGTACCAGTTTCTTTGGCTCTTCAGTGTATATTACTTCGGCCGTGAAAATCACATGTTACCTTAAACTGCTTTCCACCAACAGCAGAAAATTAGGGACAAACATTGTACGAAGTTTTCTCTTCCTCAAAACATTCTGGAGATTGTGTTGAACACTTGATTTAGAGATGCTCAATTCGTTGCTCCATTGCGATTTGTGACAAGAACGACAATAGCGCACTACGGCTGCACATCAACTACTTAACATTGCCTGGCTACTGATTAATCGAATGCACATTTATTGTTTATAGTTGATAATTAAAGCTGCTACAGTGGTTATTGCACTGTCATCGCTTACGCGCCAGGAATCTGAACATTTTGGTCGGGCGGTGTGCGTACACTGATGAAATCGATTCAATAGCTTGTGACAACAGTGTGATTAGCATTAACAAGTAAAATGTTGTGCTAACACATTCTGTGGTTTCAGTATTATCCCTTGGTCATTGATTCGAATCAGTAACGAGTTCAAGCGTAAGAACAATTCTGCTGTGTTGTGGCGAAAAGCATTTCTCCTAACATATTCAGAGCAATACAGGGTGAAACAGGAGGAAAGGTACATGGTTTGAGGGTTGGTAGTACCGGTGATTCTGAACAAAAGGCTTCGTATGGACATCTTATGCCCTATTCCAAATTGCTTCCGTGATATAACATCTTTAATGTCAGTTTCGTGCGTTTTTCTAGAATAACTCGAAAAGTGCTGCCAATAGGAAAAACGTTTCGCTGTACAAAATTGAACCACATTACATTTCTAATAAAAAAAAGTTCCTATTCATTTTTCTCTAAGGGAGATAGCTTGCGCGAGGAGTGCGAGAGTATATTGAAAATCTCGCGTGACGCACATCCGCTGTAGCTTTTGTAGGCCAGTAGGCTTAGGCAGTTTACAGGCTTGATGGACCACAAGAGTCCTGCATGAAATTGTTCGTATCGAATTTCTCTACACTATTGTGGTGCGTTGCAAACAATAACTATCTGCTGAATAATACAGAAAACAATCAACAGTGTATATCAAACGCGTTCTGTCTCGGAAACCATTCGGAATAGGGCACGTGCCCACGTGAAGACTTTTTTTTCAAAATGACCAATACTATCACCTTTCAAAGCATGTACCTTTCCTCCAGATGCAACCCGTGTTTTACATCGATGCCTAAAATGCATCACAGATCTGGCTTGCGACGGCGCGCAGCAGCTGGTGCTGAAAACCGTTCTGTCTCGCCGCCGTTGCGGTCGATAAAGGGCAATTAAACAAATGGGCGGGTCCAAAGCAAAAAGCTTGCACAGCGCACTGCTGCGTGGTTAATTACTCGCTTGCGCCAAGTGCCACGAAAACAACCGTAATACTATTTGCAAAACGCGATCAGCATATCCACTTGTTCCGTCTGCTGCACGTGTTTATAAAAGCTTAAAGAAGCGAAACTCTTTCGCAGCAGTCAACAACTCATTTTAAGTTCCAATATTTGCATTCGCTGGAAGCATTAACGAGCTGGAATTTGTTGCTTGTTAAAAACAGTTCCACTGTGATATGCAGTCTCAGCTTCCGCATGAGTTCAGAATGAAGAAGAGAGCAAAGCATGATTATGCAACTAACTGCATATCGGACCGTGGCTCGATACACGCTTTTCTGCAGATTTCGTTTTGCAATTATAGAACATTTTCTTTATAACTTTATACTCTCTCTCCCCTTTACAATTCATCCATAGGATGTAGGAAAGTTAGAAATTTCTTGACTCGCCTATGGAGAGCGAATGAACATTTCAGCTCCCTGACGGCGCTTGTATGGCCCCATCGCTGCATCTGAGAAATAATAATCTACTATGTTCGTTGCAGGTCAAACTCTGTTTGTGTTAATGAAGCTGTCCATTATAGATGAACACATCGGTAATGTTAGAACGATTTTCATTTTCTTTACCGTCCGTGCATGGACCAAAGTTAAACGACATGATATTCAAAGATCTGTTGATGTTATGACTCGGCTTGCGCAGCTCAGTGGTTACCCTAGATGGCATGCGGCGGATTCGCGCTCGATTCCAGGTAATGCCAAGGTATTTTTCGTTGGCGGGAGGACCGGTAGGGGGCCCCTTCGGTGTCGTAATCCCAAATGAGTAGATACTTGAGAGAGAAGTAGTGACTCCAATGTCTGGGAAGTCAAGAAAACGGCAGGGACAGCGGTGTGCTGACCACATGCTCCTCCATACCGCATCGTATGACGCCGCGAGGCAGAGGATGACACGGGGCCGGTAGATATCCCTTGGGGCTTCTTGGTATGGGCGGAGAGCTCGTTATTGATATTCTAAACTAGGTAGGTAAAGATGACATATTGAAAAACATCGTGTCTGATTTGGAAATGAAATACTATTATACTATATTACGTAATTTATAAATCGCTTTGGGCCAGCAATAACTATTCTCAGACGGCTCTATGTACGTATAATACTACATAAAGCACAGGGCATGACTTCAGCAACCTGTATGCTACCCTGCGAGCAATACATATTTTTATTAGGTCACTTTCGATTGATTAGAAACGGTGAAATTAGAAATCCAAATGCACTCCGAATACGCGATGTTCGTAATTAGTTGGTAAGAGAAATTAGTGGGCCTGGACGACTTCCATGCACTCAGAGTTTCCAGGAAGAAGTTTTTCTCTTCTCGCAAGATATTTCTCGAAAAACAGGCTAGATGGAAACGTAGTACGTAGCACACAATTCCACACATATTCTCACATACGAACACACAATAAATAGTCACAATTTTTATAGCATCCGCCACTTGATTTACATTAGATTATCATTTTATTTTCCACCAAAAACTTTTTATTGGGGACAGATACAAGTACGCTGTGTTTAGATACTGCTCCAAAGCAGATATTAATCGAATGTGTGAAGCAACTACTGTGTGCTCCACGTCATCATTGACGGCTTCAAAAATATAACTTCTATTAATAATGAGAACATATGCTATAAATTAGTGGAATATACAGGACACTTCGAAACCTGGTATGCGGTAACAAGATCCTTACAAACCGCAGTCGGAATTAATTTCTACTGGATAAAACATAATAATGATGGTAATATTATGAAGATAATACGCATTAGGCTTTCTGATTTTTGTACCATTCTAATCCACTGAAACTGACTAGCTTAGCAAATAAAGGACGACGTGTTACTGATGACAGACATTGTGTCTTGCAGTGTTTAACACATACATTTTTAAGTATAAGCTCTGGTGTAGGTCCCATAAACAGGTCACAGCATGAATAAAGTCAAAAGGCAGGGAGGAATATTAGGATTTAACTTCTCATATCATGAGTTCATTATACACGAGGTACAAGCTCGAATAGGGCCAAGGACATGGAAAAATTTGAACGTTTTCTTTTCAAAGGAACATTCCCGGCATTCACATTAAGCGATTTAAGAAAACCACGGAATACCCAAATCTGTATGGGCGAAAGGAGGTCTCAACTGCCGTCCTCCAACATGCGAGTGACCACACTCGGTAATAAAGACTGAAATTTCATAAAATACTATTAGTGCATCATGCCATCGCCTATGTGATTAATGCAGTGACGCAAGTTCGTCAATATCAATAAAACAGAAACACGTCATCTAGAATGTGTTCATCGTATTCTGAAATGTAAACACTTAAAAATCGTTTGATTGTCACGTTATTTATAAGTGATAACATCAATTATTGTTGTTGTGGGCTTCAGTCCGAAGACTAATTTGATGAAACTCTCCACACACACACACACACACACACACACACACACACACACACACACACACACACACACACACACACGTACGCACATGCACTTCAGACTGTTAGCAAACCAACTACTCATTGATACTTGACGATGTGTCCTATCAACCAGCCACTTCTCTTAGTCAAGCCTTCGGATTCAGCTCCCTACGTCTTCTTCAGTAGCTATCCCATCTAGTCACCCAATCTTTAGCATTTGTCTGTATCACCCCTTTCAAGAATTCCTTGCCTGTACTGCTTTATCAGCCACTTTGTCTTCCGTATACAGTTGCACTCCACACAAACACTTTTAGAAACTGCCTCCTAATATTTTAAACTTATATTCAATATTTTGCTTATTCAGAAATTAGTTTTTTGTCTATTGCCACTCCCACTCTCTTTACATTTGTCATCATCAGATATTTTTCTGGGCAGATGGTAGACCTCTAGTCTTATTTTGTCATGTAACTCACCCAGAATCAGCTGGCTTTACTCGACTACACTCAATCGCCGTTGTTTTTACCTTTGTTGATGCCAATCTAACCACTCCGTTGAATAATTTCCCAAATCCTTTGCCGAATCGGACAGATTTACCATCAGTTCATAACTTTTATTTCTTCTCCCTGGAGTATAATTCCTTACCCAAATTTCTCCTTCCGTTCATTCTCTTCATGCTCCACGGACGCTAATGTAAACCGACTCCGGGTACTCGTACTGCAGAGTGCTTTCATCTTCATCCGCCATTCGTTTGCAAAATGTGCACGACGAGCAATGAGCAGACAAAGAGGGAAAGTCGATGGGAACAAATACCGCGAGGAGGGCTTCATGACAAAGGCTGTCTGCTGCCGGCTGCCTGGTGCCAACTGTCACACGCGAACGGTCCCACTCAGCAAGCGCCGCGTCGCTCCTACAGTTAGCAGCCAGGCGTTGGTTCGGCAACACGGCAGAACACTGGCGTCAAGAGGGCTGTGTGCAAGCACAGGAAGGCGTGTCAAGTTGGGGAATTGATCTTAAAGGTAACCAGTATACGACAGCAACATTGGGAGCTTTCCTTCATTGTCTCATGAAATGAATTTAAAAGACAATACTGATTCTACATCAGTATCTTCTGTGGATGTATTCAGCTACAGCATTTCACAATACCAGTCCATTCGGATTTAGTTGGTTGGTTGGTTGGTCGGTTTTGAGGAAGGAGACCAGACAGCGTGGTCATCGGTCTCATCGAATTAGGGAAGGATGGGGAAGGAAGTCGGCCGTGCCCTTTCAGAGGAACCATCCCGGCATTTGCCTGGAGTGATTTAGGGAAATCACGGAAAACCTAAATCAGGATGGCCGGACGCGGGATTGAACCGTCGTCCTTCCGAATGCGAGTCCAGTGTCTAACCACTGCGCCACCTCGCTCGGTCGGATTTAGTATTTTATAGTGTGTTCATAGAGTGAAATTTTGCTATCATTTCAAACAATCATAGGTTGGAAACTATTAGAAAGAAAGAACCTTTGTTTACTGTAAAACTCGCTCTCAAAGTTCTGTTTCGTCCTTTGCTACAAATTTGACTTCGAGTGCACCAAAGTAGTAACACGCCAGAAGAAGGCGCAATGTGTCATCTGGTGTGCATTATCCCAATCTGTGACGTGCATACATCCGTGGTAACCCGAAGCTTAATTTTTGGTGTGGCCTAATGCAGATTATGGTGAGAGGCCGTGTTTTCTTCGCAGATAAAATCGTAACGGGGAAAGTTTACCTTGACTTGTTCGAACAATTCCTGCTTCCACGGATCGAAGACCTGCAGCCATCCATCATCTTCCAGCATGATAATGCACCCCGCATTGCAGAATGAACGCACGGGATGTGATGAATAACATACACTACTGGCCATTAAAATCGCTACACCAAGAATATTATACTAGAACTGACATGTGATTACATTTTCACGCAATTTGGGTGCATAGATCCTGAGAAATTAGTACCCAGAACAACCACCTCTCGCCGTAATAACGGCCTTGATACGCCTGGGCATTGAGTCAAACAGAGCTTTGATGGTGTGTACAGGTACAGCTGCCCATGCAGCTTCAACACGATACCACAGTTCACCAAGAGTAGTGACTGGCGCATTGTGACGAGCCAGGTGCTCGGCCACCATTGACCAGACGTTTTCACATGGTGAGAGATGCTGGCCAGGGCAGCAGTCGAACATTTTCTGTATCCAGAAAGGCCCGTACAGGACCTGCAACATGCGGTCGTACAGGGATCGAATGAAGGGTAGAGCCACGGGTCGTAACACATCTGAAATGTAACGTCCACTGTTCAAAGTGCCGTCAGTGCGAACAAGAGGTGACCGAGACTTGTAACCAATGGCACCCCATACCATCACGCCAGGTGATACGCCAGTATGGCGATGACGAATGCACACTTCCAATGTGCGTTCACCGCGATGTCACCAAACACGGATGCGACCGTCATTGTAAACAGAGCCTGGATTCATCCGAGAAAATGGCGTTTTGCCATTCGTGCACCCAGGTTCGTCGTTGAGTACACCATCGCAGGCGCTCTGTGATGCAGCGTCAAGGGTAACCGCAGCCATGGTCTCCGAGCTGATAGTCCATGCTGCTGAAAACGTCGTCGAACTGTTCGTGCCGATAGTTGTTGTCTTGCAAACGTCCCCATCTGCTGACTCAAGGATCGAGACGTGGCTGTACGATCCGTTACAGCCATGCGTATAAGATGCCTGTCATCTCGACTGCTAGTGATACAAGGCCGTTGGGATCCAGCACGACGTACCGTATTACCCTCATGAACCCACCGATTCCATATTCTGCTAACAGTCATTGGATCTCGACCAACGCGAGCAGCAATGTCATGATACGATAAACCGCAATCGCGATAGGCTACAATCCGACCTTTATCAAAGTCGGAAAGGTGATGGTACGCATTTATCCTCCTTACACGAGGCATCACAACAACGTTTCATCAGGCAACGACGGTCAACTGCTGTTTGTGTATGAGAAATTGGTTGGAAACTTTCCTCATGTCAGCACGTTGTAGGTGTCGCCACCGGCGCCAACCTTGTGTGAATGCTCTGAAAAGCTAATCACTTGCATATCGCAGCATCTTCGTCCTGTCGGTTAAATTTCGCGTCTGTAGCACGTCATCGTCGTGGTGTAGCAATTTTAATGGCCAGTAGTGTACTATACTATATATGAACCTATCGCTCTCCCGACGCCATGCCACTAGCCTTCGTTTTATAGTCTTCGCAAGGATCACGTGTACAGAACCGCATCAATGATACTGCTACCCTTCGTACACGAATAAGTGAATCAGAGCTGTTGAAGCTGCAATGCTGACCCTTACATGGTCAGAACTTTAATATTGCCTTGGTACTCTATGAGCGACGAGTGGGGCATACTTTGACAATCAGGCATAAAAAAATTCTTTGAGAGATGATAAACGTTTTATAACAAACCAAGTCTTAGACACCCTGCGCAGCGTGGTGAGAAATAATCTGAAAAGCGTGTAAGGATGCCGCAGGGGAGGTTGTGCTTTGAAATAATTGTCAAGAAAAAGATTCCATGCGTTACGCCATTTCCGAGTTATTTAACATTGAAATTAGCCAAGCAAGTTGTTGCGTGCGCAAGTTCAAGCACTTGCGTGCGCTAAAATGCTGTAATGCACGGACGTCCGTGGGTCCGTACGTTACCACTTGTTGATATGCTCATTACCAGCTCAAATAATAAATATAAGCCGTGGGAGCAAAAGCTGCTTTCGTTCAGATTGAGGAAACCAAACGAAAAACTGGTTTGGCGACATCGCCTCTGGCAATTTGCTTAATTTGCACGCACGACGGACTCATTGACTAAATAGAATGCTAAGTAACTCGGAAACTGGGACAACTATTGAATTTGTTGAATTTGTTTCGTAACATTTATTTCTCAGCACAGTCTTCTCCATAACACCCATACATGTTTCTGATCACCCTGTATATCAGAGTAATGGTTCCCAAAAATCAAAGAAAGAAAAATCACGAAATTATATCTGTCGACGTTGTTGATAGTTAGCCAAAGAAACGGTTTAGGGTTCGGAAATAGCGTTGATATAGTGACGGCTGGTTTTCGTTATATTGATTACGTAGCGCTATAAAGTATTTAAATATTCAACTTCAGAAGAACATTTGTTTATAAAGCGTTTCAGTGCAGTCGTGTTGTGTATTTTAGGTTAAATACATAATTATGCAGTGTGGTGACACCGCCAGACACCACACTTGCTAGGTGGTAGCTTTAAATCGGCCGCGGTCCACCAGTACATGTCGGACCCGCGTGTCGCCACTGTGTGATCGCAGACCGAGCGCCACCACAAGGCAGGTCTCGAGATACGGGATAGCACTCGCCCAGTTGTACGGACGACCTTGCTAGCGACTACACTGACGAAGCATCGCTCATAAGCCGAGCAGATAGTTAGAATAGCCTTCAGCTAAGTTCATGACTACGACCTAGCAAGGCGCCATTAGCCTTACATAGTTTGATAGTTATCGTATGAAATGTCTCATCAAGAACGCTGTATACAAATGGTGGATTAAAGTTAAGTATTCCAGCAGCTACATACTTTTCTTTATCGCATTTATGAAGTATCCTGTTTCAGACCATCAAGTCCGCCTGCTTGCTTAATGGCCGCCTCCCTTAAATAATGTGCGTAGTGTTGGCAATCTGTCAACACTACATGCAGTTTTTTCAGCGCCATGAAATTATTTATTTTATCGCAACTGAATATTCATTGAAACTTGTTGAAATCTGATGACTCTTACACAATTACCACAAATTAAGAAATAAACGGCCGAATTAAAATGTCAAAGTACTTCAAGATGTTGTACGTGGAAGAAGTCCCGAAAGTGACGATAAAACCGAAAACGCGCAAAATATGGTGTCGGAAGATAGTCGAAGGACAGTGTATAAGCAGGTGAAGCCAAAGATACGTGAAGAGAAAGTGTACACTATATAGCATGTATCTTCCACGAACAACTAATTATAAGAGTCTTTTGTACACGATGAATGTCGCTTTCTGTGAACACTGACCAGACGAAACTACACAAAACCAATTTCACAGCAATTGTTGGACAGTCTCACATAGACTCTAACGGACATTAGCTCCCATTTCGTACTTTTGGTAAGAATGGAGTTCATCACTTTATGCTGAAAACATAACAACATTCAAAGTATTGTGTGGAAGTCGGAGGCACCACACAAAAATGTGTGAAGTCGATTTCAACATCCTGTCTTTGGTTACCTTCGTAAAAACAGTAGCTGGGGAAGACTACAGAAGTTTTGAAGACTAATTTTATTTCTAAATATGTTCAGCGGATTGTCTGATATTTTGAAACTTTTTAAACAATTAAAATTGTGGGGACTTGAATTTGGAATTTTGACTTTCGTTAACATTGCTTGTACCGACTGAGGTATATACCTTTCTTTTTCAGGAAAATTCCTTTATTGCACAGAAACAGTGAACTACCACGCTGGACGAACGTTGATTCGAAGATTAACCATGCAATGTTTGTACAGACTGAGCTATGATTTTTATTTTGTTTACTTTTTTTTGTAAAAGTTTTTCATTGTTCTGAAATGCAATGAACACCAACGTTACACAAACGTCGATGCAAAGATTGACAACTATTAGCACATCTTTCAAATTATTCACATTAAGCACCGAATTAAGGCAGGAAAAACAGTTAACAATAATTTCTTCAAGCAACATAAAATAATTTCATCTTCTTCTTGCAGAACATTTGGTCTGCGCTGGGCTGCTATATTATTAGAACTGGATTTCGATGTAAATTAGATAAAATAAACAGTAGAATTGGAACAACTCCCATAGAATATAAGGGACATTCAGAAACAGTCTGAAAAGCTTGTAAGGGTGTTGTAGGGTAGGTTTTGCTGAGAAATAATTGTTGAAAAAATAAATCGATGCGTTACGCCATTACGAGTTATTTAGCACCGAAGATAGCCAATCAGCCAGTTGCGCGCGGCCGATCACTTACGGTGTCCTCAAACGTGTACTTCGTTTAATTTTCTAAAACGGAAAAAGAGAGTTAAACAAAAATTAGATATGGGATGGTAGGAAGGATCGAACCCAAACCAAAGGCGGAGCAGACCCATGCGCTATCATCTACGGTGCGGGAACAGCCGACAGCTGGCCACTGTGGCCGAGCGGTTCTAGGCACGTCAGTCCGGAACCGCGCTGCTGGTATGGTCGCAGGTTCGAATCCTGCCTCGGGCATGGATGTGTGTGATGTCATTAGATTAGTTAGGTTTAAGTAGTTCTAAGTCTAGGGGACTGATGACCTCTGATGTTATGTCCCATAGTGCTTAGAGCCATTTGAACGATTTGATTTGAACAGCCGGCACTAATTACATCTGGCGGGCCGCGTGAATTGGCGTACGCCCGGCGTTTTTGGCTTGTTCAATGCTCATTAACTAGGAAACGGCGCCATGAGTGAATTTTTTTCTTAACCATTATTTCTCAGCACAACTTACCCTGAAACACCCTCACAAGCTTTTTCAGACTGTTTCTGACCACCCTGTATGTTATTCTACATTAAGTCCAATTTGCACCAAGCAATACTTTTGTCTCTATTGCATTCAAATTTGTATTATTAAAGAAATTGAATTTTAAGTATATATTCTTTGTAAGTGCAAGAGATCATGGCAGAGGTTTTGATCCATCAGGCAATCTTGTTACTGGTTTTCAAGCTAACTCTTTATCGCCTTTTTTAGTTCTTGACCAATTTGGAAAGTCATTTGCATATAATTGTGCATTGGTGGTCCATATCTGGCATCAAGATGAAATTTGAGAGTCCAGTGCTGCAATGACAAAAAGTCAGTAATATTCTGTACGTCATTGTTCTTGGGTTTGGCGAGAAATATGTCAAATGACCGACAAGTCAAGGAAATGCATTGTATTTAGCGTCCCGAAAAGAACTGCATACGGTCACGAAATCTGGTTGACAGAAATCGTGAAGCATCCAGAAGATAAGGTCGGACGTCGATGGACCTTTGCACACGTAAATACCTTTAGCAAGTATGCAAATGTTTATAGTTGCAGTTCTCTGTGCCAAGTAGAACGGCCGCCAGTGTGTATTAGTTTGGTCCGTGCAAAATTGTACGTGAATTTGGTGATTCGACTTGTTGTGCTGCCATTCACGAACAGCATTCCAGTGGATGTTTTCCAACAGGATAACTCTCCAATAGAGCACATCATTCGACAAGTCAAGTATCATTCAAAAACAGCATTAAACGTCCCTGTGCTGACAGACCAACTCCAACTGGCTTGAACTCCATTTCATAAACTGACATCCGGCACCTGTACAATACAGTACATGCACCTCCGCATGCTTACATTTTAACATTCTGGCGGTTACATCGGTTATTAATGTGCCAGAAGTTCACATTTCCAGTTTCTTATCTCGGGGTTACATTACCCTGTGACCTTGAAATGTTAATTACTTAAATATGTTATCTAGACAAACGTGTGCCCGAAATTTCATTACTCCTCATTGATTACTTTTTGGTGTTTAAATTTTTTTCCTGTACTTTAATAAAGAGGGGACTGCGCCTTTTGATAATCTAAGAGTCCTTACGCCAGAAGCAAACCATTATCTCAATCCGACAGTCACGGACTAGGAACTGTAGCAGAATTCTTTCTAATTTTTGGTGTAATAAACTTCCAGTTCTCAAACAAAAGACATCAACAGCCTAGCACACTGATAAAGAGGGCAATGGTGGCCATTCACAACATCTCTGTTTAGAATTTAATTGTGGAGTTTTACGTAGGAAGTAACAGACTCGATTAGGGACAGTTCAAAGTTTGAAGAACTTGGAACACTTCAGAAGGTAATATTTATGCCATCAACAACTCTTCCCAAATATTATATGCAACTAGCTAAGTGCTACTTCATTTGTGGTGCCCTAACCACAGTATCAATTTTGATAGTCAGTCAGCATTGAAAATTTCTCTTTTGAAAAACGTCAAACGACAACATAAAAATGATTCACTGATTGTATGAGTATGTCGTAGTTTTGGAATATTATGGAATAAAAAACTTAGCAGAACCAAATCCTGA
Organism: Schistocerca americana; assembly: GCF_021461395.2. Taxonomy (NCBI): domain Eukaryota; kingdom Metazoa; phylum Arthropoda; class Insecta; order Orthoptera; family Acrididae; genus Schistocerca; species Schistocerca americana. The sequence goes on from NC_060121.1 coordinate 336,945,632, forward strand.
TGATCATTTGAATAAAATATAGCTCTTACACTAGGAAAATCGATATTTTACCCGTCAATGGTTTCCACTGCTTCATCATCGTGCTGCTAAATCACAGCAGTTCTCTTTTCTCCAGTGAGAGACACAGGATAGTATGCTTTGCAATTAATCTCTCGTGATGAATGGTAGTTACTCTTCCCACACTTCGTATCAACGTCTGCGGTAAACAAAGAATATTATGTCCACATCATTCTGCTCATATATCAACTTTTCGGGCTCTCCTGCAAAATCAATTTTTCGCTGCAGCTCCGTTTATTGTCATTATTACAATTTTGTTATTCTGGGTTTGCATCAGAGACGCGTAACTTGCTACAAAATTTCGTCATTCAGTACAAAGTGGGCTATTATAGATTGCTAGCTTCAACAACCATAATCAATAGTACATGCATGGATGCCCGTGGGCACATACGAATTTACGAAAGCAAAGAGACATACATGAAACGTATATGTTTCCCGTTGAGGATATACAGATTAAGTCTGTTTACTAATTCTAAAGTATTCTTATATAAAATGGTAAACAAACGACAGTTATGTTGCGATTCTCTGCATGTTTCAGATACTTGAAGCAGCATTCCAGTAATATGGAAATTAGGTCTCTCCGTAAGTGAAGGGTTAGTGTAATTTGACCCTGTCCGCAGCTCGTGGTCGTGCGGTAGCGTTCTCGCTTCCCGCGCCCGGGTTCCCGGGTTCGATTCCCGGCGGGGTCAGGGATTTTCTCTGCCTCGTGATGACTGGGTGTTGTGTGATGTCCTTAGGTTAGTTAGGTTTAAGTAGTTCTAAGTTCTAGGGGACTGATGACCATAGATGTTAAGTCCCATAGTGCTCAGGGCCATTTGAACCATTTTTAATTTGACCCTGGTAGCCAGCTTCTTTCTTTCTGATAACAAGACCGGAGTTGTCTCTTTTACGTTTTCTTACAATGTCGTATTGCAAATCGTTGTACTGTAGGCCAACTTGTGCTCTTGAGGGGGCACATGTAGTCCTTAACGAGACTTTCAAAAAGGCATGCGACTCGATTGATCGTAAAACCCTGATCAGAATTCTAGAAGAACTTGTTCTAGACAAGGAAACCAAAGTGGTAATGCAGCAAACACTAACCAACACAACCTCAAAAGTGAAATTTAGAGGACAAACATCAGAAGCTTTTGAAATAAAGACTGGAGTGAGGCAAGCAGATGGGCTCTCATCTCTGCTCTTCAACTGTGTCCTCCGGAAGGAAGGTGGTTCGTGAGTGGCGCAAAGAACTGGAAAACCAAGGAATTAAAAATGGTGTCAGGCTAGGTTACAAGAAACAAAATCTTTAAATCAATTGTATCGATTATTAAAATGATCTTGAAATTTTTTCTGATTCCATGGAAACATCTGAGAGACGAATTAATGAGCTTAACGTACATGCACAGAAGACTGGCCTCGAAATTTGGTTTTTAGGAAATCGAGCTTATAATGATCATAAATTCACCACCAAGGGAGCCTGTAGTGGGTCAAGCTGAAATTAAGCAAGTTGAAATGTTTGAACATCTCGGAGAATGAGTAACAGCCACCTTATTAGAGAGAGAAGCCATCATGTCACGCATGAACAAAATGGAAATGGCATTCCTTTTAACCAAAAACATCTACAACAAAAGATCAGTATCGTTCAATGCCAAGTTAATACATTACTGGAGTTTCATCCGTCCGGAGGTCTTGTACCCTACTGAATGCCTAGTAATGAACCAAAAAGGCCTAGTAGAGAAACTGGAGGCCTGGGAAAGGAAGATTTTGAGGAAGATCTTAGGCCCCTTCAAAGAGAATGGGGAATACAGAAGACGTCATTATCATGAGCTATATTCCCACATAAGATAACCGATACCATCCGGAAAAGGAGGATTATGTTTTATGGACATGTGACCCGAATGAGCACTAGAACACTCACCAATCGTGTGATCACCTACTTTCAGGAGAAGAAAACAAAAAAAATGGCTCTGAGCACTATGGGACTTAACAGCTATGGTCATCAGTCCCCTAGAACTTAGAACTACTTAAACCTAACTAACCTAAGGACAGCACACAACACCCAGCCATCACGAGGCAGAGAAAATCCCTGACCCCGCCGGGAATCGAACCCGGGAACCCGGGCGTGGGAAGCGAGAACGCTACCGCACGACCACGAGATGCGGGCGAGAAGAAAACGAAATGGGCCTGGTTCACAGAGGTGTAGAAAGATCTTGAAGAAGTTGGGATCACTCATGATGACATCTTGGAGCGTGTCCCACTCAACGAGAACCTTATGGCGTGGCAGAGTTTCCAAGAAGAGCCAAAACTAAAAACAGGAAATGCTTGGACCCAGAAGCAATAGCGAGAACGAATGAGGGAGCACTGGGCAAACATCAGAACACGTAAAGCAAGACAGTTGAAATAACGTGGTCCAAAATAAAAATTTCGCGTTGTATGTTCAATTTTGTTAAACAGCAAGTGTTTCATTAATTACATTTGTTGAAGATCTGAGGCAGAACAATCTAAGAAAAGATCGAAGTATCAGGAAAGGAGCTATAATGAGATAACTGTTCCCCGTTATGTTATGTTATGTGAAATGCTCGTACATAAATGGTATATGAGATAAGTCTATGAACAGCAATAGTGTAACCACCCTCCAGCCAACTCTCTTTGCGAAAGAAAAATTTTCCATCAAACGAAGATGTCACTTACACTGTCCATTAATGTGGCCACCTGTCAAAAGCCTGAATAACCACATTTTGGAACGTGGTTTACTGCAAGGCATTCATCAGTGAAGTTCTCGAAAGTATCGACAGGGATGTAGAGTCATGTTAACTCCATTGCCATTGCCATCAACGCTAAACTTCCCATCGAAGTGAACCCACGTATTCCCGACTTGGTTTAAATCCGGGAGGTCTGGTGGCCAGGGAGTGCGCTAAACTCATGATGGTGTTCTTCGAACGACGTGCGTAGAGTGCGGACTGTGTGACGCAGCACTATCCTACTCATCATGGCGAGTACTAGTGGTGGAAATGGTCTCCAATGATAGGTTCATACTTTTGTTGCTCCATTGTGCATTCCAGACTGGATCACCCAGGGAATGCCATTAAAATATTCGCGAGACGCTAACGCCCCATCCTGCGGCCAGGACTCTCCCGACGGCTGTTGCAGGGCCATACACACCAAAGACCATGTGTCTGATGGAGCATAAAACGTGATTCATCTGAAAAGGCCACCTGACGCCACTCAGTGGACGTCCAGTTGCGGTACCGGCGTGCCAATTCCAGCCTCCGTCGCCCATGAACAACAGTCAGCATGGGTGCACGACAAAGGCGCCTGCTGCGGAGTCACATACGCAGCGACGTTCGCTGAACGGTCGTTGAGGAGACACTATCGGTGCCCTTTGGTTCATCTGGGAGGTCATTTGTTCAACAGTTGCACATCTATTCGCCTGTACACATCTCTGCAGCCATCGTTCACCCCTGTCACCTATGGCCCGTGGTGCCTCTGGGCCGGTTTTGGATAGTGCCATTTGGCCATACACGGTATACTTTAACTATGGCGCACGCGAACAGTCACAAACTTAGCCGTTTCAGAATTGCTTCTACCCTTAGCCTGAAAGCCAATGATCAAGCCCTGTTGGACGTTAAAGAAATCGCTCCGTTTCCGCATTACGACATCGAATCCTCTGTTTCCCGCGTCCCCCGACAAGTATTATGTACCCTCCACTGCTAGTGCTGCCGCCTGCCATCTCTGAATGGTTATTGAACGTTGACGTCGGATTATGTGTTGGGCACATTAATGTGACTAGTTCGTGCACTTCTTCGAAAATAACCCCTCAGTCATACAGAAGTAGACACAACAACAACTCACCCAGAACTGTATTTGCCACTTTAATAGTCAATGAGCTACTGCGGTATACGGTGTGAGCTGTAGTTTATTCATGAATTTCACACGGCAAATAAAATCTGTTCGTGCCTGAAATTTCAGCGCCTATTTCATATATCACAACTGAGAAATAATAAGGTAACATTTTATAAAAGACATTCCTGAAACGAGTTGCCACGCATCAGCTGAAATTTTTGAAACAAAAAAATATTTACGAACAGTTGCTCATATAGCGTAATGCGCGTGACGCTTGCTTACGAGAATGGAATTCGAGCCAGAGCCGAACAGAATCCAAGCGGCGGGTTCACGATTGCTAGTCCAATGCACCGGCCAGCCTGGATACTATTATTTGCCGGTTTTTCACACACGTAGAGGCAAATGCTGGGCTGGTATTCATTCTACACCTCCGAAAAAAGATTCATAAACAGCTAAAATATGATAGCACGCGGACAAACGGCACAAACGGCTTCCCTCCTTTAGGCTACATGGCGACAGGAAGAGCATCAGACAAGAAAGTTAAAAAAAATCACTTTGCCAAATCATGAAAGCAGTTCACCCCGTACGACGGAATATGAGTTAGGAAAGAGATACGGAGAGCGAAATGAGATAAAACAACAACAAAAATTTTCGAAGCGGCGGGCTAACGTTTCATGCATAAAATAACAGCAGGCAATATTTAGGACGAACATTTTACGGGAAAAATGGTTTAAAAAATAGGAAAAAAACACTTATTTTCAGGGGAGAACGTACGTTCCTTCTTCGCCATGTTAAACGAACAGTTTTAAATGTACTCTTTTCTCAGAAGTATTAACAGTAGAACAGTGAAACTTTGGTCGCAGACATTTACACTATCTGTCAAGAAGTATACATTTTTATGAGTAATACGTTAAAGCCATAATTTTGAAAAATGTTTTAATAATGACTCGTGTTTCGGGTCAATTTTTGTGATGAAAAGGTCATAGGGTCCTTTATAACGCAGCTACAAAGCTAAAGAAACGTCACTTCGTACATGCGCACTAACAAAACTGACTTTTTGGAATTCATTGTTCTGAGATAAATGTTTTCAGAGAAAATGTACATTTGGCTAGAAGAACAAAAGTTATGGGAAATTGAGTACCAAGTTTCACTGCACCCGTCACAGATTCCTCTGCCACTGATTTGCAAGAGCTTGCTGTAAACACTTATATTTCTGAAATGTTGTCGAAGGGCCCGGCAAGTTCGCAATGACGCATAAACTTTTCCTTGTTGCAGACCCCTTGCCAATAGTACACGTTGCATAGACAAACTTAATATTGTTTTCTTTATATTCAAAATTCTCTTTCTTCCAGGTCTTCATATCTTTTTTTTAAGAAAAAAACTTTTGAGGCCAATCCCGGCATTTATTTGCTCAGAAAAAATGCTTGTGTTACGTCATTACTATAGGAAACAACTGAAAGCAAGAGAACAGGTAGCCAATAGCTGAAAGCTCAAAGCTACGGAAAAAAGTATCCCTAGGCCCATGAATTCACAGCAGAGAAATCACAGAACAAGTGGGTTTGTCTTGATCTGCAAGCTGCCACTTAAACCGACATTTAAGACCTCTAAATAAGGATTCGGTCTAAAATATTTTTTATACGTCCACCATAATCATCAATTATCAATTTCAAGTAACTTTCTACCATTAAAATTTAATGAGTATTTGCAGATTGTACAAATTACCATAACTATATAAAAATCTTTTACCATGTACAATAATAAAATTTACGGAAAAATTTATGGAAAAAAACGTGAGTACTGAAGAAGCGTCAACAGGAACACCACGGAGCCCCAGCAAAGAAACACGTAGGCATTTTTGTAGTTTCACTACATAACAAATGTTGTGGATATGGATTGTTACACAGCTATTAAAGTGGAGGAGAAGTTGAAATGATATTTTCGTAAATTCCCTGCAAAATACCGCTTAATTCTTTACGAACATGAGGGACTCGTTCTACTTCATTAGCATATCACGTACATTTTTCATCAAGAGTGAAACGTAGTTCCTCTACCGCTCATATTAAATTATGAATCCGCCTCAACCAAGAACATAAAATGAAGACCGGAAGCATTTGTAAAAGTTGTAGCACATATTCAGCATCGGGGGACTGAAACACCTCTAAAATTGACGATACGCCGTACAAGAAAATCCCAGGGGGCGAGCATCGGCAAACCATCTCGTAATGACGGTGGAGGCATTTCCGTGATGAGCTTCCGCCGCACCTTTTTCAACGAGTTGCCCGCTGCACCTGAATGCGAAGTCGCGATGCGTGTTCAGTCAAACGGAACGGGGATAGGAGAGCTAGCGCAAGGGCCACTCACACCGCCCTGTAATCACTGCCAACAGCTTTACCCTGTCCCAGTTCTGAGCCCATGTCAGTCCTCGTACTCCGCGTTACCTACTTTTTCACATGATGCCAAACAACGGAGAGCTTTTTTTCCCTTGTGGAATTCGTACTCACATGGCACTAGTGAAGTCAGAACTAAAAGAGCAGTATTAATAGTTCCTCGAATTTGGGAATTAAGTGAGCATAAAGGAAACACAGTAAGGATAATAGAGACTGTGATGACATTCTTGTTTAAAAAAATGGTGCTTACGTATTTTTGACCAGAGATTTGTCTATTTTCTTCCGGCAAAGTTTAAAATTATTATATGCCAGTGTGACAAGTACATGCACATTGCAATGACATGTGCTGTCCTGTACATAGGTGATTTCTTTATAATGCTATATGTAATTGTATAGGATGTTTCATTGGTGTATGCTATATCACGGCGTGAGTTGATTCCTATGGGTGAATAAACAGGACAACATGTATGCAATATGCGATGTAATGCGGCTTTTAGAGGTATTTACTTGAAAGACGCCATTCAACGATAAGTCGTAAACCGCTTGCGATAACACAGTGAATGTTGGGAAACTTTCAAAACGTTCGAAGGATATCTATCACCACACAACACGACACTATGGAGATTACACCCCTTCACGGAGTAAATAATGGGTCATAGTCTGAAATTTCTTACAGGGTTGGAACCCTGAACTTGCAGTAAAGTTACGCAGTGCTACTAATTGTCATAAACATTCGCACTGCCAGTTTCAGCATATTAACTGTCGTCTACAGGTGGTACAATAATCCCCACATAGTTCGTCATAACCTGTAAATGCTAGTAGCATGCTTAGTGAATATAAAGAAAAATGGTGTACAATAAGTCCAAATATGAATGGATCTAGCCGTCACACAGTAAAACAGACTGAAATTAAAATATGGTCTTGTGCTCTCTTTATGGGCCTTACGAAAGAGAAGGGAACATAAAATGGTGTTGGGGCCGAAGGACATAGGCGTGGAGGGGCGAACAACAGCACCTGCTAAGAAGGAGCAAGCAAAAGATAATTAGGAAGGCTTTCTTCGCAGTAAACCTTGATCCTCACTGTCAGTGGTGTAATCACATTTTTGGGAGGAAAAGGAATATTTAAGTTAGAATAAACAGTTAAGATCGCAATAATATTCGTTTATTAACCGGTTTCGGCTTATGTAAAATCCATCTTCAGAATTTGTTGGCTCCCTATGGGTGGTGCTGGCGGCTCCTCGGCTGTCTCGTGATACCAGTGTACGATCGTGGTATCACGAGACAATCTAGCAGCCGCCAGCACCACCCATAGGGAGCCAACAAATTCTGAAGATGGCTTTGTATAAGCTGACACCCATTAATAAACGAATATTATTGCGATCTTGACTGTTCATTCTAACTTGAATATTCTCCATAGACTATGTTGTCTACATTTATGGCGAAGGAATAAATGGTTGCCCGGGAGTTCGGCATTCCACACTACTGTCGAACATGTGGTAATGAGTTCACGTTAAAGCAATGGTCCAACACGTTCAGGTATAACCTTCCTGTGGTAATTACCTGGCGAAAACGTCTTTTATTAAGAGAACAAAACACTATTTCTTCTGTACAGTCTCGTCAGGTCGCAGTGACATGCAGAGTGCCTCAGATCTCCACATTCAGGCTCTGTGCCGGTTGCTTTCACCACGTAAATGAAATACTGAACCATATCGCCAATGGCTATAGTATCGACTCTGTTCGGAATCAGTAGACTGTTATTTAAGTACCAGCTGCAGATTGTGCAATGTGTCCTGGAGCCGCTTCCGAAGAACCTTCCACGAAGATCATGCCGGTAACTACAACACATTTTATGGGAGCCTTTTAGGCGACAATATTTTCACTTCCAGTTGCCTCCCGGATGCCCTGATGGCGGAAATTCTTTGGAGGATGTTTTTGTACGAAGGACGGTCTGACGTCGATAGAGTAATACGTCATCCTAAGTGCCGTCTAAATACGCATCTACCTGCAGCAACTCTATTTTCGCGCTTATTTCCATACCTGCCAACGCCTCAATTATTGCAAGAACAACATATAAAATTCCTGAGACGAAGTGTATGCAATTAAAAGCCAACATAGAAACATTAAACTTTCTTCATTGGGACAGTGGTAAGATTTTTTATTTACGTTTTCTTGGTGAAAACATAAGTTCGTGTATTTATGCAATAATAAATAAATACAGTTTATGACGCATTATACTGTTACTGTAATTAACATTATATTTAATTCAAATAATTGGGATATAAAAGTCTGCGCCGAGGAGTGACGAAAATGGAGGATTCCAAGACAGAATTTATCTTCTATAACATAACCTGATGTTTATTTGTATATTAAGAGAGTTGATTCATAATTGCTGCGCGGTACCACGCGAGATACGTGCCAATTCAATTGTTTAACGGACCTTTTCAAATGTATCGCCAAAGTAACATAGACTTTCTGTGACTGTAGCGCTTCTCTTTGGAGAGCGAATGAAGTAACAAGTTTATGCAACGATTGTGACTTTACTTGGGTTTGGAAACTCAACAAGTACGAACGAAGATAACGATTAACAGCAATTTTTTTAAATACCGCTACGTATATTATTGTTGGATGCCATTACGGCTTGTATTAATTTAAATTCATTTATACGACCCGACTGGTGTCCTACAAATATTATTTCGATTTGTTCTGAGTGTACAACTTTCGACGGAGAATGTCTGAATTTTAAGTCAAATAACTTATTTATCCGAAAGTAACTGATCTGTGTTTGCGTATGTTTAGTACTGCTATAGAAGTTTCGGGCACTGTTTTCTACCGAGCGAGGTGGCGTAGTGGTTAAACACCGGACTCGCATTCGGGAGGACGACGGTTCAATCCCGCGTCCGGCCATCCTGATTTAGCTTTTCCGTGATTTCCCTAAATCGCTCCAGGCAAATGCCGGGATGGTTCCTTTGAAAGGGCACGGCCGACTTCCTTCCCAGTCCTTCCCTAATCCGATGAGACCGATGACCTCGCTGTCTGGTCTCCTTCCCAAACAACCCCGCCCCCCCCCCCCCTCCCCACTGTTTTCTGGAAGTTTCACCGTGATTCTGCTATGTCGATCATTTCATCGTGCGAATTATTAACCCGTTGTCATCTTTGTGAGAATCTACGTATCCAGCAAGGACATTAATGAGTCACCTCAGTACTGCAGTTGCACTTGTACAAGCTCCAAGAATTCTATGTGGGAAAGAAAACCCAAGGTCAAGTTCAGAGGCGACGGAATAGTATTTAGTGCAGTTGCAGCTGACCGACGAGATCTTCGGAGTCCAGCGTAGCGACTTCTATCAGTTGTCTGGAATTTTTTGAGCCTTTCAGAAGACTGTGAACTTACATTATCGAATAATTTATTGAGCATACGCTAAATAAAAGAACCATATAATTAATTCATAATGCAAACATCTAAATAAAGTATTTTAATAATACTCTGAACATACTAAATAAAAATCGCCTGCCATATGATAAATGCTTTACATAGACGGCCAGATCATCAGAGGTTCAACGGTAGAAGGATGGGGAACGAAGTCTCCCATCCTTGCGTTTTTCTTAAACCATTTAAAGAAATTACCGGATATCTGAATCTGAATAGCCGGACGGGATTTGAAAGCCGGTCGCCCTAAGGCGCATGCAGTACTTCCATTACTGCGTCATCTCCTTCCGTCTGGAGTGGATAGACAGAAGAATGGCGTGAGTGTAATGACTGGCCACGAATCAAACATCGTTTAATAAAAGGAGAAACTTATGACTAGAATTTGCTGTACATGGTGTGTAGTAATTAATAGTGAAAACGGACGAAGGTGAAAGTATACGACAACAACAGCAAATCCATGACTGCGAGTCAGTACCTACTTACGTATGAAATATTCTACTAGCTGGTACAAATTTATTTTAAATGTAAGCTTTTCGATTAAATCCCCAGCTAATTGGGTGCCAATTTCACTCATGGACCATGATTGGAGAAGCTGTACACGCGTGCTGTGCATCAGACAGTAAAGTCAAAGGTGTATACGTCGAGAGAGACCTGTACCTCGGCTCCAGCAATGACCTTATCTTAGTCCACTTTTTTCTACTTGGAATCATCGCACAAGTAAAGTGTACAACACCTGACACCATTCAAGAACTGGAGCTGTGAGTTGTATAAGTGGCGATCAAAAAGTGTCCGTTTGAGGGCGTTCCTGCAACCTATTTGCAACGCAGTGCGACTCCGATGTGTGTATATAAGAATAAAAATGTAGGCAAGGAATTAGTGTGGCATTCGTGTCTTTCCAATATGCATCCGATAAATACGAAAACGCGAACTATGGAAACTTATTACCAAATGTATCCAAACAGGTCCAAAGTACTGTTATTGTTTTCTTGGCTGACGAAGTATAAACACCGGTAGGCACACATCAGGACCTCATGAAGTATCAGTGGACATGATAAGAGCAGCAGGTCCAGTCGGAATGAAGTGGCTGTATAGAGGACTATCAAGTGTGTGGAGAAATAGTATAATACCTGACGATTGGAGAGGAGGAGACATTGTTCCCATCTTCAAAAAAGACAATAAAAAGACTTTCTAAAAACTACAGAGGAATAATCCTTAAGAGTCATACAGCCAAGATTTTTGAAAGAATTTTACTAAATCTAATAATTGAAAAGACAGAAAAGGAGCTGAGTGAAGAACAGCATGGGTTTAGGAAAGGAAGAAGCACGATCGACCTGATATTTTCTATCCGTTAACTGATAGAAAAAAGTTGGGAGTATAGCAAAAGGGTGATAATGGTTTTTATAGACATAGAAAAGGCATGTGACTCAGTTAACAGGAAAAGACTCTGTGAAGAAATGAAGAAGATAGATATAGAAGATGGATACATTAATGTAATAAAGACAATGTACAGAGGACACAATCGTAGAATTAGAACCCCATTAGGGAACTCTGAATACTTCTAAATAAGACAAAGATTTAAGAGCAAGGAAGTATTCTACCTCCTGCCCTTTTTAAAGTTGTGATGGAGGGAATGAAAAGGGCAGTTAAAGATGTAGTAAAAGAAAAAGACAAAAAGATGATTTTTGCAGATGACATGGTAATATGGGGTGATAAAGAGGTAGCCGGCCGGGGTGGCCAAGCGGTTCTAGGCGCTACAGTCAGGAACCGCGCGACCGCTACGGTCGCAGGTTCGAATTCTACCTCGGGCATGGATGTGTGTGATGTCCTTAGGTTAGTTAGGTTTAAGTAGTTCTAAGTTCTAGGGGACTGATAACCTCAGACGTTAAGTCCCATAGTGCTCAGAGCCATGAAACCATTTTTTTTTTTTTTTTTTTTTTTTTTTGAAAGAGGTGGATGTACAGTTACAACTTGATGCGTGGAAGGAAATAATGAAAAGGTATGGATTAAAAATAAATAAGGATAAGAGTGAAGTAATGATATTTGGAAGAAGGAAAGGGATCAGCGGAAATTACCTTGACTGAAGAACCCCTCAAAGTGGTAGAAAGTTTCACTTATTTAGGGAGTGAAATATCTAGGGATGGAAGAATAACCAACGAAGTTAATAGGAGATTACAGAAGGGAGGCAATTTCTACCAAACAATAAAACACCTGGTTTGGAATAAGGAAGTTTCAGAAAAAGCAAAACTCCTTATGTATAAGAATTATTACTTCCCTATTGTCACCTATGGTGGAGAAACATGAACAATGACAGAACGGGACTGGAGCAGACTGCTAGCAGAGGAAATGAAATTTCTCGGAGCAGTTAAGGGAAAAACAAGAATGGACAGGGTAAGGAATGTAGAGATTAGAAAGGACCTTAAACAAGAAAGCATGAGAGAAGAAATTGAAAGAAAGAGATTACGATGGTATGATCATGTTAAGAGGATGCGTGGGCAGAGACTCCCCAGAATTATGGAAGAACTAATGATGGATGGAAGAAGACCTAGAGGGCGCCCAAGAACGTGGTAGAAAATGGGAGTGAGAACATCTGTGGAAAAGAGAGGTGTGACCTGGCAGTAAGTGGAGGAACAAAAGTGGTGGGAGGACCAAGCCAAATGGAGAGGACTCGTCAGCACCCAGACTTGGCAGTAGCTGGAGCGGGATCCGGATATAAATAGACACACATCAGAGAATGAAGACTTTGTATGGGGGCAGCATATCTGTTGTAAACCACCGTTCTGGAATGGTGCGACAAGGGGTACTGCTGCGTCGTGATAAAGCACGTTCCCGTATCGCAAATGCCGCAACGCATTACTTACCACAACCCAAGTGGGAGACATTCAAGCACCCGTCCTAGAGTACCGACTTCTCCCCATGCGATTATCACGCCTTCAGTCCCTTAAAAAAGTAATGAAGGGTCGATGATTCCTATCGGACGAGATTGCGCAGCAGGCAGTTAGTATTTCCGTTTTACCAAACGAGTATCTTTAACCTGGTGCGTTGGCAGGACGATTGCGTCAATACTAAAGGCGATTTTGCCTGATTGGCATTCCGATTCTAGAATTTACGGTCTTCTAACGGAAAATTTTTGATCGCCCCTTAGACAATTACAATACCTCACCTCTGAAACGAACAACATACATTGGTAGCTGGTTGTATCAAACTGACCGTATACGTGAAGACTGCTTTTGGAAATGTACAACATGAGGCACACCTTGTCACGTTCTGGTTCTCACCTGGCGTCCTGTAAAGACGATGATGTACAATTCACAGCACAAGCTAATGCTTGGTCATGGCTTCGCTTATTAAGTACTGCTGCTAGGTTAAGAGTGGAGAAATGTGAGGACCTATTTCGCAGAAAAGGGCACTTCAAAAGTATTTCATGGTTGCCCTTTTTATATTCCATGTCTTGTCGCAGAATAAAAAAATGGCTCTGAGCACTATGCGACTTAACTTCTGAGGTCATCAGTCGCTTAGAACTTAGAACTAATTAAACCTAACTAACCTAAGGACATCACACACATCCATGACCGAGGCAGGATTCGAACCTGCGACCGTAGCGTTCGCTCGGCTCAAGACTGTAGCGCTTAGAACCGGACGGCCACTCCGGCCGGCTCTTGTCGCAGAATATTCCACCCTACTGTAATAATGCAATATTTATTAACAACTGGCTATAGCCTTCACACATCCGATCGTTCAATTTGGCCTTCGCCATTCGGCTCGAATAAAGCACCTTTGTGATGTAATTAATCTGATGCAGTTAACACTTCCAGTGAAATAATTATCACATTTAGCGAACTTCTTTACAACGACCTTGCGTGCGCGACTGTTCTCTATGGCCGCTGACACTCCACTTCCTCCAGCAACGACACCGAAGGTTGTGCCTCAAAACTTTCAGCCAATGAGGGCCAGGAAAATTAACGCTACCTTACATCTGCTTCCCTCAGCCAATAGAAAGTGAACATGCTGTCTCAAGGCGGATAGTGACGCTGCAGCTCGGCGCAAGGACACCTCCACCAGCAGGGCTTGCTACATATAGCACAATATTACAATATGAGGGATAATCATTTGCCATAAACCTTATACAGTCTTAATAAGAATTACAAGATAGTCCAGAGCTGCACAGAAGAAAGCAGTGTTGCATCGAGAAAGGAGTACGACTCATGGGACAAACCCTTTATTAGTTGCGAGTGTACAGTAACTTGTAACATGTAATGTGCTGAAACGGTATTGCCGTGCGGTTAAAGGCGCTGCAGTCTGGAACCGCAGGACCGCTACGGTCGCAGGTTCGAATCCTGCCTCGGGCATGGATGTTTGTGATGTCCTTAGGTTTCACTAGTTCTAAGTTCTAGGGGACTAATGACGTCAGAAGTTGAGTCCCATAGTGCTCAGAGCCATTTGAACCATTTTTTGAAACGGTATTGTATGCCTTGGGAGCGAAAAGCTATTTACAATTTGTACAGAAACCAGATGCCAGTTATATGAGTCGAGGGACATGAAAAGGAAGCAGCAGCTGGGAAGGGAGTGAGACAGTGTTGTAGCCTCTCCCCGATATTATTCAATTTGTGTATTGAGCAAGCAGTAAAGGAAACAAAAGAAAAATTCGAAGTAGGTATTAAAATCCATGGAAAAGAAATAAAAACTTTGAGGTTCGCCGATGACATTGTAATTCTGTCAGAGACAGCAAAGGACTTGGAAGAGCAGTTGAATGGAATGGACAGTGTCTTGAAAGGAGGATATAAGATGAACATCAACAAAAGCAAAACGAGGGTAATAGAATGTAGCCGAATTAAGTCGGGTGATGCTGAGGGAATTATATTAGGAAATGAGACACTTAAAGTAGTAAAGGAGTTTTGCTGTTTGGGGAGCAAAATAACTGATGATGGTCGAAGTAGAGAAGATAAAAATGTAGACTGGCAATGGCAAGGAAAGTGTTTCTGAAGAAGAGAAATTTGTTAACATCAAGTATAGATTTAAGTCTCAGGAAATCGTTTCTGAAAGTATTTGTATGGAGTGTAGCCATGTATGGAAGTGAAACGTGGACGATAAATAGTTTGAACAAGAAGAGAATAGAAGCTTTCGAAATGTGGTGCTACAGAACAATGCTGAAGATTAGATGGGTAGATCACATAACTAATGATGAAGTATTGAACAGAATTGGGGAGAAGAGGAGTTTGTGGCACATCTTGACAAAAAGAAGGGACCGGTTAGTAGGACATGTTCTGAGGCATCAAGGGATCACAAATTTAGCATTGGAAGGCAGCGTGGAGGGTAAAAATCGTAGAGAGAGACCAAGTAGATTCAGAAGGATGTAGGTTGCAGTAAGAACTGGGAGATGAAGAAGCTTGCACAGGATAGGGTAGCATGGAGAGATGCATCAAACCAGTCTCAGGACAGAAGACCACAACCACAACATGACTTGCTAACGTATGCATCGACTGAAAGTTCATCAAAGAGTTTACATTTTAAAACGATTCGTATTAACCAGCATTTTCTAATTTTGTTCATTGTTTTTGTGTTAAGGAGTCAAAAATACCTAGACTTTGTTTAGACTAGACATATCAAAGAAACATTTTGCCCAAATCTTAAGAGCGTTTGAGAGTAGCAACCGTAGCTATAGATCTTATTCGTAGACGGGTGGATATATTTCTTCCATATTTTTCATACTGAATACTGTTACTGCAAAGCATATGCAGTGATTTCAAGAATGCAATAAATAATCACTCAGAAAGGTACATGGCGAATGTGATGAAAAACAATGTGCCAAGCACTTAAATAAAACTCGGAAACACATATCCGGGCAAAGACTTTGTCAGAACATCAAACATTTTATAAATAATTCGAAATGGGTTTTGTCAGTTTTCTCTAGCACAAATAACGAACGCACCACAGAGAGAGATGAGTGATACTGCAAATAATGTTGTCTATGTGGAAAACTAAACCATTTTGCTGGAAAGTTGGCCTCAATATGAGAAGGATTAAAATAAGAGGAATAAGCGAAGCAACAGCCCTCGTAACAAGCCCTCGTAACACCATGTCACACATGTTCTGCTGCGTGGTCAGAAGGAGTCTGAGAAGTTTGTATGGGCGTTGCTAGGGAGGCAGTGCTAAGAAATAATTGTTAAGAATAACTTCGAAACGTTGGGACGTTTACGAATTATTTAGAATTGAAGTTAGCCAATGAGGTAGTTGGGTGCTCAAATTCAAGCATTTCTACACGATGAAATGCGGTAGTGCCCAGTCCTCTGTGGGTCTGTGAGTTACCACTTGTCGAGCTTCTCATTACCAGTTAAAATGTGCCTTGTTATGAAGTGATAAATTTAATCTAGGGGAACAAAAGCTACGTTTTTTTTCAGTTTGAGGAAACCGAATGAAGAATACTTTCGGCGACACCACACCTGGCAGGCTGCCTGAGTTTGCGCACACGACGACCCGCTAAATAACTCGGAAACGGTGCAACGTATCGAATTTTTTCGTAACAATTACCTCTCAGCACAACTTCCCTTGGAGCACCCTTACAAGTGTATTATTTCTTTCATAAATATACGGGCGTACGTGACTGAGCAGGTTTTCATACAATCTGACGGAAATTGAAAGTGTAGCACTATGAACTATTTGGACGAACGCTAACAAATTGGTACTCCAGTATTTATGAGCCTGTCGAACGTGTTGATTAAGATTTAATCCCTTATTTTCACTACAGAAAATGATACTCCTACAGACGCAGAGTGAGTACTTGATGGCTGTTGGGTGTATCCAACGTTACTCCAGCTTCTAAACTAGGGGTTCCGATACAGCACGCTCAAAGGATCTGCACATGAGCTTATCGCCACTGTTAGGACTTCTAGAAAGATCAAATTATTGGCAGGAGGGACATGGGAGCATCATACCGACAAATCCTATAAAAACTTCCTGCAGGTTAAAACTGTGTGCCGGACCGAGACTCGGAATCGGGACCTGGCGGAAGTGAAGCTGTGAGGACGGGGCATGGGTTGTGCTTGGGTAGCTCAGATGGTAGAGCAAAGGTTCCGAGTTCGAGTCTCCGTCCGGCACACAGTTTTAATCCGCCAGGAAGTTTCATATCAGCGCACGCTCCGCTGCAGAGTGAATATCTCATCTGGAAATACCATAGACTTCAGAATGACGTAGAAGGTGGAATCAGGAGAAGAGTCTTGCATAAAAAAAGGAAAAAAAGGTGGGCGCACAGGTTTCTCCAGATGGATTACACCTACAGTCTTGTTTGACTGCCTGTGACGAATAGACGAATGACAACAGATGCAGTCTGGAAAGAAGCTACAGGCATAGGGGAACCATGAACCATCGGAAACAGATTACTGGAAGCCACGATGGGACCTCAAATTGCCAAGAGCTGTTTACAGTTGCACGACATCGCAGGCAACAGATAATTGCATGATGTGGAGCTAGAGTCGATTGGAGCATTCAGGGGCATTTTGCTGGTGTTCAGCTATTAGTATCGCTTCTAACTGTGGTGAGCAGATTGATACCGTCCTCTCTGAAGATATGTGGTGAAAGGTCACAGCATTCAGCGTTTCTCAACGTCCACACCTGTCCAACTCGTGGAATCATGGCCTCGCTTATTACTAAATATGACAGCAAATATTTGGTAACTGATGATGTGGGTGAATGCTCACCAACATGTGACAAGAATGGTAAACCCTGTTATCACACTCTTCACAATGAGGGTACCAAATGTAACATTCCAGCAGGATAAATAAAGACCATTCAGTTCACGATCAGGGTACCAAATGTCATATTCCTGCAGGATAATGCAAGACCATTCACTGTAGTTCATGGGGGTATCACTAGATACGACAGCACGACTGATTTGGTAGCTGTTGAGGTGGTTGAATGCTCTCTAGAATGTGGCAAGAACAGTAAGCCCTGTTATCATACCCTTATCGATCAGAGTACCAAATGCCATTTTCCAGCAGGATAATGCAAGACTATTCACTAAGGTCCAAATCACAGACGCCTTTATGAATGTACAGATACTTGACAGACCTCCCTGGCCTAAGGTGTGTCACCCACAGATTAAGTCAGAAAGTGACAGGAAGAGACACAGTTTTACACCAGCCCCCAGCCAGCAAACTTCATGAACTTAAACAGTGTTTGTTTTAGGTATGAAAAGATATTACTCAAGATGACGTTTTGTGGCTATTTTTTTCATCATATAACAAGAATGGTACTCGTTACCATCGGGGTCACAACTTATGCTGATGATGGACAGTTCGGAATGGAATGAAAGTTTAATAATTAAATACGAAGTATGTTATGGACGTCTTCATAACGTTTGACAAACATCAGACTACTGCTTCACTGTATAACACTTTCCACGTCCGTCAGTGTATAAAAGGCACGCACATTAACCTATATCAAAACACACACACACACACACACACACACACACACACACACACACACACACAGAGAGAGAGAGAGAGAGAGAGAGAGAGAGAGAGAGATCCCCTAAAACTGCTGTGTGCAAATGAATTCTTTCCGTGTTTGTGTTTCGTGGACTGTTACGGGTTCCGACTTTTCGGTAGATCAAAGGTTGTCTGCTCACCTATGAAGAGCGCAGATTACATAGCTTACGTCCAAATACAAATGTATCCTCTTCTAATGGGCAGCGAGTGTGCAAGTGTGGCCAGTCCTCTCATATAGGCAACAGCTGCATGTTCTGAACACGACCTTAAATAGCATCAGTTTCTAGGTGGCTAACGGAGGAGCAAACATTAGTGGTGATGGCATTTAGCTCTCTTATTTCAAGTGTATTACGTCAGATATTGGTCATTTGATCGTTTCGTTATCCTTTTTCCGTCGGCTCCTGAAACTTTACAGTGCCGGAACTGTTTTGAAAATGGCTCTCACATTTTACGAGCAACAAAGTAGCAAAGTTCGACGTGCCTGCAATGTACCAATTGCCATTCATCCGGGAAACGACGGCCTCACTGTCTTTCAACCAACACGTTTCCAATCAGCCTTCTCTCTTTCACACAACCAAAGGACGCTCCACATTACAGCTTTATATTTTCTGGTACGCACGGATGACGAAAGTGAATTACATGTTCATAGTAGCAAGAAGACATTGACTTAATGTTCAGTAGCTTATGTTTTCCCAAATCATTACTACCTCTCTGATTCTCGGTCAATTTATCGTGAACAGTATATACAGCTTTACATCTCTACCACAATAAAAAATTCGAAGTCTACAGAGTTTTTGACTACATTTGTGCTGCCAGATCTTTTAAAGTTGCATCAGAGCTTTTAACCTATAGCGCTGAAATATGTATGTCAAGCTGTACGTCTGATTCTAATAATTACGTCACTTATCATAAAATGATTCGGATAAATTTCTTTCAGTAGAGGCATGCCTACACCCTTTAATAGGAGGTTCACTATCTTTGGCACGAAAAAAAGCATGTTTTTTGAGATTTTTTTCCCTAGGGATGTTTTATAGATATCAATGTCAAATTTGGTCAATTGTTTATTGATATTTCCTCTACAAACTGGAATTTTTTCGACCGGAAATGTGGAAGAGCAAAGGCGGAAGTGCCGCCGGAACGAAACAAAATTTCGATGTAGACCTCCACTCGCGGTATGTCACAGGTCAGCCGGCTCATCTGAAATCAAAATTGAGTTTACGTTAGCGAAGTGTATAAGATTCTTTAGGAGTTGTACCTCGCTTAAGTTATTTGGACCATAGGAAACAAAATGGTGGCCATTTGAAAACAAATAGGACTTTTTCATCGATTTTTCGACGTCGTCGGCCAAGGAAAAATATTTATAGTTGATGGATCATGCCAATCGGTTCAGTACATTTGAAGTTATCATACCGCCCGATAAAAGAAACCTCATTTCGAGAAAAACGTGTTTGAAGTTTCGACTACGTATAAATGCAATATTATGCAACGAACGTTCAATCTGATAATAAAGGGCGTTCTGCTCGATCTGGGCCATCCTGCGCTGCTCCAGACCCGCTCGTACGGGCGGTGACAAGCGGTTTTCGGCCGCTTGAATCCGGTGGTCGTCCGAATGCTTGGCGAACTGCTTCGAATAGAGTCCCAGAGTGACGCCCATCGTTGTCATGGTCTTCAGAATTGCTGAACATCCTTCGTTGAAACTGCTCACTGCCAGGAAAGTCGTAATCTCCACAGTCTTCGCACCACAATGCATTTGCTTGGGGGCTAACTTCTAAACACATGCGTTCAAACTTTCACTTGAATTTTGTGTGTTTCCTCCCAAGCATCGGTACAATAAATCGTCCTCCGAAAAAAAAACTGGTGCGTGAAAAAGGCCGATTTCAGGCAGGTGCATTTTTTTGTTCAACCGCGAATAACAAACATTTCCTTCCGTATTCGGAAATACCGTTTCAAGGGTGGATTCTAAACACTTTTATGGATCCAAAAATGCAATTTTAAAAAAATCGATTTTTTAAACCAAAAGATAGTAAACCTCCACTTAAAGGTATCCACCAATCTGATTTGTTTTTCTGAAAAGGTACCGCACCAAAAAACCTAACATACAAGCAACGTAGAATGTTAGCTACACCATTATGTATGCCAGAAATATTTTACGAGAGACGATAACTTTTTTTCAAAAGGATCTTTATTATCTTTCGTAGAATCAAGACAACAGCGGCAAAGGGTCACCGCAATGTTACTAGAAATCACGAACGCCTGAAGTATCATGAGCGTCTACTGCAGTATTTCTGCCTGTTTAGGTTACACTTGCGGGAAAAATAAACTGTGTCAGTCGAGCGAAGCAAGGAAATAATATGTCATGCGACAACGCTTAGATGCTATCTTGCACAATAACAGCTCTCTAGATCCTTAGAACACTGAAGGGATTGCTTCCAGTCGTAAAGTATGCTTGCCCTTCAAAGAACCGGAAGCAAAATTCAGCATCGCACCGTGAAGTTTTATGGCGCAATTACGAGAGAACTGCTTACCTGTTAGTGTTGCCTTTACGACCCGAGACTGCACAAAGTTTTACAGAGCTCACTCAAAACGAGGCCAAATTACGATGTCCTCAGCAACATACTAGCATTTTACTCAACCACTACTGCAAGCAAATTATCCTTTTCTTATCATCAAAGACAGAAAATGATATTAACTGCACGCCTTCACTCGATGTGTATTTGTCGACCTATGTCCAAGAACTTGCCTTAATATTTCTCAACGTATCAGGCCACTCATAGGAGCCGTTAACATACAAAGAGCTATGAGGTGTACCTATTTATTATTCGTATTCTCTGAAAATATAGAAATTCACATAAACGAAACACTGCGTTTTGAGGATATGCGGAAAGTGCTGGAAGTCAGGCCCTTGTCTATCACACTAAATTAGAAACATAAGGGCTTTCCCATCTGACATTTGATGCTTCATCAAAGGTCCCGATAAACAATGAAACAAAAACAAAATGCGTTGAAATGCACGTCTCTTGAAGGTTATATACGGAAAACTGGAGTGAATTAATTATTCAACAAATCGACATATTTCATTAATACTTATGTCAAATTTAATGTTCTGCCAGAAGTAACTTATCTGTAATGCGGTAATTACAGTCTTACTGTCTCTTTCACGTTATATCATGAGAAAATTGAAGGAATAGACGCGACAGTATGACAAAAAGAGCATAAGACTAGAGAAGTGAATCACTGAAGTAAAACGTAAATCTGTCATGAATCTGAAGTTAGGTTTGAATGCCTCAGTCGTTTACTAGGCTTGGTCCTGTCGGACAAGCTATGTCGTTGGCTTCTTATGACCTTTGAACTGAGTAACCCAGCCGGCTATGTGGGGACCAACAGTTTTAAGTGGGTGCCATACCATGATACATTATCGTTTCCAGGGGAGAAGGAAGTAAAAAGTGACCTTTCAAAGAATGTTAGTCCATTCCGCAACAGGTTACTCACAGACACTTGCCATCGGATTTTCATTTCCAACTTTATTTTGGCTCATTGTGTGGTGTCCCAGTGAATGGTACTGAGCACAGTGAGGAAGTATTACTGATGTAAAAATACCTGATTATAGCAGAATCGCACCAGCAAGCCATTGGGTAATACAACGCTGTTTGTCTTACACTTCACATTTCAATTTATTACACAATTTCATAAAATTTATTCGATCATCGTATACATTAGCAAAAATTGCGATACGTAATGCTCGAAACATGCCATAAGTCAGATATGACGTAAGAAAAATTCTTTTGGAAAGTATTTTCTATAGGCCTCAATGGTTTTAAGATATGTTCACATCAGAAATGGCACTGTATTCTCTGATGTTCATTATGCATAAGGGTAAGAAAAGAAATCGTTTCATTTACGTCTATAAAGAACGAATACGAAAGACGTCGGAGCTAATATCGTGTCACTGTGGCCGACACATTGATAATCCTCCAAAAATGGTTCAAATGGCTCTAAGCACTAGGGGACATAACATCTGAGGTCATCAGTCCCCTATACTTAGAACTATTTAAACCTAATTAACCTAAGGACATCACAGACATCCATGCCCGAGGCAGGATTTGAACCTTCGACTGTAGCAGCAGCGAGGTTCCGGTATGAAGCGCCTAGAACCGCTCGGTCACAACGGCCGGCGATCATCCTCCCTTACAATAGGAAAATTGCAGGTAATTCACTGTTAGCTATGCGGCTAGTGGATTTCCCAAATATTGTCGTTGCACATTGTTGGTTATGACATGCATATGCAGACGCTGTCCTCTAAAACTTTCTTACGTGCAAGAAATTTTGAACATAGGGTGAAGAACAGGGCGCAACTGCAACTCAGAAACGTATCTGCTTAATATTACTGCAAGGTTTACCAAATAAATTACACGAGTACAGCGACGAAATTATGCAATACCTTTCCCTATTCTCTCGAATCCGAAAACCATCTCATTGTAACATAGCAGAGGTTTCGCTTTGGGAAAACAGGTTTAGCAAAACCTTGGTGTAAAAAGTTGCAGGATATTCCAATAACAACAAAAGAACTTTGAGTTTCATAGGAAAAATGTAATGTGTAGCTTTTGTGTAGCAGCTCGTGGTTTTTCGGTAGCGTTCTCGCTTCCCGCGCACGGGGTCCAGGGTTCGGTTCCGGCGGGGTAAGGTATTTTTCCTGCCTCGAGATGACTGGGTGTTGTTGCGTCGTCTTCATCATCATCATTCATCCCCATTAGGGTCGGAAGATGGCACTGGCAAACCACCTCCGCTAGGACCTTGCCTAATCGGCATGCGCGTCTCCCGCATCTTTCCCTACGCTCCTCGGAGTATGGGACCTCATCACCATCATCATCATCTGCTGCTGCAACACAAGACATAAGCTTAATACACTACAATTTAAATTAGTATTATAAGATCTTTTGGTGACGGAATATGACCTAATCAATTTCTTGTAACTCTGGCAATAAATCAGGAAATACTTGACCAATGAAATACATAATGTGTGCTTCGGTATTGCCAACAGATTACACGGCTATCAATGAAAATGATTTCAATGATAGTTCCTTATTCCTGTGATATGTAGTATTCTGAACGATAAGATTCGCTTATGACATTGTGAACATGGAGGAGAATTACAGGGTCTGTTGAATGGAGTAAACGGTTTAATGAGTCCAGAACATGGATTGGAAGTAAATCGAAGAAAGAGCAAAGTGATGAGAAGAAGCAGAAATGAGAATAGCGAGATGCTTAATATCAAAATTTGTGGTCGCGAAGTAGAGGAAGAAAAGGAATTCTGCTATGTAGGCAGCAAGTGACCCATGGCGGACGACGCCAGGAGATCGTAAAAAGCTGATTAGCACTGTTAAAAACGGTATTCCTGACCAAGACGATGTACATGTAAATTTGCAATATTTAATGTAAAGTACCTCCCCCCAAGAACCATGGACCTTGCCGTTGGTGGGGAGGCTTGCGTACCTCAGCGATACAGATAGCCGTACCGTAGGTGCAACCACAACGGAGGGGTATCTGTTGAGAGGCAAGACAAACGTGTGGTTCCTGAAGAGGGGCAGCAGCCTTTTCAGTAGTTGCAGGGGCAACAGTCGGGATGATTGATTGATCTGGCCTTACAACACTAGCCAAAACGGCCTTGCTGTGCTGGTACTGCGAACGGCTGAAGGCAAGGGGAAACTACAGCCGTAATTTTTCCCGAGGCCATGCAGCTTTACTGTATGGTTAAATGATGATGGCGTCCTCTTGGGTAAAATATTCCAGAGGTAAAATAGTCCCCCATTCGGATCTTCGGGCGGGGACTACTCAGGAGGACGTCGTTATCAGGAGAAAGAAAACTAGCGTTCTACGGATCGGAGCGTGGAATGTCAGATCCCTTAATCGAGCAGGTAGGTTAGAAAATTTAAAAACGGAAATGGATAGGTTAAAGTTAGATATAGTAGGAATTAGTGAAGTTCGGTGGCAGGAGGAACAAGACTTTTGGTCAGGCGAATACAGGGTTATAAATACAAAATCAAACAGGGGTAATGCAGGCGTTAGTTTAATAATGAATAAAAAAATAGGAGTCGGGTAAGCTACTACAAACAGCATAGTGAACACCTTATTGTGGCCAAGATAGACACGAAGCCCACACCTACTACAGTAGTACAAGTTTATATGCCAACTAGCTCTGCATATGAAGAAGAAATTGAAGAATTATATGATGAAATAAAAGAAATTATTCAAATAGTGAAGGGAGACGAAAATTTAATAGTCATGGATGAATGGAATTCGGTAGTAGGAAAAAGGAGAGAAGGGAATGTAGTAGGTGAATATGGATTGGGGCTAAGAAATGAAAGAGGAAGCCGCCTGGTAGAATTTTGCACAGAGCATAACTTAATCATCGCTAACACTTGGTTCAAGAATCATCAAAGAAGGTTGTATACATGGAAGAAGCCTGGAGATACTGAAAGGTTTCAGATAGATTATATAATGGTAAGACAAAGATTTAGGAACCAGGTTTTAAATTGTAAGACGCTTCCAGGGCCAGATGTGGACTCTGACCACAATCTATTGGTTATGGACTGTAGATTAAAACTGAAGAAACTGCGAAAAGGTGGGAATTTAAGGAGACGGGACCAGGATAAACTGACTAAACCAGAGGTTGTACAGAGTTTCAGGGAGAGCATAAGGGAACAATTGACAGGAATGGGGGAAAGAAATACAGTACAAGAAGAATGGGTAGCTTTGAGAGATGAAGTAGTGAAAGCAGCAGAGGACCAAGTAGGTAATAAGACGAGGGCTAGTAGAAATCCTTGGGTAACAGAAGAAATATTTAATTGATGAATGGAGAAAATATAAAAATGCTGTAAATGAAGCAGGCAAAAAGGAATACAAACGTCTCAAAAATGAGATCGACAGAAAGTGCAAAATGGCTAAGCAGGAATGGCTAGAGGACAAATGTAAGGATGTAGAGGCCTATCTCACTAGGGGTGAGATAGATACTGCACACAGGAAAATTAGTGAGACCTTTGGAGAAAAGAGAACCACTTGTATGAATATCAAGAGCTCAGGTGGAAACCCAGTTGTAAGCAAAGAAGGGAAAGCTGAAAGGTGAAAGGAGTATATAGAGGGTCTATACAAGGGCGATATACGTGAGGGCAATATTATGGAAATGGAAGAGGATGTAGATGAAGATGAAATGGGAGATACGATACCGCGTGAAGAGTTTGACAGAACACTGAAAGACCTGAGTCGAAACAAGGCCCCGGGAGTAGACAACATTCCATTAGAACTGATGACGGCCTTGGGAGGGCCATTCCTGACAAAACTGTACCATCTGGTGAGCAAGATGTATGAGACAGGCGAAATTCCCTCATACTTCAAGAAGAATATAATAATTCAAATCCCAAAGAAAGCAGGTGCTGACAGATGTGAAAATTACCGAACAATCAGTTTAATAAGTCACGGATGCAAAATACTAATGCTAATTCGTTACAGACGAATGGAAAAACTGGTAGAAGCCCACCTCGGGGAAGATCAGTTTGGATTCCGTAGAAATATTGGAACACGTGAGGCAATACTGATCCTACGGCTTATCTTAGAAGCTAGATTAAGGAAAGGCAAACCTACGTTTCTAGCATTAGTAGACTTAGAGAAAGCTTTTGACAATGTTGACTGGAATACTCTCTTTCAAATTCTGAAGGCGGCAGGGGTAAAATACAGGGAGCGAAAGGCTGTTTACAATTTGTACAGAAACCGGATGGCAGTTATAAGAGTCGAGAGACATGAAAGGGAAGCAGTGGTTGGGAAGGGAGTGAGACACGGTTGTAGCCTGTGCCCGATGTTATTCAATCTGTATATTGAGCAAGCAGTAAAGGAAACAAAAGAAAAATTCGGAGTAGGTATTAAAATCCATGGAGAAGAAATAAAAACTTTGAGGTTTGCCGATGACATTGTAATTCTGTCAGAGACAGCAAAGGACTTGGAAGAGCAGTTGAACGGAATGGACAGTGTCTTGAATGGAGGATGTAAGATGAACATCAACAAAAGCAGAATGAGGATAATGGAATGTAGTCGAATTAAGTCGGGTGATGCTGAGGGAATTAGATTATGAAATGAGACACTTAAAGTAGTAAAGGAATTTCGCTATTTGGGGAGCAAAATAACTGATGATGGTCGAAGTAGAGACGTTATATGTAGACTGGCAATGGCAAGGAAAGCGTTTCTGAAGAAGAGAAATTTGTTAACATCGAGTATAGATTTAAGTGTCAGGAAGTCGTTTTTGAATGTATTTGTATGGAGTGTGGCCATGTATGGAAGTGAAACATGGACGATAACTAGTTTGGACAAGAAGAGAATAGAAGCTTTCGAAATGTGGTGCTACAGGAAAAAGCTGAAGATTAGATGGGTAGATCATATAACTAATGTGGAGGTATTGAATAGGATTGGGGAGAAGAGAAGTTTGTGGCACAAACTTGACTAGAAGAAGGGATCGGTTGGTAGGACATGTTCTTAGGCATCAAGGGATGACCAATTTAGTACTGTAGGGCAGCGTGGAGGGTAAAAATCGTAGAGGGAGACCAAGAGATGAATACACTAAACAGATACAGAAGGATGTAGGTTGCAGTAGGTACTGGGAGCTGAAGCAGCTTGCACAGGATAGAGTAGCATGGAGACGTGTATCAAACCAGTCTTAGGACTGAAGACCACAACAACAACAACAATGTATAGTAATACTGAAACTTCCTGGCAGATTAAAACTGTGTGGCGGACCGAGACTCGAACTCGGGACCTTTGCCTTTCGCGGGCAAGTGCTCTACCAACTGAGCTACCCAAGCACCGTGGTTAGGTAGCTAAGTTTGTAGAGCACTTGCCCGCGAACGGCAAAGGTCCCGAGTTCGAGTCTCGGTCCGGCTCACAGTTTTTATCTGCCAGGAAGTTTCTTATCAGCGCACACTCCGCTGCAGAGTGAAAATCTCATTATAGTAATACTAATAATAATTATTATCATTTATCATTAACATTACTACGCAAGTTTTTCTCAGAGTAAGCGAACTTGACAAGTTGTTTCATCCATCCCTTTGAGCCGGAGGTATGGCCAAGAAGTCGTCATAAGGCGGGAGTGCGTACTATATTAACTTTTATTCGACCGCTGTTCGCAAGAAATTTTTGAAGAGATGCTGGGAAATGCGTATCTCGGAGTTGAGGTAAATTAAAAAAAAAATTGTAACATCCTTTATCCGAGTGACCGGTTGGCAGTCTGAAATGCCCTCTTTGAAGTTCAAATGATTGAAATGGCTCTGATCACTATGGGACTTAACATCGGAGGTCATCAGTCCCCTAGAACTTAGGACTACTTAAACCTAACTAGCCTAAGGACATAACACACTTCCATGACCGAGGCAGGATTCGAACCTGCGACCGTAGCGGTCGCGCGGTACCAGACTGAAGCGCCTAGAACCGTTCGGCCATCCCCGCCGGCTGAATGAATACTGCGAAGCGGTGTTCTCGGGAGCGGCTGACGTGCTCACGGTGAGGGCGAGGTGACACCTGGGCGGGCAGCGGCAGCGGGCTTTGCCAGTTTTGTGATCCGCTTACCATGCGTCCCGGTCAAGATTTAAATTTATGTGTTTATATATCATTATTTCACCAGCATTCAACGTGTATGATGTAAAGAAAACCAGTTAAGTTCACACCTCCACATGTAACTCGTATTACACGGCATGTCGCAGCTTTGTATTATTGAGTGGGTTACAACATCCAACATTTCTTGAAAATGATCAAGTGTCGAAACAGTGATCGCTTTTTTTTTTTTTTTTTTTTTTTGGCCCCCTGACTGGTTTGATGGGCTCGCCACGAACTTCTCTCCTTTGCCAACCTTTTCATCTCAGAGTCGCACTTACGACCTTCGTCCTCGATTGTTTGCTGGATGTATCCCAATCTCTGTCTTCCTCTACAGTTTTTGCCCTCGACAGCTTCCCCTAGTACCATGAAAGTCTTTCCCTGACGCCTTCACAGATGTCCTATCATTCTTGTCCGTGTTTTCCACATATTCCTTCCCTCTCCGAATCTGCGGAGAATCTCCTCATTCCTTACCTACCAGTCCACCAAGTTTTCAACATTCGTCTGTATCACCACATCTCAAATCCTTATATTCTCTTCTGTTCGGTTTTCCCACAGTTCAAGTTTCACAATGCTGCCCTCCAAACGTACATTCTCAGAAATTTCTTCCTTAAACTGAGACCTATTTTCGATACTAGCATATTTCTGTTTGCCAGAAATGCCTACTTTGCCGCTGCTAATTTGTTTTTCATATCCTCTTTGCTCCGCTGCTCATATGTTGTTAGGTTTTGAAGGGAGCAGGTTTGTTCGATTGCGTCTGCTTCGTGGTCCCCAATTTTGATGGTAAGTTTGTCGCAGATGTCATTTACACTATTCTTCGTTACATTCGTCTTTCTTGTCTTTGCATAACGTCTATTTTCTGTGCTCATTCCACTGTTCACATGCCATTCAACATGTCCTCAAATTCTTCTTCATCTTCACTGATGATAACAAAGACATCAGCGAGTCCTATCATTGATGTCCTATCATCGGGCTCTTGATAGTAAGACCAAAAAGACTAAAGGCATGGTCATCTCAATGAAATCGGATTTATTCCAAAATTCTGAGATCATAAAAATCTGAAATTTGAAAACGTGATTCCAAACATGAATTTGTGGACATTCATTGGAAGAAGAAGTTATTTTCGGAAGGATCTGATTCAGAACTCCAATGACGACCGTGAAACAAAATCGTACCACGGCGAATTTCTATTCTGTTTTAGCAATTGGACAAAGGACTTCTTAACAGGCAAACATAGAATTTCGTCTTGACAGACTATGGCCCTCTGAGACAAAAGTTAGGTGGGATTTCCCAAATAAGTGTGACAAATCCACTAAGTAACAACTGATATGATAAAGGCTTACCGTACACTGTTAGTTACAATGTCAAGCATTTCTAGCATCACACGCTTCTACAGGGCGAAAATGAATAAAGCGGACAAACTACAGGGACGAATTCCTGACTGGAAATAGAGGAAAAATGGTCCTATGTAAGTGTGTGTCCGGTCATACACCGCTGCAATGGTAGATGGCGCTGACGAATGACCGTTCGTCTGACCATGTAACGTGTGTGCCTTGTGTGTTCTAGGCTGTGATTGACGTAGCGTACTGTAAGCAGCAGAATGATGCTGTATTCATGACGGGAACAAACCGAGATGGTGTTTGTGTATGGTCATCCAGACGGCTGTACGAAAACAAGTATCGTCACAGACACGAACCACAACACACCACATTTCAAACCCTCTTTGGGCGTTTGTGTGATCATGGGTCCTCTCAGCCAGATGAAAGTGCAGGAGGCAGCGGACTGTACGTAGAGCAGATTTGGAGGACGGGGTTGTGCAGCATGTTGTGACGAACCCTAGTGCAAGTTCCAGGTAAGTGGCTTGCCAACATGGTGGAAGCCAAAGTAGGATTATGTCTATCCTGCTTGACAACCGCTACTATCCCTATCACCCGCAACGAGTGCAAGGATTATCAGCAGTGCCAGTCTCGAGGGAAACCCAAATACAGGGTGAACATTAATAAAACCGACAATCTGTAGGGACTGATTTCTGACTGCAAAGGGGGGAAACAAGGCCCTACGAAGATGGGGTCAGCAATGCACCGTTGCCGCGGTAGATGGCACTGACGAATGTCACTTTCCCTGACCACGTGCCGTATGTTTCTTGTGTGTTGCAGCATGTGAGATTGACATAGCGTACTTTAAGCAGCAGAATGGTCTGGTATTCATGTCGGAAACAGGTCGAGATGGTGTCTGAGTACGACCAAGCGGATGGAAACGGTCGAGGCTCAGTACCGCTGTACCAAAACAAGTGCCCTCACAGACACCAAACTCATCTCTCAACGTTTCAAGCCCTTTTTGGGCGTTTGTGTGATCATGGGTCCTTTCAGATAGACGAACGTAAAGGGAAGTGGCAGACACCGCGTACTCCAGATTTGGAGGATCGGCTTTAGAGGATATTGAGACGAGCCAGAGTACAAGATACAGGCAAGTGCCCTGCCAACGTGGTTTACACCCAAGCACGATTATGTGTAACGTTCATGACAGCTGCTAGTAACCCTATCATCTGCAATCCCTTGCAGGCCACCTGTAACATCTGTTGAGATGTAGATGCGCTGCAGCTCGGTACTGTGTACCGAGATGATCTGTTGTTGTTCACGCACACCGTCCATTGTTGGACACATGTACATCGAACCTTTTGTTTCCACTTCCAGTCAGGAATTTGTCCTTGGAGTCTGTGGTTTCATTACTTTCCACCCAGTATATGATAAACTGTTACAGTATGGAAGTTTTACCAATATTGAGCTAGATCTAGAAAAAAAGCACGCTAGCGTAAAGATCATTGCACAGAAACTAAATCTGTCTGTTCCACGGATCTTGGACTGCAGCTACATGGTATCTAATATTTGTATGTACATGCTTGTTAACGGATTACAGAGTCTGTTGATACCATTTTTGTCTTCCATTATAATTTCCAGATACGTTGTATTGTATATTTGTGGATTCCAGACAAAGGTGTAATACCAAAATTGAAGTAGGAGAATAAAAACTTCTAGAACTACAAGCGGCAAAATGACGTGTTTTAACCTATATTATATGGTACTATGGACTGCAGATCGTGAACTAGTGGTAAAAATAAATTAAAGAAAAAGAACTTGCTAGTGACGCTGCCTGTAATTCACAAGGTCGCTGGTGCGATTTCCATCCGTATCGGAGATTTTATTCTCTCAAGGATTAGATGTTTGTGTTGTGCTGACTATTTCAGCTCATTTTCATCGGCGTGCAAGTCGCCGAAGTGATGTCCAGTAGTCGGCCGAACAGCCTCACACAGGGACTACAGCCCAATAATTTCATTTATTGCACCATAAAGTGTACATAGGACAAACATGCAGAAATTTCAAAACCAGATATACAGAATATCTCAGAGCTTTAAAGCCACAGCTCCCATAGCACATTTGCTGACCACCTTGTAGCCCACAATCACCACCCATCCACGACAGAAACAGACTTAAGAATACTAAGACCCAGCCACAGCCTATACAGCAAACTGCCCGTTGAGGAAAACTTTCATATACAGAAGGCAATAGCACAAGGAAAACAGGTCTTAAACTAATACTCCACATTCTACAAGGGCACACTATTTAACAAATTAAACGAACTTTACAAATAAAAACAGCACAAACAGATAAAGTCTACACCCCCCCCCCCCCCCACACACACACACATACACACACATACGAAAAATAGATACACTGAAATATGCAAAGACGCGCCATTTACACACAAATGGAATATCATACAAGAGGCAACACACACAGCTAAGAATCGCACAGAAAACACAAACACACACAAAGACAAAATGCAAACAAAGTTCACATTTGGCGCTAAACTCTCTGGTCAAAAAAATGAACACTGACTGGACTGGGACACACAACAAACCACAATCACATTGTGTTTTGATGAAGTGAAAAGTGTTTTACTACGTTATTTCTGTGAAATACGCCAGCGTGCTTTTTATCCAGATCTAGTTCAATATTGGTAAAACTTCCATAGTGTACCAGTTTATCATATACTGGGTGAAAAGTAATAAAACCCACAGACTGCAGACAAGGACTGGAAGTGGAAAAAAAGGTTCGATGCACATGTGTCCAACAATGGACAGTGTGCGTGAACAACAACAGATCATCTCGGTACACAGTACCGAGCTGCAGAGCATCTACATCTCAACAGATGTTACAGGTGGCCTGCAAGGGATTGCAGGTGATAGGGTTACTAGCGGTTGTCATGAACGTTACACATAATCGTACTTGGGCTTAAACCACGTTGGCAGGCCACTTGCCTGTAACTTGTACTCTGGCTCGTCTCAATATCCTCTAATCCCGATCCTCCAAATCTGGAGTACGCGGTGTCCGCCGCTTCCCTTTACGTTCGTCTATCTGAAAGGAGCCATGATCACACAAACGCCCGAAAAGGGCTTGAAACGTTGAGAGATGAGTTTGGTGTCTGTGAGGGCACTTGTTTTGGTACAGCGGTACTGAGCCTCGACCGTTTCCATCCACTTGGCCGTACTCAAACACCATCTCGGCCTGTTTCCGACATGAATACCAGACCATTCTGCTGCTTAAGGTACGCTATGTCAATCTCACAGATTGTAAAACACAAGAAACATAGGGCACGTGGTCAGGAAAAGTGCCATTCGTCTCGCCATCTACTGTGGCACGGTGTACTGCTGGCCCCCTTGTTCGCAGGACCTTGTTTCCCTCCTCTGCAGTCAGAAATCAGTCCCTACAGTTTTTCATCCTGTGTTTGGGTTTCCCTCTAGACCGGCACTGCTGATAACCCTTGCACTCGTTGTGGGTGACAGGGATAGTAGCGGTTGTCACGCAAGATAGACATAATCCTACTTTGGCTTTCACTAAGACACTAGTGTCTTGCTTCTCCACTAGACAGTGGCACAAATTACTCCAAAATATCGTAACACAACACACACACAAATGTCATACTAACTAATGTAAATCCACCAGACGATGGAGGTTTAAACATTTGAAACGCGTCGTGGAAATAAATAAAACGGTGACTGGTAACAGTAAACTTGTTGTTTCATTTAATGTCAATAACAGTCACGGTAAAGCCTAACCAAAAATGTTCGCATTTAAGTTCTTCCATATTAATCAAACCAGTCTCAGGACTGAAGACCACAACAACAACAACAACAACATATTAATCACAGTGCGTCGCATTTAAAGTCTTCCATATTAATCACAGTGCTTCGCAGGGTATAGATAATACGTAGGTAAAAGGCCTATGTCTCGTTATAACTGGCTGACTGAGTCAGTTAAAAGGTCGTGAAAAGGCGTGGGCATTGGCTTATCACACACGGGGAGGCCAGGTTGTTCTCAAACCATCGTTCAGGCTGATGACATTTAAACCTTTGCGTACTATTTGTAAGGCCAAGAATTGTTTTAACGTCTTGCGTACATCGCCTCGTTTTTGACAAAAAAGTATAGAGTTGTTTTCCAGAGCACCGGCAGCTATCGGCTCATCAGCCCGGAGCGACAGGAGGGCCGGCCTGCGCATAGCGGCAGCCGGCTGCGGCACGCGATCCCGGGCCCCGGTCGCTGCTGTCATTACTGCTGAGAAATAGGCGAGCTTCCGGCAGGAACCGGCTCGCTGACCTTCTCCGGCCGCCGCAGCGCTGGCCGGGCCGCCTCTTAGTAAATCACCACTGCCGGCCCCGACCCACGGTCTTATTTATCTGCGTTTCTCCCATGCCGAGGCGGAAAATTTGCATGCCAACAATATTATTTTCGCATGGAAAGTCCAGAGGGAAGCTCTGTATAGCCGTTTTATACCTTTTAAATAGCTCTTCGTGAGATTTATGGCTTAACGAGCAAATTTAGGTGCTATATAATGCGGACCGCTCTTCTGAAAACCGACAAAAATAAACGCCATCTTTTTACCTGCTTTTGCTATTGCGGCTGTCCGAAACTTTCGGAATAAGAGAGGGGAATCAATGCAACTATTTCCTCGAAATTTCCATTAAAATAATTTACAGATATTGTCGTAGAGTGGTTTCCGTCTACGAACTCATTCCCTACTTCACAAACAACTGCACCACAGAAATGCCCTACGATTAGTGCGATATATACCAAATGATAGTCCTCAGTTACTTAAAGTGGAAAGTGAGGCATTAAATTTCCATAACGACGCACCTTATGTACTTTCAGTTGCCCCTATATCAATGAATTCTCTGCAGATGACCTGTAACTGCTATCTGTTCGAAATAAATGACTGTCGCCAGTTGAAGAAAAAAATGAAACAGAAGAGGGGCAGAAATACAGAGCCGAGAGAGAGAGACCGAAATAAATCAAATTCATTATTAATTTTCAGCTTATAGCAACGTATACTGCAAGGAGAAAATATCAGTGACGGCTGCTGATCGCTTTAATGTTTCCAAACTTGTATTCATAGACTTCTCGAGAAAATGTGAGATTTATCTCTGCGTCCTATCTGTAGCAAACACCTGCCTTTGTCTTTGTTTAGTTATACGACGCAAACAGACAACGTAATTAGCAAATAAACACGACAAGCGGTCACTCAACTTCAGTGACTTAGCATTCTGCAGTTCCCCACGTACACGTCAGTTGGAAGTGATGAGCAACGACATGCAATTCGTTACAGGTGTCTATATGTACTGTGACTTTCCACAGTGTCTCCTACTCCCCCCCCCCCTCCTCCTTTCAGACACTGCACTATCATCCGAACAAAGAAAATGGCTCTGAGCACTATGGGACTTAACATCTGGGGTCATCAGTCCCCTAGAACTTAGAATTACTTAAACCTAACCAACCTAAGAACATCACACACATCCATGCCCGGCAGGCTTCGAACCTGCGACCGTACCGGTCGCACGGTTCCAG
This sequence comes from Schistocerca americana, assembly GCF_021461395.2. Lineage (NCBI taxonomy): Eukaryota > Metazoa > Arthropoda > Insecta > Orthoptera > Acrididae > Schistocerca > Schistocerca americana. The sequence continues at coordinate 336,980,327 of NC_060121.1, forward strand.
ACTGAAGCGCCTAGAACCGCTCAGCCACACCGGCCGGCTCATCCGAACAGTTACAGACTGAAAAATAGGTAGTAAAATACATATTTCTGCTAGTCTACAAAGGAAGACATAAGGATAAATTCACTGATCCGAACTATCCCTACCACTGCGCTACTCAGCTGATCTGTTTGTAAATGACAACACTCTGGTGCTGCACATCAATCACCGAGTCAGTTACAATAGTAATCCTGGAATTAATTATCGGTTCTGAACTCCCCGAGAGTGGATCGGGTGCGTAGCTTCAGTTGTCACACGAGTAGCAAAGACGTGATTTTTTTTTTCCTTTTCTTTTTTCCCATTCTGAATGATGCACCAAAATTGTTCCAGTGAATGTACTGCCCTACGTTATTTGGAGACTTAAAAGAACGAACTCTGAAACTCTCTTCGCAATCAACATTTTCTTTTGGCAAGTATCGAGTATTCAGACAGAGCAGACTATCTTAATACAATACGTTGTAACAATCTCAACTACTTGGGAAGGAGTAGTTTTGTCACCTAAAAAGAAACTGTTTTGTTTTACGGACAGAGTGACGACAAAGTCATTACACAGCGTTTAGCTTCTTTTTTTGGCAGGTTCAGTGGCACATAGTGGCCGGATACACTTCCTTCCACCATAACTCCCCCCACCCCGTCCTTCTCCTGTGTCGGGGATCAACTTTCAAACCATATAGTGAGTGTTAATAGTAACATTAATGGTAATAACAATATAAAGTTTCAGCTTCAATTTATTTTCTTTCTTTGATGTTCCTTGTTTCTCAATATCATTTTATGTCCCCCCCCCCTTTGTTTTCCTTCTGTGTCTAGCAGCTCCGTATTTCTGTTCTTATGAATAAGTATGCTTCTCAACTTCGAGTTTCATCATTAAAGGAAAGGCTCTTCATCACTGTCATTCCCAGATCTTTTTTACAGCTATTTTCATTCCTTTCCGGAAATACTGGGATACTCATGTATTTAATCAGTATTCCATTATTCTGAAATGATGACAAAAATAGATCAGCCTTCGCTACATTTGATATACTATGTTGTCATTTATCTACGTATGACAGCCATTTGTTTTTCCGAAAAATTTCGTACTGAAGTCTTTATTGTCTTAAGTTTATAATCAATTTCTCAGTACTCACATGCATGTAAAGTTGTCGTCTAGCCACAGCAGCGTTGTGTCTCATTTTTATGTTTCTAGGGATACATTTTTTATTAAAATATTCTTAGCTAACTGAAACACACTTCCATTCAACTTTGTTTTTAGTTCCTATCCAAAAATTGTTAACTCTTTTTCGTTCAGTCTCACTCTGTCTCTCTTTCTCCCTGAAAGAGCGTCTTTTAGGTTTGCTGGATGTGTCGATAAGTAGTCTCCAGTAGCTAGATGGTTTATCGTAATTCCATTTGACGGATGTTTTAATGTTTTTATTTTGCTTTGCAAATTTCCAGACCTTGTAGTTTTCATATACCATACGCTTAATGAGTTAAGGCGATAAGCTGTCCCTTTCTCTATCTGGTAACTACTCTGTTTTAAATTGTCAGTACTTAGATGGGTGACCTCAGGGAGTAAATGTACGTACTACAATTACCTTTGTGAACTGAGGTAACTCGATAATACCAATCAAAAATGTAATAAGTCGTGCACATTCTTCCGTATGCAACAGTTCCCTAAGTTATCTCAACCCTTTATTTGGCTATGTCCAAATTGCACAATGGTTTCTGCCAAATGTTTCAAAATTTGTCCTTGGATGGGTAATGGTGCTTGCAAGCAACGTTTAAGCTGTCACATATAGCGATATTCTTTTGCCTCTGATGAAATGTTCCGAAACAGCGTCCATCTTTAGCAGACCTCGTGCAAGGTTATGTGAGCATCAGTTACCATCGTAGAGATTTGTTTCCATTGTGTGATGCTATTTTTATTGTGCAATGAAAACTGCATGTAAACCGAAGGAGGATGTCTTGAAAGTGAGGACTTATACAAATGTGTTAGCCAATTCTTAACAGGGACGTTGCAAACGGAATTATCTCTTCTGGTTTTGAGTACTAGTTGGACAACGAGACTGGAAGAAGAGGAAAACAGCAGTTTCACAGCCAGTGAATGATACACAGTACAGTATGACGGTTTTGGTCACTGGCCAGAGTATTGGACAGAAGGGAAGATGTTGACTTTAGCCTCAGGGACAACCGACAGCAAAATGCGGAAATTGTGAAATTTTTCTGCGTTTTATAGCAAAATGGAATTGTTTTGAACAACTCAGATTCAATAGTGCTAAATGCAACCATTTTGTCGGACACAGGAACAACATTGTATTATTTTTACTGTACCACCCTTACGCCTTTTGTGTGCTGTGATATTTACAGGTAACAAACAGAATTTTGAAACTATTTATGTAACATTTTTCACAGGTCAATGTACGTCTAATTTAAGTAATTAAAATTACTATTTCTTCTCAATTTTTCTGTGTATGCCAAGTAAAGGGCTATGCTAGAACGGTATTCACCAAGCAGCTGCGTAAGGTGCGCTGCTGTAAGCTCTTAGATAAACAAACTACTTGGTTGTTGTATCAGCGGGTTTCAAGGCTGTAGCAAAGTCTGATACTTACAGTTATTACGGAGGTTCAAATACGGCTCACACATCCCACCACATGGCCTGATATAATGAGACATTGCTTCCAGATTGCTGAACAAAGTTTAGAGATACTTTTGCCTTATGAAGCACCTTCAAAAGAATGTTGCATAATATCTCCATATTCTATCTCCAGAGTTTAACGGTCATAGAGTCTCATTCCCGTATGGAAGACTCGGATTCGATATCCGTCCTGTTATAGATTTTTAATTGAATGGAGAGCAGTAACGAGATCAAAGGAGCCATCACGAGAGTAACTCAAAAGAAACATGAAGTAGAACTAGTAGTTCCGATTCTGAGAACGTATGTTAATACCAGTGAGATCAATGAGGTAATCGCCTGTCATTCCAATACTGCTAACGAGGTGCCATCCCCCATTCCCCGCCCCCAGACAGCAGAGTATTCCTAAAGCAAATGTCGTTTAGTTGTTTAACTTCTCAGGGCGTTATTGCTGACTAACGTTTTATAACCAACAGAGCCATTAGTATAGATTAAGGTTTTACTAGAAGTGGTTAGGTCACAGGTTTTTCTGCCAATAAGGAACCATAAAACTAATGCTCAGAGGACATGGGTCAAAGATTAATTTTTGTGGCTGGGTTTTACGTTCTAGTATAACTTCTGAAAGGATAGTACGGTCATCTTTGACGCAAAACTATTTCCTCATAAAATCAACTAACGTAATTTCAGCTGTGTGGTCATTAACAAGTAGAGGGCTGCGTAAATTGTGCTTCGGCACATATTGTAACATTAAAAATATATCTGACATGTATATATGTAATCATCACGTCCATATAATCATCACGTCCATATGCTAGGTATCTAACGTTGTTGCGATCTTTTACACAAATCACATGAAAACAATACACTTGTTCACTGTGTAAATTCTTTGATGTGATTTATGTAAAAGAGGACAAGAACATTAAATGCCCACCACATGGATGCGCTGGTGACATATATACATAGCATGTATCTTTAAACTACAGCTTTCGCACTACTCCTCTTGATAACGGCCACACAGCCGAACATCCAATAGTGGGTTTTATAAATAAACAGTTTTACAATAACAGGCCACCATGGTGTTCTTTGAAACAACGTAGGTCAGTAATCTTAGAAAGAGAAAAACATTTCCGCTGAACATTCAGTCGGCGTCGTTTACCCATGTCGTAATAAGAGCCAAGAACGAAAGAGAACGGTATATTGATAATTTTTACTTATGGACCGTCTCACAGACACTGAATAAAACACAATTTTAGTGCCATATGCGCTTCGCCTTTATTTTCTGCAGGGCATCATCAGTGGCCTGGAATATGTACATATGTTTGCTATTTAATTTACATATTTGTCACTGTACGTATGGGTTATAAACAGTTCTGCTGGTTGGTATTTTCCATTAACTAGTAATGTTTTGAACTATACTTACAGGTTGCGTGGACAATTTCTTACATCTTACGGTCCTGTTGCATTTTTGGTGGTCTTCTTCTTCTTATGAACGCAAATTTGCGGTTTTTTCCCACATTCCATAGCACTATGAACTGAACGCTTGTTTCAATGTAATGTTTTGGTTTCTGTTGCGACTGTCAAATGTTTTTGCCAAAGATCGGATGTTATTGCCAAACTTTCGAGTGTAATTATTGAAGTATCTGTGAACTGTTCGTGTATGAATTTGTGTGTGTGTGTGTGTGTGTGTATTTTGGTGTGGTACATTTTTTTGGGGCTGTGTGTGTGTGTGTGTGTGTGTGTGTGTGTGTGTGTGTGTGTCCAGATGGTGAAGGGGGAAGAGATTTTTGTTTTATCTTATCATTTCCTTTATTAAGTGTAGTAGGGAGCCTGTGCTGATGTGTGTGTGTGTGTTCATTTATCACATGTTTGTTTCCTGCTATGGCTTTCTGGATGAGGAAGTTTGCTTGCGTTTGTATAAGATGTTTGTCATGGATGCTTATTCTCATTACTTTCATTTCCTGTTCCATATTTGTAGGATGATGGTTATGGTGTTTTAAATGTTCTGCAAATGTGGAATGGTTTATTTCATACTTCCAACATCTGATATGTTCTTTGTATCGTGTTTCAAAATTCCTGCATGTCATGCCTATGTATATTGCATCACAACTTTGACATTCAAGTGTATTCTTGACTGTTGCAATTTGTCCCTCTTGGTAGCTGGCTGGCTTAGGTGTGATTGGAGGGTTTGGCCAATCTTATATGCTATTTTGAAGCGTTGTCCCTTTAGGATGTTTGCAACTCTGTGCGTTAGTTTGTGCGTATTTCATGATGTACGATCTGGTTCTTTTCTGTGTGGTGTTGTTATTGTGTGTGTTTGTTGAGTGTGTAAGTTTTCAGCTTGTGATTTCTCTTGTATTCTGGAAATGTTGTGTTTGTTTTGTGTTTGTGTTTTTATTTTTTGATTGAGCCTGTGAACCACATGTGTGTCATACCCGTTGTTCCTAGCTGACTGTATGATTGTAATCATTTCTTATTCATAGTTTCTCTTGTTGAGTGGGATTCTGTTTAATCTATGTAACATGTGTCCTAGTGCTGCAAGTTTCTGGCTGCGGGGTGGTTGGATATGAAATGTGTTATTGTCTGTTGCTGTTGCTTTTTAAAGATGTTAAATGTATGTTTGCCCTTTTTTTATTGTAATGTCAAGAAAATTTATTTGATTTTCTTTTTGTTTTTCAAGTGTGAATTTTATGTTCTGATGAGCTTTGTTTATTTGCGAATGGAGTTCATCTATTTTTTCACTTGGCTCATCTACCAGACAAATAATGTCATCTATGTATCTGTGCCAATATATGATTTTGAAACTTTCATTAGTGGTTATCTTTTCAAATATCTGACTTTCTAGATGACTGATGAAAATGTTTGCTAGTGTTCTTGATATTGGGGATCCCATGGGCAGTCCATCACTTTGTAGATAATATTCTTTCTGAAACTGAAAGTAGTTTTGTTCAGTTGTCAGTCGGAGCATATGTTATTTCTTTTATTGCGTCTGTGGTGTGGTTGCTGTGGGATGAGAGATTTTGTTCTGTTTTCTATTGTTTCTGTGATAGGGATAGAGGTATACATATTTTCTGTGTCGAATGAAATCAGTGATGCTGTGTGTGGTACCTGTATGTTCTGTTTGTTTTCTATTAGATTTCCTGTATTTATCACTGTTTCTGTTGTCAGCCGGCCTGAAAGTAAAAATTATCAATATACCGTAATATTACACGCAATGAGGAAGACAGGACTACAAAAGGTGAAGACGAAAGAGAACTTCTGTGAAAGATAAATAACGCAGCTATGATAGATGTTTCTAACGGCTTGTGGTGACACGAATATAAGGAAGGAAGATCGATGTTTAACATCCCTTCGAAAACAAGAACATTAGAGACGGATGTGACTTCCGCTGGAACTAGAACAATACAGGGAAGTACGATTAGTGAGCTCCCATCACTTCAGCAAGAAAGAGGCGGTAATAAAGCTGGCAGCATTAGGAAACACAGGTAAACAGCTGGAGTCTCTCAATGTTACGATCCAGAATGAAAATCGTCTGATTATAAATTCTGAACAAGTCGAGTGCCAGCCAAATTTGGCATATCATTCCTATTTGTACAGGAATTACAGACACTAATTATCAAAGATAATTGTCTTCGGAGAGCGCCAGCCCATAAATATTCCCCGACGCTGAACACGCAAATGCCAGCAAAACTTGACGCACACACACTTACTGTTCCGGTATTACGGCGACTCGTTGTCAGTGATGAATTGGTTTCGCAGAACGTTGGTCCGCGTGTACAGAGAAGACACAAAGACCCTACTGTGTACGTCTGAGTGATGGACCAAAGGGATCGCCTTGGAACTCCGGCTTCTGGGATACACCAATGGACTGAGGAAGGCAAATTCAGATTTCCGCCGGAATACCGCAGTGCGGAAAACATCAGTGCAGCTACAGACTTCTCGTAGTGGCAAAAGCCGGTCGCTCGTTAAAGTTTAAAACTCATTCGACCTCCGCAGCGCGGCGCGGCCGGCGCTATTTATAACTCGCAGCGGCGGATTCGAGAGGTGGGCCGCAGTCCGCAGTCTGCCGCCAGAGGCTAATTGCAGGGTTAATAGTAATCCGCACGGAAGGGACAGGCCGCAGTGCTGTCTAAGAGCCGAAAAACAATTACGCTGCCAGCCACCGGCGCGGAAAGTTCGGAGACGCCGCAGAATTAAGCAGCAGACGTCACTTAATCAGGTCGCCGAGATATTTTTATTTCGCATTCTTTAAATAGTTTCTTTATCTGATGGCACTGGGTGATAATATGGACAGGGCAATGTTCCGACGATTGTCGACTTGATAGGCTGGCGTTCACTTAATTCCTGTGTTGTTTTTAGTCGCTTGCCGCATTCACTTACGTGAATACCATCTCGTTCTAAAAAAATGGTTCAAATAGCTCTGAGCACTATGGGACTTAACTTCTGAGGTCATCAGTCCCCTAGAACTTAGAACAACTTGAACCTAACTAACCTAAGGACATCACACGCATCCATGCCTGAGGCAGGATTCGAACCTGCGATCGTAGCGGTCGCGCGGTTCCAGACTGTAGCGCCTAGAACCGCTCGGCCACTCTAGCCGGCCCATTTCGTTCTCTTTAACTGCCCAAGGAAACCCGTGTGCAGACTGTATCAAAACACAAGATACAGCACTTATAATTCAAAAATCTTTCCATCAACGACTAGGTCCGCAGCTCGTGATCTAGTGGCTAGCGTTGCTGCCTCTGAATCTTGGGTTCCCGGGTTCGATTCCCTGCCGGGTTGGGGATTTTTCTCTGCCCGTTGACTGGGTGTTAGTGTTGTCCTCGTCATTTCATCCTCATCATCAGCATTCGTGACAGTGGCTAGATTGGACTGTGTAAAATCTTGACTGCGTAGAAATTGGGACTTTGTACAGCTGCTGATGACCGCGCAGTTGAGCGCCCCACAAATCAAACATCATTATCATTGATAGCTTAACCCAGTGAAATCGTGTTTAAGTACCCTGCTGGTTGCTGTGAAATCAGATTTATTACAAAGCAAGTGGTATTATCGTTTTACATATCAACATATTCTCTCTCTTCGTCCGAACAGGCCTCGAGAGGCCCAACGGTACCGACCGACCGCCGTGTCATCCTCACCCGACAGGTGACATTTAATGCAGCTGTGGAGGGGCGTATGGTCATCACACCACGCTCCTGGCCGTTGTGTTTCCGTGACCAGAGCCGCTACTTATCAGTCAAGTAGCTCCTCAAGTGTCTCACAGCAGCTGAGCGCACCCTGCTTGCTAAAGCGCTCGACAGACTCGGACAGTCACATATCCAAGTGCTAGCCCAGCCCGACAGTGCTTAACTTGGATGATCTGACGGGAACCGTTGTTACCACTGCGGCAAGGCCGCTGGCACATGTAGCGTATGGTACACCTTCACTTTCTAATTTTTTTTGTTGCCTAACAGCTTATTTTCCACAGTCTCATTAACAGCCAGGTCGTCGTGTTTCACTGAGAAATTTTCACGAGATCGCCTGTTATCTTCCACCATCCGCCATATCCTCCTACACACACACACACACACACACACACACACACACACACACACACATGCACGAACACGACTACGTGTTTACAGTACTAGCTACAAATATGCTCATGTTAATCATTGGCGGACAAGGATTTCCACTTAGATTAGAAATATACGTCTCGTCTCGCTCTCGGGTGCTTCCGGAACTGTGCCAGTTCCCATGGAAAAGCGTAACTGTTTAGACATGCAGACATCCCTCGCATGCCGTTCCATAAAATTTACATGTTATAAAACATGATATACACGTTCACATTTGAGGCAATAAAGACTTACTGTATATTTGATAATGCACTTCAGTTCCTCGAGGTTGTAATTCCATAAGACGCGTGATACGACGGCATGCTACGCGTCTAATTACTCGTTTTCGAAGTGCAGTCACTTCTTTCATTACACACATCTGATTTCCAGCAGAATACATCGCCATCCATATTATTAATTACACTAGATTGTCTTCAGCACGGATCTAAGGCTTTTTCCAGGGATCAGCTGAAACTTCTTCTGTACCTCTTCAGTGACAAATTGCAAGGGTCTCTTTACTTCTATTGCACATTTACAGTAAATTTCTTGTCTTTAGAAATTAAAACGTTATATGGAACAAATTAACAAGTGGAAACTATTTATTCAGTACAATTAATTTTACAATGTGATGATCATAGTATAAGCAGTCCAGTACCACTAGTGTGAGAGTTCAGTTTGAAACTGTGATGCAGTAAGTTGGTGCGACACATGCTTTCTGAAATCAATCAAACTACCACCAGTACCATACTGAAACAAATACATCGGGCAAGCACACGTATAAGGGAGTGCATAAGTAGGTATACAGTAGGTACACAGTATTTTTATCTGTTCTAATACAGCTTTCCTATTTTTTCACATATTCCGATAATCACGTCCGGAAAATAAAGTAATGACCAACGGAAGATGATAATTAAACAATACCTGGAGAGAGAGCATGCTGAACAGGTTCGACAGAAATTATGCAGGTGAAATCAATATATCTCCACAATTTAGGCTATCAGTTAACAAGTTGCGCGACAGATCTGATCGAACTGGGTCTACCTGTAATGCGCCAAAGAGTGGTCGACCAGAGAGTGTTATTACCCTTGAAAATGAAATGGTAGCTGTGCAGGCTTTTATCTAAAGCCCAAAGAAATCCAAAAGGAGAGCCTGTACTGAGTTGCACTTTTGCCGTAGAGCCATGGGCCATCTAATGCATCGTTTAGGTTTTCAAATGTAAGACCAGGATTACTTCATGGATTACCAGAGGATGATCCAGATATCCGTTTAGAATTCTGAGGGATTCTTTTGAATGAGGAAATGCAATGTCATTGCGTAATTCTAAAAATTCATTGGTCTGAAGAAGGGAGTTTTAAGCTATCGCGTACTGTTAATACACGTAAGTGTGTGTACTATGCCACGGAAAATCACCATACTGTAATTGAGAAACAAATTAATCAACCTGGCGTTACAGTTTGGGCGTGCCTTTCACGTCAAGGAATCATCGGGCGTGCTTCTTTTCCATACACTGTTAATCACGATGTCTATCTTAACATGCTGAGAGAGACACTGATTTTCCACAATTACGTCTACAGCAACGTAACGAAGAGTTCTGCTTCCCTCAAGATGAAATTCTTCCTCACTATGCTTTCAGTGGGTGGATTTCTTGACAGTGAATTAAGTGGATAGGTCGACCAGGGCAAATTGAACGCCCACCACGATCACCTTATTGCAATGGACTTTTACTGGGTGTTATCAACCCGACACACTGTTGATGACGTCTGTCAATTCATAAGAGAAGCATATCAAGACAGTCATAACAATAGAGAATTCTGTGTCGAAATGTGCATGAGTGCACAAACCAAACTAAAGGAATATCTAAATACTGAAGGCAGCAATTTCAGCTCTGAAAACATTGCACTTATTGTGACTTCGAAAACCTATTTAGTATAAAAAAATTTTCGTTCTCGTTTCATTACCAGCCCATTTCCTATAACACATATTACTAAAATTAATACCTACTTATGCATCCCCTTATGTTTCTGTAATTCTCGCACGCATTAGCTACAGAATGTACTCAGTTGCATCGACTGCAGATGCTTCAGTAACTGATTCAGTGATCCCTGATCAGAGAATTTGATCTCTGCAAAATATCTGCATCAGGACCTCACTTAATATTGTTTACTGTACGTATGATAGTGATAATCTACTGGGGACGTAAACTGTCTGTAGTCAGCAAACAGCGGCTCTTCCACCTTTGTAACATGTACTTTGTGGTTTGTTGACATGACTCATTGGGAACTTAGTTAATATCAACAAGCACACTATGGGAGGCACAGTACTGATGATATTAAAAGACAGTGTAGGATCCTGGACTATGAAACAAACGATTTTAAAACTTTCTAGTATGACCAAAATGAATGCTCCAGGATCGATGCTTTTAAGTTAGAAAATCGGTTGTTGCATCATGATAGCACCAAATTTTAAACCCGCCAATACTTCAGACATGTATCGAGCGAGATGGCGCAGTGGTTCAGACACTAAAATCAGGTTTAACATGACTGTATTTCGAAACAATCTTTTTAACATGTTGATTAATGTAGTCTCTAGAAATGTGGTCTCTAGAAATGGCAGCACAGTTCCGTTAGCAATGTCGTGGTCTGTCTGTTTGTTTGGCTTTTGGATTACTGCGCTTATCTGCTAATTTATAGGTGTTGGATAACTTCCTGCTCAAGCCTGGCGCGGTATCTACAATAACGCGACGTCGTCGAACGATACTTATTTTTATTTCTAGATATGGACTAACTCCGTAGATCATTAGAAACATTTTGAAATTGAAGGAAACAAATATTATGTATTACCTGACTGGGGAGTAGTACACTAATGAATTGCAAAGTGACCAGATGACTCGAAAATTTGGAGAAGTAGACACATGTGCAACAGGAGGAGATGTAGACGAACATTGTAACCTTCTAAAGACAACTGAAGGAATAGAAGGCAAATTCAGGTCCAAATCATGCTGAAGAAGGAACATAGAATCTAAGAGGAAACGGAGAAATTGAGAAGTACACCAACATTTGTCTGGATAAAAAAATCGCTGGCTGGCATTTTTAGGAGCATGTTAAAAGAATGGTGTCAATTAGATCAACTAAAAAGATTGTGGAGTTCTATACGTTAAAACTGCGAGAAACTCAACTCGATGTTCGAGACGGAAAAAAAAAATTTGGCATAATGTTCACGACTGGGCAGTTCGCACGGCAGAAACACCCAAAACGAACATAGCAACTTGGCCTGACGAGCGGAAAAAAGTTGATTCTGAAAGAGTTGAAGTAATGTGGGCACAAAGAAAAGCTAAAACAAAACTGCCGACATGGCCTTCGTTGTACATCGCGGGGCCCATTATGGACCAAACACGAATTAAAGATACGTATATAGAACCTACGATCACTATAATGAAAGTCAGAATGTCAACCAGCCTATTACTGAAGCCGTACTCGAATTTATCGACAAAATTAGCGAACTAAAAGCAGCAGCACAGTAGAAACTGGGAGCATAGGATAGAAATTGAAAGAAAATTAAAACATTGGTTGTGAGAAGAACTGCCAGTAAATCTATGGTTAGATAACTTCGATAAAGAGAAAAAGAAATTTGTTGAATCGGAAGACCGAACAGTGCAAAGATTATATAGAAAGTCATATGTGAAAAACTTCCAAATAGACGATAAGTGACGCATTTGAGCACAAAAATATAGCAGATTACAAGGAAACACTTTCGCAGTTACTAGAAATACAGATCAAATTTGATTTAGGAATCTGATTATTTTAAACAGTATCCAAAAGTTGGGCTTCAGGAGATATAATGTTTGATATTCATAATTTACTATTCTCACATCTGAGTGGAAAGCAAAGGCATATAGATGTGTGAAGTACTGCATGAAAAAATATTTCACACCCCCCACATTTTACAGTTGACGAATATAGCATATAGAAGAACAGAAATTAGAATCGTATACGAACGGCTTCATAATTATCTTCAGGAAAAGCAGTTTTTACGTACCATTATAACGAAAGCAGTACTTAAAGCAGTTTCGATACACTCAAGACGTAAAGAAGCGCTCTTATTGAACGAAAATAAAACTATGTAGTACTATATACTATCTAATGAAAAATACAAGATGTACTGTATGCAATGAGTAAACAAAACTACGACAAGTGTAATGTGAGAAGCGCAAAAACAAACTAAAAACCAAAACCAGCGAGAAGATGTCAAGGAAAATCAAGCTTTTTAGGAATAAAGATGAAACAAGGTGACCAAACAGGGACGACTGTAAGGTGCGGTGTGTTAAGTGTAACTAAGGAAAAATTATCTATTGTCTCAATAATTACAATATCCATTTGCAATGATATTTAAATTACACTGCCTAACCGTAACTGCTCACCTGCTTAGCTGTTCTAATGTTCACAGCAAGTGAATCTCACGTAGGGTCATCAGATTGTCAAAACTCTCTAGCCTCGCACGTTTTTAGCAAACGAGACAGGTACGCATGGCGCGACAGAAGGACATCGCCGCAGGCCATATGTATTCCAAACTTAATTTCCGATAAAATGTTATGAGCATCAACAGCGAGTTCCCCCACATCTAACTCTACGTGATAAGCCGGAGTCTCGAAAATTGAAAGAGCGCAGGAGGATACCGAAATATACTATCTGAAATTTATAGAACCATGTTCACCGATTCACTTTGTTAAATTTTGTACCTAGTTTACATTTCTCACTCATTAAGAGACGAACATGCAGTAGAGAAATGTTTATAGAACCGTGTTCATCGATACTTCGGTACTCTTTGTTAAATTCTGTACCTAGTATACATTTCTCATTCATTAAGAGACGAACACGCAGGCGATAAATATTTATAGAACGACACATCGCAGTTATTTCTGGCACGGGACTGTAACTCGGAAGGAACAGAATACGAGTTGCTGTCTACCATAAAGATGTTGGTTTATCTAAATTACTATAGGAAAATGCCGGGATGGAACCTTCCTAACAGACCACGGCCGGTATATTGCATTATACTTCTTTAACAGAGCTAGTGTAATTAATCAGATATTTGATACGAGATGTATTGATGAAATTGTGAGTATGGGATGGACGGGTGCTTAAAATTGCGAAATGACAAGAAAAGTATTAATTCTACTATGAAATAAAGTCAACATGTGGTCATTTATCACAATTTGCAATTAATAATCAGCTGCTTGTTATCCCTTATATACAACGCCTCAGTCATAGTCGCTACGAGAACACGTATAATGGCCGCTATTTCAACTATCTCAACACATTGACACACATGTTTTCAGTTAGTTTTAATAACATTACTAATTTCGGTTTTTTAAAAGATGCTTCTTTCTTTTTTGTTCTGTAATTTACAGACCTTATGGACGCCTACTGAACATAATTTTACGACAGTCGACATCTCGTAGGCGTTGACACAAAGTAATACAAACCGGTTATCATTTTACGTAATTATTTTTAATGTACGTTAACAATTCCTTTGCTATTTGAATAAGTGCTGGATATCGTGCATAGTCTATGTTTAATTTCTCTAAAGTACAATGTACATTTTGGTATAAGTGACACTATTACTTGTTCTTCCTCATGATGGTTTCTCGATGATTGGTGTATACTACTTGTTCACACCTTATATTTGCACGGTATTTTAATTGTTAAGTAACGGCAGTTTCGTACTGTGATTTTTGTTACATATTTGACTCCTTGGTATTAACGTTATTTTTTATATTTGACTCCTTGGTATTAACGTTCGTTACATAATTTACGAACGTTGTACTTTTGACTTCCCACGGCAGATGGTGGGTGTTATGTTTTGTAAGAAAGACCTGTGTTGCGCCTCTTTTTATGTTATTCATTTATTATTCTTTGGCATTATCTTTTGCTTTTTATATGTTCTGCACTCTAACAACTTATCATCGATCTATTTCATGTTTTATAGTTAAAAAACAATACGCCAATGTTTTTTAGATATTCTCCTGCGTCTGCTATGTGTTGTACGTACATTTTAAATTTGAATTACTACACCATTCATAAAAGTACAAGAGTTATTTAGTGTTAATAATTCATTATACTATGTCTTCACGTGACACATGTCACATAGAGGGCGTGTCAAGCCCCGTCACACCGAGGTCTGCTGAACAAATGCAGGTAAACAGCGACCTAAGTCTATGTGATTGCCGTAAGCTTAGTGACAACAGTGCATTCAATTTAAGTTATACAATATAGGTTTGTTTTTAACAAGTGTTATGTTCATATGCAGATGTAATTGTGATTTTCTATGTTGTACTCTCTGATCGTAATGTGAAAAAAAATGTTTTTTAACTTCTAGCACTGAAGATGGTCACTCAGTGACAGAAAATCGATTTTGCAATAGTAAAAAAATATACGACCAATGCTGTCTCTTTTTTCAAGTATATCTAATGTTTTTCTTTCCTAAATAATGCTACAAGTCACTTGACAGCAAAAAAAAACTTTAAGTAAGTACAATAGCGTGTTGTGATTTGTATTAGTTTTGAAGACATTGTAGATCTTCGAAATCTCTGAGAGTGCAACAGTCTTATCAGTCTTAGTGGGCTTTGCTGGAATCTAAAATGTCAAAGGTCCAAGCTGAAGAAATGGGCAGGCTGTACTTTTAGTGTCAGATTCAATTTTCCCTCAATATTAAATGCAAATGAAACAATTATTTTAAATTTAGAGATTTTATTCACTCAGTGTGGCAAGCGAGCAGGAGCTCTTGCGGGAGCCATATCGTTGATTTCCAGTGTACGTACTGGACCGTAAAAATGAAAGATCCCGCGCAAGGCTTTAAGTCATAACCATGGTGTTGGATGTGTCGATTATGAGAAGAAGGAGGTGTTGCAAGTTAAATTAAGCAGCAAGTCCAGCCTCTAAGAAAATTAAGCACATGTATATTCATACGAGAAGTATAATGATTAAAATAATAGCATTTTTTAACGGAAAAACTTGTTATAATTACGCGGAAAATAGGACAAACATAAATCTCAAATCGATCGAGGCAACGTTTAAAGAGAATGTAAGAGTTTGAAGAGTTTGAACCCAAAGGCTGTAAGAATATGTGTCAGTAGGCTGAATTAAACACAACAACCCGTAAATATTGTCAAGTGGATAGGAGAAGATACAATGAAAATTTGACAACATAAAGCACTAAAAACTTTAGTAGTATATAAAAAAAAACAAGAACATACGTTGGGCAGACACCAAATTTTATCAGTTAAGCTCGTAGGTGGGAGACAACTAATAATTCATTGTTTAGGAGGAGGTGGATGAATAACGACGACAGTTAGGAATAAAAATAATAATATCTCGGAAGTCATGGCAAATGAAATGTATAAAGCCTCTAGAGATATGAGGAGGGAAATGGCGCTTGGAAATGATGAATTTTCGTCAGAAATGGTTCGAGGCAAAGAAATACAAAGGTAATTTTCGAAACTGTGTACAGAACCGTCAGTGGAAAAAGAAAATTTTCCAAAACTTTCACAATGTTGGAATTATTCAATTTCACAAGAAAAGAGACGGACAAGACACAAAACTGCATAACGTAAAAGATGTTCCCTAAAATTATCACCAGATGCATACAAACACGTTGCATCTATAATCAAATGGTTCAGACAGCGAGAGTCGGTGTAGAATGGCGACTTCAATAAGTCGTTGCCTGAAATCTCTTGATGAGCCTAAACAGGGCTCTACTCGTTGGTCGTCGGCATCCACAAAAAAGAGCAGGGACTGATTTTGCCTCGTAGAATTTCATCTCTGTATTTGTGTAGCAGGCTGTCGTCGATGCTCTCTCTCTCTCTCTCCCTCTCTCTCTCTCTGTCTCTCTCTCCCTTTTATATTTTTTGAGCCACATACCGGTGGGAAATTAGAATTTTTTTTCTCAGTTGTATTCACACGCAATTGATATTTGCTCTAGGAAGATAATACATTATCATACTTTTGATTTATCCACATTTGGAATTCTGAAGGTAGCTGTGATAAGATAGAAGGAACTAAACGTTTTTCACGACTTATACAAAAAGCAGTCTGAGTTAAGAGAGTCGAAGTACATGACACGGAGGCTGTAGTTGTGAAGAGAGTGAAATAAAGTTTCATCATATCAGTACAATGAGCAAGATCTGTAAGAAAACAGGTAGCAATTTGGAAAAAAGATGAAATTCAGTGAGAAGAAATAAAACTTTTGAGGTCTACTGATGACATTGAACGGTATGGTTAGTGTCTTGCAAAGAGGCTATAAGATGAACATCAACGAAAGTAAACCAAGGATAATGGAATGTAGTGTAATTAAATAAGACGATGTTGAAGGAATTAGATTTGGAAATGAGGCATTAAGAGGAGTTTGTAGGGACTATGCAGTCAATGTTAAAATAAGCCGCGTTTATCTTCCTTTATCTCTGGAACCAGCCAAGATAAAAGTCTAACACTTTTACAAGGAACTTATCCATGTTACTCATGTCTACTGTATCAGAATGGCGACGTAAGATACAAAAGAACCGGAGATAAAGTTTTTAAAAAATGTTATTTTTGTTGTGAATATTTTTCACGAAAGCCCCTAGATTCATATCTGTTCAGATCACTACCGTGTCTGTGCTCCAGTAGTACAGTTCGTTATAATAAAAATAAATCTCCAAGTTTTATGTAGTTATCACAGGTAGTTTTCATACGTAGGTGCATAAGGTATGAAAAAAGTTATTTTGAGAGAATCGAGTTTAGACCTTGAAATGACAAAAAAATCACTCACGTTTTTAAGTTATGCTCAAAAGCACCCAGCAACATAGTCAGCATCGTCTTGTTTGTCTCATCATTCTCTAAAAGCTTCTTCCTTCTGGCTGTCCCTGCTTCTTTGGTGGTTAAATCTACTGCACGCTGTGCTTCGGCTTGTTTCAGCTCGTCTAATAATTTCAAACTCTTTACAGCATGACAGTCTATGGCGACTTTAAGATGGGCTAGAACAGTTATTCTCCCCATTATTGCATCATTAAACGTTAATGCAGCATCACTAACTCCCTGTTTGGGTGTATTTAATTCTAAAAAGTTATTTTTGGGCACCCTTGTCCAGACAGTATTATTGAAAGACTCGAAAGATTTTTGAGACCACTCACGTATACACTCTCGGAGGAGTTGTAGGTGAGCTACGTTCCACGAAATTCGCTTGGTTCTTCTCTAACAGCTTCAGGAATAGATTTCTTTGTTCGAAATATTATCTCGAAACTTCAGCTTTCCGGAATTTACACAATGATTCAGGTCTAGGTAGGCAAAGTGAATGATTCGGATTTATATCAGTTGAGAGTTTGTGGAATTATGAGGCCAAGACTGTTTTATTCATACTTTCTGAATCATTTTCGTTATTTTTGATGGCCATACCATAATACTGCTGAAGCTAATCTACGGTTTTATCAACTAGTCGACTCCTTACAACGTGGTGGTGCGAAGAGTTCATTTTAATTTTCTGAGGCGTGCGCCCACCATCTCGTGGACGTATCTATCGCAATCCAGTATATGTATTTCTACATTTTCATGTGGATTTGATTCAACTACACACCTGTGGGCTTTAGAATGGAATACAAGAGGACGCATGTCCAAAATTAAATAGTTTCAGAAATACGCAAGATATAATTTTAAAAAATTACATGCATGTAAACGTCACGCAAAGGTAAGTTATACAACATTTTGTGCAGGAAAGAGTGAAGAATATTGTAGGACTTGTTTTGTAAAATTTCAAAAATTTTGGTTTTTTGCCTACCAACTTCTCTTAAAGGTAGTAATGATTTTTGCTGTTTGTGGAGTTAAGCAATTAATAGTCATAAAATTAGAGATGACATAAAATGCAGACTGGCAATAGCAAGAGAAGCATTTGTAAAGAAGAGAAGTATGTTAACACCGAATATAGATTTAAACTTTATGAAGTCTTTTTTGAGAGTATTTATCTGAATTATAGCCTTGTACGGAAGTGAAACGATGAATGGTTCAGACGAGAAGAGAACAGAAACTTTAGAAATGTTGTGCCGCAAGAGAATGCTGAAGATTAGATGGGTAGACGGAATAAATAATCAGAAACTAAATACTATTTTGTATGAGGACGACCGCGGCCACAAGTGGACTTCTTGAATAATGTCCGCTAGACTACTCTTGTAAGCAGTTTGTTTAAGGACCGGTTTCTTTGCCTAGAAGTCACATCATCAGGTTTGATCTGTTAAATCAGAACAACGATCGCTACAATTGTGGTCGAATTATAGTTACAATCAATAGTCAGGAAAAGAGCAAATTACATGGTGAATCGTGACATTAAAGGTGCAACATGGACGGAACAGAAAATTCCTTTTATTACTAACTGGTCCTTTGTCGATACTTTCCACTTCTAGCCCATTATTAGTATTTTATCGCATTAGGTTGGGAGGATATTCTTAATGTTTCTTATAATTTTTAGATTTTTTTAATTCACGACATACTTTCCGCTTATCTGACGATCCGCTCATTTATTCACAGACAAGGAATGTACGGTCTCATACATTTTGCAGATTTGTCATGATTGATCACGTAAGTAATTTGCTCTGTTTCTCATTATTGATTGCAAGTGTAATTAGACCACAATCCTACTGAACGTTTTTTCTTATTTAACAGACATAATCTGATGAAGTGGCTCCTAGGCAACTAAACAGGTCATTAAAAACTATTTACAAGAGCTGCCAAGTGGTTACTATTCAAGATGTAATCAGCAAGTAGTGAACCGAACTGACGATAACAGACCTTCATGCCACAACTTGACCAAAAGAAGGTATCGGTTGACGGGTCACATCCTAAGACATCAAGAAATCTCCAGTTTGTTAACAGAGAGAAGTGTGGAAGTAAAAATCGCAGAGGTTGACAAAGGCTCGAATATAGTAATCATGTTCAAATGGATACACAATGACGGAAAAAACTCACAGCACTAAAAAGTAATTAATACAGAGGGGTAATGAAGTTTCGGGAATGCATTTGTTTAGGTAACATATTTAAGAGATTAACATTGCAAATGTGAAATGCTGGTATCTTAATAACCAATGTACCTATCCGGATATTGAATACTGTCTTCCAAACATGCATGCATTCTGCTGTATAGGTGCTGGATATCAGTTTACGGGATGAAGTTCCGTGCCTGTTGCACTAGGTCGGCCAATACAGGAACGGTTTATGCTGGTTGTACGAGTACGTGACGCTGGAGTTGTCGTCCAATGATGCCCAAATGTGCTCCATTGGTGATCTAGCAGATCAAGGAACATGTCAACACCCTGTAGAGCGCTTTGGAATACAGCAGCGGTAGGTAGGCGAGATTATCATGTTGGAAATCATCCAGTAGAATGCTGCTCATGAATATCAGTACAACAAGTCAAATCAGCAGACATGGTGCGCGAGAAAACCAAGAGAATACTGCTGTCGTACGAAATCGCACACTAGACCATAGCTTCAGGTGTAGGTCCAGTGTGTCTAGCACACATACAGGCTGGATGCAGGTCTTCACCTAGCCTATTTCTAACCAAAACATTGACATCACTGGCAAAGAGCCAGAACCAGCTTTTATCAGAAACCACAACAGAGTTCCACCCTGTCCTGCAATGAGCTCTCTCTTGACATCACTGAAGTCGCATACGGCAGTGGTTTGGGGTCAGTTGAACGCACGCTTCTGGTTCGGATCTGCTGCTCAGATTGTTATTGCAGATGCAGTACGATGCGCCAGAGGCATACGCCGAACACGATGGTCTTCCCTCTAGGTTGTGCCACAAGGCCGTTCGGAGTCCGATGCTCCTACAACCGTGCATTCTCATGACCACAGCTGCCAGCAATCGTGTAGAGTGGCTACATTCCTGCCAAGTCTTCCTGCAATATCGCGGAAGGAGCACCCAGCTTCTCGTAGCCCTATTACACGTCCACGTTGAATCTCAGTGCGGTGTTGATAATGGCGTCTCCTTAAAGGAATTGTTGACTAGCATCAACTCACCGCGTGCAACCTCAAAGGTAGTCAACGCTCACGACCGTTATAGCGCTTATTTAAAGCAAACCTAATTTGAAGGTTCCTGGCAGATTAAAACTGTGTGCCGGACCGAGACTCGAACTCGGGACCTTTGCCTTTCGCGGGCAAGTGCTCTACCAACTGAGCTATCCAAGCACGACTCATTCCGCGTCCTCACAGCTTTCCTTCTGCCACTACCTCGTCTCCTATTTTCCAAACTTTACAGAAGCTCTTCTGCGAAACTTTCAGAACTAGCACTCCTGAATGAAAGGATATTGCGGAGGCATGGCTTAGCCACAGCAGAACTAGCACTCCTGAAAGAAAGGATATTGGGGAGACATGGCTTAGCCACAGCCTGGGAAGCTGTGAGGACGGGGCGTGAGTCGTGCTTGGGTAGCTCAGTTGGTAGAGCACTTGCCCGCGAAAGGCAAAGGTCCCGAGTTCGAGTCTCGGCCCGGCACACAGTTTTGCTCTGCCAGTAAGTTTCAATAGAGCTCTTGCTTCCTTTCGTCTTGGATGCTTGTTAGCATATTAAATTGAAACGTGACAACTACAGTCTGATATAAGACTCTTGGCATTTTACAGCAAGCATTCTGGACTGCTTTCACCAATATTACAATTGTGGGCTCTCATAGTGTTGCAGTCCGCCCCCGTAGCTGATAGCGAGGGGTCAGAATAGGTGACTGGCATGTGGAGCACCGAGGTTCGATTCCCGGTTTTGCCTGGGATTTTAGCTTGGTGTGAGGAGTGATATGAGGCAGCCTCTTGAAGCTCAGGTGGTAGAGCACTTGCCCGCGAAAGGTAAAGGTCCCGAGTTCGAGTCTCGGTCCGGCACACAGTTTTAATCTGCCAGGAAGTTTCATATCAGCGCACACTCCGCTGCAGAGTAGATATCTCATTCTGGAAAAACCTGATTTGCATCCTTATAGTAGCACTGATAGCGCCACAGTTATGCGACTGGTACGAAATTTGGATAGGCACCTTCTTTCAGATGTAGAAACACTCCTATCAACTTCCGTTTATGTCGCACAACTTCTCAGGTGTTGCGATTTTTTTGCCAATGTACTTTTACATTAGTCCTGCAGAGATAAAGATATCTGCACTGGATGGACTAGCGGGGACAGATGGGTTAAAATACTTTTCCGCCTGAAAACAACAACAACAGCAACAAAGCGAACGCGTGATATTTAAATCACCATAGAGCACTGCATGCAAAATTGTGTGGTCGCCAAGAATGTGAGGTTGGAGGCAATACACTAGGAGCTGCCAAGCCTCCGGAGTTGAAGTGATTGAGAACTATGGAGGAGACTGCTGGAGAGATAGTTTGGAGGAAGTAGCGACGCCGGCGCGGATGCTGGGAACAAGTTGGCGGCGGCAGCAGCGGCGGCAGTTAATGAAGCGTGTGCCGGCGCCGCGCCTGCTCCCTGCGGGCACGCAGCACGTGATCGATGCGGCGGCTCGTGCGTGCAGGTGCGTCGCGCCGCCCACAACGTACCGACCACTTGTTACCCGCCTTCTCCGGTAACCACTCTCCAAACTCATTCCCCGCCTCAACGCAAAATCCCCGTCGAGCCTTGTAGCAATTTACGTAAACGAGAAACTGCAATATCCAGTGAAGGATGTAATAGTTACTACAACTTACTCAACCGAGAGAGCAAAAATATCTACGCCTAAAACGTTTCCGACTAGCACAGAGATAGCGTTATTATTACGATCTTTTTCCTCGTGATGCTACGTATTCAGCAAGTAAGGAAGGCAGTTGTTAACCTGATCTTAAAGTTTGGTTTACACATCTTATTTATGTGCTTAGTTTAGATTGGTAAACGGGGATATAATACTCTCTATATCCGTGGTTTCAACGGGTTGACTTCCACGTTAATTTATCCAAAGGTGCCAAATGTCCGTAAGAAGTCCGTACCTATATTTCGACACGCGCGAAGTGGTTGTCTGAACTGAAATATGCTGTACGTCCCTTGACTAGACCATGGCGAAGCGTAACAAACCTGCACAGTAACGTAACAGAAACGGACCTTTTTAGAGTGGCTCATACACAGAGCAAGCAATAAAGATTAAAAATGGTTCAAATGGCACTGATCACTATGGGACTTAATGTCTGAGATCATAAATCCCCCAGAACTTAGAACTACTTATACCTAACTAACCTAAGGACATCACACACATACATGCCCGAGGCAGGATTCGAACCTGCGACCGTAGCGGTCGTGCGGGTCTGGACTGAAGCGCCTAGAACCGCTCGGCCACACCGGCTGGCAAGCAATAAAGAGAAAGAGAGGAAATAAATACTTTGAGGTTTGCCGACGACATTGTAATTTTGTCAGGGACAGTAAAAAGATGTTCAAATGTGTGTGAAACCTTATGGGACTTAACTGCTAAGTTCATCAGTCCCCAAGCTTACACACTACTGAACCTAAATTATCCTAAGAATAAACACACACACCCATACCCTAGGGAGGACTCGAACATCCGCCGGGACCAGCCGCACAGTCCATGACTGCAGCGCCCAAGACCGCTCGGCTAATCCCGCGCGGCAGGGACAGTAAAGAACTGGGAAGAGCAGTTGAACAGAATGGGCAGTGTTTTGAAAGATGTAGTCGAATTTAATCAGGTTATGCTGAGGGAATTAGATGAGAATACAAGACACTGAAAGTAGTAGGCGATTTTTGCAATTTGGGCAGAAAAATAAATGACGATGGCCGAAGTAGAGGAGACATAAAAGCCGACTGGCAATGGAATAAGAGAATAAAATGTGCTGCTACTGAAGAATGCTGAGGGTTAAACGGGTAGATCGTGTATCTAATAGAGAGCTACTGAATAGAACTGGGGAGAAAAAAAATTGTGCGCAGCCTGACAAGAAGAAGAGATCGGTTTCTTAGGACGCATTCTGAAGCATCAAGGGATCACCAGTTTATTAGTGGAGGGACGTTTTTGGGGTAAAATCGTAGAGGAGTAACAAGAGAAGAATACAGTAAGCAGATTCAGAAGGATACAGATTGCAGTAGTTATTCGCAGATCAAGAGGCTTGCAGAGGATAGAGTAACATGGAGAGCTGCATCAGACTAGTCTTCGCACTCGAGGCCACAACAACAATACAACAGTACACCGGTATCACTGGTCAGAGTGAGGTAACGTAACTTTTTGCATGTGACCATGTCATTGAAGCAAGTGATGTTAACCTTTGATTTTGTACAAACTATTTTCTTTAAATCAACATAAATTCGGTTCATTTGAAAACCGCCCCTCCTCCTTAGCTCGCGCAATGCAATCATTTAAAAAAAGGAGAAAGTGTAGTGTGTGGAATTCGACAATGGGAGACTGTTGGGTTGGTCTGAGACTGGTTTGATGCAGCTCTCCATGCCACTCCATCCTGTGCAAGCTTCTTCATCTCCTAGTACTTACTGCAACCTACATCCTTCCGAATCTGCTTAGTGTATTCATCTTTTGGTCTCCCTCTACGACTTTTACACCCCACGCTGCCCTCCAATACTAAACTGGTGATCCCTTGATGCCTCAGAACATGTCCTACCAACCAATCCCTTCTTCTAGTCAAGTTGTGCCACAAATTTCTCTTCTCCCCAATTCTGTTCAATACCTCCTCATTAGTTATGTGATCTATCCATCTAATCTTCAGCATTCTTCTGTAGCACCACATTTCGAAAGCTTCTATTCTCTTCTTGTCCAAACTATTAACCGTCCATGTTTCACTTCCATACATGGCTACACTCCATACAAATACTTTCAGAAACGACTTCCTGACACTTAAATCTATACTCGATGTTAACAAATTTCTCTTCCTCAGAAATGCCATTCTACATTTAATATCCTCTCTACTTCCACCATAAGTAGTTATTTTGCTCCCCAAATAGCAAAACTCATTTACTTCTTAAAGTGTCTCATTTACTACTCTAATTCCCTAAGCATCACCCGAGTTAACTAGACTACATTCTATTATCTTCGTTTTGCTTTTGTTGATGTTCATCTTATATCCTCCTTTCAAGACACTGTCCATTCCGTTCAACTGCTCTTCCAAGTCTTTTGCTGTCTCTGACAGAATTACAATGTCATCGGCGAACCTCAAAGTTTTTATTTCTTCTCCATGGATTTTAATTCTTACTCCAAATTTTTCTTTTGTTTCCTTCAATGCTTTCTCAATATACAGATTGAATAACATCGGGTATAGGCTACAACCCTCTCTCACTCCCCTCCCAGTCACTGCTTCCCTTTCATGCCCCTCGACTCTTATAACTGCCATATGGTTTCTGTTCAAAATTGTTAAGACTACAACTATGCAAAAAATCTGACGCTCTAGATATATCAGTCGATATACTTTGCTTTAGCGCGAAGGAAATTCACAAAGTATGTTAGACTTGTACCACATTAAGACCAGTGCGTTTGAGTGGCGCGTTGCCACAGGAGAACACACGCTCACGATTCCCTGCAGTGACATTTCTGCTGCGGTACGGATAATAGGTGGACACAGCGTGCAAGTGAAAATGCGCGGTCACAGGAAACGTACTCTGAAGTTGAATTACGTGGGGCAGTACGATTCTTGCAGATAGAACGTGTAAATTGCAAACAGATTCACCGCAACATTCTCGCTGTATGGACCAAGTGCAATGTCGCGGCCAGCCGTAATGAAATGGTGCCAACAACTTGACCAAGACCGCACAGACGTGGGTGATGCTGATCGGGAAGGAAGGTCATCGACATCGACAGCAGACGACAACGTTCAGGCAATCGAGGGAGAACATCTGCAGCGGAAGAGATTTTCTGACGATGAGGACGTTCACAAAGCGCTCTCGAATAGTTCTGTGTCCAATGAAACGATTTCTACAGTCGATGAAGTCAGCGATTGGTAAAACGTTCCAACCGTTCTTTACAGAGACGTGGTGACCATGTCGAAAAAGTCTGTGCAACTTAGAAGAATGGTGCAGCATCCAATAGAAGTTACTTGGCCTGCTACGATAATGAGTAAAACACCTCGCATTACACCGAAAATTAACTGCGCTTATGTTTAGTCAAAGGCTGGTGCCGCATTTTTTTCAGTTCTGAATAGAACCAAATGTGAAAATGAACTCTTTATCAAGGTCTGGGATATTTTTAAATCAATATATCTGACACTGTGCGCTGATTTGTTTTCACTGCTGTCACGTAGGCCCATCACCTCACCAGAAATGGAGGGACAATCAGAACAGTAGTTCAGAGCCAGGCACAAAGAACTAGGAAACGAGCATTTGATTTCATGTGAGTGGCTAAAACGTTGGACAAGTTCGTCGAAAAGTTTAATGCTCTTTTATCTACTGAGCATATGCTTTCGCTGTTAGGTGAAGTGTTTCCCATCTTGACCACGTAACAAGCTTCAGCCGCAGATATCTGCGTAATATATTGGAAAATATCAAGTGAGTGAAATATGCAATCAGTAACGAGGTTAAAATATCCCTTTAAGTCTATTATGTGAGCGTTATCGTTCTGTTGAATAAAAGGAGCCACGATTGTTGTTTGAATATCATAATGTGTTTCTAATGTGATATAGCGGAAACTGAGTTTTAAGACCGGAGAATCATGATTATGGAACAGAACAACCAACGCAATACATTCGCTGTAAGTCTAACATCCAAGTAACTATGTATGATTTGCTTAATACCATGCATGGATAGTTCTGAAATGTATTACACAGCCTCAGTCGCTTTCTCCGGGACTTTGTTCTGAAACTTGCTGCATTTTATCCGCAATCGTCTAATAATTATAAACTTTTCTGCCTACATCATGATCGCAGTATTGTTTGTGTTTTTCTTCGTAGTACAAAACTATGCAGGAGCACATACTGCCTTGCAGTTAATGCTGCTTTGTATGAGCTCAAAATCCATTCTGAGACATATTACTGGTGTAACTGCTTCTCACTTTAAATTTTTATTTGATGCAAACCGAGAACTGGAGTCCACCGGGTATGTATTTATTTCCGTCTCTTGTTAGTCCATCTTCTCCTTTCCCCTCTGTCCATCTTCTCCTCTCCCTCTCCTCCTGCTCTTCTCCCTGTCCATCTGCTCCTGCCCCCTCTCTCTGTGCATCTGCTCCTCTCCCATCTCTGATCATCTGCTCTTCTCCCTCCCTCCTTCCCACCCCCCCTCTCTCTCTCCCCCTAACCATCTGATCTTTTCCATCTCCAAGCCCATCTCCTCTAGGTTCATCTTCTCTTCTGCTCTCTAAATTCATCTCTTCACCCCACCCAAGTCAATCTCCTCCTCCTGCCTCTATCTGCCCATCTCCTTCCCCCCCCCCCCCCCCCGTCCCCCTATATGTGTCCATCTCGTCCTTCCACTTCTCTGTGCCTCTACGTCTACATGTACGTGATTACTCTGCTATTCACAATAAAGTGTCTGGTAGAGGGTTCAATGAACCACTTTCATGATGTATTCCTACCATACCACTCTCGAAAGGGACGCGGGAAAACGAGCACTTAAATTTTTCTGTGCGAGCCCTTATTTCTCTTATTTTATCGTGATGATCATTTCTCCCTATCTAGGTGGGTGCCAACAGAGTTTTTCGCAATCGGAGGAGAAAACTCATGATTGAAATTTCATGAGCAGATCCCGTCGGAACGAAAAACGCCTTTGTTTTAATGATTGCCACTCCAATTCACGTATCATGTCTGTTACACTATCTCCCCTACTTCGCGATAATACAAAACGAGCTGCCCTTCTTTGTACTTTTTCGATGTCATCCGTCAGTCCCACCTAATGCGGATCCCACACCGCACAGCAATCCTCCAGAATAGGGCGGACGAGCGTAGTGTAAGCAGTCTCTTTGGTAGACCTTTTGCACCTTCTAAGTGTTTTGCCAATGAATCGCAGTATTTAATTAAATTTGCAGCCTTCAGATATGTGTGACTTATCGCGTTAGTCCGACTGTCAAGAATAACCTCTACCCATACTCTTTCCCAGAAACTATCTACTTCGATTTCACTACAAGGTAAACTACTTCTGACAGCAGTAAATACTCCACCACCAATTGTATTTAATCTATCCTTTCTGAACATTGTTAGGTCGTTTGAAAAATATCGGCTTAAATTATTTCCAGCTTTAGCTAACTTTCCGTACCTACAAATATTTGAGCTTCATTTCTTTCTGTTAGGGCTTGCAGCTCTGGTTCTTTCCCAACACAGCTACGACAATTTACAACTACAATACCGATCGTTTCTACAACTACCTTACTGTGTTTTACTTGCTCCCTTTTAAACTAATGCTCTTTCTGTGGTTTTCTGACACCCTCTAACCTAAAAGCGTCTCAGTTCCTTCCACACAGTACCCGCTGCCCGTGTAGCCACCTCCTGTTCCTATTAAGTGGAACACGGAAACCCACCATCCGATGGCCCAAGTCAAGGAATCTGCAGCTTACACGGTCACAGAACCGTGTGAGCCTCTGATTCAGACACTCCACTCGGCTCTGCACCAAAGGACCACATTCGGTTCTGTCAACGATGCTGCAGATCGTGAGCTGCACCTTAATCTCGGAAGCAAGACTGGCTGTCTTTACCATTTCCGCTAGCCGCCCGAAACCAGAGAGAATCTCCTCCGATCCAAAGCAACACACGTCATTGGTACCGACATGGGCTACCACCTGCAGCTGGCTGCACCCTGTACTCTTCATGGCATCCGGGAGCACCCTTTCCCCATACGGAATGACTCCCCCCGTTATGCACACGGAGTGCACACTGGCTTCCCTCCCCCCGTTGGCAGCCATGTTCCTAAGGGGCCCCATTACGAACCTAACGTTAGAGCTCCCAACTAGCAGCAAACCCACCCTCTGCGAATGCCCAGACCTATCAGACCGATAAGCTTCCTCTGGACCAGGGTAGACGACTGCATCCAGCTTAGAGACTTCCTCAGCCACGGATGATGCCTGAACCCTGTTCATCAAACGAACTGGGGAGGCCCTACGATCGGCCCCTCGGAAAGTCTTTTGCTGCCTGCCAGACTTCGGAATGATGGCCCACTCAACCCCAGGTGAGGGGTTAACCTCAGTGCAGGCAGTACCTGGACCGGCCACAGCAGTGGACCGATCGGGGGACACATGGGAAGTGCTCGATGTCCCTTGCATCCCCGCGTCTGACCCCCCACAGTGATGTCCCTTGCAGCAGCCTCAAACTGTGTGATGGAAGCCAGTGCAGCCTCGAGGTGTGGGTGAAGGGTCAACAACTCAGCTAGCATCTGTACACAGCAACCACAGTTCCTATCCATTACTGAAGCTGCTGTTCGAAGCTCGTAATGAATTATGTAATAAACGAACGTCGTACTCGGCTTATTACGCCAAGGGGCCCAGGTTTGCTTCCCGGCTGGGTCGGAGATTTTCTCCACTCAGGGAGTGGGTGTTGTGTTGTCCTAATTATTATTTCATCATCATCAGTGGAAGGCAACGGGAAACCACCACTGGAATCACTTCCCTAGACGCTCATGTGGTGGACCTCTCTGTTGAGGCTTCCCCCATGACAATACCTGCCGTAAGAAAGAACACAAAGTTTTTACTCGGGTTATTAGCAGCAGAAACTCGCGGTGCTCTCTCCCTGACGGTGTAAGCGACACTGAGCTGTTCTAACCAAAACGAACAAATGTCTGTATGATACGAGGATCCATACAGGGGACAATAACAAGGGCCGGACAGTACGCTACACTATTATGAAAATAAAATGTTGTGCCCAGCGAGCACTCACCCAACACGCAAGAAATTACAAAAATAAACTAATAACTGCACAGATAACTGAAAATAAATAGCTCCTGTTTGAAGCTCGTAACAATATGTAATAGACGAATGCTGTAATCGCCTTATTAGCAGCAGAAACTCGCGGTGCTCTCTCACTGACTTTCTCACTGACACTGAGCTGTTACCCAGCGAGGTGGCGCTGTGGTTAGCACACTGGACTCGCATGCGGGAGGACGACGGTTCAATCCCGCGTCCGGCCATCCTGATTTAGGTTTTCCGTGATTTCCCTAGATCACTTCAGGCAATTTCCGGGATGGTTCCTTCGAAAGGGCACGGCCGATTTCCTTCCCCATCCTTCCCTAATCCGAGCTTGTGCTCCGTCTCTAATAACCTCGTTGTCGACGGGACGTTAAACACTAATCTCCTCCTCCTCCACTGAGCTGTTAGGACCAAACAAACAAAAGCCTCAATACCTTCTTTCGTCTTACGGCACCGGCTTAGTCAGTCTCAACCGCCGCGCGGGGTAGCCGCTCGGCTTAGAGCATCTTGTCACGGTTCGCGCTGGTCCCCCCGTCGAAGGTTCGAGTCCTGCCTCGGGCATGTGTGTGTGTGTGTGTGTGTGTGTGTGTGTGTGTGTGTGTGTGTTGTCCTTAGAGTAAGTTAGTTTAAGTTAGATTAAGTAGTAAGTAAGCTTAGGGACCGATGACCTCAGTAGTTTGGACCCATAATACCACAAAAAATTTCCAATTTCCAGTCTCAACAGCTCAAAAAAAAAAAAAAAAAAAAAATGGCTCTGAGCACTATGGGACTCAACTTCCGAGGTCATCAGTCCCCTAGAACTTAGAACTACTTAAACCTAACTAACCTGAGGACATCACACACATCCATGCCCAAGGCAGGATTCGAACCTGCGACCGTAGTGGTATCGCGGTTCCAGACTGTAGCACGTAGAACCACACGGCCGCTCCGGCCGGCTTAACCGCTCAAAGATCATTTCTTTTTCTCACTAAAATCGGCCTTTGAAATCGTTTTGTTTCTCAGGGTTCTTACTATGAGACCACTGTGCCTGTGAGATTAAAGTTTAGAGCAAATTGTAAACTTAAGTTTTTAAAAATTTTTCAGTAGAATTTTTTTACTAAACAAACTCTGGTTTTTGCCTTGTTTCCCAGTGATGTTTTTCCCTCCATTAACCTCACGGGAAACTTTAAGTTACTGCTGTTAACGATACAAATAATTTTAATAGGCTGGCATGGCAGTTCCGATAGCGTAAGAGGAAGACTGGATATTAATAATGTCGAATGGTGCGCGTGCGCTGTACGTTTGGTTGTTTCTGTAGGCCCATTTGAAGTTGTTTCCCTGCTTGATAGCTCTCATGTGCCGTATATCAAATTTTTTGTCTCTATTTCCTCTACACTACTGTGGTACGTTGTAAACAATTTTAGTTTAACACTGCATGTGTGTTCCATATCAATGAATACATTACGTTTATATGCTTAGGTGTTGCAAATCAGGTAAGCTACGTAAACATCTTTTCGTTGTTGTTCCGTGTGATAACTGGTATTTCTCCGCACATCGATGTAGGAAATATGAACTGAAGTAGACATGTGGCGCAAAATCTGCTCATGTCATTTCTTGCACATTCTGCAGCTGATAAGCGAGTAGGTGCTTCCCCAGTCATGTTTAGAGGGGCAGCCACTGAATTGGACAGGCAACGCATCGTATACCGGAGAAAGGATCGTTTCCACTTCATCAAGTACCAGCTCTTCAAAGTTGAAGGGGCGTCGGCAGCTCTTTGAAACTTCTCTGTCATCTATATTGTCCGTAAAGAAACTTGTCTTCCCGCATCTCAATATGAAGTTTGTTGTAAGATGCAGACCGTATAAAATCGTTTTGGTGAAGATAACTATCACATTAAACTAACACATTACAGTGAATTTCTCAATGCATTAGCATATTGACACAATGAGCTCACCTTTATTTTACTGTAAGTACTAGAATAAGAATAAAACATTCATTTCTGACGCATAACTAGTGCAGCATAAGTCTATTTTAATTGCTTGCTGTATTCAAGCGTTGGCCGCTCTCTACATGTTTTACCTCCATACTTCACTATGCCTCATGGTATCTATTGATGCCTCAGAATGTGCCCTACGAAATAAGGCCTTGCTTTGTTGTTGGTCAAGTTACACTATAAATCAACTTTCTTCTAGATTCGACATACTTTCTGCAATTTTCCAATCCTGTGTTCGGAATTTTTCTGTAACGCTACATACCTAAAAATCCCAATCCTTGTTTGTTTGTACTTTGTATCAATTACGATTCACTTCATATAAGCCTACACTCGTGTCAAATACCTTAAACTCCGCATCAACTTATTTTCCCATTCCAGAAAAAATATTCTTGTTATTGCGTATCTACATTTTATATTGTTTACTTATATTGTAGTCAGGTATTCTGCCGTTTTGCTGCCCATATAGCAGAATTCGTGCACAACTTTTACAGTATCATTCCCTAATCACATTCCCTCAGCATCATGAGATTTACTTTGATTACAATCCACTACCTCTGCAGTCTTTTTATAGATGATCACCTTATAACCTATTCTCAAGACGGGGTCCACACTACCCTGCCGAAAACAGACTTTATAAGAAACGTGTCTGCAGTGATGTATAATAAAGCATCCAGTCACGAGTATGAAGAAAATGTTCATAATCAGTTAACCATTAGCTTCTTCGAAATATTATATTTTATCATCACATGACTCTCACAAGGTTTCATGCTGGGGCCTCTCTTTGTGCTTTTAATGTTTGATGCTGTGTTGTGTATGTTCCTGAGAGACATATTCGTCAAGTTTTCCTGTGTTACTTTTTTATTTCTCTGTGTAGTGGCATGAAATATGTTTGCGTTGAACAATTCAGTAATAATTAGTTTACCAATCACCATTTTAAGTATTTTTAAGATAACAGTTGTGTAGTTTGACGTCTGATTACTGGGGTGGTGGGTGGTTACCTGCACCGCGGCAAACGTATGGGATATCGTACCATATCTACCCTGTAATATAATTATTTCCAAGCCAGGTAGCCGTTGCAGGGTCCTATGATGTCATGCAACGGAATCCAATGAAGACAAAACTCGTTAATCTGCCAACTCAAATCATTTAGCTGTGTTATTCTAGGCATGGATATTTACAGACTAATCACTAAACTACGCTGTGTGCCACGAAGGCACGTGCTGCACAGAGGGATTTGAGAATGAGGAAATCAGCAAATGAGGCATTCTCTGCAGTGAGATAAGATTTTCAAGAGCCTTCTTTCCCCCTTCTCATTTGTGGAGTGCGCCTTGTTTCCTTAATACTCAAGAGTTAGGCACAGGCTTATAATACCTCAGCCAATACTGGTCGCCACTACAAAATTACGTGCTGTGTTCAGTGCACTTGTTTCTTTATCGAACACTAAAGGTATTCCGCATAACGACTTCCATTGACAGTTCTGCAGACCTCTGAATCTCGTTGTCGTCAGGAAATGTTGCATCTGGTTTCTATG
Source organism: Schistocerca americana (assembly GCF_021461395.2). Taxonomy (NCBI): domain Eukaryota; kingdom Metazoa; phylum Arthropoda; class Insecta; order Orthoptera; family Acrididae; genus Schistocerca; species Schistocerca americana. The sequence goes on from NC_060121.1 coordinate 337,012,867, forward strand.
TTTATAACTCATTGGGAAAATGAAAACAGAACGTCCTGGTATTGTTCTACGACGACAGCCGGTCGACTTCCTCAGACGACTAAGTGATCTTGTAACTGGGCGTTGTAACGAAGCGTGTGTGCTTTTACAACACAGGCCTCACCTTCATAATCTCTTCATACTCAAGAAATGCAGTTTGTGCACGAAGACAGCGAGTGCCTCTTCTTCATTTCAGTTATCTCGTGTCCCTATCAACTAGAAAAATCAATCTTGCCTTGGATAGAATTCATTTCAGTAAGTGGTGATACCTGACAATGACTTGTCATCGTATTGACGCACTGCTGTTTGTTAGAGCGGTGCACAGGTAAGCAGGCGAGCAATGGGCATGCTGCTTGCTCACCCCCTTCATTTTTACTCTGAATACGCCTCCCCTCCCCGGCAACCCTCTTACTCACCACCCCACTCCCCTCGCTATCCCTTTCTCACCTTCCCCTCCCTGCCCCGTTCCTAAGCCACACTTCTTCCCCTCCCACATAGTAAGCCATGAACCTGTCTTGTAAACAGGCCAATCAGAGAGCTACTAAAAATATTTAGCTCTCTCAGTAACAGCTTCGTATTTTACTGCCAATCACGTTTTTCAAATCCTACTTAAACCACACCCCTTTCTTGGATAAGTATATCAGAGAGCTTCCAAACCACTTGTATTACATCTGTTCAGCTCTCCCAATCATAGGTTATTATTTTACTGCCATAAAAATGTCGATCAGAGAGCGCCTGACAGCAAGGATGGGGATGGGTTCACATCACTCTCATCCAGTGGTAATAAAAGTTATATAAATGTCTGCAATGCAGGTTCAAAGTGGCATGATAGGCACTGATTCCAACAAAAACACTGAGGTACATAGCTCAATATATTAATGGAGTTCTTTGTTAGATTTTTATAAAACAGAAACTGCACCTGTTCTAAAGCTACAATATAACCAGTGTTACAATTACATTTTCAAAATATATTTACAATCAAAATGATGCATTTTCTTTATCATAGTATGCCTCTAACTTGTAATTTATAGTTAAATTTTCATACATAACACATCTACAGCTATTATGTTACATTCTTGGGTGGGGCATGATATCATTTTTGTTCACTGGAGATGGAAATTGCATAGTTGCCTGATGCTGTGCATCTTGGCACATGCAGGCTGCCAAGCAGTGATGTGCAGTTCAGATAACACACTTTGGTGGGATAAAACTCACAGGTGGCAGTCGACTCTTGTTTAAATAACACGTACGTTTGCCCAGAGATTTCACAGACATTTGCCTTCTGTGATGTGTTTGTAGTATTGGGTCTCAGGCTGCACCCTATGTTCAATAATCGAATGCGGTCCCCCACTACCCTTTTCCAAGAGTGCTGTTCGCTATGTGAAATCCGACATACCTTTTAATTTTGCGAACTGCACGTTTTGTGGATGACTTTCAACTGATGGAAACTTTTTACCATTCCACATTTGAGTCTTTCACTTCATTTTCCACCGCTGTTCTTAATCTCTCCAACTTAAACTTCAAGCAATAATAGCCGTTTTCTGAGATTCCTCTTCAATAGATATTATTTCAGTATATGAATTATTGACTGCTGCTTTCGATGCTGTCGAGAAGAATAATTTTTCTACCAATTCATTTAGGTTACTCCAGTGGACATAGTCAGCTTGTGTTGTTGAGCGGTTGGTGTTAATCTTCCAATTTTTAACGGCAAGTTCATTTTTGTTCTCTGCATACCTGTACATATTTCATTATCTCTCAATGATAGTCTAACAGTTTTACCTCTTACAGGCGAAATGATATTGGTATACCTATAACCTCTTCTGGAATTTACTGGTCTGCAGGAAACAGAGATTTTATGTGTGAAAATTTTAGCGTAATTTTGAAGGTCTCACGCTGTGTAAATCTTTTTATTGTGTGTGTGAATGTGTGTTTTCCAAAGCTCCTCCTAAAAGACTACCAAATTTGTTATACATACTACTCACTATTTGAGGAGAAGTACTGCAGTTCCCATGAGGGTGGGGACTGGGATGAAAAGGATTTGTGGCCCCTGACATATAGGCATATAAGGGATATACATGCAGATGGACTCAGCTGAACAGAGAGAGGTGGTGGGTGGAGACTAATAGTGAGAATGGGGAGGCTGAGCTGTACATAGAAGGGTGGCTGAGGAGATGGACATTGAGGCATGCGTGGCAGGAGGAGATGAATAGATAGAAGTGAGAGAATGAGATGGACAGACAGAGAGTGGGGAGAAGGAAATGGACAGACAGGGAGAATGGAGGAGGCTGTGGGCAGAGAGAAGGGTAGGAGGACATGGATAGTGTGAGGGGAGAGGATGAGATGGACAGAGATAAGGATGAGAAGGAGATGGATAGATACAGGTGGGAGTAGGAGATGCAAAAAGTGAGATGGAAAAGAGCAGATGGACAGTGAAATGAGGAGGAGGCTATGCACAGATAGAGGGAGGAGGAAATGGACAGGAGAGTTCAGAGGAGATGGACAGGCAGACAGCGAGGAGGAGGATATGGACACATAGAAAGGGGTGAGGATAAGATGGGCAGGGAGAGTGGGCGGAGATGGACAGATAGAGAGAGAGAGAGAGAGAGAGAGAGAGAGAGCAGAGGAGGTGGTGAAATGTGATTGTGGGGGTGGAGAAGGGATACAGAGAGATGTATGAGAATTATAGAATTGTCAGACAGGTGTCACCTATGGTACATCGTCACAATACCACTGCTTGTAGATTGTAAAATTACACTGGGAATTATTAAATCTTTTCCATCAATATCAAACTTTGAATCACCAAGCGTTCATACTCTTTCGATCAGATCGAATCTGATGCCATATACAGTATAAAGTATCTTGCCCAATGCTTTATTAAAAATCATTCTGCCAGTCTACCTGATGTCCATGCTATAATTATCTTTCGTACCGTTCCTTCATCTTCTTCATCATTCATGACTTTTTTCTCCTCCTCCGTCAACCCCTACCTTTTGCCTTCAGAAGTACAAAGTTTACTCTGGCTTGAAGGTATTTATCTTCTCTTAAGCGCTTCTTCTCGTTTCAGAATAGCTGCCTTTCTACAACCAATTTCTGTAGTCACAGAGTTATGGGCGTGAATTCTTTTTCCAGTGCTACTGTTACTGCTTGGAAGATTAATACTAGCCCTAACCATACGAACACTAACATGAGAAATGAATGCCTAATGTTCAACGTGCGCTCCAAGGTGTACACGACAGGTGGATGAGGTTGAATGACGATATTTACTGATACCACTGTTACGATGAAGAAGTAGCATATAAAAGTTCTAAAAACCGATACAGACTACTATTTTGTACTTTCAGTAGCATTTACAAGAGGTATTGAGCGTATTTGGATCCAATAAACACTCAGGTATAATACTTTCATAAGAGAAAGAGAACAATGTTACCTTGTTCCGTTTCTGATGGAAAAAGAAAGATACCACACTTTTTGAAGATATGTGGCTGTTTATTCGGAGATTTTGGAAAGTTAATATTTTGTAAAGTTGCCTGTGACATTCACATAACCTAAAACAGTATCATGTCATTTGGTACTGATGGACGAGCTACACATTATTCCCTCATCGTCTCATTGATTCATTAAAAATAATTAAGTTGCAATAAAAAGTTTTAAAATTTTGTAAGAGAGTGGTTAATATTATCTTGATTAATGATATAAACTTCTGTAGTGTAAGCTGTCAGTGTGTGTGTGAGAAACTGGTGGAGTATTTTACCTGAATCTTTAATTCAACATTCTAATATGGCCCTGTATAGCTGACATAAACAAATCATTACCCCCAAAAAGTATCAAAAATTCATATAACTGCTAAATTTGACGAGGATCTCGGTTAACTCAGTTTATTATACATAAAATCAAAAGAAATGGTTTAAAAATCATTAAAAGTAATAAGTTAATGCCTTGGCAACTCTGTACAAGGGATCTGGACTGAGACTGAAATCAATGTGTACCAGAATGAATATCTTGACTGCCGAATGTTATTGCATAGCTGTAGAAACCCAACAGAAGGAAATGCGTGTGCATCTATTGCTGGAGTTGAAAGAATGTTGAACCTCTAGCTGCAACCAAGTCTTCAAAATGAAGATTGAAATTACTGAACATGTTTAAAAATGATTCGACTTTCTCTACAGTTCGCCTGGCTGTACTCGCTGGATCCTCATATATTCAAGATCTGCAGGTGGCAGCTGAAGTGGCCACGAGACCAGTCATTGGCTCTTTACCAATTACTTGCGTCCAAGTTCAACTCAGGTAGATCAGAGCCTTTCCTCCAAGTTGAACCTGGAGAAGTCATGCAGACGTGAAGTCTACCCATCAAGAAGTTAAAGCAAGAAGTAACTTCCTGCAGATTGCTTCCGACAAGGCACACTATGTTCTCCATGTTTTTCAGCGTCACGTAATTTTGATTGGCAGAATGATAAATATTTTGAGTGCCCACCAGTAAGAATTTGTCTTACAAAGTACGGTCTCCCTCCTTTACTCGCATTTCAGGTTGGTTAACCAGTTACAAAATACGTTATACTTGGCACTGCAGAACTGTGTCCTACTCTCTTCCTCTCTGTGTATGATGGTGTGCTGGTCGATTAGTGGGGACGTCTGCAAGTATATACGTATTTCTTACTCCCACTTCTAAATTATTTACATTAACCGGTGGTAACAGGTTCCACATTTCCTTAAACATTCGGTCTTGGCAGGATCTGAACACAGAGCCGGTACCTCGCGATCTTCAGAGGAGCCCTAAACCTTCCGTTTCCATTCCACTTCCTACGTGTTTTCCGATGAATTCTGCCTGGCTGCAGCTCTTTGCACAACAGCAGTCCTTCCGGGACGCTGCCAAAAACGGAACACGTCTCCCGACCACACACAGCTTGCTAGAACTACCCTCCGTTGTCTCTGTGCAATCTGGAGATATAATCTGTGTGGTGTGACTTTGGTTGGCCGTTGCCAAGGCGGCTTCCCTTCAAAGCAATGTGCGGCCCAACTCTCTGGCTTGGTGTCCCTTCAAAAGTGTACGGGCGACAATTCCGCCAATCCCGCTCGGGACCGTTCCCTGCAGGTTTTATTGCCCTACAGCACATCCACTCGTCCACAGTCGAATGCTACCAGCTTTCAGAATGGCTACTTATTTACGAGGGCTGTTCAATAAAGAATGATCATAATTTTTTATGGTCATAATTTCTCGCGCTAAAGTCTAATCTCATGATTTTCTGTTAGCTTAATGTGCAACAAACACGCCGTAGTAGTTTCATTGTTGGGACTCCTGGTTCCTGCCAGTGAGAGGCAGGAAGGTCCGACATGTTCAGTATCGCCTACCGCTGCAATGGAGGTAACATGCGAGGAACAATATGCGGTTTTGAGATACTGCTTGCGTCTCAACAAATCTTCAGCTGAGGCCTATACAATGTCACAGCAGGCCTATGGTGAGTCCGTTCTTCCCTACAGCACAGCTCGACGGTGCTTTAAAATGTTTAAAGAGGGGAGACAATCAATTTCAAAGGAAGGTGTACCCGGTGCTCCAGTTACTCTTACGGAAGAAAACATCAACATTGCTGCTGTCATTGTGAGAGAGGATCGACGAATTACCTTATGCTCACTTTCTGAAATACTGAACATTTCACAGTGTGCCACCCACACGTTGGTGCAGAAAAATTACACATGACACGGATCTGTACGCGACTGCTGATCCCCGAACAAAAGGACTTTCGTGTGCAGGTCTCCATGCAGTTAAAGTTGGTGTAAGAGGAAGATCCAGAGTTTCTTTCAATTGTAATCACTGCTGATGAAACTTGGATAAATCATTTTGATCCTGAGAGCAAACAGCAAAGCTAAGTGTAGAGGTCGCCTTCATCACCACCCACCAAAAAGCAAAAGTCGTTACTTCTGCTAGGAAAGTTAAGGTCATCCCATTCTTTGATATTCATGGAATGGTTTACCACTACGTTGTACCTGCACACACATCAGTAACTGGACAATAGTATAGGAATGTCCTCAAGACACTGCAAGTCCATATCAGGCGCAAAGGACCACATTTCCGTGAAGCATGCTGGAGCTGCACCACGATAATGCGCAGCCACATATTGCCAATGTTGTTCCTGAATATCTTAAAAATCAACGTTAAGTGCATCCCTCACCCTCCCTATAGTCCGGATTTAGCCCCATGTGACTTTTTTCTATTCCCTAACATGAAGAAACGCCTTCCTGGGAGGCATTATCAATCTTCAGAAGCAGTGGTGAAGGCTGCAGAGGCGATTTTGAAGGACCTCTCAAAAAATTGTTCCAGCATGTATTTGAAGACTGGCAGAAACGCTGGGACATGTGCATCGCATTTATGGGAGACTACTATGAGAAGGGCCATTAAAATTATGAGGATGAGTAAAGGTATCCTGTCAAAAAAAATTGTGTTCATTCTTTATTGAACAGTCCTCATAGGTGTACATGCAGTTCATCACAGGAAATTGTAACGTAAGCAGTGAAGTGTTGGCTATCACTGGTACTGACTCACATTTTATTTTCCACTGGAGATAAATTTATTCCGATTTGATCTGACTTTTACTTTCAGGTTTTACTTAAGTTAGCAGACAGCTTGGAAACAGTAGCGAATTTGCAAAGAGGGAAAGGGAGAGAGGGACGAAAACCATTACCGTTCAGATTTCTGTAGGGTCAAAATGAGGGAAAAATGAGTGCTTTTGAAAAAAAAATCATAAACGTACACACAAGCCTTAGTAATATTTACTGGCAGAGATCGAGAGATTCTCATTTGTTTTTTAAGACTCTTAAAATTGCATCCCATTCCATGGTAATCTTTTGTTACATTCGCCTTCCTCCGTTCTGCTGCTGTTCATATTCCGATTTGTAACATCTCAGCAAGGAAACCATGAAGCTCGTCTGCGTTCGTCAGTGTCTTTATCCAAGTTATGCAGACTCGAATGTTAAGGTACTCTCATAAGTGGAAGCGAAAATGACAAATCAGAGAGGTCTAGCTCGACAAAGTTCTTGACCAAATATGGAAATGACACAGTTACAGAACAAGGTTTGCGAGAATGTTACTGTTTGTATTGACGACGAGAAGTCGGGGTAAGCTGTGCAGTGTTTTTATCGCAGAAGATCACAGTATCTGAAATTACCCAGTAGAACTTTATTTTAGAAGTAGAAACGTCCAATATGTGGTGTCACAGCCAGACACCACACTTGCTAGGTGGTAGTTTTAAATCGGCCGCGGTCCATTAGTACATGTCGGACCCGCGTGTCGCCACTGTGTGATCGCAGACCGAGCGCCACCACAAGGCAGGTCTCGAGATACGGGATAGCACTCGCCCCAGTTGTACGGACGACGTAGCTAGCGATGCACACTGACGAAGCCTCCCTCATTTGCAGAGCAGATAGAATAGCCTTCAGCTAAGACAATGGCTACGACCTAGCAAGGCGCCATTAGTAACATTGCATGTATCTAAAGAGTCTCACTTGTATCGCCACAATCTCCAGATGTACCAAAAGGATGGATTAAAGTTAAGTATTCCAGAAGCTAAGTACTTTTCTTTATAGCATTCATTACGTATCCTGTTTCAGACCTCACGCCATCCGCGTGAGCGTAGCGCGTGCCCTTCGACTTCCTCTCATTGTGTCTAGGCTGTCTTGTCTAGACACAACACAATATATCCGTCCACTTTCCAAGCTGCAAAACTGCGCTTAAGAACTGTAATTGACACCACTGTCAGATCAGTAACAATACTTGGGCTCGTTTACATATTACGTGTGATGCCATCTGATGTCCACTTCAGTTCTTACAGTTTCCACCGATAAGAGCTGAAATTAACATGCATTACCCGGTGGGCTAATCGGAATTACCTAGCTGCAGCTGGCTTGTTACGAACCGAAGATTATGAGATGCGAAAGAGTGTCTTGATACTATATAAAAGTTCTCAGTCATACTACTACTCCGTGACTTGTAATCCGCTTTTTTTTTCGAACGTTTAGAAGGCACACAGCAATTATGATGGAGTGCTCAAATTCGACGGTCTATGCAGTACCTCCATACCATCGCTACTATTGTAAAACATTTTTATGGCGTTTTATTACCTAATGATTACAAAATGGCGAAGAAGCAACTCACCCTTTCAGCTGTGTAATGCTGCACGGTGCATTTCGAATGTTCTCATTCGTTGCATAATCCTGCTTATTTTGAAATAGTTGTAGGCGACGTACTTTAAACTAACTAAACTTCTTCTTAAAATTGATAAAATAAAGAGTCAACCATTTACCAGATATTTTTCTGCGTGAGACAGTCAAATAAAAACCGAGCACCTACCGCAATGGAATCAGGAAATGGTTCCATTCAAAATTAAACACCACTCGCGTTAAGACATGTTTTCCACTGGGAGACGAAAGGATCAATTTCTGTTTGGCAGAACGCAGTCAGTCGCTGACGCATCCACAGTCGCATCCAATGTTCTATTTCCTTCTCTGATAGAAAGCTATGTCCACATATGCCTTCCTTCAGTTTGCTAAAAATAGGAAAATCTCACAGAGAGATCCGGGGTGAATGATGTTGCAGTGCTTCCCAACCAATTTATTGAAGCGTCGCGTTCGCCCGACTGGCAGCGTGTGTTGTGTGTGTGGGAGGGGGGGGGGGGGGAGAGAGAGGGGGCACGCGTATTCATGGGCTTTTGACTTTACGGTACGTCTCAGTTTCTGCAAAGTGTCTTCATAGTGCTGAGCACTGATCGCAGTTCCACGCTCGAGGAACTCGACAAGCAGAGGGTCCGTCCAGTCGGAGAAGAGCGTCATCCATGACCTTACAGGAACTTGTGTGAATAGCTTTGGACTTCTTTCGTGGGACAGAGGTGCGATGTTTCCACTCATGGCTTTACCGTTTGCCCTCGACATGTCGGAATGCTGTCGGGCGGAACCATTTTGCTGCACGGTAACGCCCGCCCCCACACTACCAATCAGAAGGAGGCTGCGCTTTAGCGACTTAGTCGAGAAACACCCAACATCCTCCGTATAGCCAGGAATTTTCACAGTGTGATATTCACATCTCTGGATATTTGAAGAAAGACATGCCTGAAAGTCGGTTTCATGAACTGCAAGAGTCGTTACGCTTGTGGATCCGTCAGCGGCCGACTGCATTCTACAAAACAGGTAGTGATCTTATTGTCTCCCAATGGGATAAATATCTCAACTCGTGTGGGTATACCCGTTGAATGGAGGTAAACGTCGAATTTTATCTCTGTGCAACAGCCGTATGAAAGGCGTTTCCAACGGACCGCTTTAAACGTTGTTGGGACATTCACCCACTGTTGTAATAGACTAAACATTGAATATCTTCCCAATAATGGCCAGACCAGTCAATTAAATTAAAAAAAATGGCCGCGGGGAAAATGGCAACCGATAAGGCGGCCACTGAGTGGGGATCTTGCATTAAGTTAAGTTTCCTCTGCACTGGGACGCTAAGGCGTCTGTTCCGTTTGCTATACTGCTTGTATATTTACCTTCAAAACCATAAAGGAAGGAGACTAGTGTTTTGAATTATACCTTACGCGTAGCGGGAGTTGAACTTATGCACATGCTAAAGAGAAATACTTGATGGGGAGCGAAAATTGGAAATTATGTGAATTGTCCTATTGCGCTTGCCCAGGTGACCTATTTAAAATAAACTTATTTCACCTTTATTATTCAAGTGCCCTTTGTTAAAAGAAACTGATTTTACCTTTTATTATTGAAGTGCTTACAGTTAGTATAGAAGCTATAAGAAGTTCTTGTTTGCAAATAATTCAATCAGAAAGGTTTTGTGTAATGTATTATTCTGACTTGTGTATCCTGTACAAAATAAACTTATTTCACCTTTATTATTCAAGTGCCCTTGTTAAATGAAACTGATTTTACCTTTTATTATTGAAGTGCTTACAGTTAGGATAGACGTTACAAGAACTTCTTGTTTGCACCTAATTCAATTAGAAAGGTATTGTGTAATGTATTTTTCTGACTTGTGAATAAGAGACACTTATAGAAAAATTTGGTAAATACTGTGCCCTTTGGGTTAAACTGTTGATCAGTAATTAATTAGTTGTATCTTGCAAGTCCTCTGTACTTGTTATTATTCACTTGTCACCGGTTTGCACGTAAACCCCACGTTCCAGTAACAGTCCCGAAGAAGTTTTACTACTAGATGTGCGGTGAGGGTCCCGGTAGAAGGCGCAAAGGCAGTGTTGTAACAGCGCAACGCCTGAAACAACTTCTAGCAAACTTGGCACCACTACCACTCGACATTTGGAATAAAATAACTGTGGCAGTAAGGCTCCCTTATGAAGCCTTTAATTGAGTTGAGGATGAAAAAGGGCGATGCCGAAGCATAACTCAGTAACGCCTGGAACAATTTCAAACAAATTTCGTATGTGTGGTTCAAAATGGCTCTGAGCACTATGAGACTTAACTGCTGAGGTCATCAGTCCCCAAGAACTACTTAAACCTAACTAACCTAAGGATATCACACACATCCATGCCCGAGGCGGGATTGGAACCTGCGACCGTAGCGGTCGCGCGGTTCCAAACTGAAGCGCCCAGAACCGCTCGGCCACTTCGGCCGGCTCGTATGTGTGTGACTCATTATTTACATAAAGACACTGTGAGAGTAAGATAGCCCTACTTATCCGAGGATGTTGGTGGGGATGAGGTGGGGTGATGTAAAAATGTGCGAATACAACCTGATGGTATTTTCCTCCTGAACTTAGAGGACTTGGAATACTTCAAGAGTACGAAGCGCAATCTGTCACTTATTTGCGTTGTTCAGTGCGTCAACCAGGGCGCAAGAATGTTAACTTAGGCAAATGAGACGAAATACTTATCCTACAGTAAATGTGAAATGTGTTTGTGTGGTGTCACACCACACTTGCTAGGTGGTAGCCTTTAAGTCGGCCGCGGTCCGTTAGTATACGTCGGACCCGCGCGTCGCCACTATCAGTGATTGCAGACCGAGCGCCGCCACACGGCAGGTCTAGAGATACTTCCTAGCACTCGCCCCAGTTTTGCAGCCGACTTTGCTAGCGATGGTTCACTGACAAAATACGCTCTCATTTGCCGAGACGATAGTTAGCATAGCCTTCAGCTACGTCATTTGCTACGACCTAGCAAGGCGCCATTATCAGTTGCTATTGATATTGTAAAGAATGTACAGACAAGAGCTACATTCAACATTACTGGATTAAAGTTAAGTATTCCACCAGCTACATCCTTTTTTTCTAGTCTAACTTCCTTGTCCTGTTCCAGACCTCACGCCAGCCTGCGTGAGGTAAAACGCCTGCCCTTCGGCTTCCTCCAAACTCCGTGGGTTGGCTCCTGCCAATCCACAACAGTTTGTTTCACTTTCTCACCTGAAAAGTTGAATCACCGGCCAGAACGTTTTGCATCGTTTTTTTCCAACGTAGAATAACACGTTTCCTCAAGATCGAAAGGAACCTACAGAGCGAAATTCGCTGAAGATACGGATGAAATATGTGAATAAATATTTGAGAAATATGTTAAATATATGTGAATATATTTGTGTGTGAATGTATGCGAGATATGCGTAAGCGGGCGAAGCCGAGGGCAAAACGCCAGTACTCTCTAAGAACGCGCTTTGTTTTATTTCGTTTACAAGTTACAGAAAGAAATCATGAAGAGCAGCCAACCGGTTTATTTGAATAGTAGAAGAAAACAACACACTCGCGTTTCCGAAAACGTCCAACAGAGTAGCATATTCTAAATATAGACGATATGAAAGTGTCCTGAACTTTCAGGTACGATGATGTTCATAGTAAATTCCTTGCTTCATCTGTTTTATTGCCAACATCCGTTTTCAACTCATGTTTAAAAAATGAGGGTGTACAGAAAAAAACCTGGTTCATGGTAACGGCCACAGTCTGATTGAAACTGTGCCCGAAATGAAGTAAGCTATAAACTTTTTTAGTTTCATTATTTTGTGGGGGTCATTAGTGAAAATAATAACAAATATAACAAAAAAAATCATAAGTTCACGCACGGTGTGGGTCGCCATATCGTCTATAAGCATCTCAAATATCTGTTGTTAATTTTAAATATTGTTACGGTAGCGTTTTCTCCTGAAGTAGGCGGAATTTTAACGAACTGTCAGGTTTCCTGGTTCAGAACTGTGCATTCTGTGGTTGAAGAACACCCGTTCTGGCCACAGACGGGCCAATCAGGCGCGACGGCGTCGTGTGGATACGATACTGAGCCGGGGGTGTCAGTACACCGCACTCCCGGTCATTGTCGGGTTTCTTGACCTTGAAATCGCTATTAATCGGCCGAGTAGCTCCTCAGTTGGCTTCAAGAGGCTGCCTCATATCACTCCTGGCACCAAGGAAAAATCCCTGGCAAAACCTGGAATCGAACCTCGGTGCTCCAAATGCCAATCACCTATGCTGAACACTCGCTACCAACTACGTAGGTAGACGGCAACAATAAGGGAGCCCACAATTGTAATGCTGGTTGAAGCAGTCCAGAAAGCTTGCTGTCAAATACCAAGAGTCTTATATCAGACTGTAGTTCTTACGTTTCAATCTAATCTACAGACAAGCATCCAATACGCGAGGAAGCAAGAGCTCCATTGTTCCCAATATTCTATATCTACATCTGCATAATGCTCCGTAAGCCAGTGTACAGCTCATGGCCGAATGCGCATCGTACGAATATTATCAGTGTTCTTTTACGCTCCATCATCGTACTGAACGAGAGGAAAAAATCTCTCTTAAAAAAAGAACTCTCTCAAAAGATAGCTCTTAAAAAAGATCTCTTAGAAAAATATCTCTTAAAAAGATCTCTTAAAAGAAGATCTCTTAAAAGCTTCCCAAAAAACGTCTTAAAATCTGTCTTAAGGTTCTCTTGAAGCAAATCCTTTAAAAAACTCTCTTAAAAATGGCTTTTAAATTACTCTTATGTTTTCCTCATGACACCTTCGACAGATATGCGATGGTGGCCGCACAAAGGTTGTTGTCCTTTTCGAATGCATGTTCTCTAATCTTGTTAAATATGATTTCGAGAGAACGAGCGGGGAAGCACAATGGTGAGCCAACTGAACTCGCTTTCTAGAGAACGGAAGTTCAATTCTGAGTACGGGCAGCCTGATTTAGGTTTTTCGTGATTTCCCTAATTCGTTAATGGCAAATGCCGGGGCGGCTCCCTCGAAAGGGCACAGTCGCTTTAATTTCCAATCCTTCCTTAATCAGAGCTTGTGCTCCGTCTCTAATGACCTCGTTGTCGATGGGACGTTAAGCACCAATAACCTCCTCCTCCAGGATTTCGAGAAAGCGAGGATTCCCCTTTACGTTTTTGGCTATAGTCTTGCCTCAACAATTACCTTAATGGTGTGGCAGATGTAAATTTGTAAACTTACATTACGTAATTCGGTTTCTTTAAATGTATGCTGATGGCTCTACGAGCTCCTAAAAAGATACAAAATACAGTGCCTAACAAAAGGAAGTGAAGCACCCAGAAGAAGCTGTCGGACGTCAGTGTAACTTCATACACGTACACACCCTCAACGGGTAAATGGTTAGGGTAACGGGTAGAACGGTCGCCATAACGCATTATATTTGTTCATGCTTAGTGTTTCACCAGGTACTGCTGAGGTATATAAGGGTTTGAATAGCGTTCGATATTGAGTCATCACTGAACGACACGGGGGTGTTGCACATACGTTTCAGACACTGTGAACACCATTTGACAGAGTGTGAAATGGGGATGATTCTGGGTATCCATCCATTTGGCCAGCTTGCCGAATTGTATTATATCCGGTTTGTGGGGCATTCGGATTGGCAGTGGCCCGATGTTGGACTTCATGGTAGCGTGAGGGAAGGCATACTCTTCGTCAAGTTTCCTGCCGAGCATGTCTGATCACCGCACGACATAATCGTCACATTGTGCACCAAGCGTATCGTAACACTTTCGCAACTACGGGACTCCTTGCAACATTTTGTGTTATCCGAAACCACGGAAGGGAGATAAGCAGTAGCTAGAGTAGAAATTAACGCCCCATACGTGGGATGCCGTTAACACAAACTGCTGCTTGTTGATGGGTGCCGTGACAATATAGAATGGATTGCTTACGAATGACATCGCATTGTGTTCAGAAATAATTGCTGTTCTGCATTACCCCGGATGACCACCGTCGGCGAGTATGGAGACGACCTGAGGAGAAATGACGTCCTTGCAGTATTTGGAGAGGCAAAGCGGTGTTACTTCTTGCATTATCGAGAGGGGAATCATTGCGCATTATTTCAGGTCACATCTGGTAGTGATTTGAAGGAACCGTGACGGTGCAATAGTATGTCATGGACATACTGCTTCCTTATGCGACAGTATCTTGTGACCATTTTTCAAAAGGACAATGCTCATCTAGACATGACACATATCGGAATGAACAGTTTGCGCGATGTTGGGTTACTCCCGTGGCAACAAGATACCCAGATCTGTGGCCGATAGAATATATGTACTCCCACCTCGGGCATCAACTCTGTCCAAGCGCCAGTATAAAAGATATCAAGGTTACAATAGTTTTGTGCCACCTTTCCTCAGGAGAGGGTATATGGGCTTTCCACACCCTTCCCAGCCGACTCAGCTTTCTGACCCAGGCCAGAAGGGGTGCAACGGTGACTGATAAGTGGTCTCATACTGCCAAGTTCTTTGAAAATTCTTCTCGGAATGGTAATCTATACAAATTCTAAAAATTTATGTATTTATGTACATAACCCATTTCCTCCAAACCCACCAGACCGATTTCAACCAATCTTGGTACTCCTATCACTTACTATGTGGAAAGAATCGCTGTGGATGTCCTGCCTATCACAGGAGTGGGGGCGGCGACAATGAAGCAGTGTAGCTCACAAAATGCTAGAATACCCATACCTTTGTCATCCACTGTTTGAAAATGGGAGCACTTCGTGACTTGCAGAAAATACATATAATTTTAAAACCCTAGGAAACTTTTTCTCTCTGAAAAACTCCAGAAAATGATGAAACGCGGAATGTTTGCCGATTACTACGTTTTTACTGTTCTTACAGTAAAACTGCCGCATGAAGGATGACGTTTTAATTTATTACTTCAAAATGGTTCAAATGGCTCTGAGCACTATGCGACTTAACTTCTGAGGTCATCAGTCGCCTAGAACTTACAACTAATTAAACCTAACTAACCTAAGGACATCACACACATCCATGCCCTAGGCAGGATTCGAACCTGCGACCGTAGCGGTCGCTCGGTTCCAGACTGTAGCGCCTACAACCGCATGGCCACACCGGCCGGCAATTTATTACTTCTTTACTACTAACTCTATCAGCGACATATTTAGAGACAGTATTTACATGTACCACTGGATGCACCAGCAAAATTACATCATTGTATAAAACGTAGCTCAAGAAATATGACGTCATAAACAATGAGATGCTTAAGAAATTACCGCATCACGCAAGTCTTTTAAATTTATCACTTCGTTGCTACTAACAGTATTTGCAATACATTTAGGAGGCAGTATCCCCTTATACCATTGAATGTAGCTAGAAACCATATCATTGTGCAACACACAGTTCAGGTGATATCTCGACCAGTCTTGAAATGTGTGCAAAGCTACCACATCACGAATTATGTTTTACTTTATAACTTCTTTACTGCTACCTCAACTCACAACACGTTTCACAGACAATATCCAGATATGTTACTGAGTGTACTTACAAAAATATACCACTCTATAACGTATGAATTAGGCTATATGACGTCCAATACTTAGATGTGTGAAAAACTGCGGCAACTAATTTCGCAGAAAATAGCCACATATACCACCGGTTGTACGTGCAAAATTTTATAAATATTTAGCTGCGTGAAAATGAAACTGCAGAATGAAAATCGCTGAAGACACTGTGATGACGGTAGTCACGACTACAGAGAGAACCGCACAACAATTGATAGGCCGTGCTCGAACTCTCGTAGCGCAACAGCTGTATGGGTTGACATTGGGAACCATACCTAGGTCCGCCGGGAGCCGTATCTGCCAACCCATGGGCATCACGTGTGTGGGTAGCGATTATTGGATCATACCTAGTTAAATATCGGAGCACTGAGCTACGGTGGACAGTTCTCTTCAGTGCGTCGAGTCATTTATAGTCTTCAACTACCGCCGAGCCTATAGACTGCAATGTTCATCCGTTTTCTCTGAAACTTATGCTCCTTAGGCATCATAAGCTATCTCGTTACTCTGCGAAGGCATCACTCACAGGCACAGTCACAGTAACAGGGCTTCAATATTTTAGGGGACTTGTAATACATCAAAAAACGTTTTGCATCACCTCGGTTCCGAGAGTTCCAGAACCTGCACAGAAAATTGGAATAGAGATCTACATAAACTTCATTTCTGCCCTTTTTATTGCTCATGAAAACTACGCATTGCATATTGTACCACCATACAGCGAGGGCTTCAGAGGTGGTGGTCCATGTTGCTGTACACACCGGTGCGTCTAATATCCAGTAGCATGTCCTCTTGCATTGATGCATGTCTGTATTAGTCGTGGCATACTATCCACAAGTTCATCTAGGCACTATTGGTCCAGATTGTCCCATTCCTCAATGGCGATTCGGCGTAGATCCCTCAGAGTGGTTTGTGGGTCACGTCGTCCACAAACAGCCCTTTTCAATATATTCCAGGCATGTTTGATAGGGTTCATGTCTAGAGAACATGCTGGCCACTCTATCGAGCGATGTCGTTATCCTGAAGGAAGTCATTCACAAGATGTGCACGATGGGGGTGCGAATTGCTGTCCATGAAAACGAATGTCTCTCCAATCTGCTGCCGATATGATTGCACTATCGGTCGGAGGATGGCATTCATGTATCGTACAGCCGTTACGGCGCATTCCATGACCACCAGCAGCGTATGTCGACCCCACATAATGCCACCCCAAAACAGCAGGAACTTCCATCTCGCTGCACTTGCTGGACAGTGTGTCTAAGGCGTTCAGCCTGACCGGGTTGCCTCCAAACACGTCTCCGACGATTGTCTGGTTGAAGGCATATGCGACACTCATCGGTGAAGAGAACATGATGCCAATTCTGAGCGGTCCATTCGGCATGTTATTGGGGCCATATGTACCGCGCTGCATGGTGTCGTGGTTGGAAAGATGGACCGTGCCATGGACGTGAGGAGTGATGTTGCGCATCATGCAGCCAACTACGCAAAATTTGAATCCTGTGATTGCATGAAAAGAGTTATTCAACATGTTGGCGCTGCTGTTAGGGTTCCTGCGAGCCATAATCCTTAGGTTGCGGTCATCCAATGCAGTAGTAGCCCTTGGGCGGCCTGAGCGAGGCTTGTTATCAACAGTTTCGGTCTCTCTGTATGTCCTTCATGTCCCAACAATATCGAGTTGGTTCACTCCGAGACGCCTGAACACTTCCCCCTGTTAAGAGCCCTTCCTGGAACAAAGTAACAATGCGGACGCGATCGATCCGCGGTATTGACCGTCTAGGCATGGTTGAACTACAGGCAACACGAGCCGTGTACCTCCTTCCTGGTGGAATGACTGAAACTGATCGGCTGTCAGATCCCCTCCGTGTAAATAGGCGCTGCTCATGCATGGTTGTTTACACGTTTGGGCGAGTTTAGTCACACCTCTGAACAGTCAAAGAGACTGTGGCTGTGATACAATATCCACAGTCAACGTCTATCTTCAGGGTGATGCAAAACTTCTTTTGATGTGTGTAATTTCAAACGTCTAATTGTTCTGGACATTTCACAATAAGCAGCATCATTTAAGATAATTATTTATTCATATTTAATAATCATCATTTTATTACTAATTCTTCGCAATCGTCCTGATTGTAGATAACCTACGCAGTCCTCCTGCATTCCTAACAGACACAGGTTAAATACGTATACAAATACATATAAAATGTGTGAAATTTATGTGTTGGTCGTGTGCGCATGTGGGGAAAGCCACGTGTAGAAATCATATTTTGAACCACTGGAAAGATTTCAACCAAATCTGGTTCATGTAATAGTCACGATGTGCAAAGGAATACTTTTGGGGTAAGAATCACCAGCCTCCCCTTGGGGTGAGGATGATAAAGTGGAGAGAGAAGGGGGAGAAGATAGACGGAGGGGGAAGAAGCATATGAACAGATGGGGAGAAGGAAATGGACACGGTAGGGAGCAGGGGATGAAGAGAGGCAAAGATGAGATGCGGAGACAGCGGGAGGGGTTGGTGTGGGTGTAGGAGGATATTAACAGAGAGAGGGAGAAGGAGAAGATGGACTAACAGAAAACTGAGCAAATATATGCCTGGGCAATGCCAGGTACTCAGCTAGTTACAGCAATAAAACCATCTACTCTCTTAACCCTTGACGTTTAACTTCATATGCACCTCTTGTTCTAGGTGCTTCACTCATTTGTCAGGCAGTCTGTAACACACATAGCGAGCGTGATAATGGCGCACTAACACTCGCAACCCATGTTCGTTATCTCCTGAAACATCTAACGTATGTAGTGGAATATCGCCCTGTGATAGTCTCGAGCATACACAGGCCCGCCAGCAGTGCGGGTGTGTGAGTGGAATGCTGACGCAGATGCAAGGCGGTCCGCGGTGAGTCCGGCACATAAACGGCGCCGGGTGGAGCGCAGCTGCAGCTGTGGCCGCCGTATCCCCCGCTATTACTGCGGCCGGCGCCGCCTTTCCAATTTCAGCCGGCTTAGCGAGGATTTGCCGCCAGCCGACGCAACCTGGCCGCGAGGCCGCCGCCACCGCCGTCTCCCGACCCGACCCACGCCGCTACTGACCGCTAAACGTCCCGATACAACCCCGATAGGTCCCCTCCACATGGGTAGGGCTAAAACCGAGAACACCCTCAATGGTGTAGGCACACCTTCTATAGGCGTAAAAGTACACTACTGGCCATTAACATTGCTGCACCACGAAGATGACGTGCTACAGACGCGAAATTTAACCGACAGGAAGAGGATGCTGTGATATGCAAATAATTAGCTTTTCAGGGCATTCACACTAGGTTGGCGCCGGTGGCGACACCTACAACGTGCTGACATGAGGAAAGTTTCCAAACGATTTCTCGTACACAAACATCAGTTGACCGGCGTTGCCTAGTGAAACGTTGTTGTGATGCCTCGTGCAAGGAGGAGAAATGCGTACCATCACGTTTCCGACTTTGATAAAGGTCGAATTGTAGCCTATCGCGATTGCGGTTTATCGGATCGCGACATTGCTGCTCGCATTGGTCGAGATCCAATGACTGTTAGCAGAGTATGGACCCGGTGGGTTCAGGAGGGTAATATGTAACGCCGTGCTGGATCCCAATGGCCTCGTATCACTAGCAGTCGAGATGACAGGCATCTTATACGCATGGCTGTAACAGATCGCGCTGCCACGTCTCGATCCCTGAGTCAACAGATGGGGACGTTTGCAAGACAACAACCATCTGCACGAACAGTTCGACGACGTTTGCAGCAGCATGGACTATCAGCTCGGAGACCATGGCTGCGGTAACCCTTGACGCTGCATCACAGACAGGAGCGTCTCCGATGCTGTACAGAACGACGAACCTGGGTGCACGAATGGGAAAACGTCATTTTGTCGGATGAATCTAGATTCTGTTTACAGCGTCATGATGGTCGCATCCGTGTTTGGCGACAGAGCGGAGAACGCACATTGGAAGCGTGAATTCGTCATCTCCTGGCGTGATGGTATGGGGAGCCATTGGTTACACGTCTCGGTCACCTCTTGTTCGCACTGACGGCAGTTTGAACAGTGGACGTTACATTTCAGGTGTGTTACGACCCGTGCCTCTACCCTTCATTCGATCCCTGATAAACTCTACATTTCAGCAGGATAATGCACGACCGCATGTTGCAGGTCCTGTACGGGCCTTTCTGGATACAGAAAATGTTCGACTGCTGCCCTGTCCAGTGCATTCTCCACATCTCTCACCAACTGAAAACGTCTGGTCAATGGTGGCCGAGCAACTGGCTCATCACAATACGCCAGTCACTACTCTTGATGAACTGTGGTATCGTGTTGAAGCTGGATGGGCAGCTGTACCTGTACACGCCATCCAAGCTCTGTTTGACTCAATGCCCAGGCGTATCAAGGCCGTTATTACGGTCAAAGGTGGTTGTTCTGGGTACTGATTTCTCAGGATCTATGCACCCAAATAGCGCGAAAATGTAATCACATGTCAGTTCTAGCATAATATATTTGTCCAATGAATACCCGTTTATCATCTGCATTTCTTCTTGGTGTAGCAATTTTAATGGCCAGTAGTGTACTTCTCCACACTGCAACACCGGGAAGCACAGCAGGTAACGAAATTTTAAAGAAATTCATATTACCACAAGAAGCTGCTATTTGCTATGAGTGGACAAAACTACAATCGTCCGGCCATAACTCTGGATTATTTGGTTGCTTGAAATATGGATCATCTGAACTACAAAATGTGCAATATTAGTTCACTTTATTGCATGAGTGAATAAAAAGATTTACGTACCTTGATACATCCCTTTGCCACACAAGTGCTTGATAATTTTCAGTTGTTACTGATTATTAAAGGATCACTTGATGCATACAATTAGAACCCTTCTCTTGAAGTACAAAAGCACATTTCCGTCTGAGACTCGGATAACTCTTTAGCCCTTCTTTATGACTTTGACTGCTTCAACTGAGGTCATGAACTGGGATAGAACGCTTGCATGTTTGGCTCTATGTTGACCTCCGTGTAAGGGAGATGTTGTGCTGAGAGACAGGGGGCACGTCTTCCCACCCTTCGTTGAGGACTGCAGCGAGACATCGCTAATATATCTACATACATACTCCGCAATCCACCATACGGTGCGTGGTGGAGGGTACCTCGTACCACAACTAGCTTCTTCTCTCCCTGTTCCACTCCAAAACAGAACGAGGGAAAATGACTGCCTATACGCCTCTGTACGAGCCGTAATCTCTCTTATCTTATGTTTGTGGTCTTCCCGTGAAATGTAAGTTGGCGGCAGTAAAATTGTACTGCAGTCAGCCTAAAATGCTGGTTCTCTAGATTTCCTCACAAGGGAACCTCCCCATCGCACCCCCCTCAGATTTAGTTATAAGTTGGCACAGTGGATAGGCCTTGAAAAACTAAACACAGATCAATCGAGAAAACACGAAGAAGTCTATGAAAAAACTAAGCAAAGTATACAAACTGAGTAGTCCCTGTGCAAGATAGGCAACATCTAGAAGAGTTCGAGTTTAGGAGCGCCGTGGTCCCGTGGTTAGCGTGAGCAACTGCCAAACGAGAGGTTCTTGGTTCAAATCTTCCCTAGAGTGAAAAGTTTACTTTCTTTAGTTTTGCGAAGTTATGATCTGTCCGTTAGTTCATTGACGTCTCTGTTCAGTGTAATAAGTTTAGTGTCTGTGTTTTGCGACCGGACCGCAAAACCGTGCGATTAGTAGCCGAAAGCACGTGCCTGTCCAATGGAAACCGAAAACATTTGATTGTAATGTCATAGGTCAACCGATTCCTCCACAGGAAAACCCGTCTGATATATTCTATACGACACTGGTGACGGCATGTGCGTCACATGACAGGAATATGTTGTCGACCCACCTAACTTGTACACTTGGTGAATGGGTAAAAAGATTCTTCTACCTTGCCCAATTTAGGTTTTCTTGTGGATGTGATAATCACTCCCAAAAAAGTGATGAAAACATAAGCGGTTGTCACATAAACTGGAACAAATGAGTGCAACAGTTTCACAGTCGCACAGTTTTGTCTGTGCTCTGTCAAAACATGTTTTTAACGTTTTCAAATTTTTCCCTGTGTAGACCGTCAAATCCTGCATATGTCCAAGCAAATCTGAACATGTCCTGGAATTTTGGAGAGCGAAGTTGATTTTACGTGAGTGTCTGAACTTTGATAATTGTCTGAAAATAGAAATTTAAAATTTTCTCCCGAGGGAAGACTTGAACCTAGGACCTCTCGTTCCGCAGCTGCAGACGCTAACCGCGGGACCTCGGCGCTCATGGGTTTACACTCACCTGGATGTTGCCTATATTACACATGGACTTCTCAGTTTGTATATTTTTCTTATTTTTTTCATAGTTCCACACAACTTCTTCCTGTTTTCTCGATTGATCTGTGTTCAGTTTTTCAAGGCCTATCCACTGTACCAACTTATAACTAATTCTGAGGGGGGTGCGATGGGGACGTTCCCTTGTCAGTAGCGATTCAAGAAAAGAACCCCTCCTTTTCCTCCAGAGACTCCCACCCGAGTTCCTGAAGTATTTCCGAAACACTCGCGTGATGATCAAACCTACCAGTAACAAATCTAGCAGTCCACCTCTGAATTGCTTCTATGTCCTCCCTCAATCCGACCTGATAGGGATCCCAAACGCTCGAGCAGTACTCAAGAATAGGTCATATTAGTGTTTTATAAGCGGTCTCCTTTACAGATCAACCACATCTTCCCAAAATTCTACCAATGGACCGATGTTGACTATCCGCCTTCCCCACAACTGCCATTACATGCTTGTCCCACTTCATATCGCTCTGCAATGTTACGCCCAAATATATTTAATCGACATGACTGTGTCAAGCGCTACACTCCTAATGGAGTATTCAAACATTACGGGATTCTTTTTCCTATTCACCTGCATTAATTTACATTTATCTATATTTAGAGTTAGCTGCCATTCTTTACACCAATCACAAATCCTGTGCAAGTCATCTTGTATCCTACTACAGTCACTCAACGACGACACCTTCCCGTACACCACAGCATCATCAGCAAACAGCCGCATATTGCTATCCACCCTACCCAAAAGATCATTTATGTAGATAGAAAACAACAGCGGACCTACCACACTTCCTTGGGGCACTCCAGATGATACCCTCACCTCCGATGAACACTCACCATCGAGGACAACGTTCTGGGTTCTATTACTTAAGAAGTCTTCGAGCCACTCACATATTCGGGAACCAATCCCATATGCTCGTACCTTGGTTAGGAGTCTGCAGTGGGGCACCGAGTCAAACGCTTTCCGGAAGTCAAGGAATATGGCATCCATCTGATGCCCTTCATCCATGGTTCGCAAGGTATCATGTGAAAAAAGGGCGAGTTGCGTTTCGCAAGAGCGATGCTTTCTAAAGCCGTGCTGATGCATGGACAGCAACTTCTCTGTCCCAAGGAAATTCATTATATTCGGACTGAGAATATGTTCGAGAATCGTGCAACAAACCGATGTTAAGGACATTGGCCTGTAATTTTGAGGATCCGTCTTTCTACCCTTCTTATATACAGGCGTCACCTGCGCTTTTTTCCAGTCGCTCGGGACTTTACGTTGGGCAAGAGATTCGCGATAAACGCAAGCACGCTAAGTAAGAAGCCAATCAGTATAGCACTCTCTGTAAAATCTGGTATGGTGTTCTTATCGGCTTTGTTGTGGTGCCGTGATCTCTGGACAATACCACAATTTCAGTGAATGTTTTACTGACGACCAGCTTAGTGCCTACTGCTTCGCTCACGCAGACTGTATGGTCTGCAGAGATTTGTTTTTTGTTTTTATTTTATCGAATTTTAATGTGGTTCACAAACTGCAACACCTACTTTTCACCCTAATGAAAGCCATAAAAGGATGGTCTTTACCAAATGTAATTGTGACCAAAAAGCGATTCTGGTAGCTGGAGTTCAATTTTCGTTAATCATGCCTTTCGTGTTCTTGTGGAGATATTTCCATAGCAACTTTCATCCCCTAACAAATATTTATTTCTATCTGACTGAGAATGGAAATACTAATTTTCATAAATGTAGCTTTACAATTTTATAAAATATAACTAAATAATTTTTCAGAAATTTTCATCCCCTATTGCACTCTCTTAGGGGCTGAATTTCCAGAAAAACTGAAACACTTTCGTTTTTTATTTTAAATTTCTAACCGAAAAGTCAAATATCATCTGTCATAGATGTAGTCTCGAAAATCCTTCAGCAGTTCTTAAGTAATTATTTATTTTAAAAAAAACTTTCAGCCACTCTTTTAGCCCCTTACTGGTTGAATTTCCAGAAACGGTGAAGCACGTGGTTTTTTCTGACAGAGAAACCAAACACCAGGTTTTGTAGCTCTAGCTTCAAAATCTCCTTAAAAGCGGCATACTTTCAAAAAGCCTTTCATCCCCTATTTCACTCCCTTAGGAGTGGAATTCCAGACAATCCCTTCCTGAAGGATGCCTACAGTATAAGATCCACGCCCTAGCCAAACTTCAAGTTTTTATTCTTAGTGGTTTGGGTAGGCCAATGATTAGTCAGTGAATCAGTCTGCTCCTATTTTACCAGTCTTAGGGTTTGAATTTCCAACAACAGTGAAACATGTACTTTTTCATCTCTAACCGATATGCCAAATACCAGCCATCAAAGATTTAACTTTAAAAATGCTTTCGCAATGAAATATTTTCTTAAAGTATTTCACCCCCTGTTTCACCCCCTTAGCGGTTAAATTTCCAAAAACAGTGACATGTATATGTTATGTTTCTAACAGATTTTCACATTTTTAGCTTCAAAAATGTGAAATGTGAAATATTTCCATAAAAACTATCATCCCTCGTTTCATTCCAATTAGGGTTGAATTTCCAAAAACAGTAAAACAAAAATTTTTTTTCTAACTGAGAAGCCAATTTTAAACTTTGGTAGATTCAGCTTCAAAAATGCTTTCATAATAAAATAATTTCTTAAATAATCTCATCCCGTTTCACCCCTCAGGAGTTCAATTTCCAAAAACACTGAAAACCGTATTTTTTTATTTTTAACCGAGAAATAAAATACCAGTGTTCATAGATGTTGCTTTAAAAATTTTCAAAACAAGCTTTCACCCACTGTTTCATTCCCACAGGGTTAAATATCCAAAAATTCTGAAACACGTATTTCTTTATTTCCGACCGAGGAACCAAATACCAATTTTCGTAGGTCCAGCTTCGAAATTACACTAATAGAGACATTAAAAAAAACCTTCATCCCTATTTCACTCTCTTAGGGTTGAAATTTTAAAAAGTCTCTTCTTAAACGACGTCTACAGTATAAGAACTATACTTTCTACGAATTTCAAGTCTCTATCCTTAGCGGTTAGTTTCGAAAGCAAGTACTATTTTCAAGCTAAGCTACATAATAGAGAATTTTACAAAATAATATGCAAGTTTACAGTATTTTATATAAATCTTAAAGACTAGTGTTGTGAAAGGAGGCTATAAGATTAACAACAACAAAAGCAAAATAAGGGAAATGGAATGTAGTCCATTTAAATTAAGCGATGCTGGGGGAATTACATTAGGGTATGAGATACTAAAAGTAGTAGCTGAGCTTTGCTATTTGGGCAGTAAAATCACTGGTGATGGTCAAAGTAGAGAGGATACAAAATGTAGACTGGCAATGGCAAGAAAAGCGTTTCTGAAGAAAAGACATTTTTTAACAATGAAAATAAATTTAAGTGTCAGGAGATGTTTTCTGCAGGTATTTGTCTGGAGTGTAGGCTTGCATGGAAGTGAAACGATAAAACGATAAACAGTTTAGATAAGAGAATAGAACGCGGTGTTACAGAAGAATGCTGAAGATTAGATGGGTAGATCGCGAATCTAAACAGAATTGGGAAGAAAAGAAATCTGAAGGACTACTTGATTAAAGGACGGATCGACTTATAGCACACATTCTCAGACATGAAGGAACCATCGATTTAGTATTGGAGGGAATCGTGGGGAGTCGAAATTGCTTAAGGACATCAAGAGACGGATAAAATAAGCAGTTCCTAATGGATGTTGGTTGCAGCAGTTATTCGGAGATTCAAATGGTTAAAATGGTTTTGAGCACTATGGGACTTCACATCTGAGGTTGTCATTCCCCTAGACTTAGAAGTACTTAAACGTAAATAACCTAAGTACATCACACACATCCATGCCCGAGGCAGGATTCGAACCTGCGACCGTAGCAGCAGCGCAGTTCCAGACTGAAGCGCCTACAGCCACTCGGCCACAGCGGCCGGCCGTTCGGAGCTGTTGAGGCTTGCACAGGACTTTGTAGTGTGGAGAGCTGCATCAAACCAGTCTTTGCACTAAACACTACTATGATAGCAAAAATATTGTGCAGACAATTGCTTATACATGATAAAACAGAACTAAAATATTATAAAAACATCCTGGTAGGGTACCTTAACTGCTAAAAGTCATATCAAAGTCAGGAGTTGCTTTGTCATGAAGAGTTACGTTTAACTCTGATAGAAACCATCGTTTGGAGGTCTGTATGTGTGTGTATTGTGTCATATGTGTATAGAAAACAACGTCCACTAAAACACTTGGCTAGTGGCGTATAATCCATAATGGCAAAAATTAAAACGGTACGGCGTAACTATCTTGGAGAGCCAGAAGGACAAGATCAGCTGCTTAATTTGTTTTTACTGTCCTTCGCACACAATGAAACCTTTTCTTCGTAAAACATCAGGGTTGTGTCGTGCAGATGGCTGTATACGCTACATGTGTAGCGTAGTTTCATCTTTGTGCTGGGTGTTCGATGAGAGAAAGGAGAGGGTGAAACGCAGCGTCTACATGTAACCTACTCCTCTCGAATAGCACAAAGGCGGTCGCCGAGCTTAATGATCCTATCCGACAGACAGATCACTATCAACAGTGTCACATGCTCTCACTTAATGGGACGCTGTGGAGAGGTTTGTGATTTAAACCAAGGCAATGGCCCAATGTCTGGTGATCAGACACTTTAAGGAACTGTACCTCCTGTCCTATACCGGACAGGCCATGGGAAACTTCCTGCCTGATTAAAACTGTGTGCCGGACTGAGACTCGAACTCAAGACCTTTGCCTTCCGCGGGCAAGTGCTCTCCCATCTAAGCTACCCAAGCATCACTTACGACCCGTCCTCACAGCTCTACTTCCGTCAGTACCTCGTCCCCTGCCTTCCAAGCTTCTGTGAAGTTTGGAAGGTAGAAGAGATACTGGCGAAAGGAAAACTGTGAGGACGGGTCCTTAGTCGTTCTTGGGTAGCTCAGATCGTAGAGCTCTTGCCCGCGGAAGGCAAAGGTCCCTAATTCGAGTCTCTGTTCGGCACAAAGTTTTAATCTGCAACGAAGTTTCATATCAGCGCACACTCCGCCGCAGAGTGAAAATTTCATTCAGGCCATGGGAAAATTTCCAACAGCGTATGGCGTTCCCAGGGAACTGGTTACCCATCCCAGTATCAGCCACGATCGACGTTGCTTGATTTTGGTTATATGACGGGAACCAGTATATTCAAAGGGACGAAACCGTTGGCTCCATAATGGTAATTAAATGGAAATGAAACACTTGTCTAACACCTGATCTGTACGTAGTAGGCATTATACATTTTTTTAAATCATAAAATACCTTCTGTTCTGCTGTCAAATGATCCCTACGTCACTTATAAATATAGATCTATAATATTTGTGCGAAGTACATCGCTTGATCTAACATTTGAAAATGAGACTTCTGCTGTCAAACCGTGATAACAATGATGTTACAAACACGTGCATTTGAAAGAGGATACTGCCTATAGATTCTAATAAGAGCTTTGTCACAGAGCCCAAATATGATGCAAATCACCGTAAAAAAGTGTACGTTTACACATTTTCTGCACTTTACTGTTATGATTTATATAAACATTACTGCCTATCTCCATCTCTTCTCGTCGTTAGCTTTCTGTTACGTATGTAGACTTGAAAACTATACTTCCTAGCCGCGTGAAGTGGCAGTGCGGTTTGAGGCGCCACGTCACGGATTGTGAGGTCCCTCCCGCCGGAGGTTCGAGTCCCTCCCTCGGGCGTGGGTGTATGTGTTGCTCGTAGCATAAGTTAGTTTAAGTAGTGTGTAAAGTCTAGGGACCGACGACCCCAGCAGTTTGGTCCCTTAGGAATTCACACACATTTGAACATTTGGTACTTCCTGCCCAAAACATTCGTCAGCGAAACATTCACTAAATCCAGTGATGATACTGGTAACACGACTTTATTCAAACCATTATGTGACTGCATTAATTAAAAAGTGGAGAAACTTTAAAACGGTGGTTTTAATCCTACAGGTTCTCTGTACTACCTTGTTAGGAAAAGCCAGTTGAAACGCTACCTGTCACTTGGATAAAAGGTCTGCACAATGGAATTATCTAAAGGATATGTCCCTCATGTATAAGTATGGTTGATGGTCCTAGTTAATCCGTAATCAAAGAGTGACAGAGGTTAGCTGAGTACCAAAAAGTAGCAAACGGAATTCAAATGCTGTGCATTTATTCTACAAAAATCTAAACACGTGGGGAAAAGATTAAACATAACGAATGTCTTTGTTCAAAACTAACAAATGGCGTATGAAGCATTAAACTGACTCAATTGCACATAATAAACACGTGACATACCCGCGACGTATTGGGAAATATATAAGGGATGATCAAAGCCGGCCTGGGTGGCCAAGCGGTTCTAGGCGGTACAATCTGGAACCGCGCGGCCGCTACGGTCGCAGGTTCGAATCCTGCCTCGGGCATGGATGTGTGTGATGTCCTTAGATTAGTTAGGTTTACGTAGTTAAGTTCTAGGGACCGATGACCTCAGAAGTTAAGTCCCATAGTGCTCAGAGCCATTTGAACCATTTGATGATCAAAAAGTCCCCGTTCGAAGACGGCACAGTCCAGAATATGACAATCAGGCCGAACAGCCGTGATCATTGAGACAAACTACCCACAAACGCAGCAGGTTGAAGATACTCGTTCGGTAAAAAAACAGTGTACTGCTGCGGGAAGAATTCCACAACTGCCTGCTGAACATCCTCGTCCGACCAAAATCGTCTACCTTCAAGACTTTTCTTAAAGGACTGAAGGCCTGATAATCGCATGGGGAGAGATCAGGACTATAAGGCGGGTGCTGCAGTGTCTTCCTCTTGAGTTGGCGTAACTTCTACATTACCACATTTACTATATGGGCACGTGCGTTATTATGAAGCAGCAGCACCCCTTGTCACAATTTTCAATCCACAGTGGTGGTATTCGATAGAGATGCTGCTCCATAAGCATTGTTCTTTCTCCGATGGTTGATTACCGCTGTTTGTTCTTCGGCAGCCAAGAAAAGAGAATCAGCATATTGGTCTTTGTTTGGGTGCATTTGGTAATAACGTCACCACAGTTCACTTTTCTGCATTTACCGCACGAACGTCGAAAAGACACTAGTCACTTACCTAAATGTAGGTGCGTATATAAACGAATCGTAGTCACTACACGTTGCAGCAACGCTCTTAATCGCCCGTTACAGTATACAAGAGATCTTGCCTCCAGACATCGCGACTGAATCAAATTTAAACGGCGTGGGCTGGCGGAATTAATTGCTTTATCCTCGTTAAAAGGAGAAGTGCTTTTCAAAAAAATGGTTCAAATGACCCTAAGCACCATGGGACTTAACATCTGAGGTCATCAGTCCCATAGACTTAGAACTACTTAAACCTAACTAACGTAAGGACATCACATACATCAATGCCCGAGGCGGGATTCGAACCTGCGACCGTAGCAGCAGCGCGGTTCCGAGCTCAAGCGACTAGAGCCGCTCAGCCACAGCGGCCATCAAATGCTGTTCAAAGATGCATAGAAATTAATACGTGAACTTGTCAAAGAAACGATCAACACATGATAACTCAAGATTCACTGTATTAGGAATCCAGTCCAAAAATGCGAAAGAACTGAAATATAAGAAAGACTCATGAATATGGGTTTAAATGAAATGTAACTTTCCGAATATTCTCATAATGCCTGATCAGCTACATCCTATCTAGCAAGACAAAGTCGAACACCAAAACGAGAACACTTACCAGTATTCACAACGGCATAGTCGAATCCCGATTGCTCTAATAACTTTGCGTCTCTCTAAAATCTTGCGCTCCACCGAAAAAGAGTACACCAAACACGAACTTTAGCCAATCCAAGCTCGTGGCTATTTCTTGACCTATCAGAGAAAAGGAAGTTCTCCCCTTGAATCATCTCGCGTTGTTATGTCCCCGACACAAATTCACGCTATATTATTGGCGACCACTCAGAGCTATTATTAGCGACCACTCAGAGCTCCTAGCTCTGTGCTTTCCGCTTCCATTCTGAGTATTTTCGAAATATTTTGATCAGACTAATATATCACAGAAAAGGCTGCGCTTTTCCACGGCACACAGGAATATTCGCTGCTGGCTCCGCCAGGGCGCTTGTAGGCGTTCCCCTCGCTAATGAGCAGACTGGCTTCTCCAACGCATTCTTGTCCAAAATTAGTCCTGTAGACCCCTGCTTCGTTTGAAATACTATCGAGGGACCCTGTGGATCACAATGACGCCTGTGATATTATGCGGAAAGCGTCTCCACCGTATAACGGAAAAAAGACAAGGTGATCTCAAAAAAAAAAAAAAAAAAAAAAAAAAAAAAATGGTTCAAATGGCTCTGAGCACTATGGGACTTGACATCTGAGGTCATCAGTCCCCTAGAACTTAGAACTACTTAAACCTAACTAACCTAAGGACATAACACACATCCATGCCCGAGGGAGGATTCAAACCTGCGACCGTAGCGGTCGCACAGTTCCAAACTGTAGCGCCTAGAACCGCTCGGCCACTCCGGCCGGCCAGGTGGTCTCACTAGAGGCAAACGACTCAAGTAAGATGTTAAGAGAAGCATCTACTTATGTACGAATCGTACTAAAAGGAGCTATCTACTAGCCTGAATGTAGCTACTTTGCTCTAATTGATATCTGCTTAGGCTGGTATTGAAATAACTAACGGAAATTAATCTTAAACGATTTTTCTTCACAGCCAGGGCATGTCTCACTAAGGTGCTGTAGTGAGAGATACGCCTACATCTTCCTAAGTTCATTTCTCTTCCTTTTTTATTCACTGTCAGACTAAATTGCCATATTAGTTTTTCTTCGGAAAACAGTAAGTAGTGCGAGCCGCTATCGCTATTCATTGATCATGAAAACCTAAAAAAAAAACAATGACACGCTTCCTTACGAGAGGTTTTGCTACCTTCGTAAACGGGTAACGAATGACATAGCAAACAAACAGTGAAACAAAGTAGAGATGTGAGAGGGATCTGACGAATTTCTCTCAAAGGTACATGACGTGACTGTATGATCCAGCTCCGCAGGGTGAAATACATATTCCCGTGCGCCCTAGCCATGTGCGTTCATCGCTAACCAGCATAAACTTACATATTTCTTATTCTTCTGTGGTGTCACTTAAATATTCTTCGTTATTAACTGTTGACAAACAATCAACATATGTGCCAGAAATCATCATACACAGTTCTGTGTTCAGAAATCTATCTCCAGGGAATGAAGGTGGTTTGGCATCATCGCCGACGAGTTCCGCCTGAACCCATTAGGTCTGTTGCCTCTTGCATCTCAGCTTTGAGAGTTCTGAAAATCGATGGAGGTTGCTATTTTTTCTTCTAAGTTCCTGAAAATTTTTTGTTTTTATTTCGCTTTAATTCAGAAAAGGAAATGCCTCATGCCTGAGTAAATAATTCTTTTTGTTGCGTCTGTGGAAAGATAACTCTGAAAATGTAACAACGAAAACTTAATCTTCTTGGAAAAGGAGTGCTGCCAACGTTATTTCGGGTGTAAAGTTGGCAACCAGGAGACGTATTAGCTCTCTAGCCCCTTCCTCTCGCTCCCATAAGCTTTTTGTCGTGTACTACAGTCCCGAGCTCTTTGTTGTGTACCACAGTCCCACCAGGCTGGTAGAAAGAATCACGTCATATTATCCTCTACTGTTTCCCTGATACGGCGGTAACAAACGGACCATACGATGGGCTTATTTTTGTCTGACAAAAATAGATGTGTCCACCTCACAGACAAGGAAAATTGGGCACTATCCTAATTTACCAACATCTCTGTGGACAGTATATCACAGGGTAGAATTGCCGATATCAGTACCTCCAGAGAAGGTGACAGTAAAGTGAAGACGAATACAGTGGTGAACCTTCAAAAGACAACGAAGAAGACATGAATGGTATCCGGAAATTTTAACGTCACAGTGAACGAAATTTTTATCTTAAGTGTGTCGCTACGATCTTGTTCATGATTTAAATTAGTCGCTGTATCCAGCTGAAAGTCGTCGCGATTAAAACGATGTAATCTTCTTCGCGACACGAAAGTGAGTGTTTATCGTGGTCATCGTGATGTTTATCTGGATAGTCCTCGAAGGAAGATTACATGATTTTTTTCTAATGATATCAGATCCTTTATTGAGACCCTTGGTCACTATTTCACTGTAAATGAGTGGCACTTGTCGCAAAGTTACTCTGAAACCAATATTTCTGCACAAATTTCTCTCTGTTTTGATTGCACATGGAGCTCACCTGAAGAAGATATAAGAGAAATTTAACCAGCTACTCACACTTATCAAGTGTGAAAAATACTGGTGCAGTGTAATCTAGGGTGCAGCAGAACAAGGCAATGAAACTCGCAAATTAGTAGGATGAGAGACAGAACAGTTAAAGAAGAGCTCCTCTGCTAGGGAGCTGTAATGCGAAATCATTTACAGGGAAACTTAGGTGCAGAGTACCAGGCCACAAGTTTGCTAGCCTTAGCCAGGCAACAGAGAAAACAGTTCTTGCTTTACGTTAAAGATCTGTCTTTTTGTCTGTTTGCAGGTTATACAAGCATTGTTGCGAAGCCGAGAAAAGCAGAATCAACAGAGAAAATAGTGTATAATTTTTGGTGTATGTTACCGTGTTGTTTGTACAAATGTGCTACCTTTAAACTCTGAAGAAAACGTTGTTCATCCACTTTTGTACTCTCAAAAATATCCGTCTCCTATTAACTTCGTATACCAACAAAAAGTAATAAACAGGATGGAGAATTGTAAGTTCTTAGGTGTGCATATTGACGAAAACCATAATTGAAGAAACGGTGTAGTATACCTGCTAACAATTTTCGGTTCCGCTACTTTTGCCATATTAATGGCTTCCAACTTTGGGATACAGAAGACAGTAAGCTAATATACGTATTTTCATTCACTGAGTTCTTATGGGATAAAATTCGGGGGTAACTCCACACTTAGGCAAAAAATATTCATTGTACAAAAGAAAGTAACAAACTATGCGTGGAGTCTCTTCAAGCAGCTGTGACTATTACCACAGTCTCACAGCACATTTATTCACTTATAAATATGTTATCAAAAATCCATGTCAGTTTGAGAGCAACAGAGATATTTACAACACTGGAAGGAAAAATGATATGCATTACCGTTCAGTGAATCTAGCTTTAGCATAGAAAGGGGTGAAATATGCGGCTCTAAAACTCTTTGATGATCCACAAGTGGAAATAAAGTGTCTGGCAGATAACAGAAGATATTTCTCCTTAACACCTTTTTCTATAATACGGAAAAATTCATGAGTAGAGACAGTCATTTTTAGAGAAAAAAACCTGTAAGTGGCTAGTGTACAACCATAAAAATGTTTTTATTTATTTATTTTTAGTCGTACGTAATTATTCTATGTTTTTTTTCCTTTGATACATTCCACATGATAACATGTATAGTTAGTTAGATCTACGGAACAAGTAAGTTCAAATAGCTCAAATGCCTCTGAGCACTATGGAACTTAACATCTGAGGTCATCATTCCTCTAGAACTTAGAACTACTTAAACCTAACTAACCTAAAGACATTAGACACATCCATGCCCGAGGCAGGATTCGAACCTGCGACCGTAGCAGTCGCGCGGTTTCGGACTGAAGCGCCAAGAACAAGTAAGTAAATGATTAACTAACTACCTATGGCTTACATTTGGAGATCTCTAGGTAACTGCAATTCATCTCGGTATGCAGCTCGAATACCCAAAACACGGCTGCTTTCTATGCTAGTGGTGCAACAAAGGCAGAAAAACATACTATAAAAGGAAAAAAGGTCTGCTCGGAATGAACGAGTGCATAGACAGAGTGATGTGGTAAACACTCCTCCTGCTGACCTCAGCCGTCTAACGTTACTTTTCGTCACTAGAGGAACGAAGCATTCCAAGAAAGTAATCAGAAAATGCGTACTTCATGCACTTTTTCAGGAAGGTTTATAGAACAGACACACAAAACTACAGGCCTATGTCGCTAACGTCATTCTGTTGTAGAATATTGGAACAGGTTTAATGCACACGTATCCTCCTGGAGAATGAAAATCTCGTCTACAGGATTCAATGTGGATTCCGCTAACAACGGTCGTTTAAAATTCAGTCCTCTCTCTTTGTCACGAGACCGAGATAGCTGTAGACAAAGGCTCACAGGTTGATTCTGTGTGCCTTGACATTCGGAAGGCGTTCCATGCAGTTCCTCTCTGTCGTCTAATAAACAACATACGAACAAAAAGAATACCAGATCAGCTTTATGACTGGATTGAAGACTTCCTAGGCAACAGAACACAGCATGTCATTATTGACGGAGAGGGATCTTCAGACTTAATAACTTAGGGGAAAAGGTCAGATGTTCGTTGAGGCTATTCGCTTACGATATTACTCTTCACAGAGAAGCCATAAAGCTGGAAAATTGTATCGAAACGCAGGAAGACATGCAGAGGTTCGAAGCTTAATGCGGAGACTGGTAGTTGCTTCTCGACATAAATAAATGTAACGTAATATGTATAAAACGGTGGAATCAAGTTATCGTACAATTACACGATTGTCCAACAACTACTAGAACCAGCCACTTCCATTAAGTACGTGGGAGCCTGCGTATGAAGTGATTTGAAGTGGAACATCACATTAAAACTAATCGTGGGAAAGCCAGAAGTCAGACAAATTTAGCAGAAAAATCATCAGGAACTGTGTGAGGCACGCATGAAGGAGATAGCTTGCAAAACCTACGTTCGACAGATATTTGGGACTCTTACTAGGTAGGACTGTTTGATGAAACAGAGAAAACCCAAAGAAGAACAGCGGCGTTTCGTCACGGGTTCGTTTAGCAAACGCGAAAGCGTCACGGAAATGCTCGCCCGACCTTAGTGTCAGAAGCTGAAAGATAGACGGTGTGTATCACAAAGTGGATTACCGATAAAGTTCTGAGATCGTCCGTTCGTAGGAGAGTCAACCTACATGTTATTTACGCCACAGGTAGCATATACGTCGCCAGAGAACAGAAACTGTCAAAAGTTGATATTAGTCTTGACCACCGTATTTATTAATTTTATTCTGCCATAGGTACTTCAGCCTCACGCCATCCTCAAAGGCTCAAAAGATATGCAAACAACTTTTATGTACAATCTAAGTGAATTTGTCAAACATACGTGATGACATTTGAGTGCAAACATAATATGAAATTCTGACATAGACACGACTGCTTGCTGACGTAGCTACATATATCTGAAGATGATCCAGAGAAGTGGAAACATGTCATGTATTTAAAAATGTGCAACTGATACTGAAGAATAAATGAGAATTGTTTTTAATATGTTGTTTCCTCCTACGCACATTTCGTGAAAAGACCATAAAGACAAAATTAGAGCGCTCACGCGGTGGTTTACCATCAATACCTCCTACTGCGAACCATTCGCGACTGGAAGAGGAAATGGGGTGGGGGTGGGGGAAGTGTTAGAGTGGTACAGAAAGTAACTCCGCCACGCTGCACAATGTAGCTTGCGTAGTGTAGCTGTAGATATATATGCAACGACAGTCTCTTCAGTGAACTGGAAGGAGGTCGATATAGCCTGGGAGAGTTCGCTTATGCGTAGTTACTACTCAAAAACAACAATGATGTGGAAATAACCGTAGCTGCTACAGACCACCAACGTGAAAGATGGCTCACAGTTACACCTTTGTAAAACCTCTGTCCATTTTTTCCCAAGACTTTTTCTTGTCATATCATTTTACTGGCATTTGGTTTACATTTAATGAAGCTGGCATTACATTATTAGAATACCTAATGGGTACCACAATTTTTTGTTAAAACATCTTGCTTATGATAATTATTTGTCTTGGTTGTCATCTCTTAAGACTTCTAATATTGTTTTATTGGTTATTGAAATCTGCGAAGCGATGATAGTGATAATATTTTTAGGAGACTGGAGTATAATTTTCCTAGTCTCCTGCACGAAATTACTTTCTGATAGTCATTCCTCTCTCACGAAAATATTAAGTCATTTAAAACACCTTCTGACGAATCGTACCTAAAGGCTAGGGAGTGTCTAACGCATATGCTTTACATGTAACTGGTGACTTTTCGTGACGAAAGTTATTCCTTTGTTACTAACGTTCGGTATTGCCTATGATAAGTACGATTCGTATGCCACGTTTACTGTGTGGGCGTGCGTGTAAGGGCTGGAAAGCAGGTTTTACATTAAGGACTCGCGCCCTCTCGGCCATCGTCATTGTTCCCGCCGGCCGCGGTGGCCGAGCGGTTCTAGGCGCTTCAGTCCGGAACGGTGCGACTGCTACGGTCGCAGGTTGGAATCCTGCTTCGTGCACTGATGTGTGTGATTTCCTTAGGTTAGTTAGGTTTAAGTAGTTCGAAGTTCTAGGTGACTAATGACCTCAGATGTTAAGTCCCATAGTGCTCAGAGCCATTTGAACCATTTTTCTTTGTTCCCATTCTTCATTCACTGCGTATATTCCCACGCATAAAATTCATGGACGTGACCATATGTGTCGAAAACGGGTCGAAATTCGGTATTTTTTAGTGCTGTGTGTGTGTGTGTGTGTGTGTGTGTGTGTGTGTATTTATACATGTATATGTGTCTAGGTCTTGGCATTAGACTTGTTGGATGTGTTAGTGGGACAGAATCCACAGAAAGCTAATCAAGTTCTGTATCAAAGGAAGCAAACAGGAGTGGAGTGTAATCTACCGTCGACAGTGCGCTCCTTAGAGACGGAGTACACGCTCGGATAACGAAAAAATGTGGAAGGAAATTGCCGTACCATTTTCGAAGGAACCATCCCAGTATTTGCCTGGAGCAATTTAGGAAAATCGCGGTAAACCTAAATCTGGATGGCTGGAAGGAGATTTGAACCGTAGTCCTCCCAAATGCGAGTTCCGTGTGCTGACGACTGCGCCATCTCAAGCGGTCTTCCGTATAACTAGAGCTCAACTTCCTTCCGCATTGTGTTCGTAAGCGGAGCATTGTCATCTCTCCGTTTAATTGGTGTGTTGAAAACTAATGGTTAATTTAACAAGCTGTACAGTATCAAAATCTTTTTCAGTCCAAAGGAAGTGATGAACTGTAGAGTTTCCACTGCCTCTGCATGGACACCGGGGTTTTCTTAGGGGGTATGATTGTCCTGCATGTAGAGTAGGGAAAAGGAAGAGGCTAGCCTCGTATGGTTAATCAGTTATTTTCTACCGATCAGTGAATATTTTAATAAGATTTGACTACTACATCTGCACAATTGTCGAGAAAGTGTTGGTATATTTGACGTTGAATTTCCGGGATCAGACTGATGTTGGATGTACTGAGTAGACGAGTGAAAGAAACTTCGAAGTGATTATTAGTCCCGTGAATTTGATAGTGAAGAAGTATTCCTATTAAGAATCTTTTATTAGTCAGTGGCCCAGTTTCTATATCAAGAGAGAAATGGCAACTGTTCCGAAGAAGTTTATGCAGATCAGTTAACTTTTCAATACATTATTTCCCGTAGAATTTTGTTGCGAAATAATGTATTTTGATTGATTACTGCCTCATAAAAGAAAAAAAAAACATTTAAAAAATTACTAGGTTAAGAGTTTGCATGACAGAAATCTAACACCGCAATACATACTTCGCTTAGTTTCATAATCGATGGAAGCGCTTCCGCATTAGTATTAAAGCTCTCCACTCATTATGAAATTTTAGTTGCGTTAAATACAGGAGAGGAAAGGCAAAAAAGATCAGAGCGGATCAGTGTGGCGGCTAACGATCCACTTGCATTTATAAATCAAAATCAGTTTGTTTAAACACGTCAGCCTGGCGAGTGGCTGTCGGCCATAAAATGTAGGTGCGGCGCTCAGCTCTCTGACGTGGATTTTCCGAGTCTGTATTAATATAAATGAAATATTGGAATTTAATTCATTTTACAGTGCTCTTTCTCAGTTCCGTCGGCGATACGGCGATCATTTTATCTGACGTTTAGTAATTAAGTTAAATTCCCTTTTTTAACTGAAATTCTGTCAGTAGGGATCCGTGCGGTTCTGTTAGGAATTATTTCTGCCTGTGGCTTTACGTTGTTGAGCCTCTAATGAGCATACAGCAACGCTTTACCATAACATGTTTCCCGTTATGCAAAAAGTAATTACCCAACATGAGCATCACTATACATGCGGAAAATAGATTTAGGAATCTTTCAGCTACGTAGTAAATCACAATTACCATTTTCGACTGTGTCATATAACAGGAAGATAGACGATCCACGAATGATTTGCGCATGTAACGAAGGGCCTATGGACTGATGACAAAATATCGCATAGAAAAACTATTCCTTTGACAGCTTCTAAGAAGTCATATGACTTCAGGAATGTGGATTAAGAGTAAACCAAAGAAAGGCGAAAGCCATGACAAGTTGCAGAAATAAGAACAGCGAGAACTTTAACATAATGATTGGTGATCACGAAATAGATGAAGTTCAGGAAGTCTGCTACTTAAGTAGAAAGGATATAAAATTTAGACTGGCAGTGGCAAGGAAAGCGTTTCTGAAGAAGAGAAATTTGTTAACATCGAGTATAGATTTAAGTGTCAGGAAGTCGTTTCTGAAACTATTTCTATGAATTGTAGCCATATATGGAAGTGAAACATGGACGATAAATAGTTTGGACAAGAAGAGAATAGAAGCTTTCGAAATGTGGTGCTACAGAAGAATGCTGAAGATTAGATGGGTAGATCACTAACTAATGAGGAGGTATTGAATAGAATTGGGGAGGAGTTTGTGGTACAATTTGACAAGAAGAAGGGACCGGTTGGTAAGACATGTTCTGAGGCATCACGGGATCACAAATTTAGCATTAGAGGGCAGCGTGGAGGGTAAAAATCGTAGAGGGAGACCAAGAGATCAATACACTAAGCAGATTCGGAAGGATGTAGCTTGGAGTAAGTACTGGGAGATGAAGAAGCTAGCACAGGATAGAGTAGCATGGAGAGCTGCATCAAACTTATCTCAGGACTGAAGAACACAACAACAACAACAACAACAACAACAACAGGCAGCAAAATAACCCATGAAGCACGGAACAAGGAGGACATAAAAGCAGACTACCACCGGTAAAAAGGGCTTTTCTGGGCAGGAGACATGTACTATTATCAAATACAGGTCCTAATATGAGTGTCCGCAGCTCGTGGTCGTGCGGTAGCGTTCTCGCTTCCCACGCCCGGGTTCCCGGGTTCGATTCCCGGCGGGGTCAGGGATTTTCTCTGCCTCGTGATGACTGGGTGTTGTGTGATGTCCTTAGATTAGTTAGGTTTAAGTAGTTCTAAGTTGTAGGGGACTGATGACCATAGATGTTAAGTCCCATAGTGCTCAGAGCCATTTGAGCCATTTTTGAACCTAATTTGAGGAAGAAATTTCTGAGTGTATACGTCTGGAGCAAAGCACTGGGCGGCTACGGGACATGGACTGTGGGGAAAACAGGAAAAGAAGAGAATTGAAGCATTGGACATGGGGTGCTACAGAAGAATGTTGAAAATTAGGTGGACTGGCAACGTAAGGAATGAGGGAGGTTCTCCGGCGAATCATAGAAGAAAGGAATATGTGGAAAACACTGACAAGGAGAAGAGACGGGATGATAGGACGTTTGTTAATACATCAGAGAATAGCTTCCTAGTTACTAGAGGGAGCCGTAGAAGGTAAAAACCGTAGAGGAAAATAACGATTGGAACACATCCATCAAATAATTGAGGACGTGTGTTGCAAGTGCTACCCTGAGGTGAAGTTGGCACAGGAGAGGAATTCGTGGCGGTCCGCATCAGACCAATTAGAAGGGTGATGATATAAAATGACATAACACACTTTTGAATTAAAAAGTAAGAAAAAACGACTGACAGGTTTAGAACGCTATACAGAGCTGCAAAATAATAGTGTTTCGTGAGAAACTCCTTTTCGGAAAAGGTAGTATTTCGGCACTAGAGAGTTTCAAATCTAGAATCCCTTTTGTAGCGTACTTCGCGCTGTTGAGTTTATTCACGAAACACCATGAAAGTTATCAGTTTTCGGACATGAGTTCTGCATTGGAAAATTACGTTTACCGTAAGCCGCAAGGCACCAAGCGATCCTTTGGTGTAGTTCGTGAACCCACCTCACACTGATGGCTTGTTAGCCACACCAGACGATTGTAACCCAAATGTCTGCTTGGTAGAATAATTATGGTGTATGGGTACGTGGAGAAAGTGCTTTCACAGCAATCGCCGACATATTGCAACTAAGCCGGAATAAGGGAAACCAGCCCGCATTCGCCGAGGCAGATGGGAAACCTCTTTAAAAACCATCCACAGGTTGGCCAGCACACCGGACCTCGACACTAATCCGCTGGGGGGATTCGTGCCGGGGACCGGCACGCCTTCCCGCCCGGAAAGCAGTGCGTTTAGTCCGCACGGATAACCGGGCGGGCTGCTCTCATCTTATTACTCTACCCAGTGTCAGACCGTTGGAAGGCATGGACTGTGATCCTGCTTGGGGGCGAGACACTGATCTGAATGGTTACTGGGTGACAGATGGTAGAAATCCCTACACAAATAAGAGGTTTAGAAACTAACAAAAAGAGATATATTCTGAAATTAGCACAACATACTCTCAACCGAGGGCAGCCTCCACTGTCATAGACACATTCACAGAGCGACATAGAGCATTGACCTATTACTACACAAGTTGAACACGAGTATAGTTCGGAGAGGGAATACTGAACCATGAGAAATAGGTTTCGGCAACAGAAAGGGAAATTGCACAACTCGGAGAACCTTACCGCATGGATGACTCTGCTGTTCTCCCGTAGTGTTGCGGAATATTCGCGATCTCCAAACGATCGAAATGGCCATCGAATCCGAGCACCATTACTAGACTGTTCGAAGTGACGAGCGTTAGACTTTAACATGGCGGAGCGTACCTACAGACAAGAGGTGGTCGTGGGCGAGACGGCAGCCGGTGAACCTTCCAAGAAGACATCGCAGAATGTCTCGGATCGACGATTCTCAGGGGGTTTTGTTAACTGGTTGGTACCTCACACTAGTGTGGCTACGGCTGAAAAAAGTGTTTCTGGTGCCACTTGCTGTGTGATCAAGCGGCTATCTGTCGCCTGCTGAGCCATAGAACTCGCCGCTTCTTTCATGCCCCATTTGTTTCCTAATCTGACGCAGTCCCGGCTATTAGAACGGCAGGCTTTTCTGTATTCGTGCGCGCATCAAGACCAAGAAGATGCTCTGTTTCTTTCGAACAGTCGCCGCCATACTGAACAGTTTACTACTTCGTGTAAAATGACAACAGCCGAAATTGTTTACAGATTTCGGGTTTTCTATATGAAGGGAATTATTATTATAAGGTTTCTCTGTTTATTGTAATTATTTATATACTTTAATTCGCAGTTGAATTTTTTGATACTTCGAAATAAAACTGAAATGCAAATTATGGATAGAGCAATTGTTTCTTCCTCATCGAAAGGTCCCGAATCCGTCACCAGATTTCAGATTCGTTAAAGACTTACACGTCTTGTTTTCCTCCTAGAAATTCGTCTCCTCACCATAACCGTGACCTAGCTTCCATCCAATTTACCCCCATCCTAAATTCGCATGTCTCCTGCCACCCACTTTCCCAGACTATGGCTCACCCCATATCAACTGCCAGTCTCGTTTCTGACTCCACGCTTCACAGCACCATCTAACACTTGTCCCTGCGGGTGAAAGCCCTGTCGCTCTTAGCTGAATATCTTTTATTATAAAGACTCCCATCAGTATTTCTTCATAAACAACAAAAGTTTTTATATACATCGTCCTTTCTATATTATTCCCGTTTGGGCCCAGCTGTACCACGCGATGATATGACGGGCCAAAGTAGACTGAGTGTTGTCACTAAAAAGACCCTCGCATAAATTGAAATGCACACCAATAGAAAGTGATTAATTTTTTTGTCAGTATGACCATATGTTTTATTTCATATGTAAGCATTAAAAATAAAATTATTTTGTATACATGTTAAGAGGTGGAAAGAAACTAACTAGCTGTAGCCTGGTGAAAAATCATCACTTGTAACAGACGGACACCTTGAAATGCAACGACAGCCGCCTACAAAAACTGAACTACTGTTACAAGCGCTAAAAAGTTGATTCTTTTGTCGATGTAACATGGTTTCATGTAATATGGGACTTGCAGCAGTGAAGCTGAGCTTTTGATACGGTAGTAATCACAGCTGAATAAAGATAGTAATCCCTTTATGACTGGAGGGACTAAAGCGTAAAGAGTGAGTCATATTCTGAGATTTCTTTGAATGGAGTTTCTTTCCGCTGTATATTTTCGCTACTCTTAATTGAATGTGAAATGACCGAATTCTACGGATATGGATATTGGTTGAGCTCTCCACGAGGAATCATTTAAGGAATACAGTTTTAAGAGCAGCTCACTTCTGGCATTAGGAGTGCCTCGAATACTAATGAAACTGAAATAAGTTATGTGGTCGGAGTATCTTGTACTGCAGACCGGTCTGCCGGGCACTATTGCCAAGCGGGCTGCACTCATTCCTTGTGAGGCAAACTGAGGAACTACTTGGTCGAGAAGTGGCTGCTCCGGTCCCGTAATCTGACATACGGCCAGGAGAGCGGTGCGCTGGCCACTTGCTCCTCCACAATCGCATCCAGTGATGCCTGTGGGCTGAGGATGACACTGTTTGGCCTCAATGGCCTTAAGCTTTTCATTGGAGAGCCTCTCCTATAATGAACGTGTTTGCGTATTTTATGGTTATAATTACAGCGGTAGTAAGAGGTACTGCTACGTAGTTCCAGATAGGTTTTGTTGGAGATTAGTGGTTGGATACCTGTACTTTGAGACCCTTTCTAGGAGTATGCGGAACCACAGAATATCGGAGAACAGCATTTTTAGTCGCTTGGTGTTGAAGCCTGATACAGATTACCACAATCTGATGTATCAGATCATTGGGAAAAATATTATCGATACTAGCCAACGCCTGAAGAGACTGAGATTTGCTACATTTTATAAACAACACGT
Source organism: Schistocerca americana (assembly GCF_021461395.2). NCBI lineage: Eukaryota > Metazoa > Arthropoda > Insecta > Orthoptera > Acrididae > Schistocerca > Schistocerca americana. The sequence goes on from NC_060121.1 coordinate 337,056,097, forward strand.
TAAAGTGTCGATGATAATCCACTTTTTTTTAAAAAAAAGATGGTTCACGCTATAGTTATGTGGAATACTTGGTGGAAATTGGTTTCAGCGCATGTATGGGCTGAATGGCTGATAAAAGTAGATACATTTTGTTGCTATAAATAAAATTAAAAGATTTTTTGTTTTAACGAATGTGGATCTATTAAATTAGATATAAAAGAAAGAATAGGAATATATGGTTTTCACTTGAAAGAAAAGTACGAGTTTGCTCAGGAAAGTATTTATCGTAATCAGATGAATTATTAAGTAAAAGTATTCCTATCTGAAACCAAAAAAGCAAAAGAATACATATATATCCACAAAAATTTGGAAGGAAACATTGAAAGGAAAAAGGTATTAACGTATGTCTTCTAACTTATACAACATTCTCAATTTGAAGAAAGTAATCGGGTGTTAAGCTGTAACATCTCTGACTCACGCCGTCAATTCATTGAAATATTGCTGTACGTAAGAACAACAAAAGAGGCTTTACGTGAATTTCCAAAGGATTTGTTACGAAAAACGAAATATTTTATTTCAAAAGGGAATATTACTGATTGCTTACGAGCTATGAAAAAGAGTGAGAATACAAGTATCAGATGACTACACATCGGGAAAAAACACTCTCAAGGAGAAAAATGGTTCATTTGGCTCTAAGCACTATGAGACTTAACATCTGAGGTCATCAGTCCCCTAGAACTTAGAACTACTTAAACCTAACTAACCTAAGGATATCACACACATCCATGCCTGAGGCAGGATTCGAACCTGAGACCATAGCAGCAACGCGGTTCCGGACTGAAGCGCCTAGAAACGCTAGGCCACAGCGACCGGCCTCGAGGAGAAGATCATATTATTGCAAGTGAGGTGGCAGGCAATTCAACTATGTAGGAGTATACAACATAAACAAATCAAGTGAAACACCTATGCCACAGTAAAATGTGCCCAAAGACTCGACAGATCTGTTTATCTTGTTGGCCAGGGACACATCATGAAGAACACGTTACGTCACAGCAACTGTATGTAGACGTCAACCGTCCTGATCAAAAAGCACATCGAAGAGATGACAATAGCACGGGGATAAAAGCGTGTGCAATGTAGCGGGGCATTGGCTGCTTCACTCTGGTCTCACTAGGTGTGACCGCAAGTTGTAACTGACGGTGCCCATCACCATGAACTCTGGGATGGGAACTGAGTACCGTTGGCGAATGCACTCTAGAATATGCGGCTCACCAGGTGCACCCCATACACGTACACGTCCGTCACACGCATACAAACAGAACCTGACTCATCAAAGGAAGCAACTACACGGACGTCCACAATCTGGTCCACAGGTGTGAGAATGTTCTAGAGACCAATTTTTAAAACAGCGACACATCACCGATACACTATGCGATCAAAAGTATCCGGACACCCCCAAAAACATACGTTTTTTCATATTAAGTGCATTTTGCTGCCACCTACTGCCAGGTACTCCTTATCAGCGACCTCAGTAGTCATTAGACATCGTGAGATAGCAGAATGGGACGCTCCGCGAAACTCACGGACTTCGAACGTGGTCAGGTGATTGGGTGTCACTTGTGTCATACGTCTGTACGCGAGACTCCCACACACCTAAACATCCCTGGGTCCACTGTTCCTGATGTGATAGTGAAGTGGAAACGTGAAGGGACACGTACAACACAAAAGTGTACAGGCCAACCTCGTCTGTTGACTGACAAGAGACCGCCGACAGTTGAAGAGAGTCAAAATGTGTAATAGGCAGACATCTGTCCATACTATCACACAGAAGTTCCGAACTGCATCAGGATTCACTGCAAGTACTATGAGAGTTAAGCGGTAGGGGAGAAAACTTGGTTTTCATGGTCGAGCGTCTGCTCATAAGCCACACATCAAGCCGGTAAATGCCAAACGATGCCTCGCTTGGTGTAAGGAACGTAAAAGCATTGGACGATTGAACAGTGGAAAAACGTTGTGTGGAGTGACGAATCACGATACAGAAGGTGGTGATCCGATGGCAGGGTGTGGGTATGGCGAATGCCCGTTGAACGTGAAATTCGGTGGCGGTGGTGTTACGGTGTGGTCGAGTTTTGATCACAGGCCTACATTGATATCTTAAGCAGTTTCTGGCTTCCCACTGTCAAAGAGCAATTCGGGGATGGCGACTGCAACTTTCAACACGATCGAGCACCTGTTTATAATGCACGGCCTGTGGCGGAGTGGTTACACGACAGTAAAATCCCTGTAATGGATTGGCCTGCACAGAGTCCTGACATGAATCCTTTAGAAGATCTTTTTGATGTTTTGGAACCCCGACTTTCAGCCAGGCCTCACCGACCGACATCGATACCTCTCCTCAGTACAGCACTCCGTGAAGAATGGGCTGCTATTCCCCAAGAAACCCTCCAGCACCTCCAGGTGTCCGGATACATTGTGCCCAACACGCACAGGCGCACAGTGCCACCCCGTTGAAATGGCTAAAGTCGTTGATCAGGAGTATGTACTCCACAGTGGGGCATGGTTGTGCCCTAAAATAAATGTTGAAAACACTGTTCACTTCTAAACTTGACACAGTTACTGCTAGGGTACTTAGACAGACCTCCTGAGCGCCGTCTGATCTCCGATGACTTGACAAATTAATCACCAGCATTGCAACCTTGAACGCAGTTCTTGAGGGTGCTGCATTCTATTCTGGCAGTGTATTAATAATATAGCAGCAGTCATAGTCTGCTGGGAAGAAATCTCGCAGACTACGCGCTTATAGTAAAGAGCTCCAGTCAGTGTTTGAATTCGTCCTTTGGAATACGTGTGTAGATAAATTACCTATTAAAGACAGATGACGTCACCTCAATCAAGAGGAACGTGTTTGTAGAGTTGGTGCAAAGGGAGCTAAAGAGGGGTAGTTACACTGAAAGAAGAATAGATACATGGCCGTGCGGTTCTAGGCGCTGCAGTCTGGAACCGCGAGACCACTACGGTCGCAGGTTCGAATCCTGACTCGGGCATGGATGTGTGTGATGTCCGTAGGTTAGTTAGGTTTAACTAGTTCTAAGTTCTAGGGGACTAATGACCTCAGCAGTTGAGTCCCACAGTGCTCAGAGCCATGTGAACCATTTGAACCAAGAATAGTTACAGTTTAAACAATGATCTTTATTCCTGTCGTTAGACCAAAAGATCCAGTTTTTCTTTCTTTGTTTTTACCAAACTATCCATTCGCGGATTTTTTTTCCTGCTATTCGTTACGTCTGGTGGTGTATCAAATTTATTGCTCTGGTCTTAGTTATACCAGGACGTTCATAGACCACTTAACGTAGTTGGTTTTATATTTTTAATGTACCCGTAGAATTTCATACTAGGAAAAAAATTTGGTCCTTTTGTAACAGGAAAACTTAAAATTAATTGAAACTATAATTTTTTTAATATTTTAGTTGTCATGAGGCAAATTTACAGCTGTAACAGAATTAAATCAAAGGGGATAAACAGAGAGAAAGAACAGATTCAAGAGTAGAAGCAACTTAGATAACCCTTAGTACTGTCAAATGTGCTGATGGAAGGACGAATAGCAGTAACTGACAGATATCGTAGCCTCTAGACTTCCGGACTCTAGTTTCTAAAAACTGTCGCAGTAGGTCGAGCACTCCATCTGCATTCGATTCAAGGTAGAAATCCAGGAGCCACTGGCACTTCATCGACATTTTCTCAAAGAGCGCAAAATGTTTCAGTTTATTGAGACTAATATATTTTTTTCTAATTTCCTGCTGAATCTGAAACCATCCAGTTCTTTTCTGTCTTGTAAAAGAATCTCTCCTTTCTAGGACCTCATGCACAAAATGTAATTCTGAAAGCCGACACCAGTGAAACAATAATGGCGTCGGATGTTGTCTCAATTACTGGCCAGTGACGTAAGAGGTAAAGGGGTAGTTCAGTAAAATAGTTCGATGGCTCCGCGAGTTATGCGCCAATCGGAAAACTTTCAAAAACAGTGTGAGAACAGCTATCTTTATGCTGCAGAGCTCTTTTCGCCCAGACTAGATCAAGAGATATTTAAGCGAGCCAAGAACATCCGACAAAGTGGAAAGCATAGATAAGACATCAGAAGCAGTTTACATTGCAGCGCCGCAGGCTAAACATTTTAGTCGTTTTGATTGCGGATTAAAAAGCTGACGAAAACACATTTACTAGTTGACTAACTGCGCTGAGACTTTGTACCGAATGTTTAGCCGATTAAACAGCCTTTCGAATGCTTTGAATATGGATGTCATAACACAACAGGATATGGCATAGTCAGTTTATTGAACTTTTGGAATTCAGAACACAGAATGTGAGTGACGACGGAATTACTAAAAAATAATATCCGAATTGTCCGACAAATGCGAAATAAATTTGACCGAATATATAATTCCTGGAATTTCGACTGTGAAACTCTCTCCTGCAACACATTGCTGACAAAATGAGAGCGAACGGTGAACGGAATTAAAGACGGGTAGTTGCACGTATATGTCGCTAGTAACTGCCAAGAACAGTTGATCATATATCTATCCTTTGTATACGAACACTGAGTAACATTTTCGGGATTCGCTTTCTTTTCAAATCCATGGTTTTTTAACTTCAGGGAGACACGTCAAATACAAATGTTATATCAATAATGTTTATGATAAAAAAGAAGCAACAACTGTATTATTTGCATTAACGATAAGCAAAAGCCGTTACCAAGAAACATTTGTTTGGGTTTAGAACAAAAACGGAAGTGTATAAGGAGCAGAGACTACACGAGTGCAACATAAAGCGTAGATACGAACGAAGCAGGAATTAGGTGTGCCAAACAAAGCCAACTGTAGCCCAAATGTCTGTATCGCTATCACCGTCGAAATTTACGACGACATAAATTTCGTCTACATCGGTAAAGGAACTATTGGTTACTTGTAGCCGGAACGTGAGGAGCAATATCATCACGTGTTATGGCGGAGGGAGGGGATGGGGGAGGGGGAGGGGGAGGGAGAGAGAGAGAGAGAGAGAGAGAGAGAGAGAGAGAGAGAAAGGGGTGGGGGAGGAGACAGATATCTGAGCTAAGAAAGTGCGAACCTGAACTCACTGAAGAGGAAGTGTTGTGTTAAGTCTCCGAAAATGTGAACTACAAAGGAACTTGTCAAGTTTTTTAGACGTCGAATTACAGTTTTTCTAATCTACCGCGTTCATTAGCTACCAAGTAAGGTTGAAAGGATAGCACGTTTCACACTGATGTATTATGTTTCAGACTGCAAGTGATTCGTAATACTATTCGAAGTGGATTTCTTGTTCCTCGTTATGAAAATCGAAAAATTGTCACAAAGGTAATGTCGATTTAGGTCACCATAATTATCCTCCAAAGCATGAACATGACATCAGACAACCCCGTTATTGAAAGGATATTTATTTGGCGGTAATTGACTGTTAAACAAGGAATCAAGAAAAACACCGGCTCTGCATATGTGAAAAAGTCTCTTTACGCGTGCGTGTCCGTTTTCAGCAGAAACAATTTTTACACTTGCTATAAACAAGTAAGGCAAGATGGCTCTGAGCACCATGGGACTCAACTGCTGTGGTCATCAGTCCCCTAGAACTGAGAACTACTTAAACCTAACTAACCCAAGGACATCACATACACCCATGCCCGAGGCAGGATTCGAACCTGCGACCGTAGCAACAGCGCGGCTCCGGACTGGAGCGCCTAGAGCCGCACGGCCACCGCGGCCGGCAGTAAGGCAAGACTGAAGAGACTAGTAACATATGTTGTTCTTATGACAGTTAATAATGACTTAAAAACAGATGACGTTTCTACAGTTCTACATGTAGAACAGAATGGGAAACAGCTACGCCAAAAATAAAGAACGACCATCCCACAGGCCACTTTGAATATCTCAAATTACGAAATGCATAAAAATTCATTTATAATTTCAGTTCTATTAACTGCCTTCAGATATTACGAATATATGTCAGTAATAATAGCACTGAGCCTCGTTAGACCACATTCTTTCGACTGGTGTGATGCTGTCCACATTCTTTTGCTATATTACCCCAGTCTTTAGTCCTCTGCTTCTACGATATTAGCCAGCAGCAAACTCGTTCCCGAGCTCCAGATTATACTCAGATTGCGATCTAAGTTATTGCAAATGCAATCTGTTCGTAGGGGCATAATCTGTTTATGAGTGTGCATTAGCTGGACGTAATAAACTTAGACCTACACACTACTATTGCAGATCACATATTCATCTATACCCAAAATACCTCCCTTTCAAAATTGTATATTTCAGTATAAAACGCCCTAGGGACCATTAGGCATGTGGACCCATTGGCTTGTAATAGAACACAAGTGGTAGTGGCAAAAACTTCATTAAAACGGAGTAGACGAGGATATATGGGACGTGGAGAGAGAACGTAATTTGGATCAACCATGATTTTTCTCTCTTTTGTGGGGCATTTTGCTTACAAACATTAATTTCTGGTGGACACAGTGGACTAAGGTTCTGTCGTATTGGCAGGTGCCAGAAAGAACCAGTTTCCATCAGTTGTCCGCGCCTGCTCTTAATCATGGGATTTAATGTTGGTCTGCCACCATGGGAGAAAACGAAGATATTGTCTGCAAAATGACGGAGGGCAAGTGGCTGTTTGAATTGTAGATCAACACAATGGATGCCTCGTGGAAGAATGTGGGAGGACAATATTGCTCTAGAGAAAAAGAGTCTTTTGCGTTGTGTTCAAAGCTAAACAACTACGTATAGCATTTTTCAAAATAGAATAATTCTTGATTATTTTGCTTTCAATTACATCGCACTCTGGCAACGATGTCTTGTCTTGCTCTCTGGTTGGACTGGGTAATTCGTATAAAATACGCATCTATTTAGGGTGTGTCTTGCTTTTTTCCGTTAAATTTGTCCATTTAAAATACTGAGCACTTCGCTACGTTGCCTGTTTGTATAGAATTGTGTATTTATTTACCGTATGATGAATACAGATATATTTATGCAACATTTGTGGGCAAATGTGCACAATCGTATAACCTCAAATCTAGTTTCCTTATCCATTCGATGGCTTCATCCGATAAGTGGTGAATGTTCATTAGCGTTCCATTGTATGCTCGAAGAGGACAGACAGCAACGATATGATGCATTGACTGTAAGGAGGCGACACAGTCACAATTTGCAGAAGTAGTCCATCCCCAGGTGTGCAATACGTAACCACAGTTCCCTTATTCCGTTAGAAGCCTGTTCCGCGTCCTCTTTAGACATCTGGGGGTACCGAATTCGCATGGAAAGTTTCTCAAATAGATATTTCCGACTACTGACGATCCCTCCCAATGGATTTTCCATGAATGTTTGACAATGAAAGAGGACACAACAGGATAGCTGGTGTGTGCCACGACTGTTTTTTATTTATTTATTTATTTTTTATTTTTTTATTTCAGGCGCTGGTGTTCTGCTTGTTCAGTATGTCGATGACTGGGTAGCTGAGTAATCTTCTGAATGTTGTCCAGACCCGCAGAAGAGCTTCTTATCTTCTTAGAGCTGGAGATGGGATACTGATGAGAATAGGAAGTCGTAGGGTGTTCGGACTCTGAATACATCCCGTAATTATTCACGTTGTATGATTGAGTCGCACGTCTATCTTCTTAGTACGGACACAATTGATTCAGATCGAACAGCAGTTTTCAGCAACACAGTATGACATGGCTGTGGAGCTCTAAACGTGAGCGTTACCTCCCCATGAGTTATCAGGAAGTTTTTAAGGACTGTAGTTTCTTGTTTTGACTTTAGCGCTACATTTGCAAGATCCAGCTTGTAAGGTAGAGTTCTATCTAATGTTATTCCCAATAACTTCGATGTACTGCAATACGGAGAGATTTGGGCTCTGAATCTGACTTCTGACATGTAATCTGTCTTTCTGTTGCGTAGGTGAAATGCAGACATAACTGTTCGCTGCGGATTTGGATAGAGACACCATTTCTTTAAGTATACATCCAAGACATCCATATCAGAGGATAATGTGGTTTCAGCATCTGAAAAGATTTGTCTGTCAAAGGAAGAAGCACAAGATCCTTTTCAGGACACGCAAGTTCATAGAACTGGACCATCTTTGCACATTTGTCAATGCCATTAGTGGTTAAAGTTACGGTATTACAAAGCCACAACAATTTCTGGTTCACTTAAATAAAAGTGAAGTTTTATGTCAGTATAAATTAGGTATGCTACAAGATGAAGTACATCTCAGGAACACGGAGCTCGAATAGCAGTACGTTGTGCTGAAATTCGTGTCATGATATACATTATATAATAAAATTACAGTACATCTGTATTATGATTGCCATAGCCATGAGACGGCTAACTTCACATACGACAGTAAACTATCGAGACTTGGCAGCTAGATTTTCGAAAAAAGATATCAACGTATTAAAAAGATTCGGGTCATGATGTAGTAGGTATGATGTACATTTCGGAGAAAGAAGAACAAATAAGGAACACGGCCGAAAGAAGTGTGAGATATTCGAAGTAAGTGGTATTTATATGAGTTTGTTCAGGTACTGTAATCACTGCAATAATCAAACTTCCCTCTGCAAATGAAACTGTAGAAACGCATTCTATTTATCTTTATCTAACGGGTTTCACTGTGCTTAGTTAGTAGAAGAGTAGTTATAAACAGTGAATGGTTAAAAAGGAAAATTGATGTTGACAGAAGAAAGAAAAGCGGAGAAGCAAAAGAAAGTTAGAACGTTTAAAAATTATGGTTTAAGGCAAAAATAAGAATACGGAGAAATAAATAATAAAGTAAACGACTGATGGTATGTAAATGCAGACTGGGAGTTATGAATCTGCAGTCGTCAGTTTTTTTTTACGTTTTTGTATGTACTGCTGACTCTTCGTGATATTCATTCTAGTTAATACTAATTACGGTTCACTGTGAATTAAGCTGCTGTTTATGTAGCCAGTAGGACCGGTATAATAAATTAATTACACAGACTATTCAGGAGACGAAGTACATATCTACTTCACTTTATTTTCAGCGGAGCACAAGAAAATTACGACGAGGAAATGAGCAGGGAACACGGCCGCATACCGCGGTACACCTCGTCAACCAGTCCTTGCATAATGGTACTTAGGAGAAACAGTCATCACCTATATTTTGCCGTATGGAGAGAGTAACTTGTGGCGTACAGAATGTGAATCTTTACCCTGCGGTCCAATGCGTTTCATCTTGCTGTGTCTCTTGGGAAACGGCTTGTCACAGTAGAAATGGCTAGCCGTCCGTCTTGTAGGGATGTTAACTCTGTGGCCATCTTGCTGCTGTTACAGAGCAGAGTGGTTTGCCCCAAGATTCACCTTTTCCCATCTAGACATTGCCGTAGTCACCAATAACAACACAGGAACAAAGCTGCGAGGCAGAAATGCTGTTCGTAATTACAGCGCTATAGTTTTCGTCGGGACGCAGGCATGTATCTGACAGAATAAGAAAAGGAGAGAAATACGACCGTAGTACAATAATATGTCCCTCGGACAGTAATGGAAATGGAGTACAACGTTCAGGTTAGAATTAATGGAAGTCCCATAAGCAGCAAAAGGAGCGTCTGTGAGGGACGTTAGTAACTCATGACTCCTACAATCAGGTCACATACGAGGGATATTCGGAAAGTAAGATTCGATCGGCTTCGAAATGGAAAACACTGTGAAAATCAAAAATATTTTATTTACAACAGTTAGCTATAGCTTCTAGCTACTCATCTACATAGTGGCTGTTCCAGCTCAGACATTTGTCGTAGCGTTGTACCAACTTTCCAAGGTCCTCGTCACAGAAAGAAGCCGCCTGTGATTTGCGCCAATTATCTACTCTGGTCTACAGCTCGTTGTCTGTGCCCAAATGTTGTCTTCATAGCCAGCGGTTAATGTGAACAGAGATCAAACTCAGGGAGAGCCAATTATGCGCTGTATTGTGGATGATCACCCACTTCCCATTGAAAAAGCTGCAGGAGCATCTTCATTCCCCTAAAGAGTGCGGCCGAGAATTAAATTTGAGAAGGAAACACACGAACAGTTAAATTATGTGGTTTGCATGTCAGGCGAAATCTCTCACCAGACCCTCACATTTCGCGGAAGACACTATTTATCTCGGCATACTTATGTGCTCACTGAAAAGAGTGTCGTGACGCAATCGGCGGGCGTACTAGAGACCCTGGACATTACAGCTGTCAAAAGCTTCATCGTATTTTGACAGTGGTTTCCATTTCGACCGGATATGACCTTCTTTTCCGAATAGCCCTCGTATATTCAATTTGCCGAATTTTCGGGCACGTTATAGAAGAAGTTGTCTTAGTTTACGTAATGCCTTGAAGGTACATGACTCAGAGTGTTAGCATGTTGAAATGTAGCAGAGTAGTATTACAGAAAAGGAAGTAAATCTGTTAACCATTTTTATATGCACCACGTACTGTCTACACGTTTTCCTTCGTGAAACGTAATCTCTCTTAGTGCAACAGTACTCATTCAACCACAACATACACTATGTGATCAAAAGTATCAGAACACCCACAAAAATATACGTTTTTCATATTAGATGCATTGTTCTGCCACCTACTGACAGGTACTCTATATCAGCGACCTCAGTAGTCACTAGACATCGTGATAGAGCAGAATAGGACGCTCCGCGCAACTCACGGACTTCGAACGTTGTCAGGTGACTAGGTGTCACTTGTATCATATGTCTGTACGCGAGATTTCCACACTGCTTAACATCCCTAAGTCCACTGTGTCCGATGTGATAGAGAAGTGGAAATGTGAAGGGACACGTACAGCACAAAAGCCTACAGGCTGACTCGTCTGTTGACTGACAGAGACCACCGACAGTTGGAGAGGGTCGTAATGTGTAATAGACAGACATCTATCCTGACCATCATACAGGAATTCCAAACTGCATCAGGATCCACTACAAGTACTGTGACAGTTAGGCGGGAGGTGAGAAAACTTGGATTTCATGGTGGAGCGGCTGCTCGTAAGCCACACTTAACTCCGGTAAATGCCAAACGACGCGTCGCTTGGCCTAATGAGCTTAAACATTGGACGATTGAACAGTGGAAAAACGTTGAGTGGAGTGACGAATCATGGTACAGAATGTGGCGATCCGGTGACAGGTTGTGGGCATGGCGAATGCCCGGTGAATGTCATCTGCCAGCGTGTGTAGTGCAACTGTAAAATTCGGAGGCGGTGGTGTTGTGGTGTGGTCGGGTATTTCATGGATGGGGATCGCACCCCTTGTTGTTTTGCGTGGCACTATCACAGCACAGGCCTACATTAATGTTTTAAGTACCTTCTTGCTTCCCACTGTCAAAGAGCAATTCGGGATGGCGATTGCATCTTTAAACACGATCGAGCACCTGTTTATAATGCACGGCCTGAAGCGGAGTGGTTACAGAACAGTAACATCCCTGTATTGGATTGGCTTCCACAGAGTCCTGACCTGAATCCTATAGAACACCTCTGAAATGTTTCGGAACGCGGACTTCGTGCCAGGCCTCACCGACCGACATAGATATCTCTCGTCAGGGCAGCGCTCCTTGAAGAATGGGCTACCATTTCCCAAGAAACCTTCCATCACCTGATTGAACGTATGCCTGCAAAAGTCGAAGCTGTCATCGAGGCTAAGGGTGGGCCAACACCATATTCAATTCCAATTGAGCGCGCCACGAATTTATAAGTTATTTTCAGCCACGTGTCAGGATACTTTTGATCGCATAGTGTACATTGTGCCCAACACACGCAGGCGCATAGTGCCACCCCGTTGAAATGGCTAAAGTTCTTGATCAGGAGTATTTACTCCACAGTGGGGCGCGGTTGTGCCCTAAAATAAATGTTGCGTACACTGTTCACTTCACAACTCGGCACAGTTACTACCAGGGTACTTAGACAGACCTCCCGAGCGCCGTCTGATCTCCGATGACTTGACAAATTAATCACCAACATTGCAACCCTGAACGCAGTTCTTGAGGATGCTGCATTTTATTCTGGCAGAGTATTTATAATATAGGAACAGTCAGAGTCTGCTGGGAATAAATCTCGCAGACTATTCTCTTATAGTAAAGCACGCCAGTCAGTGTTTGAGTCCGTCCTTTGGAATACGTGTGTAGATAATTTACCTATTAACGACAGATAAGGTCACTTCGATCAAGAGGAACGTATTTGTAGAGTTGGTGCAAAGGGAGCTAAAGAGCGGTAGTTACAATGAAAGAAGAGTAGTTACAGTTTAAACAATGATTTTTATTCCTATCGTCACACTAGAAACATCCATTAGCATATTTCGTGCCTGATATTCGTTTCGTCTGGTGGTGTATCAAATTTGTTGCTCTGGTTCTAGTTTTACCAGGACGTTCATAGACCACTTAACGTAGTTGGTTTTATATTTTTAATGTGTCCGTATAATTTCATATCAGAAAAAAAGTCGGTCCTTTTGTAATAGGAAAACTTAAAATTAAATGTAACTATGATTTTTCAAAAGTCTTTAGCTGAAATGAGTCAAATTTACAGCTGTAACAGGATTAAAGCAAAGCGAATAAACTGAGAGAAAGAATAGATTGAATGGGAGAAACAACTTAGATAACTCTTGGTACTGTCAAATGTGCTGCACTGATAGTTAATAATTTTTTTTTTTTAATTTCGACAAAATGTTTACTGTGTCAGTGAAACCATGATTGTAACCTTCAACAAAGTGAATTTTTTTTCAAATTAATTCTACACAGAGGAAAGGAATATATTATTTATGTCTGGAAATCGTACCCATTAAGAAGTTACGGCTTCGTTGTGATGGTCCCAATTCAGACTCTAAAGAATATAAAAAAAAGCGTCAAAGAACCGTAGCAGGTTATAAACGGCTAATCATAAATTCTGAAATTTCTTTTGCAAATGACACGCAATTGATCGTTTGATGTTTTGTGAAGTGATTTAGTGAATGTTGAATCAGTGGTCATTATGTGCATGGTAAGAGGTAAATAAGTTACTGCCACAATAACACTCGCAGGAAAAAACACTGTGGTTACTCATGTAATACAGGGGAGGTATCTCAAGAACGTTCTTTTCAACTGATTTAAGATGTTAAAACTCTTAAGAACAGATGTTAATGCGAAACATGGCTGATGGACTACTCTTTTGCAGTATACAAGCTGCATTTTTCTCCAATCTCCGTTATGACTTCTAGGGCCTGCCATCTTATTACTTTATGCAGTCTGCAGTGTTCCACATGACCTATTAGCCAGCACCGTTGACCCTCACCACGCAGCAGTAATGTGGTACACAGTTCAGGACTGTTGACCATGCAGGACCATAAGGAGGTGGAGCTGCGTCGAGTTCTTTTGTCTGCTTTTCGGTAGTATCTTTTATTTATTTGCAGAAGTTATACTGATTTTTTAAAGAAAAGTACATGAATTCGGAAGAAGCAAACTATATATTTACCACATATTTTATGAAGAGAACAAAAAGAAGACAGAAAACAGTAGATACAGATGAACCTTCAACAACACCAGCTGGGGAAGGGTACTTGGTATTGAATTTAAACTGTAGCGACGCATGTGGTGCTACCCGTATTAATATTATCCAACGAAAATCATCCCTCGCGAAAATTCAATTTGTTCAGGCTATTTGAATCTAATGTAATACACCTTGATGTGACAAAAGTCGAGGATAGCGATATGCACGTATACGAATGGGGGTATCATCGCGTTAACAGGTATAAAAGGGCAGTGCGTTGGCATGGCTGTCACTTTTACTCATGTGATTTATGTGAATAGGTTACCGACGTAATCATGGCCACAAGATGGGAATTAACAGACTTTGAATGCGGAATAGTAGTTGACGCCGGACACATGGAACATTCCATTGTGGAAATCGTCAGAGAATCCAATATTCAGAATTTCACAATGTCAAGAGTGTGCCGAGAAAACTAAATTGAAGGCACTACCTCTCAACAAGGGCTTTTTGCGTAGATTTGTCAATGCTAACAACCAAGCAACAGTGCGTGAAATAACCGCAGAAATCAAATGGTTCAAATGGCTCTGAGCACTATGGGACTTAACATCAATGGTCATCAGTCCCCTAGAACTTAGAACTACTTAAACCTAACTAACCTACGGACATCACACAACACCCAGCCATCACGAGGCAGAGAAAATCCCTGACCCCGCCGGGAATCGAACCCGGGAACCCGGGCGTGGGAAGCGAGAACGCTACCGCACGACCACGAGATGCGGACGCAGAAATCAATGCAGGACGTACGAAAAACGTATACTTTATGGCAGTGCGGCGAAATTTGTCGTCAGTGGGCTATGGCAGCTGACGACAGACACGAGTGACTTTACTAACAATTCGACGTCGCCTGTAGTTCATTTCCTGGGCTCGTTACGATATCGGCTGGAGCCTAGACAACTGCAAAATCGGGGCCTTGTCAATTTTAGTTGGTAAGAGCTGATGGTGGGGTTCGAGTCTGGCACAGACCCCACGAAGCCATGGACTGAAGTTAGCAACAAGGCACTGTGGAAGCTGGTGGTGGCTCCATAATTGTGTGGGCTGTGTTTCATAGAATGGATTGGGTCCTCTGGTCAAACTGAACCCATCATCGACTGGAAACGGTTATGTTCTACTACTTGGAGACTATTTGTAGCCATTCATGGATTTCATGTTCCAAAACTTGTGACTAGGCCACATTTGTTAGCGACTGGTTTGAAGGACTTTCTGAACAATTCTAGTGAATGGCTTGGCCAGCCAGATCGCCCGACGTTAATCCCATCGGACATTGATGGGATATAATAGAGAGATCAGCCGGCCGGAGTGGCCGAGCGGTTCTAGGCGCTACAGTCTGTAACCGCGCGACTGCTACGGTCGCAGGTTCGTAACCTGTCTCTGTCATGGATGTGTGTGATGTCCTTAGGTTAGTTAGGCTTCAGTAGTTCTAAGTTCTAGGGGACTGATGTCCCATAGTGCTCAGAGCCATTTGAACCATTTTTAGAGAGGTCAGTTTGCGCACAACATCCTGCACCGGCAGCATTTGCGGAATTATGGACGGCAATAGAGGTAGAATCCCACAAGTCAAGTGTATGCCGAGAAAACTAAATTGTAGGCATTACCTCTCACCAAGGACAACTTAGTAGCCGACGACCCTTACATAACAACCAAGAGTAGCGGCTTATTGGGTAGAGTTGTCAATTCTAACAATCAAGCAACATGAACCTTTCCAAAACAAAAGTAATGTCCAACCAATGGGTCCCAGGTGGAGATGTGAAAGTCAAGGACAGTCTATTAGAAGAGGTCAGTGAATATACCTTGGCCAGATTATAAATATGAAGGGAGACATAAGGCCAGAAATCTATCGATGCATCAAGCTTGGCTGGCAAGCATTTGGGAAGAATTCAACAGCATTCAGATCAAAAATGCCAGTAAATCTGAAGAAAGCAGTATTTGATCAATGCATTCTTCCTGTGATGACGTATGGCTGCGAGACACTGAGACTGAACTCATTTACAAAAGGGAAACTTAGGACAGCACAGAGAGCCATGGAGGGATCAATGCTGGGCTATACAAGAAAGGATAGGAACAGGGCAGATGACATCCGGTCTGTGACGAAGGTAACATCAGAGAGACAGTAGGTTCCTTGAAATGGCAGTGGACTGGCCACGTCGCAAGAAGAAAAGACAACAGATGGACGAAGCTAGTACTGGAGTAGAGTCCGAGAGAGCACCGGAGGCCTAGAGGAAGACCACCAGACAGATGGTACAAAGACATCAAGAAGATCGCTGGTAACACCTGGCAGAGAACTGCCCAAGACCGTCCCACTTGGAGAAGACTGCTGGAATCCTACCTGAATCCACGACTCGAAGAAGCCACATCATTTAATGATTGAATTGGGTGATGATGATGATGATGATGATGATGATGATGATGATAGAGGCAGCATGCCTCACTATTTCTGCAGAGAACTTCCAACAATTTGTTGAGTGCATGCCAGGTCCTTGCAGCTCAACGACGGGCAAACGGAGGTCCGCCACGATATAAGTATGTATCGCATGGCTTCTGTCACCTCAGTATATGTCTATATATCGATAAGTTCGTGTTGTTTGTTAGCGTGTTGGGTGAGTTAATGTTAGTAAATTTACATAACAACAACTACTACTACGTTATTATGTAAGCAAAACATGAGTGGCTTTGGAACAATATCCTGACACTATGAACGCTAATTAAGTTATGTACTGGCCTTACGTGGCAGTAGAAAGAAATAACAAGCTACAAATAATCTCATTATTAATCTTGCGAATAAATATTTGTATAATAAAACCAGTTTCATCCTTTAGTGTACTTGTTAAATGTATATCTATTGCGTAATATCCATGACGAGTCACTGTAGTCTAAAAACACTGCTTGAAATACTCTGTGTGTCTCTATGCAACCTTATATTACCATTTATTTTATATTCATAGTATCACATTTCGAATGATGTATTCACGTATGTTATTACTTTACAATGATTTGCAAAGCTTGCAATCCACAACAAAATTCTCGAGTGGTGTGGAAATGAGACTGCGCTGCGTCTACGCCGGCAGGCAGCCCATGCTGGCGCGAACGTATCAGAGGCTGCGCTCTCCCCGCCCCTCGCAGCTTACAGGAAATATCGATTATAGCGATGGTTCTTTCCACTAGGCTTATAAAGGCGACATTTCGACGATTTTCCAATACGCTGGCGCGGTTGCCTAATTTAATTTCGCGATAGCGGGGACTCGCGAGCAGTCTAAATGAAAAAAAAAAAAAAAACCGGGCGCCCCACTGTACTTTCAATAACAAGGAGATTGGTGGGTGCGCTTCTACATAACAGGCGGAGAGACAGACAGTTGCGATGAGAATCCGACAAAACAGGAAATTACACTGCTTGCATATGCATCACTATTCGTGATTTGCCAGTAGGCGGTGGGAACCGCGAAATGAGATGTGTGAAAGGGACACGGAAAACCACGGATCATCGACGTTTGCTGCAGCTCATCAAAATAAGGCGCCGAACGTTTGTTTTATATAACTGCTAGTATGTTTTGTGGGAGCTTCATTGTGGTGTCACCGCCAGACACCACACTTGCTATGTGGTAGCCTTTAAATCGGCCGCGATCCGTTAGTATACGTCGGTCCCGCATGTCGCCATTATCAGTGATTGCAGACCGAGCGCCGCCACACGGCAGGTCTAGAGAGACTTCCTAGCACTCGCCCCAGTTGTACAGCCGACTTTGCTAGCGATGGTTCACTGACAAATTACGTTCTCATTTGCCGAGACGATAGTTAGCATAGCCTTCACCTACGTCATTTGCTACGACCTAGCAAGGCGCCATTATCCTTTGCTATTTATCTTGTGATGCATGTACCATAAGACCGATGTTCACCAATTATGGATTAAAGTTAAGTATTCCAGAAGCTCCGTACTTTTTTTACTAGACTCAATTCCTTTAACTGTTCCAGATCTCACGCCAGCCGGCGTGAGCTTAAACGCGTGCCTTTCGGCTTCCTCTCCTAGTGGCTTGGCTGTCTTGCCAAGTCACAACATTCAATAAGGCGCGCTCCAGGTAAGGGATTCAAATGTAGACGTACCAATGACGTCGCCTTCACAATAGGTACACAACGTCAACAAAATGATTTCAGCTGCTAGTTTTAATTTATTTTCCAATGAGATTAGTTGGTAATCAGTACTAGAATGTGCTATATTCTGGTTTAGTATTCGTGAATATTGTTCTACGGTGCTGAACTGAAAGCTGATCAGCTTCCTACATACACTAAAGGTTTTCACATAGCTGGTAATGAAACATAAAATTTATTTGCTTTGTGAGTAATGGGTGCTGAATGGCATCTAATGACGGGAAATCAATCTTTTTTTTCAGTAATTGCCGCCTTTCAAACGGAAGCATAGTTAAAACTGGTGTGCCGTTCTTGAAAACAAGGTTTTAAATCCCAGAAACTTCGAATAGCGAAAGAAAATTAATATACATTGCTTGACTTATCCACTAAACACAACTGATGACTGACGTCTGAGAGAGCCTGCAATGTGCTTTTCACAACCTGGGTTTACAGCTGAAAACGACTGCTGTGGAGAACATAGGAAAGTACAGAAGTCGAAAAGAACGGTGTAAATAACAAATGCCCCCCCCCCCCTCCCACACACACACACACAAACGCGTGCGGACATATAGTGAGGTTAAAATTAAACTTTCGCTATAATTCAACTTTGTGGGAACATTTGTGAGGGCATGGGGAAGAGAAATAACTAATAAACCATTGAAAGATACACATTTTAATTTCCATTTCAGGGGCTAACATTTGTTAATCGTGTACCATGTTTACGTTCCTGGTGACAAACGTTGCTCAGTGTGACAACCATCTACATCTACATCTACATGATTACTCTGCAATTCACATTTAAGTTCTTGGCAGAGGATTCATCGAACCACAACCATGCTATCTCTCTACCATTCCACTCCCGAACAGCGCGCGATATAACGAACACCTAAACCTTTCTGTTCGAGCTCTGATTTCTCTTATCTTATTTTGATGATCATTCCTACCTATGTAGGTTGGGCTCAACAAAATATTTTCGCATTCGGAAGAGAAAGTTGGTGACTGAAATTTCGTAAATAGATCTCGCCGCGACGAAAAACGTCTTTGCTTTAATGACTTCCATCCCAACTCGCGTATCATATCTGCCACACTCTCTCCGCTATTACGTGATAATACAAAACGAGCTGCTCTTTTCTGCACCCTTTCGATGTCCTCCGTCAATCCCACCTGGTAAGGATCCCACACCGCGCAGGAATATTCTAACAGAGGACGAACGAGTATAGTGTAAGCTGTCTCTTTAGTGGTTGCATCTTCTAAGTGTCCTGCCAATGAAACGCAACCTTTGGCTCGCCTTCCCCACAATATTATCTACTTCCATGATAGCCTGGAACCGCACTAGAGATTGCTCTATTGTTCTCAGAAACATCTCAAGTGGGATGCTGGCTACCTCTTTCGCTATGCTCACCTTCAACCTCCAACGAGTGTTAGCGTTCCATTACTAAACCCTGTTCTTCAGCTAATCACCGAACGACAAACAATACCCAGTATTAGTCGGGTAAGGGTATTATACGCTACCTCCCACGTGGATGGACTACACTTTCTGACGATTCTGCTAATGGATATCAGTCTTATCTACATTCCCTACAATTAATTTTACGCGGTTGATCTACTGCAATAGCTCGGTATGTATTCTAACTGATACTTAATGGGTAAGACTGCTTCTGGTGATTGTTAACCAAACGTGAAATCGTAGTGTACAGCAGCCATGTGACGCGTGGGCTGGATTCACTTAATTTAGTAAGCTCCCAGACAGTCTCGCCACGACATGCGTCAGCAAAAAATTCACTTATCACCCAGATCATTATGACCACCTAGCTAATAGGCGTTATGTCCAACTTTGGCACGGTTGACAGCGACGAAGCGTCGTGACATGGAATTAATGAGGGCTTGGCAGGTCTTTGGAGGGAAGTGGCACCACATCAGCACACACAAGTCACCTAATTCCCGTAAGTTCACGGGAGGTGGGCGATGGGCTCTGACTCCACGTTGAAGCACATCCCATATGTGTTCGGACGACTTCAGCCCTGGCGAGCTGGGGGGAGGGGGGGGGGGGGCAGCACATCAATTGGAACTCGCCACTTTCTTCCCCGAACCACTCTTGGTCTTGTGACATGGCACATAATCTAGCCGAAAAATGCTACTCCCATCGGAAAACATGATTGTCATGAAGGGGTGTACGCGGTCTGCAACCGGTGTAAGATACTCCCTGGGCGTCTCGGTGCCTTGCACGAGCACCACTGGACCCATGGGTACCCTCGTCAGTGTTCCCCAGAGCATAATGGAGGTTCGCCAGGTTGTCTCCATCTCGCAGTACAGGTGTCAAGGAGCCGTTCCACTGGAAGACGATGGATTCGCGCCCACCCATCGGCGTGATGAATAAGGTATAGGAATTTATCAGACCATGCAATGCTCTGCCACCGCGCTAACGTGCATTTCCGATTGTCACGTACCCATTATAATAGTTGCCAAGGCCGTGCTGTTAACATTGGCACATGCTTGGGTCGTCGGCTGCAGGGGCCCATCGCTAGTAGTGATCGATGCACTGTGTGTTTAGAAACGCTTGTAGCGTTAAAGTCTGATGTTAGTTCCCCAATTATTCGTCGTCTGTCCTATTTAACCAGTCTGTCTAGTCTAATACGTTCAAATTTGCAAGGATGGGTGGCCGCCCGACCCCACAATGCCTGGACGTGGTTTCACCTTGTTTTCATCACGTGTTTAAGACACTCACCACAGCACTCCTCGAAGACCCGACAAGTCGTGCAGTTTCCGAAATCCTCGTGCCGAGCCTCTGGGCCAGTACAATCTGCGCTCGGTCAAACTCAGATAGCGTACCTCCCCCACTCTACAAGCGGACACGAGTACAGCACGCTCACTGATTACAACATGCACCGTACGTGTATCTGACCAACAACCATTCCTCGTCAGGTGACGCTGCTATCACCTGAACGTTTCTTATATCGATAGTAGGTCGGTGGTCATAGGGTTCTGGCTGATAAGTGTTTAAGGCTCCGTGATTAAAGCTAAAGGGTTAACGCATGTATGCGAATGTTACCCTTTTCTCGACATGCTCCAAAATATGCGTTTTTGAGAATGCATTCATTTCATGTTCCACCCCCGCTTCAAATGTTTACATTTATTTACGAGATGCGAATTTTATTTCTTTACTTACGAAGAGATTAACAAACAACTAGTGCACAACTTTATGCGCGAGCCGACAGCATGCAAGTAGCTTGTTCACAAAGTTATGGCTTCTGCTGCCGCTGTTAATGTCTGCCTGTTTCGCGAGTAGTCGGTAATTTGCGTACCAGGTCGTCTAACTGCCAAGTTTGCGACTTATCAGTGTGTAGCACAGACGTAGACCGTTAGTGGTAAATAGCGTGTGTGTGTTGTCAGCACAGATCCAGAGGCGATAATACTTCTCCCCGCACCTTTTCAAGGTAGAGAGCTTTTCCTCCACACTCCGCACGCAATAAGCTTGTTGTTTAAATCCAGTGGCAGTGAAATGACATTGCACATGCGCGGAGTAAGCAACAATTTCACAGGTCTGAATCATGAGGAATTATAGTGAAATAAGTTCCGGGCAAAGTACAATGTGAGCTTTAGGCACACTTTCCCACGAATATCTTCCGCGGGCCAGATTGAAACCGAACGCGTGCCGCATCCTGACCGCGGGTCGCGGTTTTACACCCGTGCAGTACAGTATAATAATCGGTTTTTCCGCCTCTTAATGCGCAGTACGTTCCGAATGTTCATATTGAGAGTCAACTGGTAATACGTACTGAAAACAGCGATCCTCTTCAGACCTTCTTGCTGGAATCTTAAGATACGTTAGGTTTGAAAATGGCCAATCTCATAGATAATAAAAGGAATACAGCCTACCTGGACCATGTTTTCATTCTCTAAACAATCGTCAGGTCTAATTAAGATTTTGTTACTAGCCTGTGTAACTAATTCTCTGTTCTCACTGAAAAATTGTTTGCTGTACTACGGAATCTTTGTCAGAAGTTAACGCCATATCTACGTATTGCATAAACCTTAATTTTGGAAGCCACTGTATAATCAGAAGATAATGTCGCCATATGACTTCAGGACAATACATTTGTATTGTTCTTTACCTTTTCTTCCTAGTAATGTAAAATACTACTATTTGTTGTCCATTACAACGATATTTTGTTACAATCTGATATTAGCTATTATGTCCGCCTGCTTAGCTGAGTCGTAACGTGCTTGCCTCCCATGCACTGGGCCTGGATTCGATTTCCGGCTGGGTCAGAGATTTTCTCCGCTCGGGGACTGAGTGTTGTATTGTCCACATCATCATTTCATCCTCATCATCGGCAGAAAGTCTCCCAATGTGGCGCCGACTGAAATATGACTAACACATGGCGGACGAAACCGAATGGGACATCCCCTCCTGCAATGCCATACGATCATTTAATTTCATTAGCTACTGTGTGCTCAGTACGTACTTACACACAGATGTACCACTTATGGAATATGGTGATGGCTGCAACAGACGTCAACAAAATACAGATACTGAATTGGGAACTGTCATACCACAAACACTTTTGACCGATAGCTACCAGACCGATATTCCAGTATTACCGTGGCTCTGAGATGCGTTGAATAAAATTTCATCCGTATGCAGAACAAAGCCACTCGTGCAACGCGGCAGGAAAGCCGCTCGTATTAATGCGCCGCTTCCGGGACAGGAAGTTGCGCCAGGCCCCGGGTCTGATCCATCTGGCGAATCAACGATGAGGATCGGTGTAACGGCTAGCCTGGGTATGGTTATGGGCGGTTTCTCACATCGGACTAGTTGAGTAACTGGCTGGTTCAAAAAATGGTCCAAATGGCTCTGAACACTATGGAACTTAACTTCTGAGGTCATCAGTCCTCTAGAAAAATGGTTCAAATGGCTCTGAGCACTATGGGACTCAACTGCTGAGGTCAGTAGTCCCCTAGAACTTAGAACTAGTTAAACCTAACTAACCTAAGGACATCACAAATATCCATGCCCGAGGCAGGATTCGAACCTGCGACCGTAGTGGTCTTGCGGTTCCAGACTGCAGCGCCTTTAACCGCACGGCCACTTCGGCCGGCTAACTGGCTGGTACCTTAGTCCCCTCTCAGTTACACGATGCGCAAATATTTCGATAAATTTCGCCCACTTTCAGATAAATAACACTGAACGAAGACATTTGGATACACACATCCCGTTCCGAGGAGGGATTAACGTGATGACGACATGAGGGGCATCCGGCCACCGCTTGAACTAATCTTGCCAAATCGTTCATAACCATGCCGACGCTGTGCTGGACAAAGTAACAAGAAAGAGAAGAAGATGAAGAAAAAAGCCATTCCTGCAGATGGAGAATGAAATCAATATATAATGATTATTGGATTTGTCAAAGGTTATTGGAACCTTTCAGGTGGACATCACAACACAATATTCCTGGAGGACGTGTGTGTGCAGTTTAACAACATCTTTCGCACATTTCTGAAAGTCCAAACGCTGACGTGAGCGTCATGGCAGCAACATATCGGAAGACCACACAGGCAGTTTGTTGTAATGTATAGATTGCAGAACGGGGGCGACGAGATTGACTCGGAACAACGCAGTGTTGAGAAGAGCAAGCAGAACCTCGCTAATCCGACCTCGGGTGGGCCCACTCCCCGATTAGTCTGACCATCCCGTTTCCAGTGTTGGGTTAGACTAGTAGGTAACTCTTAGTCTGCTATATGCCTCAGTAGCCAGTTTAACGTTGATAGGTGTAGTGGTTCGATCACTTTTAATATGAATTTTTTTGTACATTGATCAGTAAGTATTACCTGACATGCGTTTGTTGTATAAATTAGAGATAGTGTTATTCTTCTGTATAGACGTGTGTAGAGCTAAGTTATGTTATCAACTAAACGTAAACTAGTGACGCTATTTTTATCGGAGAAACAGTAACTGCATGAAAGGGCGAGTCTCTTCAAAACATTACTAGTGAGGTAGGGGTTGGCGTAACAACTATTAAAGACTAGAGTAAAAATAAGAAAACTCTTGAGGCACATAGAGTGATGATTGATGACGAGATAGGACTGAAAATACGCAAGACTTTCAAGAATCCTAAAAGTGAAATACTAGATAACGCTTTTTGTGTGCGGTCAGATCAGGACAGAAGAAAACATCTGCGCTGTCTGGGCCAATCACAAAAGAAAAGGATTGATGCTCTTTGAAAAATTAGACGAACACAACGAAAATGAAACGTTTATAGCTAGCGAAGGGTGCATCGGTGAGAAAACCGACTCGGTATTCGAAATTCGCTGTAACTCGAATAAACTATGAGAACGAGAAAGATGACTATATCGAAAACAATGTATCTACGGCTCGAGTATCGTATATATATATATATATATATATATATATATATATATATATATGCTAAAAATGTATTTTAAATAGCCCTTCAGTGCATCGAACAATGCTCTTCGCCTATCCCAATAGACATTTTGTCGATTAGGGAATGCTCTAAGAATGCAAAAAAAAATCGACGTTGCCCTCAGATAAGCAGAACAACATTACAGTCGTTTTTCGTCCAGCTTAAGAAATGTATGTGAAATCTTATGGGACTTAACTGCTAAGGTCATCAGTCCCTAAGCTTACACACTACTTAACCTAAATCATCCTAAGGAAAAACACACACACCCTTGCCCGAGGGAGGACTCGAACCTCCGCCGGGACCAGCCGCACAGTCCATGACTACAGCGCCTGAGACCGCTCGGCTAATCCCGCGCGGCGTCCAGCTTAAGAACAGAACGTTTGTTTATGATGTGATTTCTCCTGTTTTAAACAGTTAAGAACAAATCAATTGCGTGTCAATGCAGTACTGTAATAATGCACCTACAGTTGGTAAACTGTCACTCGTAGTAACAATGAATTACCGTACCATACAGATGTATTTTACAGTGAAGGAACTAGTGTAGATTATACTTTCGTGTAACCGAGCGGGATGGCGCTCTGGTTAGCACAATAGACTCGCATTCGGGAGGACGACAGCTCAAGCCCGCGTCCGGCCATCCTGATTTAGGTTTCTGTGATTTCCCTTAATTGCTTCAGGCAAATGTCGGATTGGTTCCTTTGAAAGTGCACCTACGATTTCCTTCCCATGGTTCTCATATCCGGTGGAGCCGAGAACCTCGCTGTTTGGTCTGTTCGCTCAAGTAAGTCAACGAACCAATCAACCAGTTTTCGGGTACGATTTTTTAGTGTGTTGAGGTTTTCGTTTCGTTCTGTTACTGTTTTAACAGGGAACAATATTTCAGACAGTATCTCCAGCTGAAAATTTAAAATGTAGTGTACTGTAATGTTACGGGTAAAAAAGGCAGAGTGTCACCACGAACCGTAAAGGACAGATTCCTGGAAGCCGGCCCGAGATCTATAGCTGTCACATGTCTTTTACCGTCGACACAAGACTCTCTTGTGTTCAGTGCTGATCGCTTCTGTTTTCGGTAGTCAGATCGACGTCATCCTGTCCCTAGACGACCTGTCCAACTACTTCAGTCATAATATGTGGAGGTATTGGATCTAATAAAAAGATAGATCTGGTAGATGTTGAAAGGAGGCAATGTCGTTAGTATGTGGCAAATCTGGTAATCCCTGCTGGAATACTCTTCATGAAAAGGGTACCAAATGGAATATTCCATCAGGATAATACTTCACCCTACACTACAGTTCGCACCACAGACCGCTTCAAGAATGGACGGGTCCTTGATTGGTTTCCCTGGTTCCCTAATTTGTCGTCCATGGAGCACGTATGGGATGTGGTGGGAGGATTATACTTTCATACCAGACCCCAGCCAGTAATCTTCACAAGGTGGCATAGCAAGTGTTTCAGCCATCGAAAGAAATTCATTAATGTGACAGTCTGATGTTGTTTGCTTCTATGCCGCAACGTGTACAAGAGGAAATTCACTCGTTGGCGTCGGCGTCATACAACATTCTGACGCTGATGATGGACGTAGGTTCCGAATGGGTTGAAATTTTAATCAATTAATAGTATGTGAGGCGTCGGTCTTCGCAAGGTCGTCTCCCCTCATTTTTATTCATATTTAAGTAATGATTTGTATTTGTCTTGCCTGTCACCTTCATTCTCACTTTCGATACAGACGATATTTGCTTTCCTTGATCAAACGGTTTTCGCGATAAATTACTTGAGTGCTCAGGAGCAGCAATGCACTTTTACTTTGGCTCTGTTCTGATACTGGAGAAACCTGTCATTACTTGAGTTTACAAGACCTTCTTATGTTGTTGCTTTCAGCTCACGGGAACCCTCAACCTTGAGGAAGAATTGACCTTCCTCACGGGCCTGGTTCGCTAACGGCAACTCAGGAACAATATTCACTGCACCGGCAGGAGTAAACACGTGTCGGTCCCTGCCAGCATAATCCGGGGCTCGGGCAGGACAAAAGCGTTCCGCTGTACAGGTGTACTGAACGTCCAGTTGAGACAACATGGGAAGTAAGAGTTAGGAAAATGGAAAGGGAGGAGCCTCTTTAGTTTACAAACTCAAGCACTTGTGAAACTACAGTTTTGCTCTGTTTTCTCGATAGCATTCCAAATCCGAATTCTGATATATTGTCATAGCTGTGCCTGAGCAGATTTCCACTTCAGTTTTCCGTGGGAATAAAGTCGGAAAAGTAGATGAATTCACAAGAAATCTCAGATTACTTGCCTTGCCGTGCCTTTCCCGGTCGGGAATTCCCGTTTATGAGGGGCGTTCTAGTATCTAAATTGTTGCAGGTAGATAGCGGGTTCGATGCCAGTGGTCTCACTGGAGGGAGAGTTAGAGGTTTTTGGTGACTGGTCTTACATTTGAAGAGAAGCGAGCGTTTGTTCAGCTACGGTCGCAGGTTCGAATTCTGCCACGGGCATGGATGTTTGTGATGTCCTTAGGCTAGTTAGGTTTAAGTAGTTCTAAGTCTAGGGGACTGATAACCTCAGATGTTAAATCCCATAGTGCTCAGAGCCATTCAAACCATTTGGTTTGTTCTGGGGACAGACTTTAATAAGTAGCTCTGGACTTCAGCCAAGTCGTCGGAGTTTGATTCAGAAGTTCTCGGGACTTAGATAAATTTGTCGCAATCACGTCTGAGAAGATGATTGCATCCAGCGGCTGTAGTCTCAACAGCTGCTCCACGGCAACCAGTACTAGAGCTCGCACCTACACAACGTACGGCATCACGCAGATTCATTGCATGCAGACTATGGATGGGAAAAACCAACCGATTAAAACCATGACAGGTATTTAAGTTCCGAATAACCGGTACTTTTCAGTATTTGTTTGGTTTCAGTTATTACAGGCGTTTTTTTATTTTTTACTAATAACCGAGTTAATGGCCAAAACAACAGTTGACCATAGCACCAGTGCTGAAATTTTTCGTTTTCAAATAAACCTTTTTTTTTACAAGAAAGGAGCAATTTTTATTAGTGATATTTGCATTGGTTTTAATATTGCGTTTTAAAGAAAATTGGAAAAGCGATCAGTGCTATTTTAATAACAATGTCGATAGAAACGGGCAATAAACTCACGACTTAGGAAATGGTACAGTATTGCTGAGACTATAATGTCCCAGTTGCTATGTGGCTTAAGGGACGCGTATACGAGAAGTGTATGACACTTGCCACCACTTGGTCTCAACGGCAGTTTCTCGCTATCGTCGCCGACATCCATTGCGTTGCGGAGTGCCACCAACCTAAATCTGGAAATATTTTTCCGAAGTGACAGTAGCAATGAAGTACAGTACATCGTTTGCTTTAAAAGTTTAAACGTTGTTCTGCCGTTTCTATGAAATAATAAAAGGGCAAGGCAACTACGGTAACACTGATAAATAAAATGATACAAAGCAGCTGATCTGTTGCCCGTGTCTACATAATACGCATTTATCTGCTTGTAAACGGATTTATTCAACCTCTGTTTTCACCCTTTATCAATGATGATTATTCGCAATGCCCAAATAGTAGTATTATCCCATACTAAAACATGACTTTTTAAAAGAGTTTCAAAAATCTAGCATCAGGAGGATAATATTGGTGATTTTTTGTAGTATTCACCCACTTATCACTTTTCGAGAAAAGCAGCGAACGGTGCTCAGACAAAGTTTTCTTTTGTTTACCTATTTAATTTAATATTTTGATTCTTTGTATCGTGAAAATGGGAGACTCAAAATTTTTCAGTCTTCCTCCAATTTCTACGCTTATTACAAAAAAATAATAGGAATAAAAAAAACTAAAAACTGTGTATGAAATAATCGATTTGTTTCAGTGATAACCACCCGCACTGCAGCGGAATCAAACGATGACATACATTTTAGCTGTTTGAGGAGAGAGGGTTTTTTTTTAGCTTCCGATAATCTCTTACTGTAATGGGCGCTTCGCACAAACATTTACATACTTCTCTCTTTTTCTGTCATGTTTCGTTAGGAGGAAAACTTTAACTGAGCACCACTCATGGATCGCCTTTGAAATGACGAATAATTTCTTTGAGATTGTGCTGATAAGTGGTTCAAATGGCTCTCAGCACTATGGGACTTAACATCTGAGGTCATCAGTCCCCTAGAACTCAGAACTACTTAAACCTAACTAACCTAAGGACACCACACACATCCATGCCCGAGGCAGGATTCGAACCTGCGAACGTAGAGGTCGCGCGGTTCCAGACTGAAGCGCCTAGAACAGCTCGGCCACACTGGCCGGCTCCTGCTGATAAGATGACTTCCTTCTTCCTATGTTCATAGAGATATCGTGTATTCAGATCGAGTCCTTTTTTTATTTAAAATTTTGAAGAAAAAATGGTTCATTTCAATTGTTAGCCCTGACAGTAATTTAGCCAATACGCTGGTGGCGACCGTAGTCTGTTTTTCTGAAAAATTTGTCAGCTGATTTGTTTTATTAAGCCAGTGTCCCAAAAATTTAATTGTCACGTGTTATTCATGGATCAATAAACGTAGGTTATTAGCAGGTCAATCTCTATGATTGAATTTCAATTAAATTTCGGACGCCTTCCAACCACAAACCCGTAAGTGAGACCCCTTAACGAATTCAGCCTTCAAATTAACGTTTGCTGCAAGCGCCATAGTTACAATGATAATCACGCTTCATGGTGATATGCTAACATTTCTGATCTATGGCAGTAGCACTGGCAAATGAATTTATTTGCCTATCCACGGAAGTTCGTAGCAAGTTTGCGGCTGTACTTACGAATACGACAGACTTCTTGCTACCTGTTATTGTTATGAACACGTCCACAAATTTTTACAACACAATGTGTCCGCAGCTCTAAATATATCTTCTAGAGACATCATGTAATCAAATCCAAATTGCTGCTATATGAGTTCAGTGTTTGACTGCGATGGATCCATTTCGGCTACATTGCCACATTCAGATCATCTGCGAAAGTTACAGAGTATTTTTATTTTCTTTGATTATGATGTTGGTTATCGTATTTTCAGACACACAGATTTTGTACTTAACGCATATCATCAGTGACCGCTGTCACCCTGTGATCTATTACAACGTGGTGTAGATTAAGGACTCTTCTTCTAACCTGTTATGTGGTTTGCTGCTGTTAATCGTCCTTTTGCGTATTTTTTATAATTTCACTTCTTATCAGGATATAGATTCTGTGTATTATGGCTGGTATAATGTGTTGATGTTATCATTTTGGGCTCCATGATGAAATGGTGAATAATGTTCTTCGGCTCATGCTGATATGATGATTTCCTTCTTCTTATGTTCGTGGAGATAATGTGCACTCGGTTCACGTTATTGTTTTTTGTTGTATATTTTGAACAACCTATCGATAACGATCATACATGCAGTCCAAAATGATAACATCAACTCAAGATAGCAACAGTGACCGTATATTATCTTTGGTCAACTGTCACAACTGCCGACCTGTCGACTCTGATGATAAAACGTCAAATTAAAAAAATTACAAAATCAAATGGCTCTGAGCACTATGCGACTTAACTTCTGAGGTCATCAGTCACCTAGAACTTACAACTAATTAAACCTAACTAACCTAAGGACATCACACACATCCATGCCCGAGGCAGGATTCGAACCTGAGACCGCAGTGGTCGCTCGGATCCAGACTGTAGCGTCTAGAACCGCAAGGCCACTCCAGCCGGCAAAAAAAAAAAAAAAAAAAAAAAAAAAAAAAAAAAAAAAAAAAAAAAAAAAAAAAAAAAAAAAATTACAAGAAGGGACAGTTAACAGTAGGAAACGATAAAACAGCTTCTAGCGTAAGAATCCTAAATCTACAAATCTGTAAAAGAATACAGAGTGACAGCGACGACTGGTGATAAAGAGGCGTGTTTTTTAAGTATGCTCCGTTTGAACATAAGTACACAGCGAAAGGTTATTTCAAAGATGTAAATTAGTTTTCAGAAAGTACATACTTCACTTTACTTTTCGACATAGTTGCCAAGTTTGTTGGAACACGTATCATACCTCTCAACCAATTTTAAAATACCTTCTTCATAAAAACTTGCCGCCTGCTCCGATGACCAAGAATTCACTGCCGTTTTCACGTCGTCGTCATCATTGTAACGGCTGCCACTGAGATGCTGTTTGAGGTGGAGGAACGGATGGTAGTCACTCGGCGCAAGATCAGGACTGTAGTGTGGGTTGTCTAAGGCTTCACAGCCAAAACTGTCCAATAAATCACGGGTCTGACCTGCAGCGTAAGGTCTTGCATTGTCATGGAGACGGAAAATTCCTTTTGTCAGCATGCCACGTCTTTTTGTTTTGAATCACTCTGGTAGCTTTCTCAGGGTTTGACAGTATGCTTCTGCATTGGTAGTGGTTCCTCGTTGCATGAAGTCGACCAACAAAACACCATGCCTATGCCAAAACACTGACGCCATGATTTTGCTCTGGGACAGTGTCTGTTTGGCCTTCACCTTTACAGGCGACTGTGTGTGTCTCCATTCCATGCTCTGTTGCTTCGATTCGGGCGTGATATGCGAAACCCATGTTTCGTTTCCAGTGATAACGAGTCAGGAACTTCATCGCACACTCAAACCTTTGGTTTTTGTGGTCCTCTATTAGGAGATTCTGGACCCAACGGGAGCACAGTTTCCTAAACTTTAGGTCTTCAGAAACAATGTTGTAAAGCACTAATCCCGACACGTCAGGAAATTCGTTTGAGAGACCTGTTATTGTGAAGTGCCTGTTCTCACGAATCCTCGCTTCAACAGAAGCCTCCAAATCGTCTATAATCAAAGAAAGGCGACCGGAACAGTCCTCATCATGGAAGTTGTCGCGGCCGTCTTCGAATTCTCGTACCCACTTATGCACTTTGCTCATAACAGTATCACCGTACACGTCGCAAATCTGTCGACGAATTTCGGCAGCAGACAGGTTCCTCGTCGACAAAAACAGTATCACTAAGCGAGCCTCACACGCGGCGGGCGAGTTGATGGCTCAAATGGCTCTGAGCACTATGGGTCTCAACATCTGAGGTCATCAGTCCCCTAGAACTTAGAACTACTTAAACCTAACTAACCTAAGAACATCACACACATCCATGGCCGAGGCAGGATTCGAACCTGTGACTGTAGCAGTAGCGCGGTTCCGTATTGAAGTGCCTAGAACCGCTCGGCCACTGCGGCCGGCGGTGAGTTGATAGTCTTAAACATTTTCAAAGCAGATAACAGAACCGTACAGTTTAGCTACAGAGCTGAAACGGGGCACAATTGTTCCCGAGGCATGCCAGTACACGACGCACGCGCTCGTTGCGGTATGCGCGCGAACTACTAGTGTCTACAACAAAACGGAACTTACTTAAAAAACACGCCTCGTATGTGGACGTAAGGAAAAAATCCGTATATCTGAAATGATGATAACCAACTTTATAATGAAATAAAGAAATGCTATGATATTTTCGTAGATGGTCTGAAGATTACAATATAACTGAAATTGACCCATCTCAATTAATACGTCATTATACTTCTATAACAGCAATTTGGATACCATTACGTAAAGTCTCTACAAATTTTGGTAAATATCTAACTGCTGCGTCATGGAGCAAAGCTTCCAGTTTAGCTAAGTGTACAATAAAAAGGGATAATGAAATCCCATACTCCTTCACAGAGCGTAGGGGAATGACGTGGAAGGCCCGCACCGCCATACTAGGCCAGGTCCTAGTGGAGGTGGTTTGCCATTGCCTTTCTCCAACAGTAATAGGGATGAATGATGATGACGAAGATGACACAACAACTCCCAGTCATCTCGAGGAAGATGAAAATCCCTGACCCCGCCGGGGATCGAACCCGGAACCCCGTGCTCGGGAAGCGAGAACGCTACCGTTTTTTCTTTTTTAATTTTATTTTCATTTTTTTTTCGGCAATGTTCGTTGGGCGGACGTCACAGGACATCCGTTCAAGTTGATCGCTGTTCCCTTTACTCAGTTTTTTTTATTACAGAGGACTAGCGCCTCTCTGACCGAACACGCTGAGACCGTGAGACCATAAGCGGCGGACATAAAAAGGGAATGAAGTACCATTCGACGGTGGTTCGTGTATCTCTGTGCGGCACTGTCTCCTCTTCCGTTGTGATATGAAGCAGCGTGGCGGATAACACAGTACGAAATCGAGCAGAAACGCGCTTCGGTTTCTGGGTCAGCTACGGTAGCGGTCCTGTTTCGGCGCGGCGGGGTGCGCTGTGAGGCGGCTGTGGCGGCGGCAGTAGCCAGACGTCCCGCGAAACGGCCCTCGGCTCACGGCGGCTGTTAATTAAACCGCGCCACCTGCGTCTGAGAGGCAGCCGCCCTTCAAACGGACGCTCCCGGGGCGCGCAATCACGCCGTGCCTCCTTAACTAACTACCGGCCCTTTGTCCGAGGCGTGCGGCGAACAATGCTTACGCTTCTCGGAGGGCTCTAAGACAGTGGATGCACTCTGCTCTAAGGACGGCTTCAAAGAAATTATCTCTCTTACGGCGCCGGTGACAGCTCTGAGTCCATAAACGTCGGAACAGTTAAGAGGCATTCTATCATAGCTTCAGGCTGTGTGTAATTGAATTAGAAATCTAGACTGAGTTTCACAGATATGGATATTTTTGCCTGTGTGGAAAGTCCCCGATATATATAAATACAAATATAAATGTTCGTTTGTGCAGAATCGTATATTTCCGAGAGTTCTTCACCGATTGCTTTGAAATTTTAACACAACGCACAATGTTGCATTCTAACAAAGGCGTGTTTCTATTTTTAGGTGCCTTGCGTTACTTAAGACAAAATCTGTGTACGTTATTTATCGTTGTTTTGATATGTCTGGGAATATTTTGTATAACAGTGTCGTAGGGTACACAATTATCTAAATTACATCAAAAAGGTTCAAAAATGGCTTTGAGCACTATGGGACTTAACTGCTGAGGTCATCAGTCCCCTAGAACTTAAAACTACTTAAACCTAACTAACCTAAGGACATCACACACATCCATGCCCGAGGCAGGATTCGAACCTGCGACCGTAGCGGTCGCTCGTCTCTAGACTGTAGCGCCTAGAACCGCACGGCCACTCCGGCCGGCCCTAATATTACACAATTTAATTTACTTTGTTGATTCATTTATTCCGGCAAAATTAGGACCGTAAGGCCCTACGTCATTCTTTATATTGGATTCACTGTGGTGGAGATTCTACAAAACCAATTACACATAATGTGGAATCCATTCGGGAAGATGACGGTTCAGATCCGCGACCTGCCATCCAGATTTAGGTTCTTTGTGATTTTCCTAAACTGCTCCAGGCAAACGTCGAGATACTTCCATCGACAAGTCCCGATCCGAGTCCTGCCATCCACATTTAGGTTCTTCGTGATTTTCCTACATTACTTCAGGCAAACTTGGAGACTGAATGGGCACGGCCGATTTCCCTATCCATCTCTGAAACATTCCGCCCTTGTGCTCCGTCTCTAATGACCTCGATGCTGGCAGGACGTAAACCGTACTTTCTCTTCCTTCTCCCTATTAATACTTAGAAATAGTGATCGCAGAATCAGCTCTAGAAAAAAGCTTATATTGGTTTGTGGTAAAGTAGTAGATGACTTATGTTGCGTGCCATAGCAGTAATGTACGTTAGCCGGCCGAAGTGGCCGTGCGGTTAAAGGCGCTGCAGTCTGGAACCGCAAGACCGCTACGGTCGCAGGTTCGAATCCTGCCTCGGGCATGGATGTTTGTGATGTCCTTAGGTTAGTTAGGTTTAACTAGTTCTAAGTTCTAGGGGACTAATGACCTCAGCAGTTGAGTCCCATAGTTCTCAGAGCCATTTGAACCATTTGAATGTAAGTCAGACAAAATATGTCACAGGGAGAGAAACAGAAAATTGCGACTAAAGTTAGAGGTCAGACCCGCGAACTGTGATGTGACAAAAGCTCTAATTGGCTCTGTAAAACATTCCAGCCTGACTCGAACAAACCGTTGCAACTGTCAGCTTCCAACACTGTTGCTTAGGATTCTTTTTCTGGGATAAACAGCTCACAGTGTAATTAAAAGCATTTTTGCGGACACACAGTTCCCATTCGCCTTGTTACCGATGTTGGAATGGAGATAAAGAGGTAACACTTCAGAGCGAAGTGAAATAAGTCAGTCACACACGATAAATATGTCATTTTCTCTTTTACTGCGTGTTGCCCCAGTGTGGCATAATTTCCTTCGGAAACCTGGAGCACCAGAGGTAGAGCACGTCTGAACCACTTGGTTAAGTGCGCCACATTTAAGACTGTCGAGCGGCTTTCCCGCTTTACTTGCTGCAATAGCTCACATTTAAGACGTAGGGACCTATTCATTTTAATTCCGCAGTATTATTTACAATTACGTTGCTACGACCAACGCTGGGGTTAAGTCCTTGGCCTTTACTCTGAATAGGTTGGCACTGCGGGCGCCAACCGGCCTGTAAGTAGGTTCCTAAAAAAGCCAAAAAAGATGTGGAGAAGCATATGAAAAGATGTACAATTAATCACTAAAAACAAATTACGTGCCCCAATTAACGCAATCTAATTAAACAGTTATTTGTATGTGAATATTTTTATAACAGGATAACAAGAACATTCAAAAAGAGTCAGAGTTCTTCCCAAAAGGCGTGGAAAGGGACAGCCTGTTTTGCTTATCTAGTGTCAGAAACACATGAAGGAAACATGCAACTACATAACTGGGGAACGAAACATGACTTCTGAACTTATGGGCTGAAGCGCAAGATTTATTAAGAAGCATATGACGTATGCATATTAAATGAACATTTTTAAATGTAATTGCAAAAGTAGCTGACTGGAGGTACGGTTTAAGAAAGAAAATACATTCCACGACAAAGAAAGAAAACCAACGCACCACGTAGGAACTACCTGAGTGAGACGGAAATCAGTAGATGTAATGTACAGGTACAAAAATAAATCATTAAAATTTCAGCAAAGTAGGATAAATTATTGGAAAAAAAACCTCTAAAAATTCAGCAAGTCAATAAGTCGTTGATCCACGTCTTACTCTTAAGCAGCCAGTTATTCGGGTTGCCAATGACTGACAATGATGTTGGGTGTCATCGTGAGGGGTTTCATACCAAATCTGTCCAAATGGCGTGTTAGATTGTCAACATCCCGATGTGGTTGGAGGGCCGTGCCCATGATGTTCCAAACGTTCTTAATTGGGAAGAGCTTCGGCGATCTTGCTGGCCAAGGTAGGGTCTGGCATTAACGAAGACACGGAGTAGAAACTGTTGCCGTGGATAGGAGGTAATGTGTAAACCCAGGATAGCTTACAATGAAGGGCAACAAAACGGGGCGTAGAATATCGCCGACATATCGCTGTGCTGTAAGGGTGCCGTGGATGACAACCAAAGGGGTCCTGGGTTCTGAAACACAATTCAGGGAAAAGATGAATCTGCCATACTACTGCTTATCGAACCAGTACACACCGCGACCTCTGTATACTGGTATTAATTAAATACAGTTGAGGATGTAGATTGATAAGAAATGAAAAGAATTTAGTAATAATTTCACATCATTCATAGAACAGTAATTTGCTGAAACTAATCTCAGTTGCATTAAACAAGAACATTTAAATGCGTAAGACATCTCACAGCAATAGATGATTCGTTCCCTAAATACAGCATTAGTCAGTTAGAATTCTAGATCAGATAATAAACTGACTGTTTACAAGAGAGGTACCATATGAACAACCTAATAAGAACGAATGTGGTCGCGCCTTCTGTTTTGTTCGTCGTTATCATATTAATCTGAGATTCACGTGTATGACTTCACACCTTTCGTTATTTAGGGTCGACTGCCAACTTTCGCACCATACAGATATCTATTCTAAATCGTTTTGCAATTCATTTCGATTTTCTAATGACTTTATTAGTCGATAAACGACAGCGTCATCTGCAAACAACCTAAGGCGGCTGCTTAGATTGTCTCCTCCCGGAGGTCCAGCGTGGGCTGTAGTTATTATGTGGCACCAGGACTTGGTAGATATGCTGCTGCGTTAATGCGGAACAGATTTACTCCTGAAAGGAAAATTAGTTCCAGTTGTGCCCACCAGGAAAAAATCTGGGGCTGTACGCTGTTTGTACAACGGTATGACGTCTACTCTGTAATTTGACGCGCGATAATAGCAGTGAAAAGTATGGCTATCGAGAAGACAGACCGCCTCCTGCCAGTGAAACCGATATACTGCGTTGAGACAACATGTCCCCTGGGCAGTGCTAGTTCTCGTGCAATGTTACAAGAATTGTCCAACCCATGACCAACAGAACGGAAATTTTAGCGGTCTATTTTAAGCTGGTACCCGTACAACATTCAGCTGATGCAGCAACTAAAACTTCGTGATCCGCAGCAACGTTCTGAATTTGCTCTTCTGTTGCTGGCACGTTTCGAAGTTGATGACATGTGGCCAGGTAATATTCTGCGGATTGACGAGGCAAATTTTAGACTCTAGGGTCCGGTGAATACACAGAACTGCCGAATTTGGGGTACTGTTAAACTTCGCGTTGTGCACGAGGAGCCACTGCCCTCGCCAAATTTGCCTGTGTGGCGTGGATTCACAAGCGCCTTTTTTCTCGCTCCTTTCCTAATTGAATAGAATACACTCAGAAGGCCTGTCAGGTGTATGTGCCATCTGCACATTATCGAGTCCTCCGTTTTTCATGCAAGATGGGGCAATAACTCATGTCACGCGCCCAGTGAAAGATTTGCTTAGTGTAACTTCCACGAACGTGTCATCTCCAGGTGGTCACCAGATGCATGGCTTCCAAGATCACCTAATGTGAAACCATGTGACTTTTGCTCCTAAGTTATCTAAAAGAACACGTTTACCAGTCACACACTCGTTCTCTACGTGATCTGAAGGTCAGTGTAGAGAAACACATTGTTCGGATTCCACCGGAACAGCTGCAAGTAACAGTTTATCACCTCGTTTTACGGATGTGGCATCTCATCGATGTCTCCGGTGCTTATATTCTACAAATTGTGTAAGCAGCGTTTAATAATAAAATCAACAGTATGGGTTTATAAATAGTTTGACCTATTCTGCCCACGTTCAGGTCCTAATCCACTTCTAGACGTCATGAGTCTTGCTCTGATAGCCTAATGGTAAGGCAACCACTCGCGATGAGCGGAAAATCCAGGTTCAAGTCCTGGTCCGGCAGAAGTTTTCATTATCGTCATTCCATTATACGGCTGATGGTTGTCCATATTCATAACTTGAATTCATTTAATGAATTGTTTTTCCAGTGTAAATCGGTTCTCCATCAGTGCATTAGAATATCTACCAGGTCTCTGTTATACGGTAGTTACAGGTAACAATGGACCTCGGTGTGTACCTGCACTTTAATCATATGCACCCGGTACTTGCAAACAGACAATATCAGATTAGACTCTTTCACGAAAAAATGAAACCTCAGAACGAAAGTTGTCAGTGGATTATTTAGACGAACTGTGGATTCATACACACTACATAGTGAATAGACGAGGCAAAGTGACATTGTTCGAAGAGTATTGTCAAACAACAGTCACCGTCTCATCATTATGAATGTAGAATTTCGTTTCGTCTTCACTGCTCGTCTATGGAAGTAAAAGGAAAGTTGCGGAATGTCATGGGTACAGAAACAAATGAAAATACGTAGAGAGAAGGTAAGCCGAAATTTTGGCATTAATTTAGTAGCACCAAACTGTATAATACTTAAGTGAAAAAAAAAGTCGGGAGACAGTGGTTCCCTTCCTCCTGTCGCCATACCAAGTAGATCTAAGTCACAGTGAACAGGTCTGGAATCTTGTACATAATAAGGACCGTGGTCCTAACATGTCGAGCATCTCGCTCTCTAACTCTGAAAATAACGTTTTGCTGCAAATACGCGAACGTCATGTGTTACCTAGCCTGGCACAAACATTTTCATGTAACACTAGGAAAGTTTGAGGTGGTCACAGAGAATTAAACTGTGGATCTCCTTCCGTACATTTCCAACCTAGACAAGTATGAGGTGGTCACAGAGAATTAACCCTAAGATCTTCATCTTACTAACTAAAAATGCTAATTACTAGGCCTCGTGGTCAGTTTCCTTTTGCTACTCTTACATCAGCTTTTACTCTTGTGATACTAGAAGATTAGGAAGACTGTGAATCACACCAATAGTACGGGTTTACTATTGGAGAAGAGGTACTAAGACGGGCAAAAAACCTGGAAATACAATAAAAATGTGTCAGCCTACAACCGAATAAAGAGTTATTATCATCGGCGACTGAAACTGCAGATCAAAAATTAACAGACACAGCTGTGGAAAATAGCGACTTCGTGGGGAAGGTAGCTTTACGGATGCTTCCGGCGAAGCGTCGTGTGAACCCAAAGGTAGATATCTGTACGTGTTGTTTCTGTTCTTATTCCACATGAGAACTTCATTTAGAGCTGCTACAGCCGTGTAGCGCATGATAGATCTCTACTTATAAGAGTACTGCCGTATACGGTGTTACTACTCGGAGATTTATCTGCGCTCCCCACTTCTCGGGTGTAAACACGATTGTGTCCCTACGCTGGTCAGATAATCGTCTCGCTTTGCCGGATAATAAACTACAGTGAGTCAGTACATTGCAGGTTTAGTAATTTTAATCACCAATAAGATAAAATTAAAATTTAGTACAGCAGTTTTTAAGGTGTACAACCAACTGACTTCAGAAGTACTTTCAAGATCTGCAAGCAAAGTGTACCATTGATTTCCATTGTAAACAAACATGACAATCGGCGACATGGTAAATGTACTCTGCACTTGTTCATCAGACACAGGAAGAGTGTATTTGCCTCGCTTATAAATATAAATGCGGGTAATAGGAGCGACAACACGCAGAATGTAAAGTAAGTGCAACTGACGAGTAATAAAATGTGAATGAGTAGCTGAACAGACTGTTATTTTGAACAGAATATGTGCAGCATCTAAAATGAAATAATAATGATATGATGAAGTTTTAAATATGTACTACGCTAATTAAATATGGCTGAAAGCCCGAAACGCTTTTTGGGATACGTGAAGCTATGTAAAAAGTGACTGGTTGCTGTATTTCTTAAAGTAACAAACAGTGTTTACATTTAGGCGGACCTTGAAACGCTATATTATTTTTCTGTGGACACGAAACAATCAGGTGAAAAGTTCAAGTGTACAGTGACAGTC
The DNA here is from genome assembly GCF_021461395.2 of Schistocerca americana. NCBI lineage: Eukaryota > Metazoa > Arthropoda > Insecta > Orthoptera > Acrididae > Schistocerca > Schistocerca americana. The sequence continues at coordinate 337,095,457 of NC_060121.1, forward strand.
ATTATTAGTATTTCTTCTCAGAATTATAGAAACCAATAGTAAGGAGTCTCTGGGCAAATTTTTTGAATTGTATCAACCATGAAAGTTATAGAAAAGTGTACCGATACGATAGTGCATATTAACAACGTAAAATGAGCAGTGACTGATTGTTAGCATCCTGTACTGGTGTCATTTCTTTTCTTACTTGTTCGTAACTGCTGGCAACAGCGCACTCAAAAAATGTAAGGCTCCTACACACGCAGCAACCAATAGACCGACAAACTGCAACCGACCACCTTTTCTTGCCTGGCTGTCGGCTGTGTAGGACCACGCGACAGGCGTGTCCCCACCTCCTAGCTCAGTCCACCAAACAAATCGAGCCGTATGTAGTGCTGTCGTAGTAACCGCCTGACAAAAGTTCGTCTTTTGTCACTGTGAGCGGGATTAAGAGCAGCTCTGATACACATGGCAGAGTATGAGGCAGACGAAGCTTTAATGACAGAGTTTCTGTAGAAAATTAAAGACTGCACGTGTTTGTGAGAAACATCGTGTAGCAATAGAGGTGCAAAAAGTGAAGCACTTGTTTCGTTTTATAAAGACTGCAATAGTTTCATGTGGTAAAAGATATACAATTTATGAATGAAAGTCCGTCGGCCATCTGTATTTCGGTTTTTGGGTTTTATTTCCGATATTTATTGGAAATGAAATCTAAGATCTAATCTGTATGTACATAAATACAGACAGGTTTGATCTTAAATTTCATTTCCGATACTTCGACTATTGAAAGTAAAACCTAATAACCATATCATACACAGTCAATGGATGTCCATTCATAAAGTATACAAACAATACACTACACTTGCTTCATTGTTAAAAAAGTACAGCCTATACCCAAGACTTCTGCAATGAAGAGCGAAATGTGTGATTTTCCTTTTTTTTTTAGTTGTAATTGTGGGTAATGTTCCATTTCTTAATATATATATATATATATATATATATATATATATATATATATATATATATTAGATTATGTGTACCGCCATCATCTGCACTCTTTTAAAATGAGCTTGTTAAACTGACAGGGGAATCTTTTATGCTGTGTACATAAAGAAATACCTTCTCATCATCAACATCTTTTGATCTTTTGTTTTATTTATTATTTTTATTTTGCGATGCTGTTCGAGGGCTGTCCAATAAGTAGCGCAACACATTTTTTTTTTTTTCTGAAAGCATCTTTGTTATTTTTCAGAATTCCAATACGCCATATTATTGCCAACTCTTTCGGCTACAAAACCCTATTTTCAGTATAATCTGCGTTCATTGTGACAACTGGACGATCTTACCCCAGGAGGGCCTGTATGCTCGCATGGTACCACTCCACTGCTCAACGTCGTTGCAACGTCTTACTGCATCAATAAGCTCCTCATCATACATACACTGCTTCCCGTGGAGTGCATCCTTCGTTGGGCCAGACAGCCGGAAGTAGGAGGGCGCGAGGTCCGAGATTTAGAGCGGATAAGAGAGAACAGTCCAGTGAAGTTGTGTGAGCTGCTCTCGGATGCGCATACTTGTGCGAAGCCTTGCATTGTTATGGAGAAGGAGAAGTTCGTTAGCATTTTTGTGGGACGAGCACGCTGATGACGTTTCTTCAGTTAACTGAGAGCAGCACAATACTCTTCAGAGTTGATTGTTGCAGCTAAATAGAATAAGCCGTTAAGACTCATTGAAGACGGTCGCCTTCGCTTTACCGCTTGAGGGTGCGGCTTTGAACATTTTATTCGGAAGAGAGGTGGTGTGGCACCACTGCATGGGTTGCCGTTTTGTTTCCGGTTCATAGTGACGAACCCGTCCTTCACTGCATGTGATGATATTCGACAAAAATTGTCACGATTAGCCTCCTAACGCACAAGGAATTCCGTACAGATGCTCCTTCGTTGTTATTTACGGTTTTCTGTTAGGTGGTGGGAACCGAGTGGGCACACATCTTTGAGTTCCGCAACTGGTGGATGAACGTGTCAGCACTACCAACACAAACTTCCAGTTGCGCCGCGAGGTGTTTTAATTGTGATCCGTCGATCACCTCGAATGAGAGTGTGTGTACGTTCCAGCACTGCTGGAGTGAGACTTGTGTGCGGCCAAGCGGCACGCGTGGAAACAGACGGATTTGCGCGACCTTGTTGAGATCATGACAGACGCCTCGTCCGAAGACTAACCGTCCTTCTGTTCGCAGCCAGGTCTCCGTAGACATTCTGCAAGTTCATATGAATACCTGCGATGCTCTGGTTTTCCGACAAAAGAAGCTCAATGACAGCTCTCTGTTTCTCTGCATGGAACACACCTCCGTAAGAGACGCCAGTTTGAAGACTACGTACAGCGCCGCCACCTATCGGAACTTCATGAAACTATAGAGGCTGAAGCAGGAATATTCCGCGCTAATCCAAAAAAAATTCTGCATTTTTGCAACCGAAATTTGCCTAAAAAAAGTGTTGCATTACATCTCTAGCGGACCCGCCAGGATAGCCGAGAGTGCTAACGCGCTGCTTCCTGGATTCGGGTAGGCGCGCCGGCCCCGGATCGAATCCGCCCGGCGGATTAACGACGAGGGCCGGTGTGCCGGCCAGCCTGGATGTGGTTTTTAGGCGTTTTTTCACATCCAGCTAAGTGAATACCGGGCTGGTCCCCACGTTCAGCCTCAGTTACACGACTCGCCAACATCTGAACACATTCGCACTATTCCATGAATTACATTAGACAGCTGGGCTACACTAATTTCGTCCTGGGGGGTACAGGGTGGCGGCGGGAAGGGCATCCGGCCATCCCTTCATACTAACCTTGCCAAATCCGCTCCTAACAATGCCTACACTGGGTCAGTGTGGGATGTGGCACCAGTGAAAGAAAGAAAGAAAAGATTACTTCCTTAGCGGCCTTGTATTTCTTCAAGCTTCTGTATATCACACTGCAGGGCTCAGGAATTATTTTTGATAGTAGTTATCGGGATAAAACAGCACTCAATTTGAGGTCCTCTTAACTTCTGCCAGTGGCTAGAAATCATAATCTAACAAACAGCTTCTCCTCGCAGCTTTCAGCCTCTCTCGTGACTGTATGCGTTTTCGGTAAGAATGGTTTGATGATGTTCATCAGCTCAGAAAAGCATGTTTAATCCATTCTTAGATAATTACGAAAATCTTCGGCTTCCAGCTCCTTAAGTGACAGAGCCCACAGCAAACCCCAATTTTGTTTCCCTGTAAAAGCAGTGGCATCTCGTAGAATATAAACTTAATAAACTTAAGGAAATCACAACAGCAGGGCGGCGCTGTAACTTCTAAGAGCAATCGGTCAGGAAGTGCTCGGGCTGACACGAAATTGATCGGACGGTAGGCCGATAAAATGGTGCGTGTGTACGGGCCTCGACTGAGGTCGTATTTTTTGTGTCTACATATACTGCTAAAAACTTACATAGGGGAAAATGCTGTGGTAACTTGCGATTTATGACAATTAATTTCAAGAAGAAAAATGAACGTACTTAATGTTTTTCACTGAAAATTAGTGGTAGAATTAGTAAAGTGACAGATTTCTCGACTAGAAAAGTTACACATTACAAGTAAATGGTCAGAACAGTGTAAGTGTGACCTGCTGTTTCTATAGAGATAAAGTAGCTAACGCAAGACCTCGTTAGCAAAAATCGGAATTTAGTATACAATAAACCATAACACGCGTAAAAGCCACTTAACATGACATGTCGTTATGTTGTGGGAATTTACGAAAAACCAACGCTGCGGCACTCCGCACACGCGCAACGCGACATTCAGCCACAAGGAATGTGTGAGCGATGTACTGCGCGCTAACCAACCCCATGCGGGCACACGGCATTGTCCGCGCGCTTCAGCGCTCTGTGATCCCAGCTCAACACGTTTGCCGTTTTAGCAGCGGCAGAGCAAGCAACCACAGCTCAACCAAAAACAACAACGGCGCTACTGGCGCGCAGCTGCAACGCAACAGAGGCTTAGTACTGTTCCACTAACACCCGCAAACGGAAAGAAATGAAACAGACAACAAGCGAGGCACTAGAAGCGTCATTGTTCTAAGGCTGGGCGCTACGTATACTGATCAGCCAGAAAATTGACCATCGACCTACTATCGATATAAAAACGTCCAAGTGATAGCAGCACCACCTGACGGGGAATGATTCCTAGTCAGACAACACGCACGGTGCACCTTGTAATCAGGGAGCCTTCTGTCAGCGTGTAGAATGGGGGAGGGGCGCGTAATGAGTTTCACCTAGCGAAGATTGTACTGACCCAGAGGCTCGGCAAGAGGCTTTCGTAAACTGCAAGACTTGGCGAATGTTCGAGCAGTGCTGTGGTGTCTTCAACACGTGGCGAAACCAAGGTGAAACCACGCCCAGGCGTCATAGGTTTCGGCGGCCACCGTTCATTGCACATGTCGTACGTCGTAGGCTGAACAGGCTGGTAAAACAGGACAGGCGGCGAACTGTGGCGGAACTAACGTTAGTGCTGGACAGAGTACTATTAGTTCTCAGCACACAGTGTACCGAAAACTAGTAATGATAGGTACTCCGCGGCTGACGGGCCATACGTGCGCCAACGTTAACATTACGACATCGGCAACTACGACTGAAATGGATGCATGACAATCGGCAGAGCTGTTGCAGAGCATTGCATGATCTGATGAATTGCGATACCTTCTTCTTGGTGCCGATGGGTGATCGAGAATGCGTCGTCTTCCAGGGGAACAGCTCCTTCACGCCTTTACTGCGGGACGGAGACAAGCTGGTGGCGGCTACAGTACGCTCTGGGGAACATTCACATAAGCATCCATGGGCCTCGTGCGAGGCATCTTGGCGGCCTAGAAGCATATTACAGTGTTTGCAGACCACAAGCACCCCTACATGACGATCATGTTTCCCGACGGCAATGGTTTTTTTCTGCAGGATAATGCGCGAGGTCACAATAATACTTTCTCTTCCGGTACGTCTTAACAACACGCAGGATGCAAACTGTATTGATAATTTCGTCACGAGTTCGTTTAGTAAGCTCGAAAGTGTGTACACCCGTTAAATCCTCTGGGCGAATGGAACAAGAGACACATCGCCATCACAAAATATGCTTACTGTTAAAACCCAATAGCGCACCTACTACTGCTTTACACATATGTCTCGCGGAAACAGCATGACTAAAACTCAGATAAATTATAGCCTACACGGTGACTTGCCAAGGGTTGTTCTTCCTATGCGCCGTTTGCGAATATAAAAGGAAAGTAGGAAATCGTCGTGGCATCAGAAATAAGATCTGGCACATTCACAGATGACGATAGTTTCGTGTACACGAGGTACAAAAGGGGAGTGCATTGGAAGAGCAATCATTTGTACGCAGGTGATTGATGTGAAAAAGTTTCCGATGTGAATGAGGCCGTACGGCGGGAATTAAAACACTCTGAACACGGTGTGCTAGTTAGACCTAGATACATTGTACATTCCACTTCGGAAATCCTTAGGGACTTTGGTATTCCAAGATTCACAGCGTCAAGAGTGTGTCGAGGATACCAAATTTCAGGCATTACGTGTTATCACGGATAATGCAGTGCGCGAGGTCCTTCTCTTAATGATCTAGAGCAGCGGCTTTTGCGTAGAGTTACCGGTGACAACACACAAGCAACACAGCGTGAAACAGCCACATACATCAACGTTGGATGTACGACGAACGTATCCGTTAGCCTAGTGTGGCGAAATTTGCCCGAGTCCCTCTGCTAACAGCACGACATAGCCTGCAGCACCTCTTCTGAGCTCTTGATCAAATCAGTTGGACGAAGACGAGTCTAGCGCAGTTCTCACGAACTTACAGGTCCAGGTTGTTAACAAGGGACTTTGTAAGCTGGTGGTGACTCCGTAATGGCGTGGGTGGTTTTTACATGCAATGGACTGACAAGGGCAGGCCACGGCGTTTGGAACAACAAAATGTGTAAGCAGTAGCGCGTACTTCTCAAGCGTTATTGAGAAAATCGCAAGGTAATATCGGTCGTGAAATATATACCTGTGTGTGGCCATTTTCACCATGAAGAGCCGGCAGCCGAGTGGTTAGCGTTCAAGCCCCGTAATAGCTAGATCGAGTCCCGCTCGTCATTTTTTTAAATTTCTAACACAGTCATTTTCTTTATTATTTATATTACAATTCATGTAAAGGGAAAAATACGTGTTTTCGGATGAACTTTTATTAAATTTACAGTGTTATTTGGCAGTCTACAAATTTCTATTGTTGTTGTTGTTGTTGTGGTCCTCAGTCCTGAGACTGGTTTGATGCAGCTCTCCATGCTACTCTATCCTGTGCAAGCTTTTTCATCTCCCAGTACCTACTGCAACCTACATCCTTCTGAATCTGCTTAGCGTATTCATCTCTTGGTCTCCCTCTACGATTTTTACCCTCCACGCTGCCCTCCAATACTAAATTGGTGATCCCTTGATGCCTCAGAACATGTCCTACCAACCGATCCCTTCTTCTGGTCAAGTTGTGCCACAAACTTCTCTTCTCCCCAATCCTATTCAATACTTCCTCATTAGTTATGTGATCTACCCATCTAATCTTCAGCATTCTTCTGTAGCACCACATTTCGAAAGCTTCTATTCTCTTCTTGTCCAAACTATTTATCGTCCATGTTTCACTTCCATACAGGGCTACACTCCATACGAATACTTTCAGAAATGACTTCCTAACACTTAAATCAATACTGGATGTTAACAAATTTCTCTTCTTCAGAAACGCTTTTCTTGCCATTGCCATCCTACATTTTATATCCTCTCTACTTCGACCATCATCAGTTATTTTGCTCCCCAAATAGCAAAACTCCTTTACTACTTTAAGTGCCTCATTTCCTAATCTAATTCCCTCAGCATCACCCGACTTAATTAGACTACATTCCATTATCCTTGATTTGCTTTTGTTGATGTTCATCTTATATCCTCCTTTCAAGACAAATAATATAATATTCATAACTACCGACTAGTAAACGACCAAACGCATAAAGTGATACTGAAAATGTATGCTTGTCCGTGTCTTCAAAATTGTTCGTATTTAATCGAAAGAGAACGAGAAATTGCTTCTCCTGAAGACACTATTAAAATACACTCGATAAATGCCCACGCACAGGTATATATTTCACGACCGAAATTATGTTGCGACTTTCCTCAATAACGCTTGAGAAGTACGCGCTACTGCTTACACACTTTGTTGTCCTAATGGAGCACTACGAGTGTAAGAAGTTTACAGCAAATCCGCGATCCAAACGTCGTAGCCTCCCCTTGTGATTCCTCTGGTGTAAATGCTATTTTGAGACCATTGTCAACCATTCAAGGACTTCATGTTATCAAACAGCGACGGAATTTTTATGGATGACAAAGCGCCATGTCACCGGCACACAATTGCTCGTGACTGGATTGAATCACATTCTGTACAATTCGAGAGAATAACTTTGCCACCCAGATCGCTCGACATGAATCCCATCGAACGTTTATGGGACATAATCGAGAGGTCAGTTCATGCTCAAAATCCTGCTCTGGAAACACTTTCGCAATTATGGTCGCCTACTGGGACAGCACGGCCCAACATTACTGCAAGGTACTTCCAACGATTTGTTGAGACTATGCCACGTGGAGTTGCTGCACTACGAAGGACAAAAGACGATCCGACACGATATTAGGAGATATCACATGACTTATGTCAGTACAGTGTATAATGAGCCACGACAAAATCTCGATCCTGTAAGTACGGCAAGGTCGTCAGTTCTCTCTCTCTCTCTCTCTCTCTCTCTCTCTCTCTCTCCCTCTATCTATCTATATATCTATCTGTCTGTCTATCTGTCTGTCTATCTAATTTTTTTCTTTTGCTGCAGACAGTGACTAACCGACATCTTGGGCCAGAGGAAACTGAGAACACCAAACAGATTCGAGAGCGACTACCCCGTGGAAATGGAACCGAAGCGATAGAACGCATTGAATGTAGGACAGGCCCCAGTTCCCCCATACATTTAACGCTAACTATCGTCTTCATCTCATTTAATGACTGAAACCAACATCTTGGCGACTTGCAACAGTTCAAAGCTATTTTTTCCGACACGCCCTAATAAAGACGTACCTTACTGTATTGATGCGGCGACAACCGTTAGTCTTTTTTCTGGAAACAGGTTGGTTTTATTCATGATTCCAAAACACGATATTATTCGCCACTCTTTTGGCTACAGACCCCTGTTTTTCAGTGTAATCTCCATTCAATGTGACGGCCTGATGCCACCTTACTGGGAGGGCCTGTAAGTGCGCATGGTACCGCGTTACTGGACGACCGCTGAACAAACGTCTTACTGCATCACTTGTACTACCCCACTGCCCTTACCTTTAGGTAATTAACCTGTATCGGTATGTAAATTCCCAATATAGACCATAAAGTATCACTTGTTGCGCAAGGATTTTTATTAACGCTGAATTATGGTCCTACAGACTTCAATAGGGTCGTGGGATGGTGACACAGCAATTTAATTTTGTGATCAGCTGAGACACGTATGTAATGAAAGTCAGTTACCATAAGTTCTATTGTTTATTACAAATACACAAAACAAGTGCAACAGTTGCATTGAATTATAACACGAACATGTTTAATAACATCCTATTCACTGAAAAATTATCTCAAGATCATTTCACATTTAGAGGTAACCAAGTTGGCGGAGATTCAAGAGAAGGAACCGATAGTTAGGTTACTATATTACTAGCACACTGATCCGTTTCCGCTATCTGAAGACCGTGATTACCAAAATTTTAGATCATAAAAATTATGTCCTTCCTCGTAACATTCGCCCCTTCTTCGGAGCCAATCCTAGCCTCTCACAAGCAGTCATCGCGTAACAAGACTCGATTCTGGTGCAGCATCCTCCCATTTCTCAATAGTTTCCAAAACCTACTACGTCAGACCTGGCTGGTCAATGAAATTTCCACATTTTCGCGCCCAGAGTCCTACAAGTAAGGAAAGGAATGTGTTTTGGCTCTGTTCTGTCGGTGCCTCAAAGGACAGCGTTCACTTATTGTTTCCGACGACCTTCAAAAGATTCACACACACACACACACACACACATATATATATATATATATATATATATATATATATATATATATATATATATATGAGGGTTCAGCTACAGGTATTTTTGGGACGAGAAATTTGGAGTCTCTCACTTATAGAATCTTTACACAATTCCTACTGTGTTGTGCCGAGAGCAAAGAGCTATAAATACGTGTAGCTTTCACAGAGTCTGGGTGTCCACCGGTATATTGCTCTCCTAAAAGGGAGACTGGCGCAGTCTTCTCTGCATTCTCCGCCTAAGGCTCATTGTTGCCGGACTTCCGGGTGCTTTACTATACTTCACAACGCCCTCACTGAACGCCTTAGGAACGTGAGAGCGGCGATCTTCTCGCTCGGAACTCCAACGACGCCGTTACTTGCTGGCAGCATTGTGTCTGCTCGCGACGGGCGTCCGCTTACCGTGTCCAGTGCACTCAACAGTATTCGCCGAATGCTGTCCTACCTGGGGCGTCGGCGTCACCTTTAAACCGGCGTTAAGTTAATGGTGCCCTAGACCCACTTTGATTGGCTGTCTATTTGTGAAACTGCCAGCCCAGTCAAACGTAACTCTCAACAAATAAAACGCCTGCAAATACTTCACGTATTTGCAATCGCATCGAATAATCTTTAATAAAAATAAAACACAACGCTATTTTCTAATCAAATTGATTCACTGGATCTACGTACACTACCATTAAAATTGCTACACCAAGAAGAAATGCAGATGATAAACGGGTATTCATTGGACAAATATATTATACTAGAACTGACATGTGAGTACATTTTCACGCAATTTGGGTGCATAGATCCTCAGAAATCAGTACCCAGAACAACCACCTCTGGCTGTAATAACGGCCTTGATACGCCTGGACGTTGAGTCAAACAGAGCTTGGATGACGTGTACAGGTACAGATGCCCATGCAGCTTCAACACGATACCACTGTTCGTCAAGAGTAGTGACTGGCGTATTGTGACGAGCCAGTTGCTCGGCCACGATTCACCAGACGTTTTCAGGTGGTGAGAGATCTAGAGAATGTGCTGGCCAGGGCAGCAGTGGAACATTTTCTGTATCCAGAAGGACCCGTACAGGACCTGCAACAATCGGTCGTGCATTATCCTGTTGAAATGTAGGGTTTCGCAGGGATCGAATGAAGGGTAGAGCCCCGGGTCGTAACACATCTGAAATGTAACGTCCACTGTTCAAAGTGACGTCAATGCGAACAAGAGGTGACGGAGACGTGTAACCAATGGCACCCCATACCATCACGCCGGGTGATACGCCAGTATTGCGACGACGAATACACGCTTCCAATGTGCGTTCACCGCGATGTCGCCAATCTGGGTGCGACCATCATGATGCTGTAAACAGAACCTAGATTCATCCGAAAATATTACGTTTTGCCATTCGTCCACCCAGGTTCGTCGTTGAGTACACCGTCTCAGGCGCTCCTGTCTGTGATGTAGCGTCACGGGAAACAGCCATGGTTTCTGAGCTGATAGTCCATGCTGCTGCAAACGTCGTCGAACTGTTCGTGCAGATGGTTATTGTCTTGCAAACTACTCATTTGTTGGCTCAGAGATCGAGACGTGGCTGCACGATCCGTTACAGCCATGCGGATAAGATGCCTGTCATCTCGGGTGCTAGTGATACGAGGCCGTTGGGATCCAGCACGGCGTTCCGTATTACCCTCCTGAACCCACTGATTCCATATTGAGCTAACAGTCATTGCATCTCGACCAACGCGAGCAGCAATGTCGCGATACGATAAACCGCAATCGTGATAGGCTACAATCCGACCTTTATCAAAGTCGGAAACGTAATGATACGCATTTCTCCTCCTTACACGAGGCATCACAACAACGTTTCACTAGGCAACGCCGGTCAGCTGCTGTTTGTGGATGAGAAATCGGTTGGAAACTTTCTTCATGTCAGCACGTTGTAGGTGTCGCCACCGGTGCCAGCCTTGTGTGAATGCTCTGAAAAGCTAATCATTTGGATATCACAGCATCTTCTTCCTGTCGGTTAAATTTCGCGTCTGTAGCACGTCATCTTCGTGGTATAGCAATTTTAATGGCCAGTAGTGTATCACTCTAAATAATTTGCATCTGAAATATCGATAATGTGAAAGCCGACGAAACCGCCAGTTTCTCAGTTTTTCACAATAACCTCCCTATCATCCATGTAGTGCTTCCCGCGGAGTATATCCTTTATTGCACCAAAAAGATGTAAGCGGGAAGTTGCGACGTCCGGGATGAAGGGTGAATGAATTAGAACAGTCCAGTGAAGTTTTGTGAGACCGTCTCGGGTGGGCAGATTTGTGTGAGACCTTGCGTTGTCATAAAGAAGGTGAAGCCGGTTTCCATTTTTTTCTGGCGACCAACACGCTGAAGGCATTTCTTCAATTTTCTGAGGATAACACAGCTGTGTGTGGCCGGCCGATATTGGGGAAGTCGGATAGGTATGCGCGACTTTCTTGTGATCATGACAGACGCCTCGTCCAACGAATAACCGTACCTTTGTAGTATGTCACATATCCGTAAACATTATGCAAGCGCCTATGAGCATCTGCAGTTGTCTGGCTTTCCACCAAAAGAAACTCATTGACAGACATCTGCTTGGTACGCACCTCCGCTACAGATGCAGTTTTGGAGGCGGCGTATAGCGGCGCCATCTGTCGGAACTTCATTAAACTACAGTGGCTGATGGAGGAATATTCCACGATGTCTCACAACAAATTCTGTGTTTTTGCAACCGAAATTCACTGAGAAAGAATATGTTGCATTACTTATCGGACGCCTCCTGTGTCAAAATAATGCTAATTTTGTTCTCTAACTGAATTTAACTGTACGTAGATAATAGTCAAAACTGACACTTGTTACTAATATGTATTATACGGTAGATGGAACCAAATGCCAATAAATAGAGAAAAGAAAAACACCTCTACGATTTTACAGTCTCATCACCCAGCAAAGAGACTTCCACAAAACGAATAACTAATGGTGGTTACATAATTATTCAGATTACATGGTTTACAACTGCCGTTAATTCTTGGCAGTTTCTCTGCCATCTAGTGCACCATAGGCCTTTTGTTTCTGTGAGGAAATATAGGTATTCTCTGGCAATTTGCTTGAGTATTTGTGACCTAAATTTTCCTACTCTTTGTAGCTATTAATCACTGCTGTTTATTAAATTAATTAATTCCAGAATAATACCGTCACAATGTGACGACAGAATTGATGATATCGAAGTAAGTGATCATGGAACAGAAAAGCAACTGAAATTGCTCAACAAAGGAAAGACCAGGATATGACGTGGTACCAATTCGTTTCCAAACAGAGTATGCGAGAGAACTCGTCTCTCATCTAATAGCAGTGTACGTTACGTCTCTGGAGGAGCGAAGTGTTCGTGATGATAAGAAGAAAGCACAGGCCAGTCCCATTTTCAATGAGGGTCGCCGAACAGACGCACAAAACTACAGGCCTACATTTCTGACGTCGGTCTGTTGCAGAATTTTTGAGTAATACACGTTTCACAACACTTCCCGCAAACGTGACATCATTTTGACGTCACGCGCAATATCGATGACCGTATGAGCGGCTGTCGACTTTGTGAAAAGCTAGAATATGAATATTACTGCTCCTCGACTCAGTCGTTGCAATTTAAGCTGCCCTCTTGAGTTCTTGCCTAACCACACACTCGGAAGTCGCTACATATTCGGAAATAAAAAGTCAAATAATTATGAGAAGAAAAATGCAAATTTTATTGTAGCTCGCTTTAGTTGCACCATTTAAGCCTGAACTGTTAGGTTCCCACCAAACGACACATTCGAAAATCGCCACTATTTGAAAATAAACAGCGATATATTTGTGACAAAGAAGACTATGAATGTTAATGCTCCTCGTTTCACTAGCTGCAGTTTAAACTGTCCTCTTAGGTTCCCGCCTAACCACATACTCGAAAGGCGGCGCACGTTCGGAGCTAAAGAGCCAAATATTTGTGAGAACGAAAAATATGTATTTTATTGTTGTTCATTTCAATTGCAGAAATTTAAGCTGTCCTCTTAGAGTCCTGCCTCATCACACACTCGGTAATCCGTAAGTATTTATTTCATCCTTCGTTCTCAGATCAGAGTGAATGTAAACAACATCCAATATTACAGAAGATACTTGTATTAGATAAGTACAAGAACGTGTCAACAACACTAACATGAGAAAAAACTTGCATACGACAGGAAGCGAACCGACAACTTTCGACTCCATAAACTACGACGTTATCCATTAAGCTAGGACATTTTTTTTAAATATATAAATTTATTAATCGACAGGTATCACAAAACTTTTTCACAGACACAACCGTGTAATGCTTATCATCTGTCTTAATTATCATATACTCTCTTGAAGGCTTATATGTTGACGCTTTATTAGTGACACGTAATGATAATGGTGACGTGTTTGTGATAAATTTACAGTCCTCTATTATCTTGAAACGGCATACTGCAAATTTTTAAACAAGCGTGTTTCATTCTTAATTTGTAGATTAATGCCGATAATAAGTTACTCCTGAGGCAGTACCCTTACATGAAGGCATTAACGGTCGATAAATCATTACGTGACATTTTATTATAGCAATTATTATAATAAATAATTCCAAGAATTAAGTGTATTTGAAAATCTCCGGTACACACGCATGAAATATTGTGAGAGCCTCGCATCGAACGATAACGGAAGCCGACAGCCGATCATGCGGTCGCCGATATTGTGTGTGACTTCACGTTTGCGAGAAATGTTGTGAAACGAGTGTTACCCAGAATTTTGGAACATGATTTATGCTCGCTTATCGGGCTATCTCTGGTGACCGAGAATCTCCTGTATAGGAATCAACATGAATCCCGAAAACAGCAATTGTCTGAAAACTATCTCGCTCTGTCTGTCCGCAAGACCCAGATGGCGGTAGATACAGCGCACAGGTAGATGCCGTGTCCCATCACTTCCTAAGACATTCGATACAATTACCCGCTGCACCTAATGAACAGTTTATCGGGTACGGAATATCAGAACAACTATGTGATTCGATTTAAGAGTTTCTAGCAAACAGAACACAGGATATCATTATCAATGGAGAGTAGTCTGTAGGCATAAAGAGTAACTTCGAGCGTACCACAGGAGAGTGTTGTTGTGAAAGTAATTGGCCAACTTATGTGAGTCAAATAAATGAAAAGAGGGTTTGTAACAGGTTAGAATGACGGTTCCCAAAAGGGGCCGTATTGTCTACGCATAGGCGCTGGAAGCGACTGAAAAGGGCTACTTGGTTCAAGGCAACTTTAGGGGGCGGTGATCTATCCACCCTCACAGACATCCTCGCCCTCATCAGTGAGCTGTACGTGAGAAAAAAGACCTGAAAAATTTCTTTAGCATTGAAAATGAATAAATTCATTAAAAAACTACAGAGGTTTTTTACATAATGAATTTAATGTCAATTTAGAAAAAATATAGAGCTTGATCTTCTGATAGAAAACGTATTAGAGGTCGTAGGAGACGGAAAAGTCGTTGAACTATGTTTACGTTATTTTTTTTCTTTTTCTTTGTTTACGTCGATTACAGTGTATAATTATAAAGTTTCCAGTAGCTACGGCTAGACTATCACAGATTTTAAGATTAATGCTCTGGGCATCGAGCGACCAAGCGTCTCATAAGAAAGTTCCAAGGCGGAAGTGGCTGTAACTTTGTTCTTGAGGAAACAAACAAGAAGCTGACATCGAACAATATACAAAGTCCATTTGATGTCCGTGGAAAGCCGATCACATTAGTTATAATTTGTTTAATAAAATATATTTCCTAGGCAAACTTACGTCAATATGCCATTTATTAATAGCTTTTAATGAAGTAATTTTAAAATATATCCTTTTCCAATAGACTGCGTAATATTATATGCTTTATTTGAAATGGGCGCCATTGAATCAGAAAAAATGGGCTATAACCAAAAAACGCTGTAAAGCTATGGGTTACGTTAAAGACTTCAAGGAATGCAGTACGTGTGTTTTTTCTGAAAAGTGACTGATTCTTTTTCCTCTAAAAGAGGGTCGTAGGCTAGAACAGACTGGGAAGCAACGGATTAAAGCACAAGTAATTCCGATACGCTAACACTGACAGCCAGACGTGTTAATAAACGAGTCCTGGCGTCCTCTTCACTCTACACCCATTCAGTCCAGTAAAATAGCCCAAGATAGATCGATGTGATTTCTGGGCGTCCGTGTAGGAAGATGTTCAGAGGTGCTGATTCATCTACATGGGATTGTTACAAAAAGAGTTTCACACTAGAATCAGCAACAGAAATCATTGATCGCTCAATAATCGTAGAAGCACGCGATCAGAAGAATGGTGAGCTCCCTACCCTAACAGAACTGAATATAGTGTGTCCAAGGCCAAGCCTTATTACACTACCGGAGATGCGGATTTATCTTCGAAGACTGTTTACCCAGATCTCAACCAAAATGATTCCCGACTTTTAACAACTCACATTGTCGTTGCAGGACTTATTTCATCCCCATTTTTATAAGGACGAGAGTGTAGTAATTTCATTTTAACTTTTATCTGGTACATCTAATACTGCATTCCAGTGAAAAATGCATTATCAATTTAATTTGTCGGTGCACAATACATGTAACGTGTATTTTCTTACAAGGAAACGTATTTATTTTCACTACGCTCTGATTCGGATATATTCCATAATTTATTGCGGACAGAATATGCCGGCCGGATATAATTAAAGTGCAGCTACTAATGTAGGTCCATTGTGGGTGTAATTACCGTACGGCAGCGACATTTGTTAGTTTTTCTAATGCGCTAATGTGAAACCAGTTTACACAGTAAAAAAAATTAGTTCCAACTCTGGGCACGAGATCAAAATCTGTCGCTATACACTGTATAAATGAAGTTACGACATCCAAGTTGTCATTTGGCAAGCCATAGATAGTGTCAGTGACATATGGCTATTGGAGAAGGGGGACGTTGAGCCGTTAGTGAAAGTGTTTTATGTGAACGGCAGCAATTACAGTGCTGCATTAACAGAGTATCGCCGACTGGAAGGTCTCAGGAGAGACCAGAGGTCATCAAACTGTTTAAAGAAGATTGTAATGAAATTCGAAAACACGGAAGAACTTGGTGCGAAAGCTGGAAGAGGAAGGCGTCCTGTCTCGGTAGAAGTTCTTGGCGAGGTTACTGTTGCTGTATTTGACCATGTGTGGTGTGGATTCAAAAGCACCTTTGTCCTCGGTCCGTTGTTATATGAAGAGAATGCACCAAAATGGCCTGTCACGTGTACCGTGACGGTGCACGTTATCGAGACCTTCTTGTGCAGCATGTGATTCCTGCTTTGGAATCTCGAAGCAGTGTGGAAACCACTGTTTTCAAGCAAGATGGGGCAACAACTCACGTCGCTCGCCCAGTGAAAGATACGCTTAATGCACCGTTCCACGAACGTGTTATTTCTTGAGGTTTTCCAGATGCATGGCCGGCAAAATCAACCGATCTTAAACCGCGTGACTTTGCTCTCTGGGGATACAAAAGGAACTCGTTTATCAGGGAGACATTAGGTCTCTACCTGATCTGAAGGTCGCTCTACAGGAACACGTTGCTCAGATTCCGTGGGATCTGCTGCGAGCAAGTGTTGATCACGTTGTTTCACAGATGGAACATCTCGTCGACGTCTCTGGTGCTCGTATTGAACAATCTGTATAAGCGGCGGTTAATAATAAAATCAATGTCATGGCTTTATGACTTGTTTTAGCTTTTCTGCCCGCGTCCCGTTCCTAATCCATTACATATGGAAACATTTCTACGTCTGTTTTGCATTCATTGCGCCAGATTTGCATCTAGTAGCCAAAACAGGAACTATTTTTTTTTCTAGTGTAAATCGATCCCGCATGGCATTAGAATATCTAACAAGTTTCGCTGCCATACGATAAATACCGCCCACGCTGGACCTTCGTGAATAGCTGCACTTTAATTAAAACCACCCGGTATTTCATATGGCGATATTAATTTATGTTTTAAAAACTTTCCATGTGTTAATGAAACCATAGTTTTGACGAAACTATGAAATTTTCGGCAATAAATGCTGTAAAGAGATAGAGAGAGATATTTTTCAAAGGTAGTCTGTTACTATTTACAAACTGAACAGGTTACGCTTGACTCCGAATTACATAGCAACAGCTGTAGCCTTAGGAAGTGATATGTACAGTCCTTCAATGTCGCTTCGAGGCCAAAGTGAAAGGATGAAGACATCTATGCCGTACATACTGCACATGATTACTCTTTTTTGAAGTTACATTTATACACTCGAAGAGAACTCTATAAGTAGGCCCGTGGAACTGTATAACAGCCGCTGACCGCTGCTCCATGTTAATGTAGCCATACCAAATGC
Organism: Schistocerca americana; assembly: GCF_021461395.2. Lineage (NCBI taxonomy): Eukaryota > Metazoa > Arthropoda > Insecta > Orthoptera > Acrididae > Schistocerca > Schistocerca americana. Next base: position 337,112,977 of record NC_060121.1, read on the forward strand.
TTGAAAGCGCAGATAGGGCAGCGACAGCTCGGTCGTTTGCACTCGAGTAGCAGCTGTGGAGTTGTAAAGAAAGCTCCACAGAACTGATACGTGGGCCGAGATACCGTTACTAGAAAGTAACAGGTGTTAATAGTGCTACTGATAACGTGAGAGGAGTACCGGACTGGTAAGCGAATGGAGTCAGCACCGATCTATGGCGAAAGCTGAGAAAGACGACGCGATTTCGAACACCAACGTCTGAACGTGATCGCTGTTGCACCGCTGTCTTGAAACAGCATTAAGAAAAAGTGGATTGTAATTATCTCCTTATTCCGAGTTAACATTGGTTTACGAAGATACCGATAAAAAAATCAATTTTAGTATTCTATACCTTGCTGATAACCTGTAAAACCTGTCTCCGACTATAAGCAGTAATAGGTAGGGGCTCGAGAAAGTTTTTCTTTGAGGAAATACCTTGTCAGTATATAAATTAATTAATACCAATTGTCTGCATTAATTAATTTACTAAATTTGAGAGCCGGCCGGGGTGGCCGAGCTGTTCTAGGCGCTACAGTCTGGAACCGCGCGACTGCTACGGTCGCAGGTTCGAATCCTGCCTCTGGCATGGGTGTGTGTGATGTCCTTAGGTTAGTTAGGTTTAAGTAGTTCTAAGTTCTAGGGGACTGATGACCACAGCAGGTAAGTCCCATAGTGCTCAGAGCCATTTGAACCATTAAATTTGAGAACAGTTAAGTTTCTGGAAACATGAACAGTAGGCCACACTGTGCTGCAGAGCCAATAACAAGATATAATAATGACTGAGGTTTATAGAGGTAAAAATTTTATTCAAATTGTGTAAATGAATCTTTTCGTTTGTGATATCTCATAGAAAAAATGATCAAATGTGTGTGAAATCTTATGGGACTTAACTGCTAAGGTCATCAGTCCCTAAGCTTATACACTACTTAACCTAAATTATCCTAAGGACAAACACACACACACACACACACACACACACACACACACACACACACACACACACACACACACACCTCTGCCCGAGGGAGGACTCGGACCTCCGCCAGGACCAGCCGCACAGTCCGTGACTGCAGCGCCTTGGACCGGTCTCATAGAATGACATGATCTTATTGTCAACTGAAGACCCTGACATTTATACAGCCACATTATAAAAATAGACGTATCTGTGGGTGGGTGTTTATGTGTGTGTGTGTGTGTGTGTGTGTGTGTGTGTGTGTGAGGGTTGGTGGGTGGGTGGGCAGATGTGTTGTTCAACTTCTCCTTCTAAGCCACTGGACCGATTTCAGCGACACTTGGTAAGCACACCCCTTACTGTTAGCCACCAATCGCTGTGTGGGAAAGAACCACCTACCTATCATAATTAAAAAGATAAGATGATATATAAACAATGTGATGCATACGTTTAAATGCCTCACTTCTATGCTGCTTACTGTATTCGTAGTAAATTTCGAAGGCAGTATCCACATAAGTCGCTAAGTGCAACTAAAAAATTATACCATGGTATTATGTATACGACGGTCGTTCAATAAGTAATGCCCTACATTTTTAAAACAGCCATTAATATACACAGAAAAACGTCCTTGTTGGTGCTTCACATCTGATGTTTGTTCTGCACGATGGTGAAGATTCGAACCGTTTTGGCAGATGGCAGAGCTATAGTACAGCGTCAAAATGGCGTGTACATACGACTCACGGTACAAGCTGCGTGCTGTTATTGAATTCTTCTGTGCAGAAAAAGAAACCGAGGTGAACATCCACAAACGTTTGTATGCAGTGTGTGGCGATGCTGCAGTTGATAGGAGTGCAGTTGGGCGATGGGTAAAGAAAATTACAGCCTCAGGAAATGCAGAGACTGAGCTTCATAATCAGCCACGCTCGGGACATCCTGTCACAGCCACTGCTCCATACATGCTGAATTTGAACAAACTCAAGACCCTTTTCGGAGGTGTTCGATCGGACAAGAATCCAGCAGAGATCTTGCTCCAACACGATAATGCTCGCCCACACACAGGTCTGAGAACCCGGGAATACATCGCCAAATTGGGTTGCACATCATTGCCTCATCTACCCTACAGAGGCATGTTCGTACTTCCATCTCTTTGGGCCGCTTAAGGATTATGTGCGGGGAACTCACTTTGAAGATGACGAGAATAGCAGTCATGCGGTGAAAACGTGACTGAGCCTATAGGACAAGAGCTTTTTCTAGCAGGGATACATACTCTTCCACAACGCTGGCGTACGGCCATACAATGTAATGGTGACTACGTGGAAAAATAGGACATGGACAAGACATGTTGATGTAGATTGTCACCAGATTCCGAATCGTAACAATAAATACGTTATGAGAAAAATGCGTGGGACATTACATATTCAACGACCCTCGTTCTTCATGAGATATGACGTCATAAACACGGAAAGGCGTGAAAAACTATCGCATTGAGCATGAAGATTAAATTCATTACTTCTTTTCTGCTAACTCTGTTCCTAACACATTGTATGATACACAGATCAGGAAATATGACATCATAAACAATGAGGTGCGTGAAGAATGCCGCATCATGCGTTTATTACTTCTTTGGTTCCAAAACGTCCTAAAGGTGTTCTATGAGATTTAGGTCAGGACACTATGCAGGCCAGACCATTACAGGGATTTTATTGTGATGTAACTACTCCACCACAGGCCGTGGATTATGAACAGCACCTGCTCGATCGTGTTGAAAGATGCAGTCACCATCGCCGAATTGCTCTTCATCAGTGGGAAGCAAGAAGGTGCTTAAAACATCAATGTCGGCCTGTGCTGTAATAGTGCCACCCAAAACAACAACGGATGCAAGTCCACTCCATGAAAAACACGACCACACTATACTACCACCGCCTTCGAATTTTACTTAACACACGCAGTCAGATGACGAACACCGGGCATTCGCCACACCCACACCCTATACAATCGGATCATCACATTGTGTACCGTGATCCGTAACTCCACACAACGTTTTTCCACAGTTCAATCATCCATTGTTTACGCTCCTTCCACCCAGCGAGACGTCGATTGGCATTTATCGACATCATGTGTGGCTTATGAGCAGCCGCTCGACCATGAAATCCAAGTTTTCTCACCTCCCGCCTGACTGTCATAGTACTTGCAGTGGATCCTGATGCAGTTTGGAATTCCTGTGTGATGGTCTGGATAAATGTCTGTCTATTACACATTACGACCCTCTTCAACTATCGGCGGTCTCTGTCAGTCAACAGACGAAGTTGGCCTGTAAGATTTTGTGCTGAACGTGTCCCTTCACGTTTCCATTTCACTGTGACATCGTAAACAATGGACGTAGAGATGTTTAAGAGTGTGGAAATCTCACGTACAGACGTATGATACAGGTGACACCCAATCACCTGACCACGTTCGAAGTCCGTGAGTTCCGCGGAGCGCTCCATTCTGCTCTCTCACGTTGTCTAATGACTAATGAGGTCGCTGATATGGAGTTCCTGGCAGTATGTGGCAGCACAATGAATCTAATATGAAAAACGTATGTTTTAGGGGGTGTACGGATACTTTTGATCACATAATGTATGAAGTGGAGCTGCCACCGACACGTTTACAAAATAGCGTTGCATACACGCGAAGGAGCTGCGGGCAGCGTACAGAAATTGTTAGGGCTCATGTATCTTAAATTGGATACTGTTCATACACGTTTGTACGGTGTGCGCCTGTTTCATAGTTTCAAAGGTGTTTTCGCGAATAACTACAAGCAAATGAAACTTTTTCAATACTTCACTATAAACGAAGTTCATTTTTTGTTTTCATTTTTAATAGAGATTTAGCAAAATGAATACGTGGGCAATGCCAGGGTTGTCAGCTATGGTAGTAGTAAAGTTTTAGTACCATCAGCGGTATAGTCGACTGCATAATAGAAATTAATTACAAAAGTTGTTACGAAATTGTATTTTCTTTTACTCGTTCTGTATGACCAGGCGGGAGCGGGGGATTGGGGGGAGGGTAACGTACGGCGCCTAGTGTGGTACGGAATGAATCCCATAGGTATTTAGTAGTCCGACAACCAGATTATAAAATTAAGGAAAAGGCGCACGAAACAATAGGATTCTCTAATATATGCATCTCTGTTTGACTTGTGAAACTAGAAGACACATCGTGTAGCGTGGATCTACCTGATTACAACACAATAAACTTTGTTCAAAACGTGATCGTAATATCTGAATTGAATAATTTCATGGAGCCGTCTACAGCTACAGTTTCACCAATTTACGGGTTACGAACTTTGGCGGAACCACAGCGCCACTTCGGCGGTGGAGTAACGAGAAGCTGCTGACCTCATTCACTCTGACCTGGGCCCTCTTAGTGGTCGCTGTATCTCCTCCTTCTCGCCAGGGTCGGCGCAGAGAACCTCACGATTTCGCAGTGCCAAGGGTTGGCACTGAACGGTCGCTTCCGTGAATCCTTGCGAGTGCCAGACCTTCGGCTTCCCTGTGCCACGTGTCGGATAGTAGAGCATTCTTATGCATCGGTTTCAGTAGATCCATTTCGGATCTTAATATTTTGATCTTATGACCTTTGCTCATGAGATGGTCAATTAATTGGTGACAACGTATTTTAAAAGAGTAATTTCTCTCAGCTTGTAAAGCCGTCGAAGACATTCCTCACACCACTCTCTTACGCACAACTATGATCGATGTAAATGCACTGAAGTGACAAAAGTCATGTGATACCTCCAAATATCCTGCTGAATCTCGTGTGGCCAGCGTAGTGCGGCAACTCCAGGTCACATGGACTCAACAAGTCCTTGGAATACCCTACAGAAATACTGAGCCATGCTGCCTCTGCAGCTGTCCATAATTTCGAAAGTGTTGCCGGTGCAAGATTTTGTGCACGAACTGACCTCTCGATTATGTCCCACGAATTGCGCATTGTCATCCATGAAAATTCCGTCACTGTTTGGGAACATGCCGCACAGGATTAGCCGAGCGGTCTGGGGCGCTACAGTCATGGACTGTGCGGCTGGTCCCGGCAGAGGTTCCAGTCTTCCATCGGGCATGGGTGTGTATGTTTGTCCTTAGGATTATTTAGTCTAAGTAGTGTGTAAGCTTAGGGTCTGATGACCTTAGCAGTTAAGTCCCATAAGATTTCATACACATTTGAACTTTTTTTTTATGGGGGGAGGGGGGGGGGGGCAACATGAAGTCCACGAACGGCTACAAATGGTCTCCAAGTAGCCAAACATAACCATTTCCAGTCAATGATCGGTTCAGTTGGACCAGAGGACCCAGACCATTCCATGAAAAGCATCACCAGCTTGCACAGTGTCCTTTTGGCAACTTGAGTCCATGGCCTTGTGAGATCTGGCTACAGTCGAGCCCTGCCATCAGTCGAGCCCTGCCATCAGCTTTTACCATCTGAAATCTGCCACGGTTTTCCAGCCTTCCAGGGTCCAACCGACATGGTCGCGAGCCCAGAAGATGCGCTGCAAATGTCGTGCTTTATAGCTCTCGCGGCGTCTGCTGCCATAGGCTATTAATGACACAGTCTCCGCAGTGTTTTAAGGGATATGCTCTTCGTACGTCCCACATCGATTTCTGCGCTCGGGCCAATATGGTCACGATCCTAGGAGGGGCAATGCAGGCGATAGTACAAAAATGGTTCAAATGGCTCTGAGCACTATGGGACTTAACTTCTGAGGTCATCAGTCCCATAGAACTTAGAACTAATTAAACCTAACCTAGGGACACCACACACATCCATGCCCGAGGCAGGATTCGAACCTGCGACCGGAGCGGTCGCGCGGCTCCAGACTGTAGCGCCTAGAACCGCTCGGCCACCCTGGCCGGTTGCAGGCGATGTCATGCAGTTAGCAAAGGCATTCGCTTAGGTCGTCTGCTGCCATAGGCGATTAACGCCAGATTTCGCCACACTAATGGATACAGTCATTGTATGTCCCACGTTGATTTTTGCAGTTGTTTCACGTGGTGTTGCTTGTCTGTTAGCACTGACAACTTTACAAAAACGTCGCTGCTCTCGGCCGTTAAGTAAAGGCCGTCGGTCACTGCTTTGTCCATGGGAAGAGTTAATGCCTGAAATGTGGTATTCTCGGCACACTCTTGACACTGTGGATCGCGAAGTATTGAATTCCGAAACGATTTCCCAAATGGAATGTCCCATACGTCTAGTTCCCACTACCATTCCGCATTAAAAGTCTGTTAATTCCTGTCGTGCACCCATAATCACGTCGGATGAGTCACCCAAGTACAAATGACAGCTGTGCCTTGTCTACTCGATGCTACCGCCGTCTATATATGTGGACTTCATAATTCCATGACTTTTCTCACCCCAATGTACTGTGAAAACAATGTAAACACTTAAATTGGTCAGAAATATATGGCGAGGAGGGAAGAAAAATTTGTGCTTTCCGCCTACACAAAGCGATTCTTTGCATAATAACAATACAACTATGCCTTTTACTCGTTCTTAGGTCCAGATTTTGTAAAGTTTACTGTAAAACTCGCTGCAATGTCGGCAACAGGTCTTTCTCTTTTGAGCCTGATAAACATGGCAGGGCTTTCAGATGAAGTACGGAATGGGATACATCTGCCATAGTCTTTTCTCTGTTGTATGCATTTTTTTTATTTAATATTTTGGCTAGTACAGACCGTTCGCCGGGGGCAGGTCTTTCAATTTGACGCCACTTTGGCGACCTGCAGTCGATGAAGATGATTGGATGATGATGAGGACAGCACAACACCCAGTACCTGGGTGGAGAAAATTCCCAGACCCAGCCGGGAATCGGTCCCACAGGAGTGACAATCCGTCACGCTGACTATTCAGCTACCGAGGGCGGACTATTGTATACATTGACATTCTGACATTCTTCTGTTTCAGACCAAGAATTTTTACGTAGATATTTGATTTGGATGTGTATGAGAAGCTTTGAACATTCTGCAATTTGACTCGTGATGACTGGGTGTTGTGTGCTGTCCTTAGGTTAGTTAGGTTTATGTAGTTCTAAGTTCTAGGGGACTGATGACCATAGATGTTAAGTCCCATAGTGCTCAGAGCCATTTGAATTTTGCAATTTGAGATGTTACTCGCTTGAGTTGGCAACGATGTTTTAACACCATCTTTAAAATCGAAGAAGTCAGTTGTATGCATTGCTATTACATGGGACAAATTACTAACTTTAGCTGACTCAATAATCTAGTGTAAGCTTTGCGGAACAAAGGCATTGATTACCTTTCTTCGTTTCTCTGTAATTGCAAAATCTCTGTCGCTGCTAAAACGACTCACCAAAAACAGGTATATTTCCAGAATGAGATTTTCACTCTACAGCGGAGTGTGCGCTGACAGGAAACTTCCTGGCAGATTAAAGCTGTGTGCCGGACCGAGACTCGAACTCGGGACCTTTGCCTTTCGCGGGCACGTGCTCTACCAATTGAGCTACCCAAGCACGACTCACGACCCGTCCTCACAGCTTTACTTCTGCCAGTATCTCGTCTCCTACCTTCCAAACTGTACAGAACCTTGCGAACCTTGCAGAACTAGCACTCCTGAAAGAAAGGATATTGCGGAGACATGGCTTAGCCACAGCCTGGGGGATGTTTTCAGAATGAGATTTTCACTCTGCAGCGGGGTGTGCGCTAATATGAAACTTCCTGGCAGATTTAAACTGTGTGCCAATCTGCCAGGAAGTTTCAACATGTATGTTATCTCCTGAAGCCATCCCAGGCTAAATGGAGGACCCCTTGAGGCATGGCACTAGGAATTTCACTGGGAGAGAGAGGCTGGCATAAAGAGAATGCGCTACCTAGTAATGACTGTCTGAAACAGTTTCACCTCGCATGACACCTGTAACTATTCTATGTACAAGCTATAAATTACGGGTAAGTCAGTTGTACCGGATATGTGTTTTGCAGAAAAAAGAAAAATCATACTTAGAACTTTTTTCGTTTCCATTCCTTACTTGATTCTGACTGTCCGAAACATCCAGCTGAAGCGCCCGCATGAGTGGTGTGTGACCAGTTGCTCGTTCTGTTAGAAATTAACGCTCAGCAGGTCTCAGCAAGCGGTAGAGATAATTACGAGAGCAGAAATGATATCAGAATTGTGTAGTGAGATGTGTTGTTGACGCAGCAAGGAGTAAATTTTCTGTAAGAAGGGTAAACAGGAGAGATGAAATTAACTGACAGAATCCGCGCCGACAGGTCGCCACTTTACGCCGTGTCGCCCCGAGCTCGCAGCGCGCGGCTAATGCAAATTAGCTGCAAGTAGTGTGGCACGTAATGTGCGCTCGCACACACACACACACACACACACACACACACACGTGCTGGAGCTCAGCGCTAGCGCTCGCAGCTGCTAGTGATACGGCCGCACTGCGCTCTCGAGACCGGCAGCAGGCGTCAATATTTTACGCTGCCACCGGTAAACATTAACGGTCGTCGCTCCCCGGGCAGGAGTTAACGGGTTGACATTTGCACACCGAGGCAGCCATCTTCCCGTATCCGCTTCTGCGAAAGTGCACAGGCTTTGCGACACCCTCGCACGGCGGGAAGGCTCCTTATACTCGGCACGCACTTCCGTTCCAGCATACAGTGTATTTTTGTAACACTATCAAGTTCATGGCTGTTCTCCGTAGAGAATTTTCCAACTCCACCAGCTCTATAAACTCTTATATAACACACTGTGATCTAAAAGCCGTAAATTCAACTAAATACCTTGGTACTACAGTTACGAACAACTTAAATTGGAAGGAACACACAGAAAATGTTGTGGGGAAGGCTAATCAAAGACTGTGTTTTATTGGCAGGACACGTAGAAAATGTAACAGATCTACTAAGGAGACTGCCTACACTAAGACTGCCTACACTACACTTGTCCATCATCTTTCAGAATACTGATGCGCAATGTGGGATCCTTACCAGATAGGACTGACGGAGTACATTGAAAAAGTTCAAAGAAGGGCAGCACATTTTGTATTATTGCAAAATATGGGAGAGAGTGTCACAGAAATGATACAGCACTTGGGTTGGACATCATTAAAAGAAAGACGTTTTTCGTAGCGACGGAATATTCTCAAAATTCCAATCACCAACTTTCTCCTCCGAATGCGAAAATATTTTGTTGACATTGATCTAAATAGGGAGAAACGATCACTACAATAAAATAAGGGAAATCAGAGGTGTTCATTCTTTCTGCACGCTATACGAGATTGGAATAATAGAGAATTGTGAAGGTGGTTCGATGAACCCTCTGCCAGGCACTTAAATGTGATTTGCAGAGTATCCATGTAGATGTAGATGGTGTCGAAGAATTGTTATTGTAATAGTACGAGAGCGACTACAAATATTACAAACTGTCAGGAAGTACACAGTTCGTAATCACTGACGAGAAAACATCTAGCACCGCGCTGGATTAGCCGAGCGGTCTGTGCGCTGCAGTAATGGACTGTGTGGCTGGTCCCGGCGGAGATTCGAGTCCTCCCTCGGCCATGGGTGTGTGTGTGTGTGTGTGTGTGTTTATCCTTAGGATAATTTAGGTTAAGTAGTGTGTAAGCTTAGGGACTGATGACGTTAGCAATTAAGTCCCATAAGATTTCACACACATTTGAACATTTATTTCAAAACATCTGGCAGAACAGACTTGATATCTGGGGTTCCCCAAGGAACTGATATAAGCTCTCTGCTGTTCTCATCATAAATCATTTAGGAGACAAATATAAGTAACCATCTTGGATTGTTTGTAGATGATTCTGTCATTTTCTGCTTTGTAAAGCCATCAGAAGGTCAAAACCAATTGAAAACTGATTTATGCAAGATAAACTTTTGATGACAAAAGTGTAAATGGACGCTAAAGAATAAAAAGTATGTGGTCCTCCACATGAGTACTGAACAAATCCGTTAAATTTCGGTTACACGATAAATCAAACAAAACTAAAGGTTATGGATTGAACTAAATAGCTAGGAACTACGACTACAATCACGAACAATTTAATCTGGAAACATCACATAGAAAACGTCGTGCAGATGGCAAACCAAAGGCTGTATTTTGGCAGAACTCTTAGGAGTTGCAACAAGTCCACTGAACAGACTGCCTGAAATACGCCTGATCGTCGTCCTCTGAAGTACCATTGCGCGGTATTGGATCCTTACCAAATAGAATTGACAGAAGACATCTAAAAAGTTCGAAAAGTGGCATCCAGTTTTGTATTACCGTGAAATAATACAATTTGAATAGTTTCGCTAACGTCTTACGTACGATGGTAAAGTGGCAAAACCCGTATAGGGGTCGCATTTTTTTAAGTTTCCATCCAAACCTCACATACGTGCTATTCGTGCAAGTACCTACAATGGTTGTGTGGAAGTCTTTATTACAGAAGCCATTACATATTTTTCCGGGGAGGGGGGCGATGTGTGGATTATAGACTGCTGTAAGCATAACAGTTTTTATTGTGGTGCGTCTTGATAGTGCCCTGGTGGGAGAAATAAACAGATTGTTAAACTGAAATAAATTCGCTGAGTGCAAATATCATGGCATCAGCTGTATGAGTTGTAGTTATACTATCTATTAGTGAAGCACGAAAATATATTCTGCACTGCGTCTCTCACCCATATTTCGCACTTCTCGCGAGAGGTTGCCTGAACCACTTTGGCTATCTGTGCACACCTCCCGGACTGATTGCGGTCCAAGTCCGGCACAGATTTCCACAAGTTAGTAACAGGTAGTATGTCTCAACGTACTACAGTCGATGCCAAGATATTCCCAATCAGGGAACTTATCCGAACTAATTTTGTACGGTTGTCGATAACCAGTAACGTCTGTTATTTCAGACATGCGAATAAAGATTCTTAAATACTGAAGTAAAATACTTATTTAAAAAAAAAGGACAGCTTAAGCGGGAAAATAGTTTCCTTTAAGAAATATCAATAGTTTGTAGAAAGAACCCGTCACACTTGTAGACGAATGAACTACTTTGTTTTTAATTAGTTTCAGGGCTAATTGCAAGTATGGCATTAGACGATAGCGCACATTTCTTACGTGGATATGAAATGTTTCTCCTATACTACAGGGGCAATGACAGCATTGGCTCTTAATTGGTTTCAGCACTATGGGCAGAGTTACAGCTACAATCTCAGAGAGAAGTAATCTATTGCTGCAATTAGTTGCGTTGTTATTGTGAGCGAAACTGGGAGTGCATGAGGAGAACACGTCGCTGCGACTGAAGCAATGCGCTGCTGTTTCAGAGCTCCAACAGCAGAAGGTGTTGCTCCAGTTCAGATTTATCGGCGAATGAAAGCAGTTTATGGTAATTGCTGCGTTGATGTTAGCACTGTGCGGCGCTGAGTAAACAGAAGAAAATTTCAAAACACAGCCGTCGGATGGAAAAGTGATTGCATCTGTGTTCTTGGATGCCGATTGAGTTATCCATATCGATTGCCTGGAAACCAACGCAAACACTTCTTCGACTCGTTACACAGAGTGTCTGCGGGCTGTTAAAAAGTGTCTCTACAGAATTCGAGGAAAGAAAAACAGCGTTTTGTCGCAACAAGATGACGTGGCGCCACTCTACTCAGCTGACACCGCGGAGGAACATAGGAGGCAGAAATTCACGGCTGTATCGCCATTTGCCGTAGATTCCGCATAAGGCACCCTCTAATTTCCGTCTGTTCCGTTTAATGAAGGAAATGAGACTTATTTACCCTTGGCAAAACGTACCCCATTATCTGGCGACTGCATCGAAAAATGGGAGTGCTTAGTCAAGGAAGAAAGTCAGAACATTTTCTGTGTTCTTTGTTCTAATGCATTCCAATCTGGTTACTAGGCTATCCATTGAGGCATCACTGCCGGCCGCGGTGGTCTAGCGGTTCTAGGCGCTCAGTCCGGAGCCGCGCGACTGCTACGGTCGCAGGTTCGAATCCTGCCTCGGGCATGGATGTGTGTGATGTCCTTAGGTTAGTTAGGTTTAAGTAGTTCTAAGTTCTAGGGGACTTATGACCTCAGCAGTTGAGTCCATAGTGCTCCGAGCCATTTTTGAGGGGCCGAAGTGGCCGTGCGGTTAAAGGCGCTGCAGTCTGGAACCGCAAGACCGCTACGGTCGCAGGTTCGAATCCTGCCTCGGGCATGGATGTTTGTGATGTCCTTAGGTCAGTTAGGTTTAACTAGTTCTAAGTTCTAGGGGACTAATGACCTCAGCAGTTGAGTCCCATAGTGCTCAGAGCCATTTGAACCATTTTTGAGGCAACTCTTACCAGTTTACATCTACTTCTACATCAATAATCTGCAAACCAATGTCAAGTGCACAGCAGAGTGCACTATCTGCTGTACCAGTTATCATGTACGCTTCTCGAACCTTTAATGTTTGCGGCGCAGGAAAAATTACTGCGTTAAAGCCACTGCGGTCGCTGTAATTAGTCTGATATTGTCTTCACGATCCATACGCGAATGATAAGTAGGAAACCGAAGCATACTCCTACATTAATCACTTAGAGTTACATCTTGAAATTTTCCGAGTTGGTACTCATGGGACAGTGTGCTCTATGTGCAACTGTTTGACTGTTCAGTTTTTTCAGCAGCTTTGTGATACTCTTCCATGTGTGAAACATACCAGTGACAATCCGTGCAGGTCTTCCCTGTATACCAGAAGTGTATTCGCAGTTGGGAATATGGACGACCATTAGCTGCACGATAGAATGACGAAAATGAAAATTTGTGCTGGACTGGGACTCGAACCCATATTTCCCACTTATCGCGAGCAGTCACCCTACCATTTGGCTACTCGTGCACGACTCACGGCCAGACCCAAACTTCCGTATGGCGAGAGCTATGCGTCTACAACCTTTACTCGTACGTCCATTGTATGTATACCCGTAGAGGGGAGACAATTTACTTGAAAGTCGCTTGCCCGGTGTCAGTGAATAAAAAAGATATTGTGGTGCCTGTGTTATTCCGAACTACGATGCGAAGACCCTTCGTACATGCATGCCATTGCCATCTAGAGGTTAAAGGCATATCTCGTAACGTGGGCTGTCGTTGCTCCAGCCATATCGTCCGTTTGATCATCACTAACCCCTTAGCCCAGTCACTAAATACTAAAAAGGTCGAACAGGGGAAAAATTCGTTTAGTTGCAAAGTTTTGTGCGGTGGTGGTAGGTTGTGCCACGAACAACATACTAAAAATGCCGTCCAGTGTAAGCGCAGGGGTAGAGGCGCGTTTAAAGGTCATTTTTTATGGTGCCCTGAATAACTCTAAAACAGTGGCATTCGAGATGCGATACATATATTAAATATTTATACTTTACCCACTCCATGTAACAATAAACATTCATTTTGCATTATTAAAAGAATATTTCAATGACCTTCGATGTTGTAACTCATGCAATACGGTAACTATAAGTCTTAGGGAAACATTTCTAGGATACTTAATGTAGTTGAATTTTGTGCTGCGAGACTTTTTCGCTGGAAGCCGTAGTTTTCGAGTTATTCAAGAAAAGAATAAGAAAGTGAGCTTTAAACGCACCCCATACTACCCATGCCACAACGGTAAGGATATTTAGTATGTTGTACATGGAGTTCCCCTATATCACTGTGCAAAAATTCACGGCTACACGATTTTTTACCCTGATTTTTCTTCTTTGACAGGACTACCTGCAGTGGCGACGGTTCTCCGATCGCTTCGAGGCATCATTTTCACCTTTATTGTTTCTGTTCTTGGCTTTGTACGTTTTCTGCTACCCGCTCTTCTCCATTGGTATAAAGTAAATATAGTCCAATACGGACGTGAAGTGATCCGTAAATAAAATTACCGCTATTCTAGACGAGTCATCCGACGTAGGTACTTAGTACTATCCGTACAATGCCATAGTGGGTGGCTAGTAGTTTATAAAACGTTCGTATTTATTGCAGGTAAATGTCTTATACCTGCCTCTGTAGGCTAGGTCACTAACGCAAGCTTTTGCAGTGAGGTTGGAGATAGAGGTGTCCAGTTTGAAAGCTGAGGTGGAAGAAATTTACACTGCCAATATTTAGCGGACAAAGGTAAGAGAGGTGTTGGCGTACAGACCCTAACCACCAGACTTTGCGCCAATGTATAAGATTGAATTCCAAACCTCTAAGGAGTGTCTTGTGAAGAGATGGCATATGTTGGTATCCAGCAACAGAATGGGTCGTTAAGCTCGGCGGTCGGTTGGTTCAGTTCGAGAGCTGGGTGCTAATAGTTTGGGTAAGAATATACTATGGAAAGCACTGGGTTCCACCTCCTCCCTTTGTAATATTTCTTTGTTCGCCTTCCGTCGAGGGTAGAAATCATATCGAAAGTCTTTAATAAAACATCAAATAACGATTTGATGGTAACCTTGACCTGAGAGTAAGTCACAGATAAGGATCTGACCATACCTTCTTATGTTTCCCTTTCGTAGAGGAAGCCTAAGTATATCCTGTGTTAGACAGTCAGATTACGCCTTGAGAGGGAAGCTCACGCAAATTTTATAGATGAGATTGTATCGCATTGAGCAATTAAGCTAGTATGTTCGAAATTCGTTAACACTGATAAAATTAATTACGACAAGATGAGGCCTTGTAAAGATTAAACGGATTATACTATAATTAGACGTCGTATACTCAAACGCTATTATGTGAAACTTGAGGAACTTCTGAAGCCAAGTTTGAAAATATAACTAGTACAGCGTTTACTATTACATTGCTTGAACGCGAAAGTCATGCTGAATGTGAAAGAGCGGTTACAGTCAGATGTGAATACTGTTCTGTTCTCTTTGCTTTGACCACTTTGAAATCCCACCCCTGTACCTTGAAGACTGATTACCTGTGCAACATTATTACTTCAGTAGAAAACTTAGTTATTCAGATAGCGTAATAGTTTTTAACGGATGGCAATGTGACTGTAAGTCATGACACGGAAACATGTGTGCTTAAATTCTATCGTATCGAATCCGCGGTAAGACGCATAGTCTTCCATGCTAATGGCTCATTACATTGTTTCTGGATTGAGTGATTTATGTTATTTGCACAATTTACTGTAGTTCTGAGCATTCGAGGTCACGCACTTCTCTTGTGAGTAGAGGGACTAGAAGTACACGTTGGTACATGCCGGTGGCAGCGATCGATTGCGTTGAAAAGCACGCTAGGCACTGCATGTCGCCTGCTAACAAATAGCCGTTCACTCATGTTGTGGTATTCTCTTGTGAGTGATGTTTACATGGGACGAAAACGTGCTCATGATACATCATTTACGTCCCACCGACGATTGATAAAGAAACACAATGTCCGATTAGGTGCGTCTATCTGCACACCTAGAGCAAGTTCCCGTATCTTCACAAAAACCCTTTTAAACCCCGCTTTTCTCTAACTGTGTCAGACTAAGCACAGGAACAGTTTTCCATTCCACATAAGTCATAAGGATGCATGCATCAATAAAATAACGATACTGAGAACTGGGCAACTTCCATTTTTTAAGTGTGTATAGTATATTATCTGCAATAAACCAAGAGAAATTTATGTGGTCCCCGTCTTGCAGCAATAATATGAAAACATTATTACACAGGAAGTATTTTATTGGTTCGTTTTAGGCATATTCAGAAGAAAAGAAAAATATATTTTCTACTGACTTTATTTCTACAAACTGCCAGGGAGCGTTACGTTCCATTAACCACAAATATACATGATTAATAAACAGCAGATAAAGTTTATTGTGTCTAGAGCGAATATAAGGGAATCGTGTGTGGTCTGAGATGGTGTACCTACTGTCAAGCAATAATGGCGTACCTACTGTCAAGCAATTCCCAAGGAATTTGCTCATATCTATGAAGCTTGAATAACAACAAGCGTTAAACTTCCTCTGAAACGTAATTACAATTACACTTTGTTCCAGTGAATCAGTAAGTTTAAAACGACATGCGATACTTGATCGCAAAAGCGTAACAACAGCTGCTGTATTTTGACAGCAAATAATTATTGAAACGTCACCTATTTAATTTCTGTCAGAGTGGGTGCATAAAAACATCATTTGAATTCACAAGAACCTCAGACCAATCCCAGGCAGTGACATATGGCCTCTTCACAGTTAATGTCTCTCGCACTTCTCCGTTATTGAGAGAGAGAACTTGTATACTTTGCAATACTGTCGTGGGACATGTTAAAACTACTCACCTCGCATGTTGCATCATAAAACAACTACTACTTTAATTCATAAAATTTACTTTGCCTATCTCCCTATATATAAACAATATCTGGGGAACAAAGACAAACGCACTAGAAAATTAAAACTATATTTCATCTTTTGTACTTTGAAAACTTTATTACAGCCACCAAAAAAGAATCCTCATTATGATTTTGAAGATAAATTTGTACAAAGCACTGAAATCACAAAGGCCAGTTTTGTTCCATCCTGGGGCTAAAGGAGAACAAAAGAAGGCACTGTCTGAGCAGTTTTAAGTATTCTTTAGTTTGCGAGTGTAAAAATGAGGTTAGTATAAAAACCGAAAAGAAACAATCGCAACTTTCGAGATAAGCCAAACCATTAAAGCGTAAAAAATCAGACTTAATTCTACGCGAGATAATTTTAGTGAAATTTATAATTTCTTCCATTACTCAATACTGAAAATAAAATACGACAGTATTGAATCATAAGTAATAAAATGCTTCAACGCATTTGCATTTTGACAGTGGTCTGCTGCTAAAAATTATCGTCAGAGTTGAAATGCCCATCAAGTGTTGCAAAAATGACAAAATATTCTTTTTTCTCTTGAAATTACCCCCACAATCTGAGCAGGATACGAATCATGGAAGCTGCTCAACTTACAGTTGGCGTATATTCAGATGTTGTTAAGAAAGTTCAGAATATAGTGCCGGTTGACATGTTAAATCAAACGCCAAGCGAATACCTTGTTTTCTACGGATTATTGAGAGATAGATTCGTAATGTGATGATTTTGAAAGTAGTGCATATTTGTGCACATTAAGGACCAAATATGGATCTTAAACTGGTGAGTAGCGTCAGATGCTTCGCAACACTATTTTCTGATAAGGAAATATACAAAACAGATCTATGCATTTTACTCAGCTGTCTCGTTTCGTTACCTTGGGGAAGGTATGTAGTGTCTTAATAACTTGTGTAGATTAAGAGTCTCTGATACCCTGTGGGACAGGAAGTTTCAGGCTAATTAAAATTTTCCGTATGATGTATACATGAAGACTGAAGCGGCGAATGAAAATTTGTACCAAGGCGGGCGTACAAACCCCGGCCTTTTGCTCGCTAGGTGGATACGACAACCGCTTCGCCACTCTGGCGCAGCGGCTTTGCATAACTGCATGGACTAGTCTAGCACGACTCCCTCCTCAATCCAGATTCCCATTCACGCCTCAGCCCACTTGGTATTTCCCCTAAAGTCGAACAATTGCAGAGGCTCTCCAACTACACTGGAGTAGCACCTCAGCATGGAATGAAACGGGGAATCATGCCTGAAACCCAGGCATGGCTGCTTCAGTCAAATGAAACTGTATTGTTCCAAGTACCTTTTCAAGTCTCAAACATCTGTGATACATATATGCAGACTGAAGGGGCAAAAAAATTTGTACCGCAACCGGGACTCGAACCCAGGTCTCCTGCTCACCAGGCAGGTGCGCTAACACCCCCCCCCCCCCCTTTTTTTTTGCTGAACTCATTTTGTTCGTAATTGTTCGTTGGATATGTTCGGGGCGGACGACCCATGACACCTGTTAAAGTTCATCGTTGATCCGTTCACTCAGGTTTTTATTGCAGAGGGTAACTAACCCTCTGACCAAACACGCTGAGCTACCATGCCGGCATAACTAGGCCAACCAGGCACAGTGGCTTTTGGCTTTTCACAACTTGCAACGAAAATTAAAAAAAAAGTAACTTTCACATCCTTATGTGGGGTGCACTTAGTGATTGTTTCCTTTCAAAGACATGACTATTCCAATTTGCAGGCTACAACGAGCTACACGAATGGTCCTTAGTGTCCAGTTTATAGAGCTCTCACCTACATCTACCAGATGCCTATGAAATGATTACCCAGCAATTGCTCAGATATCAGGAATAAAATTATCTTTTGTGAACTTCTGCTCGATGTAACCTTTTCGTAGAAATATAAACCACCTGTACATGACTCGTAATGTGACAAAGGTGCGTCATTTGGCCCAGAGATTAGCGACTGGTGACCAGCTGTGTTTGTCCTCTGTAGTGCAAAAGTTCACATTCACTGCTCCTCTCAGTACTTTTACTGCGCTTGTTTGACTGCAGGATACGCTGTGATCACACAGACAACCGTCAGTGCCTCTGCGCTGAGCTTCAAACGGGAATTATTCTTCCCAGCTGCCAATGAATGTCTGCGGGTGCTCTGTTATCTCATCGGCCGCAATGTAGTTTTCGAATGAAAATACGAGCACAAACCGAAATGCCACGCAATTAAATTGTGTCAGTGGCAAAGATTAACAATGAGTGATTCAAAACTTCCAGTACCTCTAGGAATTGTAGAGTACCCTGCGCAGATATGTTTATCAGCAAAGACTTCTTTATATAAATGAACAGCTTTCTGCTAAAAGTGCATAAAATATTACTTAGGATTACTTCATTTCTGCGAGGTCATCTGATACGAAATCCAGTTGCAATCGAAAATGTTTCGGTATTTTTATTGCACGGAAAACTATTTTTATAATTAGCTTAATCTTGCCATACAACTAGTGCCAAGCTCTTCTACTGCTTGAGTAGTCTCGACGTGACACTCACGATCTTATCGGAGATTGTGTGTGCCGGTAATGTTGAAGTAGACAGGAAAACGCAATTTCTCGTTACGACTTCGCGTGTACAATTTTATCTCTCTCTCTCTCTCTTTTCTTTTTTGGTCGCATCAGATCAGAATAACTACTTACACTTTCGCACCTTTGACGAGTTATTTCACCATGGTGTATTCTGACTGAATTATTTTACTACTGAGTTACCCATGCATGGTAAAGTGAAATAAGTAACGATTCATAAATACGACACATTTCTTGACGTAAAAGTATTTTGTTCAAACAGTTAACACAGATAAATGATAATAACATATCTTTAGAAAGCTTTCTGGGTTGGTTGTTTGATTTGGGGGAGCGGACCAAACAGTGAGGTCATCGGTCCCATCGGATGGGGAACAAAATTACCCGTGCCCTTTCAAAGGAATTTTAGGAAAGCGATTGAGATAATAGATAAAATGGGGGATAGTTGCTTAAATAAGAACTGCCACATTCAAAAAGCGGAGCTCAGCAGCAATGGAATTTTATCAAATGTAGTTTGAGTAGGTGACTGTGAATAACACCAAATTAAAAAATGACATCCACATTCTTACTATTTACGTATATTAATTAATTCTTATGTTTACTTATGTCAGTAACTGATTCATTTCTGGGATTGTATTTTATTAGTGCCGACTTAATAGAACAACTGCTCTAGTTTATTTTCCTCATGAGTTTTGTCAATATAATATGTATTCGTGGTTTTCAATTAAAATTAACTAATAGAATTTTCTACCATTTTCCTGTAATTAAAAATTAAGCAAATGAAATCATTCTGAAATACAATTTGTAACGTTCTTCAAAGTTTGTGATATGTCACTAGCATTTATTCAACAAAGACTTGCATACCGATTTGTTTCTATATACATTATGTTCTACGTCAATATTAAACTCTCTTCCAACAGAATAAACAAGCATACCAACACAGCATTAAGGTCCCAGATTGTGGAAAAACATGAAAGTGTAATTTATCGTGTTATTTAGGTAGATTTGTTGGCGTTGGAGGCAATGTATTAAATTTAGTAAAGATCTTAGCTTGTCATCTGGATATTTTAGGATGTATTCAGTGAATAAATGGAAAACTGTTTTAGTGTCCTCTTTCCACTACAACCTTTCAGACTGCCAAAGCTGAAAACTAGCCAGCCACTATAAGTATTCTTTCACGATTGCCTAAACGGATTTTCTGGATCTGTGGTGTCATACAAATTTAACATCACGTGAACAGCTTGTCTGGACACAGCTATAACACAGTCATTCAACTGCTCTGCTCTGCATTAGCGGCGCCATCATCTTCCACTTACTTTCAATAACTGCTAAGGATGGTTACAAGGGAACATCCGGTGTTCCTCACTGATTCTGCAGCACACGCCCATACTAGGCTGATCACTACAACAAGTCTACGTGGTAGACACGTAATAAAAGGTGTTTTACCACACAATACTCGCAGAGTAAACCAAGTCATTTGATAGTATGGCAAGGGCATATTACAAGGCTTTTCGTATTGCGTGAGGTGTCCTTTATCGTGGAGAGCAATAGAAGTCTTGGTTGGCCAGTGCATATACGTCTAAGACAGGTATTCTTTTATATTTTTCAGAAACACCCGTAGCTTCAAATAGATGCACAATGCTGACGGAATTACATACCAAAACAATGAATTCTAAGGGTACATCGAGTATAATATGAAAACAGGTGGCATGAAGTAACCGCAAAACAGACGACGTAATTATTTGTCTCTATAGAAACAAGAGGGCCAACGGCCTTGCCGCAATGGTCACATTGGTTCCCGTCAGATCACCGAAGTTAAGCGCTGTCGGGTTGGGCTACCACTTGGCTGGATGACCATCCGGTCTGCCGAGAGCAGTTGGCAAGTGGGGTGCACTCAGCCCTTGTGAGGCAAACTGTGGAGCTACTTTATTGAGAAGTAGCGGCTCCGGTCTCGTAAACTGGCATACGGCCGTGAGAGCGGTGTGCTGACCACATGCCCATCTGTATCCACATCCAGTGACACATGTGGACTGAGTGTGACACGGCGGTCGATCGGTACAGTTGTGCCTTCCAAGGCCCGTTCGGATGGAGTTTCGTTTAGTTTTTAGAGAAACAGGTGGGCTATACTGCTCATGTAATGATATTTCACATGGGTCTGGGGAGCCACAAATGGTTTAAATTGCTCTAAGCACTATGGGACTTAACATCTGAGGTCATCAGTCCCCTAGACTTAGAACTACGTAAACCTAACTAACCTAAGGGCATCACACACATCCATGCCCGAGGCAGGATTCGAACCTGCGGTCGTAGCAGCCGCGTGGTTCCGGACTGAAGCGCCTAGAAACGTTCGGCCACATCGGACCGCTGGGGAACCACATGTCGATGAGAATTGGTTAGAATTGTTATCCGCCAAGAATTATGCAACCAACTTGTAGTCCATAGTTACATCAAACCGTTTAACAAGTTTATTTCATAAGATACCAATCGTTTTCAGTAACAGTTCATCAGTTCCAGCTTCTGATTACGGAAGCTAGAACAATTCTGATCGACATTATTATTGTGGTACTTTTGTATTGAAAAACTGCATTAAAAAAGATGACGGACAGCATATGAGATTATAGTTTTCTTGTATATGAACATCGATCACAATATGTATCTGTGTAACCACCCTACTAGAAGGTTGTTTCCCGATGACAGAAAGTTCCTTTTGAATAAAGCGAATGCTTTATACTGTCATGCTTTGTCTACATTTCCACAAAGTAGTACTGTTTGAGCCGGAATTCACTGCTCTGTGGCGTAGTATAGTCTGTGTTCATTACACCGCAATTTAACAGCATCTCAAACTTTTTGTAGGAGATGCCTTTTGACTGACCAGTTCAGTGAGGACTCACGAGATACCATCGCAGGGCTACTAACACCAATAACTTTCTCCTGCCTTGCAAACTTCACAGAGGCTCACCTCCACATCTAGCAGGACCAGTACTCATGGAAGAAAGGATATCTGCGAAAGATGGCTTAGGCCGGTATTACACTATCAAATTTCTTTGTCAAAGATTTGATCAAAGATATGATCAAATATTCCGTCAAATATATTTTACAAAGGTCTTTGACGTAGCGCTATGAGGGATATTACACCGTCATCATATTTTTCGTCAACGTTCAAGATGGCTGACAACAACAACTTGTTATTAACCGCAGCAGTTGCATGTACCACAATTGCACTGTGTCCCCATGCGGAACAGAAGCGGTGAAAAAAAAGGAAACGTACCTGGGTGAAGTCTTGGGTTTTACGACTACACGATAAAAGCATTCAACAAAACTTGTTGCGTGAGCTTATAGTGGAGGACGTCAAGTCGTACATCAATTACTCAAGAATGGATAAGCATATATTTCTGTATGTGCTCAGTGGCTCACTGTAACACTCCGATTCCTAGCTATAGGAGAGGGTTAGATTAGGTCAGGTCTCCAATCTTCTTAATCTATTTTTGTATTCACGGTGCCTAAAGTTTTAAAGCGCCTCATCAGCTTGATAAATCTCTATTAATTTTGTAGTTGTCGGCAGACACCAATTGCATTTACCTGCAATGTTTATAAAAACACTACAGACGACAGAAGGCTGCAGCGATGCTAGCGCTCCATGTGGTAACATGTCACATTGCAGTGAACAGAAGACAAGCGACTTCTTTGATCAAATCTACAACGAGGCCCTACATTTGATCAAATATTCGACGACATTTCCCTATTTGAGAAAGATTTTTGCCAAAGATATTTGACAAAGAAATTTGATAGTGTAATACCGGCCTTAGACACAGCGTAGGACAGTGTCTCGGCTTTGGTCAGTCATTCTTGCACGTACCCAGGACAGCTCTACACCTTATGTGTTGTGTGTTGACATTCTTCAGGCGACACAACCATTTTCATTTCGGCAGAATCGTGGGGTGAGCGCTGTTTACCTTCGGCTATTTGTTTGTGTTATGAAGGACGAACACAGGTCCAGTAGCTGTTTACACAAGAAGAGGCAGTCTAGTTATGTATCGTCACAAACCTTTAAAAACAAATGAGAATTTCGGAAGAAATGGATGAGAATTCTCATTCAATATTATGCTGTTGCATAAGAGACGGATGCTGTAAATGTGTTGTGAAACAACAGCTAAATAGCAAAAAATTATAAAAAACGACGGATTCATTGTTCTATACATCAAGAACCACTTTGTGCTACATTTTCAGCCGTGCAGCACACGAAGAAATTGGTGGTATGAATGGTAAAATTTCTGAAGTCGCACGCATTATTCCATTGTCACTTGCAACAGTTTTCGATGGAACTGAATGAAAAGAATGGAGACTGCAGAGCACGTTGGCTAAGTCAAGAAGCATGCCTGCAACGATTATTCGACTAAAAACCACAATTGTCGAATTTACAAAGGGAAAAGAAGTACAGGAACCAAAATTAGGACATCTGAAATACGGCAAAACACGCATTTTAAGAGGACATTATACCAGGCTGTCCACATTAGGACTTTGTAAGGTGAGAAACAACTTCTGATTTGATGGGAACGCTTAAAAAAAATCGCATATACTGTATTCGAACATTACGAAGTACTTCGAAGAAAACGATTTATTGACATATAGTCAGCACCCATTCAGAAAATATCGTTCTTGTGAAACACAACTAGTTATTTATACTCATAAAGTAATAAGTGCTATCGACAGGGGATGTCAAATTGATCCCAATTTTTAGATTTCCAGAAGGCATTTGACACCGTTCCTGACAAGCGTCTTCTAATCAAACTGCGTGCCTACGGAGTATCGCCTCAGTTGTGCGGCTGGATTCGTGATTTCCTGTCAGAAAGGTCACAGTTCGTAGTAATAGACGGAAAGTCATCGAGTAAAGCAGAAGTAATATCCGGCGTTCCACAAGGAAGTGTTACAGGCCCTCTATTGTTCCTGATCTATATCAACGACATAAGAGACAATCTGAGTAGCCGTCTTAGATTGTTTGCAGTTGATGCTGTCATTTACCGTTTTGTAAAGTCATCAGATGATCGAAACGACTTGCAAAATGATTTAGATAAGATATCTGTATGGTGCGAAAAGTGGCAATCGACACTGAATAAAGAAAAGTGTGAAGTTATTCACATGAGTACTAAAAGAAATCAGCTAAATTTCGATTACGCGATAAGTCACAGAAATCTGAAGGCTGTCAATTCAACTAAATACTTGGGGATTACAATTACAAATACCCTAAATTGGAACGATCACATAGATAAAGTTGTGGGTAGAGCAAACCAAAGACTGCGATTCATTGGCAGAACACTTAGAAGGTGCAACAGGTCTACCAAAGAGACTGCTTACACCCACGCTTGTCCGCCATATTCTGAAGTATTGCTGTGCGGTGTGGGATCTGCATCAGGTGGGACTGACGGATGACATCGAAAAAGTACAAAGAAGGGCAGCTCGTTTTGTATTATCGCGAAGTAGGAGAGATAGTGTCACGGACAAGATGCGTGAATTGGAGTGGCAACCATTAAAACAAAGGCGTTTTTCGTTGCGACAGGATCTTCTCTAGAAATTTCAATCACCAGCTTTCTCCTCCGATTGCGAAAACATTCTGTTGGCACCCACCTACATAGGTAGAAATGATCATCACTATAAAATAATAGAAATCAGGGCTCGCATGGAAAAATTTAAGTGCTTGGTTTTCCCACGTGCCATTCGAGAGTGGAACGGTAGAGAGACAGCATGAAGGTGGTTCACTGAACCCACTGCCAGACACTTTATTGTGAATAGCAGAGTAATCACTTAGATGTAGCAGTAGATCGTAGAAGGGACACGTTCCCCAACGAGGAGACGCGCCACATAATTATACTAGCGGTAGTAATGTTGTCGTCGACATTCACCAGGCGAAGAAAGTGGTAAATCATCTCCAGCTGACACTAATCGGTGTTGATATAATGATGTCGTGGCTTGTTTAGTGCGTTTCTAAAAACAATGAACTGATAGACGCTTCGGAATAGACGCAAGGTATCATGTGAAAGCGTGCTTGGAGTTTCAAGAATTAACTTCAGTGATGAATTTGGGAATATACTGCAACTCCCACTTATCGCTAGCTGTGAAAATAATTGAAGAAAAAATTTAGCCTTCTTTTGCTTTATGAAAAATCTAATACACGATTATTCAGATTCACAGAGGTAGACAACCTACAAACATGCCGTTACCATATGCTTTGATGAGAGACAATGGGAGTTCTACTCTAATGTAATGGCCTAAATGATGGCTATGCTGCAGCGCTAACCTGTTAATATTATTTGATTTAATATTTGAATTTCTTCATTGTTTGCATATGTTAATTTGGTGAATGTGCAGCGCCAGGGTCGGTGTATACTTTGCAACCCGTTGAGATGCGGGGACGCGAGCTGCTGTGATTTCCTGCTGTTGGGTGCTGTAATATTGCTGTCACAACGTGATGCAAAACCTGCCACAGTGATGAGCTGAATTTCCACATACTACGGTACAACGACGCACTGCTGTGCTCAGTACGTGACCAGAGTCGGAGCTCTGTTACCACAAAGCTGCGCAGAATGACTGTAAGTACTCGCCGCCAAGTACCTAGTCTTTGACTACAGCCGACGCCATGTCATTCTTCACGTCAGCCCAGCAGCTTCGAACTTAATCTAGCAGCGTTATCAGCTAGCCACTGGTCTACGAGCCATTGCTGATGATTCCGGGTCTCGAATCTGTACCACCAAGAGAAGACCTCCTCTGGGGTAGCTTCATCAATTCCTCTGGATATCTCCAATGGGTCGTGGGTTCGGCATTTGTGCCCCTGCGCAGGCCGGGAGCGGGACGCATGTCCGTATGCACCCGCCACCTGCAGACGAGGCCCACGAGAAACGACAGGCATGTTCGCGTGCGCCGCAGCACGTGACCTTGCAGGTCTTAAAAGAGTGCCAGGAGCCGTTTCCGGCGGGTTGCGAGTAGCTATTTCAGACGAGTCTAATAATTATTGACTGCATTTTTAAAGGCATGCAAGTTCTCGATAGCACACTGCAAAATTAGGACCTTTAGTTGGTACCTTTTCAGTTAAATATTGATTTCACGTGGGCCCTGCACGGAACCGAAAGTTCGCGAAGTGTGGCGGACAAGCCGACTACTGTGACGTCACAAGTTCGTTGCAGGGCCCGTGTATCTCTTTGGCCCCGCCTGTAGGACGCTTGACGTCAGTTTTGCGTCTGCAAGGCCGCACTAGCCACCGCTATTCTGCAGTGGCAGCACTCAGACACCCCTACGTCTTCGCACAGTCGCTAGTTAAGCACCCTCAGGTTATACGCCAAGGCGGCAACCGCTGCCTCGGGGATTACACATGACACCGAGAAGCCGTCATCAACTCTGTTCGAAAATCTCGTAGAATAAAGAATGTTACCGATAAATGAACTCTTCTGATACGATGCGGGCAAGGCGCCAGTTAGTCGCGCGGTCTAAGGCCTCTTGCCACGGTTCGTGCGGCTGCCCCCGTCGGAGGTTCGAGTCCTCCCTCGGGCATGGGTGTTGTGTTGTCCTTAGCGTATGTTAGTCTAAGCTTGTGTAAGTAGTGTGTAAGACTAGGGAGCGATGACCTTTGGAGTTTGGTCCATTAGCAATTCACGATACGATGCTCGCAGCGGTATTAGCAGAACGCACCCACCGTTCTGCACAGTGCCATCCTGCGGCGGAATCGATCATCCTGGGCAGTTAATGGTGTCTACACACCCGACACCACTACATAAGGAATTACGGACGTCTGTTAACCTGAGAAGGAAATAATAATTGCACAACTTTGTTAGAGATATTCTAGATTTTGGTCTTTGCATTTAATTCGTGGCTAAAATTACGTGTAGTGCTGGATGGAGATATCAAATGATTCATAAATCTGCATATATTTTGTATTATAAATGGTATCATGAATCTGTTATTTATTGACGCTTTATACGCATGGACAGAGAAGAGAAACTAAATATATATTGGCAGTTGCGATAAAGATTATCAGAATGTTATCTCCGAATTTCTGTATGTCGTTCATCACTTGTTTCTATACTTTTTTCTCCTGTGTTCCGCCACGCCCAGAAAAACAGACACCATACACACACACACACATATATATATATATATATATATATATATATATATATATATATATATATATACTCCTGGAAATTGAAATAAGAACACCATGAATTCATTGTCCCAGGAACGGGAAACTTTATTGACACATTCCTGGGGTCAGATACATCACATGATCACTCTGACAGAACCACAGGCGCATAGACACAGGCAACAGAGCATGCACAATGTCGGCACTAGTACAGTGTATATCCACCTTTCGCAGCAATGCAGGCTGCTATTCTCCCATGGAGACGATCGTAAAGATGCTGGATGTAGTCCTGTGGAACGGCTTGCCATGCCATTTCCACCTGGCGCCTCAGTTGGACCAGCGTTCGTGCTGGACGTGCAGACCGCGTGAGACGACGCTTCATCCAGTCCCAAACATGCTCAATGGGGGACAGATCCGGAGATCTTGCTGGCCAGGGTAGTTGACTTACACCTTCTAGAGCACGTTGGGTGGCACGGGATACATGCGGACGTGCATTGTCCTGTTGGAACAGCAAGTTCCCTTGCCGGTCTAGGAATGGTAGAACGATGGGTTCGATGACGGTTTGGATGTACCGTGCACTATTCAGTGTCCCCTCGACGATCACCAGTGGTGTACGGCCAGTGTAGGAGATCGCTCCCCACACCATGATGCCGGGTGTTGGCCCTGTGTGCCTCGGTCGTATGCAGTCCTGATTGTGGCGCTCACCTGCACGGCGCCAAACACGCATACGACCATCATTGGCACCAAGGCAGAAGCGACTCCCATCGCTGAAGACGACACGTCTCAATTAGTCCCTCCATTCACGCCTGTCGCGACACCACTGGAGGCGGGCTGCACGATGTTGGGGCGCGAGCGGAAGACGGCCTAACGGTGTGCAGGACCGTAGCCCAGCTTCATGGAGACGGTTGCGAATGGTCCTCGCCGATACCCCAGGAGCAACAGTGTCCCTAATTTGCTGGGAAGTGGCGGTGCGGTCCCCTACGGCACTGCGTAGGATCCTACGGTCTTGGCGTGCATCCGTGCGTCGCTGCGGTCCGGTCCCAGGTCGACGGGCACGTGCACCTTCCGCCGACCACTGGCGACAACATCGATGTACTGTGGAGACCTCACGCCCCACGTGTTGAGCAATTCGGCGGTACGTCCACCCGGCCTCCCGCATGCCCACTATACGCCCTCGCTCAAAGTCCGTCAACTGCACATACGGTTCACGTCCACGCTGTCGCGGCATGCTACCAGTGTTAAAGACTGCGATGGAGCTCCGTATGCCACGGCAAACTGGCTAACACTGACAGCGGCGGTGCACAAATGCTGCGCAGCTAGCGCCATTCGACGGCCAACACCGCGGTTCCTGGTGTGTCCGCTGTGCCGTGCGTGTGATCATTGCTTGTACAGCCCTCTCGCAGTGTCCGGAGCAAGTATGGTGGATCTGACACACCGGTGTCAATGTGTTCTTTTTTCCATTTCCAGGAGTATATATATATATATATATATATATATATATATATAATTAAGGCGATTACAGCCACTGATCCCCTCATATCAAATACACATCAAGCTCGAACTTTTATGTGAACCGGTAGATGCCCTGAGTAATGAGCATAATGAGCAGGTGCTCTGCATCACTACTGTATGGACAAATTGAGAACTTGGGTCCGAAGGCAAGTATGCTAGGGTAGTCCATGCAGCTGTGCTGACCACTGTGTCCGGATGTCGTAGTGTTCGGCCCATCTGCCTAGTTAGCAAGAGGCCTTGGTTATAATTCCTCTCTGTCACAAATTTTAAAATTGCCCCATTGATATAAATCAATTCCCAGTGGCAGCTAATGTCTTTAGTGCATTCATATTGGCTACAAAATCAAAATTATTCCTGATCTATATTAACGATATAGGAGACTATCTGAGTAGCAGGGTTAGGGTTTTTGCAGATGATGCCGTCATTTACCGTCTTGTAAAGTCATCAGATGATCGAAACTACTTGAAAAACGATTTAGATAAGATATCTGTATGGTGCGAAAAATGGCAATTGACCCTGAGTAAAGAAAAGTGTGAAGTTCCCACACAGGAAGTTTCATATCAGCGCACACTCCGCTGCAGAGTGAAAATCTCATTGTGGAAACATCCCCCAGGCTGTGGCTAAGCCATGTCTCCGCAATATCCTTTTTTCAGGAGTGCTAGTTCTTTAAGGTTCGCAGGAGAGCTTCTGTAAAGTTTGGAAGGTAGGAGACGAGTTACTGGCAGAAGTAAAGCTGTGAGACCGGGCGTGAGTCGTGCTTGGGTAGCTCAGATGGTAGAGCACTTGCCCGCGAAAGGCAAAGGTCCCGAGTTCGAGTCTCGGTCGGGCACACAGTTTTAATCTGCCAAGAAGTTTCAAGTGTGAAGTTATTCACATGTATACTAAAAGAAATTAGCTAAATTTCGATTACGCGATAAGTCACACAAATCTGAAGGCTGTGAATTCAACTAAATACTTAGGGATTACAATTACAAAAAACCTAAATTGGAACGATCACATAGATAATATTGTGGGTAGAGCAAACCAAAGACTGTGATTCATTGGCAGAACACTTAGAAGGTGCAACAGGTCTACCAAAGAGACTGCGTACACTACGCTTGTCCGCCTTGTGCAGTGTATGATGCGCATCAGGTGGGACTGCCGAATGACATCGAAAAGGTTCAAACAAGGGCAGCTCGTTTGTATTATGGCGAAATAGAGGAGATAGCGCCACAAACGTGATACGTGAATAGGAGTGGCGTTTTTCGTTGCGATGGGATCTTCTCATGAGCTCTCCATTACCAGTTTTCTCCTCCGATTGCGAAAACATTGTCTTGACACCCACCTACATAGGGAGAAATGATCATCACGATAAAATAAGAGTAATCAGGGCTCACACAGAAAAATTTAAGTTCTCGTTTTACCCGCGTGCCGATCGAGAGTGGAACGGTAGAGAGACAGCTTGAAGGTGGTTCATTGAACCCTCTGTCAAGCACTTTATTGTGAATAGCAGGGTAATCACGTAGACGTATATGTAGAAAATGGTATCCGCTCTGTCGAATATGTCCGAAAGAACGGACACCACACATCTGCAACATTTTACATTGTGGGACGCTTTCCATAGGTCGACAAAGCCTATGAAGCTGTCTTGATTTACGTCGTGCTTCCACTATCAAGCACAACTGCAGAATTTCCTCTTTGATGCCTCTGATTTTCCTAGAGCCAAACTGACTTTCACCTAAGAGACCCTCAGTGTTCTCCTTGCTTCTAACATTACCTTAAACTTCACGCTCTTAACGGAAGTGGAAATTTTACGAGAGGAGGAGGTGCTGTTGGCGTCGGACGCAGCGGTGCGCCCCAGCCGGCAACGGAGAACAAAAATAGTCGGCTTGAGGCGAGGCTGCTTCCCTGGCCGGCGGTGTTTACCTGCGCTAGTCCGACTAATGAAGTCCAACCCCCGGCTGGCGACCGCAGGAAAGCTGCGGTGACACGGCGCTCGGCTCGGCTGCTTATCCCGGGGGCGGCACCCGAGGCAGCGCTGCGATAAACGCGAGTCTCCCGCGGCTAACTCCCAGAACAAATACCGACTTTCACTGCAGGCTGGTAATTACGCCATTGTGGGGCGTAAGGCGTGACTCCACCCGTGAGAAGTGTTGACTCATCCGGGAACAAGAGACGGAGGACGTGCCGGAGTGTCGCTACCCAGTCTTTTAGCAAGAGTGGTAAGAAGTTGTGAGAACGCCGCCGTGAAGCATTACAGTAGCAACCGCAGGCTCGTAGGTACAGTATGGTCTCATGTGGGTTAGAATAACATGCACGTAAAGGGATTGTGAGATGAAGCCATTCGCGCCCGGCTGAAAGCTGCACGGTGCAGCGGTAATAACCGTAGATAGCAGGTAGATCTCACCACACCAGCGCAACTCTCTTGTTAGGGGCAACGGGACAAGCTGCCACGTTTTAGTGAAACAATCACGCCTCAGAGCGATATATGTTTTCTTATCTTCCCTTAAGGGTATCTTCTTCAGAAGGAAGTCACTTATCTATTTGAAAATTAAAATTCAGATCAAACACTTTTGTTAGTCTTCATTCAAAGAGTGTCTTTTTATGCAATACATTAACTTTATTAAAAATAATCTTTTGACCCAAATTTTTAAATGTCTTTGATTGTTTCATGCACTGCTCGACATAAAGCAATTATTTTACGTAGTTTGTGAAAGCTGTGGATCTAAGATCGTCACTATTTAATTGCGTAACATTCAGGGTACCACTTGTGTTAATGATATTTCAAGAGTTCGGTGTGTGCTACGCTAATGACCTACATTTGTCGTGTATATTTTTGGAGAATTTTGTATCAAAGATCCATTTTTAGAGAAATCGCTAACTACTTGCAAATTTCTTTCGTGATTCTAAAGGAGAATACACCATTGGTTGCCCAGTTCCTGTTACTGTAATTTTAAATATTTGTAGTGAAATTCCCTGTTTCGCGATTGGTAATCAACATTCAGTCTTGCTATAATTTTTGGTGAGCGATTGTGGAAGTCGTAGGATACTCTTATCAATGGAAGTTGTGTTGACAGTTCGGGCGGTGCGGTCTATTGCCCGACGAATTTGTAGCAGTTCTAAAGCGAATGCCGCGAAATGTTCCCTTCAGTTTAGAAATAGAGATGAACTCGATTTCTAAACTGAAAGAAACACTTCACGGCATTCGCTTCAGAACTGCTACAAATTCGTCGGGCAATAGACCGCGCCGTTCGAACTGTCTACACAACTGGCACCGCTGAGAGTATCCTACGACTTCCACATCGTTGGCAACGGGTTATGCACAATGCTGGTGACTATTTTGAAGGTCAGTAAAACTTTGAAACACGTATCTATTAAGTACGAGTTGTAAATAAATAGTTGCCACTATTAAAGTTCCAACCCTTGTATAAATGTATTGTGTGTGTGTGTGTGTGTGGAGGGGGGGGGGGGGGGGGTGGACTTGCAGACAGTACTACATCAAAATTAATTGGTTTGGTTACATAAAAGAGCCGAACGCTTTGTCTAGCATTACTGTTGCCAGCTGTACTCGTACTGTGCTGTTTATTGACACATACATTCTTTATCTCCTGCAAGGAAATAAGGAGGACGGGCCTGATTACTAGGAGATGATTATACACGTTTTGCTTACTTTACTAATCCATAAGGTGGTTCTATTTTGTCGTATTTACACTGTCCCATGACAGAACGTGCTATGAATCAACGATAAACCCATTCATTACTCGGCACTGATCAGAGACGTGCATGCACCTTCTGTATGGGGAAGTATGTTGCAGTGCTCTCGCTGCTGAAAGGCTGTACAAGGAAGGATTTCCTAAGAAGCGTGGTCCGTCGCGACGAGTGTTTTTTTTTCTCTCGATCGACGAATGCTGGAGACTGGTTCATTAGGACAAATGTTCAAATGTGTGTCAAATCTTATGGGACTTAACTGATAAGGCATCAGTCCCTAAGATTACACACTAATTAACCTACATTATCCTAAGGACAAACACACACAGCCATGCCCCAGAGAGGACTCGAACCTCCGCCGGGACCAGCCGCACAGTCCATGACTGCAGCGCCTGAGACCGCTCGGCTAATCCCGCGCGGCGGTTCATTAGAAAGAAGAAACGATGGACCTGGTAGCATGAGGACCACACTAAGGATATTCGTCAGTAAAGTTGATGGCCGTCAGTTTTAATACATTTTGTAGGATACAGTACAAATGGTACGTTCATTGTATCAAAATGGTTCAAATGGCTCTGAGCACTATGGGACTCAACTGCTGAGGTCATCAGTCCCCTAGAACTTAGAACTAGTTAAACCTAACTAACCTAAGGACATCACAAACATCCATGCCCGAGGCAGGATTCGAACCTGCGACCGTAGCGGTCTTGCGGTTCCAGACTGCAGCGCCTTTAACCGCACGGCCACTTCGGCCGGCCATTGTATCAGTGATGGTATTTGCAGTTAACGGGAACTAATGTAAGAACAAAAGCGGACAAGCGGACAGTAATGTGATATTATTCCTATCATTTCCTTAGGCTGGCTTCTCCGACCAAAGGTTCCCTACACCAGTCAGCGGAGCACCCTCTTTGTCCTGTTAAATTTTGCACGCTCTTACGGAAACACGCTGTATTCGAAAAACACCAATGCGCACCGCTACCCATCCTCACAGGACTGTTGCTGTAATCATTTACGTATCCACCGATGGTGTGTGCGTGTGCCAAGTATGACTGAAATCGGACAACGTCTTTTGGGTGCTTCACTTATTTTGCTGGGCTAGCAACTGCACTCGCAATGGGCAGTAGTCATAATGTTTTGGCTCGCGAGTGTCCTTAAAAGTTAGTTCAACAATGCGTACGATGAGCATGAAACTGCTTTGTTTGATAAGTTGTCTGTCAAGTTGGGAAAAGTTAGTCGCTAGCGGCTGAGAGGAGCAGTCGTGAAGCTCGAGCCGTGCGCATCAGAGTGTTTTTACGAGGGCCCGGCGCGGCCCGGATAACTGGCAGTGTTTAGCGACTGCGCCGCCTGGATCTGACGGCACGATTCCGGCACTACTGCCTCCGCCCCACCGATCCGCAGTACCTGCGTCTGATCGACTTCCGAATTATCTGGCGCGCTTCTGCCGCTGTTTTTGTGAGGGCGTAGAGCACTAGCGTAGTCTGACGGCTTCTCCGCTGACTATTTCCACGCTAAGCCAGAACGCGATCTACAGCCCGCGCACAAACAACGAATCGATGTCCGAGACTCCTATCAAACACGGCTGCTTCATCCCGTGATGTAATTTCAATTACGGCTATGCACCAACCGTGCGCCTTCCAGAGGGTGAGAAAAGTAGCGTGATATTAAGGGCATAGAAGTGTAGGGAAAGTTGAACCGAGCGAAATTTTCCGGATAAGCGTAGGTCCGAAAAAACAGTTGCCAATTAGCGACAAGCGCGGAAGTGTGAGCAGTTAAGCGAACCTGTCCCAACTAATTCTTGTTATGCTAAGCGCTGCAAATTAAATTGGATGAGGATATTGGTTTCAGGTGAATAGCCAAATCCAGACAAATTTTAAGTTCCTGTATGTGGCTGGTTACGTTAGGCGCTAATTTTCTGTGATTTTTACGGGGTAAAAATACGGTGGAAGTACCGTATACCATTAATTTAATTGCCGGCCGCTGTGGCCGAGCGGTTCTAGGCGCTTCAGTCCGAAACCGCACTGCTGCTACGGTCGCAGGTTCGAATCCCGTCTCGGGCATGGATGTGTGTGATGTCCTTAGGTTAGTTAGGTTTAAGTACTTTTAAGTCTAGGGGACTGATGACCTCAGATGTTAAGTTCCATAGTGCTTAGATCCATTTGGACCATTAATCTAATAAAATAATAATCTCTACTGTATGAACAGGTATGCGGTAAGACAGTCGACACTTGGTACTGTGAAGAGCAATGTTATTAATGGTAAAATCTAAGGCATATACGTTGGAATTTTTGCTAATGTACATCTGAATGAACTTACGTTCTAACAACACAGTAGGTCAGTAAATATGAACTAAGCGACCAACTTGGGAAAAAGAAAACATGAATTAAATTTTAAACACAGTATTTTTCTGAAATCATATTTTCTCTTACAGAAAATTATTGGAATTCCTGGCTCCAACATCGATACAAAGTTGACATCGTCGATGCTATGATTGGCTTAACTTCTCAAAACTCCTGCCATGTTGCGAATGGTTGTGACGGCTTCAAAAATTCTTGTCTTCAGTTCTTCTCGAGTGTTGCTATCCATGTACTCGTGGCTGACAGTGTGTCGTTTTATGGCTGTAGACCCACAATGATACATTTTAGATCTGTGTTCATTATGGACTGTATTTTTATGAAGATTTGTGTTTCATCAACCTGTGGTCTGAACGTGTTCTGCTATCTTATTAGTTTATACGAGGTGGTGTAGAACCCTAGAGATATTTAATAAAAGAAGCATGTTATACATAACGCTCTTGGTTATCTGTTCCACCTTGGTTGTCATACAGTCAATCACTGACCTGTCCTTACAGTTAAGCTAATCAGTTTCTAACAGTTTCAGTCTCTGGACTGTCTGTACAGTGTTAGTAGTGACGAGATAGTTGCCTAGTTGTCTCACTGCGAGTCTTCCGATTTTTTTTTCTTTATTGTGATTTCATTGCCCTGCCCTATATGGACAGGGGAGGGCTTCAGCGGCATTATCCGCTGCTCTCCAGCCGAGTGCCATGACAACTAATACAAGAATAAAATGTTAGATATAAGGCCATAAAAAAGGGGGACATAGAACAGAATAGGCGGCGGTAATGGAGGTAAAAATACACTGACATGGAGACGTTCATGGGGAGACAATTAAAAAAGTCGATATAAAGTTAAAAAACGCAGTTGGTGATTCGTAGAACAAAAAAAGACACTGAAGTCACACATACTGGTTAAAAGTTGGCCACAGTATTAAAAACACTCCAGAACAACACACTTTAAACCCACTTGGAGCACACACGATAAAGAATAAAACTGCCAGGTGAGACCTGCCGAGGGAGAGGTCTGAGAGGATGGAAAAGGGAGGGGAGAGCAAGGTGCAGCAGGGGAGGGCGCGGGATGAAAAGAGTATGGGCGTCAGCAGGTGTGTGGGTCAGGAGATGAAGAGGGGAAGACAATACAGGAGGGAGCGCAGGGACACTGAAGGAGAGCACAGGAGAGGGAGGGGGCAAAGGAGGAGAAATCCACTCAGGAGAAGGGAGGGGGAGGAGAGGGAGTCCTGGGGAGGAGACAGGAGGAAGGTGGGATTAGAGTTGGTGGGAAGGGTAGACGTCAGGGCGAAGCTCATCATCAGGGATGGGTAGATGGTGGAAGTTTCGTTGGGAAAGGAGGCGGAGGGTGTGGAGATGGAGAGAGGGTGGGACACAACGGTAAAGGGGAGGCAATGGGCTGGGAGTGGAGAGGAAGGTAGACACCAGGGGGTGAGGGGGATCGAGGCGGCGGACGATATATAGCGTGCGGATGTGTTTAAGAAAAAGGAGAAGGTGGGGGAAGGGGAAGATGTCGTAGAGGATGCGCGGGGGGGGGGGGGGGGGGAGGGGCGGAAGGCGAGGCGGAATGCATGGCGTTCGTGGATTTGGAGGTATTTACAGAACCTGTGAGGGGTGGAAATCCAAGTAAGGCTGGCAGAACAGGGGATGGGGCGGATCAAGGATTTGTAGGTGAGTCTTCCGGAGTCTAAGGCATCTTAAATAGACGACTGTACGGATATACTTCATGCAATGAGTAGAAACCAAGACAGCGTCCTCTGTTGGCCACTCGCACCAACGGCGAGCCCTGGAAAGAGCGGGTGTCACGCTGGTACGCTACTAGCGTCATGTTTAAATACACTCTTGGAAAAAAAGACGAGCCACGAATTATCAGAATGCGACGGAAATCGGTGGTTGTGTTGTTCATGTACAGACAAACAATTGATTGGTATTTCAGAAATATTGCATGATTTATTCAGGAGAAACAGGTTCACAAATTGACCATTGGTTCGCTTCTGGCCGTTATGCCAACCGTTATTCGGCTTGGCATTGAATGACAGTGTTGTTGGCTGTCTTCCTGACGATATCGTGTCAAATTCTATCCAATTTGCGCTTTAGATCGTCAAAAGCCCTAGCTGGTTGAAGGGCCCTGCCTGTACTGCTTCAAACGTTGTCAGTTGAGGAGAGATCTGGAGACACTACTGGCCACGGTACGGTTTGGAAAGCACGAAGACAAGCCATAGAAACTCTCTCCGCGTGTGGAATGGCGATATCTTGCAGAAATAAAAGCCAAGAATGGTTTGCCATAAAGGGTAACAAAACGGGGCGTAGAAAATAGTAGATGTACCGCTGCACTGTAAGTGTGCTGGGAGTGACAACCAGAGGTGTCCTGATATGAAATGAAATGGCACCTCAAACCATTACTCCTGGTTGTCGGGCCACGAAGCAGGCAACAGAGTGGTTGGTACCCCAACGCTGTCCGGAGCGTCTTCAGACACGCCTTCACTGCTCATCAGGGTTCGGTTCGAAGCAGGACTCATCACTGGAGAAAATTTTACTCCAGTCAATGAGATTCCAGGTCCCGATGACCAACGAAGAATTGTCTCGACATGCCTCTGATAACTGTGGCAAACCAACTAGACTGTCGCCAGGAATAAGGTGCGACAGTCAGGAGTGATGGTGTGGGGTGCCACTTGTTTTCGTAGCAGGAGCCCTTTGGTTGTCATCTGTGGCACGCTTAACAGCACACTGGTACGTCGACGACATTCTTCAAATGGCTCTAAGCACTATGGGACATAACATCTGAGGTCATCAGTCCCCTAGACTTAGGACTAATTAAACCTAACCAACTTAAGGACATCACAAACATCCATGCCCGAGGCAGGATTCGAACCTAGGACCCCAGCAGCAGCGCGGTTCCAGAGTGAAGCGCCTAGAACCGCTCGGCGACAGGCGACAATCTACGCCCCGTTTTATGGGCTTACATTTCAGCAAGATAATGCCCGCTCGCACAAGGCGAGAGTTTATACTGGTTGCCTTCGTGCCTGCCAAACCCTACCACGGCCAGCAACGTCGCCGGGTCTCTCCCGAATTGAAAAGGTTTGGAGCATTATGGCCAGGGCCCTCCAACCAGTTCGGGATTTTGACGATCTAACTGACCAATCGAACATAATTTGACACAATATCCGTCAGGAGAATATCCAAAAACTCTACAAATCAATGCCAAGCCGAATAACTTCCACAGTTTCGTACTGCACTGTTATGTAAAGTGGTTATTTAAATTTCATGGAAAAGCATGCCGACGTAGCAGATGACATAATGTAAGAGAACCGCACAACAGATCACACATGTTGTGACTGAGGAAATAAGAGGCAGAATGTTTTCTATTTAATTCAAAAAGGTTCAAATG
This sequence comes from Schistocerca americana, assembly GCF_021461395.2. Lineage (NCBI taxonomy): Eukaryota > Metazoa > Arthropoda > Insecta > Orthoptera > Acrididae > Schistocerca > Schistocerca americana. The sequence continues at coordinate 337,150,840 of NC_060121.1, forward strand.
GCTCTGAGCACTATGAGACTTAACATCTGAGGTCATCAGTCCCCTAGACTTAGAACTACTTAAACCTAACTAACCTAAGGACATCACACACATCCATGCCCCTAAACAGGATTCGAACCTGCGACCGTGGCAGGAGCGCGGTTCCAGACTGAAGCGCCTAGAACCGCTCGGCCACAACGGCCAGCTTTCTATTTAATATTAGCATAAAAACTGCGGAGGTCGCCCAGAAATGAATTCACCGCATTTTTTTTTCTCAGCCGAAAACAATGCTACGAATGCGAAACGTTACATATCTGTTATTTGAAGTCTCCTGAGTGGGTGCACAAGTTTCCGTTACTTCCAGCAGACAGCGTAGCTGAAGGACAATTTCGAAATGGCGCCTGTAGATTATTAACGTTACAAGCAATATGACGTCATTGAATTTCTCAATGCAGAGAAGGAAACTGTGGGGAATATTCACAAACTCTTGTGCAAAGTCTATGGAGTATCTGCTGTCTACAGAAGTACTGTTAGTCGCTGGGCATGGAGGGTGCGGTTCGGCGGAGCCCCACGATTTTCAGCAGTCGGGGAGACCATCCACACCTGACATGTTGCAGCGAGCCTCCTCTTGTTTGGGTCATTGAAGGACGCCATTTGTGGAAGACCTTTTGATGACGATGAGGAGGTGATTCACACAGTGAAGCACTGGCTCTGCCACCAGGACAAGGACTGGTACCCACAGTGCATACATGCCATTGTTTTCTGCTGGAGGGAAGCCGCAGAACGGGATGGACGTTACGTGGGAAAACAGGGTGTGTAGATAAAACACCATTTTTCCGTGTGTAATTCTCATTATGTTCAATAAGGAATTGTTCAAGAAAAAAAATGCGCTGCATTACTTTCTGAGCGACCCTCGTATTTTGAAACAACATTCGATTGACATGTTCCATTTAGTAAATAGTTCTATATTTCACATGTACAGAATGAAAGGAAACCTACAGGCGACGATGAGCATTTGCAAAAACTAACTTGAGGAGATCAAAGGGAGATTTCGTACCATCAAGGTGCGCCCACAGTTCCCTTTCTGTTGTTCTGTTGTCCTGCAAACACGTAGCAAACAGGAGAGGAGCTAAGTGCATAATGCTTTTTCATATTACTTCAATCAGCATCCAAAAGGCATACTGACTTTTATCATTAACTGCAGTAAACGTAACACAAAATGTGTAGTTCATTGTACACAAGAACTACTATCACTCGTCGTTTGCAAGTGGGACAATTATCACTTAATTCTTACAGCCTTTTTTGTGCATTAACTAGTGGACCAACAACAGAAGGAAAGTGGCCATAAGTAATCACAGATAACAAAATCTGACAGATACGTAGCAGCTCTGTCCAGCTGTACAAGATTATTCACGTCAGTAACGATAAAATAGGAATTTACTTTTTCCTAAATTGATTGCTGAAAGGAAACAAATATTGTATTTACAAGTGTAAATGCTTGTTGGGACCCTTGTTGTCCACGTTTATTAATGACTTCGCGAAGAATATTAATGGCAACCTCAGATTTCTGACGAATGATATAGCTTTTTTTTGTTATGGAATAGAATCTACAAGAAGCCTGTAATACGAGTATTTCTGGCTTTGCAGCCATTATACTCGGCTACAGGAAGCTCTTTTTACTGCAATTGAGAAGGCAGCTGTGGAAAGATGACTTAATGCGGTGTGAGGTAACGATAACAGATGATATGTTCGGCACGTGTATTGTGAGACAGACCGCCTAAATTATGATCCTTCTCCGAGATTGGTTGCTGCGTTCGGAAGTTGCGCTCCAAAATGGTAATTTTCTTTTATTAATTATACAAATTAAACAGCGTATTTACTTGAAGTTAAAATTAAAGCACCTCTCAATATCGTGCTGTCATTCCATTATTTCGCAAGTATTAATAACCAGCAGAATAGTAAACAGCTGAAAAACGATGATTTTCGCAAAGCGCCTAACTTGAATGGCGGGCATCTAGTGTGCAAATCAGAGCTGGTTCGGTAGTGTCGGAAGACAGACATGTAGCCTACCGCGGTCAGTGTCAGTTAAGACTTTTTTTAACAATGTACGGTTATTTGGACATAAAGTTGAGAACAGTGTGATACTAATTTAAGAAAATATGCTGTTCATTAAACTGTTGAGGAATAGAAATCCTTTGTGAATCTAAAAGGAAATGTAATTGTGCAGTTTCTCGTGTTCTGTCAATAATAAAAGGGAGTGTCATTCCGTAAAACGAAATGACTGGAAATTTAATCATTTCTAAAATAACAGTTCCTCGCAAAGAGTTTCTTACAGCCTCAAGATTACGGATTCACGACCTACGTGCAGTTTTGTGCACAGGGGACAACAACTGTGGAAGACTGCAGTTGGTGAACATTTGTTAGAACTTGTGCATCCCATTCTGGGCGGTGAAATAGGCACCTCGCGTGTACTGTAATCTTACTACAAATGAGAGCAGTCACACGTCATCTGTGGTAACACGGAGGAGGTATGAAGAAGAGAAATATTTTCTAGGGAAAGGGTTTCTCTTACAAACGTATATATCGCTTCACTCTTTCTCTCACACAATCTCTTTTTCAACTTGACGTAAGCTGTCCAAATATTCAGTTGGACCTTAACAAAATTTCAGTATGCTTCAGACATTGGCTATTTACACTCCTCAGCCTGGACGTTATGACTACCTACTTAATAGCCGGTATGTCCACCTTTGGGGCGGATAATAACGGCAGGAATCGAACCACTCAGACTTTAGCAGGTCGCCAGAAGGAGCTGCCATCACATCTGCACATATAAGTCACCTAATTTTCGTACATTCCGGAGAGGGGGAGCGTTGAGCTCTGACGCCACGTTCAATCACATCCTAGTTGTGTTTGGTTGGCCGGCCGAAGTGGCCGAGCGGTTCTAGGCGCTACATTCTGGAACCGCGCGACCGCTACGGTCGCAAGTTCGAATCCTGCCTCGGGCATGGATGTGTCTGATGTCTTTAGGTTAGTTAGGTTTAAGTAGTTCTAAGTTCTAGGGGACTGATGACCTCAGAAGTTAAGTCCCATAGTGCTCAGAGCCATTTGAACCATTTTTTTTGGGTTTGGTTGGGTTCATATCTGATGAGCTGTGGGCCAGCACATCGACTGGGACTCGCCACTGTGTTCCTCGAGTCATCCCCATCACGCTCCTGGCAGTGTAGCGTGGTATATTACCTTGTTGAAAAATGCCATTGTCGTCCGGAAACATGATCGTCATCAAGGAGTGGTCGTGGTGTGAAACCAGTTTCGATACACCCTGACGGTCAACGTACCTTGCACGAGTTCCACTGGACCCATGGATGTCCACTTGAATGTTTCTCAGACCACAACGGAGCCGCTGCCATCTTGTGTCCGTCCCGCAGTCAAAGTGTCAAGGAGCTGTTCCCCTGCAAGAAGACGGATTCGCGCCCTCCCATCGATATGATGAAGAAAGTATCGGAATTCATCTGACCATGCAATGCTCTGCCTCTGCGCCAATGTCCTGTGCCCATGGTCACGCGGCCATTTCAAACATGATTCCCGATGTAGTGGTGTTAACATTGGCACATGCATGAGTTGTCGGTGCACTGTGTGTTCAGATACACTTGTACCCCTCCCAGAATTAAAGTCTGATGTTAATTCCGCAGCAGCTCACCACCTGTCCCGTTTCACCAGTCTGTCCACAGTGCGACGTCCGATATCTGTAATGAGGAGTGACCACCCAATCACACAAAGTCTGGATGTGATTTAACCTTGCTTTCGCCACGTGTTGGAGATACTCACCAAAGCGCTCCTCGAACACCTGACAAATCGCGCAGTTTCCAGAATGCTCGTGCCGAGCCTCCTGGCCGTAATAATCCACCCTTGATCAAACACAGACAGATCGCGCGCCTTCCCCATTCTACAAACGGACAGCACGCTCACTAATGCTAGATGCGCCGTGCGAGTATCTGACTAGCAGTCATTCCTCGCCAGGTGACGCTGCTATCACCTGGACGGGTTTATATCGATAGTAAGCTGTTGGTCATAATGTTGAAGCTGATCAGTGTACTTTAATTGGTCACAAGTTTGCACTTCGCTAAATCCAAGAACATGACTTCCTGTTGCGACTACAATATCAGTGAATCACTACTGAAATCGGTCAGCCCATACAAACGCCTAGATGTATCAGTTACTGCGCATATGAAATGGAATGAGCACAAAGATTAAGTTGTAGGTAAAGCAGGTAGCAAACATCTGTTCATTGCTATGACACTGGTGCGCATGGGAGTTACTTACAAAAGCACTCGTGTGAGCCATCAGTATTGCTCAGGTATGTGGGACCTTGGCAAACCGGGACTAACAGGATACATTAAACGTATACAAAGGAGAAAGTTACTAATGGAAACAGTTTTTTTCTTTAAAAGCAGAGGGAGAATAGCGGAAATGCTAAAATAAAATAAAATAAACTGTCAGGCGCTGGAGGAGAGACGTCAAAATTCTCGCAAAATCCTACTTAAAAACCTCCAGCAGTCGGTATTAAGTGATATTATGGTGCAGCCTCCTAGGCGTCGCTCCTGTAAAACAAGAAAGATAAGATTAGCCTAATTACAGAGTGAATAGAGGTTTTTAAGTAGGCAATCCCGATAAGGATGTAACGACGTGACACGGTAGTTAGTGGTACAATGAGAAGAACTTTGTGTCATATGTCAATGCTCTTTTTGTTCCACCTTCTAGGCATGAGACGCCTACGGAACAGTCCGATACAGCAGTTGGTATAGTTAGGTTTTGTCAGAGGAGCAACCCGCGTCTGCACGCCAGCGGGGGAAGGGAGGCAGCGCCACGGGCCTTGCGGGTGCCGGCCATGTTGTCCTTTGTCCTGCGGGTCGTCTACGGCGGACTCGTCGCTACGGATTGATTTCACATCTTCAAGAGGAAGGCACAGCCTGCAGCCCGTCGCAGCACCCCGTCCACTCCCCAGTGATTGATCTTCGCCATCGACCCAGCCGATACCCAGTTTCTCTTGCGCGGTCTTCTTGTTATACTGTTTTGAAAGATTCCTACGGCCACGGGAACCTGTCATCAGATTCATATCAAAAGCCGTAATACAGTTTTCTCGGAAGCGGGTTTATTCGTAACTGTGTCTTCTGCTTCATCTTACACTCCATTTCCATGGTCCGGTTTGAAGTAATGCTTCTCCTATTCTTGCTTCCATGCTGTAGTTTCTTGTACAGGGTGTTTGAGAGTTTTTGCATCAAACATCCAGAGGTGAGAGATCACGCCATGGAGAATAACTTCTGTTAGAGACAACAAAACGTTCGCTGACGCTTCCCGGCGGTGTGAGACGTCTTTCAGTATTCGCCGGCCTTCTGACTACGAAATTTCACCGAACTAGCAGGGCCTACGAATTAGGTGCGCTGCATACTACCTATCTATTCGACGCTATTGCAATAAAGCCTTGGGTAGCGCGTTATCTTGTCAACCAACCCCATCTTCACTACGAGAGGTTGCGACAAGAGAGACAAAAGATAGAGAAGAAACGCAGCGAAAGCACATGAGGTAACGAATTACGGCAGAAAAACTGCCAACAGCGTACGCGCGACTATCGTGACACCACCAGAGAGAAACACAGTCATGGACCGTGTCCCGCTACTCAAGGAACCAGAACCGAGGTGACGCGAGCCAGCGTCTGGCTGCGCTCGCTACCGGCAACAACGATGCTCTCTTGGAACTAGGGGATCCTTCCTTGCTACATTTTTCGCTACAGAGTCGCCACAGTTTCACACCTCTTATAATATTTTATTTCTTATCTCAGAATACTTTTATGTTTCCGAAATAAAAGATGCAGCATATGCATCTGTAAACTTTGAGGACTTTCATATTTTCCTTTCAGTCCAATTACATTAGTGATTGGACTGCAACCACAGTGCCCTCCAAGCGACTAAGGAACCGGAAGCCGGAAGGGGGCAGGGCGTGCCTATGGACTTCGGAGCGATGGAGTGCATTATGGTATGTGACAGACGAAAACTGAAGTTATTATTATAGTACGCACTAAACATAGATTTGGTAGCAGGTGTAGTTGGTACACCTGGCTAATATCCTGTAGGGCCCATACGAGCTCGCTGAAGTGCCGCAACATGACGTGGCATGGACTCCACTAATATCTGAAGTAGCGCTGGAGAGAACTCACACCATGAATACTGAAGGGCTATGTATAAATTCATAAGAATTCGAAGGGGTGGAGATCTCTTCTGAACAGCACGTCGCAAGGCATCTCAGATATGCTCAATAATGTTCATGTCTGGGGAGTCTGGTGTCCAGTGGAAATGTTTAAACACAGAAGAGTGTTCCTGGAGTCCCTCTGTAGCAATTCTGGACGTGTGGGGTGTCAAATTGTTTTGCTGGAATTGCCCAAGTCCGTCGGAATGCACAATGGACATAATGGATGCAGATGATCATAGAGGATGCTTACGAACGTATCGCTTGTCTAGACGTATCAGGGGTCCCTTATTACTCCAGCTGCACACGACCCACACCATTACAGAGCCTCCACCAGCTTGAACGGTCCCCTGCTGACATGCAGGATCCGTGGATTCATGAGGTTGTTTCCGTACCCGTACACGTCTTTCCGCTCGATACAATTTGCGAGACTCGTCCGACCAGGCATCAAAAGTCGAATGCCAGTACTGACGGGGCCCAGGGGAGGCGTAAAGCTTCGCGTCGTGCAGTCATCAAGGGTACACGAGTGGGCCTTCGGCTCCGAAAGCCCATACGATGATGTTTCGTTGAATGGTTTGCATGCTGACACCTATTGATAGCCCAGCATTGAAATCTGCAGCAAATTTCGGAAGGGTTGCACTTCTATCAGTTTGAACGATTCTCTTTAGTCTTCGTTGGTCCCGTTCTTGCAGCATCTCTTTCCGGCCGCAGCGATTTGATGTTTTACGGATATCTGATATTCACGGTACACTAGTGAAATGGTCGTACGGGAAAATCCTCACTTTATCGCTTCATCGGAGATGCTGTGTCGCATCGCTCGTGCGTCGTCTATAAGACCACGTTCAAACTCACACCTTGGTAACCTGGAATTGTAGCAGCAGTAACCGATCTAACAACTGAGCCAGACACCTGTTGTCTTATAAAGGCGTTGCCAAACGCAGCGTCGTCTTCTGCCTGTTTACATATCTCTGTGTTTGAATACGCATGCATATACCAATTTCTTTAGCGCTTCAGTGAATTTATACATAATTGTGTAAGCATTAACACAGCCTATGTTTAATTTACAGATAACAAGCGATACGGGAATGGAATAAACACTAAATCTCTTGGTAAACTGATAGAGTTATTTTCAACAAGAAAACCTTAAAATAAGTGTCTCTAAGAGGAGAAAGATATTTTAGAAGTGAATTTTGCTCAGCCTACTGCCTTTCCAAAGACAGCGTATAACTGCATTATGGGCAACATACGTTGTATATGGACGACGACGCAGACTGTCTATGCCCTGCCTCCTATCGGGGGCACAACCATTACAAAAAATCATCCAGCATCGCTATGAAGTGGCAGCGAACATTTCGTCTGTAATAAAAGTTGTTCCTCATAGCGTGGACTATAACTCCTAGACGTTTAATGCAAAGTCTCTGAAACACCCTGTATGTCAAGCAGACAGATAATAAAGGTAGTTCCGAGCATTACAGCTCTAACTCATACGGCCACTGTAAGAACGAGATTTTCACCTTTTTTGTGTGTTTTGTAGCATAAATGTTCGTCGCTGTAACTTTATTACTACACGAGTAACTTACAATGGTGGCGCGGTGCATTAGCGATTAAATGCTAATGTTCCAGGGGTCTGACGCTCGAACTCAGTCAGTCACAGTACTTTGAACTTTCATTTAACACTTTTTTACCACTGGCAGTGTTTTCTAATGTGAAAAACGTTGAGTTTCACCATCGTTCCTACTATACTTTTAACTGTAGCTCTACATATAACTAGCGGGGGAGGCAGTGCAAAGATCCGACGAAAGCAATGGAAAACCACCTGCAATAAAACCATGTTATGCGATGATGAAAACAATCTCAGGGTAGATTACAGATTTATCTGTGTGACAATGTGGACTAAATACACTGTTCTGAAGTTATCAAGAGTGGAATAAAGGCAGTGAACAGTTGCCTATGATTTGTGCAGAAACCAGAGTGTAATTATAAGAATCGACACACATAAAAGGGAGGCAGGTGGTAGTTACGAAATGAGTGAAGCAGGGTTGTGGCAATTATACAATCTGTATATTTTTAGCAGGCAATAAGGAAAACCACAGGGAACTTTGGAAAGGGAATGAAAGTCCAGGAAGACGAAATAATAACTTTAACATGCCCCTATGACACTGTAATACTCTTAGAGGTGGCAAAGGACTTCGAGTAGCAATTTAACAAAACGAAAAGTGTTCCGAAAGGAGTTATAAAACATAACATCAACAAACAAAACTGGTTGAATGGTATCGAAATAAATTAACTGATACTCAGGGAATTGGATTAGAAATTGGGACATTAAAAGGAATAGATCTATTTTCCTGTTTTGGGCGAAGTATAGACTTTATAAAATGCAAAATCGCTATAGCAACAAAAGTTTTTCTGAACAAGATGCATTCGTTGCCATCGCATATAAATTTAAATGTTAGGAAGTCTTTCCTGCCGCGCGGGATTAGCCGAGCGGTCTCAGGCGCTGCAGTCATGGACTGTGCGGCTGGTCCCGGCGGAGGTTCGAATCCTCCCTCGGGCATGGGTGTGTGTGTTTGTCCTTAGGATAATTCAGGGTAAGTAGTGTGTAATCTTAGGGACTGATGATCTTAGCAGTTAAGTCCTATAAGATTTCACACACTTTTGAACGTTTTTGATGTCTTTCCTGAAGGTATTTCTTATAAATGTACCCTTGAAAAGAAGTGAAATGTGGCCGGCGGCTGTGGCCGAGTGGTTCTAAGCGCTTCAGCCCGGAACAGCGCTGTTGCTACGGTCGCTGGTTCGAATCCTGCCTCGGGCATGGTTAGTTCGTTTTAAGTGTAGGGGACTGATGACCCCAGATGTTAACTCTCATAGTGATTAGAGCCATTTGAACCATTTTTGAGTGGAACGTGGTATATAAACAGGATAGGCAAAAGAATATGGAAGCTTTTGAAATATACTGCTACAGAGGAACGCTAACGGTTACACAGGTAGATTGAATAACTGGTGAGGAGACACCGAGCCGAATTGGGGAGAAAAGAAATTTGTCGCACATTGTTCCTTAAAGGATGGAATTCGTTCATAGAACACTCCCTGAGGTATCAACGAATAGTTAATATGGTAATGAAGGGAAGTATAGAGGTTACAAACTGTAGAAGGACACCAGAGCTCCATTATAGTGAGGTTACAGTTGTTATGCAGAGCTCAAGAGGCAGGATGTATTAGCGTGGAGAACTGCATCAAACCAGTCCTCGGACTGAAGACTGCAACAACAAGTTACAAAACTAATGTAGTGTATAATACGGCTATAGTGGTGCGGCCCCAATCTCAGTAAGCGGAAAATAGGCAAAATACTCGGCAGGTATTTTGGAGTCCAGTCACAAGCTTCATTGTTTCTAGGATTCTGTTCTGCTGCTGTGAGTTAGCACTCTCAGATCTTAGACAGAGCGAAGTGGTCCAATGGTGAAGCCGTGCCTAAGGAAAGGGTAATGCCCATATCGTAACCCAGCACGAGTTTGTGCTGTGTCTCTAATGTCCCGACGTCGACGGATCTCCAGACGCTATTCTTCCTCTTTCCGACCCCATACGGCGTTGACTCAGTATGATCAAGCATAAATTACACTTCGTCAGCAATATGCATAGTTATGCAGTTCCTGACCTGCTTTCGTGCTGCGTGTCTTTGGGGTTATGTTCAATATTATCAACAGTGTTAGATGGTGAGTGAGTACAACAGGTTACAGAAAACAGGACTACAGAAGAAATGTAGATCACTTGCCCCCAGGAACTTCCTAGTACTGACACTGTGAGTTGCTTCGTAGTGTACGTAATAAATTAAATGAGGAAAAAGTTACCAAAGTACCAAAAAATGAATAACTAAATCCTGTTGATTTCCAGTTGCCTAAGAAACCTTCACACTTTCATTGCAATTAATTATATTTAAATGTAATCTGTGATTTTTTATTACGGAACCTAAACCAACAAAAAACAAATACTTTAGATTCGAAGAAAGGGTGATGTGCTTTGTCACTGTTGAACGAAATTGTTAGTTTCATGCACTATTCAAGTATATCTTCAGTGCGCAGATTACAAGCTTGAACGAAACGATTTATAGCAAGCCGATTCGGTTACTAGGAAGGTACTAGCGGGGTACATACCGGACGTGATTACGTTTTCAAGAAAAAAAAAAGGAATTATGTCAGATAGATGGCAGTTTTCTACCCAGACATACGCTGACTGCTTCTCATACAGAACGAATTATTTAGAAACATGAAAAATAATGTTATATCAAGAGAATCTAGGAGTCAACCTATCATATAAGGAGGAGCACATGATCCAAATGACAGAAATGGAAGGGATCGACAACAATAATCCTAGTCTTAACGGCAGTTGTTCTTCCTGCGTCATTCAGAAAAAGTATAGGAAAGAGCGGGGGGTAAGGTACAGAAGTATCCGAAGTACCCTCTGTCCTGTACCTTAAGGTGGCGTTCACAGTATATATATAGATGTGAATGCGAAGAGATCATGTTTCTCTGGAAACTTTAATTTTCTCGTAAATTGTATTCAGCTCAACAGAGATGCGAGAGGGGCACGCGATTCCATTCGCTCCATTCTAAACCTCATCTATCTTTCAAACCTAGCATTGTTTCAGTTTCTTTCTTAACATGGTTCATGGAATAATAAATAATTATTCAAAAAGTGACTGGTTGCAGTTGGTTGGTTGATTTGGGGGAGGGGACCAAACAGTGATGTCATCGGGCCCATCGGATTATGGAAGGGTGGGGAAGGAAGTCGGCCATGCACTTTCAATGAAACTATCCCAGATTTTGCCTGAAGCGATTTAGGAAATCACGGAAAACCTAACAGCAGCACCTTTTCTCTGCTTCTCTAGTAATTATAGGCACGAAAAGAAGTTGGCAATATGTTTCATAACTTATAGACCCACTGAAACAATTTAACAATAGAGTTCTCGAATGCGAGAAAGTAACGAAGATACATCCCTCCTTGTACCAGACTGACTCTTGATGTTCTTAAGCAACTGTAAATTACGTTAGTCCTATGCAGAATGATATCCATAGAGTTCTAAGCATGAATGGAATGACAACAATAGCTACAAACAAAATCAGATGAAGGAAAGAGTGTTTAACGTTTGTGCTTGGAGAATTCTAAGTCATAAGAGACAGAGAGAGCTTTCTGACCCTAGAAGATCACTGTTATTCGTGTGGATCCGAAGTTACGTAATACGTATCAGCTCCGCATCTCCATCCAGTATAATGATGATGTTTGGATTGTGGGGTGCTCAACTGCACGGTCATCAGCACCCGTACGAAGTCCCAATTTTGACACAGTCCATTTTTTGGTTTTGTGCTATCCAATCCAGCCACTATCACGAGTGATGATGATGATGAAATGATGAGGACAACACAAACCCCATTATACTGGATGGGGATGCGGAGCTGATACGTATTACGTAACTTCCTACCTACACGAATAACAGTGATCTTCCAGGGTCAGAGAGCTCTCTCTGTCTCTTATGACTTCGAAGTCTGCAAACACAAACGTTAGAGAGTGTTTCCTTCATCTGATTTTGTTTGTCGCCATTGCTGTCATTCCATTCATGTTTAGAACTGTATGGATATCATTCGGCATAGGACTGACGTAATATACAGTTGCTTAAGAACATCAAGAGTCAGCCTGGTACAAGGTCGGGTTTAGCGTACTGCGTAATTTCTTCTGCATAGTAACATAATTTTAACTAATAAGTACAGTTATTCCTCTCGAACTATGTGATTTACATTAACTGATTTGGAAACCTCTTCGCTTACCATCGGATATATTATCTTCCACAGCTTGTGTGTAAGTGATATTTCAAATAATTGGCATATTGTATTTAAATCAAAGCAGAACGGCTGCTATGTTATATTTGTCTATAAGGGTAAATAAAAGTTTCCGTTTCATAACCACACGCTTGTTGAATTCCAGTTAGGTTATTTCGTGTGATGTAATTAATTAACTGATTTACTTTAGCTTTATGCTTTTTCGCAAGTGTATTTTTCCGGATTCGGTTATCCCTCCAGAATTCATAACGTCTGTAACCGTCTTTGTGCTCCTTTCGGGTGTATAAAAAATGGTTCAAATGGCTCTGAGTACTATGGGACTCAACTTCTGAGGTCATTAGTCCCCTAGAACTTAGAACTAGTTAAACCTAACTAACCTAAGGACATCACACACATCCATGCCCGTGGCAGGATTCGAACCTGCGACCGTAGCGGTCTCGCGGTTCCAGACTGCTGCGCCTAGAACTGCACGGCCACCTCGGCCGGCTTCGGGTATATATTTCTCACGTTATTTCCTTCAGTAGATTGATTTTGTCGCTCAAACTAAGTTTCGGAAAGTACCACTTGAAACAGGTCCATTACTGAATGCTGAACAGTGTACTCAACATGTTAGGAAAATTGTTTGGGAAGAAACCAATGCAGTAACGAGAAATAAATGTCAACCTGAGGTAAATATTATACTAGCGTAAACAATCTGAAATAATAACTTTTTGCATAATAGTTATTCAGAAGTAAATGAACTCTTTGTCCTTGATGTTGTAGACTACCTGTACACGTGTTATAACCGATGATTTTATCTCCCGGGTAAGTCTGTGTGTAATGACGTATTCCAACTGACGGTTCTCTATGATCTCTTTCTCCTCATACTAAGATAATAATTTACCGTGTCAGAAAGACTGCGGTGACAAATCACATGTTTCTGAACGTAAAGGTTCAAATGGCTCTGAGCATTATGGGACTCAACTGCTGTGGTCATCAGTCCCCTAGAACTTAGAACTAATTAAACCTAACTAACCTTAGGACATCACACACATCCATGCCCGAGGCAGGATTCGAACCTGCGACCGTAGCAGCAGCGCGGCTCCGGACTGGAGCGCCTAGAACCGCACGACCACCGCGGCCGGCGAACGTAAAGGATCCGACAGATGACCAACGAAAGAATAAGCTGCATTATGTCGTTCAAGTGTTCCTGTGAAAATAAATGTCATGGATGTATCGTAATAAATTCAGTTTAGGTAATCAACATTAAGAGATAGAAATACCAGTGGAAGAGTCAAGTTATTGGACAGAAAGGTATCTCCGCTAAAGCAGAAATGAAACACATCGCTGAGGGAAGTTTCATATCTGGAAAACAACTGTCGCGCCGTATTTGCCTCTTCGTGTACAGTAATGGGAATACGAAAGGAGCAGGAGTACGCAGTGAGCCGGTCCAAACGAAAACGAAATAAGCGGCGACGTAGATGAAAGCAGTATCGCAAATCCTCCACTACCCAATTCGCGGCGGATGGGGATTACAGTGCGGTTGTGAAGAACATTTTTCTGAATATTTTCTAAAATAAATGAAAAACAGTGGAGTAAGGGTGGGGGAGGAGGGGAGCTCATGCAGTGGGGTATGGAAAGGGGGACGGCGCTTAGCACGCTGATGAGGCGACCGCCACCTTTGCGCAGCTGTTCAATTTTCATAAAATACTGGGCGCTGAGCGTAATAGCAGGGGAGGCGGCGCGCGACAATGGCCGGAGCTGTTAGCCACCTCGTCTCCTGGCAACGACCCGCCGCGCCGCCAGAGAGCAAACCTTTCACGCGGGCGTGACGAACGGCCCGCATTACGGAATTCCACACCAAGTGGCGCACGCCGCTCTATGAAAGTGTGAGCCTACAGCGCGGCACGAAGTCAGGTTATTATTGTCTGTCATACATCGTTGGTAATGTTACTTGCGAAAAACATCTTTACTTCCGGTGGATAAGCCTACGGAACTGAAAATAACTCGTCCCCATGAGGCATCATGTGAATACCGCGTAGCACCACCTCTACCCTTGACAATGACCTCAATTCAGCGAAAAAGAGTGTGCATAAGTCTCTTCTGCTATGCCATATCACCTGCAGGCACTCACTGATGATTAAATACCACTGTTGTTGTTGTGGCCTTCAGAACATGTCCTACCAACAGATCTCTTCTTCTAGTCAAGTTGTGACACAAATTAGTCTTCTCCCCAATTCTATTCAGCACCTCCTCATTAGTTACGTGAACTGCCCATCTAGTATTCAGCATTCGTTTGTAGCACCACATTTCGAAAGCTTCTATTCTCTTCTTGTCCAAACTGTTTATCGTCCATGTTTCACTTCCATACATGGCTACACTCCATACAAATACTTTCAGAAACGACTTCCTGACACTTAAATCTATGCTCGATGTTGACAAATTTCTCTTCTTCAAAAACGCTTTTTTGCCATTGCCAATCTACATTTTATATCCTCTCTACTTCGAGCATCATCGTTATTTTCCTCCCCAAATAGCAAAACTCCTTTACTACTTTAAGTGTCCCATTTGCTAATCTAATTCCCACGGCATCGCCTGATTTAATTCTACTACATTCCAGTATCCTAGTTTGCTTTTGTTGATGTTCATCTTATATCCTGCTTTCAAGACACTGTCCATTACGTTCAGCTGCTCTTCCAGGTCCTTTGCTGTCTCTGACAGAATTACACTGTCGTCGGCAAACCTAAAATTATTATTTCTTCTCCATTGGTTTTAATTCCTACTCCAAATTTTTCTTTTCTTTACTGCTTGCTAAATATATAGATTGAACAACATCGGGGATAATCTACAACCCTGTCTCACTCCCTTCCCAACCACTGCTTGCCTTTCATGCCCCGCGACTCTTATAACTACCATGCGGTGTCTGTACAAATTGTAAATAGTCTTTCGCTCCCTGTATTTGACCCCTGCCACCTTCAGAACTTAAAAGAGTGTATTCCACTCAATACTGTCAAAAGCTTTCTCTAAGTCTACAAATGCAAGAAACGTAGGTTTGCCTTTCCTTAATCTATCTTCTAAGATAAGCCGTAGGGTCAGTATCGCCTCACATGTTCCAACATTTCGATGGAATCGAAACTGATCTTCCCCGAGGTCGGCTTGTACCATTTTTTCCATTCGTCTGTATATAATTCGTGTTAGTGCTTTGCAACCATAACTTATTAAACTGATAGTTCGGTAATTTTCACACCTGTCAACGCCAGCTTTCTTTGGAATGGAATTGTTCAAATGGTTCAAATGGCTCTGAACACTATGGGACTCAACTGCTGAGGTCATTAGTTCCCTAGAACTTAGAACTAGTTAAACCTAACTAACCTAAGGACATCACACACATCCATGCCCGAGGCAGGATTCGAACCTGCGACCGTAGCAGTCTCGCGGTTCCATAATGCAGCGCCAGAACCGCTCTGCCACTTCGGCCGGCCAATGGAATTGTTATATTCTTCCTGAAGTGAGAGGGTATTTCGCCTGTGTCATACATATTGCCCTCCAGATGGTAGAGTTTTATGCTCTCCCAAGTCTATCAGCAGTTCCAATGGAATGTTGTCTACTCCCGGGGCCTTGATTCGTCTTAGGTCTTTCAGTGCTCTGTCAAACTCTTCACGCAGTTTCATCTTCATCTACGTCCTCTTCCATCTGCAGAATATTGCCCTCGAGTACATCTCCTCTGTACATACCCTCTATATACTCCTTCCACGTTTCTGCTTTCCCTTCTTTACTCAGAACTGGTTTTCCATCTGAGCTCTTGATATTCATACAAGTGGGTCGCTTTTCTCCAAAGGTCTCTTTAATTTTCCTGTAGTCGTATCTGTCATACCCCTAACCATGTACGCCTCTACATACTGATATTTGTCCTCTAGCCATCCCTGCTTAGCCATTTTGCACTTCCTCTCGATCTCATTTTTGAGACGTTTGTATTCCTTTTTGCCTGCTTCATTTACTGCATTTTTATATTTTCTCCTTTCGTCAATTAAATTCAATATATCTACTGTTATTCAAGGATTTCAACTAGCCCTCGTCTTTTACCTACTTGATCCTCTGCTGCCTTCACTATTTCATCTCTCACATCTACCCATTCTTCTTCTACTGTATTTATTTCCCCCACTCTTGTCAATCATTCCCTAATGCTCTCCCTGAAACGCTCTACAACCTCTGGCTCTGAGCACTATGGGACTTGACTTCTGAGGTCATCAGTCCGCTAGAACTTAGAACTACTTAAACCTAACTAACCTAAGGACATCACACACATCCATGCCCGAGGCAGGATTCGAACCTGCGAACGTAGCGGTCGCGCGGTTCCAGACTGTAGCGCCTAGTACCGCTCGGCCACCCCGATCGGCTACAACCTCTGACTCTGTTAGTTTATCCAGGTCCGATCTACTTAAATTCTCACGTTTTTGCAGATTCTTCAGTTTTAGTCTACAGTTCATAATCAATAGATTGTATTCAGAGTCCACATCTGCCCCTGGAAATGCCTTACAATTTAAAACCTGGTTCCTAAATGTCTGTCTTACCTTTGTATAATCCATCTGAAAGCTTCCAGTATCTCCAGGCCTCTTCCACGTAATCAACGTTCTTTCATTATTCTTAAACCAGGTGTTAGCTATGATTAAGTTTTGCTCTGTGCAAAATTCTACCATGCCGCTTCCTCTTTCATTCCCTTCACCCAATTCATATTCATCTACAACTTTTCCTTCTCTTCCTTTTCCTACTATCAAATTACAGTTCCCCATGACTACTAAATTTTCGTCTCCCTTCACTATCTGAATAATTTCTTTTATCTAATGATACATTTCTTTAATGTTTTCGTCATCTGCGGAGCTAGTTGACACATACACTTGTAGTACTGTGGTAGGCGTGTGTTTCGTGTCTATCTTGGCTACATTAATGCTTTCACTATGCTGTTCATAGTAGCTTACCTGCGCTCCTAATGTCTTATTCGTTATTAAACCTACTCCTCCATTACCCGTATTTGATTTTGTATTTCTAACTCTGTATTTACTTGACTTGACGTCTTGTTCCTCCTGCCACTGAACTTCACTAATTCCCACTATATCTAGAACGCCAGTTTTATTTCTCCTGATAACGGCGTCCTCTTGAGTAGTCGCCGCACGGAGATCCGAATGGGGGACTATTTTACCTCCGGAATATTTTACCCAAGAAGACGCCATCATCATTTAACCATACAGTAAAGCTGCACGGTCTCGGGAAAAATTACGGCTGTAGCTTCCCTTGCTTTCTGCCGTTCGCAGTACCAGCACAGCAAGGCCGTTTTGGTTAATGTTACAAGGCCAGATCAGTCAATCATCCAGACTGTTGCCCCTGCAACTACTGAAAAGGCTGCTGCCGGCCGGGGTGGCCAAGCGGTTAAAGGCGCTACAGTCTGTAACCGCACGGACGCTACGGTCGCAGGTTCGAATCCTGCCTCGGGCATGGATGTGTGTGATGTCCTTAGGTTAGTTAGGTTTAAATAGTTCTAGGTTCTAGGGGGCTGATGACCTTAGAAGTTAAGTCCCATAGTGCTCAGAGCCATTTGAAAAGGCTGCTGCCCGTCTTCAGGAAACACACGTTTGTGTTTCCTCTGTGGTTGCACGTACGGTACGGCTATCTGTATCATTGAGGCACGCAAGCCTCCCCACCAACCCACCAACGGCAAGCCCCGTGGTTCATGTGGGGAGGGAATCTCATTTTACGTTGCCTGAATTCGCTTAAATCTTTGTTTATTAGGGTACATGTTTGTAAACCAACTGTAAAGATTTGTACGAAATAGGTGTCGTACACGGTCGCTTTTCGTGGCATTTTATCGTCCCAGAGAAGATTTCTGATTTGACTGTAAAAATTGGTTGCTTTCTGTATCCTGCTGAGTGCTTCTTGCTTCATGGCGTAGTCTTACGAGATCGTGCTTCCTAGGTGCTTAAAATAGAAAACAGATTCTACTTTGACTCCTTCTAGAAATATATTTGAAGTTGTTCCTTGCCTGTTGATGGCCATTTCTACTGTCTTTTTTTACTCATTTGTAGTCCAAAATTTTTAAATGTGTTGTTCCAGACAGTACATTTCTTCTGTGCACCACCTTCTGCCTCTCCCCATACTGTCAAATCATCAGCAAAAAGTATTTGGTTCACTGTCTATTTTCTTGTTAGATGTCATGATCTTGTACATTACTCGTATTACAAACTGGAGTGGTGATAGGGCACTTCCTTGTTGGACACATCTATCCTTTTCGAACCATTCTGATCGTCCGTTGCCTATCTTGGCACAGGTGTAATGTGAAACTCTAGCTCGCAAAATCAGCCCTCTGAGGCACAGCTCGTACAAGTATGGCCAGATGTCTTTGGATATTGGACGGAAACATGTGTAGGCTCTGCTTCAGTATTTTGTGGGACGCTTCAAACCAGTCTCTGCTGCAAATCTCCGGATTTATTTCCTTGGATTTCGGTGACTAATTCCAGAAACAGTGGCGACGTTTTCAGCAGTAACTAGTTTTACTGCGGACAACAAATCCCGCTAGATCATCTGCTACGGTACCTGTCTGCTGGAGCTTGACGAAACGTTTGTGAACAAGTTTTCGCATCAGGTCCTTTTGAAACATTAAATCGCGCTTGAAAACTGCGCCTTGTTGGCGTAGGACTGTGCTCTAACCTCTGATATTCCAGCACCAGGAAAACACATTGTTCAAAGGAATACATGATTTGCCGGCCGGAGTGGCCGTGCGGTTCTAGGCGCTACAGTCTGGAGCCGAGCGACCGCTACGGTCGCAGGTTCGAGTTCTGACTCGGGCATGGATGTGTGTGATGTCCTTAGGTTAGTTATGTTTAATTAGTTCTAATTTCTAGGCGAATGATGACCTCAGAAGTTAAGTCGCATGGTGCTCAGAGCCCATTTGAATACATGATTTCAACCCCTTTCTTTGGTACGGTAACTTCTTTTCACGTTTCAACGGTGGAACTGATCTCTTTACTATTACTACTACTACTACTACTACTGCTATTGCTATTACTTCTACTTCCTCTTGCCGACGAGGTTGGGTGTGGCGGAAGTTATTGTCTCCCTTTGGACATTTCATTCACTGGTGTCTTTTGTAAGCGGATTTACTGCTCTGTTGGATGTTCGTATGTTTTAGGGTGTTGCTTATCTTTGCTGCTATTGTACCGATCGAAGGTTTGGTCGAACTTACATAGGATATTTACAAGTTCATTTTGCAATATCCTCGCTTTGGCATAAAAATGTTCTGCCAGGACGCAGAATGACGTTTGCGACTTCTGTATGTCTGCAGCAACATGGATATCTGCTGTGGCTAAACTCAGTGTGACGTGTAGAGCTCGTCAGAGGGCTCTGTTCTGAATTTTTTGTAGTATTTCTATCGTCGATCTTGTCGGTATCGATCCAATCAGATTTCGACACATCGATGCACCGGTGCTTGGAACTGATCGCTCTGAGCTGAGGGGCAATTTTTATAGGTATTACTCATTGCGATTACAGCATCATTTGTTAACAGCTTTCAAAGTATTTTGAAACATCTCTGTAAAATTATTATAACTTTCAGAACAAACATACCGTTTGTTGTACTCGTCTGTCGATCTCTGTTTACCAGAAATATAGTTTTTAAATCAGGGACTCCTTCACTGGACACCCTATAGCTCAGTAGTAGATTCAGAAGAGACACCGTCACAAACATATTTCCATACAGTTGCCATAGGATAAACACATGTGTAGGAATGTTCCAGTCCTTAGCACAAATTCTAATACCAGAGTTAACGGTAAATAACCGAAGATA
This sequence comes from Schistocerca americana, assembly GCF_021461395.2. NCBI lineage: Eukaryota > Metazoa > Arthropoda > Insecta > Orthoptera > Acrididae > Schistocerca > Schistocerca americana. The sequence continues at coordinate 337,170,700 of NC_060121.1, forward strand.
ATATACCTATCGTTCTATATCCCTTATAACATCAAGCATCGTCCAATATCTGAGGAAGAAATTTCTGAGAATGTACGTTTAGACCACAGCATTGTATGGAAGTGATTCATGGACTGTCAACCAACTGGAAAAGAAGGAATCGAATCGTTTGAGCCGTGGCACTATGGATGGATTTAAAAGTGTTGTACGCTAAACAGCTTGATCATCACCTCCCATTCTCAGGATCGTGGCACTATTGTATTTATTTACTTATATAGTTGTCGTATGATGACACGAGAAATACTAGGAAAATAGTTGAGACAAATGTATATATTTCTACACAGAAACACACCATCACAAGATCGTAATTGGTTTATACCTCTAAGTACATGTTTGAAGTCCAGCTAGAAGCTTCTGCAGACAAATTGTGAAAGTTTTCCATTGTCCCTGTGCATGCTATGATGGAACATTCAAATGTTATGTGTTGTACTATTTACTGCTGTTCACTGCAGTCGCAATAAGGGGAGGACTTACATCCTCGCTGATGCAGCAATGCTCCACATCATCCCCTGTCAGTTCTGATCCGATTTAGGAAGCAACAGTGCCGTCGGAGTAGAAAAAACCTGCTGATCGCTCCCAGGGAGTTTTGATTAGTCGGTGACAAATCAAGGACGTTTGCTCTTGCCATTGATTGTCCCAGGCGTCCTGTATGTTGAAGTTACTGTTCTGCAGACTGACTGCTGTGCACCGCGACGGTTTTCTAGACCTCAGTCAAGGGTGATCTAATAATGAAATTTCTAAATGAATTGGTAATTCTCGGTTGTTTTTTATTCTTTTCCACTCGTTCAGCAATGGCTGTGATATTCCTGGCAAAAAGGACTGGTATTGAGTAAGCATTTTTGGACCGAATACATGCTGTAATGAGGCACATTGCTTGACTGTGAGTCAATTATTTTAGTGTGAACAATGTTTAGCCAGGTGGAACAGCAGTATTCTGCGAATGCGTATGAAAGAACTACAGCTGACGACATGTGGATTCTTTCAGCGACTCTCACGGCGGTTCCCGTCAGGAGATGGATTTTGTATGTCAAGGCCCTGTCTAGGGACACGCCTACCTATTTTGGAATGTTGCAAAATTGGAGAATCTGATCTCCAAATGTTACGTCAGATTTGTAGTTTGCATGATTATTCCGTCAGTGAAAAGCTGATACAGCGGTCTTTTCAGGAGTCGATCGGGGAGAGTACGAGAAAGTATTCTTGTTTGATAAATGTTTTGGTGCTATAGAAGTACTGGAAAAACACCCGTGGTCTAGCGGCAGCGTATTGGATTAGTAATCAAAACGTTCTTGGTACAGGATATGAACCTCACACCGCTTAGATTTTGAATAAAAATCATAAGCATTGGCGACCGAAGGCATCCAGCATAAGAAGCCGCCCTAGTACGCCAACGGCCTTGTCAAAGAGGTCGAAGGAGTGGGCAAAGGTTCAGGGCACTCTCTTGCCATTGGGGTGGGAAACTGCCACCAAAGGTGGAAGAATCCGCAATAATCAACGGCACGAGAATGAATAATGCAATGGAAACCACTCCATTAAAGATACGTTGCGTGTACCCACTGGATATGTAGCCTATAACCGAAAAAGTGCCATGATTATCTCCCATCTCTCCAGTAGCAAAAGATTCCGGACTAGCCTCCCCCCCCCCCAATTCGAATCTCCGGGAGGGGGATGCCAAGGGGGAGGTGACCATGGGAAAAAAATTGAATAACGAACGAAAGGATAACGTTCTACAAGACGGGGCGTGGAATGTGGGCAATTTAATGGTTCAAACTAGATATAGTAGGGGTCTGTAACGTGAAATGGAAAGAAGACAAGTGTTTCTGGTAGATGAGCATAGGGTGGTATCAAGGGCAGCAGAAGATGGTGTAAAGGGAGTAGCATTTGTTACGAATAGGAAAGTGGGGCAGATAGTCTGTTACTGTGAACTATTCGGTGATAAGGTTGTTCTCATCAGGGTTAACAGTAAACCAACACCGACAATTGCTCAGGTGTACATGCCGACATCGCAAGCAGAAGATGAAGAGACAGAGAAAGTATATGAGGGTATTGAACGGGTAATTCAGTATGTAAACGGAGATGAAAATCTAATAGTCAAGGGTGACTGGAATGCGGTTGTAGGCGAAGAGTAGAAGAAAAGGGTAAAGGAGGATATGGGCTTGGTAATAGGAATGAGAGAGGAGAAAGATTAATTGAGTTCTGCAATAAATTTCCGCTAGTAATAGCGAATACTCTGTTGAAGAATCACAGGATGACGAGGTATGCTTGGAAAAGGCCGGAGTTACGGGAAGATTTCAGTTACATTACATCAAGGTCAGACAGAGATTCCGAAATCAGATACTTTATTGCAAGGCGTACCCAGGAGCAGATATAAACACACATCACATTTTAGTTATGATGAAGAATAGGCTGAAGTTAAGACTTTAGTCAGGAAGAATCAATATGCAAAAATGTAAGATACGGACGTACTAAGACTTGACGACATATGCTTGAAATTCTCTGAGGCTATAGATACTGCGATAGGGAATACCTCAGTAGGCAGTGTAGTTGAAGAAGAATGGATATCTCTGAAAAGGGCAATAATCGAAGATGGAAAGAAAAACATAGGTACAAAGAAGGTAACTGCGAAGAAATCATGGGTAACAGAAAACGTACTTCAGTTGATCTATAAAAGTAGGCAGTACAAAAATTTTCAGGGTAATTCAGGAATACAAAATTACAAGTTGCTGACGAATGAAATAAATAGGAAATGCAAGGAAGCTAAGACGAAATGGCTGCATGAAAAATGTGAAGAAATCGAAAAACAAATGATTGTCGGAAGGATTCACTCAGTAGATAGAAAAATCAAAACAACCTTGGTGAAATTAAAAGCAAAGATGGTAACATAATAGTGCAACGGGAATTCTACTAGTAAATACACAGAGCGGGCAGGTGGAAAGAGTACACTGAAGGCCTCTATGAGGGGGATTGTCTGATATTAGAGAAGAAGAAACAGGAGTCGACATAGAAGAGATAGGGGATCCAGTATTAGAAAGAGAATTTAAAAGAGCTTTGAAAGACGTAAGATCAAATAAGGCAGATAACCCTCCCGCAGCATTTCTAAAATCATTGGGGGAAGTGGCCACAAAACGACTATTTAAACTGGTGTGAAGAACGTATGAGTCTGGCGATATATCATCTGCCTTCCGGAAGAACATCATTCACACAATTCCGTAGACTGCAAGAGCTGACAAGTGCGGAAATTATCGCACAGTCAGCTTATCAGCTCATGCATTCAAGTTGCTCACAAGAATAACATACAGAAGAATGGAAAAGAAAATTGACGGTGTGTTAAGTGACGATCAGTTTGCCTGTAGGAAAGGTAGAGGCACCAGAGAGACAGTTCTGACGTTGCGGGTGATAATGGAAGAAAGACTACGGATAAATCAAGACACGTTCCTAGGATTTGTTGATCTGGAAAAAGCGTTCTACAATGTTAAATGATGCAAGATGTTCGACATTCTGAGGAAAATAGGAGTAAGCGATAGGGGGAGACGGGGTGATGTACAAGTACAAGATCCAAGAGGGAACAGTAAGAGTGGAAGGCCACGAACGATTTGCAAGGATTAAAAAGAGTGCGTGATAAGGATGTAGTCTTTCGTCTATACTGTTAAATCTAAACATCAAAGAAGCAATGACGGAAATAACGGAAGGTTCAAGAGTGGAATTAAAATTCAAGGTAAAAGGATATCAATGTGGATATCAAGGTGAAATTAAAATTCAAGGTGAAAGGATATCAGTGTTAAGATTCGCTGATGACATTGCTATCCTGAGTGAAGTGAAGATGAATTACAGGGTTTTTTGAATGGAAAGAACAGTGTAATGAGTACAGTATATAGATTGATAGTATATCGAAGAAAGAAGAAAGTAATGAAAAGTGACAGAAATGAGAACAGCGAAAACCTTAACCTCAGGATTGGTGACCACGAAGTAGTTGACGTTGGGGAATTCTGCTTCCGAGGCAGCAAAATAACACATAACGGACAAAGCAAGAAGGACATAAAAAACAGACTGGCTCTAGTAAAAAGGGCATTCCTAGCCAAAAGAAGTCTAACAGTATCAAACAATACATAAGTCTTAATTTGAGGAACACATTTCTGAGAGCTTACGTTGTATGGTAGTGAAGTATGGACTGTGGGAAAACCGGAAAAGAAGAGAATCGAAACATTTGAGATATTGTGCTAAAGAAGAATGTTGAAAGTTAGGTGGACTGATAAGGTAAGGAATGAGGATGATCTGTGAAAAATCGGAGACGAAGGGAATATAAGGAAAGCACTGAAAAGAAGCAGGGAAAGGATGATAGGACATCTGTTACGAGATCACGGAGTAACTTCTGTTGTACTAGAAGGAGCTATAGAAAGTAAAAACAGTAAACAGGGACGCTAATACATCCAAAAGACTGATGCCTAAAAAATGTGTTTGGATAAGATAAGAAATGAGGGTGTTCTCTGCAGAAACAGTGAAGAGAGAACACTGACACGTAGAAGGGGCAACATTATACGACGTCTGTTACGACATTATGGCGTAACTGCCATGGTAATAGAGGAAGCTTTAGAAGCTAAAATGTGTGGGAGAAGATGAGGAATGGACTACATATGTAACAAATAATGTCTGAGGTCGTTTAATGCTACTCTCAGATGCAGTGGATGATGTGCTCTGAGACGTAATATACACTCGAAGACAAAAACACTGCGCACCAAGAAGGAACTAGCCAAATGAGACAGAAATCGGTAGATATCATGCACATTAACAGACAAACGAATGATTATAATTTCAAAAAAATCGCATGATTTGTTCAAGAGAAAGTGCTTAAAAATTGAGCAAGTCAGTAACGCGTTGGTCAACCTATGGCCCTTATGCAAACAATTAATTTAGCTTGGCTCTGATTGGTAGTGTTGTTGGATGTCCTTCTGATGGATATAGTGCCAGATTCTATCCAGTTGGCTCGTTAGGTCGTCAAAATCCTAGCAGTGAACAAAAGCACGGTGAGTCGTTGGGCAAGGTGTCTGTCATCGTCGCAACATGGTCGCGCAAACCTGTCAGATCCGCCATATGACAGCCCGCCGTACACAACTGTGACTCAAGCATTGTTGAAACTCCCATTCGAGGTGATCGACGGATCACAGTGAAACACCTCGCTGCTGACTGACACACCTGTCCATCAGGTAGGGTACTCAAAGGTGTGTGCCAGCTGGGTTCCTCGCCGGCTAACAGAAGGCTATGGAGAACACCGAAGGTCCATTCGTAAGGAATTGCTTGTGCGTTAAGAGGCTGATAGTGCCAACATTTTGTAGAACATCGTCACAGACGATGAAACATAGGTTCATGACTTCGAACCGGAAACAAACCGGTAATCCACGGATTGGCATCACACCACCTCTCCTCCGAAGAAAAAGTTCAAAGCCGTACTCTCAGCCGGAAAACTCACGGTGATAGTCTTCTGGCACTCTGAAGGGGTAATTCGGTTTGATGTTCTCACTTATGGAGCAACGATCAACTGCGAAGTGTATTGTGCTAACCACAGGACACTGCTGAAGCGACTTGAGCGTGTTCGTCGCCAAAAAAAATGCAAACGAACTTCTGCTTCTGCTTGACAACACAAGACCTCACTCAAGTATGCGCACCGGAGAGGCGCTCACAAAACTTAATTGGACTGCACTGCCTCATCCACCATGGAGTCCGGATCTCGTACCTTCCTACTCTTATCTGTCTGGCCCAATGAAAGATACACTCCACGGGAAGCAGTATTTGGATGGTGAAGAGGTTATTGCCGCAGCAAGATGTTGGCTCCGACGTCGACCAGTAGCGTGGTACCATGCGGACATACATGCCCTTCCAGTATGGTGATATAAGGCCGTCGCATTGAACGGTGATTATGTTCAAAAACAGAGTTTTGTAGCCAAAAGAGTGGGGAATGACAGGATGTATTGGAATCCTGAATAAAACCAATCTGCTTTTTGAAAAAAAAAAATTGAACATCACTCGTATACAAATGAAATAAGTACTTTATGAAGTATTTCGTGAATAATAGAAAAAAACATTGTAACAAAATGCTGTGGGATTTTCAGCGAACGGGAAATATAACTACAACAATTTGACATCAAAGATTTGTTTACAATGTGATCGGTCACTATAGGGGATATTTAGATTTAAATAGGTCGTTTCTAATATTATTTTTTACCACAGCGCACATCATTTGAATAATCTTTCACCATCAAGCGGAATAAAGAGCAAAAACTAACGTGAACTTCAACAAATTTGTATGAAGATGCGAACAACCATCTGAAGATATACATTTCATTTCTAAGACAGTAACGGCGCTAGTTAAAGGAGTGTGTGGTCGCCTTTTTCATCTTTGCAATAATCAACCTGCATTTTGTTTACAGCCAAGGTCTCAAAATATCAGTTTCCGACAAAATAGCGTTAATGAACAGTTAAAAAAACTCTGCGCATCTATAGCGTCGTTATTATTTCTTTGCTCTATTTTGTCTCTAGTACTGCTGACAGTACATTTTCCGCTAACATAAAGGGCAAGTCACATGAGACGTAACACTCCTATTATTTCGTCAATGGTTACACATATCGAAACGCGGTTCTCGGCAGATGTTAGAGCGTTGAGGGGCGCATGTTTTTTTGTTTGGTCAATGTTTTAGTGCTAGTATCAACGGAGATACTGAAGCAAGTATGTTTCTTAAGTGGAACCGTATACGTTTTATCGTTGCATTCGATGGCTCTTGAGAAGACAAATACAGTGATGTAGCGTTTGTTAATGTTAGTGTTGAAACCTGTAACGTACCCTCTCTCTGTTATTGTTTTTTTTGTTATTGTTTTTGTAGAGATATGAAATTATTGTAGCGGTTTGCTTAGTCAGCCGTACTTCCGAATTTTTTTGACATTAAAAGGAGCCTGAAACTTGCGTAATAAATTCTTCGCGTGAAGTGCGATTTGCGGCATAAGCAAAAATTAATTGCGGAGATGCAATCCACAGAATATTAACAGGAAAGCTTTAGAACAATGCGCACGACTGACTAGACACATTCAGAGGGTACGTACATTCGCGTACGGGTGGTTGCGATCTGATGACAAAGATCTATCTTAATTTTTTTTGTGTAAAATAATTACGTCGTAACACACTCGGAGGTTGCGAACATACAATCAGGGTAGAGGTACGTACTTTCTATCATTCCCCGTGGCCTGGGTAAAAGAATTGCAATTATTTAAATTTAAGAATATTTCTTCTTCAATCGGACTCCTATTTTTATACGAAAAGGAAGATTGCAGGTTCTGAATGTCCCGGCAAAAACACAATTAATCTTAGCGGCCACCAAAGGAAAGTAGTGAGCACCATCACGTACCTCTATTGTTGAGCAGCGTCTTCGTAAAGATCGCCGCCTCCATCTAAAATTCGCCTTCTCGAATTAACAGAATAATTTGTACTCCATTGGTATGGGATTTAGGCTTGATCTTGACAGAAATTATAAAACACATTTTTCATCATTTAACACCTTCATTTAACACACACATAGACATGAAACTATACAGTACGTCTTTACGCCAGCACATCAGAACAAAAAAGGTAGTTAATACTAGAAGTAATAAAAGAATCTCGAAATTAGTCCTTTGTTTCTCAACGATAAAAAAAGTTTTTTAGAGTATTCCTCTGGTATGACAGTCGAACAAATTTTCTTCTTGTATCTTTGAGATTAAATTAGAACATTTTTAGTTCCTTTTCAAACCTGTCGTAAAAAACTCGAGAAGTGACCTAGAATATGAGAGCACCGTGGCTGGAAGCGGCATTTGCGGTGCAAACACTGCCCAACAGGCGAATCGGACGAGGCTGCATAGTTATATACCGTAATGTAGGCCTGCGTTACAAGAATAAAGCTTTATTTTCCTTGAACACACTTACGACTTAGTGCAGGTTAACCTACGAATACTGTATTTGGAAATTCGACATAGGCTTGGGAAAACTATTTCAAATTTGTGCATCCTCACAGATTTACGTGAGCTGAAACAGAGAAATAAATTGTTCATCCTTTAAAAATAAAGAGGTCTTATACGCTGCAAAATGCAGATACTGTGTTAAATATCTGCCGGCCGCGGTGGTCTAGCGGTTCTAGGCGCGCAGTCCGGAACCGCGCGACTGCTACGGTCGCAGTTTCCAATCCTGCCTCGGGCATGGATGTGTGTGATGTCCTTCGGTTAGTTAGGTTTAAGTAGTTCTGAGTTCTAGGGGACTGATGACCACAGATGTTAAGTCCCATAGTGCTCGGAGCCATTTGAACCATTTTTTTTGGTAAATATCTAAATGTTAGAATGAAAATTTGACGTAACTTTTCCTGTACGTGGCTGTGTGCTTCTCAGGGGTAAAATAAAAGCTGTCGGGCAACTGTCTCTACCCACACTGCTCTAAATTATATCATATAGGGATACATTCGTTGAACTAAACATTTTATTAAAAGCTGGTCGAAGTGGCCGAGTGGTTCTAGGCGCTACAGTCTGGAACCGCGTGACCGCTACGGTCGCAGGTTCGAATCCTGCCTCGGGCATGGATGTGTGTGATGTCCTTAGGTTAGTTATATTTAAGTAGTTCTCAGTTCTAGGGGACTGATGACCTCAGATGTTAAATCCCATAGTGCTCAGAGTCATTTGAACCATTTTTTAAAATACTTTGGTGACCAGTTCTACACCGCAGAATAAATTTTCTTCTCAACGAAACGTCGTTTCAAGCTGAACGTAAGGGCGTAATGCCATTGTTACCAGCTACATGTAATACACGTTGTTGACTTATTTGACATTGCAGTGCAATTTAGCACCAACGAAAGTGAAATAAACAATTCACTATCAATTATTGGGTAACCACCCAAATCACGTAAGTTTTGTCTTTAAAAAAATAGCTTTATACGTATCTAAGGAAGAGCTCAACCTTTCTACCATGGACTGAAAATCACATTTGCAATCCCCGTTCGAAAGTACGATGAACGGCTGTAATTGCAGTGGATGATATGGTAGAGCACGCGTTGGCTGCTAGACGACACATATAGTCTGGTGTATTTGGGGTTTCGTCATAGACTGCATCTTTGATTGTTCCCCAAAGAAATAAAGCGAAAGCACTCCAATCGGGGGGCCTCGCAGGAAAATTCTCATTAAGTATTTGCGTTGCAACGCGGGACAAGTGAGCTGGTCAGCCATCGTGTTACAGCCATATACACTGTCGAATATCCAGTGGTACCTCTTCTAAAAGAACCGGCGGAATGTTCGTCAGAAAGTGTGCGTACGAATGTCCATTTGGAACGTTTGAGAGGATGTAAGGTCCCATAACGTAATTCGATGTTGCATCTGATGGTTCAAATGGTTCTGAGCAATATGGGACTTAACATCTATGGTCATCAGTCTCCTAGACTTCGAACTACTTAAACCTAACTAACCTAAGGACATCACACAACACCCAGTCATCACGAGGCAGAGAAAATCACTGACCCCGCCGGGAATCGAACCCGGGTCCCGGGCGCGGGAAGCGAGAACGCTACCGCACGTACGAGCTGCGGACTGTTGCATCTGACGAAGTCTTTTTGGATGCAAATTTACATTAGCATGGCCAGTAAACGTTGCTTCATAGGTAAAGAGTACATGCAGTAAGAGGAAACTGACAATTCTGTACGACTTTCGAAATCACGGTCGTCGAGTGCCTGATGTAGTGACAGGTCATAGAGATGGAAATTTTGTCGATTCAGGATGCGAATGACACTCATCTGGCTGATTCCACATTCCTTGGCAATGTGTCTCGTACCACTGTGCGGCCAGAAAAGCTTCTTCGCGTTCTCGGTCAGCTGCAGTCATCTTTCTTATTTCTTTTTGGCGTTGAAGGAGCCTGTACGCACTAGCGTCTTAATAATTAGTACAAGTGCCTGGTGCGTCGGACATTGACAGTCCGGATAGACAGCCCTATATCGCTGTACTATTTTTACGGCATTTCTTTCACATTCACCGTATAAAAGTAGGATATCAAACTTCTCCTCGTTGGTGTACATGTCGGCACGCAACGAATGTTGAAGCAGAAATGAACGGCCTGCAGTGCAGACAAGTAAACAGGCAAATGTGTTGACATTCTGACACACCGTAGCACGAGAGCTGTGCTTGGAAGTGTTTGCACCGCTAATGCCGATTTCGGCCACCGTGCTCTCAAATTCTGGGACATTTCTCGAATTTTTTGAGGCTGATTTCAGTATCAACCTTAAGAAACGCTATATCACTGTAGTTGTCTTCTCAAGAGCTTTCTAATGCAGTTATAAAAATTTTACGTCTATATTTTAAAAAAGAGTGCTTGCTACCCATTTAATACCAGCATTAAACGCATTACCCAAACAAAAAACTAAGTGCCCCTCGACGCTCTAACATTTGCCGAAAATCGCATTTCGATATGTGTAACTGTTCACGAAATAAAAGGATGTGTCATCTTACGTGACTCACCCTGCATAATTACACGTGCCGTGTATGAAAACAAGCGCATAATATCCGCCAATTTTTTTTATCAAATACTGAAAATAATTGGGTAGTACCTTTGGCGGTAATGAATTATTTGCAATGTTTAAAATGACAAATTACAATATTGGAGTAATTTTTTAATTTACAACTTTTAATATGTGCTAATTAAGCAGTAATAAACGTGCGACAGCGAAGTTCCGCAAATAAAACTTCGATGCCAGAGAGCGAGCGAGTGTGACGGTCGTTGCATGTAGCAGCTAACTTTGGCCTTTGCAGCTGATTTTATTTTTATCATGCTGTGTAACGGTATACTGCCTACAGACATACATTAAGCGCGAGAGAAAAACGAAAATATTCGGTGCGACAAAATCAAAGGACCGTGTTTTATTTACTCATCCTCCTCACATCCTGTATGAGATACAAAAACTGTGAAACAAGCTTCAGAGATGGTTCCTCCTCGCACACGTGCTGTAAATGGCATTGCCATCAGTACTTTCATGCCCCGTACCATAGCGAGATTATTGTGGAATAATGTAACGCTGTGAATTAAACACGTTATGTTAAGACATCATCCCACTTTCCTACGTCGTGCACAACATAATAGACCATCTTCTTGACCTACTGACACTTCGCCTTTTCCTGTCGACACTCAAAAAATCTTCCACCCCCACATGACCTACATATCACGGACGCTAGCGGTCATAAATTTAATTAAATGATATCGGGTATAATTTAGTTAGAGGGTATAGCTTACGCACAGGTAGCTCTGAAGCTTGTTTCACAGTTTTTGTATCTCTGTCTTTCTATTTAAATACAAATATTATTGGTTTATTTGCCAATTACTGCAATTAATAAGTATTTTTACATCATACTCATTTCGATTTTATTTACAAAGTTTCTTCTGTGGTCATTCTTGAAATAAGGCTACATAATTTGTCTGTACGTCTTGGACTTTATAGAGCAAATGCAGTATTTCTTTATAAAGTTGGCATACAATTTACTAACGGTGGCCGGCCGAAGTGGCCTAGCGGTTCTAGGCGCTACAGTCTGGAACCGGGTGACCGCTACGGTCGCAAGTTCGAACCCTGCCTCGGGCATGGATGTGTGTGATGTCCTTAGGTTAGTTAGGTTTAAGTAGTTCTAAGTTCTAGGGGACTGATGACCTCAGATGTTAAGTCCCATAGTGCTCAGAGCCACTTGAACCATTTTTTTACTAACGGTGTTTTTCCTCTCGTTTACGTACTCTGCAAACAACTTCTTTTCCTTTGTTGTTAGCGGAGATTGAGCTCGAAAAAAATCTTGGTTTCCCATTCACTCTTGGCAGTTTTTCACCTTTATTAAAGCCTCTTTTTCTTACATGTGTGTTTTCTATGTGGGCAGCAGCTGGTTAGTTTATGCAGTGTCGAAAGATCTTTTAATACAATTTTTTGGTTTAATCATCGATAAAAGGTGAAGAGTCCGCCCTTAGCTGCTTATCCTCACTTACTGCGACATCAAGACACAACCAGTTTCGTGATAATCAATCTAATCTTCAGGTTAATTTGGCTGGATTACATTAAACCAATGCGACATATAAGCAATGGATGTTGAAAGATACCAAGAATCTTAGACACCTACGGGTCCTCACTAAGGAAAACAATAATTCGGGGCAGTGTGGAATTCCTGATGGTACTTACGAAAACAAATATCTCGGCTGCTAAGAGGAAACCGTGACAACGTGTATAGAACCGCCGCTAGTAATTTGAATCACCCAACTTTCTTCCGGAATTGCGAAGATATTTTCTTGACACCAATGTACGCAGGGAGTTATGATCATCGTAATAAAATAAGAGAAATCTGATCTAGCACGGTAAGATTTAAGTGCTCGTGCTCCTCGGGCGCTGTCTGGAATGGATCGGTGGAGAAATAGTGTGAAAATGATTCGATGAACCCTTTGCCGGCTGTTTAATTGTGAACTGCAGAGCAGTAACTGATATTCCGAATTTTTTTTTGAGAAGAAGACAATCTGAGCAGCCCTCTTAGGTTGTTTGCAGATGATGCTTTCTTTTACCGCCTAGTCACACATCATCAGAATATCAAAACAAAATGGAAAATATTTAGAAAAGATATCCTAATGGTCCGAAAATTGGCAATTAACCCTATATAATGAAACTTATGAGGTCATCGACATGAGTGCTGAAAAGAATCCGTTAAACTTCGGTTACACGATCAATCAATCTAATCTGAAGGCCGTAAAGTCAACCAATTACTTAGGAATTACAATTATGAACAATTTCAATTGGAAATGATACATAGAAAATGTTGTGGGGAAGGCATACCAACGACTGAGTTATATTGGCAGAACACTTAGAAAATGTAACAGATCTACGAAAGAGACTGCCTACACTACGCCTGTCCGTCCTCTTTTGGGGTACTGCTCCGTGGTCTGGGGTCCCTTCCAGATAGGATTAACCGAGTACATCGAGGAAGTTCAAGGAAGAGCAGCACGTTTTGTAATGTCGCGAAATAGGGGAGAGATAATCATGGAACATATTTTGTGTTCAGAAATAATTACCTTTCTACACTCTGACAAGGGAACTTCCCCATCGCACCCCCCTCAGATTTAGTTATAAGTTGGCACAGTGGATAGGCCTTGAGAAACTAAACTCAGATCAATCGAGAAAACAGGAAGAAGTTGTGTCGAACTATGAAAAAACTGAGCAAAATATACAAACTGAGTAGTCCCTGTGCAAGATAGGCAACATCTAGGAGAGTTCGAGTTTAGGAGCGCCGTGGTCCCGTGGTTAGCGTGAGCAACTGCCAAACGAGAGGTTCTTGGTTCAAATCTTCCCTAGAGTGAAAAGTTAACTTTCTTTAGTTTTGCAGAGTTATGATCTGTCCGTTCGTTCATTGACGTCTCTGTTCAGTGTAATAAGTTTAGTGTCTGTGTTTTCCGACCAGACCACAAAACCGTGCGATTAGTAGCCGAAAGGACGTGCCTGTCCAATGGAAACCGAAAACATTTGATTGTAAGGACATAGGTCAACCGATATCTCCACAGGAAAACACGTCTGATATATTCTATACGACACTGGTGACGGCATGTGCGTCACATGACAGGAATATGTTGTCGACCCACCTAACTTGTACACTTGGTGAATGGGTAAAAAGATTCTTCTACCTTGCCCAATTTAGGTTTTTTTGTGGATGTGATAATCACTCCCAAAAAAGTGATGAAAACATAAGAGGTTGTCACATAAACTGCAACAAATGAATGCAGAAGTTTCACAGTCGCACAGTTTTGTCTGTGCTCTGTCAAAACATGTTTTTAACGTTTTCAAATTTTTCCGTGTGTAGACCGTCAAATCCTGCATATGTCCAAGCAAATCTGAACATGTCCTGATATTTTGGAGAGCGAAGTTGATTTTACGTGAGTGCCTGAACTTTGATAATTGTCTGAAAATAAAAAAATTAAAATTTTCTCCCGAGGGTCATAGGAACCTAGGACCTCTCGTTCCGCAGCTGCAGACGCTAACTGCGGGACCACGGCGCTCATGGATTTACACCCACCTGGATGTTGCCTATCTTACACATGGACTACTCAGTTTGTATATTTTTCTTATGTTTTTCATAGTTCCACACAACTTCTTCCTGTTTTCTCGATTGATCTGTGTTCAGTTTTTCAAGGCCTATCCACTGTACCAACTTATAACTAATTCTGAGGGGGGTGCGATGGGGAGGTTCCCTCGTGAGAAGCTGATATGCAGAAACGAGCATGGTTTTAGGAAACAGCGGTCATGGGAGACACAGCTGGCCCTTTTTGTCCATGATATACAACAGGCTCTAGATACCGGCTCCCAGGTTGATGCCATATTTCTCGACATCCGAAAGGCGTTCGACTCAGTTCCGCATTGTCGCCTTCTACAAAAAGTGCGGGCTTACGGTCTATCCGATGACATATGCGCTTGGATGGAAGGTTTTCTAACAGACAGGGAGCAGTATGTCGTCCTGAACGGGGTGACTCCAACAGAAACAAGAGTAACTTCAGGTGTGCCCCAGGGCAGCGTAATAGGTCATCTGCTTTTTACGATTTACATAAACGATCTGGTTGATGGTATTGACAGCGGCCTCAGACTGTTTGCCGATGATACTGTAGCCTCCAGGAAAGTGGTATCGCACGAAAGTTGTGAACAAATCAATGAGGATTTGCAGAAAATAAATGCGTGGAGTAATGACTGGCAGTTATCTCTCAATATTAGTAAGTGTAACATATTGCATCTAACAAAGCGAAAATCCCCATTAATGTGCGAGTACAAAATAAATTCCCAGTCTTTGGAAGCGGTACCATCCGTCAAGTATCTGCGTGTAACTATTCGAAATGATTTCAAGTGGAATGATCAGATTACGCAAGTAACGGGTAAGGCGAACTATAGATTGCGGTTTATTGGTAGAATCCTGAAGCGATGCAGTCCTTCAACAAAGGAAAGAGCTTACAATACGTTAGTTCGTCCAGGCTTGGAGTACTGTTCATCTGTATGGGACACTTACCAGTTGGGTCTGATCCAAGAGTTTGAGAAGGTCCAAAGAAGAGTGGCAAGATTCGTGGCTGGTACATTTAGCCATCGCGAAAGTGTTACAAATCTCATAGAAGGTTTGAAGTGGGACCCACTTGCAGATAGACGGCGCGCAAAACAGAAGGGGCTACGCACTAAATTCCGAAATCCGATCATCACCGAGGATGTAGAGCATATATTATTACACAAACTTAAAAATCCCGCAATGATCACGATTCAAAGATAAGGGAAATAAGAGCTCGTACTGAGCCGTTCAGATAGTCGTTTTTCCCTCGCGTGATTCGCGAGTGGAACAGAGAGGGTGAAATACGACTTTGGAGCGAATTGTGCCCTCCGCCACACACCGCATGGTGGTTAGCGGAGTGTTTATGTAGATATGTAGACATGATACAAGATTGCGGGTGGACACCATTAAAACAAAGGCGTTTTTGTTGCGGCGGAATCTTCTCACGAAATTTCAATCACTAACCTCCTTCTCCGAATACGAAAATATTTTGTTAACGCCGACTTAAATAGGGAGAAACGATCAAGGTAATAAAATAATGGAAATCACAATTCGCAAGGAAAGATATAGGCGTTAGTTTTTTTCATCGCGTTGCTCGAGAGTGGAATGGTAGAGAATTTTTGTGGAGGTGGTTCGATGAAGCCTGTGGCAGGTTTCTAAAAGTGCAGAGTATAGATATACGGGGTGTTACAGAAAGGTACGGCCAAACTTTCAGGAAACATTCCTCACACACAAAGAAAGAAAATATGCTATGTGGACATGTGTCCGGAAACGCTTACTTTCCATGTTAGACCTCATTTTATTACTTCTCTTCAAATCACATTAATCATGGAATGGAAACACACAGCAACAGAACATACCAGCGTGACTTCAAACACTTTGTTACAGGAAATGTTCAAAATGTCCTTCGTTACCGAGGATACATGCATCCACCCTCCGTCGCATGCAATCCCTGATGCGCTGATGCAGCTCTGGAGAATGGCGTATTGTATCACAGCCGTTCACAATACGAGCACATTTGGTACCGGGGTTGCGTAGACAAGAGCTTTAAAATGCCCCCATAAATGAAAGTCAAGAGGGTTGAGGTCAGGAGAGCGTGGAGGCTATGGAATTGGTCCACCTCTACCAATCCATCGGTCACCGAATCTGTTGTTGAGAAGCGTACGAACACTTCGACTGAAATGTGCAGGAGCTCCATCGTGCGTGAACCACATGTTGTGTCGTACTTGTAAAGGCACATGTTCGAGCAGCATATGTAGAGTATCCCGTATGATATCATGATAACGTGCTCCATTGAGCGTAGGTGGAAGAACATGGGGCCCAATCAAGACATCACCAACAATGTCTAACCAAACGTTCAAAGATAATCTGTGTTGATGACGTGATTGCACAATTGCGTGCGGATTCTCGTCAGCCCACACACGTTGATTGTGAAAATTTACAATTTGATCACGTTGGAATGAAGCTTCATCCGTAAAGAGAACATTTGCACTGAAATGAGGATTGACACATTGTTGGATGAACCATTCGCAGAAGTGTACCCGTGGAGGCCAATCAGCTGCTGACAGTGCCTGCACACGCTGTACATGGTACGGAAACAACTGGTTCTCCCGTAGCACTCTCCATACAGTGACGTGGTCAGCGTTACCTTATACAGCAGCAACTTCTCTGACGCTGACATTAGGGTTATCGTCAACTGCACGAAGAATTACCTCGTCCATTGCAGGTGTCGTCGTCGTTCTAGGTCTTCCCCAGTCGCGAGTAATAGGCTGGAATGTTCCGTGCTCCCTAAGACGCCGATCAATTGCTTCGAACGTCTTCCTGTCGGAACACCTTCGTTCTGGAAATCTGTCTCGATACAAACGTACCGCGCCGCGGCTATTGCCCCGTGCTTATCCATACATCAAATGGGCATCTGCCAACTCCGCATTTGTAAACATTGCACTGACTGCAAAACCACGTTCGTGATGAACACTAACCTGTTGATGCTACGTACTGATGCGCTTGATGCTAGTACTGTAGAGCAATGAGTCGCATGTCAACACAAGCACCGAAGTCAACATTACCTTCCTTCAATTGGGCCAACTGGCGGTGAATCGAGGAAGGACAGTACAGACTGACGAAACTAAAATAAGCTCTAACATGGAAATTAAGCGTTTCCGGACACATGTCCACATAACATCTTTTCTTTATTTGTGTGTGAGGACTATTTCCTGAAAATTTGGCCGTACCTTTTTGTAACACCGTGTAGATGTAGAAGGACGTTCAAGGAGTGGTATGGTAGATGGCGCAGCCTGCCAGCGTATCGCCTAACATGACACAATCTAGCTGCAGTTGCGTCGGTTGGAACGTGTGCTGGAACTACTAGCTCGTCGGAGCGCCGGTGTGCATGGCAGGCCGCGCACATACGGCGTCGGCCGGCAGCTCGTTGTTTGAGCCGGCGACCTCGTTACGCACGCACCGAGCACGCTCGCTCGCTCTCGCCCCCCTCCCTGGACAGGCGCGGCGAGAAACCTGCCCGGCGACGAGCGGGTCCGACATCCGCGTCTCTAACAAGCGGCAGACAAGGCGGAGGCTCGGCGCTGCCAGCCCGGCTATGACGTCAGTTTGCACACGGTATTTGTACCAGAGTGACAGGCGACGTGATTAATGGCGCTCGATAATGGACGCATTGGTGGCATGCGGATAGCCACCACCGCCGAGTCGCTCCGGCCTGTCCGAAAGGTCGAGTTCACCGTGATCCTCGAAGCCCCTGAGCAGTCGTCTTTGTTTTCGGGGCTTCCCAAACTCTTCCGTAGATGTACTTAATTTTCCTTCTTGTTTGCTGCGGTAATGGTGGGACCTTACTCAGGACTGCAACATGCTTTCATTTATTGCACTTTGCAGTAGTGGTTTAATAGCATCATTGGCTGTCTGTTGCTATCCAATTTCTTCGTCCGCCCTAGTATCTCCACTGTCTTCCCTGTATGACCTCTTCAAGTCTAACACATCAGTCGTCCCTATGTCTACTTCTTCCTCAAGGGCTAAATGCCCACACTTTCTGACGCATTCTGGTACCATCTATACATCTCATATTGCCACTTCATTATAGTGGTTTTATTTCTATCCACTGTGCAAAGATTCACTCTTACACAGGTAGGGGAAAGCCGAGCAAAGTGGCCGTGAGGGCTAAGTAACCCTTGGAGTCCTTGGGGCTATGGGGTACTAACATGGCGACGGAAGTGCTTTAACTTATGCTCGCTGGAGGGTCCAGTCACTACATGAAGTATAACCTGTATGCTGTACCGCTCCTCCGAGTTATAATAATTTTTGTGGGTTTCAAAAACCTTTTTAGGTAAGTAGTCTGTTCGTGAATTTACTGTGGAGAGGTAATGTGACTTGCGTCTTTTTAATGAAATTTTGTTCGAAGCCTCATATCTTGAATCCATAATCTTACTTTAGTTTTTGAAATTTCGCTCGTGGTATTAGAGAGTACACAGCTTCTGTGTGCTGGTGTCAATGCGATCGAAATGGCCATCTCGACTGTAGCTTCTGGCCAGTTGATGTAGGGGGAAAACGGAATAGCAGCAGCCGAAAGAAGAGCTCCACGGCTATACTTACATCAGGTCTTTATAAGAATGAGCTAGAAGAAGTAAATAAAGAAAGAGAAGAAAAAAGAAAATAAAAAGGAGACAGAAAGCTGTCGAAGAGAAAAAAGGCAGTAAAAAGAAGAGTGCGAAGAGCAGGAAACTCTACCGTAGAATGCTTCTTCTGGACGACAACGATGAAGTCAGAGAAATCATGTACTGCAAAGAAAAATTTTCAAACTCAAGGCCACAGAGGGACTACATTAATGCGAATTGTGCTCCATCTCGGCCCACCAACTCTACACACGATTTGAGGAACACATTTTGGCTTTTATTTGTGAGAAGTGCAAATAATTTAACCCAAGTCGTGGTTAATAATAAAATATATTTGTTTCCTTGTTAAAACAGTTTTCATCCCATATTTTAGGGTTTCAAACAAAGTGGTTACGTTGCACCCTCATGTAGGAAAAACTGGCCATTTAGCCAGTATGTGAAAGTTGAATTGCAGAAATTACGTAATTTGATCCTAAGGTAATTAGACCTTTCAGGATTATACTTCAATAAAACCAAATTATAACCACTTATTTCTATGCATTTCCATCTATTCCTACTCAGCTTAAAAAACAGGAATACCTTAGCCTGCCCACTTTTCCTAGCTCTCCCATACGTTTCTTCTTACGGATGTCAAATGTTAGTTTATTTTTTATTTATTGTGATTCAAATTTTGAAAATAGCTCATCTTCAGGCAGTTATATTCTTGCTTTTACTGCCCCAAGTAGGCGAAGGGTGGGCTTTCAGAGGTATAATATTCCTCTCACCAGCGGAAAGTTTCGTCAATATAAATTAATATACTACAAACAATATTAGTAAAGATAAGGGAGTCATCATTCCGGAGCCGGCCGGAGTGGCCGAGCGGTTAAAGGCGCTACAGTCTGGAACCGCACGACCGCTACGGTCGCAGGTTCGAATCCTGCCTCGGGCATGGATGTGTGTGATGTCCTTAGGTTAGTTAGGTTTAAGTAGTTCTAAATTCTAGGGGACTTATGACCACAGCAGTTGAGTCCCATAGTGCTCAGAGCCATTTGAACCATCATTCCGGAGACTGTTTGGAACACAACAGTGCTTTACTAGGTATGGTCCTGTTGGAGGTCGTATCCTGCTGCCTTCCTATTAGCTTGAGCTGACTGTCCCAGCCAGTTATAGAGGAACCTATAGTTTAGCGTGGATTCCGAACCACGGATCAGCTGGGCATTTTTCACATCAACGAAAATTGACAGAGGGGAAAGAAGTCGTAAGTCACAGACAAAAATCCAAAAATTGACCGGCAATCGAACCCTTCACCTACGGATAGGTAGTTTGCCACTTTGTCACTTTTTTTTTTACATTTTGTTCCTTATTGTTCGTTGTTTTTGGTCGTAGCGGACGTCACATGACATCCGTTGTAGTTCGTTGTTGAACTCTTCACTCAGTTGTTTTTTTTTTTTTAGTTTTTTATTACAGGGAGCAGCCAGATCTCTGACTGAACACGCTGAGCTACCATGCCGGCTATCAGTGTGCCATCGAACAACATTAATGGATACAAATTTAAAAACGGATTTATTTACTTCAACTCTCTGAGGCTCAGTGGTGTCTGCCTGAAATCACCAGTTCATTAATTTTTTTGAAGTACAGGTGTCTTTCGCCTGAAAAAATCGATGCCATTGCAAGACATACACTTCTAGTGGTACACTGAGGAACTTCTACGTATACGGTGCATTGTAGGAGTCACTTACAACATTCGAAGCGACAGTCGGCGCGTGATTGCTGGAGATTCTGACATGAGGTGTTTCTTTCTTTTTCTTTTCTTGTGGCAGCCAAATTATGGAGATTACTGGCAGTGAAAGTAAGTATATCGGAGTTACTGTAACGTAAATTTGAGTCGTGCTATTGCTTTTATGAGCATTATCGAAATGGAAACACTGGAATAGTATGTAGTTGCGATGCGAAATTTATTTAACTATAGGCCCATCTTTGGTTGTTATTTAGGAGTATAAGTTGTTTTAGACATTATGAATTCATGGATATTTTGAGATGCGGTATTTTGGTTACGAAAAATGCGAATTTGCCTTCAAGTATATCACAGGAGACGAGAGGCGGCTGAAAATTGTACGTTCCAGTGATTCCAAAGTGAAACGACCTCCATAAAACAAAAGATTGTTTACCTGTTCCCAAATTCATTTCATGTTCACCGTTTACTATGATAATAAAGATTAATATTGTGACAAGTTTACATTTATATTCCAAAGTTCAATCTCCTCCTTAAATCAATGCCATGTTTAGTTTTTGTCAGTTTCTTCTTGTAATCGTAACTTATCATGATGATAAAGGTTAGTTACGCGAACGATTTTACAAGTATATTTTTTGTATATTTTTGGGAAAGAAGCGGTTAAGAGGATGAAAGTTTGATGACATTTACATAAAATGACACTGATGTTTTCCTTCGTTTTTAATTAAAACCAAAAGGCTAAAAGACAAAGACAAAAATATTTATACCACCTTGAAGAGGACGGTGACGTCCATTAAAAAGTATTGCACTTTCAGAACTGAAGAACCTGCATTTGGGAAAAAGAGTTCGAGGTTTTGAGAGGGAGAAAATGAGTCCTATAAAGATGCGGGTACAAGATATAGGGAAAGAATATGGAGAGAGAAGGAGGTATAGGGGAAGATGGGGAGGGAAGACGGAGAGGAAGCCTTTCTGTAGAGCAGATTAGTTGGAAATGAGTTATAGTTGGTAGGACGGATAATCATCACAGTGAATTTCATCGTTTGGGAAACAGAGGCGGTTGAAATGGCACTGCGGCAGGATATGGAGTATCTATAGTGGTCGTGGTTTGTGGGTAAAGGCGAGGCGAGGAAGCATACTAGGATTGATGATCAGAGCGGACACAGCGAGTCTTTGGCATCTAATTTGCGAATAGCACAGAATATGCGGAGGTACTCAATGTAGGTGAGGAGGGATGGGATTTTGATGAGATGCTACCAAGTGCAAATACACACACAGGCATAAATACAGCTGCTAGTCCGAACATCAGGTGGGTATAAACGGTTCAAAATGGTTCAGATGGCTCTGAGCACTATGGGACTCAACTTCTGAGGTCATTAGTCACCTAGCACTTAGAACTACTTAACTAACCTAAGGACATCACACACATCCATGCCCGAGGCAGGATTCGATCCTGCAACCGTAACGGTCTCGTGGTTCCAGACTGCAGCACCTAGAACCGCACGGCCACTTAGGCCGGTGTATAAACGGTGTGTAAGTCATAACGTGCACCAACAATCATAAAACCAGATAAAAACCACGACGTATTTATTATCCAGCTGTCGGGTAGGACCATACCAAGGTAATAAGTATCTCACTGTCGAGGTTTTTATCTGGTTTTGTGATTATTCGCGTTTCCTTATGACTTGCACGTTTTTCATAACTTCCTCATCATTCGACTAGCGCCTGTATGTGTGTCTGTGTGCGTCTTTGCATTTGAGTGGACTATGCCCCTCCACTGTCCTTCAGATGTACACAACCCTGATCCGAACAATACTTTGCTATGCATATGTTGCATCGATCTCTGCCCCTCCTAAATTCTTTAAGCCCTTCCAGATCCTCGAACGCAATGACTTCTGCCTCTCTTTCCGCAACCACCTACCTTCCCCAAAGAGGATCCTTTAACAACTCATCAAATTCCCACCTCTCCCCACCCACACTAAACAGCTATAAATAACCTTCACAAACCATAATTCGACTCTGACAATCCTATTGTGCTGCTGCATTTCTACCTACACATCCCACCAACCCTTTTCCTGCACACCTTCCACATCCTCTCCCAAAGCGACTTCAATCACCTTCGTCTCCCGAACCATGACCTCTGCTCCGACATATGCCCGTCCTGCCGATTCATCCTACTTATGCCCCCCACCCCCAGGGCTCCATCCTTCCCTTCTCCCCCTACCACACCTCATTCTTTTCCCCTTCGCTGCCATCCGCAACCTCCTTATACCCTCCAAACTACAGCTCCTAGTACCAGTTGCCTCTCTCGTCCCACACAGACAACCCTGTCTTGTCGCCATCTCTTCCCAGTTCGCCATTCTCATCACCACCACTCCCCTGTCTCCCTCCAGACACCCTCTTCTTTTCCTCTACAATCCACCATCCCAGGGATGATTCTTTACCGGTTATTGTGAAAATCCATGTTGCTCCGTTTTTAATGATCAGTGTCTCTTCTGACGTGCTCAGTGTTTTTCCAATGTTTATTTAAATTGTTTTCGTGTTCAACTGTTTCTCAATCGTTTTTTAAGTGTGCTATCTGTCCACATATTTATCAGTGTTTTTAAAATGGTTCATGAAACAGCATTTTATTGTTTGTATGCCTCCAATTCATGCCATCTTTTCAATTATTTTTAAATTCATAATACATGTGTCTCCCAGTTTCTATTTTTTTTTTTAGCATCTGTGTTAGTATTATGTTCCATTGGCTGAAGAGAGGGTTATTTGTACCGCTGTCAGCCCATCTGCCTCCTTCCCCCCCTCCGCGCTCAGCCTCGCCAACATGGGCGAAGGAGAATGAAATAACAATACGGGAAAAAAATTACATTTGAGACATAAATTAAAAAATTAAATAGTAATTGACAGCCACAAGTGGAAACATCCATGTTTAATAATTAGGTGAAGGGCACTCATCCAAAATGAAATGCTGAATCTTTTTCCGTCAGTTGCTTAATGTCTTCATTCCTTCTTTTTCTGTCGCTTGTGCTCTTGTCTTACATCGGAGCAGCGTCGGCATGGTTATTGACGGATTTGCCACGTCTAGTTTAAGGTGTGATCGGGAGCATTTCCTGTCTCCGCCCCTTCCTCATAACTCTTAACGTATGTATTTTAGAATACATGCTTACTTGATTTTTTTTTCGAGTGGTCGTTCCTGGCATACCATTGAATAAGACTTTGTCCTAATGGCCAAGACAACTGAATCATCAACGTAGATTTTGTCCTATGGGACATGACTTTTGAATCATCCTGTACATTCCCAGTTCCTACACGCAGATCGATACTTCAACATTTCGTTCTACGCCAGTAAGTATATCCTGAACGGCGTGGGAGAAATGTGATAGCTGTGTTTCCATCTCTTCTTACTACAAACTCTTCCAATAGATGATTACCAACTTCGCGTCTACTTCTATTTTATTTATAAAGCTGTTTCACTGTATTGATATAAATTGCAGATACTTTTTTGTTTTCCATTGATTGTCGTACCTTTTTAATTGGCGCACTTTCGAAAGGCTTCTTCCTTGCCGACTAATGTTTGCGACCTGTACAATTTCCTACAATTCAGCACACATTATTTGTCGTCGCACTAAGTTTTCGGTGGAAGTATTTTTATCAACTCTTTTCTACTGAGTATTTGCGCTTATGAAGGAAAATTCTGAATGATCTGAAAAATACCGATATACATCTGTCCCAACCTCAAGACGTTTCCCAGTCAGAAATGCCTTTATATATGGGATAGCTGGAAATTTTATTCATTATAAATCTGGTGAACAGGGTGTGATGTTACCGATGCTTATACGAGAACCAAGGTACTCGAATAGCATGTATCCTTCCTCATGGCTACTTTAGGGGGCAGTTGGTCCTGTGTGCACTATGTAACTCAAATGGTTCAAATGGCTCTAAGGACTATGGGACTTAACATCTGAGGTCATCAGTCCCCTAGACTTAGAACTACTTAAACCTAACTAACCTAAGGACATCACATACATCCACGCCCGAGGCAGGGTTCGAACCTGCGACCGTAGCAACAGCGCCTTTCCGGACTGAAGCACCTAGAACCGCTAGGCTACAGCGGCCGGCGCACTATGTAACTCAGGAATGCATCGTCGTGTTGGTTGACAATAATGACCAATCACTACTACCGATTGAGAAGCCTTTGGGAAGAAGCCATGCATTAACAGTGGTTGCGTAGAGTAGCATAGCGAGACTGACGGGTCATTAAGTGCTGTGTGTTCTTCTGATATGAAGGGAGAAATCGACAGACCGGCATAACAACGCGTAACATAAACCGCTTGTCTTGGATATACGGAATTTGGACGGAACACTTTGTGTGTTGTTTCCACCCGCAAAGAAAGATTCTTTTTCTTCTTTTTCTGCAACAATTTATAAGGTATTTTATTCCTGAAGCCTCTTCTGATTCTCATTCTGTATCGCAAGAAATTGCATGTTCAACAGCAAAGAGTGTACTGTGTTCACCGTTCGAGGCACATCAAAACTTCCAGATTGAAGCGCTGTCGTTCGTAATTGATAGGAAAGTACAGAGTATCTCACTTTCTCTGGAACCAGCATGAGGCTTTTGTTTAGCAGTTATCTGCCTTAATCTTTCTCTAGGTAGTACTAGTTCTGCGTGGTTAACAGGAAACGTTCTACATCTACATCTACATTTATACTCCGCAAGCCACCCAAAGGTGTGTGGCGGAGGGCACTTTACGTGCCACTGTCATTAGCTCCCTTTCCTGTTCCAGTCGCGTATGGTTCGCGGGAAGAACGACTGTCTGAAAGCCTCCGTGCTCGCTCTAATCTCTCTAATTTTACATTCGTGATCTCCTAGGAAGGTATAAGTAGGGGGAAGCAATATATTCGATACCTCATTCAGAAACGCACCCTCTCGAAACCTGGCGAGCAAGCTACACCGCGATGCAGAGCGCCTCTCTTGCAGAGTCTGCCACTTGAGTTTGTTAAACATCTCCGTAACGCTATCACGGTTATCAAATAACCCTGTGACGAAACGCGCCGCTCTTCTTTGGATCTTCTCTATCTCCTCCGTCAAACCGATCTGGTACGGATCCCACACTTATGAGCAATACTCAAGTATAGGTCGAACGAGTGTTTTGTAAGCCACCTCCTTTGTTGATGGACTACATATTCTAAGCACTCTCCCAATGAATCTCAACCTGGTACCCGCCTTACCAACAATTAATTTTATATGATCATTCCACTTTCAATCGTTCCGCACGCATACTCCCAGATATTTTACAGAAGTAACTGCTACCAGTGTTTGTTCCGCTATCATATAATCATACAATAAAGGATCCTTCTTTCTATGTATTCGCAATACATTACATTTGTCTATGTTAAGGGACAGTTGCCACTCCCTGCACCAAGTGCCTATCCGCTGGAGATCTTCCTGCATTTCGCTACAATTTTCTAATGCTGTAACTTCTCTGTATACTACAGCATCATCCGCGAAAAGCCGCATGGAACTTCCGACACTATCTACTAGGTCATTTATATATATTGTGAAAAGCAATGGTCCCATAACACTCCCCTGTGGCACGCCAGAGGTTACTTTAACGTCTGTAGACGTCTCTCCATTGATAACAACATGCTGTGTTCTGTTTGCTAAAAACTCTTCAATCCAGCCACACAGCCTAGTGTTTGGAAGATACGAGACAAGGCAGTGAAGTATCACATTTTGCTATCGGTTCACGACTGTCCTGACGTTGCTCAGTATAGAACTATTCTAGTACGGTAGAGATCACAACTCATGTTGGTGTCCAGGCCACAGTTTTAACAGTAAACAGTTTTTCTGCACACATTTTGTAGGCTTTGCAGCTATAAATTTCAATAAAACTACATGCACTTTCACAGAACCTTAGAAGATCTGTTATTATCAGATTTAATAGGGGGCAGAAACACTTTTTCAGATATTTGCCAGATTTAAGATGCGTTGCTACAAAAATGTCAACGGGAACACTCCAGGAAAAGTCTACGAATTTAGCCCACAACTGTCACACGTCGAACGATAAATTAAGCCAGCACTCATGGAGTTGAATTTTACGGTAGAACCAATGTCGTCCAACTTTGGCTTGTTTTATGGTTCCAGATATCGGTGATAAAATGACTTCCCTAGAGAGTGCATTATGAACAACTTATTTCTGAGAATTACATTATTTTTAGTTTGCCCTGATAACCAATAGAGAGAGTTGGTGTATAGCTTCCTGCTTGGTACTGTCCATTTTCTGACGGGTCCTCTCAAGATTTATTTCCTATTATCTCAGTTTCACTAATACACTATTTAACAACAATAGCATAAAGTAATTCTGTATGAGCGGTGACCAGTCATACTGGGCATGCTTTTATTTATTTATTTCGTCTAGCATACTACAGACGTCGGAAAAATATGACAATATTTACACTGGGTAGATTACGGTTAAGCAATGAACTGCAAGAGGGTTCTATTAGCTGTGGTGACTGGATATTTGATGTGCAGCATTTAATCACAAGGAGCGCATTTACTGTTCTAGGTGATAATGTATAGAATAAAAACAAAGAGAAAGCTAATAACATTTAATGAGTTTACAAAATTGTGTGTTGTCTGGAATAGAACTTTTACTTTTCGGAAGCTCACTGAACAGCTGAAGGCCTAGATGGAATGTTCACTTCCGACATAGTTGTGAATCGACAAGTAACATACGCAGGCTTCGGTTTATTATAGCGTACTGTTTTTGAAATTCTCTGTTTTTTTCTGTAGACCGTATGTTTTTGCGCTATGCGGTTGTTTTCGAATTTTACAATTTCGTGCATATACGAGAAGTCAGTGTTAAGATGTCCATCCTCCTGAAAATGGATTCGCAAGGATCTCTAATTTTGCTTCCATTAAAGGTCCTAATACGTCTCTTTTGGATTCTAAAAGAGCTTTTTAATATTATTTGCCAAACGGTTCCGTATCTCTAAGAATGAAAGCTTGCAACATTATGGAAAGGTAGATGGAATATAATACGGAAAGAATATTGGTGGAAATGATATGTTACTCTGTTAAAAAAATGTATAGGTATCGAAAAGCTTGTAATGCTGGAGGACAGAACTTATCACGTCGAAGGAAAGAGAACAAGAAGAGCTTTGAACTTACTACGTCAGAAGAAATGAGCTAAGGAAAGCCGTTCTAGGATAATTACTTTCCTCGGTAAATTACAAAATTCGTGTTATAACCATTTCTGGAGAGAGTGAAATTATACTTAAGCCCTTATTGTTTAACATTTATGACTGCAGAGTTGAAGTTCTAGCCACTCGTTTTGCTCTACTCCACAGGTCAACCATTTCTTACGAGTATATTACGGTATTCTGCGGAGAAGAGGCAGCCGGAGACTTTTATCTCGCTCATAAAACTTTCAAATCTCTCCCAGATTTAAAGTTGTAATTGGACTGCTTTAGGGCAAGAACGAGTTCACTGATCCAGTGATACATAATCTTAAGGGTGAATTACAGTGGCTTCCAAATCATACAACTAAGCGGAATAATGAACAGAGCTCTGCGGCCGCCTTACTGTACTAAACTAGTTTCTGTCAGCGTATCATGAGATTGATCTCATTACGATCGTCTACGGGGCTCTTGAGAGAATATCTGTAGCTGCTGTTCGAGTTTTCTCAGTACAACTGAAGTTAGTGCTTCTCAATACGTAGGTCTTCGTTAGTGTTGCGGAACATAAATGTTCCCAGAATGCTTAGTAGGAGGGCAACATAAAAGTATATCAGATCTTGAGAAAAGCAAAGCAGCGAAAAGCACTAAGTCCGCTTTCTTCTTACCTACTTGTGATGCCTTCTTCATATTCCTTTTACGATAGTATTAGAATGAAATTCAACATGCACAGTGCCGACTAAACGTAAAAGGTTCAGAAAATCGCGACTAAAACTTAAATTAAAAGAAAAAAATGGAGTATGACTAGTCTAATTAATGACATAATAGAATTTGGAAACTTTACACAAAACCTACGCAGACGACGCAGGTATATGGCTCACCATGAACTAACACACTCAAAAATTATCTTCTGTTGCTATATTTGGTACTAACAAAAGGTCTTACTGTGCTGCAACTATATTGGTGTCGCAAAACCATCCTGATTCGTATCTATGAGTCACTTGCTACGAATATGATTAAAATTGTGCAGCAAAGCAGCCATGAAAGGCATTTTGTTGTTAAATAAACAGCTAACAATTATAAATTTCTTTTACTACTCTTCAACTAGTTTTGACCTAACGGTCATCATCTTGCAGAATCCAGATACTATACAGGAGTTAACTGCAGTCGACAGCAACAGCAACTAATACTATCCTGATTTTCGTATTCTGTGTGTCACTCGCAAGGAATCTGTATAAAACTGTGCAGCATAACTTTCATAAAAGACATTTTGTTGATGAATAGTCAAAGAAGCTGTTGTAATTTTTTATTAGTCTCCAACTAGTTTCGACCTAACGGTCGTCTTTCAGCAGAACCTAGATACTACAAAAAAACGAGAGCATATAATTTCAAAAATGTATTCTCTTGTTTTTTTTTATCGTATATAGGTTCTAGAGCCTCTTGTTTGTGTATAATTAATCGCATAGCCCTACAATAAAAAAATGTATTCCCTTCTTTGTGTGTCATATCCAGGTTCTGTATTCTCTTATCTGTGTACAGTTAATTGCATACAATTAAAAGAAGTATTCTCTTGAAATTTCCTGGCAGATTAAAACTGTGTTCCGGGCCGAGACTTCGCAGAAGAGCTTCTGTGAAGTTCGTAGAGTAGGAGACGAGGTACTGGAAGAACTGAAGCTGTGAGGACGGGTCATGAGTCGTGCTTGGGTAGCTCAGATGCTAGAGCATCATCCCGCGAAAGGTAAAGGTCCGGAGTTGGAGTCTCGGTCCGGCACACAGTTTTAATCTGCCAGGAAGTTTCAAATCAGCGCACACTCCGCTGCAGAGTTAAAATCTCATTCTGAAGTATTCTCTTGTTTGTGTAGCGTATCTATGTTCTGTATTCTATTGAAACTGTACAGTTAAGCGCATAAATGAAAACTGTGTTTTCTTTTCATGTGTCGTTTCTAAGCTCTGGATTCTCTTGTTCGTGAATCATTAATTGAACAACAATTTAAAAAATTGTATTCTCTTGTTTGTGTATCGTATCTACGACGGTGTGCAGAAAAGCAATACCTCCAAAATTTCTTTGTGGAAACGCTTAAAGCTTTTTAAATGAAATAAACTTCAAGACATTCTACATCTTTAATCTTCATGTCTACATATTTATTTCTTAAAACAGTAGTTGATACTGTCAAAGTAGAATGTTTGACATTGTTGGCTGAGCGACAATCTCACCCCTGCTTGCACCACTTCATCACTATCAAAGTGAAGGCCTCAAACGTATTCTTTAAATTTTACAAACATTTGGGGCCAAGTCGGATGCCGCCGTGGATACACCGGTTCCCGTGAGATCACCGCAGTTAAGCGCTGTCGGGCGTGCCTGGCACTTGGATGGGTGACCATCCAGGCCGCCATGCGCTGTTGCCATTTTTCGGGGTGCTCTGAGCCTCGTGATGCCAATTGAGGAACTACTCGACTGAATAGTAGCGGCTCCGGTCAAGAATACCATCATAACGACCGGGAGAGCGGTGTGCTGACTCCATGCCCCTTCTATCTGGATCCTCCTCGGAGGATGACACAGCGGTCGGATGGTCCCGATGGGCCACTTGTGGCCTGTAGACAGAGTGGTTTTTGTGGGGCCAAGTCGGAACTGTATGGAGGATGATCTATGACACTAAACCTGAGCCGTCGTCTTGTTGCAGATGCTGCAGAAGTGGTATGTGGTCTGGAATTAGCTTGCTGAAAGAGAGAGGGTGTTCTATGTATGGACTAAATCTTCGAATACGTGTTTTCAGTTTTGTGAGTGTCTCATAGAGGTTCCTTTATACATGAATTCCAAACGCACCATGTCTTCAACATCCAAGAAACTGCGAGCATGGCTTTGCTTGCTGATGGTCTTTAACATTATTGGCGTTGATGATCCTTTGTGGCGAAACTCCATTGGTGCTCTTTTGTTCTCAGCGTCAAAACGGTGAACCCAGAATTCATCACCAGTTACAATGCTTTTAAGGAACCCACCACCCTTAGTCTCAAAACGCGGATGATACTGTTGACAGTTTTCCAATCTCCTCTGTTTCACGTCAGGAGTGAGCATTCGAGGCGCCCAAAAATGGTTCAAATGGCTCTGAGCACTAGGGGACTTAACTTCTGAGGTCATCAGTCCCCTAGAACTTAGAACTACTGAAACCTAACTAACATAAGGACACCACAAACATCCATGCCCGAAGCAGGATTCGAACCTGCGACCGTAGCGGTCGCACGGTTCCAGATTGTAGCACCTAGAACCGATCGGCCACTCCGGCCGGCCGAGGCGCCCACCACGCACACTGTTTTCTGCACTGCGGTTCTGCAGTGATGGCCTATTTACGCTCTCGTGAAGTGTCACAATTACCTGAGAGCTGTTTCTGTCCTTTTGTCGACGACATTCTCCGATGAGTTCATCAATCCGATTCCGGTGAGTCTCGTTGGTTGATGTAGGCGTCCGAACTCTTGTCACACACCTTAATGTTGGTTGGTTGGTTGGTTTGGGGAAGGAGACCAGACAGCGTGGTCATCGGTCTCATCGGATTAGGGAAGGATGGGGAAGGAAGTCGGCCGTGCCCTTTCAGAGGAACCATCCCGGCATTTGCCTGGAGTGATTTAGGGAAATCACACCTTAATGTTAGCAGCACCGTCTTTTTTTCTTTTTTGCTTCCCTCACAACCACGGACAAACAAATGACGCACATTGCTGATGTCGGTACAATCATCACCGTAGACAGCTTTCATTCTGCTATGGATTTCAACTGGAGGCAAGTTTTCTGTGGTAAGAAACTCGATTACAGCACGCTGTTTCTTACACACCGACATAGTTACGTTACCAACCGCTGTGTTACACCCTACAATTCGGAGCTGTCTAGCGGCAGGGGGTTACATCTTCCATCTGCGAAGCACGAAAAGTCGACCGAGTAACATGTATGGCATGTAATAACTCAACTGATATTGAGAACAGAATAAAAAATTCGGAGGCATTTCTCTTCAGCACTCCTTCGCAGCTTCTACATTTTCTTCTTTTTGCAAAATTAATTGCATACGGTTAAAAAATATAGTCCCTCGTTTTTATATCGTATTCAGTTCTATATTCTCTCGTTCGCATACAATTAATTGCAAAAAGTTAAGAAGAAGCATTATCTTGTCTGTGGCTCATGTGTAGCTTCTGTACGCTCTTGTTTGTCTACAATTAATTGAGTAAAAAGAAGCGTATTCTCTTCTTTTAGAATCATATCTACATTCTGCTAGAAGATGGCTGTTAGGTCGATACTGGTTGCAGAATAATAAAACCAAAACTTATCATAGATTCGTGTGCCTATTAGGTAACCTAATAATTTTCAGTGAATTTTGAGTTTATGTCGTAAGTAGTTTTTTTGTCTATAAACAGCAAATTTACTCATTCTACATTGGCCATCAACATATCTTTGTCCTCAGCTTTCAACTGTTTTCCAGGGGGTAGAGTCTTTGACTAGTAATAAAAACGACTTGAGTCCTATGTTAAATCCCAGTCAGCGCTTAAATGCTGAATAAAAGTCACCAGTACCAGTACTGGCAGCCAAAAACTTTCGATGTAAGGAGTCATACTCGTTCTGCCAATGCATTTGTCAAAGACGGCATTTCAGGGGAATTTCTTGCTCTTAGAGTGAGAAACTGTTCCTAAAACGTGGATGAATCAGCAACGATGAACGATATGAGGATACAGAAGGCAACGGAAACCACTGTATTAAAAACCAAACTGTATATCCACAGGACATGTGAACAGCAAATGAAGAAATGTCATGATGATCTCTAGATCGAAAAAAGATTGCCAGCCAAGGGGAAGTTAAGCACGAGAAAAAGACTGAATAACCAACAAAAGGGTAATTTTTTATCAGCTGGAGCACAGAATGTTGGAAGTTTGAACATGGTAGGGAAGCTAGAAGCTGAAAAGCACTGTTTACCAGTGACGTGAAGTGGTAAGAGGACAAAGATTTATGGTCAGACGAAAAAAGGGTAATACCAGTAGCAGCAAAAAATGGTGTAATGGGAATAGGGATCGTTATTAATGAGAAGGTAGAATACAGAGCGAGCTATTATGAACATTCGATTGTCATGCGATTGTGCTAATCAGAATCGACAGCAGATCCACTTCAACAACAGTAGTTCAGCTATACACACCGACACCACAAGCACAAGATGAAGTGACAGCGAAAGTATATGAAGGTACTGATCGGGTAATCAGTATATAGACGAAGATGAAAACCTAATAACCTTGGGGATTGAAATGCGGCGGTCGAGGTAGGAATAGAAGAAAGAGAAAGGGGAAAATATGGGCCTGTTAGCAGGAATGAGAGAGGGGACAGAATACTTGAATTCAACAATATATATCAGCTAGTGTTAGCGAATATACTATTCAAAAACCACAAGAGGAAGAGGCACACTTTGAAAAGAGCCGGAGACGTGGAGAGATTGCAGATGGATTACATCACAGTCAGACAGGGGTTTCGAAATTAGATATTCGGTTTTAGCGTGTACCTAAGAGTAGGTTCAGATTTGATATATAGGAACAAGGAAGGTAAATGCGACGATAACTTGATACAAAAAGAAATACTTCAAGTAATCAGTGGAAGAAGGAAGTACAAAATTGTTCATGGATAGGGAAGTGTACAGTAGTACACACTGAGGTGACAAAGTAATAGGATACCGCCCAATAGCTTGTCAGATCTCCTTCTGCCCAGCGTAATACATGGCATAGACTCAACAAGTTATTAGAAGTCCCATGCAGAAATATTGCGTCATGCTGCCTCCATAGCCGTCCATAATTGCGAAAGTGTTGCCGGGGCTGGATTTTGTGCACGGATTGATCACTCGATTATGTCCCACAAATGTTTGGTGGCGTTCATGTCGGGCCGTCTGGGTGTCCAAATCATTGGCTCGAATTGTCCAGAACGTCCTTCAAACCAATAGCGAACAATTTCGGCCCGGTGACATGTCGTATTGTAATCCACTAAAATTCCATCGTTGTTTGGCAACATGAAATCCATGAATGGTTGTATATGGCCTCCACGTAGCGGAACTTAACCAGGACCCAGTCCATTGCGTATAGACACAGCCCACATCATTATGGAGCCACCACCAGCTTGGAGGCCTATGGCTTCGTGGGGTAAACGCCAAACTCGAAACCTACTATCAGCTATTAACAAGTGAAACCTGGTCTCTTCTGACCAGGCCAGTGTTCTCAAGTTGTCTAGGGTCTAACCCAGGGGCGGGCAGGAAACCTGCACGTGTGCGGTGCACTTGCACGCGTGCACTTAACAGGCGTTCTGCCTGCACACAGGGGCAAGCTGGCCACCCGCTTCTCTCCCCTCCCCACCATACCTTCTGTCCACTCCTTCCTCTGTAATGCGTTTTGTTTTTCTAGCTTGCTTTATTGAATTATGGAATAAGGTTAGCAGGAGTGCTTTAAATAAATCATGGTTTGAAAGAGTATCTATTAACTACGATAAGTTTTATTTAATTATCACAGGTGGAGTTTACAATACGTTTAATATCTAAAACAAAATTTCTGCATACAGACAAACGCAAACAGTTACGTAAATTTTCATCACTGATGTTTGCTCTTAACCGAGGCTTATTAACTCAGCAAATGGTTTTCCAAGTTCTCACTATATTAAGCGCAATTTTATAGCTTGCACGTACCGCTGGGCTATTATTGTCATCGTCCTGAAAAATTGAAAACAGTGCTCCATAAAATGTTAAATCAGTTAGATGAGAGACATGACGAGAGAAAGTCGCAGATCTCTCGTGACAACAGCAACTAGGACAGATGCATCTAATATCGTCAGGTCGCTCCTCTTAAGCTCAGTCAATTTCCCCATCCGCTCAGAATCCGACAATAAATTGTACTCGTCCTTGTGAAATTTATTATAATGGCCTTCAATACTAAACTTCCGCTGACCAGCGAGAATACTGCCACATATTAAGCATTTCGAATTTTCACGTTTTTGCACAAAGAAAAAATGATTCTCCCATTACTTTTTAAAAGATAGCAAATCTCCACGTCTCCGTTTCCTTGATTCACTCTGCATTTTCCGGTTCTTGAAATACAACGTTCACTACGTAGTGGTCGCTTCGCATCAACGTCCGCCGCTTAGCCTTGTACTCGTACTACACTGCCGCAACCTGCCGGCTGTCGTCACTGCCCCATTCGACGATTGCACGCGAGCAGCACAATGCAGCGCTGTGCGCTCACGAGCCACGAGCAACGTTTACCCGCCCCTGGTCTAACCGATATGGTCACGAGTGCAGAAGAGGCGCTGCAGGCGATATCGTGCTGTCAGTAAAGGCACCGCGTCGGTCGTCCGAGGCCACAGCCTGTTAACGCCACATTTCGCCACACTGTCCTAACGGATACGTTCTTCGTACGTCCCACTTTGTTTTCTGCGGTTATTTCGCGAAATGTTGCTTTTGTGTTAGCAGTACCCAAAGTCTGTCGGTCATTAAGTGAAGATCGTCTGCCTGTCCGTGGTGAGAGGAGATGCCTGAAATTTGGTATTCTCGGCGCACCCTTGGATTGAATTCTCTAACGATATTCGAAGTGAAATGTCCCATGCGTCTAACTCCAACTACCTTTCCGCGTTCAAAGTGTGTTAATTGTCGTCGTGCGGCCATAATGACGTCGGCAATCCTTTCACAAGAATCACCTGGGTGCAAATGACAGCTTCGCCAATGCACTGCCCTTTTATGCCTTGTGTACGCAGTAATTCCACAATCTGTGTATGTGCGTATCGCTGTCCCGTGACTTGTCATTTCAGTGCAATTCATTTGGGAACGCAATCAATAGGAAGTTCAAAGAACGCAAGGAGAAATGAGTGGAGGAAAATTGCGAGTAAATGGAAAATAAATGGTTGTCGGAAGCATTGTTTCAGCGTTTTTCCGTGAATTTGTAATTCATGGCACGTATAGTATCGTGCCCCATCCAGCCGTCCGCGTTTGTGATCTAGGGCTTGGTTAGGGAGCGCGACGACGCCGTTTGCGGCGCTGCTGGCGCCACTCCGAGCCTTGGTGGAAAAGAGCGAGACAAGAATGTGCAGCCGGTGGTTCCACTTAGAACACCGTGCATCTCTCGTAAGCCAGCGCCATGACTGCGGCAAACCGGCTTGCAGCGTCTCGTCAACGGTCAGTTCGGGGTGAGGAGAGCTGTGGGCGGTGGCTGGTATTGGAGACTTGGGCTGCGCTTGGAGGATTGGGAAAAGCAGTTAACGACGGAGTAGTTGTCAGTTGCTGGACGCCTGGGACGATGTGGCGGCTGGAGAGCCAAGAACGGGAGGCGTCTACAAGCTGGTGCGCTGCGGAGCCCTCGGCGGAATGTGACTAACGGTCAGAGTGGGGCGTGGAGACGCTTTGCCGACGCAGCAGCCTAGCGCAACGGCTGGTGTTTTTGACCGGGCGAGAGAACGGCGATTCCATTGGAGGTGGAGAAAAGGGCTTCTACGTATCAAGGGGAGCCCCTAGCTATGTGCTTCAGTAGCTAACGGTTGCAATCTGTTGGTTGGTTCAAATGGCACTATGGGACATAACATCTGAGGTCATCAGTCACCTAGAACTTAGAACTAATTAAACCTAACTAACCTAAGGAAATCACACACATGCATGCCTGAGGTAGGATTCGAACCTGCGACCGTAGCAGCAGCGCGGTTCCGGATTGTAGCGCCTAGAGCCGTTCGACCAGAGCGATCGACTTCTGTTGGTTGAGTAATTCAATAAACAGTGCAGAGCTGAGCACAAGTAGCGCATTGAGTACTGGTTAGCAAGCAATATTAGCCGTGAACGTCTGCGGTTATTATGCGAAAAATTGTGGCTGCTGCTTGCTGGCGTGATGTGTGTGCAGGTGTCTTCTCTGAAAGCAAGCGCTATTTTGATTTTGGTAAATTACACAGCGTGAGCATGTTTGATTTGTGTTACACACTATCACTGGATGTTTGTATCAGGCTGTGAGCGTAACTGATTTGTTGATGCTATTTGTGCAAAGAAAGTCACTTCGTTATTTACGCTGTATAAATGACTAATTAGTATGTTGGACTGTACAGGCGTTATTGAGATATACGCGTAGGTAATTCTGCAAAGCATTAGTAGTATTTAGTCGTAGTTGCAAATCGGTGATGACAGTAGTACCAGATCAATATTCAATTACGTGCTATGTAGATGATATTAATAAATAATTTCGGAAATATTTTGTAGAGATAAACCAGTGCTCTCAAGGGAATAAACTAAAAATTAAATTCAATCACGCCCTGCAGTTCTGACCGAGCGTTTCTAGGCCCTTCAGTCTGGAACAGCGCGATCGCTACGGCCGCAGGTTCGAATCCTGCCTCGGGCATGGATGTGTGTGATGTCCTTAGGTTAGTTACGTTTAAGTAGTGGACTGATGATCTCAGATGTTAAATCCCATAGTGCTCAGAGCCATTTGAACCATTAAATTACAACAGCCTTAATTGCAACAGTACATTTGTTAAAAATGGCAACACTATCCGGTGAAACAGCGCCCATCTTCATACCATATACGCTGAAACTTAAGTACAATACAGATTTAGTTGTAAATCTAATAATAACAAATAATGTAAGATACGTAAAATGTTACTAATATTAAATAAGTTATACCCCTGATGGCAGCTGGTGGCGGTCAACGGAGCAGGTATCGTGGATGTATAAACGTAAGTTACTACTTAGGATAGAGGGGCTATGGGCTAAGCACTGACTGTTACTGACGTAATGCGACAAATAGGGAGTTGAGTATCTAATACTTAACCCAGAGCCACTCTATCCTACGCAGCAGACGTTCGTGTGCCCACGATACTTTCTCTGCTCACAGCTACCACCTGCCATCAGGGATATAAATTATTTAATTTTCCTCATATTTTACATACCTTACATGAACTGTTATTAGACCTCCTTCTACATCTATATGGTACTTACATTTCAGTGCATATGGTACGAAGATAGTCGCTATTTCACCGAAACTGGTATCCATTTTAAACCAACGGTCTACTGCGGTAAAGACTATTCTAATTTTAAAAGATCTTAATTAATCATGACCGTTATTTTAGTGTCTTACGGTTACTTGCAGACGTTATATCTATTGTATATTATACACATTTTAATTGCTACTGTTGTTACCTGATTCTGTGTGCAAGGACAAAAGTTCGAACCCCACTCCACGCAAATCCTAAGATGTAGCATATGCAAAAGTCAAAACAGCAAAGATATCAATATTAAGAGTACCGGAGGAATCATACTGTTTAAACGCACAGAAGACAGCGGATAGGTGAAAAAAATACGTTGAAGGCCTCTACGATGGGGGAACTTGTCTGGTAACATGACAGAAGAAGAAATGAGAGGCGATAAGGAAGATGTAGAGCATCCGATATAGATAAAATCAAAGGTTATCAGAGCTTCTGAAGACTTATGATCAAGTAAGGCAAAAGGCATAAATAACATTTATTTTGGAATTTGTAAAATCATGTGGAGAACAAGAAACGAAACGACGGTTCACGTTGATGTGTAGAATCTATGATATTGGAAGTATACCATCAGATTTCAGAAAAATATCATCGAAATAGTTCTTATGATAGAAAAAGCAGATACTAGAAAGAACTATCCCATAATCAGCTTAACAGCTCGTGCATCCCAGTTCTGACAAGAATAATACTTATAACAGTGGAAAAGAAAAAATGGTTCAAATGGCTCTGCGTACTAGGGAACTTAACATCTGAGGTCATCAGTCCCCTAGAACTTAGAACTACTTAAACCCAACTAACCTAAGGACATCACACACATCCATGGCCGAGGCAGGACTCGAACCTGCCACCGTAGCGTTCGCGTGGTTCCAGACTGAAGCGCCTAGAACCGTTCGGCCACAACGGCCTGCTGGAAAAGAAAACTGAGTATCTGTTATAAGACGATGAGTTTGCCTTTCGGAAAAGTAGAGGCAGTTCTGGCGTTGCGCTTGATAATGGAAGCAAGACCGAAGAAAAATCAAGATACGTTCATAGATTTTTCCACCTGGAAAACGCTTTCGTCAACGTAAAATGCTGCAAGATATTCGAAACTCCCATGGAAATTGGAGTAAACCATAGGGAAATATCGATGAAATACAACAGGATCAAGAACCAAGAGGGAAAATAAGAATTAAATTCAAAGGACAAAATAAGCGGATTAGAGAGGGCGGAAGACAGGAATGCAGCCTGTGGTCCCCGATGTTCGGTCTCTACATCGAAGAAGCAAAGACGGGAATAAAAGAAAGGTTCGAGAGTGGGCTAAAAATTCAAGGTGAAAAGATATCAATGATAATATCTGCTGATGACATTGCTATCCTCCGTGAATGTGAAGAAAAATTACAGAATGTCCCGAATTGAATTAACAGTCTAATGAGCACACACTGTGGATTGAAAAGAAACCGAGGAAAGAAGAACGTAATGAAGAGCAGCACAAATGAGATTTGCGATGAAAGTAACGTAAGGACTGGTGCTCACGACGCCGATGAATTTTAGGATTTCTGCTACCTACGCAGCAAAATAACCCATGATGGACGGAGCAAGGAGGGGATGAAAGAATACTAGCACTGGCAAAAATGGAATTTATGACCAAGAGAAGTCTACTAATATCAAACATAGGCCTTAATTTGAGGAAGAAATTTCTCAAAATGTGAGTTTGCAGCAGAGTATTCTGTGAACGTCAATCGGGGGCTGTGGGAAAACCGAAAGGTGAGAATTGAGGCATTAGAAATGCAGTGTTATAGAAGGATGTTAAAAATTTGGTGGACTGATATGATAATGAATGACAACATTCTCCTCCAAATCGGCGAAGACAGGAATGTTTGGAAAGAATGGCAATAAGAAGGGACAGGGTCATAGAACATGTGTTAAGATATCATGGAATAACAACCGTAAAACTACAGGCTGCAAAATGCGGTGGAAGCCAGAGGCTGGAATACAGCCAACGAATAATTGAGGACGTAGGGAGCAAGTACTACTCTGAGATGGAGAGACTGGCATAAGAAGAATCTGATTTGTGGCGGGCCGCACCAATGAAAAAGAAATTAAACTTATGAAGAGAAATCACTGAGCAATTCCACATATAATTTTAACATTACACTCTCTTGTAATTGCCTAGCAAACCTCTGTGCAACATAAGACGACTTGTCTTCATCGTTGCCCGTAAGTTTTCTGTCAGTGAATAAATCATTCAGCAACCGCACCTTCCACGGAAATACAAGTAGAAAATTGTGGTCTTGTGGCCGAGACTTTTATATTTCCGGAACGCAATGATGCACAGATCATCATTTGCTATTTCAAGTGGGAACGGTGTTAACATCACAGACAGCAGGAATCGCTCTATTAATTTTCCCAATTACTCCATAATTAACAAAAGAACTACAACACTACTATTCACACATACTCCTCACAGAAATGTACAAAGAATTTGTCACGGATACAGCTTTACTCATAGCGTTCGATAGCGCATGCATAGTTCTCAACGAGTGGGAAAACGCTATGTCACTAATCATCCGAACTGTCCTCTGGGTTTGAGTATATAGTAATGATATGGGAAGTGAGTTTAACTCCAGTGTACTTCCGGAATATCCTAGTGAAAGGTCGCGTTTGCATCGTTTTCTGCGCTCGGGAAGTCGTGCTCTCGCAACCAACCTTGATCAAGTGCAAAAATGATTCTGTTTAAATGGGTGTTGTCTTCATCATCATTCATCCCGAATCGGGTCGGAGGAAGGCAACGGCAAACCACCTCCATTAGGACCTTGCCTAGTATGGCGGTGCGCGTCCCTTAGCATCGTTCCCCTACGCTCTTGTCAAGAAGCATGGGACTTCGGTTCCATATATGGTGGCGACTATACGAAGTGCGGTGATGATAATAACGAACTGTCCCTTGCAGTTCTGACCCAAACTTCCGATAACTTCAAACCAACAAGTTGTACATCAGGAGCAATATAACTTCGCAGTGACAGGAGAATGCAAAATTTCACTCAGGACACTCAAATCGTCGACACAGTTACATCAAAAGCACTCTCCCAGAAGCGTGCAAAGACTCGTGGAGACTGCCGAAGGAGCAATCCCAAGATTATGAAAACGACAATTGGTCCTGAGGCAGCTTCACACTAAGCAGCGAAGACAATGCCAGCTACATTCATCAACGAAAAGCAACATGACCAGCAAAAAGTGAGAGGCAGTCGACAAACAGTATGATGCTGGCCATTAAGTTGTATTTATTGAAAGTGTGCAAAAAGATAAAAGCGCTGAGACATTACATCTGACCTCTATAAGCGTCCAGCTATTAAAGCTGGGTTCACAGATCACTAACAGCTTTACCAATACGTCATCTGGTCGTAACCGCGGTAAAATAGAACTCTGGACAGCAGCAGCTGCTAGTTATTTGATTGAAATGCTGTTTCCGCGAATGAGGGGACAAGAAATGTATGTATGAACTTTCCCCACTAGGCAAGAGGGAGAAATAAAGGAATTAATGATTGAATAATTGGAAGAAGAAACAATAGATTAGATTAGATTAGATCAGTACTTGTTCCATAGATCATGAATACGACACCTCGTAATGATGTGGAACGGGTCAGGCTAAAAAAATTTGTCTATACAAGATATTACATTACACAAAATATTAAATGACACTTAATATTTTTAATTTTATTTTGTGGGGATTGGGGAAATTACCCACTTACTATATCCAAAAATTCATCTAATGAGTAGAAGGAGTTGCCATTCAGAAATTCTTTTAATTTTCTTTTAAATGCTATACAGCCATCTGTCAGAGCTTTAATTCTATTAGGTAAGTGACCAAAGACTTTTGTGGCTGCATAAGTTACCCCCTTCTGAGCCAAAGTTAGATTTAACCTTGAGTAGTGAAGATCATCCTTTCTCCTAGTGTTGTAGCCATGTACACTGCTACTACTTTTGAATTCGTTCGGATTGTTGATTACAAATTTCATAAGTGAATATGTATATAATGAGGCTACAGTGAAGATCCCTAGCTCTTTAAATAAGTGTCTGCAGGATGATCTTGGATGAGCTCCAGCAATTATTCTGACTACACGCTTTTGTGCAATGAACACTCTTTTACTCAAGATGAGTTACCCCAGAATATGATGCCATACGAGAATGAAAATAGGCGTCGTAAGCTAATTTACTGAGATGTATATCGCCAAAATTGGCAATGACCCTAATAGCATAAGTAGCTGAACTCAAACGTTTCAGCAGATCTTTAGTGTGTTTTTTTCCAGTTCAACCCCTCATTAATGCATACACCTAGAAATTTAGAATATTCTACCTTAGCTACCGATTTCTGATCGAAGTCCATATTTATTAATGGTGTCCTCCATTTACTATGTGGAACTGTAAATACTGTGTTTTGTCAAAGTTTAATGAGAGCCCATTTGCAGAGAACGACTTAATGATCTTCTGAAAAACATCGTTTACAATTTCATCAGTTAATTCTTGTCTGTTGGTTGTGATAGCTATACTTGTATCATCGGCAAAAACTACCAGCTTTGCATCTTCGTGAATATAGAATATCAGGTCATTACTATATATTAAAAACATCAGAGGACCGAAGACCGAGTCTTGCAGCATCCCATTCTTGATTGTTCCCCAGTTTGAGAAATGGCCAGTTTTTTGCATATTATGTGAAGTGCTTATTTCAACTTTCTGCACTCTTCCAGTTAGGTATGATTTAAATCATTTGGGCGCTGTCCCATTCATACCACAGTACTTGAGCTTATCTGGAAGTATTCCATGATTTACACAATCAAAAGCCTATGAGAGATCACAAAAAATCCCAACGGGTGACTTCCGGTTACTCAGAGCATTTAATATTCCATTAGTGAAAGTATATAAAGCATTTTCCGAGGAAAAACCTTTCTGGAAACAAAACTGATATTTTGTTAAAAAAATATTTTTACAATCGTGTGAAGCTACTGTACAATACATTACTTTTTCCAGAATTTTGGATAAGGCAGTCAGAAGAGAGACTGGGCGGTAGTTGTTGACATCAGACGTATCCCCTTTTTTATGCAATGGTTTAACAATGGCATTCTTCAGTCTGTCTGGGAAAATACCCTGCTTCAGAGAGATATTACATATGTGGCTAAGAATCCCACTTATCTCTTGGGAACAAGCTTTTATTATCCTGCTGGAAATGCCATCAGTTCCATGTGAGCTTTTATTCTTGAGAAAGTTTATTATCTTCGTAATTTCAGAAGGAGAGTTGGGTGGAATTTAAATTGTATCAAATTGTGTGGGTAAGGCTTCTTCCATTAACTGCCTTGCTTCTTCTAATAAACATTTAGATCCTATTTTCTCTAAAACATTTAATAAATGATTATTCAAAATGTTTTCGACTTCCGGATGACACTCACTGTCATTATCGAGTACTTCAGGTTGACCTGTTTGTTAAGGAAGTTCAATAAAATGGACAGATTAGGGAAAAACCTTGGCCAGTGTGGCTTGTAGCCTTTAAAATGCAGAAACGGCATGACCTTGTACGAGAACGTCACACGCTAGTCACATAGCAGCAATTTTTAGTTTACGTCAGTAAGAAACGCGTGGCCAGTACCCCAGCGTGCAAGGAGAAACGTCACATCTCTATCTCGCAATTTTGTCCACTTTAGGGTTGCTGTGCCAGTATAATTGAAGGCTACTTCACGATTCTCCACAGCACGACCACCGTCACAGCAGAGTTGCTATTGGCAGGTGAGCGGTACATTTTAAGTTCTGAAACTTTTCATGTATAAGGAAAGTTGAATTTAATTATTTTTTAATATGATTGATTACTACATTGTCTGTATTTGTATAGTGTTTATATCTTACAATGAAATGTCCTTAAGACATGCAGACATTGTTTTGTAGATTACAGTTGTTATAAATGTTCCTAAATTTCGTGTTGCAGCATACAAGAAAGAAATGAAAATTTCAGGTGTAAAGTTCATATTGAACCCCTTTTGCTGAGGAAAAATATTGTGCATTATATATGCCCATTTATGATTCTATGTTTTCGTGAATTGTGTGCTTTAAATTATACCTAATTGCAGTTCCTTATTAAATTGTATTAATTTTCTTAGGTTGCAACTTAACATCTTGTTTTTTTTTTTTCAATATAACAATTTCAACTCGTTTTCCATTTTTTATTTTAACTTAAATACTAATTTTGCCTGGTGGAGGCTCGAATGTATTATAATAAAAGAAAAGTGGCCAAAATATCAAAAATATTTTTAGAAAATCAAGAAAAGTGACACAATTCAAAGAATTTATTAAGAACACCTCAAATTCGACGACATGATCCAATTACTGTTGCATAGATTACTGCCAAAATTACGTACTTGAAATATTAAAGGACGCTTATAGTATTTCAAGATATGTTTTCTAGAATTCTTTTTATCGAATTTTCTCAGGTATGGAATTTTTTAGTTGTGTCGCTGTTGTTGCCGGGTAGCGTATGTACATGGTATGAGTTGCTCTGTTGCATCATACGTGAAACCTGTTCTGGCGTGCAATAATTGCGTACGGCACGGTCACCGTAGTAA
Source organism: Schistocerca americana (assembly GCF_021461395.2). Lineage (NCBI taxonomy): Eukaryota > Metazoa > Arthropoda > Insecta > Orthoptera > Acrididae > Schistocerca > Schistocerca americana. The sequence continues at coordinate 337,214,902 of NC_060121.1, forward strand.
ACAATGTCTTAGTCTGAACCACTGCTTACATTGCTCTGAGACTCTTGCCATTAACAACTGCGACAAACAAACAGCTCCCTTTAGTGTCCACTGCTCCTGAGAGCACCCGTGTAATTGTAGAGAGTGTCCAGTCAACACGGGACAGAGGAAAATTAAACAGTGCCACTAGAAGGCATTACACACCGGCAAGCAGTCTCACAAGTAAACATCGTGACGCACATCGACGTCGTCACGGGAAACTTGCTGCCATACCCGCCTTTACGTACACTCTCAGCGTACTGCACGCAGTCCTTCGGTACACCTGGACAACACAGAACCAAAACATGAAACTTAGTCAGTCGCTTCAACAGATACCACTTGCTTCAACAATGCCGGCTACAAATGTCAGTGAACGGCATCATGTTTGTAAAAACTCAATAGGCAATAATAAAACAGACAGGCCTCAGGTGAAGACATCGCATTGTGTTATGGCGATATAGGGATGATAGTGCTACAGACATGATAAGTGAATTGGAATGGCAGTCATTAAAACAAAGGCGTTTTTCGTTGCGACGGGATCTTCTCATGAAATTTCAATCACCAGTTTTCTCCTCAGGTTGCTAAAACATTCTGTTGGCACCCACCTACATAGGGAGAAATGATCACCACGATAAAATAAGAGAAATTAGGGCTCGCGTAGAAAAATTTAAGTGCCCGCTTTTCCCTCTCTCCGTTCGAGAGTGGAACGGTAGAGAGACAGCTTGAAAGTGGTTCACGGAACCCTGTGCCAGGCACTTTATTGTGAATAGCACAGTAATCACGTAGATGTACATGAAGTGACGCAACAGAGGACTGTACAAGAAAGACAACATTCGATACGAGATAATACTTATGAAAGTTTATGGATGCCTGACAGAGATCGCACAATTCCATTATAAGACAACTTGTATCAATCCAGTCCCAAAGGCTTCAGAAAGTCAGACTTTTAAGGAGGGCCTAGCCAAAGCAATTTAGAATACAGTAATTAATGTGATAAGACGGATAATGGATACTTAACATGCAAAGCGCCGTCAAACCACAATAATAATATAAAATAATTCATTGCAGATTAGTTACTGAGTACGGGATTCAACGCACTGGAATGCTCGCTTCATAAATAGCAACAAAGACAGTCTCCTAAAATCTTACACTCCAACCATACAACAGTACATGCGATACTTGGCACATGGCTACTGGTTTAGAACAATTTCTGTTCCTTGGTTTTAATTTAATTAGAACCGACACATACGATGGGTATTTCTCAAGAGAAAAGGGATCCCGTATAAAATTCAAAGAAATGGTAGACAAAAGATATCACTTGATGCTAATACAGCTACATCACACGAGGGATGACAAAATAAACATAATACCTGTTTAAAGATCACAGAGGAGGCGTAACGAAATAACAACTGAAATTGTCAGTCAATTCGGTCGTCCATCCGAAGGTAATAATAGATTTTCAAAGTTCGTCAGCCTGCTTCGGCTCGTACCGATAAAAAAGTGCCGTAAAATAATAGCAGAGATTGTATACGAAAACAAACTAATTATTTTAAGAGACGGTTCCCCGCCAAGAATAAATGCATCACACCAATTACTGAGCGCTGTAGCTGTAGGCCTATGTTTGTTATCACATAGCTCAACATGGGACGTAGCAGCAGATCCCTTACATCCAATCATCTGCTCACCGTTTTCAGATGTGACGGAGAGGCTATACGTGGTTTCATATGGCCAGTCTACAAGTGGAACATTTGGAAAGCAGACTGGATCAAGTACACAACTATGTTTTTAGGCAGATACTGAAGTTTTCAGAATGTGGAGGAACAAGAACAAAATACTCAAATTTTATTGATTATTTTGAAAAAGCTGCAATAGTATCTATCTCACAAATAAACCCTTTCTTCCGAAAACTAAAACCTCACCTATAGGGTAGGACCTGGAACTCAGTAATGCACTGATGGTGTGAAGGAATGCTCTAAAACTGTATAGAGGACACTCTTCGGAAGACAATCACATAAAATTAGACAGCAAAAGCAAATCGGCTATTCAGAAGTAGGGAAAAATCCACGAGGTTAAACTTCAGTAACAATCTTAACAAAGACATACGCAGCCATACCATATGGCAACATATTACGCGTTTACGAAGATACTGCGACGGCAATTGTACAACAGCACTTCGAAACAAATTACTGAATGACTTCTGACACACCAGGCATCAGATTCAGTTGAATAACTCATTGATGAGGAAGACGAGAATGGATGCTTTATTATTGGAGAACTTAAGAGAGCCCTGTCATAAGGGACAACTCTAGCGCCTAACGATATTGTCACAAGCCACCTTAACTAATGCAGATAGGGAGAAGCCATGTCTGTAGTCTTCTTAACATTAATAATTGGAACAGAAGAGCATATACACCCGAATGGAAGACGTTACAAACATTGACGACAGGAACATACGATGAAACACCTAATGAAGCAAACTCGTACAGGGAAAAATGCTCCTGAGCTTTGTACAGAAACTGTTAGAAATATTGTCGAAACATAGGCTTGAGTGGTGGTATGAACACCACAAGTTGTTCCCAAAAACGAATTATGATTTTTGGCAACCACGTGGCACGAACGAAACAATAATAAAATCAGCGACCAGTATCCAGATAACTGTGACTACTAAGGATCTGCCACTGTTGTTTTTACTGACATAATCAGCGCGTAAGCCAATGTTACCTTATCGACGCTGCTTGCCAAAATATGGAGCCTGAATATGCCCGGTAGTGGTATGAAAAACTTATTTACTAAAATTTCCAAAGGTCACTTGTAGTGAGAAGTGGAAGGGGCTACGAGGGGCCGAGGACGACATGTATAAGGCTATCCGAGGAACAAACTTTATTGACCTTGCTTTTCAGTAGATTTCTATTCGACCTATACGATATTTTGCCACATACTATCACAGTTTTACAGTACGCTGATGAAACTTTTATTTATTCAACAAGTGACACCTTTGCTGGTGACCTGCAGGAAATGGATCAAGCTATGTCTACACTACACACATATGTGGAAAAGAATGGTTTTGGGACACCATCTAGAAAGTTTTCGGTTATTCTCTTCACCAGACACAGGGTTCCTCCCAAGGAGACGCTGAAGCTTAGGCCGTACGAACTACCAGTAAAGACAATAGTCTGATGAAGTGGAGTGCATGTCGAACACAAATTTCGGTGGAAGACACATGTCGCAGTGTCCGTCGTAAACTAAGAAAAGTCCACCAATATGTCATTGCCACAGTCACTGTTGAGCAATGGGGAGCGGATGCAACCACGATTCTATCGTGCCCTTGTACGTTCATACATGGGTAAACACTGGAAAGAAAATTGAGGACCTGCTGGATGACGATCAGTTTGGGAGTTGGGCTTTGGGAAAGGTAAAGGCACCACTGGCGTTTAGACTGAAAGTAGAAGCAAGACGCAAGAAACATCTAGACACATTCCAAGGATTTGTCGACCTGTAAAATTGTCAAGTGGTGCAAGATGTTCGATATTCTGAAAAAAATAGGGATACGCTAAAGGTACAATACAATACATAAAAGAACCAAGAGGGAGCAACAAAAGTGGAAGACTAAGAATAAAGTGTTCGGATTAAAAAGAAGCCGGCCGCTGTGGCCGAACGGTTCTAGGCGCTTCATTCCGGAACCTCGCGGCTGCTACGGTCACAGGTTCGAATCCTGCCTCGTGCATGGATGTGTGTGATGTCCTTAGGTTAGTTAGGTTTAATTAGTTTTAAGTCTAGGGGACTGATGACCTCAGATGTTAAGTCCCATAGTGCTTAGAGCCATTTGAACCATTTTTTGGATTAAAAAGGGTGTAAGATATGGATGTAGTCTTTCGCCCCTGCTGTTCAGTATTTTCGTCATAAGAAGGAATGATGGAAAGAAAAGAAAGGTTCAAGGGCGAAATTAAAATTCAAGGTGGAAAGATATCGATGTTAAGATTCGCTGATGACATTGGTGTCCTCAGTGACAGGGAAGCAGGAATACACGATCTGCTGAATGGAACGAACAGTGTAATGGCTGGATTGAGAGTACATCGAACAAAGACGAATGTAAGGAGAAGCAGCAGAAATGGGAACAGCGAGAAACTTAACATCAGATTTGGGAACTGCGAAGTAGTCGAAGTGAAGGACTTCTGCTACCTAGGCAGAAAAATAACGAGTGACGGACGGAGCAAGCACATTAGCAATGGCAAAAAGGCATTTCTGTAAAGAGAAGTCTGCTAGTGTCAAACATAGCTCTGAGAAAGTAATTTCTGAGAATGTACGTTTGGAGCACTGTGGGAAAACCGGAACAAAAGAGAATCGAAGCATCTGAGATGTGGTGCTACAGGTGAATGTTGAACATTTGGTGGAGTGATAAGGTAACGAATGAGGAGGTTCTCCGCAGAAGCGAAGGGGAAAGGAATGCATGGAAAACACTGACAAATAGGAGGAACAGGATGATAGGGCATCTGCTAAAACATCAGGGAATAACTCCCATGGTACCGCAGGAACCTGTAGAGGGTAAAAACTGTCGAAGACGATAGAGATTAGGATACATCCAGCAAATAATTGAGGACGTAGATTGCAAAATTCCACTCTCAGATGAAAAGGTTGGCACAGGAGAGGAAATCGTGGCGGGCAGTATCAAACAACCAGTCAGAAGACTGTATAGTGTATAATTCTTGTCTTGGTTTAGGATCAGCTCCAGATATATATATATATATATATATATATATATATATATATATATATATATATATATATATATAGGGTGTTACAAAAAGGTACAAACTTTCAGGAAACATTCCTCACACACAAATAAAGAAAAGATGTTGTGTGAACATGTGTCCGGAAACGCTTGATTTCCGTGTTAGAGCTTATTTTAGTTTCGTCAGTATGTACTGTACTTTCTCGATTCACAGCCAGTTGGCCCAATTGAAGGAAGGTAATGTTGACTTCGGTGCTTGTGTTGACATGCGACTCATTGCTCTATAGTACTAGCATCAAGCACAACAGTACGTAGCATCAACAGGTTAGTGTTCATCACGAACGTGGTTTTGCAGTCAGTGCAATGTTTACAAATGCGGAGTTGGGTTGGGTTGGGTTGTTTTGGGGAAGGAGACCAGACAGCGAGGTCATCGGTCTCATCGGATTAGGGAAGGACGGGGAAGGAAGTCGGCCGCGCCCTTTGAAAGGAACCATCCCGGCATTTGCCTGGAGCGATTTAGGGAAATCACGGAAAACCTAAATCAGGATGGCCGGACGCGGGATTGAACCGTCGTCCTCCCGAATGCGAGTCCAGTGTTTAACCACTGCGCCACCTCGCTCGGTGCGGAGTTGGCAGATGCCATTTGATGTATGGATTAGCACGGGGCAATAGCCGTGGGGCGGTACGTTTGTATCGAGACAGATTTCCAGAACGAAGGTGTTCCGACAGGAAGACGTTCGAAGCAATTGATCGGTGTCTTAGGGAGCACGGAACATTCCAGCCTACGACTCGCGACTGGGGAAGACCTAGAACGATGAGGACACCTGCAACGAACGAGGCAATTCTTCGTGCAGTTGACGATAACCCTAATGTCAGCGTCAGAGAAGTTGCTGCTGTACAAGGTAACGCTGACCACGTCACTGTATGGAGAGTGCTACGGGAGAACCAGTTGTTTCCGTACCATGTACAGCGTGTGCAGGCACTATCAGCAGCTGATTGGCCTCCACGGGTACACTTCTGCGAATGGTTCATCCAACAATGTGTCAATCCTCATTTCAGTGCAAATGTTCTCTTTACGGGTGAGGCTTCAGGCCAACGTGATCAAATCGTAAATTTTCACAATCAACATGTGTGGGCTGACGAGAATCCCCACGCAATTGTGCAATCACGTCATCAACACAGACTTTCTGTGAACGTTTGGGCAGGCATTGTTGGTGACGTCTTGATTGGACCCCATGTTCTTCCACCTACGCTCAATGGAGCACGTTCTCATGATTTCATACGGGATACTCTACCTGTGCTGCTAGAACATGTGCCTTTACAAGTACGATACAACATGTGGTTCATGCACGATGGAGCTCCTGCACATTTCAAAGTGTTCGTACGCTTCTCAACAACAGATTCGGTGACCGGTGGATTGGTAGAGGCGGACCAATTCCATGGCCTCCACGCTCTCCTGACCTCAACCCTCTTGACTTTCATTTATGGGGGCATTTGAAAGCTCTTGTCTACGTAATCCCGGGGCCAAATGTAGAGACTCTTCGTGCTCGTATTGTGGACGGCTGTGATAGAATACACCATTCTCCAAAGCTGCATCAGCGCATCAGGGATTCCATGCGACGGAGGGTGGATGCATGTATCCTCGCTAACGGAGGACATTTTGAACATTTCCTGTAACAAAGTGTTTGAAGTCACGCTGGTACGTTCTGTTGCTGTGTGTTTCCATTCCATGATTAATGTGATTTGAAGAGAAGTAATAAAATGAGCTCTAACATGGAAAGTAAGCGTTTCCGGACACATGTCCACATAACATATTTTCTTTCTTTGTGTGTGAGGAATGTTACCTGAAAGTTTGCCCGTACCTTTTTATAACACCCTGTATATATAACAGGACTATACAAGCACTTAGAGTATGTCTGGGGGCAATGGAGTCTATACCGAATAACGCTTAGTCGAAGCAAATGAGCTCACCTTCCATCTACGACGTAAATACTGGAGGTGAAATTTTTACTAAAACCGTTGCAGTCTGCGCAAGTGCTAATGTTAGATGAGATTATACCTTGACAGGGTTTTGCTATACGTCCAGCTGCTGGACCAACAAGTCTACCCTCTCATGTTGTTGTTTACATGTATCGCATAAAGCCTGCCTATACGAGGATTACTCTAATTTGAAGCAGATTCACGTAGTAGTCTGTTAAAACCACAAGTTGTATTTTACCTGGACTATGGCTGTGGTTATTCAAATGACTGCAATGTGAACGAGTAGCTCTTCAAAAAAGAAACACAAGGTTCGTCTACCAAATGCTTCGAAGAATGCAGTTGGTGGTTGTGCTTACTGGGATAGCAGCTATCATATTGGAATGAAACTCAGTCTACCTCAGGAACTAAGGACTGTGACAGCAGAGTTTTTGGCTGTACAACGAGCCCTTCGTTACTCAGAGAAACGCGTGAAATGTAAGTTCGTTGTCCGTTCTGATACCACTACTAAGAACTACCAAGACATCAGCGCAGAGGACGATACAAACTGCCAGAGCATATGATATCATCAAGTTGATATAAATAGCATAATTGTGGATTAGAATGATACCATTTGTTGGCTAAATGTGCAATGTTTCATTTACGACAGTTAAACAGTAGACAAGCTAGACAAGGTAGCCGTTTATAACGGAGAGAAGAAAAACGTAGGATTTCGATCTATAATCCTTTTAAAAGTTGTCAGATCAATCAACCGAGAAAAGTGGAACACAAAATGGTAAGAGATCTTCAAATACAAAACGAAGATTTTGCTTAAGTGAACCCGATGGTGATTACTAAGTTCTGGAGCGAGAAACATTCCATATTCCAGAAGACTCAAGAAGACTGTAAGGCGCCTCATTTCAACCGAGGCTATTACAGGAAGCATCTACATCGTATTGGTCTAGTTGCATCCCCATTGTATGACTGTGGCAAATAAGAGGATATCAACCACATCTTTTTCCTGACTGCTCGAATATGTGCAACATCACAAGTCATTAGAACGTCTTTCCGCCATAGGTTGCTATTTTGCCAGCATCTCTGAGGGTATGCGGTTCATTTTTGGAACACACCTTAGAGACAGCTTAGAAACAGAAGTGATGATACTTTCTGCAGGACCCGGCCATCATTTTTCAGGGCAATGCTCAAGCACTTACAGTGCATGCTCTTACTGATTTGTTTGACTGATGAGTCTGCTAAGTGCTACACCACCTACTGCACTCCCCTGACTTAAGCCCTCGTAAGTTCAACTCGATTTCTATACTGAAGGAAACACTTCACGGCATTCGCTTCAGAACTGCTACAAATTCGTCGGGCAACAGATCGTGCCACTCGAACTGTCAACACAACTGGCACTGCTAAGAGTATCCTACGACTTCCACATCGCTGGCAACGGGTTATACACAGTGCTGGTGACTACTTTGAAGGTCAGTAAAACTTTGAAATACGTATCTATTTTGTACGAGCTATGAATAAATAGCTGCAACTATTAAAGTACCAACCCTCGTATTTCCCAACCTAGCAAACATAAAAATGCCTATTCCCCACAAGGAATGTGAAGAGATAAACTGTAGAACAATGTTTGTATTAAGCTTGTTTTGGAGCCAGTCACTGTAATAGTTAATTTAAACTCACTGAGATATGTTCCTCAGCACTCAATAATACATTCTTGTGACCTTTTATGTATAATAAAATTATATGATGTAACGTACAATTTCGGTAATGATTTTCATTGCAGTTAATTTAACACTACAAAGAACCACCTAAATGTAACTATCTGCTATACAATGTACAGTGGCGGTGTATCGCTTACACGCTTTACTTAGGCCGCTTTAAAAAAAGATATATATTTCTCAAAAATAAGATTCGAATTTTTAAGAAAGACAAAAACACCAGTTCTTGTTTAATTCTTTACTGTATTGGAGTACATAATTCAGTTGAAAGAGAAGGGATATCATATATAAGCTAATTCACATTTTAAGAAGTAGTGTCTATGTGAGAGTCAGAAAGTTGACGCTTAGGTGAAACTGGGAACGAAGACACATGGGCCAAAGCGTATTTTCGCTGCGAACACAAAGATTGTGTGAATTCCTAAGGGACCATACTGCTGAGGTCATCGGTCCCTTTACTTACACACTACTTAAACTAACATGTTAAGAGAAACACACTCATACCCATGCCCGAAGGAGGACTCGAACCTCCGGCGGGAGGGGCCGAGCAATCAGTGACATGGCTCCTTAAACCGCGTGGCCACCCCGCGCGGCCACAAAGATTCAGACTAGTGTTATAAGTAAGGAAATTTAGCGCCATCATGTAACTTTCGTCACTGCTTTGCATCTACATGCTGCATGAAGTAAGTATGGTCAATGAGAATCATTATGACTTACAATGTCGGACAATGGGTAGTGCGAACACCTTTCCGAAAGGAGTTCTGAAGAATATTTCTGAAAAACAACGGAAAGCTTAGCATCTCTTCGGCAAGTGACTAAAGCTTCGCCTCTTTAACGCACCATGGTTTCAAGCCCAGCGTGTTCATTTCAGTAACATTGATATCGAAAAGGAGAAAGATTACGTTATGAACCAATAAGCAATCTGACACAAAAGGGACTCCGGTAAGCGGCAAGCCATTGGCTGGGTAATTCGCCTACGGCACACTGCTGCATATCTGGATGTAAGGTACTTTTCATGAAGATTTTAGCAAGTAAAGAAGATTACTGAGAGGAACTTTCCGAAAATCAGCAGATAATGGAATACTAAGCATAACGGGAGCAAGCAACGGAGCTTGTCGGCCGCTGACGGTGGAAGTAGATACGGATTTGAGCGCAGGGACCGTCAACGATAAACTGTTAGCATACGCAGCGACAGGAGGAGGTAGCTCCGTCGTTTCCCAATGTAATACATAAGGTGTCGTCCATTACTTACATGAGCTAAAAATACGGTGTTAGGGATCCGGCAAAATCCTACCCAATCTCATTTTCAGGAGGGGTCCAAAGAAAATCTCACGTCAATCTTTTAATTTAGAGAATATACATTATTATAACGGATAACATTCTGTTTCATGTAATTAATCTCCAAGCACAGACGGTATTTAAGGGCCCACCAATCTTCATAGCCTCTCTGAAATGAACTGAATGCTTTACAAGTGTACATACCCGGACTTGTAACTAGAGCCGCAAAAAGTTAGATTTCATCTGTGGAGTTCTCTGCCGCGCCGGTCGAAATCAGTGAAACAATTGTGGTATTCGGCAACGCTTATACAGCTGATGTTACTGTGTTCCGTATGAATTTCTATCAAAACATTTACGATGCGTATGTTAAGCGGTATTGTGGCAAGACGAAACGCACGTGCGAGCAAGAAGTTAAATGTTTTTGGAAAGATGCTAAGTTGAAGTTCACCATCAGCATTTCTGTTAGTGATCATGTTAACCAAGAGAGTGGAAAGCTATGTTATCACACGCTTCAAAGGAAGGTACAAGTAAGGAAAGTTTCAATGACATTCAATGTATATAATACACCAATACCAGGTAATTTTTTAAGATCCGTCAAAACTGTTAATACCATTTCTGTGGAGCATCTTTGTCCGTCTGTCTCTGTTCTGTCCGTCCGATTACTACTCAGGGTTGGAGGGTGTAAAATGAAGTGTTTTTAATCGTATGTTAAAAACACTGTTTAATACACTTCAAATTTTATGGAAAACTTAATGGAAGTCCCTTAACACGTGTAAATATTTCGTGTTTGCAATTACCTGTGAAAAGAACATGCAGAGTCTTCACATCACTAACAGACAATTACTGCAAGTTTTTGTCTAGTTACGAACGTTAACCTTTTCCTCTTCACAGACTGCATTCTCGTGATGCCATCTATATAGTTATATTTCACTCTACATTTCAGACAATAAGAAAAAAAGAAAATAGCACCGGAAGCATTTCAACAATTACTATAAACGCATGCGTCTTTCTTTCTTTCTTTTGCTTGTGCCATTTTTCCCGCGGATACGCAGGGTCGGCACGCTTAATCGGATGTGGCAATGTTAGTGGAAGGGGTGGCCGGATACCCTTCCTATCGCCACCACATACCCCCCCGGGAAGGAATTACTGTACCCCAGCTGTCTGTGACTAGTGTAGTGCGAAAGTGTTCGGATGTCGGCGAGCCGTGTAACTGAGGCGGGACGTGGGGACCAGCCCAGTATTCACTTAGGGGGATGTGGAAAACCGCCTAATAACCACATCCAGGCTGGCCGATACACCGGCCCTAGTCGTTAATCCACCGGGCGGATTCGATCTGGGGTCGGCGCGCCTACCCGAGTCCAGGAAGCAGCGCGTTAGCGCGCTCGGCTATCCTGGCGGGTACTATAAACGCATGAGTAATAAACGCTAATTAGTTCCTCTAATTTTACCCTTGTCGAAAGCTTCAGATTGTACTCTAGTTTTACACCGCCCGTTTGGTTACATTGCAGTTCTGTATTTCAAGGAGTTACTATTTTTACAAGCCTAATTTCAGTGCACTAGAGGGAGAGAGCTGAAGGGAATACTGTTACCAAAGAGGACAAAAAATCATCAACTAGCATAATGGCTTGTTTTTCATATCGCTATGTTTACTCCTGAAAACCAGGATAGCGTACTTTAGTCTTAGTATCATCGGTGAAAAAAAAATTACTCAATGGTCAAAATACAGTTTCACTTAAATGTTAAGCACAGCAGTGAGCTCCCAGATTGCTGATATCATTAATGTGTACAGCAGAGAGTGCATGTGTGATACACTGACTAAAAGTGTCTCAGTTTGACTACTAAAATGTGAATGCAATTTTTCCGCAGGATTAAACTGTAGGAGCGACAGAACGTTGATGATGAAGTAAAAATAAAGGGACAATCGAATAACCGCCACAGTTATACTTTTTCACATTTTCTTTACCTAAGTGGCACATCTGTTCTATGTGAAAAATCTTAAATATTTTAAAATAAGACTGGCGGTGTAAAATTGTTCGTTATTGTCAGATATTAGTTTAGTGGGAAAAATCGGATACTCCTGATAATTTAAACAAAAAGTGAGCTGAATTCTCCTCGATTTTAGTAACAGTTGTTTACTACGATAGTCCAAACGCTCAGCGATATTACATTCACATCCAATACAGCGTGAACGTTCTTAACGCTTTGCTCTAGGGATTCCGGAAGCAGCTTATGTTAATATGAGGATGCAGAAGCGAGGAGAGAGATGGAGGCATCGAGTGCAAGCACTGGGAATGTTTAACACAACGAGGCTTCTATGTACCCTGAGAGGATAAGCGGTACAGAACATTATCTCACGCAGTGCATTAATTAACTCTATTGAAGCTTACTCAGCAGTGATAGCAGAATACGCTAAATCAACCATGCAGTATGATATTACGGGAGAGTCCCGAATCAATAAGTAACGGTATGCCTATAAGAATGACGAAGATACCAATGTACTAACCAGATATGTTAAAATGTGGAGGCGATGCTAATTTGTGTCACGAGTCAAATGGAAATAAATACTAAAGCCACCAGCAAAAATCCTCTCGTCATATAACGCGTTAAAACAGAACGCCTCATTGTAAAACTAATAAGGATTTACTGAGTGCTTGTATACAGTACAATACTGCTGATGTATGTCCTCAACTCTTTGTTCCATCCTTACCTCCATGATGTTATGTGCCTTCTCTTTTAACAACTCTTGCAGTTAAGAGTACAGAACCACTGAAAACGGACTACGCAGCAATCATCTCTTTAGTATGTAGTTTGTGATTGCTTCGGTGGTTGCTCTGGAGCGAAACATTCCAGAGAGGGGAGAAGAAACGTTACATGCTTTTTCATGAACCGAAAGATCGATGTCATGACATATAATATACGATACTTGATTACCTGCGTGAGGTATGCAGCTGCGAATAGTCACCTACAAATGTTGCTAGAGTGACTCACTACGAAAACTTAGTGACCATAAGCAAAGGAAAAAGTAACCTAAATTACGGTACTAACACATTTACTAAGCACAGATTAAAGCAAACTGACTAAAAGATTACGATGAAATTTGTTTCATCTGCTTCATAACTCTAGTCTTAAGAAAATACATGAGGAAATGAAATAATGCAAAAGCCATGAAATGAAATTAACACAGATGCATCGCATCACCGATAGAGGTGCAGTGATTATTGGAGAGGGTGACTGTTCGTATTCCCTCCCAGCAACGAAAATTTAGATTTTCTGTGATTTCCCTAAAACGTTTAATCCGGATCACGAGATGATTCCTTTGAAACGGCACCGCCGATTTCACTCTCAGTTCTTCCCCAGTACCGGTTTATAATCTGTCTGCAACAACTTCTGCGTCCACGAGACATTAACCATTACCTTCCTTCCTTTCCCTTGCATCGCACCATCTTGACAACAGATTATTAAGTCTGAGTATCGGCCACCGCAGAGACACTACCCTCCTTCCGACATCGTGCAAACACCTGAGTGTACATTACGTTTCGTAGAAATTTTGGCTTAAAGAGATAATGGAAGATTTCTTGATCCTACCATGTTCGACAGCTCTATGGTGTGCCACATAACACCTATAATCGTCTCCAAAATTATCCTTCAGTATTTTTTTACTAACCTCATTGGTTAGCACACTACTCTCATTTGGGCGGACGACGATTCAAGCCTGCGTCCGGCCATCCGATTTAGGTTTTCCGTGATTTCCACAGATCGCTTCACGCGAATGCCGAGATGGTTCCTCTGAAAGGGCACGGCCGACTTCCTTCCCCATCCTACCATAATCAGATGCAACCGATGAGCTCGCTGTTTGGTTTCATCCCCAAAATAAACCAACTAACTAACCAAACAGCTCCAAGGGAATAGATGGACAAACGGTATAAAATCTTTACGCTCAGAAAAAAATGGCCTATTTATTTTATAGGAGTAGGGAAATATGATGTCACGCAGGAAGATATGTAAAATTACCGATGAAGATATCTGCTTGTAGTTCGATGCAAAAGCGTGGTCTATTTCAAAATTCTTTTTCTGTAGCTTTAGTATTCAGCATACTTGCTCGGAACTACAATATTTCATGCTAGTTAGACTGATTCATCATGTTCGTGGGGAAGATACTACACGAAACAGAGAACCCTATAATAAGTTGTTCCTTCACTTCGTACTTTACGTTACAACAATTTGTTAAGGTTAGTGCACTACGTTTGTGAGGTAATCTTTGTTCGTTTCCACTCTCCAATAATACGCCAAATAGAATTCTGTTAAGAAATCGTACGTTCTTCGAGAACGTGTCTTTAGTTCCTAATTCATGCTACGGATGTCAGTTTGCAATTCAGATTCTTCGAAAAACACCGGGAACATCTACACTGTCGTATCTGTTTCGTTTTTATTACTATAATCAATTACAATGAGAAACAAGTCTGATGTGGTTTTGTGATTATAAGAGCTTATATTTTTATTGATTTTGAAGTTGTGGAATGGATGCCTCTAAAAGAGAGAACCGTTTGTGTCAAAAACCATTTTTATCCTTGAAAAGAATCAAAGAAAACAACGAATTATGTAGGTCTCGTTTAGGGCGATAAACGAATTTATTTCACAAGAGAGTATCTTGCATTAACTCTCCTATAAATTTTGGCTTAAATTACATACATGTTCGTAAAAAGGTTTCTCCGTGTTATCCTCATGAAAATAAGTATCTGAAATATTATCTTTAATCACTCCACTTCGTTTTATTTTCATTTACTTTTTGTCGCTATTAAGATACGTAAGTGAGAGTTTATCCTGATGCAAATCGTTTTTATGGTTTATTGAGGAACTTTCGCCAAGTTACTTTTCTATTTAGCAGCATCTGTTGGAAGGCTAGTGTATATGAGTGTAATTTTAATGATTTGTTTCTTAATTTTTTCAGTTTAAAAGAAAATTCATAATGAAAATGACAAAAATAAAAGAAAAACCATACATAGAACGAATATTTTCACGACCGGATGACACAGCTGCTGGTAAACCTTTCGGGATGAATAATCGCGGTCCAAGAAACTCTTCTGTTTCTTGGACCACGATCATACATTCCAAAAGGTTTACCACCTGCTAAAAACCATACAGTTGACTAAATCGTTTTACTTAGCTCCACTGATTCACGGATGCCCATATCAGCTTAGCTATAGAGTAACTGAATACTTCAAACAAAAAAATCATGTCAGTTTTCTCAGTTTTTTTTATTTTTTATTTTCGCGATTTCAGCGCAGTCTTCTAGTCTTCCCCGAGACAAACGATTTGCTCGGATCACATACTGTATGGAAGCGAAAGGTGGGCGATAAACAGTTCAGACAGTAGGGGAACAGAAGTTTTTGGAATGTGGTGGTAACAGAATTATGCTGAAGATCAGATGACCAGATCGCATTACTGATGAAAATATACTGAACCGAAAAGTCAAGAAATGAAAGTTTTTACACAAGGTCAATAGGGGAAGAGAGAGACCAATTGGACACATCTTTTGATATAAGGAAATGGATAATTTGGTAACTGAGGGAAGTATCACGTATAAAAATAGTAGAGAGAGGTCACAGTTTAGATATTGCAAGTAGGTTCAAGTAGGGTACAGTAGTTATAGAGAAACATTTACGCGTGTGTATTGTTTATCGATATATGTGTGTGTGGAGATGAGTGTGATTATGTATTTGTACGTTTGTGAGGTAGACTAAAGCACCAGGACCTGAAAATTTTTAGGGGTGGCTGGATATTTGTAAAATAAATGACACCAAAAAAATAAAAAAGATGTAATACTGAAGAATGGAATGTTAAAATTTAATACGTCGCCGGCGTCGGCAACATTAGTGTCTGAGCACAAGAAACTCCACTGGGCATAGACGAGGAGGGGAGAATACAGACTGCCGAGTTTTAAGGGGATAATCACGACATATGCAGGATTTATTTGGGAAAGCCTGAGGTAACCTCAGTTAAAATAATTGGTCGGTAAGTGGAACTACGCTCCTACCAAATGTGAGTTTTACAGCCTTCTCACAGCGGCACACTTCTGGGAAAGGATTGATTGTTAAAAAAATGAATGACTATGCAAACCAAAGAGAAACGTGAAACATACTAAGTGAGGAGGTCCACAAAAGCGGTAAATATAATTTAAATTGGTCTTTACTTTTTAAATATACACTGGTGACGAAGCTATATGATAGCCCTCGTAAAGCATGCAAAATCACAAAATAAATGGTTCCCGCAGTGCCAAGTCATTGCACTCGAGAGAAATCATTGCTAACAGGGAACAAGTCTGTGACAGTTCCAGCAAAACTTGTGGAGAAGAGGCAAAGTTTTTCTGCCGTCACGGTTCGGCTCACTTGGCGGTTCGCCTCACTAGTCGACTTGACTGACGCGGCCTGATTGCTTCAGTGCCCGATTGCCGAAGACGTCTGCGAGTAAAGCTGTCTTCTAAAATCGTTCGTGCCGCCACGTAGAAGGCGCTGTGTGAGCTAGGCGCCTCGCAGAGCTTCAGAAACGTGCTTAATGTGAGGGGAATCAGAAGTGGGAAGTTACCTACTGTGAACGTAAATCTTTATGAATTATGTGTAAAAAAAATATAAAAAAAAAACAGAATCGGAAACTGCAGAGTCGATGGAAGTCAATGTATATGTTTTACATTTTACAGAAGAGCGAAAAAGTAGCTTTCGCTGAATGTGATGAAATTCCATTTTCATTTTTTGTACGTGAAAACCCACTGGAGTGATTTGCTACTGAATTTCGTTTCACCTACAGTTTCTCAAATTACAGATTCAGGAAAAAAGCTTGTTTCTACCGTAAAAGAATCAAAAATAACACTTCGATGAAAACCATTACACTCAGAGAAGTCAGATATTTCGTCATCAAAATAGATGGAATGGAAAGTGTAATTTAATGAGTATTTTCTAGACCAAAAATAAACATGAAAAGGTCAGAAAACATTTGATATTTTCAATAAATTTGTGGTAGAGGACCACATATACTGAAGATCCGAAGAAAATGGTACAGCCGTCTAATATCGAGTAGGGCCCCAGCGAGCACCCAGAAGTGGAATGCACTCGACTACTGTCTGAAGTAGTGCTGGAGGGAACTGAAGCCATGGATCCTGCAGGGTTGTGCATAAATCTGTAAGAGTACTATGGCGCGTAGGTCTCTTCTGAACAGTACAAAGCAAGGCGTACCAGATACGCTCAATAATGTTCATGTCTAGGGAGTTTGCTTGGCAACGGAAGTGTTTAAAATCAGAACAGTGGTCTTGGAGCCACTCTGTAGCAATTCTGGACCTGTGGAGTATCGCACTGTCTTGTTGCCATTGCCCAAGTCCATCGGAATGCACAGTGGACATGAGTGGATGCAGGTGATCAGACGGGATACTTACGTATGTCTCAACTGTCCGAGTCGTATATAGACGTATCCGGGGTCCGATATCACTATAGCTGCAAACGTCCCGTACCATTAGAGAGCCTCCACCAGCTTGAATAGTCCGCTGCTGACATGCAGTGTCCATGGATTCATGAGGTTGTCTCCATACCCTTACACGCCCATCCGCTCGTTAAATGTGAAACGAGACTCGTCCGACCAGGCAACACGTTTCCCGTCATTAACAGTCCAATGTCAGTATTGACGGGGCCCAGGGGAGGCGTAGAGCTTTGCGTCGTGCAGTCGAGTGGGTCTTCGGCTCCAAAAGGCCTTATCAGTGATGTTTCGTTGAATGATTTGCACGCTGATAGTTGCTGATAGACCAGCACTGAAACCTGCGGCAATTTGCGGAAGGGAAGGTGTGGTGTCACCGCCAGACACCACACTTGCTAGGTGGTAGCCTTTAAATCGCCCGCGGTCCGTTAGTATACGTCGGACCCGGGTGTCGCCACTGTCAGTGATTGCAGACCGAGCGCCGCCACACGGCTGGTCTAGAGAGACTTCCTAGCACTCGCCCCAGTTGTACAGCCGACTTCGCTAGCGATGGTTCACTGACAAAATACGCTCTCATTTTCCGAGACGATAGTTAGCATAGCCTTCAGCTACGTCATTTGCTGCGACCTAGCAAGGCGCCATTATCAGTTGCTATTGATACTGTAAATAATGTACAGACAGGAGCTACGTTCAACATTAATGGATTAAAGTTAAGTATTCCACCATCTGCGTCCGTTTTTCTAAGTTCTAATTTCCTTGTCCTGTTTCAGACCTCACGCCAGCCTGCGTGAGCTAAAACGCATGCCTTTCGGCTTCCTCTAAATTTAGTGGGTTGGTCTCCTGCCAATTCACAACAGAAGGGTTGCACTTCTATCACGTTGAACGATTCTTTTCAGTCGTCGTTGATCCCGTTCTTGCAGCATCTCTTTCCGGTCGCAACGATGTTGGAGATTAGATGTTTTACCGGATTCCTGTTACGCACAGTACACTCGTGAAGTTATCGCAAGGAAAAGTTCCCACTTCATCGCTACCTCGGAGATGCTGTGTCCCGTCTCTCGTGCGCCGACTATAACACCACGTTCAAACTCACTTAAATCTTGATAACCTGCCGTTGTAGCAACAGTAACCGACCTGCCAACTGCGGCAGACACTTGTCTTATATAGGCGTTGCCGATCGCAGTGCCGTTTCTGCCTATTTACATATCTCTGTATTTGAATACGCATGCCTATACCAGTTTCTTTGGCGTTTCAGTGTACATGGAAACATCAAAATTTTCTACCATAAGAAAAATAGCGCAAGACATGTGAGAGGACTAAATTGGAAATAATATCATCATTTGGAAAGTTTCTTTCTCAGTATTTGGCCAAGGGAGGAGATATTCACAAAACTTCCAGAAATGTTACGGTATAGGTTCAACATTTCTTTTTTCAAATCCTCCAACCTATTTGTATTCACTGGAGCACCCCGTATATGGTTATACAGCTGAGAATCCTGATGTTTCCAGGCTACTGTGGTTTTTCCAACCTGAACGGGTGATAGCCTACGCTATCAATGGACTTGTTGATGGTCATAATGTCTTGTTGTGAAGCATACTCAAATTCTTTGTATTTACTTTCTATTCGGGATCAACAGTCTTGCACAGTGACTAAAGGACTTTTGTCGTTATAGTATCTCCACAAATCATCAAAAACCCGATTTAGAATGTTGTCACATGGGAGTTAGTAAATGATAGTTTCACTGTAACCTCATTGTCTTCTGGAACAGATAAGCAATATATTTCTTCTGTTTTTTCTACGATTTAACAATATCTCGATAATAGGGAAAAAAGAAATAGGATCACAGTCTCTCAGCCGTTATGTCTGAGACAACAAATGGTTCAAATGGCTCTGAGCACTATGGGACTCAACTGCTGAGGTCATTAGTCCCCTAGAACTTAGAACTAGTTAACCCTAACTAACCTAAGGACATCACAAACATCCATGCCTGAGGCAGGATTCGAACCTGCGACCGTAGCGGTCTTGCGGTTCCAGACTGCAGCGCCTTTAACCGCACGGCCATTTCGGCCGGCTCTGAGACAACAATGATAGAAAAAGTTACGTTTTTTTTACTTTAGTTGGTAAATATACATATATGTGTTTAAACAACGATCAGGTAAAGGAATTATAACGTGGTGTGAGGTATCTCTGCTAGTAGAGTACGACAACTGGTGAATCATTGTTTGAATGAGTGAACAAACCGATTTATTAAATACTACGCTGCTAAGTGTAAAGTAGGCAAACTTATTACATTTTATATTCTAACTAATTCAACCATCATCAGTTATTTTGCATGACAATAGCAAAGCACATCTACTACTTTACGTGTCTCATTTCCTAATCTACTTCCCTCAGCATCACCTGATTTCATTCGACTACATTCCATTTTCCTCGTTTTGCTTTTTTTTGATGTTCATTTTATATCCTCTTTTCAAGACACTGTCCATTCTGCTCAGCTGCTCTTCCAATTCCTTTGCTGTCTATGACAGACTTACAGTGTCATAGGCGAACGTCAAAGCTTTTATTTTTTTCCCTGGACTTTAATTCCTACTCCAATTTTTTCTTTTGTTTCCTTTACTGCTTGCTGAATGTAACACTGCATAAAATTTAAGACAGGCAACAACCCTGACTCACTTCCTTATCAACCACTGCTTCCCTTTCACACCCCTCGAGTCTTATAACTACCATCACGTTACTGGTTGGTTGGTTGTTTGGGGGAAGAGACCAAATAGCGCGGTTATCGGTCTCATAGGATTAGGGAAGGATGGGGAAGGAAGTCGGCCGTGCCCTTTGAAAGGAACCATCCCGGCATGTGCCTGGAGCGATTTAGAGAAATCGCGGAAAACCTAAATCAGGATGGCCGGACGCGGGATTGAACCGTCGTCCTTCCGAATGCGAGTCCATCACGTTACTGTACAAATTGTAAATAACCTGTATCTCCCTGTGTTTTACCCCTGCCACCTTTGGAGTTTGAAAGAGAGTATTCTAGCAAACATTGTCAAAAGCTTTCCCTAAGTCTACAAATGCTATAAACGTAGATTTCCCTATCTTTAAACTACCTCCCATGAGAAGTCTTTGGATCAATATTGTGTCTCGTGTTCCTACATTTCTCCGGAATCAAAACTGGTCTTCCCCGAGGTCGGTTTCTAGCAGTTTTTCTGTAAGGGATTCGTGTTAGTATTTTGCAACCATGACTTATTAAACTGATAGTTCAGTAATTTTCACATCTGTCAACACCTGCTTTCTTTGTAATTGGAATTATTATATTCTTTTCGTAGTCTGTGGGTATTTCACCTGTCTCATTCATCTTGGTCACCAAATGGAAAAGATTTGTCAAGGCTGGACCTCCCAAGACTATCAGTAGCACTAACGGAACGTTGTCTACCCCCAGGGCCTTGTTTCGATTTAAGTCATTCAGTGCTTTGTCGAGTTCTTGACGCAGTATCATGTCTCCCTTCTCATCTTCATCTACGTTCTCTTCCATTTCCATAATACTGCTCTCACATATATCTCCCTTATATAGATCCTCTATATACTCCTTCCACCATTTCGCTTTCCCTTCTTTGCTTAGGACTGGTTTTCTATCTCAGCTCTTGATGTTCATAAGGTGGTTCTCTTTTCTCCAAATGTCTCTTTAACTTTCCTGTATGCAGCATCTATCTTGCCACTAGTGATATACGCTTCTACATCCTTACATTTGTCCTCTAGCAATTCCTACTTAGCCATTTTGCACTTCCTGTCTATCTCATTTTTAGACGTTTGTATTCACTTCATCTGTGCCTCATTTCTCGCATTTTTATACTTTTTCCTTTCATCGATTAAATTCAGTATCTCTTCTGTTGCCCAAGGATTTCTACTAGCCCTCGTCTTTTTACCTACTTGATCCTCTGCTGCCTTCACTATTTCATCTCTCAAAGCCATTAATTCTTCTTCTACTGTATTCCTTTCCCCTGATTTTGTCAACCGTTCTCTAACGCTGTCTCTAAACCGCTCTACAACCTCTGGATCTTTCAGTTTTTCCAGGTCCCATATCCTTAAATTCCTGCCTTTTTGCAGTTTCGTCAGTTTTAATCTACAGTTCATAACCAATAAATTGTGGTCGAGTCCAAATCTGCCCGTGGAAATGTCTTACTGTTTAAAACCTGATTCCGGAATCTCTGTCTTACCATTATATAATCAGCTTGAAACCTTCCGACGTCTCCAGGTCTCTTCCACATATACAACGTTCTTTCATTATTTTTAAACCTAGTGTTAAAACTAATCTAAACTCCGTTAGCTATGATTAAATTATGCTCTGTGCAAAATTATACCAGAATGCTTTCTCCTTCGTTCCTTTCCCCCGGTCTATATTCACCTACTACTTTTCCATCTCTTCCTTTTCCTACTATCGAATTCCAGTTCCATGACTATTAAATTTTCGTCTCCCTTAACTATCTGAATAATTTCTTTTACCTCATCATACATTTCCTCAATCTCCTCCTCATCTGCGTAGCTAATTGGCATATAAACTTGTACTACTACGGTGGGTGCGGGCTTCGTGTCTAACTTAGGTACAATAATGCATTCACTATGCTGTTCATAGTACCTTACTCTCGTTGCCGTTTTCTTATTCATTATTAAACCTACTACTGCATTATTCCTATTTGATTTTGTACTGATAACCCTATGTTCACCTGACCAGAAGTCCTGTGCCTGCTGCCAACGAACTTCACTCATTCCCACTATATCTAACTTTAACATACCCATTTCCCTTTTCATATTTTCTAACCTACCTGCCCGATTAAGGGATCTGACATACCACGATGTGATCCATAGAACGCCAGTTTTGTTTCTCCTGCTAACGACATCCTCCTGAGTAGTCCCTGCCCGGAGATCCCAAGGGGAACTATTTTACCTCCGGAATATTTTACCCTAGAATATTCCATCATCATTTAACCATACAGTAGAGCTGCATGCCCTTGTGAAAAATTAAGGCTGTAGTTTCCCCTTCCATTCAGCCGTTTGCAGTACCA
This sequence comes from Schistocerca americana, assembly GCF_021461395.2. Classification (NCBI taxonomy): domain Eukaryota; kingdom Metazoa; phylum Arthropoda; class Insecta; order Orthoptera; family Acrididae; genus Schistocerca; species Schistocerca americana. The sequence continues at coordinate 337,237,116 of NC_060121.1, forward strand.
GCACAGCAAGGGCGTTGTGGTTAATGCCACAAGGACAGATCAGTCAATCATTCAGACTGTCGCCCCTGCAACTACTGAAAAGGCTGCTGCTCCTCTTCACGAGCCAAACGTTTGTCTGGCCTCTCAACAGATACCCCTCCATTGTGGTTGCACCTACGGTGCCGCTATCTGTAACGATGAGGCACGCAAGCCTCCCCACCAATGGCAAGGCCCATGGTTCATGGAGGAGAGGGGGCGGGAAAGAATAAGTGGCATAATAACACGCTCAAATTAAGATATTAAAACTGTGTGGGTCTCTCCTAAATGGCTCCTGTTACCGAGAAGGACTTCGAAAAAGTGGTCGACGATGGAATGCGCCAGAAAGAATTTTGCTCAGATCTGAACGGGTGTTTCTACCATGTTGTTCAGACAAGAGATGTGAGGGACAGTGAGAGTACATAACACAGTAGAGGAGACAGACCGAATGGAATTCTCTACGCCTGTAAGCTGACAACTATGGTAGTTGTACATATGACGGTGAACTACGATCAAAGAGCCGAATATCAGAGATTTAACGAATACAGGGTTTCATAAAAAGTTACAGGCGCAGTGAGCATTCCTGAGAAAGGTGTTGCAGGTTAACATTACAGTATTCAATAATTTGAAAGATATGCGTTTGTACGAGTTCCTTTTTTGCTTCCGAGGGGGAATCTTTCTATATTTTTATAAAGTAGGAGGAATACTGACGCCTTCTTGCACACTGCAGTTACGTGCTCAGTCCAGTTTAGATTTTCATCTATTGTTATTCCTAAACTCTTTTCTGAAGTAGGGAAGTCGATATTTGTCTCATTTAGGATTAAACATCGAAAAAGTGGTCGACGATGGAATGCGCCAGAAAGAATTTTGCTCAGATCTGAACGGGTGTTTCTACCATGTTGTTCAGACAAGAGATGTGAGGGACAGTGAGAGTACATAACACAGTAGAGGAGACAGACCGAATGGAATTCTCTACGCCTGTAAGCTGACAACTATGGTAGTTGTACATATGACGGTGAACTACGATCAAAGAGCCGAATATCAGAGATTTAACGAATACAGGGTTTCATAAAAAGTTACAGGCGCAGTGAGCATTCCTGAGAAAGGTGTTGCAGGTTAACATTACAGTATTCAATAATTTGAAAGATATGCGTTTGTACGAGTTCCTTTTTTGCTTCCGAGGGGGAATCTTTCTATATTTTTATAAAGTAGGAGGAATACTGACGCCTTCTTGCACACTGCAGTTACGTGCTCAGTCCAGTTTAGATTTTCATCTATTGTTATTCCTAAACTCTTTTCTGAAGTAGGGAAGTCGATATTTGTCTCATTTAGGATTAAACATCGAAGGATTCACGAAAGTGCGCGCTGATGAGCCTAGAATGACCAACTAGTACCACCTGGGTTTGGGTGGGTTGAGCTTTAACGCTATATCCTGTGCCCATTTTGATAGTGCACACAGGTCGGTATTGAGATTCTCGATAGCTGTCTTCAGGTTTATTGGTTTTGCACTTAGATGAAACTGAAGATCATCAGTGTACAAGTGGTATCTACACTAGGACGAAACTGATGACACCTCTCTGGCTTACAACGAAAAGAGTATAGGACCTAATTCAGATCCCTAGGGGACGCCTGATACAACCTGCTTCCAATGTGACTTTATGCTGCCAGGCATGATGCATTGCTGGCAAAACATCATGTATGAACGAAACCATTGCACTGGATATGGCGAGAAATTGGGATGCTCATGTTGCCAACTAAAATGTCTAGTAGACAATATCAAATGCTTTGCTAAAGTCTAAGAAGCAGTAGTTGCCTCTTGTGTATCCATGGCAAGCTTCCGGTCATCAATTACCTTTGTTAAGGCAGAAGTTGTGCTGCGATGTTCACGGAAACCTCATTGGTATTTAACCAGGATGCTGTTTGTTTTTAGGTAGTTTGTTAGCTGGTCGTGGATTATATTTTCTAAAGGCTTGGACAGTGCGGATACAGAAACAGTTAAAATGTGATTTAACGAAGAACAAAAATTAAATGATTCAGAGAAAGATGATACACTCAACTTCCCTTCCGCATCCGGAAGGACATACGTGCACAAAATTACAAAATTAAAATGAAATTCAGAAATCATGAAAGTGATGCCGATGAACAGTGGGATAAAAGCTAGGGTAGAGGGAGGAAGAGAGAGAGAGAGAGAGAGAGAGAGAGAGAGAGAGGGGGGGGGGGAGGAAAGAGAGGAGTTAGGAGGAACAGGGTTGAAACTATAAATAAATACTGTAGACTATCCATCGTTAATGCTTTCAATGATAAACAGATTTAAGACTGTTCACAGGAAGGAACGCCTTTTAATGTGACTCAGCTTTTTTCCTCTCAGGACGTTAACAGACCCCTGGTGCGCTTTACCGACCTGAGCACTAAATGTGTGAATGGAACTATTCCGGCGCGAATACCTCCAGAGCGAGAACCTTCACCTGCTTGTTGAATAAGACGCCGGACCGGCAGCCATTCCTTTCATTTTACTACTGCCGTAGAGAAGTGAGAACTACTTGGCCGTGTACTTCATTAGCGGGCTGGAGGCAGTCAGATAGACTTGAATCGGAATCGCCGCCCGGAGAATTGGAAGTGGCTCGTGCCAAACGCACGTTCTGCGTATTTCGTAGATTGGCGCGACATGCACGAAGCCCACCGGGCGGCTGATTGCACTCACGTGCCATTCCGTGGCGAAGCTCTCCGAATTTTCGCTGGCGTCCGAAGCCACCGTTCCTAATTGGATGCGTTAATTAACTTCCCCTGCGGCGGACGCTTTTGACAGTTTGGATGAAATATGACAGCGTCTGAATTTTTTTTTATGTACGATAATTTTCTGTCCCACTGATGCGTTCAGCCGAGGCACCTACTAATTCTTTCTCTCGAAACGACACGCCGTCCCCGGAGAGTTGCTACGGTAAAAAAAGTCTGCGAGTCCTCTCGTACATTTATGCGTCTGCCCCTGTTCCTTTTTTTCCTGAGGTTTTATTATTCACCGAGTAGATACTGCAGTGCTAAGGCTCAGTCAGTCCTGTCACGAAACGGAATTAGTTTTTGCTATTTTCTGTGTCGACGATAAACGTGTCTCATGACAATGTTTTTATCATTACTAAATTGCATCAAACTGGCAAAATTTTCATAACGTATTCTCTTCTGCTGTTTTGCCGTGCTAAATATAACCAAGCTTATGCTGCACCAATTTTAGCAGCTCATACGCCACTTAAAATGCCAATATCGAAAGAATTTCCTGATATTAAAAAATACTCTGAACTCTCGAAGCACGTGGAACACGCCATAAACTTTTTGCTGATATGTCAATAGAACCTGTGCTTTTGAAGGTGAAGGTCAGTACGAAATTGTTCAGCTCTCATCACTAAGTAGTCAGCCCTTAACAGTAGGACTGACCGAAGTAGTCCAATGTTATGACACAGGACTTGCTTCCGGGACTACGACAGTTCAATCCCCGCCTAGCCATCCAGATAATGTGGTTTCCCTAAATAGCTTAGGTGGCATCATTGGAAAGAACACTGCAGCTTTCCTTTTCTTTTCCTTCCCTTCCACAATATAAGCTACTGACGTTTCTACCGCTCTCGTCGCGACGGGAAGTTTAATTTTAATATTCTCTCCTTTTTTTCTTCTACAAGAGAATCACTGGTTTCCCATAATATTAGTGTGCTACTTAGCATGACGCCCTCATTTGCAGAGCTACAGTTAAAACTATTCAGGAAAACGCGAGGATGATTCCTTAAAAAGCCACAGTTGCTGCTTCTTGCCACCTTCTTCCAACTACATCATTGTTTCTGTTAAAAAGAGAGACATACGAGTAGACAGCAACAGAGTATTCTTAAAGAGGACGTCTGTATGACTAGCAACAACTGACCTTGTTTGGGACTTTTTACGATAACAGTTGTCGCACGCTATACTTTGACAGCACATATTCACTGAATTCAGAAGAGCGTAAAATGTGCAAAATATGCAGACTGGTAATAATAAGGAAAATCCTTATGGAAAACAGAAATGTTAGCAGGAGTACTGCATAAAGGCTGGACTGGTCGCTAATCAGAAAGCCATACTTCAGAAGTGGAATGACTGTTATGCTCGCAGTTTGACAACTTTCGGAATTAGCCATCTTCTGATATCTAGGAGCAACACGCTGCACCTAGGTATAAAGGTTACAAGATGTGCACGTGACAATCATAAGCCGATGACCAAGTCCGAAAAGCGTCATATTACGAGCACTAAAGTAATTTCATTTTTCAAGCATGGTGTCTTGATTACCGACCAGTCCAGCCTTTATGCAATGCTAGTGTTGGTTATAAACATGGTTAGCTGCCTCCTACACAACGTTTATGTCGCAACTGTTTTAAAGAGAAATATGTTAATATCGAATATTAAGTGCTGGAATGACTTTCCTTACAGTATTTCTCTGGAGTGTTGCCTGAAGTGGAAGGTAAACGTGGGCAGTAAACTGTACAGACAAGGAGAAGATGGAGGCTTATGATTAGAGGGGTCGATAAGATAACTAAGGGATAGGCACTAAATCGAACGTCGGCAGGTGTGGCCGAGCGGTTCTAGGCGCTTCAGTCAGGAACCGCGTGACCACTACGTCGCAGGTTCGAATCCTGTCTCGGGCATGGATGTGTGTGACGTTCTTAAGTTAGTTAGGTTTAAGTAGTTCTAAGTTCTAGGGGACCGATGACCTCAGATGTTAAGTCACATAGTACTCAGAGCCATTTGAACCATTTTTTAACTAAATCGAGGAGACAAAGGCCTTACAGCAACACTTCACTAATAAAATGGATAGCTGGAAAGGATACACACTGAGGCATCAACTAACAGTTGATGTACTAATGAAAGGAAGGGGGGTGGGGGTTGGGGATTGGGGGGTGGGTAGGGGGAGTGTTTTAAGGAGGGGGGCTGAAAAGGGGAACAGGCGTGGTTAAAACCTGTGCAGGGAAACCAATTAGCATTACAAAAAGCTAATTCAAATGAATGTAGGTTGCACTAGCTACGCAAAGACCAAGATAGAACAGCATGGGAAACAACAAAGAAGACTGCGAAAGTAATGAAGCTCAAAATAAACTCGTGCGAACCAATGTTTCATTTAAATAAGCCATTGGATTTTCTACTGCAGTGCTTTCACAAAATATTAACGAGGCCCACCTGCTTGCAAGAACAGTTTCTGTTTGCTTTTAACCACAGTTATGGTATCGCCACTGGTCTTTTATTTATTTCGTCCAAGGTTTTATGTTTCTCATTTCTCCCACAGATATATAGACTGCTTTAATACATTTTTGTTGTAGCGGAACTATTCTTAGCCTTATCTGATCTGTTTTCTTTGATTTCCTATTGCTAGTTTTCTATTTTTGTCGATCCGTGGTTCAGTAAGTAATGTGATTTTAATTCCCTGCGAAACACAGTCCAACACGATCTGTAAATTGTGTAGTGCCTGTCACTTTCTTCTATTCAAGTGTAGTAAAGTACGTAAATTTTATTTACTATTCACTTAAATTCGCCCTTACCAGGGGCTGTTTGGCGGCAGCCAAGCCCCTTCCTTCAACCTTTCCTTTATGAAAGTAAATGTATTACGATTATAAATTTTGATGAGATCTTTAACGTTTTCCCCATAAATGTCCAAAGTTCTATCTTTCATGAGTTTTGTATCAGGTGTCTGATGCTCACTTCATCCCTTCCTTATGAGAGTTATGCCAGGGGCCGCCATTACCATCGTTTATGTTGAATCGGAACACACAACAACAACATCTGGACACATAATCCATGCGTTATCTGAAGATGTAGAAACGACGGAGCATGCTTATCATCGAACGGCGAATGGCAGGAGCGTCGTCGTTCAAAATTGGAGCAGATATCAGCAGCAACGCCTCGGTTATCTCGTGGGCAGCTTGCAAGGAGGATCCGAGCACGTTGCAATTCACTGAGTGGAGCAACATGGTTTTGAACGATATGCAGCATCAGGTTTTGACTAAAAGGTCATGGTTTTTTAAAACTTGATATGAGTTATTGAGTCCGCAGCTCGTGGTCGTGCGGTAGCGTTCTCGCTTCCCACGCCCGGGTTCCCGGGTTCGATTCCCGGCGGGGTCAGGGATTTTCTCTGCCTCGTGATGACTGGCTGTTGTGTGATGTCCTTAGGTTAGTTAGGTTTAAGTAGTTCTAAGTTCTAGGGGACTGATGACCATAGATGTTAAGTCCCATAGTGCTCAGAGCCATTTTTGAGTTATTGAGAAGATACACTGGAGAAAGGCAAAACCACATTTATAGGCTTTGTAGATTTACAGAAAACTGTTGAAAATGATGACTGGAATACACTCTTTGGAATCCTGAATCAGCAGGAATAAAACAGAGGGCGTGAAAGGTTATTTGCAACTTGTACAAAAGGTAGATGGCATTTATAAGACAACATTAAATTGCAAGTACTGTGAGTAATGAGTGAGACAGGGCTGTATCCTCTCCCCATTGTTGTCTGATCTGTACACTAATCGAGCAGTAAACAATACAACAAGAAGAAAACTGGAAAGAGAATTAAAGGCCAGGAGGAAGAAATAAGAACTTAAGAGTTTTGCTGATGACATTGTAATCCTATAAAAGACAGCAAAGGATTTGTAAAAGCTGTTGAAAAGAATGGATGGTGTCTCTAAAAGAGGATGTACGGTGAACATCAACAAAGTCAAAATTAGATCAGGTGATGCTACTAGAATAATATTAAAAAATTAGACACTAAAATTAGTCAATGAGTTTCGATAATTGGGCAGCAAAACAACTGACGAAGGTCGAAGAAGATACGATATAAAATGCAGACTGGCAATAGCAGGACAAGCCTTTTCTGAAAAAGAGAAATTTGTTAACATTCAACGTAAGTTTAAACTCTTTTCTGAAGGTATTTGACCCTGTACCAATCTGAGACATGAACAATGAGAAGTTCAGACAAGCACATAATAAAAGTTTTTGTATTATAATGTTACGGAATAACACAGAATGGTTAGGCTGAATAATTAATGAAGAAGTAGCACAAAAAAGTGAAGCAGTCACCAATCTGAAGTTTATTTTAAATACCACAGTGCTCTACTAGGCATATTCCTGTATGAGGTAGTATGCCTTTGCCTTCGTCCGACCTTTGAGCTGACATACTCAGACAGTTATAATGGGGCCTGCAATTTAACGTGGATTCAAACTACAGCGCAATTCGACATTTTTCGCATCAACAAATATTGTCAGACGTAAAATAAGTGATAAGTAACAGTTAATTTTTTATTTTTTATTTATACAAGTTGCCCAGTCGACTGAACGAACATGGTGAGCTACCGTTTCACCAAACAATGAGGCACCGAGCCACAAATGCGGAGGTACCGAACGGAACTGGTGAAAAAAGAAATTTGTGGCACATACTGACTAAAAGAAGGTATGGGTTGATTGGACACATTTCGAGGCCTCAAGGAACCGTCAGTTTAATAATGGAAGGAAGTGTGTATGTGTGTGTGTGTGGGGGGGGGGGGGGGGGAGGTGGAGAGGGAGGGGATTAAAAGCCGAAAGTAGAGGGAGAGAAAGCGGCTGAATATGATAATAATCAGTTGCAAAGACTTTTTCTTTCATTTCATTGCGCCCCTTTAATCTATGTCACACACGCATTCAGGTAGGCGGGTGGCGCAAAACGCAAAGAATTTTTTAGGCACAACAAAGGAAAGGGCGGAAAACAGAATCATACGGCTGATACCCACTTCACAGTTCTTCAGTAACACTGCACCTTGATCCATGTTTGTTGACACTGGTCTGCTCCTTACTTTTGAGTATTACTTTGTTTCTACTGGAGTTGTGCTCTACCAAAACTGTGGAAGAGAGACTGGGAGCTAACGACTTGTCTTTCTTTTTTGATTGTTTGTTTGTTTTGCGCGTAATTAGGGTAGCACATTGTTAAGTGTTAGTCCTTTGTATATTTTGTATCCTTACAAATTATAAATTGCATTTTACAAGCAGTAAAAATTAGCTGAGCACGTAACTTCTGCACTTTTATGTAACGAAAGCAGATATTTTTGATGCAATTATAGATTACATGCACAAACACAAACAAATCCATAAAATTACTGTTGTTATTTTGTACTCAATAGAACGTTCATCATCATTATCATCATCAAAGGTAAGAATTTCCTTCTATTACTGATAAGTAACAAAGTTGTTTTTGAATAACAGAAACATTTTTAGTACGACCTCGACGAAGCATTGGATCGATATTTTTTATGTTTTCTCTTTCCGTTTTTTTTAAATTTTATATCTTTTGAAGAAATTGCGTTTGCTAGTGTTGTTTGATCAATGTGTATTTTTTATTTTTTTATCTTTCAATTTCCGCTACGGCATCCCTCTGTTTCCCGTAACAAATCAGCAGTTTTCGAATAAAGCCTGAACTGAACATTGATAATTTCTATTCTGCTAAAAATCCTATATTTTTAAGTAACAGACAGGTGGATAGGTATATAGATCAAAATGTTCAGCAGGTTGTGTGGCACTTTATACAGAGTGTTTTTAAATTAACTGTACACAGTTCGCGAGAGTTATATATATGCATCAAAGTAAGAAAAAAATGTTAAAGAAAGTTTCGTCTGAAAATTCTTTATTTCCGAGCTATGATGCATAATGTCATTTGTGGTGGGCATTGTACATGGTGTAAATTTTAAGATGACAAACCAGAATAACTCGAAAAATAAGCTTCACACGAAACAATGTGTAGAATCCAAAGTTGATTATTTTCGAGGGGGACATGTGTTGGTGCTAAAATTAGCCTACCACCCCAGCCCCCGGGGCAACTTTAAAACTGCAATTTCAAATGGCAACCCCCCAATTTTTGTAACCGCAGAATCAAATTCTACATAAAAAACTACGTACATTTTGTCTTAAACATTTGTTTTGATTCTTGTTAGTTGGCGCTGTAATTCAAGAAAATCCATGTTCTCATTTGTGCGTGGAAAATGGGCTATGGATAAATAAAAAGTACTTATTTACTTCGTAAATTTTGATTCGCTAAAACGAAAACTCTCCCTGTCTCCCCATAGAGTGGGGTTTGAGAGAGAGGAATTAGAGTTTTACAAATGTTGACCCAAATATTATTTTTTGCGCATATTCGGATAAGTTTTTTTTTGTTTCGTGATCATGAGGCCATACAACTTTTAATTATCAAACAAATCGTCTGACTACCTAACTAACTAACCAAACATCCTACTTACTAACGAGTTAACTCATTTTTTATTTATCCGTAACCGTTTTCCACCCAAAAATGAGAACATGGATTTTCGTGAATTTCAGCGCCAACTACCAAGAATCAAAACAAATATTTAAGACAAAATGTACGTAGTTTTTGTGTAGGATCTGATTCTGCAATAACATATGCGGGTTCTCATTTGAAATTGAAATTTTAAAGTAGCTTTTCGCCCCACCCCCAGGGGGAGCACCAGCAGATGTCCCCCTCGAAAATAATCAATTTTGGATTCAACACATTTTTTGGTTTGAAGCTTATTTTTCGAGTTATTCTGGTTTGTCAACTTGGCGTGTCGTGTTCGCCTTCTGTGGACAGACGTTTAAGGAAATAAGTAAGGAAATAAGGTATTCTTAAGGCGCCACCGTTATGCCGACAATTGGATGGAGTGTGTGTTGAGAACATCCCGCAAATAGTAGATGAAGATCCGACTATATAAGTGCCGCTGTGGGGATTCCTCAATCAACTGTGTAGTGCCTGCTTTGGAGACAATAGTTGCACCCTTTTCACATGCACAAGGTACAGGAGATGACATCTGTAGACCACCTTACACATCAGAATTTCTGTCAGTGGTTACTCGAGCTCCATGCTGATGACCCATTGTTCGGTCATCAGGAATTGCTTATGGATGAGAGCCTCTTTACCGTTGAGGGCATCGCGAGCACTTATAATATGGACGTGTGGATGTATGAGAATCCTCGCGTAAGTGCAGTATCAGGACATCGACGTCGTTTTGCAGTGAACATTTGGTGTGTTATAGTGGACAATCAGTTATTCAGACAGCATGTTATTGCACAGCATCTGACTGGCAGAGTGTATCGACAGTTTTTGGAACTTGAATTGGATGGTGTGGTTCATGATGCCCCATCCACTGCACGAACCAACTTATAGTTTACGCACGACGCTGCCCCAGCACATTTCAGTCAGGAGGCGAGAGAGTATCTCAGTGTTGCTTGGATAGTTAATTGGATAGATCGAACAAGACCATCTGCTAAGCCCACCAGTTCTCCAAATCTTAACCCCCTGTACCATTACCGTTTAACGCCATCTCAAGAAGCTCGTGTGTGGTGTTACAACTGCGAAAAAAAGCACAATTACAGCAACGAAATCAAAATGACTGTGCAACTGTGAAGAATAGATGAACGGAGCCTTGAACATTCCGAGATCAGTAAGATGTTGGATGCATCACTGTCTTCGCCTACAAGGACATCATTTAGAACATGTTCTGGAGTAAATCTGCAGTACATAGTTGGATTGAATTTCAAATCTCTTCGTGTCGTTTTTTTCTGTTAAGAATTAATTTTGTGTTGTTTGTATTGCACTCGTGACCCCTACTCTGCTGCATAACTCTGAAATAGAGCAACTTCAAACAAAACGTTATTTATCATTTTACGCTTATTTTGATGCATACACTACACCCAGAAAGTGTGTACAGCTACTCTTGAATCATCCTGCATATCATTACTCAGTCTCTAGGTGATTCGCCACTTCCGTTTTCTCGGAGAATATACACTACTGGCCATTAAAATTGCTACACCACGAAGATGACGTGCTACAGACGCGAAATTTAACCGCCAGGAAGAAGATGCTGTGGTGTGCAATGACTAGCTTTTCAGAGCATTCACACAAGGTTGGCGACACCTACAACGTGCTGGCATTAGGATTTCTCGTACACAAACAGCAGTTGACCGGCGTTGCCTGATGAAACGTTGTTGTGATGCCTCGTGTAAGAAGGAGAAATGCCTACCATCGCTTTTTCGACTTTGGTAAACGTCGGACTGTTGCCTATCGCGATTGCGGCTTATCGTATCGCGACATTTCTGATCGCGTTGGTCGATCCCTGAGTCAACAGATGGGGACGTTTGCAAGACAACAACCATCTGCGCGAACAGTTGGACGAAGTTTGCAGTAGCACAGACTACCAGCTCGGAGACCATGGCTGCGTTTACCCTTGACGCTGCATCACAGACAGGAGCGCCTGCGATGGTGTACTCAACGACGAACCTGGGTTCACGAATGGCAAAACGTCATTTTTTCGGATGAATCTAGGTTCTGTTTACAGCATCATCCGTGTTTGGCAACATCGCAGTGAACGCACATTGGAAGCGTGTATTTGTCATCGACATACTGGCATATCACCCGGCGAAATGGTATGGGGTGCCATTGGTTACACGTCTCTGTCACCTCTTGTTCGCATTGACGGCACTATGAACAGTGGACGTTATATTTCAGATGTGTTTCGACCCGTGGCTCTACCCTTCATTCGATCCCTGCGAAACCCTACATTTCAGCAGGATAATGCATGACCGCATGTTGCAGGTCCTGTACAGGCCTTTCTGGACACAGAAAATTTTCGGCTGCTGTCCTGGCCAGCACATTCTCCAAATCTCTCACCAATTGAAAACGTCTGGTCAATGGTGGCCGAGCAACTGGCTCGTCCCAATACGCCAGTCAGTAGTCTTGATGAACTGTGGTATCATGTTGAAGCTGCATGGGCAGCTGTACCTGTACACGCCATCCAAGCTCTGTTTGACTCAATGCCCAGGCGTATCAAGGCTGTTATTACGGCCAGAGGTGGTTGTTCTGGTTACTGATTTCTCAGGATCTTTGTACTCAAATTGCGTGAAAATGTAATCACATGTCAGTTCTAGTATAATATATTTGTCCAACGAATACCTGTTTATCATCTGAATTTCTTCTCGGTGTAGCAATTTTAATGGCCAGTAGTGTAGTAAGACACTGATCGCATACCCCAATAGAGCGATCGGAATGCGGAAACGCCTGATAGGTATGTAACACGCCTAAATTTCTTGTATCGCGGTTACGGTTTTAACTGACGAAGGCCACTAGGAAAATTAGGGAAGACTACCTCACTTATGGTAGTCTACAGTAGCCTACAGTAGCTTTACAGCTCTACTTTCTACCTATGGTCTCCTCCAACCACCTCCTCCCCCATTTTCCCGTCCCTCATTCGGTCCGTTTAATAGTATGTGACCTTCATGGAACTCGTGAGTACTTTACCAACGGACGGTCCATCCGCAAAGATCTCAGCGATAGCTTACATCGGTATCAGAGTTAACAGAAACGGGAGGCCGCATCGACACACACGGACCACGTGGAAATAGCCGGCAAGCGAATGGAGGAGGTCGGAGGGGCTTATCGGCCGGGGACAAAAGCCGGCCGGCCGGTCGCTATCCGGTGTGGCGGGAAATGGGCCGGCAGATCGCCGGCGATACTCCCCGCGGGGGCAGAGGGCAGGGCGCTGGGCGCAGGTACGTGTACAGCGCGCGCCACGGGAAAAACATGTTTGCACGGCGGAACGGCAGGGCGCGAATAAAAAGAAAGGGGAATGGCGCGTACACGGCCTCCGGAATGGCGGCCCGCGCTCTTGCCCGCGCGTGGCGCAGCGTAATGGCGAGATCAGCCGTCGAGCCAATGCCACCACACTGTCCGTGCAGCTTACCATTAGCTGGTCCTATGACGCTCTTCGAAGTCCCCTAATGTTTCTGTTTAGAAGTAATCATGGTAGACATCCCCTAAATACTATGGAGGTAAAATCTCTCCTGTTTGCCCTCTTACGCTGCTTTAGAGTCAAGATGGTGGCGGTGGTGGTTAGTGTTTAACGTCCCGTCGACAACGAGGTCATTAGAGACGGAGCGCAAGCTCGGGTTAGGGAAGGATGGGGAAGGAAATCGGCCGTGCCCTTTCAAAGGAACCATCCCGGCATTTGCCTGAAACGATTTAGGGAAATCACGGAAAACCTAAATCAGGTTGGCTGGAGACGGGATTGAACCGTCGTCCTCCCGAATGCGAGTCCAGTGTGCTAACCACTGCGCCACCCCGCTCAGTTTAGAGTCAAGATTTCTGCTCTCTATCTAACACGAAGAATTCGATTCAAATAAATTAAAAGTGGATAAAATTTTACTCACGAAAATGTAAAACACTCAGAGCTTCTTGTATTGCATCTGAAGAGATATTTTAAACGTAGAATCGTAATTTTTATGTTTACTGTAGTGTGTTAGTCGCTCCCACATTATTATGATGATTATTATTATTATTAATATCATCTTCTGTATGCGAACCTTCTAGATAAATAAAAGGTTGTTTGGTTTTTTACTATAGACATTTAGTTTTTTTTTTTTTTTTTTTTTTTTTTTTTTTTTTTTTTTTTTTTGGCGAATCTTCAGTAGCGTGTAATGCTTCTTTGTGGACTGAATGTACCGGCCGCAGTGGCCGTGCAGTTCTAGGCGCTTGAGTCTGGAACCGCGCGACCGCTACGGTCGCAAGGTTCGAATCCTGCCTCGGGCATGGATGTGTGTGATGCCCTTAGGTTAGTTAGGTTTAAGTAGTTCTAAGTTCTAGTGGGCTGATGACCTCAGATGTTAAGTCCCATAGTGCTCAGAGCGATTTGAAACAGTTTTTCTTTCTGACGGCTTGAATTCTGATGGAGATAATTCTAATGCAGTGTTTGAACTTTTTTGGAGGAATGGCAGCCAATTCATCCTCAAGAGTCAAAATCAGGGAAGGTATTGATGTTGGACGCACGGGTTCTAACTTATCCAAAAAGTGTTGTTTTCGGTTCAGATCGGGACTGTAGGCAGACCAGTCGAGTTTTCGAATGTAGTTCTTTCAGAACATTGCCTCGCAGAAGCTGCTTTATAACAGGGTGCTTTGCCAAGCTGACGCAGTCATGGTCTCCCAACTATACCTCTACTGCTCACAGTACACAAGAATGTAAAATGTCTTCATATCTATCCAAATTAGCGTTTTCTTAAACAGAATAGGGGGACCACACTCTAACTAAGAAGAACCCCCCGACACCGAAAGATCACCTCGTACGTACTTCACTTTGGCACTGCACATGAGGGCAGTTAATGCTCTTCAGGCATTCTCCAAATCTAAAGTACAGCGCATTTCATCACTCCAAATTACTCTTTTCTAGTTATCTACTTACTGTCCAGTGGGGTCACTCTTTTCACCACCTGGAGCGTCACTTAGCAGTGACTTCAGAAATGCGTGGCTTATGAACAGCTGCTCATGCATTGTACCCAATTCTTCTTATTTCCTTTTGAAACTGTGCTAACTGGACTGATGGTAGTACTTGAGAACTTACGAGTGATTTCTGGCGGCACTTAAATCCAGGCAAGTGATGATGATGATTTTGGTTTGTGGGGCGCTCATCGTCGTGGTTATCAGCGCCTGTACAAATCCCAATAATCAGGACAACACAAACGCTCTGTCCCTCGGCGGAGGAAACTCCCCACCCAGCTGCGAGTCGAACCCGGAATCCGTGATCAAGGGACAGCAACGCTAACCACTACACCACGAGTTGCCGACTTAGGGAAGCCTGCCGCTGTGACCAAACGGTTCTAGGAGCTTCAGTGCGGAGCTGCGGTTGCAGTTTCGATTCCTACCTTGGGCATGGATGTGTGTGATGTCCTTAGGCTAGTTAGTTTTAAGTAGGGGACTGATGACCTCAGATGTTAAGTCCCATAGCGCTCAGAGACATTTGACCCATTTGAACAAATTCAAACAACATTAAAGCTGGAACACAAAAAGATGACATAAAACTGAATTGTTTACGATTTGCTGATTCCTTGCATTTCCCGCCAGCAACATTCGAAGAACCAAACAACAAATACAATCATTACAGCAAAAATCCCAGAGCATTGGCCTTAAAATATCTTTTGAAACAACAGAAAGAATGCTAACGGAACCGCCACTGGCAAACAAAATCAGAATTGGAGAAGATGACATAAAAATTGTTGAAAACTTTAAATACTTGTGTGGAATTACAACACGCAACCTGAATGAGAAACCATCATGGCAGAGTGGAATAAAAACAAAATGATTAAAACACATCATGTTACCAGGAACACATACAACAAAAAATACCTCTCAATAGCCAGTAAACTGAAGCACTACAAAACCGCCACATAGCCTCAAATACACTCCTGGAAATTGAAATAAGAACACCGTGAATTCATTGTCCCAGGAAGGGGAAACTTTATTGACACATTCCTGGGGTCAGATACATCACATGATCACACTGACAGAACCACAGGCACATAGACACAGGCAACAGAGCATGCACAATGTCGGCACTAGTACAGTGTATATCCACCTTTCGCAGCAATGCAGGCTGCTATTCTCCCATGGAGACGATCGTAGAGATGCTGGATGTAGTCCTTTGGAACGGCTTGCCATGCCATTTCCACCTGGCGCCTCAGTTGGACCAGCGTTCGTGCTGGACGTGCAGACGGCGTGAGACGACGCTTCATCCAGTCCCAAACATGCCAAATGGGGGACAGATCCGGAGATCTTGCTGGCCAGGGTAGTTGCCTTACACCTTCTAGAGCACGTTGGGTGGCACAGGATACATGCGGACGTGCATTGTCCTGTTGGAACAGCAAGTTCCCTTGCCGGTCTAGAAATGGTAGAACGATGGGTTCGATGACGGTTTGGATGTACCGTGCACTATTCAGTGTCCCCTCGACGATCACCAGTGGTGTACGGCCAGTGTAGGAGATCGCTCCCCACACCATGATGCCGGGTGTTGGCCCTGTGTGCCTCGGTCGTATGCAGTCCTGATTGTGGCGCTCACCTGCACGGCGCCAAACACGCATACGACCATCATTGGCACCAAGGCAGAAGCGACTCTCATCGCTGAAGACGACACGTCTCCATTCGTCCCTCCATTCACGCCTGTCGCGACACCACTGGAGGCGGGCTGCACGATGTTGGGGCGTGAGCGGAAGACGGCCTAACGGTGTGCGGGACCGTAGCCCAGCTTCATGGAGACGGTTGCGAATGGTCCTCGCCGATACCCCAGGAGCAACAGTGTCCCTAATTTGCTGGGAAGTGGCGGTGCGGTCCCCTACGGCACTGCGTAGGATCCTACGGTCTTGGCGTGCATCCGTGCGTCGCTGCGGTCCGGTCCCAGGTCGACGGGCACGTGCACCTTCCGCCGACCACTGGCGACACATCGATGTACTGTGGAGACCTCACGCCACACGTGTTGAGCAATTTGGCGGTGCGTCCACCCGGCCTCCCGCATGCCCACTATACGCCCTCGCTCAACGTCCGTCAACTGCACATACGGTTCACGTCCACGCTGTCGCGGCATGCTACCAGTGTTAAAGACTGCGATGGAGCTCCGTATGCCACGGCAAACTGGCTGACACTGACTGCGGCGGTGCACAAATGCTGGCAGCTAGCGCCATTCGACGGCCAACACCGCGGTTCCTGGTGTGTCCGCTGTGCCGTGCGTGTGATCATTGCTTGTACAGCCCTCTCGCAGTGTCCGGAGCAAGTATGGTGGGTCTGACACACCGGTGTCAATGTGTTCTTTTTTCCACTTCCAGGAGTGTATTATATCCTAGCGAAACTACATTTTAAGCAGCCAACACTGTAGCAAAAGGCAGATAACTCAAAATAGGGGGATAGATAATAAGAACACGTATAAATAAAAAATACCAAAAAGACGAGTTTGGAGAATAGCTTCAAATGAAACAGTTTGTAAAGAAATAGAACAAATGACAAGTAAAACGAAATGGGAACGGATCTCTTTCCTAGGGCATTTGATCATCAGATGGCATAGGAAAGAGATCCATTTCTTTTACAGAACTAGCCGGAGAATAACTGAGGAGCTAGGGAATAGTAAGAGCGGGATTAGATGGATCGCAGAGATCAAGGAGGAGATGATGAAATTACAGATTACGATCGAGGATTTGAAAGACAAGATAGAAGCAAAAAAATGTTCAAATGTGTGTGAAATGTTATGGGACTTAACAGTTAGGGTCATCAGTCCCTAAGCTTACACACTACGCAACCTAAATCATCCTACGGACAAACACACACACCCATGCCCGAGGGAGGACTCGAACGTCCGCCGGGACCAGCCGCACAGTCCATGACTGCAGCGCCCTAGCCGCGCGGCCAAGATAGAAGCGCTCGAGATACTTCAGGACAAACGGATCACATTACCAATAAAAAATAGCAAACAGAGAATGAGAAGGATGATTGCGGATGAGGAGAGAAGGGCACGATCTGAAAGAATGGAAAAGTGTTCGGCCAATGAAAAACAGTAGAACGTAATTCATTATACTGACTAAAATGGTCCAATGTAGGTAATAAAATAAAATAAAAAAATACATTTGCCCTTGTTTTGGTCGACACTACCAAACAACAGTGCCAATACCTGCATTCCACTGATAGAGGTATCAGAACGGTTTTCGATTATAACTTCCGACTCGTTCGTTTCAGGTACATGGACCTTTACATCAGGGTGATACATTTATCCTTCTCCATCATCCTAAAATGTATGTATGTAACAACATTATGTAATCAAGCTACACACACACACACACACACACACACACACACACACACACACACACACACACACACACACCTACATACATACACACGTGCACACACACACACACACACACACACACACACACACACACACACACACACCTACATACATACACACGTGCACACACACACACACACACACACACACACACACACACACACACACACAAACACGCACACATATGCATTCGGGAGGACGACGGTTCAATCCCGCGTTCGGCCATCCTGATTTTAGTTTTCCGTGATTTCCCTAAATCGCTCCAGGAAAATGCCGGGATGGTTCCTTTGAAATTACACGGCCGACTTCCTTCCCCGTCCTTCCCTAAACCGATGAGACCGATGACGATGACCTCCTTGTTTGGTCTCTTCCCCCAAACAACTCAACACACAACTTAAATCTTTAAAATATTATAGACTACCTTATTTCGTGGAAAATCTTGCTGTAATGCAAGAAAACTAATATAGTTTTCGGAACCAGCATTGCAAACTGACTGTATAAAACCTGTCTTTGAAAAACCGTTTGACATAAATTTTAAAAATGCAGGCTTACGTATACTTGTAACAGTGAAGCTACTAGTACTAGCAGATACAGAAATAACGGAGCTGACCAATGAAAAACATAAAGACTGCGGCTGTCCGTGGCAGACAAAAGATGCGGCGGCGCCTCCAGGCTGTCCCGGGGGCGAGCAAACAATGGTCGCTTATCTGCCGGTGGGCACGAGCGTGGCCAGGCGTTAAGCACTTTGTCAGCTGGCGCCGCCACTGGGCGCACAGCACAGCGTCTTTCCGTTGGAAATTTTTCGTTGCTGGTTTGCGATACAGCGACAATGGGTAGCGGTGGATAAAACTGCCGCGAATCCCTGACGAGAGGGGCGGCGGAGGCCTTTATGGACACAAAAGCGAGCTCAGACTGGCTGCCACGCATTCGTAGAATCTCACCCAAAGTGAAAGAATCTTTTATTACTATGTAGTTGATGCCGAGGGTCTCCTGTAGTTATATTATCTATTTCTACTTCTCTGCTAGCTCATTATGCTGTTGTTAAGATTTTCTTCAGAATCTAAACATTTATTGAGTGTTTTATTAAGTGTAGAGTATATCTTCTTTGTTCGTTTATGTTAACTATTGTTTTAATTGTGGTTTTTTGTGAATTTGATTACTTTTTACTTTTATTTTCACAGCTTTTTTTGTCTTGTCTTTCTATTTTAATTTATGTAATAATATATTATGACAACGATTTCGCGTTTTCTTTATCCCCATTTGTCTTTTCAATACACCAGTGGCCAATAGTTTTTCATGATGTGTCACTTCTAAACAACACAGATAGATGGACCATACCTACAAAGATATGCTACAGTAGAATCGAGAAGACAACTGAAAGAAATACTCAACAAGACAAACAGAAATGACACCTTTAATCGAAGGCAATAATTACACTGAAGTCACTACAATTCGTGGTGTCCCCTGGACGTTATAAACATCAGGACATGGTTCTTAACAGGTTATGTAATCACCATCGACGGCAATTCATGTTTTGCAACGCGCTCCAACACTGGCCACAAGGTTGGTAAGGAGTGTGTAGTGTTAACAGATCTGAGTCAGTACGACCATGTAGCATTATCCCTCCCCACACCGTAACACCTGAACCACCCAAACAATGTACGACAATGCTGGATATGCCCTCATATGGCGAGAGATAGAAACAAGTAATGCACAAAGGAACATTGTCATCACTCACTGGTCAGCGTCGATGTATTGTACTCTGACACCATGCAAGTTTTTTCAGGAGTGTATTCGGCACTTGTATTATTTTTATGGATGACAAGGCTCGACCACATCGAACTGCGCAGTAGAGGGACGAGAGGATAACCGGCGAATGGACTGGTCTGGTCGTTCCCCAGACTTAAATTCCACAGACCATGTTTCACGCGTTGGGGTATATTATCCCCTTTTGTGACCAAACCCTAATATCGCACATATTCATATAAAACGAACATTCATAAGTGCAGGGTGACAATTACTGAACTGTATGAAGAAAACTTAAATTAGTTACAAACTATCGCATGCACACACTTTATTCAACATGTAAACGTCACTACAGATATTCAGCTTTAGGTTATGACATGTTCGATATGCCTGCCACCAATGGTGGTCATGTGGCACAGACGAATAGCAAAATTCTGGATGACCCGATGAAGTGTTGGAACATTTATGCAGTCGATGACCACCGGAATGGCTGTTTTCAGATCAGCAATGGCTTTGTGGTTATTTTTGTACACTTTGACTTTAATATAGCTCAACAAAGGAGACTCGCATGTGTTCAGATCCGGAGAATATGGCGGCCAATCGTGGCCCATGCCAGTAGCCTCTGGGTACCCCAGAACCAGAATCCCGTTCACAAAGGACTCCACCGGGACATCAAACACTCTACATTTTAGAAATTCTTCCATTCCATCCGTGGCATGAATCAGCAAACCAGTGTGTAATAGAATTAGTCGAAAATAGTCTTGGTTGCAATTTTAGGTTTTTTATTTATGAACTACGCGTTTCAGCTTATATAGGCATCTTGATGCTGATCTTAATTGGGTATTTCTTAGGACGATTCTTTAGACAGTGTAGCTAAGGGGCATCGTCGAGTACATTAGGCTAACATAGCCTTCGTCAACCTCACTAAATACGTCCATCTAGAAAGTATTTACTGAGGTCAACGAAGGTGATGTTGGCCTGATATACTGGGCGATGCCCTTTAGCTACACTGTCTAATGGATCGTCCTAAGAAACACCAAATTAAGATGGTGAAACGCCTAGTTGATTAATAAAAAACTAAAATTGCAACCAAGACTGTTTTCAACTAATACTCTACTGCTTCAATGGGATCACGCACCGTCTTGCATGAACGGCATTTTGTCGAAATCAGGGTCACTTTGGATAATGGGGATGAAATCATTTTCCAGAACCTTCACGTACCATTCGGTAGTCACCGTGCCATGAAGGAATATCGCACCGAGTATTCCGTGGCTGGACATTGCACACCAGACAGTGACCCGTTGAGGATGAAGAGGCTTCTCGATCGCAAAATGCGGTTTCTCAGTCACCCAAATGCGCCAATTTTGCTTACTGACGAACCCATCCAAATGAAAGTGGGTTTCGTCCCTACAACAAACAACAATGCGCATGCTACTTCCCATCATGCCCGGCAGCGAACCGTGCAGTTTGAACGTCCTAACGCAAACCGTTCAGACGTTATGACGAATATACGAGTATTTGATATAATTCAGTAATTGTTAAGTAGGGCCGGCCGAAGTGGCCGTGCGGTTAAAGGCGCTGCAGTCTGGAACCGCAAGACCGCTACGGTCGCAGGTTCGAATCCTGCCTCAGGCATGGATGTTTGTGATGTCCTTAGGTTAGTTAGGTTTAACTAGTTCTAAGTTCTAGGGGACTAATGACCTCAGCAGTTGAGTCCCATAGTGCTCAGAGCCATTTGAACCATTTTGTTAAGTAGGGTAACAATTACTGAAGTAAGTAATAATGTAAGGCTAGCTGCTGATTAGACACATTATTAAGGTTGGAACTGCTCTATTATAGACGTCCATTGCGGTATTTGTTTTCTGCCTTTAGTCTATGATTAACTATCGATATATTGCTCTCAGATTGCTCTCGATTTTGATGGAGGTAAGTTTGAAAGGAGTTCTGTCTGGAGAGATATTGGTTTCTGAAGTACGTTATAGGGTCAAGTGTGGAAATGAGGCGAATGAAGAATTACGCCAGTGTTGCCTTCGAATTATTTGAGTATTCTTATATTCTGAAAGACCACTAAATCTCTTCATCGCTATATTACTAGTCAGACTAAATTTCAATTCTACACCTATTCATTTCACTGTTTAATAATTAAGGTTCCAGATCGATGGAACGGGCGTAACAAGGAGATGCTAGTTCGGCTCCCGGAGGGGTCAGGGATTTTCACCTGCCTCGAGATGACTGGGTGTTTGTGTTGTCCTCATCATTTCATCATCATTCATGAGAGTGGCGAGATTTGGCTGAGCAAAGGTTGGGAATTTGTACGGGCGCTGATAACCGCGCAGTTGAGCGCCCCACAAACCAAACGAATCACCATCATCATCATCACCATCATTCTTGTGGCCGGCATGGGAACATGTTTCAGAGCATGCATTGCCGTCTGCAATAATCACCATCATGTCCCGCATTTTGTAAGGTCCAGGGGACTGTATGAATACCTGTAACTTCAGTGTAATTATGTCTTTGAATGAAAGTATCATTCCTGATCATCGTGCCTTTCCATGGCTAAAAGATGGAGAGGGAGGGGAAAATCTCAAACCAGATGGTTGACGAATACCTCAAGTCATAGAAAGAAGCTAATCCTTAGCGAAGCTGCTCAGATGACGCTGTTGATTAGCCAAGCCGACCTCGAGCATCAGAAAAAGGCGGGGGCAAGGAAACGTACGCTTACTTATACAGGGTTATTACAAATGATTGAAGCGATTTCACAGCTCTACAATAACTTTATTATTTGAGATATTTTCACAATGCTTTGCACACACATTCAAAAACTCAAAAATTTTTTTTAGGCATTCACAAATGTTCGATATGTGCCCCTTTAGTGATTCGGCAGACATCAAGCCGATAATCAAGTTCCTCCCACACTCGGCGCAGCATGTCCCCATCAATGAGTTCGAAAGCATCGTTGATGCGAGCTCGCAGTTCTGGCGCGTTTCTTGGTAGAGGAGGTTTAAACACTGAATTTTCACATAACCCCACAGAAAGAAATCGCATGGAGTTAAGTTGGGAGAGAGTGGAGGCCATGACATGGATTGCTGATCGTGATCTCCACCACGACCGATCCATCGGTTTTCCAATCTCCTGTTTAAGAAATGCCGAACATCATGATGGAAGTGCGGTGGAGCACCATCCTGTTGAAAGATGAAGTCGGCGCTGTCGGTCTTCAGTTGTGGCATGAGCCAATTTTCCAGCATGTCCAGATACACGTGTCCTGTGACGTTTTTCTCGCAGAAGAAAAAGGGGCCGTAAACTTTAAACCGTGAGATTGCACAAAACACGTTAACTTTTGGTGAACTGCGAATTTGCTGCACGAATGCGTAAGGATTCTCTACCGCCCAGATTCGCACATTGTGTCTGTTCATTTCACCACTGAGATAAACTGCTGCTTCATCACTGAAAACAAGTTTCGCACTGAACGAATCCTCTTCCATGAGCTGTTGCAACCGCGCCGAAAATTCAAAGCGTTTGACTTTGTCATCGGGTGTCAGGGGTTGTAGCAATTGTAAACGGTAAGGCTTCTGCTTTAGCCATTTCCGTAAGATTTTCCAAACCGTCGGCTGTGGTACGTTTAGCTCCCTGCTTGCTTTATTCGTCGACTTCCGCGGGCTACGCGTGAAACTTGCCCGCACGCGTTCAACCGTTTCTTCGCTCCCTGCAGGCCGACCCGTTGATTTCCCCTTACAGAGGCATCCAGAAGCTTTAAACAGCGCATACCATCGCCGAATGGAGTTAGCAGTTGGTGGATCTTTGTTGAACTTCGTCTTGAAGTGTCGTTGCACTGTTATGACTGACTGATGTGAGTGCATTTGAAGCACGACATACGCTTTCTCGGCTCCTGTCGCCATTTTGTCTCTGGCGGCAGAAAACTGAAGTGCGGCTTCAGCCGAACAAAACTTTATGAGCTTTTTTACGTATCAGTAGTGTGTCGTGACCATATGTCAATGAATGGAGCTACAGTGAATTTATGAAATCGCTTCAATCATTTGTAATAGCCCTGTATATTATAAGGAGTCCTGATTATTATTCTTTTAGTTTATTTTCTTTGGACTTAAGAGTTCGTTCGTTAAATGATTACAGATAGAGATTCAGTTTATTTGACGACCTAGGCTGTAAACAATAGTGAGTGACAGTTGATGAGGAACTGAGTTATTGCATCTACAAATCTACTACACGGTAAGCTGTGTGCTTTATTGATATTAGTTGATAGTTCCACTACAAACAGTGGCAGCTTTATCTCAAATTCCAGATTCTCGATAATAACAGTTTTGTCAAGATGTGTGCAGGTGAACACTGGTAAGCGAAAACAACATGGCTTCAAGTAGTAGTAAAACATGCGATGTTCATGCCAGGAAAATGCTTCTGTGGGACGATTTGTAAGAATCAGAGGATTATGCGGATAACTATGACTCAGATAACGACCGTGAATATGTTGCTGCACGCTAATGCGCTTCAAACGGACTCGCTGATCAGTGTAATGTGCAAAGCATAAATCACTATTTCGCTTGGGTAATTAATGCCTTTTATTTGGTAACTGATCTTTGCACCACAGAAGCTACTATAATTTTTTATGCTACATCGCTGACTCAATTTCTTCTACGATTTGCCTATCACGATGTCTGAATTTTGAGCATCTGTCTTCATACTTTCTGGCGTCGGCGTTGGTACGATCAGGTCACGATTCTGACTGCTCTAATGAATTACGCATTATATGACTAACATGCAGATAATTATGATTTGAAGGGGAAGGGGGGAGAAAAAGGAAAGGGAAGGAAATAATGTTAGCTGCATCAGGATTTTGTGTGGGATCCACGGCGACGAGTGAAAATGTATGCCGGCCTCAGACTCGAACCTCAGATCTCCTGCTTACTACGCAATTTCTTAACCGCCGCGCATTTGGACACAGTATATATCGCAAATGTGCGGACTACCTCGGCACGCTCACCGGCCAACTGACATTCCTGTCCGCAGCAGTCGTCCAAGTCCTCCACGCTCGTTGACTTTGGATTCACACTGGAGTTCGAATGTGCATCCAACACTTTCAGACTGAAAGAACAGACACCACGCATTCATATAATTGATTCGCCTCGGTGGGCAATGAATTCAGGACCTCCTGTGCGGATGCATATTAATGTTCCACCTCCATTGGGAATCTAAAATCAGCGAGCTTGGAGGACATAGACTGGGACTGAAGACAGGTGGCGCTAGTTGGGAAGGTGGGTTGGTCTCGGAGCAAGTCAAGATCGTCCGCGCATATGCCATAAACGTTGTGTCCGGATGGCGCAGTGGTTAACGTAAATGCCTTGTAAGCAGGGGATCCCGAGTTCGAGTCCCAGCCCTGCATACATTTTCATTTGTCGCCGCTAGTTCCTCACAAAATCCCGATGCAGCTGATATAATTAGTTCCTTTCCTTTCTGCCCCCTCCCCTTCAATTCACACAATATTTGTCATAGCAGTGGATCCCGCGTGGTGTCTGCTCTTTCGGCCACATCTGCAAGAACAGACACCACCCATTCATATAATATGCATAATTATCAGAGGGGTGTACCACGCTTAGGAACGAATGTTTTTCGGTAATGTTACGTCAAATAAGTTACTGCGTTATTAAAATGAAGGTCAAAGTAGATATACTCATTTCTCAATCGTATCTTAATTACCTGAATTATACTCAGTTCACTAACGTGAGACTTGGTAGAGAATATTTTTACCTTTGTTGCGATCCGTGACTTCATAACATAAGTAACTGCGAGAGTCAACTGGTAAACAGCACTAATGCCAAATTCCATGAAAATCGATAGATTTGATGTGCATCTACAGTCGAACAAATGATTACTATTTCAGAAAAAACTGGATGATTTACTCAAGACAAAGACCTTCACAAACTGAGCAAGTCTACAACGTGTTGGTCCTTCTCTGGCCCTTATGCAAGCAGTTCTTGGGATTGACATTGATAGACAGTCGTCGGATGTCCTCCTGCGAATATCGTGCCAAATTCTGACCAAGTGGCGCTTTAGATCATCAAAACCCCGAACTGTTTGGAGGACCCTGCCCCTAATGCACCATACGTTCTCAGTTGGGGAGAGTTCCGGTGATCTCGCTGCCCGAGTTAGGGTTTGGGAAGCACGAAAACAAGCAGGGGAATCCCTCTCCACGTGCGGGTGGGCTTTATTTTACTTAAATATAAACCTTGGATCGCTTGCAATGAAGGGCAACAAAACGGGGTGTAGAATATCGTCGGAGAACCGTTGTGCTGTAAGGGTGCCGTTGATAACAACCACAAGAGTCCAGCTGGGAAAAGTAATGCCACTACAGACTATCACTCTTGGTTGTGAGTTCGTATGGCGGGCCTTAGTCGGGTTGGTATCCGACTGCTATCTGAGACGCCTTCAGACACGTCTTCGGCCTGTAATCAGATTCACTGGAGTAGTTGTTTCCTAAAATTTTCTAAAAATATCGAATTTCACCGACATTCACCGTCTACTACTATTTTGTACTTTGCATTCTCTAGGTATATTTCGCTTTTCTGGTAATGACTCACGTCCATGTAGGGTCAAGTATTTTTCAACCGAGCTGGTAACAGGGCTGCGGAAATTACAATTAGGATCATTTGAAAGATGATTTCCAGTCCCTGCATTCGCCTTTGCATACCCTTGGTCTCAGACATGAAAGGATAGCGAACGTTAAAGTATATCTGATCATTAGTATACACGTTAATGTCGTTCGTGGTTGCTGATAGGGCTGACACGGGACTACCCCATTTCCCATGAAAATTTTCGGGTAGTGTTGCCCAAGAATGTGAATGAAGTTGCGAGTATCATAAATGTACTCAACCTCTGTAATACGTATTATATTCCTTGCAAGAGGCCAGAGATATTGGTTAGGAAGGTTATTTCATTTTGAAGTGAGTAACAGTATATGTTGGCCAGTTTGGCAATGAACTTGGTCCGAAAAGGATGGAAGCTGGCCTATCGTGTAGATAAGACAGTATTATTTAAAAAAGGATTGTTTGATAATTTGTTTTGAGGAAAGATATTGAGCAAAGGAGATTATATGAATATAAGAATGGTGAAAGCCAACTTTTAAGGTACCTAATCTAATTATTTTGTATTTCAATTGTTAGAACGTTGCTTATCGTTGAAATTCCCAATAGAAATTTTGTAATGCAACGTATGGTCTTGTCTTATCATTGAACAAGTGTCAAGGAAGGTACACATGTGATCAAAAGTATCCGGCCACCTGGCTGAAAATGACTTACAAGTTGAAGGCGCCCAGCCGGCCACGGTGGCTGAGCGGTTGTAGGCACTTCAGTCCGGAACCGCACTGCTGTTATGGTCGCAGGTTCGAATCCTGCCTTGGGCATGGATGTGTGTGATGTCCTTAGGTTAGTTAGGTTTAAGTAGTTCTAAGTGTAGGGGACTGATGACCTCAGATGTTAAGTCCCATAGTGCTTAGAGCCATTTGAATATTTTTTTTTTTTCATGGGGCCCTCCATACTAGAATACAATATAATGTTGGCCCACCCTTAGCCTTGATGACAGCTTTCACTCTCGCAAGCATACGTTCGCTCAGGTCCTGGAAGGTGTCTTGGGGAACGGCCGACCATTCTTCACGGAGTGCTGCACTGAGGAGAGGTATCGATGTCGATCGGTCAGGCCTCACACGAATCGACGTTCCAAAACATCCCTAAGGTGTTCTATAGGATTCAGGTCAAGACTCTGTGCAGGCCAGTCCATTACAGGGATGTTATTGTCGAGTAACCACTCCGCCACAGGCCGTGCACTATGAACAGGTGCTCGATAGTGCTAAAAGATGCAACTGCCATGCCCGAATTGCTTTTTAGCAGTGGGAAGCAAAAATGTGTTTAAAATATCAGTGTAGACCTGTGCTGTGATAGTGCCACGCAGAAGAACGAGGGGTGCAAGCCCCCTCCATTAAAAACACGACCGCACCATAACACCACCGCCTCCAGTTTTAATGTTGGCACTACACACACTGGCAGATGACGTTCACCGGACATTCGCCATACCCACACCCAGCAATTGGATCGCCACATCGTGTACAGTGATTCTTCACTTCACACAACGTTTTTCCATTCTTCAGTCGTCCAATGTTTACGCTCCTTACACTAAGCGAGGCGTCGTTTGGCATTTACCGACAAGATGTGTGGCTTATGAGGAGCCACTCGACTACGACGTCCAAGTTTCCTCACCTCCCGCGTAACTGTCATAGTACGTGCAGTGGATCCTGATGCAGTTTGGAATTCCTGTGTGACGGTCTAGATAGATGTTTGCCTATTACACATTACGTCCCTCTCCAACAGTCGGCGGTCTCTGTTAGTCAACAGACCAGGTCAGCCTGTACACTTTTGTGCTGTACGTGTCCCTTCACATTTCCAGTTCACTATTACATCGGAAACAGTGGACCTAGAGATGTTTATGAGTGTGGAAATCCCGCGTACAGACATGTGACACAAGTGACATCCAGGCACCTGACCACGTTGGAAGTCCGTGAGTCCCGCGGAGCGTCCCGTTCTGCTCTCTCACGATGTGTAGTGAGTACTGAGGTCACTGATAGGGAGTACTTGGCAATAGGTGGCAGCACAATGCACCTAATATGAAAAACATATGTTTTTGGGGGTGTCTTGATACTTTTGATCACATAGAATAACTGTGCAGAGGAGGGTTATTAAGAAATATTTGCGCTATCTTGTGTAGGTGTGTGAACTTTATAAAAATGTGTATTGTTGTCATGTCATAATGAATCATAGTTAAATTTGGAGTCTTTGTCCTCTTTTATTTGCCGTCAAGATTAGTCCTCTGTTTCATTTTTACTTTCGTTGCACCGTTTGCACACTCGCATTGCACATAGTGAGTTATGTACCAAGAAGCATTTTATGAAAATTGGTGAGATACTGTCTTGCATTTCACATCGCAAATACGGTAAATGAAAATTGTTTTTCGACGATCATAGCATTATTCCTAACAGCAACAAGTTGCTGAGCATACGAGCGTGTCGTGTGCACAGTCAGACACCAAATTTAATTATCATCAAAGTTCGTGTCTGCTGTAAGGCACAGTGATTGTCAGAGCGTTTTTGTGTAAATAATATCAGTATCAGTTCAGAGGCTTAATACCAGTAAAATATTTCAGTAATGTGCTATCTTGAGAATTTTCAAGCAGTTTTATCAGACGGTCATATACGTTAATATATTTTAATTTGCTGTGTAGATGCACTAACAGTTCTTATACGGTGATTGTTTGCAAGACTAAAGATAAAGATTAGTAACATTCAGGGTCAACATTTTAAGCAAAGTCATTTGTTCTGTAGTCAGGTAGCATATGTAAATTTCATTGAGAACGGATTGCTTTCTTACAGACGAATTGTTTCATCATGCACCGGTTAGTGTGGATTTCGCACCGTCTACTGGATAATTTTTGAATGTACCTTAACGCTTTGTCGCATGTAACCAATGCTGACTTGTACTGCAAGCTTTTTTTTTTTTTAAGGAATAAACGCGTAAGTAACAGGCAGGGCATTTCTTCAAATTGATGAGTTAACGTGTAACAACAAAGTAATTCACGGACAATCAACTTGTGGACATTCAGCCTTGGATTACCCAACACCTTACACTTTCTTCTCAATTTGTAATCAAAAAGCAATCGCAAAGGGAAGTAATATGTTCTGTGATGCCTCTATGATAAGCCGTTTAGTAACACACAGTGCAGTTCTTACCTTGACAATTTTCTACATTATCGAATTTCCTAAACATATTAATCACAATCTTCGAAATCCATCATAGAACATTTCCGATTTCACCACTTATCCTATTGTACGGTTATCCTAGATGGAAGAACAAGTCAAGAATCCGGTGGAGAACAGTTTTGCAGGTGAAATTCGTCTTAGAAAAGGGGCACTATGAATAATCCAGTAAATGAATCGCGACCTGATATGTTGTTTTTCATTCTGACCGAAGAGCATGGCCGCTGTGTTAGATTCTATTTCAGAAAGTCAACTTTAGATATTTGACCCTGAACAATACCCAATAGTTTAAAAGAAAAATAACATTAATACCATACCTTTGCTTGTGTGTGACAATTCTGCTATATTTAATTGCGTCGCGGATCAACAGCAAGACATTTTATAGCGTTGGCTTTCATTGAGCCTAGGAACTGACTAGTTGTACCATTTTCGTACATACAACAGCCTGGCCCGCAAACAGACTTCATTTGTGTTATCAGATGCAGTAACATTACAAAGCCAAAACAGCTCCTAATTGAGAGTCAAGGTAGCAGACTCAGCTACGCTGGCGCACTGCAAGGGGATACGCATTTGTTGGGAAAGTAGTCTTCTCGCTATTTTGACATTTGTGTTCTCATAAATAGTTACGGCAGCCGGGTGCCTGCCGTTATTCTTGAAGTTTGTACTGTGTTAGTAAAATTATGTTATTCTAGCAGCGAAATAGAACATGAACAGTAAGATGAAAGTCAACAGATACTCTGGCATTTAGGACTCAACCAACGTGATTTTAAAGGGTCAACTAACGCTGCAGCTCAAATATAGTTCTGTCTACACGGAACATACTTATGATAATGACACACCGATTATAACGAGTAAATGGGGGTACACTAAGAAAGTGTTGAAAGTTCTGTAACCTGTCACAGAAATAAAATGTATTGCTCTTAGTTAAGTGGCCATGGAAAGTCTTGAGGGTCTTTAGAAACACTAACATATTATATCATATATGAATGTGGAAGGACTAGGTAAATAATAGGAAATGGTGAAAAGAAAGAAAAAGGTACTGGAAATAATTGTAAAGTTTTACTAGTCAAAATGGTAAACGATGCATCCTGGAAAGTTCTGAATTTGGTAATCATATTACTAAATTTTACTGTAAAATGCTCACATTGCAGGGAGTAGCATCGTACGTTACAAGATTTGCTTAATTAAAGATTATCGTTGTAAGTGTTTTTCATTGTGCGTGGTGAGACTGTCATCCAAGGTTTTCAGTCCAAGGTGTATAGCACAGTATTTAAAAAAAACATGTTTAGTGACCCCCAGACGCTTCTGGTTATGCTTTTAGTTGCGTTTTTAATGATGCGCCTCGATGAATAACGTCTACGTCTATGTCTGCTGCACTACATCTGCAACGGTTAGTTTCGAAGAAGAAATTTAGACGTGAGCATTTTTTGAACAATGTAGGCAGGAAATTATTTTTTTACTATAGACCTCAATATCCTGCCATGAGTTCGTGGAGTATAAAGACATTCTGATGAGGCTAAGGGAATACAAAGGCGCAAGTACGAGTGAAAATGTGAGACCAAATATGTTGAGTGAAGGTAAAAATATAGAATGTTCCCCACAGTTCATTCTTCCTTATGGGACGGCGTAACAGTTTTTTATTAGAAAACAAATTAGACAGTTTAAACTGCGTCGTGAAACACCAGGATTCTGATACTGATATATTTACAAATTATAAGATACGAGCAAAAGTTGTATGGTAAAAGTAAAGTACTTATTAATAAACTGACGATATGAAGCTGGATTTTAGCTGCCAGTAAAGTTATCTTTTGGATTGTTCAATAATATTCCATCGAAGGTTGTGTGCCTGTGGTTAAATTCCTATGTATGATGGGCATAAACTGATAAAAGCAGTTTAAACGGCGACACGCTATATGGAGATCTGCCTTGTAGGAGTTGATGAGGTGGATGACATGAAATGTCTGCATATTGTATAATGTTCCGTTAGGTAAGTCTTAATCAATGTTTCTTGAATCAAAGATACTAGTAATCGTCACACATAAATGTTACTTGGTAATTCATTTGTTTATGGTATTGAAAGTGTAAGAATGTTCCGAGATTGTTTGTTGATTGCTGTCGACGAGTACAACAGAAATCGGTCAAATTTTAGCACTAACGTACATATTTCTGCTTCGTGTAAAATAAAAAAAATGGAAGAAAACTATTTCATGGAGCCCCAAACACCAAATATTCAATCCTTATATCTGTGGACCATACATTAGACTATAATGAAAATAGATACTCTGTCGCTGTACACATGATTACGAAACCACTTAAACTCCATACAGGGACAACAGTATCTCGTGCAAAATATTCTTGGCGTTGTTATTTACTAAAATTTGCGAAAAACGTCGAATTGTTCCAACACTCACCATCGACCATCGTTCTGTACTTTTCATTCTCTAAGCAGAGTGTCCTGTTCTAGAAGGAACCATGCCCAGGTATGGTAATACCAGATGAGCTGCTAGTGTGGCAGAAGGAATCATAATTAGAAATATTTAGGAGAGGTTTTCCAATACGTTGATATGTCTTAAAACGAAGGGAAACTTTAACCGTTGGTCAGAATAAGGCGGTGGAAACTATTTCTATTCCGAAACAACAAGTTCCAGACAAAAAAAAAAAATGAAAGGATAGTGTATGTGAAAGTATATTTGTACGTCAGCATACACCCCAAGGTAGTTCGTGACTGCTGATAAGGTTTTTGTGAGTGATTCTTTTTTCGTTATGGTTTTAGGGCGCAAAACTGCTACGGTCATTAGCGCCCGATAAGTGAGTCTATCATCGCGGTCTATTGGATTTTTTTCTTCGTACCTCAACTCTTAAACTGCCAACATGTTACCAGTACTGATTTGTACAACAAGCTTCTGTTCTTACGAAATAAACGCGTAACAAAACGACATTTTATTTCCTTAAATTGAGGAGTTAAAATCAAACTAAAGAGTAATTCTCAAACGATAACCTTGAGGATTTCCAACACTGAATACGCAACAGAGAACTAATTCATTATTGGGTTACAATTTTTTGGGTTTATAGCCAAATTGTCATTTTTTTCTTTACACAATATTTCGACAACTCGGCTGTGTTTTTCGGTTGTCGAGCGCACATCCCGCTGCACGCTGTTTGGGTACCAACCAAATTGTAAACAGTATACACTGCGAGCCGCCTAAACGGTTGTGATCAGCGTCGCCAAAGAAAAACAGAAAGAAAGTACCAACAGAAAAATGCTATGGAATAACGTAAATAAGTTTAAACCAAAAAATACTTTAAGAATAGGCTCCTTGACAAAGAAATCTTAATAAGATCTAATCTATGAGCAGCGAGAGAGCATTGAGATGTTTCCCGACGTGATATGTGTAAACAGAGCACTGGATTCCACGCTTTACTCTAGCTAAAGCCTCTGTCCAGCTCATTAAATTATCAGCCATTATCTCGATCGCTTCCTTTATTGCACTGTCCAGAGGTTGCGTCGAGTG
The DNA here is from genome assembly GCF_021461395.2 of Schistocerca americana. Lineage (NCBI taxonomy): Eukaryota > Metazoa > Arthropoda > Insecta > Orthoptera > Acrididae > Schistocerca > Schistocerca americana. The sequence continues at coordinate 337,269,854 of NC_060121.1, forward strand.
CGCATTTACCCTGCTTTCTTAGTATTTTATTTCATGCTCGGTTGTGTGTTGGCTCTGCGACAGCTGATTAACTTGATGCTTAAGTCGTGTGTAAACGTTCGTTTGTTCAAAAACTTAAAATTTCCGTACGAAAGTTTCTCACCGATTGCTTCGGAATTTTGATATAACATTGCATTCGAATACGAGCTTGTTTTTTATACCTATTTTTTAAATATATATAACTTACAAATAAATATATAATATGCCACGAGTAGCGAAAATTTAAGAACAAATTGCAGGACACAATCTTCACAAATAGACGGAAAAATTATGTTACATGAGCATGTTCCTGGGAACACTTCGTTTTCATGTTACCGGCTCATTTTCTCCAACCCATTAATCAAGGAAAACATATATGAACAGAACTTTAGAATCGTCGGGAACATGCACTCTTGGTGACGTCTGGTTACGCTGTGTATCGCCAGTGTTTTGTTTTACATGTCCCTGTTGCCGTACGACGTACGTCATTGCCTGATTACGGGTAACAAACTGTTCCAGCAATCAGCACGCCCTTTGCAAGCACACGAGTTACTACGTACAGTTAATCACAGACTTGGCTCGTGCAACTGCAGTGTGCACAAATGCAGATATGGCAGATGCCCATTTGATGTATGTATTAGCTGGGGCGATGGCGCTCGCGATCAACGTATGTACCGGGAGTGTTCGCTACAGATTGATAGGTAGGGATGGACCAATTCCCTGGTCTCCTCGCTTCCCGGACCTAAACCCACTGACTTTTATTTCTGGGGTCATTTGAAAGCTCTCGTGCATGGAACCCAGGAACAAGATGTTCACAGTCTTCGTGCCCGTATTATGGAAGATTGCGAATCTTACACAATACTCGACGGATACATCAGCGCATCCGAGATTCACTACGACCGCGTGTTGGTGCATGTATCAATGCCCATAGAGGGCATGTTGAACGTCTCCTGTGAGAAAGAGTTCCGTGTGGTGTGCTGGTGCGCTCTGTTAGTGAGTTTGTCCCATTATTAATGAATTGGTGTAAATGAGTTGTAACATGGAAAAAAAATCGTTTGCACACCTATGTTCATATTACATAATTTCTTCGTCTGCGTGTGATCAATTTGTCCTGCGATCTGTGCTGTACGTTTTTGTTACACCCTGATTAAAGGGGAAACGTTGTTACCAAAAATCTCGACAACTTATTGACGGATTTACTTCAGAAGATTTTTGCACAATAGTCAGACAACCTTTCGGACGGACACGCTACATATTTTTAATATATATATATATATATATATATATATATATATATATATATATAAGTAAAACAGGTAATAGCGAAACATCGTTAGCAAACACGAAAGCTGTATTTGGCCTTTCGGATTATGATTAGAATACTTCACTACTGGCCATTAAAATTGCTACACCGCAAAATTTAAACGACAGGAAGAAGATGCTGTGATATGCAAATGATAGCTTTTCAGAGCATTCACACAAGGTTGGCGCCTGTGGCGACACCTACAACGTGCTGACATGAGGAAAGTTTCCAACCGATTTCTCACACACAAACAGCAGTTGACCGCCGTTGCCTGGTGAAACGTTGTTGTGATGCCTCGTGTAAAGAGGAGAAATGTGTACCATCACGTTTCCGACTTTGATAAAGGTCGGATTGTAGCCTATCGCGATTGCGGTTTATCGTATCGCGACATTGCTGCTGGCGTTGGTCGAGATCCAATGACTGTTAGCAGGATATGGAATCGGTGGGTTCAGGAAGGTAATACGGAACGCCGTGCTGAATCCCAACGGCCTCGTAGCACTAGCAGTCGAGATGACAGGCATCTTATCCGCATGGCTGTAACGGATCGTGCAGCCAACGCTCGATCCCTGAGTCAGCAGATGGGGAGGTTTGCAAGACAGCAACCATCTGCACGAACAGTTCGACGACGTTTGCAGCAACATGGACTATCAGCTCGGAGACCATGGCTGCGGTTACCCTTGACGCTGCACCATAGACAGGAGCGCTTGCGATGGTGTACTCCACGACAAACCTGGGTGCACGAATGGCAAAACGTCATTTTCTCGTATGGTTCAAATGGCTCTGAGCACATGGGACTCAACTGCTGAGGTCATTAGTCCCCTAGAACTTCGAACTAGTTAAACCTAACTAACCTAAGGACATCACAAACATCCATGCCCAAGGCAGGATTCGAACCTGCGGCCGTAGCGGTCTTGCGGTTCCAGACTGCAGCGCCTTTAACCGCACGGCCACTTCGGCCGGCTTTTTTTTCGTATGAATCCAGGTTCTGTTTACAGCATCATGACGGTCGTATCCGTGTTTGGAGAGATCGCGGTGAACGCACATTGGAAGCATGTATTGTCATCACCATGCTTTCGTATCACCCGGCGTGATGGTAGGGGGTGCCATTAGTTACACGTCTCAGTCACCTCTTTTACATTTCAGATGTGTTACGACCCGTGGCTCTACCCTTCATTCGATCCCTGCGAAACCCTACATTTCAGCAGGATAATGCACGACCGCATGTTGCAGGTCCTGTACGGGCCTTTCTGGATACAGAAAATGTTCGACTGCTGCCCTGGCCACCACATTCTCCAGATCTCTCACCAATTGAAAACGTCTGATCAATGGTGGCCGAGCAACTGGCTCGTCACAATACGCCAGTCACTACTCTTGACGAACTGTGGTATCGTGTTGAAGCTGCATGGGCAGCTGTACTTGTACACACCATCCAAGCTCTGTATGACTCAATGCCCAAGCGTATCAAGGCCGTTGTTACGGCCAGAGGTGGTTGTTCTAGGTACTGATTTCTCAGGATCTATGCACCCAAACTGCGTGAAAATGTAATCACATGTCAGTTCTAGTTACGAGAAGACTAGTATAATATATTTGTCCAATGAATACCCGTTTCTCATCTGCATTTCTTCTTGGTGTAGCAACTTTAATGGCCAGTAGTGTACACGAACAGGCCGAGTAGGCCTGGCGCAACGTGTCCCAGGACAGTATTAGCCAAATTTACGCTCCACTGGATACCAAAGTCAGCTCCCGCATTGCCGCCCATGGAGGCTACACCACATACTTACATGGGCGTTTCAGCATGGGTTGATACCAGGTACTTCAGAAACGCTTGTGCCATAGAATTATAAATGTAATCATTTCATGTACTCCATATGCAATGTTGCCAGTAGTCTACTACAGAATCTGAATTTAGAATAACAATAAAGAAGGCACAAGGTCAGATCGGGGAGGGGGGGGGGGAGAGGAGGTGGGAGGTGACAGAGGGTAACCAACATAGAAAGCGGAAAGGAGATGGACGGGGAGAGGGGTCAGAGGGGGACGGAGAGGAATCAGAGGGGGACGGAGAGGGGCAGAGGGGAGAAGGAGATTAGGGTATAGGCCTATATCCAATTGCCATGACACACTAGAAAACATGTGCTTTCTGTTTTCTTTCTTTTCCGTTTAACCAGCTTGAGCCACAGCAGCGTGTGGCCGGAAACAGCTAGTGATAAATGTAAATCACGCAAAGTTCTTGATTGTTACTTGTAATTCTAAAATAACCACGACCGTTACACGAAGCTATGGACCTGTAACCTCCAAAAAATCCGTTAACACAAGATAAGGATTTGAGACTCTACTGACGGGGATTCTCCTATTATGACAACATAATATACGTAGGCGGATCTCGGCGTGCACTGTAGTGCTGCAGAGCGCGTCACATCGCACATTCGACACGCTGCCGCACTCTCGTCCCGTGCATTCTGCTCAGCAGTGGACCTAGAGATGAGAGAGAGACAGGAGGGTACTCACACGAGCATGTGGTAGATGATAGCCTGCAGTCCGCGCGGCCGCTCCAGGAAGTTGTAGACCTTGCTCTGCAGGCGTCGGTAGCGGGCGTCGCGGCGGCTGGCTCGGTAGTTGAGCGGCTTGCCCAGCAGACTCATCCGGGGCTGTTGCAGACGGCCGCGCCTCTGCCGCCGCTCCCCGGGCGTCAGGCTGCAACACGATTCACTGTTCAGTCTTCCTGCTCCACGAGCGGAAACTAGTCGAGTTGTGAGCCAAGGTCGCAGGGGGCCAGTTGGCAGCAGTCAGCATTTGCTTTACAAAACTTAATACAGGGTGTTACAAAAAGGTACGGCCAAACTTACAGGAAACATTCCTCACACACAAAGAAAGAAAATATGTTATGTGGACTTGTGTCCGGAAACGCTTACTTTCCATGTTAGAGCTCATTTTATTACTTCTCTTCAAATCATATTAATCATGGAATGGAAACACACAGCAACAGAACGTACCAGCGTGACTTCAAACACTTTGTTACAGGAAATGTTCAAAATGTCCTCCGTTAGCGAGGATACATGCATCCACCCTCCGTCGCATGGAATCCCTGATGCGCTGATGCAGCCCTGGGGAATGGCGTATTGTATCACAGCCATCCACAATACGAGCACATTTGGTACCGGGGTTGCGTAGACAAGAGCTTTCAAATGCCCCCATAAATGAAAGTCAAGAGGGTTGAGGTCAGGAGAGCGTGGAGGCTATGGAATTGGTCCGCCTCTACCAATCCATCGGTCTCCGAATCTGTTGTTGAGAAGCGTACGAACACTTCGACTGAAATGTGCAGGAGCTCCATCGTGCATGAACCACATGTTGTGTTGTATTTGTAAACGCACATGTTCTAGTAGCACGGGTAGAGTATCCCGTATGAAATCATGATAACGTGCTCCATTGAGCGTAGGTGGAAGAACATGGGGCCCAATCAAGACATCACCAACAATGCCTGCCCAAACGTTCGCAGAAAATCTGTGTTGATGACGTGATTGCACAACTGCGTGCGGATTCTCGCCAGTCCACACACGTTGATTGTGAAAATTTACAATTTGATCACGTTGGAATGAAGCTTCATCCGTAATGAGAACATTTGCACTGAAATGAGGATTGACACATTGTTTGACGAACCATTCGCAGAAGTGTACCCGTGGAGGCCAACCAGCTGCTGATAGTGCCTGCACACGCTGTACATTGTACGGAAACAACTGGTTCTCCCGTAGCCCTCTCCATACAATGAGTTCTGACATGGAAATTAAGCGTTTCCGGACACATGTCCACATAACATCTTTTCTTTATTTGTGTGTGAGGAATATATCCTGAAAGTTTGGCCGTACCTTTTTGTAACACCCTGTATAATCTGAACGTAAAACCAAAAATATTCATCATCTGATCCTTTCACGAGACGGATAGAATTGTTGTATTTTAGTTCATTCTGTCACACACTTGCGCTTTCCATCTTAAAAACCGGCAGACATTTACAGCCCTCAAAATAACCTGGCAAGAAACATCACTAGAACACTGTACGTATCCCAAATACATACGGGGCACCCTTGACCGTGCATTAACATATAAGAGGCACTGCCTAAATAGCAAGCGAAAAGTAGCAGCCAGAAACAGTATCACCAGAAAGCTAACAGGGACGACGTGGGGAGCACACGCCAACACTGTGAGAACCTCTGCCCTTGCATTGTGTTATTCTGCCGGAGAATACGCAAGCCCAGCCTAGTAGATAGTGTCGTAAAGTTCCATGCGGCTTTTCGTGGATGATGCTGTAGTATACAGAGAAGTTGCAGCATTAGAAAATTGCAGCGAAATGCAGGAAGATCTGTAGCGGATAGGCACTTGGTACAGGGCGTGGCAACTGGCCCTTAACTGAAACAAATGTAATGTATTGCGAATACATAGAAAGAAGGATCCTTTTTTGAAATGATTATATGATAGCGGAACAAACACTGGTAACAGTTACTTCTGTAAAATATCTGGGAGTATGCGTACGGAACGATTTGAAGTGGAATGATCATATAAAATTAATTCTTGGTAAGGCGGGTGCCAGGTTGAGATGCATTGGGAGAGTCCTTGGAAAATGTAGTCCATCAACAAAGGAGGTGGCTTACAAAGCACTCGCTCGACCTAGACTTGAGTATTTCTCATCAGTGTGGGATCCGTACCAGGTCGGGTTGACGCAAGATATAGAGAAGATCCAAAGAAGAGCGGCGCGTTTTGTCACAGGGTTATTTGGTGATAGCGTTACGGAGATGTATAGCAAACTGAAGTGGCAGACTCTTCAAGAGAGGCGCGCTCTGCATCGCGGTGTAGCTTGCTGTCCAGGTTTCGAGACGGTGTGTTTCTGGATGAAGTATCGAATATATTGCTTCCCCTTACTTATACCTCCCGAGGAGATCACGAAAGTAAAATTAGAGAGATTCGAGCGCGCACGAAGGTTTTCCGGCAGTCGTTCTTCGCGCGAACCATACGCGAGTGGAACAGGAAAGGGAGGTAATGACAGTGGCACGTAAAGTGCCCTCCGCCACGCACGGTTGGGTGGCTTGCTGAGTATAAATGTAGATGTAGATGTGGTTCAATTCTTGCCATGCCAAAACAGTAGACGTCGCTCTTAATGATTTAATGATACTTGTCGTATCATCACCGGGTGCCTGAAGCCTACTCCTCTGGATAAACTTTACAGAAGGAGAGCTTTTGTAAAGTTTGGAAGGTAGGAGACGAGATACTGGCAGAAGTAAAGCGGTGAGTACCGGGCGTGAGTCGTGCTTCGGTGGCTCAGATGGTGGACCACTTGCCCGCGAAAGGCAATGGTCCCGAGTTCGAGTCTCGGTCGGGCACACAGTTTTAATCTGCCAGGAAGTTTCATATCAGCGCACACTCCGCTGCAGAGTGAAGATCTCATTCTCATTACAGAGACACCATCTTCCCGCGCTGCAAACATGAACGGAACGGGAAGAAACCATAATCTATGTTACAGTGGGAAGTACCCTCTGCTGACCACATGATATGTTGATGTAGACGTAGAAGAAAAAGAAAACGATCGGTTTACGACCACCTTAAAAACAAGTTGTAACGGTAATTCACGACAACGGGTATGAAAAGAAAAATGCAAAGCAGCAGACAACGACCATTCTAAGCCTACCTTTACTCCATTAGAGCAAGTCAATAAGTTTGTTGTGTGATAAATCTATACTTCTCGACCAGAGGCGGTCTGATCATTTAATTATGACTTTGGATCTTCACAGCGAACAGAACAGTGACCAACATGGATTAAAAGGACACAGAGATGCGAACGCTGAATCAATATAGCTATTGCAAGGCTACCATTAAGTAAAAACAAAAACGCATAGCATGGTTCGCGTGAAAATGGGTCAGTACCTATCCCCAATACTTGTCTTGCAACCATTTACATGGGAATAGCGTTCAGAAGTTCGAAAAAGCGTAGGAGAGAAGGACAACAGCATTCGCGAGACCAAGTTTAAGATTACGAACACTACTGGGATTAACTACAGAATAATAATACATTAGGTACAACTAATGCAACATTTAGTAATATTATTCTGATCCTGAAAGACTTTCGAAGGTGATAGCGGAATGCTACAATGATTATAAACTGAGGATTCACCAAGTTACTTACATAAATCGTGAACAGTTGTGGCAGACGTAGTTTCGGTACGACACTCAGACGACAAAGTTACGAACAGGCTGTTATCTCACTACAATTTCACGAGCTATGCTGTTTGCACAGCTAAAATGCGAAATCCTAACATTTCCAAACAGAATGTCCAGTAATAATATTCATATACCAATCAGGTATCTGACGTATCTCATGCCTGTTTATGCCGTTCCCACAGTCATAACAACAAAAACAGGGATCACAGATATCTTTTTCACGAATGAAGCAAAGATGTTATTGCTATTATTATTTACTATTTTGACTTTGGCCTTCGGTCCTTGGACCATACAGCCAGATGTTATTGATACACTCAGGGCTGAAACTATAGAAAAAGGTAATTGTTGAGACAGCCTTTATTGTTGCTCTGTTAATATTTCTTGTCACCTTCGAGTAAATGAATAAGATATAGACTCAATCAAATGAGCGAAGGGAGGATACTGTGTCTTCCGTTCCACATTTTATTGTTCGCACCACTGAAATAACGGAACTTTTTTCTACTTCAGTGTGTCATTACAGTAAACAAGGACGTGAGTGCATTTAATATGTTAGAATTAGTTTTCATTTTTACGTTTTTTGATTAACAAATTTAGAAACTAATACGTTTGACCATTCTGAAAACGGTTTGGCCTACTTTATGCTTTCCTCTCAAACACTGTTCCGTATAAAAAATCTTACTTCCACTCTGCTTCCTTTTACAGTTTGTAGTTCACATTTTTGCTTCTCCCAGTAATTTTACGCCATTTAATAATGCGCATAATGTCTACCGTTAAGTTATATGACAAAGTATATTCTTCGTGTAACGGAAATGCATCAGTTTTATTTACTTTGTCAATAATGTTGTTCCCACACTTTTTCTCATTTTCGGAAATTAAACCAAATGCCGTTCACATTTTTCTTCTTATGAATTAATAATAAAATGTAATTATACGCTTACTGAAAACATTAGGGTGCGGTATGTTGTAGTTTCAAGATCAATGAGATTTCTTGTAGTTAAAGATTTAAAAAATATTGACATAAAATTGCCAACCAGTGTGGCCGTGCGGTTCTAGGTGCTTCAGTCTGGAGCAGCGTGACCGCTACGGTCACAGGTTCGAATCCTGCCTCGGGCATTGATGTGTGTGATGTCCTTAGGTTAGTTAGGTTTAAGTAGTTCTAAGTTCTAGGGGACTGATGACCACAGATGTTAAGTTCCATAGTGCTCAGAGCCATTTGAAACATTTGACATAAAATCTTTATTTCCATTCTTTTCGTCTCTGAAACAAACACATGCATCGTCAAACATTATACACTCCTGGAAATGGAAAGAAGAACACATTGACACCGGTGTGTCAGACCCACCATACTTGCTCCGGACACTGCGAGAGGGCTGTACAAGCAATGATCACACGCACGGCACAGCGGACACACCAGGAACCGCGGTGTTGGCCGTCGAATGGCGCTAGCTGCGCAGCATTTGTGCACCGCCGCCGTCAGTGTCAGCCAGTTTGCCGTGGCATACGGAGCTCCATCGCAGTCTTTAACACTGGTAGCATGCTGCGACAGCGTGGACGTGAACCGTATGTGCAGTTGACGGACTTTGAGCGAGGGCGTATAGTGGGCATGCGGGAGGCCGGGTGGACGTACCGCCGAATTGCTCAACACGTGGGGCGTGAGGTCTCCACAGTACATCGATGTTGTCGCCAGTGGTCGGCGGAAGGTGCACGTACCCGTCGACCTGGGACCGGACCGCAGCGACGCACGGATGCACGCTAAGACCGTAGGATCCTACGCAGTGCCGTAGGGGACCGCACCGCCACTTCCCAGCAAATTAGGGACACTGTTGCTCCTGGGGTATCGGCGAGGACCATTCGCAACCGTCTCCATGAAGCTGGGCTACGGTCCCGCACACCGTTAGGCCGTCTTCCGCTCACGCCCCAACATCGTGCAGCCCGCCTCCAGTGGTGTCGCGACAGGCGTGAATGGAGGGACGAATGGAGACGTGTCGTCTTCAGCGATGAGAGTCGCTTCTGCCTTGGTGCCAATGATGGTCGTATGCGTGTTTGGCGCCGTGCAGGTGAGCGCCACAATCAGGACTGCATACGACCGAGGCACACAGGGCCAACACCCGGCATCATGGTGTGGGGAGCGATCTCCTACACTGGCCGTACACCACTGGTGATCGTCGAGGGGACACTGAATAGTGCACGGTACATCCAAACCGTCATCGAACCCATCGTTCTACCATTCCTAGACCGGCAAGGGAACTTGCTGTTCCAACAGGACAATGCACGTCCGCATGTATCCCGTGCCACCCAACGTGCTCTAGAAGGTGTAAGTCAACTACCATGGCCAGCAAGATCTCCGGATCTGTCCCCCATTGAGCATGTTTGGGACTGGATGAAGCGTCGTCTCACGCGGTCTGCACGTCCAGCACGAACGCTGGTCCAACTGAGGCGCCAGGTGGAAATGGCATGGCAAGCCGTTCCACAGGACTACATCCAGCATCTCTACGATCGTCTCCATGGGAGAATAGCAGCCTGCATTGCTGCGAAAGGTGGATATACACTGTACTAGTGCCGACATTGTGCATGCTCTGTTGCCTGTGTCTATGTGCCTGTGGTTCTGTCAGTGTGATCATGTGATGTATCTGACCCCAGGAATGTGTCAATAAAGTTTCCCCTTCCTGGGACAATGAATTCACGGTGTTCTTATTTCAATTTCCAGGAGTGTATTTCTTGAGAGTTAGAGGGTTTGCAGAACAATTATACATTTTAAAGATAAGCTAACAAAATTGTGAATAATGTAATCTCTTTCCTTGAAAGCTTGGTTGACACAGTTCTGACCTATGATACATGAAGATTATGATTTTCTTAAAAATTTGTTTTGACCTTTGGTGCTGTTCCACGATACAGACGTTACGAATTGATATTAGACTTACAGAAAATTGCTCTGAGATATATCTCCTGATATGGACCCTAAAAGTTGGACGTCACTACTATGAAGAATCTAGGGAAATAATACAAAATGAAACAAAACGTATACATAAATATATTTGCTGCAGCGAAAGTTCATAATTGTCATTGAAACTCCCACCATCGGTAACCACAATTTTTTTTTTCTAGAATCGTTTAAGTTTGCAAAAATATGGAATACTAGATAAAATGTGTATTGATTGCCAGGAATACGTTGTAAAATAGCTATGAATATACTATTGGTTATTAGTTCCCAGGCTATCTTGAATCATACATGGAAGTTTCTAATTCTAAATCCCATTCTTCTGGTAGGAAGGATTTATCGCAGGTTGATATTAACAACCAAACAAGAGCGCTGGGTACTATGGTCTTTCTGAACATTCATCCGTAAATATGACTGTTTGTTTAAATGTTAAGACCCAGTTCTGTCAGAAGGTTCTTGATTCCACACACAGAAAAAAGGAGACGCTCGAAAACTAATCTCGTTGTACATTCACAAAACTTTTCGAGGGACAGCAGTCGGACTCTAATCTCAACAAAACTTCGAAAATATTACTCACCTAATACATAGAGTTATACTCGGACAGTTAACAAATATTCTTAAGCATACAAAAATGGTGACTATCCTATAGCGGCAGATCTACACAACACAACTTTATTCTTGTTGTTGTATCCTTTAATACTGAGCTCACTAGTTGTATCCTATATCTAAACTCTGTGGAAATGTAAAAGTAGTAGATAAATGAAGACATTACTGAAAAATGATTTATTTCGAAACAGTCAGTGGGCATCTGGACGAGACAAATGCCTTTATTTTGTGATTCAGTCCTTCTAACTTGGCTTCATTCCCCAGAACATTATAAATATTCTACGATGATACTTCAGAAGGTACACTCGAACGCGAAAGCCATGCTACTAGAGAGAGAAAGCGGTCAGGAAACCAATGAGCTCACTACGCCATGTTTGTGGAAGCATCCATGATGAAGGAGGGAATGTCTGGTTCGTGCTACACAGAGGGAAACTCAGTAGATCAAAGTGAATGAAGGTACGCTGTAATGAGAGGATAAAAGGGAATTCGAAACTACTCAACCTCTACAATTCGCAACAATGTTTGTGACAACTTTGAAAAAACAACTGTGATAGCCGCAGCATTCAGACAGCAACAACGAACACATTTACCAGCATTTCCGATTAATTGGCTGTCTGTGTTGCACAAATATCTGCCGTAAGGCTTACTACCTCCTCCAAAGTACTAGTAAACGCTCTCAAAAATACTCACAAGCCCGTCAAAAAATTGCAATCAAGGTATCAAATGATATGCTTCCGGAGAACAGACGAACGGGCGAAAGGATAGACTTTACATTTTCAGACAAGAGAAAGGCTATCAATTTCTGTTGTATTTACTACATGACGATGATAATCCTGACGTCGAGCGCCCGTAAGTTGCTCCTTTACTGCACGAGGGTCTTTAAAAACGAAGTTACACATTATTACGGCAGACCACGTAACTTTCCCTGAACGCTGCACTACATTTCAAAGAGACATAGACTAGTGGCATTGTTTTTCAATGTAGTTACGAAGTCCCTGTAAACAACGATGGAAACGTTGTACCAATCGATTGAGGCAAGAAATCCGTCCCTTGGTCAAGTAGCCATCGGAGAACCTCTGTGCGAACGTCGTCGTCGTCGGACAATCTGTGACTGCTGCAAATAAGTTACACAATTGCCTGGACACAGAATCGTTCGTGGTCGGTGAAGGTGGCCTTTCTTTGCAGCCGGCAGCGGTGGCCGTGCGGTTCTAGGCGCTCCAGTCCGGAGCCGCGCTGCTGCTACGGTCGCAGGTTCGAATCCTGCCTCGGGCATGGGTGTGTGTGATGTCCTTAGGTTAGTTAGGTTTAAGTAGTTCTAAGTTCTAGGGGACTAATGACCACAGCAGTTGAGTGCCATAGTGCTCAGAGCCATTTGAACCATTTTTTGAACCGTTCTTTGCGGTGAGTAGTAACTACGTGATCCGTGCGTGGCTCGCGCTCGTGCCATCTCTTATTTTGCATCCTGTTTTTCTTGCGTGCTGCCACCTCGTTATGTTAGTTTCAATTTCTGTTGTCACTGAGTTGCTGCTTTGTCTGCCCGTGAGCGGCAGCAGCAGCGCCTATCGATATAGCCCTCACGTGTTATCTTTGCTGCACTGCTATTACTTCCCAGTTGTCGTCTGCCGTGGAGTTAGGTGGAACGTGCCAGCAGTTAGTTCGGACCAGGCAGTTTTTGAGGTGGCACGCGGCAGAAGTTCAGTCGGGGCGCGGCAGCAGTGAGGTCCGGACCGCCATGACTCGCCCGACGGTTGCCGACACACATGATTGGAGTGGGGACGACTTTGGTTGGTCGTAGGTCGGTCGTCTTCCCGGACGACGTGTATTTGGCCGGCGATCGTTTATGGGTTGGCTGTGTGTGCCGGCTCGTGATTCGGCCCTGTTATTGTACAGTCACAGCCGCTAGCATTGTCCGTTTTTTCGTGCAAGTGTTCGTGAAACTGTGTGTAGCTTGTGTGATTTTGATTGACAAGTTATTCTAAATGTTGTTGGCGTAATGGCTCTCAGGAGTCGGTCGGTTGGTGTGGATCAGCCAAGAAATCTCCGCGCGGCACAGTGGGCCGGGCCCGCTGGCGGTCTCTATGCAGTGTCGGAATGTGTGGGAGCTGTTCCGATTGCTACGAGGTTCGTGACTCACCGACCCAGGACATCGAAGTCGAGTGGTGATTTAATTACCGAAGCCAGACTGTTGACATTGTGTCGTTGGTTTTCATGGTTCGCTTCTGGGGGTATTCCTGTGAGCAACAGTGAGTGTTCGAGTTGACGAAAGTCTGGTCACCATCCGGTGGAGTTTGACTGTATTTTGGTTATTTGAAGTCCAAGTGCCCCAGCGAAATTTTATTGCTTGTGGCCGTTAGCGTTCCGGTTACCTGCCCTGGCCGCTGACCTAAAATTCAGGCAGTGTCCTTTCCTCACTGTGTTATCGCTGTCCAACACGTGTGCATAGTTTTGACAGCTTATGCATACTCGATTGTGGGCGGCTACGCCTTTTACGTTTTGGCTTTGGAGTTCCTTGTGCACTGGTCGGGTGGAAAGCAAGTCGTCTTGTCGGTGGATCCGTTGACTGTCTCTTGGTTGGGTTGCCGGCGGATCGGATATAGTTGGGCCGACTACCTGTCTCCCCTAAGCGAACGTTAATATTTCAAGTGCAGACCGACCCCCAGAAACTTCTGAGCGCCGCTCACTGTACTGCCTATTCTTATTGGTGTTTGATTGTGTATTTAAATAGCTTATAGCCGATGGTTTCAATTTGTATACGTTTAGTTGGGTTTTAAAGAATGGGCCTTCAGCCGCTTTAAAATTGAAAGTTTCTTACTTGTCAAGTCTTGCATTGTTTGGGCCTTCAGCCTCATACAAAATATCTTTTTGGATAAAGCTTTGGGCCTTCTACCTTTTGAAAATTTATTGTAGTTGTGTTGTTTTAATAATGGACTTTCAGGTGCTTTAAAATTTAAATTCCTTACTTGTTAAATCTTAAGATTGTTGGGTCCTTCAGCCTGTGTAAAATATTGTTTCAAGATAAAGCTTCGGGATTTCTGCCTACTAAAATTTATTTTAGTTGTTGTAAATAATCGGCTTTCAGCCGTTTTTGAAGTTCTTGTCTTTCAAGTATCAGAGTGTGTGCGGCCTTCAGCGTAATTGAAGATAAGGCCTTCTGCCTTTTGTTTTTCTTAATTAATTTTACCTGAAGTCTTAAATCATGGGTCTTCAGCCGTTTCTAAATGAAACTTGCTTGCCTTTCAAGTGTTAGATTTGTTGCGCCTTCAGCCAAGTTATAGAACTTACTTACGTGAGGCCTTCTACCTTCTAAATACTGTTTTGAGTCTGAATTTTAAGTTGATGGCTTTCAGCCGTTTTTAAATTTAAGCGCTTGTGCCCTTAAGGCATAAGGTAGTGTAGCCTGTTCAGCCGATAACTATGTTCAAAAATTTTTGCTGTATTGTTTGGACAACTGAATAATGTTATATGTGTTTCAGTGTAACTGACAGCCCCTTTTGGCCACCTTACACAATTCCAACTACCTTTTCTGTGCTGCGGACTTAAGCAGGGCGTCTCACTACGTCTGTGCAGCCTTGCGCAAATTGCTGACACCATTTCATCACCGTTGGACACGACACTCCATTTGGTGCATGTACCGCCAGCATTTCATCGTGAAGTTGTGAAGGCCGGCCGAAGTGGCCGTGCGGTTAAAGGCGCTGCAGTCTGGAACCGCAAGACCGCTACGGTCGCAGGTTCGAATCCTGCCTCGGGCATGGATGTTTGTGATGTCCTTAGGTTAGTTAGGTTTAACTAGTTCTAAGTTCTAGGGGACTAATGACCTCAGCAGTTGAGCCCATAGCGCTCAGAGCCACTTGAACCATTTTTTTGAAGTTGTGAACAATTTAGGCGTTTTTCCCACAAGGATAGTACTGATCTGCGTACTTCAGCTTTGCAGTGCGTTTCCAATGTCCAGGCTATTTCACTGTCACACCGTGATGCAGCAGAACTGTATCTAGAGGACACCCACAATTTTTACTCTCTTCTGACAGTGCTACAGTCTTGCTGCGCAGTGGTGTTTACATGTGATAACATGCATAACTTTCTTTCTGAAGTCCCATCGGAAATACTTTGCGACTTCATTGTACCATTCTGAATTCTAAACACTTTGGTTCTACTAAACCTCATCTTGGATGTAAAGCTCATGTAACCACATCGTACCAGGAAAACTTTAAAGGTAGCATTCCAAACGCAGTGAAGCGATAGGCGACAGAGACAAACGTAGCCCGGAGACAGCGACACTACCGGTTTATACACCGAAGATACAAAGAAACTGGCGCACCTGCCTAATATCGTGTAGGGCCCCAGCGAGGACGCAGAAGTGCCGCAACACGACGTGGCAAGGAGTCGACTAATGTCTGAAGTGGAACTAGAGCTGTCCACATAAATCCGTAAGAGCACGAGGGATGGAGATCTCTTCTGAACAGCACATTGCACGACATTCCATATATGTTCTATAATGTTCATATCTGGCGAGTTTGGTATCCAGCGGAAGTGTCTAAACTCTGTAGTAAATCTGGACGTGTGGGGTGTCGCATTGTCCTGCTGGAATTCCCCAAGTAAGTCGGAATGCACAATGGACATGAATGGATGCAGGTGATCAGACAGGATGCTTACGAACGTGTCACCTGTCCTAGTCGTTTCTTGACGTGTCAGGGCTCCCATATCACTCCAACTGCACACTCCCCACACCATTACAGACCCCCTACCATCTTGAACAGTCCCCTGCTGACATGCAGGTTCCGTGGATTCATGAGATTGTCTCCGTACCCATACACGTCCATCCGCTCGACAGAATTTGAAACGAGACTCGCGCGACCAGGCTACATGTTTCCAATCATCAACAGTCCAATGTCGGTGCTGACGAGCCTTGGTGAGTCGTAAAGCTTTGTGTAGTTCAGTCATCAAGGCAACACGGGTGGGTCTTCGGCTCCGAAAGCCCATATCGATGATGTTTCGTTGAGCGGTTCGCACGTTAACACTTGTTGATGGCCCAGCATTGAAATCTGTAGCAATTTGCGGAAGGGTTGCACTTCTGTCACTTTGAGCGATTCTCGTTAGTCTTCGTTGGTCTGGTTCTTGCAGCATCTGTTTCCGACAGCAGCTGTGTCAGAGATTTGGTGTTTTATCGGATGCCTGATTTTCACAGTACACTCGTGAAATAGTCGTACTTGAAAATCCCCACTTAATCGCTACGTCGGAGATGCTGTGTCCCATCACTTGAGCGCCGATTATAGCACCACGTTCTAACTCACTTAAATCTTGATAACCTGCCATTGTAGCAGCAGTAACCGATGTAACAACCGCGCCAGACACTTGTTGTCATATACAGGCGTTGCCGACCGCAGCGTGGCATTCTGTCTGTTTACATATCTCTGTATTTGAATACACATGCCTATACCAGTTTCTTTGGCGTTTCAGTGTATATGGATAAACGCATTGCCGGTCTTCGTCTTTTACTGATATATAACAATAAAACGTTATCAGCTGATATGTCGGCTTGCAGAGTTCTTACAAGCGACTGCATTGCTTGTCTGTCGCTGCGGTCCGTAACTCACCGACTACAGGCATTGCCATCTGTCCTCTGCAGCTATCTTACGTCAGCCTAACAGTCATCCTTTGAGCGAGTAACATGACTTGCTTACACGCGGACTACACCAGGCGGAGCATGCTGCTGAGAGTTACGCTGAGGTACAGTCGCTGTGTGGATGACTGTTATGGCTCGGCGCCTGGGAACATCAACTAGGAAACAGCGAAGCTGATCGGCTATTTGCATTGTACTGTCGTGAGCATCTATGGAAAGTGGATGAGTATCG
This sequence comes from Schistocerca americana, assembly GCF_021461395.2. Lineage (NCBI taxonomy): Eukaryota > Metazoa > Arthropoda > Insecta > Orthoptera > Acrididae > Schistocerca > Schistocerca americana. The sequence goes on from NC_060121.1 coordinate 337,286,769, forward strand.
GGTAAAGCACAAAGTACAAAGTTGTGGAAGTGGACATCTCATCACACAACGTGCCGGTCAGAAATTTGCCTCTCTAAAGCAGCACGGACAACGATCTGTGGCAGATCTGACGACAGATGCTGGTGCAGGCACTGGTCTTCCGGAGCATACCATTCAAAAAACTTAATTTGAATAAAAGACGAGCCCTACGTGATGCCATGTTGACTAAACGACATCATCGATTAGAACTGCAGTGGGTGCAGCGGATCTGTTGCCCATCCAATTCGTCCGATGTGAACCCAGTAGAGCACATCTGCGGCTCTATGCCACCTCTAGGTAGACACGTGGCGCCACATACTACCAGACACCTCGAAGAAAACGGTCTATCGACACACAGTCAACATGGGTTTAGAAAACACCGTTGTTGTGAAACACAACTAGCTCTTTATTCACATAAAGTGTTGAGTGCTATTGATAAGGAATTTCAGATCTCTTCCGTATTTCTGGATTTCCGTAAGGCTTTTGACACTGTACCACACAAGCGGCTCGTAGTAAAATTGCGTGCTTATGGAATATCGTCGCAGTTATGTGACTGGATTTGTAATTTCCTGTTAGAGAGGTCAAGTTCGTAGTAATTGATGAGAAGTCATCGAGTAAAACAGAAGTGATTTCTGGCGTTCCCCAAGGTAGTGTTATAGGCCCTTTGCTGTTCCCTATCTATATAAACGATTTGGGAGACATTCTTAGCAGCCGTCTTCGGTTGTTTGCAGATGACGCTGTCGTTTATCGACTAATAAAGTCATCAGAAGATCAAATCAAATTGCAAAACGATTTAGAAAAGATATCTGAATGGTGCGAAAATTGGCAGTTGACCCTCAATAACGAAGAGTGCGAAGTCATCCACATGCGTGCTAAAAGGACCTCAAACTTCGATTACACGATAAATCAGTCTAATCTGAAGGCCGCAAAGTCAACTAAATACCTACGTATTAAAATTACGATCAACTGAAAAAAAATGGTTCAAATGGCTCTGAGCACTATGGGACTCAACTGCTGAGGTCATTAGTCCCCTAGAACTTAGAACTAGTTAAATCTAACTAACCTAACGACATCACAAACATCCATGCCCGAGGCAGGATTCGAACCTGCGACCGTAGCGGTCTTGCGGTTCCAGACTGCAGCGCCTTTAACCGCACGGCCACTTCGGCCGGCTCGATCAACTGAAATTGGAAGGAACACACAGAAAATATTGTGGGGGAGGCTAATAAAGGACTGCGTTTTATTGGCAGGACACTTTGGAAATGTAACATGTCTACTAAGGAGACTGTGTACACTACGCTTGTCCGCCCTGTTTTAGAATACTGTAGTGCGGTATGGGATCCTTACCAGATACGACTGACGGAGTACATCGAAAAAGTTCAAAGAAGGACAGCACGTTTTGTATTATCGAGAAATATGGGAGAGAGTGTCACAGAAATGATGCAGGATTTGGGTTGGACATCAGTAAAAGAAAGGTATTTTCGTTGCGACAGAACCTTCTCACGAAATTCCAGTCACCAATTTTCTCCTCCGGATGATAAAATATTTTGTTGACACCAACCTACATAGGGAGAAACGATCACCACGATAAAATTAGGGAAATCAGAGCTCGTACGGAAATATATATATGTGTTCGTTCTTTACGCACACTATACGAGATTTGAATCATAGTGAATTGTGAAGGTGGTTCGATAAATCCTCTGCCACGGCACTTAAATGTGATTTGCAGAGTATCGATGTAGATGTAGATACTTACCGTGGACGTGTTGAATTTATTCCACGCAGAACCGCTTATGTGTTGTGTTCCCAACATCGACCAAGAGTTTGTTGAGCAGGCGCTCATAATATTCTGAGTCACCAGTTTCCATAACTGAACGGTCGTGGAAAGTAATATTACAGACGGTTTTTAAATACTGAGCTTTCTAGAGATTTGTAAACGTTCGCCGAACAAATGTGTGAAATTTACGCCCCAACTGCGATGGGAAGTTCATCATCGGGAGGCAGATTTCTTTTTCCACCTAGGTGGGTACCGTCGACTGGGACTGCAGCTGCCAATAGGAACGAGAGATGTAGGATAATCAAGTGAATAAGATAAAGAAGAAGAAAAGAAGCCTGACCAGGTATCGAACCCAACACCGTCGTATCCATAGTCTTACACTTTATCACTGAGACAACAAGCCTCACTTACCTGCGTAAATATAAGATTGAAAATGATTTTTCGTATCTGCGTCGTTACGAAAAAGTTCTGTGTGCTACCATAAAAAAAAGGAAATGAAAATACACCGACTATTCTTTCAGCCGCAGAGAAATAAACCCGCTGAGGATAACATCAGCGCTTTCAGTGGTGTGTAGCACTGCGACCTTATTCGAGACATTGCGCTGGCTGTCGAATATGAGAGACGGCCATCTCGTGGAATCGGATTTACGCCGCATCGAATGGCGACGAAGATGAGGAGGTATTTCCTGGGCCGCGCGGTCCATCAGTAATCCCCTTTGCTGCGTGGGCTGCGTCGCCACCAGCTACCCACCCACTCACCCACACCGTCTCCCAACCCCCAGATGCCAAGTGCCGCATCGTCGGACAGAAATTTCCTGCGACGACGACGCGATGGGATTGCGTATCGTTCCAAATGAGTTTGCCGCATCCGGGTCGATGGCCCCAAAAACTTCTCAGGAATTAAGATAATTGTCTCTGCTGTTCGGGAACACGGTGGCTATGAGAAACGTCGTTTTGACTGGTAAGGATATTCATATCTGTAATGTCACAAAACGTGGACTACGACACTCAGACTTCTAGCAATTGAGGCAACATCCGGTTACGAGACTAAAGAATTTGCATTTTACATATTTAATGTGCTTCTGTAAAGCGTAACAACTGATTTATCGCTTTGTTTTCTTATTCAAGAAGACTGTGGCCGAGTGACGTCCACCCTGAGTGAATAGAAGACCGTCAATGGAGCTTGTCAATACATGAACGTACGATGCGTGTGTTTATCCACACGAGTATCGACTGCAGACAACTTGACTAGTGAACACTATTGTTTCAATGTTATGACAGTGAAATAATTGATTTACAGATGGTAGAGCACTTGGCCGGAAAGGCAAAGGTCCCGAGTTCGAGTCTCGGTCCGGCACACAGTTTTAATCTGCCAGTAAGTTTCATAACAGCGCACACTCCGCTGCAGAGTGAAAATCTCATTCTGGAAACATCCCCCAGACTGTGGCTAAGCCATGCCTCCGCAATATCCATTCTTCCAGGAGTGCTAGTTTTGCAAGGTTCGCGGGAGAGCTTCTGTGAAGTTTGGAATGCAGGAGACGAGGTACTGGCGGAAGTAAAGCTGTGAGGACGCAGCGTGAGTCGTGCTTGGGTAGCTCAGATGGTAGAGCACTTGCCCGCGAAAGGCAAAGATCCCGAGTTTGAGTCTCGGCCCAGCACACAGTTTTAATTTGTCAGGAAGTTTCATATCAGCGCACACTCCGTGCAGAGCGAAAAATCTCATTCATGATTTACACTACTGTTTGGAAAAAGTGAAACACTCAAAAGCAATGGTCTGCAGCACGCCGCGATAAGAGGACGTGTACAACAGTGGAATCATAATAAGTGATTTATAACGCAGAGGGTTGGCTTGCACGAAGGCCCAACAGCAGCATCTTTTGTGTGACCGAACAGGTCACCGTTACACAACGCTCAGTCAGTGCTGAGCCGTCATACGATGTGGGAACGTGTAACTGACGTTATGCCTCGCCGACAACACACGGTGAAATATCGGCATGTGAGTACGTTCGAACGATGCAGAATATTGGTCTCCGGTAGGCGGGCCTTTGTTTCAGTGACATTGCTTCTCGTACAGAACGCGCTGCTGCGACAGTCACGCGTATATGGAACCAACGGAGAGAAGAGGGTCGTACACAGTGCCGAGAGGGTACTGAATGACATAATGTGACCACCGACCGAGTTGACGGCCATCTTGTCTGCTTGGCCGAAACGGAGGGAACAGCTTCGTCCACAGTGTTGGCGCGTGGTTGGAACATTGCAACGGGTGTGGACATGTCTGCGTCGTCTTCTGTGGGCTGGGACAGTGGCACACATGGCGTTATGTCGGCTTCCGTGAACCAGAACCCCCCCCCCCCCCCCCCCCCCCCCTCAAAGCCGTAGACTACAATGAACATGTCGGCACTGGCGTGCTGAGTCGTAAAGTGTAGTGTTTTCGGAAAAGTCCCGCTTCAACTTGTCCTACAGTGATGGTCGCATACGCATTGGGCGCCATCGTAGTGAACACAATCGCGCGGAGTGTATTGTTGAACAGCATAGCTGACAAACGCCAAGTGTGATGGTTTGGGGCACCATTGTGTGTAATACGCGAGCTTGTCTCCTACGTCTTGAGGGCAATCTGAACATCTATCGCTACGTCATGGTGGTTTTACAGCCCGAGGTGCTGCCCTCCTGCAGGCTGTTCCACATGCCATATTTCAGCGGGAGAAAAAGTTTGGCCGCATGTGGCGAGGAATGCGCAAGCATTCTTCGAAAACGACTGGTAACGACCCATCGTTTACCTGGCTCGCCGCTTCATCTAACATGTCGTTCAAATGGTTCAAATGGCTCTGAGCACTATGGGACTTAACTGCTGTGGCCATCAGTCCCCTAGAACTTAGAACTACTTAAACCTAACTAACCTAAGGACATCACACACATCCATGCCCGAGGCAGGATTCGAACCTGCGACCGTAGCGGTCGCGCGGTTCCAGATTGTAGCGCCTAGAACCGCTCGGCCACTCCGGCCGGCCGATATGTCGCCCATCGAACATGTCTGGTATATGCGCTGTCGGCAACTGATTTGTTCAAATCCTCCTGCAGCCACAATTTCTGTTTTGTGGACGCGCGTACAAACCACGTGGCAGAGTATTTCCCCCATACCGTATTCAGGCACTCTTTGATTCCATGCCGTGACGTGTAGCGGATCTGACTGTAGTACGTGATGGCGCTACTCCGTACTGAATTTCCAGAGTCACAGTGAACGTACAGATCTGTAATGCTAGTCATTTGTATAGTGCCATGTTCCTAATCAGTGCAATAAATTTCATTGTTATCTCATCTCTAGACCTTAGTGTCTCATTTTTTTCCAAACAGTAGTGTACATTCATATTCAGTTGCTTTTGAGTTGCCGTTGTAAAGGGAAACTGTTCAGCTGCTTTACCCTTGCAGTAAAACTGATTGTGTATCTAGTGAATTTCATGGAAATGTGTATTTGTTTTTGTGATAGAGATTTAAAGATTTTTCATTATATTTGTTCTAATTATCACGCTGAAAGACGTCGGTAGAGGTCATGTGAAAATATACGCCACAATGCAGTCAGCGATAAGTTCTAGTAACTGATGTGACAGATGATCTGTAAATAAATGCAGCAAATCTATTCTTTCAATTAACTAAACGAACTTCAAGTCTCAGTCTATAAAACGTAACCGCTATGAGAAACTAGTTGACGTATATTGACTTATCACTACCGTTATTTACTTGGCTGATAGAAATTATCTGGGAAAGGAAATAAGCTCAATCTGTGGGAAAATACTACTACACTATTTCAATAGGAACTTTGTAAGCCCCACTGATAGAAGAAAAAAATGAAAAAGTAATAAATTTTAATGATTTTGCACAGGATACGTTGTGGACTTCGTGACCGAAGCAACTTCGTAACATGACCTATTATTAGAAAATTTGATCTCTTAAAATGATAGGCCGACTATAAATGAATCGTTGAGAATACAATCGGAAATAGTTCACGCATTGTAACCTTTGATTAACGCGAAAAACTCTTTCTCTTTTAAGCTAATAGTCTAAAACAAAATGTATAGTTACAAAGTTAATTCAAATAACCGAAGAAACACTAGTAACATACTGCTAATGAAATACTGCACAAATTTTTTGTAGAAAACATAAGGAATGATGTTGGGATTTTTTTCCTCTTGAACTCAACTGAATGAACTTAGTGAACGAACAAACTATGGTAGTCACTTTTATCAGGTCTACAGGTAATGTAACCATTATTTTACATTTGCTTCATTCAGATAAACTTTATTAAAACAGCTGTTCGGATAACACCAAGTCATAAATGTTGACTTGTTGATATGTCTTTTGCAGTCATCAGGGATGCAATAGATGATTTCTGCAAGATCTCCGTGCTTATTCTTGTGTATAGGTATCTTCTCGTTATACGCATTGTTATTGTGGGGAATACAAACTCACCACCTTCATAAAGTTTAAGGTGATTTCGAAGAAAATAATTATCAGTAAAGAAATAAGCTGTATATCTTTGCTTATTTGGGAAGTTTGTTTGTTTAGACGGACTTTAGGGGTTTCCTCTAAAAAACCTTACCGCCGTGATTTGAGGTTACATATCTTGAGTGAGTACGGGCTTTAATTCAAATTCCAGTGTTCTACGTACCAGTTCAATATACTAATGTGGTGGATGTATTCGGCCAAGACAGCGCAAAACCTCCTTTATTACGGAAAAATATCGGTCGCATTGCCGGAAACCATTGCGGGAAACCGGGACACTGAATCTTAAAATCAATATGCCTCCTTTGCAACTGTCCAGTCATACTCAGTGACAATCAAAGCCTCATTAGCGTGTAATTCCGGTTTTGTCCAGCCAAGCTGTCACTAAAAAAAAACTGTAGCCCTTTGAGTCCAGTAGAAGGGTTCACATACCATCTGCCTTCGCACCATGTACTAAAATTTGCGTTCTGGTCTCCTGCGTCACAACTTTTATAGACATAAATTTTCCTCTACAAGTATGCAACGACGTGGAGACTACTGGAAGGAAAATATTGTAGCAACGTTTTGTTCTTTCATTTCTCTCTTCGAGACCAAAAGGCTACAAAATGCATTTGCAGAATTAGAAAGCATTATTTTATTGACTCACTAGTGCTATTTACCCTTCGTTACATAAATGGATAACGAGGTACTGGCAGAAGTACAGCTCTGAGGAGGGGGCGTGGGTAGTGCTTGGGTAGCTTAGATGGTAGAGCACTTGCCGGCGAAAGGCAAAGGTCCCGAGTTCGAGTCTCGGTCCGGCAGACAGTTTTAATCTGCTAGGAAGTTTCATGAAAAAATGTGCTTTCTTTAATGTGAAATCACGCATGATGGTGTGCTTGTGTGTATCTGTCCCCAAGATGTTTTCATTAAAATCCATCAGCTGAGTGGCAGTGTGCGAACCATTTTCTAAAACATCTCTATATGTTCATCTTTTTAGAGATGGTTGCGGGATTCGGCTGTTCGATACAGGATGTCAGATTAAAACATCTTACAAGCGTCTAGTTCCCAACCGTATTTTATTTGGCAAACAGTTTTAGCGTTTTACTACTTCATCTTCAGTCCCCTGACAGACGTACAAGAAGATTCTACCTCGGTGGAAGTGATAGGTATAGTAAAAATCTACTAATACCAGTATTTCTGGCCCCTGTTTTGATAACAACCGAGATAGTATCCTCACACGCGACGGTCAGGGGCCTGAAGATTGCATAGCAAAATGCTGAAACTGGTTGCGAAATAAAATGTGTTGGAAACGAGACAGCTGAAAGATTAATTTGACATCCATTTTCTAAAACAGTGTTCTCGTGCGTCCTCGATTAATGTAAGCTACGGGATGTGACGCAAAAGAAACGAGACTAGTGTTACACATACAACTTAGCGAAAGACATTTGGTTAGCTGTGGTCACCTCCTAAATACTCACTTGGAAGTCCATACGTTGCACCATCAGATACTTCCAATGCTGCAAATATTCACGACCGTCGTCTTCAGTGAGTCTGTACAGGAATCACGCAATTTTTGTTTTCAAAGAGCGGAACTGCACTGCAGCAGAGAGGCGCGCCACGACGCGTCTCCGTTTAGTATACAGCATTTGAATCATGGCCGCGAGACATTATGTAGCAAATTTTGTAAGTCGTTCGGCAATCTTCGAGCAGATTGGGCGAAGTGAGATGGGAGTGATAATAATTTCTTAGTTATTTGAGGAAGAACACCATAAATTTATGTACGTATTTGAACGCTTAGTCCCTTTGGAAGAATCGTGATGCGGGGATCTTTTCACGGCCAGATTTATCAACAAAACTACAAAAAAATTGCTTGAATACACAGGCCCAAACGAATTACCTGGCACGAGAGTTCGAGTGGCTCACGTGATTGATGACACTAGTCTTATACATCAAAAACGTATTTAATGAGACTTTGTCTTGCTATACAATTAGAAGACCAGTAAAAAAAAAAAAAAAAAAAAAAAAAGCAGGTTACAGACATAACAGAGCTCGAAGAGTTTCAGGAAACACTTTTGGAACACTGTGCAAAAAATTTAGAATTTACTATCACAAGATCTACCTCAGTCTGGAACACGTAGAGACGTTATTCTTGTCACTTGTCTTGCACAGACGCGATTTAGTGTTTTATGACAATGAAGTGATTGAAGAGATACAATTACGAGGCTTTCATTATCCAGGAGGCAATTTCATAAATAGTACTATCCACGTACGAGATAGATTCAAAGATAATTTCAATTTCCCGCAATGCACTTCGGTCTTGAAGAACGACATGGTAGACAAGGAATGCCGTCGACGAGAAAATGTAAGAATAAGCATGTGATCATAAAAAATAAAGACTTAATCGTCCTTTTCACAAAATTAAAGGTACGTAATTTATGGGAATTCGTACATTATGTTAACTCTCATTTTCTTGGCAGTTTATTTCCATATGTTGTTTTTTCTGTTACTATTCGTACGATATTCATTTAGGTCTGGATATCCACTTACACATACAATTAACTTTACCATCCCAAACGCCATTTTCGTAAACAAACTTCCGTTCCGTATGTCAAAAGAGCTACGACTGGAGTGATGTGCACTGTCGCACCACTTGCTATACCGCACTAGCGACAACTGAACTATGCGATGCCACATGGCACGTTATAGTTGGCCAGATGGTCACTTTTGTCTCGTAGTGCTGCGCCGCGTAATTCTGCCACCGCCTAGTGCTTTCTGTCTCATATGATTTAATATACAGGGTGTATCAAAAAGAATCATCAGATTTTAAAAAATCACAACTATTGTGTTATTTGAGATATGTGCATGAACAACGTACAGTTGGAAAAAGCAAAATCTCGAGTTTTACATGGTTCCCATTAGGTAGCAGCGTGTCCGCCCACTTCTACTAAAAATAGTGTCGGGACAACAGAAAGCGTTTTGTTCAAAAATGGCTCTGAGCACTATGGGACTCAACTGCTTAGGTCATTAGTCCCCTAGAACTTAGAACTAGTTAAACCTAACTAACCTAAGGACATCACACACATCCATGCCCGAGGCAGGATTCGAACCTGCGACCGTAGCGGTCTCGCGGTTCCAGACTGCAGCGCCAGAACTGCGCGGCCACTTCGGCCGGCAAAGCGTTTTGTGTTCTACGTTTTGCGCAGTGCGGGTCAGTAATAACTGTTCAGCGGAACTTTCCTACTAGGTATAGTTTCACGAGTCACGAGTCCGCAGAAATACGTTCGCCGTGCATCTCGACAACTTAACATGCCCCCGATGTCCGTTTGTCATGTGTTGCCTCGACGTTTACACATGAAACCATACAAAATTCAGCTACTGCATGCTCTTCGGGAAGGTGACAAACGACAACGTGTGGAGTTCTGTAATTTCGTTCTTGGCAAGATGGAGGATGACAGTTTTCTCTCACGCTTAGTATTCAGTGACGAGACAACTTTGAATTTAAATGGAAAGAGGAAGCGTCATAATGTGAGGAAATGGGGTACGGGACAACATGAGAGGGACTCTCCAAAATTTAATGTGCTTTCTGCACTTTCACGGGAAAAGGTGTATGGTCCATTTTTTCTGCCGAAAACATTGTTACAGGACACACATATCTCGATAGGCTTGAGAACTTTCTTTTCCTACAACTGGAGACTGATTCGAAAGACTTCATTTATGTACAGGTTGGGGCACCGCCACAGTGACCTCTGGAAGTGCGTGAATTTTTAATTCATGGGATTACTCAACGATGGGTTGGTCACACTGGACCAAATGATTGTCTTACAAAAAATCAAATGGCTCTGAGCACTATGGGACTTAACATCTGAGGTCGTGTCGTCAGTCCCTTAGAACTACTTAAACCTAACTAACCTAAGAACATCACACACATCCGTGCCCGAGGCAGGATTCGAACCAGCGACCGTAGCGGTCGCGCGGTTCCAGATTGAAGCGCCTAGAACCGCTCGGCCACACCGGCCGGCGATTGTGTTACGTTATGGCCTCCATGGTCATCGGATCTGACTGCATGTTATTATTTATTGTAGGGGTTTATAAAAGACTATTTATGTGCCTCCGTTGCCAACAACAATGAATGAACTAAGACATCTTATAACAGCAGCTGTGGAAGCTGTAACTCAAGATATGCTTGTTGCAGTGTGGGAAAATTTTGATACTGCAATGACATGTGCCGTGCATCTCAAGGGAGGCATATTGAACACCTATGAAAAGATATGAAAAAAAAACTTTTTGAGTTTCCCGTTCATCAAAAAACAAAATTCATGGTATATGTTTATTAGTTTCAGAAATATAGACGAGCCAAATCGGATGATACAAGTTGTACCGAGCTTCCGAAAATTGCCGTTACTAGCTTCGAGAACATGTAGCGGGGAGTGAGTACATAATATTTTGAATAGGAACCCATGTCCAGAAACTTACTGATTCCGTGCTACAGCTGTTTGAAAACATCTTGGTTAGGTGGTGGTGGTGGTGGTGGTGGTGGTGGTTAGTGTTTAACGTCCCGTCGACAACGAGGTCATTAGAGACGGAGCGCAAGCTCGGGTTAGGGAAGGATTGGGAAGGAAATCGGCCGTGCCCTTTCAAAGGAACCATCTCGGCATTCGCCAGAAACGATTTAGGGAAATTACGGAAAACCTGAATCAGGATGGCCGGAGACGGGATTGAACCGTCGTCCTCCCGAATGCGAGTCCAGTGTGCTAACCACTGCTCCACCTCGCTCGGTATGTTGGTTAGATGGGTATGCAACAAGGCAGTCGTGATGAGGCGTTGATAAATCTGATCGGATGATGCCGTTCAACGTCTGTCCTACCTCTTTGACCTGGTTCGAGCTTCATTTACGTGTCTGTGAATGTCCGAGCAACATGGTTGTGTACACGTTTGCAGAATATACCAATATAATCCTTCTGAATGTCGAATGTCACTATATAGAAATCGTTCGTTCTCCACAACGTTCGACACCATCGCATACCCCCATCGTCACAGCTTCGAGAAAGTGTACCTTCACCGTCAGCTGGCGTGACGGTGGTGGTCCAAGGGGACACCGCACACCCGAAGTGGAAGAGGCCGTACTGCATCACGTTGAACAGAACTCGTCAACGACTACAAGGACAATTTCTTTGCCTGCTAATGAGTGGAACTGTGGAAGAACTGATGTACTGGGTCATGCCTAATCAATTATTTGTAAAAGTGGTCACGATACCAACATGTTTTCGGACGGCTGTAGCACGGGAACGGTACGTTTCCGGACATGGGTTCTAATCCAAAAATATTGTCTACTCACTCCGCTCTACAAGTCTTAGAAGTCTGTAACATGAATTTACGAACACCCGCAATATTGCTTATTTTGAGTCATCAGTCTTGTGACTGATTTGATGTGGCCCGCGACAAATGCCTCTCCCGTGCCAACCTTCTCATTTCAGAGTAGCACTTCTGAACTATGTCCTCAATTACTTGCTGGACGTATTCCAATCTTCGTCTTCCTCTACAGCTTTTACGACTACAGCTCCCTCTAGTACCATTAAAGTTATTCCCTGAGGTGCTCAAAGACGTCCTGTCATCCGTACCTTCTTCTTTTCAGTGTTTTTCGTATTTTCCTTTCCTCACCGATTCTGTGAAGAACCTGTTCATTCTTTACCTTATCACTCCACCTAATTCTTAACATTCTTCTGTAGCACCACATCACAAAAGCTTCGATTCTCTTCTGTTCCGGTTTTCGATAGTCCACGACTAGCTGCCACACAATTCTGTCCTTCAAACGTAAATTCTCATAAATTTATTCCTCACATTAGGACATGTTTGACACTAGCAGACTGCTCTTGGCCACAAAAGCGCTTTCTGCCAGTGCTAGTCTGCTTTTCATATCCTCCCTGCTCCGTCCGTCACGTGTTATTTAGCTGCCTAGGTATGAGATGTCTTTAACTTTACCTACTTGGTGATGACGAATTATGATTTCAAGTTTCTCACTGTCTGATTTTTACTACTTCTCTTTATTTTTGTATTTGTTCAATTTGGTCTCACTCCATATTTTGTACTCATTAGGCGCTTCATTCCATTCAACAGATCCTGTAGTTCTTCTTCACTTCCACTGCGGATTGATATCATCAGCGAATCTTAACAATCATATCCTTTCATCTTGAATTTTAATTCCACTCTTGAAATTTCAGCTAATTTCCGTCATTGCCTCTTAGACGTATAGATTGAACGGCAACGGCGAAAGAACACATCTCTCTCTTACACCCTTTTTAACCCATGCACCTCGTTCTTGGTCTTCTACTCTTATTTGCCCCTCTTGGCTCTTGTATATATTGCTTGTTACTCGTCCTTCCCTTTAGCTTAGCCCCATTTTTCTTTGGATTTCTAACATCTTGCACTGTTTGACCTTGTCGAACGCTTTTCCAGGTCAACAAATCGTATCGTCGTGTCTTGTTTTTGCTTCATTCTTGCTTCCGTTATCAACCGCACCGTCTCTGGAGACTTAACCATTTCTAAAGCCAGTCTGACCGTAATACAACATATCATCAATTTTCTTCTCCATTCTTCTGTATATTGTTGTTCTCAAATTGGGTGTATGAGATGTTAAGCTGATTGTGGGTTAATTCTCGCACTCTTGTAGCTTTGGGAATTGTGTGGATAGTGTTCTTCCGAAATTCTGATAGTATGTCGCTAGTCTCGTACATTCTGCACACTAACTTGACTACTCGTTTTTTACGTCACTTCCCCCACTGATTTCGGAATTACGATGGAATTTCATCTGTCCCTTCTGCCTTATTTGATTTTAAGTCTTCCAGAGCTCTTATAAATGCTGATTATACTACTGGGTCCACCATCTCTTCATATCCTTCAGTTTCTTCGTATGTCACGTCATCGTATTAGTCCTGACCCTCACAGAGAACCTCAGTGCACTCTTTCTACCTATCTGCTAACTTCTCTGCATTTGACATTGGAATTACCTCTGCACTCTTACTGTTACCACTTTTGCTTCTAATTTCACCAAAGACTTTTCTCTAAGCCAACCAGTCCTTTCGACAATCATTTCTTTTCCGATTGCTTCACATTCTTCATGTAACCATTTCACCACAACTTCCCTGCACTTCGTATTTATTTCACTCTTAAGTGACTTGTATTTCTCTATTCATGAATTTTCTACTTCCTTCTTTCGTCGGTCAACTGAAGTATGTCTTCTGTTACCCACGGTTTACCTTCCTTGTACCTACCTTTTTTTCTCCAACTTCCGTGATTGCCCTTTTCAGAGACGACCATTCCTCTTCGACTGAACTGCCTGCTAAGCTATTCGTTACCGCAATATCTATATCCTCAGAGTACATTAAGCGTATCTCTTCATTCCTTGCCGGCAACTGTGGCCGAGCGGCTCTAGGCGCTTCAGTCTGGAACTGCGCTGCTGTTACGGTCACAGGTTCGAATCCTGCCTCGGGCATGGATGCGTGTGATGTCCTTAGGTTAGTTAGGTTTAAGTAGTTCTAAGTTCTAGGGGACTGATGACCTCAGACGTTAAGTCTCATAGTGCTCAGAGCCATTTGAACCATTTTTTTTCTTCATTCTTTATTATTTCCGTCTCCCACTTGTTTGTGGGGCATCGCCTGGTTTAATCACAAATATTTTTCTGAGTGAAAGTAAATGTTCTTATTTTTACTTAAAGAAAACTATTGTCTTCTCACTAACCTTCGAAACGTGAGCTACACCCTTAAAATTTATATATGAATTAGAAAGTTTACTCATGGCACTTTTGTTGGGTATGTCAGTGGTCAGAATACAAATAAATAATCATATTAATTAATTTAATAAGACTGGACTTTAAAGTGCCGGCGTACCCATGTACCACCACAATAAAATAAAAACAGTGAATGGTGGAAGGAGAATGAATGAGAACAGTGGCATATTTAAGTTTACAAAATAATGACAAGTTTTATTAATCCTTTTGTTACTTCAACTAGCTGATAAATTTTATATAAAAATGACAAACATAAATCAACATCTACATGGATACTCTGTAAATCACATTTAAGTGCCTGGCAGAGGATTTATCGAACTACCTGCACAATTCTCTATTGTTCCAATCTCGTTTACCGTGCGGAAAGAACGAACACTGATATATTTCCATACGAGCTCTAATTTCCCTTATTTTATCATGGTTATCATTTCTTCCAACGTAGGTCGGCGTCAACAAAATATTTTCGCATTCGGAGGAGAAAGTTGGTGATTGGAATTTTGTGAGAAGTTTCCTCCGCAATGAAAAACGCTTTTGTTTTAATGATGTCCACCACAAATGGTGTACAATTTCAGTGACACTCTTTCCCGTATTTCGCGATAAAACAAAACGTGCTGCCCTTCTTTGAACTTTGTCGATGTACTCCCTGAGTCATATCTGGTAAGGATCCCACGCCGCGCAGCAGTATTCTAAAAGAGGACGGACAAACGTAATGAGGCGCTCTCCTTAGTAGATCTGTTACATTTCCTAAGTGTCCTGCCAATGAAACACAGTCTTTGGTTAGCGTCCCCCACAACATTTTCTATATGTTCCTTCCAATTTAAGTTGTTCTTAATTGTAATTCCTAGGTATTTAGTTGAATTACAGCCTTTAGATTTGACTGATTTATCGTGTGACCCAAGTTTAACGGATTCCTTTTAGCACCCAAGTGGATGACCTCACACTTTTCGTTATTTAGGGTCGATTGCCAATTTTCACACCATACATATATCTTTTCTAAACTGTTTTGCAATTCGCTTTGATCTTTGATGCCTTTACTAGTCGATAAACGACAGCGTCATTTCAAACAACCTAAGACGGCAGCTCAGATTGTCTCCCTAATAGTATACATAGATAAGGAACAGCAAAGGGCCTATAACACTGTCTTGGACTCAGAAAAGTAACAGAGTTCCACCGGCAAATCATACATCGGGGTGGAAGCTACACAAATTCTCCTCAGAATTAATCCCTTTTACAACGCAATCCACGGTGAGGCCCAGCTCTATTCAAACGGAGTCAACTACTACCAAGTGTATCAGAAACTATGGTTCATCTGAGAACACGGAGCTGCGAATATCATTTAACAACCCTACGCTAGTGCAGTAGTACCTTACCCTTTTACCCTGATTCAGGCGGGAGCTGAAAACGGAGTGCTGTCGGCGCAGAGCGGTGCACTGCGGCAGCTGCAATGTTCTGAGGCGTCCACTAAAATCTGCAAACTACGCGGTCTGGCGTTCTGATTATCAGAACGCGGGAAACGTCCGTAACAGATCTCTGAAATCCCGGCAGATTTCTGTGTGAAGTGAACCCATTCGCTGGTCTGGCCAAACCAATTTGACTCACAGGCACTCACTGCCACCCCAGTCTACATTTAAATTCCCCCTTACAGGGGAAGAGAATGGCCGAGGGCCTCCACGTTCTGGAATAGCACCTCAGCATCGAAAGTAAAGGGGGGGGGGGGGTCCAGCGTGAAATCCAGGTGCCGATACTTTATAAAAGAAATGACACAGTTTCAGACACTTTACTGCTCTCATACAGATATGATTTCGTGTATACAGACTGAAGCGACGAGTGAGAATTTGGATTGAGGAGGGAGGCGTGCCAGGGTAATCCGTGCCAAAATGGCTTAGTGGCTTACGCACCTCTCTCGCAAGCAGGAGAGCCGGGTTCAATTCCTGGCATAGGTACAAATTTTCACTCGCCAATTCAGTTTATACACATAAAATCATACTTCCGTTAGTTCTCAGATCCTCTCAAACACAGATTCATTCTTGAAATGTGCTCGTCTTAAATGGTCTTTAATACGAATAAAAATTTTCTGGGCTCGTGTGGAGTAGCGATACGTTGCGAAACGTGCTGCTGTGTAATCATGGAAATGAGTTACACTACCATACCGATATGATAAAGAGTCTATCTTTGAACAGAATATGAAAGATTAACTCCTGGATTGCAAAATAAAACTGTGAATCGGTTGAGGAACAGACATGAAGCCTGGCATTTCAACGTAACTAGTTTAAGTGTTACTTTGTTGCACACAATCAATGTTGGGTTCTAGTTGACAAAAGAGTCAACAGCATAACGTTCGTGACGCTAGTGTTGTTACATTGGTACTTTCAATGACCCAATCGCTGTGGAACAGTCACTGATTAGACGTAGGGCAGTAGAAGGAGTAATTACATGGAACGCGATGGATGTCGTTAGCTCCCTACCACAAAAGTGAAACTCACTAAAAGTTCCACTGCATAACGCTTATCAATACAGCCTGCAGCAGTTGCTTAGGCACCATTTCGTGATTTTTTTTTCTCAAGCGCTCATTTGTAATCGTGCAGAAGTATGGGGTGTTTATAAATGAATATCGGTGTTTTAACGCTTTGTAATATTTATTACATTAAACTTACAGTTATAAGTGATATGTCAAATGAAAGAGCAACTCAAACAGTTTTACCAAGAACCTTATAAATGTTCAATGTGAGCACCATTTGTCACACAGCACGCCGGCCGCGGTGGTCTAGCGGTTCTAGGCGCGCAGTCCGGAACCGCGCGACTGCCACGGTCGCAGGTTCGAATCCTGCCTCGGGCATGGATGTGTGTGATGTCCTTAGGTTAGTTAGGTTTAAGTAGTTCTAAGTTCTAGGGGACTGATGACCACAGTAGTTAAGTCCCATAGTGCTCAGAGCCATTTGAACCATTTTTTGTCACACAGCACACATCAAGTCTATAGCCCAAGCGCTGGATAGGCCGCAAGGGGTCCAATGACAGGGATTGCTTTGCATGACCTCCACGTTCATCCGACCTAACGCCATGCCACTTTCTCCTTTGGGGCTTCATCAAGGATCGTGTGTACGTTCCTCCGCTACCAGCAGACCTCCCTGAATCAAGAAACCGGATTTAAGCAGCTGTTGCTACAATAACTGAAGACACACTTATCAACGTTTGGGAAGAAGTCGGCTAGAGACTTGATGTGTGCCGTGTGACAAATGCTGCTCACACTGAACATTTATAAGGTTCTTGGTAAAACTGTTCGAGTTGCTCTTTCACTTGAAATATCATTTATAACTGTAAGTTTAATGTAATAATTATTATAAAGCGTTAAATACCGATATTCATTTATAAACACTCTGTAGTTGTGGCACGGTAATAAGAAGGGCGGTCAATACGCAACGCGGCACATATTTTTCTCTGAGAATAGGTTGGTTTTATTCGACGTCGACATCGGACTCAACGTCTCGCTGCATCAGTAACCTGCCATAATCCACGTACTTCTACAGTCACGTGTACTTCATTCGACCAAATAGATGCATGTCGGAAGGTGTGAGATCAGGGCTGTAGGGTGGTTGAAGAAGAAGATTCAATGAAGTTCTGTGAGTTCCTCTCCGGTGCGCAGACATGTGTGAGGCCGGAGAAGTTTGTTTCCATTTTTGTGGCGACGAACACGCGGAAGTCGTTTGTTCAGTTTCCTAAGGGCACCGCAATGCATGGTGATCGTAGCACCATGATGGAGGACATCAAACAGAATAACCCCTGGAGAGTGCCAGAAGACCTTCGCGTTGACTTTACCGGCTGAAGGTGCAGCTTTGGACTTTTTCTTCGGAAGAGAGGTGGTGTGGAACCAATCCATGGATTAATGTTTTGTTTTCCATTCGATGTGATGAACCAAGGAACCCAGGAAGCACACGCCTTTGAGAACACCAACTGGTGGACGAGTGTGACAGCACTACCAACAGAAAAGTCCAGCTGAACTGCGAAGTGTTTGATTGTGATCCGTCGATCATCTCGAATGAGAGTCCGCACGTTCCAGTATTGGAAGAATCACAGCTGTGAGCGGCCGGCCGTCACGCGGGAGATCAGTTAGGTTTGCAAGACCTTACTGCGGTGATGAAAGACACTTCGCCCAACTACTCATCGTGCTTTTGCTCACTGACAGGTCTCCATAGACATTCCACAAGCGCCTGTTAATATCTGCTATGCTCTTGTTCTCCGCAAAGAGAAACTCAGTACAGCTGTCTGCTTGGAACGCATCTCCATTACGGAAATACTATTGAAGGCTACATAGCCGGCCAGGGTGGCCGAGCGGTTCTAGGAGCTACAGTCTGGAACCGCGCGACTGCTACGGTCGCAGGTTCTAATCCCGCCTCGGGCATGGATGTGTGTGATGTCCTTAGGTTAGTTAGGTTTAAGTAGTTCTAAGTTCTAGGGGAATGATGACCTCAGCAGTTAAGTCCCATAGTGCTCAGAGTCATATCTAACACCTTGTACCTGTGCTTGAGAACGCAGTCTTCAGACCTGTTACTCAGCAGAGCGCTGGAGGGCTGGTTATCCCACGACTCTCCAGAACTTCAATACTATATTCAAACGCACTTGCATAACGTTTTTAACATGTCATGCACAACTATGGCAGCAAAGAGACCGAAACCGAAACGCAAGGAAAGCAGCACAGAGAGGAAGACACAATGACTACCATCTAAGATACTCGTGATTGGCAAGGAAATCAAGCACATCCGTCGAATTACCTCTTTACTACGCTGAAGCCGTATCTCTCATTGTCCATGGCTGCAAATACAGTTCACATATCACCTTAAGCTTTAGCATCTGCACGTGGAGCACAGCCTGGAGATTTAATTAATACATTCCTACAACATAGAAACTCCCAACTTACCAACTTGCTATTTAACTTATAGATTCCCACATTTACATAGTTATTCCGGAATCACACTCTGGTGCATGGCGGAGGATGTTTCTACTATTGCTATTCATTCCCTTCCAGTTCCAATGCTACATACAACGAGCCCTAATTGTACTTATTTTCTTCCAAGGATCTTCACGCGAGACTAACGCTGGAGACGTCCAATTGTTTTCTAGTCTGTCGTAATTGCTGGTTCTCTAAATATCATGCACAGTGTTTTGCGAAATGGTCATCTTCTTCCCTTCAAGGATTTCCGTCAGAGTATTTCAGAACCCTCTTGTACTAATCGAAGCAATCGGTAAAAAGTCTATTACCTATAACTTTCTAAGTGAACCTGTAGGAAGTGAGAGACATGGGTCGCAAATATTGAAAATATAATTAACAGATTAACTTCATATAACGCACTATTGCAGACATGTGTTTCACGATACCTGTGAACAATGTTGTAAAAGCCACAGGATCATTTGAATGACGAAGCTTGTCATCCCCCTGTCTGGCAAGAAAAGTGAAGCAGGCAGAAAACATGGTTATATGTTAATGTAACTTCGTACACATCATCAACGGACATGTAATTGATTAGAGTTACTATTCATTGTGACGGGTAGAACGGCGACCAGTGTGCATCAGTGCAGTTTGAGTTTAGTGTCAGTACCAAGCCTAGCAAGGTACACAACAGGGGTGAAGTGCTTCAGATGTTGAGTGATTACTGTGAAGGACACGGAGATGTCACGTATTCGTGTTAGACAGAATTATCAGCACCTGACGAAGAGTGAAATGGGCCTCATTGTGGGACTTTATTTGGCCAGCTGGTCGAATCGTGCAATGTCGAGATTTGTGAGGCATTAAGATTTGACAGTGGCCCGATGTTGGACTTGATGGAAATGTTGGAAATGTTAAGACAGGCATACTCGTCATCAAGGTTCCAGTCGACCCCGTCTGACCACCACAACGGACAATCGCCGTATTGTCCACCAAGTATATCTAAACCCTACACATGTTGGTGTGCCAGCCGAGAGCTAGTAATGGACTCACTGTAAATATTTTGTGCGTTGGAGACTAGTAGCACACGGACTAGGGAATCAGTGTACCATCTGTCCGCTGCCGTTGACGCATCAACACAGACGGTTGCATTCGAATGGTACCCTGATCGGTAAGCATAGACAGTTGATGAACGACTTTGCACTGTGTTCAGCGATGAACCGAGGATTTCACTGCTGCGGATGTCCATCATCGCCGACTCTGCCAACCACCTGGGAGCAGATTCCAGTCTTACAACGTTTTGGAGAGGCACAACGGTGTAGCTCCTGATGCCATGGTGTGCGGAGCCATCGGTATGACTTCGGGTCGTGGCTGTTGGTGACTGAGGGAACTTCTACGGCACAACCATACGCCATGGATATCCTGCGTTCTCATGAGTTACCTCTCATTCGACGGTATTATGATGGTATTTTTCAACAGGACAATGCTAGCAGTTACATGGAACGTGTCTCTGTGAACTTTATGCGTGATCTTCAGGTACCCTCGTGGTCAGCGAGATCCCCAGATCTGTAATCGATAGCACATGTGTCGGACCAGCTCAAAAGTCAACTTCATGACAGTATCAGTATCCAGGATGACAACAACGAATTGTAACACTTGTGGATCAGATTCCCTTAGGATAGGCTACACGGCTTTATTCCCAAACGAATCAATGGATGCATCCCGGCCAAACGCAGTGCAACATTATAATGATAAGAAGGCTCATATTGCAAAGTTATTTCTAAATTTGACTGGATTTTGTAATCACCGAAACAACATCAATCACTTACTGTCTCATACCGTGATGTTTCATTTAGTTTCCTCTTCCCCTTGTGAATAATTCACTTTTTATGTGAGCCGGTATATAAATACTGCAAAATCTTAATTGGCAGGCACACGATGAACACAATATCTAGAGAGAAAACCATTAAAAGATGATACAAGAATCAGTTTCGGATAGTATATTCGTCAGCCTCCCCCCCCCCCCCTCTCTCTCTCTCTCTCTCTCTCTCTAAGGAGAAGTGAAGATTTACGTTTTTTTAGGATCACTTTTTAGACTAGTACGAACCATTCCACATTTCCTTCTTTCTTCCAGTACTCAGAATAAGAATGATCTCGCTCTAAAACGTATAATTTAACAGTGGCCGTTACCGCAGCCTTGATTTTGATATTATAAATGTATAGTTGGCAGCTGCAGGAAAATAGCTACAAGAAGCTACGTGAGTACTCGGCAGGTGCGGAAGATCTGTATAGGACGAAAAGTACGACTGTGGAAGGCCACGCCGGGTAGTCTTTGTTACGCTTTCACTTTATAGGCGGAGAAGCGCCATTGTTCTCTTAGGTTTCGTTACGGAACAATGGGCCATTGATAACGCCGGAATTGTCTTCTCGATGCGCCGTATGAGTGCCCTGATAAATTTCAATGAAAGCTCTCGTACTCGACTGAAATTACGCAAGCTGTGATGGAGGCACAGTGACAGTCCCGTAGACGTGTAAGTGGTGCAAACGAAATTTTTCGTGGATGAAGTAATCATGTTCTTAAACGAGTGACGAATTGCGGATGTTAGACCTAAATAATCATTGTACAGAACTCCTTTCATCTTCCCTCCCCATATTCAAAATACTCGTGTAGTAGCACTACATCTGCCGTGTTTGTGTTTTACATTTTCTGATATAACTGCAGTTTTACATGTGCCTTAATTAATAATGATCCACAGATATTCACTCTGTTTTTTAAAGACATTATAATAGTATCATGTGACTGTTATATTACATGATGCTGTACCAAGATAGAAATAGTGTACTGAAAAAAATTCTTATATAACTTTATTGTCTATTGTTGTAATCTGAGTGCATGTGTATCTCTTTGTGACCATACTATAGTGCACACACATTTTGTAACTTAGTCTCTGACCTATGATTTGTGACTTTGGTTTGTAGCTTCTTTGGTCAACTCTTGTGTTTGAACATAGTAGATCTTGTTGTGCCTGAGCAGTGATGCTGCGCATTTACTGCTGTTACATGCTTTCAACGTTGTTTTCTGCTTGGTTAAGTTTGTATTATAGCGTTAAGTATCAGTTTTCTTACGTTTTCAAGTCCCAGTTAGATACCATGAATGCCACGTGAAGTTGTTGCAATAGATATATTTCGTAAGTACATTTAATTTTTCGGACTAAAAATTCTCATGAAAATGTAACTTATTTTCAAATTCACAGTTTTCACATTGTTTCCATTTTTGTGCTAACACTATGAAGATCGTCCATGATCGAAACCGATAGTGAATAAATGCATTGTGAGACACCCTACAGTGCGTATCACGCATTTCTCCAAATATATACATGCTATTGGCAATTGCCTGAAAATAATCTTTTGATATTCGACTTTAAACAATCTGTTGGTCTCTAAATAATTTTGTTCATTAATGAATTCAGATACTTATAATGCAGAGTTACTTCTTTTTTAAATGGGAAACCATCTGATACTCGTTGGTACCGGTTTTCGTAGTGTTACTTGAGGAGTTTTTATTTCTGTCCAGCCTACCTCTGTTATTTTAATATGATTTAAACAGTGTTAGGTTGCTACTTCTAAGCTAAATTTTAAACTCAGGGCTGCCAATCTTCGGTGTTTATTTATGTGTTTTTACTATCTTGCGAAATATTTTTGTTTCGTATGTAGCTATTGACAAGACAATGCCATATTAATTCAGGAAATGAGAGCTGGATACATAATCCCGCTACACGAGCTCATATTTCATTATCATATAAAACAGATGGAACGTTGCGGTTTCGAAATTACCATTGAAATAATTAAATTAAGCCATGCAAGCGCATAAAAGGAATAAAAATTTCACCACAAACATAACCAAATATTGCGTCTGTATTAATGTTCCCCTCGATTCGATCTGGCCCTTATTTTTCTCTTTTATAATTGCGAGTAATTTAAAAAAGCTAACAATAGTAATAGCTTCAAAGTTTAGCCATTGAAATACATGTTTTGAATATTTACTCTTAAATTGTATAGTGTTTCACTCACTATTGACCATCGGATTTTGTGAGCTGTCCCGCGTTCCGAGTTATTCTCTGCTAGCGAGAATAAGACTGAGAGAAATGCATCTGCCGATAATTGTATGTCATACTTTGCTATAGTCACAGATTTTATATCACAGCAGAGCCTAACACATTATATCATTGGAGTGAATATAAGCTAGAATTTTGTAGCCGTTAATGTAACTGGCCACGGTATGAATTTAAGAACGTGAGTCATGTATTGTCATACATGTACATTGTCCTACAGACTTTTCGTGTGACGATACATACTATGTACGGCGGATGATGGATGTGGCTCGATACTGGGTCAATAAAGGAAACATTACAGCACATGTCGATATTTTAGTAATCAAAAATTAATTTCCTGAATTCCTGAGAACTTCAGAGCCTCGGGTTTGTAAATGGCTAACAATATGTGTCTGTCTTGTTTGACAGGAAAAAAGGAAGGAAAATTTAAAAAATCAACGATATGGATTACATGAGTCAGTAAATACGTCCCACAGGGTTGTCTGATAGGCAGCAACGCTTTTCTGTTTTAGTGTATGTGAACTGACATCTGCCACTGACGAACTTCAGAGGTTTAAATCCAATTCAGATATTTTTCTTTTTGTCTCTTTCCGAAAGGTTACTTCAGCTTCCTTCGGCCTCTACATAGTGATTATCTTTGTATCGTAACTGAACGTAGGTAGTAAAAGCCCCCTGCGTTTTGCAGCACCCAAATTAAGTTACTGGTTTTACATCGATAGTAGAGAATTCTGGATTTCCGTTTTCTGGCTCTCCTTATCGTTTCAATTCAAGTTGGAGGCGGAACGCTGCACTGACACGTTATTCTGTTATGCATATTACCTCTCACTGTTAGATACTCAGAAAAAATAGGAGAAAAAGAAGATATACAGGCCAGAGCGGGGAAAAATGGGAAAACCAAAACAACAATGGGAGTTCAGGTGCACAACTTACTACAAGAATAATAGAGATCACGAGGAAGAGGAAGAGAATGAATTCTGCTACTCCGAAAGCATAAAAATTTGTGGCGCGAAAGGCAAGGAGGGTAAAGAAAAATCAGACTAAAAAAGTGAAGAGGGCGTTCCTGGCCAACTGAAGTCGGCTAGTATCGAACATCGACCGTAATTTGAAGAAGAAACTTCTCAGAATGCATGTTTTGAGCACAGCAGTGCACAGACGTGAATCACGGAAGCGAAGATAATTCAAGAGCTTGAGATGTGGAAAATTTGGTGGATTGAGGTGATAAGAAATGAGGGGGGACCACCGCAGGATCTACATCTACTTCTTCATACGTACTCAGCAAGTCACCGTGCGGGGCATGGAGGAGGGTATCGTATACCATTACTAGTCATGTTCTTTCATTCTTTACTGGTAAACAGAGCGAGGGAAAGACGATTGTCTAATAACCTCAATACGACTTCTAATTCCTCGCATCTTATTATCGTTATCCTTATGCACAATATATGCAGGCACCAGAAGATTCGTTCTGCAGTCGGCTTCAAATAACAATTTTCCAAATTTCTACAATAGTGCCACGCGGAAAGAGCGTCGTCTACCCCCCCCCCCCCCCCCCCCCCCCAGGGATTCCTATTTGAGTTCACGAAGCATCACAGTAGCATTCGCGTGCTTATCGAACTTACTGGTAACAAATCTAGCAGCACGCACGCCTATGAATTCCTTCGATGCCTTCGCTTAATCCAACCTCTTGAGGACCAATAAAACGAAGGCGAACATTCGTCTTGCCTACTACCAACCTGACGTGCTCAGGCTGTTTCATATTACTTTGCAGTGTTACACGCAGATGTTTGAAAGACTTGTCTGTGCCACGTAGCACGCTACTAACGGTGTAGTCGAACGATAGACGGTGTTTCTCCAGTTCATCCGCACTAATTTACTTTTTTCAGCATTTAGAGTAAGCTGACATTCATCATACCAACTAGAAATTCTGTGTAAGTCATTTTGTATACTCCTACCGTCTGTAAACGACGACACTTTACCGTATTCTACAACATTATCAGTAAGCAGCTGTAAATTGCGTTTCACTCTTTGCGTCATATCATTTATGTACGAGTATACAGAGATTAAAAGATGGCCTCTCACACTTCCCTGGGGCATTCCTGACGATACCCTTGCCATAGCTGAACACTCGCTGTCGAGGACCCTGCACTAATCCTTAAAAAGTCTAAGAGAAAATCATATCTGGGAACTTAATCAGTATGCTCGGGCCTTCGACAACAGTCTGGGGCAACGTGCCAAGCGCTTTTCGGAAATCTAGCCCTCCATCCATGGTTTGTAGGATGTCACACGACAAAAGGGACAGCTGAGTTTCACATGAGCGAATTTTTCTAAATATGTGCTGATTTTTTGATGCAAGCTTTTCTGTCTCAAGGAAATTTATTATTTTCGAACTCAGTATATGTTGATGAATTCTGCAGCAGACGGATTTTAAGGATATTGGTCTGTAATTATGCGGATCCGTTACTTTGCCCTTCCTATAAACAGGAGTCACCTTCGCTTTCTTCCAGTCGCTTGGGATTTCGTGCTGGGAGAGATTCGCGATATACGCAAGCTAAGTAAGAGGCCAATGCAGAAGAGTACTCACTCTAAAACCGAACTGAGGTTCCATCTAGAAATGGCGACTTACTTGCTTTGAACGCGTTGAGGTGCTTCTCCACGCTAGGGATGCGTAGTTCTATGTCCCATGTCTGTGCGACAGTCAAAGTATATCTCTACTATTCTATTGCGTGCATGATTTCTTAAAAGTGGAATTTAAAACTTCGCCTTTCGTTTTGCTGTCTTTTATTGCCACACCAGGCTAGTTAGAAGAAATAGACTCGCTTAGTGATTTTACTTACAACAACAATTTTTCGGGTTTTTGGATTTAGCTAATGTACAACATTGGAAGATCTTGTACGCTCCCCACATCGGTCTACATACGCACGATGGAGCAAGGCGGCGCAGTGGTCAGCACAATGGACTCGCATTCGGGAGGACTGTTCAAACCCGGGTTCGCCCATCCTGATTTAGGTTCCCGTGATTATCCTAAATCGCTCCACGTAAATGGCGGGATGGTTCCCTTGAAAGTGCTCGGACTTTATCCGTCCTCATTATTGACACAGTGTGAGCGTGTGCTCTGTCTCTAATGACCAAGATGTCGACGGGACGTTAAACCAAAGCCTCTTTCCTTTCTTCAAACGCTTACTCGAATTTGTACTAAGTTCTGCCTGTTGCATTTGTGCGTTTTTGAACCGAGAGCGCGACAATTTCTGTTTCCTCAGCAGTTACCGAATTTGATAATTAAACCAGAGAAGGTCCTTCCCATCCTTAATCCACTTACGCACACATACCTCTCGGCAGTGCAGTTTTCAGTCAGTTTAAACTACGGCTATAGTTTCTCTACGTCTGCCGTACTAGAAGCAATGATATTCACTCATTGCCTGAGTGGGATGCTAACGTCTACCGATCTTACACTCCTAGCTTCCTTGACTGATTTATTAACTTCAGCCTACCTCCCTTGACTTATTTATTAAATTTAGTAATCATCGTCGCTACGATAACATAACGATCACTAATTCCTATCTGTCTATTGACACAGTCGATGAGGTCAGGAGTGTGGTTCTTTGTTTTTAAGTATTTGGCAGTTTCCGGAAAACGTGGCCAAAATTACTTCACAAGATTCTTTGTGCGCACCAACTGCAACGAATCTATGTACGTCCATTCTAGACTGGGAAGACTTAAGTCTCCTCCAACTAATCTTGCATTATCTGGGTTTTTCCGCACAGCTGAGAAAAGCTTTTCTTGAATGATTCTGCAACCGTTACGGCCGAGTCAGGTGGCTGGTAAGAAATCCGATAATTAGTTCGAGTTCACCTAGGCCTGTTACTCGTTTCCAGATAAGTTCACAGTCAAACTCAATGTCGACCTCGATAGACACAATATTTTTGTCGACATGAATGAATAGCTCCCCTTCTATGGCATCTAATCTGTCCTTTCGATATACTTTCCGTAACTCGTAGACTACTTCGAAGCATTCCACTTCGGATTTCAGCCAGCTCCCGGTTTGGTGTAATTTGAGCGCGACGTATTGCCTGTATTGTTAAAATGCTGACGATCAAAGTGTATTTGCTTTGTACGCGATGTGATATCGGTCTCTGTGTATCAACTGGCGAGCATTCGTCAGAGAACCTCAAACTACCACTTAACCTAAACAGCCCCCATGTGCACTTTGTAACGATACAAGTATAATTATGACCACAAACAGTAAATTTCCAACTTACAATTTTTTTTCCTTAATTACATTGTATTGTAACAGTTGGCAAAATTAGGCAATTGTCTGCTATCATGAATAAAGAGGCGTGTCATAGAGCACGCCTAATTATAAGCATATAGCACCTAGTGGGCTCTGCAAAACTTCAATGTACCTACTATTGGCTATCAGCACATAAAAGCAAGCGGTATCATTCAGAGCCAAAAAAGTGTACACTGCAAAGTGCATTTTATAGTAGCATTTTCGACGGAAGCTTAAACATAGCTCACCACACAAATTTAGTTTTGTGTGTGCTTTTGTGTAGTTCATACAGGGAAGTCATATTTGAGTTGTGAAAGACATGCTCTGTTCTGATTTTAGTAGTAGCTTTCAATCTGCTGTAATTAATTATGTCTAATATAGAGAACTGCTGAACAGCTACTGAACTCGATCGTTCCCCGTTTCTTTCGAGTCCGATTGTCAAACACTGTCATTAGAGCAATTAACATACGTAATTAAGATACAAGTAATCTGCTATCCGAGTAGCTGCTTTCTGTGTGTAGTACACCTCTAACGTATCATGTGGAGTCCTACAACTTTCCACCCAACAACGCATGTCCAGAAATCTGCTGCCATGACCGACACAGCATCGACAGAGCCTCTGGTTGAGACCCTCCACTCGGCCCCAAACCAAGGGATCCCGATCGACTCTGGGTAAGGTGCTGCAAATTCTGAGCTCTGCCTTCATTCCGCGAGAGAGACTAGCAGTCTTCACCACTATCTCCAGTCGCCCATATGACTGAGGATGACCTCAGGACCCAAGCGTAATTGGTAGCCAAATGTTGCACACTACTGCATGCTGCACCTTCGATAACTGCATCTCGTATGACGCCTTCCGGCGGTCACACCGAGGGCACATTGGAATTCCTTCTGGCGCTGGGGACGCTCCTGCCCAACGCTTGAGTTCCAGATAACTAGTAAATCCCTCGCCCTGTGTGTCTGCTCGGACCCTGCTGAAGGAGCGGCCATCCCTCCACTCACAGAGAGAATTGTCAAGGCCATATGTCCAGTCTTCACGTTGACTCTCCGACCTCCGCATCGAGCGAAGCGGCCGCATAACAATCCGCCACTCCCCGCGGTGAGTGCGGATCCCCCACATCGGATACGCTGGAAGGTTTCCTCGACAGCAAAACCCTTGAGCGAAACAAGCGACACCTGATGTGTCCCATGCTACGCACCAGCTTCTCTACTGCTGCCACACCAACGTCCTGCAGACGACTGACCACGAACGTAAGCGTCTTCAGCTATTCGTGAACTGCGGCCTGTTCCTCTTGCATTCGTGCACAACACGCACACACCCTATCATCTTGCAATTACCAACATAGGAAACAAACTACGAAAATAAAGAGAAAAGCCTAATATGTGACTTGCAAGTTTTCTGGTGCTTCACCAATGAAGGTTGACGGCTACTGGCTATGATCAACGGTTACAGACAAACAAATGACTACCAAAACGCTATTTCGTATCTCTCAAGTACAAAAATAAGAAACGAATTAAGAATTTAAACTTTGCATACACCAAAATATACGCAAAGAATTTAAGAATTAAACTATGGACAGCTACAGATCTAAGGCGAGGAATAGGAAGAAAACGTGAGGAGAAAAAGAGACAAGATTTTTGGGGCACTAGCAGGAGTCGTAGAGGGTAAAAACTTCAGGGGAAGGCGGAGATTTTAACATCCAACAAACAATTTCGATTCGTGTGTTCAGTGGCTGATGGGAAAATGAGTAAGACGAAGGATTCACGTACTCTGTCTAGACATTTGCGTCTGCATCTGTACTTCGCAAGCCACCTCATGATGTATGGCGGTGGGTAATTTTTGTACCACTGTAACTTCTACCATTTCCTGTTCTGGTCGCGAATAGTTGGCGGTAAAAGTGATCGCTGGTAAGTCTCCGTGTTGGAACGAATCTCTCTTTTTCTTCGTGGTCTTTTCGCGAGATATACGTAGCAATAAGTAATTTTCTGGTCTACTCTACCAGAAACGTACTCTCCCGGGACTTAAACAGTAAAATGCAAAATGCCTCTCTTTCACCGCCTGCCACTGCAGAGTTGGCTGAGCATATTCGAGATACTTTCGGATTTACTAAATGAAACTGTGACAAAAGGTGCTGCTCTTCGTTGGACTCTCGCTATTTCCTCTAGAAATCATATCTGGCACCGAACCCAGATTGACGAGCAAAAGTCAAGTGTTGGTCTAACCAGTGTTTTTCGAGGTACCTCCTTTGTTTATGGACTAAATTTCCTGAATCTCCTTCCAATGAATCTCAGTCTGGCATCAGCCTTTTTGAAAATGATTGCTTCCACTGATATGACCACAGCTCTACTAAGATCAGGTTGACCTTATGCACTGACGGACATGGACCGTCGAGCATTTGCAGAAGGTGTATGTACAAAATCGTATAAAATCGGTTATGCATTAAGAGTGTGTGACCGCAGTAACAAGGGAGAGAGATTCTAAGTGTTGCTTGTGGTAACACGATACACAATCACCAGTTGTTGTAAGAAGATAGTTCAGAACGGAATATGGCAAAGTTCCGCCTCAGGCATAGATTCCAAAAGGATGGTATGATCGATCTGTGGAAACAAGTCATGTGATACATCTGGGAAGAAATTTCTTACAGACTGTGTATACGTCGTCTGACAGCGGGAAGCCGTATGGAACACTTGTAGACATACGTTTGATGTTCTGACAGTTTCAGAACTGAGAATAAATTATTTCAAGTAAGTAAATCTCCTCCGTTACTTAATGATGCTTTTAGGTAACTAACTTACAGTTACCATTACTAATTTTATCTGTAATATTTCTTACACATTTTAATTGTTACGTAGATAACTTTACGATGTTGCTTGACAGAAACTGGTTGTCCGTGAATAACTACGGCTTCTGGTAGCAATGATACCGTTCTTTGCAGATCGAAAGAATAAAACGTACCAGCGCATATCAATTAATAGGAGACCCAAATTTTCACGTATGACAGGAAATTATTGTTAAAAATGTATAAATATTCTTAAAATAGTGTAAAAAGGAGACAAAATTTTTTAAATAATATCAAAGTATAAATTTCATTAAGCGAAATACTGATAAATGCTGACAGTCTTGAGCACTTCCGTAAACGAATATGTATATAGTATCCTAGCTTCTGAGTATTACCAATGGAAAGCACTATTGATGTGCTCCCGCGGCTCAATTTGACACTATCAGATACTGCATATCTAGACACAAAGACGATCAAAGCTTTCAAACCCAACCGATTGATGGAGATAGTCACACAGAGTCTCGATGTGCAATTCATGGATAGAGATGCTGACGGATACGTAGTCGGCGTATGACGTGCGTACCACTTTTTCGTTTAAAGAAAACGTCGCCAGTTGCAATTCATTGCATGTACAAAATCTCTAGCAAAATGTAGTTTTGGTGGCAGATGTGCAGATGTGCAGATGTGCGAAAAGAGTGAAGGTCAGGACGATGAAGTGCATCCATCTCAGATGCCAACGTATGCCATGACGGAGGCTTCATTCATAAACACGTGCCTCGTAAGCCTCTGGTACTGTAGGCGATGATTCTTAGCAGCTACATGCGACTTAGTTACTTCCCGACCATGTGGAAGAGCCCATGAATTATTCGTGTCCCCAAACCGGGTGAGACCTCATCCAGCCGGCCAATCACTGCCCGATTAGCCTTCTGCGTATAATGAGCAAGGTTTCCAAAAAACTCATTCTCCGCCGCATTCATCCTCTGGAGAGACATCATCAGAACCGACCAGTCTGCGTTCCAACCATCACTATCAGCGGAACTGCAACTCCTGAGGATTACAGAATATATAGGGCACAGCCTCAACTGTTCGAGGTACACAGCCGCGGCGTCTTTTGAACGTAGAGAAGGCCTACGACAAGATCTTGGCGGATAAAGTTCTGGTCAAACTTCATGATCTCTACGCAATCCCCAGACACTTTCTTCGGATTATTGACATTCCTCACCGACTACCGCATCATGATAAAAGTTGAGGGTTGAAGGTCCAGTGCGAAACTTCTTAGAGCCCGCATACATCAAGGACCGGCCTTGTCCCCAGCACATTTTGTAATAAACGTCAACGACCTGCCACTGCTCTCTCAAGTGCTGCTGGCCCAGTTCGCGGACGATTCGACACTGCTCACCAGTAGCCGGTGATGTTCACACGGCGCCATCCCAACCTCCGTGATGGACACGCAATACGGAATTGCCCTGGAAAACTCAAATCCAATACCTGGCAGTGGTGATCGACACCAAGCTGCTGCTCATAGCAGAGATCCCAACAGAGAGAATCAATTTTCTTCACCTCCTTTGTCCACTATCCACTACTCGCGAACACCGACCTCAATGTCATCACTAAACTAAGGATATATCGAGCGACGATCCTCCCTACACTACTCTACGAATGCTCCACGTGGACAACGACCTGCAATTCTAACCTAAAGCCTCTTCATGCAGTTCAAAATCGTTCGCTCCGTCTGATCTTGGTGGCCCCGAGGTGGTCGAGAGTCAGGAACTCAGCATATATACCATCAGGAAAAACATAGTCATCTCAACGAGGAAACTTCTAGGTAAGATCGACCTCTTCCGACCCACGACACGTCACGATAACACCAACACGGTTGCAGCCTCACAGTGGCACAGGATACGTGTACCCCCTCTCCACCAAGGGAATAAATGACCAGGTACACCACAGCACGTCCCAAGAACCAACCATGATCTTGCTAAAGCGGAAGTAAAGAGAGAATCACCCCAACACCTCACATCCCAGAAGTTCAGCCATTACAAATGGTAGAACTTCGGCAGCACAACTAAAAAGGGGGGGGTGGGGTATTCAAGCTGATGGTACCATTCGTGTGAGTACATCAAGTCGTACCTAAGAGGAAAGCATCAGTTTTAAAGAGAAATCCTCATCTCATTTCTCTTCCCTTTATTATAAAATCAATACGTTTCCGTGACCACAGTACTTTGGGAAATACAGCTTGTGATGCTGATCTATTCTCCCATGGACAGAGACGGAAAGCTTATACTTACTGCGTCATGCTTCAACTGTTCGAGAAGGCTATCTGCAGGAAACGGCTGACTGTTTTAGAAAGGTGTCGTTCTGTTGCACGACAAAGCGTAACCGCGTAAGGACTCGGATACGCGTAATTCTGACAGGGGTTCTGTGGACTACATTCCAACACCCTCTACAGGGTGTTCCAGGAGGGATGGTTAATATTCAGGGATATCACAGTGTTCATTGGTCATTTGAAGCAAAGGAACTTGACGTAGGCATGTACTCTATTCCGAATGATTACCAAGATAAACTATGTTTAACGGCACTTTCGTACGTTTTTCTTGAATAACTCGAAAACCGCGATCTTTGCCAAAATCCTGTATAGAACAAAATTAAACTACACTATTTTTCTCACAAAAAAGATACTATTTATTTTTTCTCTAGGACTAATAGTTGATGCGAAGAGTACGAGAGAATAATGAAAATCTCACGAGACGGCCATGTGCTGTAGCTTGAACAGATTTGACTGACCACAAGTGCCCTACATCAAATTGTTTGCCTTCATTGCCTCTACACTACTTTGGTGCATTGTATATAATGACAATGTAATGAATAATACAGGTGATGATAACTAAACCTTAAAGTAAGATCCGTCCGAACAGGTCCTGGAAGGCCCAACAGTACCGACCGGCCGCCGTGTCATCCTCAGACCATAGCAGTTACTGGATGCTTGTAGTCAGCACACCGCTCTCCCTGCCGTGTATCAGTTTACGAGACCGGAGCCGCTACTTCTCAATCAAGTAGCTCCTCAGTTTGCCTCACAAGGACTGAGTGCACCCCGTTTGCCAACAGCACTCGGCAGACTGGATGGTCACCCATCCAAGTGCTAGCCCAGGTCAACAGCGCTTAACTTCGGTGATCTGACGGGAACCGATGTTACCACCGTGGCAAGGCCTTTGGCGATTACAGATAACAGTGGATATTGTCTGAGGTACCATTCGGAATAGATCACTGTCAACATGAAGTTTTGCCTTCAAATGATCGTATCATATGCCTAAATGTTGACCACCCCTCCTGACAAACCCTGTATGCATCCTAGATCTTATATAAAGAGACTGTTTCACTTTTATGTCGTAGCACTAACGAAGTAACTTGCCGTCACCACCCGATAAAAAGATGTTTAACGATGTTTAGGAAGGTGATGTTAAGGTTCTGCTATAATTGGACCTTGATTTCTCTTTATGACGGATTCGCGAGATTTGTTTACGGATGGAAAAATCGTTTCGCTAACGGTGATTACTGTGTGGCTCAGTAATATGTACTAGCGCCTTAGCAACTTTGGGTAGGTCTTTGATTTCCTGAATGAATCTTTTGTTT
The DNA here is from genome assembly GCF_021461395.2 of Schistocerca americana. Classification (NCBI taxonomy): domain Eukaryota; kingdom Metazoa; phylum Arthropoda; class Insecta; order Orthoptera; family Acrididae; genus Schistocerca; species Schistocerca americana. Next base: position 337,320,524 of record NC_060121.1, read on the forward strand.
CGCAGAGCATCCATCTTCGTATCTTGTTATGTATCAAAATGGAGGTGTGGCTTGTGTTCCGCCAGGAGATGGGTCACTGATCAAAATCAGTAAATCATTTGAAACATTTTTGTAATTCTGATATTTGAGTGGAGCTGATAGATTTGCTTCCCAGACACGACAAGTAACTACTGGAGAATATAGAGGTAAATTCATTAGAACTGTGTCACATCTATCAACTTATATGGCATCCACTCATGTCTCCATACTGAACCGTATATTGATTGAACATTTCAGTATAGTTGCAGTCACGGTGTCACGGACGAAGGAACAGGTTGTGCTGCATCTGGCAGTTAGGGAAAAAAGGCATACAGTCTTAAAACGTGAAATCTCCCCACGTAGTACCGCATGTATTCCAACTGGACATCTTACAGCTTTTCTATATCTTTTGCCTATGACCGAGCGGTTCTAGGCCCTTCAGTCCAGAACCGCGCTGCTCGTACGGTCGCAGTTTCGAATCCTGCCTAGGGCATGGTTGTGTGTGATGTCCTTAGGTTAGCGAGGTTTAAGTAGTTCTAAGTCTAGGGGACTGATGACCTCAGATGTTAAGCCCCATAGTGCTTAGAGCCATGTGAACCATTTTGTACCTTTTGCTGCACCAAGACCCTGTTTTCCAGTTAGGTAAACTTTCCTGTTCTAGTTGTTCTACTGATTTTTGAAAGTAAAATTCTTCATCCTATCATATACAGCGCTTAATATCAACAAAAGACATGTGAATAGAATTAACCACTTAGACAAAATAAAAGACGAAGCACCACGAAGTAGTTATCCGAATGGAACGGAAATCGGTAGTTGTGACGTGCATTTACAGACAAAGACATGACTACAATTTTAGAAAAACTGGATTGTTTATTCAAGAGAAAGAGATTCACAAATCTTATAAGGCAATAACGCGTTGGTCCCCCCACTGTCTCTTATGGAAACAGTCAGTCGGCTTTCCATTGATTGACAAATATATGGGATGCCCTCCTGTGGGGTATCGCGGAAAATTATGTCCAACTGACTCGTCAAAATCCTGAGTTGACTGTCCATATGCTCCAAAAGTTCTCAGTGAGGAGACATCTGGCGACTTTGCTGGACAAGGCAGGCTTTGGAAAGTACGAGGCCAAGCATTAGAACCTCTCGCCGTCCGCGGGCGGGCATTATTTTGCTAAAATGTAAGCCTAGGATTGCTTACCACGATGGACAACAATACGGTGTGTAGAATATTGTCGACGTATTTCTGTGCTGTAAGGATGCTGCGCACAACCAAAGCGATCCTGCTATTTTCGCTGATGATCGGGGCTGAATTCGAAGCGGTACCATTCACTGAAGACAGTTCTACTCGAGTCACGAGATTCCAGGACGACATTGACAGCTATTATTCATTTCTCAACGGACAGTGTAAAGAGGTGCGCAGAAGATACAAGTAAGTTATGTGCCTGAAGGTTGCATTATATCCCATTAACGTCGACGAAGTTAACAAACTATATAATTAAAAATAAACTTATAGTACTGGATAGCTATTTAAACATCAGTAACAGTGAGCAGTAGATTTATCCCAAAGTAAATTTTTCTTAGAGTATTTGCAGAAAGTACGGTGATCACTTTAGTTGCTGGAGGGAGACCACTTGTAATACGAATACACACATACGAAATTATGATAACTGCCTGAATAACTTCGACCAACTTTCTTTAAAGATGCAAAATAGATATTCTTTAACATTTGTGCAGCACGCTACATTAAAAGATATGACTTGCAAACGGTTTTCATTTAAAGAAACTTTGTAAGTGAGGCGGCACTATTTTAGAAATTTTTGGTCCTAACTGCTGGAGCTATCTGTCCCAAGGCTTATACACTACTTAATCTAACTTAAACTAAGCTACGCTAAGGACAACACACGCACCCATGCCCGAGGGAGGACTCTAACCTCCGACAGGGGGGAGCTGCGCGAACCGTGGCAAGGTAGCGACGCTATAAGTGTCGTCCTGCCAATTTAGAGACAAAATGGAAAAAAAAGTGACAGAGTGACCCATTGTTTCATAGAGTGAAACGTAATTGCTAGGTGGTCGCGAACGACGGAATAGTGAAAGGATTGTTACACCCAATTTTTATTTGTTCTCAGCTGTCTTATGCCCTGCATAAGCCCTGGAGCGAGTAAGTCAATGAAGTGTCGCAACTGTACACTGGACGATGTAAGTCCCTTGGCGCGGTGCAGATTTCAGTGTATAGCCACGTCAACTGACATCGGCTCGGGTCGGTAAACACAGGGGGCAGCTCGCCAGGACAGAGGTGGGGGTGGCCGACAGGGAGAAGGGGGAGGGAGTCTATTGATCTACGAATGGCGAGTCACCGCGCGCACGCCGCGCACCTCCATTAATCGGATTGCCGGGCGGAGAAAGACGGGCCGCCGGCCACGGCTGGCTGCTCTATGCCAACTCTCCAGGCAGTCAGCGAGGGAGGCACCGGTCCTCATACAGGGGAGTAAAGACACGATGTGCTTCACATACAGCTACTAGGATAATTATTGATGAAACATACATAAGATGTTGTACACGTATCTATCTGTCAGGTGTAATGTAACTGAGCCAATGAGATATTAGGAATCCTACGATACCGTTGGGTATCGATATCTTCTTTTACTTAAAGAAAAGTCATAAATTATCGAAAACTGTATCCATAACAATCAGCCATTTCATACCAAATATTTGTATTCTAACCATTATAAAAAAGTTTGAAGTTTAACATAAAATTTTGTAAATTCTATTATTTACCCCTTAACTACACTTTCATTTATACTGTTGTTAGTAACTACATGGGGTAGTTTTAGACACCCTCCTCCAAACAAATAAGTCTGACACTTATTGACTTCTATATTCCTCTGAAATGTTGATAGAGAAGCAATACAAGAAAGACTTTTATTTATGAAAAATCAATATTTATTAAAAAGGAAAACATGATCTTGTCAACAATTAAGCCTCTTACATTAATATTGGCCTCTTACCTTAACATTAGCCTCTTAAATCCTGCTTTTGAAATTAACTTACAAAATAAAATAAATTCTCTTCACCAATTTTCAGGAAAATGTTTCGTGATCAAATAATAGTCAATTAATAAAACTATAAAAAATGACTTTCGTTAAAAATGCCCGTAGGAACACTAACGATTGAACTAGGCACTTATTCTTTCGTTTATAGTCAATACATGCGTTTCCGTCAATATAATGCATTTTGCACACGTATTTTTGACACTGAGAACATGTCTGATAGTTTTTCGGTCTTTAAGAACTGGACATATGTGACGTCACGACACCTATGAGATTTTTCTTTCTTTTTTTTTTTTTTTTTTTTTTTTTTTTTTTTTTTTTTTTTTTTTTTTTTCCAGACTCAGTCCCGCTTGGACTTGCACAGCACATCCTTCGACCTCGCTGTCATTTTCAAAATTTTTGTCCGCTGCACTCTGCAAATCCCTTGAAAAATTCCTGTAATTCAGTTTCCTCTCTTTGCTACCTGCTTTGATGAGTGATATACCGAATTGTTTTATAAAATCTCGATGCGTCACCTTGCTATTCCTATTTATAACTGTTTCCCAGATTATCTTACTGTTTCTTGGATTTCTTCGCCAACGTTCTCTTCATATGCCTCTTCATCCTCTGTTTCACTCTCAGTTTAACGATCAGGCAGGATGCGGACGTCATCATGCGTCCAAAGAACACAACGAAGCGAACATCAAGACCCTCAGTTAGTCAATATTTCATGTTTTCGTATGTGACTACGCCCTACGGTGCAATTCACTTCAAAATACTGACTGACGTTCGGTCTTAAGAAAAGTCACTGAACATGCAGCACTGAAGAGGCATATTATACAGGAATGTCAAAGGACTTGAAAGATCATTTGGAGAGAATAGATAGTGTCTTCAGGAGGGAAGATATTGTGAATATCTGTGGAAATAACGCAAGGACTATGAAATGTAGTCGAACTAAATGAGGCGATTGGAAGGAGTGACGGAGTGTTTCATATCTCCTATTACGGGCTTTTATTTTATTTTTAATGTTTGTATTTATTGGCTTTCTGAACTTGCCCATTCAGCCATCTCAACTCAAGAAATACACTCCTGGAAATGGAAAAAAGAACACATTGACACCGGTGTGTCAGACCCACCATACTTGCTCCGGACACTGCTAGAGGGCTGTACAAGCAATGATCACACGCACGGCACAGCGGACACACCAGGAACCGCGGTGTTGGCCGTCGAATTGCGCTAGCTGCGCAGCATTTGTGCACCGCCGCCGTCAGTGTCAGCCAGTTTGCCGTGGCATACGGAGCTCCATCGCAGTCTTTAACACTGGTAGCATGCCGCGACAGCGTGGACGTGAACCGTATGTGCAGTTGACGGACTTTGAGCGAGGGCGTATAGTGGGCATGCGGAAGGCCGGGTGGACGTACCGCCGAATTGCTCAACACGTGGGGCGTGAGGTCTCCACAGTACATCGATGTTGTCGCCAGTGGTCGGCGGAAGGTGCACGTGCCCGTCGACCTGGGACCGGACCGCAGCGACGCACGGATGCACGCCAAGACCGTAGGATCCTACGCAGTGTCGTAGGGGACCGCACCGCCACTTCCCAGCAAATTAGGGACACTGTTGCTCCTGGGGTATCGGCGAGGACCATTCGCAACCGTCTCCATGAAGCTGGGCTACGGTCCCGCACACTGTTGGGCCGTCTTCCGCTCACGCCCCAACATCGTGCAGCCCGCCTCCAGTGGTGTCGCGACAGACGTGAATGGAGGGACGAATGGAGACGTGTCGTCTTCAGCGATGAGAGTCGCTTCTGCCTTGGTGCCAATGAGGGTCGTATGCGTGTTTGGCGCCGTGCAGGTGAGCGCCACAATCAGGACTGCATACGACCGAGGCACACAGGGCCAACACCCGGCATCATGGTGTGGGGAGCGATCTCCTACACTGGCCGTACACCACTGGTGATCATCGAGGGGACACTGAATAGTGCACGGTACATCCAAACCGTCATCGAACCCATCGTTCTACCATTCCTAGACCGGCAAGGGAACTTGCTGTTCCAACAGGACAATGCACGTCCGCATGTATCCCGTGCCACCCAACGTGCTCAAGAATGTGTAAGTCAACTACCCTGGCCAGCAAGATCTCCGGATCTGGCCCCCATTGAGCATGTTTGGGACTGGATGAAGCGTCGTCTCACGCGGTCTGCACGTCCAGCACGAACGCTGGTCCAACTGAGGCGCCAGGTGGAAATGGCATGGCAAGCCGTTCCACAGGACTACATCCAGCATCTCTACGATCGTCTCCATGGGAGAATAGCAGCCTGCATTGCTGCGAAAGGTGGATATACACTGTACTAGTGCCGACATTGTGCATGCTCTGTTACCTGTGTCTATGTGCCTGTGGTTCTGTCAGTGTGATCATGTGATGCATCTGACCCCAGGAATGTGTCAATAAAGTTTCCCCTTCCTGGGACAATGAATTCACGGTGTTCTTATTTCAATTTCCAGGAGTGTATTATGTTACAATTTGTTTTGAAAATGCATGGTAGACATTATATTAAGTCGTAACAGGGTACGAAGTTGATAAAAATCCTACGTGTAACACGATAAGAAATGATAAATCGCCATTTGTACCCATTTGGGATGTTCCCAATACAGTCCATATTGATAACTACATATTTAAATTAGCAGCAAATTGTTGTTTGTATGTACTGTTGGGTTGTTTGAAAAGCTGAGGATAGAGAAGTGAGCATTTTTCCAGGTCTGTCAGTACCGTCTAGACAGAACAGGAGAGCAGTTTAGAAGTACCAGAGTTGTGAGTTACAGCTACACGTATATGTACACTTGTATTCAGACGCGTACGTATAGGAGTTGCCTAGTGGCATACATTTAGAGGCCAGGCGTTCAATATTTTGCAGAGTAGCACATAGGAATGTAGTCTGTTAATCGGGCTTTTGGTCTTCCCATTGCATTCTAAGCACCGACAGCAGTAGATTAGCAGCACAGGGAACTGTACCTTAATGTTGGCACTGTTGACGATCCTGTGCGTTGGATGCTAACAAGGTTCGGAGGCTGCTGGGAAACTGAGCACCAAGTGCTCGAAGATTACTTGCAAGGGAGTTTATGTGATACGTGTTCTGATGACGCTGTAGAAATATATGGTTTGGATCTGCTCTCTCTTCGTGAGCACATACAGAGGTGGCGCTTAGGGTGAGCCGATAGAGATGTTCGTTTAACTTTTAATGATCAAATTTCAGCCATGGACAGCTACGGACACAGAGTACTGTCGAAAACAGCGTGCTGACACAGAACGCTACGTAGTGGGCGGATAGTGCGTGACACGATAACATTTACACTTCACACGGTCGAAATACTGTCACACAACTCAAGCAGCTCTTTCGGCATTCACATACACTGGTGTTCAGTACAGCTCATGTTGTAGGTGTCGGATTAAGAAACCTCTTTGAGAATATGGTCCAGATTGGATGCTGCAACTAGCAAGTGCGGCAAGATCACAGTAGGTGGCAGGGTGCAGACCTGCTCCCTTGTGCGGCCTGTTGGTCTAGGGGTATGATTCCTGCTTTGGGTGCAGGATGTCCCGGGTTCAAATCCCGGACAGGCCCAACTTTTCACTTTCGCGACAACCAAGCACTACGATAAACTTGCGAGTCTCTGAAAGTAAGCCATGCAACAGGACAAACTTCATGTCGGGCCACCGGCCCATGAGACTGGCAAGTGCGTCTTGTGGAAAGCAATCTACGTGGCAGGATTAAGCCGTCTTCGCTTACTTCTATCTATACGTAAAGACTGGCACGTACAACGATTCTATTCGTTTCCCAGGATCTAGTACATTGCATGCACGTTTGGTAAATGCATGCGCATGCAGCACCCAAAACGGAGAGATGTCTTTCCTGCTGGGAGAAATAGCTGAGGTCGTCTTCTCGCAGTTGAACCCCATACGTCCCGTTATTAATCCTAGCAGCAAAAGCATAATCATTTGGAGCGTTCCCCATTAACGTGGGGACAATGCTATTAACAAGCTGTTGTGAAGCTCCTAGACGTGCGTGTCTTCCCAGACCTTGGTATCACTGGAATTGTGGTATGAACTAGTGCGCAATGACTTCCTTTAATTTTAAATTCCGTCCTCTTGCTAGAGGAGGGAGTTTATTATATTTAATAGCTCCATGATGAGACGCTGTCTTTATTAGGGCATCTACTTGCTCATTTCCAGGTATTCAAGAGTGCCAATTCATCCGTGCCATCATGATTTTGCGAAATTTCCTCTGCACACGACACACAACATCGACAATTGCAGCAACTATGTGGCTGGTACAGCTGGTATTGTTTCTAATCATCTGTAGCTTCTAGGTGTTGCAGAATGGATTAAGTAGATAAAGTCTTGATGAGCAACCCAAGTCCTCAATTTTACCATGTGGGTACAAAATAAGTTTCAACATCGTATCACTTTCAAATCTCCAGGTTCATAGTATAGTACGCAACGCATGTGCCGGAAACGTCAGACCATTACATACTATTTTCTTCCTCCCGCAACAGAGCCTGCGAGACGCTGATACGTCCGCAACTAGAAAGGTCGGCTGTAGTGTTCTATGGATGAGCGCCAGGGTTTCTGGACCGTCTGTATGAATGCATGAATCGCGGATACAGCAGAACCAGAGGATCGCCACGTGGAAGAGCACCTGTGGAAAACACTGGTCTGAGGTCATCGTCTGCGCTGTACGCTTGCCGTGAAGAGGAGTTGAAAGTAATTAAATATTCAGTATTATTTTACATCCAAATGGTAAACTTCCTAACTAGACTTCCTTATGAAAACTTTATTGTCTAAAAACACCAGAAGCTTGTAAAAAGAATTGTGAAATACCTCGTACATCAGGAAATGAGACACTAAAAGCAGATGGTTCAAATGACTCTGAGCACTACGGGACTTAACTTCTGAGGTCATCAGTCCCCTAGAACTTAGAACTACTTAAACCTAACTAACCTAAGGACATCACACACATCCATGTCCGTGGCAGCATTCTAACCTGCGACCGTAGCGGTCGCGCGGTTCCAGACTGTAGCACCTAGAACCGCTCGGTCACCCCGGCCGGCCTAAAACCAGAAACTCAGCTATGTTTTTAGGGCAGCAAAAGTAAGTCACACTGGTCGAAGAAAAGAAGATGTAAAATAGTTCGTAGTTGCAAGAAACACTTTCCCGAAAATGAGAAATATGTTAATCCCCGATACAAAAAGAAGTGTTACGAAGATTTTTTCCTTCGGTAACTGTCGGGAGTGTAACCTTCTACAGAAATGAAATCTGGACGAGAAGGAAATCAAAAAAAGAATGGTAGATTTTGAAATTTGTTGCTACGGAAGATTATATGGGTACTGTACTTTCCTTTTTGTGTCCGGAAACGTAATAGTCTTTCAGCTCAGTGTTGGGTCATGATCAGGGCTTCTTTCTTACCCAGCCACAAACCGTCGAGGATGCATCTGTAGGAACACTTTGGACTGGCCAGGAAGTGTTCCATGTCCTGCACAGCACCCCAATAACACTTGTCGCTCATCTCCAAGTTACGATAACGCCTCCTGATCACGTTTGCTTTACTGGGGCCACCCTTGTTCTTAAGCGATTCTGTGTCCTCCATGTTTCCCAGTTTGTTGTGGAGCAGCCAGATACTACCTGTGCTGGTGGACAATAACGTGGTGGTTTTCAATGGGCACGTATAAGAATTTTTTACTGGATTTCAGTCGTCCAGGCTCGCACTCAGTGCCAAACAGAGGATGTCGATCATCTATGGCTGGTCTGAGCCTCTCTGTAAATTCGCGAGTTGTTGCTTGGAAGTTTGTACTTGTAAAACCAGCAGGTCTGTGAAGCTTTGGTAGGGACGTGGACTTCGTACACCCTGTTGTGTCTCGACACGTTTCGTTAAGGCTTATGACTACCTTCTTCGTGATTGCTGATTTGGTCCATACTGAGCAGGCATATTCCACTGTAGAGGAGCATTGTCTTTGGGCTGTAGCTCACAGGAGAGTAGGTTTTTATCCCCATTTGGTGTTCATGAGTTCCACAAAATATTATTTCTGCAGGCCACTTTCTGACGGATCTTTTCACAACCACTGTGAAAAGATCCGTCAGAAAGTACATCAGGAGCCCATCCAACGTTACACCAGATGGATTGGCTTACTTGTGTGTTACAGTGTGGTATTATTCCAGGAAACACTGAGCTTTCTCTTTGTTTGCCGAGATTGACGGTGGAAAGCGCTTACTTGAGTCTTCAAAGCATTTGGTTTAAGGGAGTTATTTTTATAGTATTCTGACGAGACTCTGAGTGCTTTCTCCAGCTTGCACTCTATCTCTTCGAAAGTCCTCTCCTGAGAAGTGACTGCCAAGTCACCTGCATGAAGGAAATGCTTAGTATGATCAGGTTTTGGCTGGTCGTTAGTGTATATGTTAAAAAGGGAGGGGACATTCTTTACACCGAGAATGACGTAAAATTGTCTACTTTGTAAGAGAGACTCAATGATCTTGACAAAATGGTAATCTATCACTTCGCTAAATTGTGGAACAGCAACGTATGGTTGATCAGGCGACTTACAAAGAGTTACTGATTTAAAATCTAACAGCGTCGTATGATATGATTGGCTGGGAGAACCGGAGGAGCAGCTTCAACGGCCTGATTGGAAAAGTTGGCGCACACCGACACCTTGTCTTCGCGGACTGTGATAGTCGTGTGTTAACTGTGTGTGATACGTGTAAGTCTTGTCTTCACTAAACAGATACAACATCCACTGTGTCTGTACTGTGGCAGCTTCTAACATGACTATGTACAGAGTTTTATGACCTTACCACCATTTACACAAAAGCTCTGTTTTCAGCAGTCTCTCTTAAATGACTTTCTCCACCCACTTTCTGCCAACTGGCCGCCTTTGCAATGGACTGCTGCATGGCAAAGATAAAATGTTTGGCGAACCAGTGCCCATCCGTCCAATTATAAGCGGAAGGTGGAGAGGGCTTGAGCCAAAAGTTCTTCTGCACTGAGCGCTGCTTCCCAGAATCACTCACACAGCCAGATCGCTGCACTCAGCATTTATGGCCCCCAGTTCATCTCTCTCCCTGTTCTCCACTGCCTCCACTATGGCCCCTTGGGTACAGGTTCCCTAACAGTTACACATGTCGTCATAAGAACGTTCTGCCCATACTTTCCCGATATAAAAAGTGATAAACCACATATACCAAATGTAGTACTGGGGCACACTGAGATCATGACCTAAAATATAGTTGTTAATTTGATTGACAGTGCTGTTAAAGTGAGAGTTTGTACCAAAGCAGTCTTCGAGCAAAAGATGACGACAACTGCTATTTCTTCATACATATTACGTTGTACATTTCCATTTGTTAGCACCCATCTCCAAAACTCCTGTCTTCATAAACTAATCTAACTCATGGATATTTGTGCTTCATTCTCATCACAGTTATTTGTGGCACCATACCTGGACAGTGACAGATGCAGGACGGGGCGCTGAAAATATCTTCCACTACTATTAATTTTACTGCAATAAAAAATAATCGAATCACACGCAAAGTTTAAGAAAGTTTTATTAAAACTGATTATACACATATACAAGACAATGCCATCTCATGATATAAAAAAGATACAATTGTGGTTCTCTTCCTTAAATCATGAATTCTGCGCGCCTATTCTTCCTGGCAAATTGGCTGATTACATCGTTAATCGAACAATTAATGTCAGGGTGAGTGTTCAACAGAGCTAAGCCATTAAGTCGATCCTCCATCACTGTCAACCTCAGCCGTGTCTTTGTACGCCTCTGCCCCTATATAATAGACTTCCCGTTTTCGAGCAGCCAAAAATCTTGTTTTTATTTGATTTGAAGATAGGATTATATTCAGTTCATGGCTTTATTTCTGTAGTGAAACTTGCGTCTCTGACCTACTGATGCATCAAGTTTATGAATAAACATGTCACAATATTACAACATTCTGGCAGTAGAAGAAAAAGGAACATTAGAGTTTCACGTTCTGTCGACGACTAAGTCTTGGGACATGAGCACAAGGCCACAGGGAGTAAGGACAAGAAAAGGAAAAAATCGTCTTCTTTCTAAAGGAATCATCTCAATACTTGCCTTAAGTGATTTAGGAAACCCAGGTGACCAAAAATTGAGTCTCCTGGATTCATTTGGATAATTTGTTATAACGAATAACAGTTATAAATAACTTGAAACATCAGGTGCTTAAATTAAAGGAATATCAAACAAAGAAAGGGTTAATTGGACATTTTGGTTGCTGTAGGGTGGTAACGTATACAGAGTGCCTTTATGGTGTGAACAGATACAATACCCGCAGAAATTGCAAATAATGTGGAGACGAAATTCCTGTTCTAATTTTTTGCTTATTCCACGGTTTATGGGAACGACCCTCGGAAAATACCTATGGTGGGAACTGGTCGGCACGATCGGTTGTCACAAAAGGTAGGCGTGTGAGAAGCTTCCCAGTTTCTACTGACAATACACGGCGCCTATATTCTAGAAAAAGTACTCCGCACATGTTAGGCAACATTCGGCGAATATGGCTGTTAGCCAGGCCTTGTGTAAATATAACACTTTCAAATTTACGGTCCTCTTTAAATTAGTTCACGACTGAAACTTTTCACGCACTTGTTGCTGTTGTTGTGGTCTTCAGTCCAGAGATTGGTTTGATGCAGCTCGCCATGCTACTCTATCCTGTGCAAGCTTCTTCATCTCCCAGTACCTACTGCAACCTACATCCTTCTGAATCTGTTTAGTGTACTCATCCCTTGGTCCCCCTCTACGATTTTTACCCTCCACGCTGCCCTCCAGTACTAAATTGGGGATCTCTTGATGCCTCAGAAAATGCCCTAACAACCGATCCCTTCTTCTAGTCAAGTTGTGCCACAAATTTCTCTTCTCTCCAGTTCTATTCAATACCACCTCATTAAGTATGTGATCTACCCATCCAATCTTCAGCATTCTTCTGTAGCACCAGATTTTGAAAGTTTCTATTCTCTTCTTGTCTTAACTATTTATCGTCCACGCTTCAGTTCCATACATAGTTAAATTTCATACAAATACTTTCAGAAACGACTTCCTGACATTTAAATCTAAACTCGATGTTAACAAATTTCTCTTCTTCAGAAACTCTTTAATTTCCATTGCCAGACTACATTTTATATCCTCTCTACTTCGACCATTATCAGTTATTTTGCTCCCCAAATAGCAAAACTCCTTTACTACTTTAAGTGCCTCATTTCCTAATCTAATTCCGGCAGCATTACCCGATTCAATTCGACTACATTCCATTATCCTCGTTTTGCTTTTGTTCATGTTCATCTTATATCCCCCTCTGAAGACAATGTCCATTCCGTTCAACTGCTCTTCCAGGTCCTTTGCTGTGTCTGACAGAATTACAATGTCATCGGCGAACCTCAAAGTTTTTATTTCATCCCGATGGATTTTAATACCTACTCAGTATTTTTCTTTTGTTTCCGTTACTGCTTGCTCAATATACAGATTGAATAAAATCGGGGATAGGCTACAATCCTGTCTCGCTCCCTTCCCAACCACTGCTTCCCTTCCATGACCCCCTGACTCTTATAACTGCCATCTGGCTTCTTACAAATTGTAAATAGCCTTTCGCTCCCTGTATTTTACCCCTGCCACCTTCAGAATTTGAAAGAAAGTATTCCACTCAACATTGTCAAAAGCTTTCTCTAAGTCTACAAATGCTAGAAACGTAGGTTTGCCTTTCCTTAATTTTCTAAGATATGTCGTAGCGTCAGTATTGTCTCACGTGTCCCAACATTTATGCGGAATCCAAACTGATCTTCCCCGAGGTCGGCTTCTACCAGTTTTTCCATTCGTCTGTAAAGAATTCGTGTTAGTATTTTGCAGCCGTGGCTTATTAAACTGATAGTTCGGTACTTTTCACATCTGTCAACACTTTCTTTCTTTGGCTTTGGGATTATTATATTCTTCTTGAAGTCTGAGGGTATTTCGCCTGTCTCACACCTCTTGCTCACTAAAAGGTAGAGTTCCGTTAGGCCTGGCTCTCCCAAGGCTGTCATTAGTTCTAATGGGATGTTGTCTACTCCCGGGGCCTTGTTTCGACTTAGATCATTCAGTGCTTTGTCAAACTCTTCACGCAGTATCATAGCTCCTATTTCATCTTCATCTACATTCTCTTCCATTTCTATAATATTGTCCTCGAGAACATCGCCCTTGCATAGACCCACTTTATACTCCTTCCACCTTTCTGCTTTCCCTTCTTTGCTCAGTACCGGGTTTCCATCTGTGCTCTTGATACTCATGCAAGTCGTCCTCTTTTCTCCAAAGGTCTCTTTAATTTTCCTGTAGGCAGTATCTATCTTACCCTTAGCGATATGTGCCTCTACATCCTTACATTTGTCCTCTAGCCATCCCCGCTTAGCCATTTTGCAGTTCCTGTCGATCTCATTTTTGAGACGTTTGTATTCCTTTTGCCTGCTTCATTTACTGCATTTTTGTATTTTCTCCTTTCATCAATGAAATATTTCTTCCGTTACCCAAGGATTTCTACTAGCCCTCGTCTTTTTACCTACTTGATCCTCTGGCACCTTCACTATTTCATCTCTCAAAGCTACCCGTTCTTCTTCTACTGTATTTCTTTCCACTGTTCTTGTCAATCGTTCCCTAATGCTCTCCCTGAAGCTGTCTACAACCTCTGGTTCTTTCAGTTTACCCAGGTCCCATCTCCTCAATTTCCCACCTTTCTGCAATTTCTTCAGTTTTAATCTACAGTTCATAACCAATAGATTGTGGTCAGAGTCCACATCTGCCCCTGGAAATGCCTTACAATTTAAAACCTGGTTCCTGAATCTCTGTCTTACCATTAGGTAATCTATCTGGTACCTTCCAGTATCTCCAGACTTCTTCCATGTATACAACCTTCTTTTATGAATCTTGAACCAAGTGTTAGCTGTGATTATGTTATGCTCTGTGCAAAATTCTACCAGGCGGCTTCCTCTTTCATTTCTTACTCCCATTCCATATTCACCTACTACGTTTCCTTCTCTTCCTTTTCCTACTGTCGAGTTCCAGTCACCCATGACTATTCAATTTTCGTCTCCCTTCACTATCTGAATAATTTCTTTTATCTCATCATACATTTCATCATGACTGGAATATTCTCTTTCAAACTCTGAAGGTGGCAGGGGCAAAATACAGGGAGCGAAAGGCTATTTGCAATTTGTACAGAAACCAGATGGCAGTTATAAGAGTCGAGGGACATGAAAGGGCAGCAGCGGTTGGGAAGGGAGTGAGACAGGGTTGTAGTCTCTCCCCGATGTTATTCAATCTGTATATTGAGCAAGCAGTGAAGGAAACAAAAGAAAAATACGGAGTAGGTATTAAAATCCATGGAGAAGAAATAAAAACTTTGAGGTTCGCCAATGACATTGTAATTCTGTCAGAGACAGCAATGGACTTGGAAGAGCAGTTGAACGGAATGGATAGTGTCTTGAAAGGAGGATATAAGATGAACATCAACAAAAGCAAAACGAGGATAATGGAATGTAGTCGAATTAAGTCGGGTGATGCTGAGGGAATTAGATTAGGAAATAAGACACTTAAAGTAGTGAAGGAGTTTTGCTATTTGGGGAGCAAAATAACTGATGATAGTCGAAGTAGAGAGGATATAAAATATAGACTAGCAATGACAAGGAAAGCGTTTCTGAAGAAGAGAAATTTGTTAACATCGAGTATAGAGTTAAATTTCAGGAAGTCATTTTTGAAAGTATTTGTATGGAGTGTAGCCATGTATGGAAGTGAAACATGAACAATAAGTAGTTTGGACAAGAAGAGAATAGAAGCTTTTGAAATGTGGTGCTACAGGAGAATGCTGAAGATTAAATGGGTAGATCACATAAGTAATGAGGAAGTACTGAATAGGATTGGGGAGAAGAGAAGTTTGTGGCACAACTTGACAAGAAGAAAGGATCGGTTGGTAGGACATGTTCTGAGGCATCTAGGGATCACCAATTTAGTAGTGGAGGGCAGCGTGGAGGGTAAAAATCGTAGAGGGAGACCAAGAGATGAATACACTATGCAGATTCAGAAGGATGTAGGTTGCGGTAGGTACTGGGAGATGAAGAAGCTTGCACGGGATAGAGTAGCATGAAGAGCTGCATCAAACCAGTCTCAGGACTGAAGACCACAACAACAACAACATTTCATCAATCTATTCGTCATCTGCGGAGATAGCTGGCATATAAACTTGTACTATCGTGGTCGGTGTGGGCTTCGTATCTATCTTGGCCAGAATAATGCGTTCAGTGTGCTGTTTGTAGTAGCTTACCGTCATCACTATTTTCCTATTCATTATTGAACCTACTCCTGCATTACTCCTATTTGATTTTGTATTTATAACCCTGTATTCACCTGACCAAAAGTGTTGTTCCACCTGCCACCGAACTTCACTAATTCCCAGTATATCTAACTTTAACCCATCCACTTCCCTTTTTAAATTTTCTAACCTAGCTGCCCGATTAAGGGATCTGACATTCCACGCTCCGATCCGTAGAACACCAGTTTTCTCTCTCCTGATAACAACGTCCTCCTGAGTAGTCCCCACCCGGAGATCCGCATGGGGGACTATTTTACCTCCGGAATATTTTACCCAAGAGGACGCCATCATCAGTTATCCATACAGTAAAGCTGCATGCCCCCGGGAAAAAATTACGGCCGTAGTTTCCCGTTGCTTTCAGCCGTTCGCAGTACCAGCACAGCAAGGACGTTTTGGTTAGTGTTACAAGGCCAGATCAGTCAGTCATCCAGACTGTTGCCCCTGCAACTACTGAAAAGGCTGCTGCGCCTCTTCAGGAACCACACATTTGTCTGGCCTCTCAACAGGCACCCCTCCGTTGTGGTTGCACCTACGTTACGGCTATCTGTATCGCTGAGGCACGCAAGCCTCCCCACCAAAGGCAAGGTCCATGGTTCATGGGGGGATATGCGATCGAATGAGCAGTTCCATGAGATCTTTATAACATTAATTTATTTATGAAACGGTAGTTCTACGTTCATCCATCTCGTGATTTATCTACTGTAGAAAATTGGACAAAGTTTGGTAAGTACTGGTTTGTCGACAGATTTTCTGTAAGTCACCATAAAAATGCCTTAGTGAGGAGGGGGTGGGGGAGGAAGGGAGTGATTTTGTTGGTGGTAGAAATCTGTAGTATACCATCATAGTCATAAGCCTGTAAGTGATGCGCATGTTATTGTTCTCAGGTGTTTATTATGAACTGTACAAGAGTTTATCCTCCACTGTAAAATATCATATCCTAGTTGTCTTGTCTCCTTTGTCGGTAATGCAGACCAACTTAAAATTCTGATTCACAGAGCAATCAATAATTTGAGATTAAATCCCTTTCCAAACTCCATTGCATAGAAGATGTCAGAACGTGAAGTCATTGTTAAAGACCTACAAATAAATCAGACAGTACAAGCCCGTAATCCCAACAGCTAGAACATAGGTATGCTGGAGCAAGTACATGTGTAATACCTTCTTAGCATTTGGCGATGTGGCGCAGCTACGTTTCTGTTGCTGTCACACCATTACCGTACGTCGGTTTTGTTGTTATTGTGGTTGTTCCGGTAAGAGGCGCTCATCATTTAGGTTATTAGCACCAAGCAAATAATTCACTTAACCCTTCATACACATGATGAAACTCCATGGCAGATTAAAACTGTGTGCCGGACCGAGACTCGAACTCGGGACCTTCGCCTTTCACGGGTAAGTGTTCTACCATCTGATAGAACTGGAGCTTTGAGAACGGGTCGTAAATCGAGCTTGGGTAGCTCAGGTGGTAAAGTACTTGCCCGCGAAAGGCAAAGGTGCCGAGTTCGAGTCGCGGTCCAGCACACAGCATTATTTTGCCAGGAAGTTTCATATCAGTACACGCTTCACTTGAAAGTGAAAATTTCATTCTGAATGCACAAGATGCTTCATATCCTTGTCTTCTGCCAGTATCACTGCGAAACTGATCATTATCGTGTGGCAAAAGCATAGTCTTTTGTAACATATTAACAGTCTCCCAGTAGACATGAATGAAATGCTCTAGAGCGAGAACTTCCATCAGCAGAATATCTTGTAGATCCTAAAAGATAGAACCGTGAGGCTTTTTCTTCCACATGCAGATTTATTCTAAGATTTTTGCCGAGAAACCCCGGATTCGTGCCTATGCTTTGATTACCTTTTAGTTTTTGGAGTGTAATTGACGACCAGTATCTCAGGGAGTGTAGGCGTTGCCGCCGCTTGGTACGAGAGAGGATTGGGTAAACAGCTGGGATTTCATCTTCACGTTTACGGCAGATATAACATTCATGAAGATATGCGATAAACTGGAGGAGACGGGTGAATTTAATGAACCGGTAAGAGACAGAAAACTAATGTAGAAGGCGACACGGCGTGCATGATCCTGCAGAAATTGAATAGAATAATAAAGCTTCCTGGGTGGAAAATCCAAGGTACTTTGGTAAGATTTAGGATGTGTCTCAACCATCTTTTATAGATGCAGCACATATAAAGCAGTTCCTCGTACTGGCTCTGAAAGGCCATTCACTGCTGACCAACCGGCTGCCCTGTCATTCTATGCCAGAATTTAATTTGGATGTGGTGTCGGTGGAGCCTGGGGTTAGCGCACTACTTTCCGGCCGTATCTACTCTTCGAGATATTGGCGCTCCTACTTCTCACGCAGGTAGCTTCCATCAGGAGGCTGGGAACATCCCCAGTGCAGTAGTCCTATTTTTAAGAAAAGTATCGGGAATTGATCTGATCTTGGGTCCTCCGCATAGTTGTCAAATACGCTGACCACATACCTGTGGAGGCAGACGTAGGAAGTATTTGAAGGCTATGACCATATGTGTAGCCTGTTGGTGGATTACGTAATTTTAGCGTAATCTGGGATTATACCGCTTGCTTTTAAATAGGTGTGTCAGGTTAGACTGCGATTGATGGTTACTGTATGTCTTAGTAAAACGGATAGAAGTGAATATCAGGTAGATCATTTTGATTCGGTTTTGATGGGATTGATTTTAAGGTATCAGAGGGTGTACCCGGAAGTAGTAGTAGACGTGGAAGGATCACTGGGAGAGTTGGAATATTGGGTGGAAAACTAAGTAGGCCACGTGATCGAAATACTGGAGCAAACGGATGGGGCAGGTAGCTGTGTAGAGAAACCAGAGGAATCTCTTTCATAAACGAACTGTCATTCCCCATTAATCTATTAATGCTGCAGCAGATGGGACAGAGGATTTTCTTTCATAAACGGCTATTACCCATTAATCTGTCAATGAAGTCAGGCCACCAGTTTACTTTACCTAATATCGGATTATTACTTTTCATATGCTCTAGTAGTTTGCTACTCGCAAGTATTTGCAGGACAATTCTATCTCCAGGTGTAAATCAGACTTATTTAGAGAAAGGTTACCGTGATCTTCCATTTGTGAAGTGTAAAAATGCTGGACTACCATTGTAACGGAATGAATTATGTCTTGAAAAGGGATTGTAAGATAGACATCAAAAAGTAAAACAAAGGTATTATAATGCAGCCGAATTAAATCAGTCGATGCTGAGAGACTTAGGCTAGGAAATAAGAAACTAAAGTTAGCAGGGGAGTTTCGCTGCTTTGGCAGGAAAATAAATTACAATGTCCGAGGGAAAGAGCAATTGCGAGAAAAGTGTTTCAGAAAGAGAGAAATTAGCTACACTTGTGATACCTCCGCCGGTGGCCACTTTAGCCGACCCTCAGCGCCAGCAGCCCAGGAAGAGGGGAAAGTTGGACGTCAGAGGGCGACCGCCAGAGACGCATTCTACAAACACGTAGGGGGTAGGCTGCTCGATGCCCTCACATCGCTAAAGGGCCGACACCTGGCGAAGAGCCTCGCAGACATTGCGAAACGTGCATATAACTGAGGGACTCCTGCAGACACTGGGATGGAGCATAGACACACAGCAACAAGAATTCGCACAGGGAGGGGTCAACCTGCTTTAAAAAAAGAAAAAAAAATGCTGGACAGTGAGAAGGTTGATTACGAATCCCTAACGCCAACAGTTTGTTAGATGAAGAGTAAACGTAAGAGTCACCGGGCCTCACGCAGAGAAAACCGTTGCAAAGAAGTTTTGTGTGACTGCTACCACAATAACTGTTGTTGTTGACGTGGTCTTCAGTCCAGAGACTGGTTTGATGCAGCTCTTCATGCTACTCTATCCTGTGCAAGCATCTTCATCTCCCAGTACCTACCGCAACCTACATCCTTCTGAATCTGCTTAGAATTTTCATCTCTTGGTCTCCCTCTACGGTTTTTACCCTCCGCGCTGCCCTACAATACTAAATTGGTGATCCCTTGATGCCTCAGAACATGTCCTACCAACCGATCCCTTCTTCTAGTCAAGTTGTGCCACAAACTCCTCTTCTCCCCAATTCTGTTCAATACCTCCTCATTAGTTACGTGATCTACCCATCTAATCTTCAGCATTCTTCTGTAGCACCACATTTCGAAAGCTTCTATTCTCTTCTTGTCTAAACTATTTATCGTCCACGTTTCACTTCCATACATGGCTACACTTCATACAAATACTTTCAGAAACGACTTCCTGACATTTAAATCTATACTAGATGTTAACAAATTTCTCATCTTCAGAAACGCTTTCCTTGCCATTGCTCGTCTACATTTTATATCCTCCCTACTTCGACCATCATCAGGTATTTTGCTCCCCAAATGGCAAAACTCATTTTCTACTTTAAGTGTATCATTTCCTAATCTAATTCCCTCAGTATCACCCGATTTAATTCGACTACATTCCATTATCCTCGTTTTGCTTTTGTTGATGTTCATCTTATATCCTCCGTTCAAGACATTACCCACTCCGTTCAACTTCTCTTCCAGGTTCTTTGCTGTCTCTGACAGAATTACAATGTCATCGGAAAACTCAAAGCTTTTATTTCTTCTCCACGGATATTAATTCCTAATCCGAATTTTTCTTTTGTTTCCTTTACTGCTTGCTCAATATACAGATTGAATAACATTGGGGACATGCTACAACCCTCTCTCACTCCCTTGTCAACCACTGATTTGCTTTCATGCTCCTGGTTTCTGTACAAATTGTAAATAGCCTATCGCTCCCTGTATTTGACCCCTGCCATCTTCCGAATTTGAAAGAGTGTGTTCCAGTCAACATTGTCAAAAGCTTTCTCCAAGTCTACAAATGATAGAAACGTAGGTTTGCCGTTCCTTAGTCTATCTTCTAAGGTAAGTCGTAGGGTCAGTATTGCATCACGTGTCCCACCATTTCTACGGAATCCAAACTCATCCTCCCCGAGGTCGGCTTATACCAGTTTTTTCATTCATCTGTAAAGATTTCGCGTCAGTATTTTGCAGCCATGACTTAATAAACCGATAAATCGGTAATTTTCACATTTGTAAACACCTGTTTTCGTTGGATTTGGAATTATTACATTCTTCTTTAAGTCTGAGGGTATTTCAGCTGTCTCATGTATCTTGCTCACTAGATGGTAGAGTTTTGTCAGGGCTGGCTCTCCCAAGGCTACCAGTAGTTCTAATGGAATGTTGTCTAGTCCCGTGGCCTTGTTTCGACTTAGGTATTTCAGTGCTACGTCAAACTATATGCGACCAACGCTAGGAGCAGCCTGTGAAAACGCGAGGAGGACACCAATTCTCGTGTCACACACTACTCCATGCAAGGTAGAAATAATGCACCCTTCACTGGAAGGCATGGTCATGGCGGTCTGTCACTGGGCACCATTGCAAGTTTAATCCGCAGATAAGAAAGCCGAGACGAGGGAAAATTCGACGAGTCGGCGAGCTTAGCGGAGTGAAGAGAAGTGAAAGGGGCGTCCTTCAGACAGCGCAGAAGCAAGAGGCCATGTATGCTCCTCCATCTATCGCCTATATACGTGATATCGCTGCTTCGACTACGACAACACAAGGTGACAATGCAGAGAACGTACCTCGTTTGGGAGGGTCGCTGATGAGAGCTGCCGAAAATGGCTCTGAGGTCATCAGTCCCCTAGAACTTAGAAGTACTTAAACCTAACTAACCTAAGGACATCACACACATCCATGCCCGAGGTAGGATTCGAACCTGCGACCGTAGCGGTCGCGCGGTTCCAGACTGTAGCGCCTAGAACCGCTCGGCCACCCCGGCCGGCCAGAGCTGCCGACTCGCCGTCGCCGCTACGAGGCGATGCGCCGTAGCGAGCCAGCGTCTGCCAACGCCATCACCGTGCGGCGAATGACCACGAAGAATGGCGAGAAGAATTGTGACCCTTCCTTTCTATTAATAACTGAGTCCTGTGCACGCCTAGCCAAATCGGGCCTGAGATTTGTGATTTTATGTAAAAAAGGACAGTAATAAAAGCTAATATTTCGTATTTCCTCCACCTAATTAATCTATTCCACTCACTTATCAATCCCTAAATCTCACAACCTTTTGCTGCTTGAGTTTCATTGATTACCTACTCCACTTAATCACTGCCACCCGAGGTGCAACATAATTAGAGTCTGCATGTTAATTTATGCAGGATATGAAAGAATTCTCGATTCACTAAACAATTAATATAAACTGAAGTGCGTGTAAGTCTTTCCTGAAGGTATTTGTCTGCAGTGAAACATGGACTATAAACACTACAGAGAAGATCAGAATAGAATAGTTTGATTGTGTTGTTACAGAAGAATGCTGAACATTAGTTAGGTTGGTCTAGTAACAAATGAAGAGGTACCGAATCGAAATGGAGAGATAACAACTTTGTGGTTAAAGAAAGGGAAGGTTAATAGGAGACAATCTAAGACATCAAGCTATAGTTAGTTTGTTTATGGAGGGGAGTGTAATGGGTAAAAATGGTAGAGGGAGACCCTAGTTTTGCAATAGTAAGCGGGTTCAAAAGCATGTAGGCTGCGTTAGTTACGCAGATATGAAGAGAGTTGCACTGGACAGACTGACGTGCAGAGATTGAAAAGTGCCGATTAACATGTCGCGTTTGTTATTAACCGAACTAGCAGCCCAGCTTTAAATCTGATATGACCTTCACCTAATGTTAAATACTAATCGGATTTACCTGCACCGGGAGTCGTTTCAAACCAGGGTACGGCTGTTTAACAACATTCAACGCGTGATTCTTGAAGTTTTCCCGGCCTAATGAATATTCTATGAGGTTTTGGGAATGCAGCCTGATCATGTTGACTTATTGCCACAATATTTCGGCAGTCAATCGTTCAGCCTTCTTCACTGTGTGTCCGGCACCGAAAATTGCCCGTTCACGGTGTTGGCTTTATGACAAAAATTCGTGCAGAGACGCGTGCGCGTTGGCGGGTGTTACAGGACAGCCCCCTATCGAAATTCCCGCCCTCTGCAAGTACTGTTCCACGTATGGCGCGCAGCAATAGATGGAGCAGTATTTGCAGAGAGCGTGGCGGACACCACTCTGATGGCCGCCAATGCGCATGCGTCTCCGCGCCAGTTTTTGCCATAAAACTGATTCCGTGAACTGGCAGTCTCCCCTTCCAAGACCTGGGCGATCATAATAGACCGCACCACCCGCTCCTTCCGTCTCCATGATTTCTACCTAACCAATTCTGGTCGTCCTACCTACTTCACTCCTACCTTAAAATACCTTGGTCTCACCCTCGACCACAACCTCACCTCGACTCCCTATCTCCTTACAATCCAACACAAAGCCTACAACAGACTCTGCCTCCTGAAACACCTGTCCAGCCGGATATGGGGACTGCATCCTTTCACCATCCTTCACACCTATAAATCCTTGGTCTGTCCCATCCTTTGTTATGCCAGCATCACTTGGATTTCCGCCCCTCTCAGATTCTATATAGCCCTCCAAATCCTTGAATGCCATGCACTCTGCCTCGCCTTCCGTATCTGCCCATTGCGTCCTGCCATCTCCACACCTTCCACCTCTTTCCTAATGCAACTCCCAGCACCTACCACTCCTGGATGATAAGCTTTGACCTGACATCCACCCCTCCCCCCAACTCTAACCCCACCTTCCACCCTCCTACTCCTCAGGGCTCCTTCTCCCTTCCCCTTCCCTTCCCCTAAGCAGTTTCCCCCCCTCCCCCAGTACCTCCCTCTCCATGGCCCCCATTTCTGTGTGTCTGCACTCCCTCCTGCGATATCTTCCCTTTTCATCCCCTGCCCCATCCATCTCCTGCCTATTGGTGCACCTCCTGACTCCCCTCTTTTTCCTCTTCCTCCCACTTCCCCCAGCCCCCCACCACCAAGTGAGGTGGTGCTGTAGTTAGTACACAGCACTCGCATTCAAGAGGATGATGGTTCAGTCCCATGTCTGACCATCCTCATTTAGGTTTTCTGTGATTTCTCTAAATCACTCCAGGCAAATGCTGGGATGGTTCCTCTGAAAGGGAACGGCTGACTTCCTTCCCTGCGTTTTCCTAATCCGATGAGACCGACGACCTCGCAGTTTGGGCTCTTCTCGAGTGCTCTATCGTTTCCAACGACTTTTTTAAGTTCGATTTTTATCCTGTGGCCGACTTTTAACTTATGTTTGCGTCCAGTGTTTTTAAGTGCACTTTGAACTGCCAGCTGTGTTCTTTTAACTGTATGTCAGCTTTTAAACTGCCCCCAGTGCTTGTCCCCATCATCTCCATTTACTGTGTTTTTATGTCCCCCTTTATATCCCCCCTTTTTATGTAAAAGTCCCCCTTTCTGTATTTTTGTAAAGCCGTTTGGATGAAAAGCAGTGGACTGTGCCACTGCCAGCCCTCTCCTGCCCATATGGGGCAGAGTAATTAAATTACAATAAAGAAAAATCTGGAAGTCTCCATTTGGGGACAATCACCTGAAGATGGCTGAACAGTTGCCAGCCGAAATAGTGTGGCTAGAACTGAACATGACCAGCTGCAATCCCGAAACCTTATACAATATTTAACACAATGACAAGGGTTTTTTCAGTAACTAACGCTAAGATGTTTTACACTGTTCAACTGATGAAACATAGTTGTTAGGTAGACACAACTTTCGTCTCACACTTATAATTATGATTAATCTAATTACATGTCAGAAATATTGGTGTTGTATCGCATGCTGGTTAACAAACAATCCTCACGCCAATCCAATGGGTGCCCAGTGTGGCTGACGCGAACGCGAAAATATGGCACACTGTAAACTTGTAAAAACTGGAAACACTTGTCAGAAGTGTCATTTGTCACGGGTCGGTAAAGTTTCAGTGAGTGTCAAACCACAGCAGTGTGGAGTCAGCCGGCTGGAGTGGCCGAGCGGTTCTAGGCGCTACAGCCTGAAACCGCGCAACCCCTACGGTCGCAGGATCGAATCCTGCCTCGGGCATGGATGTGTGTGATGTCCTTAGGTTAGTTAGGTTTAAGTAGTTCTAAGTTCTAGGGGACTGATGACCTCAGCAGTTAAATCCCATAGTGCTCAGAGCCATTTTTTTGTGGAGTCATTCAGCCCGTATGGCACACTGAGTAGCTTACGCCTCCACTCGGACATGAGGAATTCCAAACTGGAAACGGACTGACACTTCACTCACTTAGTGCTAGCGACACCTTACAGTAGATTTGGCCTAACTTCGATATATGTGATGCAAAAATGTATTTATCGTTGGTTAAAGAACCACGGACTCCTTAGAAGCTGCATCAAATCAGTCTCAGGAGTGCAGTAAAACAGCAAAAGCAGTGGCAACACAAGTGTGAAAAATCTTGAGTAGTGGTTATGCTCGGCTGCTACTGTTCATATTATGAAACAGTAGATAAACAGAAAAATCCAGCAGTGAGTTGTCACAGACATGACGATAGTAGCAATCCTACCTACACTGATGGGCCAAAATATTATGAACACCTGCTTAATAGCTTGTTTGTCCGTCTTTGGAACGAAATTCATCACTGATTCTGTGTATCAGGAATCCGACAGTTTGTTGGTGGATTTGTGGAGGTATGTGCCATTAGATGTCTACGTACAGGTCATGTAATTTGTGTAAATAACGGGCCACTGATTAGATTACGCAGTGATGGCGCCCAATAGCGACCCAGATGGGTTCCATAGGATTTACATCAGGTGAATTTGATCGCCGAGACATCAACCTGAGTTCACTATAATGCTCCTCAAACCACTGTAGCACGGTTCTGGCTCCGGGACACTGACAATTACACTGGCGAAAGATGACATCGCAGTCGGGGAAATCAAGGGTGAAGGGATGCAGGTGCTTCGCAGCTGTCATCGTGTCTTCGATTACTGCCACAGGTCCCATGAAAGCGCTGGAGAATGTCCCTCATAATACTGCTCCAATCAGACTGCGATAGTGGCGCGCTGCACGTTTCGAGCCTCCGTTCACCTCGATGACGGGATTGGTGAAGACGGCCATCCACCTAGTGTACCAAAAATGTGTTTCACCCGAAGAGCCGATACGTTTCCATTGATCGACAGTCAGATTCCGATGGACCCGTGTCCACTGCAATCTTAACTGACGATGTCGTTGGGTCAACACTAAACACATATGCGTGGTTTGGTGGTGAGCTCCATGTTCAACATTGTGCGATGAAAGGCGTGCTCCGAACCAGCGTTGTGCTCTTTCGGCAAAGATGTCGCAGATTACCGTCTGTTCCACTTTACAGAGCATACAAACCTGCGAAGTGTCGCGGACATGCAACCATTTAGCACCTAGTGACAGTTTCACTGTCTATTTGCCTCTCTCCATTGATGCTCACAACAGAAGCACGAGCCGGCCGCGGTGGCCGTGCGTTTCTAGGCGCTCCAGTCCGGAGCCTCGCTGCTGCTACGGTCGCAGGTTCGAATCCTGCCTCGGGCATGGATGTGTGTGATGTCTTTAGGTTAGTTAGGTTTAAGTAGTTCTAAGTTCTAGGGGACTGATGACCACAGCAGTTGAGTCCCATAGTGCTCAGAGCCATTTGAACCATTTGAACAGAAGCACGTGAACATTCGACCAGCTTCACAGTTTACGAGATACTCGTTCACGGGTTCTGCGTAATACTAATTTGCCCTTTGTCAAAGTCGCTTATCTCAGTTGATCTCTCCACTTGCAGCCCATACATTCGTTAGGGTGATCCCCCGTCAGTGACTGCTTACGAACTTTTGTTACCACGTCACGGGCCCGCCATGCTACCAGGCAGCATCCAATGTCGCGGTGGGCTGTGTCATAATGTTTTGGATTATCGGTATGTGCCACACTTCGTGAGCGCAGCAATACAGCACAACTGTCACTATGACTTTTTATACACATATTGGCAGTAGAGTACGCAGAGGCTTGAAATGTGGGTTTGTAAGACGAAAATAGGCGTTCAGAGGACTCCACGAACTAGAGGTCAGAAAAAACATTACAATCTGAGAGAACAAAGTCACCTTTATCCGAATGTGATTTAGTCACCGCCACTAGTATATTTCTCTCGACAGGCTTTGCTACCTTTATTGTACGTATGTGGTATCTGTTCTCTCTTCACATCGCTTGAAATGGTTCCCTACTTGGCTGACTATGAACGATGGAAAAGAGTGCGGATGGTGGGCTTGTAAATTACGAATGTAACCTAGAGATGAGTGTGTCAAGCAGAAGGGCCTTGTTCTATAACCGGAAATAATTGGAAGTGGGCATTAGGGTTTTTCACATACCGGAATTTTGCGACATAAATAGTAAAGGGTACAACCAGCTTCAAAGAGACCACTGATTCAAAGTTAACTAAAGCAGCTGTTAGACTTATACTGCCTCTGACGTGTTATCCACAGAAGGCTGGCCGGTGTGGCCGAACGGTTCTAGGTGCTTCAGTCTGGAACCGCGTGACAGCTACAGTCGCAGGGTTCGAATCCTGCCTCGGGCACGGATGTGTGTGATGTCCTTCGGTTCAAAAAAAAATGGCTCTGAGCACTATGGCACTTAACATCTATGGTCATCAGTCTCCTAGAACTTAGAACTACTTAAACCTAACTAACCTAAGGACAGCACACAACACCCAGCCATCAAGAGGCAGAGAAAATCCCTGACCCCGCCGAGAATCGAACCCGGGAACCCGGGCGTGGGAAGCGAGAACGCTACCGCACGACCACGAGATGCGGGCTGTCCTTGTGTTAGTTAGGTTTAAGTAGTTCTAAGTTCTAGGGGACTGATGACCTCAGATGTTGACTCCCATAGTGCACACAGCCATTTGAACCATTTATCCACAGAGCACAAAAATGATTTAGACCAGGGTTTGTAGGTTAAGATTTTCGTCTGA
The DNA here is from genome assembly GCF_021461395.2 of Schistocerca americana. Lineage (NCBI taxonomy): Eukaryota > Metazoa > Arthropoda > Insecta > Orthoptera > Acrididae > Schistocerca > Schistocerca americana. The sequence continues at coordinate 337,347,865 of NC_060121.1, forward strand.
CTTGAAGAAAATCAGACGCAAAAACCATCTATACAATTGTAGTTAAGGAACAGAGCGTCATTCCGACGTTCCAAGGAGGGTTATGAGTCACCGGAAATATTATTCACAGACGGTTGAAGGTCCACCAAGAGTGAACAATCCACAAAGGAGAAACATTATCTGTAACTGCTAGACGAAGGAAATCGGTCTGCTAACCAATTATATGGTGAATATACAGCTGTGTTAAGGTTATCCCATAAACCTATACTAGTGGCTTAGAGCCGGTGGTCTGTGTGCCAGAGATCAAGTAGTAGTAGTAGTAGTAGTAGTAGTAGTAGTAGTAGCAGAAGTAGTAGTAAGTGTGTGTGTGTGTGTGTGTGTGTGTGTGTGTAGGACGGCAGATCTCCCGCAATAATTTAGTTTTTAGGAATGCGTCATTTTTAACATGCAGTTGATGAGCTATGCTCTTGACTGAGGACCACTGGTTATGGTACGGATTGCATCCAGTTACTTCTTGTTCTGCTTGTAAGTCCTCACTATACCTTACCAATTATTTATATGCGTAAGATTCCTGATGAACATTTATCGTTTGAGCAGACTAACATGTGTGCTACGATGAGATGACAGTCCTTCGTAAGAAATGTTCATCCTAGCTATGAGCATCGGGTTTCTAATAGGAGTTATCAGCGCCAGTGTACAAACGGTGTGTATTGATGCCGCTACAGTATGCTAGTTTTCCATAATTCGCCAACTGATAATGAGAAACATAATGTGAGAACACCATATTTTGATTCTGAAACCGTCAATAAATTCTGCTGTGATTAGTCAATACTTGTAACGACACTGTGACATTGAAGATGCTCAAGAATTAGATTCCGTTTGACACTAATTTACAAGAGTGTACGGTTGGTGCAAATTATTATTTACCTCTATAGAAGTGTAGGACCATTAGTGAACATGGGTTGGCAGTGTACGAAGTAAATGAGAAGCTGAATTTTCGAGTGATACGGCGCTATGGCTCTTCTGGAACATGCAGTACCGTAGAAGCGCGAGAAATAACAGAAATTCGTAAATGTGGAGAGAGGAACATCCAGATTAGTCAAACGCATTACCGTGGGCCAGACTTAGGGAACTCAACGCCATCGTATTTCAGGTATTACGCCAGCAACAGGTGTATTTAGCCTCACAGATGGGAGAAATGGAGCAGGTGAACCGAGTGATAAAGCTTTTACCGCCCTATAAGCTGTGCCAGAATGAAGGGGGGGGGTAACGATTGTACTGCAAGTGGCACAAGAAGCAAGATTATGTATCTAGGTAAAAAGTGGAAATAGATCTAAAATCCGAACTGACGACTTCGAAAAGTGAGGAAGCATATCGGTAGAGATTCGTAGCTCGGTGTGTAAGTGTCAGATCAGAAATTCAAACCTTGGGATCAGTTCCCTATCGCCTTCTAGGTTTTCTCCGTCACTTAGCGTGTCTTTCACCTCCGAAAATTATTTGTTTATGTGGAAAGTGCCAAGTTGCACCATAGCTAGGAATGTACTTTAAACTGTAAGTCCCCCTATTAGCGGGTGGGCATTGTGTGTGTATTATCTTTTGAGCAGAGGACCTAGAAACGACGCAGAGGCTCCGTCCCCGCCGTAGCCCTCAGTGGTTCACAACCCAGCAACAGGCTACAGCATTCCACTCACCCCAACGCCACCCCACACCGAACTCAACCGCGCAGTTCGGCCCCCAGTGGCTCCCCCCCCCCCCCCCCCTCCCGAGAACGTCCCATACCAGACGATCAGACGATTGTAGCTCCAAATGTGTTAGCGTGGTAGAATAATGATGGTGTACACGTACGTGGAAACAGTGTTTGCGCAGCCATCGCCGACATAGTGTAACTGAGGCGGAATAAGGAAAACCAGCCCGCATTCGCCGAGGCAGATGGAAAACCGCCTTAAAAACAATCCACAGGCTGGCTGGCACACCGGACCTCGACACTAATCCGTCGGGCGGATTCGTGCCGGTGACCGGCACGCCTTCCCGCTCGGGAAGCATTAGACCACACGGCTAGCCAGGGGAGGGGGTGGGGGGGGGGGGAGTGGGTGGGTAAGTATCAGGACACTCCTACGTAATGCGGAATTAACCGACAGATGTCACGAACGGGGTTCCATGTCTCAATAAACATTCAGATGCTTTACTAAAAGTTCAAGCCATCATAAAATCGATGGGTAGACACACGCAGTGTAAAAGAAAACGAGGAGTATTGTTTTGTCAGTAAAGAAGCAGCAACAGCAGAACTGCTCAGTCGGGAGAGCTCAGTGACCTCGAACGTTGTTGTTACCTGACGTAAGAATCCAATCGGGGCATTCCAACCCCCTAAAGCTATGGAAGTCGACTATTACTGATGTGATGGTGAAGAGGAACCAGAAGGAACAACCACAGCTAAACTAAAAACAGCAGGGATCGTACGAGTACTGAGTAGGGTGGCTGTAAAAAGCGCATGAATTCAGCGGAAAGAGTCACTGGTGATTTCCAGTAAAGCTACCATCTGTCCAGCTACCACAACTACTGTGCATATGGAGATAAAGTGAATGGGGTACAATGGTCGAGAAGCTCTTCATAGGCTACTCATTCTGTGTCGACTGATAAGCGACGCTTGAGGTGGTGGGAAGAGTGACGCCAGGGGACAGTGGATGACTAGAAACGAGTGATTTTGAGTGATCGATCATGCTATATCCTATGGCAATCCGAAGGATTGTGTTTGGCGATTGCCTGGAGAACGTTACCAGCCATCATATGTAACTGAGTGAGGTACGGAGGAGGACGTGTTACGGTACGGAGGTGTTTTTCGTTGTTAGGGCTATGTCCACTAAATGGGCTTAAGAAACTTCTAAGTGAGGAAAGATATGAACACGCTTTACAGCGTTGTGTACTGCGTGTAGCTGAGGAATAGCCTGCGAGATGATTGCATCAGAATGGCGGTGCACCCTGTGATAAGCAGTATCTGCTGGAATGATTTGTAGACAGTAACATCCCTGAAGTGGTTTAGCTTGCCTAGAGTACCGACCTGACCGCAATGGAGCACGATTGATGAGTTAGAATGTCGACATCGCTCGAAACCGCAGCGTCCAACTTTAGTAATTCCTCGTCTTTCGGCTGTTGAGGAAGAACTGGCTGCCATACCTCCATAAACATTCAGACGCTTTATTGAAAGTATCCCCATCAGAGTTCAAGCCGTCATAAAATTTATTGGTAGACACACGCAATATTAATGTACAGTAATGGGTGTCTGGATGCTTTTCATCAGGTAGTACAGTTCGAAGTTGTTGTAAGGCTATGGTATCGGGCGACGCCTAGTAAATCCCTACGATGTCAACTCGACATACGGTTTAAGGAGAGCTATTTCAAAATTCAAAAGTAAGATATTTCCACTGACGACGTCGGCGAAGTTTCAAATCGGTGTCCTGATGTAGATTTTCCGTGAATTCCCTCATCATTCCAGCGAAATGAAGTGATGGTTTCCTTCCCCATTCTTGAAACAATCCGTACTTTTGCTCAGTTTCTAATGTCCCCAATGTCGATGGAACGTTGTACCCTAATCACCCTTTCTTCCTTCCGCGTTTTCACCAGATAAGATTCCTGGGCATTGTTGTTTACTGTCAAGAAACTGGACGGTACAGTAACAAAAATTGGAAACATTCCATTAAGGCGCTGCCCATGCGAGCTTGTGATGACGTAACAACTGAGGAGGACACCGAGCATTAGCAACATACATCCCACAAGAAACAGCGTTAATTAGACAAGATGGAGTGCCAAGAGAAGAAACAGCTGTAACTAATATTAGAAAGATAGCGGAACGAAGCAATTTTGGTATGTAAGCCTAGTGAATAAAGCAATGAAAATGTAGGGCAAGTTTACCTAGGAGCATCTGCAGTCCTACATAGGAGTGTAACGAGTTAAAATTCAGTTTTATTCCGTAACCATTACTTGCTCGATGATGCAATATAGTATTTATTGAGGCCAATACAATAAAGGGCAATAGTTCGCCCAGTCTGCTTCGAAATGCTCTCTTAATTGTACAACTGTGATATATTTTCTGCCAATACAGTGATGCCAGATGTGGCTGGAACACTGAATTTACAACGAATAAATTCATCACTGATTGCACTGAAGTAATGATGTGCGTTATTTGTTACGAGCGTGCCCGCGAAATCCCTCCGTGGTGATTTCCGGCGTGGATGGCGGGAGAGTTACGGCTGGCAGTGGCTAAACACTGCGGGTAGTCGATATAATTTTATTTATAAGTCGGCAATGTACCGTGTGGACAAAAAGCGTTGCCCGCAACACAGTGAACGGCACAGCATATGCTGCATTCTGAATATCACTCAGAGAAGAGAAATTCCATCTCAGTCCGGATGTGGTGTTGCCGTCATAGCAGGAAATCTGGAGACAAACTTTTGATAGAGCACAAACAAAATTCAATTATTAATCGAAATGACCAAATAAAAGTACTCCCAAAGAAACTTATTACAATGATGATCACATGCATGTAATCATGTAAAAGTGTTAGTTTTCACCCTCATTAATCGCACTTTATTTTACAGGTCCGTCTTGATTACATAAATTTTTACATTTAAAAAAAATGGCTCTCAGCACTATGGGACTTAACTTCTGAGGTCATCAGTCCCCTAGAACTTAGAACTACTTAAACCTAACTAACCTAAGGACATCACAGACATCCATGCCCGAGGCAGGATTCGAACCTGCGACCGTAGCGGTCGCGCGGTTCCAGACTGTAGCACCTAGAACCGCTCGGCCTCCTCGGCCGGCCTTTACATTTCACTGTGACCGGTTTCGCCTACTGTCATCTTTAGAACATAAGAAATTCTGATGTAGTATCAAGGTCAAACTAAACATGTAGGTATATAATAAGTACATAGTAAGATACTTACTATGTACCTACATGTTTAATTTGACGTTGATACTACATCAGAATATTTTATGATATGAAGATGGCAGTAGAAGAAAGCGGTCACAGTGAAATGGAAAAGTTTATGTGATGAACAAGGACATGTAAAATAAAGTGCTAAAAATATGATCACGGATTCATTTTCACACTTTATGTCTTCAGTTGAGAACTTCATTAATCGTGTGATTGTACTGCTAAATAAATGCCTCATGCAGTCATTCACAATCGTTACTCGTCGTCATACAAATACGTCCAAGTTGCTGTTACGATACCTCAAACATTGCATAGCCATCTTCCACTACGTCTCTGCCTCTCTCGATTCTTACTTCTTGGATCCCAGAAAAGCAGTTTCTTGGTCCCCTGTTGTCATTACTCCAGCTCAGAGGTATTTCATTCTCATTACAGTCATAGTTAGCTCTTCCTCTCCAGATATTTAACAAACTTATTTTATTGTTATCTCCAATAGTAAATTCTGCTAAGCATCTTTCCATTGCCCTCTGACCTACCGTCAAATGACAGCAGTCCGTCAAAATTGGTGGTACTCGCTGACTAGAGATCCCGTTTCGGATAGATCGGAAATGTAGTTATCGAAACCCTATTTAGTTTACCAAACTCACATCGGGATAGTTTTATCTTTCTCCTTACAATTTTTTCCTGTGCCTCTAATCACTTCCGTGAACTTTCCTGAATACACATACCTATCATTCGCTTACTATGCTCTATTGTTAATTTACGTAATTTACATAATTTGTGTTATTGGTCTCACTATAACTCAGTTTCAAGTATTCTTCGAAACTAACTATGTTTAATCTTTCTAATCGCTGCTGAAGTTTGTAAACATTCAAGGAAACTGTAAGATGACATCAGCAAAAAGAAACTGTTTCAAAATTCATTTAGACATATTCATTCTTCCTTTTTCGTTTCAAATTCTTAAAAAAATCCTTCACAAATGTAGAGAATATCTTTGGTGATATGGAATCTCCTTGCTTGACTTATTAATTTCCAAGTATCCTGATGAAACGTGGCGGTAATTGCCCCATAGCGTAAATATTGTTCAGTATAGTTATGTGGCTTGAAAAATGCGTTATTTTTCGAGGACTGTTAGTACTGCTCTAACTGAAAGTCAGTCAAGACACTCTTGTAACTTTTTATACAACATAACCTGGTAAGCCATAACGTTAATATGCTTGACTCATAGAATTTTTTTTCTGCGTGGTTGATACTGTTTCACTGCTAATATTTTGTACATCACACACTAGAAGCTGATAGCTTTTTCATTTGTTTTCTGTGGCTCATTTCTTGCGAAATAGAAAATAGTTATGATTTTGGGCATCCGTTTTATAGCTAGAAAAGGCCACGAAATAACATTTTTCCTAGATGCGTCTTCCAGCGAGATAAAAAATCATTTATATTGCAAAATCAGCTTCCATCTTACGAAAGACATACTATATGTGAGCCTATGAGTCGCCATACGAAAAAAAATACAAGTTGACGTTATAATGCACACCAGGGTCTGTACGCCGAATGATTGCAAACTAACTGTGGGAATCTTTTAATTGCATTACTAATATGACCTAAGAATCACTTATTAACCACCATGGCAAATAATTGCAAGGATCTCACCTAACACAGCAGGACACCAAACCGCGTCACACCGATCAAGCAGAAAGCAATCCAGCTGCTATATTTTTAACATACAGCACACCTCAAACTGCCACAAACTCAGCCTACTGTAACTCACGCCCACTGGTACATCACTGTCAGTTGCTCATACCCATTCACATCCAGTTGCCCTTCCACGCTCACACACTAAGTCCACTTCATTGTCATTACCTCTACGTGTCTCTCTGTTATTTTCTACTGTGTCACAGCTCCAATCCCCTCCGTTCTATCCTACTACTACAGTCTTCTCTCACTGTCATTGTCTACCTCTTGCACTCTCTTACTGCTAATATCTCACTCCTTCTCTCCTACTGTTGCTCTCTCTTCTCACTGTCGCTATCTCTCTTTTCCTCGTTGTCAATGTCATATGCTCTGTCTTTCATTAACACTCTCTCTTTCTCTTTATTCCTACGCCACTGGCAATGTCTCTTTCATTCTTTTCCTAGCACTGTTCTGTCACAGTCAACTATGTTCCACTGTCCCTTGAAACACAGCCAATGTGTCCTATCTTCCAGTATTTATTACTTTTTGATCTCTTTACCACTGCCAATGTCTTCTTCTGTTTCAGCACAAAAAAGAGCGAATACGTTCGCATGCCAAAATTTTTATGAAAGTTTTTAAAGGTGCTGAGGAAGGTAGAATGGGGCAGCTGGTACCCCATTTTTCAGTCAGTGTCTTTAAGTAAACAGGAACATATTCACGCTTGTAGGTGGTCCAAAAGGAGCGTTTTTCCACTGGTTCGCTTCTTTTTCCTGCTGAAGCATGGCATGTAGCTCAAACGAAAAATACGTATTGGTCGTAGGTTTCCAAAATGATACAAGAGATACTTTAGTGCATACTTCTTCGTGTTGCGTCGCTTTATGAAATACGTTTTTGCCTCATAGCCAATACTATGTGCGTGATTTGCTTAGGGTAACTTCTAACTTCTGTATCATGAAATGGAAAAGATATGAAGAAAACTTTAAAGGCTGTTTGAGATCACCATCTTAGGAATATATCGCAAAAATTACAGCCATTTGCTATGCATAGTCGTCTCGATATCTGCGGCTGTGGTTTCGTACCCATAAGTCAAGTTTTAGGGTGATTGTCGATAGTGGATAAAGAAGTTTAGGAACGGGGAGATGGCTCTTTAAGATAAAAGCCTAAATAATATGCTGTTAAAATTTGAGCAATTTGCTGCAGTTATTTATTATTTAGTTTTGGCTTATATTGAGTTTTACGTGTAAAAGTAGGGTAATTTTTAATCTTTGTAACTTGAAAACGAGTAAAGATATCAAAAAATTTTCAAACTTGTTCAAAATCGGGATCTTTGGAATATATCATAAAAGTTTTATCCATCTTTTGTGCGTAGCCGTCTTGAAAGCCTTGACTGGATTATTGTTCACTGGCAACGGCAAAAATATAAATAAAATCCTTCTATGGAGTTCTCCGAGGAACCTCCCATGAAATAATGGTGCATCCATATATCCCATTAAACCCACCGTAGAACACATCACAGTCAAAAAGAAGCAACCAACCAGCTAACCGATTTACTCCATTCGTTTAAGCAAGAGGAACTGTGTAATACTCATACTTTGACCCTGTACTGTGGCATAGTGACACTTAGACAATCCTTCTGTTGGGTATACAAATGGACCATAGCCCAAGGACTACCCAAAGCCCTCGACAATACCTTTTTATCACCAACAGAATTCGGGGTATGAGCACCTGAAAATCTCGTTTTTTTGTGGGAGGCGTTTTGGCATGCATGCTGAGTAGAGCACATTGAATGCAGGATGCAGAATCAGAATGGCAAGTGCCTATTCGAATCTACTACGAAACACGCTTCAGTGGTGCCAGAGAGACATAACTCGAAGAGTTTGGCACTTCTAATCGAAACTGACGATAGGATCGTCTTGCAGGATACTACGGACATAAATACGCGATTTTAGAAAGCAAAAGTGTTGTGACCGAAAATGTAAGTACAACTGGATGGGCAACGTTAAAGGTGGTGACATCAGATTTAGATAATGACCGTAATAACGTTACTTGACTATCTGTCTCTATACGGCGTATTTAGTGGACTTTCCAATTGAATGCAGAATTGAATACAGGCAATGAACAATAGTACAGCAAGCTCTGCGTCGAGTGCCGTGATGTAGCGACTATAGTCGCTGGCTTGCGAATTACGGATCACCTGTTTGATTCCCACTTCCAGTTCCATTTAAAATATGCAGTCTTAATTCCTGTAATGCTGTGGGCCTTATTGATGGAACATAATAATGTACTAGAACATTACACGCATATATAAAGAGGAACACTGTCGCTTGAGGCAAGCTCTCAGCTCCATATTAATTGACGTGTGCGCTCAATAAATGTGTTTCAGTGAGAAGTGATAGTTCTTGCAGATGAACCGATAGCATAAGCGATTTTTATCGCAGATTTCAAGTGACAGTACTTGTAGAGTTGGCGTTTTACGTAAACTAGTTCTTGCTCACTGTTTTAGATATCGATGGAAGATTCCTCTTTCTTCAGTTTTTAAAAAAAAGGTACTGATTGATAATTCATAAGCAATCTAAAAAAAATGAGATTAACCGACGTAGCTCTTTTCATAGACTATGTGGTGAGGATTAATGAGGTAAAAGTCAGGTTCACGAACTGTTGAGACAGCAGTTTTTGCCAGCATTAGACGGTCCGAAAGCAGGAGCCGAAATCTCACAATTTATAATTCCCACAATTTTCGTACCTAACTTAAAGCAAATGTTGTGATGGCTAGAAATGCTGGAAGACCGTTCTCACGTCCTCGTCGAACTAGTTTTCTGCACGGAGAACCTCTTTATCGATGTGATCATAGATTCGTCATTAGAACTTGTAGCCATTTAGAAAGAAGCTACTCTTGAAAACAGCTGTTCTTATCAGCAGCTGCAGTGTGTCCTCTCGACATTCTGAAAAATAGTCTTATCAGTTGCAAATGATTTTTTGCACATACTACAACCCAGATTTCTTAAGACTGAATTTGGAAACCAGTTCAGATGTGTTAAGACAATTATTTTAAACCAAGTAGTTACTGACACTAATTTCAGGTGAACGGGAATTGAATACCTGTAGTTCATCTCTGCTTTTCTATCTCCAATGTGCCGAGTGTTTGCCTCTCTGTATGAAGCGGACGTTGTGCGTTTCAATGTTTAACAAGACAACAAAGATATGAGAATCTGGGCTATATCTTTATTGACATATTGTAACTTGAAAAACGAAAGAAAAGATCTGTGTTTATCCTTCGCGAATAAATATTGGTTTTTCCAAATGAAAAATCGCGGACCCGTACGTAGCAACTGTTTTATTGGACATCCGCATGAAAAATCGTAGGACACATATGCAGCAACTGTGTTTTGTACCTCTTCTTGGCATGTGTACTTAATTTTAGATGTAAACGTCGCATGATTACAAATGTAGACGAATGGTGAAAAGAAGCTGCCGAGCTTACGTTTTTCTTCACCAGTATACCCACTGTAATCATTGAATAGTCGATTACATAAACGTAACAGAGTGTTCAGTCGCCTTCTTATGAAGATGAGGCGAGTTAAGGATTGAAATTTACAAGTTATTCTTACCCGCAGACCAATAACACAGAATCCATCGTATGTGTATCGTCAAGTATACACTATATGGGATTTATTTTCCCTTTACCTCTTTCCCTCTTCCACTCCAGAATTCTGCGCTCCTAACTAAAATTCTGAACACACTCAACACGATATCACTATCTTAAATATTTTTCAGTGTAATAATGTGGCTTGAAAGCGTAACTGATCTTTCTGGAGTAATGAAATGAAATGAAATGGTCGTTCGGCATTGTTGGCCGGGAGTTCCCAACCTGGTTCGGCCACGAACTGCAATACTTATTTCAGTAGGTGCCACAATGGGCGACTTGCGGCCGATGATGAGGATGAAATGACGATGAGGACTACACAACACCCAGTCCACGAGCGAAGAAAACCTCCAACCCAGCCGGGAAACGAACCCGGGCCTGCTGCATGGGAGGCAAGCACATTACCACCTGGCTAAGCAAGCGGACTTCGGAGTAATATAAATGGCATAAAGTTGGTACTAGGCGATCATGTGACAGTACAATGCCGGATTATGTCGTGGCATGAAATGGTGTATATGTGCCAGCAATTTGTAAGGCATTAGTAAGTAAGATGGTTCAACTCTGTGACAGAATGGCAGAAAGGAGCTACACTATGCGATCAAAAGTATCCGGACACCCCCAAATACATACGTTTTTCATATTAGGTGCATTGTGCTACCAGCTAATGCCAGATACTCCATATCAGTGACCTTAGCAGTCATTACACATCGTGAGAGAGCAGAATACTACGGTCGCAGGTTCGAATCCTGCCTCGGGCATGGATGTGTGTGATGTCCTTAGGTTGGTTAGGTTTAAGTAGTTCTAAGTTCTAGCCTACCAATGACTTCAGATTTTAAGTCCCATGGTGCTCAGTGCCATTTGAACCATTTTTAGAGCAGAATGGGGTGCTCCGCGGAACTCCCGGACTTCGATCGTGGCCAGGAGATTGGGTGTCACTTGTGTCATGCGTCTATGTGCGCGATTTCCAAACTCCTAAACATCCCTAGGTCCACTGTTTCCAGTGAGATAGTGAAGTGAAAACGTGAAGGGACACGTACAGCACAAAAGCATAGCGGCCTACGTCGTTTGTCGACTTACAGAGACCGCCGACAGTTGAAGGGGGTCGTAATGTGTAACAGGCAGATGTCTATCCAGACCATCACAAAGGAATTCCAAACTGCATCAAGATCCATTGCAAGTACTATGACAGTTAGGCGGGAGGTAAGAAAACTTGGATTTCATGGTCGAACGGCTGCTCATAACCCACACATCACGCCGGTAAATGCTAAACGACGCCTCACTTGGTTTAAGGAGCATAATCATTGCATCATTGAACAGTGGAAAAACGTGGTGTGGAGTGATGAATCACGGTACACGATGCGGCGATCCGATGGCTCGGTGTGGGTATGGCGAATGCCCGGTGAACGTCATCTGCCAGCGTGTGTAGTGCCATCAGGAAAATTCGGTGGCGATGGTGTTATGGTGTGGTCGTGTTTTTCATGGAGGGGCCTTGGACCCCTTGTTGTTTTGCGTGGCACTATCACAGCACAGGCCCACATTGGTGTTTCAAGCACCTTCTTGCTTCCCACTGTTGAAGAGCAATTCGGGTATGGCGATTGCATCTTTCAACACGACGAGCAACTGTTCGTAATGCACGGCCTGTGGCGTAGTCGTTACACGACAATAACACCCCTGTAATGGCCAGGCCTGCACAGAGTCCTGACCTGAATCCTATTGTTTAGAAACGCCGACTTCGTGGCAGGCCTCACCGACCGACATCGATACCTCTCCTCAGTGCAGCAACCGGTGAAGACTCGTCTGAAATTCCCCAAGAAACCTTACAGCACGTAATTGATCGTATGCTTGTGAGAGCGGAATCTGTCATCAAGCCCAACACCATACTGACTCCCAGCGTTGCCGATGGAGGGCGCCACAAACATTTAAGTAATTTTCAGGCAGATGACAGGATGCTTTTGATTACATAGTGTATGCCCAGTCCTTGAACGACAATGGCTGACATGTTGGTGTATGAGCGCGGTCTGTGCGACGTGTCTGCAAGGAACGGTGTACTACTCTCGGCCACGTAGTACAGTGTAAGAACTGAAGTCCCAAAAAGATCCTCTAACCATTAGGGAATGAAGACGGATCAATGGCAACAATAGATTCCATATCCGACAACGCTTCCAGTGAATGCATGAATGCAGATACTTCGGGAATGGCGTGCAGTGGGTATTTGGCTTCGTGAAGGCCTAAAAGGCTATTGCTCACAGCTGTATATAATGTTACACATCTGCTATTCGCCAAACAACACAGAAACTGGACAGTAGCTGACTGGAGGTATGTGGTGTGGTCAGAAGCGTCGCGATTTCGCCTTTTTCAAATGGTACAAGGCGCCCAGTGCACCCTATGACGTGTTTAACGCAGTGTGTGTGTGTGTGTGTGTGTGTGTGTGTGTGGAGGGTCATTGAGTCCAGGGTTTTGGGGGTGTTTTTCGTACCACGTCGAGGGCCGACTAATGCAGGTTATCGTGAACCATGGACCAGGTTGGTTCAAATGGTTCAAATCGGTCTAACCATTATGGGACTTAACATCTGAGGTCATCAGTCCCCTAGACTTAGAACTATTTAAACCTAATTAACCTAAGGACATCACACACATCCATGCCCGAGGCAGGATTCGAACCTGCGACCGTATCAGCAGCGCGATTCCGGACTGAAGCGCCTAGAACCGCTTGGCCACAACGGCCGGCGATCAGAAAGTTTCTGTCAACATTCTTGGTGACCAAGTTGTGTCCTTTCTTCTACATCTTCGTGATAACAATACTGTGGACACTCCCTGTTTCCAGGGTAGAAAGAGCCATATTCACAGGACTTCACGCATATGTTCCTGGTTTCACGGACACTGAGGGACGCACTTGCATCGCGACTGGGTCGCTTAATCATTCGATTCCAATCCCGTAGGAAAGGTATTGGACTATTTCGAACAGCGCGCGAAAGGTAGCAATCTACATCCATGCCGTTTTGCAGTTATACGGGATGTATTCACCAGCTAGTGCCTTCAACTGTGTATGGCATACTTCCTTTATGTACCAAGTAAGAGGTACATAACAAATACTGCGAGAGACTCCCGCCACATAGACACAATCACTTGCCTGGCGTCTTTCAGTTCCATGCAGCAGCCTCTAGATAGCTCTCACAATTACAGACCTCTTCCAGCTCCTACACCATCTTCTTCAGCATGTCGTATACGTCCGCCGATAACGCGGACACCACTACAACGAGGACTGTCAACTTTGGACTACATTGCTCCTGCTTTGTACAGGTGAACATGGAGATCCTTCTGCCAACAGGCACCGAAACACGACGTTCCATGGGCGCTTGGACAGTTGGAAACCAAAGTTAAATAGTTCAGAACCTGGCGCAAGCTGAGTACAGTACCCTGCCTAACTGTCGCTATTTATAGAGTAACTGGACTATGAAGAGTGTCAGTAATCACTATAAGTTACAATGATAATACACAGACTGCCCAGAGACGGCTACTATTATTTAGATTTCACTGTACAGGGTTTAAGGTCATCAAGGGCGAAATATAAAATTCTACCAAAGTATTATTTTGTAATAATCTTAATAAATGTTATTCGTTACTTCTTATAGTGTTGCCCATTACTGTAATAGTGCCACCCTGTCAATTAAGTGTTCAATTGGCAAGCGCGCAGTCGATCACCTTTAGGGAACTGTAGCAGGAAAACACTTTTCTACTTGTGAGGTAACAGGCGAGTTGTGCAGCCCTGGAAATATTTTCAAGTTCAGAGTTGGCGACCACCGCACGTGGCGCGCGGCAGGCCCGAGCTCGTTAGCATCCGCGTGGTGCCTCACAACGGCCAGATCACGTGGGCCAGGGAGCACGTGGCTGGGAATTCCGTGTTGACGCTGTGCGAGGACTGTGCTTTGTGTCGATGAAGGAGATCTGTATGCCGGTAGTGCCAAGATGGTGGACTTCGTGAAACCATAATGGTAGACATTTCGCAGTTCATATAGAAATTATATACCTCAAAAAGAAACATGTACATTACCATTATTTGCACGATGGATCTGATGGTTTAATCAGATTTTCAATATCTTTATTAGTTTAAAGTTTAGTATTTGACTGTAAATTATACAAGTAACACCCAGCAACGAATTTACAAAATCTAAACGGTTCATCTGATGTTGTCGATCGACGTGTCTTTAGAAAGTTATTAGTGTAAACCTATAAACTGTTATAAATTACAGGCATGTAACTTGAATAGTACATTAGTTATTGGTGGTCAAAGTGGTAGATTATTATCGATCGCAGTCAGGCCATAAGTGCTCCACAGTGACACGAAGAAACGGTGGCAGCATGCTCATAAATATATTTATTCATCTATGTCTTTGTTTATGTCCGATATATGCTATTCATGAAAAAACTGGTCAATTATTGACTGTGTGTAGGAAGAACAGAGACGTTAGGCTACTGGCCTACTATTGCTTGCTATTCCTTTGATATACTGGGTGATTAAAAAGTCAGTATAAGTTTGAAAAGTGAATAAATCACGGAATAATATAGATAGAGAGGAACAAATTGACACACATGCTTGGAATGACATGGGGTTTTATTAGAACCAGAAAAATACAAAAGTTCAAAAAATGTTCGACAGATGGCGCTTCATCTGATCAGAATAGCAATAATTAGCATAACAAACTAAGACAAAGCAAAGATGACGTTCTTTACAGGAAATGCTGAATATGTCCACCATCATTCCTCAGCAATAGCTGTAGTCGAGGATTAATGTTGTGAACAGCACTGTAAAGCATGTCCGGAGTTATGGTGAGGCATTGACGTCGGATTTTGTCTTTCAGCGTCCCTAGAGATGTCGATCGATCACGATACACTTGCGACTTCAGGTAACCCCAAAGCCAATAATCGTACGGACTGAGGTCTGGGGACCTGGGAGGCCAAGCATGACAATAGTGGCGGCTGAGCACACTATCATCACCAAACGACGCGTCTAGCAGTATGAAGCGCCATCCTGAATTTTGGTTCTAATAAAACCCCACGTCATTCCAAACATGTGTGTCAATTTTTGCCTCTCTATCTACATTATTCCGTGGTTTATTAAGTTTTCAAATTTATACTGACTTTTTGATCACCCGGTAAGTCCATTTAATTAGTGTATGTATTTAATAATGTGTGTTTGAGCGTGTTTATGGTCCAGCCGTAGGAATATTTATTTAATTTCAAGTTATTTAGATGTAAATCCAGCATTTTGAAAGTGCTTTCATTATGTTCGAGAATGTGCGTTGGCTTGAAGACATGGCGGGAGCGCTCTAGCCAATCACAGCACTCGTGAATGGGGATAGTGGATGGAAGTGGGAAAAGAGCATCATTTCGAGAGAGGACACGGCAGTGCGTAACATTGCGGCACACGACACGGGAAGAGCGGGACAGTACGGCGCGACGGACGCACAGTCGCGGAAGAGACTTGGAGAGTGTGGAGCGGTTTGCTCGTGGTCGCGGGAGATAGAAATACTTCGGAGTGCCGACTTGGGCACTAGTGAGATTTCCGTCGCTTCTACTGTGAAGACGGAGTGTGCATTTTCAAGTGAATATCTCGCGAGCTATGTTGTTCATAGCTAATTACATGCAGTAGGAATCTGTTGTTCCCCGTTATTCAACTTATATTTTATTTAACTGCTAGACCATCGACACCAGTAAGTGTTTCGCAGAAATAAACCGCATTTTCAAAAGTACTTTTACTATCGTACTCATCATTTAAAGTCGTTAAGATGATAGCTGCAGATTTTATTTTATTGCGATCTTTCATTTATAAAATTCGCAATTGCCGAGTGATATAAACCTTCACGATTCATGTGTATATTCGTATTGTATACTTTAGAATCAGAAGTATTTGGCGTGTAATGAGGCAACTACGTATCTCGGCCCCTAGACAAGGAAACCAGCCAAAACTTTTAATATTTGATCACTGACAAGTGGAGGCCACGGCGTTTGGAACGCGGATTTACTGCAAACTTCTTACACTCGTAGTACTCCACGAGGACAACAAAATGTGTAAGCAGTAGCGCGTACTTCTTAAGCATTATTCAGAAAATCGCAAGATAATTTCAGTCGTCAAATATATACTTGTGCGTGGCCATTTTTACCAAGAAGAGCCGGCAGCCGAGTGGTTAGCGTTGAAGTCCCGTAATCGCTGGATCGAGTCCGGCTCATCAGTTTTTTTTATTTCTAACACAGTCATTTTCTTTACTATTTGTATTACAATTGACGTAATGGAGAAATACGTCTAATCAGATGAACTTTTATTAAATTTACAATGTTACAATATTCATAACTACCGACTATTAAACTGCCAAACGCATAAAGTGATACTGAAAATGTATGCTTGTCCGTGATTTGACAAATCCCTTATACCTGGAAGGAGCCCGAAACGACTTGCTACCTCCAAGTTATGACCGGCACAGACCGCTTTCGAAAGATGTACAATTAATAGTCGCTTTCGACATTACGAGTGCAAGTTGCGGAATGGTATTTTTCGTAAAAACATCAAAAACAAAGTTAGACGGCACCAGCTGAGTTGAATAAATGCTATGTTTCCGCACAAGCAAGGTCATTTCAGGTTTTCCGAGGAAAAACCAACCTCGTTAACATTTTCAAAAACCTCTCCTTCAGCCGATAATTTGGAAGCAAACCATGCATAACGCAGCATTTCCTTAAATATCGGCGCTGATCATTGGTCATGCAGTATCGAGTGTATTTTAACAGCGTCTTCACGAGAAGCAATTTCTCGTTCTCTTTCGATTAAATACGAACAATTTTGAAGACACGGGCAAGCAAACACTTTCAGTATCACTTTATGCGTTTGGTCGTTTACTAGTCGGTAGTTATGAATATTATATTATATGTGATAACAAAAATTTGTAGCCTGCCAAATAACATTGTAAATTTAATAAAAGTTCATCCGATTACACATATTTTTCCCATGACATCAATTGTAAAATAAATAGTAAAGAAAATGACTGTGTTAGGGAAAAAAAAACAACTGACGAGAAGGACTCGATCCAGCGAACCATCAATTACAGGGCTTGAACGCTAACCACGTTTTTTTTATGATTGTTCGTTGCAATTGTTCGGGGCGGACGTCCCATGACACTCGTCGTAGTTCATCGTCGATCCAGTCACTCAGTTTTTTTATTACAGAGGGCAGTTAACCCTTTGACCGAATACGCTGAGCTACCGCGTCGTCACCACTCGGCTGGCGGCGCTTCATGGTAAAAATGGCCACGCACAGGTATATATTTGACGACCGAAACTATGTTGCGACTTTCTCAGTAACGCTTGAGAAGTACGCGCTACTGCTTACACGTTTTGTTGTCCTAATGGAGTACTACGAGTGTACGAAGTCCGCAGTAAATCCACGTTCCAAACGTCATGGCCTCCCCTTGTGAGACTGAGGTTATGTAGTTGAGGGCCACAACACCACCACACCATTCCATCCTTTTCATTTATGAAAGCCCGCATACTACTGTGGCTGTTTGGACTGAACTGATGGCAGTATTCAGTTGTTACATTCACAACACTTTTGGTATCAATGGCTCGTCGAATCGAAGCCAATATCGAGGCTAGAGTCAATTTTGTACGGTATTCGCTGGAGGTGACTAATTTTTTGTCTCGTATGCTTCTTTGGAGCGCAGGTGCGTGATTGATATAACGTAATGGGCCGTAAGTCTGTGAAGCGGAGACAGCCTGGCGTATAGGGCGGGCATTATGCGTGCAAGGGGAGAGGACCGGCCTTTGGACACGGCGGCGTCCCAGTGCAGCACATTAAACCGCGGGCGGCCTTGTTTATCAGGCCCGGGACGCCTTAATTAGTTCTGGATTTAGTGGCCTCCTAAGCCGCGCAAATACCTGCCGTTAAGACGTTATGGCCGCGTGACGTAATGTTATGTGGCGTCGTTACCGCCTCCCGTATCCACAGCGCCACTCCTGGAACTACTGTACAGCCTCGCCGCTGCCCAGGAGCGGGCGCTGTCGTGTGTTCCACACTTGCTCGTCTAGATGCGTGGTCTGTCGTTTCCAAGCGGACGTATGTTCTGTGCGAGTGGAGCTATGAATAATTCCGGAATGCGCAATAGAATCTGAACCACTGGTTTGACGAAAATCCCTATAGGAATCAACATGTGTACCGAAAACAACGATCACGTCAAACCCAGCTTACTGGGTTCGTTCAAGAGACGCAGAAAGCAGCTGATACTGGCGCCCAGGTAGATGCCGTGTTCATTGACGCTCGAAAGGCGCTCGATACATTTCCACAATGCAGCTTTCTAGCGTAAAGCCGTCGGCACACGGACCGTGCATCCGAACGTTGAGCGTTGAGCGTACCGAGTTTCTGACGTCATAGCGTGGAATAGCACTTCGGGAGTCTTTCCGAACGTGCAGAGCAATATCTGGCATCTGAGATATTCTGAGCGTGCGTCTGAGCGTTGACCAATGAGATGGCAAAACGCCACCTACGTCACACGCACGCCGGCTCCCTTCAGTACAGAGTCATTTCAAGCCTATATGTACGAGTATATATGCCGTTTCTGAGCAATTGAGAATCACTGGATAACCCGTTGTTAGTTGTGTGATTCGGTCCAATAAAATAATGAGAAACATTATATTCGTGGCAAAAGAATTATTGTAACTTGCGTATTATGAGAGTAGGCTATATGAAGGCAGCGACACACTGAAGATCCACCCAAAACGCATTGTTGTTGGTACAATTTGTAATAATTAAATTAGAATTAGTAACACATAATTATTTACGATTAACGTCTTTAGCAAGGGGTAACACAATGTGATTATGTACAAAGGGCTTGTTATTGGTTTAGCGTAATGAGTAGCGTCCTTCTCCAGTTTTGAATCTTTGTTGGGGCGATGGTTCGCGTCTTAACACTTCCAAATTTTTTTCCTAACATTCGCGTTTTTATTATGTTCTGATACTTTATTATTAGTTTAATATAAGTATATGCTGTAATATTTGATGTTAGGTAAATATAAGTTCACCTTTTTTGAGGGGTGACTTGGTTCGATTGGCTTAATGTACAGGACAGCTTGCGCTACTTGTATAAAGATATTTTGTTCCTTCTCTTTTATGTTTCGTAATTCACATGTTGCAAAGATTCTGCTACTGGGTAGGAACAGTGATCAAGTAAGACTGACCTTGGTGTTTTACTAAAATGTGGGAATGATGAAATTATGTTTATCTTATGCGGAGAAGTATTCCAAATTTGTACCGCACTGTTTGTAATGGAACTTTTATATGCCTGTGTCCATATTGATTGGACATGGTACTTTCCTTTTCGTGGACGATGGAGGAAATGTGCGTTTTAATAGAGCTAATGTGGGAATTTTACCCTCACCCATTTAGTAAACAGTGTGATTTACGAGATAGAAACATCCCTCAACTGCGGCTGGAGTGCGTTGCGATCGCGTATACCACGTTGGGGCCCACGTACCGTATGCACAAGTCACATCGTTCCTGAGCGTTCAGCAGCACGTTGAACTTGGCACGCTCAACGTTAACGTTCGACAGCATGGTTCGTGTGCCGACGGCTTAAGGAATATCAGACCAACTGTGAGACTGGTATGAAGAGTTTACAGCAAACACAGCAGCATGTCATTCTCAAAGGAGAGAAGACATCAGACGCAAAAGTAACTTCGGGCGTGCCCCGAAGAGAGTGTTGTCGGAGCATTATTTTTTACAGGATATATAAATGGCCTAATACACAACATTGGGAGTTCTATGACGCTTTTTGCGGATGGAGCCATTGACTTATGACTTTTTCTCTGTCGTGTTTATTACAGCCATCGAGGACAGGGTCATACGGTGCATATTCCGGAACCAACTGTAAAGTTCTAGAAAACGCCGTGATAACAAGTTTCTCACAAGAATCTCTAAAAAAAATTACAAGTACAATGTAGATGGACTGTCTGACATACTAAACAGCGACTACTAAAGTACTCTGAATCCACCACTGATTGAAACAAAACTGCTACGGGAATGTGAGTGCACCTTTCTTTAGTCCGCTTGGTTCAGCATCCATCACGAAAAGAGAAGTTACATCTTTGTCTGCAGTTTTCGCTTATTGGAACGACGAGCGACTGACTACAGCGATCTGTCGCATGGGCGATCGATTGCTTCGTAAACTGCAGTGGTCAGTTGCTGGTCGCTGATCACATGGAAATGCCAGGCAACCTGGAGGATCGCACATGACACTAGTGCGTACAGACTGGCTATCACTCGTTTTCCCAGCTTGGTTGTGTGATTTCTTTCGTTTCGCTTTGCCGTCACTAAGGGCTTTAAATTACAAGTTTTGGTTACTCTGGAACCACGAACCACTCAGAGAACTAAAGTTGAAGCTGGCGTTGCCATTTATAATAAGAAGTAATATAAAAGTACACTGTCTGATTTTGTACCGATTATCATCTGAAGTTTGCGCCGTAGAAATAGACCTGATGCGAAGTTCACAGGACTAGCCATGATACAAAGAGCTCAATCTGAGGAATTTCCGTTACTTATAAAACAATTACACATACTGTTAAAGCTTTTGAGTTCTAAACACAGTCCGTTATATTAAGTGGAATGTACAGGGAAAATCTGGTACACAAATGTACTCTAGTTCATTGTAATTTCATATAACGTGACTCTTCCTCTGACAGTTTACAACAGATTTAGGGTAATCAGCAGTGTTTTTACTGACAACTTTTCTGTAGGCACTTAGAGACTGCAAAACAAATTGTGTAGTTACTTGCAGTTAAACTATAAGACTAATGAATGAAAAAGGAATTGAGGATTAATAAATGAAAAATGAATTATCAATGACGGGAAAATCTTTAATAATAATCTTAATTAATTAATTAATCTTTAATAATAATTAATTTACGGTAGCGAAATTTCGGGAATACATTTGTCTACTAGATAACATATGTAAGTGATTAACGTTGCAGGGTAGTGTAAACGCGAGACAAGCCGTTGCAAATGTGGAATTCTGATCCATTAATAACCGTGTAGCCGCAAAACTGTTGAATGAAAGCATGCAAACGTATGAGAATTATGTTGTACAGGTGGCGGATGTCAGTTTGTGGGATAAGTTGCATGCGTGTTGGACTTCTTCGGTCAATAAAGGGATGGCTAATGGCGGTTGTTGTGGATGACGCAGTCCGATGACGCCCCATACGTGCTGGATTGGAGACAAATCTGATGATCCTGCTGGCAAAAGCAACATGTCGGCACTCTGTAGAGCATGTTCGGTTATGACAGTGGTATGTGAGCGAAAGATATCCTGAAGGAAAACATCCCCTGGAATGTTGTTCATGAATGACAGCACAACATATCAGGTCACCAAATTGACATACAAAATCTAACATTCTGCGTGGTGTCTGTTGTTCTATATCGTGTCTCCCTACCACTTTCGCGCAACGATGCTCTGAGCGTGTTTTCTAGGGAATTGACTAGTTTGAACCTGGGACCTGTTGCTGGTAAGGAGATGCCAGACCACACATGACATGTAGAATTCAGAAGAGTTCAGTGAGACTAGCGATGATATAACCAAATACTTAATGATTTCAGCGTCAGCTCCACTGCACTCCCTGTAAAAGAATCTTAATACTAACTAAATTTAGTGGAAGGGATTCAAGGCTTTCGTATTTTTAGTTAGCTGGTAAAATAAAAAGCAGTTAAGTTTACCATTGGAAATTTTATTCTACTCACAAAACATTGTTTATAAGTTGCACTATTGATAAAAGGAAATATTTTAACATAGGATGGTAAAAACCAACTGCGTTCAACAAAAATGTGAACGAATATTCCCTCAGTGGGTTTCGAAGTTCTACGATGGATCGAAGGATGACCTATGCCATATCAGATCTATAATCTAGTTAAATTAAGTTTCACAAGAGAGAAAACTATGAAAATGGTCTACAGTGACCCTCAATTATCTTTAATTACTTATCTAACTTGTCGTAAATTACAGTGGCTGATGTGGCTACTCAATAACTATATAACAGAAAAATCATCGCGTTTCAGATTTTTACTTCAAGTGCCAAAAGTGAACACCATGAGATTTAATTGACGATCGACACTGGTATTACGAAAAAAGGGGGTGTATTAAATGAGACTTCTGCAGCTCTGAGTGAAGCTTTATGCGCTGTTATGCGGCATCGCGTGCGTTCATTACCTTGTCGGTATTCGTCAGGGGGCAGCGGGCAGCACAGCTCCGCTCACCACGCTGTCTCGGAAGCCACTCTCCTAACTTCTCCTTACTACAATTTACCGAAGTTGGTTTAAAAAAAATTATCTGGCTGTGTTTTCATCTGACCAATCAGGATCTCAATGTTAACCTTAAGCTCCGCCTACAAAAATTCTGTCTATCCAATGAGAAACGTTATACTTTTCGTGGTGGGGCAATGTTTTTAAAGTTTGCAATGTAACAGAGACGCGAAAAAGTCTCACGCTAAAACTTGTAGCTGATGTGGTCCTTTTAGCGTTATCGTAAGATCTATACTGTTCTTCTGGAGGGCTCTATCTTTTAACATGGGCTGGGGGGTGGTCCTAACGTAACAGACACGCGAAACAGTCTCACGCTAAAACTTGCGGGTTGTGTGGTCCTAGCGGTTAGCTAGCGACGTGCGTGTCCGTCCGTCCATTATCGTAGGGCCTTCCAGCTTAACACGGTTCTGCTCTCGGCTTCTGTTCTCGTTTCTCCCCTCGGAACTGCGTCTGTCTCATGGTGGGAAGGTATGACATGCATTTAGGCATTCTTGTGTTAGTCTGTGGTATTTCATTTGCTAACTCGTTACTCGTATTACTTTGGTTAATTTAATGTCACGATTTATTCGGAGCTATGTGACATACTACTGGATTTGCTTATCATGTCAGGGTTTTCATGGAACGTGTTGGATTTGCCTGACACGCTACAAAATTTGCAGTCAGGGTGGTTGGGATAACAGCGAGAGGTTTCCTGCTGTCATACGAAACGTACCCCAGATCAAAAATCCTGGTGCAGGCTCAGTGAGTCTAGTGCGTAGACAAATTCGTTGCACGTCCTCACCTGGCTCTCCTCTAGCCAATACAACGCCTCCACTGGCACTGACGCAGAACCAGATCTTATCATGAAATACAACATGCCTCCATCTTGCCCTCCAGTGAGCTCTCACTTGACGCCACTGAAGTCTGATTTCGGTTGGCTAACATCAACTTACTACGTCCAATCCCAAAGGTAACAAATACTTATAAACGTTACAACGTTTATTTAAACCAAACTTTATTTGCATCCTCGTAGTGGCTCTACTAGCGTCATTTCTATGCCAGTAGCTCAAAATTTGAACAGAAATCATCATTCAGCTGTAGAAACAAACACACCTACCATCTTTCGATTATGTCGCACAACTCCTTCTTGGTGTTGCGAATTTTTTCGTCAGTGTAATTTGCAATCGCTGCTTTGTTTTAATTTCTATTTTTGGCAAGTATTCGTCGGGTAAACTGTGTGTTGTGTATTAAAACCGGGCTCCTAGACACGCCGGAGAGGCCTCGTCTCGCCGCAGCCCTCAGTGGTTCACAACACCACAACTGGCCACTGCAGTCCACGCACCCAACCGCCGCGCCACGCCGAACCCTGGTTTATTGTGCGGTCCGGCCCAGTTGACCTCCCCCCCCCCCCCCCCCCCTCAATCTCTCCCCTCCTGGAACGTCTCATACCATACGAGTGTTACCCCAGATGTTTGCGTGGTAGAGTAACTATGGCGTACGCGTACGTGGAGGCAGTGTTTGCGCAGCAATCGCCGACATAGTGTAACTGAGGCGGAATAAGGGGAACCAGCCCGCATTCGCGGAGGTAGATGGAAAGC
This sequence comes from Schistocerca americana, assembly GCF_021461395.2. Taxonomy (NCBI): domain Eukaryota; kingdom Metazoa; phylum Arthropoda; class Insecta; order Orthoptera; family Acrididae; genus Schistocerca; species Schistocerca americana. Next base: position 337,371,993 of record NC_060121.1, read on the forward strand.
CACCTTAAAAACCATCCACAGTCTGATCCGCACACCGGACCTCTACACTAACCCGCCGGGCGGATTCGCGCCGGGGACCGGCACACCTTCCCGCTCGGGTAGTAGCGTGTTAGACCGCGCGGCTGGCAGGTCAGGCTTATTCATCGGGTAAGGGGATCAGCCGCCGCTGCTGCTGGGCTTGTCAGTTCATTTTCCATAGCATAACTTATCGACAAAGTGGCGTTCGTAACACTGGTTGAAACTGCTTGGCAAGTCAAACGAGTGTTGCGGGGTCAAGGCAAATGACCGATTGCAGCAACGATATAGCATGCGAAAGTGCACTGCGACACGTCGCACGCATGTGGGGCCCTTAAGACAAGTGAAAATACGACGGCTGCAGAGATAAACCTGGCCTAGTGAGCGCTTAATCGATAGTAAAGGATACTTGATGAGAAATACACGCAATCGTCAAACTAAGTAGAGAAAGCTATGTTGGAGAACAGGCAGGTGTGATACATTACTTCTGGTCTGCGAGTGAAAAGCTCACTGCGCTTTTGTCGGGTTATTGAAATCAAAAACATCACGAGCAATGGAGTATCGTCTCACATCTGCTTGACTGGACTTTTGCAGTTTCTGTGTGAAAAGATATGTCGTCGTGTAACACTGTTACACATTGCATTTCTGAATATATTCTCCCATTTTCGTTAGTCATCAATAGTCGCAAGTTGGAATACGCAAAAAAGGCTGTTCCTAAATATCTGAAAAACAATCAGCAAGTGCAAATGTGTTTCCTTATCGATTTATTCTAGCTATGTTGGGCTAATGGTAAAACATTCAAAATTTTTATCAGTGTACATCGAGTAGTAGTCGACCATAATATTGGGAATGAGGACGCTTAGATCGATTTGCTGTGAGTTTTTATCACTATATTTCACCAAGACATGCTAAATAATTTGATAATATATCCACAACCATCTTTATATCACTCAGAGTGCGATGCACTTTCTCTTTTCAGCACTGCACCTGTTTACTGTTACGTCACTGTGTGTTTCCGATAACAACCATGAGAGGCCAAGTGTAATAATATCGTGGTCGTGTAGTAGTAGTGTGTGTAGGGTCGGTACTGTTTGCTCTGCATACTCTGTCCTGTTTTCCTGAATTTATATTAAAGCACTTTCCAACTAATTTCATACACTTGTCCATTTCGCATGGTGGAAGACACAGACTGCAGTTTCGTCAACAGTATCTGCATTCAATATACATCCTCCCACCCCACGGGTGGCCGGAGTACAGAAGTAAAGGACATCGTCTGCATTCCTTGCCACAGCTGCTCTTTGAACGGTCGACACCGAGACAACCGCCGCTGTTTAGCGCTGAGAGTCGCCCGGCGAACAATTAAACGTCAGCCTTTTTACTGCCTTCTGAAAGAACTCGCCAACACTCGAGCAGGCAGGCGCCAGAAAAGTAGCGAAACCCCGCTAGATGCAAATAGCTCGCAGCTGGTAACTTCCAGCACTGTGTTCCCTGAGGATTGGCCGACACTGGACAAAGCTTACACTTTCTTTTTACAGCGCTAGGATTATATGCAGACCCAGTAACCTAGAATGCTTTTTATTCGCACAGGTGGAAGCTGTCAAACTGCGGGAGAGTAAAGAGACTCGCCGAAAAATATGAACTGCCATTAAGAGATTCATGATTTGACCAAAAAGCAGATGACTTCTGCATTTCAGTACATATTGACGGACCCTGGCGTTTCGGTGCATAACGGAGGCAACCGGGTTGTTAAAAATCCTGAACAATAGCAAAAATTGACTTTTTATCTTATTAGAGACCTGCTCGCCTATTCTGTAGGAAAAGTCTTTATAGCTCACACATTGATGACCTTCGTCTATTGGTTGACTTCATTCGTTCACTGGATGACTTTCTGAGATGATCAACAGAATATTCTATTGATCGAAGTCTTCACAGGTTGGCTACGATGGAGCCAGACAGGAAGGAAGAAAGATTAGAGTTTAACGTCCGTCGACAGCGAGGTCACTAGAGACGGAGCACAAGTTCGAACTGGGCAATTATGAGGAAAGAAATCGACCACGCCCTTTCACAGTATGCTAACCACTGCTCCACTTCGCTCGGTTTGAGGCCGGGTTCACCTAATAACACAACTACCAGCGACTTCAAATCGCCTTATGTCCAGCTCATCGAGACGCTACAGTTTAACAGAACTCTCATGCCCTGTAAAGTACCATATTTCCTTTTTACTGGCAGCAGGTATGCTAACCACTGCTCCACTTCGCTCGGTTTGAGGCCAGGTTCACCTAATAACACAACTACCAGCGACTTCAAATCACCTTACGTCCAGCTCATCGAGACGCTACAGTTTAACAGAACTCTCATGCCCTGTAAAGTACCACATTTCCTTTTTACTGGCAGCAGGCAACACAGAATTGAATTTTAAGGTTTAGAAAACGGACGGTGAAGTGATATGCTCCGGCACAAACATCTGCGTTCAGGGATCATCTTGGAACTATTACAGTGGACTTCATCAACCAGCATCACTGGTTCATCCAGCTCGACCCCTTTTTATTTTTTTGTATGGTATTTGATACTCCGCACGTAATACCTTGAACAGACTGCGACGAGAATCATTAAATTTAAATTCAGCGAACTGCCATAAACAGATCCTGGCAAGGTATAAGTTCACATTGAGCTGAACCGCACTGTTTTGTCTCCATTTGTTGCGAGTGTGAAATGGCGCCGAAGAGAAAGAAGCTGGTAGTGTCCTCGGACAAAATGTTACATGCACTGCAGAATTATAGAAAAACATTGCTGTCGAATTTGGTGGTGAAGCATTTTCCAAACTTTCAGGATGCTCAGACAGGTGTTATAGACGGAAACCATTGACTGCAAAATAACAGTTTCGCTGGCTACAGTATGATTTCGGATGACGAAATTATCGTCGCTTGCATTGTCTGCAGACAATGACGATAGCGATAACAGTTTAAATGAGGAAACTGGTGCCCAGGCTGAAGGCATTACGACACACACAACGGCCACAACGCAGTTGGTAGAAGGACGATACCTCTTCGAAGATTGCGAAACAATTGGGCGTACCCAGGGCAACGTTGAAGGCAACCACTACGGCTGAAATTTTCCTAGCCAAAGATACTTCAGTGGTTCACTTAAATCGGCATTTATCAGTGCAAGCACTAGTAACAACTTCCTTTAATGTTAAGGAAATTTAAGCAGAGAAGGAAGCACTACTGTCTGACATTTGCATGAAACATAGCGGTAGAATATTACTGGTCCAAGAAATTCACAGAGAACCAAATGACCGTCGGCCGACAGTGAATGAAATGAAACCTGGCTTATAATGCCCTAATGAGAGATATGGAAATGCAATTTTCACAAACGTGGACACTGATATACTGTCTCGAGATATGAACTGCGAAGACTACATCGAATTTATAACAGTTGAAATTCAATGTTTCACCGTTACATCTGTCTAAAAGCCACCAAAATTAGGAATACAAATTTACAGGAACTTAAAATTTCGACTCTCAGCAAACAAAGCTGGTGTGGGTGACTTTAATTTTCATAGTACTTCTTGGAGGTTAAAAGAGACTGACACTTCGTTAAAACCTAGAAGACTGAGGGGAATGCATTGATTTAGAACTAATACACGATCCAGAGTTGTCCAATTCCTTTATCAGTCAAAAAATCGAGAGGGGATTACAACACTTATAACATTTTTCCCACCGAACAAATCGCTCGCCAAATCAAGAAACGTATTACAAAATCACTCCTCAGAATACAACACCGAGCTCTTATGTGTACTGTAGAAACAGTTGTTAAGCCAAAGAAAGTTGTATTCCGAAGACAGTTCAAAAAAGCTCTGTGGAATTAATTTTTTCAGAACTTGGTTGAGGAAGTCATAAAAATCGGTCCTGATTCAGGATATTATGGAGATTTTGCGGTGCTAGTAAAGAGTATCTCGCGTATACATATTGCAAGAGGCTGTAGATCTACGCAATTACCTGGACTTGATAAAGACTCAAAAGTGCACCTTAAGAGATATGAACAGCTCTTCGAAAACGATAAATTCTCAGAAACAATACGAACAGGGAATTACTTATTGAAGCTATAACATCATCACGAGAAAAAAAAGGAGTAATCTCCTCGAAAGTTTGGATACGAAACGTAGTATTCGAGTAGCCTGGAAATTACTGAGAAACCTTGACGGTGATTCTACAGTTTCTCCCTCAGAAGTGAGCAAGGTGACCCCTGACAAAATAGCACTTCAAGAACTGTTGAATAGCGAAACCACAGGAACATCAAAAGTAACAAAATTAGAACGATGTGAAGAGTAGAATGGTCATCTTAGCGCTCCATTCACGGATGAAGGCCTGTGAACTGCTATTCATTGGATGAAAAGTAAGAAATGCGTAGGCTTGTATGTCATGAGATCGGACCAAATAAAGAACTCTGGCTCTGTAACCATCAATTAGATCCTGAACACTTGAGTTGCGAGATTGAAAACCCGAAAGATCTGCCACAAGGCAGAAGTCGTGGCACTGCATCAAAACAAACAACGGAATGACACAAGAACTTCAGACCTGTGACAATTCTGTGCCATGTGTTCAGAGCTCCGCAAGAATGGGTTTGAATCGAATTTCTGAGTCTGTGCTCTTTTGACTCGGATAAATAAATAAAAGCTGAAGAAAATAATGGTTTATTTGGAACGCCAGACGGATAACAACTTCGGTTACATTATTACTGGTGATACACACAAGCGATCGTGTTACACATAAACAAAACATAAATTTGGCTCAAAAGAAACTTGCTGATTCATTCAATGTGTTAAACTATCTGTATATTTCACTACATGGGCATTATTTATATCCAAATAAAGTATAATTTGTGTCCTTATCTGTAATTAAATACAACGTGTGTGTTTGTGGCATTTAACCATTGCTACTCTACTTTTTTCAGAATTTCCGGATAATCGGAAACTGCAATTACCGAAATGACCTGCAGTCCCACCTAGTTCTGATAAGCGACGTTCCACTGTAACTGTTAATTAATACAGCCAAGTGCACTTTGTTTAATAAAACGTAAACATCGATAATATATTTGATTAATCGCATGTTTGTCGTTTAGATAACCTGGTCCTAACCCAATTAAGATAATCGTTGCTAGATTCCCAACATTGGAATGGCGACCAGTATTTACAGAGCATAAAGATATCCACACTTACATGGATAATCTGGCTCAGGGTTTATCCAACCACCTTCACAATTCTCTATTATTCCAAATTCATATAGGGCGCGATAAGAACTAACACCTATATATTTCTGTATGAGCACTGATTTCCCTTATTTTATCGTTTCTCCCTATGTAGGTCGGTGTCAACAAAATATTTTCGCATTCAGAGGGCAAAGTTGGTGATTGGAATTTCGTGAGAAGATTCCGCCGCAACGAAAAACGCCTTTCTTTTAATGATGTCCACCCCAAATCCTGTATTATTTCAGTGACACTCTCTCCCATATTTCGCGATAATACACAACGTGCTGCCCTTCTTTGAACTTTTTCGATGTACTCCATCAATCCTGTCTGGTAAGGATCCCTCACCGGGCAGCAGTATTCTAGAAGAGGACGGACATGAGTAGTGTAGGCAGTTTCCTTAGTACATCTGTTACATTTTCTAAGCGTCCTGCCAATAAAACGCAGTCATTGGTTAGCCTTCCCCACAACATTTTCTGTGTGTTCCTCCCAATTTAGGCTGTTCGTAATTGTAATTCCGGGGTATTTAGTTGAATTTACGGCCTTTATATTTGACTGATTTATAGTGTAACTGACGTTTAATGGATTCCTTTTAACATTCACTTGTAAGGGGTCACACTCTTCGTTATTTAGGGTCAATTACCAATTTTCGTACCACACGGATACCTTTCCTAATCGTTTTGCAATTTGTTTTGATCTTCTGATAACTTTATTAGTCGATAAACGACAGCATCATTTGCAAACAACCTAAGACGGCTGCTCAGATTGTCTCCCAAATCGTTTGCTTAGATGAGGAACAGCAAAGGGCCTGTAACAATACCTTTGGAACGCCAGAAATGACTTCTGTTTTACTCGATGACTTTCCGTCAGTTTCTACAAACTGTGACCTCTCTGACAGGAAATGAAGAATCCAGTCACATAACTGAGACGATATTCCATAATCACCCAATTTCACTATAAGACGCTTGTGTGGTACAGTGTCAAAAGCATTCCGGAAATCCAAAAATACGGAATTAATCTGGAATCCCTTGTCAATAGCACTCAAACACTACATGCGAATAAAGAGCTAGTTGTGTTGTACAAGAACGATGTTTTCTAAATCTACATTGTCTGTGTGTCAGTTTCCATCGAGGTAATTCATAATGTTAGAACACAGTATGTAACACAATATGGGCTGAAACAGTTTCGTCATCTTCCACAATTTCAGTCTTTCACTTATTCGATTTATAAACTCCTGGAAATTGAAATAAGAACACCGTGAATTCATTGTCCCAGGATGGGGAAACTTTAGTGACACATTCCTGGGGTCAGATACATCACATGATCACACTGACAGAACCACAGGCACATAGACACAGGCAACAGAGCATGCACAATGTCGGCACTAGTACAGTGTATATCCACCTTTCGCAGCAATGCAGGCTGCTATTCTCCCATGGAGACGATCGTAGAGATGCTGGATGTAGTCCTGTGGAACGGCTTGCCATGCCATTTCCACCTGGCGCCTCAGTTGGACCAGCGTTCGTGCTGGACGTGCAGACCGCGTGAGACGACGCTTCATCCAGTCCCAAACATGCTCAATGGGGGACAGATCCGGAGATCTTGCTGGCCAGGGTAGTTGACTTACACCTTCTAGAGCACGTTGGGTGGCACGGGATACATGCGCACGTGCATTGTCCTGTTGGAACAGCAAGTTCCCTTGCCGGTCTAGGAATGGTAGAACGATGGGTTCGATGACGGTTTGGATGTACTGTGCACAATTCAGTGTCCCCTCGACGATCACCAGTGGTGTACGGCCAGTGTAGGAGATCGCTCCCCACACCATGATGCCGGGTGTTGGCCCTGTGTGCCTCGGTCGTATGCAGTCCTGATTGTGGCGCTCACCTGCACGGCGCCAAACACGCATACGACCATCATTGGCACCAAGGCAGAAGCGACTCTCATCGCTGAAGACGACACGTCTCCATTCGTCCCTCCATTCACGCCTGTCGCGACACCACTGGAGGCGGGCTGCACGATGTTGGGGTGTGAGCGGAGACGGCCTAACGGTGTGCGGGACCGTAGCCCAGCTTCATGGAGACGGTTGCGAATGGTCCTCGCCGATACCCCAGGATCAACAGTGTCCCTAATTTGCTGGGAAGTGGCGGTGCGGTCCCCTACGGCACTGCGTAGGATCCTACGGTCTTGGCGTGCATCCGTGCGTCGCTGCGGTCCGGTCCCAGGTCGACGTGCACGTGCACCTTCCGCCGACCACTGGCGACAACATCGATGTACTGTGGAGACCTCACGCCCCACGTGTTGAGCAATTCGGCGGTACGTCCACCCGGCCTCCCGCATGCCCACTATACGCCCTCGCTCAAAGTCCGTCAACTGCACATACGGTTCACGTCCACGCTGTCGCGGCATGCTACCAGTGTTAAAGACTGCGATGGAGCTCCGTATGCCACGGCAAACTGGCTGACACTGACGGCGGCGGTGCACAAATGCTGCGCAGCTAGCGCCATTCGACGGCCAACACCGCGGTTCCTGGTGTGTCCGCTGTGCCGTGCGTGTGATCATTGCTTGTACAGCCCTCTCGCAGTGTCCGGAGCAAGTATGGTGGGTCTGACACACCGGTGTCAATGTGTTCATTTTTCCATTTACAGGAGTGTATGAACTTTCATCCTTTTACGATTCCTTTCCATTGGGTGGCATGTCTGTAATTCAATTTTGATGTGATAATTATTCCACTTTATATCATATTGGCAACAGCACAGCAACTCGAGAAATAGGAGTAGCTGACAGTAGGTTTAGCTGTTTTCCTGAAAACTCAGAAGTGGATATTCTGTTGCAATGGAAGGAATGGCATTTTGTTTTCTCCGCACATAATAATGTGATTTACAGACAAATGTTGTTGAAGTACATGGTTCGCCTAGAGGCTGTAAGTGGTTCGCATTTCTACATTTTGTCGTAAGTACTGTACACAACGAATAAGACTTACAATAAAAATTAAAAGAGTAATATTTCCTATTTTAAAAGCACAAAATACATTATATCATTTTATTTTGGTAGCGGGTGAAAATGTGATGGCTGTCAAACTTAAGAAGTTCAGAGAGTAGCAAGATATATTATGTTACGTCAACAGTCGAACAAAGATAACTGAAAATTTAAAACGCCAAATATGGTTCAAATGGCTCTGAGTACTATGGGACTTAACATCTGAGGCCATCAGTCCCTTAGAACTTAGAACTACTTAAACCTAACCAACCTAAGGACATCACACACATCCATGCCCGAGGCAGGATTTGAACCTGCAACCGTAGCAGTCGCGCGGTTCCGGACTGAAGCGCCTAGAACCGCTCGACCACACCGGCCGGCAAACGCCAAATATCTCATGAAGGGATTATACAAGGAGAAATTTGTTCAGTGCAATGAAGAAATAGGAAAACAATGTTGCCATAAAAGCACTCATCAGATTTTCTTCGGGGCGGTATTTTGCTTCTGAAAGGAGAATTTCATCTAAAAACTTGTTTTGGAGAAAGACGCGAAGTAAGTATTTGTCGACAGTTTTAATCTGATTCAGGAACAATGTGTGTAACAATTACACACAGAGTAACTGTTCGTTGTCTCTTAAATTGCAAGTCGTCACGATTTTGTCGCTACGAAGACCCACAAGTAAGTAGCTTGTCGGGCTCTGCCAATGCTAAGTGGCAGGAAGCGAGTAACCGTATCATAATGGCTTTACCCTCGGACTAATCCGACAGGTGAGTGAATTAACTCATTAGGTAAAGTAGCAAGCAGTGACTCGGAGCTGTAGTTGCGTCCTGCCAGGTGCTTCTACAAAGTCACAGTAACAATTACTATCTGTTTCTTTCGGTCCTTTATCTTGTCGGCTCTTTAAACAGACGTTTCAGTCCACATGTTATATGAAATTTACGGTATGCCGCAGGAAAATCTGGACATTGTTTCGAGGAATTATGTACTCTATCTTCAGATTTTTCTCTAGGTTTTCTTAGTTAGGCAGCTTTTGTTAACAATGTTGGTGTCAGCCGATTGTCGTAAATGGAACGACACTATACTACAGTACGCTTGCTTTAGAGCTACATACGACACGCAGAAACTAAGAAACAAAAGAAAATTGATTGCCAAACAGCGCAATTGTTTCTTGTATGAAGACACTTACTGCGAAAGGTCTTTGAACTCGACAGCCAATGCAAAGCCAGGAAACGGAGCAGCGCGATGTCCCTAAATACCAAGCACTACAAACGGTCTCACTCGAACGGGTCTTTCAGCGACGTACAGAGGTAGCCAAAAATAAATGGCCATTAAGGAAGCGTAAACGGACCCTACGTAGTTAGCTTTTAAAACACCTTCTGACGTCTTCTAACGCCCTACCACAGGAAATCCGTCATCCAAAACTCGTTTCAGACGTCACACGTTACTTCTAACAACGGAGGAATATGGAACGTAATTGATAGCATTTGCATTGCGTTGTTGCTTAAACGGTCCAGATGCAAAACTTTATTACAATGCATTTACACTTGGCAGAGTGAAGCAGATTTTGAAACATTACTATACACTGGAAGAGTAATGAGAAGTTTTCACGAAAAGCAGACGAAACTTCTCGTTGTGCACAGGAAGCACAATATAAAATGCTGAAAATGTATTTTATTATTTTTTACATTCGAAAATAAGCTTAACTTTCTCTATACCGAAATCAGTGATCAGCTGCTGGTTTATTAAGTCAAAAATCAGTGTCAGTCAATGCTACCGGTCATAAATTAGTTTCAGATACGAACGGGTCACAAAGTCCTCTCTAGAAAATGAAAAAAGTGAATTCTACAACAGACAATAAAAGTTAAGCGCCAAACAATAACAGTTTACAAATAAAGAGTTGTATTAAATCAACGTTTTCACTTGGGAGAATTTTCTGAAAAAGAAAAGAGAATCACGAAATGTGGTTACATAGTCACAGAAAAATCCACATCAGATACAATATCCCATTTTAGGAAACGAATGATGGATCACGACCACATATTAAAAGAGCTACAATGTCATTAGTCTTTTGTTGGTGATATGCAGATTATTTCTAATATAACATCCGTTCAAGCAAACAAAAAAATCATTTATTTTACTAGGGTAAAGATTAAATGAGTTTAGGATGTGGGATGCTGGACAACACGCAAGCTGCAGATGTGAGCTACATGGATATGTGCTTAAGAATCGGCACTTTCATTGTGGAGGACAGGAGTTCGAATAGTCGTGAAGCCATCCAAATTCCAATGTCCTTTGAGTTACCTAAATAGAAGAGGCAGGAAACATTACCTTTCCTACCTTTTCCAACTTGGTGTCCGTCTTTAATGATCTTGTCGTCAACGAGACGCGGGAAACCAGACACTTCGAATTTTGCGTGTTGGAAAAGATATTGTAGAAATATTTATGAATTTTAAGGGCAAAAGCTCGTTTTTCAGCTCATGTCTGTTTCAGATATATCGAACATTTAAGCAAAATCTGCAATAAGAAAACAGTTTCAAGTATGTTTTTGTAAGTTATTCAGGAACTGGATCGTTTAACTGGCTCTGAAGCCTTGCAAGAGACTTTGAAACATACTGAACGGGGTAGGCAATAACAAGCATCAAAATATACAGTTTTTCGAATTATCTCAGATTTGTGGTGGAGCTTGCTTCATTTGCTTGCTGTTTCAACGAACACTGGAAGAAGGCCTAGGAGCAAATATAGGAATGCGTTACAATAGGTTGAAATGTTGTCGAGTTTCTGTCAAAATTTAGTTCGCAGTGGCGAAAAGTGAGTGAAACACTGCAATTATACGTAAAGCGTAGAAATAAATTAACATGTAGTGTTTCCGGAAGGCCATGGCATATTCGGAGTAACATCGACTAAAAAACAAATAAACCAACAAAAACTTGGGATAGAGGATTTCATAGGGACTGAAACATACACAGCCAAAATAAACTGTCGTATAAAATTATACACGATAGACTGAGAAATTCCTGTGTAGGATTTGTCGTGTAATGAACGATCTGAGAAGAGGTCGGTGGACGACATTATAAGTGTAGTAGGAACCTGGATGCCTAAAATGCAAAATCGTAATATGTAGAGGAATCTCGAAGTGGCCTTTATCTAACAGTGAACGAAAAGCGATTGATTTTGACCACGGTGACACTACAGCCCTTTGTACAAACAGCACAGGTGACCGCGAATGAAAAGCAGTAACACACATGCACACGAAGTGATGATGATGATGATGTTTAGTTTGTGGGGCGCTCAACTGAGACGTCATCAGCGCCCGTGCGAAGCCCAATATTTACACAGTCCAATATTTTACACAGTATAATATTTTACACAGTCCAATGTAGCCAACGTCACGAATGATGATGATGATGAAATGATGAGGACAATACAAACACCCAGTCCTCGAGCAGAGAAAAATCCCCAACCCGACCGCGGATCGAACCCGGCAGCCCATGGCACACGAAGTGGTGTTATTCTGATGAATTACTCACTTGAGAAATTGAATGAGCTATCAGTTACCCATTTTTTTTAAATGACCGCCAGCAACTATTAACTTGCATTAGGCAACTGCACATTCATGTTCTATGAAATTTATTGAATTTCGTTTATCACTACTATCCTCGGATCAGAAAATGAATCATGAATTCCTCAACAGAATGTAATCTGGACATGTAACTGTCTACTCGCTTGGGCAGCTTCAGTATTATCCGTGGGCTCCGTGAGGTGGTAGCGCTATTTCAACAAATGTTTAATTTTTATTTTAAGGAATCCTTCATATAATTAAAATATTATACAGCTACTTCATTTCGAAACAAAGTATCGATTGTTTACTACTTTTTCTGATCTTCTTATCACCCAGTATGAATACTGCGTACGTCATTATTATCTAGATACCAAGTAGCAGAACAGCCAGTTGGAAAAGCACACCATCGTCCTTGGCACGAAAACAGTAAATGCGGAGACGTCATCGGGAGATACACAGTTCGATTATTCGCGAAAGGGCGGATAGTTACTGCAGACCATTAGTAAACTTTTCTGACAGTACTATACAAGGCTATCGAGAGTAAACGGTGCAGGAAATATTCCAAACATATAGTATTAGTAAAAACAGCTGGGCACCGAAGAGGACTATCAGGAAATACTGATTAACGTATACCTTTATTGTAGGTACCAACATTAAGGTTAATGATGCGGATTCTATGTCAATCTCTCGTAGTGAGCACATAAAATACTCTGCTCTTTTAATATCATCCATCACTTTTCGCCAGTTGCTTGTGACAAAGTCAAGTGCCGATGTAAGAATCACATCACAGTTGAAACAAACAGGATACAAGGTGTCTCCAAATGATTTATACCAGTTCATATGGGTATATATAATACATGAATGATGATAGAAACTTTAGGTGAACTTTTACTTAACGCGTCGAAATTAACATTTTACCTCCATACATACCCCTGCATGTTGTCAAAAAACTTGGTTACCTATATGGACCTCCATGGTGCTTCTAATTCAATAGCTCGTTCATTATCGATTGTTTCGTGAGTTGTATTGGGGACAACACAACATAAAAAGGCGTGTTACATGTTCTATTTCAGCAGGTGCAATTCAGAAACTGCAGTTATGGAAAAGTCTTGATTGTCCTATTATTTATTGAATGTTGCGGATTTCGAAAAAACATCGCCAGAAATAAGGTGTGGGACAACGTACAGAAATTATGAAAATAAGTAATACATAAAAGTGTAATGCATAATCATGATAAACACTGAATGCGCAGTTATTTCGGTACTAATAGGTAGGTCTCGTTTTAGGCTCGAAAAAATGAGCACATGGAGTGTCTATAGTTGTACATTTCTAATTACATGAGGGCTGTATATGGTAGTACATTTGTCACTTCAACAAAATCGCATACCAAACTGGCTATAGCGTCTTATATGTGTCAAAGAAGTAAATTACACCAACAGACTGCGTAAGAGTTAACCAAAGGCATTTCGCACCGACGAATAAACGTAATAAGATTACTCTCTTTGCAAACTACATAATAACTGTTATGAAAGAAAATATATTAAATGGCGTTGTAGGATAAAAGTTAAATGTAAACAGAACCTGCATCGAAATATAACAATGACACAAGTAGAAGTTAAACGACAATGAAATGTACATCAAAATACAACAGTAACACAGCAGTTAAAACTAACTGAGTACAAGAGCTCCATATAACACGTGTTGCTGCACCAGTAAGTACGTTTTGTCACTTCATATATCATTTTACTTAATGTTTCAGCAGCACGTGTTACATCTGAAATCTGCGTATATGAATCTCATGTACATAACAACTTTTACCTAGTGTGCTACTATTTTATTTCGTGATACACATTTTAATGTCATTTAAATTTCATATGTGTCATTGTTATATTTCGATGACGTTTCACTGTTATTTAACATTTATCCAACGACTGTATTTATCTTCTTTCAGAAAAATTCTTATGTTGTTTGCAGACAAAGTAACCTTTGCACATTTACTCATCGGTACGAATTGTCCTTCGTTAATGCTAACGCTGTCTGTCAGTTTCACACTTGATTACAATGAACTGAAAACTTCAGTATCATATGCAGTTTTTATGACATGAGAATTGTATTACTATTTACAGGCAATGTGCAGCTTGTTGAACCTAAAACTACATCTACATGTAAGTACTGAAACAATTGCTCATACGGTGTTTATGACAACTATGCATTATAGTGGTACATGTCACTCATTTTAATACTTTCGGCACATTTTCCCACAATTTTAGCTGGCGACGATTTTTCGAAACGCGTAGGATCTAATAGATAAATGTGCGATCAAGACTTTTCCTTATTTGCAATCTGTCAAATCTGAATGGTCGCCTACCTCTACAATAGAAGAATTCCTAGATCAAGTAATGGAAGTGCAGTTCAATTACAGCTGGACGGTCTAAGAGGGGCACTAACCTCGCATTGAACCACTGGTCTCCAGTGTCGACTGATCTCACGATACGTTATAATTTTTTGTGCAGGCCGGTTAAAGACTTCCCCTATGTGTGTACTTTGGGTATACTGCGACGCTATACGTTACCGGAAGTGAATGCAGTAGCTCTAGATACGCTTACAATAGTATGGGACGCGTCTGACTGTCGTCTGGGTCTGCATGTTTATCGAGAGTCTGTGGAATGCATGTTGAACGTCTGTGAAAGGTAAATGAAGACTTTTATCTTAAACGTTATTGTAAAGAGAACACCAAAATTTCATGTACAATACGTGAAAGATATTCCCAGCTCCGATAATGCCCAAGCGACACTAACAGCCGCATGGGACGCGAATTTGAAAGGAGTGCCAGAGAAGGCCAAGTGCAAAAATTTTATATAGGGTGAAAAATAACAAGCAGCTGAAACTGAGATGGGAATAATTGTAAGACAATACACGTAAAAACAGAAACGTTCCGGTAAACATGCGGATGCAATGAGTCGCTTGCGTTACAACTGCGAATCTGTGGTTGCGAGCTGACACTGACTTCAGCGTGACAAATCGCGCTGCTTAGCAAAAATGTATTTGAAGTGTAAACTTTTCGATTACGCCCCTTCAAATTGGAATCATATTTGGTGAAAGTCGTAACTTAATAAGAAATACAGCACTATATTTCAGCACGCTACATGTCACAATTTACTGTTCAATTGTACCTCCTAAAGGGGGATTATTCACGAATCCTCCTTACATCTGGAGGCAGTCACTAACTAATTATTTCAGACATCTCCAGATCATTTAGCACGCCTTTAAACGACTGTAAAATTCGCTGTTACAATTCATTTCAACTGGATCAACGCGAGTGCTGTGACGTCACCTATGAGACGATCCCATTCATACAAATTCCAAAGACATAGGTCAGGTGACGTTTGGGGTGGAGCTATAGGTTGTACCTGACCTATTCCTCTTGGACCTTACTGTCGTCTTATACACTGTCCAGTCATATTAATGCGATAACCTGCCAAAACCCTGAATAACAATATTTTCAGCGCGAATCGCTGTGAAACGTGCAGGAAGGGGGTCAATAAGGTTCTGAAAAATCAGCCAAGGATGTGGAGCCATGTTGAGCCCAGTACCGTGGACAGTTGCGCTGGATTTCTCTGTTTAGGATCCATGGCGCAAACAGCCCGATCGAGATAGTTCCACAGATTATCGACTGGGCTTAAATCTAGGAAGTTTGGTGACCAGGGTAGTACGGAAAATTCATCTTGGTCCTCTTCGTAGCACACACGAACACTGTAAAAGCTGTGTGACATATTACGTTGCCCTGCTAGTAGATGCTATCGCGCTGATTAAAAACAAACTGCATGTACAGCTGGACACGGACCCCAAGGGTAGATGCATACTTGCGTTGACCCAGTGCGCCTTCCAGAATGATAATATTACCCTGGGAATGCCACGAAAACATTTCCCAACCACAACACTCCCTCCACCAGCTTTAGTGTTTCTTTCCAGACGCTTCACCTGTACGCGGCAACGGCCATCTTTTCGACGGAGCATAAAACATGATTCATTTGAAAAGACCATCTGTCGCTACACAGCGGACGTCCAGTTGAGGTTATTGGCGTTCAAATTCCAGCCTTCGCCGCCGATTACCCGCAGTCAGTATCGGTGCATGCTGCGAAAGGCCCCTCCGCAGCAATGGAACTGCCGTCGAGGAGTCAATGATTGTTGGCCCTTGGCTCGTCTGGGTGGTCCGTTGCTCAACAGTTGCACGTCTGTTCGCCTGTACACATCTCCGCAGTTGTCGTTCACCATTGCCATCTATGGTCCGTGACGCATCTGTTGCCTCAGCGCCGGTTTCGGATAGCGCCATTTTGCCATCCACGGTTTGCTTTAACAACGGTAGCAGGCCAAAAATTTACAAACTTAGCTGTTTCCGGAATGCTCCATCCTTGGTCCAAAAGCCAGTTGGATGTTAGATAAATGGCTCAGTTCCAACATTGTGACAACGACAGTAGTGTTTCCTTCATCACCCGATATTTTTTATACACCCGCCACAGCCAGTGCCCCATCTGCCGTCTATGAGTGCTTAGTGCAGGCTGACGTTGAACGTAAGTGGCGATCACATTAATGGACACCTACATGTGCCTGTGACCCATCACACAGGTACAACGTATTTCAAATCCATCTATACTAACTACGACACTATAATTATCACACTAAAGTCAGCGGTTGACATTCTCAACTACACTATGTGATCAAAAGAATCCAGACACCCTCAAACATACGTTTTGCATATTACGTGCACTGTGCTGCCACCTACTGCCAGTTACTCCATATTAGCGACCTCAGTAGCCATTAATCATCATCAGAGAGCAGAATGGGGCGCTCCGCAGAACTCACGGACTTCGAACGTGATCAAGTGATTGGGTGTCACTTGTGTCATACATCTGTACACCAGATTTATACGCTCCTAAACATCCCTAGATCCACTGTTTCCGTTGTGATAGTGAAGTGCAAACTTGAAGGGACACTTACAGCACGAAAGTGTGCAGGCAGACCTCGTCTGTCGACTGACAGAGACCGCGGACGCTTGGTCGTAAAGTGTAATAGGCAGACGTCTATCCAGACCATCACACAGGAATTCCAAACTGCATCAGGATCCACTGCACGTACTATGACAGTTAGGTGGGAGGTGAGGAAACTTCGATTTTGTGGTCGAGCGGCTCCTCATAAGCCACAAATCGTATCGGTAAATGCCGAACGACGCTTCGCTTGGTGTAAGGAGAATAAACACTGGACGATTGAACAGTGGAAAAATGTTATGTGGAGTGACGAATCACGGTAGACAATGCGGCGATCTGATGGCAGGGTGTGGGTGTGACGAATGCCCCGTTACCATCTGCCAGCGTGTGTAGTGCCAACAGTAAAATTCGGAGGCGGCAGTGTTACGGTGTGGTCGTGTTTTTCATGGAGGGGGCTTGCACTCGTTGTTGTTTTGCGTGGCATTATCACATCATAGGCCTACATTGATGTTTTAAAGACCCTCTTGCTTCCCACTGTTGAAGAGCAGTTCGGGGATGGCGATTGCATATTTCAACACGATCGAGCACCTGATCATAGCGCGACGGGTGGTAACACGACAGTGACATCCCAGTAATGGACTGGCCTGCACAGAATCCTGACATGAATCCTTTAGAAGACCTTTGTGATGTTTTGGAACCCCGTCTTTGAGTCAGGCCTCACCGACCGACATCGATACCTCTCCTCGGTGCAGCACTCCGTGAAGAATAGGCTGCCATTCCGCAAGAAAACTTCCAGCACCTGGTTAAACGTATTCCTGTAAGAGTGGAAACTGTCATCAAGGCTAAGGGTGGGCCAATCCCCTACTGAATTCCAGCATTACTGATGGAGGGCGCCAAGAACTTTTAAGTCATTTTCAGCCAGGTGTCTGGATACTTTTGATCACATAGTGTATTTCGCAAAAGACTCGTTGGCGGACCCATGTTTTCTGGAACGTTTACGCTTCCGTTATCGTATACTTTCATAATTTCAATACTCGCTATTAACTGTGATCGACAGTGTATAAATAGTTTTGAAAATATCCACTAAAGAATTTAAAGAATGCATGAAATACTTAAATAGAACAAAATAGTTTCCATACGTTTAATGTAGCTACCGAATAAAATTTAGAAATTTATTTCTGTTACACAGGAATGTCTATATAGAAGTCAATTTAAAAGGGAAACAACTCATCTTCTTTATTACTAGATTGAGATTCATTTTTAGAAGTCGTGTTATGAGCGTAAGGAAAGGCAACTAACGTGTGAGGAGGGGGAGTGAGACGTAAAACTTAAGGAGGAAGGTACCTTTCGCGTCATATGTCACTGTTAAGTAACATAGCTCGATGAAGTTTTGGCCATGTAAAGGAAGAAAAAGTACAACGTAGTGTAAAACGTATCAGAATGAAATACGCTATGAGACATACAGAAGCTACGCTTTCATTCAAGGAAATATTTACACGGTCTCCGCGATTTATGATGGTCCCCTGGACATGAAAAAAGGCGGGACATTGTTCTTATCACTACGGATGGAAACACATTATGTGTAACGTGCTCGCATGCTTGCCAAAAGGTTGGTAATCAGTTTTTGCAGAAGGGCGTTACACTCCTTCACCAGCGCGGTTGACAACTGCTGTAGCGTCATTGGTGCATGTGGACCTGCTCAATACGTATGCTAACGCTCGATGAGATTTAAGTCGAGAGAAAGAGCATGCGAGTTCATTAGACGAACATCCACTCGTTCCAAGAACTTCCCCACCTACGCAGTTCGATGCTGTCGCCCGTTCTCATCCATAAAAATGGATTCGGAGCCGAATGTACCCCTGAAAAAACGTCCAAGAGGAAAGAGTACAGTGGTACAATAACAACGGCCGGTGAGTGGACCTTGTTCAAAGACATGGATATTAGTAGACACTTTTAACATTATCCCTCACTACATCATGACGCGTGGACCATTAAAACGGAAAGTTTTATAATTTTCCTGGGCGCATTAACTATTTACACTTCTCGTCATGAGCAACATTGTCAAACGTGATCTTTTTAGTGGTCCAGATGCTATGGCGTGTGGAAGCAAAGTGTTACATGGACGTACTGACCTCGAAACCCTTCAACACGGTACAATCACCAATCAACGTTATTGTGTCACTGTACTCCTTTCTCATGAGCGTCCCGATTTCACTTTTATGGATTTCTATGCGTCACCACATCGAACAGCGCAAGTAGAGGAGCTCTTTGAACAAGAGGATATTCGGCGAATGTACTGGCCTGTCCATTTCCTTCACATAAATCACTTTAAGCACACCTAGGACGCGATGGTGGGACGTACTGCAGTATGTCCACATATACCAACGACCATCCAGCAGTAGCTAATCGTGCTGGTGAAGAAATGGGACGCCCCACCACAAGAACTCCTTACCAACATTGTGGCCTGGTCGGAGCACGTTGCAAGGCATGTTTTTCATCCGTGGCGATCACACACCCTGTCAAGAACCACTTCCCACCTTTTTCCAATGCCCAAAGGACCATACCGAATCGCGCTGACTTCAGTGTAATTATTGTCTTTGGAGAAAAATTTCATATCTGTCCGTCTCACCGCGTTTTATCCGCAGTTAACTTCTGCATTATACTGTATCGGTTCTTGCTGTGTATGGTCCAAGTATCATCGAACTATGGTACTTAGCAGTGAGTTCTTCCTGAAGTTTTGCACAGTATGTTTGTGGAGAAGAATGTTCTCGAACTAGTCGTGAGTGTACTCGTACAGAATCGGCTGATGCCATTGAAAAAGAAAACTTTTCATACCGACATATAATTTAAGCTTTACCTCAAGTTTCATTTATGGGAAGACACAGTCTTGGAAACTGGATGAACTTTTGAAAAATAACCTTTCTAATGAAAGTAAAAATACATCTATCTTCAAGTTATGCGAGAAAATTATCGGCACGTGTACTGTTTTTAGCTTGTAACGTTACAAGTGTTAACCACTGCGTAAATTCTTGAAGTATCGTTTCACTGCGTCTGTTACATGTACCGGTAGCTCGAGTATCCGTCCAGATTCAAACACTGTTACGGCTGTTTGCTTTCCAGACTCTTATACCATCTAGGAGTAGTAGTAGTAGTAAAATTGAAGCCGGCCGGAGTGGCCGAGCGGTTCTAGGCGCTACAGTCTGGAACCACGCGACCGCTACGGTCGCAGGTTTGAATACTGCCTCGGGCATGGATGTGTGTGATGTCCTTAGTTTAGTTAGGTTTAAGTAGTTCTAAGTTCTAGGTGACTGATGACCTCAGAAGTTAAGTCCCATAGTCCTCAGACCGAGCGAGGTGGCGCAATGGTTAGACACTGGACTTGCATTCGGGAGGACGACGGTTCAATCCCGCGTCCGGCAATCCTGATTTAGGTTTTCCGTGATTTCCCTAAATCGCTCCAGGCAAATGCCGGGATGGTTCCTTTCAAAGGGCACGGCCGAATTCCTTCCCCGTCCTTCTCTAATCCGATGAGACCGATGACCTCGCTGTCTGGTCTCCTTCCCCAAACAACCAACCAACCAACCAACCTAGTCCTCAGAGCCATAAGAATTGAAGGAATGTAGCAGGTCGCGAATATACGGAACTGTAAAATGCTACAAAGATTGTAAATAAACGACTACTTACTGTGTTACATTTCAAAGACTAATTACTCAAGGTTAAAATGTTTAATACTTAAATATTATTATGCGTAAAATAAATAACTAAATATAATTGTAAATATACTATTTAAAAACCGACAAAGTAAAGCATATCGGGAAAATATTAATAACGTCGGTAAGCGAAATCACCCATGGACAAAGAGAAAATAGTGATACAACCTCTTTGGAGAGTCTTTCCTTGAGAGTCGTAGTAAAACGTTGCGTTTGTTCTGCTGTGAAGTGCAGTAGCTCGTGAGCGGACTTGGACTCAGCCTCGTACTAACTGTGTTTGAAATGCTACTTCTCAGTCTTCGAGTATATCACAGCTGAGAGTTGTCAATTTGAAATGTGTTGGCTATATTTGCGCAAGTATTTAGCAGCCATTACATGTGAGGATGGAATAAACTCAGCAAATTATTTTATGGCTGATGGCTCGTTGGCGAGTCGGTGGAAACAACGGCTCATACGGATTACGAACTGTTGAAAGCATCCAATTACTTGACTTTCTACAGCTGTGGAAACTGAGTGGCATTTGAAAAAGAAGACTGACGTCATTACTGGATGAAAGAATTTCTGTTACAAGTGTTGTGCAAGTAGGGTTGCCAAGTCTGGAAACAGAAAAGCAGCACTTCACGTAATATTTCGCTGGATATTTTTACCTAAATGTCGAACTACTTATCTTAATTAGAAATTGTCAGTCGGATATTCTCTACTGTTTGTTAATGATACATTAGTTATTATTTTGTGAGGTCAGCGTTATATGTGCTTAAAAACTCAGCAAAACGCCTTATAGTTTGGAAATTGCTATACCAACTAAGTGCTCACTCTTCTTTACTATTGCTAAGCCAAATACTATAAGTTCTCCGCAAAAAGTTATCTGTTCTTCTGGGACGGAATACGAATAGATATTCAATAACTTTGGACATTTCAGTTTAAGTTATACATAAATACGAATAATTTTTGGTAATGATAAGTATGAATATTTCTTATATGATTACACTTTACCACGAACGTTATTTTTCTTGGAAACCATTTCGTGAAACTATTGATATGAGAATCTCTCCAAACGGGTTCGAACGACGTGTGGGTAGGGCGGGACAGGACTGGTTGGCTTCGGCTAATCAGCACATTCAACTTTATGTAAAATGAAGGCGGAGCAGGGAGAAAAAGGAAAGGAAAGGAAGGAACTAGTGATACCAGCTGCATCGGGAATTTCGGCGGAATCAGTAGCGACAAGTAAAAGTGTGTGTCAGTTTGGGAATCGAACACAGGATCTCCTCCTCACGAGGCAGCTGCTTAACCACTGCGCCACGCAGACACCGTGTTTATCGAAAACGCGCGGACTGTCTCGACATGCTCCCTGGCTGACTCACCTTCCCACCTAGAGCCACCTATCAGCAGTCCATGTCATCCATGTTCGCAAATTTTAGATTCCAACTGGAAGTCGAACGTAAAGGTAAATGCATATTCGCATTGAAGGTTGTGGATTCATTGCCCATCGAGTTGGGAGGCTGAGTCGGTTGAGGAGTGTGCCGATATCGCCCACGCATTTTGGATAACAGTGTGTCCGAATGGCACGGTGGTTAATGCTACTGCCTAGTAAGCAGGAGATCCCAGGTTTGAGCCCGGGTCTGGCACACATTTCCACTCGCCGCTGCTGCTTCCTTTTCATTCTCCCTCTCCTCTTTCAATTTACCTAATATGTCTCACAGCTGCGGATTGCTCGTGGTGTTTGTTCTTTCGGTTATGTCGAAAAAAAAACGGACACCTTGCATTCATGTAAATGATTCGCCCAGATGGGCAATGAATCGATAACTTTCTGTGCAGATGCAGATTTATGTTCGACCTCCAACGGGAACCTAAAATTAATGAGCATGTGGGGCGTGGATGGGGACTGCTGATAAGTGGCGGTAGGTGGGAGTGGGAGTCAGCTGGGGAAAATGTCGAGACAGTCAGCGCATTTGCGACAAACATTGTGTGTGGTTAACGCAACTGACTCATGAGGAGAAGACCCCAGATTCGAGTCCTGATCTGGCACATATTTTCACTCACCGCCTCTGATTCTGCATAAAGTCCCGGTGCAGCTGATATCATTAGTTATTTTCCTTTCTCTGTGCCTCCCCCCCCCCCACCCCCCCTCCCCCCCACCCCCACGTCCATCTTCAGTTGCTGATTCCACGAGATGTCTGTTCTTCCTGACATATGGGAAAGAAAATACGCTATGGATTCATATAACATTATAATTTGACTCGCTCGCTGAGCGTGTAGCGTAGTTGTTTGTGTGTTAGTCTCGTTGGCCTACGGAGAAATACGAGGGTGAGTCAAATGAAAACTTTAAATTTTTTTAAACATTATTTATTGTGCAGAAGTGGTACAAAGCTGTATCAATTTTCAATATAATCTCCCCACGCTCAATGCAAGTCCTCCAGCGCTTACAAATTGCATAAATTCCTTTAGAGAAAAATTCTTTTGGTAGTCCGCGAACCGCTCATGCACCACGTGGCGTACCTCTTCATCAGAACGGAACTTCTTTCTTCCTATTGGTCCAAACACATGGAAATCACTTGGGGCAAGGTCTGGTGAGTATGGTGGATGAGGAAGACACTCAAAATGCAGGTCTGTGATTTTTACAATTGTTGTACGGGCAGTGTGGGGCCTTGCATTGTCATGTTGCGGAAGCACACCTGCTAACAGCAATCCACGCCGCTTTGATTTGGTTGCAGGCCGCAGATGATTTTTTAGAAGATCTGTGTATGATGCACTGGTGACAGTGGTCCCTCTAGGCATGTAATGCTCCAAAATGACGCCTTTTTCGTCGCAAAAGAGAATCAACATAACCTTTCCTGCTGATGGTTCTGTTGAAACTTCTTTGGTTTTGGTGATGACGAAAGTCGCCATTCCTTGCTCGCTCTCTTCGTTTCCGGCTGGTGGAAGTGAACCCAGGTGTCGTCCCCAGTAACGATTCTTGCAAGGAAGCCATCACCTTCTCGTTCAAACCGCTGAAGAAGTTCTTCATAAGAATCAACACGTCGGTCTCTCATTTCAGGACTCAGCTGCCGTGGCACTCATCTTACAGACACTTTGTGAAACTGGAGCGCATAATGCACAATGTGGTGTGCTGACCCATGACTAATCTGCAAAGACGCTGCAGTGTCATTCAGTGTCACTCGGTGATTTTCCTTCACTATGGCTTCAACTGCTGCAATGTTCTGTGGAGTCACAACTCGTTGTGCCTGACCTGGACGAGGAGCATCTTCCACTGAAGTCACACCATTTGCGAACTTCCTTCTCTATTCGTAGACTTGCTGCTGCGACAAACACGCATCACCGTACTGAACCTCATTCGTCGATGAATTTCAATAGGTTTCACACCTTCACTACGCAAAAACCGAATAACAGACCGCTGTCCTTCCCTGGTGCAAGTCGCAAGAAGGGCGGCCATCTTTACACTGATACTGCGATGGTATGTGTGTAGGTGCACTATGCTGGCACCTAAAGGCCATTCTGCACGCTGTTTGTAGCACACGTACCAACTTACTGGATAACGGCGCGAAATATCGATTTGTTATTACAAATTTAAGGTTTTCATTTGACTCACCCTCGTACATAAGACCGAGCGAGATAGCGCAGTGGTTTGCACACCGGACTCGCATTCGGGACAACGGTTCACACCCACGTCCCGCCATCCTGATTTAGGTTTCCCGTGATTTCCCTAAATCGCTTCAGGCAAATTCTGGGATGGTTCCTACGAATGGGCGGCCGACTTCCTTCTCCATCCTTCCCCAATCGAGTGGGACCTATGACCTCGCTGTTTGGTAACCCCCCCACGCCCCAATCAACCAACCAAATACTTAGGACACATACACAAGAATAGCGTTGGTTGGTAAATCTATATATTCTTATGGTGTATCCCGTTATTCCCTGCACTTGCGTCATTAGTTTGGACCAGGTCTATGTTTTGTGCTCTCATCTTCATCGCTGAAACAACTAACAAAAGCCGGACAGATAAGACGTCTAACAGCTACTAAATTAGAGGCTGCTGCCAGTTCTAATTAATACCTCCTAATACCAGCTAACGCGGAAGATTTGCGTATATAATAAACTAGTTTTCCGTAGCAAATAAACCCCTTACTGTGCAAGAGACAATGAAGCTGACTTTACATGGTAAAGTGCCAAATTCATTATTAATTAGTAGAGACACTGTGGTGAAAAAAGTCTAATGAAAACATAACTTTCATTTTGTGCGCCGAAACTAAATTTTTGTTAAGTACAGACACAGTTAATTACTGTTTCTTATTTCTTTTTGACGTAAATGCTGTAAAATGAAGTACTGCAAAATTCATTTAAAATTTAAATATTTCTCATCCTTCAAATTAAGTGATCGTCCACCACAGTACAATCTGTGCCATGTGTGCAATTCAGGTTAAGTGTACATATAACTACTGAATATTTAGTACATAAATATTTACATAAATATTTTTCATTCTTGTAAAATTTAAATGTATGTGAGTGTAAATGCAGATAGGTTGAAGTACTTCAGCTAATGTATTAACTTCGTTCCTAACCACCAGTCATCTCAAAGTTAGCAACCAATTACCAGAACAATTAGTAACTCCTCAGCTATTCAAATTAACATTTTGATTAATAATTTCACTTGTAGCAACTGGGTTCCACCATCTTGTCGTGAAGTGGATAGTGTAGTAATAATTGCCAACTAACTACTGCACACGAATGTGACTGTTTCAGTCCGAATAAAAAGGCACTAATTGACTGAAACGAATCCGTCACGTCGCGAGCGCTTATAGAAGGAACTTCTGTTTTATTTGAGTATGGCTGTAACTTACATTTACGTAAATATTGACTTAAGATGTCTAGACTAGAAGGTACGATTTCTTTAGTTGTTTCAAAGGTTTTGTATTGGGTGGCTGTTGCCCAGTCGGCTACATAGCCAATTTTTCTGAACTGTGTTGGAGGAATATCAAATATAAGTAAATTAAACAAGAGAGGGGGCAAGGACGGTTCCCTGTGGTAATCCACTTTTCATTACTTTTGGAGAGCTAGTGTCTTTTGCTGTGGTTACTGTAAATGTCCTGGCATCTAACATGCAGTCGTTTAGTTTCGTTGTCCGACTACAGGGGACAAGTTGTAGTAATTTATACAGCAGTGCATGACTTCAAAACGTGTCATATTCTGTACTTAGATCAACGAAAGAAACTGATGTTTTCTGTTGCATTTGGTATCCTGCTTCAATAAATCTTGTTAAAGAGAAGACTTCATCGGCACAGTTCTGTCCCGGTCGGAATCCAGCTTGTTCAATAGGAAGGTTCTGAAAGATAGTTGGACTATTGCGATCGTGTAGAATTCTTTCAAGGACCTTACAAATAGTGCTCAATAATGCGACTGGGCTGTAGTCTGATGCTATGCCAGGCTTGAGTACTGCTATGTTTTCTGACTGTTTCGTGTTTTGTGGACTGAACTAGATACCATAAAGCCGGAGAAGAAATCCGTCAGCCATCTTTTACATAGTACCACTATGCAGAAGAATTTATTGATGGATTCCATCATTTCCCGGTGCCTTTACAGCTTTAAGAGCAACCGACATTTCAGATATAGAGAATTCTAAAGAACTTGATTTGTTCATTAGTGTTCTTTTTGAGCAACGTAAGTTTCCGTGTGATGTCTTTCATAAATTTTATCCGTTAGTGCTCCTGATGTGAGCAGCTAGCTGATATATGAGTTTTGTCCAATATGTAGGCACACAGAGCCGTGGATGTCTATTTTCAGACAGACAAACTTCATCATACCATGAATCTAAAATACCTTGGGATCACTTTAGATAGGACACTATCTGTTAAGGAGCACTTGACACGAACATTTGCTAAGTTTAAAAACAGAAACAACATTCACCATAAACTCAGTGTCGCTCGGGGGTCCGGGAGATGCTCTCTCAGTCTCGGCACTCGGATTGGTATACAAGATAGCAAAGCATTGTGCGCCTGTCTGCATTAATAATCCGCACGTGAAACAGATATATTTACAGTTTAACGAAGCCATTGCACTGCTAGTATGGTCTACTCCCACATACTGGTTTCCTATCTTGAGCCACATTCCACCTCCTGATGTCAGAGGGAACAGCGCACTACTGCATGAATATCAGAAGATTGCTAATAACACTGACCTTCCAATATTGAACGATCTATTTCCTGCACAGCGAAAAAGACTAAGCACAAGATATACCACTCTTATGACAGCCAGAGCTGTCACGGAAATTGAATTCGGTACCATCGACGACTGGTTCAAATGGCTCTGAGCACTATGGGACTCAACTTCTGAGGTCATTAGTCCCCTAGAACTTAGAACTAGTTAAACCTAAGGACATCACAAACATCCATGCCCGAGGCTGGATTCGAACCTGCGACCGTAGCGGTCCTGTGGTTCCAGACTGCAGCGCCTTTAACCGCACGGCCACTTCGGCCGGCTATCGATGACTGGAAATGCTGCTGGCAACTAAATCGTCTTCTATAATGTCTGAAACTGCCATGGATCCAGAAGAATCCCCCTTGGATCTGACCAGCCACAGGCCTTTTGGACTACCCTGAACTGCATCCGAACGGGCTTTGGAAGGTGTGTAGACACGATCTACAGGTGGCATCGCGTGACCGTGGTGCGGAGCGAAGGTAGGTGCTGATGTTGTGTCTGCGTGTCCTACACGTGCCTGCAAGTGTTCTTTCGAAGATTTCCTGACAGCGAATAGTGGTATGATAAAATAAATAAAAGTCATTGAGATCCGTCTATAGCTGTTTTCATTTGTGTTAAGTATAGCTGGAGAGGTGTGTTTCAGTGTTGACATGTAGTAGCTTTGTAATCTTTGTGCATGTGTTACCATACGTTAAATACACTACTGGCCATTAAAATTGCTACATCAAGAAGAAATGCAAATGATAAACGGATATTCATTGGACAAAGATATTATACTAGAACTGACATGTGATTACGTTTTCACGCTATGTGGGTGCATAGATCCTGAGAAATCAGTACCACGAAGAACCACCTCTGGCCGTAATAAAGGCCTTGATACGCCTAGGCATTGAGTCAGACAGAGCTTGGATGGTGTGCACACGTACAACTGCTCATCCAGCTTCAACACGATACCACAGTTCATCAAGAGTAGTGATTGGCGTATTGTGACGAGCCAATTACTCTGCCACCATTGACCAGACGTTTTCAATTGGTGAGAGATCTGGAGAATGTGCTGGCCAGGGTAGCAGTCGAACATTTTCTGTATCCAGAAAGTCCCGTACAGGAGCTGCAACATGCGGTCGTGCATTATCCGGCTGAAATGTAGGGTTTCGCAAGCATATAATGGATAGAGCCACGGGTCGTAACACATCTGAAATGTAACGTCCACTGTTCAAAGTGCCAACAATGCGAACAAGAGGTTCAAATGTTCAAATGTATATGAAATCTTATGGGACTTAACTGCTAAGGTCATCAGTCCCTAAGCTTATACACAACCTAAATTTTCCTAAGGACAAACATACACACCGAGCCCGCATCTCGTGGTCGTGCGGTAGCGTTCTCGCTTCCCACGCCCGGGTTCCCGGGTTCGATTTCCAGCGGGGTCAGGGATTTTCTCTGCCTCGTGATGGCTGGGTGTTGTGTGCTGTCCTTAGGTTAGTTAGGTTTAAGTAGTTCTAAGTTCTAGGGGACTTATGACCACAGCAGTTGAGTCCCATAGTGCTCAGAGCCATACACACCGATGCCCGAGGGAGGACTCGAACCTCCGCCGGGACTAGCCGAACAAGAGGTGACCGAGATGTGTAACCAATGGCACCCCATACCATCACGCCAGGTGATACGCCAGTATGGCGATGACGAATACACTCTTCCAACGTGCGTTCACAACGATGTCGGCAAACACGGATGCGACCATCATGATGCTGTAAACAGAACCTGGATTCATCCGAAAAAAAATGACGTTTTGCTATTCGTGCACCCAGGTTCGTCGTTGAGTACACCATCGCAGGCGCTCCTGTCTGTGATGCAGCGTCAAGGGTAACCGCAGCCACGGTCTCAGAGCTGATACTCGTTGCTGCTGCAAACGTCGTCGAACTGTTCGTGCAGATTGTTGTTGTCTTGCAAATGTCCCCATCTGTTGACTCAGGGATCGAGACGTGGCTGCACGATCCGTGACAGCCATGCGGATAAGATGCCTGTCATCTCGACTGCTGGTGATACGTGGCCGTTGGGATCCAGCACGGCGTTCCGTATTACCCTTCTGAACCCACCGATTCCATATTCTGCTAACAGTCATTGGATCTCGACCAACGCCAGCAGCAATGTCACGATACAATAAACCGCAATCAAGATAGGCTACAATCCGACCTTTATCAGAGTCGGAAACGTGATTGTACGGTACCCATTTCTCCTTCTTACGCGAGGCATCACAGCAACGTTTCACCAGGAAACGCCGGTCAACTGCTGTTTGTGTATGAGATATCGGTTGAAAACTTTCCTCATGTCAGCACGTTGTAGGTGTCGCCACCGGCGCCAACATTGTGTGAATGCTCTGAAAAGCTAATCATTTGCATATCACAGCATCTTCTTCCTGTCGGTTAAATTTCACGTCTGTAGTACGTCGTCTTCGTGGTGTAGCAATTTTAATGGCTAGTAGTGTAAATAAATAGATGGAACACTACTTTCATGATTTGTGAGCCGTTTAATAAAGAGGTATAGCTGCGGCTGTTTTGTGTGGAGAAAGATGCCTTCACTTTTGACGCTTCTGTTGTGTTCCTTGCCCAGTCTCCATGCACTGCTGCACCAGCTTATAACGGCTGACTGAGTCTTGGCGCCAGCGAAATACGAGCGGTGCGACCGCGCACGCAGAGACGTCACGGGTCCCTCGTTAGCGGCGATCCCCCGCATCAGAGTCCGCAGCCGGGAGCGTTGTTTAGCTCTTGGCTCAGCGCCCAGAACCGTAAGTGAGCGCCGTCACGGTTTCCCCTCCGCCGCGCCACCGTGAAATACCATCGGTGCCAACGGGCAGCGTGATCCGCGAGCAGACCTGTCCCAAACGTTTCCTCCGACTAACCGGGAACTGTGTGTGCAGGCTGCGGCTGCCACTGCGGCGTGCCTGCTGCGCCTCCTTCGCTTTACTCGTGTTCGGTTCCAGTTCTTTTTCCTCGGCCGTTATTTACAGCGCAGCGTCACTGTTAATCCACGACGGGTAACTTTATGAAGACACGGCAGATAACGTCAGTGAGCTACTTCCCCTAATGCGCACCACGAAGCAAGTGGGAGTCGGAGCGGAACGGAAGTTCCTGCTGCTTCGCGTGCTAATGCTGTTTCTGTTAAACACACACACACACACACACACAGTCGGCAGCCGTAGCTTTAAGGACGTGAAGCTTACTGGCAAGTTGAAACTGTGTGCCAGTGCCTTCCGTGCTAGTGCTCTTCCCAGATGTACTATCCATGGATTACACGTAGCCCATCTATACGGCTTTACTTCTGTAAGAAGCTCTATCAACCTACCAAACCTCGTATGCATGCCGTGCATTATTCTCCAACATTGGGGAGTGACTGAAGATGAAACATATCTATCCCACCCAGGACGTGGTTCATTTATGAATTGCACATGGACCTTATCACATGGATTTTTTACGTGTTAACCTCGGTTAGGAGGCTTATTATGTCCGTAGAGAGAGAGAGACGGACCACAGAACACGTACCTTTACTCTGGGACCGTTGATCAAAGGAAGGCCAAACATAACACAAGAGACCAGACCTTCTGTGCAGCAATGTTATCTACACGCTACATGAAAAGTACTTGTTGCAATGAAGGTACAGGTAGCACCAAGCACAGGCGACAAATGGGGTCATAGACTATGCTAGTAAGACTGACAACAGTAGTAATCAGAATGAGATTTTCACTCTGCAGCGGAGTGTGCGCTGATATGAAACTTCCTGGCAGATTAAAACTGTGTGCCCGACCGAGACTCGAACTCGGGACCTTTGCCTTTC
Source organism: Schistocerca americana (assembly GCF_021461395.2). Taxonomy (NCBI): domain Eukaryota; kingdom Metazoa; phylum Arthropoda; class Insecta; order Orthoptera; family Acrididae; genus Schistocerca; species Schistocerca americana. The sequence continues at coordinate 337,402,493 of NC_060121.1, forward strand.
GCGGGCAAGTGCTCTACCAATTGAGCTACCGAAGCACGACTCACGCCCGCGAAAGGCAAAGGTCCCGAGTTCGAGTCTCGGTCGGGCACACAGTTTTAATCTGCCAGGAAGTTCCAACAGTAGTAATGTTAGCATTTCAGATAACAGAGGAGCAGGCAAGAAAGGACAAAGATATAATAAGGAATTAAGCGTTACGCATGCGACGGCGTACACTAGCTATTATTATGTAAGCTGGAGGAGGAGGGGGAGAAATGAAACGAAATGAAAGGGAAGGGAGGCAAGGGACTACTAATATCAGATTCATCAGGACTGTGTGTGACATTCGCAGCGACGAGGGAGAATTTGTGCCCTACCGGGATTCGAACCCAGGATTTGCTGCTTACTAGGCAGTCACGTTAACCGCTCCGCCACTCGGACACAGTGTTAAGCGCAACAGCACGCACCATTTTCCCACGCCTCTCGGCCGACTCATATACTCAGCTGGCACTCACCACCTATATGGAGTCCCCCTCCGTGTTGTTGCTACTTTGAAATTCCCACAGAAGGTCGGAAGTAGTTTGCATCTGCACTGAATGTGATGGATTTATTGTCCATCGAGGCCAATAAGTTAGATGAAAGCGTCGTGTCTGGTTGCTTCGGAGATCTCGATCTCGACCATCCTTGAGAACTTTCTTGATATCTTTAGCCATTTCCGAGGTACAGAATTTCAAATTTACCCTACTTGCAAATGTAAGACACGCACGCAATATCCGCTGTAATTTACAAAGTGACGGAGTGTAGAGAAATATTGTGTGAAGGCTCTCTATTATCATTCAGAAGGACTCTAGGAATTCCATGTTGTAGAACTGAAACACAAGTCCGCAGCTCGTGGTCGTGCGGTAGCGTTCTCGCTTCCCGCGCCCGGGTTCCCGGGTTCGATTCCCCGCGGGGTCAGGGATTTTCTCTGCCTCGTGATGACTGGGTGTTGTGTGATGTCCTTAGGTTAGTTAGGTTTAAGTAGTTCTAAGTTCTAGGGGACTGATGACTATAGATGTTAAGTCCCATAGTGCTCAGAGCCATTTGAACCATTTTTGAACTGATCCACATGAAAAAATTTTGTGTACGTAGAATCTTGTCTGAGGTATAAAATCAGTTCTGCGTTATTTCAATTTCACATAGGTAAACTATCAAAATTTTACTGACGAATTAAGTTTATTTCATAACTTACATGCCCTGCTATGACACGGAAAAGAAGACAAGAAGCGGAAAAATACTTCTATCGTAGTACAAAGAAGACGAATATGCTCCTGTTTATAAGAATTCGACTGAAATGTGGGGTACCAGCTGCCTCATGCTTCCTTTCTCAGCACCTATAAGAATTTTCCTAAAAATTTAGGTTGCTGACACGTTCGCGCTTTTTTATGGTGAGAGAAGAAGTGGAAGTGAGGAAGAGATACAAGAATAATAAATACTGGAAAATAGGCTTGTGGTATAGAAAGAGCGAAAGAGACAATTTCAAAGCGACACAAAGAGAGGGACACAGATGAAAAAAGAAAGCCATTAAAAGAATGAAGGAGACAGTGTCAGTGTGAGAGGGAAAAAGAGAAGGAGAAGTGAAAGGTGAGAGACAGATTCTGTAACAATGATAACAAGGAAGAGAGAAATAATGGCAGAAGAAGAGACAGCAGCAACGAGAAAAAATGAAGTCAGAGGAGACAACAACAGTAGAGCACAACGAATGAAAACTGTAGCTGTGAGACAGGAGACAGTCACAATTGGAGAGACACAAAGACATAATGACAATGTGTTGGGCTGAACGAGAATGGACCAGTGGGAATCTTAAGCATGGCTGCAGCAGCAACTGTATAAATGTAATATATGTGGAATAAAAAACAACCACCAGTTGCGGAGGTAGTAGTCAAAACCTCTTGACTTAGGGTTCAACCTATATAAAAGAGCCTTCTTCAGATGTCTTATTACATTTTACACGCTGATCATGATGTACCTTTAACAGGCTTAGTCATAATTAAGGATTGCCAATTATAATGATAACTAATCCTATTAGTGGCACATCATGATCAACACGTAAAACGTAATAACACTTCTGAAGAAGGCCCATTTATATGGGTTTAAATGTAAGTCAAAAGCTTTTGACTACCATCTTCAGCAATTGGGAATATACGGGAATGAACTAGCGGGTGTGACGGAGTCACATTTAGAGGAGCTTGTGGGGTAGGGAGGTAATTTGCATGTTAAAAAGAGCACAAATACGTTTGCATCCCAAATTGATTGGGAAAATCTTTAGAGGCGTTGAGGAAGATAGAATGAGGTAGCTGGCACCATACTTTTTACTGTCTTTCAGACAGGAGCATCTTAGCCTTTTTTGTGCTCCAGTAGGAGCGTTTTCTCCGTTGGTGTGTTTTCGTAGGACTACCCACGCAAATAGCCATGCCTGTTAAAGTGCAACTCCCGGATGGGATGGTGTGCCGTCCTAGGATTGAACCTGCCTGGCAAGAGTCGGTGTGCCGGCCAGCTTGGTTGCGGTTTTTACACGGTTTCTCTCGTCCAGCTACGTGAATACCAGGCTGATATCCAAGGCCCTCCTCGTTTTCACGAAACGCAAATATTTAGAAAACTTTTTCCCATCCTCACATGAATAACTCTGCACTCAGAGAGCTGGAGTATACACAATCCGTTCCAGAGGATAACGTGGTGGCGGACAAAGGTACAAGGAAATGAGGAAGTAGTCACTGGATTGTAGTGAAAGTGAATGATCAGTATATAGCTATATTAGGTTTTAAGAGAAATGTTGAACTAGAAGACAGTACACTCTTCTGTTAGAGTAACCTAACCTAGACATAACATCATACTATCTGAGAGCAAGAGGCTCAATGTATTGCTGAGAACCTTGCCCTCAGATGGCGAGTAGTAGTAGATCTGGTAGTGGCTAACCAGGAGCGAGAAGTTCAATGACTTTCTGACACATTCCTTCTTGGACAACATCAGTGGCAACGTTCGGTAAATCCAAACTCTTTCCTATCTTCCTACTTTCGTATTTTCTTAACTCATAAATTGATAATCACAAGCATTTTCGTTTCCTAATTGGTTTTAATTTTACAAGTATTTAAAGTTGTAGCGTTGTTAAACTTTGTTAAAATAATACGAAATATAACATGCTGTTGTGTTTATATACAATTCAGTATTGTACAAACACGATCTGTCTTAGTACTAGATGGCGGGTCATTCATAAACAGCAGCAAGTAAAACAATAAAAAAAGAACTACCTTGCAAGACTAACTCCACTGGAAGAAGGATAATGGAAAGAAATTGCTTACCCACAGCCTAGGGGACTGTTTCCAGATGAGTAACTCACTTTGCTGCTGAGTGTCCTGGCGGCTTAAAACAGTGTGTTTTACTAGGACTCGAGATGGGAATCTTGCCTAAGCAATGTACTCACCGCCTGAACTGTCCGTACATGACACATGAATCAGCTTCACTGATTCACTGATGCCAAATGCTCGTTCCTGCTTTTCAAACCACACAGAAGTTCTCGGCATACCTAACAAGTCTAGCACTGCTGGAAGAAAGGATACTGCAGGCAAATGAGTTAGGAACAGCCTATTTCCACAATGAATCTTCGACCGTGCAGCGAAGTGTATGCCGATGGAAACCCTGCTGGAAGAATAAAACTTTGTTCCAGAAATAGGCTAAAATCGCTGATTCGGCTGCAGAGTGAACGATTTACTGAAAATTCAGTGGCGTGTGTGATGCCGACCTATAGCTACCTTCTCTGTACCACATTCTTGGACACCAGAAGTCGCTCGTGATAATGAAATTTCTAAAAAACCTGCTGCTTTAATCGCCATCTGCAAATGAGAGGAATAGGAAGGAGCGCCTGAACCAAAACTCAGTCCTCGTAAGGATTAATAGAGTAGGGTGCTAGTTTTGCTTAGACAAGGACGGTAACTGAAATCGGATACTGAGTCAATTACAGAGTCTCCTCACTCACAGTACCTCAGATAATCCCATTGCTGGGAAACGCTTTGCTTCCTGTGACTCATATGAACCTAAGTCAAGGGTGCAGTACGTCCTTGACCTGAATTACGATTAAACCCTGGCATAAAAACGTTGCAGTCTGCTATGTCTGAACAATGCGAGATCGATAACCGAAATTATTATGAATAGTACAAAACTAAGATTCAGGACTAAAAGAGATCTAAAATACGCTGAAAAGCCAAAACATTGTGACCACTGCCAACCGCGACGTCGGAGGGAGTCTGGTAGCGTTGAGGGCACGTGATGCGATATCAAAATTATGTAAGCGGACCAAACACGGATGAGGGAACACCTTATCGAAGACGTGGGATGGAAATGGCGAAATCCATACAGACAAGCGACTTTGACAAAACGCAGATTATTATTACACAGAGCTTCTGGACGAGTATGTAGAAAACGGCAAAGCTGGTCGAATGGTCGCGTGCTACTGTCATAAGCATCTACGGAAAGAGGTAGAAGGACAGTGAAACTACCACTAGATGCTAAATCGATCGACGCCCACGACTCTTTACAGGCTTGTTTACCCTATAACGTAAGATAGATGGTGATTTGTGGCATTTCTGTGGAAAGAGCACATGCTGGTGCACGCACAAGTGTATAGGAGCACACGGTTCATTGTACATGGTTCGCAATGGAGCTCCATAGTTGACCCAACAGCATTGTCAATTACTACTGCAGTGGGTACGGGAACACCAGGATTCGACCGTCTATGAATGGACAAGTCACACTGTTACTACAATAGATGGTCGTCTCCACAAACGCCGTCATCGCCTTGAACGGCGGCTCGAAACGTGCAGCGAGCCACGGACACAGAGTGGAGGGAGCAGTATTACGGTAAGGGAAACGTTCTCCTGCGCTTCCACGGAACTCATGGTAGTAATCGAAGACACGCTGACAGCTGCGAATCACCCGCATCCATTCATGCTTGGTGTCTTTCCAGACGGTGGTACAAATTTTCATCAGTGTAATTGTCCGTGTCTCGGAGCCGGAAACATGCTACAGTGGTATGAGGAGCATTACAGTGAACTCACGTTGATGTCTCGGCGACAAAATTCACCTGACGTAAATCCTATGGAACCCATGTGGGTCGCTATCGGGAGCCATCACCGCGTACGCAAATCAGAGACATGTGCGTAGACATACACTCCTGGAAATGGAAAAAAGAACACATTGACACCGTTGTGTCAGACCCACCATACTTGCTCCGGACACTGCGAGAGGGCTGTACAAGCAATGATCACACGCACGGCACAGCGGACACACCAGGAACCGCGGTGTTGGCCGTCGAATGGCGCTAGCTGCGCAGCATTTGTGCACCGCCGCCGTCAGTGTCAGCCAGTTTGCCGTGGCATACGGAGCTCCATCGCAGTCTTTAACACTGGTAGGATGCCGCGACAGCGTGGACGTGAACCGTATGTGCAGTTGACGGACTTTGAGCGAGGGCGTATAGTGGGCATGCGGGAGGCCGGGTGGACGTACCGCCGAATTGCTCAACACGTGGGGCGTGAGGTCTCCACAGTACATCGATGTTGTCGCCAGTGGTCGGCGGAAGGTGCACGTGCCCGTCGACCTGGGACCGGACCGCAGCGACGCACGGATGCACGCCAAGACCGTAGGATCCTACGCAGTGCCGTAGGGGACCGCACCGCCACTTCCCAGCAAAATTAGGGACACTGTTGCTCCTGGGGTATCGGCGAGGACCATTCGCAACCGTCTCCATGAAGCTGGGCTACGGTCCCGCACACCGTTAGGCCGTCTTCCGCTCACGCCCCAACATCATGCAGCCCGCCTCCAGTGGTGTCGCGACAGGCGTGAATGGAGGGACGAATGGAGACGTGTCGTCTTCAGCGATGAGAGTCGCTTCTGCCTTGGTGCCAATGATGGTTGTATGCGTGTTTGGCGCCGTGCAGGTGAGCGCCACAATCAGGACTGCATACGACCGAGGCACACAGGGCCAACACCCGGCATCATGGTGTGGGGAGCGATCTCCTACACTGGCCGTACACCACTGGTGATCGTCGAGGGGACACTGAATAGTGCACGGTACATCCAAACCGTCATCGAACCCATCGTTCTACCATTCCTAGACCGGCAAGGGAACTTGCTGTTCCAACAGGACAATGAACGTCCGCATGTATCCCGTGCCTCCCAACGTGCTCTAGAAGGTGTAAGTCAACTACCCTGGCCAGCAAGATCTCCGGATCTGTCCCCCATTGAGCATGTTTGGGACTGGATGAAGCGTCGTCTCACGCGGTCTGCACGTCCAGCACGAACGCTGGTCCAACTGAGGCGCCAGGTGGAAATGGCATGGCAAGCCGTTCCCAGGACTACATCCAGCATCTCTACGATCGTCTCCATGGGAGAATAGCAGCCTGCATTGCTGCGAAGGGTGGATATACACTGTACTAGTGCCGACATTGTGCATGCTCTGTTGCCTGTGTCTATGTGCCTGTGGTTCTGTCAGTGTGATCATGTGATGTATCTGACCCCAGGAATGTGTCAATAAAGTTTCCCCTTCCTGGGACAATGAGTTCACGGTGTTCTTATTTCAATTTCCAGGAGTGTATAATGCCACGTACCTGCACAAACCTACCAACAAAAACCCTGATACGCCAATTCAGTGATCTATTTCGTTCCAAACACGGACAAACAAGCTATTAAACAGATGGTCATAATGTTCTGGCTCATCAGTGTATACCTCACTGTTTAACAAGGAAATTTGCTATCGCAAAGGACGTGCGAAGGCAATGCTCGTTACCATTTATGAACATAAAGTAATTGGTCGTTTGGCCACTGTGCACAAGTTATAATCGTAATTTGTGGGTCGTCTAACAATGCGGAAGTTGTAGGACGATAGGTGGATTTCGAAATCTAAGACAAATTTTATTTGCTGCAGTAAAAGAACAGACTGAGAAGTTCACTGAAATCTCAACTGAAATTACAGAAGCCGGCCGGGGTGGCCGAGCGGTTCAAGGCGCTACAGTCTGGAACCGCACGACAGCTACGGTCGCAGGTTCGAATCCTGCTTCGGGCATGGATGTTGTCCTTAGGTTAGTTAGGTTTACGTAGTTCTAAGTTCTAGGGGACTGATGACCTTAGAAGTTAAGTCCCATAGTGCTCAGAGCCATTTAGCCAAATTACAGAAACTGACGCAAACACCGTGAGTGGGGGGTGAGGCGTCCGGGGCGGGGGGGGGGGGGGGGAGGGGGAACCAAGTGGTATTGAAAACTGCGCCGCGAGGAGGCGCCATGTCACGGATTGCGCGGTCCCTCCCGTCGTAGGTTCGAGTCCTCCCTCGGGCATGGGTGTGTGTGTGTGTGTGTGTGTGTGTGTGTGTGTGTGTGTGTTGTTCTTAGCGTAAGTTAGTTTAATTAACGTGTAAGTCTAGAGTGCGATGACCACAGCAGTTTGGTCCCTTAGGAATTCACACGCCTTTGAACGTTTGCAGAACTGCACGATGAAAACACAGCAAGATTTCGTCAACTGGGAAGAGTAAACGAACCGGAGAACCAACATAAATTGCGTGGCAAAACAAGTCGAGAGCTGTTCATAATGTGGATTGCGATACCGAAATTGCGACAGATTTCCACACGCCCCTCCACAAAGCGAGGTACTTTAATGACGTATTCTCTAACGTCAATATAAAAATCAGTGTGCGTAACGAAAAGAGAAGTTCGGTAAATACGTGCGGACGTAAGTTAGTGTTAGCTTATGCCTGTAAAGATTTCTGTGCAAAGCTCAAAATGCTGTTACAATTCTAAAATGTAAAAGAAGTGGAGGAGAGAGGAATGAATTTGGTTTAGCATGAAGAATAGTTGCACTATATTGGAAATCCCGTTAACTGATGGCTACTAATATACGACCGAAAGATCAATACTGTGGTAAACGTGTGTATTGAGGTGATTATCATCGGAGCCCTAACGATAGGCATTAGCATTTTCCATTACACCGAAATTAAAAGCAGAAGACTAATGACAGCTACTACCTCCGAAGTTGACACTACGTAATTGAATCTTTCTGTTTATTTGAAACAAAGACGATGCAAACTATGTTACTTACATTAATAAGAAACATAAAAATCTGTAATTTATGGAGTCACAACCAAAAATTTCTGACCAACCATTATTGGCACCCTTATAAGTGCATGACACATAGTCTCAAACTGTTAATTCTTCTAAGGACGAACAGGAGTCACGCCAGCCATATTAGAAGTACAATTAACACAGTTTTCTATGGTTATCGGAGAAGACCCATGTGTTACACAGACGGGTCTAGTCAAAGATTTATCTTCGAATGGACACCTTAACTGCTAAAATGCCCACCGTTGTTGCCTTTCTCCGGCTGCAGGCGATGAGCGGGTGAGGGCTGTTCTGATAACACCGTAATTTTCGCACCATCCTTATCGTTCGTGTATGCTGTGCGGGTAGAATGACTATTTGTGAGACTGTGTGTGACCTCAATTTCGCTGATTTTTCTCGGAATTGTTATTTTGGGACATTTAATTAGAAGGAAGTAATATGTTGCCTGGATCTTCTTCTTACGTAATCCCTGGGACAGCAGTACACCTCTCATGACGACAACACCCCCATGTAGCGTCTGGCACGAAAGTTTAACTAAAACCATCATGTTCTAGGGTTTTCTAAAAGAACCCTTCACGAAATGAGTAGATCTTTTCTCACCTTGTCTCTTCTGTCAGATCTGATGGGTTAAGAACCAATAGCCAAGCGGTCTAAGGCGCTGCCGTCATGGACTGTGTAGCTGATCCCAGCGGGGCCGGCCGGAGTGACCGAGCGGTTCTAGGCGCTACAGTCTGGAGCCGCACGACCGCTACGGTCGCAGGTTCGAATCCTGCTTCGGACATGGATGTGTGTGATATCCTTAGGTTCGTTACGTTTAAGTAGTTCTAAGTTCTAGGGGACTGATGACCTTACAAGTTAAGTCCCATAGTGCTCAGAGCCATTTGAATCATTTTTTGATCCCGGTGGAGGTTCGAATCTTCCCTCGGGCATGGATGTGTGTGTTTGTTCTTAGGATAATTTAGGTTAAGTAGTGTGTGAGCTTAGGGACTGATGACCTTAGCAGTTAAGATCCATAAGATTTCACACACATTTGAATTTTTAAGAATCAATAAACAAGAATCGGTTGCACGGGGGTTAGTAACATACATTTTCGTGCGTGAACGATATTTTCTTTTGCAATGAGTCTCAGAACAGAATCTGCTTTCCTTGCAAGTAGACTGGTCTGGACGTTCCACTGTAGGTAGCATCGATGTGATAATAATAGATATTTTGAGATTGTTATGGCTTACAGTGATTTATTATCATCAATGTAATTCAAAAATAATGTTATGCAGAATATATTACGTTTATATTGAAACTGAGCTGCAAGATCCTGCACCAAGCGTCGATCATCTGCATATTATCTTGCACTCACTACAGTTACACAACAGCACCATCTGCGAACGTACGAGTACATTCGTCCCGAATATCGCTATGTCATGGGGAATTTGGTTTTACACAAACATGCGCTCGTCAGTATGTCGTATGATTTCTCGGAACAAATCTTCGGATAAAATACGTAACACTGCATTATTACAGAGTAGAGGCAGGGTTATCTTAGGATTCAAGAATCCTACTGAAAGCTTTCTGTTGTAGCTGAATGGCAACGTTGTTTCGACAATCAAAGCTTCAGAATTCGAACATCGCCAGTTACAATACGTGTACTTTTCAACGGCACACATTATATGTATTACACATGAATTTATTTTGAGGTTGAATTTTATTGACTATCCTTCATCCTTTCGAAATGTGGTGCTACAGAAGAATGCTGAAGATTAGATGGGTAGATCACGTAACTAATGAGGAGGTATTGCATAGGATTGGGGAGAAGAGAAATTTGTGGCACAACTTGACTAGAAGAAGGGATCGGTTGGTAGGACATGTCCTGAGGCATCAAGGGATCACAAATTTAGCATTGGAGGGCAGCGTGGAGGGTAAAAATCGTAGAGAGAGACCAAGAGATGAATACACTAAGCAGATTCAGAAGGATGTAGGTTGCAGGAGGTACTGGGAGATGAAGGAGCTTGCACAGGATAGATTAGAAGGGAGAGCTGCATCAAACCAGTCTCAGGACTGAAGACCACTACAACAACCACAATCCTTCACCCTCTACTCGCGACACAATAGTTTCACGGTACTATAACAGCAAGTTCATTGCAATGGAAAACATCAAATGTTTTTGTATGAGTTTATAATCAGTTTTGAAGATGATTTGTGAGGGAACAATCCAAGCTTCTTAGCATTGAAACATATGATTTCCGTAAGTCAAGCCCCTTGTTAGTATTATTGGTAGTCATGTCTCCTTGGAAAAACTCTTTCAAAACGAACACAGTGTTTATTTTCTTTTGTAGCATCAAAAGCATTTTTTAAAATATGTATGTCTTGCTGTACATGATGGCCCATCATGCAGGTTGCCAAATGTATCACAGCGCTCTACGCACACTGTGCATACTCCAAAGAGGATTTAGTTTTAAAATCCAGTGGCGCACCTTATGGGAAAGATCTTGGGTGCGAATATCGGTCCACCTTGCATATCGAGAAGACAAACTACTCACTTAACAGCCCCTCATGTATGACTCGGTGAGTACAAATCAAGTGGGCTCGATCCACTGTAGGTCTCTTTTGTGTCGCTTTGAACGAGTGTATCATGCCAGTGGACAGTGGGATTGTTAGATGTTGTATGTTACGATTAACATAACTGTTGTACTGCTCGACTATGTCAGCAGCAGCTCTTGTTATTAATAGAAGGCACTGTTGTTTTCTGTTTCTAATATTGAACTGTTTCAGATTAGGTTCAAAATGGTTCAAATGGCTCTGAGCACTATGCGACTTAACTTCTGAGGTCATCAGTCACCTAGAACTTAGAACTAATTAAACCTAACAAGCCTAAGGACATCACACACATCCATGCCCGAGGCAGGATTGGAACCTGCGACTTCAGATTAGGTTCTGAGGTATTTGTTGTGCCCTACATGTTCCGGTGGACAGAGTTTCGAATACTGAGGTGTACGTACAGGCTGTATTCAGATGGAAAGCATTCAAACCCCTGCGAAAGACAAGCTCTGTTCCTGGTTGTTTTAAATTGTATTTATTGTTTTACTGTTATCAGTTGCTTTAGTTGTATTAGTTTTAATTTGTGCATAGTGAGTTTTTGATTCTTTTATACTCAGTATAGTTGTGAACTTGATTGCAACAGCTTGTTCTCAAATGCTATATCAAATTGAACACGGCGCAAATTATTTTTTATTGTTTTTGGAGTAACTTATAGCCGAGGAGGCAAAAAATTTATCAGTTTAATTAATGTAATTTATTGTTCACTACAAATCAATTCTGTCATTCTATGATTCTACACACCTGCATTATTACTAAGTAAACATACGTTGTACTGTTAACAACATTCAGTACCAGTGGTTTCGGTTGAAAGTATTAGCGCCTTTACAATGATACCAACGATGATATTACAATACAGACACATCTCGTAGGACACTGAGATTCTTCTACGAATGCAGTGCACCGTAGCTGACACTTACAGCGTTCAAAGCAACAGTCGGCACGGAGTTTGTGGTACGTGATTGTAAGAAATTATGACATGTATAGTGGCCATTGTCTCTGCCAGGCACTTAAAATGTGAATTGAATAGTGCGTTTTCGATTATTTTCGACTCAGCGTAGTTCAGAACTTGTCCAATGTTTTAATCAATTATATGTAGATGCGGGTATAGATTATTGATAGTGAAGTTAAGTGTATCTAAATTGATTGTGAGTAAACTTGAGTTTGTACTCCTGCTTTTATGTGTGGTATCTAAATAAAACCACTGAGCCAGTATATACTTTTGATACAAAATTTTTTATTTGCTAGGCCCATTTTTGCTTGTTCCTTTGGACCATAATTCGTTCTAGCCATTATAAGTTCATGGAAATTTTGTGATGTGGGATTTCGATTTGGAAAAATGCAAATTTGCTTTCAAATATGTCACATAAAATGAATGGGCGAAAACTGTACGTCTTTAGTGGTTCCAAAGTGAAACCACCAGCTTACAACAACGGATTGTGTACTTTTTACCAATTTTTTCTTGTATTCGTTGCTCAGTATAGTAACAGATGTTACTTATCTGAAAAATTTATATTTTTTTTTTCGTACTCATGGGGATCAATCATTCGATGTTACTCTTTTGTCCTAAGCGCCTTATTACAAGTAAAACATTTAATAAATCATTATTAACGCATAAAAACGACAAATGTGTAATTGAGGACTTCTATACCCCAAGAAGATTTAAAAAGGAAAAACGTAATTTACAATGAAGGGAAACCAGGTAACAAACTCGAATCTGAAACTGCACAAAAATAGTTTCAAATTTAATGATTTTTAGCCGTCATCTGGACAAATACGTGAACGCAGAGTGACTGAGCGTCAGTGTGGGCGGGTGCTGGCGCCGCTCGAGCGTCCTCTGTGCTGTTCGCCGCCTCGTGCCATGGTGCGGGTAACTGCCATCATGCGGATGGAATAGATTGCCGGGAATTAAGCCACTTCGCGGGATTGCCTGCGACAGCTGCGAAGCGGTCGCTCCTCCACCCAATATCGGAAACCAATTACTGAGAACTTCACACACGTGTAGGCGTCCACTGTTTCCTCCGACGATATGCGATTCCGCTATTTTTCGCTTCTGGAGTGCGTGAATTGGTGACAAACAACTCAGGAAGTTACAGTTTCTGGACAATTTAGTTCTAGGAATTCCACATAGATAGGCCTACCTGGCAGAGGCAACAGAAAAAAATTTAACTAAAACTGTTGAGTACGAAGGTAGCATCTCAGATGTAGCATCTTAGAAGCCCTGGTTGTGACAAAATATTTCATCACGAGAATCTAGTCGGCGATGGTAGAGGGGAGGAGAGATTGCCGCGTGTAGTTATCACCACAGTGTCTGGGCTAGATCCCAAACGTCTCACTAATGTCTTAAGCAGCGAGAGCATGTGCAACTGTCAACAGAAATGTGTTCGCCAGACGGAGACGTTTAAGTCAGTAGACCTCCTTGGTTAGACTTGTATTAGGCTGTATGACGGCAGTGGCTCATAATCTCTCTTCATTCCGCGTCCATAATTATACGTGAAAACACAAACACAATGTTTTTAGTCATTAGTCTTTCAACTGGTTTTCCTATCTCCTACATTTGTTTTTCATTTATAAATAACGGCAACAAATAACATCCTCCACAATCCGTTTTCAAATTCTAGTATTTGTTTTTACTCCCTATTTTTTCCTCTCCAATGCTCCTTCTCCCATGAAGTTAACTATTATGGTTAATGTGGCATATATTCTTCTAACCTCACCTTCTTGTGTTGATTTCGGCCTTCATCTGTCCAACTCTTTACATTATTCAGTTTTTTTTTTCTTTTTCTTGTTTCTTTTCTTTTAAGCTGAGGACTAATGGCAAATTGTGTAATAAATGTTTGTCAACGGTACGGTTTCGTCGAGGACGACAAACGCTCATGTGAAGTAATGGACAGATCTAAAGCCCATAAAATCTTTTGATTTCACTGATCAGCTCCGTAAGTGTAGAAATGTCCATGTACTCAATATCTATGCTGTGACCGATTGTGTAATCCAGGGTTGATAATTCATAGATTCATCAGTTCTAAATTATTGATTTGTTGGATATGAAGTCAGTAGTTTGAAGAAACACAGTGAATCTACTATGTGTTTGTTTCGAAAAAAAGTTAAAGACAAAAAGAAAAACACAAGAAAAAACACTTCCAGTACAAATCAACACGACTCCAATGCAAATTAACATGACTTAATACTATTTGGATAAATAACACGTATGTGTGGCTTGTATGAGAGCTTAGCAACAACTTTGTCGTTTTTATAAGCAACGTTTATGATTCTGAAGGAATTTTAACTAACAATACTTCTACTTGAAAACCAGGCTGACAAAAATTGACTACTTTTAGTTGGTGTCGATCGCTATTTATAAGGCCGGCCGCGGTGGCCATGCGGTTCTAGGCGCTTCAGTCCGGAACCGCGAGACTGCTACGGTCGTAGGTTCGAATCCTGCCTCGGGCATGGATGTGTGGTACGTCCTTAGGTTAGTTAGGTTTAAGTAGTTCCAAATTCTAGGGGACTGATGAACTCAGATGTTAAGTCTTATAGTGCTCAGAGCCAATTGAACCATTTGAGCCACTATTTATAACTGCTTGCTTCAGATCAGTCTGTAAGAAGAAGATAATGTGAATGGCAATTAAAAATACAAATTGGCCTACTACCTTTCGCCTAAAATTTAAATCTGTAAACATAATTTGTGGGTGTCATTCGCATGTGTTAAGGTTACTTGAAGGATAAAATCTTCCTATGATGGATGTTAACGAGGTAATTAATATATTAATGAGAGTTTATTAAATAAATCAGTATTCATTACACAAAGCCTTTCACTTGCATCCCCTTGCATAGTAGTAGTGTGACACCCCTCTTTCGTCTACACAGTCGCAGTGTTATGAAACTAGAGTTTTGGAATGCAGCCTATGGAAATCACCACATACCAGATGCAACCAATCAAAATGGTTCAAATGGCTCTGAGCACTATGGGACTTAACATCTGTGGTCATCAGTCCCCTAGAGCTTAGAACTACTTAAACCTAACTAACCTAAGGACATCACACACATCCATGCCCGAGGCAGTATTCGAACCTGCGACCGTAAAGGTCGCTCAGTTCCACACTGTAGCGCCTAGAACCGCTTGGCCACTCCTGCCGGCAGACTATCGACATTCTTGTTCAGTTGACTACTCGAGAAATTTGAGTCTACTCCAGCGCCCCTGTCATTTTGTGCTGTACTGGGTCTCGTCTGTCACGAGTGGCCGTTTTCGTTTACACGACATGGCGAAAAATACGTGTCGGTTGTCTGCAGTGCAATTTGGCACCTAAATGGTGAGAATGAGCCCATGACGTACTATCCTTTTTACGAAATAATCGAAATGTAGTAACAGAATGTAGGAACAAGATAACAGTTTATTTTTGGTCGAAACGTAATTCATACAGGATGCTCTTCAGGAAAGTCGTTTGATAAATTCTCCATACTCCTGAAAACTGAAAGAATAGGAAAATCGTGTCGTCCAGATATTAAAAATATAACCACATTTATCTGCTTAAAGACTCGTGAAACAATGTTTACTAGCCAGTAAACAGTCTCTTATTACTTTATCTTTTGTGCCACATCTTCATTCCAATTGCCAAAGAATATCTATAATTATTATCCTCGTTAAATACAGCAGTTCAGACTTCTTCGATGTTGATACTACTTTTATTGAAAAGTTTATCTACTTGCATTCCTGTTTATGCATAAAGTACATTCCTTCTTCGTTCAGGAACTAGTACTGTAAAACGGAAATATCGGTATCTTTTTGGTTTCCGATATACTCTCTTGTGGGAGAACACTAAAATAGTTGTAGAAATAACAGGCCCTCAAGAATCATTTGCAGTGGGCCACGAAAACAAAAGAAACAGCAAAATAATAACGAAGAATACACAAAAGCAATAAATCGATTACTTTAATAGGGGTTATCCAGGCGATAATAGATAAACTTCTCATGTTATCAGCCTGCGCCACAGTCCGATGTTTCTGCGCATGCGCAATATGAAGCACACTAGCGATATCAGAACGCCAAGCTAATCACAATCAACGGATTATTGACGTCACTGTCCAGTTCGCGGGGCCCGCGAGTAATAGGGGCCCGGCAACGAATTTTTGACGTTACGATAGTCGCCTTGTATGCCTTACTTCGCGTGTGTTCGTCTCCGTGCAGGACCCATCAGTATGTCAGTGAAAAGGTACCCACTAACGATCTTAACTTTGTTAACCATCGAGAGCTCGTACATATTTACCAGGTGTACCGGTATGAAATGAGCGTGTTTTTTTTTGTGAAAATGAAACACTAATTGTGAATTGAAAAGTAAGAAGATTATTTTTAAGTACTGACCATTGCTTTCTATATATTTTGACCACCTTTCTGGCAATTTGTGGACACCACTCCAATAGAAATGTTCGTATTTTGAAGCAATCCAATCAGACACCCAATTTTCGATTTCTTCGTAGGAATCGAAGTGTTCCTCAGCCAATGTGTGTCCTATTGATGAAAACAAATGGTAGTCGGAAGGGGGGGTGGGGTAGCAGCTCCCAGCCAAGTGTTTTTATTGTATCCTTTGTGTGCAGGTGCACTGTCGTGTAAAAAAATTACTTTGCCATGTCTTCTGGCCCATTCTGGTGTTTTTTCGATCAATGCATGGTTCAAATTGAACATTTTTTGTCTATAGCGATTAGTATTCACTGTTTCACCGGGTTTTAGAAGCTCATGATACATGACACCTTTCTGATCCCACCAAACACAGAGCATTGTCTTCTTGCCGAATCGATCTGGTTTTGCAGTCGATGTTGATGGTTGTTCCGGATTAACCCATGATTTTTCATGTTTAGGATTCTTAAAATAAATCCATTTTTCATCGCCAGTAACAATTCGATGCAAAATTGATTTTCTTTCATGTCTTTGAAGCAAAATTTGATAAATGGTTTTTCGGTTTTCTATCTGTGTTTCGTTCAATTCAAGTGAAACCTACTTTCCACACTTTTGGATCTTTCCCACAGCTTTCAAACGGTCAGAAATTGTTTGTTGTGCAACATTTATCATTGCTGCCATTTGCTTCTGACTCAAAGTATCATCTTCATCTATTATTGCTTGCAATTTAGCGTCTTCCACGATCTTCATTTCTTACATCAAAATCATTATTTCTGAACCGTTGAAACCATCTTTTGCATGTTGCTTCTGATAGAGCATGATCACCATATGCCTCGACAAGCATTCGATGCGACTTTGCAGCACTTTTTTTCAAATGAAAACAAAAAATTAATGCTTTCCGCAAATCATTACATTCTGGTACAAAATTCGACATCGTTAACACAATGAAAACATATAATGTTGTTTGTTCCATGACTTGATGTATACTAAATACCTTTTACAGATGTCATATCAACCAAACTAACAAAAAATTAATGCTCGTTCACAAGAAATGTTCCCTATCGACACATATGTATCTCAACGCTCATTTCATACCGGTACACCCGGTAAAGGCTATTTTGGAATGTACTGTAGTGATCTGAAATAATTATTCGCTCCCCGAAAGAGACGACTGCGGCCACCTGCAGTGTCACGTGCCGTGACCTCGCCCATCCGCGACGTGAAAGGCGGCTGATTCACATGCAAGCACATGAAGCGCACAAACAATCAGTAGTCGAATTGGTCCAGGAAATTCGCTCGCTTAGAACAAGCTTTACTAGCGTTACGAGGCCGTTGTACGCGATTTATTCTCGTCTTCCACCGTCAGCAGAATAGAGCACACTGTTTCAGCAAACGGTCACTGCGTAGTATTGAATGCAAGGAACGGTAGTCTGTGTTGCACAGAGAATGTAGCCAGATTATGCGGCGACAAATGGGTTGTCTTCCGAGACAAACACGATCGTCGCTTGCGTAGTCGCACAGTGGCGCTCGCGGGAAGTGGTCAGGGCGTTCTGGCTTACAAGGCCAGCAAGCGCCGCCAGTGTGACGTCAGTGCTGCCACAATGGCTGCGGAACCTGGCGGAGCGGGAGAAACATCCCTCCCAGCAGTGCCATTTTAGCCGCAGAAGGCTCTCTCGGGTCTCCCGCGTGGCC
Organism: Schistocerca americana; assembly: GCF_021461395.2. Classification (NCBI taxonomy): domain Eukaryota; kingdom Metazoa; phylum Arthropoda; class Insecta; order Orthoptera; family Acrididae; genus Schistocerca; species Schistocerca americana. The sequence goes on from NC_060121.1 coordinate 337,420,280, forward strand.
GACAAAACATGGTGTCTACTGCGAGGAAGCTACCGACGGCGAGCACGTAACGTGTACGTAGACGCTAGTTTCACTCGACCGCATTTGGAATGTACGGCTGTCCTGAAAAGGGGTGGAGGCTTAGCCGAATTTTAGATGCAGTAAACTTTTAAAGAGAAAACTCTTAAGATGATAACAGTTAAATTTATAAAAACTGTTTTGTTCCACAAATGTCTGAATATTAAATGTCTATTTATTCCACGTTACGGTTCCGCGTCGGCCATAAAGTCATTTTCGAACCCCACTATTTTCAGTGGCCGCGAGGGATTAGCCGAGCGGTCTTGGGCGCTACAGTCATGGACTGTGCGGCTGGTCCCGGTGGAGGTTCGAGTCCTCCCTCGGGCATGGGTGTGCGTGTTTGTCCTTAGGATGATTTAGGTTAAGTAGTGTGTAAGCTTAGGGACTGATGACCTTAGCAGTTAAGTCCCACAACTTAAAAAACATTACAGTGAGGTGACAAATGTCATGGGTGGGACAGCGACGTGCACATAAGCAGATGACAATAGTATTGTATTCACAATGTACAAAAGAACAGTGCCTTGGCTCAGCTGATGTCACTGATTGCGCGGCCCCTCCCGCCGGAGGTTCGAGCCCTCCGTCGGGCATGGATGTGTGTGTGTTGTTCTTAGAATAAGTTAGTTTAAGTTGTGTGTAAGTCTAGGGACCGATGACCTCAGCAGTTTGGTTCCTTAGTAAGTCGCACACATCTGAACATTTGAATTGGCACAGCTGTAATTTGTACTCAGTTGATTCATGCCAAAAAAGTTTCCGACGTCATTATGGCCTCACGGCGAGAATTAACAGACTTTGCCGAGTGGTAATTGGCGCTACACGCATGGGACATTCAATTTCGGAAATAGTAAGGGAATCCAATATTTCGAAATCCACAATGTCAAGACTATGTCGAGAATATCACATTTCAGGCATCACCTCTCAGCCGGCCAGAGTGGCCGAGCGGTTCTAGGCGCTACAGTCTGGAACCGCGTGACCGCTACGGTCGCAGGTTCGAATCCCGCCTCGGGCATGGATGTGTGTGATATCCTTAGGTTAGTCAGGTTTAAGTAGTTCTAAGTTCTAGGGGACTGATGACCTCAGAAGTTAAGTCCCATAGTACTCAGACCCATTACCTCTCACCATGGACAAAGCAGTAACCGACTGCCTCCACTTAAGCATCGAGAGTAGCGGCATTTGTCATTGCTAACAGACGAGGAACACTACATGAAATAACCGCAGAAATTAATGTGGGGCGTACGACGAACGTATCCGTTAGGACAGTGCGGCGAAATTTGACGTTAATGGGATACAACAGCAGACGACCGACGCGTCTGCCTTTACTAACAGTACGACATCGTCTGCAGCTCCTTTATTAACAGCACGACGTCACCTGCAGCGCCTTTCATGGGCTCGTGACCATAGCGGTTGGGCCCTAGACGACTGCGTCCTCTGATTGAGTCCCGCTTTCAGTTTGTAAGAGCTGATGGTTGGGCGCAGATCCACCAACGAGCCACTGACCGAAGTTGTCAACAACGCACTGTGCACACTGGTGATGGCTTCATAATGATATGGGCTGTGTTGACATGGAATATACCGGGTCCTCCGTTCCAACTGAACCGATCATTGACTGGAAGTAGTCGTGTTTGGCTACCTGAAGACCATTTGCAGCCATTCATTGACTTCACGTTTCCAGTCAACTACGGAATTTTTATGGATGACAATGCGCCCTTTCAACGGACAATTCGAACGAATGAGTTGGCGACCCAGATCAGCAGACGTGAATTTACTAGTGGCATGTCACTGCTGAGATCTTAATATATTAGTAAGCCACTACAAACTTCGCATTATATCTTTTTTGTTGCAACGTCCGCCAGCTATGTGTCACTTCCAGTAACGTTACCAAGGAACGAAAGAAATTAAACGCAGTATGGTGGAATGAAAGAAATAGAAAATGCAGTGAAGCTAAGGCGATATAGCTGCATGAAAAATGTGAAGAAATCAGAAAAGAAATGATTGTGGGAAGGACTGATTCTGCATTTAGAAAAGTCAAAACAACCTTCGGTGAACCAAATAGCAACGGTGATAACACTAAGAATGTAATGAATATTCCGCCGTTAAAAGAATAGAGAGTGGATGTGTTGAAAGAGTACTATGAGAGCCTTTAAAGGGCAAGGCAAGGGGGGGGGGAGATCTTGTTTGATGTGACGGAAGAAGAAGAAGAAGAAGAAGAAGAAGAAGAAGCATGACTGGTCTGGGAAGAGATAGGAGTTCCAATAACAGAATTAGAATTCGAAAGAGCTTTAGACGACTTCACATCAAATAAAGAAGAAGGAATGGATAACATTCCATCGAAATTTCTAAAATCACTAGGGGAAGAAACAGAACAACTCTCGCTGGTGTGTAGAATGTATGAGATTGGTGATATACAATTGCTGAGGTAAAATATGCAGACGAATGGAAAAGAATATTGGTGATCTGTTAGATGACTGATGGTTTGGCTTTAGCAAAGGTAAAGGCACCAGAGAGGCCGTTCTGCCGTTGCGGTTGGTAATGGAAACAAGAATGAAGAAAAATCAAGACACGCTCTTACGCTTTCTCGACCTGGAAAAAGCATTTTCCAATGTAAATTGGTGTAAGAGAAAGGCGGACGTCCGAATGGTTCAAATGGCTCTGAGCACTATGGGACTCAACTGCTGAGGTCATTAGTCCCCTAGAACTTAGAACTAGTTAAACCTAACTAACCTAAGGACATCACACACATCCATGCCCGAGGCAGGATTCGAACCTGCGACCGTAGCGGTCTTGCGGTTCCAGACTGAAGTGCCTTTAACTGCACGGCCACTTCGGCCGGTGCGGACGTCCGAATACACCGAACAAATAGCTGAGGGCGTAGGCTGCAACTGCTACTCTGAGATGAGAAGGTTGGCACAGAGTAGGAATTCGTGTCAGACCGCACAAAACCTGTGATATTGGTTCAAAAGGCTCTGAGCACTATGAGGTCATCAGTCCCCTAGAACTTAGAACTACTTAAACCTAACTAATCTGAGGACATCACAAACATCCATGCTCCAGGCAGGATTCGAACCTGCGACCGTAGCGGTCGCGCGGTTCCAGACTGAAGCGCCTAGAGCCGCTCGGCAACACCGGCCGGCAACCAGCTAGAAGACGACTCAACAAAAGGGCATTGTTGGCTGACACATACCACGAGGTGAGTTCAGAAGCTCAGCACAAAGGGTGTTCTTTCTCCACACACAATGGCACCTTTCCTTGCGAATGCGAGAAAGCTGAGTGGAGTGTAGGTGAATGTTATGGATGCGTCTGTACTGTAGTGTAATGTTTGTGTTGTACGCTGATGATGAGAGAACAAAGAGAGGCTGAAACCCGATGTCGAGACGTATCGTTCGATAACGAGGGTACCGCTGAGCTTAACGTCGCCATCCGAAGGGCTTATCAGTGTTAACTGTCTCACTTTACGACAAACTGGGGAGATCATTGGAACTGAATCCAGCACATTGCCGCAATGGCAGGTGATCGGGATCTCTACACAACCTCCTCTTCTCTTGTCAGCCAAATATTGGAAGTGAGAATTTCCAACACCAGGATTCTAATCGGCTTACCTTCGACTCGAGTACTACTGCGCAGGCATGGGTTAGGAACCTTGGCTGCCGAAGCGGGAGGAATAGCTATGTTAATGAGAAGTTTGTTATGCTCTTGCGAGCAGAATAAAACGAAGTTCTTTGCGAATAACGGCGACGCCTCAACAAAACCTCCCTGATCATTTGTAAATAATGTTTATTTGGTGTTTTACTCGTCGGTCCGATGTGGCATAACGTCTACTCGACAGTGAACAGCGTAACCAACACTGAAGCCGGTCCCATACTCACTCTGCGGGAGATTGTGCGGTTTTATGACTATTGCTTGTTGGATAAAGATGCTGTTTTCGAGTTTAGATCTCTTTTGGGGGTTGATAATTCACAAATATTAACTGAGGCGAGGGACGGCATTTAATTGGAATATCACACGACATTTGACTGCCCACGGACATATACGACAAAATTCCCGACACCACATATTCGGGAAATTAGGTATATTGTCGGGCTTCCATGGTCCACACCCATCTCTAACTAATTTGATATTTTACAACCTCTAAATACTGACTTTCTTGACTCGGGTCTTTTCTCTGTTGAGTCAAAGTAACTTAACTGAGGAAGTAGTTTTATTGCAGGCGAGCCGTCACCAACCTTACACTGTTTGAAGAACAGCCGATCCTCAAATAGCTGAAGATGTAAAGTTACTGTATTATTCATACCTATATAGTACGAGGCATGAAATGGTACTCAAACGTAAAGTCCGAAAACAAGAGAACAACATCAACAGAAAAGATTCACGCTGCACTTCATTTAAAATTTGTTGAAAGAAATTGTAAAGGTTACAACTCTGCCGTTGTTTACAGAACTTACTTTATACAATTTTTGCTCAAGTGGCCAATTTTGGTCTTAAAGGACAATAACACGTGCTGTAGGTACCAAAATAGTTTAATATATCCGATTATTTAGCAGGAGACATGGCACTTCTGAAAGCGAGCAAATACGTACCAGCGTCATGTTTAAATCAGAATGATTACTGATTACTCTAGCAGTCATAGTAGAAAGTACTGTCACATTCTTAAACGCAGTATGTGCTCTCTTTCGTACACAAGGTACTGAAAGAAATGCGAAATGAGACCAACAGAAATGGCGCTTTTATGTAAAGACGATAACTGTAGCGAAATAATCGCGATTTGTGATGGTCCCCTGGACTTTAGAAAAGGGCTGACATGGTTTTAGTGATGTGATACAATTGTTCTGTTTTTAATCTGTGGCCTTGTGTGTGGTAGGGTCGTGTGTGTGTGTGTCTCCATGGCCAATGCTGATTAGCAAAATTATATATATACTGGGTGTATCTGAAATGAATGTAGGAAAAGAGAGGGCTGGTAGAGTGGGTCAAAGAGAGCATATTTGACTTGCAATACATGTCCTCATCGCTTAGTGCACGGTGTTAGGCGTCGTTAAACAGAGTCGCATGCCTCCTAGACGGTAGGCACACAACATGCCATCTGTGCGGTCGAGGTAGCACGTCTGCTAGGCAACGATTTGTGACATAAACGTAAAAGAGATGTCGAGTTGAAATTTTATGATCTTTATTTGCAAACTCTGTTGTCAACATAGTTGCCGATACTCCAGGGGGGAGAACAGTAAGGACTTTCTGCTTTTTTAATCGGGGCGTGAACGCGTTGCTTTTGGCCCTGCAAATGCCTGTTTGATGCGTGTTGCATAGAGTGCAGCACCTCTGCACAGTGCGAAGTCTGTTCGCCCTGCGTCAATTTGTCATCACACGGAGTCGCTCCTGTGTTTGTTACTGTGTGGAGCGGACAGGACATGGAGCATTATTCTGGGGAGGAAATGGCAGACATGCACTGTGCTTACGGGGTGGTGGATGGAAGTGCTCACTCTGCCTGACGTTTGTACATTCGGCGGTTTCCGAATCGTCAAGTGTCAGATCCGCGCTTGCTCATGAAGAAACAAACACGACACCATCACGAAGTAAGACACACGTGTCTACACATGAAAAACAGAGCAATTGTACCACCCTACTAAGAACGATGTCCGCTCTTTTTTAATGTCCAGGGGACCATCATATATCACATTGATTTCACTGTAATTGCTGTCTTTACACAAAAGCGACATTTTTTTTGGTCTCATTTCGTATTCCTCTCGGTTATCTTATGTCCGAAAGTGAGCACATACAATGTTTAAGAATGTGGAAATAGTTTCTATTACAACTGTTATTGTATTTGGTACTCATTCTGCTTTAAATCTGACTCTGGTAGGTAAATTTCCTCGCTTTAAGAAGTGCCAAGTCTGTTGCTAAATAATCGGATATACCGAAATATATTGTTGCCAACAGCATATGTGAATGTCCTGTAAGACCGAAATCGGCTACCTGCGAGAAACTGAATAAAGTTAATATGTGCAAACAACGGCTGTGATGGAACCATTACAGTGTCTTTCAACAAATACACCGCTATGGCGCACTGAAAGATGAAAATGATTTGCCAATTTAGATAAGGTGTAGCGTGATTCCTTTTGTTGTCGTTCTGTTGTTTTCCTTCTTCTCTCCCCCAATTTTTTTTCAACGGTTAGCTGATTGTTTTCTGATATCTCCAATGTCCCTGAAAGTTTACTTATCGTTTGTCTAACATATTTTCAGAAAAATTGCAGAATCATTATCTGAAGTGACGTTTTCCCTGTTTTTGCATCGCTTATCTATGTGTGATATCTTTTTCAAAGTTGTTCAAAACTCCTGTATTCTCTTTGCGGTCGATAGTTGTTATAAGGAGATGGCTTTGTAGGTCGAAAACGGTTCAATAATAAATTAATACTTTAGGACATTCGCCCCTCGTGTCTTTCGTATACAAACATGACAAATCTTCGCAGATTTTCTTCATAAGTTCCTTTTCAAAACATAATGCTTCTACTTCCGTCCTCGTTTCTTGTACCAGCCGTCATCAGATATATTTGGGTATGATGTATAATAAACCCAGATGGAGACTGTTGACGCCACTCGTTACGTTTGAATATCATTTCACGCCTCGTACTATACAGGGTGGTCCATTGATAGTGACCGGGCCAAATATCTCACGAAATAAGCATCAAACTAAAAAACTACAAAGAACGAAACTCATCTACCTTGACGGGGGAAAGCAGATGGCGCTATGATTGACCCGCTAGATGGCGCTGCCATAGGTCAAACGGATATCAACTGCGTTTTTTAAAATTAGGAACCCCAATTTTTATTACATATTCGTGTAGGATAAAGAAATATGATTCTTTTAGTCAGAACAATTTTTCGCTTTGTGATAGATGCCGCTGCAATAGTGACAAACGTGTAAGTACCTGATATCACGTAACATTCCTCCAGTGCGGAGGGTATTTGTTTCTGATGCATTACCCGTCTTAAAATGGACCGTTTACCAATTGCGGAAAAGAACCCTATCGTATTCTGTACCACAATATTCACTCCCTGCCCACCCATAAACTCCTCTTCCTCCACTCCCTCCGTCAGCTCAGCGTGGATGCCTTCGTTCTAAATGAAACCTTCCTTCAACCCCATATCTCCATCTCCACAGCTCCTTACACCCTTCACCGCAACGATAACCCATACCCTCTGGCGCGTGGCGGAGTTGCTATAGGCCACCTCAAGTTCCTCCCTGTCTGGCCCCAACCTCTCCTTAACATCCTGCCGAGCATCTCACCCTCAGCCTCTTCTTCCCCACCCTTACCGTCACCTGTGCCACCATTTATGTCCGCCCTCGCACCCACATCCCATACGACTTCCTGGCCCACATTGACCGCACCTTCTCCACCTACGTGATTTCCATCTCCACAGCTCCTTACACCCTTCACCGCAACGATAACCCATACCCTCTGGCGCGTGGCGGAGTTGCTATAGGCCACCTCAAGTTCCTCCCTGTCTGGCCCCAACCTCTCCTTAACATCCTGCCGAGCATCTCACCCTCAGCCTCTTCTTCCCCACCCTTACCGTCACCTGTGCCACCATTTATGTCCGCCCTCGCACCCACATCCCATACGACTTCCTGGCCCACATTGACCGCACCTTCTCCACCTACGTGATTTCCATCTCCACAGCTCCTTACACCCTTCACCGCAACGATAACCCATACCCTCTGGCGCGTGGCGGAGTTGCTATAGGCCACCTCAAGTTCCTCCCTGTCTGGCCCCAACCTCTCCTTAACATCCTGCCGAGCATCTCACCCTCAGCCTCTTCTTCCCCACCCTTACCGTCACCTGTGCCACCATTTATGTCCGTCCTCGCACCCACATCCCATACGACTTCCTGGCCCACATTGACCGCACCTTCTCCACCTACGTGATTTCCATCTCCACAGCTCCTTACACCCTTCACCGCAACGATAACCCATACCCTCTGGCGCGTGGCGGAGTTGCTATAGGCCACCTCAAGTTCCTCCCTGTCTGGCCCCAACCTCTCCTTAACATCCTGCCGAGCATCTCACCCTCAGCCTCTTCTTCCCCACCCTTACCGTCACCTGTGCCACCATTTATGTCCGCCCTCGCACCCACATCCCATACTACTTCCTGGCCCACATTGACCGCACCTTCTCCACCTACGTGATTGCCGCCGACCTCAACATCCACAGCTGTGATCCTGCCGACCTCCAACGGTGGCATCAGTTTCTCACCACCCTCCAGGGAGACCTGGTTCCCCTGCCTCAGCACACCCGACCGAAATCCAACACCACTCCTGATGTGATCCTTGCCTCTCCCAACCTCCTTGGGCGCATTACCGCAGATGTCCTTGACCTCATTGGCAGTGACCATGCTCCTGTTCTCCTCACTATCTTTAATGGTCGCCATCCCCGCAACGGTGCTCGCCCCAGCATCCCTCCTAAACTTGTCCATGATTACTCCCGTGCCAACTGGGATGCCTACCAGAACTCCATTCACACCCAGGTTGACGGCCATGACCTTACCCTCCAATCTCCTGCTGACTTCTCTCGCACTGCTGCCTTCCTGCACCAGACCTGGTCTGACGCCGTCGCCACCCATATCCCCACCAAAGCCATCCACCCTCACCGCCCCGCCCTGCCTCCACAGGCCGTCCTTCTCCTTCGGGAGTCCTGCCGCCTCTACCACTCTTTTCTCCGCATTCGTGACCTTGATAAACTTACCAGCAACCAGGAATTACGACAACACATCCGCAACCTGCTCACTGCTAAGAAACGCTGTGCCTGGCGCAAGACATGTACACAACTCAACACCACGCTCCCCATAAACTCTTCCAAGTATTGGTCTGCTTTCCACCGCCTTCTTGAGAACCGCCCCATCCCCCAGTACCCTCTCCTCCTTGATGACCGTCCCTTTCCTGACAACCTCAGTAACGCCAACCACTTTGCCTCTCACCTCTCAGATGTTTTTTCCATCCCAGATGATCCCCACTTTGATTATTCCCTCTTTCCCGATGTCATGGACCGTACGAATACCTCTGTTCCTCCCCTTGCTCCTAGCTTCCAGTACTTGGGCCACACATCACCATCTGAACTTAACACTCCCATCACTACACAGGACATCAGCCTCACACTCCGCACTAAACACTGCTCCTGGCCACGAATGCATTACCTACCGCCACCTCAAACACTGCCCTCCCTCCTTCCCTTCAGTCCTTTCCAGCCTCTACAATGTCATCCTTGCCACTGGCTTCTATCACGACCTGTGGAAAACCTGCCATATCCTGATGTTCTCCAACCCCAACAAGCCTCCGTCTGATGCCTCTTCCTATCGTCCTATCTGTCTCACATTGGTGTTCAGCAAGCTCTTGGAATCCATCCTTTCCCGAAGCATCCATCACTAACTCTGCGAAAACCACCTCCTCCCCAACACCCAATGTGGCTTTCGACCTTCCTTCTCTGCTGATGACCAAGTCCTCCACCTCACTCATCTCCTCTCCCTCCAGCTTAACTCCCATCGCTCCGCCATTTTTGTCTCCCTCGACCTCAAAAAGGCCTACGACCGTGTCTGGTATCCTGGTCCCCTGTTTACACTCCAAACCTATGCTCTTCCTGTCAACTAAATCCGTCTGATGGCCTCCTTCCTCTCCCGCCACCCCTCCTATGTTACCATCCATAATGCCAGTTCCCACACCTTCTACCCCTCTGCAGGTGTGCCCCAGGGCTCTGTCCTCTCATCTCTCCTCTACCTCCAGTACACGGCCGATATGGCCACACCCCCCCTCCAGTACACCTCTTGCAATATGCCGATGACACCGCATTCCTCACCCTCGCTCCTACCCTCCAACGGTCCCAACGCCTTCTCCAGAATCACCTTGACCTTTTTGCTGCATTGTGTAACCAGTGGCTCCTGAAAATCAATCCTTCCAAGACCCAGGCAATCATCGTAGGTTGTACCACTCGCTCCTTCCGGCTCCTGCATTTCTCCCTTACTGTCTGCGCCCGTCCTGTCCGCCTCACCCACACCCTCACCTACCTTGGCCTCACCATTGACTGTCACCTCACCTGGATCCCTCATCTCCACTCCATCCAATCGAAAGCCCACAACCACCTCCAACTCCTCAAACTCCTCTCTGGCTGGACATGGGGGTTGCACCCCTCCACCAACCTCCACACCTACAAATCCTTAATCTGTCCCATCCTCTGTTATGCCAGTCCCGCCTGGATATCTGCCCCCTCCCCCACCCCCAAATTCTATAAGTCCCTCCAGATCCTTGAATGTCATGCCCTCCACCTCGCCTTCCATATACGCCTCCCGTCCCCCACGCGGATCCTCTATTACCTCATTCCTTTCCCCCATCTGCTCCTGCTTCTTGAACATATCCGCATACTCTACACCTAACGCCACCTTGATCCCCCTCACCCCCTGGTTGCTCCTCTCCTCTCCCGTCCCCGCCCTCTGCCACACCTACACTGTTGTGTTCCCCCTACCCTCCATCCCTACACCCTTCATCTCCTTTACCAAGGTGGCTTCCACCAACTCCCCTTCCTGGATGATGCCCTCTCTCCCTCCATCTGTACCTCCTATCAACTCTGATCCCCACCCCCTCCTTTCCTCCTTTCTTCCATCCTTCCCTGGGCTCCCTCTTCCCCCCCTCCCATCCTGTTTCCTCCCCACCAAACCTCTCCCTACCTCTCTTCTCCCCCCCCCCCAGAGTCCTTTTCTATTCCCCTCCTCTGCCTTCCCCACTCCCTGTCGCGTCTGCCCATCACCCCCACCCCTCTTATGGGTCCTCATCCTCCATCGGCTCCTTTCCCGCCTCCCCCCTCCCCCCTTCGCTTTTCCTCTCCTTCCCCCATTTTTTTCCCATCATCTGTCCAGTTTTTCCCCCACCCGCCCTCGGCTGTGGTATGTCACATTTCCCAACTTTTTAGTGCAGTGTTTCAGTGACTGTTCAGTGTTGTTCATCTTTCTCGTGTTGCGAACAGAAACCATGCTGTCGCTAGGCGTGAATTTTATATCTTTTGTGAACAAAAACCAGACTGTCGCCGTGTTTTTTAACTGTCTGTATATTGTTTTACCTGTCTGCTTCGTATGTATTTTATCATCCCTCTGTTCTTTGTTTTAAGTTCCACGATTTCTTTTCATCATGTTACTCTTTAAGTCTCCGATTTTATCGCCTGTTTTTATTATTTATTCTCTTCGTCTTTTTAACAAAGTCTGTATGCTGAAGAGCGGCATACTAAGCTGCTGCCCGCCCGCCCCCTTCGGGGGCAATTGAAATTCAATAAAGAAAGAAACAAGAAAATTGCGGAAATGATGGATATCGTGTTGATGTATGGCTATTTGTGATCAAAATGCCCAACTGGCATGTGCTATGTAGGCTGCTCGGTATCCTAGACGACATCATCCAAGTGTCTGGTCCGTTCGCCGGATAGTTACGTTATTTAAGGAAACAGGAAGTGTTCAGCCACATGTGAAACGTCAACCACGACCAGCAACAAATGATGATGCCCAAGTAGGTGATTTAGCTGTTGTCGCGGCTAATCCGCACACCAGTAGCAGACAAACTGCGCCAGAATCTGGAATCTCAAAAACGTCGGTGTTGAGAATGCTACATCAACATCGACTGCACCCGAACCACATTTCTATGCACCAGGAATTGAATGGAGACGGCTTTGAACGTCGTGTACAGTTCTGCCACTGGCTACAAGAGAAATTACGGGACGATGACAGATTTTTGGACGCGTTCCATTTAGCGACGTAGCGTCATTCACCAACAGCGGTAATGTAAACCAGCATAATATGCACTATTGGGCAACGGAAAATCCACGATGGCTGCGACAAGTGGAACATCAGCGACCTTGGCGGGTTAATGAATGGTGCGGCATTATGGGGGGAAGGATAACTGGCCCCCATTTTATAGATGGCAATTTAAATGGTGCATTGTATGCTGATTTCCTACGTAATGTTCTACCGATGTTACTGCAAAATGCTTCACTGCATGATAGAATGGCATTGTACTTCCAACATGATGGACGTCTGGCACATAGCTCGCGTGTGGTTGAAGCGGTATTGAATAGCATGTTTCATGACGGGTGGACTGGTCGTCGAAGCACCATACCGTGGCCCGTACGTTCACCCCATTGACGTCCCTGGATTTCTTTCTGTGGGGAAAGTTGAAGGATATTTGCCATAGTGATCCACCGACAACGGCTGACAACATGGGTCAGCGCATTGTCAATGCATGTGCGAACATTGCGGAAGGCGAACTTCTCGCTGTTGAGAGGAATGTCGTTACACGTATTGCCAAATACACTGAGGTTGACGGACATCATTTCGAGCATTTATTGCATTAATGTGGTATTTACAGGTAATAACGCTGTAACAGCATGCGTTCTCAGAAATGATAAGTTCACAGAGGTACATGTATCACATTGGAACAACCGAAATAAATGTTCAAACGTACCTACGTTCTGTATTTTAATTTAAAAGAAAAACCTACCTGTTAACAACTGTTCGTCTAAAATTGTGAGCCATACGATAGTGACTATTACAGTGCCATCTATCACAAAGAGAAAAAGGTGGTCCAACTAAAACATTCATATTTCTTTACGTACTACACGAATATGTAATAAAAATGGGGGTTCCTATTTAAGAAAACGCAGTTGATATCCGTTTGACCTATGGCAGCACCATCTAGCGGGCCAACCATAGTGCCATCTGGATTCCCCCTTCAAGCTAGACAAGTTTCGTTCTTTGTAGTTTTTTCGTTAGACGCTTATTTCGTGAGATATTTGGCCTGGTCACGATCAGTGGACCACCCTGTATAGTAATGAATAATACAGTATGGTTACATATTCAGCTAGTTGATGATCGGCCGTTCTTCAAAACTTTTAAGTAGGTCGACTGCTCGCTTGCAATAAAACTATTTCCTCAGTTAATTTACTTTGACTTGAGAGAGAAATGACCCAAGACAAAAAAGTCATTGTTTAGAGGTAGTAAATTATCAAATTAATTCCACACGGGTGAGGACCTTGGGAGCCCCAGAATATACCTAACTTCCTAAACATCTCGTGTTGGGAATTTTATACTGTATGTCGGCGGACAGTCAACTGACTGGCGCCTGAGGTATTCCAATTATAATGCCGTCCCTCGCCTCAGAAAATATTTCTTAATTATTACTCCACAAAAGAGATATAAGCCCGAGGAGAGCATCTTTATCCAAGAAACAATTTATTTAAAACCGGAGAACCAACCGCAGAGTTAGTATGCCACCGGATTCAGTGTTAGCTAGACTATCAACTGTCGAACAAAAGTTATGCCACATCAAACCGACAAGTAAAACATAAATTAAAAGTTACTTACAAATGAGAAGGAAGGTTTTGTTGAGACGTCGTCTTTATTCGCAAAAAATCATGGTTTTATTTTCGTCACAAGTAGATAGCCAACTTCTCTTTAAGACAACTATTCCTCCCGATTTCGAGCCGTTTCTCACCGGTGCCTGTGCAGAAGGACTCGACTCGGAGGTAAGTCGGTTCGAATCTTAGTTCGATGAAATTATCCAGCCAGTATTTGACGGACAAGAGGAGGAGAAATGGTGGCGTAAAGATCGCCATTACCAGTCCTTGCGCCAATGTCCATGATTCAGTTCCAGTGCTTTCCGCAGTTTGTCATAAAGTGAGACCATTAAAGTTGATAAGCCCGTCGGATGGCAACCTTAAGCTCGGCGGTACCCTTGCCATTCGAGAGATACGTGGTGGCATCGGATTTCAGCCTCTCGTCTCTCAGCATCAGCGTACAACACAAACATAACACTACACTACAGACACATCCATAACATTCGCCAACACTCCATAAATGTACATACGATTCCACTGTTACGCATCCGCAAGGAAAGGTGCCATTGTGTGTGGGGAAGGAACACCCTTTGTGCTGAGTTTCTGAACCCACTTTGTGGGATATCTCAGCCAACAATGCCCTTTTTTTGAGTCATCAGTCTTCTGACTGGTTTGATGCGGTCCGTGACAAATGTCTCTCCTGTGCCAATCTTCTCATCTCAGAGTAGCAATTGCAACCTACGTCCTCAACTATTTGTTCGGTGTATTCCGATGAGCGCCTTCCTCTTCCTATTTAGAAACCACTGAGAAATAAGATCAGTCTATATTCACTATCAAAGTCGGTAAGATGATCATCATCGGATCGTCGGAAACCACAAAATTATTCACATCAGTCTGTATGGTATAGTTCTTATCGAGATGCTAACAGAAATAAAGTCCGCTGTGTGCCACAGAAACCGTGGAGTTTCGAACAAATCATTATATGTTCCCTGATGATAATTCACTGAACGAAACGTGTTGTGTACTAATGTAAACGTAGGCTTTCGCGGTCGTTAGAAGTACACCATGAGGTAGGCGTCCTGTAACAGTCCACAAAACGTCGGAATTTTATAGTTGATAATGCGGTCTGAAACCGAGAAGAATTTTATTGACTGTGTATTAATGTTTATTTCATCGGCAGCTCTTGATGCTTCTTAGATATGGTTGTCTTCACAAATTTGAAAGCTTTATAATTATTTCATAAACAGGATGATCGTATAAGTACATACTCGTAATCTCTTACATCTACATACAAATTACTGTAAGCGACCGTGCGCTGCATGGCGGAGGGTATCATCTACCACTATTTGTCGTTTCCTTTCCTGTTCCACTCGCACCAAGAGGGAGGCAAAAATCTCTATGCCTCTGGATGAGCTCTAATTTCTCGTATCTTATATTCGTGGTCCTTATGCGAAATGTATGTTGAGAGCGGTAGGATCGTTGCGCACTTTCATTCAGATGCTAGTTATCTAAATTTTCTCAATAGTATTCCTTGAAAAGAAAGTCGCCTTCCCTCCAGGAATTCCCAAATGGCTCTGAGCACTATGGGACTTAACATCTGAGGTCATCAGTCCCCTAGAACTTAGAACTACTTAAACCTAACTAACCTAAGGACATCACACACATCCATGCCCGAGGCAGGATTCGAACCTGCGACCGTAGCAGTCCCGCGGTTCCGGACTACAGCGACTAGAACCCCTCGGCCACCGCGGCCGGCCAGGTATTCCCATTTGAGTTCCCGAAGCATCTCAGTGCGCTTAAGCGTTGTTCGGACCTATCGGCAACAAATCTAGCAGCCCGCCTCTGAAATACTTCGACGTGTTCCTTTAATCCGATCTGATGTGGATCCGAAACACTCGTACACTGTTCAGGAATGGGTCGTATTAGCGTCCTACATGCAGTCTACTTTGCAGATAAACCACACTTTCCTAAAATTCTTCCCTGCCACAGTCCTCACACGCTCGTTCCATTTCATACCGCTTTGCAACGTGAGAGGCAGATATTTTTGGAAGACCTATCTGTGTGAGTTAGAACAGTAATGCTATATCCAAACATTACTGGTTTGATTTTCCTGCTCATCCACATTAACTCACATTTTCCTACATCCAAGCTGCCATTAATTACCTCAACTAGAAATTTTATTTAATTCACCTTGTATCATACTACAGTCACTAATCTTCGAAAACTTCCCGTACACCACAGCATCATCAGCAAACAACCGTTGATTGCTGCCAACCCCGTCTGCTGAATCATGTACTATGTTCATCGAAAATAATAGCGGCCCTTTCACACTTCTCAGGGCATTCTTGACGATACTCTTGTCTCACATGAACAGTCGCCATCGAGGACAAGATAGTGGGTTCTATTACTTAAGAAGTCTTCGAGACACTCACGTATCTGAGACCCTATTCCGCATGCTCGTGCCTTCGTACACGGTCTATAGTGGCGTACCGTGTCAAATGCTTTTCGAAAATCCAAAATTTGGAATCTGCCTGTTGCCGTCGATCCATAGTTCCCAGTATGTCATGAAAGAAAAGGGGAAACTGAATTTCACACAAGCAATGCTTTCAAAAGCCGTGCTAAATTTTCGACATAAGCTTTTCGCTCTCAACGATATTGCAGACAATTCTGCAGAAAACCGGTGTTAGGGATATTAATCTGTCATTTTACGGATTCGTTCTTTTATTCTTCTTATATACCGGATTCCCCTATGCTTTCTTCCTGCCAGGGGTGTTCAACAGTATTTGAACATATTTCTTTTCTCGTCCAATTTCAGCAGAAAAAAATGCAGAATTCGTTGTGTAAGATTTTGAAATATTCCCCCTTAGCCCCTATAGTTTTGTGAAGTTCGAAGAGATGGCGGCGCTGTGTGTAAGCTTCAAAACGGCATTCGAAACAGAGAGCTGTCGCTGAGTTTTTTTTTGGCGGAAAACCAGAACATCGCACATATTGAAAGGTTCTTGCAGAATGTCTACAGAGATTTGACAGTGAACAGTAGTACGTTAAGTCGTTGTGCGAGTCATCTGTTATCATCGCAACAAGGTCGCACAAGGTCGCGTACTGTGAGGCCTCACACCGCTGTGACTCCTGCAATTTTGAAACGTGCGCGCTCTCTCATTCCAAGTGATCGGCGGGTCGTAATCAGACAAGTCGCTGCACAACTGGATCTCTCTGTTGGTAGCGCTGACACACTCGTCCATCAGTTGGCGTATGCACTCTACAGCCTCGATCTCGCATCTTCCGACTTTCATGTATTTGGAACAATGGAGGATTCACTCAGTGTGAAGCAGAACGCAGATGTTGGGGAAGTTATTGGTGCATCAGGAAGTTGGGTCAGACGTCGACCAGTAAAGCTGTACCATGCGGGCGCACAGTCCCTTCCAGTAAGGTGGCGAAGATTATGTTGAAAAACAGTACTTCGTATCCAGTAGAATGGGGAATAACATGGTGTACTGGAATCCTGAAGAAAACCAACCTGCTTTCAGAAGAGGCTTGTGTTTCTTATTAAACGCCCCTTGTATTATAGCGCCCAGGTAAGTTGTAAAACGATTCCTTTTGTTGATATTGTCCTTCCGCTACCGCCCATAACATGGTGTACTGGAATCCTGAAGAAAACCAACCTGCTTTCAGAAGAGGCTTGTGTTTCTTATTGAACGCCCCTTGTATTATAGCGCCCAGGTAAGTTGTAAAACGATTCCTTTTGTTGATATTGTCCTTCCGCTACCGCCCACCACACTCTGTGCGTGCTAAAACACAAACACACAAATACATACACACAGAGAGCAAGAGCGAGAGAGAGAGAGTTTAATGTATAGCTGTTTTCTGACAAGTTTAGCTAGTATTTTTGACTGCCTTATAATGCAACTGTGTAAGATGAAGTTTAATCAGCTTCTGCTTAACACTGCTTTTGCGTACTAAAGTTTTTCACCATTCAAGTGTCTTATTTTGTTAAACTCAGTTATTATTCGAATCCAATACGGTCTTGTCAAGCACATTACGTACCACGAGGTATATGTGATAGAACACCTAAAGTTGATGTTTTTAATTTTAAATGTAGTGTAATTCTACGAAGCAATCATGGAAGTATCCATTAACTAGGTAACTAGGTACTTCATTCAATTTCGATAATACGATAGTTGGGAAACGGTTGCACGCAGCTGCAGGATTGTCCGCAATACGCAGATTGAGTTCCCGATAATTGGAGAGGCTGTTACAAAGGAGGGCGGCAGACAGAAGAGGAGACGAAGACACCCACTCTGCTACCTGCCGCCCCGCCGCCCCCACCACCCCCTACACCAGCCCGAGCCGTCCGCGCGAGTGCACACGGTTCTCACGCCGTGCTTGGGCTGCGCTCCACAGCCACTCATCCCCACGATGAGATTTCGCGCATGAGAAAGCGCATTTGGAGAGGAATTCCAGACACTCTGCCCACTCGGCGCGGCACACTTAACGTGATTCGGCGCCGAGCAGCGCCTTCCAGAGCAGTTCCTCGCAGAACAGGTAGATGTCACTTCTGTGTATGGACAGTCCAGCTCGCATGCAACTAATTTGCAGAATTTAAGCTTGATAAATTCTTTACGAACTGGCATGTTAAACTGTGTGGAAGCATGACGTTCGTGAGTAACAATTTGGGCTATCCCGGCACCCCCCACGAATAAGGGCTACGTTCCAGCTTCAAGTCTACATCTACATCGTTACTGTGCAGTTCACAACTAAATGCCTGGCAGTGAGTTCATCGTACCACCTTCAAGCTACTTCCCTACCGTTCCACGGTTAACAGCGCGCGGGAGAAACGAACACTTAGCTCTTTCAGTGCGAGCTTTGAGTTCACTTATTTTATTGTGATTATCATTCCTCCTTCTTTACGGGAGCGCCAAAAAATATTTTCACACTTTGAGGAGAAATTTGGTGACTGAAATTTCATGAAACCTCCTGCCTTTGTTTTGATAATTGACACCCACATTACCGTTTCATATCCGTGGCACTCTCTTCCCTATTCCGCCATAAAACACTACAAGTTGCCCTTCTTTAACTTTTTTGTCCTTCGTCAATCCTATCTGATGCGCATTCTACACCGCGCAGCAGTGCTCCAGAAAAGAGCGAACGAGAGTAGTGAAAGCAGTCCCTTTAGTAGACCTGTAACATTTTCTCAGTGTTCTGCCAGTAAATGGCAGTCTTTGGTTTGCTTTCCCCACAACATTGTTTTCGTGATTGCTTCGATTTAAGTTATTTGTAACTGTAACCCCTAAGTATTTAGTTGAGTTTAATTATATGTGTGATTTATCGCATAACCAAAATTTTGCGGATACATTTCAGTGCTCACGTGAATGACTTCCCACTTTTTAGAGTCAACTGCCACTGTTTGCACCATATATATATATATATATATATATATATATATATATATATATATTGTTGGTGTTTTTCATTTTAAATGTAGCGTAATTCTACGAAGCAGTCATTGAAGTATCCATTAACTAGGTAACTAGGTATTTCATTCAATTTCGAAAATACGATAGTTGGGAAACGGTTGCACGCAGCTGCAGAATTGCCTGTAATACGCAGATTGAGTTCCCGATAATTGGGTCTATATATATATATATATATATATATATATATATATATGTATATATATATATCATGTCCAAATCATTTTGCAATGACCATAGATCATCTGATAAGTTTACAAGACGGTAAATCACAGCATCAACTGCAAACAGTTTAAGAAGGCTGCTGCGATAGTCTCCTAAATCATTGCTGTAGCTCAGGAAAAGCTCAGGATCTATAATATTTCTTTAGGGAACGCCAGATACCACTTCTGTTTTACTCGATGTCTTTCCATCAGTTATTATAAACTCTGACCTTTGTGATAGCAAATCACGAATCCAGTCACACAACTGAGACAATACTCTAGAGGCACAAAATTTAATTAGACGTCGCTTGTGAGGAACACGACCAAAATCCTTCAGGAAATCTAAAACTATGGAATCCATTTGACGTTCCCCGCCGATAGCACTCATTACTTCGTAAGAATAAAGAGCTAGAAGAATAATTTCTGAATCCGTATTTACTATTTGTCAATAAATCGTTTTCTTCGACTTAATTCATAATGTTCGAGCACAGTACATGTAGACAACGGCCTTGCCGCAGTGGAAACATCGGTTTCCATGAGATCACCCAAGTTAAGCGCTGCTCGGCATGGCCGGCACTTGTATGGGTGTCCATCCGGGCCGCCATGCTCTGTTGCCATTTTTCGGGATGCACTCAGCCTCGTGATGCCAATTGAGGAGCTACTCAACCGAACAGTGGCGACTCCGATCAAAGAAAACCATCATAACGACTGGGAGAGCAGTGTGCTGACCACACGCCCCTCCTATCCACATCCTCGGCTGAGGATGATACGGCGGTCGGATGGTCCCGATGGGCCACTTGTGGCCTGAAGACGGATTGCTTTCGCTACAGTAAATGTTCCAAAATCCTACTGCAAATCGGTCCAAAACACAGTTCTGATCCTCCAGGAGGTTTCTAAATAGCACATCTTCCACTGCAGACTGAAACACTCATTCTGGAATCATTTGCCTACGCTATTTTCACCATGATATCATTCCTTCCACGAGTGATATTTCAGTTGAGTGCGCAGGAGAAATTTTGAAAAGTTGAATGGTACGACCGGAAGTAAATCAGTGAGTGCGGATCATAAGTCGCGCCTGGTTGGTTCTTAAGAATTTTTATAAATTATTGATTGTTACACTTCTTCGTCCTTTCCACCACTTGCACATCTTCATCTCCATGCACACTCCACAAGCTACCATCTGGTGCTTGTGGAGGGTACCTCGCACAACTGCTAGTCATTCCCTTTCCTTATAAAAAAGCTTCCCAATCAGAAGTTTTATTGCATATTGATGCATATACTGATTATTAGTTTCAGCAAAGTTATGTTGCAATCTTCAGATAATCGGATACGTGAATTATAAAGTCCCTACTTCTAGCACACTGTCATCTGGCCATTGAAAACTCACGGAAAAGATGCTCCCATGCAACACTAATTACATTAAAATAAAAGCCATAACTGTGTTATCATTATTAACTGTGTTGCTGATATATACATGTATTTTACTTCAGTGTACGTAGTGGCTCATGGAAGCATCTTTTCTGTGAGTTTTCAAGGCCAGAAGTAAACACATGTAGGGGTTTCACAGCTCACGTATCCGATGATCTGGAGATGACAATGTAACTTTGCTGAAACTAGTAATCTGGATACGTATCAACCACGATGTAGACAGTAAAACTTCTATTTTGGAAGCTTTTTCATACTGATACAGAGATCGCTCTCCTTCTGAAAATGTCAGATAATTACATTCCATTTCCCGTTCCACCCGGAAATGGAGCGAGGGAGAAACGACTGTCTGTCCGCAACCATACGAGTTCTGATTTCTCTTGTCTTGCCGCCATGGTACGCAAGCGAGTTGTGTATCGGTGGCTATAGGATCGTTCCGCAGTGTGTTGGAGAAATTGGTTCTTTATCTATTTCAATATAGTTTAGCGGGAAGAAATCCAGCAGCACGCCTCAGAACTGCTTCGATCTTCCTTTAATTCCAGTGGGAATCCTAAGCACTCGAGCAGTACACAAGTATTATCTGTGCGATCTGCATTACACAAGAGCTACACTTTGTTACAATTTTCCCAGAATTCAACGATTCCTCTTCCCCGCTGTACTGACCTTAAGCGCTCGTTCTACACTCCTGGAAATGGAAAAAAGAACACATTGACACCGGTGTGTCAGACCCACCATACTTGCTCCGGACACTGCGAGAGGGCTGTACAAGCAATTATCACACGCACGGCACAGCGGACACAACAGGAACCGCGGTGTTGGCTGTCGAATGGCGCTAGCTGCGCAGCATTTGTGCACCACCGCCGTCAGTGTCAGCCAGTTTACCGTGGCATACGGAGCTCCATCGCAGTCTTTAACACTGGTAGCATGCCGCGACAGCGTGGACGTGAACCGTATGTGCAGTTGACGGACTTTGAGCGAGGGCGTATAGTGGGCATGCGGGAGGCCGGGTGGACGTACTGCCGAATTGCTCAACACGTGGGGCGTGAGGTCTCCACAGTACATCGATGTTGTCGCCAGTGGTCGGCGGAAGGTGCACGTGCCCGTCGACCTGGGACCGGACCGCAGCGACGCACGGATGCACGCCAAGACCGTAGGATCCTACGCAGTGCCGTAGGGGACCGCACCGTCACTTCCCAGCAAATTAGGGACACTGTTGCTCCTGGGGTATCGGCGAGGACCATTCGCAACCGTCTCCATGAAGCTGGGCTACGGTCCCACACACCGTTAGGCCGTCTTCCGCTCACGCCCCAACATCGTGCAGCCCGCCTCCAGTGGTGTCGCGACAGGCGTGAATGGAGGGACGAATGGAGACGTGTCGTCTTCAGCGATGAGAGTCGCTTCTGCCTTGGTGCCAATGATGGTCGTATGCGTGTTTGGCGCCGTGCAGGTGAGCGCCACAATCAGGACTGCATACGACCGAGGCACACAGGGCCAACACCCGGCATCATGGTGTGGGGAGCGATCTCCTACACTGGCCGTACACCACTGGTGATCGTCGAGGGGACACTGAATAGTGCACGGTACATCCAAACCGTCATCGAACCCATCGTTCTACCATTCCTAGACCGGCAAGGGAACTTGCTGTTCCAACAGGACAATGCACGTCCGCATGTATCCCGTGCCACCCAACGTGCTCTAGAAGGTGTAAGTCAACTACCCTGGCCAGCAAGATCTCCGGATCTGTCCCCCATTGAGCATGTTTGGGACTGGATGAAGCGTCGTCTCACGCGGTCTGCACGTCCAGCACGAACGCTGGTCCAACTGAGGCGCCAGGTGGAAATGGCATGGCAAGCCGTTCCACAGGACTACATCCAGCATCTCTACGATCGTCTACATGGGAGAATAGCAGCCTGCATTGCTGCGAAAGGTGGATATACACTGTACTAGTGCCGACATTGTGCATGCTCTGTTGCCTGTGTCTATGTGCCTGTGGTTCTGTCAGTGTGATCATGTAATGTATCTGACCCCAGGAATGTGTCAATAAAGTTTCCCCTTCCTGGGACAATGAATTCACGGTGTTCTTATTTCAATTTCCAGGAGTGTATTTCATGTCACTTTGGAAAATTGTGTCTAGAAATTTAATCGACGTGACTTTTTGACTTTCTTAAGCAGCACAGCACTAATACTGTACTCAAATATTACAAGACTGGTTTTCGTACTCATCCATGTTTAACTGTGTTTTTTCTATATTTAGAGCAAGCTGTCTTTCATCACAGCAAGCAGAAATGCTATCCCTATCATCTTGCACCCCCATACATTCACTCAAAGACGACAGCACAGTGTCATCAGAAAACAGGCTCAAATTGCTACTCACCCTTTCCACCACGTCGCTTATATGCGTAGACAGTAGTGGTGGTTGTATCACATTTCCTGGAATACGTGCTGAATTGCTTGAATGTAAAGAAATAAAATTCTTTGCTTTCCAGCATACGTATATTCTGTTAACATTTGTGAGCAGAGATATGAAATTACGTCAATACGTTTTTCCACCAAATAGTCATTGATGAAGTAATGGAAAATTTATTTTCCGTACCGAGAATCGGCTGCAGACGGTTTGGTTAGGTTGTATAGTCTTCGAAATCATGTGTTTGGTTATGGTTCTGTGAGAGTTAATCGCATCACTCCTTGCCGAGAGAAGAACGCTGGGATGTTCTTTTGAAAAGTGAATCTGTGGGCTGGCGTACGCTGATCACGACAGAGATGAAACGTGCCGTTTGAAACGGACTCTGTCGCTGTATTTGCTGTACGCTGAAGAAGTACATATTATTGGGATTAGCTATATGTTTTGTGTAAAATTTGTTTCATTGTAGATTTGTGAGGCACTTACATTTCATGGTAAAATTGTCACTGATATGAACCCCGCTAACGGAAATACGTTCTGATGCAGCTGCTAATTCTTTGTCTAATGAGGGCAGCAGCTACGAAGGATGATACAGGATGTTAATTCAGTCAGTTAATCCGAAGAGTAGTCAACACAGTCACACTTCTATTCAGTTTAACTTAAAAACATTTTGTGTCATGTACACAACTGATTTCACGTTATGTTTGCATATTTGGCTTGCTCATCATGTGTCTTCACGCTCTTCTGAGGTTTCCTGCTTGCTTGTTTTTTGAATTAACTGTACAACGCACGCCTTGCATAGTCCTTCTGATTTCTATTCACATAACCGTTTGTTATATATTTAGATATTAGTTTCCATTATCTTCAGTCTGCCGCCGTTACATGAACACGTGCTGCGAGATACAACCTCCGTTTCTGGTAATATGATAGACTTGGCAAATTTCGTCTAATATTCAAGGTCACAGTTAGCATCACCTATTTTAGACATTTGTATTCCCTATCTCTGCATGAAATTCACAGCGAAAAAGATAGATATTGACGCTGATGCTGTTCAGAAGAACACTGCACGTGAATGTACAGACATGTGTTTTTTTTTTTTAGTGTTTCATATTTGACTGTTGTAGTTATAGTACTGGGTGTACATCCCCATGATAGTCTGCCCAGTTACAAGTTGAATAGCTACGACATATTCACTATTCACTTGTGAATGTTTTTCAGGGCCACATACATTCATTTACTGTCATTATGCCTGCTGTTTTTAGGCTGTATGATTAATGCAAATCCATTCTGCTCTTTTAATATTCCTGTGTCCTGTCACAGTCTGAATGTGTTCACTAATTTCCTATATGGGATATAACTTCATGATAGGATCATGACATATTTTGGGTTGCTTTACACTGGTAACCCAAACTTCAAACATAGCAAACCACTTACAGTATTAAGAGAGGTAATATCTCTAATTGGAACTTATCATGTCTTGAAAGTGAAGAACGAAGCACTGAGTTTGAAAACATAAAGAACTAATTAGGAGTCTCGTAAGATTCCATACGAAAGCAAGGAAGCAACATCCCGACTGGTAAGTTTGCGTAATGTTGATATATGTTCAGAAATCAGTGTCAGGTGTCAAATTGATGCATCGAACAATTTTACTTGCACTGATTTCGAAAGTAGCCTTACCGTGTGCGACCGCCGCAAGCGAATAAACTAGAATGTCGTACTTTCATGAGGTCCGTAGTTTTTTACGGTTAGAACTTCGCGAAGAACTATCGTGAGTCTATGTTTTCATGTTCATAAGTTAATAAATGGACGGCTGTGTTCAAACGTGGCCGCGCCTGTCTTCAGCGTGATACAAATGAAGGACGCCAACAAACTTTAATCACAGCTGAAAATGTCAAGGGAAAAAAGATATGGTGATTGACCAGTAAATGTGTATGAAATAGCCAACGACATAGCTGTGTCGTAAGAGAGAGTGCTGGGATATTTACCATGAATTTTATTGTTGTTGTTGTTGTTGCTGTGGTCTTCAGTCCTGAGACTGGTTTGATGCAGCTCTCCATGCTACTCTATCCTGTGCAAGCTTTTTCATCTCCCAGTACCTACTGCAACCTACATCCTTCTGAATCTGCTTAGTGTATTCATCTCTTGGTCTCCCTCTACGATTTTTACCCTCCACGCTCCCCTCCAATACTAAATTGGTGATCCCTTGATGCCTCAGAACATGTCCTACCAACCGATCCCTTCTTCTGGTCAAGTTGCGCCACAAACTTCTCTTCTCCCCAATCCTATTCAATACTTCCTCATTAGTTATGTGATCTACCCATCTAATCTTCAGCATTCTTCTGTAGCACCACATTTCGAAAGCTTCTATTCTCTTCTTGTCCAAACTATTTATCATCCATGTTTCACTTCCATACATGGCTACACTCCATACAAATACTTTCAGAAATGACTTCCTGACACTTAAATCAATACTGGATGTTAACAAATTTCTCTTCTTCAGAAACGCTTTCCTTGCCATTGCCAGCCTACATTTTATATCCTCTCTACTTCGACCATCATCAGTTATTTTGCTCCCCAAATAGCAAAACTCCTTTACTACTTTAAGTGCCTCATTTCCTAATCTAATTCCCTCAGCATCACCCGACTTAATTAGACTACATTCCATTATCCTTGTTTTGCTTTTGTTGATGTTCATCTTATATCCTCCTCTCAAGACACTGTCCATTCCATTCAACTGCTCTTCCAAGTTCTTTGCTGTCTCTGACAGAATTACAATGTCATCGGCGAACCTCAAAGTTTTTATTTCTTCTCCATGAATTTTAATACCTACTCCGAATTTTTCTTTTGTTTCCTTTACTGCTTGCTCAATATACAGATTGAACAACATCGGGGAGAGGCTACAACCCTGTCTTACTCCCTTCCCAACCACTGCTTCCCTTTCATGTCCCTCGACTCTTATAACTGCCATCTGGTTTCTGTACAAACTGTGAATAGCCTTTCGCTCCCTGTATTTTACCCCTGCCACCTTTAGAATTTGAAAGAGAGTATTCCAGTCAACATTGTCAAAAGCTTTCTCTAAGTCTACAAATGCTAGAAACGTAGGTTTGCCTTTCCTTAATCTTTCTTCTAAGATAAGTCGTAAGGTCAGTATTGCCTCACGTGTTCCAGTGTTTCTACGGAATCCAAACTGATCTTCCCCGAGGTTGGCTTCTACTAGTTTTTCCATTCGTCTGTAAAGAATTCGTGTTAGTATTTTGCAGCTGTGACTTATTAAGCTGATAGTTCGGTAATTTTCACATCTGTCAACACCTGCTTTCTTTGGGATTGGAATTATTATATTCTTCTTGAAGTCTGAGGGTATTTCGCCTGTCTCATACATCTTCCTCACCAGATGGTAGAGTTTTGTCAGGACTGGCTCTCCCACGGCCGTCAGTAGTTCCAGTGGAATATTGTCTACACCGGGGGCTTTGTTTCGACTCAGGTCTTTCAGTGCTCTGTCAAACTCTTCACGCAGTATCATATCTCCCATTTCATCTTCATCTACATCCTCTTCCATTTCCATAATAGTGTCCTCAAGTACATCGCCCTTGTATAGACCCTCTATATACTCCTTCCACCTTTCTGCTTTCCCTTCTTTGCTTAGAACTGGGTTTCCATCTGAGCTCCTGATATTCATACAAGTCGTTCTCTTATCTCCAAAGGTCTCTTTAATTTTCCTGTAGGCAGTATCTATCTTACCCCTGGTGAGATAAGCCTCTACATCCTTACATTTGTCCTCTAGCCATCCCTGCTTAGCCATTTTGCACTTCCTGTCGATCTCATTTTTGAGACGTTTGTATTCCTTTTTGCCTGTTTCACTTACTGCATTTTTATATTTTCTCCTTTCATCAATTAAATTCAATATTTCTTCTGTTACCCAAGGATTTCTACTAGCCCTCGTCTTTTTACCTACTTGATCCTCTGCTGCCTTCACTACTTCATCCCTCAAAGCTACCCATTCTTCTTCTACTGTATTTATTTCCCCCATTCCTGTCAGTTGCTCCCTTATGCTCTCCCTGAATCTCTGTACAACCTCTGGTTCTTTTAGTTTATCCAGGTCCCATCTCCTTAAATTCCCACCTTTTTGCAGTTTCTTCAGTTTTAATCTACAGGTCATAACCAATAGATTGTGGTCAGAGTCCACATCTGCCCCTGGAAATGTCTTACAATTTAAAACCTGGTTCCTAAATCTCTGCCTTACCATTATATAATCTATCTGATACCTTTTAGTATCTCCAGGGTTCTTCCATGTATACAACCTTCTTTCATGATTCTTAAACCAAGTGTTAGTTATGATTATGTTGTGCTCTGTGCAAAATTCTACCAGGCGGCTTCCTCTTTCATTTCTGTCCCCCAATCCATATTCACCTACTATGTTTCCTTCTCTCCCTACACTCGAATTCCAGTCACCCATGACTATTAAATTTTCGTCTCCCTTCACAATCTGAATAATTTCTTTTATTTCATCATACATTTCTTCAATTTCTTCGTCATCTGCAGGGCTAGTTGGCATATAAACTTGTACTACTGTAGTAGGTGTGGGCTTCGTATCTATCTTGGCCACAATAATGCGTTCACTATGCTGTTTGTAGTAGCTTACCCGCATTCCTATTTTCCTATTCATTATTAAACCTACTCCTGCATTACCCCTATTTGATTTTGTGTTTATAACCCTGTAGTCACCTGACCAGAAGTCTTGTTCCTCCTGCCACCGAACTTCACTAATTCCCACTATATCTAACTTCAACCTATCCATTTCCCTTTTTAAATTTTCTAACCTACCTGCCCGATTAAGGGATCTGACATTCCACGCTCCGATCCGTAGAACGCCAGTTTTCTTTCTCCTGATAACGACATCCTCTTGAGTAGTCCCCGCCCGGAGATCCGAATGGGGGACTATTTTACCTCCGGAATATTTTACCCAAGAGGACGCCTTCATCATGTAATCATACAGTAAAGCTGCATGCCCTCGGGAAAAATTACGGCTGTAGTTTCCCCTTGCTTTCAGCCGTTCGCAGTACCGGCACGGCAATGCCGTTTTGGTTATTGTTACAAGGCCAGATCAGTCAATCATCCAGACTGTTGCCCTTGCAACTACTGAAAAGGCTGCTGCCCCTCTTCAGGAACCACACGTTTGTCTGGCCTCTCAACAGATACCCCTCCGTTGTGGTTGCACCTACGGTACGGCTATCTGTATCGCTGAGGCACGCAAGCCTCCCCACCAACGACAAGGTCCATGGTTCATGGGGGGATGAATTTTATTACCATGCAGAATTATGTAAATAAGAGGGTAACTAGTAAGGGCCACTTGACGAACCGCCCCGCCCCCACGTCCCTGAAATAAAAATTATCGGAAACTGCAGTCATTGCATCCTGCTCCACCAAACAGACAGTCGGATTTGTCAATATTGTCAGTTCAGAGGAAGTCATAATATGTAATGATATTTACTGGGACCAAGCGTAAACAGAGCTGTTTGTCTCGAAATCAACACACCATTTCGACATTCATTGTGACGCTAACATGAGCCCCTCCCCCTCCCCCAACCTGTACACCTCCCCTGCCTAAATACCAAAATCACTCTCCCTCCCCATCAGATCAGTGCACGTGAACTGTAACCAGCGGCAGCTGTAAATATAATCTCTAATTTAATAGCTGGGCTGTTTTGAAAAGAGTACAACAAACTATGTGAACCGTTTTTTGTGTGGCATATGTTAAGGCAAGTCACTATTTTTTCTGTAGTAACATAACAAGCAGTGCAGCGTACGCAATACAGTACAAGTAAATTAGCGAATTAATTTTTATGTTAGCCCTATCACATAGTAAAGCCTTTATTAACGGATGCCACAGACAGGTGAAACGATAATGAACTTGGAAATTTGTGGTAAGTTCTATGGGACCAAACTGCTGAGGTTATCGGTCCCTACGCTTACACACTACTTAATCGAACTTAAACTATCTTACACTAAAGACAACATACACACCCACGCCCAAGGGATGACTTGAACCTCCGACGGGGGTAGCCACGAGAACCGTGACAAGGTACCTTAAAGCGCACGGCTACCCCGCGCTGCCGAAACGATAATCAATGTTAATGAATATACAGCACCAAAAATTCTGCTTATGTTTCACAGATATCTGCAACCACTTTTAGCTGAGTTGACGGCGGGTCAATTTAACAGTTTTGTTGGTACCACCCGGCGTAATTAATACCTTGAGACTGACTAACAAGAGCCCTCAAAGCGGTCCTGCCCAAGTTAAATGAAATTTACTTTGCAAACGTCAACAGATGGAGAGGGCGAACTTTGGGATGAAACACACCACAGGGTAACGAGAAAGTTGTGAGCAAATGCTTCAGGACTCTACTTAGGAGCCAGGTAACGACCAAAATAAGCCAACATTTGACGCTTCTTGCTGCAGTGCAGAGAACTGACGCGCGAATTTCGAACGCCAACAGGGATCGATGCAAGAAAATGATGATGAGTAACATATAATAACCGACGCGTTGAAAGATACGTAGTTCTTTCATTTGTGTGAAGAGAACAGATACTCACTAGGCCCTAAATTGTCTGTCAAAAAAATAGTTCAAATGGCTCTGAGCACTATGGGACTTAACTTTTGAGGTCATTGGTCCCCTAGAACTTAGAACTACTTAAACCTAACTAACCTAAGGACATCACACAACCATGCCAGAGGCAGGATTGGAACCTGCGACCGTAGCGGTCGCGCGGTTCCAGACTGTAGCGCCTAGAACCGCTCGGCCACTCCGGCCGGCAATTGTCTCTCAAATTTTCACATGTGCGTCAGAAAACTTTATAATTCTCTGTGCGTAGTATAATTCTCTGGGCGTAGTACTGTTGTTGAAAGGGCTTGAGTTTCCTATAACATCTTGGCTTCTCATGTGTCACCAAGCGAGATATCACAGTGGCAAAATCACTAGATTCGGTTTTAGGAGGATGACGGTTCAGATCCCTGCCCAGCCATCCAGATTTCGGCGGTTTTCTAGAATCGCTTAAGGCAAATGCTGGGATGTTTCCTTAAAAAGGGACGTGGCTGATTTCTTTTCCTACCTCGTCATTATTGGGAAATTAAATCCTGTTCTTCCTCGCTTCTACAATACCTTTTCTCAGAGAAATTTTAATCTGTTTAGGAAGCGTTGCCTTTCTCTTCAGTTTCGTCTACGGTTTGACTTATTAGCTTTCATGAAGACAAAATGTTTTGTATGAGTAACATGCCTGGAGAGACTTCGGCCAATCGTGCCCATCACATGCACACACGACGTCATCAGTCACCTCGAAAATATGACGTGGGTGAAGAAGGTGGAATCCAACAAGGGGCTAATGGGAAACTTGAAAACCCAAGACGGCGATAGTGGAAAATTTAAAAGTCAAATATGGCAGTGGCAGGAACATTTGTGAAAAGTACAAGATGGCGCTGGCAGGAAAGTTAAAACAGGTTTAAGCATCCATTAAAATGATACAGCCATCACAGTCATGTATTTCCACCAAAACGAAATAAGCCAAACAATATGTACCCTCCCACGTGCAAAAGCATCTGCATTATCTCTCTCTCTCTCCTCATCATCCCATCTACTTTCTCTGTTTACATACTTCATGAAACTTTTTGTATTTGTCATATACTGATGGTGCTGCTTCGCAGAAAATCCCATCTCTCTTTTTCATAGCTCAGCAATTAAAATTGAGTTTTTATTAGTTTCTAGGAATGATCCTTGCCTCATTCTGTTTGTATGTAGTTCTATGTACACCTGCAATCGCAGTTCCATGTTTACTCTTTTTTTTATTGCAGCAACTCATACATATTTGGGCGACACATAAAATCACTGTTCACTTCTTCAAAGTGTATGTGGCTTACAAGAATAAAATATATTGCAGAGAAATGGGAAAAAGAAATCAAACAAAATAAGCACGAAATACTCTATACAAAAATTTACCACTAAAACATTACATTTATTTCTTTGTTCCCTATACAATTAAATACAATTATTCACTTCGAACAATTATTAAAATATCATCTCTTGCAAATAATAGGTTGTTATATTTCAAGTAAATATGTGAAATAGCTGCGGCAGCTAACCAAGGTTTAACAGCTGTGTCTGCCTTAATAACACCGAACTAAGGCTGGATTGCATTTTGTCCGCAAGCAGTGTACAACATGCACACATGTGTATCTGTTAAGCTCTCGTCTTCTGTGACCAGCAGCTTGTAATATTGGCTCTAGAACTCTGCAGGTATGTTCAATTATTGTTTTCAAATGTGCCGTCTCCATTTGTTTTCAAGATCCAATGTATGCTGTTTAGTATGTCAAATCCCATTACACAAACTGTTTTCAAATATTTTGAGTTTGTTGCAAAGAAAATCTTTGTGTTTTGACCGGTTACATGTTTTAATATGCAACTTACCGTTATGCAATTTAATCTTACATATTATCACTTTTGAAAATCTTCGTAAAATTTAAGCAATAATCGTTGCTTCGTGAAGCTGGTCTTCCACAGATAAATTTTTCATTATCCTGTGAATCTTGTAAGAAAATTAATTGGTCCGCCAATTCATTCAGATTATTCCACCGGACAAAGTCAACAAGTGTTCACGATTTGTTACAGAGTGTGTTCCAGTATTGAACACCAAGCTTAATTCCGTTCTCTTCCAAGCCAATACATATGTTATCATCTCCCAACAATCATCCATTAGTTTTATGTAATGTAGGTTTAACGATCTGAGCATGTTTATAGCCTCTGTCGGAATTTAATAATCTGTAGGAGAGGTAACTGTGCTTATGTGGGTGGGTACCCTGAAAATTATACTACAATTTTAAAGATGCTGTATACTGTACACCATTTTATTGACTTTAATTTTAAACAAAAGGCATCTTCCGTGCTGAATTAGTAAATAATCTCCATGAATATCTACCATTGCGCCATCAGTCATCCACAGTTTTGATATCAGGTTAAATCTCATGTTTCATACAGCATCATTCATTTTGTCTACTTGTTTATTAAAACTGATGCTGGTAGTCTGTTTACTATATCTAGTATGATATCCTTTCATAGCTCTTATTCATCATCATGATTTTCTTCATCATCATTAGTGTCCTCTTCCTCATCATTTTCCTTATAATCATCATCTTGCCCATCATTGTATCCATATTCTTCATCTACACCAACATCTCCATCTCCTTCTGTGGCTTCTGCTTTCATAAACGCATTGATTTCTCTACTATAGCGTCTTTGTCTTCTTCGTCTCGGTGTGTCGTCTTCTTTTTATTCTCTTTAACCTTCTCGAATCAATCTCCGTGGTGGTAGAGAAAGGGTCCTAATCGGAAGCTGTAACACATGCGTCTTGAGTGACATCTAATTCTCTAACAAAACCTGGTGAGATTTTTTTGTGTCCAACATTAGACGCACGTTTATTGCAGTATAAAATTGAACATAATATAATATCCCATTAATATCTCCATTGAAGTCACGGTAAGACAATATACAAATATGATATTTAACGTCCTTTTACTTACTAATTCATGTATTTGTTGTGGATGATAGCAATAGATTACGAAATAATTCATGTTAATATATGAGGACTTACTGAATCGTATTGGGGGTAAGGAGTTGGTGGGGATGGGGGAAGAAATGTATGGCACAACTTGACTGAAGGATGGGATCAGTTGACAGACTTAAGGAATAGCCAGTATGGAAATAGTGAGACGTGTTGGAGATAAATTTTGCAGAGGAAGAGCGAGGGATGAAGACAGTAAGCAGGTTCAAATGAATGTAGGCTCCATTCATTATGCAGCGATGAAGGTACTTATATGTGATAGAATAGCACACCATGTGACAGAATAGCAAACCAGACATCAGAATGCAGCCAACAACAACAACAACAGCGGATTCTATTTCAAGGAGGTGTTAGATGAAGGAAAAGTGTACCACATCCTGAGAAGATCGCGGTTGGTTGGTTTGTGGGTGGTTGAAGGGATGAGGCTACAAAGGCCATCGGTCCCAGAAGATAGTGGCGTGCCCGAAATCCCCTTCCTGTCGCTTGAAAATGGATGTTGTTACGTAAGATATTTTTAAACATGTCTTCCCAGTGCCGGCGAGCGGGGTTAGCCGTGCGGTCTAGAGCGCCTTTTCACAGACTGTTAGGCTCATCAGTGGCACTGTGTGCATTATTTCAATCCTAGTATTTTCTTTTTGTGCTCATATGTACCTAATAATATCTGTGTATATAAAATGTGAATTCCTGCTTATGAGGTATCATCTACTGGGACTATAAAATAAATTAACGTTCATTCTCTGTTGTGGTAATTCGTTTGATTTGTAAGTTAATTTAGTTTTCACATAGTAGATTGTTGGTTTTGGGTATGACCTAAATGTCCTCTTAGACGTAAATAGGAAATTAATGTTTGCGAAAATAGTGTAGTTATTCAAGATGGAGTACTTTACACAATCTGAACACATCGTTCCATTTGAAGTGTATGATATACATGAAAGTATTTTTACAATTAATTGTTTCCTACCCAGCTCAACGAAAGGTTTGAGTGTTACTTTAAGGAAAACATTTTCGTATTGTATTCTGTTTGCACACAGAACACAATTCATTGTCACACTGATTGTATTGAGGCAGATACAGTTGTTAAAACTGGGTTGGATGCTGGACATGTTTCATTTACTTACTCAGATTTAAACAACATACTGCTTGCAATACACTGTATTCTATATAATGTTCAAGGTGAATAAATGTTTAAGTATGTGACAAATAAAGGGAGAAATGCAATATTTTTTGTAAAAAAATTTATGTCTACAGTATTTTTATTTGGTCTGTTTTATTGTTCCCCTTTCCCTTAATAACGTATCTTGTTTTTGTAATCTGCCTGTAACTGATGTGTACACCAAATATGCATAAATTGTCAGTCTAAAAATTGCAGATTTACTTTCAATGATACGCAGTAGAAACATTAGTAGGTTTCCGAGACATTTATTTACAGACATAACGATTAGTCCAAGTAACTAACGCAAAATCACTCTTAACCAGTGAACTCTAAAAGAGAGAGAAGGATTTTATTGACAAAGCAGTACAGTATTTGACTAAAAAAATTAGTCACGTGTAAAACAGTGGGAGATGAAATTTAATCATGAAACAGTAAATATTTGATATAAACATTGATTTTTCAGGGAGGTATGATAACAGAGGGAGATGGGAAACAGAATGTAACCCGAGTGGAATATTAATCGTGTGTGTGTGTGTGTGTGTGTGTGTGTGTGTGTGTGTGTGTGTGTGTTTACACAATTATGATTGGTTGGATACTTTTTTCAACATAGTGGCAATATATACGGTTCATGTGGAATTCAATTGTAATTTTTGATTTGAAAATACTTAGTATTGCGACGAATAATTTACTTTTAAAATGGTGGCTACATGATGATTAACTTTTCATTTTAATGGCCAGTAAAATACTATGCTGTGACTGTTTGATTTTAATGGATGCTAAAAATTTCTTTCAAATTTTACTACCAGCACTATCTTGCCATTCTTTAAAAATTTCCCAGTTGTGCCATCCAGCACATTATTAAATTTCCCACCATTGCCATCTTGATGACATCGTATGTTCAAGACTGAGGCCTGCGAGAAAGACAGGCAATGACACATACGTCACAGCACGTGACACTGCAGGTCTTACGTGTTTCCAGCAGCTCTATCTGGAGAGCAGTGAGTAGTTATTTCAGATGGTTTTAATAATTCTTGATGGCGTGTTCATATACATCCAACCTCTCGATAGCACACGACAAAATTAAGACCTTTTTCAATTTCACATTGATTTCTCGCGGGCCCTGCACCTGTACATAGCCGAACATTCGTCAAGTATAGCATACAAGCCAACTAGTGTGACGTCACAAGTTCGTTGCGAGGCCCGAATTTCTCGTGGGCCCTGTTCAGGACCATTGATGATGTCACAGGGGGACATGACAGTTACGCTATTAGGTTCAGGAGACACGTGAAGGTCAAATTGAGCAAAACTCACCATAGGCTTATTACTCATATGCTGGTATGTTCTGCTCCTAAGTGTTCCATAGTCAGCGCACTGTGAAATGCGAAAAATGAGGTATGACTAGCCTTGTCTTGACCCCCTGTCCAAACAGCATACTTTCTTCCTTTGTGAGTGATGTGCCCTGAATCCTTAGGTTCTTTTTTACAGGAAGCTATTATAATAAACCTACACTGGCTACAAACACTTTATCTGGACATCAAAGAAATGGGCGAAACAAAGCTTAGCAAAAGTTATTTTTGGAACTACTGGCAAGACAGTGCACATACTATTTCCTCTGACTGATGGTGGTGTACTGATTTCAGGCAAGCCGCAACCTGTTTGTCAGATAAGACCTTTCGGCAGCTGTTTAGTTTCTGAAAGTGTAACGGCTCTAGTTCTCGAAAGCGAAATTACCAGTTGTGCAGCTCTAGGCCCTAAATCCAGACCCAATATACATTCTGCCATTATCGAAGCTCTGTATGTAGCTATCGGTATTCTATAGCGTTCAGGCGAACTGCTAACTGCAAATGTTCGCAAAGTTTAATGTTTAGAGTCTCTGCGATAACACGCGTTTATAGAATGTAGTTTCCGTGCTTAGTCACTTCACAGAAAGATCGTTACATTGTGCGCTGAACTTTTAAGTACCGCCAGTGAACATTAATAGTATCGCCGTACTCCTGCCTCTCAAATTTGTTGAACAATGTAACATAGTACAATATTACAGGGCGCTCTTCGTTTAAATCTAATTTTTATGATAGCCACAAATAAACAAATGTACATCTCCGAAACTTGAGTGTGTTATTCAAAGTGTAATACTGTTCAAATATCTTATTATTTTGATCAGGTTCATGGTAATTTACAAGAACGGTTAGAACGTGCTTCTTACTTTTCTTGTAGGGAATAAACTGTAAGAATACGAGAGATTGAGGACACTTACAAAGACAAATAATTTATCGTTTATCCCTCGCTCTGTATGAGGTGTATTCTCTCTTCTCTGTGGCTAGCAGGATGCGTTTGAAAATGTATAACGTGCTGTATAATGGATGCCGTCATCGGTCGGCTCAGCATTTGCAATTATGAATTTCGAAAAGTCATTTCGGATGCACATAAAATAGAATTAAATTAACGCGTAAGTATTGATGTAAGTGATGGGTTGCAATTCATCGATTGAGCAAATCAGCTTCAAGGAACTCTTGCTCAACTATTTCCTGAGACCGTTTCAGTATCTACGGTCCCAAACAGTTGCAAAAAAGCTAAGTGATCCAAAATTTATAACTAACATTTCGTAGTAGATTTGTTGTACGAATGACTCAAAGACTATTTAAGTGACAGTACGAAAATATGAGTTTGTATTTCCGCGATTTAACGACGCTTAACTTCAACTTGAATTCAAGCGAAATTAATCGAAACGTTACATGAGACAGAAATTAAAGATAGTCTCATTAACAAATGTAGCCGTTTTATTTCTTTTCTGTTAAAATAATTCAGCGATGCTGTTGTATAAAAATTGTGAAGCGGTTTGCAGAGAGTACATAAGGATGTCAGATTTGAAAAAAAAAAATGTGATTAAAGATGATGTTGCCCAACATTTCTATCTCTACGTAGTCTCCATGTTTTTACCTTATTCTGGCATACTAAGTCTGACGGATTTTTACTGTTTGTGAACACTTACTTACAATTTCCAGTTTATCATTCGAATAAATATAAGATCCAACAGCCAAATACCTGCTCAAACTGTGCGTTTTAGAATTAAAAGCAAGATAATTGGTGTATTTCGTTGACTGTATACACTGATGTTTCAAAAATCGTAGTAACAAACGTGACAGGCTTTGCTGTATTGTGTTCAAAATAACAGTGTTGACCAAATGTGCGAAAAACTATACACTCATCAGAAATTCTGCGTAAGAATCTCAAGGTCTGCTTAGCACACTTTAGAACTACATTTTAACACTGCTCCAAACAGATGCATAATGAATATTACTCAAAATGTTGAACATTGTTAAAGAAGAAGAAAAGTCTAAAAGTTCTGTGGATAAAAATACCATGTAATATACACTATGTTATTAAAAGTATCCGTACACCTGACTGAAAATGACTTACAAGTTCGTGGCGCCCTCCATCGGTACCGCTGCAATTCAGTATGGTGTAGGCCCACCCTTAGCCTTGATGACAGCTTCCACTCGCGCAGGCAAACGTTCAGTCATGTGCTGGAATGTTTCTTGGGGAATTGCAGCCTATACTTCACGGAGTGCTGCACTGAGGAGACGTATCGATGTCGGTCCGCGAGACCTGGCACGAAGTCCGCGTTACAAAACATCCCAAAGGTGTTCTATAGGATTCAGGTTAGGACTCTGTGGAGACCTGTCCATTACAGGGATGTTACTGTCGTGTAACCACTCCGCCATGGGCCGTGCACTATGAGCAGGTGCTCGATCGCGTTGAAAGATGCAATCGCCATCCCTGAATTGCTCTTTAACGGTGGAAAGGAAGAAGGTGCTTAAAACATCAATGTAGGCCTGTGCTGTGATAGTGCCATGTAAAACAACAAGGGGTGCAAGCCCCCTTCATGAGAATACACGACCACATCATAAGACCACGGCCTCTGTTGGCACTACACACACTGGCAGATGACATTCACCGGGCATTCGCCATAGCCACACTCACACTCTGCCATCGGATCGGCGCATTGTGTACCGTGATTCTTTACTGCACACAACGTTTTTCCACTGTTCAATCGTCTAAAGTTTACCCCCCTTACACCAAGTCAGTCGTCGTTTGCCATTTACCGGTGTGATGTGCGGCTTATGAGCAGCCGCTCGACCATGAAATCCAAGTTTACGCACCACCCTCCTAACTGTCATAGTACTTGCAGTGGATCCCAATGCAATATGTAATTCCTGTGCGATGGTGTGGATAGACGTCTGACTATTACACATTACGTCCCTCTTCAACCGTCGGCGGTCTCCCTAAGTCAACAGACGAGGTCGTCCTGTACGCTTTTTTGCTGTACGTGTCCCTGCTCGTTTCCACTTCACTATCACACCTAGGGATGTTTGGGAGTGTGGAAATCTCGCGTACAGACGTATGACACAAGAGACACCCTATCACCTGACCACGTTCGAAGTCCGCGAGTTCCTAGGAGCACTCCACTCTACTCTCACACGATGTCTAATGACTACTGAGGTCACTGATATGGAGTACCTGGCAGAAGGTGGCAGCACAATGCACCTAATATGAAAAACCTATTTTTTGGGGGGTGTCCGGGTACTTTGAATAACACAGTGTAGAATTTGTTGAAAATTTTGTATCATTGTCAAACAAGCAGCCATTCCACTGCCAGTGTATACAGAATGGCAAGAAGAGTGATAGGAAGATCAGCTCTATGGAGGCATTCCGTCTGATGTTACAAACATCCAATCGAACCAGTAGGATTATGATACTGTCAACAATCAAAAACGGGGTTTAAGATTTTTCGTCTTATCTTAATAAGCTAAACATGTAGGGCAGCATTCCTGTGACGTTGATCGTATCTCACTGGGAAATTTGCACCATACGCTACTTTTTCTGTTAAAACTGAAACACGTACACTTTCCGCTCGGATGCCATTAAATTAAAGAACCTCAATAGAAAAATCAGTTGTTAACCACAAATGTAAAATTTAATCCTGCGGGTTACAGATCTGAGGTACAGAGAATTTCTTCGATATTCTTAGTAACAACCAATGTATTCATCAACTAAATTGTTAATAGCCATACTATATTACTGTATTAAAAGTTATCATTTAACTAGTAAACATTCGTTGGCCTTCCATGGTTATTATCATCTTACTGTTGCAAAATAAACTTTTATATAGATTTTTTACTTTTGTTAATATGAAATCTGTTTCGCCTCTGTGTGTATGTGATACCGAATGGTGACTTACGATGCTTACTACGTGGGCTATCTCTTTTATTTAAAAGTAAACGTTTCTTTTGTTTATACAGATTTGGTT
This sequence comes from Schistocerca americana, assembly GCF_021461395.2. Classification (NCBI taxonomy): domain Eukaryota; kingdom Metazoa; phylum Arthropoda; class Insecta; order Orthoptera; family Acrididae; genus Schistocerca; species Schistocerca americana. Next base: position 337,459,243 of record NC_060121.1, read on the forward strand.
ATCTGTTCAATGCAGTAGTGTAACTGAACGAATAGTGTAGTTGTTAAAACCCAAAATAAAAAGAATCGAGACACTTTTGCCATTTCAGTAGTATAAATCCTGTAAAGGCTATTGTTTTTAACTGACACACATGTGACATATGTAATCACCGTTCATTGATTAAAACGTATTCCTAATAGTACGCGTTATCGTACTGTCTTGGGCATCCAGAATAGATTTTTCCTGTGGGCACGCAATAAAAACTTGTCATGAAGGCCACTGTAATTTACGCCGTCCTGACTCGTCTTATCTGCCTCTGCGCACAAGCATTGCGGTGTTCATTTGGTCTGCTGTCAGGCCGCCCCTTTGCGTTGGTGTCTAATGTCCCTTTGGGAAACATTTTTCTATTTCTCTCGACAGTTTCATCTCATAACTCTCTCATCATGCCCTCGTATCCTATCCCAGCTGCAAACTTCCGAGGGTAGATTCTTCCGAGACCAGTAAGATAAAGAGTTGTGTGTTGTGAGTATATAGTTCCGATTATTCTGCGTGAGAATCTTATTCGTATTTCCTATTTTGAGGACCTTTGCGTGACGGTGCTGCATCTCTTTGAGAACAATGTACACACTTATTTACAACATTTTTTCTACTTTATTTCGTCTTAGTCAAGCAAAATCATTTATTATTATTACTTCAAGCTGTTACATGCTGCGATGCCACCATGATGAACACTCTTGCTGTAGAAGATTGTCTCATATATGTTCTGAAGCAGCATGGACAGGCAACTAAATTAATTACATTTAGCAATCACAAACCATTAGCAATAAATACTTTTTTTTTAAGAAAGTTAGGTTTGAGATGGGGAAAGGTAAGTTGCAGCTGTGTATGGAAAATTGGTGAGTTCTGAGAATGATCTGGTATAAAGGGTGATTCAGCTGCCCCTAGCTACAGGTTTTATGCAACCAGCAATGCTTTCTAGAACTTTGCACGAGATTTTCGTATTGTCTCACTTGCTATGCACAAACTATTAGTCCTACAGAAAAAATGAGCAGGACCTTTTTGTAGGAATTTTAATGCTGTTAAATTTTGTACTTGGATACGTTTTCGCTGGAGGCCACGGTTTTCCAGTTATACAAGATACATGGGTTTGGAGATAACTTTTGTACGTTTTTCTTGAATAACCCGAAAACCACGGCCTCTAGTCATAACGTGTTTCCTAAGGAAAAGGTCCTCTTCATTTTTTCTATAAGCAATCCCTCTTCAGGCCACAAGTGGCCCTTCGGGACCATCCGACCGCCTTGTCATCCTCAGATGAGGATGCAGATAGGAGAGGCGTATGGTCAGCACACGACTCTTCCGGTCGTTATGATGGTTTTCTTTGACCGGAGCCGCTACTATTCGGTCGAGTAGCTCCTCAATTGGCATCACGAGGTTGAGTGCACCCCGAAAAATGGCACCAGAGCGTGGCGGCCTGGATGGTCACCCATCCAGGTGCCGGCCACGCCCGACAGCGCTTAACTTCGGTGATTTCACGGGAACCAGTGTACCACTGCTGTAAGGCCGTTGCCATTTTTTATGTAGGACTAACACTTTGACTGTAGCGAGCGAGGAGGTATGAAAATATTGGTGTGGTATTTGAAGGTATTGCGGGTTGCATAAAACCCATGGTTAGCGGTAACTAAATTAACCTGTGTAAGTGCGGTATATGGTGGAATAGACAACAGTGAGACGCTTACCGATTGCAATAAAAACAGGAGATTTTAAGTTGTGAGCACAACTTGAGCTTGGTGGTTAAAGAAAGCATGTGTTTCATTATTCTTTCTGATATGTATGTATCGATTTCTCCCTCGGATCGGCTTCACCAGCGCAAGGAGATACAAGTCCTGCATGTAGCGAGATGGCGCGCGGAGCGGTCTGTAAGAGGTCTTGTTTTGACTTACAAGTAATAAGGCGATCAAAACAAAACTTCTACGATTTAACTGTTAGTGTGTGGAGATTTTAGATATGACACTTGCAATGTCTTCTGGACGTCTCTGATGTTTCACGAAATATATTACAGTGGCAGTCTCTGGAAAACGTCTTCATATTTTTGAAACAGCTGCGGTCGATTACAACGCCTTTTAATACCTCTTGAAACCCGCGTAGAAATCCCTTGCTCCATAAGGCATACATTCTCCTGGATACAGATTCTGTCCACATCCATTAATTCTCATTACGGTCATAATTACGTCTTCGCGCTACAGCGTCTGCCCGGATCTAATGCTTTATTCAGTGGTGTCGTATATAAACACCCACCATTTATCTCTCCGCTGATTACAAAATTTCTGTTTCAGAAACATTGCGTTCTTAAATTCAATAACTGTATTTGGTTTCAGAAAACATTTAACGCCCGATTTACTCTGGTGCTTATTCCTTTCGTCGCCCATCGAGTTGTTGTTTCCAGCTGACTTACATAGGGAAACCCATCAGCTGTTTCTATGACCAGATTGGCAATTTGTGAACTTTTCTTTTAGATGTATTAGGCTTTGTTTGAACCTTATTACGATACGAGAGGACTTCAAACAATAGGTTATGCATTATTATAGCAGGTCAAATAACTTTTACTGGCTGCCGCACTACCCTGACACAGACCCACTACGCCATTTTTCTACATAATCAGGAATCCACTCCTTGGTCACGGAGCCCTTCTAGAACCGCTGTGAGAACGTCCTTGCCGTTATAAAATTTAAGACTGCAGGTACTCTGTTCTTCGATTACCTGGATATTGTCATCTGTGGTCGATGTCGACAGCCTTCCTACCAAATCAGCATCACGCACGTCTGTGGGACGTCGGTCAAATCGTTGGGCATCATTTCACCACATCTGGACATGAAACTGTATGTGGTCCAGAATTTCACGTTGAATCTGAGTGCGGAATTTAGAGGTTTTGCCCACAAGCATTGTTCTGTTCCTCGTACTTCAAATTTGGAGCACGTTTCCAGTAACGGTGCGTTTTCGCTCCCGCACTGTGATGCACCTGTTATCCACACCGCAGCAGAACAATGTCTGCAGGAAGTATAGAACATACGCTCTTTTTTGACATGTGCGGCACTCCTGTCGTGCAATGAAAATGGCGTAGGAAAAGTTGGGAAATTATTTTTTAAAGTCATCACGTACATTTGTGGCCAACTGTGGAACACCACCTACTAAAATCTTAGATCAAGTTTTGCAGTTTTCAGGTAGCAGAAGCGTACAGTGCAATATGATCAGGAAAGGTGTTTTAGGTATGTTCCAAAACACGCACTGTTTCTCCTTTTGCGCGTTTTGGAATCTGTGGACTTCCTCTAGGACTGCTGAGAATAGATTTGGTTGTGTGATATTTGTTTCCATAATTCCTCTTTCTGTTCCGAATAATCCATCGTTCTAATGAAGTGTTACAAAGCTGGGGCATTGAGGTACATATTTCTCTGTGTATTAATATAGGTTGAATAACTGCTTTGATTTTTAAGAGTTGTTAATAGAAAAATTGTTGAAACGAAGTTAAAAGCTTTTTCATCATGTATGAATGACACACAAAGGCCTATTCGTGATCATTGCTCGATTCTGTAATATTGTTGATTTACAAAGTGTCTATTGTGCTACACACACATCTAAAACGCGCTTATTCCTTCACTGCATTGGTTACCGAGTGGAGCTAGTTTATTGATTCTAAAATAAAAGCTCAAATTCACTGATGAGCAAAAGCAGGCTCTACGAACATTTAGTAAAGACTGCTGCTGTTTTATGTCTAGTGCTACAATCACACTGTTCTAACACAACGTGACAGTCAGATATTCGTAATGACACAGGAAATTAAACAATCAGACCACACCAAAAGTATACACTCATCTGCCAAAACATTATAACAATTGGCCTACTATCGACATAAACCCATCCGGGCTATAGCAGCGTCATCTGGAGGGAAACATATCCTTGACACCTGTACTGTGGGATGGAGACAATCTGGTGGCGGCTCCATTATGCTCTGCTGACCACTATTGTTGGCATACATGGGTCCAGTGGAGCCCGTGAAAGGCACCATGACGGCCAAGGAGTATCGTACACTGGCTGCAGACCACGTACAACCCTTCATGATGATCATATTTCCCAACGGCAGTGACATTTTTGACAAGGTGATAAGCCATGTCATACGGCGAGGAGCGTCATGGAGTGGTTCAAGGAAGACAGTGGCGAGTTACAACTGATGTCCTGGTCTCCGATTCGCCAGATGCGAATCCGATAGAACAAATCTGGGATATGACCGAACGTGGCGTCCGAGATCATCGTCCCTCTCCCAAGAATTACGGAAATTAGGTGACGTTTGTATTCAAAGGTGGTGAAAAAACTCCCACCAGAGACTTACCAAGACCTCTTGTCCATGCCACGACACTTCGCCGGTATTATCCGTGTCGAACGTGGATATAGCGGCTATTAGGAAGGTGGTCATAATGTTCTGGTGATCAGTGTTTTCAATTTGATAAAGAATCAATCCTTTTTTCTTTGTCTCACCCTCTTGTGTTCTACGCTATGAAGTGTCACTGTACAGAAAAAGTGACAAAGTATGTCAAATATTCGCTCCGTAGAAGAAACTGCTTTAGCACTTAAGGGAATTAATGTTCACCTGGTGATGCCTGTAAAACGCATGGTCCGATAGTTACTGGAACCATCACACCGAAAATTTTGTGAGGAAAGATAACCGAAGACTGGGTTTTATTGGTAGAACTTTTAAAAGATGCAACAGTTGTGCGCAACTGTTGTCGGTCCTCTTCTGCAGTATTGCTACGCCTTTGAGGTGCAAAGAAGAGCACCTCGTTTTGTACTACCGTGTAATAAGGAAGAATGTGTCACGAATATGATAAGCGAATGGGGGTGGCTAATATTAAAACAATGGCGTTTGTAATTCCAGTGATATCGCCATCGACCCCCCCCCCCCCCCCCGAATGCCAAAATTGTTGATGGCCTCCACCTACACAGGGAGAAAATAATAAGAAAATAAGAATTATCTGAACTCGCACAGAAAGATACAAGTACGTCAGGTTCATGTGTATCTTGCACATAGTATATTGTTTTCAATGGAGCTATATCCTTCCTGTGTCTCAGTTTCTTATCCATGGTAATCATTGTATGTCATCGTGGTAAAGCCTTTATGCTTAAGTCTTTTCGTGTTGCTAAACATACACAGTGTTCTTAAAGGATTGTATTGTTCAAAGCTGAGATTACCGTTAAGTATCATAATATTGCTAACAGTATGCAATACATAGTTCCAGAACAGATAGAAGTCTTCCTTTGTTTTGTATCAATCCCAATTATCTAAAAAGCGAACGACAGATTCTCATGTTGCTCCCGCTCTCTCTGATGTTGAGCATTTTATTGCCGATAAATCCTTGATTGAGAACTGAAGCTGCATAAAATAATAAGTAAATCGGTTGGCATGTGTGAGAGAGACCTCTCCTGCTGCTGGTTCTTTGAAGATAGTTGGGGCATTTGCTTCAGTGACAGTATTCCGCATAGTTTTAATCTGCAAACGGGTAGAATAACGAAGTTTTGGGCGACAAAGATTCCGCAGTAATAAGCCGGTAAGCCACAATTACATCATTCCCATTTTCTGTGAAAACGGACTGCGAGGAAGAAAACAAAACACCATAGGTGACTACACATATTATGTTTAGAAACTTTATTGTGTGTAGCATATGAGGTCCGAACGTTTAATAGAGTATCGTGTTAAAATTTTACGTGAATTGGTCAAGAACTTTTAGATATTTTTGGTAACAACGTGAAACAACGGTTTTCCTATTTATAGTAACACTCGGATAATACAGGGTGATTCAAAAAGAATACCACAACTTTAAAAATGTGTATTTAATGAAAGAAACATAATATAACCTTCTGTTATACATCATTACAAAGAGTATTTAAAAAGGTTTTTTTCACTCAAAAACAAGTTCAGAGATGTTCAATATGGCCCCCTCCAGACACTCGAGCAATATCAACCCAATACTCCAACTCGTTCCACACTCTCTGTAGCATATCAGGCGTAACAGTTTGGATAGCTGCTGTTATTTCTCGTTTCAAATCATCAATGGTGGCTGGGAGAGGTGGCCGAAACACCATATCCTTAACATACCCCCATAAGAAAAAATCGCAGTGGGTAAGATCAGGGGTTCTTGGAGGCTAGTGATGAAGTGCTCTGTCACGGGCTGCCTGGCGGCCGATCCATCGCCTCGGGTAGTTGACGTTCAGGTAGTTACGGACAGATAAGTGCCAATGTGGTGGCGCTCCATCCTGCTGAAATATGAATTGTTGTGCTTCTTGTTCGAGCTGAGGGAACAGCCAGTTCTCTAACATCTCCAGATACTCGTTCTCGGCCGTCCAAAACTTTTCCCTTTGCACAAACACCCATTCTCTGTAAACTGTTTATACCAACGTTTAATACACCACCTATCAGGAGGTTTAACACCATACTTCGTTCGAAATGCACGCTGAACAACTGTCGTCGATTCACTTCTGCCGTACTCAATAACACAAAAAGCTTTCTGTTGAGCGGTCGCCGTCTTAGCATCTACTGACGCTGACGCCTAGTCAACAGCGCCTCAAGCGAACAAATGTACAACTAAATGAAACTTTATAGCTCCCTTAATTCGCCGACAGATAGTGCTTAGCTCTGCCTTTTGTCGTTGCAGAGTTTTAAATTCCTAAAGTTGTGGTATTCTTTTTGAATCACCCTGTAGTACAGATAATTCCGTAAAGACTGATGAATATAAAACTGCGTACATCGTTTTGTAAGAGCAGTTATTAGCAAGTAATACACTGCTTTTCTCCCGAAGCAGCTTACAAGCATACCATATGGGAGGGAGTAATAACGTTTTAATAATCAACTCGAAAAAAGTAAGGTTGCGTAATTAATTTTTCGTTTGTTTATAGGTACATATCTGCGTCCCTGGTTCACGCTGTAATCTCTGAGCACAATACTGCGGCACGACGCTGGAGGAGCCACCTCAAATCGTCGTGGCCCACTGATGATGGGGAGTATAGTGCTGTAATTCAGTTTCTGCATTTGAAGGAGAACAACGCAGCAACAAGTCACCCTGAGATGGTGAGAGAGTGAGGCCGCAAAGCGCCATCGTGTGACAACAGTGGTCAGGTGGCGCCGACGCTTCCAGTATGGTGGAACGAACCGAATGACGGAGAGCGAAGTGGCTGACGATCTCAGTCGAAATCTGGGAATCGCACGAGGGTGCCCTGTTTCTCGAAGACGGGCGTACTGCAGTCTGAGGTCTTAGTGGACAAAGTGATAAGCAGTCACTGGTAGGTTTTCAACATGTGGCCCGATACTGTGCTCAATGATTACTCACACCCATTCACAAAACAGGCCGAAATGAGGGAGCAGGGCAATTGTAGCAGCTGTGTCGAGGCAAACCAGATGACATCCTAAACCACATAATCACAACTGACGGGTACTAACTGTATCACTATGACTGCGACAAAGGGAAGAAAACAAGCAGTGGGAACATGTGGATTCACAGCCACCGAATATGGCAAAGAGCCAACCGCCATCGGACAAGGTGTTTCTTGGTGAAAGAAGGCTGTTTTCAAAAAAATATCCATCTTCATGATAAAGGGGACGCCTGGGATAAGATGCCGGATAAGAGAGACATTTTAGACATATTTCATACTCGTACCGCAATCTTCACGTACCACTGTGATTGTGGGAGACACGTGAATGAATCTGCACAGATATTCCGGCTCACTAATCCCATTAATATCGATTCTATATATTAATACATGAACTGGGTGCTACGTGGTACGAACAGAATGACCCAGTACAGATTCCGATAGTTAGCTGCATTTTTCATTTTGAAATATTCATCATGTCACTGCAGCAGGTTAAATAGACGGAACAGAGGAAGCTGAGATTCACGGTTACCAGCGACGCTCATAATTTAAAGGATTCTCAGGATATTCGTTTTATGCTAAAGCAGTGGCGTTTGCGTGGAGTTATGAATGAAAACAGACAAGCAACATTGCGTGAAATAACCGCACAAATCAATGTGGGCCGGCCGGGGTGGCCGAGCGGTTCTAGGCGCTACAGTCTGGAACCGCGCGACCGCTACGGTCGCAGGTTCGAATCCTGCCTCGGGCATGGAAGTGTGTTATGTCCTTAGGTTAGTTAGGTTTAAATAGCTCTAAGTTCTAGGTGACTGATGACCTCAGAAGTTAAGTCCCATAGTGCTCAGAGCCATTTGAGCCAAATCAATGTGAGACGTACACCGGACATATCAGGGAGAACAGTGATGCGAAATGTGACATTAATGGGCTACGGCAGCAAACGACCGACGGATGCGCCTTTGCTAACAGCATGACATCACAGACAGTGCCTATCGTGGGCTCGTGTCCATCTCGGTTGGACCCTGAGCCAACCAAAAACAGAGTCCTGGTCATATGACTCAGGATTTCAGACGGTAAGAGCTGACGGTAGGTTTTGAGAGTGGTGCAGACGTCACAAGGCTATGGACCAGAGTTGTCAAGAAGACACTGTGAGAGCTGGTGGTGGCTCCTCAGTGGTCTGTGTTTACGTGAAATGGACTGGGTCCTCTAGTCCAACTATATCGATCATTGACTGGACATAGTCATGTTCGGCTACTTGGAGACCATTTGCAACCATTTATGGACTTCAGGATCCCAAAGAATGATGGAATTTTTATGGATGAGAATGCGCCATAATACCGGGCCCCAATTGTTTGCGTTTGGTCTGAAGAACATTGTGGACAATTGGTTCGGATGATATGGCCACCGACAGATGTTTATGGAACTTAATTGAGAGTTCAGTTCCAGCACAAACTTTTGCTCAGGCAACATTTTCGCAGTTATGGACAGCTATAGAGGCAACATGGCACAATGTTTCTGCAGAAGGCTTCCAAAGACTTGTTGAGTTTATGCCATATCGAACTGCTGCACTACGCAGGGCAAAGGAGATCCGAATAGATATTAGGAGGTATCTGATGACTGTTGTCACCTCAGTGTAGTGCCACGCGTCGTGATTGCCAACCAACGATCAACAAAACTACGGTTTAGCAAGCTGAAATCACACGAATGCCGAAATAATAATCTCTGAAAGTTTCTAACAGTGATCAGTCAGAACATGACCACGTGCCTAATTGCCGATATGACCATCCTGACACATAACAGCGATGACGCATCGTGGCAAGGAAGCAATGAGGACTTGGATGGTTGGCCACCGGTGGGGGGGGGGGAGTTGGTGAGGGGAGGGTTTGCACTACATCTGCACATACGAGGGACTTAATTCAATTCCCGTAAATTCCGGGGCGATCTCTGACGCCAGGTTTGGTTGCACTACAGATGTGTTCGATCGGGTTCAGATCAGGCAAGTTGAGGACCAGCACATTGTAGCTCGCCATTATGTTGCTCACAAAACCGCATTCTACAAGTGAAAGCTGAGCTAATACAACCAAAAGTATGCTGCAAAAGAACTGAACTGCAACTGTCAATGAAACGGATTAAATTCTGGTACATGTTGAAATGAATCAGATGAGTGTAACTTCAAACCATATCCGTAAGCTCAAAATGGGTTACAGTATTACACTCAGTAGTCCCCGACAAAGATTGTCTGACATCTCGAAAATTCGGCCGGACGCCCTCGCCCGCAAGTGGTGTCCAAACCTTACTCGCTAACAACTGATGTTCAATGGCGTTGAAAGTAAATGGTAAATCATTGACACGCCGTGTCTTTGCTACTAACCCCCAACTACAAGAATGCGAAAGCACCGCCTCCCTCATCGCCTTCCACTTTGTGCAATTTTTTCTATGCAGATGTGGCGAATTTTTTAAGTTGCTGAGTAGTTTTAATAAAAATAGTACATCAACTTTCTAAAAAATTTTAAATCAAATCAAACTCTGTATCACATTGTTTGTGACCAGCTACTGTACATTAGTTGTAATATGATGTGTAACAGAAAACAACTATCATTTCATTATTGATCAGAAACAAATGAAAATGTCTATATTAATGGAGTTGAGAAAATATTCGTTTCCAGGATTGTATTTTTACTAGAATTGTACTTAGCATTTTCTTGCTTTGAGCAAAGCAAATGCATTGATTATATCATAGGTGTTTAACGTCTGATTAACAAGAAAATGCTAAAAATACTAAAAAAAAAAAAAGATCTACTTCCAGGAGTCATACGACAGCTGATGATCAATAACAGAGCATACGTTTATTTGTACGAGAGTTCAGTTAAGATAAATAAAGTGACAACGGCTGTGTGCAGACACAATGGCTAACAACTGACGTGTAGTTATTAACCAGAGACAGAAGGTTTATTCTTCACTTCTTTATTTACGCAGCAGAGATTCACCCAACTTGACTTTCGAGGAGCATAATTACTGCCTGGAGAATGAGTGAATTACATGTCGCATCCCCTCCATGTTTTCTGTTTGCTCTTCCACAGGTGTATCCTGCTCCTGCCCTCAGTCGGCAGAAATCCCCAAATATCGGAAGCCTTCGGTCAAACAGCATATTTACTCCAGTACAAGCTTGCAGACCATTTAGATCCAACAACAACGTAGCGAAGTAGCAGCAACAACTCCACCGCTGAACATGGGCTAGCGGTGTACGTGTTCCTGTGTGAGAACAGCGTACTGTTGTCGCATATGTCATTTTTACGATAAATGTCTGCTCACCAGTAGTCGCTTCTTTGTAATGCCCCTTCTTTCTGGTCCAATTTGGACGAGCTGACGCTATGATAATAGTGCGTCTTCACAGTCGCGAGCCGATGGAAATACTTCTTTTCGGAGAGAGAAGCCAGGAACTTAGGATACGGGACAACCCACGTACCTTTCCTAAATCTTAATTTTTCTTTTAATTTTTTTTCTTTTCTGGTCAGTTTGTGGACGCGTTATATGCCTGCGCCCTTGGCAACTGCCTATCTCGTCATTTCCTCGGTATGGCTCTGCTAGCTGATCCCTGGAGGAACTTACAAAATTGATTCATTCATCCATTAATACAGAAAATTTAACTTGAAAGAATGTGGATCAAAAACGCCTTACTGCTTAATAAGCACATTTTACATCCATTCTTCTATCACAGGCTCGTCACAACAGTAGAAAAATGAGCTATAATTCGACTCACGTGTTAATAGCACCCTCGGAAATACCTGCGGCTTATCTTATGAATCGGGACTGACAGTTTAGTTTTGTTGGGACTGCCATGATATGGTGCTAACAGATTATCTCGGACGGGAAAACCATCAAAGGAGCGTAGTACTAAAACTTCCTTATGAGGTTGCGAGAAGTGTCAAGACGAAGCGTCGTGGTATGGGTTTACTCCACACCAACGCTCCAGGCCACGTTCGTCGCGGTGTGGGTTTACTCCACGCCAACGCTCCGGGCCATATTCTGCACAGAGCACAGTGACAACGGTGGGGCTTCTTTGGGCTATCAAATTTGCCCTCCGCAAACACTCTCGCACGTACTATGAGGCGTCAGAAGTCATCGGATAGCGATGTACACGTCTACGGTATAGCGTACACAAGGTATTGGTGGAGCTCTCATTTATTCTCAGGTGATTCACTCGTAAAGGTTTCCAACGCAATTATGGCCATGCGATGGGAATTAACAGACTTTGAACACGTGATGGTAGTTATATCTAGACGCATGGGACACTCCATTTCTGAAATCGTTTGGGCTCGCAGTGTGACGACAATAGCAAATTTCAGGCATTTCCTCACACGAAGGACGTCGTAGGGGCCTTCACTTAACGACCGAGAGCAGTGGTGTTTGTGTACAGTTTTCAGCGCTAACAGGCAAGCAACACTGCGAGAAACAACCGCAGAAATCAATGTGGGACGTACGAAGAACGTATCAGTGCGACCGACACGAGTGCCTTTGTTAACAGCACGACATCGCCTGCGGCGCCTCTCCTGGGGTCATGATGATATCGGCTGGACCGTCGACGATCAAAAACCGTAGCCTGATGAAATAACCTCCAATTTCAGTTCGTAAGAGCCGATAGTAGGATTCGAGTGTGACGCACACCGCACGAAACCATGCTACCAATTTGTCAACAAAGCACGGTGCAAGCTGGTAGTAGATCCATATATGGTGTGGGCTTTGTTTACTGGGTTATATTCGACTATGGTGGGCTTCATGATCCCAAACTACGATGGACGTTTTATGGGTGATAATGCACCATATCATCGGGTCGCAATTGTTCGCGACTCGTTTGGAGAACATTCTGGACATTGGAGCGAATGATTTGACCACCTAGATCACGCGACATGAATCCCATCGGACATTTATGGGGCATAATCGGGAGGTCAGTTCGTGCAGAGGATCCTGCACTCGCGAATGTTTACCAATTATGGACGGCTACAGAGGCGGCATGGCTCAGTACTTCTGCAGGGGTCTTCGAAAGACTTGATCCCATGCCATCTCGAGTAGGTTCACTACGCCGGGTGATAGGAGGTCCGAATCGATATTAGGAGGTATCCCGTGAGTTTTGTCACTTCAGTGTAATCTTCTGACTTGGCGCCCGGTGACTTTTGCTCTTTCCACTGATGAAGAAAACATTGTGTGGGTGGCATTGTGTGACTAACAGTCAGGTGATTTTCGAAGTGGAACGCTTACTGAACAACGAAAATGCGTACTATTGCAACCAAGATCTCTGCCAAGGCATCCATCGTGGGGCAAAAATGTGTAGCATTGAAAGGGGAGAATATACAGAAGGATAAATCTGGCATCAAGTCTAGAGCTGATGATTAAAACCTTATTACTATCCGCCATAGAGGCATATGATGTGTACGCTAATTGTTCACACAGCTTCAACAGTGTATTGGATAGAGAGCATCTGCAGTTTGCCCCCGCTTATTGTTTGCGGGCGCCACTTCTATGTCAACGCTGATTTCTCAATTATCAGTGTAAACGATTCGTAACAGGCATTATCGCTCAAATGGATGACGAGCATAGTATTAATAGCATTCACGCTAGCGTTACGGGCTCTCACAGATTTCACTGCGATAATTAATCATTTACCGCTTTGCAGATCCTGTCAGATACACGGTTGCAATCAAAGGTACGTAAAGGCTTACAGATCTCTTCAAAGATTTAAACCATTCTCTGTGCAACTATTACTCATTATACTCATTGTTATCTTCGTTAACTGTTCACTTTCTAGTTGGGAATGTACAGCACAATAACAGCTAACCAAGGATCCGTCACATATTTCAGAGCCTCGCTTTGCTCTTGCAACTACATGCATTTTCGCGAATGTAGTCTTTACTCTTACAACAGCGTATGAGCACCGTATGAGCGAATTTAGGAGAGAATTGTGTAAAATTTCTTGTGCGGCATTTAATGAATGTTTTAATTTCACTATCATCTGTACAAAACTTGTCTACGCTGGTAGTTTATAGGGAATGATGGACTTTATATCTTTCCTTTGGATTCAAGATGGCGAACCAGTGCAGCATTATCGAGAGTAATTAAAAAATAAACATCGCTTTGTTTCACCATTTGACAGTAGTAGTGAACACGCGACGCCTTACAACACATTTGCCGCGTGGGATTAGCCGAGCGGTTTAAGGCGCTGCAGTCATGGACTGTACGACTGGTCCCGGCGGAGGTTCGAGTCCTCCCTCAGGCATGGGTGTGTGTTTGGTCCATAGGATAATTTAGGTTAAGTAGTGTGTAAGCTTAGGGACTGATGACCTTAGCAGTTAAGTCCCATAAGATTTCACACACACACACACAACACATTTTTCCATTTGATTGAACACTACGCACAAAACCCGACCGATTGAGACCGACCTGGTAGAATAACTTGCTTTAATACACTGATTTTACTTTCTTGCCGAATGTACCCTAATGCGTACTATGCTAATCGTTTCCTTACTCTGTGATTCAATAACCCATAAATTCTTTGATGTTATGCTTTGTAAGCTGGGGTTGTTAACTTTGTGAAAAGGAAGTATTCTGCTAGAATGTACTATAATATTTACAGAGTAAGTGATTTACCATTCTCTGCAGCAATGTCTGTAATATCAGCTCAAGGCCTGGTATGTAGGCGAGCTTTGGGTGCTGCGCCTAGGTTTCGAAATTGTCGCTAGGGCAACGAAAACAGGTACAGCTTATTCCGTTTTCAACGCAAGTAATTATTAGGCTGCGGTGGCAATAATTATCACTCTACAAATATCAACGCGTTAATTATCACGGAACGTCCATTAAATAACCACGTTGTTCGAATGTTTAATTCATAACGTTGTTAACACAGCATACAGTCGAAATCGCACTTGGTGGTAGGTGAAATGACTTCGCACTGCATTAATAATTAAATTGATGATTTTACAGTGTGTGAAGCGCGTGGTCCAATATCGAACGTCATACTTTGCTACGGGGAAAAAATGCAAAACATAAACTTTTCATATCATTGATTAAAATAGTAAAAAGTGCAGAGCAACACATATATAAACATTGATGACTGGCTACAATGAGACACACCATGTATGACTTAAGAAGCTGTGTAACTGTTCTCTAGCTATTTAGTGAAATAGGAAGGATAGAAAGAAGTAGATTGAGTAAAACCTTATAACTGTAGGAAGCGCTACATATGTAGGTTCAAATGGTTCAAATGGCTCTGAGCACTATGGGACTTAACATCTATGGTCATCAGTACCCTAGAACTTAGAACTACTTAAACCTAACTAACCTAAGGACAGCACACAACACCCAGCCATCACGAGGCAGAGAAAATCCCTGACCCCGCCGGGAATCGAACCCGGGAACCCGGGCGTGGGAAGCGAGAACGCTACCGCACGACCACGAGATGTGGGCTACATATGTAGGCATGAAATACGTATAGAAGTGTTTAATTCAGAGGACGATTTTCGTGTGTAATCTAAATCATTAGTCGCTTATAAATTAGTTTCAAAGGTACTTAAGGATACTATCGAAGCATTTTAACTTCCCTGAATTATTTCACTCATTTTTTCATTCAATACATTGTCCCCGAAATTTTTGTGATGCGAATATATCTCCACTACTTCCATCACATACATTTTAGGACCTTTACTTAGTCGGAGGAGTACTTTGACATTTTGCTGTATATTTCGAAATGACTGAGCAGTTTATGTGCGTGGCTGTTGCTGATATTGCGGATCTCCTATGTGTGAAGGTTCTAACACACTCTTTATGCCTGATTAAAATTATCGGCCAGTTTATCCTAGATAGAAGATGGAGCATTGCTGACATTTTTATTCTAGAATCTAAATACGGGTCGTAATCTAACTACTGTTATAAAGCAGTCTCCTTAATAAGCAGCAGAGTGTGCACTGATTTGAGACTAATTGGCGGAGTAAAACTGCCGTGTGATTATTATTAAAGTGCAGGTACTCACAAGTGTGCAGCGTGGTCTGTAGTATCGTATGGCAACGAAACTTGGTAGATATCCTAATACGTCCATGCGAGAAAGTTTTACGCTGGAAAAAAGTAATTACAGTTTTGGCCAACAGATGCAAATATGGCGCTGTGAATATCGGAGAGATGAACAGAAGGGTATCGATATGTAATAGATTAGGAACGAGAGGCGAACAGAAGAGGCTAAAAGAAATATGAAAGGCATAATGCTGATATTATTATTAACTGCCACAGTTCATTCAATATAACTAACGGAGACGTCGACGGTATCCTGTACAGCGCAATTTCTGAACCTGGTGGCCAAAATTAAAACTAATTTGTTTCAAACGTAAATCTGTACCGCATTAACGCATTGGAATATCTCCATCATACGATAATTACAACTCACATTTCTGTTCTTCTGTTAGTAGCTGCACGTCAGTTATAACCACCAGGTATGTGCTGGAGTGTGACTCGAAACTGGGTCCATTGTCTTTTGTGTTTAGGTTTTCTATCGACTGAGCTATCCAGATGCGACTCACGGAGCGCTCTCACAAATTTACTTCGGCCAGTAGCTCATTTCCTACCCTTCCAAAGTACAGAGAAATTCTGCAGCATACGTTGCGAGATTGACAATCCTGGAAGAAAGGATATTGTGGAGAAATTACTTATGCGCAGCATACGGTATTGTTTACCGAATGAACTTTCACTCAGCAACGGTGCGCGCTCTGATACGAAACTTCCTGGTGGATTAGAACGGTGTGCCGGACAAGGATTAAACCTAACTAACCTAAGGACATCACAAACATCCATGCCCGAGGCAGGATTCGAACCTGCGACCGTAGCAGTCGCGCGGTTCCGGACTGAAGCGCCTAGAACCGCTCGGCCACCGAGCCGGACACGGAGAGAGTGCTGCTACGGACCAGGAGACAAATAGATAGACGCCACGTGGAGTAAGCGAGCAGGACACAGCAAGGTGTGAAGAGTGTTTTGCTGCAGGTGAGCGAGGAATTGATGCTAGAAGAACTCAAGAGGATTGTCGCCGACGGTGGTGTGTCTGGGCCGATCCACCAAGTGTGTGTGTGTTTTGTATGTATGTGTGTTTTGTATATATGTGTGTGTGTCTGTGTGTGTGTGTGTGTGTGTGTGTGACCATTCCCTGTTGCTGGTGCGCCAGCATGTATAGACTTTAGTTTTAGAAACGATGACCATATATCTTAAAATGTGCTCCGCAATGATAATTGGTCATCGATGTTGTGTGGTTGTACGCGGTTATTCCAAGTGAAGTTTCGTCATTCCTTCGTTTCCGGTAGTCAGTGTGCTGAACCAGGGGCACGACTATCGTGGCTTATTAATGGTTTAGACTTCTCAGGGCAGTTCTTCCATGACGTCGGCCCACTGGCGCCGATCCTTTGTTTTCAGAGAAGCACTGCTTCTCACCGGTTTACTGAATACTGTGTGGATTTCCTCAAAGAAGACTAATGGCAGCTGCAATACATGCTGTTTGCCAGTAATCAACTTAACTACGCAGTACCTTCTGCATCGTGAATAACGGTGTTGTACGGGGTAATGGATGTTCACGTTTTCTAAAGACAAGTCGCTCACTGCTAGCAAAATTAGCTGCGCAACATTTCGTTTTCTGCACTCTCGTAATTAATGTTTCAATCAAGACGAAGACTAAGCGCCAGCCATTAGTAAATGTAACTGAGCAGTAATTTTCACTGTGCACTAAAGGACTATGTTAACTACACATTAAATGTATTCGTAATTGCGAATATGGACAAATATCAGCTGCAGAATTGATGAAGAGAATGAAAATTTGTGCCAGACTGGGACTCGAACCCGGATTGCCCGCTAATCGCGAGCGGCCGCCTTACCATTTGGCTATCCTTGCACAAGCCGCGCCCTGACCGAAGCCTCCATGTGTCGTTAAGGGGCTGCGGAAAGGCTCAAAATCATGAAAATTTCAATTTTTACTTTTTTGCGTTTTCTGAATCTGCAGACTATTACCTTTTAATAGATATATAATTTATTCAATTCCGAAGACTACAACTATTTTTAAATTTTTTTTGAAATGTGTTCTACATGAGCGTGACCCACTGTGGTTCTTTTAAACTGCTGTCAAATGGTGTTATTATTAACGTCCGTGTTCATCAGGTACATTTTAGTCTGCCTCATGCAATAATGGAGGTGATAAAACCTATTTTCAGAGACTTAGCAGCACCTGAACTGTTGAAAAAGTGTATTCACGGAAAAACTCAAAACCCCAATGAAAGTGCAAATAGTGTTATATGGTCGAGAATCCCCAAGACTGTATTTGTTGGAATAGAAACACTTCACTTTGGTGTGTATGATGCTGTTGCGACTTTCAATGATGGCAACATTGTAAGGTGCAAGGTATTTAGAAATATGGGAATGAAGATTGGTTCTAACATGGTACGAGCGATGCTTGCTTTAGACCTGGAACGCCTTCGGGCTGCAGACAGGGCTGTAAAGAGTCTAGAAATACAAGCAAGAGCAAACAGGAGGAGGAACAAGAGGAAGCTGGAGGAGGAGTTTGCAGAGAATGAAGATAATCCATCCTATGGACCTGGAATGCACTAAAAAGTTAATCCAATCTTTGTCGCTCGATTCCCAAAACTTTCTTCTCATACTAATTACACGTTTTCTAAGGATCTTCCAAACATATTTGTTTCAAACTTTCAGTAAATGTTACACAGTACCTTCTGCATAATTTAACACAGCCTTTTTCCAAAAAACTGTATATTTTTGAATATATAAATAAAAAATTGCAAAAAAGTTGTGAATTTCCATTACAATTGAAAAAAATCATCTTTAATAACTGAACTAAAATTTTGTAAAATCCCTGTGTTAAGTTGTAGCCCATATTCCAATAAATAATCTGTAAAAAGTTCAACTTCCTACCTCAAATACTTTGTGAGGAAAGATGTAATTTACAAGCGTTATTTTAACATTGCAAGTATAGGGCGTTCCGGAGGCCCTTAACCACGGGACTACAATCTGTACTCGTACATCCATCTTGTATGTTCTAGTACAGGTGAGACATTTTACTTTAAAGTCGCTTGCCCGGTTTCGGCGGATACATACGACATTGCAGCGCCTGTGTTATTCAGAACCACAATGCAATGTTCTCTTGGACATACATTCACTGCAATATCTTATTTATCCGTCAAAACCGGGCAAGCGACTACTGGCCGTTAAAATGCTACACCAAGACGAAATACAGATGATAAACGGGTATTCATTGGGCAAATATATTATACTAGAACTGACATGTAATTACATTTTCACGCAATGTGGATGCATAGATTCTGAGAAATAAGTACCGAGAACAACCACCTATGGCCGTAATAACGACCTTGATATGCCTGGGCATTGAGTCAAACAGTGCTTGGATGGCGTGTACAGGTACAGCTGCCCATGCAGCTTCAACACGATACCACAGTTCATCGAGAGTAGTGACTGGCGTACTGTGGCGAGCCAGTTGCTCGGCCACCATTGATCAGACGTTTTCAATTGGTGAGAGATCTGGAGAATGTGTTGACCAGGGCAGCAATCGAACATTTTCTGTATCCAGAAAGGCCCGCACAAGACCTGCAACATGCGGTCGTGCATTATCCTGCTGAAATGTAAGGTTTCGGAGGAATCGAATGGAGGGTAGAACCACGGGTCGTAAGACATCTGAAATGTAACGTCCACTGTTCAAAGTGCCGTCAATGCGAACAAGAAGTGACCGAGACGTGTAACCAATTGCACCCCATACCATCACCCCGGGTGATACGCCAATATGGCGATGACGAATACACGCTTCCAATGTGTGCTCACCGCGATGTCGTCAAACATGGATGCGACCATCATGATGCTGTAAACAGAACCTGGATTCATCCGAAAAAATGACGTTTTGCCATTCGTGCACCCAGGTTCGTCGTTGATTACACCATCGCAGGCGCTCCTGTCTGTGGTGCAGCGCCGGCCGCGGTCGTCTAGCGGTTTTAGGCGCTCAGTCCGGAACCGCGCGACAGCTACGGTCGCAGATTCGAATCCTGCCTCGGGCATGGATGTGTGTGATGTCCTTGGGTTAGTTAGGTTTAAGTAGTTCTAAGTTCTAGGAGACTGATGACCACAGATGTTAAGTGACATAGTGCTCAGAGCCATTTGAACCATTCTTTTTTGTGATGCAGCGTCAAGGGTAACCGCAGCCATGGTCTCCGAGCTGATAGTCCATGCTGCTGCAAACGTCCTCGAACTGTTCGTGCAGATGGTGGTTGTCTTGCAAACGTCCCCATCTGTTGACTCAGGGATCGAGACGTGGCTACACGATCCGTTACAGTCATACGGATAAGATGCCTGTCATCTCGACTGCTAGTGATACGAGGCCGATGGGATCCAGTACGGCGTTCCGTATTACCCTCCTGAACCCACCGATTCCATATTCTGCTAACAGTCATTGCATCTCGACCAACGCGAGCAGCATTGTCTCGATACGATAAACCGCAAACGCGATAGGCTACAATCCGACCTTTATCAAATTCGGAAACGTCATGGTACGCATTTCTCCTCCTTACACGAGGCATCACAACAACGTTTCACCAGGCAACGCCGGTCAATTGCTGTTTGTGTATGAGAAATCGGTTGGAAACTTTCCTCATGTCAGCACGTTGTAGGCGTTGCCAGCGGCGCCAACCTTGTGTGAATGCTCTGAAAAGCTAATCATTTGCATATCACGGCATCTTCTTCCTGTCGGTTAAATTTCGCGTCTGTAGCACGTCATCTTCGTGGTGTAGCAATATTAATGGCCAGTAGTGTACGTTACAGCACAGGTCAAAGTCGCTTGCCCGGTGTCGGCAAGTAAATATGATACTGCAGTGACTTTGTTATTCCGAACCACAATGCAATGTTCTCTTCGACATGCATTCACTAAAATATCTTATTTACCCGTCGAAACCGAGCACGCGACTGTACGGGCCTGTACATAATGGACGTACGAGTATAGGATGTGGGCGTATGGTTGACGACGTATGCGACTCGCTGTGAGTCGTGCACGGATAGCCAAATGCTAAGGCATCCGCTTGTGGTAAGCGTGAAATCCGGGTTTGAGTCCCGGTGCGGCACGAAGTTTCATTGTTGTCATCCCGTTCTACAGCTGACAGTTGTCCATATTCGCAACTGCCAATAAATTCATTGTATTTCATAACGGCTCTTGTCGCCACAGACCCTGTTCCTTTGGAGATGCAGGCATTCCAAAGGAACTTTGCATCGTAATTCAAAATAACACAGGCACTAAAATACCGTATAGGTTACCTGAAGTTGTTGGTTGAAAGATAAGACTTTAGGGGTGATATGTATGTGTTTTAGCGTCGTGCCTTTTAAGAAAATCAGCCTTGAAACTCATTGGTGTCTCACTGTTTTAGTAAATAGATTTACTTGCTGTTACGCCCCATTCCTGTGGGGCGACGGCCTGCTTGTACATTGGAGCGTAGTGGAGGACTGCCGCGCGGTCTTGAGCGCCTTGCCACGGTTCGCGCGGCTCCCTCCGTCGGAGATTCGAGTCCTCCCTCGGACATGGATGTGTGTGTGTTGTCCTTAGCATAAGTTAGGTTAAGTAGTGTGTAAGCTTAGGGACCGATGACCTGAACAGTTTGGTCCCATAAGTCCTAGCCACAAATTTTCCGCCAGCCTCTGTGGTGGAGCGGTTCTAGGCGCTTCAGTCCAGAACCTCGCTGCTGCTGCGGTCACAGGTTCGAATCCTCCCTCGGGCATGGATGTGTGTGATATCCTTTAGTTAGTTAGATTTCAGTATTTCTAAGTCTAGGGCACCGATGACCTCTGATATGAAGTCCCATAGCGCTTAGAGCTATTTGAACAAGTTTTCCGTAGCGGAGGCCTAGGCTGGGCCATATGAGTCTCAGCATTGCGTGCCGCTTGCTGGGTCGCTCCGCGTTTGATGCTATTGTGTGTTTTCTTTTCTAAATTGTATAATGGATTCACCTTCATTGTGAATGAGATATTAAATGGTTTGCCGAGGGTGTTCTTTGTGTGGCTAATTTTTTAATAATACTTGCATTTTTTTTAAATTTAAACATTAGGCTTTAGCTTTGGATGTTGAATATACTGCAGTTATGTGAAAATTGAGCAACGTTTAGGGGTTACTTTCTCAGAAAGGATACATTAATTACCAGGAAGTAAAAATTTGGAACTGACTACGACTTATTCTTTTCTCTGATATATTCGCATGGTCAAGAAAACTTAATGCTGGCTTGTACGTAATAATTGTAGTGAAAAAAAAAAGATGCCGTTCAGGACTTGCCTCTCCATCACATGGGTGCTGGGTACTGCAAGAGTCTCTTTCAAACTGCTGGAGTCATTCTGCATGTGGGTTTGTTATTGTATTTGCTACAGTGGGGTCAGTGGTTTCCACTCCCGGATCCCCATGTCCTGTTACCGTATTACAGTATTCCCGCAAGGTATCCAGGAGAACTGCAAAATTTCTCTGCCTCGTGATGACTGGGCGTTGTGTGATGTCCTTAGGTCAGTTAGGTTTAAGTAGTTCTAAGTTATAGGGGACTGATGACCATAGATGTTAAGTCTCATAGTGCTCAGAGCCATTAGCCAGAACTGCAAAATGTTCAAATGTGTGTGAATTCCTAACGGACCAAACTGCTGAGGTCATCGGTCCCTAGACTTACGCACTACTTATCCTAACTTATGCTAAGAACAACACACATTCATGCCCGAGGAAGGACTCGAACCTCCGGCGGGAGGGGCCGTGCAATCCGTGACATGACGACTCAAACCACGCGGCCAATCCGCGCGGCGGAGAACTGAAAACATCGGAAAGTAGTAGACAGTACTGACGGAATTGAAGTCGGGCGATGTTTCAGTGTCGGTTGTTGCATCATCAGGAAAGGATTGGAGCAGTAGCGGTTGGAGGGCGGCGCGTGCAGCGTGAGACGTAACAGGTTGCCGCGGAGCTGCGCGCCGCCAGAGACTTGTTGCGGAGGGCCGGTGGTCCTCGTGCTTGCGCCGCGCGCACGTCCCACGACGGAGCGCGCACTGCTCCGCGGTGTGATGAGCTGTGGCCAGCTCGATAATACGACACCGCCGCCGCCGTCGCCGTCCGCGCGTCCTGCCCGGAGGCTCCCATTTCCTTTCTGCTCCCGTTCGCGGCTCTCTGGCTGCAGGGCGTGCCGCCCGCTACCTTAATCAACCGTCCCCGAGCACTCCTCGGGAATCTCCGAGATTAAGAAGCCGTTCTCGGCGGCGAGTTCCAGGGCCTCGAGGAGAAGGCCGGCCTGGAGAATGCGTAGCACCTATTCACAGGATTACTGTCGAGAAGAAAACGATTGCAGTTTATTTCAAATGGAAATCCTGCAATCTCCGTTATCGGACAACTACTAAGGCAAAGTGAATTTTTTTTTCTTTACAGCACAG
This sequence comes from Schistocerca americana, assembly GCF_021461395.2. NCBI lineage: Eukaryota > Metazoa > Arthropoda > Insecta > Orthoptera > Acrididae > Schistocerca > Schistocerca americana. Next base: position 337,482,097 of record NC_060121.1, read on the forward strand.
AGAAAGAGAGAGAGAGAGAGAGAAGGAACCCAGTACGTTGTTCTCGACGACGAGTGTTCATCGGAGACAGAGGTATCCTCAGGAGTGCCCGTAGGAAGTGCGATAGGACCGCTGTTATATTCTGTATACGTAGATGATCTATCGACAGGGATGAGCAATAATTTGCGGCTGTTTTCTGACGATACTGTGGTGTCGTCGTTGATTTACTGTACGAGGATACAAGATGACTTGGACGAAATTTCTAGTTGGTGTGATGGAGTGGAGCTAGCTCTAAATGTATAAAATTATAGTTAATGTAGATGAGTAGTTAAAACTGGTTTCGCAGGACAGAGCGGATCAGGTTGTGGAAAGGGCCCAAGGTCAGTTACTGTTAGTTATATAAGAACACACACAACTTTATTCCTCAAAGCAATGCAAAGTTTTCTCTTTAAAAGAAGAAAGATCAATTCACGGCTGAGGGCCCAAGTAACTTCTCCACAATAAGTTTAAATGATTGCTTTTAAAACACTAGGATTTAGAATAACGGCTGAAGGCCTTACGTAAGTAAAAGTACAGTATCTTCTCGTCTAAAGGCCGAAATAATATTTCAGATCAGCTAAAGAAATTCTTTAAAAGCCAAGCATTTACAAATTCCGGCTAAAGGCCATATTAAGGAAAATTCAAGTTAATTTCTCGGCTGAAAGCTCAATGAAAAAAAAAGTGCTTTGCATAATGAAAGATAGACATTAAAGATAAGCCTTTACACAGTACAACAGAAAAGCATCTTAAGAAAACTTGAAGTATCTTATCGGCTTAAGGCCCAAACAATTACTCACGAATAATTAAAGACAACCTTAAGGTAAACATTTACAGAACACGGCCGTTTCAAGAATTCAAGATAATTAAAGAGAAACCTTACAGACAGGGATTTACATATTAAAGCCACAGATTCCGAAACAAACTCGGCTGAAGGCCTAAATGCAGAGCAACAAGTATTTTAAATGAAACACGGCTGAGGGCTGATCTTAAAGTTGTTGTGAAGTTCGGCTGAAGGCCATAAACTAATCCTAAAACAGACAATACTAATACACGGCTGAAGGCCTGGCATAGCACCTGCGACCAAACAAAATGACAATCACACACAACAAACAGTGGTGCTCAGAAGTGTTCCAAGGGTAGACCTGAGGAGGAAACTCTAACAACAGTTTAGGTGAGACGGGCAGCCAAGCGTAACACTAAATGATAGGGTGGCAGCACGACCTAGGGATGGCTGACGAACCAACCAACAACCTAATCAGTTCCTCTCCATCCGACCAACGGCACGACCACCGACAATATCAGCGAGGACGAAGATCGCAGCAGCACTACGTCTTCATAATTAGCATCTAAACACATCTGATCAGCGGAAATCACAGAAGCTTATCACAGTTCTACGTAAACACTTGCACCAAGAACTCCGACAATCCTAAAACCAATCACCGTGGAACAAGAAGGAGAAATGACAAGTTACACACACACACACACACACACACACACACACACACACACACACAGATTCCATGAGCGGTCGGCGATCAAATACACGTCATCCAATGAGACGACGACAGAACGACCAAGCAAGGTCGTCCCCAATCAAGTTATGAGTGTCGGCAACGGTCGGGCGAGTCTTGGCTGCCCGGAACTCACTGCAGCTCCAACCCGACTCAACTCGACGTCCGTTCAGAACTCGAAGACACGGCGACCCGGGCATACTGGCTCGGACCCAACCATGCTGAGGTAACACTTGCCCATTGGCCACCCGACGTCTCTGCAAAAGGAAGGAACCAACCGACGTCCAACAGGCTGACCAACTGACGAGGCCCAGAAACGGTCAAAAGACCAAATACACGTCTCCCGATGAGACGACGGTCCGGACGACCAACCAACGGTCGTTCCCGCTTCAGTATCCTTCCATTGAACAGTACATGTGTGTCACCAGCGGTCGGCTAGTACCTGGCGCTCCGTCCCAACTCGACTACACTGGCGCTTAATCCTGACTGAACTCCCGACGCATGACGACCCGGAACTACTAGTGGTCGCTCCAGAGATGGTACGGCAGTGTATGTATCGATAAGCGCTGCCGCTGCCACTCACGGGCAGGTAAGGTTCAAATGGCTCTGAGCACTATGGGACTAAATATCTGTGGTCATCAGTCCCCTAGAACTTAGAACTACTTAAACCTAACTAACCTAAGGACATCACACACATCCATGCCCGAGGCAGGATTCGAACCTGCGACCGTAGCAGTCGCGCGGTTCCGGACTGAGCGCCTAGAACCGCTAGATCACCGCGGAAGGCACGGGCAGGTAAGGCAGCAACTTAGTGACGCCAGTAAATAGAATAAGAAAACGAGGCGGCAGTACCGTAAGTGAAGATGACAAACAATAAACGGCATGCACCCGAGCCGCGCACGGCTCAAGTAGGAAAACTGAACTCATAATGTTTGAATACAGCGGGGCTATGGATTGTAGCTCGCCCACACTAAATCAATTTAAACAAGGGCTAGAGGCAGAGTATTGTACAAAGGGCGCTCAAGAGGGTGTGAAAGGGACGTGGGAAGAATGAAAGAGGAGGTACGAGGTTTGTCAAAGGCAATCAAAAGTCATGCAGTGAAAGAAAATATCTGCAGTTATTTCATTCTAGAATGGGGCCAGAATTGGACCCTCCAAGAGGGAAGCACATTTTTCATATGCAAGGAGGACAACTATTGTTGGCCGAAAACTGAACAGCAAAGAGAAGACCGGAGGAGGCTACAGAAGTATCAGGAGCAGATGATCTAATCTGTCGGCCCTGGGAGCATATCATAGTTCTGTCGACGAATTTTCATTGTAACCAAGGACGGGAAGGAAAATCTGTGAAATTTTTATGTTTGATTTCATGTCTTAACTCATATCTGTGCACTGAACAGGTGAATAACTGCTGCCACTGCTAAAAAAGTTCAAAATGGTTCAAATGGCTCTGAGCACTATGGGACTTAACTTCTGAGGTCATCAGTCCCGTAGAACTTAGAACTACTTAAACCTAACTAACATAAGGATATCACACACACACATGCCCGAGGCAGGATTCAAACCTGCGACCGTAGCGGTCGCGCGGTTCCAGATTGTAGCGCCTAGAACCGCTCAGCCTCCCCGGCCGGCGCTAAAAAAGTCCAGGACCGGCTTCGGTTTGGATATTGAAGCCATTTTCTACTGCAATCTGAAATTAAGTTGTACATAATGATATAATTAACATTTAATTACTTTACGTAACTTGAATGTAGGTGTTTCGACATGGGAAACAAACATATATTTACACGTGTACAATTTAAGTACAGAAAAAGGAAAATACAGGCTACGATGTACTGTGGTGAAGCTAGGTGGAAGTCGGACAGAGTTAAGAGATCTATGGTCAATAATATCGTAGGAAAAGTGGTCGTGACAAGGTTATAAAAAGTTTATATTTTGAAACATTAATACTATCGGCATGCCTTAGCATTAAAAGGAATTATATTTTAACATGTTCCAACTTCAAAATGAACAAAAATCAAAATCTAATTGTTAAGATTTAATGAAATTTGAAATAACTAAATACAAAATACCTTTAGCTTTTTCATTGGTAAAGTAGGGAAAAATCTACTGTTTTTATCTTCATGACACACCCATTGTTTCTACAATATTATTGGGTACAACACATTTGAGTCTGACTGACTTTTACTTCCATAATCATGTGACTTCGCTTCACCACAGCACAGTGAAAGCCAACTTTTTCTTTTTTCTGTGCTCATACTGTAAATACGTAAAATCAACTTTTTTCATGTAGAAGCTCCTACATTCTTCATACAGCAGAAATTTTCATGGTCAGTATTCCCGCCCCATGTGATTTGTTATATGTGCATTATGTCGTGGCCCAAGGCGCATTTATCTACCTAACGTTTTGTCTCTTAATGCTCGAGGCACCATCTCAGTCTCAGTAGCTTCTGATGACTTCTGCACCATTAACTTACGAAACGTTACAGACAGAAATGTGCCGCGTACCACATTATAATGCACATGAGACTAAAATTCTAAATTCCTGTTATGTAAGGTAATTAAATATTCTTTACATCACACTGAACAGCGTCAATTTTCATATAGATTCCACTAATAAATGATTTCAGCATGAAGATGGAGACCAGCCCTGAATAAAATGAAGAACTTTGTTGCAACTGGAGCGGATATTGATCAGTGCATTTATCTTGTTTCTGAGGTGGAAAAGGGATCCAACCTCGCTCTTGCCTAAATGAGTGCCTATTAAAATTTTCTTGAGGTGCCCAGTTTACAGTGTGAGGACTGGAAACGACAGTAGGAACTTGGATGTTTAATATATCTGGTGGTAACATGTAATGCATATTTAGACTAAGTCAGGTACAAGGAAATTTTAACTCTTTTCCTAAGTAAATTTAGGAAATGTACTATGTGCACCACTGCGTAGCAGCTGATATATACAAAGGAGTTATCAGACCGTTGCGTACCCGAGTATGTCATTCTTTCTCGTTACCTCTCCTAGTACGTCACCAAAAGGTCCTTCTTAACACATCCGTCAAAAGCCATCGCGCTGTTGCTGCGAGCTTCCAAGTGACTGACTTCACACATCGTATTACACATGTCTTAAAATTCTTCAGGTATTCACACCGCCACTAGGTACCTCTTCTCAGCGTCTCGAACAAATAATGCAGGTATGGTCGTCACAACAGGGGCGGGGTTTGAATGTGTGCGGGAGTGCATTGGGGCGTCCCCCCCCCCCCCCCCGCCCCCCAGCACAATATGAATTTTTTTGAGTCTCACTTGACAAAAAAATGGCACTGTTGAATGAATACGAGATCCAAACTTAACTAATTACAGATACTAAAAGCTCTTGTGCAGTAGGTGTTAATGGTTTGCTGGATTAAAAATGTATGAGTTAATCAAATCCACTTACATTAGTCACTAAAAAGACAATATTTAAAGTTTTAATGCATTGTGTTGGTACGACCACGAGTCTGCTAGGTTTTGCTTTACGTTCGAAGGAAGGATGGCCATGAGGCAGATGCCTAACAATCGAGTGTCACGTGATCATCATTTACATTTACAATAATAAAGTTAAAGTCAGTGCACGTGTAAAGAGGAACTGGTATGGAGAGAGTTCAAGGCAACTCAAAAATATTCTTTGTTAATTTAAAAGGCAAAGGAATGGTGGTAAGTAAATATTTATTACCTAATGTCTTACAATTAACTTAATTTTACCACTAAAATGTAGTACAACACATAGCTTATAGGAATTTTATCAACGGTTTTTTAAACTGTTGTAAATACAGGATATAGCCAGTTATGTTTTATAGATACTATTTTTCCTTGATTCTTCCGAACAAAATGTTTTATATAAACTAGCAATATACTTTCGCGGCTTCGCACGCACTACTCAGTAGGTGAACACCACTCTGTGAAAGGCTACTCTTAAAAAGTAATAGGTTGTAAGAGGTCCATGATTAAGGAATTTGTTGCTAGCGCACTCGAGCTGATGTAATTTCGATGGATTGCTCACGCGCTGCCTGCGATATGTAAGCTATAAGAGAATCTGAGACCAAAGATCAGTGTTGACTGCAGTAGGAACAGTTGCAGTAAGTAGCAGCTTGCAGTCGTGTGTATCGAGTTGGTTGGGCCGGTCGTGGGGGAGCGATGGCGGAGCCTGAGCGATATAATATAAGGTAAAAGCAGCCTCTCGCATATGTAGTATTGTTATATCAAGTCCCATGTAAATGTTTCAAAAACTCTCTTAATAATAATCTTTCTCAAACAAAGTAACTATTGACAATCATTCATTTCAATTTAAAAAGTTTACTAATTTCTCCAATCCTTGATCATCCCGATTATTGAAAAGAAAAATCAGTTGTTTCTTATTATCAATGACAAATCTATCAGCCAGCATTGCACTGGGCTGTGCCAGAAAAATTTCTTATAGGAGCATATGTATATGCGTTATCCGGCGACTTCATTGAGGTAAGATTTTTCTATTTATTCAGAATGATCTTTCAGGCCCATGACGCAGCACTGCTGACGTCCAAAAATCACCAGTTCAAATTCACAGTCATTGTTGAAAAGTCACAAGTGAGCGAGGTTAGTAACATTGTATTATTGGAAGGATACGGAATTTTACTATTGGGTGGTTTTGGAGTGTATCTGTTGGAAGGTTACATTGAATGTGAATGATATAAATAATCATATTTTTTCTGTTGGGAGGTTGTTAGATACATTATTTTTCTGTTGGGAGGTTACAAGGTATCCAGCGTTTTCTGTGTTTTAGAAGCATAGGTGTGTACTTTAGTCTACAAAATACGTTGTGTTTTCTACCGGGTATTTTGACTTTCTTAAGCTGATTTTAATAATTCAACTAATACATTATTTAAAAATGTAGACGTCGTCGTCTGTTACTGTTTAACTCGTCCGACAGAACGAAAATTTTGTATGAACCATACTTCTATATATGGAAAACAATTTAGGAGCATTGCCGTTTCGTTTAGACACTGCCAATAAATTTAAATGTTAATGTTGTGTAAGTTTTTTGTACTCGGCAATCGCAAAATATGTTTTAATTCAGGCATAAACTGGAATGCACTTAAATATACGGTGTAAGGCACCCAGAATGCTCGAAAAAGTGATTTTAGGTCCTAATTTTTCATCTTTTTTTCAAGGCAATGCTGCTGACGCTGTGATACAGCCCAGTCCCGAGGAAGATGCTAGGCTATGAATTAATTACGCTGCAGTTCGCAGTCGAGGGTCAAACACTATCCTGTAGCATCGTGAAGTGGCCAAGGAAGTCATACCTGAGATTTCCTGTGGTGTCACCGCCAGACACCACACTTGCTAGGTGGTAGCCTTTAAATCGGCCGCGGTCCGGTAGTATACGTCGGACCCGCGTGTCGCCACTATCAGTGATTGCAGACCGAGCGCCGCCACACGGCAGGTCTAGAGACACTTCCTAGCACTCGCCCCAGTTGTACAGCCGACTTTGCTAGCGATGGTTCACTGACAAATTACGCTCTCATTTGCCGAGACGATAGTTAGCATACCCTTCAGCTACGTCATTTGCTACGACCTAGCAAGGCGCCATTACCAGTTACTATTGATGCTGTAAAACATGTACCGTCAAGAGCGATGTTCACCAATTATGGATTAAAGTTAAGAATTCCAACAGATACGTACTATTTTTGCTAGTCTCATATCCCTGACCTGTTCCAGACCTCACGCCAGCCTGCATGAGCTTAAACGCGTGCCTTTCGGCTTCCTCCTAGTGGATTGGCTGTCTTGCCAGTCCACAACATATCCAATTAATCTAACAGAATTAAATTAATATTCCGTGTTAGTAACTAAACCAGATGTCTCGTCAGTCAACGAATACCGTAGTTCTTTCAGTTCTTCGTTCACGAATCAATTGTGATGAACTGTTACTTATAGCTGTGCATAAGGGATGTCTCCGCAACATGCAATTGAGATTTGTGGACAAAAGGAATTAATACTCAGGTACAGTGTAATTTAAAAAGAATGGTGGAAAAAGAAAGTATTCCTGTGACTACACATATAGACTGAAATGTTAACTCTCAAAGTTTAGGCTGGCAACAATGAAATCATCGCTGGCGTTGGCGTACCAAATGGTGGCACCCGCGATATGAAAGGCGTGTTGTGTCATGGAATAAGCGGAAGAATAATCGATAATCGTTGTTCAAAGATGTTTTCGGAACGCTTGGTAAAGTCGCAACAACACCGTCACAACATTACTACAAAGCAATTCGAGAAGACAGAATGCATTCGCAAGAAGAAAACCAGAGGGCAAGCCATCCGTAGAGAATGAAGTGGCAGAACACATTTGTATGATCTACGAAAAACGCCCAACAATATCCACGCGTCGTTCCAGATCAACACTGTAACGTGTATTGCTCAAGAGTCTGCATTTCAGGGTTTACTGAATTCAAATGTAGCAGGCGCTAAAACAAACAGAAAAAAAGGAGAGAACTATGCATTCATTTTCAAGCACCGTTGGAGGTTGATGGTTTCGCAGACACATTTGTTTTCTCCGACTAAGCCAAATTTCACTTAAGTGAACAAAAATAATACGAGGTACACAAAACTGTCATGCCTCTGAAGAAAACGAATGTGATTCTCTAAAACTTAACGTTTTCTGCGCCGTAACCAACCGCACAGTCTTCAGTCCCTTCTTCGTCGTAGAAACTACCGCTACAAAATTATCTCGATATGCTCGCTCTCTTGTTGTTGTCTCAGTTGGTGGAAGAGGAATCCGACTATTTTGAAACAGGAAGGAGGTCCGCCACATTGGCATAGTCACCTCAACGAACATCTTCCACAGTGCTGCATTGGACGTGCTGCGTCGAATGATGTGGCGTTCATATATTGGCCTCCCAAGTCATCTGGCCTTGCAACAATCAATTTTTCTCTTGTTTGAGGATGTGAGGACTTGGTTTACGTGCCACCATTTCCGCAAGACTTAAGCAGCTAAGGCACTGGATAGCTGGCACGGTTAACTTCATCGATCAGGCTTCGTTGGGACGGACCTGGCAGGAAATGCAGTACTGGATGAAAATCTGCCGTGTCACAAATGGAAACCTTATCGAACATCTGATAATGTCCATCGGCATTGTGAGAGTTAACATTTCACTCTATATGTGTAATTCCAAAATAAAGTTGTTACTATAGTGCAGAAATACTTTATTTCTTGTCCCATCCACTATGAATCACCCTGCATGTAGCCCAAATTATATGAAAGACTGGGAAGTGTCTAAGTGAGAGGGTCCATTGTTCTGTGACGTCACGTCACGTTACAGTTACTGCAAGCCGTCACAGGAGAAAGAATGCTTATGAGGGCCATAGTCCTAGGTGCTGTCTAGGGCAACCAGTTCATCCCTAATCAGAGGAAGAACGATAGCCTCTATGTTCCAATTCATACTAAAAACTTGTGATGTTCGTGGAAAGACAAAATTGAATTCTTGGTTGCAGCATTACATAGCTAAACTTTGCTGCGGACACTTGTTTAACAAAATTACCTGAGTAATGTGCCTACGTGGGCCACCTTAGACTGCATTAAGATTGCATACTTCAACTACCCACCGTACTGCGACTTATGACAGCCTCGTGGAGATCGTGATTGACCATTTGTTTAATCATTCATTAAACATTGGACCATCCCAGGAGTCTCTCGTGAAGTAAAGTTTCCAGTTGCTGCAGCGCGACACCGAATGGCGTGGAAATTATGTTACAATTCTATGCTTACAGGTCAAGGTCAATTAGAGTGAGTATGCTAGTAATACCGGGTGGTTAGGGTGGTTATAATCAGACTTTCCCTATTTAACTCGCTCTAGCATGGAAACTAATTACCGTACGAGTACCAAACTTGGTAGCATTAATGTTAAGGACAGGGGAAGAGAAGTAATGCTGAATCAATTCAACTGAAACACTTTTAATATGATGCTACAGTACGTCATACCATTACATATCGGTACCACTACTGCTACAAAAGGGGGCACAATATGGCGCTCATCAGCGTCCAGAAGAATATGAAAGCGCACGATTGCATTCTCGAAGCAGAATGAAGTATGTTCGTAGGTATGATGGCTACCTCTCTTGTTATGCTGCGCTTCATATCAGCACATCTGCAAATGTTCCCATGGTAAAGCTGTCCATCAGGTAGCCAAAATGGTTCAAATGGCTCTGAGCACTATGGGACTTAACGTCTGATGTCATCAGTCCCCTATAATTTAGATATACTTAAACCTAGCTAACCCAAGAACATCACACACATCCATGCCCGAGGCAGGATTCGAATCTGCGACCGTAGGGGTCGCGTGGTTCCAGGCTAAAGCGCCTAGAACCGCTCGGCCACAGCGGCCAGCTCAGGTAGCCCCGCAACCAGAAATCACAGGGAGTGAGATCAGTTGATCCTGCCGACCAAGCATTTGTAAGCAATCGCCTGATAATTCGATCGTTTCCGAATTGCTTCGGAGAATAGGTGAACTTCACGAGCGATGGACCCTTATCTTGCATGAAACCTGTTGAGCTCAGTACGTCTCTCTCCTGTAACACGGGTATGACATGCTGGCGAATCATATCGCAGTAACGCTGGCCAGTCACACTGCACGTCTTTGGCCCTTGAGCGTCAACCTCTTAAAAAAAGGATGGCCAATGATGAACGTAGGCATGAAACCACGCCATATGGTGATACGTTCACCACACAGAGAAACTTCATGCGCAGTGACTGAACGTGAAGATCCCCACACTCGGCAATTCTGTGTACCCACCTCACCCGTCAGAGAATAATGAGCTTGGTCTCTCCATAGGATGGTCCAGGACCAGCCCTCGTCAACTCCAATCCTTGCAAGAAAGTGGAGAGCGAAGTCAATAGGTCGTTGCACGTCCTGTGATGCAGGCTGCAGTACGATACAAATCTTGTACCGATAGCGTTTGACAGTGGTTCGAAGCACCTTCCGTACTGTGGACCGCGGGATGTTCGACTATCTTGGCACAGCACGCGCACTGCTTGACGATCGGGAATTGTGCGCAGCGTTGTCTGCTATAGCCACAGTGATTTCATCAACCACTTGCGGTGGAACCAGTCATCGGCCTCTTCCTGGAACGACGCCCTGCTCTGCAAAACCTTCATCGTGCTCCGTACAGCAGATGGAGGAGAGGACCCTTCCGTAATCCTTCAGCCGACGATATTCTCAAAGTTCAGCTGCAGCATTACTATTGTTTTGATAATAGAGCTTCACCAATAATGCCCTGCTCCTTTTGTTCAAGCTCATGCTGACACGACAACAAGTGCACTGCGACTGCTCAAGTGTGAGAGGCTATGAATGATGATAATATAACGGCGGGTGTCGAGGGCCTCCCGTCGGGTAGACCGCTCCTCGCCTGATGCAAGTCTTTCGATTTGACGCCGCTTCAGCGACTTGCGCGTCGATGGGGATGAAATGATGATGATTAGGACAACGCAACTCCCAGTCCTGAGCGGAGAAAATTTCCTACCCAGCCGGGAATCGAACCCGGGCCCTTTGAATTGACAGTCCGTCGCTCTGACCACTCCCCTACCGGGGACGGACATGAATCAGGATGATTGTTCACGGCACCTTGTGGCCGTAGTTGAAACTGGACGGTGGGGCTGTGACGCATGGAAATCATGCACCCCATACACTGGAAATTAATACTAGCAAGTTTGTTGCTCGTACGGTAATTAGTTTCCGTGTTATAATGTGTTAAATAGGGAAAGTTTAATGATAACCACCCGGTATCTTCAAGAACGCTGTATCATCGGCTACCTTTACTGGACACATCCCTTCCCACACTGCTGTGTTGCGGGTTGCCAACCACGCCTGGAACGCAGTGAGCAGCGCCAATCCAACGCCTGGCCAACAGCAGTCGCCTTCGGTGGATGAACTACTTTGTTCGAGCCTTCCACACGTGCCAATCTGCGACATCGAAAACATCATCTGGTCAGCAAAGCCAGCCGACGATTAACTCGGTATCTCCGCTATCGGCTGCCAATCACGCGATTCATTTGTATTCAGACGCGCGGTTTTGTAACACTCAACTAAGTGCTACAGAGGCAGTCTCACCATGGAGTCGAATCCAGGAGTTGTGACCGGGAGTTCTTCAGTCATCACGGATTAATTTGGACGCCATCCTGGAATCCATCGTAGTGGTGGCGGAATCGTATTTGGACTTAGTTTCCGGCTGCGGTGGTATTACTGGAAATACTGTACACTTTTATTTTAAAAGGAAATTTCCGCCTTTTGAATGTTTCTTGTTCATTTATTTTACACACTCAAGATTTCGGCTTTATAGCCAAAGTGCACGTTGAACTTTTAAAATATTTCTAGCCCGTCTGTGACATATCATTATATTAGCTGTTAAATAAGCTATACTGTGTGTTAATGGTTTTTCATGGCGCACAGTGTTAGCTATATTATGTTTCTTCGCTATGTACTCGTATCCTTTGGTACAACAACTGCTCTATAAGGCGAGAAATATGTTTCTTCCATGATGAAATGTCATAGACAGGTCAGACATATTTTAGCATTTCAATTTCCACTTCAGTATGGCTCTAAAGCCGAAATCACGATTGTGTAAAACAAATAACACTAAAATTGCAGGAATTTTCTTCAAAAAATTCTATATGACTATGGCTCCGCACGAAGGAAAGAGCATTGTGTACTTATGCTCAGAGCTCCGATCGAGGCATTTTTGTGTTGTAAACGAGAGTTTCTGGGTTCGTATTACTTTATTCTGGAGTGGTTCCAGAGCGCTATATCGGTGCAATCAGAGTGACGTAACTGTCCAGCACCGAATGTACGTCACAACGACTAATACTGCGTGTGTCCCCAATGCAAGTGAGTGATGGAAATGAGACAGTGTCATTCGTTAGGTACGAAAGTAGTTTGAATGATTTTTAATTTAGTTTCATTTTGTAATTATTAATTTTCACCAAGGTTCTTTTATATGAACGAGAACACCCTGAGCGCAGAGACACATGCGACTGGAGGCAGTTGGCGACTAGGAGAAACCAACGTAGTACACGTGTAAAACTGAACTTGTTCCATCGCAACTTCTATTGAGGTGCAATTGGTTAGCAATGAGGAGATTCTCCGGAGAATCAGTGAGAAAAGGAATAAATGGTAAACAGTGACAAAAAGAAGAGACAGGATGGTCAGGTTGGCAAGACTTCCGTTAGGGCAACACGGAATAACTTTCAAGGTAGTAAGGGAATCTGTAGAGGGTACAAATTTAGACAAGGTAACAGAGACTGGAATACATCCAGCAAATAATTGAGGATGTAGGCTGCAAGTGCTACTCTGAGATGAAGAGGTTGCCATAGGACAGGAATTCGTGGAGGGCCGCATAAAACCAGTCAGAAGACTGATGATTCAGAAAATGTGAGGGCGTCGATAGAACGTATAACCATTCCTGACAGTATGTGATCTTCTTGCTGAAGCAAACAAGAGCCAACTGCATTACTATATCATTTATGTGAATTTTCTGGGGCAGCCAACACGTAATTTCTGCGTCGTCAGTCGGTGGAATAAAACTACCTTCCTGCAGTTCTTTCTCGGCATATCTAACAGTTTTTATAAATCTGTAAGTAGGTTATATAAAAATTGTGCGTCATTGAAAATTATTAATTATTTGATCTATACTGATGAAAAATATTGCACACGACAAACTGCATTGATCATTGCTGTGCATAAACTACAATTTTTAGAAATTTTCTAAGAAATATTTAAAATAAAACCAATTTCTAGCTTACTGTTGATGGCAGCTACTTCAAATTGGTTGTAGTATGATGAGTAGTAAGAAAAAATATTTTACTTTCTCTTCCTAAATTATAGATAGTACTTATGTTATTAGTTGTAAATAAAATTGAGGCTATGATGAACGGTTGAGGAAGTATCTATATCCACGAATGACGTTATCATCATAATTTTACTCTCCATTTCCTCGCTTTTAGCGAATAAAACTTATTATTGTACTGACGTCAAGTTTAGGAGATGTAACGTACTCTATCTAGAAGATTGTTTTCTCCTATATCTCGACCTAAAGTGGTTTTCCAATCTACAGTGACTTTCATAAGATTTGAGACAAACAGAATAGTTTTCTATTTACTTTGAGAAATAAAATATCAACAATTAAACTATTACGTTAGTTATTCCAACAGACTGAATGATATTCATAGAGCAATAAATTGAAAATTTTTCTTCGTTTACCCGACTCACAAGTTTTGGGACAAAGTGCAGAAATAAACCAAAATATAGAAAATAATTAGGAATTATTACTTTGCACTTTTATCGTGCCTTTGTAACACGTGTCAGCCGTTTTGGAATACTTTGTACGAAATATTTAGGTTTTTCCATTCTTATTGCAGTCGTCTCCTGACGTCTTGGTTGGACTGTGTGGGGACTTTGCGAATATTTCTTACTAACTCATGTGGCAACGGCCTTGCCGCAGTGGATACACCGGTTCCCGTGAGATCACCGAAGTTAAGCGCTGTCGGGAGTGGCCGGCACTTGGATGGGTGACCATCCTGCCGCCATGCGCTGTTGCCATTTTTCGGGGTGCACTCAGCCTCGTGATGCCAATTGAGAAGCTACTCGACCGAATAGCAGCGGCTCCGGTCAAAGAAAACCATTACAACGACCGGGAGAGCGATGTGCTGACTACACGCCCATCCTATCCGCATCCTCAACTGAGGATGCCACGGCGGTCGGATGGTCCAGATGGGCCACTTGTGGCCTTAAGACGGAGTGCTTACTAGCGCATCCCATAAAATCTCTATGGGGTTCATTACCGGACTTTGTGGAGGAAGACTTACAACTTTTTGGCAGTTGTACAGGAGAAACAACTGTAGCATACAGGCGGTATGTTTGGGGTCGTTGTCCTGATGAAATTTAAAATAGTCTCCAATCCCCATATTTTCTACGCTCTTCTTCAAGTTGTTCCTTAGAATCTGCAAGTATACATTTTTATCCATTGTGGATAAAGGCCAGCTCACCCAGTCCCTTGGCCGACATACAACCCCACACCATAACATGTCCCATGTCATTTTTCACTGTGGCTTGCACATTTTTATCTTTCAGCTCTTTGTTTGGCTGCCACCAGATCGTTACTCGTCCATCCGGTCCTGATATGTTAAATTTTGATTCATCCGGAAAGATTGCTTGATTCCACAACTCCATGCTCTTGTTTATTTGTTGCCTTGCGAATAGCAGCCTCTTCTTCCTAATGGCAGAACTGATGTAAGGCTTCCTTCTCGCAGTTCACCCATGGTAATTTTCTCTGTACATTACTCATCTGATTGCGCTAAGGCTGGCCTTCTTCCCATATCTTCCTCAGTCTCAATGGAAATTCGTGTAGCAGTGATTAGTGGATCTTTCTTGACCTTTTGTACCATTGCCCTCTCTTCACCGGTACCTCTAATACCGAGCAGCACATCCTCTTGTCAATGCATGCATGTATTCGTCGTGGCATACCATCTACAAGTTCATTAAGGTACAGATTGTTCCACTCCTCAACGGCGATTCGGCGTAGATCCCTCAGAGTGGTTGGTGGGTCACGTCGTCCATAAACTGCCCTTTTCAGTCAATCCCAGGCATGTTCGATAGGGTTCATGTCTGGAGAACATGCTGGCCACTCTAGTCAGTCGATGTCGTCCATGAAGAAAAATGCCTCGCCAATATGCTGCTGACGTGGTTGCACTATCTGTCGGAGGATGGCTTTCACGTATCGTACAGCCGTTACGGCGCCTACCATGACCGATTACGGCTCGGAGGAACCCTGACAGCCACAGGACGTCGTGTTAGGACAAACTGTACGCAATAGGCTGCATGATGCGCAACTTCACTCCTGACGTCCACAGCCAGATCAAACCCACATAAAGCCATCCGAAAACAGCATGGAACCTCCATCTTGCTGAACTCGCTGGAAAGTGCGTCTAAGGCGTTCAGCTTAATCGGGTTGCCTCCAAACAAGTCTCCATCGCTTGTCTGGTTGAATACATATGCGACACTCATCGGTGAAGTGAACTTGATGCCAATCCTGAGTGGTCCATTCGGCATGTTGTTGGGCCCATCTGTACCGCGCTGCATGGTGTCGTTACTGCAAAGATGGACGTCGCCATGGAAGTCAGGAGTGAAGTCGCGCATAATACAGTCTATTGCGCACAGTTTGTGGCTGCACGAAAAGCATTATTCAGCATGGTGGTGTTGCTGTCAGTTTTCCTCCGAGCCATAATCCGTAGGTAGCGGTCATCCACTGCAGTAGTAGCCCTTGGGCGGCCTGAGCGAGGCAAGTCATCGACAGTTCCTGTCTCTCTGTATCTCCTCCAAGTCTGAACAACATCGCTTTGGTTCACTCCGAGACGCCTGTACACTTCTCTTGTTGAGAGTCCTTCCTGGCACAAAGTAACAATGCGGACGCTGACGAACCACGGTATTGACCGTTTAGGCATGGTTGAACTACAGACAACACGAGCCGTATACCTCCTTCCTGGTGGAATGACTGGAACAGATCTGCTGTCGGCCCCCTCCGTGTAATAGGCGCTGCTCATGCATGGTTTTCTACATCTTTGGACGGGTTTAGTGACACCTCTGAATAGGCAAAGGGACTGTGTCTGTGATAAAGTATCGACTGTCACCGTCTATCTTCAGGAATTCTGGGAACGGGGATGACGCAAAACTTTTTTTCATGTGTGTATAAACAAAGTTATTCATAAGCTATTTAAGCTGGAACTTGAAACCAGCTTTTTCATTTCCTAGAGTCGCCGTTATCAATATCTCCCTTAATTTGGCTTACATTTAAGGCATTTCCTGATGAGGAATTAAAGTCGTTTGAAATAGCATGATAGTGGTATCATAGTTTGAGATCTGGTTTCCATTTCACTCTTTACTGTACTAAATACTCTACTGGCCATTAAATTTGTTACACCAAAAGAAATGCAGATGATAAATGGGTATTCGTTGGACAAACATATAATACTAGAACTGACATGTGATTACATTTTCACTCAATTTGGATGCATAGATCCTGAGAAATCAGTACCTAGAACAACCACCTCTGGCCGTAATAACGGCCTTGATGCGTGTGGGCATTGAGTCAAACAAAGCTTGGATGGCGTGTACAGGTACAGCTGCCCATGCAGCTTCAACACGATACCACAGTTCATCAATGAATAGTGACTGGCGTATTGTGACGAGCCACCATTGACCAGACGTTTTCAATTGGTGACAGATCTGGAGAATGTGCTAACCAGGGCAGCAGCCAAACATTTTCTGCATCCAGAAAAGCCCGTACAGGACCTCCACTGTTCGAAGTACCGTCAATGCGAACAAGAGGTGACCGAGACGTGTAATCAATGGCACACCATACCATCACACCGGGTGATACGCCAGCATGGCGATAACGAATACTCGCTGCCAATGTGCGTTCACCGCGATGTCGCCAAACACGGATGCGACCATCATGATACTGTAAACAGAACCTGCATTCATCCGAAAAAAAATGAAGTTTTGCCATTCGTGCACCCAGGTTCGTCGCTGAGTACACCATCACACGCGCTCCTGTCTGTGATGCAGCGTCAAGGGTAACCGCAGCCATGGTCTCCAAGCAGATAGTCCATGCTCCTGCAAACGTCGTCGAACTGTTCGTGCAAATGGTTGTTGTCCTGCAAACGTCCCCATATGATGACTTATGGATCGAGACGTGGCTGCACGATCCGTTACAGCCATGCGGATAAGATGCCCGTCCTCTCGAGTGCTAGTGATACGAGGCCGTTGGGATCCAGCACGGCGTTCCGTATTACCCTCCTGAGCCCACCGATTCCATATTCTGCTAACAGTCATTGGATCTCGACCAACGCGAGCAGCAATGTTGCGATACGATAAACCGCAATCGCGATAGGCTACAATCCGACCTTTATCAAAGTCGGAAACGTGATAGTACGCATTTCTCCTCCTTACACGAGGCATCACAACGTTCCTCCAGGCAACGCCGGTCAACTGCTGTTTGTGTATGAGAAATCGGTTGGTAACTTTCCTCATGTCAGCATGTTGTAGGTGTCACCACCGGCGCCAACCTTGCGTGAATACTCTGAAAAGCTGATCATTTGCATATAAGTGCATCTTGTTCCTGTGGGTTAAATTTCGCGTCTGTAGCACGTCATCTTCGTGGTGTAGCAATTTTAATGGCCAGTAGTGTACTCAGAAGTATTTGAGTGGGCAACAATTGGCTAGAATCGGACTCGAAAACGACCTATAGCATACCATAGGGAAGCAGCAGGAAGAGCTCCTTATATGTGCATGCGCGAACTGTGTTGGCGTCAGCTGTGTGAACCAAGGGCATTGTTGTCTCTTAAACAACGTTCGCGGCAGACGTCTGTTAGGTTGTAGTCGTCTCTGTATGATGCTACCTGAACTAAATGCAACTGCGTTTACAATTTAGGGACGAGGGGAAAGTTTTCTTCTCGCAGGAAAAAGTAGGACCATCAGGAGTAGGAGAACTGACGTATCTGCATTTTCATATCGTCTTTTACTTTTGTTCACTACTTGCGCCTATCTGTCCACTCCCTCGGTACGGCCTCGGCTGCAACACGTTTACAGAGAAAGCGGGAAGGGGCCACGGTGGAACTGGCTGTATCGACGGCGCAGTATTCTACTCCGACACAGCCAGCGGACGCTTAGCGTGCGGTGGTGGGGGGGTCGTGGCTAAAAGCCGGACGGCGCTCGGTACTCACATCGACGCGTGCCCGCGAGTGCCGCACGGCGCATGCGCGCGCTGCGGTCACGCGGGGACCGCACGAGGCGTAGCAGCGGCGGCTGCTGCGTTCAACAGGCCGTGGACCGACGCACCACGCTCAATCGCCAAAACAGTCACGCACGGGAATGGATCGTTCAACGGGGTCTAAGGGGTAGCGTCTTTCGCTGCTGATCGAAACGTCGTAGCTCTCTTATATCATCCCAGCCACTGCCTAGATTTTGAATAAAAATCATTAGCAGTGGAGGTCGATGACTACTGGCCTATGAAGTCACCTTCGCCCTGCGAACCGCCTTGTCAAAGAGGGTGGAGGAGCAACTGTTCAGGGCATTTTATTGCCCTTTGGGTGGGAGATTACAGATAAATGTGGAAGAATCAGCGATGGTCAAGCTCATGAGGATGCAGAAGGTGATAGAAACCGCTGCAATAAAGACACGTAGTGTGTATCAACAGGAGATGTGCTCTGTAATTAAAACGTGGGGTGATGATCTCTCCGTCTGTAAATCATTTCTGATTAGTTCTCCAAAAAAAAAAAAAATGGTTCAAATGGCTCTGAGCACTATGGGACTCAACTGCTGAGGTCATTAGTCCCCTAGAACTTAGAACTAGTTAAACCTAACTAACCCAAGGACATCAAAAACATCCATGCCCGAGGCAGGATTCGAACCTGCGACCGTAGTGGTCTTGCGGTTCCAGACTGCAGCGCCTTTAACCGCACGGCCACTTCGGCCGGCGTTAGTTCTCCCTCCGATCTCCAGGAGGAGACACAGGCAACCTTGAGAAAAAGTACTTTAAAAATGAACGAAGGGTTTCGACCGCAAAAAGCATTCATTTCATGCCAGCCGATTTCGGTCAATTTCTGACCGTCTTCAGACCTCATATCATGGTGGTGGGTGGTGATGGTGAATGAAGCGGGTGTTATAAGTCCATTCACCGCCACCGCCTACCATCTAAAGATGGTCAAAAAATGCTTTCCGTTAGAACATTCAAAACACGGCACTAGCACAAACAGGCAGCCTGGGTGGCTCACTAGAGGGATAAGAATATCCTGTAGAACAAAGTGGCAATTGTATCAAAACGTTAGAAATAGTCAAAATCTAAATGCAGCAGCCCATTACAAACAGTATTGTAAGGTGCTTAAAAATGTTATTAGGAAGGCAAAAAGTATGTGGTATGCAGATAGAATAGCTAAGTCTCAGGATAAAATTAATACCTTATGGTCAGTCGTAAAAGAAGTGGCTGGTCTGCAGAGACAGGTCGAGGATATAGAATCAGTGCGTATTGGGAATGTCCGTGTTACTGGTAAGTCGCATATATGTACAGTATTTAATAATCACTTTCTGAATGTAGCAGGTGAACTAAATAGAAACCTTGTCCCAACAGAGAATCATATAGCGCTTGTAGAAAAAAAAGTGTTCCGAGACTGTTACCTGAAATGCTCCTCCATGATACTGACAAAAGGGAGATTGAGTTAATAATTAAATCACTAAAGACAAAGAACTGTCATGGATATGACGGGGTATCTAGCAGAATACTGAAGTATTGTTGTATGTATGTTAGCCCAGTACTTAGCCATATCTGTAACTTCTCCTTTAGGAGTGGTCGGTTTCCTGACCGATTAAAGTACTCGGTAGTGAAGCCACTTTACAAAAAGGGAGACAGGGATAATGTTGACAATTATAGACTTTTTTCTATGCCATCGGTGTTGGCTAAAGTTATCGAGAAGGTTTTATGTACAAGGTTACTGGAGCATTTAAATTCTCATAATTTACTGTCAAATGTACAGTTTGGATTTAGAAATGGTTTAACAACTGAAAATGCTATATTCTCCTTTCTCTGTGAGGTTTCGGACGGATTAAATAAAAGGTTGCGAACGCTAGGTGTTTTCTTTGATTTAACGAAGGCCTTTGACTGTGTTGACCACAAAATATTACTGCAGAAATTGGACCATTATGGAGTAAGGGGAGTAGCTTACAATTGGTTCGCTTCTTACTTTAAGAACAGAAAGCAGAAGGTAATTCTCAGCAATATTGAGAGAGGTAGTGATGTTCAGTCCCAATTGGGCACTGTTAAGTGGGGCATTCCCCAAGGGTCGGTGCTGGGGCCACTGCTGTTTCTTATTTATATAAATGATGTGCCCTCTAGTATTACAGGTGATTCAAAAATATTTGTTTGCTGATGACACCAGCTTGGTAGTGAAGGATCTTGTGTGTAATACTGAAACATTATCAAATAATGTAGTTCATGAAATAAGTTCTTGGCTTGTGGAAAATAATTTGATGCTAAATCACAGTAAGACTCAGTTTTTACAGTTTCTAACTCGCAATTCAACAAGAACCGATATTTTGATCAGACAGAATAGGCATACTATAAGCGAGACGGAACAGTTTAAGTCCCTAGGCGTTCAGATAGATAGTAAGCTGTTGTGGAAAGCCCATGTTCAGGATCTTGTTCAGAAACTAAATGCTGCTTTATTTACCATTAGAACAATATCTTAAATAAGTGACAGTTCAACACGAAAAGTAGTCTACTTCGCATATTTTCGTACGCTTATGTCATATGGTATTATTCTTTGGGGTAATTCTTCTGATTCAAAAAGGGTATTTTTGGCTCAAAACCGGGCTGTTCGAGTTATATGTGGTGTAAGTTCGAGAACCTCTTGTCGACCCCTATTCAATAGTCTGGGATTTCTTACATTGCCGTGACAGTGTATACTTTCTTTAATGTCCTTTGTTGTTAGCGATATTAGCTTATTCCCAAGAGTTAGCAGCTTTCACTCAGTTAATACTAGGCAGAAATCAGATTTGCATGTGGAATGCACTTCCTTGACTCTTGTGCAGAAAGGATTGCACTGTTCTGCTGCATCCATTTTCAATAAGCTACCACAAGAACTCAAAAATCTTAGCAGTAGCCCAAACACTTTTAAGTTTAAACTGAAGAGTTTCCTCATGGCTCACTTCTATTCTGTCGAAGAGCTCCTGGAAGAGCTGAAAAATTAAGCAAATTCCAGTGTTACATTGTTTATTTTCTTTATTTAAACTTACGAATTGTCGCCTGAATACGTTTCTTATATTTCATTTTATCTGTTTCTACTATCGTGTTATAATTTCATGTATTGACTCGTTCCATCACCATGGAGACTTCTCCTTAATTTGGTCCCACGGAACAATAAATAAATAAATAAAACTGTTTGCCACAAAATAAAGGTTTCTTTCGGTACAGACTATTTGCGTTCATTTTCAAAATACTTTTTGCCAGACAGCTTTTCTCCACGACAAATGTTGTCGAAAAGTACATGAGGAAAAGGCTGGAAATGGTTCAAATGGCTCTAAGCACTATGAGACTTAATATCTAAGGTCATCAGTCCCCTAGACTTAGAACTACTTAAACCTAACCAACCTAAGGACATCACACACATCCATGCACGTGGCAGCATTCGAACCTGCGACCGTAGCTGCCGCGCGGTTCCAGAAGTGCCTAGAACCACTCGGCCACACCGGCCGGCGAAAATGTTGAGTAACCAATAAAAGGGTAACGTCTTGCGGGTCGGGAATATAGAAAATCTGAAAGGAAGTTCAAACGTTCGTCATAGATATTCTGTTGGTCACTGAAGTGAAATGGACAGAAAGTAGGTATTGGTAAAATGAAAGTAGTGTAATATAAACAGAAGCAGAAAATGGTGTGAGAGGAAGGTAGAGCAAATGGGAAAATTACTGTACGCAATTCATTGAGAGGATTATTCGCATCAAAAGCGACAGCACTTAAACTTCAAGAAAAGCAGTTGAAGCTTACGTGCCGGCATCGCAAGCAAAAGTAGAAAACATAGAGAAATAGGTTGCTGGATGTGTAATTCAGTACGTGAAGGAAAGTGAAAATTAATAACTACCGAGGATGGGAACGTTACAGTAGAGGAACGAACACGGGATTGGGGACCACACGAGTTCAGAGTGAGAGACGAGAAAGACCGTATTGATTCGCAGTTGAAGTAATGTAGTAGTAGTTAAACCGTTTTCATTTGACTGGAACTCATAGAACAATTATGTTCATTTTCATTGGATCGAGGCTGAAGCATCCGGAAAGTACATTCTGTTTAAAACTTCACGTTTAGACTCCAGCATCTCTTAAGGCGACGGTGACACTAGCAGCCTCACCAGCACAAGAAACTGCGTTTGTGAGGGGAAAAAAGACTGGCTATTTGTGCGAGCAACAGACAGAAGAAAATTACTTGTATTTCCAGGTGTTATTTTTTAATTACAGCATGTGGAGGAACTCTACTTCATATTGTTATCTTTAATTTAAGAGAATAATTACTTTCACGCAATATCTTTCTTGACTTAGCTTTTTTAACAGCTTGTGATACCCAAGTTTCCCTACGACTGCGAATGCTTATAATCATACACTACTTGGTGCCTTCCAGAGCTCATAAGTAGAACTACACTCTCTTAATCCCACATTAAGTTGCCATTTACACGGGTATACCATTACCTTATATCCTAAATAAAATATAATGGGCAAAGCATTCCATCTTAACTAGTTTATCTTGTTCAAGTCCCTGTCCGGCCATCCAGACTTAGTTTTACCATGATTTTCGTAAACCGCTTGAGACAAAGACGGAAATGGTATCTTTGAAAGGGAAATGCTGACTTCCCTCCCTATCTTTCGCCATTCCCAGCTTATTCTGCGTGTCCAATAGCCTTGTCGGTGACGAAACATTAAAGCCTCATCTCCCTTCCTTTCCTTCGATTTTTTTTATTTTAGTACCCACAAATATAATGAATAGCCGGAATGTATATCAACTTGCGCTGCATATCAAAGTGGTTGCTAGCTGACTGTGCTTGAAAGAAAGATAAGGGCAAATTGCTAAGTTTTCTACCTGATTGACACTATATGTTTCAACGAAACTTACTTTTCATAAGCCGTACTCTGCTCACTTTTTAATTTTTAATTTTTTTTGTCGGGCCTCCTGCCTCCTCGTCAGCCCGTCCTTACGCTCGCTAGTACTGTGGCATCCCAACCTGGCTTCAGTGCCTTGTCTGGAATCGTAAAATAATAGGTTACATTCAACACTCTTGAAACTGAAATAAAAAAAAAATCTTCTTTTCTTAATAAAGGTCCTGAAATCATTAAGACAAAACAAATCACGTTTTTCTTGAAACATCTTTTTTTGTTTTGCTTTTCCTTTTTTTTACATGTTTTGGCTTCTAACAGAATTAGAGTCCACGGCTTTTCATAAACAGAAACTTTTGCATCAAACTAATTGAAACGAATGTGCACTTCTTGGCATCTCTTACCTGAAGTGCACAAACCCAGAATTATCACTTCTTTCCGGTACAGTGTGAAGTAACGAATTTTGAGGCAAAGCTTTGTATTTTTGACTCTTGTGAAGACTATTGTGGTTTCCATTATACAGGTCGTTTCTCAGTTCATGTTACACACTTAGAGACGTTATAGACGGGACTTAGTAAACCAAGTTTTACATAGGACCCATGTGCGGAAACGTCATTCAACGACTCTACAGAGCGTCGAAGGTATAGGCGCCGGCTCCTGTAAATGTGTGTATGTACAGTGATTCCGTGAAGATATTACAAACTCTCAACGACGATGGAGAAGGATAAATGCATCATTTTGAGGTAAAGGTCTCTAGTTCTGTAACGAAAGAGTCGAAAGTTACAAGCGAACATCATCGTTACCTGTGACAGTGGAATACATGTACCAGTATTGTTGTTCCAAAGAATATCGGGTATGCAACATTTAGAGGCGGTATCATGGGCCAAGACAGAAAAAATGTAACAAACATAGGCTCTAAAGTGTATAACTGAGGAGCTATGAGCACTTGTTCATTTTCACTAGTGCGAAACACATCTCCTCCGTTGAAAAGTGCTCATAGCACTTAGGGTATGCTTTTTAGAGCCCATTTCTACTAGACTTTTTTTTACTTTCGTCCAAAGTTGCCTACCCTGCAATGTTAGCAAAAACACTACCAATACATGTATTTCACGTTCACAGATTTCAGAACGGTTTTCGCTTATAAACTCCGACTCAGTCGTTTCTGGTACAGAGACCCATCTTTCAAATTCATAGATTTATACTTCTCCATCATCCTTGAAAGTCTGTAATATCATCACGGAATCACCCTCTAAATACACACATTTACAGGCGTCGGGACCTGCAACTTTGATGTTCTGTAGGGTGGATGAATGACTTTTCCGGATATGGGTTCCCACGTAGAACTTGATCTGTTAAGTCCCCTCTACAACCTCTAGAAGGCTATAATATGAATTGTGAAACACCCTGTATATTGTACATACTCATACATACTCGCATTTCTGGTCATATTGGCAAAAGATGCGAACTGGCCGATTATGCAAGCATAACTATCGTCCTTTATTTTAGAAAAAAATGCAGTTTGCATGAAGTACGTCTTTAAGTGTTGCAGTGGTCTCTGAAATCCTATAACTTTTTAGTAACTGTTTGTTGTTCAGTTTCATCTGGAAATTGATCTGTGTAGATTAGTGTTTGTGCCAGAGTTTCGATAATATGGCAACGATCACAGTAAGGGCTTTCCTTCAAATTAACTTTGTGAGGATTTTTACCCGTGGGGACCTTCTCGCTTCCTGTATCACACTCTTTTGGATTGGAGATTGGGGGTTAGTATTATTCCGGACTTTTCCCTGTTAGCCGTTGGATACTTCTCTTTCACAGGGTTTGGCCTGTAGTTTCCTATCCGTTAACAATTGATCTTTCCGGTGTTAAGTTGTGGAACATATCTAATCTACCTCTTTTCGAAACAGGATGTTCGGACGTAATCGACCTGTGACCGTTGAGACACGACCCACGACCCGCCATCAGTGCTTTAAGCCTAACATTACATCTCTCTTGCATTCCAAAGTTGACATCAGCTCTCCTGACACAAAGTCTCAAAACAGCGGACACTCCACTGCAGTGCAAAATTCATTTGGACAGCCATACCCTAGGCTGTGGCTAAGCCATTTCTCCGCCATACATTTTCCTAAAGGAGTGCTAACCCAGTAAAGCATCCAAGAAAACTTTGTGGAATTCTGAAATTAAGAGAGAGGTAGTGGCAGAAAGTAATAAACTGCTGTTGGATAACCCATGTCATAACGTTACTGATGTCATGTCCGCCCCGATAGCTGAGTGGTCAGCGTGACGGATTGCCGTCCTAGGGGCCCGGGTTCGATCTCCGGCTGCGTCAAGGATATTCTCCACTCAGGGACTGGGTGTCGTGTTGTCTTCATTATTATTTCATCCCCATCCGGCGCGCAGGTCGCCCAATGTGCAGTCGAATGTACGAGATAAGACCTGCACCAAGGCGGCCGGACCTGCCCCCTAAGGGGCCTCCCGGCCAATGACGCCAAACGCTCATTACCATTTCCACTGATGTCGTGTGATAGATTTAGAAATTATATATAATCTGGAAGATGTGATGCTCTGATGAAGAATTATGAGTCGTTTCTGGATAGCTCAGCGGGTGGAGCACGGCGCAGAGGAAGGTTCCGGCACACATCCTTAATCCATAGTTGGTTCCAATGGCTCTAAGCACTATGGGACTTAACATCTGAGGTGATCAGTCCCCTAGACTTAGAACTACTTAAACCTAACTAACCTAAGGACATCACACACACCCATGCCCGAACCTGCGACCGTGGCAGCCGCGTTGTTCCTGACTAATATATAATTCAATTAATAAATTTCTAGTAGAAAATTATTAGAAAATTATGCTTTGAAAGAGTAATGAAACGCTATAAAGCACATAAGATCAAATTTAAAATGTTACAGCAGTCATGTCGAGTAGTTAAGTCAGCAGGCCTTTGAGAATCTGAACACTTATAACAATTAACTTAGTAAAAGATTTTTATTTAACAGTTTGACGTTTCATTGAAAGGATTTACAAGATTAAAAATGAAATATACATGGTAGCATACATTTTGAATAAATATATATCATAAAAAGCCTTATTCATAAAATTCTTGGAAACGGTTTATTCTCTTGCTTAGATAAAGATGAACGTTACACTTACTAGACGTGAATACTCTCTGTCTTTTACAAACTGGTCTATTACATCTTAGCCTTATGTCAGTGACATGAGGGAAATGAAACGAAAATGGAATGTGATGTGGCTAGGGCCTCTCATAGGGTAGACCGGTCGCATGGTGCAAGTCTCTTTAGTTGACTCCACTTCGGCGACTTGCGCGTCGATTGTGATGTGATGATGAAACAGTCCCTGAGTGGAGAAAATCTCCGACCCAGCCGGGAATGAAACACGGGCCCCTTTTGCATGGCGTTCCATCACGCTGACCAAACTTCTTTTGTTTTTCTTTTTTTTTCATTTTGTTCATTATTGTTCGTTCTATTTGATAGCAGCAGATATCATATGACATCCGTCGAAGTTTGTTGCTGATCTCTTCACTCAGTTTATTATTATTATTATTATTATTATTATTATTATTTCAGGGAGCAGCCAGCTCTGATCGAACATGTGGAGCTACCGTGCCGGCACCTCTCAGCTATCGAGGTGGCAATTATATACTACAGCAGTTTTCGGATAGACTTACCTGGAACCGGCTTTGTTAGTGGGGGGTCTATAGCTAATAAAATAAAAGCTTCAGAGAATTAGCAGTTCGTTAGAATTTCTACATCACAGTTTAATATAATCAGTCGAAACAGTGTTCAGGTCGAACGTGCATTTGATTTATTGGAACCTTGTAATAAAATAAAGTATATACGTTAACAATGAATAAAATTTATCACTGAAATGTCCTTGTTTTACAAATCAATGCGAATATTCGCTTTCATTGAACTTCAATTCATCTCTGCTTGCGCCCGCAAAGGCACACAAACGCATTATGATGTGTATTTAACACAAACAGTACTCTCGAATTCACTTTCACATGCTGCTAGCTGATTGCATCAGAATGCAATTTGCGTCACGTCAGAGATATGATGCGATCAAAAAGATTCCGTCTGAGGGCGTTGCTGCAGGGTGTATGTGTTGTAGCGCGACCCCGATGCGGGTGTATAATCTCTGACACGTTGTTTTTGATGTGGTCTTCAGTCCAGAGACTAGTTTGATGAAGCTCTCCATGCTACTCTATCCGGTGCAAGCTTCTTCATTTCCCAGTTCCTAATGCAACC
Organism: Schistocerca americana; assembly: GCF_021461395.2. Taxonomy (NCBI): domain Eukaryota; kingdom Metazoa; phylum Arthropoda; class Insecta; order Orthoptera; family Acrididae; genus Schistocerca; species Schistocerca americana. Next base: position 337,509,570 of record NC_060121.1, read on the forward strand.
TACATCCTTCTGAATCTGTTTAGTGTAACCATCTCTTCGTCTCCCTCTACTATGTTTACTCACCACGCTGCCCTCTGATAGTAAATTGGTGATCCCTTGATGCCTCAAAATATGCCCCACCAACCGATCCCTTCTTCTTGTCAAGTTGTGCCACAAATTTCTCTTCTCCCCAATTCTATTCAATACCTCCTCATTAGTTATGTGATCTACCCATCTAATCTTCAGCATTCTTCTGTAGTACAACATTTCGAAAGCTTCTATTCTCTTCTTGTCTAAACTATTTATCGTCCACGCTTCACTTCCATACATGGCTACACTCCATTCAAATACTTTCAGAAACGACTTCCTGACACTCAAATCTATACTCGATGTCAACCAATTTTTCTTCTTCAGAAACGCTTTCCTTGCCATTGCCAGTCTACATGTTATATCCTCTCTGATTCGACCATCATCAGTTATTTTGCTCCCCAAATAGCAAAACTCGTTTACTACTTTAAGTGTCTCATTCCCTAATCTAATTGCCTCAGCATCACCCGACTTTATTCGACTACATTCCATTACCATCGTTTTGCTTTTGTTGATGTTCATATTATATCCTCCTTTCAAGACACTGTCCATTCCATTCAGCTGCTCTTCCAGGTCCTTTGCTGTCTCTGAGAGAATTACAGTGTCATCGGCAAATCTCGAAGTTTTTACTTCTTCTCCATGGATTTGAATTCCTAATCCGAATTTTTCTTTTGTTTTCTTTACTGTTTGCTCAGTATACAGACTGAATAACATCTGGGATAGGCTACAACCCTGTCTCACTCCCTTCCCAACCATTGCTTCCCTTTCATGTCCCTCGACTCTTATAACTGCCATCTGGTTTCTGTACAAATTGTAAATAGACTTTCGCTCCCTGTATTTTACCCCTTCCACCTTCAGAATTTGAAAGAGAGTATTCCAGTCAACATTGTCAAAAGCTTTCTCTAAGTCTACAAATGCTAGAAACGTAGGTTTGCCTTTCCTTAAACTATTTTCTAAGATAAGTCGTAGGTTCAGTATTGCCTCACGTGTTCCAACATGTCTACGGAATCCAAACTGATCTTCACCGAGGTCGGCTCCTACCAGTTTTTCCATTTGTCTGTAAAGAATTCGTGTTAGTATTTTTCAGACGTAGCTTATTAAACTGATAGTTCGGTAATTTTTACATCTGTCAACACTTGCTTTCTTTGGGATTCGAATTATTATACTCTTCTTGAAGTCTGATGGTATTTCGCCTGTCTGATACATCTTGCTCACTAGATCGTAGAGTTTTGTTAGGCCTGGCTCTCCCAAGGCTGTCAGTAGTTCTAATGGAATTTTGTCTACTCCCTAGGCCTTGTTTCGACTTGGGTAGGCACGTAGGCAAGCGACTAGTTTGGGATTCCTGTCTTCCCGACGTGTGTGCGGTAAATGTGGAAACATGAACCATGGCGACGTTATTACCAAATGCGCCCAAACAGGGCCAACATGCTGCTATTCTTTTCTTGGCTGCCGAAGAAGAAACACATATTGATATCTGTCGGAGAATGAAGAATGTCGAAAGGGCAGCTTGTTCGTCGAAAACCACCGTCGTGAAATGGTGCGCCATGTTTCGTGTTGGTTTGTGATTCGAAACCTGACGCCGGTCGATCTGGGAGGCGCGACTCAATCGGGACACTTAAGTGGGAGATACTCGAGCAACCACCCAACAGTCTTGATCCCTCACCCATGGCATTACCGTGCCTTTGATTCCTTAAAACAGGCCGCGACGGGTCGACAATTCCTGTCGAACGAGAATGTGCAGCAGGCAGTTACTGACTTCTTCGTACAGCAGAACACTGTGTTTTACAAACCGGGCATATTCAACCTAATGCGTTGACGGTATGATTGTCTCAATGCTCGTTGCGCATTTGCCTCGCTGACATACCGATTCTGGACTGTACAGTCTTCGAACAGAAACGGTTTGATTATCTCTTATACAAATAATTTTCGAAACTGAAATTACCTCTGCATATGCCTGTAACTTTCAAAACAACGACGAAAACATCTCATGTGCGCATCGTAAACAAAGGCGCGAAGAGAATTCGCTCTAGAAGTAACCGAAACAGCGGCGTTGGTAGCTTCGTGTATAATCTACACCTGTTGTCACTGGCACTCAAAGCAATTAACCTTCCATTTATTAGCGTCGCTTTTGTATGATGCGAATTTGCGACGCTCCGCATTAATTGCTTAACATGATTTTAAGCTTAAAAACAATGCACACTCTGCTGAAGAGTGGATTCATTCTGAAAACAAGATTGTGGTCTAACTTACTGGTGGTAGGGTTATTAAAAAATGGTTAGCAGCACTGATTGGATAACGATGAGGCATGTTCAAACGTAAATAAAAAAGACACATTTACTGTAGGTGGTTTACATAAACCACAGAAACCTAAATCGCAATAGCGGCTCAAGAAATTTTTCTGAACTGTGTTTGCTATTCAAGAGTAGCACTGTTCCGGCTGAGCTACCCATGCACGGATCCTCGCTTGCAGAAGTGTTTGACCAGCAAGGCATCTCGAAGAGATTATGTGAAATTTGGAAAGTAAGAGAGAAATACATAATAAAATTGCAGCTGTGAAGGGGAATAACGAGTGGAGCCTGTACAGATCGATAGTGTGTTCGTGTCCAGGCCCCGCACACAAGTTTTATCTGTAAAGGAGTTTCCGCATGCTACTCTTTTGTTATCGGTTTCTCTGAATATGGATGTCAATTTACACACACACATACACATACACACGCACAAACACATACACACACGTCCACTCAAATGACGTCAGATTAGATTTTAACGACCTTTCGACAATGAAAGATGTCACACGCACACACACACACACACACACACGTGTCCACTCATTTAGATTTTAGCGTCCTTTCGACAACGAAAGATGTCACTGGTAGAAGAGAGCTAACCCGGTTGTGAGAGTGGTGGGGCGAGTGGAGGGCAAGATGATTTTGAAACAAACTAATTCCGCGTTTGCCACTAATGGTTTAGCATAACAACGAAAAACTTAATATCCGGTACACACGTACATAAAAATCTGCAAATTACATATACGAGTCAGCGTAAGAAACCACATGCACACATTCCTAGCACCTGGAGACAAATAGATATGGAAGACACTATCAGATGAAGAAAAAACAGACCACCTTTCAGTTTATTGGTGTCTAAAACAAAGAATAACACAACGCATACAGCAAACGGTTAATTCTAAAGAAGAAAAAGAAAAATGTTCTTAATTAGGAAATTTGCTTTTTCACAAATATTTCAATCAACGTGCGACATGCACACCACTTGAGGACATTGCTAATATGGAGAATTTGAACTTCCAATAAGAGGTACAATTTCTGCTCAAAAAGATTACAGTCCGTTTAGAAATCAGAATTAGAACAGGCATTATATCTTGGAAGTAGCACCTCCACTAAAAATTTTAACTGAGAAACAGAGTCTACTTAGCATTTTTGAAAAAGACATGTGTACAAATTACTGAAAACATCCCATATGGTACTACGACATACAAAGAAGGAAAAACTGGATATGGATCTCTGCAAATCTAGCATTCGATTAAACAAGTCCAACAAGCAGGTTGACAATCTGCATTCGCTAGAAAACATTGATATACTGAAATATATTAATTTTTCAAATTCTTCGTGCATTTAACTACGAGTATTCCCAGATAAGAATACTGTATTTATGTCTTCGTTTTGCTTATGAAAATTTCAGTTGAATACATGCCTTTACAATGTTGGTTGTCAAACTTACTGTCTAATCGATAAATGCACAGTTTATCCTTAATTTGGGGGAATAAATGTTCTAAAATATGACTACCGTATTTCAAGTAATTGAAATTGTTATGAAGCAACCCATAGTACTACTAGTTGTCGCGACCGTTTAACAATGCCGCATTGGTCTCCTCTAAGTGACGGGAAACAACTGTGGGTTATTTCAATTAGCAGTCACCTCTGTCTGTTCATAAAAACGATTTTGCGTGGCACACTGACGTGTGAACGGAGCTGATAGCCTTTTCAGGACTCACACATAACCCGTGAGCTGGTGGCGGGCTACTGTTGCTTGGTTTCTTTTATCTATTTGTGTTAGAAGATGGTTCAATTCTTCTACCTAGTGTTGTATTTAGATTTCTTTGTTTCAGCTATTCTTCAATATTTTATGTTTTTGAAGTATTGTTAGATATACACCGTATGAGGTAGTGAACCCATATATATTGTGTAACCTTGTCAAACACAATGCGTACAATACAATCCCTTTTAGACAACAAGGTAATGCATTTAACAGACACGGAAACAAATAAATAAATTAATAGTAACTGCAAAGGATAACTGTTCCAATCTGTACCTTTCGGCTGGCTGACAAACATGATGTAGTGAAACGACGAATGTATTTTCAAATTGCATTACGTTAAAGAATTATAACGAATATAAATAAAAATTAATATAGAGTAGTTTGCGTAAAGAATGGAGTAAGAGTAAATAGTAACAAAGGAACGGATTCTCAAAGGCTGCTAAATACGCGAACAAATCTATTCCATATGTTCCTGATCACGAACGCAGCACTCATACTTTACGACACCGAAACTGCTAATCTCAGTACTGCGTCCATGTTTATAAGTGTTTGTGCCTAACTGAATACGCACTGACTGTTCCAATGCAAATGTCGTTGTTTAAGTATGCTGCCTTTTTATCTAAACATGAATACTAATAACACTTCCGTATTAAAGGAATATGTGAAAAATGTTTCACATTTCAAGAGCACGTCAATGATCTGAGACAGCACCACCTAGAGAAGTAAGTCTTCGGAGTTCGACGGTAATATTATCAGGTAATACAGTGCAAAGGAGAGGCGAAGCGGATGTTGTGAAACAGCATCCCACTCGTAAGACTATAACAGGAGTAGAAGTGAGTTGTCCGCAATTACAAGAAGGATATCGAGGATAAAAGAAAGGTGCTATAGTCAGAAAGACTGAAATCAACGTTGAATAATAACGTAATTATATTGCACACGTGAGTAGGTTCCATGTTTTGTAACAAAAGGCACATGACACATAAAACTGGATCTTTCTGCTTGAGCTATGAATCACGATTACAAAACAATGATGAGCTCAAATTTATTAAGCTGGTTACGGATAATGTCGGTGGTCTTTGTAGTGTGGTTGAACTGATTTGAATAATTTCAAAACGGCATATGATTAAATTCTGTAGCGCTGAAAAATGTACAGCATCAATGACTGATTAAATTGGGTACGCTTAAACTATGTTCTTCTTTGGACAATGGATAGTAAGTTTTAACAGTTTCAAGGAACTCCATATTGCTCTGCAAATATTGTTAATTTGGAATAATTATTAGTCGATTTAAAACAACTGATACCACGTTGGGGGACGTGTCCATACCAGGAAAGTAAATTGTAGCGGTGATACAGAAAAGCGACTCCAATGAAATTAAAGATCACTAATATTACTCCTTGGCACGTAATGCTCCAAAATCGTGCCATTGTTAATGTTCAAGCACCGAAACAGTGAAACTCAGTTAGTGTTAACATGTAGAGTACTTAATTTATTTTTAATAAGGTCTAGGAATATGTAGCAACAACTGACTTCATTTCATCATTTTGAAATAATAAGTTAGAGACCTGTTGCTTTTAATGTTTCAACTCGATTGACTAAGGAGTCAGGAGCTAATTACTACACGCATTGACGCACACTAACACACACACACACACACACACACACACACACACACACACACACACCCCACACCAAATAGCATTAATTCGTCACCGGGGTGTTGAAAAGTATTTTAAAATAACAAGTCACTGTAGAGATTAAATAAAAAAAAGGGGTCATATTCTTCCTCGATGGAGTCTTACCTGTTCCTTTCAGTGTTTATGAAGTCTACGATTTGTTTCTTCTTACTACAGTTTGTTTAAAGGCGAGATGAAGTCAATAACAGTATTATTATTCAGACCGGAAGAAGCTAATTCGTTGCTTTATTTATCAATTTATCTGAGATAAACAAAAACGAACTATCATGTTATATACCGATAGGCTAAACATACTTCGAGTAACTAAGTACAAAGTGTAGAATAAATATGCACTAATTTTATGATTTTGAATACACTAAGTCACGAAACTGAAAATAAAAGACAACATCGTGGTAAAACGGTTGATTTGCATTACCTTGAAAATTACACTTTGTATTTAATATTTTGCAAATGTATACTGGATCTGATATAATGTTTGTCAGCATCCTAAAATAGGAGCGTTATTATTTACAAAAGAATTTCTTATCCATACGTCATACTGACAGGTAATAGACTGGGCATTTTTCTTAAAATAAACCTCAGAGCTGAATTGTAGTCTGAATTGAAGCCGGCAAATCCTTTCTCTAGCATTCCATAAAAATCAAAGAAAGGCTTTAAAAGACACGACAGTCACTGTATTTATTAAATAAGACATGGAGTACTGTAAGCATGCTGGAACATCATATATGAAACCGTAAGTAATAAACGGAGTATCTCAGTTTAGCTAATGTGATAACGACTTGAGATATACAGAACCGGCTGACGTGTAACTTACAGGCAGCGATGGCGGTTTCGTGTTTTACAGAGTCAGAGCTAAGCACACCTTAGCTCCCCGTAGCCAAAAATGTGTAATTATGATTATTATTCCAAATAGCTACACTTCAAACTATCACAATTAACTTTGTCGTGTTTGCTTGATGTATGTTAGTGGAAAAACACCTGCCAGAACATAACAAGTAACGCAAATCTCGGTGTTGTTATAATCAGCCTGTATGCGAAAGGACTATGTTGGAACACCAAGTGCCCATATAAAATCGTTTGTTCGTATCATCGGGATTTAGACGGCACTCCACGTTTAGCTGTTGCCACAACAGAAAATCAGACCTACCAGAAAACATAGGAGAGGGGCAACACAATACTTTACCGCTTGCCCCCCAAAACTCGCATACAGGTGTTGAACTTGTTTCCATGATACTCGTTACTTATCTAACCTTACTGGTATCTTCTCGTATCTGCACATAAATCAAGACATAGTGAAAGTACGAAGCCAACTTGAGTGCATGGGGAACATACCCACGAATCACTAACTGCAGAGGGGAAACTTGCCCAAAATGTGCAAAATTCGTTTTGTTGCATCAAAGAAGTCCTACTGCGTAGGTGCGTCGCTTAGTGGAGATTCGTAACCTGTCCACAGTCAATTTCTAGCGACATGTACAGTAAAACGCATCGTTTATTGTAGAAAGGTAACATGTCGTGACTTCATTAGGGAAATCCGAGAAAGGAGGAACGATATTGCCCTGTTAGTGACATGAGAGACCCCGAATTTGTTTCTTCGCAGAAAAAATACAAATTTAATGTTGTTGTCATGAAAACATAAGATTCTGCAGATTAAAATACATAGCGCCCAAAATTTTACAAAAGACATGCCTTAGTAATGATTCTTAAGAAAAAGTGTTCCAAAAAAGAAAAAAAATATCTTTTGCACTGTCAAATTATCATGAATCTAGTTACAACAAAGATACAGTTAAATTGCAAATAGTCATTTTTCGTTGGCAAAGCCTGGTACTAACGAAAGAAAAACAAGTCCCTTACACTAAATATGAAAAAGGAAATAATTAATCAATATCAAACTGTAGAAACACTAGATGGCTGATGTATTGGCAGGCAGACCACTGACGATAAACATCAATGGCTTGGAAGTTGATAGGTTTTATTTAAGGCATACTCAGACCAATCTCGGGCTTCCCAAGGAACCTGACTACAACACTAGATTACACAAAATCGTCTTAAAAATGGCTGATATTAAAAAACTTTGATCAGAAATTCTGGGATCAAATTTTCACATATCCGACAGCAAAGAGGGATGAAACTGAAGAGGATGCTTAAGTCCATGAGCTGGTTTTGATGTAATAATGTTTAAAGCGTATTTTGTTTGAGGAAAATATGTAAAATAAATTTGTTTCCTCAAAATATAAGGCTTCTCAGTCATGTTCCACATTGTACTTCAAAAGAAAAGAATATATACTGTCACAAAAAAGAGGTTTTTTGAGCTACTGGTAACCCAAATGTGAACAAAAATTACATAGTCTAAAGCACTGTGCAACCACATATAGAATAATTTTATTTTGGTGGGTTCGTACAAAACAGTTTCTTGTCTCTCCTGTAAAATTTGTGAAAGTGGATTTGTTCCATTTATGTAGTTAACAGTTCGTTTATGACTAGACAAAAATTCCTCACATAGGTGCTGAAAGAACTCTTCTTACTAGTTATTCAGTTACTTGCATCCGAAAATGAAAAATAAGTGCAGTGTAACAAAGGAAACTTCTTTCTCAACGATGATTTTTAAATCGATCAGTTGTTCTATCCTAAAAAATTTTTATTTTAGTCTTGTCTGCGGATATGAAGTAAACATTTATGGCTCTGACTTCAGGAGTAGATTGAAACATGCAAAAATTGTAGCACAAAAATTAACAGTTAACTCATTGGTAGGAGTTTAAAAGTATTTAATATAGTAGCAGGTCATTGTAAAATTACAGAATAAAAGTAAATCATTACGATTTTAGTGGATGTAATTTGATACATTTCTTCACGTATCTAATATGTGCGCAATTTCACTGCAAATTATTGCCGGTCATCAAGTTGAAAGAGCTGCGTTTTCCTTCCGCATGCAGTTTGCTTTATTTCCGCGGAACACGAAACCTAACGGCAAATATATGCCAATGGAAATTCAAACAATGAAAATACGCACTCACAATGCACTAAAACTAATACGTGTAAAAGGCAGCAAAATGAATGTGAGTAATGTACTGGAACGACCCACGGACGACGACAACACTGGAAAGTAATCTTCTAAAATGCATATACACAAGCAGCTAAACCAGAATAACATTCAATACAATAGCTAAAACGACCACTGATATCACTAACGACTATTGATGAAAATTAAACAAACAGTTCGCCACGGAAGAGCACACACTTTGTGGAAATACTAAATGTATTCTTCTGCAAAATTAGAACAGTTTTGTGACAATGGATCAGAAAATGGGATCACATTTATGATACAAGCATATAGTGGAACAGCAGATTATGTTATTCCCAAACATCACTAATTGGTGCCGGTCAGTACTGAGCCAAAAGCACGTATTTCACATGAACCGTGAATTTAAGAGAGTGTGACACTAGACGCATTTTATTCAAACATTATCGTCAGTGGTCTGCCTGCCAATACATTAGCCATCTAGTGTTTCTACAGTTTGATATTGATTAATTATTTCCTTTTTCATATTTAGTGTAAGGGACATGTTTTTCTTTCGTTAGTACCAGGCTTTGCTAACGAAAAATGACTATTTGCAATTTAACTGTTCAAAATTTTTTGTCTTTGAGGTACTAGCTTGTTCTTTCGCTGCATTATCATTCTTTTTATTTCACTTTTGTAGAAGTTCGTACATGGTGTCTTCATATACGCAGTTTGGCTATAATTAAACTTTCCCTACTTGAGAGGGCTCCCATGAAAAATGAGAGACCGTCGGACAATGGAACTCAGTACAACTATATATAAAGACACGCGAAATGGAAATAACGAATAAACCATAGAAAGGAACATCTTAATTTCCACGCGAGAGCGTTGAAATCTGGTGATCTTGATGGGTATGCAGTTTCGAACGATCGGCCAGTGATTCGGTTTCCTCAAAATGTGTTACGGAGTAACGGAGTGGGCTCACGAGGAATGTGAGATGGAGCCCCACCGTCAGTTGTAAAAGTTGAGTCTACAGCAGCTCTCTCCCGTAGAGCAGGGATTGAGTACTAGCGAATCAGATCACAGTAACGTGTTCCGTTCACGCTGCATATCCTTTGTCCTTGGGTTCCGAGTTCCTCAAAGCAAAATGAACCACTCATGAACCGTGCCACACCAAAACATGATGCATTCACTATGCAGAGGAACTTCATGAACGTTCTTCTGTGGTGACGAACCCCAAATGCGACAACTGTGTGTGTTCGCTGTCCCTGTGGGCGTAAAATGCGCTTCATCATTTCACAAAATGTTCGAAGGCCACAGGTTGTCAACTTCAACGCTTACAGTAAATGTAAGAGGAAAGTTTAATCGAATGTCATTTGGCAAAAGTTGGCGAGTAATGTGAGGCTTGGACTGATACCAGTTCACAACACTTAGCAGCATTTTTTTGAACCGTCGACGTTGAAATGTTCAGCTGTCGTGGCACAGGTCGTGCACTGTTTCAAGATCGCTCATTGCCTAAGCATTTTCAGCCATGCCAACGGTAACTTCTTCACATCTGGGGCGCAATTGGCCGTCGGCCTCTCCCGGGAGAAAACCGAATCATGTTTTGATCGGTCCAGATTGCGTAACCACCAAGATCCCAGATTAGAACCCTCTCATATTGAAATTAAAATGTGTTCCTTTCAGTGGTTTATTTTTTATTTCTTTTCCGCTTGTCCATACAAATGTTTCATTGTTCTACGATCAAAGTTTTCCGTGGTGACCCTAAGAAGCACCGAAAGTTTTAATACAGCTAACCTAATGTACGAAAGCAACTTGTACGAAGTGTTACATACGTGAAATGCAAAGAATGCAAAAGCAGTGAAAGAAGAAGCTTGCACCGAAAAGACAAAGAATCTCACAGGGTTAATCTGTTTAGGTAACACAGTCTTGGTCACAATAAGTTCTTGCGTTTTATTTGCGGATGACCGGTTTCGATCTACTAAGGATATCATCATCAGATCTACATTCATTGGTGTTAGAAGGGACCCCTGGCGAGGAGCAGACTCATCGATGCTGGCTTCGACAGCAGTGTCCCCAGTGCCAGCATGGTTAGGCCTGCTTCACGCCAGGAATCCTTACTACCACCAAGGAATGTAGATCTGATGATGATGTCTGTAGTAGATCGAAATTGATCATCCACAAATAAAGTAACAAGTTATGACGAGCACGACTGTGTTTGCTAAATGAATTATAAATTTAGATCGCTGCTTCCTGGAACAACGCTTCAAAAATTTTCAAAGGGTTAAATTGGAATCAATCCGTTTTCGACTGCAACTCCTGGTACCAAAACTAGCAAGAAACGTTAAAATATGTAAAAAGGATTAATTAATCGATAAGTGTCAAGTATCAAACTGTAGAAACGTTTCTTGGCTGATGCATTGACAGAAACACCACTGACGATGATTTATGAATAAAATTCGTCTTTTGCGACGCTTTCTTAAATTTAAGCACGCTTAAAATATAACAGCTACTGCAGAAGATCGTCATTGAAATACATAAATTAAGGAATGCATTGTAACCAGAGATGCTTTTTTATGTACTTTTTAATTACTGCTATCGGTTTCGAGCATGACTTATTTTCAAGCTTTTAAATTTTTGTGTTTGGTGAACATGATTAATATCGCATGCAAAATTTAGGATTGTCTATTTTTATGAATTATCTTTCACCGATTGAGTTTTGTCGGTGCTCTGGACACGCTTTTTATTTCTGAATTCTGTTTGTTCATTTAGGATGTAATTTAGATTTTTGCGTATTTTTATATTTCCTTCAAGGTGTTCAAATGCTCATATAGCTACCTTTTTCGCCCGTATAAATAATGGAAATATTGGTGGTTATATCTACTGTACAGTGCTGATTTCCTGAGACGTGCATACTAAACAGGGAGAGGTTTTTCTCTTCTGTTGAGTTGTTTTAAATCAAGCCATATCTCTGAACACATATCGGTAATGTAACAACCGTGCACAAATGTAACAAAACAGAAGTACAGCACATTTTAAAATAATAGCCTGAAAAAATTTTGAAATAAGAAAGAGTCAACAAGGAGCGCGTTATTTTCGTTGTGAAACGTATGTTGTATTCTAAAGCACATGCCCCGTAAGTATTTCTCTCCAGATACAAACAAGTATCAACCACCATTCGCCTGTCTAAAGGAATTTAATTCCTGTTTTTGTAAAGGTAGACTACGAAATTTCATTAATTTCGAAAATATTACCTTTCCCGGTGTAGCTCAGTGTTATCTATCAGGACGAGGGAGCATGGAAGCAAGGGGAGAGAGAGAGAGAGAGAGAGAGAGAGAGAGAGAGATACAGTGAATGGTGCTGGGGCGCGATTGATGTCGGTGTTTACCGGGACCCAGGGTCCATCATCCTCGGGCAGAGCGAGTAGAGCACGTCTCGGCACCATTTTTTACGGCCTCTCTCCGACTGCCTTCTGATCACCAGGCTACCATAACTGGTCACTAAACTCTGTCATGAAGTACAGTAGCTACTGCTGGGTTTTAAATAATCCACACTAGAACGAAGGGTCAATACGGTTTGTAATTATTCCTATTCGTCCGAAAGACAGCTGAATGTAATAGGTCACACACATACAGACCAAAAAGAACGATTAAAATGTTTTGTTAATTTATTGACACTCAACTGCTCATATTAACTCTTGTGTGGTACTGATATATACATTTCCGAGGAAAAAGTGTTGGGGAGAGATACATTTGTATCACAAGGCAAGAGAAAGTGTTATAAATACGACTATCACCGAAACAAGTAATCAGTAGGAAATAAATTCAATTATTTATACTGTTAATACCTTGTGACCCATAAGCGATTTGTCTTTGGCAGTTCTTAGACTGCTTAGCCTAGCGCAGTAGTATCGTAGAATCCACGAATGGGAAGTTAACTACAGAACAGCAGGTATTTGTTTGGAAAACATGGTGAAAATATTACCATAATTTGTGATTTGCTTGTGAAACGTTTTCCAAACCTACAGCATCCATCTCGACAAAGTATTCGTATATTCAATTAAGATTTGAAGGAACTGCATCGTTAGCATAGCTTCCCCGTTCAGGTATGCCAAAATCTGCTACTACAGACGACACACTTAATGTTGTCGCGGAACGTTTTGTGCGATCACCGACTAATTGTCAAAGTAAAGCGTTTAAGGTGTATGAAATAGCAAGAAAAAGTCTACGAAGAATTCAGAAAAAGCTGAAACTAAGACCTATCATGCCTGCTTCAACTCAAAGACTAAATGAAGGTGACCTGGTCAGGCGAACGGAATTTTTCGATAGAACGAAGAACCAGTCGAACTTTAAAATATTTTATTTTTCATTCGATGACTTGTTTCAGGCCGACATCCATTTTCAGATCAACGTAACAAAGTCGAAAATGGCATTTCCGAAGAGTCGAAAAATGTGTAAGGTACATTACAGTGCATACTGATGCATGCATGCACTGTAGTGTACATTATACATTTTTCGACGTCTTCGGAAATGCCTTTTTTCGGCTTTGTTACTTTGGTCTGAAAACGGTTCTCGGCCAGAAATTAATCATCGAATGAAAACTAAAATATTTGCAACTCTGGCCGGCCAGAGTGTCCGAGCGGTTCTAGGCACTACAGTCTGGAACCGCGCGACCGGTACGGTCGCAGCTTCGAATCCTGCCTCGGGTATGGATGTATGTGATGTCCTTAGTTTAGTTGGGTTTAAGTAATTCTAAGTTCTAGGGGACTGATGACCTCAGAAGTTAAGTCCCATAGTGCTCAGAGCCATTTGAACCATTTGCAACTTGGACTGGTTTTTCGTTCTATTGATTGACAGACGTTACTGACCCAAGTTACTCCAGAATGCTAGACGTTAGCAATTTTTCGAGTTGTACGCAATCCGATAAGAAGCCGATCCAAAGTCTTACAAAAGGGTTCTTTCGACGGACGAAGCGACTTTTAACATGAATGGCAGAGTAAACAGACACAACTGTGTCTGCTGGGATTGCACGAATCCCCGAGAATCGATGGCGACAGAGTTAAACTCTCGACGTGAGCGTGAAGGGTGGGATTTTCAGTGGTGGGATGATCGGGCATTATTTATTTATTTTACAGTACTGTCAGTTCAGTAAATTACTTGGATATCCTTCAATAAGTATGATTAGAAACCGAAAATAGTCCACTTCCACGCTTTTAAAAACTACAGGTAATTAGGAGAAAGCTGATATGGCATCAAGATGGATCAACCTCGCATCATGAAGCTATTGTGCGAGACTTTCTATATGAAAACTTTGATGACGAGATGCAACTGCATGGCTTCCACGCTCTCCAGATATCACCCAAGGATTTTTTATTCTGGGCTATTCTAAATAATCGGGTTTATTCCTTAGATATTCATGATGTTGATCATTTAAAGGAACAAATCCAGTGAGAATAATCTGGAAACCTACAGTCCCAGACAATTTTCAAGAAATTTGTTAAATCAGTGTTGAGTCGTATCCCGGCTAGGGTCGCAACATATTTACTTTAGATGCCCACTCTCAGATCAGAAGTGACGCGGGATTTTTACATCATTCGTTTCTTGGTACACGAGCAATCGTGTACAGGAGTGAAACGGTGATGGGGTCAAGCTGAGATTTTTCAAGTCTCTGTGATTCGAGGCCGTACACAAACTCGGATGTTAGGTTAAGGAGGCAGGTATGGCGAAGATGGGGAAATGAGGCTCTGAGCTGGGGCACTGTTCTGATTTTTATTGTTTCTTCACGTGTTAGCAATGAACGTGAAGAAGAGGAAGACACGCGTTTGTAAAAACAAGGAACATGCTTACTAGGTTCTCCATTCAGTTACCAGAACAAATGGGTTGGCTGGACTATAACTTTGTGAAGATTCGTGCACATACAGTAATCTATATTACCACAGACCACGACCCATGCAAGTTCAAATGGCTCTGAGCACTATGGGACTTAACTTCTGAGGTCATCAGTGCCCTAGAACTTAGAACTACTTAAACCTAACTAACCTAAGCACATCACTTACATCCATGCCCGAGGCAGGATTCGAACCTGCGACCGTAGCGGTCGTGCGGTTCCAGACTGAAGCGCCTAGAACCGCTCGGCCACTCCAGCCGGCCACCCATGCAAGAGCCAGATTCTTTTGCTTTAATCCAACCCTTAGGTTCAAGAACTCATCAGGATGTGACACAGAGACACGCGAACATGTAGACAAATGTACAATGGGAATCATCAACCCTAGTCCAGAGTTACGTATAGGCAAGCTTTTGCAAGGTCTTCTCAATGCACATAGTTAACTGAGCTTGAATTTTCATTTACATAGTGTCTGCTGTAGGCACGTTCATCCGAGATTGCTGTCATTCGCTGGAAGTCCTTAGTCTGCCTTGCTTGGCATTTGGAGACCTGTACATACGGCGTTGGGGCTGTTTGTTTATAGATGATGCGTCACTGAGTCTGTATTACTTCGAATCCGCAATCACTGAGAGTGACATCAGCGGTTTCCCAACGCGTGCGACCTCCTTATGGATTGACGAAAGCAGATTGCACTGTGTGGCTCTACCTGTTTCAAGGCTTATAACTAATATTCATACTTGAATGATTTTTCTGTTTTGGCAAACTTTCATGATTCGGTCATTACAGTTGGAATAACTGTAGCATTTGTTTAGAAGAACTACTATGGCTTCTTCTTTAGCCTGAGTGAAATTTTCATGTATTTCTTTGTTGGTAATAAATGTGTATCTTCATTTGTTTAGTAATACTGCGCAAAACGTGTTCTTAAAAACTGACTTATGGCCCACCCTGTACACTAATAGACGCTGTAATTGATATCCGTTTTGTTAGCAATAAAAATAGAAACGTAATATGCAAAATAATCTACGAGTAATGGGAAGAAACAAGAGAAATATAGTAATATGAAGCAAGATGTGAATTTTGCAAGTAATGTACTTGTTGTGTCCATTTGATCGCCCACAAAACGTACAAAAGAGCACTGAGCGTTTTATTTGAGCAACTCTGCTAACATGCATTATGAGTCTTCATCTTGAGCAAAGAACACCCAGTGGCACGACGTAACTACTGCCCCAGGTGTGCCAATCCTTCGCCTTAAGACGAACTCTGCTTGCGAAATTTTCAATGGGGACTTTGAATGTCTGAGGAGCAATGGCTGCCCATACTTCCTCATGATTCGAAACTTGAGAAGGTAGTGATGCTGGGGGATAAGGTTTTCTTTTTTCTTTCTGCGTATTATCTACGGTCTGTCTTGACTTTCTTCATTATTCATACTCCTTGCTTGCACAGCCTCCTCAACGTCATTTTGTCTGTTGCATATTGCACGACGCCGTTATTTCCACTGGGATGGGGTATCCATTTCCATCCATCGCCGCCTTACTCATTTCTTTCCTACCCGCCCTTGTACAGCATGAGCTTCGTCTTAAATAATTTTTTTTATTTTTTGCTGTTCCGTACAAAACTACATTCTGAACTAAAGTCTGATACATTCTCTTCTTCTTTGTTCATCTTATCATTCTGTTGCACAGAAAAGATTATTATAGCTCGTTCTTTATTTATCCTACTAATGATTTCATCGTTACTTGTGCCCGGTTTATTAAATAATATCCCAAGATATTTTGCCTTTTTCAAACCTCCACCCACCTCTGAACTATCTATTTTTTCCATTCCAACAGCCAGGTACTCCCACTTCATGTTGAGCTTCAGGCCAGCCTTTTAGGAGTCCTTATCATATAGCTCACATAGTCATCATATTCTGCTAGTAGAATCTGGTCATCTTCGAAATACAAGTTAAATACCTTAGTGTCCTATGATGTCCTTCCATAATCTGACATTTTCTGTGCCAAGTTAGCAGGACTGTTTCTAGATACAGCTTAAAGAGGGGTCGGTGACAGCCCACATCGTTGCCATAATCCGTTATTCATCTTGAATTCTTCGCTCTATTCCCAACCATTACATTTGTTGTGTTATTGTAATAACACAGATAAAGGCTGGAGTCTGGATCAAACTCGACGTTCTGACTTACCCAAGAATGTTACACTTGGTTTATGTCGGTACTCTGGGCAGGCCAGTCCACTTGAGGAATGTTAGGGTGCGCAAACTATTGCCTCACCACTGCTGTTTAATCGTTAGGGTTCATTGTCATGCCGGCCGGGGTGGCCGAGCGGTTCTAGGCGCTAAAGTCTGGAACCACGCGACCACTACTGTCGCAGGTTCGAATCCTGCCTCGGGCATGGATGTGTGTGATGTCCTTAGTTAGGTTTAAGTAGTTCTAAGTTCTAGGGGACTGATGACCTCAGAAGTTAAGTCGCATAGTGCTCAAAGCCATTTGAACCATTTTATTTTTTTCATTGTCATGCTGACACGAACTACCATCGTCTCCGAACAGTTCCTCTACTACAAGCAGTAGACAACGCTGTAATATGTGTCAATATCCTTCTGCAATTAGCATTTTCTTAAGAGCAATAAGGGGATCACACCATAACTACGAAGAACATCCCCTCCGGACTCTACACATGATGGCCGTTAACGCTCTCCAAGCATTCGCCAAACTCGAAAGCTTCCATCGAATTGCCACAAGCTATAGTGTCAGTCATCAATCCAAATAACTTATTTCCATTTATCCACGGCCAAACGGCATCGACCTTTACGCAGCGTTAAGCAAGTCTTATGAGTACCTGATCGGTCATTGTATGCCAATCTTTATAGGGTAACTCGCTAAGCACAGTTATAATGCTAGCGGGACTGTTCGTAACACTTTATAACTCACCAGCGGTTTCTTCTGCTCATTTTATGCCATATTTTCTATCTACCCTCCACAATGCCTGACGGCCTCTGTCCGATAATACATGATGTTCTTTCTTATCTTGGTTTACCAATGGTTGTTCATTGGCGTTTCCACTTCACAATCACATCACCAACTGTCGACTTGAACAGGTCTAGGAGGGTCGATATGTAATAAACAGCCCACGTTCGAGATCATTAAGCTCTCCTGACCGCGCTGTTGCCGCTTCTCTGCGCTTTGTTTATGCTGGCGGTTCCGCCTCTGGTAATATATTCTTCATCAGGTAGTGTACAGAATGTAGGTGGAAACATAAATGGAATTTACAAGGTTAGCCTCTTTGGCCTGGCCATTATCTTCAAGTTTGCAGAAGCAGTATCGTAGTACCGGAGGCATGTACGTATTTCGAACAGGTCGTTTATGAAACAGTAAAAAGCCAAGTTCCATAAACCATTGAACTAGCTGCTTCTTCACCGAAGTAGGTTTCCAATTCGTTTATTTTTTTTATCTCATAATTTGATTCGCTGTCCTTTTCTCTTTAATTTTTTTCAGCATTTGTCCTTAAGAGCTTCTCGAAGTCCAGCTTGATATACTGGCTGTTGGCTTCTGTCTCAGGTGCTTCAGTCGACGTTTTTTTGACGGATTTTCTGACGTTTCACCCCTTGTTGGCAGTACCAAAGGTTCACCCTCTATTGATAGTGGCGGACGGGAGTCGTGCCCGCTATCGGAAGTGATATGTAACAGTGGCGCCAACGTCTGAGGCCTTTTCCCTGGTCATTATATCGCTTTGGTTCTTCCCTCGCTACATGCAACTGTCGTTCGTTTCAGCACAGGAAAGCAGGATCCGTTTAGCTTGAGGATTTCCTCTTTCTTAGTTGAAGCTGTTATCATGAACTCTCTGACTTCCCTGAAAAAGCGGGAGTCGTAGCTCCCTAGCAAGAACTTCCACGTCAGTGCATTTGTATTGTTTTGGCGGTTTCATGCAGCTTGTAGTCCGCTACGGCCGAGTTCTCCACCTGACCCAACCTGCAGTGCCATTTATGTTCAGTGATCCTGGTGCTGACTCATCGTCCAGTGATTCCCACACAGACATTTCTGCTTGTACAGGGTGTGCAGTATATTCCCGACACTGCAAGTAGCTGACTCGCCATGCCATCACACGACAGAGCTGTGGTTGACGCACCCTGTGCCAAGCTGTAGGTTTACAACATGTCAACATGTCTTTCGTAATGCTCCGTGAAGACGTGAAGAAGCACGGAATTTATCGAGACATTTGTGCAGAGAATTTGAAGATGACTGTGAATGGTGAGCTGTATGGTAACGAAAAAAGAAAAATTACAAACAGTAATATGTGGATATGGGAAAGAGCCTCAAAAATATTCTGAACTGAACGAAAATTATTCAGGCTTTTGTGTCCAATTATTGATGTACTGGCTATTGCATTCCGTCTAGGTTTCTTCGAACTGTCTAAGTGGAATACTCATGGCGACCCCTTCCAGCTGTTCGCAGACCCGCCATTACACATGAAGTGCCTGTGAAGCATGCATGAAAGAGCCGGGTTGTGTCATGTGGGGAAATGCACCTGATATGCATTGTAAAGAAATGTCATCAAAGCTGACCAGGGTGTCATTCAGTCCTAGTATTCGTTTATTCTGCTTCTGCTTCCCGTCGACGTGAAGGTCATTAGAGACGGAGCACACGCTGGGATTGTGTCTAGGAAAGGAAATCGGCCGTGCCGTTTGAAAGTAACCACCGCGACCTCTGACTCGAGCGATTTAGGGAAATCACGGAAAACCTAAACCGGACAGCCGGGCCCGGGTTTGAACCGTCTTTCTCCTCAATGCGAGTCCAATGTGATAACCAACGCGCAGCGTCGCTAGGTCTTCTGCTTCTACATGAAATGATCCGAGCCCTGTTCGTATGTGTCAAATTTCCCCATTCTGTAGAGAGTATCGGTTTCATTTTTCCTCACGACATCATCAGGCTCGTTCATACACGTCTTAGAGTTACCTCACGTGGGGCGGCAGTTGCTACGAACAGCTGGAAGGTGTGGCCACTAATAGTGCACTTAGACCAGTGGTGGTCAATTTCTTCGCGGAGCATTTCAAAATACAGACGCAGGACTTGGCTTGCTGTAAATCTACGGTGTGATACAGGAACATCGGTGATACTTCCGTCGTGTGCAGCCACGGTGAGGAATAGCTCGTTGACTTTCTAAGACACCTGAGCAGTCTCCATGCCAACATAAAATTTGCTATGGAGTTAGAAATGGAAAAACAGTTACGTTTTGTAGACGTACTGTACACGTGGAACGTCGAAAATCTGTGACACAGCGTCTATCGGAAACCGATACACACGAACCAACACCTATTCAAGATGCCAAATTACACCCGAATCAGAAAAGAGACGCAGTTAATAAGCTATTAACGTGTGCAAGACGAATAAGTAAGCTGCAGGACCTCAGGTGTACGACGCAGTACCTCGAAAGCGGTCTGAGGCGCAGCGGGTACACCATTCAACACAAATAAAGTCTCACGATACAAGCACTTGGCGCAGTGATCGGAAGAAGAAATATCGGGTACGACCTTTCTGACATACATTCACAGGCTGACGGATAGAATCTGTCATATACTACGTAAAAGCACAGAGACCGTTTACAATCCAGCTAAGAACTTTAAAGAGCGTCTAAGATCGGGAAAGTTCAAAAGGGATCCATTTCAATGTCGAAAATGTACTGCACACTCTGTAAACATGGAAAGTTTTATTTGGAAATGACTGGACGATGCATCAAAACCAATATCATTGAACATAAATGGCGCGTAGGAACGGGTGGAGAAATCGTCCGTGGCGGAGAACGTGTTGTGTGAAATCCACCAAACAATAAAATTCGCCGTCACAGTAGTTCTTGCTGCTGACAAGGGCTACCATGCCTGCTTGTTTAGGAAAGCCATAGAAATCGTGACAACAACTTCAATAAGAAAGAGGGAGGCCTCAAGGTAAACGGATCCGGGAAACTCGTGCTGCAGCGTATGATCGTTCCAGGGGAGAACAACATCTGTAATGGCCAAGGAAATGCCCTCCGACGTTGCGCTACAGGTATACAATAATCGCCGGCAGGTTCGACCCCAGTCTGCCACCAGCAATAGAGAGGTGAATCTTTACCAATTCCAGCCACTTGTGTTGGCAAAACGTTAGAAAAATCGCGAGACAAACGTCGGCCGAATAAACCGAGACAGTTGTCAACAAACAATACGTCAACAATTGGCCAGTAAAGCCTCAATAATTTTAATTCCGTCCACGTCGTTTCTGTGGCTCTTCTCCACATCTCGTTTGCTCCTGATTTCTTCTTCCTTTGGAGCCCATGCTTCAAAATTGTAGTTTCAAATTCTTCAAACAAAGGTCTAGATGAATATTAGGGTAGTTATTTGTTAATAAATTACTACTATTGCTAAAGGCATGTTTAATCACTGCAGTACATCTTTCGATACCTATTACACTTGTGTTGTCACCTGTTACCGTAGCGAAATTCATTTACTTACATAAATATTTTACTTTTATCTTAATACTTGCTTTCGCTAGCCTGTTAATTTATCTATCACCACTATTTTAACCTTGTTTGCGATTAATTTCAGTTTGTGGTTGTCTCATGCATCGATCGACGATTATTCCATCCAAAATTAGGTTGACAGGATTAGTCAGCTATGGAGATGCTGAAAATTACCGTGGTCTGTACGGAATGCTTCAGCGGCAGACACAAGAAAACGTCAGCGTAGAACGACGAGTGCCAAGTTCAACAAAGAAGCAGCAAAAGCAGCTACGGCTGAAGCGCCAGCAGCGTAGAACTGCACGTAGGTGGATGACTATGCAGTACGGCGTTAAGGAAGGCCATTCGGTAAAATTGTTAAACTCTCTGTAGAAGCAGGTTGTCCACTTACCTTCTATTGTCGTTCACGGTGTAATGTCAGAAAAATAAACTGCGACACACGTGTTCACTGCTGTTCCAACACGAGAGAAAGAGAAAAGAACGTATATTTTGCTAAGTTATTAATTTTCAAAGCATAACGATTGATTTACCGTGTTTTTAGTTGTTTCATGGTTCACCGAACGACGCCGAACGGAGTACACCTGGCGCAAATGACAGACAGTCCGCCGGGCATTCGCAGAGTTGTTCTCCCTTAATAGCAAACCCCAATGTAATCCTTCGAAAAGGGTGTGAGGTACGGTTCTGTAACTGTTGATAAAACTTCTATTACAGTTATTGCTACCAAAGACTGATAGCAGAAGAGCATTTATTCCATCGAACGGCCTCGTTATTGTCAATGATTTTCATGTTAGTGTGGAATGTCAGGAGAAATGAGGCAATTTGTCTGCCACCGACATTACTGACTTTCGCAGACGAAATATTGGCGCTGAAGTTGGAAACGTTTAATGTTTATTCCAATCTCTTTATACTTGAGATTACGTAAGAGTGCCTGTACCATTGGACAACAGACTCCAATCCGAAGTCTCAAATAGTTTGATCTGGCCATTGTCGTATCTCATAACTTGGGATTCCAAAGATTTAAGTCGATTGTTTCTACACAAGCTGTGGAAGCAAGTGGATCTAAGTATTGTGTTTCCTGCCCCGGTGTGTAATAGATCTTTTCGGTTTTCATACCGTGTTTACGCTTGCGGAAATTTCATGCCGTGTAAATAACAATATAACACAGCAGTGTTTCATTTATGTGCACAAAATATCAGAAATTATATTCATCCCAACTGTATTTCTAACGTATCTGCAGCGTGTTCACTTCTGTGACATGATTTCAAACTCTATTGTGGTTAATGAGCACTTCTTACCATGGAAAATGGCACATAGAAAAATAGAACATTTCGTAGGTACAGATTTTTATGCATTTCTTTTTTCTTATGGAAATATGGTAATATTTGATGGCAGTATCGTAGATCTGGAGTAGGCAAAATCTAAGGACTTTCAACTTTCATAATGTGTTAGGTAGCTTCCAAGAAATATGGTATTCGTAACTTAGCATTTCTCTGTTTTGAAGGGCTGCGTGTCAAAGCGTCGTACCAAGCCGATAGGTCACTCGGTCTGACGAAGCTAAATGACACTAATAGCAAAATCGAAATAGTGGGCATACAAATCTGTAGCTAAGTGACACTAATAACAAAATCGAAACTCTGGACGCATTGAATACAAGGCTGCATTTCCTTTCTGTCCCTTCTATACTGGCTTCACTGCAGTTCAACAATCCGTTTGCTCTCTGTCCGAAGTGGCGTTCTTCTTATTTGAATATGATATTATGAATTTCCACGTAACGTAGCCAATACCTTGCTGCCCAAAACAGAAATCCTCGGTATTACAAGAGGAAATTTTTTGGTTGAATTCGCCTAGTTCCAATTTATGGTAGTTGCAGCAGAAAATGGTATTGTTCAACTGGAGGAAGGAGGTGGATATACGAAGTACATGTCGGTATCTCTGCAACTGGCATTGCAAATTCAAGAGGCTTATTTTTTATTCCGGACTTTCTTGTAATTAATGCACGTGAAGACTGGTTCGGGAACACGAGGCGTTAACAGATCACTCCCAGTGAGTGAGACAGACGTTTCTGGTAAGACATGCACACATTATTCTCGCCATGTTTCATCACGCATCACTTTCTGTAACTGCTAAAATGGAAGATGTTACATCGTGGACACCTTTACCAAACGCTACTCTCCTGTATAATAAAATATCACTTCTGTGCGAACTTGTTTTCAGTATGAGACTATGGCAGGGATATATTTCACAGACAGCTTGCTGTAGTACAACGTAGAATTATGAGATGAGCTTGGCATAACAATATCGTAAGAACCTTAGGCACTGGTCTTTCCTGAAGGACTGCACCATGACAAGATCGTACAATAGTTTGACCGGCTGTGACGAATAATTAGACAGCTCAAATATGGTCCTTGTGTCCACAAACTGTCTGGAGTAGACCATATGCATGGTGTACATCTACATCTACACGGATACTCTGCAAATCACAATGAAGCGCATGGCAGAGGGTTCATCGAACCACCTTCACAATTCTCTATTGATACAATCTCGTATAGCGCGCGGAAAGAATGAACACCTATATCTTTCCGTACGAGCTCTGATTTCCCTTATTTTATCGTGGTGATCGTTCCGCCCTATGTAGGTCGGCGTCAACAAAATATTTTCGCATTCAGAGGAGAAAGTTAGTGATTGGAATTTCGTGAGAAGATTCCGTCCCAACGAAAAACGCGTTCCTTTTAATGATGTCCAGCCCAAATCCTGTTTCATTTCTGCGACTCTCTCTTCCATATTTCGCGATAATACATAAAGTGCTGCCCTTCTTTGAACTTTTTTGATGAACTCCGTCAGTCCTATCTGGTAAGGATCCCACACCGCCCAGCAGTATTCTAAAAGATTGTAAGTAGGCTGTTTATGTTTTCTTATTGGCAACGTTACGTAGCGCTCTGTATGAAAATCACTGGCTGTGCTGTGTGCAGTCTGTGGCTAGTTTGCATTGTTGTCTGCCATTGTAATGTTGGGCAGCTGGATGTGAACAGCGCGTAGCGTTGCGCAGTTGGAGGTGAGCCGCCAGCAGTGGTGGATGTGGGGAGAGAAATGGCGGAGTTTTGAAATTTGTAAGACTGGATGTCATGAACTGCTATATATATTATGACTATTAAGGTAAATACATCATTTGTTCTCTATCAAAATCTTTCATTTGCTAACTATGCCTATCATTAGTTAGTGCCTTCAGTAGTTTGAATCTTTTATTTAGCTAGCAGTAGTGGCGGTCGCTATATTGCAGTAGTTCGAGTAACGAAGATTTTTGTGAGGTAAGTGATTTTTGAAAGGTATAGGTTAATGTTAGTCAGGGCCATTCTTTTGTAGGGATTATTGAAAGTCAGATTGCGTTGCGCTAAAAATATTGTGTGACAGTTTAACCACAGTCGTGTATAATTGTTCAAAAGGGGACGTTTCAAGATGACGGACAAGCGTTGTGTAGGCAGTCTCCTTAGTATGTCTGTTAAATTTTCTAAGTGTCCTGCCAATAAAACGCAGTCATTGGTTAGCCTTTCCCACAACATTTTCTATGTGTTCCTTCCAATTTAAGTTGTTCGTAATTGTAATACCTAGGTATTTAGTTGAATTTACGGCTTTTAGATTAGACTGATTTAGCGTGTAACCGAAGTTTAGCGAGTTCCTTTTAGCACTCATGTGGATGACCTCACACTTTTCGTTAATTAGGGTCAAATGCCACTTTTTGCACCATTCAAATATCTTTTCTAAATCGTTTTTCAGTTTGTTTTGATCTTCTGATGACATTATTAGTCGATAAACGACAGCGTCATCTGCAAACAAACGAAGACGGCTGCTCAGGTTGTCTCCCAAATCGTTTATATAGATAAGGAACAGCAAAGGGCCTATAACCCTACTTTGGCGAACACCAGAAGTCATTTCTGTTTTACTCGGTGACTTTCCATCAATTACTACGAACTGTGACCTCTCTGAAAGTAAATCACAAATCCAGCCACATAAGTGAGGCGATATTCCATAAGCACGCAATTTCACTACGAGCTGCTTGTGTGTTACAGTGTCAAAAGCCTTCCGGAAATACATAAATACAGAATCGATCAGAAATCCCTTGTCAGTAGCACTCAACTCTTCATGTGAATAAAGAGCTACTTGTGTCTCACAGGAACGATGTTTACTAAACCGGTGTTGACTATGTGTCAATATACCGTTTTCTTCGAGGTAATTCATAATGTTCGAGCACAATATATGTTCTAAAATCCTGCTGCATATCGACGTTAACGATATGGTCCTGTAATTTAGTGAATCACTTATACTACATTTCTTGAATATTGGTGTGACCTGTGCAACTTTCCAGTCTTTGGGTACGGATCTTTCGTCAAGCGAACATTTGTATATGATTGTTAAGTATGGAGGCAATACATCAGCACACTCCGAAAGGAACCTAATTGGTATACAGTCTGGACCAGAAGACTTGCTTCTATTAAGTGATT
The DNA here is from genome assembly GCF_021461395.2 of Schistocerca americana. Classification (NCBI taxonomy): domain Eukaryota; kingdom Metazoa; phylum Arthropoda; class Insecta; order Orthoptera; family Acrididae; genus Schistocerca; species Schistocerca americana. Next base: position 337,535,241 of record NC_060121.1, read on the forward strand.
TAAGTCCTTTCACTATTCCGAGGATATTTACTTCTACGTTACTTAGGTTGGCAGCTGTTCTTGATTCGAGTTCTGGATATTTACTTCGTCTTCTTTTGTGAAGACATTTCGGAAGGCTGTGTTTAGTAACTCTGATTAGGCAGCACTGTCTTCGATAGTATCTCCATTGCTATCGCGCAGAGAAGGCATTGATTGTTTCTTGCCGCTAACGTACTTCGCATACGACCAGTATCTCTCTGGATTTTCTGCCAGCATTCCAGACAAAGTTTCGTTGTGGAAACTGTTATAAGCATGTCGCATTGAAGTCCGCACTAAATTTCTAGCTTTTGTAAAAGATTGCCAATCTTGGGGATTTTGCGTCTGTTTAAATTTGGCATGTGTAGAGTCATGGTCTATTGGGACGATGAGTGGTATGAATTTCGGCGCCGTTTCTTGCGGTCAGATCGACGATAGGGTGAAAAGTCACAGGAAGAAAAACTCACGAGACCACTACCTCTGCAAATACTAGATTCATGGTATGGGAAGCTATTGGAGTTTTTAGTAGCTGACCAATGCGTGTCAAGAATGGCAAACCTTGATTGCGAATAAGTTAGGACCAGGATATACAACTGCATGGTTCAGCAGGATAATTCAATACGATGGACTTCAGCTCACGTCACAATCTCCGTGAGGAAAGTAGAGATCCTGGAATGGCTGCACTGTGCTCTGTTTCTTCACCCACGGAGCACGACTAAGCGAGTTGGCGCAGTGGCTAGCACGCTAGACTCACGTTCGGAAAGACAATAGTTCAATCTCGCGCCCGGCCAGCCTCATTTTAAGTTAACGTGATTTCCCTAAACCGCTCGAGGAAAATGCCGGGACGATTTTTTTGATAGGGCACGGCCGACTTCCTTCCCCATCCTTCCCTAATCCGATGGGACCGATGACCTCGCTGTCGGGTGCCCTTCCTCGAATCAACCAACCAATCAACTATGGAGCACGTTTGGGATGTTATGGGAAGACAAATACTTTTAAATCAGCCTATAGTGACCAAACTCCATGAATAGCCGAAGCTTAATTTTCAGGCATGGCACGAAAATCCTCAAGGTGACACTTGGTGTCTGTCTGCTTCCACGTCAAAGGGAAAGCGAGAATGTATTTAAAGTAGCGTGCTTGTGTTTTGGAACCTCTATAGACTGTGTTAATATCGCTGACAGCGCTCTGCGCCCTCTTCAAGACATTCTGTGGTTGGACGGACTAGTTGTAAGCGGATGGAAAGGGAAGTGTATGGACATTATTTTCTTAGTGGAGACTCTGTGTTGGTAGGTCATGCGTTGTAAAGTGAGATGAAATGATATGTTTATAAGGAAGTACACAAGAAAATGAATGAAGATTGATGTTGTTGATAATTTTTGGGTAGTGGAATTATCGACAAGTATATAATTGCTGGAACTGCATGTCATACAAATAAGTTAAAATTTTCTAAATACATTGTTTGCTCTTCAACAACATCTTTCTTTTTGTTAATCATATGCCTCCTAAAAGCTGGAATCTATAGTAGTTAGAATCTCTGTATTCAGCTAACTGTAGTTGCTTCTTGCTGTAACTGCTGTAGTTCATGTTACCAAGATTTCCTGTGAGTTATGTCAATTATGAAGAAGAATGGGTTTTCCGCTATCAGTATTCGTGATTGAAATGAGTTTGGGCAGTTAACAGAGTTAGAGGTAGTTTCATATTTCTTTAATTTCATATTCTGTTGGTCAGTGTTTAGTAATAAAAAATTAATTTAGGAAAGAGTTTCGATATTAGCGCCCACTGCTCACTCCTGACACTAATGTTGTTGATAGAAATCAGCTCAGAATGAAATTATAGTTAAATCTTTTAATGCACGCCATGAGATGAGTGTCTCCGCAAAGGTTGATTAACATCGGAGAGATTCTTCTTGGTGTAAGATTTTTCATTTACATCAGTGAATTTCGGCGAAACACCACAAACACGCTACAGGTGTTGGACAACAATATCAAATCATGGCGAGGAATAGCTTGATCATAAACGCAGATGCCGGCAAAGCCTGCAGGTTGTGCTGCTGTATTTGAAGATGAACGTCACCTGTACAATGTCCTTAACACGCTTCAAGTGCCAGTCGTGAGTGCGTTATGTCGGTGCCATGTGAACTAGAACTTTGGCAAATAGTTTATCCACGTATGGTGGGTGCTTCCGTAACCAAAATAGCGAAAGTGTTTGGTGTTTCAAGAGGAACCATAATGAACATTTATACCTCATACAGAAAAACTGTGTGACCGACGGTCATTGAAGCAGATTGTGAGGAAAAATAAGAGAACGATATCTTTAAAAGTCACTGCAGAATTTAAGGTCGCTTCGCAAACCCCTTCAGCACAACAGGAAGCGAGCTCCATACGTTGTAAACTGCAAGATGCGCTAAATTTCCAAAACCACTCAACAGTGTTGCAGTTGTCCGTAAAAGGAAAACACAGTGACGAGTCCATACAACCTCGACTGTGGGACAATGGAAGAAAATCACTTAGTCCGATGAGTTTTGTTACACTCTGTTTGCAACCAACTTCTGGTCGAGTTTAGGGCCCAAGAGTGAAACTTGGTGGGGGATTGGGCGATTATTTGGACTGCCATATCGTGGTGTTCCGTGAGTCCCATGGGTACTCTTCAACGTCTCATTACTGCCAAGGATCATACGAGCATTTTGGCTGATCAGGTCCACCCCATGGTACAATGTTTATTCGCCAATAATGATGCTGTGTTCAAAGACGGCAGGGCAGCCGTTCGCACAGCTTGGATCATCCAGGACTGGTTTTTGAGCACAAGGATGAATTTTTGTATCTCGCCTGGCCATAACAGTCACCAGACGTGATGTTATTGAGACTTTGTGGTCTACTTTGAAGAGAAAGGTGCGTGATCGCTATCCACCACTATCATCGTTACGAGATCTTCCCATTAGTTCGTAGGATGGTTAAGTCAGTTGGGAGATGGGACCAAACAGCGAGGTCATCGGTTCCATCCGATTATGGAAGGACGAGGAAGGAAGTCGGCCGTGCCCTTGTACAGGAACTATCCTGGCATTTGGCTGTAACGATTCAGGTAAATCACCGAAAACCTAAATTAGGACGGCCGGATGCGGGTTAGAACCGTCGTCCTCCAGAATGCGAGCCCAGTCTGCTAACCACTGTGCACTTTCGCTCAGTTTGTAGGAGAGGTGGTGTAAGAGTCCCTTTAAAATTGTACAGGACCTGTATTTATCCATTTATCCATTTCGAGACGGGTGGAAGCTGTTTTGAATACGAATGGGCTTCCTATATCATATTAAACACATTAGTATGTTGTGTTTTTGGTGTTTCCATATTTTTGTCCATTTCCTGTACTTGTAAAATGGAATACTAATTGCCGTATTACTCGTAAATTACGTCTTTCAGGATGGTTATAATCAGTGCTTTTTTTCTAAAAAGTAGTTTGAGGGTACTCCGACATTGGATATAATGCAGCGAAAATTACATATAACTGAAGCATGGATACCACACGTCTGCTTTTAGCCATGACGTCATCAACAATTTAGAGGAAGGAGAACAAGTAAAACAGTTTGTTAGTTTTCTGCTCATCTCTCACCTCCAATTTAACTTACGAGTTGCAAGAAAAGACAGGACACACTGTAAACATTCGAACAACCGACAAGAACGGAACAGCAAACGCAAACGAATAAAGAACAAGAAAACAAAGGTGGCAATCAATCGCGAAGGATCATGGTAGCGGGACCGTAGAGACATATATCGGTAGCTCGGCGTTTGAGCATACGCGTATCCGTTTAGCACTACCATCGCCCACTATTAGCGGGTGAGGTCACCACGTGCTTGTCGGACTGGCTGCCAGCGATTCAGTTGTCGAGAACGATTGCCGCAGTTTCGAAATGCTTGAAACAGTCAATGACATCGCTTTTCCCACCAAAACTGCACTGGTATCGTTCGTATTGCAATTACCAACACGAAAAAATTAAATAAAAAATTTACGTTCCAAGTTAATTATCGTACTGAAACTTGGCAGATATTCTAATGTGTTAATGCGGAACAAATTTACACTGCCAAAATTTAGTTCCATTTTTCTGCACCAGGTGCAAATCTTGCGCTGCGAATTCTAGAAATATGTATATAAATGTTTCCATGTGTAATTTTATTAGGAAAGGGTCGTGGGTAGAAAAGGTCAAACAAGTAAGAAAGGTATAGTGTTGGTTTTATTATTGACTACTGCTGACACAATTTGTTCAATATGAGAACCAGAGACATCAAAGAGTTGCTGTACAGCGCCAGATTTTGCGTGTGGTGGCCAAAATCGGAACTAACTTTTTTCAGCGAAAATCGATTCCTCATTAATGGCTAAAATGGTTCAAATGGCTCTGAGCACTATGGGAATTAACTTCTGAGGTCATCAGTCCCCTAGAACGTAGAACTACTTAAACCTAACTAACCTAAAGACATCACACACATCCATGCCCGAGGCAGGATTCGAACCTGCGATCGTAGCGGTTGCGCGGTTCCAGACTATAGCGCTTAGAACCGCTCGGCCACTCAGGCCGGTTCCTCATATGCATTAGCATATCTATCAGGTTTCACTGCAGCTCACACTGGACTTCCGTAAGTAAATGCGCTTCAATTAAACCACACAGTATTTCGCACAGTCAAAATCATCATCGCTGTACAGTGGGGGCGAATAAGGTCGTTAGAAAATAATTCGAGGTTTCCTGTCTTCGCAGTGGACATAAATTTTGTCTAACTCAGAGCAGCAGCTTTTATCTTCCCTCTGTTGCCCCGACGCGGGAGTAAATTTTCCTCTCCGGAGCTTCTGGACCGGGGCCGGGTTGGCGGTCAGAGGACCCATTAATCTTATCACTTTCACGCGCCTCTGCGCTTACAATTAAACAGCATGCGGCGGGCGTGGCCGGACCGGCGTGGTACTAGCCTGGGCTGGCGTGCTGTGGAGTGGTGCGGCCAGATGACAAAGCTGGGACACTTGTTGCGCGCGGGCCTCTCGCCAAGTGGCGCGCGTCTGCGCCCTTGGAGACGGCCAGGGAGGGCGGAAGCTCGCAGCGCGTCGCCAGGGTGCTGCCCGCACCACGCTGGACTCTCAGTGACATATTGCGCGGCGCAGATCTGGCTGGACCCTAAACAAACCTTGGCAAAGCAATGCACACCAATCTACCGTTGTTGTTGTGGTCTTCAGTCGTGAGACTGGTTTGATGCAGCTCTCCATGCTACTCTATCCTGTGCAAGCTTCTTCATCTCCCAGTGCCTACTGCAGCCTACATCCTTCTGAATCTGTTTAGTGCATTCATCTCTTGGTCTCCCTCTACGATTTTTATCCTCCACACTGCCTTCCAAAACTAAATTGGTGATCCCTTGATGCCTCAGAACATCTCCCACCAACCGGTCCCTTCTTACAGTCAAGTTGTGCCACAAAATCCTCTTCTCCCCAATTCTATTCAATACCTCCTCATTAGTTATGTGATCTACCCACCTAACCCTCAGCAGTCTTCTGTAGCACCACCATTCGAAAGCTTCTATTCTCTTTTTGTCCAAACTATTTATCGTCCATGTTTCACTTCCATACGTGGATACACTCCATACAAATACTTTCAGAAACGACTTCCTGACACTTAAATCTATACTCGATGTTAACAAATTTATCTTCTTCAGAAACGCTTTCCTTGCCATTGCCAGTCTACATTTGATATCCTCTCTACTTCGACCATCATCAGTTATTTTGTTCCCCAAATAGCAAAACTCCTTTATTACTTTAAGTGTCTTATTTCCCAATCTAATTCCCTCAGCATCACCCGATTTAATTTGACTACATTCCATTATCCTCGTTTTGCTGTTGTTGATGTTTTCATATTATATCCTCCTTTCAAGACACTGTCCATTCCGTTCAATTGCTCTTCCAAGTCCTTTGCTGTTTCTGACAGAATTACAATGTCAACAGCGAACCTCAAAGTTTTTCTTTCTTCTCCATAGATTTTAATACCTACTCAGAATTTTTTTTTTGTCTCCTTTACTGCTTGCTCAATATACAGATTGAATAACATCGGGGATAGACTACAACCCTGTCTCACTGCCTTCCCAACCACTGCTTCCGTTTCATGCCCCTCGACTCTTATAACTGCCATCTGGTTTCCGTACCAATTGTTAATAGCCTTTTGCTACCTGTATTTTACCGCTGCCGCTTTCAGAATTTGAAAGAAAATATTTCACTCAACATTGTCAAAAGCTTTCTCTAAGTCTACAAATGCTAGAAACGTAGGTTTGCATTTCCTTAATCTATTTTCTAAGATAAGTCATAGCCTCGTGTGTTCCAACATTTCTACGGAATCCAAACAGATCTTCTCCAAGGTCAGCTTCCACCAGTTTTTCCATTCCGTTCCATGTATCGTTATGATGATACAAAAGTAACTTACAATCTTATTAGCAGAAGTCTTGCGAAAGAAGAAAATGCCCCAAAACAGAAGCAATGTTTTGGAAAAATGACATACTGTCTTGGAGATTGTGTGACTGATTTCTGTTCTACTTTTCCCTGACAACATTACGCCACCAATTCACAGTCACGTGACCGGTTTCGCCCAGCTGCAAGCACGCAAGTTCCTTGGATATCGATCGGCAGGTTCGAGTTAACACCAGGAGAGAGAGGGACTATTATCACTCTACCGTCATTCTCCGCCGCTGATCAAGAACGTAATCTATAGTCGGAAAGTGCCACCATACCTGTGCATAATATTCCACTAAAAATTTTGATAACTTAAAATCATGTAATTTACTATTAACACTTTGCCGTCAGCACGTCTCGTACAAATTTATTCGCTTGGCGCTAGCAGCGCTCATTCGGATTACTTGGTTTGTCACCGGCCGCTTGTCACCTTTCCGTTGATGACAAGCTTCAAACACATTGACTTTTGCGGGCTTTAATTTTTCCGGAAATCCTCTATTTTGCCGTAACGTTCCACAAACTCGAATTTTCTTTTCAAGTAACTTCTCTGTAAGTTCTACACTGTTGTAATAATTATCCAGGTAGACGTGATGCCACGTTTGGCGGCAGGAAGGGCATCCGGCCACCCCTTAAAATTAACCATGCAAATTCCGTCCTTAACCCGGCCAACTCTGCGCTCAATGCGGGACAGAGGCAGTAGCGAAAGAAAGAAAGAAAGGTGATGCCACCCTCCATAAGAAGGTATCAATAGTTCCGTCACTGTTTTTGATAAAGGTTGTCCAGCGCCGGAATATATCTTGAATAAGGAAATGTATCTGGAATCACACGGTATCCGAATGACCAAGCCATATTTCGTAATTTTCGACGGATTATAAACTTTAAAAATTAAGATTTCCACGCCACGGCATCATTCCTTCATCAATTGAGATGTTTTGACTTAGATTAAACGTTTCTTTAAACTTTTTAGAAAAATAATCGGTTACGGATTGCACTTTGAAGAGCCGATCGGCATTATCCGGTTTACTGTTGTTGTCGAAAAAAAAAATGCAAAAATTATCATATTTTTCTGAATCGGTTGCGGGACATCGTTTTGAGAAATATCGGTGTGTCTATCAACGGATTCGTTGATCAGTAATCATTGATCCTTGCTTTTTTTACAGTTCCCATGAGGATAGCAAGCCGAAACCATTTTATAAGTTCAGGTCCCGTAACGTCGATAAATTTGGCATTTCTTAAATCCAGTTTCCTTCTATTGCAATTTTGACTATAATACTTGTGGGTTTCTTTGTTAATAAATTGAAATAGCTTGTTCCCAGTATATAATTCTACGATATCCAAGATGGTCTGTGTATCTTTGAGAAATATGTGTGAACCCGGAGAGCCTTCAAATTTATTACTGGTCCTCAGTAAATCATAGTCCGTCTTGTTCGTCTGATTCATCTGAATCAGTTGGCAACCGTAGCTTTCGCCGAATTCTTCTTGGACGTATTTCACTATCATAACTTTCTTTTTTTTGATACCCAACGTCTTCTTTCCAAGTCGTCCGGAACATCAGACAAGACGTCCGCGTATTCATCGTAAATAATCGTATCGCCTCTTTCGTCAGCCGTGATGAAAGTGCACAAGTAATTATAAAAACAAAAAAAACTTGTTGCCTTGTGTAACTTATTGTTACTTAAACAAAAAGCCAACAGAATGAAAAAGATACTAAAGTTCTGTCACCGGACACTGCGCGAAACTATACTCACGACACCACTGTGGTGTCGCCGAACGGCAAAGTGTTAAGATAATTCAGAAACATATAAATGTCATCATCTAGAGTCAGAACCTCTGCATTTTAAAAGTGTCTACAAAAACCAGTGTTTTGCCAAAGACGCTGGAATATGAAGATACAAAGCGGAAATTGAATAGTATATGTATTTTAGTATAGAAACATTGTAAAGAAATTTCCTGTACAGTTACGTTAAATATTATTACTCAGAACCTGTGAGCGAATATCTCAAAAATGGCGAAGCTGGTCGAGCATCTGCGGAAAGCGGTAGAGGGACAGTGAAACTATCACTGAGCGCTCAACTGTTGGACATCCACGACTCTTCACAGAACGTGGGGTTCGGAGGATTGTCTGTTCTTTAGACTAGGATAGATGGTGTTCTGTAGCATCTCTGCCGAGAGAGCAAAGTGCTGGTGCACGCAGAAGTGTTAAGGAGCACACAGTTCATCGTACGTTGTTGAACATGGAGCTCCGCAGCAGACCACCCCTGCGTGTTCGCGTGTTGACCCAACGACATCGTCAATTACGACTGCAGTGGGCACGGGACCATCGAGATTCGACCGTCGATCACTGGAAATGTGGAAACGTGTCGGCTTTTCGGGTGGGTCACATTTTTGCTACGCAAGGTCGATGATTGTCTCCACAAACGCCATTATCGAGGTCAACGACGGCTCGAAATGTGCAGCGCGCCACGGACGCAGCCTGGTGGGAGCAGTATTATTCTATCAGAGACATTCTCCTTCGCTTGAATGGGACCTGTGGTAGTCATCGAAGACATACTGACTTACTGTGTAATACGGCTTATAACACTATAGGTTATACTACAAGAGCAAGTCCCTTATGGTGTCACTCCTCCGAAAGAAGCTGCGGTCGAGAGTTCATGGAAAGTTCTCGGACTGTATTTCGTCAGCTGAAGAGTTACGTATTAAAAGGAAGCAACAGATAATCTAGCGGGGATCGAGATAATCACGTACATCTCTGGTGATGCAAATGAATGTCGTCGCCAGCCTAATTAGGCAAAGTTGTTTCTAATACACTGTTGTGAAAGTAAACTAACTGCCACACTGAACTTTGCTTGAATCAAAAATCTGGTAAATCGGACACGAAAACAACACACTATAGTAGGTATTGGTAGAATGTGTATTCGTGAATAGAGCTACTATCTGGCTTACATTTTACTGGCAACACATTACTTCACATTAACGTAAAGTGGCTGCTTTACAGTATGAGGAATAACGTTCATTGCAATGTGACACTCAGCAGATGGAAAATACAGCTGCTTGGGCCATGATGTGGCTCTAATACTTCACTACTGTAAGATAGTAATTTTGGGATAGTCAGCAAGCTTTTATTTTAACAGAAGTGAACACACATTGTTTTGATGCGATTCATATTAGCTATTGTTTTACACAGAAAATGAGTGAAATGTAGGGACTCTGCACCTTCTATAGTTTTAATAAGTTATTGCTAGGTATAACTTTAAGTACTCCAACACTCTAGATTAATTACCGAACATTATATACACTTGCACTGTAAGCTCATTAAACCACAGATTCGAAATAACAGGCCTCAGGTGGACACTTCTAATGCATCTTAATAACACACACATATACATAACTGCACAAACAGTGTTAGAAATTATTAGTATAAATAAGAAAGGTGAGGGCCTATGAACTGTTGAGAACTATACTCGGTTTTGTAATCACTGTTTTAATGTCCAAAATGTATATACTGTACAAAACTTTAAATAATGCACTACTGGCCATTAAAATTGCTACACCAAGAAGAAATGCAGATGATAAAAGTGTATTCATTGGACAAATATATTATACAAGAACTGATATGTGATTCAGTTTCACGGAATTTGGGTGCATAGTTCCTGAGAAAACAGTATCCAGAACAACCACCTCTGGCCGTAATAACGGCCTTGATACGCTTGGACATTGAGTCAAACAGAGCTGGGATGCGTGTACAGGTACAGCTGCCCATGCAGCTTCAACACGATACCACAGTTCATCAAGAGTAGTGACTGGCGTATGGTGACAAGCCAGTTGCTCGGCCACCATTGACGAGACGTTTTCGATTGGTGAGAGATCTGGAGAATGTGCTGTCCAGGGCGACAGTCGAACATTTTCTGTATCCCGAAAGGCCCGTACAGGACCTGCAACATGCGGTCGTGCATTATCCTGCTGAAATGTAGGGTTTCGCAGGGGTCGAATGAAGGGTAGACCCACGGGTCGTAACACATCTGGAATGTAACGTCCACTGTTCAAAGTGCCGCCAGTGCGAACAAGAGGTGACTGAGACGTGTAACCAGTGACACCATACCATCACGATATACCACACACGCTTCCATTGTGCGTTCACCGCGATGTCGCCAAACAAGGATGGGACCATCATGATGCTGTAAACATAACCTGGATTCATCCGAAAAAATGACGTTATGCCCTTCGTGCACCCTGGTTCGTCGTTGAGTACACCATCGCAGGCTTTCCTGTTTGTGATGCAGCTTCAAGGGTAACCGCAGCCATGGTTTCTGAGCTGATAGTCCATGCTGCTGCAAACGTCGTCGAACTGTTCGTGCAGATGGTTGTTGTCTTGCAAACGTCCTCATCTGTTGACTCAGATATCGAGACGTGGCTGCACGATCCGTTACTGCCATGCGGATAAGATGCCTGTCATCTCGACTGCTAGTGATACGAGGCCGTTGGGATCCAGCACGGCGTTCCGTACTACCCTCCTGAACCCATCGACTCCATATTCTTCTAACAGTTATTGGATCTTGACCAACGCGAACAGCAATGTCGCGATACGATAAACCGCAATCGCGATAGGCTACAATCTGACCTTTATCAAAGTCGGAAACGTGATGGGACGTATTTCCCCTGCTTACAGGAGGCGTCACAAGAACGTTTCATCAGGCAACGCCGGTCAACTGCTGTTTGTGTATGAGAAATCTGTTGGAAACTTTCCTCATGTCAGCACGTTGTAGGTGTCGCCACCGGTGCCAACCTTGTGCCAATGCTCTGAAAAGCTAATCATTTGCGTATCACAGCATCTTCTTCCTGTGGGTTAAATTTCGCGTCTGTAGCACGTCTTCTTGGTGGTGTAGCAATTTTAATGGCCAGTAGTGTAGTTGAAATGTATCACTTCAACTACGTGTTTTCAAACACTTATTCTTTTGCTGTACTTTACCACAAGCAGCCACGTGGAACATTTCACACAAAAGACTAACTTATCAGTTAATAAATTCTTACTCCACTAAAGTAAATAAAGATTTTACATAGCACTGATTCGAGATAAATCCGTGTTCACGACACAAAATTAAAACAGACCACCTATTGTTTGAAAGTTTAACAGATTACTGGTCAATGCATACGGGGGAGTACCCCTCTCACAGCCCCCCCCCCCCCCAAAAAAAAAAATTAAATAAAATTTTAAAAAAATCGAATAACACTGACATGGGCGGAGCTTGTGTAGTACGCATTTCTGCCGCTAGGCGTGTAGAGCGGAACTCATTGCCGGTTCAGTGCCGCCTGTGTTGTCGACCTCGTTTATTCTGTTCAATGCAATGATCGTTCCTGCTAGTGCTGTTTTGTTCTTGTTTCATTTTTTATGACGGCAAGTTTAAATGAACAACGTGCAGCTGTGAAATTTCGTTTTCTATTCGGTGAAAATGCTTCTGAAACTAATTTAATGTTGAAAACAGCTTACCAAGATGACACTATGGGCAAAAAAATCAAGTGTACGAGTGGTTTGCTTGATTTAAAAATGGGGACATGTCGACTGATGACAAATCTCGTTCTAGACGTCCGTCAACTGCCCGAATCGACGAAAATATTGCAAAAATTCGAGAGCTTGTGCTCACAGACAGTCGACAGACACTTGACGGAGATTAGTAGGTTGTGTTGGAGCTCGGCTCACCGAATTTTAACGAATGATTTGGGAGTGAAAAGGGTTGCTGCCAAATTTGTTCCTCGGGTTCTGACGGACAATCAAAAGGAACGTCGAGATGAAACATCTACATCTACATCTACATTTATACTCCGCAAGCCACACAACGGTGTGTGGGAGAGGGCACTTTACGTGCCACTGTCATTACCTCCCTTTCCTGTTCCAGTCGCGTATGGTTCGCGGGAAGAACGACTGTCTGAAAGCCTCCGTGCGCGCTCTAATCTCTCTAATTTTACATTCGTGATCTCCTCGGGAAGTATAAGTAGGGGGAAGCAATATATTCGATACCTCATCCAGAAACGCACCCTCTCGAAACCTGGCGAGCAAGCTACACCACGATGCAGAGCGCCTCTCTTGCAGAGTCTGCCACTTGAGTTTATTAAACATCTCCGTAACGCTATCACGGTTACCAAATAACCCAGTGACGAAACGCGCCGCTCTTCTTTGGATCTTCTCTATCTCCTCCGTCAAACCGATCTGGTACGGATCCCACACTGATGAGCAATACTCAAGTATAGGTCGAACGAGTGTTTTGTAAGCCACCTCCTTTGTTGATGGACTACATTTTCTAAGCACTCTCCCAATGAATCTCAACCTGGTACCCGCCTTACCAACAATTAATTTTATATGATCATTCCACTTCAAATCGTTCCGCACGCATACTCCAAGATATTTTACAGAAGTAACTGCTACCAGTGTTTGTTCCGATATCATATAATCATACAATAAGGATCCTTCTTTCTATGTATTCGCAATACATTACATTTGTCTATGTTAAGGGACAGTTGCCACTCCCTGCACCAAGTGCCTATCCGCTGAAGATCTTCCTGCATTTCGCTACAATTTTCTAATGCTGCAACTTCTCTGTATCATCCGCGAAAAGCCGCATGGAACTTCCGACACTGTCTACTAGGTCATTTATATATATTGTGAAAAGCAATGGTCCCATAACACTCCCCTGTGGCACGCCAGAGGTTACTTTAACGTCTGTAGACGTCTCTCCATTGATAACAACATGCTGTGTTCTGTTTGCTAAAAACTCTTCAATCCAGCCACACAGCTGGTCTGTTATTCCGTAGGCTCTTACTTTGTTTATCAGGCGACAGTGCGGAACTGTATCGAACGCCTTCCGGAAGTCAAGAAAAATAGCATCTACCTGGGAGCCTGTATCTAATATTTTCTGGGTCTCATGAACAAATAATCCGAGTTGGGTCTCACACGATCGCTGTTTCCGGAATCCATGTTGATTCCTACATAGTAGATTCTGGGTTTCCAAAAACGACATGATACTCGAGCAAAACACATGTTCTAAAATTCTACAACAGATCGACGTCGGAGATATAGGTCTATAGTTTTGCGCATCTGCTCGACGACCCTTCTTGAAGACTGGGACTACCTGTGCTCTTTTCCAATCATATGGAACCCTCCGTTCCTCTAGAGACTTGCGGCACACGGCTGTTAGAAGGGGGGCAAGTTCTTTCGCGTGCTCTGTGTAGAATCGAATTGGTATCCCGTCAGGTCCAGTGGACTTTCCTCTATTGAGTGATTCCAGTTGCTTTTCTATTCCTTGGACACTTATTTCGATGTCAGCCATTTTTTCGTTTGTGCGAGGATTTAGAGAAGGAACTGCAGTGCGGTCTTCCTCTGTGAAACAGCTTTGGAAAAAGGTGTTTAGTATTTCAGCTTTACGCGTGTCATCCTCTGTTTCAATGCCATCATCATCCCGGAGTGTCTGGATATGCTATTTCGAGCCACTTACTGATTTAACGTAAGACCAGAACTTCCTAGGATTTTCTGTCAAGTCGGTACATAGAATTTTACTTTCGAATTCACTGAACGCTTCACGCATAGCCCTCCTTACGCTAACTTTGACATCGTTTAGCTTCTGTTTGTCTGAGAGGTTTTGGCTGCGTTTAAACTTGGAGTGAAGCTCTCTTTGCTTTCGCAGTAGTTTCCTAACTTTGTTGTTGTACCACGGTGGGTTTTTGCCATCCCTCACAGTTTTACTCGGCACGTACCTGTCTAAAACGCATTTTACGATTGCCTTGAACTTTTTCCATAAACACTCAACATTGTCAGTGTCGGAACAGAAATTTTCGTTTTGATCTGTTAGGTAGTCTGAAATCTGCCTTCTATTACTCTTGCTAAACAGATAAACCTTCCTCCCTTTTTTTATATTCCTATTAACTTCCATATTCAGGGATGCTGCAACGGCCTTATGATCACTGATTCCCTGTTCTGTACATACAGAGTCGAGAAGTTCGGGTCTGTTTGTTATCAGTAGGTCCAAGATGTTATCTCCACGAGTCGGTTCTCTGTTTAATTGCTCGAGGTAATTTTCGGATAGTGCACTCAGTATAATGTCAATCGATGCTCTGTCCCTACCACCCGTCCTAAACATCTGAGTGCCCCCGTCTATATCTGGTAAATTGAAATCTCCACCTATGACTATAACATGCTGAGAAAATTAATGTGAAATGTATTCCAAATTTTCTCTCAGTTGTTCTGCCACTAATGCTGCTGAGTCGGGAGATCGGTAAAAGGAGCCAATTATTAACCTATCTCGGTTGTTGAGTGTAACCTCCACCCATAATAATTCACAGGAACTATCCACTTCTACTTCACTACAGGATAAACTACTACTAACAGCGACGAACACTCCACCACCGGTTGCATGCAATCTATCCTATCTAAACACCGTCTGTACCCTTGTAAAAATTTCGGCAGAATTTATCTCTGGCTTAAGCCAGCTTTCTGTACCTATAACGATTTCAGCTTCGGTGCTTTCTATCAGCGCTTGAAGTTCTGGTACTTTACCAACGCAGCTTCGACAGTTGACAATTACAATACCGATTGCTTCTTGGTCCCCGCATGTCCTGACTTTGCCCCGCACCTGTTGAGGCTGTTGCCCTTTCTGTACTTGCCCAAGGCCATCTGACCTAAAAAACCGCCCAGCCCACGCCACACAACCCCTGCTACCCGTGCAGCCGCTTGTTGCGTGTAGTGGACTCCTGACCTATCCAGTGGAACCCGAAACCCCACCACCCTATGGCGCAAGTCGAGGAATCTGCAGCCCACACGGTCGCAGAACCGTCTCAGCCTCTGATTCAGACCCTCAACTCGGCTCTGTACCAAAGGTTCGCAGTCAGTCCTGTCGACGATGCTGCAGATGGTGAGCTCTGCTTTCATCCCGCTAGCGAGACTGGCAGTCTTCACCAAATCAGATAGCCGCCGGAAGCCAGAGAGGATTTCCTCCGATCCATAGCGACACACATCATTGGTGCCGACATGAGCGACCACCTGCAGATGGGCGATCCCTGTACCCTTCATGGCATCCGGAAGGACGCTTTCCACATCTGGAATGACTCCCCCCGGTATGCACACGGAGTGCACATTGGTTTTCTTCCCCTCTCTTGCTGCCATTTCCCTAAGGGGCCCCATTACGCGCCTGACGTTGGAGCTCCCAACTACCAGTAAGCCCACCCTCGGCGACCGCCCGGATCTTGCAGACTGAGGGGCAACCTCTGGAACAGGACAAGCAGCCATGTCAGGCCGAAGATCAGTATCAGCCTGAGACAGAGCCTGAAACCGGTTCGTCAGACAAACTGGAGAGGCCTTCCGTTCAGCCCTCCGGAATGTCTTTCGCCCCCTGCCACACCTTGAGACGACCTCCCACTCTACCACAGGTGAGGGATCAGCCTCAATGCGGGCAGTATCCCGGGCAACCACAGTCGTAGTCCGATCGGGGGATGCGTGGGACGAGCTGGCTGTCCCCGACAAACCCCCATCCGGACCCCCACAGTGATGCCCATTGGCAACAGCCTCAAGCTGTGTGACCGAAGCCTACACTGCCTGAAGCTGGGAGCGAAGGGATGCCAACTCAGCCTGCATCCGAACACAGCAGTTGCAGTCCCTATCCATGCTAAAAACTGTTTTGCAAAGAACGTCTGAACTAATCTACAGAGAGCGCAAACAAATCGACCCAAAATTTAAACGGTTATTAAAATACAAGATTGCCTAGTAAATGCAGTAATGCTGCTACTTGCGCACTGCTGACACTGCTCGGCGGCGGAAGGAGACTACGCGAATTTACACTATTCAGGTACTAAAACACGATGCTACAAATCTCAAATACTATAATACGCCCGAAATTTATGAATTAAACAATGCAAGTACCAAAAACACGCAAAGAAATTAAGAATTAAACTATGTAACAAATGAGTGAGCTAGGAGTATACGAGTTGCTGCTGCAGCTGCTTATCCAACGGCGGCAGGGAGCACACTCAACATGTTGTGCTTTGCAACAACAGCTTGAAACTAATCCAGACTTTCTGTCAAATGTCATCACTGGTAACTAGTTATGGTGCTGTGGTTACGACCCAGAAACAAAGTAACAGTCAAGGCAGGACATCTCGTCACCCCGTCAAAAAATAATGTCGTCTAGTCAAATCGAACATCAAAACTGTGCTGATTTGTTTTTTTGATGCCAAGTGCGGAGTTGATTTACAGTTCGTTCCCCCGGGTCAGATCGTCAATCAAACCTTTAATTTGGAAGTTTTAAGAAGATTGCGCAACAGTGTTCGCCAAGAAAGATAGTACTTGTTGCAGACAGGAGACTGGATCTTCCACCACGACAACGCACCTGCACATCCATCCCTCTCCGTTAGATAGTTTTTGGCTAAAAATGGCGTGGTTCCGCTGCCCCACAGACTTAAACGCCTGACTTGGCTCTATGCGGCTTTTTCTTACTCCCACACATGAAAAGGGGAATGAGAGCACACAGATTTGATAACATTGAGGAAATCAAGGAAAAGAAAACCAAGAAGTAGTTGTCAGCCATTTCTAAAGATGACAAAAAAAAGTGTTTCGAGCAGTGGAAGCACCGGTGGGACAAATGTATTAGCTGTAATTGAGAGTATTTTGAAGGCGATAAGTTTGTTTTCTAAACAATTTGAAAATATATAGCTTTTAAAAATAATTCCGGTTTTTGGGTACCCCCTCGTATATGTAAAATACTAAATTTTACTTGCACTGATGGCGGTTGCTGTGATTATCTTCTGTGGCAAAAGAATAAAGTGGTCTGGTGTGATAATGGCTCTTGATGTAATATCCTCTGTAAAACATCTTGGCGTCTGAATTTCACCATTCCGAGCAAACCAATGAATGCCATGATATAATCACCAGCAACATCCCCCACCTCAGACTTAATTATACCCCTGCTGCTGCAACTCTTGCCTCGTTAAGCACTCGAGTGCTAGCTTGTTGGATGGTGGACACAGACTCTATTAACCACAAAGATTCCTCGCGCTGCTTTGCGCCAAACCACATTTCACACTCCCTCCTAAGCATTTTTGTTCCATCCCAGATTTTGCAATCCGTACAACATACAGTCCCTAAGCATGAACACATCATACATAAAATAATTTAGAACGCTTATATTATGAGAGAACATAGTTTTAAAGAAGAAATTTACAAATTAATTCTGTTTACATAAATGTACATAAAAAGAACTATCATTTCCATATGTCTCAAATCCGAGGACACATATAACACAGATATTACAGTAGCTATGGGAAACATAGAAGTTGCATAAAAGCATCGTAAGCGATAACAGACATAAGTGTCATAAGCTGAAGTGGTTTTCATTAATCATTAACAATAATTCCAGCTGTGGTGCTCAACATGGTCAACATTAATATGTCAGAACAAAGATGCTACGAAAGAAATCATGAAAGCGTGCTCTTAAGTGATCCTACCATACTGATCGAGTATTTTTGCAAAGGGAGTCTTCAACAAAACCTAAGGAAAGCAGAGATTCAGGCACTTCATCTGAATAATGAGCAGGATGTCAGACGTGTTTATAGTAAGTGCGTAGGTGTCATCTTCGATCGGACAATGTCATCTATGTAGCACTACACGATCCTGTCGAAGAAGCTCGTCTCGAGGGTACATCAACTGCACATAATAGCTGGAATTAGCTTGAAGGAAACTGAGGTATATTACTCAATGTTGCAATTTAACTTGTGTATTCAGCTGCTGAATATTGTGCTCGTGCATGGAAAACAGCGCACACACAATCAGGTAAACGTACTTCTGAATGAGGCCATGAGGATCATTACTGCCGCCCGCGGTGGTCTAGCGGTTCTGGCGCTGCAGTCCGGAACCGCAGGACTGCTACGGTCGCAGGTTCGAATCCTGCCTCGGGCATGGGTGTGTGTGATGTCCTTACGTTAGTTAGGTTTAGGTAGTTCTAAGTTCTAGGGGACTTGTGACCTAAGATGTTGAGTCCCATAGTGCTCAGAGCCATTTGAACCATTTTTTGGATCATTACTGAACTGTCAGATCTACTCCCACTTTGTGGTTGCCTGTTATATTCAGTATTGCGCCACCCGCCACCCGCCCCCCCCCCCCCCACCCTCCCACAGATCAGATCTCAGAAGAAAGGCTGGGAAGGTGCAAATTCTTAAGAAGACAGGATAACTTCAGTTTCATTCCTAAGTAGTGCTTTTAGAATTTATCTGCTACACGACTGAAGACAAGCAAATCTGCTTGGGTCGATCTTCCGATAACATACATTTTCGATGTCACCAAAAAGAGGGAAGAAACGCTTGAATATGCATCCATCCAGGGACGTCCACCAAAGTAAAAATCCAACGACGTAGGAAACACAGCTTGATCTTTTCGGACGAAAATGATCGAAACCCAGTCGCATCCGAACAGGACGAGTCACTTCTTGAAGAAATGGGATTATTGTGAAAGATCTGCGTGTGACTGTGGCGTGGAGGAACAGACAGCAAGACATCTTGTGGATAAATGCCAATTCGACGCCTTTAAATGTGACCTGAAAGGCTTTCGTGAAACGACACCGAGCTAAGTGCTCTGGTTTGTTTTCTGAATTTAAACAGTAACCTGAAAATATATCATGATGTAAATGCGTAGCTGTGTTATGCAGTATATATATATCATAGACACTAACAGAATAGTCTGACATATAAATCCAAATAGCTAATAAAGATAATACAGATAGTTAATAAAGGAAAAATGGTAAATATTAGTACTCTGCGAGTCTGCACGAAAGAGGCAATGGCACACCTTGGGAGAAAATGAACTTGTGGAACGATAAGTCCCAAAATACCTAGCTGAATCAAAAGTTTGCGATTGAAGGCGATTTCATTTATAGCTGATTTCTGAGAGACAATTTGGGCGGTTTTAACCCTTACTGATGAATGATGATTGAATTTCCCAGTCCGGCTTCCATAGGGCCGTCCCATTAATCCTGTTGTGACGATGTACACGTACGTAGACAAAGTACGTAGATCCGCCAAGAGAAAGAAGAAGACATCTCTACTTTTTTCTATTTACAAGGACGTGAGACTTCTCTTTTACTGATGAATTACAACATATTGTCCTCAAGTTGCAATGATCTGCAAAGCAATGAGTGGAACACCAATATCTTACTAATTTTTCCCCGCTTGACAGTGCCGTTGAAGTGCGGCTATTAGTGGTGCCCGCGGCTTCTGTAACAGCGGCCTCTGGAGACGACGACCTGTCGAATACTGGCTCATTTAGGAATTCATGGCGTCCCTCGTTGAGCATAAACATCGAAGGTCCCACTGCGGCTCTATACATGAAAATTCAATAGGGTGACCTTGCATTTGCGTTGTAAATGCGGCCTAGCAAGCGGGGCCATCTGTTTGCGGGGCGGGGGGAGGTGGAAAGCAACCCCTAACGCAGGCGGCGGCCCACAGCATCCGTCCTAACACCTCGTATTGGCTTCCAAACAGCGCAATGCTTTCCACCGGCCTACGTCGTTCTAGCGCAGTGGCCGCGGCCTGGAATGCTCCACCCGCTAGTTCCCTTTTATGGTGTC
Source organism: Schistocerca americana (assembly GCF_021461395.2). Lineage (NCBI taxonomy): Eukaryota > Metazoa > Arthropoda > Insecta > Orthoptera > Acrididae > Schistocerca > Schistocerca americana. Next base: position 337,555,313 of record NC_060121.1, read on the forward strand.
CTATATTTACTTACACTGTTTGCTAGTGTATGATGGTTGAGAGTATACAGGGTAAGTAAGCTGCCACTACCGATCGGTTTCATGCAACCCGTAAGGCCTTCAAGAAACACGTGTGAGATTTTCATAATCTCTCGCGTGCTATATACACTCCAGGAAATGGAAAAAAGAACACCGAGAATTCATTGTCCCAGGAAGGGGAAACTTTATTGACACATTCCTGGGGTCAGATACATCACATGATCACACTGACAGAACCACAGGCACATAGACACAGGCAACAGAGCATGCACAATGTCGGCACTAGTACAGTGTATATCCACCTTTCGCAGCAATGCAGGCTGCTATTCTCCCATGGAGACGATCGTAGAGATGCTGGATGTAGTCCTGTGGAACGGCTTGCCATGCCATTTCCACCTGGCGCCTCAGTTGGACCAGCGTTCGTGCTGGACGTGCAGACCGAGTGATACGACGCTTCATCCAGTCCCAAACATGCTCAATGGGGGACAGATCCGGAGATCTTGCTGGCCAGGGTAGTTGACTTACACCTTATAGAGCACGTTGGGTGGCACGGGATACATGCGGACGTGCATTGTCCTGTTGGAACAGCATGTTCCCTTGCCGGTCTAGGAATGGTAGAACGACGGGTTCGATGACGGTTTGGATGTACCGTGCACTATTCAGTGTCCCCTCGACGATCACCAGTGGTGTACGGCCAGTGTAGGAGATCGCTCCCCACACCATGATGCCGGGTGTTGGCCCTTTGTGCCTCGGTCGTATGCAGTCCTGATTGTGGCGCTCACCTGCACGGCGCCAAACACGCATACGACCATCATTGGCACCAAGGCAGAAGCGACTCTCATCGCTGAAGACGACACGTCTCCATTCGTCCCTCCATTCACGCCTGTCGCGACGCCACTGGAGGCGGGCTGCACGATGTTGGAGCGTGAGCGGAAGACGGCCTAACGGTGTGCGGGACCGTAGCCCAGCTTCATGGAGACGGTTGCGAATGGTCCTCGCCGATACCCCAGGAGCAACAGTGTCCCTAATTTGCTGGGAAGTGGCGGTGCGGTCCCCTACGGCACTGCGTAGGATCCTACGGTCTTGGCGTGCATCCGTGCGTCGCTGCGGTCCGGTCCCAGGTCGACGGGCACGTGCACCTTCCGCCGACCACTGGCGACAACATCGATGTACTGTGGAGACCTCACGCCCCACGTGTTGAGCAATTCGGCGGTACGTCCACCCGGCCTCCCGCATGCCCACTATACGCCCTCGCTCAAAGTCCGTCAACTGCACATACGGTTCACGTCCACGCTGTCGCGGCATGCTACCAGTGTTAAAGACTGCGATGGAGCTCCGTATGCCACGGCAAACTGGCTGACACTGACGGCGGCGGTGCACAAATGCTGCGCAGCTAGCGCCATTCGACGGCCAACACCGCGGTTCCTGGTGTGTCCGCTGTGCCGTGCGTGTGATCATTGCTTGTACAGCCCTCTCGCAGTGTCCGGAGCAAGTATGGTGGGTCTGACACACCGGTGTCAATGTGTTCTTTTTTCCATTTCCAGGAGTGTACAAACTATTAGTTTTAAAGAAAAAGATGAACAGAAACGTTTTGTATGAAATGAAATATAATTTTTATTTTATACTTGGATATGTTTTTGCTGTTGGCCATCGTTTTGGAGCAAGTCAAGGAAAACGCATTTAAAGGACACTTCTGTATGTTTTTCCTGAAATATTCTCAAAATACGGTCACTAGCGAATACATATCCCAGTAAAGTAGTTAACTGCATTAAATTTGCTACCAAGAGTTACTGTTAATTTTTTCTGTAGGAGTAACAGCTTGCACGTAGTGAGCAAGAGAATACCTGTACAGAAATATTGCACATGGTATTTGAAAGCAGCTGAAGCACTAGGGGCAGCTGAATCTCCGTGTATTTCAGTCTTCATGAGGAGACGTAGCAGGCAGGAATGGCTCGACTTTCTTCAGAATTACAATTAAAATAAATACCTTTACTCCGCTCCTTGTATCATATTTAACACATTTGAAATATTTAAATTCTTAAACAAGTCGTGTTTTTCATAACGCAATTATTCCAGGTTACTGATAACATGAGGGTAAATACTTCATGTTGAAACCATTTCTTTAGTGAAATATTAAAAATTTATGACTATTAAAACTACGTGCATTTCAAAATTCGATCCTGCGAATAATTACTTGTCTCACAAGTGGCATAACTTGTCCGAATGTCGTTAGTTGCCTTTTTCTAAAAATAATTTTGTCTTCCCTGAATACTGCACTGTTAAAACGTTATATTTATTCAGAATTCTGAGTTTTCAGAATTTGAAATACCAGAAAATACCGTTTCTAAAATCAAGTGTTATAATCTTGTAGTACGCATTTATTGATTAAAAAAATGTATAATTTTTCTAGACTAAAAAATAAGTTAGTGAAATACATTAAATAGAAATTTAGCGTTTCTATTAAATTATTGGTAAGCTTTTCTTAATCCTAGGAATACCAGTGCATGCTAAAAAAAACCACCACATGAAATACGCCATATTATTTATACCTTTTTATGGATATTTAACCAATTATCAATCACAACAATTTACTTGTGTACTTGCAGTACTTTATCTGTCTTTTACTATTTAAAATGTACTACCTATTAAACATTTGGTGATAACACATCTTAAAATAGGGGTTAGGCCACAGTTAATATGGAGTTTCAAGCGACGTTCACAGACGTAAATCTTAATGGACATCTAACGTTCAAAGAGCGGAAACACTGTTTTACTTGTTGGTCTATTTACTCAGATGACGTTCAGCATTCATCACGTAAAGTTCAGTGTTACGTCAGCAACTCTTTCAGCTGAGTCCATGGTTAGCCTCAATCACGTAAACAACTCTGTCAATTAGCATTATGCATAATCAATTCCTTAAAGTTAGTCCCGCCTGTATTTTCATAATGTATGTTCACATATTCAGTCTCCGCAGATATTTAGTGAGGTTCTGTCACTTGTGTAAAATGTAATTGTGCATTCCTAAAGGATTTGTCACGCATTGATACAATGTCTTCCTGTAATTTAGACTCATCAGAGTTTATGTGGCTTTAATGATTTTCACTACTATAGCCGTTAGTTTACTATACAAAAGCTCATCGTCATCAAGACAAGCAATGAAAATAGAAGTACATACACCTGAAAATAGATTTCGACGGTGTTTTGTAACTTTATTTAATTTCATTTAAGACTCCTGGAAACCGACAACTGGACTTTAGAAAAAGAGGAAGACTTCTGAGGAACTCGACTGGCAGGGCAGTAAACTTACAAATCATTTGATTGGTTAGCACTAAATAAGGGAATCTTTGATGCAAGCGTCATTTTTAATAGTCTGCACATTTCGAGTAGAGTAAGATAAATTTAACGAGGGGATCCATTTCCTTTTGCTAGCATCTCCGTCAAAATCTCTGTAAAACTAATGGCTTACCAAAGTTTATTCATACATTCAACAGCTCAGTTTTCATATACATACCAATCTTCTTGCAATTTGTAAGCCTGATTCTTTATTTCAACGGGAAATATTACCAGTAATGCCACTGATTTCTATTCCGTGGAAGATCTTAACGATACACTTGACGCACTGCACGCTTTTCTCAATCTGGCTGATCGCTGTGTGATGGCAGAAACACTCACGTAGACAACCGCCCAATACGTATGTTTTTCGACTGAAGCACTACTATTTCTGTAGCATACATTACGGAATATTTACTAACTCAACTACAATAAATAATGTTAACATGAAACCAACAATATTTTAGTTTCCAGAGGACATAAGGAAAAACTTGGAACACTATCTTATAGACTACCGAGTTTTGATAACGTTACTGCAAATACAGCGATCTGTACTGAAAGTTAAAAGAAATATCAGTCTTGATCGCAAAAATATTTTTTTAATCTTTTATTATAGTGGTAAACAATTTCAGTCGTGGCAATCATCACCAGACCATTATATGTCTCTGAAAAGTAAGTAACATTTTCCTTGGATAGAATCAGGCACAAAATGAAATGAGTGATAATAATATGTACAATAAAAGAAGTAATGGTTTAAATGGCTCTGAGCACTATGCGACTTAACTTCTGAGGTCATCAGTCGCCTAGAACTTAGAACTAATTAAACCTAACTAACCTAAGGACATCACACTCATCCATGCCCGAGGCAGGATTCGAACCTGCGACCGTAGTGGTCACGCGGTTCCAGACTGAAGCGCCTTTAACCGCACGGCCACACCGGCCGGCAAAAGAAGTAATAATAATAATAATAATAATAATATGTAGAAATGTTTATACCATTCAGTGATGTGCAGAGACTCCAAGAGAAGCATGAACGTTCAGGGATGCCAAGAGATATTTTAGTTGAATGCTGAGTAGTATAGAAACGCTATGCGCTAAACAGGTGAAGTTCACCCCATCGTCTGCTGCATGATTACTAGGCTGCCACATGATAGTAACGTTTGAAAAAGCTTAGAAGAATTAATCTTGTGCACTTTGCTTTATAAAACAGCAGGTTGAAATAGATCAATATTATCAGCTATAATCATTAGTGAAACCTGTAAAAATTATAATTAAACATGCATGGACAAAAAATAAAAATCGCTTACAGGAATCGCAAGTACCGTCTATAAGCGTTACATAGAAGTAACAACAAATTCTTCGAAGCATGATCGATGCAAAGATGAACGTGGACGACGCCATCAGTTGTCACGGAGACACTCTATGATTCTTTGAGAAAAGGAATGCCTTTTTATATTCCTGTGGATGACTAGATGTAGACCTTTTACAGTATCTGCTGTAGTATGTTTCCTAAAAGTAGTAAAATAATGTTTGCCATAGTCGTTGTTAATAGCGATTTTATTTTGTAATTTTCATGTTCTACAGTAAATGAAAATTTTGGATGAACTTTACTTAAAACCTCAGGTAAAGTACCTATTTCATCTTTCGAAACGCTACATCATATCATCTACAGACATATAAACAGCATTCTTTTTCTAGATGATTCATAGAATGTTACCGTTCCTACTGGATTTGGATGAAACTCAAAAAGAAATTACTGTCCTCAAACATGGCAAGGACTAATAGTTTTAGTGCAAATGAGGTTGATTCTTTGTTCAACACGTTAAAACAAAAATCTTCAAATTCTCCTCTCACAATTATCTCGAAATTTGTTTAGATGGCCTTTAAGGTTAATTTACCTGATAAAGTAAACTTTTTTTTTAAATACAGTCATACATAACGTTTGCATTTGTCACCAATAATCTCCACCAAACAAGCTCAGATATCTGAACTCTGGTATCTCCAATGTTCATTTTAGTTGACAGTAACAATATGGTGGACAGACAGGTTGTAACATTCTCTACTACTTTCAGAGAGCATACAAGTGGTGCTGCTTGTAATAAACTGTTTGGGCAACACATGATACTAAACAGCCATTCTGAAGAGTAGATACAAGAGAATTTTAAAATTTTAGATAATGCTCCTAAACAACACCTGTTAAATGCCCCTGAAGAAACCTAAAGTTGTGTACATTATAAACACCAACCATTTAACTCACTAACGAACAATTGAACTTTAAAGAGAAACATTTCAATGATAACTTTGAAGACTTTCTATAGTTCTGCTCTTTTGGTCTATAATTTCTTGTTTTAAATATTGTAAATGTTTTTATACTCGATTTTATTCTTCCTTTAACTTATACATTTATTTTTCCCAGCAATACAGCTGTATATTTTTATTGGTTCTATTCTACTTTAACCCCTGCCAGATATACTATTGACTATTTTTGTCACTTAATGCCTACTATTAACACTTTAATAAGTCATATGCTATAATGGTGCACATAATCTAATATTTTGTTATATATTGACTTACACAATATTTCCCATCCTAACATCGACTGATGAGAGATTTTCAAAAATGTTCAAATGTGTGTGAAATTTTATGGGACTGCTAAGGTCATCAGTCCCTAAGCTTACACACTACTTAACCTAAATTATCCTAAGGACAAACGCACACATGCATGCCCGAGGTAGGACTCGAACATCCGCCGGGACCAGCCGCACAGTCTATGACTGCAGCGCCTTAGACCGCTCGGCTAATCCCGCGCGGCTAGAGATTTTAACAGACAAGACGTTTCGCCACTGATACACTGTAATCTTTCAGTTGTGAGCCGACTGGTACTGAAGCAACAGACCCTGGTCCGGCACATCGATGTTCTTGTCTCCACGGTGACCGGCGGCATCCATTACCGGTGCATCTCTCGCTTTCCGTGTGCCTTACACAGGCGCGCTTTATCAATAGAGTCCAAGCCTACGTCTCCTTGACAACTGATGGCGCATCTACATTCATCTTCGCATCGATCACACTTCGACAAATTTGCTGTTACTTCCAAATACTACCCATAGGTGGCAGTTTTGCGTTGTGTAATCGATTTTTATTTCCTGTCCCTGTATTTTGAATATCATCTTTTTAAAAATGTAATTGATGTTAATAGCAGCTAAGGTTAATGCAATTTGACCTACTATTTCATACTTTTAGATTGTTCCCAAATTGATAATTCTAAGATTTTTCATAGGTTGTTATCGTATGACTAGCCATACCGGCAGCGTCCACTGTCATACAGCGACCAGTGCGTGGAGCTTCACTTGGCTAACGCATAGCGTTCTTACGCTATTCAGCATTCGATGAATGTATCTCCTGACTTACGTTCATGCTCTGCTTGGCGTCTCTGCATACCACCGAACGGTATAAATCTTTCTATACATTGTTATACATTTTATTGTAATATTGTTATCACTCACTTCTTTTTGTTATTGATACCCTCTAAGGAAAAAGTTATTTACATTTCAGAGTTATATAATGGTCTGACGATGATCATCTAGTTTAAAATAGGTTACCATTTTAATAAAATATTTAAAAAATCAAGACTGATTACGTCTTTCATACATTACAGACATTTTATTGCAGATTAATATAAAACTGAATCAATGATTTAATTTATTAATTTTCTTGTAAGAGTAATGAACGACGTAAAAAAATCAAGACTGATTACGTCTTTCATACATTACAGACATTTTATTGCAGATTAATATAAAACTGAATCAATGCTTTAATTTATTAATTTTATTGTAAGAGTAATGAACGATGTACAAAAATTGGTTGGTTCGGTGGTTGAACGGTTGATAGGGGGGGAGGTGATCAAACAGCAACGTCATCGGTTGCATCGGAGGATGTCGGTCTGTCGCGCTCTTTCAAAGGAGCCATCCTGGCATTTTCCTGGAGCCATTTAGGAAATCACGGAAAACCGTCGTCCACCCGAATGCGAAACCAATGTGCTAACCACTGCGTCACCTCTTTCGGTGTATGGTCGCGAATTGAACAGTGACCCGCATGTAGAATAAATTTTCTTTACTACACGTCCGTAGTAACAAATTTTATAAAACAAATCTGTAGATGGTCATTATAGAGCGAAACCAGTATTCTGATGACAAGAAAATTTGTGACCATACACTTGTAGCAAAGGAAATTTAAAATAGATGCAATACTGACCAAGGTGTTTTTATGCTGAGGTATCGGGTGACGGAGTGATTAATATAATTATTTAGCTGTCAATGTTAAGCTACCATATGAATGTAATAGAGACAATCACTGAGTAAGAAATAAATAACAAAAAAATGGTTCAAATGGCTCTGAGCTATGGGACTTAACATCTGTGGTCATCAGTCCCCTAGAACTTAGAACTACTTAAACCTAACTAACCTAAGGACATCACACAACACCCAGCCATCACGAGGCAGAGAAAATCCCTGACCCCGCCGGGAATCGAACCCGGGAATCCGGGCGAAGGAAGCGAGAACGCTACCGCACGACCACGAGATGCGGGCAATAAATAACATCACACCACAGCATGCAGCAGGGGTACTGTTTTCCTTGTGTTATCCTTCCTCCTCTTTACGTATTTTTGTCTGTATCTGAAATTATAATTGTGTTTAATTTTCATAAATCAGTGTTCTGTGACAAATCGTACTGAGGTTTTGGTAGAAGCAAGCAAAATGAAATGACGAATAATATAAAACGATACAGAGGGCGAGCCAGAAGTAACTTTACACATTTCCTGGGTGAAAAGTAAGCTTCAAAATATGAATAAAATGTTAAATAAAGTTGAGTTCGAATTTTTTTTATTTCCGAGGTACGTAGTAGAGTAGGAATCACAAGTGAACCACAAACAACGCTAATTCTTCTCAGAAAACAGCGACACGAAGGGACCCGAAATTCAATACAACTGTGCACTGTACATTTACCGCAGAACATGTTCAAAACGACGTCCATGTAGACGAAGACAGTTACGTGCTCGACGTCTTACCGCTCGGGGAGTGTTGCAAGCTGTGTTTATCTCATTCTGCGCAGATGCATATCCATTTTCCAGTTCAATGCTGTAGTAGTGCTTCTTTCTCAGTTGTAATGCCATGCACGAGCTCCTTGAGGTGACTCCAAACATAGAAGCCCAAAAGGGTTATGGCCCTTAGGTCTGGCGGGGTAAGCAACTGGTCCTGCGCAACCTGTCCACTTATCGGGGTAATAAACACTGTGGCGCTCTCTTGCCTCCCGCCTGAAACATGCAGCGACACCGTCATGCATAAAGCATAAGCTGGTTCGTGTAGCGAGTGGGACATCATGAAGCAGACTACCCAGTTCATGTGCCGAAAACTGTCGGTGCACTCTGCCAATCACGATGTGTGGAATGACATGCCGTCCCAGTAAGCTGTTGTCCGGTGTACCACAACAAATGTTCACTGCAAAATGATGTTAATATCCTCTTGCTGTAATTACATGAGGTTTCTCGTACGCTCCGAAGTGCGTGTTATGAGCTTTCATTAAACAGCACGGTTAAATTGTCTCTCATCCACGTACAGTATCCGGCAACTGAACACTATATCAGCACCATGTTGCTCGAATGACCATTAACAGGAATTATGACGTCTAGGGTAGGCTACAGGTGTCAGCTCTTGCACTTTCTGCAGGTAAGAAGGGTGGGATGGACGTCTCCATAGACGGCGCGATACAGCTGATTGAGGAATCCCTGCAGTGGGACTCACACGGCGCGTAAGTATGGTCGGATCTTCACCTACCATTTCCAGGATGTTCTCAACGCCCATGCCGCGACGCCTACCACAGATGACATTATGCGTCCTAACTCGGAAATAAAGCAATTTCAGACAAAACTTTGACTAACATTTTAGTCTTACACTGAGGAGTCACAGAAACTGGTACACCGGCCTATTACTGTGTAGGGCCCACGCGAGTACGTAAAAGTGCCGCAACACAACGTGACATGGACTCGAGTGATATCTGAAGTAGTGCTGGAGGGAAATGACACCGTGAATCCTGCAGCACTGTCCATAAATCAGTAAGCGTACGACAGGGTGGAGATCTCTTCTGAACAGCACGTTGCAAGGCATACGATATGTGCTCAATTATGACAATTTCGGGTGAGTTTGTTAGCTAGCGGAATTGTTTAAACTCAGAAGAGTGTTCCTGGAGCCACTCTGTAGCAATTCTGGACGTAGCAATTCTGGACGAGTGGGACGTCTCATTGTCTTGCTGGAATTGCTCTAGTCCGTCGGAATGCACAATGGACATGAATGGATCAGGCAGGATGCTTACGTACGTAGTACCTGTCAGAGTCGTATATAGATGTCCATCCGCTCGATACAATATGAAACGAAACTCGTCCTACCAGATAACGTGTTTCCAGTCGTCAACACTCCAGTGTCGGTGTTGAGGGGCTCAGGCGATCCGTAAAGCTTTGTGTCGTGCAGTCATCAAGGGTACACGAGTGTCCCTTCGGCTCCGAAGGTGTTCCACTGAATGGTTCGCACGCTGACACTTGTCAGCATTGAAATCTGCAGCAACTTGCGGAAAGGTTGCACGTCTGTCACGTTGAACGATTCTCTTCAGTCGTCGTTGGTCCCGTTCTTGCAGGACCTTCTTCCGGGCGCAGCGATGTCGGTGATTTGATGTTTTACCGGATTTCTGATATTTACAGTACACTCGTGAAATGATCGTCCGGGAAAATCCTCATCGTTACCTTGGAGATGCTGTGTGCTACCGCTCGTGCGCCGACTATAACACCACGTTCAATCTTCCGCTATTGAAGCAGCAGTAACCGATCAACTGCGCCAGACACTTGTTGTCTTACATAGGCTTTGTCGACCGCAGCGGCGTTTTCTGCAAGTTTACATATCTCTGTATTTGAATACGAATGCCTACACCAGCTTGTTCGGCACTTCATTGTATTATGATACATACTCAACGCTCCTCACGAAATGTGTGCAGTTACTTTGAATCTTCCCGTGTATACAGGATGTTTCCGTAGGAGGGTGCAAAAATTTAACAGGACATAGATGATGCTCCGCTGAACAATTTGGGTCAGCGAACCTGGGCTCGGAGAAGCCAGCTTAAGATAATAGAAATAAAATCACACTACTGTGTACTTTTTATATAAAATAGTTACAGTTACCAGAAAATACTATCACTGACACAATGAACGTATCATTTGTAATGTATCTTACAAAATGTGCTGAAACTGATGGCCACAGCCTCAATGCAAGCATGACATCGAAGAACAAGATTCTGACGCTCCCTGACAAATAACTCTGGTGTGTTTCGAATCACAGGCAGCTACAATTATGACATCCATCTCCATATTAACTGGGGCCTCAAACCAAGTGACTTTAAATTTCCCCGTTGGAAATAATCAACGGGATTCAGGTCAGGTGACATCGCAGGCCATGAAATGGGACCTATCTTCTCAGTCCAGCTTCCAGAAAATACATTCACACTGAACTGAGGCGATACACTGTCATGTTGTACCCACATCCTCTCACGACATGGGACAATGAAAATAAGGTACAACAGAGCCACCTTATAGACAAGTAAAGTAAACAAAACCTGCATCATGAATTCCTAGTAATCAGGCTCCTCCTCCTTGTTTCCTTGCAGGAAATAAAGAATACACATGTAAAAAAACAGCACAGTACGTGTAAACTTGTACGTGTATTAGTTGTAAATAAGCTGGAAAACCGTAATGCTAGACAAAGAAGTAGACAAGTTTACTTCCATATCTCCTTACGCCGGCTTCTCTGAGCCCAGGTTCACTTCTTCGAACTTTTCAGTGGAGCATTCTCTACGTCCTGTTACATTTTTGCAAACACTTACGGAAACACCCTGTATCTGCATGAACATTTTTATGAAATTTATCGCTGACTATCCAATTTGTGCGAATGTTAAAATTATCATTTCACGAGTAAAAATTATGTCATGTTTTATATCATAATGATGAGGTCGTTAGCATTCATTTAATGGTGTATTATTATATCAATTCGGCCTATTGGTTCGAGAGCTGCGTATTTCATGCAATTTATAGTGAGTGACGTCACTAATGACTTCACTAGCTAGGAAGAGGCGGGTAGGGGGAGTTGGGTTTGAGACACGGTGGAGAGAGGAGGCACAATTTGGTAAGGGTAATGAAGTGACCTGGATCTAGATCGTGAAAATATGTTGAGCTTAGTTTTCTGAGAGGCGTAGAGCCGCATGTGTCCACAGTTGCGATACTTGAAAATTCCAATCCAGCCGAGTTACGGACTTATTACAACTTAGCTGCACTGGTGATTACGAGTAATAATAGAACAGTACTTGAACCTTTGCGAACTAGTTGCCAATAGCACTTGCCAAACCTGTAATTCTCTGCCATGAAATACGTTTCGTTAGTAAACAAATACATTTCTATTGACATAAAAGTGTCGTACGTTGTCATGATTTAAAAAACGGCACTGGAGAAATTTACGAGACTCAGAAAACCTTTATGTCAACTGGTTTTAGCTGCAGAAGCCTACTCAACAACATTACATTACTAACTTAACACCTGGAAGTCACGTAACTGTCATTCTGTATCACCCCAACTACAATTTAATTTCGAGAGGCATCTCAAGCCCTTAAATTGGTGATTAGTCGCTTGTATGTGTAGGTTTTGTTTGCGTATCGGTAGAACTTCCTTTCGATTAACTATGGAATAACAATTGTGTCCTATTCAATTTCTCTACTTGAAGTTTACATACATCACAAGTTTTAAGGTTTCTCTTGCAATGGAACATCGAGGCACCAATGTGATTTTCACCTTGTGCACATACCTTGGGTCAGTCGTCTACGATTGCTTATTTTTCACCATATTTTGCAAAGGGCATCAAAGTTTTTAAAGAGCACTTTGTAGCTTCGTTGCTGAAACATTTGTTTTAGTTATATTCCAAAGTTGTTCCATTGTATTCACGTCGTTGCAGTAGCCACATAATAATATAACAAAATACTTATTTTCTTCTAACATCGGCACACGATGAACACAGACTTGGCTTTGGATGTCTTAAAAACATCTAACACTTCTCGACCACTCATGCCTTCCGATACTGATTGTGAGATACTATTGATTTGTACGATGAGGTGTATTTTCTTTCTGGGAAGCAAGGTCGGAAACTTTCTCTCCTTTAACCGTGTGATATGGTGCATTTCTTCAAATAGAAAAATGTATCTGTACGAGACATTTAAGATTTGTAGTTTCAGAAAACCCGTTAACGCTATTTTCCTTTTTAACCTCGTAATATATTTTTTCTATTCTTTTCATGAGTTTTCAGTGCTGACATCATATCGCTAGCGGTGGGATCTTTCTGTCTTGTTTCTAATTCACTAGGAAAACACGTAGTAAACATTATATAGTGCACACAAATAACCCTTTTACTCGCGGAAACGGAAGGGATTTCTCCACTCTTATGATCTTGGCGGCTCACGAGGTTAATTATGCTGCTTGCCATATATGAAGACGGCGTGCAGTTCACATTGAAACTACCTGTTTTTTTGTTTTGTAAACTGAATCCGTATAAGGTCTGGTGTTGTAGTCTAGCCACCACATTCGCCGAATCAGATGGCCGTTTGTTTGTGAAAGATAATCCGACAAACAACGGTGATCTTCGCGCCAACTGGTCCTGCGTATCAAATTCCACTTCTGTTACTGCGGTCTCTATCGACCTGTTGTTCCACAGACGCTGAATGCGGGTTGGTGGAACGGTCAGATCATAATACAATGCTACAGGGTATGATCCGCTGGCGGCGCTAGGATCTCATTGTGGCAGTGCTGAGCTCTGTGCACAATACCGACTCGCAGCGTGAGCTTCAGGTGTCTCTCATTAATGGCTGAGTCAGCTGGTCCTCAAGTCTGAGAAAAGCAACAGTTCGAAAGTTGCGTAGGCAAACGTTAGATTTTGATACAGCAAAGGTATGTAATTTATTGAGTCGCGAATGTAGCATAATGATCCAGTTGCTAGTTATGAGCAACGCTATTGAACAGAGCTATAAATAAGAATTACCACCTTGTATGGGAAATGCTCAAACGTGGCCTAGAGAAGGAGCGTGATGCGATCACCAAAAGTTTGGACGCATCTGTACACATTCTGCCACGTGATCTGCCGTGCACACGAAAATACACTAGCCTGTATCCGGTTGGAGACACAGTCACCTTGGGTGCATGTCGGCATGTTCCACCAGAATCCGACAAAAACACACCTCTGAAGTATCACCACAGATAGATGTCGTAATGTAATATTGTGGTGTCGACCGGCATTGATGGTACCTCCCCAGGTCAGAATCGACTCCAAACCTATCCAGCGGAACGCTATTGAATACGAACGAACAGCAGCTTTCACCGTCTTAGCCAGAAGTTATGCTTCCGTTACTTCTCCACGCGGCTGGAATTTGGCAACAGGCAACAGACTTGCTAAATGAAGGAACTGCTGGCAACTGCTGATCGGGGCCTTCACTTATATGCAGCCATGTGGCTATTCTTTCGGCAGAGAGTGTGGTTGGGAGGAATTCACAGCAAAATGGGAGTATAAGGATAGAGGATTGTACAAACTAGCGTCGAAAGTAGCCCGACACATGAAAGAATTGTATTCTTCAAGAAACAAGAGGTTGCAACAACAAGAGAGACGCTGACAAAAAATAAAATAAAATAAAATAAAATAGTACCATTTACTGCGCAAGGGTTCATGGAAATCGCTTAACAGGAAAATATTCGCAAAATAAAGTAGGTTCTGTGACTACCGCACGTAATGTGTCTCGAATGAGAAACAGCCCACAGTTGTACTACATTATGTATATTTTAAACCTTGACCATGGTTTCTGCTATAATAACATAGCCTTCTTTAGAAGTCTTAAAAATGATCAAAATAACAACTAGACCAGTGATACAATCTAGACATAAACTTCAAAATTAGGTAAGTGATAACATATTACTTCTTAGCCCAGCCGCTCTTGTCGCTGCCATGTCGACAACAATGTCGTTAGACCAACAATCATCGGTATGACGAACACACGAACCAGTGACTCCAGATTTGTAGTTTCCAGCTACTTCAGGGAAAAGTATTTTTTGGGTGAGAGCTTTTGGGGAAACAGAAACGTTGGGGAAAGTTTTAGGAAAGAAATTTAGGCAGCCCGGAAAATGGGAAGGTATTTTATCCGCCAAGCATTACTGATAGTGACATCTCTGATATTTTAGTTCAGACAACAAATATTTACCATTTAGATATTCAATCAGTATTCCTTTGCTTTTGCGGTAGACGTTAGACTGACCTCGGTGATGTCTCACCGTGACGTCGCTAGCACGTGTAGATGCCCAGGTTCCACTGTTTGGGATATCCATTTTCGTGACCGTATCGAGTTTTTTGATAACCTCATATTGGATCTCGTAGTTGAAGCTGAAGCTTGTTTTTAATGAATTTTATGTTATAACGTACATCCCACGAAAATAAATTGTTTCAGATATTGAGGATCTCTAGAAAACGCTTCGATATTTTGATATGATTTTTTACAATAAAATGTAAGGCAATCACAGTGACGGTTAAGAGTCTTCAAGAGGTGTATATAAAAACAAAGGCAGGGACTTTATGTATTTACAGTATCGCAGTGGATAGAGTTGTACAGTGAGGTATACAGGTATGCGCGAATGGTAAATGAATAGAATAACGAAAACGCGCGCCTAGAGCAGGACTTTTATTTTTCTGCTCAGACTACTGTTTTTATTTACAGATTAACAATTTTAGTGTATGTACTACAGTTTTTTCATGTGCACGATAAATTTACGTCTCTGAAGACAGCTCCACCTCTTCAAGCTACCAACACTGACAACAATTAACAGTTTCAAGGAAAAGGTAGATTCAAGATATTTGGGGAAAAGTTGCCAAAATACTGTCATTTTGGGGGTTTTCTCTTCTGTTATGGGTGAACTTCGAAAACTCAATCTGGAAACTCTGGCTTCAACACACTGATTGAACACATTGAAATTCTAGTTCACAAAGGGCAAAGTATTAAGAATTGTTTGGAAAGGGAAAGGTTGGGCCCATCGAGGATGAAAATTCCTTCTGGGACGGAACTTCCGTCATAAAGTTGTTATTTGGCTTGGAAGAAAACGGTTCAAATGGCTCTGAGCACTACGGGACTTAACTTCTGAGGTCATCAGTCCCCTATAACTTAGAACTACTTAAACCTAACTAACCTAAGGACATCACACACATCCATGCCCGAGGCAGGATTCGAACCTGCGACCGTAGCGGTCGCGCGGCTCCAGACTGTAGCGCCTAGAACCGCTCAGGGTTGGAAGAGACGTCTAGTGGCAGCACGACAGCAACAAACGTTGCAAATGTGATGAACGACAAATAAGATCTCGAAGCGATTGTTAAAAAATTAATATTCCAAAGATAGTGGCTTATACGCAAAGGAATGTGTGATATCATCTGCTAGCCAACACTTTCTAGACATGTGCATCTATCTGTACCACAAAACAGACCAAGATGGGCGCCCCAGACCAACGGATCTTCTACCAAGCGTCCATCTTCTTTGTCCTGATAAGGACTGCTACTCTCCTTCGAGATATAACTCGAACGAAGCACAGGGCACAGCTGAGAGGTAGACGAGGTGCGCTCACAGGATATTAGCAAAGTCTGTACGCTACCACCTCGCAAACGCCGACAGTTACCCACTAGTCTTGGGAGTGACTGCCAGGACTGTATTCGCTAAACACCAAATGTGAGGGGGGCGGTGGAGCCTCAACTAATTAGTCAAGATGAAACGAGCAACAACTGCTTCTCATGAGCTGCCATCCATTGGATTTCAATTAATAACTTACCGACTAGTGCCATCATAACGAAACTTAATATGCTGAGCATCCTGTAGCTGGAAATTTTACAGACAGTTCTCTTTGCGCTACACAATAACTGAATGCATCGCTTCCGAGCAAAGAGTTTCATTAAATCTAGAGTAATTATATAGAAATTTAAATCAAATGGTTAGTCTTTTAATTTTCGTTACTTAAGCTTTTAAAAGAAATCTCTGGATATCTGAGTTGCTGCATTAACAGTATATTTTCTGCGACCTTTTGGTCTTGTTCTGGACCTTGAAAGTCCAAAAATTCTTTATTCCTTGTCCTCTTGCAGTCGGTATCCATTGTTGAAAATCACTTGTGTAATATTTTGAGGAGGTGGTGCCTCACACCCTTGAGCTGATAGTAAAATACTCTATTTATACAAACAGATTCAGTCGTCTGACAATCTTCAGGCTCATAAACTGTTCAAAGTGTTAACGCCGATCACAGTTCTAACATGGGAACGAAGTTCTTCGCGGCGGCGGCACTTATGTATGAAACATTCTCGGTAATCTTGCCGCGCCAGTTCTAGATAAAATTTCGAGCTTTCGACGACTGCCTCCATCGTCAGCGTCAGGAGCTGACTGTCTCCACTGCTGCTATGGTAGTAGCCTCTATATAGCCCAAAGACGGCTTCTGATTGGTTGGCTTATGATTGGTCGGCGATTACGTGCTGCTGTCTCAGACGGTGTCGCTGTGTGCGCCGGTGGCGCCACCGCTTCCGTTTGAATGTAAAGCTTGAAAGTAACGTCTCTGCTGCTTCTCTGCATGAAGCGCTCGTTTCCACGCACAGCTCAGATGGTATCCGCTATCGCGGTTAAAGTTCTTTTGGCTCATTCTTATTTCAACCGCCTCCTTAATAACAGAATCTCAGTACGTGGAGGCATGGGACAGAATTTTAGTTTCATCGAACAATATTTTATGTTTGTTCGTAAGGCTGTGCTCCGAAATTGCCGATTTCTCCAGTTCTCTATTTTTTAATATGGCGTTGGTGTTCTGCACAGCGGTCGGAAACGGTACGAATCGTCTGACCTATATAATTGCTTCCACACTCATAGGGTATATTATAAACTCCAGGGACCCTGAGGCCGAGATTGTCCTCAACAGGGCGCATCATCTCCTTCATTTTCTTAGGAGAACGAAAAATCGGTCTTATACCACGTCTCCGCAGGGCCTTTCCTATTTTGCTGGAAGCCGACCAATCAGAAGCCGTCTTCGGGCTATATAGAGGCTACCATAGCAGCAGTGGAGACAGTCAGCTGCTGACGATGACGATGGAGGTAATTCTCGAAAGCTCGATATTTTATCTAGAACTGACGCGATAAGAATACCGAGAATGTTTTATACACAGTTCTAACATGCACATGCACTCCATAGCACAGTTTTTAAAGATAGAGGACGTAATTTATGTTACGATATAATGACAGTGCATCATTCGTGGTTTTATCACCTGACGATAACGACTTCTCATTTCGCCTAACGTGATGCTGTTAACACTTTTATGAACTTGATGATCGTCGAACGACTAAAACTGGTTGTATAAATAATGTATTTTACCAGCAGCTGAAGGTGGTAATACAACATGTTTCAAACGGTGTACAATACCTTCAAATTTATTCCACATCCCTTTACAGTCCATCTCCATCGCCCAAAATCGCCCCGTATTTGATGTCTTCAGATTTTTAGATCTTTCGACCTGAATACTTTAAGTACGAATAGTACCACACACTCTGAATTATGCGCTAAAATCTGCTCTGTCAGTGTTTTGACAAACACAGGCTTACGTCTTTTGTGGAAACTTTTAGTTACTTGCATTAACAGTTCCAGATACGTCTAAATATTCTCAACTTCAGTCCTACATTGATCATCCACCAACTTGTGACGAAAATAGACAACTTACTCTAAACGTGGAAAAATATAAGTTCATGCAAATGGGTAGGGAAAACGTCTCCAGTGTTAGAATACAATATTAGTGGTTTGCAGCTTGGCACAACCACACTGATTACATATCTGGGTGCAACGGTGCGAAGTGACAAGAAATGGAACGGGCACATAAGGTCTGAGTGTTTGAGATCCCGTCCAGGTTAGTTTAAGCGAAGACATCGAAGCAATTCAGAGGCTTGCTGCCAGTTTTGTTGCAGGCAGGTTCGATCTGTTTCATGATTATTTATGCCGATTTCTTCTAGGTCCTTAATGCATTTTCATACTCCTGTTTTTTTCAAAACACTGTACACTTACTGGCTTCAGTCTAGTAGGAGTCACGGAGCGAGGTTGCGCAGTGGCTAGCACACTGGACTCGTATTCGGGAGGAAGACGGTTCAATCCCGCGTCCGACCATCCTGATTTAGGTTTTCTGTGATTTCCCTAAATCGCTGAGGGCAAATGCCGGGATGGTTCCTTTGAAAGGACACGGCTGACTTCCTTCCCCGTCCTTCCCTAATCCGATAAGACTGATGACCTCGCTGTCTGCTTTCCTTCCCCAAACAACCCAACCTCTAGTAAAAGTCAGTCTTTGGATGTTAGTTAGTCTTCGTTTCCTACTTTCGACGGTAGTTTTTTCCACGTTACGGCACATTTCAGTGTTAGTACTGCTTTTCTGTTTCCCTGTAACTCTTCTCTCCGTCCGAACAGGCCCCGGAAGGCCCAACGGTACCGACCGACCACCGTGTCTTTCACAGCCCATAGGCGCCACTGGATGCTGAGAGAGAGGGGCATGTGGTCAGTAGACCACTCTCCCGACCGTCGTCAGGTTTCGTGAACGGAGCATCTAGTTCTCAGTAGATCCTGAACTGGCCTCACAAAAGCTGAGTGCAGCCAGATTGACAAACGCACATGGCAGCCTCTATCAGTCCCTCATCCTATCTCCCAACAGCTTCCTCATGATCTTATATTATTATTATTATTATTATTATTATTATTGTTATTGTTGTTACTGGGTTAATCATCACCTTCATCATCATTGAGAACAGGTTACCGCGAGACGAGTAACAGTTTTGTGGGTGGGCAGTGCTGAACACGTCTGAGAAAGGGGCCGGAAGAGGGTGTATTGTAACACCAAAACCACTTGGATATGTATAAAACCAGTAAATAGATCTGACGGTGTGATCCTACCTTTACTAAAGGGTAGGAACTGCATCATGTAATGAGCAATTGTATTTATTTTAATTCTTAAAATCGATTTCTGTCTCGGGGCATAAAGGAAATATTCAACTGTGCATTTTACAACTACAATAACAAAAATTTTAAAATGGTCCGTTTTGGTATAACTTCTGATATAAGTAATCATGTATATCGCCTTTCAGTTTACACTATCAACATACCTGGTATTTCCTTCGTTATGATAGAGTTTAATCACATTGTCGGAATATTCAGAAAAATCGGAAATAAGACATATGAGTTGGATATTTAAGTGACGAACGTATACCTCGGCCTATGCTACACATTTATAAGGCAGTTGCACTTTCGCGTTGAGATACGTTGGATTCGCCAACTCACAACCGAACTGTCACATTCCAACCTAACCTAGACCTCGGGCTACGCTACAGATACGTCTGTCAGCACATCTAGATCTAGGTTTCTTCCACCCTCCATATCAATGTAACGTAATCAAATTTTATCTTCTGCCGGAAGAAATCATTAGATCCATGGCTACAATGTCTTAACATCCGATTGCCTACAACCAACTTCAAGGAAATGTAACCCAAGAACTGCAGACACCATATGTGCATTTTATCCCACCAGGAATGTTTACACTGGAAGACGAAGTGCATTATAAGTTACATCACACGTTAGGCGAAAATGAGGGATACCAAGATTCTTCTTATTACAGTTGAAGAGTGGGAATCGTAAACGTTCTGACTGCGACTTTTCAAAAAAGCATGTTTCAGTGCTATTGTGTTCTCTGTGCTCTGTTTTACATCCCTAGACTTGTTCTGTGGGATAAAATGTTGCAAACATCCGCCACGAGATGGTACGTGGCCCTTGCGCTACGCAGTGCTCCCTGTTGGAGATCCAAGTGCCATGCGTCAAACTCTCTTTCATTTATCCTGGGATGGCTTGAACAGGAAACAAACAAGCTTTTTGAGCTGCGACAGAGGCTTTGCAATTATAGAGAAACGAAAAAGGTCAATAAGGCCGTTGTTCCGTTAAGATTTGCACAAATGGTTCAGTCAGCTATGGGTAGGAAACCATTATATTTAATTCCAAAGAATATAACCAACTTCTTTGATTTCAAAAATGCTGCTGAAACACTGCTGTCAATGTAAGCATGTAAGTTCACCAAATTCAGTATGATCAAAATGTCTCATACTCATCCATCTCAAATAGTTACTGAAAATTCTTACTGAGAAAGAAAAGAACGGGGGAATGTCAATGTATTCAAAAGAGAAAAGACCATTGCGGATGTTTGCGACTCCGTACTTCATCTGAAAGACCAGCCATGTTTATCAGTTGCAAACCAGAAATACCTGTCGACGATGTTGCCATTTTTCTCAACAGCAGAGCGAGTTTTACTATAAACTACGCAATATTTGATGCCAAGAATGCAGCTGTGTGAGAAACAGAAGTCAATACTGACAGATATTTTTTTCTTCAATTTACTTTTGTTATTATCTTGTAAAAATAAACGTATGGCATTGACGTCCCCATTTGCGAAAGTCCAGCCGCCGAGCTGGAAGCCGTTTCAGTTGACGCCGAAATGGGCGATTTGCATGTCGCAGTTTCCGAGTGTCGAAAATCTTCGACCCGTCCGGAGATCGAATGCCTCCTAACGGGGCAGCTAACGTTCTGACAGAACACGCTCAGCTACCGTGCCAGCATCACTCAGCCAATGGGGCGGACTCTTGTGAAAAAAAAAGATACGAGAAACAGTTTTTGATAACATTTCTAATAGTTAGAAAGATACTGTTTGTTTCTGTACTTGTATTATCACACATAAAACGTTGCGCATCTCTATTAATAACACGTAAGACATCACCTTTCATATTGGCACTTAGAACCAGTTATGGTGCTTCGAACCAGCTAGTTTCCTCATACGACGCTTAGAATGTTCTTAATAGATTGTCTTGTGATTTATCTCATTATGTTTTGGAACGATGAGATAGGCAGTATAATTCTGTGGTATCAGTTATGTACAAAACGAGACACAATGTTTTTTTGGTTCGTCTGACCAATGTGAAATTTGGCACTTAGAACATTTCCCATTTTCACTCTTCAAATGTAAAATGTTCAGTTGAATAGGTCTTCTATTGCCCAAAATCGAATGTCAAAATTAAAATACTTGTGTAGTGTTGAAGCAGGTTATAAGAGGTAGTCAAATGAAAGGTTACGCAGGGAAAACAGTAAGTGAACTTTGCGATGGCAATGGAAATAGTGTACATTGCCCTGCCTTGACGTTCGGTGGAAAACCAATGGGAACCTCAGCTACAGTGTCTACAGGAAACCTGCACACAGGGGTTGGTATTACTTGCTTCCAGGCACTACCATCGGGAAAAATAGAGAAAAAAAAGCGTTCTGAACACCCTCGTCCATCGTGCTAAAGTCGTCTCAGACGCTGAAACTCTACCACTAAAACTAAGCCACCTCCGAAAGTCTTCCGGGCAAGTGGCTACAATCACCGTCAGATATCACAGGCTCTTTCTGGAGAGACGCGCAGGAGAAACATCACCTTCGATAAGAACAAGAGACCTGGAATTTTTGTCATCCTTATCACAGTGTCGGGAAAGTTTAGCCGGCTCCTGGATGTAGACATCGTTTCATCAGTGTTCAGGCACCAAGCAAAAATACGAGAGCTCATTGGGTCTTGAAGGACAATCTATGTCTAAGAACACATGGAATGTACGAGACACGATCTCATTGTGGCTGCTACTACGTCGGGCAAACAGTTCATACTGTGGAGAAACGCTGGACGGAACGTGAGAGAATTTTACAACTACGATATTCTGAAAAATCTTTCATAGAACAACATGCTTTAGAAAGTCGACACCGAATTCTATTCACGAAATATCCGTCAGTATGAAGACTAACGAATTTTGGGACTGCGTTGTAAAAGAAGCTATACAAACAAAAACATCGGAAAACACAATCGGTGAGAACGACGGTTTGCAGACCAGCACCACCTGGGACCCGGCCATCGTGAGGTTGAAGAGAACGCGACGAACGCGGTAAGAAAACACTACCAAATTTGGCGAGTAGGAGAGCACCAGTGACGTCACAGCCAGCAGCTGCGGCCAACGAGACAACGGGCCCTACAACGAACCTGTGACGTCACACTAGTCGACTTGTCCGCCACACTTCGCAAACACTCGCTCCGTGCAGGGTCGACGGGAAATCAACATTTCATTGGAAAGGTACCCACTGAAGATATTAATTTTGTCGTGTGCTATCGAGAACTTTCATGCATTTAAACACACAGTCAAGAATTATTGTACTCGTCTGAGATAGTTACTTGTTCCTCTGCTTGCACTCATAAAAGGTACAGTGTCAGGTGCCGTGACGTACGCGCCTCGACCTGCCTGTCTCGTGAGCCATGCATTAGCGCGGCTACACAACAGCGAGACCATGGCGACACGGGAGTAATTTACCTCTTAAAATGGCCCAAAGGAGCTCATTCGAAAACCCATGGAATTTTAACCACCTGACGCGAATTTGTGTAGTTTCTTTCAAAAGTAATATCAGTTACAGTTAACACATCTGTGAGACAAGATGGTCAGCGCCTTCATGGTAAAACGATTGTAGTTGCCTGCGGGAACATACCTGTATCCAGGGCTGCACTTCTTCGTACGAAGCAAATCGGCGGCCACGAATGTTTTGCTTCAGGGCATCAAAATTGTGGAAAACGCTTGGGGAGGTATCAGGACTTAATGGACGATGTGTAAGGGATTCCCAGCGAAATCTCGGCAGCGTCATCAAAGCAAGCGTCTTGGCAACAATTGGGTGGGTGCATGCCTGGGCACAAACATGGTTTTAACAGTGCAGTGAGAGTACAACGGTGTCATTCTCTAGTGTAGCAAATGGCGATATAGCGGTAACCAGCCGTACAGTAACAAGATAGATCTTTTTGCTTTTATGATATTTTGCAACACTTGTAATACATGTTTTTGAATATGAGATTATTGGCTTATTTCAATTTTTGGGGCCAATATATTTTTATGCCATGTTTATTTATCTATTTTTATTATGAAAGACTATCGAAAACTAAAGCTGATTATTCAAACATAACTAAATTCAGTAATTATTTGATGTAATCTAAGCTGATCCACATATATGTCACCTGTGTAGAAAAATCGATATGAACGAGCTCTTTGACCTGTCGATATAAATTCTATGCATGTCTGCTTATGTTTTACACTGGCTAATAGTGGTAGGGGAGTACTGGATGTGAGATGTGATGGAGACAAGTCGAAATGTAACTCGTCTCTAACGTACCCGCGTGGTTTATGTTGTTAATTTCTCATGAAATGTGAAAAAAGTTGTTTTACTGGTATTTAAAATTGAAGAATACATATGAAAGTTACTTAAACTGGTGTTATATTTTAAAGAAGTTATATTTATGCCTGAAGCATGTAATTTGGAGATCACGACTGATCTACATTGTTGTCGATTTTGCTGAATGGTGGAATTACGTCAAAATATTGGAACCAAGAGGAAGATTAACAATTTTTTTTTTTACACATGTGGTTCCGTAGCACCAAATTGAGGAGCAAATCGCCAAGGTAATGGAACGTGTCAGTATATTAAATTATGTCATAAAAGTAATAACAGATAAAATAAAATGTTTATGAACCCAAAAGAAAGACAAGCGGTAAGTTTAAGTAAATGCAATCAACATTGTAACATAGGAATACGCATAATTTTTCAAGGAACTCCTCGAGAGAATAGAAGGAGTGAGCCACAAGGAAACTCTTGTTTCTATGTGAAAGTGCGTTGATTACTGCTAAGATTTTTGAATTCTTGTGGTAGCTTATTGAAAATGGATGCCGTAGTGTACTGCATGCACACCTTTCAGCACAAGAGTCAAGGAAGTGCGATCCATATGCTGACTGGATTTCTGCCTAGTACTAACTGAGTGAAAGCTGCTAATTGCCGGCCAGGGTGGTCGAGCGGTTCTAGGCGCTACAGTCTGGAACCGCACGACTGCTACAGTCGCAGGTTCTAATCCTGCCCCGGGCATGGGTGTGTGTGATGTCCTTAGTTAGTTAGGTTTAAGTAGTTCTAAGTTCTAGTGGACTGATGACCTCAGAAGTTAAGTCCCATAGTGCTCAGAGCCATTTGAACCAAAGCTGCTAATTCTTGGGAATAAGCTGATATTTTTAACAAGAAACGTCAGTAAGGAATTTATATGTATTGAGAGGCCAATGACAGAATACCCAGACTAGTGAACAGGGGTCGACGGGAGGTTCGAGACCCTACACAGCTTATTGCCCGAACCGCCCGTTTCTGAGCCAAAAATATCCTTTGAGAATAGGAAGAGTTACCCCGAAATATAATACCAGCGACATAAGCGAACAAAAATAAGCAAAGTATACTGATTTTCGTGTCGAACGATTACTTACTTTAGATACCGTTCGAACAGTAAAAATGGTAGCAGTAAGTCTTTGAACAATATCCTGAACGTGGGCTTTCCACGACAGTTTACCGTCTATCTGAACACCTAGAACTGTTCTTAAACACTTTCAATGCCCGAGAGCTCTCTCGGCGAAATTTTATTCCGTTTATTTTAAAGACAACGAGCGACAACAACAACACTAACACCTACAGCGATGAACAGAACGACCAGTATTGTTTTGGCTATGGATTTTACAACGAGCAGTGTTAACGAATTGATTCTTGGACACGTGTCTTCTAATTGATCTCAATCAGTTCTATGTCTGTTAATCACCGGCAGAAATGTAACTGTACTTCTGTTACATCAGCTACTTAACATTATATCAGGACAGGTACCACCTTTACAGGAGGCAATCGCAAACATTTTTCAATGAGGGTATTGATCGTCTTGTCTCACAGTGGGATGTGTGTCTTAACAGTTATGGCCATCACTTTTCTGTTTACTTAATTCTTTTTTCCATGTGTATCGTTTTCATTTGACTGTAACTCATAAATTTTTCCCGGAGGTTCAAAATACCACTGCAGTCGTAAGTTCTTTTATTTAGAAAACGACGGGTTCTTTTACGGTTTCTTGTACGACCATCTTCAGGTCGTGCGGTATGCTACCAGCGAGCGCAGAGCACAGGCAACACAGCAACGACACCTGAAGATCGGCGTATAAGAGCCCGAAATCGGCCGTGTTCTAAATAAAAGAACCTTACAAAAAATGGTTCAAATGGCTCTGAGCACTATGGGACTTAATTTCTGAGGTCATTAGTCCCCTAGAACTTAAAACTACTTAAACCTAACTAACCTAAGGACATCACACACACCCATGCGCGAGGCAGGATTCGAACCTGCGACCGTAGCGGTCGCGCGGTTCCAGACTGTAGCGGCTAGAAATGCTCGGCCATCACGGCCGGCAAAGAACCTTACAACTTAGCGGCATTTTCAACCTCTGGTATAATGCTCAATTGCAGATATTCCTCCTACAGGATCGTTTGTATAATTGTATAGTTTAGTTCTCGATTGTGTAATGAATGGGCTGTGTTGGTCATCCGCGGACAGCCTAACGATCCGCCTCTACCGGCTGTTGTGGCGCGGACCGCCGGCCGCATCGAGTGACAAGACTCGCGTCAGCGCAGGGCAGAGTGGTGGTGGCGGTGGCGAGCAGGCAGCTCAGATGATTCTATTCGCAGAACGGCGGCGAGTTGTGTGTTTCGCCAGATCGATACAAGGCGGCGGTGGGGGAGGAGCTCCGTGCCGGGTAGGTGCGTGGGTGGAAATTTACGATCGCGGCGCGCCGCGGCGCACCACAACACAACACCGGGCAAGGTGTGCGCGGGGTCGGCGGTACAGTACAGGCCCGAGCAGGCCGCCGGCACCTGGGCCGCTTCCGCTGGACCGACGCGGCAGATAAGCCCGTGTAAATTTTATTTACCGTACGTACGTAGGCGGAAGTTGCTCTTCCTGTCGGATGTATTGCACCCGTAAATAATCCAGAGTGTTTCCCAGGCGGCGATATAATACTGGAGGAGCCCTATTCCAGAGGAGGCATAAGAAAGGAAATATTATAGCCTAGAATGGACTGTGAAACCTTGATCTTATAAGACAGCTTGCTCGTTCTTTTAGCGTGAACAGTAGTACTCTTTTTACGCTACATTCTTTCATACCTCCTACCTGCGAAGGAGCGTAACATCTGTAAACGCACTAGATCGTCCATGTCTCCTGCATGCATCCTCACCAGTACGAGTCTCTGCAACAAATCTACGCTATCGAAACAAAAGCATACCGACACAAACTAGTTGATTTACGGCGCTGGTCTTGTAGCTAGCCACCATTACCTGTACACTGACTAAAATATCTTTTAAATTACGATTCCTGCGTACAAATACGTAGCTGGAAATATTTTTAGGTTTTTTACAGTTTCTGCTTTAAATAACATATTTTGGTATTGGTTCAAATGGCTCTGACTACTATGGGACTTAACTTCTCAGGTCATCAGTCCCCTAGAATTTAGAACTACTTAAACCTAACTAACCTAAGGACATCGGATACATACATGCCCGAGGCAGGGTTCGAACCTGCGACGTTGCGGTTCGCCGGCTGGGGTGGCCGAGCCGTTCTAGGCGCATCAGTCTGGAACCGCGCGAACGCTACGGCCGCAGGTTCGAATCCTGCCTCGTGTTTGGATGTGTGTGATGTCCTTAGGTTAGTTAGGTTTAAGTAGTTCTAATTTCTCTGCTGTTAAATCCCATAGCCCTCAGAGCCACTTGAACCAGTAGCGGTCGCGCGGTTCTAGACTGTAGCGCCTAGAACCGCTCGGTCACCCCGGCCGGCTATTTTGGTATTGCTAGTGTTAAATCTTGAATCTGAAGGTGAAATTTCAATGTAACATTAATCACCAAAGAAATAAAATTTATAATTATTTCTAGCATTTAAAAATGTAAGCAAACATGCGATCTTCCTGTTAATATTCGTTTTAAAGCGAATTTAGATCTAAAGAAACACACACAAGATCAAAGCCCAATTTTGAATTCACGGAGGACTATTATATAACGCTAATTGAAACATTGAGGAATACACGGTCCAGCATTACGTTCACTGCACTCTTATGCTCACATTCACAACCGCACAATCTGTAAGAAAAATACGATAAATGTACGCAGTAACTCATCTTCAAAAATGTATATAACCACTACAATTTTCAGATGACGTGTAATCTGAATTGTCCTCAGATACTTCGTTTTGATCGTCTGTAGACCGGTCAAGGCGTTTGTAATTCATTTTCTCAAAACTTTTCTCCTTTACATTGCAATTTCTGAACACAAAACCAACAGGAAAGCACCCAAAAAAGGCACGAAAGGGAGTGGACTCTAACGTCATCTATTACCCACTACTCGAAAGACAATAAAAAAGGTTTCAAACCAATGAATTGTTCTAGTGATAGACTGTCATCTACGAAGTTTGCAGAACTCACATATGTTTTTGGAGACCGTAAGATGCCTTCGAAATTGCAGGAAATAGTTTTACTTGGTGTTATGTAATATTACGTTCTCCGCACATTCTCATTTCTCATAAACGCCATAATATTACGTCAGCCGCACGGTAAGTGTTGGTACATGGTGTGACCACCGTTCGCGTTTGTAACGTCTTGAACTCTCGAGAAGACAATTTCAATGAGGCGTCTGGACGTCTATGGAGGAAGGGCATCCTATTCTTCCGCAGAGCCGAAAGCGGAGAAGGTAGCGATGTTCGCTGGGGTCCCGAGAGAAGTCGATGTACTCGCACCACCTTGTCCCAAAACGTCTGCACTGGGTTTGGGTCGGGACTCTGTGTAGGCCAGTCTGTTTCAGATATGTTACTGTCCACAAATCATTGCCTCACAGATGACCACCGTCTGAAGAGGCCTAGGAAGGCCCAACTGTAGCAACCAACTAGCCTTAGGCGTCACCGGATGCGGATACGGAGGTGCATGTGGTCAGCAGACCGCTTTCCCGCCCGTTGTCGATGTTTGTTACCGGGGCCGCTACTCCTCAGTCAACTAGCTCCTCAACTGTCCTCACAAGGGCTGGGTGCACCCCGATTCCCAACAACACTCGGCAAACCCGGGCGGTGATCTGACCAAGTGCTAGCCAAGCTCGACAGCGCTCAACTTCGGTGATCTTATGGGAACCGGTGTTACCACTGCGGCCAGGCCGTTAGCTTTGTCTCACACATTATGCACCCTGTAATAAACTAACAACAACATTGTCTCACACATGTTACCTATTACAGGGTGCATCATCAAGTGAAACCAGCGATCTGGGTTCCATTTAAATTTATCCATGTTTATGGATGTTGTTCGAAGTCTGCGACTGTATTATAAGATTATGTGGAATAATTTATACTGCTGCAGTCACTTTTCACTAACATTTTACTAGCATAACGCGTTTCGGCAGCATGCTGCCATCATCAGATGTAAACAGATGTTTGTGAAAATGCTAAGTTGTGATTTACCTGTTACTGTGCTGTGTGTGCCAGAAAATGAAATCGCCAACAGAAATGTTTATTTTTCGATTCTTATCCCCACTGGAACACACAGCTAATGTTCACAACCTATCAGCTGATGTATAAGTAACTGTATAATGCACCTGATGATAGCAGCATGCTGCCGAAATACATTGTGCTAATAAAATATTAGTAAAAAGCGGCTGCAGCACTATAAATTATAGCCGGCCGCGGTGGACGAGCGGTTCTAGGCGCTACAGTTTGGAACCGCGCGACCGCTACGGTCGCAGGTTCGAATCCTGCCTTCGGCATGGATGTGTGTGATGTCCTTAGGTTAGTTAGGTTTAAGTAGTTCTAAGTTTTAGGGGACTGATGACCTCAGAAGTTAAGTCCCATAGTGCTCAGAGCCATTTGAACCATTTGAACTATAAATTATTCCACATGATCTGGGTTCCGTACTGTTCCTCCACTGAAAGTATCACCAGCGCTGTAAATGTGTTAATGTCATCTCAGATTTAGCTTTTTCTTAAGCGCAAGGAGGTGTCCACTAATCCTTACCGTAATAAAACATCTTTCTTACATTACTGTTGGCACTGCACATCATGGTAGGCAACGTCCTCGAGACATACGCCAAATCGCAACTACTTCATCGATTTGCCAGAAGAAACAGCGTGACGCATGCATCGATGCACATCACTCGTTTCCAGTCATCCACTAGCTAGTAGCGCCGCTCTTTTCAGCGCCCCAAGCGTCGCCTACCATTGACTTTAGAGATATGTGGCATATAAGCTGCTGCTCGACTACTGTCCCCCATTCCTTCCAACACACAACTGTTTTTACCCGGACTTCTAGTAGCACTACGGAAGACACTAGTGATTCCTTCTGCTGAGTCTATGCAAGTTTTTGCAAACGCTCTCCACAGCGCTGTCTCCGGAATGAGATTTCCACTCTGTAGCGGAGTGAGCCCTGATACGAAACTTCCTGACAGATTGAAACTGTGTGCCGGACCGAGACGCGTGCTCGTGACCTTTGGCTTTTGCGGGCAAGTGCTCTACCAACTGAGCTACCCAAGCACGACTCACGACCCGTCCTCGCAGCTTCATTTCTGCCTGTACCTCGTCTCCTACCTTCCAAAGCTATGAGGACGGGTCGTGAGCCGTGCTTGGGCAGCTCAGTTGGTAGAGCACTTGTCCGCGAAAGGCCAAGGTCACGATTTCGAGTCTCGGTCCGGCACACAGTTTTAATCTGTCAGGAAGTTTCATATCTGAAGTCTGCTTGGTCTTGGTTTAGTTGTGGCTGTTACTTCGCGTTTTCACTTCTAAATTACGTGACCAACTATAGAATTGTGCAGTTTTAGAAGAGTTGAAATGTCCCTGATGCATTTGTTACTCAAGTGACATCCACTTATCTCTTCCGACAGTCCATTGTTCCATTACTGTTTCTCTACTGACAATATTCCTCGCCTGCTTAATACTCACGGATACATCGCACAAGACATCCAGTGGTCAACTCAGCGTTACAGAAAGACTTCAGGATCATTGGATCAGGGAGAGTGTTACTAACCTCGTCACTTCTGCCTGCATCTTGGAACCCTTTTTAAATAGGCTTTGGCGGTAGAGATGGTATCTTCAAGCGCCTTCGTGTTAAAGTTTTTCAGCGACTCCGAGATGTTGTTTCATGGTCCTAACATAACTACGACCATTCGTGCTTCCCTTCTGCGTATACATTCAATATTCTCTGTTAATGGCGTTTCATATGGCTCCCACATACCTGAGCATCAGTGGGATGAGTTGCACGAGATCTTTGTAAGCATTCTTCTTTCCCTGTATCTACCAATGGACCGCATCCTACGCCCTGCGTAACCCATGATTGAGCTTATACAGACATTCCTAAAAATTTATATTACCAGGTATGTGCATGAGCTGATTGCTTCCAACTGCATCTCTAGTTGTAGCAAAAGCAAAGGCGAAAATAAGCATCATCGGAAGAGTAACAATTAAATTCGTCTTGTTACTATTCAATATAGCTCTTCGGTCTTCAACCATTAGCACGTAGGATTAATAGCGCAGAAGCAAAAGATCCAGCGAAGAGCGGCGTGCTCAATAACGAGTTCGTTTAGTGATTGTCTGTGTTCATAAAACTCCCGTGGCAGACGCTCCTAGGGTACCGCAGTGCATGTCGGAGCTCTTTGCTGTCAAAAGCCAGAGGGTTTTAGTTGCAAGAAGAGTCCACGTGTAACTGTTTCCTAAATGCATGTCGCGAAATGACCATGACGGATAATTCAGTAATTGAGTCATTCTACTTGCACTCATGATTATATGTAGGGACTTTCGAAAGCAAGTTATCTACAGGGTGTTACAAAAAGGTACGGCCAAACTTTCAGCAAACATTCCTTACACACAAATAAAGAGAAGATGTTATGTGGACATGTGTCCGGAAACGCTTACTTTCCATGTTAGAGCTCATTTTATTACTTCTCTTCAAATCACATTAATCATGGAATGGAAACACACAGCAACACAAAGTACCAGCATGACTTCAAACACTTTGTTACAGGAAACGTTCAAAATGTCCTCCGTTAGCGAGGATACATGCATCCACCCTCCGTCGCATGGAATCCCTGATGCTTGTGTTGACATCTACATCTACATCTACATTGATACTCCGCAAGCCACCCAACGGTGTGTGGCGGTGGGCACTTTACGTGCCACTGTCATTACCTCCCTTTCCTGTTCCAGTCGCGTATGGTTCGCGGGAAGAACGACTGTCTGAAAGCCTCCGTGCGCGCTCTAATCTCTCTAATTTTACATTCGTGATCTCCTCGGGAAGTATAAGTAGGGGGAAGCAATATATTCGATACCTCATCCAGAAACGCACCCTCTCGAAACCTGGCGAGCAAGCTACACCGCGATGCAGAGCGCCTCTCTTGCAGAGTCTGCCACTTGAGTTTATTAAACATCTCCGTAACGCTATCACGGTTACCAAATAACCCAGTGACGAAACGCGCCGCTCTTCTTTGGATCTTCTCTATCTCCTCCGTCAACCCGACCTGGTACGGATCCCACACTGATGAGCAATACTCAAGTATAGGTCGAACGAGTGTTTTGTAAGCCACCTCCTTTGTTGATGGACTACATTTTCTAAGCACTCTCCCAATGAATCTCAACCTGGTACCCGCCTTACCAACAATTAATTTTATATGATCATTCCACTTCAAATCGTTCCGTACGCATACTCCCAGATATTTTACAGAAGTAACTGCTACCAGTGTTTGTTCCGCTATCATATAATCATACAATAAAGGATCCTTCTTTCTATGTATTCGCAATACATTACACTTGTCTATGTTAAGGGTCAGTTGCCACTCCCTGCACCAAGTGCCTATCCGCTGCAGATCTTCCTGCATTTCGCTACAATTTTCTAATGCTGCAACTTCTCTGTATCATCCGCGAAAAGCCGCATGGAACTTCCGACACTGTCTACTAGGTCATTTATATATATTGTGAAAAGCAATGGTCCCATAACACTCCCCTGTGGCACGCCAGAGGTTACTTTAACGTCTGTAGACGTCTCTCCATTGATAACAACATGCTGTGTTCTGTTTGCTAAAAACTCTTCAATCCAGCCACACAGCTGGTCTGATATTCCGTAGGCTCTTACTTTGTTTATCAGGCGACAGTGCGGAACTGTATCGAACGCCTTCCGGAAGTCAAGAAAAATAGCATCTACCTGGGAGCCTGTATCTAATATTTTCTGGGTCTCATGAACAAATAAGGCGAGTTGGGTCTCACACGATCGCTGTTTCCGGAATCCATGTTGATTCCTACATAGTAGATTCTGGGTTTCCAGAAATGACATGATACGCGAGCAAAAAACATGTTCTAAAATTCTACAAGAGATCGACGTAAGAGATATAGGTCTATAGTTTTGCGCATCTGCTCGACGACCTTTCTTGAAGACTGGGACTATCTGTGCTCTTTTCCAATCATTTGGAACCCTCCGTTCCTCTAGAGACTTGCGGTACACGGCTGTTAGAAGGGGGGCAAGTTCTTTCGCGTACTCTGTGTAGAATCGAATTGGTATCCCGTCAGGTCCAGTGGACTTTCCTCTATTGAGTGATTCCAGTTGCTTTTCTATTCCTTGGACACTTATTTCGATGTCAGCCATTTTTTCGTTTGTGCGAGGATTTAGAGAAGGAACTGCAGTGCGGTCTTCCTCTGTGAAACAGCTTTGGAAAAAGGTGTTTAGTATTTCAGCTTTACGCGTGTCATCCTCTGTTTCAATGCCATCATCATCCCGTAGTGTCTGGATATGCTGTTTCGAGCCACTTACTGATTTAACGTAAGACCAGAACTTCCTAGGATTTTCTGTCAAGTCGGTACATAGAATTTTACTTTCGAATTCAATGAACGCTTCACGCATAGCCCTCCTTACGCTAACTTTGACATCGTTTAGCTTCTGTTTGTCTGAGAGGTTTTGGCTGCGTTTAAACTTGGAGTGGAGCTCTCTTTGCTTTCGCAGTAGTTTCCTAACTTTGTTGTTGTACCACGGTGGGTTTTTCTCGTCCCTCACAGTTTTACTCGGCACGTACCTGTCTAAAACGCATTTTACGATTGCCTTGAACTTTTTCCATAAACACTCAACATTGTCAGTGTCGGAACAGAAATTTTCGTTTTGATCTGTTAGGTAGTCTGAAATCTGCCTTCTATTACTCTTGCTAAACAGATAAACCTTCCTCCCTTTTTTAATATTCCTATTAACTTCCATATTCAGGGATGCTGCAACGGCCTTATGATCACTGATTCCCTGTTCTGTACATACAGATTCGAAAAGTTCGGGTCTGTTTGTTATCAGTAGGTCCAATATGTTATCTCCACGAGTCGGTTCTCTGTTTAATTGCTCGAGGTAATTTTCGGATAGTGCACTCAGTATAATGTCACTCGATGCTCTGTCCCTACCACCCGTCCTAAACATCTGAGTGTCCCAGTCTATATCTGGTAAATTGAAATCTCCACCTAAGACTATAACATGCTGAGAAAATTTATGTCAAATGTATTCCAAATTTTCTCTCAGTTGTTCTGCCACTAATGCTGCTGAGTCGGGAGGTCGGTAAAAGGAGCCAATTATTAACCTAGTTCGGTTGTTTAGTGTAACCTCCACCCATAATAATTCACAGGAACTACCCACTTCTACTTCACTACAGGATAAACTACTACTAACAGCGATGAACACTCCACCACCGGTTGCATGCAATCTATCATGCGACTCATTGCTCTACAGTACTAGCATCAAGCACATCAGTACGTAACATCAACAGGTTAGTGGTCATCACTAACGTGGTTTTGCAGTCAGTGCAATGTTTACAAATGCGGAGTTGGAAGATGCCCTTTTGATGTATGGATTAGCACGGGGCAATAGCCGTGGCGCGGTATGTTTGTATCGAGACAGATTTCCAGAACGAAGGTGTCCCAACACGAAGACGTTCGAAGCAATATAACGGCGTCTTAGGGAGCACGGAACATTCCAGCCTATGACTCGCGACTGGGGAAGACCTAGAACGACGAGGACACCTGCAATGGACGAGGCAATTCTTCGTGCAGTTGACAATAACCCTAATGTCAGCGTCAGAGAAGTTGCTGCTGTACATGGTAACGTTGACCACATCACTGTATGGAGAGTGCTACGGGAGAACCAGTTGTTTCCGTACCATGTACAGCGTGTGCAGGCACTATCAGCAGCTGATTGGCCTCCACGGGTACGCTTCTGCGAATGGTTCATCCAAGAATATGTCAATCCACATTTCAGTGCAAATGTTCTCTTTACGGATGAAGCTTCATTCCAATGTGATCAAATTGTAAATTTTCACAATCAACATGTGTGGGCTGACGAGAATCCGCACGCAATCGTGCAATCACGTCATCAACACAGATTTTCTATGAACGTTTGGGCAGGCATTGTTGGTGATGTCTTGATTGGGCCCCATGTTCTTCCACCTACGCTCAATGGAGCACGTTATCATGATTTAATATGGGATACTCTACCTGTGCTGCTAGAACATGTGCCTTTACAAGTACGACACAACATGTGGTTCATGCACGATGGAGCTCCTGCACATTTCAGTGGAAGTGTTCGTACGCTTCTCAACAACAGATTCGGTGACCGATGGATTGGTAGAGGCGGACCAACTCCATGGCCTCCACGCTCTGCTGACCTCAACCCCCTTGACTTTCATTTATGGGGGCATTTGAAAGCTCTTGTCTACGCAACCCCGGTACCAAATGTAGAGACTCTTCGTGCTCGTATTGTAGACGGCTGTGACACAATACGCCATTCTCCAGGGCTGCATCAGCGTATCAGAGATTCCATGCGACGGAGGGTGGATGCATGTATCCTCGCTAACGGAGGACATTTTGAACATTTCCTGTAACACAGTGTTTGAAGTCACGCTGGTACGTTCTGTTGCTGTATGTTTCCATTCCATGATTAATGTGATTTGAAGAGAAGTAATAAAATGAGCTCTAACATGGAAAGTAAGCGTTTCCGGACACAAGTCCACATAACATATTTTCTTTCTTTGCTTGCGAGGAATGTTTGCCGAAAGTTTGGCCGTACCTTTTTGTAACAACCTGTATGTCGTCCCTCGCTACGTACATTACGCAGGAACAATGGCGCTTTGCCAGAAGAGTGTACAAGTTCCAGGCTTCTTGCAGACACATTTCTTTTGGGGTACGAATAACAGGTGGGCCACAGTTACAGCAAGCGAGAGGAGGACGGTTCAAATCCCCATGCGGCCGTTCAAACATAGAATATTCTTGATTTCCGTAAATCACTCGAGGCAAACGCAAAGATGTTTACTTTGATGAGATCACTGTCGGTATCATTCCTTACCTTACGTAATCTGAACTTGTGCTCCGTTTCTAATGACTACGCTGTCGACGTGGCGTTAAACTCTAATCAAATGGCTAAAATGGCTCTAAGCACTATGGGACTTAACCTCTGAGGTCATCAGTCCCCTAGACTTAGAAGGACTTAAACCTAACTACCCTAAGGACACCACATGCATCCATGCCAGAAGGAGGATTCGAACCTGCGACCGTAGCAACAGCGCGGTTCCAGACTGAAGCGCCTAGAACCGCTCGGCGACAACGCCGGCCAAACTCTAATCTTCCTTACTTTTTAAAAACGCGGGTAGCACGATTCTTGCGGGCAAACCATTTACATTGCACACAGATTCTCAGTGAAATTTGGCGCTATATGGCCCAAGTGCAGTGTCACGTTCAGCCGTGCTGTAATAGTGCCAACAATTTGACCAAGGCCATAGGGAATGGGTGATGCTGATCGGACCTTCCAAATCTGCCACGATGCGATTTCCATCTTTTCAGCAAGCTGAAAAAGCATTTGGAGGGAAAGAGATTTTCCAAGTAAGGGGCGTTCACGCAGCCGATATCCAATGGGCCCTGTGACAAAGGAAGAGCTAAACGGTTGATAGAATGTCCCGTATCCAGTTTACAGAGACTTGATGACTGTGCTGAAAAATAGCGACATGTATCTATTGTGTGGCATTCAATAAATGTTACTTGGCCTGCTATAATCAAAATTAACTTGTTCTTTGAAATCCTCCTTCTAACAATTCTGAAAAAATAACAACTAATAGAATCATATTTATCAAGCAGAATGCTAAGAGTTGTGCTGAATACTTGAAACAATATTGAAAGCAAAGAACATTTTGGCGACTGGGAAGAAAACGCAGAAGTAGTCTTATGGCGTTTAATTTTGGGTTCATTACTATTCCTTAGCTAAGTGAATGACCTTCCACTTAACATTCATCAAGAGAAACTCGTACGTTTTCGGATGATACTAGTGTCATAATAAAATCCATTAGTGAAAAAGTAACAAAAAAATTTTAATGACGTTTTTGAAGAAATTATTGACTGAGTCTTTGTAAATGGGCCCTTTCTCAATTTTCAGGAAACACACCATACTAGATGTCTCTCCTATGAGACGTCAGGTGCATTTTCTTTGCTGTTTAGGCACACACTTGAAATTCGGTTTTTGCAACGTTTAGCTGGAGTCAGCTCCTACAATTACCGCTCATCACGTCATTTATACGATGCCCAGAGTCGACAGAAAGCGTTGGTTTGTCCCAAAACAATGTAGTGTGTTATTCGTTTTATCGATGTATGTTAACAAGACTAGTGGAAGACAAAGAATAATTATCAGTACCCCGGCACATCTACATGGCGGTAGCAGTCAACGTTGGGCCAGGGTGGTGCTGTCGCTGCTGGAGTATTGGTTACTCATCATGTGTCACTGTTCCTGGTTTGTTTGTTTTTGTCATCGGTCTTCTGACCGGTTTGATGCGGCCCGCCACAAATTCCTCTCCTGTGGCAACCTCTTCATCTCAGAGTAGGGCTCACATCCTACGTCCTCAATACATTCCAATCTCTGTCTTCCTCTACAGGTTTTGCACTGTACAGCTTCCTCTAGTACCACGGAAGTCATTCCCTCATGTCTTAGCAAATGTCCAATCATCCTGTCCCTTATCCTTATCAGTGTTTTCCACATATTCCTTTCCTCTCCGATTCTGAACAGAATCTCCTCGTTCTTTACCTTATCAGTCCACCTAATTTTCAACATTCGCCTGTAGCACCACATCCCAAATGCTTCTATTCTCGTCTATTCGGGTTTTCCCACAGTCCACGTTTCG
Source organism: Schistocerca americana (assembly GCF_021461395.2). Classification (NCBI taxonomy): domain Eukaryota; kingdom Metazoa; phylum Arthropoda; class Insecta; order Orthoptera; family Acrididae; genus Schistocerca; species Schistocerca americana. Next base: position 337,592,884 of record NC_060121.1, read on the forward strand.
CTACCATACAATGCTGAATTCACAGAAATTTCTTCCTCAAATTAAGGCTTATGTCCCTGTTAATACACACCAATAAAAGGAATATCGCGCTAAGATCATTTGGAATCGCTCTATCGAATAGTCATGTAAAATTCCACGTCAAAACTAACTTTGCAACCAGAAGCAAACCGACGCTTTCAGTCGACGCTGGACGCCGTATGAGACACGTGATGCACAGCATTTGTTTGGGCTGACTCCAGTTACACGTTGCAAAAAACTGATACTAAAGCTCGCACATATTTTCAGGATAACCACTGTCCGTTATTGGAGCACACAATTTGCATTGTGTTTACTATTGGCCAAGTTCTATCATTTAGTCATTATCAATCAACATACAAATTATATCTATGCACCATCATGCTACACCGGATGGGACATACAAATCATCCATCAGCCCACTTGTGGAACTACACACAAACATTAACATAACATGCGTGAAGAATGAACAGAAAGTGCGGGACGAGCGCGTGTGATACCGCTAAAATACGTATTTGACAACCAACCACTGATAACGAGCATTTTTACATGCATCAATCCGCACTTATAGTTGAGTAAGTTGTGGTTCATGTATTGTGGCGGAAATGCGCTCATAAGAGGGTAATCTGCAAGAGCTGGTTAGCAGTCACTACTGTATCTTAAAGTTTTTTGTCTTATTTCTCATGAAGATTCTGTGCTATGAGATTATTTCTGCTATCTTACCGGATAATGGATCAGTGAGTGGAGTAAGGAAATCTGCGGCAATTGTACAAAAATATCTAGCCTCATTTAACACCTAAAGTGACAGAAAATAAAATAGGAAAAAACGTGCAGGACATTTTTGTTTACACTTTTTCTCGAACTAATAGTTACAGCAAGAATTAAGATTGGGTTCCATTAGTGCGTGGAGTAATTGTATTGTAGATTTTGAAGTGATGAACATATACCTAAAGATTTTTCATTAGGAGTTCATTGTATTTAACAGCATAGTTGCCAGGAAAATACATTCTATTCTATATTTCGCCTTTTAAAGACGGCAAGAAAATGCTTTTACAAATGTTTAAGGCAACGAACAAGATCCGGGACGAGAGAATCTTACTAAGCGGCAACTTCTGGCACGAATTACAAAGTTTAAAGCAGCTACAGTCTGTTATAGTGAGCAAAAACTAAGATTTTAAAGGAATCTGACATTAAAAATGAATTTTTTTCTCAAAGTAACACGTAGAGACTACGTTTATGATATACTAGCTGACAAATCCGGCATTTTCCGGGTATTAATTTTCCCAATCTTGTATTAGAAACGAAACAAAAAAAAGAGCCGTGTTTGTAGTCGATTGTAATATAGAAAAAAATTCATTTCGATGTGATGTATAAGTACAGTACCCAAATTAAGAAACGTAGTATGCAAAATAAAAATTCCCTGTAATGTTGACTTAACTTAGACCTTGATTGTAAACAATACTTCAATTTTGATGTCCAGGCAGCTGTGCGCCGCTGCTTCGCTTGTCTACAACGTAGTTTTGTAAACGTTCCTGTGGCAGAGACTCTTCACAGCTTATAGAAGGCTATTCTTTTCACCTATACACGTTTGCGTTTTGCATTTGAACGTTTCAAAAGCGCTGTCAGGCTTCAGAGATTTCCTTGAGTAAATTGGAGGTCTGTTTTAGTAGTTACGAGTTAAGGATACAAGCATGCTGCGGCAATTTTACACACATCTCATCTCAGTGTGTGTGACATTATATCTCCTCAATATGTGTGGTACCATGATGTAATTTTGTAGGTGCATTTAGGGATATATGTGGATAATGTTCACGAAATTGATTGCGAATACAGTTAATAGCAAAGAAGTAATAAATTTTAACGTCATGCGTGATGCGGCAATTTATCGAGCATCTCGCTTTTTATGATGTTTTATCTCCTGATAGACCTTATGCCCACTCCGCACAGCGACTGTTGCCTGACAGTGAGGAATATGCGTGCACGAAGTTTGACCGAAATCGTTCCATAGATTTTCACCGTAGTGGTTCTGCGTTTCATCTGAGACCATTTTGAGATTCATTTCCACAAAACCATAACTAATAATTCTGTTATAAAACGTATTTCAGGTCTATTGGATACGTTGTTGTTATATCTCTTAACAGTAGATTGTTGCGACGTGGAAAAATTGAAATCACACGCAGGTTTTCCAGCCTAAGTGGTGTCTTATGATGGTTGTACTTTACCTTAAATGTGTTTGACAGGGAATTTTTCATTCTGAAGCTAGAACCGCGTGCTAATAAAACACAAAGAAAAAGAATATTCTTCACTTTAATCAATGAGAGCTAACCTGAAATAGTCATTATTTGTACTGTAACAGTAAGAAGCTTTTCCGTGTCATATGAGCACACTGGTTGCGGTCCAGTAGGCTGTACGCTGCCTAATGCTAATTATAATTAAACAAAGTAAGAAAGCTGCCAACTTACTTCACGACGTTTCCCGACAAACAACGAAGCCAGGTATAGGATACTCACCTGAAAGGGAAATTAGCCGTATTAAAAGCACTGAATTAATGAAGATTGTCAGCTTAATTTGTTACACATTTGCACACTGTTTTTATTAGCAGGTGTTAGAGTAATGAATCTATAACACACAAAACCTTTAATGAATGTTATGACAGAAATCTCTCAACTACTTGAAATAAAAAGTGGTGTACCAACAGGGCGTTGAAATTTGGAGGCAAGAAACCAAATTAAATCAATAATTCTAGGAAGGAAATCGAATGGACATAAACTGCCTAGGTGTTGCAACTGACTTTCAAGTACTTTCAAATTTATCTAACGCAAAAATTTTTCAAATACGTTTTCCAGTAGGTACAAAATTTTACCGATAACAGAATTTCGTATTAAAGAACAAAATTAATCACAAATATAAAGAATAAGTAGGAACACACACACACACACACACACACACACACACACATATATATATATATATATATATATATATATATATATATATATATATATAAACTAGAAACAGTAAACATAAATGTCTTGCTGATACCGTACAGCATAACCATAAATGTCTTGCTGATACCGTACAGCATAATGGCCTAAAAAATTTGCATTAGAAGCAAGGGTTACTCAAATGAAAAAAGCATATGCTTTAACAAAAAGTATATACAACAAGAAACAGATCTCTGGAAATAAAAAACTAAAATTCTATAAAATTATATTTCCCTACATCTAAATGGTTAGCTGACGGAATTAAGATGTGTGGAAGACGGATTATCGGGAAAATAATGTGTTTAATAGAAATTATACATGGTTAGAAAATGACAAGTAATGGGAGTAACAAAACATACAGAAAATATTAAACTTCATGGCAAAGAGAAGATCAACTTTCTTTGGACTCTTCTACCGAATAAATCAGAATGGACTAACGAAATAAGGAAGAAAATAAACAAATGGCATGAATTAGAGACAGAAGAAAGGAATTAGAGAGAACTGTTATCAGAGAAATAGAAATAACACAAACTAACTTTTTAAGAATAAAATACTAAAAAGAAGTACGCAAAGGTTTTGAAGGCAGAATTAGTATGAAATCAGGGACAACATGGCAAAAGGAAGGAAAACACATCGTCGGATGAAGATCAATGATTACCGCAAAAATAGGAAACAACTAAGAAAGCAGGAGAATGAAGATGTTACAAGATTCCAGTTGGTCAATGCGAGGATTAAAAAAGTAGTCTCAGATAATCTGCAGGAACCATACGTTGCTTGCTCACGATAATTTTCAGTTTTACTTTGCAGATTTTACGTGCAGTGGTGGAACTAATTTCGAGATACAATCACGCTGAATAGTGGCTGCGATATGAATACACTAAAAACGATTTGCAGTTTGGTACTAAAGCTGCAGACATTAATGGGGAAACTGTAAACTACTGTGCAGGCGGATGACTGCCAAGTACGATACCGTGATTGTACTACACAGTTATTCATTTGCATGAAATACTTCTTATAAACTGAATACCGTCTCAAGCAGAGCTATACTCGATTGAAATTGAAGCATCCTGGTGCAGCAAAGATCATCACTATGGTCGATTCCGAGTGTATAGGCTCCGAGGGGAAATAACAATGCCACATACCACTCGTCATAGTCGCACGAGCCTGGCATCTTTGGCACTGATTGTCCCAATGGATACGCAACACGTTCACCACAGGCTCGCATAAACAGTAATTTGGACAGCAGGTGTTACACTTCTGGAGAGCTACGGCTGGTGGGTATGGCCAATCTTGGTAGTCTCTACAGCGTTTCTTTCAACAATACAACGCAAGACCTCATACTCGGTGTATAGAAAACAGGTGTCGTGCACTTAAGAGATTTATTCTTGAAGTCAAGACATTACAAAAGTTCGTATGAGCGTGAGCCCTTAAATTATTCGTTAGCATAGTATTGAAGGGAGTCCTTGTAGTGACTCCTGCTTGCATAATTTACTTGAAATGTGTATTTTTGCTCAGTTTGTTTTTTACAGTTGTTTATTGCATTTATTTGGTCTGTTTACTCTTTTTTAGAGCAGTTTCCATCACAACAACACATTAAATGAGGTATTAAGTGTCAAATTGACGGATATTAGGTACATGTACAGCCTATCTGATGGGAATGCTGAACGTTACCCTAACATGCAGTTGCCTCGTACAATAACGTTTGTGCAACTCCACCAACACTTGAGAGAGACAGGGTCATTTGAGGAGAGAGTTTCAGATGGTGAAAGATCAGGTGATGTATGAAAACATTTTTCGTAGTTGAGATGAAGCCCTATCAGCTATTACAAGGAGGACTGCACAAAGGGAAAGCCTTAAGCACCAGAAGATCTGGAACATTCTGTTTGAAAATCTTCTGCACCCCTATCAACTACGACTGGTGAAAGGAAGAAACACCAAGAATAACATTGGGTAGTGTGCTGCAGTTTTATATAGATACGTTAGACACAGTCGAGGGTTTCTTTTCACAATATGGTATCTTCGTGGAAATACTGCTAATTATGAGAGATAAATTTTGTTATCTTTCTTTTCTTGTGCTTCATTTACCCTATACACATATCTTTGATAGTTTAGAATATTTGTTGTCTTTTTCTATAGTATGATTTTTTTTTGGTTTGTCAATATTACTACATGAATCTCGTTTAATGCAGTATGCAAAAGCGTCGGTGTATGATTGACCTACTTTGTAATGGTTTTGAGAAATGCACAATGTAGAACTAAATGTAATATGCAGCACTGTTGCATGAACTGTGATGTGAGAACGATATCATCAATTGGCAGTCGAACAGTGACATTGAGTGGGTGCGCAGCGTTGCGTGCGCGCGTGTGTTGTGTATTCGTGCTAGACAAAAGCACAAGAAAATTTTTGATCGCGTTCTTATATTTCAGTCACGGTATAAACTAAACTTTATGAAACGATATGTCAGACTGAGGATACTGTAAATTTTATTGAGTATCATGATCAACAGTTACAATGCTTATTCGAATGGATTGTGACTGCCATGGTTAGAACTTTTTTGAACGTAACTGGATTACACGAACTAACAAACTTTAAATTTATTATCTCGTGTGGAATTTAATGAGCTGCCGCGTGTGTTAAAACTTAAAGAATCCCTAGGAAATTTTGAAATAGCTTATGAAGTGTGGTATTGCGTCCGCCAGATCTTCGCATTCACGATTGTGATAGCCAAAAAAGCGGATGGAATGTAACCACGCGATCGTCGAGTAAAAGTGGATTGTATACTGTTTTAAAACTGTTTACGGGACGTTATAAACAGAAACGCGTGTGTGTAAGAGACATTGTATTCGTACACACACGAACGTGGATTTATACAGCGACACCTGCGTCCAACCGTCTTACGACAAAAAGATTGCAACAGAAGATAATATTATCGTCTGGATAATCACACACTGAGGAAGAGGATGTATATACCGTAATTTCATGACTAATGGAGGTAGAGTAATTACGCCGCCAGAATCACTGAGCCGCTGATGACGTCAAAGCGCATCGTCTACAAATAGATAAGGTGATACGCCAAGCGCTCACTCCCTGTAACGACTCAAAAAATTTCATATAGTTTCAGTTTTAATTTCGCTCTCTTTTGTAACAAACTTTTCTCTGTATTTGCTTTCTTTAAAAGTAAATGTAGTTTCTGAAAGTGTTTTTACAGTCAGTGTTAACATCGTGGAGTCCACACTTCACAGTCGTTACTACTGTTTATTCGTCTTATTAATTTTTTTATTGCAGTTTTTATTGCATACGTTTTATGTATTCCTTTGCAGGAGTGTGGGTTTATGAATGTAAACAGTGTTTTATCAGGCGCATTTACGTATTTTGTTGTGGTATGTGCCAGCCCGCGTAAATTTTGGCATCCGCCATTAAATTTTGAACGCCGACCAATCACAGATAGATGACTCGTCCGATGTTGGTGCAAAGCGCGCTATGGGTGGAGATTTTGAATGTGATAGCTGGCAGCTACGTGAACTGAGTGTACATTCAATAAGAAGTCATACTACGACATACCCATGAAGAGATGCGACTATATTGGACACTTACAGTTAGTTATAACTGAATAAAGTCATACCCACTTCGATAATTATTTACGTACTTACGACGTATGTCTTTCAAGAGGACACCTTTACATATTTCAATATTGACGTAAATAATAAAATAATGAAATAACCCATAGTAATCCGTCGTTTTCAAAATGGAAAGAAGACAGAAACGAAAGACGGGCCCGAGAAAGTCGATTGCGAGAGATGGTGACGCAGATAAGTTTCTCCCTTATGGGCTCCAAACATTAGTGTAGAGAATAATTTTGTTTTTACGGACTTAGAATAAATTCACTTCGCAGGAACTCATTAGAGTCTAACGAGGCGAGATTTTTGTTGTCCCACGATGCTGAATTTTTATAAACCTCGTAACACAGTTTTTTGTAAGCCCATAAGAGTAAAATTTATGAGAGTCACTCCAGTCAAGAATCAATCTAAGTGAGCACCGCCGAGAAATTTTCAGGGTCTACAACGGTAAAATTTCTCTGAACCCCCAGTCACGATTTCAAAGTCCCCGAGAATGGCGCTTATTAGTTAGCCTCAAAGCTTCACCCTTGTTTTCTCTGATTGTGTCGGCACAAGCACAGTGTTGGTCCCTAATTCGGCTCAAGTGGTCCGCTAATGCCGACCGCATTTGCTTTCAGGTTAATCACTACTGAAGAATTTCAACGCCATTTCAAGTACACGAAAATTTCACCAGTGGACAGAGTTCAGAAACCATACAAGATTTTCATTGAAAATTTTTACCAATCTTGTTTCGTTATTGAGATGCTCGTAACCTAGGAAAGTTGCAAAGTACCCCCTGGCGACAAACCATTGGTTTTTCGAAAAAAATGTTCCCTACGAGCAATGCATTTTTACACGCAGAATACGAATAACGAATGAAATCATAAGGGTTGTCATTTGTAAAAATAACTTGACCGTGGTTTGACAGAGTTCAAGGTCATTTCGAGGTAACCATTCCATGACCCCGTTGAAACCTTACAGCTTTTACTAGACACTTTTTCTTTTTTTTTCGGAATTGTGGCGCCCCAGAGATATCGGCCGATATGGATTAAAATGGGACACCGTGTATATATATCCTCCTAAATCGTAGGACCGTTTTCAACGAAATTTCTTACATATATCACCTACGGTCTGGGAATAATCAATGTTTGTGTAAGGTAAGATCCACCTACTTATCAAAGGGGTAGGAGTGGTAGTGTAAAGGCAGTGGAATCATGATGCGCAATAACGGTACTTTACCCATCAATTGTGTGGAAATAAGAGCACTGTGTCTTGCAAAAACTTAACTCTTAATTTCAAACGTTTTGGAATTTTTTTTCTCGATGTCAATCCCCTAAGAATGATGAAAGGGAAAAAGTTTATTGCTTACTACACTTTCGCTTTTTGTTCAGTAAAAGTGCTGCATGAAGCATAACGTTTTAATTTACTACTTCCTTACCGACAACTGTATTTTTTAGACAGTATTCATATACAAAACTGAATGTACCAGAAAAACTATATCATTGTATGATAAACCATTCAGGAGATAGGACGTCAAATACTGAGACACCTGTAAATCGGCAGCATCATGCATGAAATTTCAATTTATTACTTCTCTACTAGTGACTCTATTAGCGACACATTTCGCTGACTGTAGCAACATATACCACTGGAAGTACCTCCAAAATTATGTCACTGTACCACAGACTTCAGGAGATATAGTGTCACAAATACTTAGCTGCTTTAAAGGAAAACTGCAGGGTGGAATTCGCTAGAGATACAGGTGAAATCTACGGACAATTACGTGTGAAATAATTTACATACATATGAAGTATATTTGACATAAGCGTATGAGAGCAAAGCCACGAGTATAAGTCTCTTACTAAACCCCTGGAAAGAATCACCCAGGTTTGGTACACATATTAGCTGCGATCTGGAAAGAAATACTGTGGAGTAAGAACTACCAGCCTCCTATTGGGGTGGAGGGTGATAAGATGGAGACAGAATGGCGTAGGAGGAGATGGACAGATGGAGAGTGGGAAGGAGAAGATGGACACAGGTAAGGAGGAAGAGGAGATAGACAGAGAGAGAGGTAGGAGGATGTAGAGAGAGGGATGGTGATGAAATGGACAGAGTAAGGAAAGAGAAGTTGATTGACAGAGAAAGGGAGGAGGAAGAGATGGACAGAAAGGCGAGGTAAGGAGGAGATGGATACAGAGAGGAGGGAGTGAGAAAGGATAGAGAGAGGGAAGAGAAGGAATAGGCAGAGAGAGGGGAGAGGAGGAGATGTATAGAGAAAGGAAAGAGGAGATGAAGGTGGAAGAGATGAAGTGCGAGAAAGGAAAGAGGAGATGGATTGAGAGAGGAGGGTGGAAGAGATGAAGTGCAAGAAAGAAGAGGAGGAGATGGGAGAGGAAATGGGGATGACTTGTAAGTGTACTGTCATATCGCTGGTTTAGTTATGGAGTTTCTTCGCGGGCAGCCGCGTCTAGAGAGTCGAGCGCGGGACGCGAAAGTGTTATGTTGTGTAGTGTGCAGCTCTGCATGTAAGAAGCAATGTTAGTATTCCTGTTGAAGTGTTGCTACAAGTGTTATTACGGTAAAGTGATTAACTATGGAAGTAATTCACAGGAAAGTGCGTCAAGATGTAATTAAAAATGACCAGTGCCACCGAAGAAGTATTTGTGTATACTCTCGTTGCGTGTCGCACAGTATCAATCATCCGCGTCGTGTCCGGTCTCCCAGAATGAACTGATGTGAATCAGCAGAAATTAGTTACCATAAAAGAGAGCAGTCAAGTGCCAGTGTCATGTAGCGAGCGTGAGGTCGTGCGTTCGATCATCGCGTTTCCGCATTATCAGCAATCAGCCGCGCCGCGACGGTTACGCACACGCTCGTACAAGTGAGAACTGAGAACTGAGAAATTGACTTTACGAACAGTGTTTTAACATTACTAGTGACAACGAGGACTATTACCAGATATCTGTATGTGTGACGAGCGTAAGAACTTTAGTTCGATCATTCGGCTTCCGCATCATCAACAATCCACCCGCGTCGTGTCGGTTACGCGTACGCTCGTCCGAATGATCTTTTGGACCGTTAATCATCAAGATTGTTAATTGGGATAAGACGGTGTAAACAGTGCAACCTGTGGTTTCCATTTCGTCTCAGAATATAGAATTTCATACCAGACATAGGACAGTGTTGTATTTTAACGTTGAATGGCTCCCCTAAACCGGCTTGCATATTTAGATAGATAATTTCAAGCAAACCAGCAGCAGTGTGGAGCAGGCCAATACGACCGTCGCGGGATTATCAGGTACGTGGTGTGGACAGGGCGCACGGTCACGAAACGAGAAGTCAGTTTAAAGTACTCCACCCATGCATACTGCCGGGCGTGTTACAGACTGACAAAGAGAGTGGGACGAGGACACGTGATCTGAAGGGGAAAGGAGATGGTGGACAAGGGTGGAGGTGCGAGCCGATGGACAGAGAGAGGAAGATGAAGGAGACGACATTAGAGGGCGAGAGGGTAAAGTGGACAGAGGAGAAGGGACAGATGCACAAAGGGCGGAGGAGAAGGTGGGCAGAGAGAGGGTCAGAAGAGATGCGATGAGGTAGGTACAGGAGGAGATGGAGTGGAAGGTGGAGGACGTGGATAGAAATAGGGGAAGGAGGAGGTAGACAGAGAGGGGTTAAGGAAGGGATGAAGTGGGGGAAGGTGGGCTGGACTAATAGAACACTGGAATAAACAAATACTTGGGGGCTGCCAGGTACTAAACTACTCAGTAATATTTCGTCATGTCTAGTGTGCAAATGTTACAGTGCAAATCTTATGGCCGGAAGTCTGGCCTGAATGTTGTGTCTCGCGCTCTGTGTCTAGCTCCAAATTGTGAGCCTTGCCAAATTTATGTAGATGTAGAGCCAGCTGCTCGTTTATCTCGATGGCCGCAGCTTCGCTCAGTTTCACGAGCACTTACTTAAGCGCAATCTCAGAGTCGCGCTCGGAGGCGGCAGATGAGATGAACTGGCTTAGCCGGGGCGGGGCTATTTGTACCGGCTGTCCCAGGTGTCGCTCGGGCGGTGCCAGGTGTGAGGGAGTGCCGCGGGGGCGCAACAGCATTGGCAGGCGCTGCCACCCGTAAAGCAAGGCTCGGCGCGGCCTGGCCGGGCCGGTTAGGCTGGGGATTGAATGTGAATTATGTATCCCGCGCTGCGCTGCGCCGCGCCGTTCTGCGCTGCGGTGGCAGAGTCTTTACTGCCGACCCGGCGCAATCTGCAGCTGTCCCTGGCCTAAGGGATGAATGGCGGAGGGGGCCGCGGCGGCCGCCCCTCCTTCCCTGCTGCTCGTTTATTCATGCAAGGCGAGCCGCTCTGCCCGCAGGTGACAACGGCGCCGGCCCTGGGCCTTAACGATAATCCACTGCTCTGCTGCCTCGTTGTCCGCCGAGCACGTGGCTGCCGACAAACTCATTGTCATACAACCTGTTCGTTCGGTATAATATTCCGAAAATACAGAGAACGTAAAAGAAATCTGGTCTGTGATGACTTCCCTCCGGAAAGCCTTTGAAATCGGCAGCACTCTAGCTATATTTACACTACTAGCCATTAAAATTGCTACACCAAGAAGAAACGCAGATGATAAATGGGTAGTCATTGGACAAATATATTATACTAAAACTGAAATGCGATTACATTTTCACGCAATTTGGGTGCATAGATCCTGAGAAATCAGTACTCAGAACAACCACCTCTGGCCGTAATAACGGCCTTGATACGCCTGGGCATTGACTCGAGCAGAGCATGGATGGCGTGTACAGGTACAGCTGCCCATGCAGCTTCAACACGATACCACAGTTCATCAAGAGTAGTGACTGGCGTATTGTGACGAGCCAGTTGCTCGGCCACCATTGATCAGACGTTTTCAATTGGTGAGAGATCTGGAGAACGTGGTGGCGAGGGCAGCAGTCGAACATTTTCTGTATCCAGGAAGGCCCGTACAGGACCTGCAACATGCGGTCGTGCATTATCCTGCTGAAATGTAGGGTTTCGTAGGGATCGAATGAAGGGTCGAGCCACGGGTCATAACACAACTGAAATGTAACGTCCACTATTCAAAGTGCCGTCAATGTGACCAAAAGGTGTACGAGACGTGTAACCAATGGCACCCCATACCATCACGCTGGGTGATACGCCAGTATGGCGATGACGAATACACGCTTCCAATGTGTATTCACCGCGATGTCGCCCAACACGGATGCGACCATCATGATGCTGTAAACAGAACCTGGATTGATCTGAAAAAATGACGTTTTGCAATTCGTGCACCCACGTTCGTCGTTGAGTACACCGTCGCAGGCGCTCCTGTCTGTGATTCAGCGTCAAGGGTAACCGCAGCCATGGTCTCCGAGCTGATAGTCCATGCTGCTGCAAACGTCGTCGAACTGTTCGTGCAGATGGTTGTTGTCTTGCAAAGGTCCCCATCTGTTGACTCAGGGATCGAGACGTGGCTGCACGATCCGTTACAGCCATGCGGATAAGATGCCTGTAATCTCGACTACTCGTGGTACGAGACCGTTGTGATCCAGCACGGCGTTCCGTATTACCCTCCTGAACCCATCGATCCATATTCTGCTAACAGTCATTGGATCTCGACCAACGCGAGCAGCAATGTCGCGATACGATAAACCGCAATCGCGATAGGCTACAATCCGACCTTTATCAAAGTCGGAAACGTGATGGTACGCATTTCTCCTTCTTACACGAGACATCAAAACAACATTTCACCAGGCAACGCCGTCAACTGATGTTTGTGTATGAGAAACCGGTTGGAAACTTTCCTCATGTCAGCACGTTGTAGGTTTCGCCACCGGCGCCAGCCTTGTGTGAATGCTCTGAAAAGCTAATCATTTTGCATATCACAGCATCTTCTTCCTGTCGGGTAAACTTCGCGTCTGTAGCACGTCATCTTCTTGGTGTAGCAGTTTTAATGGCCAATAGTGTAAGTTTTACAGTTGTACACATAACTGCATTCTATACACAGCGAGTACGAGCAATAATGCCTTCAGTCATAAAAAAACTGTCATGGTTTACTAAATCACACGATGCGTTTCGGGGCTTAATGGTTCCATCATCAGGTGTAAATCGTTCAATACATTTAAGACAAAAAATACTATACACCATACGCAAAATTCTTCACAAGCTGATATTCATACAAGTATCGACGGAAAATGCAAAATTGTAAACTTTGGCGGTAGATGGGTGATTGTGTGACGCTGCACCGCAATTTCACCGGGCGGCCGACACGGATAGTAAACACGGAATACAATGGGCATACAGTCTTTGCGAACTTCATTCCGAGTACTCAGCTGGACAGTGACTGTGACTCGTAGACTGGTGTGTGAACAATATACGCAGACTTCTGCATTTGACAGAGGACGTATAATTGGGGTCAAAGAAGTCGGCTGTAGTTCTCCGCAAATCACTCAGCATGTGAACAGGAGCGATGCCACTGTTCGACGATGATGGCAGGAATGTGTGAAATATGCCCGAACACAGCTTCACGTAGGAAGCAGTCGACTTAGACGACAGAACGAGATGACCGAGCACTCGCTGTAGAACAACTAGAAACCCCGTATTTATCATCGACCCGACGTGCAACTACTCCTTCAGTAACCATTAATAGTCGGCTCGCAGAAATGAGGTTGAGCTCATACTTTCCTTGCGCCGACTACCGTTGAGTTCTGTACACCACGACGTATTTGTTGTGGTGTATGCCACATTATGCCTGGAATTTCATTGACTGGAGCACATTTGCCTCCAGCGATGACTCCTGCTTCGAAATGAGCCCCGTAAGACCAGCGAAGACGGAGACGCCCAAACCGCTATTGACGTTCTCATTTTATCCTATCCCTTGAATAAATCATTCAATTTTTCCGAAACAGTAATCATTTGAATGTCTGTATATGTACATCACATCTGCAGGTTTCTACCCCATTCGGATGCATCCTTCCACGTGCGTCCGCATATTTCTTTTTTTTTTCTTCGTGTACACGTTAGTTATGTTTACACACTATCACACATTTATGGAATGAATAAATCGATGGTCGTTGACATTATAGCGTAAAAAATATTCTTCCTGGATATATTGACAAGTTTTGCACTGATTTTTATCTTCTTTCCCTTGTCTGGTTAGCGAATTTAGAAGCTAACAGTCCCAGAACAAGGGCCTGCATTTCGCATCACGTCGCACAAAACGAGACGCAAATCTAGACTTATGTGGAAATATTATGGACGAAAGCAGCTCTTGCATGATTTGTTACTAGGTTCAAAAATGGTTCAAATGGCTCTGAGAACTATGGGACTTAACATCTGAGGTCATCAGTCCCCTAGAACGTAGAACTTCTTAAACCTAACTAACGTAAGGACATCACACATATACATGCCCGAGGCAGGATTCTTACCTGCGACCGTAACAGTCGCGCGATTCCGCACAAGCGCCTAGAACCGCTCGGCCACCAAGGCCGGCATATGTTACTAGGAAGTAACACAGCCTGGTGAAACTTAGACCATACAAAGAACTGCTATTGTAAACTATAGACGTTAAGTGAAAGAAATATGAAAAGAGACGACCAGAAACGACCGTTTTATTGAGAGGGAGTAATTACACCGAGATTTGTAATGGTCCACGGATTTTACAAAAGCCAGGATATGATTTCTAATAGCATGTCTGATTTGCACGGCCGGTAAAGACTTTGCAACGTGCTCTCACGCTGTTACATGGTTGGTAAGTAGTTCCTGAGGGACAGCTTCCATTCCTCTACCACCTCGATGGTTGTTGGTGCATGTAGACGATCTGCAACACATCGCCCCGACGAATCCCTCACGAGCTCTATGAGATTTAACTTGTGGGAATCGGCAGGCCAATCCGTTCGCCGAATATCCTCTCGTTCCAAAAGCTCGTCCGCTTGTGCTGTTCCATAGGATCGCATATTGTCAACCACAAAATGCACACCTGAAAAGATGCACATGGGCAATGAGTGCAGTGTTGACAGGTAGATGTAACATGTTCAAAGATGTGGAGGTAAGTCTGCCCATGCATCATTATACCCAACCACGCCATAACATTGGACCACCAGCACGATAGCGTTGGACAGTCTCCCTGATCACAATAGATGTTTCCACCTCCCGGCATGTGAGGATACGTCCAGAACTGCTACTCGGACCAATCGTGCCCTCATTGGAGAAGAGCACGCCACCCCACACTCCTACGCGCTTGGCACCATCGCAGACAACCCCACCAATGTGCGTGTGTCAGTGGAATCCAATGTGCTGACAGTCATGCAAAGAGACTTTCTCCATCCAGTCTCTGTGCCACTGTGAAACCCTGAGATTGCTTTCCATACATTCCTGTTAAATGTAGTTGCAATTGCAAGCGCTGTTTGACGTGTGGCTGCTGCAAAGTGCAGGGATCATCTGGTGCTCTAGTTGCTCGACGTCGACCACCTTTAGGCAGCAGTGCCTATGATTCGATGCGGTCCCTATGCAAGTGAAACAATGCTGTGACCAATACCAAACTCCTGGGCTGCATTCGTCACACTTCGTTCTTCTTCCAGTTTTTCGATGGTTTTTCGCCATGTGAAGTAACATATATGTCTCCGGACAACGTTGTAACCAAGAACAGTGCGCCGTAACTGCTTGCTGATTGATTCGCTCTGTCTTTTCCCGTTCCTTGAGCTGTCTCTTCATTCGGAGCCAGTCCCATTAGGCACTATAGTCACGATGACCTCGTACCGTCCGACCTACTGGACACGACTGGGAGGCCTCTGGCAAAGTGCTGCCGCACTTTTGTTCATATCCACAGAGTGGTTAACAAGTTACTTTATAAAGATCGTCCTTAAGTTTTACAGAGCAGTATGTGTTACTAAACAGCTGACTCTGAGCACGGTTACCCGTTTGCCGTTTCCGTCCCCACATTATGGCTTGCAGTGGCAGCAGGCATATGATTTCTTATCCAAAAGGTTTAATACAGTAAGTCACTGTATTACTGTTAGAAAGTGTTTATATGTCTTGCAGCGTAGCCCACGAGGCGTAAATTACCCAACATACATTATGTAATAAAAAGTATCCGGACACCCCCAAAAACATACGTTTTTCATAGTAGGTGTATTGTGCTGCCACCTACTGCCAGGTACTCCATATCAGCGACCTCAGTAGTCATTAGACGTCGTGAGAGTGCAGAAGGGGCGCTCCGCGGAACTCGTGGACTTCGAACGTGGTCTGGTGATTGGGTGTCTCTTGTGGCTTACGTCTGTACGCGAGATTTCCACATTCCCGAACATCCCTAGGGCCACTGTTTCCGCCATGATAGTGAAGTGAAAACGTGAAGTAACACGTATAGCACAAAAGCTTAGAGGTCCACCTCGTCTGTTGATTGCCAGAGACCGCCGACAGCTGAAGAGGTTCGTAATGTGTAATAGGCAGACCACCACACAGGAATTCCAGACTGCATCAGGATCCACTGCAAGTACTATGACAGTTAGGCGTGAGGTGAGAAAACTTGCATTTCATGGTCGAACGGCTGCTCATAAACCACACATCGCTCCGGTAAACACCAAACGACGCCTTGCTTGATGTACGGAGTGTAAACATTGGGCGATTTAACGTTGGAGAAACGTTGTGTGGAGGAGCGAATCACGGTACACAATGTGACGATCCGATGGCAGAGTGTGGGTATGGCGAATGCCCCGTGAACGACATCTGCCAGCGTGTATAGTGCCAACAGTAAAATTCGGAGGCGGTGGTGTTATGGTATGGTCGTGTTTTCCATGGAGATGCATGGCCTGTGACGACGAGGTTAAACGAGAATAATATCCCTATAAGGGAAGGCCTGCACAAGGTTCTGACCTGAATCCTATAGAACACGTTCTGGATGTCTTGGAACTCCGACTTCGTGCCATGCCTTACCGACCGAAATCGATATATCTCTTCAGTGCAGTGCTCCGTGATGAATGAGCTGCCATTCCCCATTCCCCATTCACAAACTTGTAAGTCATTTTCAGCCAGGTGTCCGTATACTTTTGATCACATAGTGTATATTCACACAGCATTTGAGACTGAAAACACTTAGGGACTTGCAGCAATCCTTACACAGAGTTTCAAGTTTTGGGGTATTTTTTTCTCACTCCCAGAAATGAAGAAATGATTTAACTTTATCGCTTACTGCATTTTCGCTGTTCATGCATTAATACTTCAGCATGATGCATGATGAAACAGGTGACTGGACAATACGGAGCAACGTACGCGGACCGGCCGTTGAGTAGACTCTTTCCGTAGCTCCTCAATTCATCTTGGAGGTTAGTGGGTCAGCAGTTGCACGTCTATTCGCCCGTACACATCTCTGCAGCCGTCATTTACCGCTTTTATCTTCGGCCAGTGGAGCATCACACTCGCTTTGGCATTCTGTCATCACGCCATATTTTAGGCATGGCGATACGCGAGCAGTTTACGAACTTAGGCTTTTCGGAAATGTTTCCACCCCTCACCCGAAAGCTAATGACCATGACCTTAAGGACGCCACACAGATGACTCTGTTTCTCCATTATCACTACGACGGCGCTTCTCCCTCCTCCCCCCCCCCCTTTCCACCAGCCCGACACGCTGGCGTAATTTACTAGTAGTGCATTAAAGTATTTAAAAATATTTATGGATCCCTAGTTTCCTAAATCCATTGTTATTTCTCTTGGTTCGCGAGTACATCACTTCCGCCTAGTTAACAATAAAAAATGAGTAGTCATAAAGTTCCAATTATCACCCCGAAGAAAAAAGTTACGTGTGTAGTCTTTTGTTTCTTTGTAGTTCCACGTCCAGAGTCCTGCTTCACATCGGTATCCCCTCGCCACAGTACGGTACCACGCCCCTGGAGGGGCAATAAAACAAATTAGCCCATTGATAAAGTGAAGGCGGCTTACGCCATTTTGTTTTAGCCGCTCCTGTAGCGTGCTACGGTAGTGTGATGCGAGCATGTCAATGCGTACTATGACCCTAGAAACAGAGGGCGATCTAGCAACAGTGTACACTCATATACTCTTACAAGTCGACCACTCCATGCCATGTCCTGCATAGCACAACTATTCAACACTAATCCGTGTAGAACATTCTCGATTTACTTGACGCCTAAAATAAGGGTAGAATCTCGGGCTTTCGACGAAATCCTCCATTGTCTTCGTCAGGAGCAGGAGAACGCCTTATTGGACATTGTGATGACGATTTACAGCTCAAAGGCGATTTGTAGTTCGATGGCGTATGTCGTCATTGAAACTGACGAACGCTGTATGCAATTTCCTCCCTGATAGTAGGTTGAACCTTGTCTTGAGTATGGAGGATTTTGCCAAAACCCCGAGACTTTACCCAAATTTGACGTCAAAACTAACCGAGAACTGCATACAGGTGGTCCAATCATAGTAACCTGGTCAAATATCTCACGAAATAAGCATCAATCGAAAAAACTGCAAAGAACGAAACTCGTCTAGCTTGAAGGGGGAAACCATATGGCGCTATCGTTGGCCCACTAGATGGCGCTGCCATAGGTAAAACGGATATCAGCTTGGTTTATTGAACAGGAACCCCCATTTTCATTACATATTCGTGTAGTACGTAAGAAAGTATGAATGTTTTAGTTGGACCACTTTTTTCACTTTGTGATAGATGGCGCTGTAATAGTCACAAACGTATAAGTACGTGGTATCACGTAACACTCCGCCAGTGTGGATGGTAATTGCTTCGTGATACATTACCCGTGTTAAAATGGACCGTTTACCAATTGCGGAAAGGGTCGATATCGTGTTGATGTATGGCTATTGTGATCAAAATGCCCAACGGGTGTGTGCTATGTATGCTGCTCGGTATTCTGGACGACATCATCCAAGTGTCCAGACCGTTTATCGGATAGTTACGTTATTTAAGGAAACAGGAAGTGTTCAGCCACATGTGAAACGTCTGCCACGACTTGCAACAAATGATGATGCCCAAGTAGGTGTTTCAGATGCTGTCGCGGCTAATCTGCACATCAGTAGCAGACAAATTGCGCGAGAATCGGGAATCTGAAAAACTTCGGTGTTGAGAATGCTACATCAACATCGATGGCACCCGTACCATATTTCTATGCACCAGGAATTGCATGGCGACGACTTTGAACGTCGTGTACAATTCTGCCACTGGGCACAAGGGAAATTACGGGATGATGACAGGTTTTCTGCACGCGTTCTATTTAGCGGCGAAGCGTCATTCACCAATAGCAGTAACGTAAACCGGCAGAATATGCACTATTGGGCAACGGAAAATCCACGCTGGCTGCGACAAGTGGAACATCAGCGACCTTGGAGGGTTAATGTATGGTACGGAATTATGGGAGGAAGGATAATTGACCCCCATTTTATCGATGGCAATATAAATGGTGCAATGTATGTTGATTTCCTACGTAATGTTCTACCGATGTTACTACAACATGTTTCACTGCATTAGCGAATGGTGATGTACTTCAAACATGATGGATGTCCGGCACATAGCTCGCGTGCGGTTGAAGCGGTATTGAATAGTATATTTCATGACAGGTGGATTGGTCTTCGAAGCACCATACCATGGCCGCACGTTCTCCGGATCTGACGTCCCCGGATTTCGTTCCATGGGGAAGTTGAAGGATATTTGCTATCGTGATCCACCAACAACGCCAGACAACATGCGTCAGCGCGTTGTCAATGCATGTGCGAACATTACGGAAGGCGACCTACTCGCTGTTGAGAGGAATGTTTTTACACGTATTGCCAAATGCATTGAGGTTGACGGACATCATTTTGAGCATTATTGCATTAATGTGGTATTTACAGTTAATCACGCTGTAACAGGATCCGTTCTCAGAAATGATAAGTTCTCAAAGTTAAATGTATCACATTGTAACAATCGAAATAAAACGTTCAAACGTACCTACGTTCTGTATTTTAATTTAAAAAACCTACCTATTACCAACTATTCGTCTAAAATTGTGAGCCATATGTTTCTGACCATTACAGCGCCATCTATCACAAAGCTAAAACAGTGGTCCAATTAAAATATTCATATTTCCTTACGTACTACACGAATATGTAATAAAAAATGGGGATTCCTATTTTAAAAAAAACCGCAGTTGATATCCGTTTGAACTATGGCAGCGCCATCTAGCGGGCCAACCATAGCGGCATGTGGTTTCCCCCTTCAAGCTAGATAAGTTTCGTTCTTTGTAGTTTTTTCGTTTGACGCTTATTTCGTGAGATATTAGGCCCGGTCACAAACAAGGATGTCGTCGCGAGAAACTTCGATCTAATAATACTCCTCGTAAGCTGTCACTGTGCTATCATTTATTCACACTGCAACGTGTGTAAATCGACGTTTTGTTTAAGTATACCACGGAGCAGTTTCATTCTGATGCTTCCTTTTATCGAAAAAATCTTATGTACAAGGGGTGTTCGATAAATATTACAACATATTCATTTTTCTCAAAAGTTTCGGCAAAAAAATTGCTGAATATGTTGTGGTGCAGAATTCCTCTAATTGCAGCCATATTCATATTACTTCAGTAAAAAATGGTTCAAATGCCTCTCAGCACTATGGGACTTAACATCTGAGGTCATCAGTCCCCTTGGCTTACAACTACTTAAACCTAACTAACCTAAGGACATCACACATATCTATGTCCAAGGCAGGATTCTAACCAGCGACCGTAGCAGCAGCGCGGTTCTGGACCGAAGCGCCTAGAACCGCTCGGCCACAGCGGCCGGCTTGGAGAAGGTAATATGAACCTGGGATCGTTTCAGAACACACACACTTGAAATTTTCCGAGAAAACTCTCCATATTACGTCTTCCTGTGACTACTCTGAGTTGGTTAAATCGTTACCTGGGTCACTCGTGCTGAGTAAACAAACCCTTGATGAAACGCACAGAACATTTTTCTCTGAATCAACAGATATTATTCCCATATACCTTCCGCAAATACAACATCAGTGAGGGAAAATTATACTGAAACATTATGTTCCACCAGGGCTGCTTGTGAAATATGATGTAAATGTTTGTGTGCCAACTGTTTCAACTTCACGACAATAATAATCTAATATAGTTCGTCAAAAGGTACGATGCATGACAATTTTTTATAGGGCAGCAAAACGAGTAAAATTTTTAGCATCCCAGATCGAAGCTATCTCGCTGCATTACGACAATGAGGGCATGAGGCGGCCGCAATGAAAACTTTTCGCTGTTGCGACCAGGTGAAGACAAAACACAACAACGGCGTCTCTGGCAAGCAATGCAGCAGACTTCACCAGAATGCAGTGGGCCGGAGCATCCAAACAGGATCACGCCACCATTATGTGACTAAAGAAAGGCTAAGGAGAATGCAAGAAACGTTACCAACAGCTTTTACGAACCAGTTGCACACAATAACAAACTTTTTAAACAATCACAGCAGAAGGAAAACCTTTGATACCTTCCTAATACCAAGCCCTATGCGGTCATGACGAATGACGCCAGGTAAACGTTAACCACTACTTCGCTCCACACATACACAGCAGCATACATACACGAGCTAATGGTATGGCAGTCGGTCAGACGGATCGATGGCGTACATGATATGCGCTCTCTATTCCCTGCTTGCAGTGGAACGAAGTCTGGCACGATTCTGTTGTAGATTTATTGCACGCTACGGACAACAACGGCCGCTGCTAGAAGAGATGGCTGTTCACCAAACTCACCATTTGCAGAGTTCAACACCACAGTCTGCCTCTGTCGCAGATGGGGGTTCCGGAGGCCTTCCCGCCCCACCAGGATCGGGCAGGACACAAGTGCTCCTAACATTCCAGCGGACTCAATTGCGCCTACCTGAACGGCAGGCCATTATCTTCGAAATTCACGGCTACACGGCAACAACCATCATCGCGGTATGACGGATGACGAAAAAGGCTGATGAGAGGGATATGACAGAGCGCCTCCAAAGTCAGTGTTTGTAAGTTCAGTAGACGCGCCGCAGTTATTCGCTGCCGTGGCGTCACGTTACAGCCCATGCCGGGACCAACGCAAGCGGCGAACTGTCTGTGCAGCAGCTGGCTGCAACGAAGCATGTAGTGTCAGCTGTCTTGAGCGGGCTGAAGGCCGCTTACGACGCTTTTCTTTAGCGGGCATTGACAGACGATGCCAACGAGGAGTCAAGACGCTACCTGTATTTTTATGGAAATAAATTACTAATTCCGAATCTACTTTCAGTACGCCTAACTGTGACCATCCTTCCGAGGAAAGCTGGCAAGGAGCAAACTGGGAGAGTGCTTCCTGACGCCGAGCCAACACTACTTACACCCTCCCAATAGAATCCTCTTGCACACAGACACACGAAATATTTCTACAGCACAGTGATTCTGGAAATGAGGGGATTCTTCTACTCACTTAAGCCATTGTGAACAACTGCTGTTTTGGAAACAGGGATTGAAAAGAACGCTGGGCTGCTACGAAAGAAAATTTGGTATCTTCCAAAGAGGAAGAGAAATCAATCCAGATGGGAAATGAGTCCAACCAAACCGAGACTGCAGGAGCCTTGAGAAAAGCCATTATAGGTGTGGGATTTGAGGACCAGGAGTCAAGGCCTGTTGCTGGCCTACATGTCACCGACAGTGAACAACGGACGATCTTCAGGGTTCAAATGGCTCTGAGCACTATGCGACTGAACTTCTGAGGTCATCAGTCGCCTAGAACTTAGAATTAATTAAACCTAACTAACCTAAGGACATCACACACATCCATGCCCGAGGCAGGATTCGAACCTGCGACCGTAGCGGTCGCTCGGCTCCAGACTGCAGCGCCTAGAACCACCGGCATCTTCAGGGCAACAAGATTTGTAACGCAGGAGGACACTGGGATTTGCAGGTTTTCAATGTAAACTGGCAGAATTACTATATTTTCAGAAAGATATTGTTTTTAGTATGGAAGAAGAGGTTGTGACGAAAGAGCAACAAATCTTATACACAACAGGATTTCACTGGCTGATCAAAAAAAACGTCTGACATGATCATTAAACATAAAGATAACCCATGGATATTTTTTCTTTACGTCATGGAGAGAAGCAGTTTGGTGATACTCCTACATTGTGGAAGGCCTGCAAGGCTCTTATGCTTCCGCATGAAACTCACTCAAGGTTTTGGATCTCAGCGAAACATTATCAGTTATCAAGATCATTATTATCATCGTCATCAACGCCACCTTCATCTTCAGTTTCAGGTTGCTATATCTCTCTCTCTCTGTGTACTTCATCCTTTAAATACTGAGTTTTTTTTTATTCCCAATCCGATGTTGACGTGTGCAATCTTTCACTGCTCTTATGCATCTCATTCGAGCTGTCTGTATCCCTCTTTGTGGGAACCCAAGTTTCAGTCCCGCACTGCAGAAAAGTCACAGCTATAACTTCATAATAATTTCTTTTTGTTTCCTTTCTGCTTCATTCTGTAAGGTTCTATTAAAAGTTTGTTGTTAGTCTTCGTATTATACTAGAAATTAATTTGTTCTCCTAAATAGTTAATTTTTATTTGAGTGGCTCAATTAAATGCCATTACTCTTATTAAATGGGACTTCCATGTTGTAGATTTTGGCTTGAGAGTGCAACTTAAGTATTTCGTACTGTAATTTCTTTACATCCTCAAATACAGTAAATTTATCGTCTGTAAGATAGGCTCTGAGCACTATGGGACTTAACCTAACTAACATAAGGACATCACACAACACCCAGTCATCACGAGCCAGAGAAAATCCCTGACCCCGCCGGGAATCGAACCCGGGACCCCGGGCTGTCGTCTGTAAGAAAGCAGGTGTCTATGGTTCCACACTGTCATTGCTAAGGTAGAAAGTTTCTCTTGTTTGCATCTTAAGATGTCGTCATGTTGAGGGGCGTTCAATAAGTCATGTACCACTTTTTTTCTCAGCAGGTTTCGGTTGGGACAATGCGCAATTAGTTGTTGCATATCGCGGAATATTCCCGCTTGAGCCCCTATTGGTTCATGAAGTTCCGCTACGTGCCGGCGCTATACTTAATCATCCAAATAACGTCTGCAATAGAGGTGCGTTCCTAGCAGAGAGCTTCATTGAGTTTCTTCTGGCGGAGAACCAGAGCATCTGAAATATTCATGAGCGCTTACAGAATGTCTACGGAATCCTGGAAGTTAACAAAAGCACGTTGAGTCATTGAGCGAGGCGTCTGTCATCATCGAACTAGGTCTCACTAACCTATCTGATCACACGTGTGCTGGTTGGCCGCACACAACTGTGACTCATACAATGTTGAAGCTGATCGATGGATCACAATCAAACATATCGCTGCACAACTGGATGTCTCTGTTTGTAATTCCGACAGGCACATCCGCCAGCTGGTGCTCTCAAACATGTGTGCTGCGCTCCTCGCAGCCTAACAGAAGACAATACAAAGCTAAGAAGGACCTGCTGTGCTGAACTGCTTGCGAGTAACAAAACTGATGGAGGCAATTTTTGGTCGAATATCGTAACAGGCGATGAAAAATAGTTTATTCACTTCGAACCGGAAACAATGTAGTAACTCATGGAGTGGTGTCATATCTCCTCTCCTCCGAAGAAAAAGGTGAAAGCCGCATTTTGAACCGGTAGAGTCATGGCAGTGGTATTCTGGGACTCTTCTTCCTGGTGCAACGATCAACTGTGAAGTGCGTTGTATTTTGTCAGGCAATTCAAGAAACGACTTCAGCTTGTTCCTTGCCGCAAAAATGACAACGGAAGACCTCAGACAAGTCTACGCACCCGAAAGGAGCTCAGAAAACTTCATTGGACTGTTCTTCCTCTGTTAATCTCTACAGCCCAGATGTCGCATCTTGCGACTTCCATTTGTTTGGTCCAACGAAGGAAGCAGTACGTGGATGATAGGAATGTTATTGATGGAGCAAGAAGTTAGCCCCGGCATCGACCAGGAGAGTGGTACGATGCCAACATATGGGCTCTTCCAGTGAAGTAGCGAAAGGCTGTAGAATTGAACGGAGATCATGTGAAAAAAAATGGTTTCGTAGCTAAAAGAGTTGGGAATTATATATATATATATATATATATATATATATATATATAGGTCTATTACAAATGATTGGAGCGATTTCATAAATTCACTGTAGCTCCATTCATTGACATATGGTCACGAGACACTACAGATACGTAGAAAAACTCATAAAGTTTTGTTCGGCTGAAGCCGCACTTCAGGTTTCTGCCGCCAGAGCGCTCGAGAGCGCAGTGAGACAAAATGGCGACAGGAGCCGAGAAAGCGTATGTCGTGCTTGAAATGCACTCACATCAGTCAGTCATAACAGTGCAACGACACATCAGGACGAAGTTCAACAAAGATCCACCAAGTGATAACTCCATTCGGCGATGGTATGTGCAGTTTAAAGCTTCTGGATGCCTCTGTAAGGGGAAATCAACAGGTCGGCCTGCAGTGAGCGAAGAAACGGTTGAACGCGTGCGGGCAAGTTTCACGCATAGTGATGTGAAAGATTCAGTGTTTAAACCTCCTCTACCAAGAAACGTGCCAGAACTGCGAGCTCGCATCAACAATGCTTTCGAACTCATTGATGGGGACATGCTGCGCCGAGTGTGGGAGGAACTTGATTATCGGCTTGATGTCTGCCGAATCACTGAAGGGGCACATATCGAACATTTGTGAATGCCTAAAAAACTTTTTGAGTTTTTGTATGTGTGTGCAAAGCATTGTGAAAATATCTCAAATAATAAAGTTATTGTAGAGCTGTGAAATCGCTTCAATCATTTGTAATAACCCTATATATATATATATATATATTAGTGACTCATTCCCAATAAATAACTGGCTCAACCCAGTCCAGCCTACAAATTTTGTAGTATCGTACACTCTTGGGTCATTTGACATCGTATCATCAACTACACATCACTTGTGATAATGTACCCATGTAGAATTTGTAATGTATTTGTCTCAAAGTAGCCGGCCGAAGTGGCCGTGCGGTTAAAGGCGCTGCAGTCTGAAACCGCAGGACCGCTACGGTCGCAGGTTCAAATCCTGCCTCGGGCATGGATGTTTGTGATGTCCTTAGGTTAGTTAGGTTTAACTAGTTCTAAGTTCTAGGGGACTAATGACCTCAGCAGTTGAGTCCCATAGTGCTCAGAGCCATTTGAACCATTTTTTGTCTCAAAGTAATAACCATCACAGAGGAAACTGAACCTAGAATAATTACTCGTACAACTGTCAAAATATTGATGTGTAAGGGAATAATCATTTTCCTGAATATGTATTGTAAAGGTTAGGTGCAATCATTTTAGATCAATGTAGTCGAAATACAACACCAATACGGAATTACATTCTTAAAGCTAGCGCAACTAATCTGGTCATTCCACAATAATTTAAAATGCTGCACTCGATTGCAATAATGTGGTTAACACGTAACAAATTTCCTTCTCGAATTGGAAAAATTTAACATAAAACACATCATTGTCCGAATATTTTTCCGTTGGGATGTTCAACGAGAACACAGAAGCTTGAGACGTTAGGTTAAATTGTGCACCAAATCTTCTGTCAACGCTAATGTGTATTAAAATTACAACATCCAGAACGAATGGTTCGTATGGATAAAATCTCATTGGAGAAGTTCGAGCAAATAGCGACTTTGAGAGCGAGAAAGACCAGCAGCTGTGCTATTAATTGTTACGTCACGTGCTAGCTCAAACTTAGTCCATGAAAAGCTGAGAAACGAGACGGAAATATCACTAGCTTCTGTGTGATATTGTCTGCCGTAGAATGGTCTCCATAAACGGCCAGCACATAACGTGAATCTCTGGCGTGTATACGGCATGCGGGACCTGGAAACTAGAGGTCGTACACAGCGACTAAATGGAGAACTGTATCACGTAATATGACGACAGCACGGGGTTACCAAATTGCCGAGATGGCCGCAACTGACCTTTCAACTTTGCTCGCAGTGTTGGTCCTACGCTAGAAAAACACAATGAGTGTCGGGTATTTCATATCGTACTTTAACGCTCTCTGCTGTGGGTTTGACTAGCCTTCCACTGCCACGGATTCCATTGCGCATAGACCACAAAAGTCTAATGCTGCAGTGGAAGCGCGAACACTCTCGTTGGGTGACGGATAGACAAAGTATACGGTGTTCCAGAAAGATTAATCAGATTTTCCGAGACTATACCTTTTGCATGAATCTAGGTGAACAAGTGTGTTAAGTTTGAATGTAGGGGTAGGGTGGCAAGGTTTTTTTCAACAGAACCCCCCCCCCCCCCCCCGATTTTTCAAGAGTTTTGCTTTTAAAAATTTAGTATCCACGAAATACTCCAGGGGGTCAGACATAATGATGTGAATGGAAGAGAACCTCCTACTACCGAAAGCAGTTGGTGTTATGAGGTGCCATTTTTGCACGTACCAAGTGTACACACACATCACAGGGAAAATATGGTTTGGTAAAAGCTACGGCTAAATGGTCGCAACGTTAACTGGAATATTCTCTTTCAAATTCTGAAGGTGGCAGGGGTAAAATACAGGGAGCGAAATGCTATTTACAATTTGTACAGAAACCAGATGGCAGTTATAAGAGTCGAGGGGCATGAAAGGGAAGCAGTGGTTGGGAAAGGAGTGAGACAGGGTTGTAGCCTCTCCCCGATGTTATTCAATCTGTATATTTAGCAAGCAGTAAAGGAAACAAAAGAAAAATTCGGAGTAGGTATTAAAATTCATGGAGAAGAAGTAAAACTTTGAGGTTTGCCGATGACATTGTAATTCTGTCAGAGACAGCAAAGGACTTGGAAGAGCAGTTGAACGGAATGGACAGTGTCTTGAAAGGAGGATATAAGATGAACATCAACAAAAGCAAAACGAGGATAATGGAATGTAGTCAAATTAAATCGGGTGATGCTGAGGGGATTAGATTAGGAAATGAGACACTTATAGTAGTGAAGGAGTTTTGCTATTTAGGGAGTAAAATAACTGATGATGGTCGAAGTAGAGAGGATATAAAATGTAGACTGGCAATGGCAAGGAAATCGTTTCTGAAGAAGAGAAATTTGTTAACATCGAGCATAGATTTAAGTGTCAGTATTGTATGGAGTGTAGCCATGTATGGAAGTGAAACATGGACGATAACCAGTTTGGACAAGAAGAGAATAGAAGCTTTCGAAATGTGGCTAGATCACGTAACTAATGAGGAGGTATTGAATAGGATTGGGGAGAAGAGAAGTTTGTGGCACAACTTGACTAGAAGAAGGGATCGGTTGGTAGGACATGTTTTGAGGCATCAAGGGATCACAAATGTAGCATTGGAGGGCAGCGTGGAGGGTAAAAATCGTAGAGGGAGACCAAGAGATCAATACACTAAGCAGATTCAGAAGGACGTAGGTTGCAGTAGGTACTGGGAGATGAAGAAGCTTGCACAGGATAGAGTAGCATGGAGAGTTGCATCAAACCAGTCTCAGGACTGAAGACCACAACAACAACAAATGGTCGCAATACATATTAGCTGCAACTTACAATCATTTATTAACAGTAATTTCACATTACTTAGCTGTAGAATGAAGATGATGCGTGGAAATTAATCGATATTCACTTGGACTTATCAGTTTTTAACTCTGTTCTGATCCTAAATCTAGAGAACGATAACTACGATGACTTGTAGGATGCACACATTAGCTCTTCTTGTCGACGAGGATTTATGAGCCCCGATGCTGTTCTTGACTACTGTTGATACAGTCTTGATACTGAGTAGATACCTTGCTGACACAGTCTTGAGTGGAGCTGTCTGTCGTTTTATATCTGCATTTGGCAAGTGTATGTAAGCCACGCTGCGGATCGCGTTGCTGCCGTTGCTAGGCTGGCATCGTATAGTTACGGTTGTCGTCTTCTTCTTGTGTTTATTGGCACCACTCCGTTAGCACGCGTTGTCAGTCCGCTAGTGGCAGCAGCGGCGGTTATCGATATCTAGTAAACATGGTACTATCTTTGGCGCCATGTTGTGGTGTTTCCGTGTGGTGTGAGATGGCAGTTCGGTTGGAGACGGACGAGCAGCCTGGTGCGCGCACCGCGACAACACAGTGGGACAACTGGCGGCATGCATGCTATAGTAGCGAGGGGCACAACCTCGTTGTCAACCGGTCCCAGGAAGTTTAAGTTGAGTGGAGCTTAATTCAAGTTGTGAAACCCCCACCATTGTGAGATCTCGCCATTTGCTTGCATGTTGCTGCTCGCAGTGTCGCTGAGCCGAAGAGCAGCGAGAGGAGCGTTTGGGGAAGGCGAACCTAACTAGCCTTCATCCACTTCTTATTATTAATTGTCGCATTCTATATGTTATTATTTGTGAAGTTCAGCCATCGGTATTTTTCCTGCTAGTGACCGATAACGCCCCAGTTACCTGCCCTGGAGCTTAGTGTATGTTACGGCAGTGTACTTTTCCTCGCCTTGGCGCTGCTGTCCGGTAAGGAGTTTAGTTCGATGGCTTCCTTGATTCGTGGGCCGGGTTGTGTGTGTGTGTCTGTTTTTTTTCCCTACTCTGGTAGTAGTGGTTCCTTTCTGCTTCAGGATGCTCTAAACACTGGACTCTGAAGACACAGTGCTGAACACCGGTTCCGTCTTGGGTGTGTTGTTCCATCGTTGCACTGGTCAAAAATGGCTCTGAGCACTATGGGACTTAACTTCTGTGGTCATCAGTCCCCTAGAACTTAGAACTACTTAAACCTAACTAACCTAAGGACATCACACACATCCATGCCCGAGGCAGGATTCGAACCTGCGACCGTAGCAGTCCCGCGATTCCGGACTGCGCGCCTAGAACCACTAGACCACCGCGGCCGGCGTTGCACTGGTCATCAGACGTTAGGTAGATTCGGCAAATGCCGGCCGGAGTGGCCGTGCAGTTCTAGGCGCTTCAGTCTGGAACCGCGAGACCGCTACGGTCGCACGTTCGAATCCTGCCTCGTGCATGTGTGTGATTTCCTTAGGTTAGTTAGGTTTAAGTAGTTGTAAGTTCTAGGGGACTGATAACCTCAGAAGTTGAGTCCCATAGTGCTCAGAACCATTTGAACCATTTGGAAGAATTGGCAAATAATTATTGGCCATGTGTTTAAACTGCCACTAGTCTGAATTACCGTCTCGTGAAGTGAATGCAACTCGTGGCTCCCTGTCTCATCGCTTGAGAAGTTTTGAGTCTTCCCCCCTACCCCGGTCTCCTTGGATTGATCGGAATGATGAGAGCTTTTTTTAAAAAAAATTAATAACTGTAATTTCAAGTCTGAGGATGTTTAACTGGATCTTACTGGATTGCTATTCGGGGCTTCTGCCGTGAAACAGTTTTTAAATTATTACTATTGTGGCCTTCAGCCGAGAAACAGTTTAATTTGTTGTCATTAAGGCCTTCGGCCATGAGTGTTACTTGTCTTAAAATTTTAATTGGTCAATTGTATTCTAGCAGTTTGACTTTGATGATTGTCCTTTTAAAAATATTTTAATAACTGTAACTGTAAGTTGAAGAAGTTAACTGCTTCTTAAAAGATTACTATTCAGGCCTTCAGCCGTGAAACAGTTTTGAATAATCACTATTGGGGCCTTCAGCCGAGAAATACTTGTTGTCATTAAGGCCTTCAGCCGTGGAAAACTTCTTAATTTAATTTCACATTTTATTGTTGTTGTTTCTAAATAAAGTGTACGTGATTGAAAAATAAACTAACCAACAGCAATTGATTACGGTTCCATCCACAATCGTAACCCAATCCTGCCTTCCTTGCTACCAGGTCTCAGTATCTCCACTGGAGATTTATCTGTGCGACGTGGTAGAAGCATAGAATATACTTATGTGCAAAACTTATTGAAGTAACTTCCCCATGATGTGTCACTGCCAAGTAACATAGCTCGACGAAACTTGGACCATACATAGAAAGAACTGTTACAGCATAGTGCAGGAGGTAGAGAGAAACACGCAATGAGTTGAACAGAAATGAGAGTTTTATTCAAGGACAATAATAAGTGCACTGATGTGCCAAGGATTTGTGACAGCTCCTCGACGTTACCCAAGATGGGCGATATATTTAATACGGTCTGTGATGGCGCAGTAGCCAGTACAGTTGAAGAGGAATGGACATCTCTAAAAAGGGCCATCACAGAAGTTGGGAAGGAAAACATAGGTACAAAGAAGGTAGCTGCGAAGAAACCATGGGTAACAGAAGAAATACTTCAGTTGATTGATGAAAGGAGGAAGTACAAACATGTTCCGGGAAAATCTGGAATACAGAAATACAAGTCGCTGAGGAATGAAATAAATAGGAAGTCCAGGGAAGCTTATACGAAATGGCTGCAGGAAAAATGTGAAGACATCGAAAAAGATATGATTGTCGGAAGGACAGACTCAGCATACAGGAAAGTCAAAACAACCTTTGGTGACATTAAAAGCAACGGTGGTAACATTAAGAGTGCAACGGGAATACCACTGTTAAATGCAGACGAAAGAGCAGATAGGTGGAAAGAATACATTGAAAGCCTCTAAGAGGGTGAAGATTTGTCTGATGTGATAGAAGAAGAAACAGGAGTCGATTTAGAAGAGATAGGGGATCCAGTATTAGAATCGGAATTTAAAAGAGCTTTGGAGGACTTACGGTCAAATAAGGCAGAAGGGATAGATAACATTCCATCAGAATTTCTAAAATCACTGGGGGAAGTGGCAACAAAACGACTATTCACGTTGGTGTGTAGAATATATGAGTCTGGCGACATACCATCTGACTTTCGGAAAAGCATCATCCACACAATTCCGAAGACGGCAAGAGCTGACAAGTGCGAGAATTATCGCACAATCAGCTTAACAGCTCATGCTCAGGAAAGGAATTCGTGGTGGGCTGCATCAAACCAGTCAGTAGACTGATGACCAAAAAAAAAAAAAGCCCCTTGTTCGAAGAGTTGCTCCATTAGCGCTTTTAGATGCTGTCGCACACTGTCATAGGTAAAAACGAAGTTACGACGAATGCACCCCTGAAAAGACGCAAATGGAGAGGGAGTACAGAGTCACAATGATGATGACCTGTGAGTCTGTCGTGTTCAAGGACGTCAGTACGTCCAACGAGAGCAGACATGCAGCTTATCCGCCGGAGTGTACCCATCGTGACCAGAAGAATGATACGTAGACAGGAAGAGGTCGATGGAAGCAGCCTGGGAGTGATGCTGACACAGTTTGGCCATCTGCAATTTAAACGTGTGGACAAACCTTTTAGCCAACTCTTTGTATGTGGGATGGAATGGTGCTGTATGGAGCAGCTGGATGCCCGACGTAGCACAGAAGGAAGTAAACTCTGCCGACGTGAAATGCGTGCCACTATCCGTCACAATCGCGTCCGGTAGACCCTAGATGGCGAAAATATGAGAGAGCGGTGGTCTTCGAGAACATGCGTGCAATTTATGGAAAACCACTACCGGCGTCCACCAAATGAGCCAGTAAGAAACCAGGAATGGACCCGCAAAATCCAGCTGTAGCTGGGACTGCTGGGCGGCGGTCGGAGGCCACAGAAGCAGGCGTCGTGGCGGCGCCGACTGATGATGGTGACAGGAGGAGCAGGAACCCACCAAGCGGGTGATATCACTGTGCGTTCCTCGCCAACAGGCATGTTGGCGGGCGAGGCGCTTCGTCAGGACGATTCCCCTGTATCCCCTAAGAGAAAAAGAACACCATTAAGGATGGAAACGTCGTTGTAGCGAGGACAGTAAACCCGAACCGCTGGGTCCAACATCTGACGATGATCGGAGGGTCGAGTTGAACATGGTGCAGTATCGTCTAGAGATCTGGGTCCAAGTCTGTGTACCGTGCGATGAGCCGAGCGTTCAGTGGGAATGCGGCGACAGCGGAGGCCGCCATGTCATCCAGATGAAAACAAGCAACTGAATTAGCATTGAAGTAATCCGCCCCCCCCTCCCCCCAGGGTGTCGAGAGAGGATATCAACGTTTGCATGGACGACTGTGGCCTGGTAACGAATGTCGTAGGTGTACCCTGCAAGGAACAATGCCCAGCACCGCAGGTGGCGAGTAGTCTGGGTAGGAATGGTGGATGTGGCGCCAAATACAGAGACCAAGGGCTTGTGGTCCGTGTAGAGTGTGAACTGGTGGCTGTAGATGAAGACGTGGGACTTCTTGAAGCCGAATACGATGGCCAAGGCCTCTTTCTCGATTTGGCTATAGTTGCGCTCTGCATGTGATAGGGTTTTTGGGGCGAATGCCACTGCGCGCTCAACACCGTCAAAGATATGAGACAACACAGCCCCCAGCCCATAATCCAACGCATCAGTGGCCAGAATAAGAGGCGTGGCGGAGTCGTATACGACGAGGCATGGTGAAGCAATAAGAGCAGATTTGAGACACTGGAAAGCAGCAACCAGGTCCAGGGAACACTCTTGCAAAGCAGGCAATCCAGATGCTCCGCCAGAGCTGCAGCATGTTGGAGAAAACACCGATA
The DNA here is from genome assembly GCF_021461395.2 of Schistocerca americana. Taxonomy (NCBI): domain Eukaryota; kingdom Metazoa; phylum Arthropoda; class Insecta; order Orthoptera; family Acrididae; genus Schistocerca; species Schistocerca americana. The sequence continues at coordinate 337,625,995 of NC_060121.1, forward strand.
ATAGGTGAGTTGACTGAAGATGGATTTGAGCTGTGAGAAATTTGTCAGTGTGAGGAGTCGGTGAAAAGCCTCAAGATATTATGACGCCGGGCGAATGCCTGCAGCGCTCAAGAAATAGCCGAGATAGGTCATTTGTGGCACAAAAAATTCGCATTTGGCCCTGTTGAACCGCAAACCCACTGCCTGCAGAACCTCAAAATGTCGCCAAAGATTCAGCTCAGTCTGGGGCCTAGATCTCGTCCAACTAATTGGCAGTGTTTAGGAGCTTCTTAGTGAGAGACTCTAGAAGTTGTTGAAAGATGGCCGGAGCGCTGACGATCCCAAAGGGCAAGCAGTTGTACCAGCAAAGGGAGTATTGATGATGAGACCTTTTGAGAGGGTGTGGCAACCGGCAGCTGGAGGTATGCTTCAATTTGATGAAGATCTTGCCACCTGCCAAATTGGACTGAATATCATCGGCCTTTGGGGTAGGATAAGAGTCAATGATAGACTGGGCATTGACGGTGGTCTTAAGATCACCACATGGTTTCGAAGTGCACATAGAAACACTTTCCTCGGCAGTTCCAAAGTTTCACGGAGCTTGTCCAGTGCCTTTCGCCCTGTGAGACACCCTACACGTGGAACTGCCTCGCCTTGAGGAGGTGGGACACAATGATAATCATGACGATCGTGCTTAACAAGGCATTGACAACAAGAGGGCAACATCTGACGTTGCTGAGTCCAAGAGCCCATAACCTGGCCTGGAGGAGGAGGAGGAAGAGGAGATGGTGGCGGGGCGCCCACCCCTGGCTTTCTGTGTGGCCACCGCTCTGGCGACTGTGGGTCTGAGTGACGATGGGGTGGTCGTGCAGCGAAGACTTGCAGCGAGACACAGAGGACTGTTGAAGGACACGAATGACTGAGAGACATGTGTCCCAGGAGGGATCCTTCTGCTTTAACAAATCCATTCACAGAGCATTGGACCAGAATCATATCGCGAAGGGGGCACGAACCATATGACTGCTTACACCCCAGGTTGGCAAAGAAGAACCAGAAAGCCCTAGAAGGCAAGCAACCTATTCCTTGTAAGAGTGTGACAGAACCTTCTGACAGCTGAAGAACTTGTGGCGAGCTGCAACAATGTGGAATTGGTCATCAAAATACTCTGCTAAACCAGTGGTCACTTGTTCGTAAGGGAGGGCATGGGGTTCTACCTCTCGATGCAATTGCTGCACTAAGCGATAAATATTAGTACCCACATAGGCAAGAAAAAATGCATGACACTAGCTGGTGCCGATGAGAACATGGGCAAGGAAATGTTGTTCCAAGTGAGCCGCATAATTACTCCACGGTTCAATAGACTTGTCAAACGGCGCGAACGCAGCAACATCAGCTGAAGCTGGAAACCCTGGACACTAGTCAAAGTCTGGAGACGGTGAATCAGAAGTTCATTCATGTGTTGCATACGATGCAACAGCTCAAGGACGCGAGCCGACGGCGCATCCAAACCCATAATACCTTCAGCCATGTCAACAAACAATGGAGCAATGCAGGAATTCAGACAGACTCGACGCCACTGCTGAATCTATGGGGCAAGAACAATTTCGTTTTGCCAACTTATTTATTAAACAAACTACAATAAACCACCAACAGTAACACACGCTTCAAAACCAACGAAACAATAACGATCCAATCTGTGGATCAATCAAATAAGAACTAATTCCTACAAGCAGAGTTCCCTTCGACTTTTTACCCATTTAATTGTTCCACGTCGAAGTTGTCAGCTGGTAGCTAGCGTAACCCGACGGAAGCAATGTATCATAATCGTTGCAGAAGAGAGGATGTTCGAAGTGGCACACCGCGGAAGCAGCCGATCTTCTATGCTCTTGGCGCGTCAAGAACGGCCTGCTGAACAGTTGGACGCCAGCTTATCTAGCCCTGGGCGGAAGGATATTTCTGGGACTATTTGCACACACGTGATGGACAGGAAATAGTTCATCGATCGTCGAACCCCCTTCCTGTGCTGCTGGTTGATGGCTTCTGACGGACGTTGATCGTACCTCCGTGTTTGTTGTCAGCTGTGGTACTTGCTGGTAAACACCGGCAACCCACATAACCCACATCGCCGGTCTGTCTGCGGAGTTGCTGCTGCAACAGGCATCTGTGGTGATTGCAGCACGATGATCAACAGGACGACATCTGACACTGCTTGACCCCTCTGGGCGTTTCAGCTCCACTCTAAAGACATTGTGGTGGCACATAGTGTAGTGTGACCACGAGGTTTGCTCTGGTATATACAATGGAACCACTAGGGACATTTGAAAACCATTTGACAAAGTATGAAGGTGATTCGAAGCAATGAAGGATGCGTTTTCAGCCCAGATGTTCTGAGCCCTTCTGTGGCGTGATGACGAGGAGGGGAGGGGGGGGGCAGCGGGGGGCTATATTAACATGTGGGTGCATAGACTGGCAAAAGTTTTAAACCCCCCAGTTCCATAACACCCTCTATGCGAATCATACACTTTTGTTGAGCAGTTTAAAAATGTGCATGTCAAAAACTCTGGCTCCACTTCACACTCATGACTGCTCTAGTGCCTGAAGGTAGGCAAATCGCTACTTACGAGGTATCGAAGTGGTTGCCTAAATCTCGCAGCCTTGTGGCTGCTCCAGTGTCTGAGGGTTAGGCAACCCCTTTCAATTCATTGTAAGGCTCACAATTTTAGACGAACTGTTGGTAACTGGTAGGTTTTTTAAATTAAAATACAGAACAGAGGTACGTTTCAACATTTTATTTCTGTTGTTCCAAAGTGATATAGGTACCTTTACGAACGTATCATTTATGTGAACGCATGCTGTTACAGCGTGATTACCTGTAAATACTAATTAATGGAATATATATTCAAAATTATGTCCGTCAAACTCAATGTATTTGGCAATACGTGTAATGATATTCCTCTCAACAGCAAGTAGTTCGCCTTCCGTAATGTTTGCACTTGCATTGACAATGCGCTGACGCATGTTGTCAGGCGTTGTCGGTGGATCACGATAGCAAATATCCTTCAACTTTCCCCACGGAAAGAAATCCGGGGACGTCAGATCCATTGAACGTGCGGGCCATGGTATGGTGCTTCGACGACCAATCCATCTGTCATGAAATATGCTATTCAATACCGCTTCAACCGCACTCGAGCTATGTGCTCCACATACATCACGTTGGAAGTACAGCGCCATTCTGTCATGCAGTGAAACTTCTTGTAGTAACATCGGTAGAACATTACGTAGGAAATCAGCATACATTGCACCATTTAGATTGCCATCGATAAAATGGGGGCCCATTATCCATCTTCCCATAATGCCGCACCATACATTAACCCGCCAAGCTCGCTGATGTTCCACGTGTCGCAGCCATCGTGGATTTTCCGTTGCCCAATAGTGCATATTATGCCGGTTTACGTTACTGCTATTGGTGAATGACGCTTCATCGCTAAATAGAACGCGTGCAAGAAATCTGTTATCGTCCCGCAATTTCCCTTGTGCCCAGTGGCAGAACTGTACATGACGTTCAAAGTCGTCGTCATTCAATTCCTGGTGCATAGAAATATGGTGCAATCGATGTTGATGTAGCCATTCTCAACACCGAAGTTTTTGAGATTCCCGATTCTCACGCATTTTGTCTGCTACTGATGTGTGGATTAGCCGCGACAGCAGCTAAAACACCTACTTGGGCAACATCATTTGCTGCATGTCGTGGTTGACGTTTCACGTGTGGCTGAACACTTCCTGTTTCCTTAAATAACGTAACTATCCGGCGAACGGTCCGGACTTTCGGATGATGTCGTCCAGGATACCGAGCAGCGTACACAGTACACGCCCGTTGTTCATTTTTATCACAATAGCCATACATCAACACGATATCGACCTTTTCCGCAATTGGTAAAAGGTCCATTTTAACACGAGTAATGTATCACGAAGCAAATACCGTCCGCACTGGCGGAATGTTACGTGATACCACGTACTTATACGTTTGTGACTATTACAGCGCCATCTATCACAAAGCGAAAAAGTGGTCCAACTAAAACATTCATATTCCTTTACGTACTACACGAATATGTAATAAAAAAAGTGGGTTCCTATGTTAAAAAACGCAGTTGATATCCGTTTGACCTATAGCAGCGCCATCTTGCGGGCCAGCCACAGCGCCATCTGGTTTCCCCCTTCAAGCTAGACGAGTTTCGTTCTTTGTAGTTTTTTGTTTGATGTTTATTTCGTGAGATATTTGGCCCGGTCACTATCATTGAACCACCCTGTATGTCTAACCCGCTCAACAAAGGTGACACCAAGTGTGTTGCCGAACTGGGGGGTCTTAGAGGGATCCTTTGCCATTTCATTCACCAGAATGTCAATAAGGATATATTCTATAAAATACCGAGTTCCGTAGTTTAGACTGCATTGGTACAATATATGTGTGTTGTAGATGGTCACTCAACACTATCCACTTTGGCAGTAGATAGTGTCACTCAAGTCAGGAAATTTTGTGTCTCATTTGGAATAAAGTTGACATATTCCCTGTCATGTCTCAGTTGGAATAAAGGTTACATATTGACTGTCATCAGTTGAGATGAAGTAATAGATTTTCTATTAGTCTTTAATATCCTCATTTGCAACGTCATAAGGCGAATATTCCAGCAAATGTTGCGTTTTCTATAACAAAATTATTTATTATGCAATAATTCTTTTTATAATTTCTTACTATTTCACTGTTGAGAACTTTAATGCCTCTTCGACACGTCAGTTAGACATGATTATTTTAGATGTATCAGTTTTCTACACTTGATGTACATTGTAACTAGCGACCAGTCACAGCTTCTGATCCGTAGCACTAAGTGTTCACAGTTGCGCATCTCGTCCGGTGCAAGGTAAATAAACTACGTGCACAAAATGTCCTCTACAAGGAAATTATCTATAAGTGAAAACTGTGTCTAAATCACTACACCAGTTCCTGAGATTAACCTTCACATACAGACAGAAAACCAAGGCGGGGTACTCTATAACACTTAAAGAATGTCTAACTTTCCTAATCAAAGAATAAAATTTTTCAGATTCACTTTTCACACACGTCAAAAACACAAATGAAATTTTGTAGTTTTAACATTTTCCTTAATATTGTTTACTTTCATTATCCTCAGTTTAATGTGCTTTTTGGTTTAGAAATCCGATACGAGCAGGCTAAAACCTGGTAGTGGTGGGTACTTGTCTGTAGGCTATCATTGTTAACTTTTATGACGATTTAAAATATACATATGAACTATCACCTTTTTTAATTTAATTATTAGTTCAAAAGATATCATTGGTGCTGAACAGCTTCGTCAGTAATAAATTGGACGACTATAGGTGTTTGAAATATTTCTGTAGGATTTTTGATTTGTACTATCCACTCAGCATAAACACAAATGATTGTCCAGTTTAAAACGCTTTGTGGCGACAAACAATATTTCTAACACTAAATTTTCATATGACTTCTGGAATTAAATGTGTGTGTGTGGCTGACCTCAGCTACCAGCTCTCTGGCGAAAAGTTTCCATCTCGTGAAGCTCCTTTGACACGTGGCTCATAAAGTTTCGTCATTTACGAGATACCCCAAGTATGACTCGTAAATCCTTCACTTCAGCGGGGCGTCAATTTTAATGCGCTGTAAAAACGATGACGAATCGACGGCATCAGCATCTTGCCACAAACGACTGCTTGAATCACACACATACTTTTCCATCACTTCTAATGAAAGACTCTGTAAGTAATATCGGTATAAACATCATTAAAATCATTATCTTTTCATCTGTCTCATAAAAATAATTTTAAAGGGTGTGTTTTCATTTACGTACGCTGCGAACAGAACTTCGAATACAAATCCGAGTATAATTAGGTTTTTCTGTGAAAAGGCGATAGAAGATGCTTCAGACATCATCTTAGTAACCACAGAAAGGAAGTACATTTTAAAAAATAAATAAAGGAAAGAAGAACCACGTTCAACGTTCATCGACTACGACGTCAGAAACGGTGGATAATTTCAGATGGAAAAGAAAATCCGACGTGTCCTTTTCAAGGTAACTAACCAGGAACTTGAAAGTTGTAGGGAGGCCTCGGAGAAAGTAAGGTTGATCGACTCAGATGGTGGTTTGAAATTCGTTCCTCCTGGATACGTGGCTGTTACCTTAGTGACTGCGCCACTTCACTGAATATTTTAAAAGAAAAGTGAATGCAACTGAGGCCATTGTATTAGGCTACAAAACCCGTGAACGGTAGGACGAAATAATGCTTGCTTGTGTGTGTCCGTATCTGCGTGTTTCTACTAGTGTTTGCTCATCCCTAGTTCCTTTAGTGGATACCTTAGAAGAAGTTTCGCTTTAAGGTGCCCGAGGGAATAAGTATTCGGCTTTGAAGTTGACTGGCATGACCCTACATATCGTCTCTTGAGCAAAATCGCTATGAATCTATAAGGAATGTCCAATTTAAAAGGAGGCCTTCGCTGTAGCGGCGTTGTATGTAAGTCCAGTGAGTAAATGCGTTAACCGAGAGATAATGGTGTGTTATCCCAGTTAAAGGCCTCCCAGAAATTTCCTCATTTATGGAGAGTTTTTTCTGCATTTCACTGCATGATGGATTTCTCTCGATCAGCACAAGGAGTGGTTATCCAATTTCTTCGAGCAGGATAGGAGCATGCTTCAAAAATTTATCGCAGGATGAAAGAGGTCTACTGAGATAGGTGTCCCGCACAGTGCACTATATTCTGGTCCTATCAGCGTTAAGAGGCGTGATGTGTGGCCAAGAAGAACCTGCAATTCGTATAAAAATTTTGTTGGGAGTCCCCTGGAATGTCTTCGTTACAGTCCCGATATCTTTCTCTGTTACTCGCATATCTTGGACCCCTTAAAACAATCTCTGAAAGTTCAGATGTTCATCTGAGACAAGGAAGTGTAGGACACCGAGGAACACTGGATCTGTCAGCAATCCAAGAGTTTCTACACTGAATCCATTCAATCCCTTCCTAAGAGGAGTACATTCTACATTAATAAAAACTCGCAGATGCTTTCATATTGAAATATATTCCGGTTTGCTTTTAGAAAATATATTTGAGGTAAATGCTGTTAACAACCAGTACCCTTGAAAATTAAACAAGTCTGTTGGAAGCTTCAGATATTCATAGTATAAAAACTTAATAAAGAAAAAAAAAACTTCGTCATAACATTAACTGGAAATCTAAAAATGCCAAAATGAAAATGCCAAAATGCCAAAATTTTAATACACAGATTGTATTACAGTATTGGTAGGAATTCATTTTTTCCACAACTCTACCGCAAGTTTGATATGCCATTTTCAGCATGAATCGCAATTGTACCAACACGATTCACTCTGTCGAGGGCATTACTTCAATCTACGACAAAATTCGTGACCCAGAACTGAATGAACAGTGGACTGTATCATATGTGATCGTTGTCAAGTAGCGTTCAACTGGTATCTACAGATACTTCTAGTTGTCCTTTAGTCCTATATAGTACTAAGATGAAAGGGTCCAAACAACACTTATCCCCACTTGGTACGACCATATGTTTCTGTAATCAGCAACATTGGGATAAACAGTTATAAACTGATCTATTTAAAACTTGGGGCCTCGCGGAGTGGCCACGTGGTTTAAGGCGCCATGTCACGGATTGCTCAGCCCCTCCTGCCGAAGGTTCGAGTCTTCCCTCGGGCATGGGTGTGTGTATGTTGTTCTTAGCGTAAGTTAGTTTAAGCAGTGTGTAAGTCTAGGGACCTAGGCAGTGTGTAAGTCTAGGGACCGATGACCTGAGCTGTTTGGTCCCTTAGGAATTCACACACAAAATGGTTCAAATGGCTCTGAGCACTATGGGACTCAACTGCTGAGGTCATTAGTCCCCTAGAACTTAGAACTAGTTAAACCTAACTAACCTAAGGACATCACAAACATCCATGCCCGAGGCAGGATTCGAACCTGCGACCGTAGCGGTCTTGCGGTTCCAGACTGCAGCGCCTTTAACCGCACGGCCACTTCGGCCGGCGAATTCACACACAAACACAAACACACACACACACACACACACACACACACACACACACACACACACACACACACACTTACACACACAAACAAACAAAACTTGGAGTTTTCGTTAGTAGCACGGAATGTCGTTTACTGGAATCTAAGATTAGAGAAGTTTGCACATTACATTTCACACACACAAAACAATTCGAAGTGCTGTGAAAAAACTGGGAAACTAAGGAAAACAAGTTCGTAAGAACGTTTGCTTACGTCTCTAAAAAGTCAGAGGTTGATAGTAATAGTATAATAAAACACCATAAAAGAAATTAGGCGACGAACGAAATCCAGTATGTAAAATATTACGGATAGTGCGGCAATACAGACTAAAAAATTTCTTAAAGCTTGAAGGAAAAATATTCAACGCAGATAAGGTAACTGAGGAACAATCACATGCCTTTTTGTGCTGAGTGTTTTAAATTTCTTACACTTCCAAAGGAAAAAAAAAAAGAACGAGTAATAGCTCCATAAGAGATAAAGCTGCTTTATGAGAGGGCGGTTTCGATGTTGCTGCAGCACAGAAGTTTATAACGGCTTTTATTCCAAGAAATATCAAGTTACAATTTTTTATGTATGTAGTGAGGGGAGCACTTTCTTAATCGGCAGAACCGTAAAATATTTGCATAATATCAGAAAACACAGGAAAGAGGAAAAAAGAAACAAAAAAAAAGTTAGCCGAGATACGATTTTATTTCAGCGCTCTGCATATCTAATCAGAAAAATTGTGTATACTCCCTTTCGCTGGCGTGGACAATTCCGAGCCAGGATAGCTGTTCCGGCAACCGAAGCAGCGGCACGAATGCAGCGCGGCGCCACGGTCTTCAGTTTATCACCGGCGCTCGCGTGCAAAGCAGGCGATTCGTGGGCGCTGGACGTGGAACGAACGGGCCGTCAGGCCGAAATGGTCGCGTGGAATACTGATGCCGCGTCTAATTTACTGAGCCCCCACTTACAAATGCAGCCTCGGTGCCGTCCAATTTCGGAAGCCGTTTTTAAGATTCCGCGTCGGGGAGGGACCAGCAAGCGTTTCTTGACCGCATGAAGTAAATCATGGTGAAGCTATGACTGACTCTTAACCCCCGAAAGCAGTGGCAACGAGAAGTGCGGATCACCATCGTCGTCGTCATCGTCATCTCCTTCCAACGAGCCGGGTAGAAACTTTGGGAACGATATGCCTCCAGTGACTTCTGTCGTGATCTAGATTTTCTGTCTCCACTGCATCCCACGTTACTTCTCTGCTCTCAAGATCTTCATTACACTGGTCTGATTAGGCTGCCCGTCTCTTCCTAGGCCTCCCAATCGACCTTTTCCTGGTACCTCCATTTCCCAATACTGACATGGAATTCTGGTGCGATACATTCGCTTCACATGACCTAATTACTTCGATCTCCCAGCACTCGTTCTTTCCTCCCTGTTTAGGGCCACTGCAGGTCTCTCTTTACATATTCCTTCATGACCCCGACTCTCCCGGCTTTTTTTTATGAGGTGGCGTGAGCAACGTCACTTCACATGCTTGAATTTGTCTCGCTTCTCTCTTATTCATGACACAGGTCTACAGTTTATACTTCATGACTAACAGCGGATAGGTCGGTTTAGCTCTTAGAGGGACTCCCTTGTCCTGAATTAAGTTCCGCACTTGGTGGAAGAAACTGTACACTTTTGCTGCACTCTTTAAAACTTCTAGTTCGGCGTTTGATATGACACTACTTAAATAATTGAAACTTTTCACACATTCAACCTCCTCTCCTTCCACCACGATATTACAAGTTGTGGGTGTCCTACTCACCTTCATGGCCACTGTCTTGCTCTGGCTCACAGTCAACTTGAATTCTTCAAATTTCCTGTCCCACTAATCTAGTCTATCCTGAACCTCCATTTCTGTCTCTCCTAAAATGGCGATGTCATCAGGAAAAGCAGCAGCACTGAGAACATCTTCTACCTCTCTGATTTCTTTCTTGACAATGTCTATAGTTTAATGAAGAATAACGGGTAAAGCCGAAAACCTCTCTTTATCTTAAACATTTTTGACTTTTCAGCTCCTATTTGTGCGGATTTGACGGCGTAAACGGTAGCGTGCCTTACACGACTGTTGCTCCGGAATTCTGACGAATTCTTTGACAGAAATACGAAAACGATTTTTAAAAAAGTCTGAAGAATTTCATTTCTTTTCAATACGTGAGACAAACGGTAGCCGGCCGGTGTGGCCGAGCGGTTCTAGGCGCTTCAGTCTGGAACCGCGGGACCGCTACGGTCGCAGGTTCGAATCCTGCCTCGGGCATGGATGTGTGTGATGTGCTCAGGTTAGTTAGGTTTAAGTAGTTCTAAGTTATAGGGGACTGATGACCTCAGACGTTAAGTCCCATAGTGCTCGGAGCCATTTGAACCATTGGAACAAACGGTATCTGCAGGGCTGTGTCTGTCACATCTAGATAAGTTTGCGATTCATCGACCTGCAAAAGAAAACTGTTGTAACCCTGATGACACCGCTTCGTGGCCGGCAACAGTGAAGGAGCTAGGGCGTGAGCTGTGAGTAACGATGTTCTCGTTTGATAAGGTCTCCTAGTTGATGGAAATAACTATCTTGTTGCAGTATGGGCTTCGCTCTTCCTCGGTTATCATTACCGCCATAGTCCCTATGGAAGACCTTTTGTCAGTGTTCAAACCTAGTCCCAAAAGCAAATACGAAGAAGTTTGAGCGAATTGCTATATTTCTTCTTCTTCGTCTTCTTGTTATTAATTTACCCTCTCTGTAGGATCATGTGTGGCCTCTTCATGACGTTTATTTCCTACTAAACAGTCTTGGTCCTTTTCCTTCTTCTCTCCCGCGCGTCTTGCGAGATCTTCTTCCTCTGTGCTCCAATGGTGACCCTCTATGCCTTGCCTTCAGTCTTCTCTGTCATTGATCCTTGAAATATATCCTTGAAATATTGTGAGTACTTCCTTCTCCAGTTTTCCGTCACTTACACCTTGATACCGAAGTCTGACCAGTCCTCCCTAGTAGAACAACCGACTTGGTTCCAGGTTTTTCTTCTATCCTGTCTCTCTTATCCCATAGTGTGCCACAATCGTAAAATAAATTATATTCCACAATTTTTTTCTAAAAACAGATTTATTCGTATGTGTTGGAATTTGGTAATAATATAAGCCGACATTTCTTTAACATTGCAAAGCCATACAGTGTGTGCATATGAAATCGTATCAGAATAATGGATCACCTCAGACCATGCCACACTCCTTAAGACCGGGTGTTAAATTTTAATTTCCCAACGGAATAGCAATCTCAGAAATATCCCTAGTATGGGATTATAAGGTGGGGAATTGCTGTAAAATCCTACTGAATGACTACTTTTACTCAGTCAACAAATGACAATGACAGTGAACCGAAGGAAACCACAAGTTACTTCAAATGAAATGCAAGTAATTACAATCATGTTTCAACATTTTAACAGGAATGATGAACCGTAAGACTCAGTGATGCGACTATTAGCAAAAATGATTGCAGTAAAGGTATGAAGCAATAGGGGAGGGGGGAAGGGGGGCCCTACCATATCCTAGCAGCTCGTTGAATCACTAATACGAAGGCTACACACCAGACGTTTCAGCTACTCCAGTTGTTGACTGAACAATAAATGATAACGATACTAACACTGGAACTGGGATTAATGGTACTGTGGCAACATTACGTCCCATTGGCAAACATTCATGCCCACTTATCGCTCGTTCTGATGCATACTCCCCCCGTCTCTGCCCATCCTGATTTAGGTTTTCCGTGATTTCCCTAAATCGCATCAGGCAAATGCCGGGATGGTTCCTTTGAAAGGGCACGGCCGATTTCCTTCCCCATCCTTCCCTAACCCGAGCTTGCGCTCCGTCTCTAATGACCTCGATGTCGACGGGACGTTAAACACTAATCTCCTCCTCCTCCTCTGATGCATACTCCCACCAGTTTGCTATGACGGTAAGTCGGCCATGCGTGGTCGCATATGAAGAACCAGATTCTCGCTCGTCAGGATTTGGACAGTGTGAAGTCTGTGAGGTAACGGGCGAATTGTGGCTCCCTGGAAGTATTTTAAGTTCAGAGTTGGCGGTCGGCGCTCGGGCTGCTCGGCAAGCCGTGGTTCGTTAGCAACCGCATGATGCCGCACAACGGCCGGACCACGTCGTCCAGCGACTGCGTGGTTGGGAATTCCATGGTGACGCTGTGTCGCTGAAGGAGACATGCTGGCAGTGCCAAAGACGGCAGACTTTGTGAAACCTTAATGGCAGACATTTCAGAGTTCGTATAGAAATTAATGGCAGCCAGATGAATCACGATACCTCAAAAAGAAACATGTACATTACCATTATTTGCACGACGATTCTGATGGTGTAATTAGACTTTCAATATCTTTATTAGTTAAAAGTTTAGTATCTGATGATAAATAATACAAGTAACAACTAGTAACGAATTTCCAAAATCTAAATGGTTCATCTAATTTTAACTATCGATATGTCTGTAGAAAGCTGTTGGTGTAAACCTAAATTGGTATAAATTACAGGCATGTAACCCGAATAATACATGAATTGTTGGAGGTCAAGGTGGCCGATTACTATCGATCGCGTCAGGCCGTAAGTACTCCACAGTTACACGCAAAAATGGTAGCAGCATGCTTATAAATATATTTATTCATCTATGTCTTTGTTTATATCCGATATATTCTATTCATGAATAAATTGGTCGATTATTTACTGTGTTTTAGAAAGCACAGAGACATTAGGCTACTGGCTTATTTCTACATCTACATCTACATCTATACTCCGCGAGCCACCTTACGGTGTGTGGCGGAGGGTACTTATTGTACCACTATCTGATCCCCCCTTCCCTGTTCCATTCACGAATTGTGCGTGGGAAGAACGACTGCTTGTAAGTCCTCGTATTTGCTCTAATTTCTCGGATCTTTTCGTTGTGATCATTACGCGAGATATATGTGGGCGGTAGTAATATGTTGCCCATCTCTTCCCGGAATGTGCTCTCTCGTAATTTCGATAATAAACCTCTCCGTATTGCGTAACGCCTTTCTTGAAGTGTCCGCCACTGGAGCTTGTTCAGCATCTCCGTAACGCTCTCGCGCTGACTAAATATCCCCATGACGAATCGCGCTGCTTTTCGCTGGATCATGTCTATCTCTTCTATTAATCCAACCTGGTAAGGGTCCCATACTGATGAGCAATACTCAAGAATCGGACGAACAAGCGTTTTGTAAGCTACTTCTTTCGTCGATGAGTCACATTTTCTTAGAATTCTTCCTATGAATCTCAACCTGGCGCCTGTTTTTCCCACTATTTGTTTTATGTGATCATTCCACTTCAGATCGCTCCGGATAGTAACTCCTAAGTATTTTACGGTCGTTACCGCTTCCAATGATTTACCACCTATGGCATAATCGTACTGGAATGGATTTCTGCTCCTATGTATGCGCATTATATTACATTTATCTACGTTTAGGGAAAGCTGCCAGCTGTCGCACCATGCATTAATCCTCTGCAGGTCCTCCTGGAGTACGTACGAGTCTTCTGATGTTGCTACTTTCTTGTAGACAACCGTGTCATCTGCAAATAGCCTCACGGAGCTACCGATGTTGTCAACTAAGTCATTTATGTATATTGTAAACAATAAAGGTCCTATCACGCTTCCCTGCGGTACTCCCGAAATTACCTCTACATCTGCAGATTTTGAACCGTTAAGAATGACATGTTGTGTTCTTTCTTCTAGGAAATCCTGAATCCAATCACAAACCTGGTCCGATATTCCGTAAGCTCGTATTTTTTTCACTAAACGTAAGTGCGGAACCGTATCAAATGCCTTCCTGAAGTCCAGGAATACGGCATCAATCTGCTCGCCAGTGTCTACGGCACTGTGAATTTCTTGGGCAAATAGGGCGAGCTGAGTTTCACATGATCTCTGTTTGCGGAATCCATGTTGGTTATGATGAAGGAGATTTGTATTATCTAAGAACGTCATAATACGAGAACACAAAACATGTTCCATTATTCTACAACAGATTGACGTAAGCGAAATAGGCCTATAATTATTCGCATCGGATTTATGACCCTTCTTGAAAATGGGAACGACCTGCGCTTTCTTCCAGTCGCTAGGTACTTTACGTTCTTCCAGCGATGTTCTATTCCATTGATATATGTTTATTTAATTTGTTAATGTATTTAATAAAGTGTGTTAGAGCGTGTTTTATGATCCAGCCGTAGGAATATTGATTCAATTTCAAGTTATTTAAATGTAAATCAAATATTTAGAATGTGTTTAATTGTGTTTGTGAGTGTGCGTTGACTTGGAGACAGGGCGGAAACGCTCTAGCCAATCACAGCAGTCGTTCCAAAAAGGACACGTGGAGAGACTGTATGGAACAGAGGGAGGAGCATCGGTTCGAGAGAGGATGGGGGAGTTGTGAACAGTACTGGACCGGACATAGAGAGTGCTGGACGCGAAGGAGTGATGGACAGTCGCGGGAAAGACTTGCAGAGTGGAGCAGTTTGCGCGTGGTTGCAGGAGATAGAAATATTTCGTAGTGCCGATTTGTGCACTTGTGAGACTTCCGTGGCTTCTGCAGTGAAGACGTAGTATGTGTTTAGAAGTGAATGTGTCACGAGCTTCGTTGTTGTTGATAGTTAATTACATGAAGTAGGAATCTATTGTTCCCCTGTTATTCAACTAATATTTTATTTAATTACTGGACTATCGACCCCAATGAGTGTTTTACAGTAATAAAGGGAATTCTTAAAAGTACTTCTGCTATCGTACCAGTCATTTAAAGTCGTTGAAATAGTACTTACAGAATTTATTTAATTGCAATCTTTCATTTATAGCCGGCCGCAGTGGCTGAGCGGTTCTAGGCGCTTCAGTCTGGAACCGCGCGACCGCTACGGTTGCAAGTTCGAATCCTGCCTCGGGCATGGATGTGTGTGATGTCCTTAGGTTAGTTATGTTTAAGTAGTTCTAAGTTCTAGGGGACTGATGACCACAGATGTTAAGTCCCATAGTGCTCAGTGCCATTTGAACCATTTTTTTCATTCATAAATTTCTATATAACATTCAAAATTCGCAATTGCCGAGTGGTAGGAACCTTCGACCATTCGACTCATGTGTATATTCATATTGTGTACTGTAGACTTAGCAGTATTTGGCTTGTAATGCGGCAACTACATATCCGAGCCCCTAGACAACGAAACCAGCCAAAACTTTTAATATTTGAATTATGAATCTGAGGGTAAGTAGTTAAGTGCCACTCATTTCATTTTTATTTTGAAAGCCCACAAGTCCCATCCACCTTTTGAGCTCAGACTCTTCGACGTCTAAGACCAGTGACGTTTTACCTTCCGCGTCCAAACCAATAGTGTCCCGCATTGACGTGTTTTGGCTTCCGACACTTCGGTTCGCACTGTTTCGGCCGCATCCACTAATCAGGAAAAATACTACTGTTTCCCGCCAATAGCATCAGAACTGCCATGTTTAATTAATTATCACTACAGAACGACTCCAGACGCGGGCCAATCAGATCAAATCTTCCTGGTCAGTTAGCTCTATAAAGTCACGTCTGACGTCAATATGCGATGGGTGAATCATATCGTTGCCCATTCACTTCTGAATTTCCAGAAGCCTAACGAACGTGAAGGGAATTCCGCGAGGCTTCTACTCACACTGCGTAGGCCTAGTCATAACAACAGTTGTAACTTCTCACCATAAAGTATTAGGTGGCAGTCAGCACTTTAGACTACCGCCTTCAGCCTCAGAGCCGAACCGTGCCGAATACCGCGAAACCCCCTCTTAGCTTGATTGACAGCGGAGGAGTTCCGTAAGCCCGCTCAGGTGGTTGCTTCACACGCTTCAGCCGAACAAAGCCTAGAATGTCGTGTCGTCTCCCTGGACGCTCTCAGAGTTCTGGGCGAACCGAGCGGTTCTCACGCATACTTAGAATGGAACGGCAAGCCTCGTCAGACAAATGCTGCCGTTTTATAAAATACTTTCCCCAGCATTAAATATCTTCCGCAGAATTCTAGCACGATGAAAATAAAGTGCCCTGCCTATCGTCAGTCGCGCAAGGGGCAGATGAATATAGCATTTAAATGGAAGGAGGAAAGCCAGACATTTTGTAACCTATACTATTTTGTACAGGTTGTAACATGTACTATTTTTCTACGCGATCTCCATCATTTTCTATGGCCTTACTCCAGCGATGCGTAAGAGCGTGTAATCCCTGTTAGTCGTAGCGATCTTTTCACTGCATGAGTTTACGCTTTCGTCTTCTTTAATATCGGTCACACGTATAGAATCTCTAAGTGACCCAAACGGATGGAAGTCAGAGGATTCCAGTTCCGGCTGCATGGTGGATGACGCAATTACGTCTAACCCAATTTTACGAAGCGATCCCGGGTTCTGAGAGTTGTGTGTGGTCGTGCACTGTCGTGCTGTACCAAGTTTTCCTTCAGATTCCAGTCAGACCGAACACGTCGGAAACGATTCTTGAGTTTGTTCAGAGCTGTCAAATATGCCTCTGAATTAATGGCTGGCCCTTCTGAGTTTGCATTCAGATGTCATCAAATAAAGTAGACTGGACACTTTGTGTCCATGTTTGAAAAATTCAGTATCGTTTTACTTAAGAACAAGTAACAGATATTTTGAGCGTTTGAGAATTGCGTAAGGCTGAAAGGCGTGAGTCAGCATAAAATTAGTAAGTAAAATATTCAAGACTAATATCAGTTTTTAGTGCATTAAAAATGGCTGCAAAATCTCACAAAACAGTGATGCATGTGGCTGCTATAACCGTTAAACACCGATTCTTGTAGGAATCTAACTTCGCTGTATAAAACAACCTCAGTCTTTGACTACTTTACTAATGAGTTGATGCATTAAATATGTGACGCTAAGCCAGTAACCGAGAAAAAGTTTAGCAAAGGTCCGAAACTGTCTTTAAAGTTAGTTGGAAGTAGCTAAGAACTTTCGCTGTTAAACAATGGATGAACACAGTCTGAGTAATCTGGCATCGTTTCAGGAGAACCTAGTTCATCACGCAGCTAAATGCTTATGACGTCATACTTTCGTACAACGATATTATTTTTGAAGTATATTCAGTGGTACTGTATGTGTGAATACTTTCTTCGACTTGTGTTGCGAATAGAGATAGTAATGAAGAAGTAATAAATTAAAACTTCATGCACGATACAGAAGCTTTACTGAATGAACAGCGAAAATAACTAAGGGATGAAGTTTTTTCCTTTCATCATTTTTTGGGGTGGTATTAGCGGAGAAAGGCTTCGTGATGCTTTGAAATCATGTGTAAGTTTGTTAAAGTCACTATGTGCTCGCACTCTCCACTTGTGGATGAATATAGTCTGCATATTCGTGCGGTGCGTTATGCTTCTTTTTCACCACCACTACCACCACCACCCCTTTGAGAGATAGATAGACCTTACCGCCGCAGTGCTTTTTTCAGAGCGCCAGTGGTATGTATATCAAGTTTGATTGATATCGGTACAGTAGTTTAGAAGGGGATTTTGAACATACACACATTTTTATAAGATAAGAAATCTTATAAGATAAAAGATATGCGCACATACGGCTACAAGAGATATCACATAACGCAGGACTATAAGAAAGAGAAAAAAAGGCAGAATGAAAGGTATGCCACGAAAAAAAAACTTACGGCGAATAATATGAAGACTTACCACGGAAAATTTCCAGCGACTAATTTTGTATGTCTATTTCATTTATTAGGTTGGTGCATAATTTCGTAGCGTGTTTGTTTTGTATGTCGGTATACCAGTTGCTATGAGTTTACTTGTCGATTGTCAATTTTTATTTACAGTTCACTGTTGCTATTTGGGTTTACATATTGTAATTTTTTCATTGTGAGATACAGAACTGTGGACTCTAGAAAACGGAGTACCAAGTGGCGAAGTCGGGACGTTTCTACCATATTCTTCTCGCATTTTTGCTCAGTAGAGCGGTGACAGCAGCAGCAGTGACAGCGCGAAATATTTGCGCCATAAATGGGAATAATGCGATTGGAATGCGCACACCAAGAAAATGCTCGTTTTAAGATGGATCGTTTTGACATTAGTGATTCTCCGAGTTCAGGTAGACGCTTGGTATTTGATGAAAATCGTTTAAACGCATCAATCCACAGCCATCCGGCCATATATACTTGCTCGTCATCAGTTGCCTCGTGAACAACACCGATCATTATCAGCCAGTACCGTTAATGGTTACGAGAAATGGTGTCTTTATGCTAAGAAAAGAAAGGAATGGTTAAGTCAAAACAAAGCATCCCAGTACAAAGACCTGCGCACATCCACAAAAGATAACATTATGCATCTGATGGAACAATGAAGGTGTGATGCACTAAGAATTGCTTCCTCGAGGTAAACCATCGCTACTGGCATTTACTGTCAACGACTGAGGCGCCTCGCAGATGCAAGACTCCGTCAAATGATGCTGCCTCACGATAATGACGTCCTACAGCACTGCGATAAACTCACAAAAAAAGATCTATACAGCAGCTGGGTTGGGAAATCATTCCGCACGCACCTTATTCACCTGATGTAGCGCACTTTCACAGTCTCTATCGAAAAACCTTCAAGGATCTTTCTTTCTGGATGAAATTGCGCTCCGAATATGACTCGACGATTTCTTTGCCTCAAAACCAAGTGGCTTCCACAGTAGTAGAATCGTAAAGTTGCCCCATGGTTGGCAAACTGTTGTAAGTAGTGCAGAGGAATATATTATTAATGACAAAAGTCTCTGTTATACGTATCTGTTGTGTTTTTAAAACTTAAGGGAAAACGATACGAGCTTATGCACCGATGCGATAGAAAGCCTTGTGAATTCTCCTCCTTCGTAGCTTCCGCATCTAAACAAAGAACTCATAAACCGTTGTCGAAACGTCCCTGTTTGTTACAGTCAGACGCGTCCGTAGAACTCTATCCCTAATGCTGAAAGTTCTGCTCCCCTTTGCATGTCCAGAGAGAGTGAGGCGGCCAGTCAAAGGCGAGAGCTGCGCAATAAAATTTTACGGTCGCGGACTGAGGGTTTAGGAGGCGTCCGAAGGACTCGCGACTCCGCCAGTTCACGGCAGTCCAGCCACCCACACCGGCCGCCATTAGTCTGGCGGCTCGGAGGGCCGTGCACACTACTGCCGTAATGGAGCTTAGCCTCCGATTCCGAAAGGTCGGTCATTCCGACTGAAAACGCACCTCCAACCAAAACAGTTTCAAACCGCAGCTTTTAAGGAAAGCCAGATCCAAAAAAATACTAAAATATTGCTTTAGGGCACTGGTCATCAAAGTGCGGCCCTCACGCCGCATTCAGCCGGGATCAAGTATTTGTGCGACCGGTGGCTCTCAGTTGTATTTTATAAAAGTCTGCATCTATCAACTAACAGCCGAATCCGAAAAGATCAACTGCCGTTAAGAACTTCTTAAGGGTGTAGTTTTCACGCTCATTAACAAACCAAAGTACTTACACAGACAGTAATATTTCAAAATGTGCTAAATTTTAATCGAGGTTGGTTCATTCGGCTATGAGCTGAGTGAAGTTGGGCGTGAGAGAGTGAATGTCTTGTTTGTCTTTCAGTACAGAAAACTCACGGGCATGGGCGAACGTACCAAGCAGCTGTTCCGATGGAAATTTGAGCATGGAAGTGACATAAATTCGTGGATGCGCCATTTTCAATTGTTCATTTTTTAAGTAAAAAACATTATCAGAAGGTTGATAAACAGCATTGTACGGATATTTTGTCATATTGGAGCAGATTTTGAAATTTTGGCCAGGTTTTCAGGATCCTGGCCCGCTGAGTGTCGCCACAATTAGCACACAGCGGTAAGTGGACACTTTGCAAAAACTGAGGCGGAAATATTATTGAACGGCTTCATAAAGATGCAAGATAATGTCCGTCCACATAATGCCAATGTTGTTTCGACTACACTACAGAAGTGTCTTTAGGAATCCCTATACATTCTCCATACAGCCCAAATTTATGGCAAGGTATATGAAATTGAATAAAGGATGCCGTATAACTGCATAGGCTTCTGCGGCTAGAGTCAACTAATACACAATTTTTCTGAGTATAGTACCGCGTCATAATGTAAATAACTATAATGTGGAAACCAACGTTTCGGCCACGGTCACAGTGTCCACCTTACGCGTCATAGTGCAATGCAATTACTGTTATTAATCAGTTAATCGCACGTTCACACAAACAGCACAACAACACTTCGTGTCACAACTTCGGAGTCGCTGTGGGTGGCAGCAAGACCGTTGCTCATACAAGGTAAAAAGTGTGATCAGCAGTCGAGAACGCATGTTTCGACGCTTGGCGGCGCTAGCTCCGATATAAACGCTACTCCCATGCCGTCGACTTTCACTTTCGCATTCGTACCTCTGTTTTACCCGTTATTAAGTCACGATTCTGATATAGGCGGTGTGAATATACTTAAACTATACTATTTAAGCAACGGCTTAATACTGGTAATTAATTTTCTTTAATTGTTTGGGGATGGGAACAGAAGAACACGGCAGCGCATAAATTACACGAGTTCGCACTCAGTAATTAATTTTTGGATTATCAGTGTATTAAAATAGCAAGAAAAGGAAAAAAAGGAATAATTGAATATTATACCGCAACAGTAATATTTATTCTTATCAAAATTAGACATGATTTTCTTAATGGGATTTCCGCTGTCGTCCATTAAATAAAAATATGGCATTTCAGTCTCGGATCGCTATTTTTTATTTTCAATGACCGGTTTTAGGCTAGCTGCCCACCTTCAGATCACATTTTGCAGTTACAGAGTAACTTGTCAGTACATAACTATCAGATCACTGTCATATGAAACCGGTCATTGAAAATAAAAAATAGCGATCCAAGACTGAAATGCCATATTTTTATATTTATTCTTTGGACGTCACTTCATACTTCTATAGCTGACTAGCGAGACAACACTCGTGTACTACAAAATGTAATGGATTAACAACTCACTTTTAGTAATGCTGCGAATTAACTAACCTGTAAACTATCCCAATGTTGTGTTTTCAACTACTACTTTCCAGCCGTTCCGTCAGGATTTAGATTTTCCTGACTAATAGCCAACCAAGAATGCATCAGTACCTATCTATATCTCTGCCGCGGGGGTAGCCGTGCGGTCTTGGGCGCCTTGTCATGGTTCGCGAGGATATCCCCGTCGGAGGTTCGAGTCCTCCCTCGGGCATGGGTGTGTGTGTGTGTGTGTGTGTGTGTTGTAATTAGCGTAAGTTAGATTAAGTACTGTGTAAGCCTAGGGACCGAAGACCTAAGCAGTTTTACAAATTTCCAAAGTATCCTATATCTCACAGGACACAACAGAAGTACTCTTAAAATAAATGCTGTTTGTCCAAAGATGACCGAATGCGGTTGTGCTTACAGCTGAAAAGGAAACAATTCTCATAGGTTTGTCCATAGAGCAAAATTAGGCTACGAATAAAAATTGCAACACATTAAAATAAAAAATTAGAAACATTTTCTACGTATTTTCGTTTACATCATATTTCGCAAGCCAATGGCGTGTGGTGGAGGGTAGTTTTTGTACCACTAACTGAGCCCTCCATCCCTGTTGTACTCACGAATAGCGCGTGGGAAGAATGATTTCGGTAACCCTCTTATTTGCTCTAATTTCTAGAATTTTCAGGGT
Organism: Schistocerca americana; assembly: GCF_021461395.2. Lineage (NCBI taxonomy): Eukaryota > Metazoa > Arthropoda > Insecta > Orthoptera > Acrididae > Schistocerca > Schistocerca americana. The sequence continues at coordinate 337,647,803 of NC_060121.1, forward strand.
CATTACGCGAGACGTATGTGGGGAAAGTAATATGTTGTCAGACTCTTCCAGAAAAGTGTTCTCTCTCAAAATTTCAGTAGTAAATCCCTTCGTTACGCACAAAGCCTCTCTTGTAACGCCTGCCAGTGGAGTTTGTTGACTATCTCTGTAACGCTCTCGTGCCGATTGAACGACCCCGTGACGAAATGTCAGATAAACAATACTCTAGAATCAGTCGAACAAGCGCCTTATAAGCCACTTCCTTCGTGTATGAGTTATATTTTCTTAAGATCCTTCCCGTGGATCTGAGTCCACCATCATGCCACTTAAGGTCGCTCTGGATAGTTACTCCTAAATATTTTATTTCAGATACTGTGTCCGGTGGTTTGTCATCAATAGTGTGGCTACACAGTACTGTATTTCTTTTCCCATGTAAGCGCAGTATGTTAGATTTATTTACGATCAGGGTCAACTGCTAGAGCCTGACCCATTCATCAATTAACCGGACGTCATTCTGCAAAGCGTTATTATTTTCTGGCGTCGCTACTTTGTTATACAGAACCGCATCATCTGCGTACAGCTTTAGAGTGCACCTGAAGCTATTTAATAGATCATTTATAAATATATTGTAAACTGTAACTGTCCTATCACACTTACTTGGGGTAACCCGGCAATTACCTTTACATCTGTCGATTTTGTTCCGTTAAGAGTGACGTGCTGAATTCAGTCTGCAAGAAGTCTTCGATTCAGTCGCAACTATTTTCCGATGATAAGCTCGTACTTTTTTTCATTAAACGGCAGTGCGGAACAGTGTCAAATGACTTCCTGAAGTCAAGGAACACAGAATCAACCTGGACGTCATTGTTTATGGCGCTGTGGATCTCACGGAGGAACAGAGAGAGCTAAGTTTCGATGGATGTCTGCGTAAGGGATCCATGTCGATTTTCACCGGGCTGGCCGGAGTGGCCGTGCGGTTCTAGGCGCTACATGCTGGAACCGAGCGACCCTTACGGTCGCAGGTTCGAATCCTGCCTCGGGCATGGATGTATGTGATGTCCTTAGGTTAGTTAGGTTTAATTAGTTCTAAGTTCTAGGGGACTGATGACCCCTGCAGTTAAGTCCCATAGTGCTCAGAGCCATTTGAACCATTTATCACAAACATTATAGCCTTTATTATTTAAAAACTACGCTTACCTTCAGAAGCACGTGATGAGTGGTGGCGACATCTAAGCGCTCTATATAAGCGGGATCTCCTGCTCCTAGCAGCCAGTCGCCGACTCACCTCAGAAGATGTTGCCCGCAGTAGGCAACGAAACTTCAGGAAGGAGAAGCAGTTTTATATATGGACCACGGCAATTCAGCCCGGAAATTTTAATTAATGAAGTCGCCGGCCGTGAAAGCTTACATGTTATGATTTTTAATTTAAATTCTAAAAATATAGAGGCAGTCTTGTAGTGATATGTTCGCTGAAAAAATCTGTCATTAAAAATGTTTAGTAATTCCGCTATCCATTAGCCCATAGCTGGTACACGGCGCACAATGAGTCAGAAGCCGAAAAACCGCCATAACTAAAAAAAATCAAGGATCACAGTTAAGTTTCGTTTAATAGATTTGTTAGAGTAATATCGGCACTACGGAATCCTGGTCTCAGATGTGTCCATCTGTTTCTTCTCTAGGTTGGATGACAGTTCCAAAGCGTCATTTATATGTGAGCCGCGTGCCAAACTAATCGGCTGGAAAATTCTATGCAGTTCGGATGAAATATTTTTGTTCACCTAAATCGGACAAATTGTTTTTTTTTAAAATGGAGTCTATTACGAACGCTTCTTTTATCATTTAATTATTAACTAAGAACTTTTTGTTATTTTTTTTCTTATCGGAATGCAAGCAAACCATCTTAAAACGCAAGTGAAAAAGAAAGATAAGTTTTGGATTCCACGCCATTACGTCTTCATTTTCATTCCGTCCTTCAGTGTGTACTATTATCTTCGCGAGTCTGTCTTCAGATCCAGCTACTAACCGCAAACCCGCCTTTGAGCCATTTTTTAACAAAAAGTTGCAACATGCCGTTATTTACATTGAGAAAATGGAATTGAAAATTTCACTAAAATACGAATAAAGTAAATTATATCAAATATGTCAACCGCAGTCCTTAGACTGTTGATCCACGGACCGGACATAATTGCTTGTACCGTTTTATCAATAGGTCAGTTGTCGGACGATACGCAGGAATCAACAAACAAATCAATAAGGCAGCATCACTTAAGTTTTGTCACAAAGTCTTCTTGCATGAAAAATATGGAGGATTTTTCCGGGGAATTCTGGCGATGGCCGATGGCTATTTTTTCTATGCGGAAACCATCTACGAGGAAAGTGGAAACACTGTCGTTGGAAACTGTTCCTCTCTTGCTACCTGCTGCAGAGGATTACGAAGACTCAGATGATAAGGATGATGAAATATCGGTGAGGAAGAATACGAAGAAGGAAATGAAAATGAAGAAGAAGTAGTTCAAGAGGAAAAAGATGGTTATAATGGCTCTAAGCACTTTGGGACTTAACATCTGAGGTCATCAGACCCCTAGACTTAGAACTACTTAAACGTAACTAACCTAAGGACATCACGCACATCCATGCCCGAGGCAGGATTCGAACCTGCGACCGTAGGAGCAGCGTGGTTCTGGACTGAAGCGCCTAGTACCGTCCTCCACAGCGGCCGGCGGGAAAAAGATGAAAAAGACTTTTCAAACTTTCCATTTCTGCAACTAATACATATTTCCTGTAATTGAGGCGGTTTTGTAAAAAGGATCACTGTTAGAATTGTGTTCATCGCAAAGATTTTTTGTGCACTTCATTAATTTTTTTTCCAGATTCTTTTCGCAATATTGGATGCACCATTTTGATTTTTTCGTGTTTGATTCAAAAATCTTTATCTGGAGAATCATAACCCCCTTTACAGACGTTTTTGGTCCTAGTGGCACAGATATTGAAATTTTGGCCATGTTTCATAATTCCAACCCACTGTGCGTCGAAATAAATAACACATAGCGGTAGACGGAGTCTTTGCCAAAACTGAAGCGCCCCATCAACTCCAAACATCCAGGAATGTTGAAGGATGGTGTCATTCTGTTGCAGGATAATGGCCGCCCACATGTCGCCAAGGTTGTTTTGACACCACTGCGAAAGTTTCACTCTGAAGAGAGAGATTCGTGGCTATCGATATGAGTCGGACGAAGAGGTGCTCGCCGGATACAATCGTGTTTCTGTAGGCTACAGCGTTCTTCCATCAGAGCACTGACCGTCATGTCTCGCAGTGAGATGATGTATCAACAGTTATGGCGATTAATTTTGATATAATAAACACTTAAATTATTTTTTCCATCTCTCTAGTTTTCTTGTTTTGTAAATAAAACTGTCTATTCCTTCTGCTAGATACTTTGTTTATCCCATACACGTTTCGACTTCTCCTGTTCTAATGCATAATCAGTGGGATCTATAACGATACATGTTTTGTTAGTTATAGATTATCAAACCGTTCACTTCGCGATGATTTGTAAAAAAAATTAATTACTTACGATTTGCTGATCTGCGATTCCTCATATCTGGTCTGCAGGTCGCACAACCACTTTTATCACTGTCATATAATCACATCTTTGTGTTCTCGCCTTCCACACACTGTTCACCATGTTTCTCACTCTTTTTTGTGGTGGAATCCTGTTCTTTTGTCACTCGATACAACTATTTCGTTGTATACTGCTTTTCACAGCGTAAATATTGCGACTTCATTACGTGTTTAATCTTCTTTGGTATGTTTATCTATTTGTTGCCAACCTAACGAAGTACATGTTCTATACTAACTTCTATTTGTGATGTTTATACCGTGTGTGTATGAGAGAGAGAGAGAGAGGGGGGGGGGCTAGGTCCGACATTTTTTTTATTTTTTTGTTTGGGGGGGGGGGTGTAGTAGCTGTTAGCGAGTTGTTGAAAACTTTGGTGACAGCTGTTTTGACTTTTAGTTTCAATATTCTGTGGAGCGGTTCATGGGTGAGTGAGTGTAAAGATGTTGGGTTCTATTATTATTACAATGAACAGTATTATTATATTAATACTTTTTGAGAACGTTATTATATTATTTTATCTTACCCTTCTGTTCAGCACTTTGTTTACGTAAAACTTTTTCACGTGCCACTCCTATCTTATGCTTTCACTAGAAACGTTAATCACATCAAAGGGTAATTCATAACTCTTATATGCTTAGTTGAATTTACTCTCATGTGCAACCAATTCCGACACCTGAGGCTCTTTTTCAAGATCTCGTCTACCGCTCTCGCCTGTATGTTCCATACAAATGGAGTTGAGCCTGGAGTGAATTCCAGAGTGAATTTCTTTACCTATGCCATATTTTTAATCATTCGCCAACTAACCAAATGTGAGGTGACATTGTGGTTACCGAAGATATGGTAATCTCACGTCCCTCGAGCTGCATTTTGTTGATTCTTAATCGAAAGCGTTCTTTGCGGCGATGAGACACGAGTAACAGACTGTAAATAGAGGAAAAACCGAGTTGCCTAAATTGAAAGCGTATATCTTTTCTTTACTAATATTAAAACTATTCAGTTTAAAATTTAAAAAAAAATTAAAAATATATAACAGGCCCTATCATTTACTTTGTTTATTGAGCTCGTAAATGAACACATCCTAAGAACTGCTAAACGGAGCCACCCTCATTTTAACAGTTAAATTTAGTTTCACCTTAACATTGAAGACTGTCATTGCTATATTGCATTTCCAAATTTAACGATCAGCTGTAAAAGTTCACCGTAGCCTTAATAATTTCTCAAATAATAATCCACAACAGAAGATACTGACTAACAATGGAAACAGTGATTTGTCCACTGTGTAATTACGCGCACCCTACACGAATGAAACGATGAATCACTCACTGTTACCCTACGGAAAGCCTCACCTCCTACATTCCAAATTTAAAGGTTGGGTAGCTCAGCTGGTAGAGCACTTGTCCGCGAAAGGCAAAAGTCAGAGTTTCGAGTAGTCGTTCGGCACATCGTTTTGATCTGTCAGGAAGATTGACATCAGTTGGCACGCCGCTTCAGACAGAAAATTCATTCTGGCGTATTTATTTCACTGTTATGCTGGAAAGAAAACTGGCGTTTAAGGAGCTAAACACAGTGTGGAATGTAATTCGGTTTAAGTTATATGAGATGTGTTTAAAGAACTTTCTACCGACAAGTTCGAGTACTACCATTTGTTTGGCCTATCACTGTGGTCCGGTATTTGGTACCGATTGGTCGTATTCCCATGTGCAAATGTTGGGTTATAACAAAGCTTTCAGGCAGCGCCACGTCGAATTATCCACGATCACCCGCCAATGATCACATTTTGCTTTTGATCATTTGTGCATTCCCCTTCCAGAAGCTGCGTCGTTTTTATTGGCATTTGTGTTGCTTATCAGCCGTACGGCACAACTTGTTGTCGATGTATGCCATGTGACAGTCGTGCACTGGCCGTTTGTTGTTGCGTTTTACTGCATACGGGCTATACCTGCTTCTGACTGTTTGGTTAAATCCGTCCTCGGAGCTATGGGTACTGACTGTTAAGACTTCTTAGCAAACTCTCTTTTTAAGGAAGAATTATGCTGTTGTAAGTCTGATTGTATACTAGATATTGTTCTCTCGGGGTTTCTGAAATCTAAATTGTGCGATTTTTACAAAGTTATCACTCTGAACTTGATGACTAGAGTGCCGTGTAAGTTTTTAGCTTCGACTACGTTTTAATTAAAAATTAATGCATCTTAAATGTGCTGGTAAAATGAACACCTTCAAAGGTTACTACGTATAGGTACTGTAATTTCCCTGTCTTGAACCGATTCTAATGTGGTCTGCTTCTCAAACGAGGAAAAGTATACCTTGCGTGTTGCATTTACTTTGGTGGTGTAGAAGCACCATCATCATATATATTAATCCTCAAGTCAACATCCCCTTTTTGACAACGCATTCTAATCGTACAGGGACGAATGAGATGTCGCCAGAAAAGTTTTTCCACCAGATTCTGTCATTTCATACCGATGCGCTAATACATAATATTAGTGGAAAACTTTAACATGAAAGAGAGTTTTAACTATCATAGACAACAACGCCGAGCGTCATACCTATATTTCACGAAGCTAACTTATTAATCACGAATGAGAGACTCCCTTTTCATATTAATCTTTCCAAAAATCCCAGTTTATTTACCGAGTGAGGTGGAGCAGTGGTCAGCACACTGGACTCGCATTCGGGAGGACGACGATTAAATCCTGCGTCCGGCCATCCTGATTTAGTTTTTCCATGATTTCGCTAAATCGCCCCAGGCAAATGCCGGGATGGTTGCTTTGAAAGGGCAGGGCCGACTTCCTTCCCTAATCCGATGAGACCGATGACTTCACTGTCTGGTCTCCTCCCTCACCACAACCCATCCTTTGCCCCAGTTTATTTTTTTAAAGTACTTATTAACCGAATAATTTGTAAACAGCATAGTCATACATAATATTTGTGATCACTGCAATTAGTCCATTATCTCTGCCCGCCGTACAAATTCACTTTTGTAAACGATTATACTTCCCGAACCGACACACATATTTGCCACTGTCGCCTTTAAATGGGCTTTACCTATTACTGATACGGCCTAACACGCTTGTCGAGTTAAAGTTTTAGGTTATGTGGCCCTGCTGTCAGTTCCCGGTCTCTGCCCGCCGTACAAGACGGGTCGATCATTCCGAAGCCAAAACACATTTTTGGACACATGGAACGGTATAAACAAGGGTGTATCATAAATTTATTATTATTTGACGTTGTTCGGTTTATTTTTAAAAGACGTTTTCTCTTCGTTCCCACAACTACCCTTATCCCAGCGACTTCACTTATTCTAAATTCTGTCAATATTTTAAATTCTGCATTTCGGTTTCTAGTGGCTAGCGTTGCTGCCTTTGGATAATGGGATCCTGGGTTCGATTCCTGGCAGGGTCGGGGATTTTCTCCTCTTGGAGAGTGGCTGTTTATGTTGACCGCATCATTTCATCCTCATTCGTGAAATCGGCGAGACTGGACTGTGTGAAGATTGGGAAATTGTACGGGCGCTGGTAACCACGTATTTAGAGCCCCACAAATCATATATCATCATCATTTTAAACTACAGAAGTGCGACAGTTTCGCACGAGTTCCCCAGTATGTACCTAATGGCCTGTGAGCTAGAGATGACCATTTAAAACCAAAGAGAAAGTAAGCTCATAACTGCATTATAACTTTTGAACCTGTTTGTGTAATTTAAGTTTTTCTGTGGTATGATACTCTCAGATGCTGCTTTCAGAATTTGTATTATTAAGATAATAAATGTTAATAAGTCATTCTTCACATTAAGAATCCACTTTATTGCCCAACTATCTACTAGTAAAACAGCAGTATTCTCTGACAGATAATGTTAATATCGACCAGAAATCACTTGCTTCCGGTCTTTCTATACAGCCTTCTATCCAGCTACTCCCTTGAGCCTCCTAGCCGAGAGTTTCCTCGGAATGTGCGCATTTTAGCACCCCTCGGGCAGTACCGTGCAGTAATCCAGACAGCCGCCCACACCGACAGCGGCCCCTGCAATCGCCATTGGACGGGCGGCTCGCAGGGGCCGTGCAGACTTCGGGGGCGGTGGAGGCGGAGACGTGAAATTCGTTTAGAGCGCGCATCAATCGCTGCGGGGTCGAGGAATGCGGCCTCACTGGCTGGCCGGCGAGCCTCCGAAATGTCAGGGGTGGCTCCGGCTGGCGCCCAGGGCGCGCGCACTACGCACGCACGTGCACCTTCCCACCGGCGCTACCCCACCCACGCTTCACAATCCCACTGAAGCAGACGGCCAACAGCCGCCGGCCTGACAGCTGCATCCGCAAGGCCTGCGCAACTGATACAGTTATCTCCCAGGGGGAACATAAATACCAGTCCGAGAGACCACTCGCTGTACAGAATCGTACATGAACCATGAAGGACCCTTCCGCAAGAGATTCGGAGTCACGATTTCGGACATTTATGTATTTATTTATCTAGTGTTTGGCATAGTACACCACCTGAATTAATTACACTACTGGCCATTAAAATTGCTACACCAAGAAGAAATGCAGATAATAAACGGGTATTCATTGGACAGATATATTATACTAGAACTGACATGTGATTACATTTTCACGCAATTTGGGTGCATAGATCCTGAGAAATCAGTACCCAGAACAACCACCTCCGGCCGTAATAACAGCCTTGATATGCCAGGGCATTGAGTCAGCTTGGATGTCGTGTACAGGTACAGCTGCCCATGCAGCTTCAACACGATACCACAGTTCATCAAGAGTAGTGACTGGCCTATTGTGACGAGCCAGTTGCTCAGCCACCATTGACCAGACGTTTTCAGTTGGTGAGAGATTTGGAGAATGTGTTGGCCAGGGCAGCAGTCGAACATTTTCTATATCCAGAAAGGCCCGTACAGGATCTCCAACATGCGGTCGTGCATTATCCTGCTGAAATGTGGGGTTTCACAGGTATCGAATGAAGGATAGAGCCACGGGTCGTAACACATCTGAAATGTAATGTCCACTGTTCAAAGTGCCGTCAATGCGAACAAGACGTGACCGAGACGTGTAACCAATGACACCCCATACCATCCACCGGGTGATACGCCAATATGGCGATGACTAATACATGCTTCCAATATGAGTTCATATTGATGTCGCCAAACACGGATGCGACCATCATGATGCTGTAAAAAGAATCTGAATTTATCCGAAAACCTGACGTTTTGCCATTCGTGCACCCAGGTTCGTCGTTGAGTACACCATCGCAGGCGCTCCTGTCTGTGATGCAGCGTCAAGGGTAACCGGAGCCATGGTCTCCGAGCTGATAGTCCACGCTGCTGCAAACGTCGTTGAACTGTTCGTGCAGATGGTTGTCGTCTTCCAAACGTCCCCACCTTTTGACTCAGGGATCGAGACGGTGCTGCACGATACGTTACAGCTATGCGGATAAGATGCCTGTCATCTCGACTGCTAGTGATACGAGGCCGTTGGGATCCAGCATGGCGTTCCGTATTACCATCCTGAACCCTCCGTTTCCATATTCTGCTAACAGTCATTGGATCTCGACCAACGCGAGCAGCAATGTCGCAATACGATAAACCGCAATCGCAATAGGCCACAATCCGACATTTATCAAAGTCGGAAACATGATGGTACGCATTTCTCCTCCTTACACGAGGCATCACAACAACGTTTCACCAGGCAACGCCAGTCAACTGTTGTTTGTGTATGATAAATCGGTTGGGAACTTACCTCATGTCAGCACGTAGTGCTCTGAAAGCTCTGAAAAGCTAATCATTTGCATTTTCGTCCTGTCGGTTAAATTTCGCGTCTGTAGCACGTCATCTTCGTGGTGTAGCAATTTTAATTGCCAGTAGTGTAATTAAGCTACTGCTTGCTTGTTAAAACAGAGAGAAAACAGTTAACATCGCCTACTTTTATTCTTATGTTGCATATAGGTTGCAGTGACCTACTGACATGTAGCTAACGGTAATGTTATGTTAGAAAAAAGTGGTTGTCGAACTTTTTGGCTCAAGAGCCAATACTGACACTGTAGGGCGATACCTCGGGCCGCATATGTAGCGACCTTATTATTGATTGGTAATCTACATTAATTAGTGTATTATGAGCCCGCAACAGAATAACTGTAGTACGCTAAAGGCGCGATTATCTGGCAGCCGTTCTGCAAGTACCTATCGTAGGGACCATTCTGATCAGTTAGTGTCGACTGTTATCTGTTTCAGATTGCTCTCATCCTCAGCGTTCCAAGAGATGTGACACAAGTTGCTCAACGAAGTGGTGTTGTGTCATCTATATGAACGGATGATTATTTGATTAATATTTTGACCACCGTCCACGTAAACCTGCCCGTTTCTTAGAATGCCGACTTTTTTAAAGGTTTTTTAATATTTTTTAAATAAGAATAATATTCACCATTTATCTCTAGTGCTAACCTTTTAAGAAAGCTTGATACTCCTCCTGGAATACATATATGAATTGTTACACATGCCTTTCGAATAGCTGAATTTTTTGTGTGATACATATTGAAACAAGGCTTTTTGCAGATGGCTTCTTCACATTTGTTGCACTGGCATAGAGTGTCTGTTCTTGCAATATTTCATTATTCATCAAATGAACCAACATCAGAAAAGAACGCGTTTAGTCTGCTTCAAAGTCACGTGCTCCCAAAAAAGCGTGAAAACATCGGATTTATTTTATGAGCATAACATGATGTTGTAGGAGCAACGACGTACATAACATTAATTTACTACTAAAAATCATCCATAAAATACATGAAAATGGTCTAAGGCCGAAATTGTACAATCGACATGAAATAAAGAGAATGGCAGCTGAATTTATCAATAAACCTTTCAAAAAAATTCGTCGCAGCTGCGGACACTATCGCATTGAAAATTACGAAGCTTCTACGAATTCAAAACGAGGAATAATCACTTTTGAAGCTTCTACGAATTCAAAACGAGGAATAATCACTTGAAGTTGGACAAAATCCTTCTTATACAAACTAAATCGTCGACATCCTCATCCTGACTATCACTGAAGCAAAAGACACTTGTTCCAGTTCAAGTAAAATTTCTTCGCTTGTAAGACAATATGACGCCATGTCTTCGTTTTCTTACATACTAAACCGACAGCTACCACCGTCCAGGAGCTTGACCGTATACAATAAACCGTTGTTTTAGAAACTCATGTAACTCGCGAAACAATGAAGACAGGTCGAGCCTGTCAATACACACATTTTGTATTTAAAAGCAGGATAAATTGTACTCCGTCACATGTTGGATGGAAAGTCTACCAAAATTATCGCATCCCGTCGATTGACGGTATTAACAGTCAAAGTTTAAATGACAGTAAATGTACTTAATATTGAAGTAAATTATTCAGTATGAAACATGATGAGAAATGTTTAGGAAATGTTTTGAATGACGTTTTTCTTTTACTCTTATTGTCAGAACTATATACTCATATGGATATGGTGCCCGTTCTTTCGGACATGTCTGTCCGCAATACCGGCCATTACCTTCTTCTTCTGTCCGGATGCACACATATTACCCGAACTCTTACTGGACTTGGTAAGAATGTCTTCGACGAGTAATGAGTGTGTTGGGTAGCAACACTACGAATGTAGTATGTGGACATATAAGGTGCGAATGTGGGTCTTGCAGGAGGCGTGGGCGAGATAGTCCCTGCAGTCGCACTATCCTCTGTGCCCTCGGTGGCTCCGATGGATAGAGTGTCTGCCATGTAAGCAGGAGATCCCGGGTTCGAGTCCCGGTCGTGGCACACATTTTCACCTGTCCCCGTTTTATATATCAACGCCCGTCAGCAGTTGAAGGTATTAATATATACTTCTAATTTCATGCAAACTCAGCGAGGTGTTGATAATGGCGCCTTTGCCGCCTTAAAGACATCCTTGGCTAACATCAACTTACCACGTTCAAGATCAAAAGTATCTGACGCTGAATATTGTTACACCGTGTATTTAAAGCAAACCTGATATGCATGAACTCTTACTACACTGGTGCGAAATTTGAGGAGACATCACCCGTCATATGTAGAAACACGCCTACTACTTCTTTGTTCTGTGATTTTTTTCCGTCAGTGTATTCAAGAAGAGAAATAAAATCAGTGAACTAACTGTCGTTATATGCCAACCTTTGGATACGTCCCCTCTATGACGAAGCAGTACCATCAAAAGTGATGAGTCGGTCACAAGGAGCGTAGATAGAGAGTTGGACATTGCATAAGATGATGGCAGAAATATATATTTTTTCCCAGTATTATAGTCGCAGCTCCAGATCTCTGCGGGTCATTGCTTCTACAAACACAGAGGTGACAACAGTCATGGGATAGCGATAAGCACGTATGCAGATGGCAGTAGTATCGTGTGCACAAGGTATAAAAGACCAGTGCATTGGCGGAGCTGTAACTTCAGATGGGTCATGTGAAAATATGTCTGACGCGCTTATGGCCGCACTACCGGAATAAACAGACTTTGAACACGGAATGGTAGTTGGAGCTAGACTGATACCCTCGGCTTAACGACAGAGAGCAACGGCGTTTGCGTGTTGTCACTGCTAGCAGAGAGGAACACTACGTGAAATCACCGCAGAAATCAATGTGAGCCGTACGACGAACGTATCCGTTAGAACAGTGCGACGAAATTGTTTGTTAATGGGCTATGACAGTGAACAACCGATGTGAAAGCCTATGGTAACAGCACGACATAGACTGCATCGCCTCCCCTGGGCTCGTGACCATATGGGTTGGACCCTAGACGACTGGAAAAGATTTTCATGTCAGATGAGTCCCGGTTTCAATTGGTAAAAGCTGATGATCAGGTTCGAGTGTGGCGCAGACCCCACGAAGTCAAGTTGCCAACAAAGCACTGTGTAAGGTGTTGGTGGCTCATAATGGTGTGGATTCTGTTCACATTGGACTGGGTCCTCTGGTCCACCTGAACCGCCATTGACTGGAAGTGGCTATGTTCGGCTTCTTGGACACCACTTGTAGCCATTCATGGACGTCATGTTCCCAAACAACGGTGGAATTCTTACGGATGATAATGCGACGTGTCACCTGGCCATAATTTTTCACGATTGGTTTGAAGAACATTTTGGAAAATTCGAGTGAATGATTTGTTCACCCAGACTGCCCGACGGGAATCGCCCAGTTATTTCAGACTTCCCTTGACCTACACTAGTGCATAGGGTTTCAATTGGTGAAGATTGAATTTACATGTTCATTCACATTAACTCTTCACAACAGAAAATCACTTTGTAACAAAACAGAATAATACATTTGTTTCTCCTTTAATTCATCTACAGAGTTGGTACTTTCAACACATACGTTAGCCACTCACTATTCACATTAACTCTTCACAACAGAAAATCACTTTGTAACAAAACAGAATAATACATTTGTTTCTCCTTTAATTCATCTACAGAGTTGGTACTTTCAACACATACGTTAGCCACTCACTTACGCACAACTGATATATTATGTGAAGTTCCTTGCTGAAACAGTACAAAATCTTATGGCACCTTGCTTATACATCCTGCCTGGTCATTTCAACCTCATTTTGTCGTGTTTTATTCGAGTAATTTTAAGGTCCCTTCTTACTGCATCACCAATTCCATTTCTTTCCTTAATTCCTTAGTTTGATTATGTACTCAGTCTATTAACTCTACGTAATTAGCACATAATTCATCATCTACATGAGATTCCAGATCCTTATAATTAGCTCTAATTTCTAACCTTTATTGCTGGCTATCAGATTTCAATTCCTTATAATTAGCATTATTTCTGGCCTTCATTATGTTCTACCAGAGTCCAACAAGTTATTTAAATTTGATTATCGCATTGCAATTGGCCAAATTCAATATCAATGTGGCCCCCACGAAACACTGAAGTACCATGTAGAATGGCAATAATAATTTTATCAGTGTTTGGTGGGAAGCAGTATTGATTTTGCCTTGACTCATGTCGATGCTCAGGCTTGTCAAGTGTGTCTTACTGTTACTATTGTTCACGTTGGTTCTGCGTTACGTACATTCGTTATACAGCAGTAGCTAACAGTTGCTGCTGGGTGCTTGCTCTTCTAAACAGCCGTCCATATTAACAAAACATTTGCTACTTTGGTGATATTGTTCGTACCTTAGGAAATGGACTATGGGAGACTCTGTTTAAAAAGAATACCTCGATGTAGTCATAGGGTCGCAACAGTCTGCTTTCACTCTCTGCAGGTAATTCGCTGCAAATAATAACTTGTAGCTGTCAAATAGTCTATGCATTGGCTGGAAATACGAGTTAATAGAATACAAAGAGATCATATCAAAAGTTAAATAAATAATTTAATAACAAGGATTGTATTCAAACGTTTGTAACTGATGTAGGCGACAGAGAATTGCGCTGAACAATGTTTATTAAAGAAAGGGCATAATAAATAAACGGAAAATAGTAATACGACATTCAACTGAAATACTGACATGAAATATCCTCATTGAAAACAATGAAACTGCGTTGATAGCGTTACGAGAATGGTAGCAAAATCCTCAAACTAAATAGTCATCGAAGATGCGCGAAAATTAACTCAATTTCGTAATCACAATACATGCAGTATTCATCAGCTCGAAACCGTTCAGAGTTCAATATGATGATTCACAAATTGACATACGCGATACAAAGAACAGTAACTCAAAGTATGTCTATCCTGACTGACAAAAGCGGAATAAGTTAGAGCCCTGTACTGAAGCACATTCAGACCTCTCGAAACGGAACGTCCCTTGAGAACATAAGGTATACTAGTGGCCGTTTACCACCCACAATCAAACACTTGAGTAACCGAATGAGGCACGTTACACCAGGCTGGTCTGCCTTCTTCAAGTGCTCGACATAAAGCGTTCACAATCACTCCCTTGAGCTCTTCACTCGAAAAGTTCCAAAAGTTCCAGTCTCCATGTGTCTTCCGAAGTGTTCCACTTCTGTGGGCTTTCCCATTGGCTGAAGGCCAGCTCCCCCAAAATTCAATTCCCACAAACTCTACAGACATGAAACTTCCTGGCAGATTAAAACTGTGTGCCCGACCGAGACTCGAACTCGGGACCTTTGCCTTTCGCGGGCAAGTGCTCTACCAACTGAGCTACCGAAGCACGACTCACGCCCGGCACTCACAGCTTTACTTCTGCCAGTACCTCGTCTCCTACCTTCCAAACTTTACAGAAGCTCTCCTGCGAACCTTGCAGAACTAGCACTCCTGAAAGAAAGGATATTGCGGAGACATGGCTTAGCCACAGCCTGGGGGATGTTTCCAGAATGAGATTTTCACTCTGCAGCGGAGTGTGCGCTGATATGAAACTTCCTGGCAGATTAAAACTGTGTGCCCGACCGAGACTCGAACTCGGGACCTTTGCCTTTCGCGGGCAAGTGCTCTACCAACTGAGCACTTGCACTTGAGCAGTTTTAATCTGCCAGGAAGTTTCATATCAGCGCACACTCCGCTGCAGAGTGAAAATCTCATTCTGGTCTACAGACATGGTTTGATTCAAGTTGACCACTTCCTAGACTAAACTTATTACAAGAATATTTAAATAAAGAAATGTTACATATATTCGCTCACACTCAGAACAATCACAATAATTACAAATAAAGGATTGCCGGCCGACGTGGCCGTGCGGTTAAAGGCGCTGCAGTCTGGAACCGCGAGACCGTTACGGTCGCAGGTTCGAATCCTGCCTCGGGCATGGATGTTTGTGATGTCGTTAGGTTTAACTAGTTCTAAGTTATAGGGGACTAATGACCTCAGCAGTTGAGTCCCATAGTGCTCAGAGCCATTTGAACCATTTTTTGAACAAATAAAGGATTGTACATACATAAATAAGCTAGTATTCTTGCGCAAGTGCGTTCACGTTAAATGACAACAAATTTTCGTTTAATATTATTTTAACAATTACTTACTCCTTCTTGATGGAAGCATCTTTTGTTTCTCTTTTCAATTGTGGTGTCCACTAACAAACGCGATTGATCACTTTCAAATTAGCACAGTTTTTTAATAGCACTTTCAATCCACATTCAAATAAAGGTTACACTTAATGTACCTGCAAGAATTTTATTTAAGTTTATGCATGTGCCCTCTTGCGCTAATAAACCGATTGTGTAATAACAAATAGGCTTATGCTGTAGCAGTTGAAAACAACTGAACAATAACAACACTTTTTATATTACGTTAATATTTAAATTCTTGCAATTCCTTCATTTCATTAAACACTAAATATATGAATAAGCAAGTAAGGCTACTGCACCCTGAGCAAGTCAATAATTTCAGGACCAGTCTCTAATTCTCCACTAATAGCATTTAGCTTAAAGAAATGAATTTTTCCATTTCTACTACCAGTAATTTAGTGAACACTCACTAAGCAGAATGCTTTACTCATCACTGAAGTCCCATTTCACACGTATAAAAATAGGAAAACGCCTTTCTGTTTGACTTAATCAGTATAGAATAAAGTATTTCTTAGAACACTTACCATTATCCACTGGCACCACAGTGCTTCTTTTCTTCATAGACAATATCTTTTAATGTAAAACAACCAATAGTAAAAATAATTATCGTAACTGCTAGTACTCTTGTCTCTCCTTGTCGAGTACATCAAATACATTATTTCGAAATGCTTTATTACTGTTATTTTCAAAGGATGTTACTTTATTTAGTTAAGTATGGGACACATCGCTCAACCAAAATTTCCTAGACATCTCTTCTTAGACACCTAACAGTAGTCCTTGATCGTATTGTATAGTAATAAAAACATTTAATAATCTTCCACCACAAAAATATCACCACTGTTCTTTCAATTAGTATCCTTTCTCTCTTATTTTTGAGGAACACACATGCAATGATTTAGGGCTATAACGCTAGGCAGCCAGGCTGTGGCAACCTGGCGGAGGAAGCTGAGATGTTGAGTAGCCAGTTAATGGCAGCCAGCTATAGCAGCCAGCTGGTGGTCAGTG
The DNA here is from genome assembly GCF_021461395.2 of Schistocerca americana. NCBI lineage: Eukaryota > Metazoa > Arthropoda > Insecta > Orthoptera > Acrididae > Schistocerca > Schistocerca americana. The sequence continues at coordinate 337,664,409 of NC_060121.1, forward strand.
GGGACCGATGGGCCGAGCCGGATGGACGTGGAAACTATTGTAACGGTCTACCTTTATTCTCAAAAGAAACACAAAGCCAAATCCGAAACAAGATATTCGATTCACCCTCTAATTCTAGAACGGCACATACAGGGATTATTTAAAAATTACTTCAAGAATTTTCGAAACTATCCAGATCGTGTTTTAGCTATACAAGAATCTCAAAAAAATGGTTCGAATGGCTCTGAGCACTATGGGACTTAACATCTGAGGTCATCAGTCCCCTAGAACTTAGAACTACTTAAGCCTAACTAACCTAAGGACATCACACACATCCATGCCCGAGGCAGGATTTGAACCTGCGACCGTAGCGGTCGCGCGGTTCCAGACTGAAGCGCCTAGAACCGCTCGGCCACATCGGCCGGCCAAGAATCTCACCGGAATCATTTGACAACCTTATGGTCTATGTAATAAACGAATTCTATTATTGGTATCTTATTCGTAAGGAAGTTTGTATAGCTCCGGAGGAAAAATTATTGATTACTTTGAGGTGACTACAAAAACAGCTATAATTTTTTAATTTTAATAACATCTGAAAATAACTGAAAGGTCAGGGAATAAAACGAAAAGTCACAATTTACTTATTCCTTTCTCTCGGAAAAAAAGTATTTGTTCTTGTAAAATTCTGTCGCAACTAACAACACCAAAGATGTATGTCACTGAGTAATAATGGTTGCGCAAATGAGGAACTGACAATTAAAAAGACCTAAACGTCAGTAAAACACCAAAATTGCTGAAAAATTATAGAATTATCATCGTTTTTCCTCGCCCTGGCACTTCAGTTTTAATGTTATGAATTTGAAGGAGCTAAAAAGGGAGAAATTCACAAAACAGAAAGGAATGTTTGAAAACAAAACGTATGTCGATTCATCATACAATAATTTTAAATTTATATTCTAAATTTTAACTACGTTGGGAAGTAAGTTTAAGATAAGGGCTCTTGTAATACTGATGACTGAAACAGGTCAAGTATTTCAGAATTCTGATTTGATGTGGATGAGTAAGTGGGTGATAGCAGCTCACCGTATTCCTCAGCAGTGGCGTGTCTTTCTGCAACAGGCGTGGAATAGCACCGGTGACTTTCTTTCTGCTCTATGCTAAAGTCACCTCCACCATCACTTTGCTGTATTAGGTATCCATGCTGAAACTGTTGTCTACTAGAGGTTTCTGGTTCATGCCTTTGGCTATTCGGTCCAACGACTGATGATACTGGCACGTAATCTGAATAACCTTGGAGGTGAGTGGGCAGTGGATGCATTTGTGCTCTTTCTATGATGTTAGTTGTCTCCATTTTTGTAGTATGCTACGAATGTTTCAGACTCCTCTTGACGTCTTGTAGTAACAAAAGTAGAAATAGTCGATTTCAATCAGATTCTTGGTTCATTTCATAGTTCCTTTCATGGCCCTCCCTCAATGTTATACTCTGTTGTACTATGTTAATGAGTCTGTCTTCGTTAGTTTCCTTCTTCTTTTAGTAACAGTTGAACGATTTTGTAAGCTACTGCCCACATCGGTACTTTCAGCAACATCTGTTTAATCGAGGCTAGCTTGAGTTCCATTGTTTACTACAGTTTCTTTAAGAAACTGTAACTGTTCCAAGTATACGTTAGGGCTTATACGCAAAGCTGCTGATCCAACTTTAGCACGTGCTCTATGTTTTACTTCCCTGTTGAAATTTGTCCTAATGTTCAACTTTTGATATCGATATTTACCTGCAAAAAGTCTCAATTAGCGCTGCTGGAATGGATTTAGGGGGATGTTTATACGGGAGAACAATGAATATAATGTACTAAAATTCCCGATACGCTTTTTCATTTGAACATCTGTTTTGTTTCCGATATGTTGCCAAAGGATGTGCTATGGCAGCAAAGAAATCACAATGTCCGGATCGAGTATACCACTGTCCGAGAAGTCATGTGTAAAAATGGCCTCGCGATTTAGGAGAATATGAGGCAAGCAGCGTTTCCAAATGAGAAGAAAGGGATTGAGACAGGAAATGCCGTTAATAGAAATGCAAAACTATAGAACTGCATTGGTGGCATCGACGGGGAATATATCAGTGAAATGAATCCTCGTAATTACCGTCACTTTACTATAGTTATGAAATTATTTTAGTTGCTGTATGTGATGCGGGCTATAAGTTCAATTACACCAATTGTGGAGCCTTTTTAAGCAATGTGCTGTGTGTGAAAAATTCCTGAATAAAAGTTTGCGAACGTCGGAAAAATGCCCGAGATAAAAAAAAGGCATTGACGGAGACGATGAATTTGGTATATCTGAATATTTAAAGCGTCCTGATGGAGGAAGGAGTTTAAAAAACCGTAAAAGAACTTTTAACTACTGACTTTTTCGGACTACACGATGTATAAACTACACCTTTGGCATTCTGGCTAGTAAATGGAGAATTTTTCATCGCCCAGTTGATGTCTGAGAAGAATTTGCAGTTGTCATGCTGTGTTTTACATAATTATGTGTGGAAAAGAGATGGCGATAAATTTAAAGACACACTGCACGAGCCTCCAGAACTGGAAATACGGACAGGTAATACAAGCAGACGGTGCCGATCATCAGCGTATAGAGATTTATTTGCGGATTATTTTACGAATGAATATCCGATGGAATCGCAAGCAGAATTGCGCTGGGGTTGCATGTAAACGGGGTGCATTTGCACCGTAAATATTGCGGAAATGGAAAATTCTATTTACGTACGGTTTCCACAGCATGATGCATCGGTAGTTTGGGGTTCGTGTTGTTAGTCAATAAATAGAGCGTAACGATACCTAGAAAGTGTACTCTTTGTGCGGATACACTTTTTTAAATGGAACAATTGTAAGTAGGCTGATTAGGTTTTTATATTGGTAACGCCACGTAGCACTCTGTATGAAAATCACTGACTGTACTGTGTGCAAAAATGGTTCAAATGGCTCTGAGCACTATGGGACAACAGCTGTGGTCATCAGTCCCCTAGAACTTAGAACTACTTAAACCTAACTAACCTAAGGACAGAACACACATCCATGCCCGAGGCAGGATTCGAACCTGCGACCGTAGCAGTCGCGCGGTGCTGTGTGCAGTCTGTGGCTGGTTTGCATTGTTGTTGGCTATTGTAGTGTTGGGCTGTTGGCTGTTAACAGCGCGTAGCGTTGCGCAGTTGGAGGTGAGCCGCCAGCAGTGGTGGATGTGGGGAAGTGAGATGGCGCATTTTTGAGAGCGGATGATCTGGACGTGTGTCCATCACAAACAGTACATTTGTAAGAATGGATGTCATGAACTGCTGTATATATATTATCATTTTTGAACACTATTGAGGTAAATACATTGTTTGTTCTCTATCAAAATCTTTCATTTGCTAACTATGCCTATCAGTAGTTAGTGCCTTCAGTAGTTTGAATCTTTTATTTAGCTGGCAGTAGTGGCGCTCGCTGTATTGCAGTAGTTCGAGTAACCAAGATTTTTGTGAGGTAAGTGATTTGTGAAACGTATAGGTTAATGTTAGTCAGGGCCCTTCTTTTGTAGGGATTACTGAAAGTCAGATTGCGTTGCGCCAAAAATATTGTGTGTCAGTTTAAGCACAGTCTTGTACAAATTTTCTAAGGGGACGTTTCACAATGCCTATTGACATTAACAAACTAAATGTAGGGTGAATAAGAATATCAATGGTATTTGTTGCAGAATTCTGGAGCGAGTCGTTTACGAGATATCGTATGTGGATTCTGACGAGTAACGAGGCAATCGTCCATCACAGGCTGTGTTTAAAATGTCACAGGCAGCGGCAATACACACGCTTCAGTCTGATATTAAACGACTGCTGCACAAGTGCTAGCATTCCAGTGGTGACGTCCACGCAGGCTACTGTAATAGGTCGTTGCATATCATCCGGCGTAGTTGGTAAATCCTTGTAGACAGCGTCTTTCTTCTTTCTCCTCAGAAAAGAAGTCTACAGCCATCAAGTCCGGAGAATGGGCTCGCCAGCGTACAGGTCCCCTGTATCCAATCCGACGATCTGTAAACGGTTCGTGAACGTATGTTGTAGTACTTCGTGGACAAAGCGCTGGACAGCCTTCATTTTGACACCACAGGTTCCTCCTAGTCTGCAGAAGAACATCTTCTAGCATCCATGAAAAATGGTCAGTTAGGGGTTGCGACATTTATGAGTGTTCAGTGCTCCGTCCATATAAAACGGACCTAAGAGCTGATAGTTTACTGTCCCGCAACAGACGTTTACACTCCAAGGACGCTGTAGTTCCACATGAAGAAGTCAACGGGGTTTGTCAAAAGACCAATAGTACATATTTAGGCGATTGACCTGGTCATGATTGACAACTGCGGCTTCATCACCCAAAAAGATGCAAGATACATCTGGAATAACCTATCTTAATGACCATGTACAGAAGTTAACACGATTCTCATAATCGTTTCAATGCAGTTCTTGATGGCGGCAGATATGATAGGGATGTAACGTACGTCTAAGGAGAAAGCGTAGGGCACTTGCCTCACTTATGCCACTTCCCCGTACGACTGTGCGAGGGATAACGTGTGGATCACCTCCAACAGCAGCAAGAACGTTAATTTCCCCCTCTTCTGTCGTCATTTCCTTCCTTCCGTTAGGTTGTCTAGATGTTACCCTACCACTTTCTCGTAACTGTTTGAAGTGGAGTGCTAAATAATTGCCGAGATGGTTGACGACTATTCGGATTTCTTGCTGCATACACTGTACAAGAACGAACTGCATTCTCCCTTAAAACTCTCCAAACACCATGAGCATGTTGTCTTTTTCTGCATTGGTAAATCTCATCGTCCTCTCACGACCTGCTGCTTGGAATGTCACTCACTGAGTGACTAGCAAGCCACAATGCGCTCAAGGAACACACAAGCCCACTGTAAACAAACATTACTTGGTACCTAGCAAGTACGCATGTTGAATCGGACAAACAACTGTTGGTGTGGAAACTTAGCAGAGTAGGATGTCTCGTAAACGACTCGCACTTGACTCATGCAACAAACACCACTGACATTCTAGTTTTTCCAACTTTTAGTCTATTAATGTCAATAGCCATTATTTCATTTTAAAAAGCGTATGTCTGCACAAAAAGTAGGCTTTCAAATGTTATTACGATCTGTTTATTGGCTAACAAGACGGTCCACTGACTAGCATACCATTCTGCGAAAATCGTACATCAATAGCACTTTCGATTTCCACAACATTTGCGGTGCAAGTTTTAGACGATTCACGCCGTATGTATTAATTAGATTATCTATGTAACAGTAACCGCTTTTATGTTAATTAGCGTACATTATTGTTAAGTTTAAATGATATCAGTTTATCCATTATTGTCCCTATACCTAGTTTTTATTATGAAATAATTAAAAAATGACTTATTGAATTCATTCTTTTCATTTTCATTCATTTTCTCGTCACGCATAATGTCTGTCTCTTTTCCTCCCATCTTCTTAAATTTATAGGTATCGGAAGTCATAGCGACTTTTGTTTTGGGATGTAAACAAGTTCTGGTTGCTGCGACGAGTACGCGGAGATTGAAGGCAGCAACATATGAGGGCAATTCGGAAAGTAAGGTCCGATCTGGCGCGGAATGGAAACCACTGCGAAAATCCGACTAAGCTATGGAAGTATCTCCAGTATGCTCATCGATCGCTTCACGTCACCATTTTCAGCTCTGACAAGGGAACCTCCCCATCGCACCCCCCTCAGATTTAGTTATAAGTTGGCACAGTGGACAGGCCTTGAACAACTGAACACAGGTCAATCGAGAAAACAGGAAGAAGTTGTGTGGAACTACGAAAAAAATAAGCAAAATGTACAAACTGAGTAGTCCATGCGCAAGATAAGCAACATCAAGGATGATGTGAGCTCAGGAGCGCCGTGGTCCCGTGGTTAGCGTGAGCAGCTGCGGAACGAGAGGTCCTTGCTTCAAGTCTTCCCTCAAGTGAGAAGTTTACTTTTTTTATTTTCGGAAAGTTATGATCTGTCCTTTCGTTCATTGACGTCTCTGTAATACGTTTAGTGTCTGTGTTTCGCGACCGCACCACAAAACCGTGCGATTAGTAGACGAAAGGACGTGCCTCTCCAATGGGAACCGAAAACACTTGATTGCAAGGTCATAGGTCAACCGATTCCTCCACAGGAAAACACTACTGATATATTCTATACGACACTGGTGACGGCATGTGCGTCACATGACAGGAATATGTTGTCGACCCACCTAATTTGTACACTTGGGGAATGGGTAAAAAGATTGTTCTACCTTGCCCGATTTGGGTTTTCTTGTGGATGTGATAATCACTCACAAAAAGTGATGAAAACGTCACATAAACGGCAACAATTGAATGCAACAGTTTCACAGTCGCACAGTTTTCCCTGTGCTCTGTCAAAACATATGTTTTTACGTTTTCAAATTTTTCCGTTTAGGTGTAGCGTCCCCATACTACGGCGCAGTTACCTCGCGTCGGATGGACGGAGAGACAATAATTGTCTGAAAATAAAAAAGTAAACTTTTCACTCGAGGGATGACTTGAACCAAGGACCTCTTGTTCCACAGCTGCTCATGCTAACCACGGGACCACGGCGCTCCTGAGCTTACATTATCCATGATGTTGCTTATCTTGCGCATGAACTAGTCAGTTTGTATGTTTTGCTTATTCTTTTCATAGTTCCACACAACTTCTTCCTTTTTTCTCGATTGATCTGTGTTCAGTTTTTCAAGGCCTATCCACTGTGCCAACTTATAACCATATCTGAGGGGGGGTGCGATAGGGACGTTCCATTGTGAGCGCACAGTGAGCTCGTAAAGGTGCCTAGAACACCAGACGCTGTGTCCCAACCCTACGACAAATGTCTAAGTCGGAGCGGCAAGTGTTTATAGAGGTAGCTGGAGGGTTTAGCTAACTGTTCCACACAAAAAACTTTTTATTTTTACATTGGTTTCTACATCATGACTGATCGGACCTTACTTTCCGAACAGGCCTCGTAGGTTTTCTGCGGGACACGCTGCTCGCAACTGCTTGCGCGGAGTAAGCTGGCTGGCTGCCTTGCAATCCGACGTGTTGTGATGGTAACCGAAACTAGAAAATGCCAGCTGCCTAGGGCACGGGCTGGAATGAACCGTCATTGTCTTATTGGTTGCAGCACCCTGCCCGCCGCAGTTGGGCTGCCTAATGCGTTACCGGCTGCAGTTCTCCTACACGCAGACAATATAACTTCCACCCTGATCATTAAACACACTCCAAGTCCTTTCCATCAGATTCGTTATTAGGTAACTTATTACGCCTACTAACTGCTGTATAACGGATAGCCAAAGGAAAACATCTACATCTACATCTACATACTCCGCAATCCACCATACGGTGCGTGGCGGAGGGTATCTCGTACCACAACTAGCATCTTCTCTCCCTGTTCCACTCCCAAACAGAACGGGGGAAAAATGACTGCCTATATGCCTCTGTACGAGCTCTAATCTCTCTTATCTTTTGTGGTCTTTCCGCGAAATATAAGTTGGCGGCAGTAAAATTGTACTGCAGTCAACCTCAAATGCTTGTTCTCTAAATTTTCTCAGTTGCAATTCACGAAAAGAACGCCTCCTTTCCTCCAGAGACTCCCACCGGAGTTCCTGAAGTATTTCCGTAACACTCGCGTGATGATCAAACCTATCAGTAACAAATCTAGCAGCCCGCTTCTGAATTGCTTCTATGTCCTCCCTCAATCCGACCTGACAGGGATCCCAAACGCTCGAGCAGTACTCAAGAATAGGTCGTATTAGTGTTCTATAAGCGGTCTCTTTTACAGATGAACCACATCTTCCCAAAATTCTTCCAATGAACCAAAGACGACTATCCGTCTTCCCCACAACTGCCATTACATGCTTGTCCCACTTCATATCGCTCTGCAGTGTTACGCCCAAATATTTAATCGACGTGACTGTGTCAAGCGCTACACTAATAATGCAGTATTCAAACATTACGGGATTCTTTTCCGTATTCTTCTGCATTAATTTACATTTATCTATATTTAGAGCTAGCTGCCATTCTTTACACTAATCACAAATCCTGTCTAAGTCATCTTATATCCTCCTACAGTCACTCAACGACGACACCTTCCAGTACACCACAGCATCATCAGCAAACAGCTGTACATTGCTATCCCCCCTATCCAAAAGATCATTTATGTTGATAGAAAACAACAGCGGACCTACCACACTTCCCTGGGGCACTCCAGATGATACCCTCACCTCCGATGAACACTCACCATCGAGGACAACGTACTGGGTTCTATTACTTAAGAATTCTTCGAGCCACTCACATACTTGGGACTTAATATGGAAAAAAACTGAGTAAGTTGTTCATTATTTTGAAAGTAATCGCCATATTTGTTTTAGCATTTATCCCACTGTGAGACAAGCAAGTCAATGCCATCGTAGAAAACGTTTGGTGTTGCCCTTTCAACCTTGATTGCACCCATCCATACATCTCTTTCTCTGAAGCAAATAGACGGACACGAATATATTTCTTCAGGGCGTCAAAAATACGGAAATCGAATGGGGAAAGATTGAGAATAATGAAGGATGTGTTAGGGTTTCTCAACCAAACTTCTACCTCTTGCTCTAAACAACGGACATGTTGCCAGGTTGTTTTGACTACGCTGCCGACGTTTCTCTCGGAAGCCCTTACACTTCCTCGATTAAGTCCCAAACTTTCCCCATGCGATTTCAACATTTTTGGAGTCGTGAAGAAACAAGTTCTGGGCTGCAGATTTGCTTTGGATGAGGAAGTGCACACCTCCGTACAATCGAGGCTCCATAGTTAATTGCAAATATTACTCCACTGTCATATCTCACAGTGTGACGAATGTATTAAAAGTTACGGAGACTATTTATGAATCAATAAAGAGTTTACTTATTTTTTATCTGCCTCGTTTTCATTTGACTACCCGTTATACATGAATTAATACAACAGAATTAGTTACCTACTAACGAATCTGATGGAAAGGAAGCGCACTGGTTTTAGTCTCCAGATCCGGCTGGAGGTTTTATTGTTTGTGCGTTGTTGTTGTGGTCTTCAGTCCAGAGACTGGTTTATTGCAGCTCTCTATGCTACTCTATCCTGTGCAAGCTTCTTCTTCTCCCAGTACCTACTGCAACCTACATCCTTCTGAATCTTTTTATTGTATTCATCTCTTGGTCTGCCTCTACGATTTTTACCCTTCACGCTGCCCCCTCAAATACTAAATTGGTGATCCCTTGATGCCTCAGAATATGCCCTAACAACCTATCGCTTCTTCTAGTCAAGTTGCGCCACAAATTTCTCTTCTCTCCAATTCTATTCAATACCTCCTCGTTAGTTATGTGATATACTCATCTAACCTTCAGCATTCTTCTGTAGCGCCACATTTCGAAAGCTTCTATTCTCTTCTTGTCCAAACTACTTATCATTCATGTTTCACTTCCGTACATGGCTGCACTCCATACAAATACTTTCAGAAACGAATTCCTGACACTTAAATCTATACTCGATGTTAACAAATTTCTCTTCTTGAGAAACGCTTTCCTTGCCATTGCTAGTCTACATTTTATATCCTCTCTACTTCGACCATCATCAGTTACTTTGCTCCCCAAATAGCAAAACTCATTTACTTCTTTAAGCGTCTCATTTCCTAATCTAATCCCCGCAGAATCAGCAGATTTAATTCGATTATACTCCATTATCCTCGTTTTGCTTTTGGTGATGTTCATCTTATATCCTCCTTTCAAGACACTGTCCATTCCGTTCAGCTGCTCTTCCAGGTCCATTGCGTTCTCTGACAGAATTTAATGTCATCGGCGAACCTCAAAGTTTTTTATTTCTTCTCCATGGATTTTAATACCTACTCCGAATTTTTCTTTTGTTTCCTTCACTGCTTGCTCTATATACAGACTGAATAACATCGGGGATAGGCCACAACCCTGTATCACTCACTTCCTAACCACTGCTTCCCTTTCAGGTCCCTCGACTCTTACAACTGCCATCTGGTTTCTGTTCAAATTATAATAGCCTTTCGCTCCCTGTATTTTACCCCTGCCACCTTCAGAATTTGAATGAGAGTATTCCAGTCAACATTGTCTAAAGCTTTCTCCAAGTGCACAAATGCTAGATACGTAGGTTTGCCTTTCCTTAATCTATTTTCTGAGATAAGTCGTAGGGGCAGTACTGCCTCGCGTTTGTATATAGGACATCTAAATCATTGCATATGAAATTTTCTTCAAAAGTAAGATGGGAAAGGTTAGTCGTTGAAGGAACATGGGTGAAGTTTCATGTTTCAAGATTATGGATTATCCTTCCATTCCATGGTTCTTTTGTTAATTACGAGAGTGCTGCCTTTAACAGTTCAACCATATTAGGTAAGTTGTTGTACTGCCGTCGCTATGGATATCAGTCGTTGACCGGGTTGTCTGCACTGCCAACAGATCTGTACTGTTGAAGGAGCAGAGACGTTCTGTACAACAAACCTGGCAGCCGTTTACAGTAGTGATGAACAGCTGACGAGCCCCGTTGTACAGAGCGACACTGTCACTCATTGTCACCCACTGAGACGCGGGTCAGTGATGTGTGCCCGGTGAACTTGTGAGGCAGTGTGAGTCCCTCCTGCTATATCTGGACCCATCAGATACGGCACGAACTTGCTTGTACTGTTACAACATAACGAGCGAGATGAGTGCTCACAGCCTGCTCTGACAGCTCAGCAGTCACACAGCACGTGCCGCCGTGGAGACTGCTTCATCGAACCTCGGACCCAGTGGCTCGCCATCCACCGCAAACTCGCTAGCCACCGCAGCAGAAATCGCGAGGGCTGAGTTGAGCCTGATCCACACAGAGGTGAGTTGAGCAACACTCCTCAATTCGATCTTCGATGCTGAGGTCACCACGCCGCCAATCGCCCGCTCATCAACCACAAGTCGAAGTACTTCAGAATAATGGTGCAAATGGCTCGGAGCACTATGGGACTTAACTTCTGAGGTTATCAGTCCCCTAGGACTTAGAACTACTTAAACCCAACTAACCTAAGGACATCACACACATCAATGCCCGAGGCAGGATTCGAACATGCGACCGTAGCGATCGCGCGGTTCCAGACTGTAGCGCCTAAAACCGCTCGGCCACTCCGGCCGCCTCTTCCAGAATACGTTGTACGTTGATTGACAATACTGACCTGGCGAGAAATTTTGTCCAATTGGACCGTTAGATCGTCAAAATATCGAGGCGACTGGAGGATCCTGCTCGTAAGGCAACAAATGCTCTCAACTGAGGAGAGGTCCGGCGTCCTTTGTGGCAAAGATAGGCTTTTGCAAGCACGAAGACAAATAGTAGAAACTCTCGCCGGAAGCTGGTGAGCATTATCTTGCCGACATGTATGCCCAAGGTGCATGCTATGAATGACAGCAAAACGGGCACACAGAATATCGTCCACGTTCGCTGTCCTGTAAGGGTGACGTGGATGACAACCAAAAGTGTCCTACCTCACTCCCGGTTGTCACAAAAAAAGGTAAATAAATAATTAAATAAAAATAAAAAAATAAATTGTTCAAATGGTTCTGAGCACTACGGGACTTAACGCCTGAGGTCAGCAGTCCCCTAGAACTTAGAACTACACTTAAACGCAACTAACCTAATGACATCACATACATCCATGCCCGAGGCAGGATTCGAACCTGCGACGGTAGCGGTCGCGCAGTTGCAGGCTGTAGCGTCTAGAACCGCTCGGCTACCCCGGCCGGCCTTGTCGCAACATATGGCGGGCGACAGTCAAACTGGTAATCCACCGTTGTCCACTGCTTCCAGATACGTCTTGACTGATCATCGGGTCTCAGTTCGAAGCGGGACTCATCACTGAAGACAATTCTACTTCCGTCAGTGAGATTCCAGGCGGAAGGCGTGTCTGAAGACGACCCAGACTGCGGTGGGATCCAACCTGACTGTTGCCCGCTATACGACCCGACAGCTATGATTGATGATCCGCGGTGCCACTTCATTTCATAGCAGGGCCTCTTTAGTTGTCAGTCGCAGCATTTTTTCAGAACAGTGGCAGGTCGGCTATATTTTAGTTCTCGTGTTGTCATTCCTGGCAAGCCATCCTGGGCTTACATTTCAGCAAGACAATGCCCACTCGCACATTACGACAGTTTCTATTGACTGTCTTAGTGCCTGTCAAACCCTACCTTGGTCAGCAAGGTCTCCGGCTCTCTCCCCATTTGAGAATGTTTTGGAAATTACAGGCAGTGCCCTCCAATCACCTCTGGATTTTGACGACCTAACGCGTCAGTCGGACATAACTTGGCACGATATCCGTCAGGATGACACCGTAGAACGCTATCAGTCAATGCCAAGCCGAATAACTGCTTGCATAAGTCCCAGAAGTGGCCTACCGTTATACACTTGTTCAATTTGTGAAGCTCTTTTCTCTCTTTCTCTTGAAGAAATCGTAAAAATTTTCTGAAATTATTACTGTACCGGGTGATCAAAAAGTCAGTATAAATTTGAAAACTTAATAAACCATGGAATAATGTAGATAAAGGGGTAAAAATTGACACACATGCTTGGAATGACATGGGGTTTTATTAGAATCAAAGAAAAATCCACAAAATTTCCGACAGATGGCGCTGGACAGCAAAACGTCAGTAACTGCTACCGTGACAGGTGAGACGTACGCCGATGTGGTACAGAATCGCATCATCCCCAGACTGGGTGATAAACACCTGCTGTAACGTACGATGTTTATGCAGGATGGCCCTCCACCACATATTGCTAGACGCGTGAAAGATCTCTTGCGCGCGTTGTTTGGTGATGATCGTGTGCTCAGCCGCCACTTTCGTCATGCTTGGCCTCCCTGGTCCCCAGACCTCAGTCCGTGCGATTATTGCCTTTGGGGTTACCTGAAGTCGCAAGTGTATCGTGATCGACCGACATCTCTAGGGATGCTGAAAGACAACATCCGACGCCAATACCTCACCATAACTCCGGACATGCTTTACAGTGCTGTTCACAACATTATTCCTCGACTACAGCTATTGTTGAGGAATGATGGTGGACATATTGAGCATCTCCTGTAAAGAACTTCATCTTTGCTTTGTCTTACTTTGTTATGCTAATTATTGCTATTGTGATCAGATGAAGCGCCGTCTGTCAGACATTTTTGAACTTTTGTATTTTTTTTTGTTTTTAAAAAACCCCATGTCATTCCAAGCATGTGTGTCAATTTGTACCTCTCTATCGACTTTATTCCGTGATTTCTTCAGTTTTCAAATTTATACTGACTTTTTGATCACCCAATATTTTGTCTGTACATGTATGCTACATCTATCGGTTCCCATCCCTTTCGGATAATTCCTATATAATACGCCTTTTTAACTAACGATATAATGCTTATGGCGCTAGGTCGTTGTGTCACCAAGCAACTTAATCCAAAACAGAAGAGATTACTAACACTGTAATTAAAACAGGAAAACTGTGAAGTTGATCATTTCACAAATTAAAATCAAATTTGAAACACAATGGTCGAATTATTACTGCCAAAAACGATAGAATGAAGACACATACATCGGTAACGTGCTGTTTCCAGAAAGGGAAAAAGGTACAATCTAATATCGTTTGTTTCTCGGTAAAATAATTACAGTTTCGTAGAACAAAGGTTAACATCACGTAGGGGATTTACAGATGTTAATTTTCCGAGGATTTTGCTTTTTTTATTAGTAAAAGTTAAAAAAAAAACAGATTTTTACTGTTTACTCGATATAGTTGCCGCAATTTCGGCCAACAGCCTTGCCGCAGTGGTAATACCGGTTCCCGTCAGATCACCGAAGTTAAGCGCTGTCGGGCTGGGCTAGCACTTGGATGGGCGACCATCCGGTCTGCCGAGCGCTGTTGTGTGTTTGTGAGGCAAACCGAGGAGCTACTTGATAGAGAAGTAGCGGCTCCGGTCTCGGAAACTGACATACGCCCGGGAGAGCGGTGTGCTGACTACATGCCGCTCCATATCCGCAGCCAGTGACGCCTATGGCCTGAAGATGACACGGCGGCCGGTCGGTACCGTTGGGCCTTCATGGCCTGTTCAGGAGGAGTTTAGTTTAATTTAGTTTTAATTGCCGTAATTTTGCAAACAATTTAACTTGAGTAACATTAGTTATTATTACATAGGAATCTATAAACAGGAATATCACTTGACATTATTACTATCATGTCCCTTAAGGACTATTCAATGTGGCAGACGAGTTCGACTTCGTGGTTTTGTCAAATGCACTGCCTAAGATTGCAGAGTCACGTCGACCTATGTTAGTGGGGCTTGTAGTGGGGAAGAGCTGGCACTGCTTGTTTCATTTAGTACTATGGTCCACAACTTGTCTAATTTCAGTCCTCCTTCTGTCCTGTTAAAATTTTCTTCGTACTTTCGAATTTCTATGGGTTCTCCGTACATCCCATCGTAGTAATTATTAGATCTTGGTAAAACCGCAGTGTCAGAGAAACGAATTTGGTGATTTCCCGTTCCTAGTGCATGATCCATTATTGAATACATATAGAGCGTTTAGCCTGCTGAGCTTCTTCGAGTCTTTAAGTGCTTTCTCGGTAGAAAAGGTAGGTATTTTCAGCATCGGAAGACGAAATGTTACGTACGGACTATGCCTTGGACCATGGTCTTATGCCCAAAATACAAACATCAGCAACTTTTATACAGCTATGAACTCTCGCTGAATTTGTGTGGACAGTCTCTTAGGTCTGTCTGAGGATGGCGTTCAGACCAAGAAGACGGTTTACAGTGTCCTATAACATTACTATTATTGTGGAATACTAACACTATGTGGTTATGAAATGGTGCACAAAATGCCCCATTTTTCGTATCGAGGCGATCTCTACCAACCTACTGCACTGACCTATGACTGCTTTCATAAGCGTGATTAAGAGCGTTTTGGAGGTTTAAAATTACAGTGTGTCATCGCTGATCCCCTCCTCGCATACTGCATGAGTACAGGAGGTCCGTCATCGAAAAGCGGGACAGGCGTGATAAAGAAACGTCACTGTCTCTGGTGAACGTACGCAAGAGAAAAAAGAAGCTAGCTTGTTACCATGCACAGGGTGGAAAGTACTGTATAAATTATGCATTTCCCAGCAACAGATTATGATTTCATATATGTGCAAAGACGTGTGCTTTCGAATAGCCCTAACTGTATTCTGTGTAATTTTTATGTTTTTTGTTCATACATAGGATGATTTTTTACGATCGTCTAACTCCTTCTTTCCCTGCACGATCACGCTCTCAGATATGCGGGTTGTTCAAAACATGTTTTAAGCACTTAAGATTCAGTTAAAATCATCTGGAACAGGCACAATATAAATGGCAAATATTTAACTGATACATGAGTTCTTTACGCTTACTTTTGTAGTTTGGTGATTGCCACAGAAGTTGAAAATCGCACTTGTCCGAACATATTGCTATGTAAGTGCCGAATGACACTAAATTTCAGCAGTGGTGTATCCCCCAACGATATCAGGGTACAATGGATTCGTTATAAAATGTAGTATGATTATTTTACAATTGAAAATGAAAGCGCTGCTATTTGCTAGAAAGGTTCCTATATCGGGCTAGATGAATACGGGACTAGTACCCAAGTGTACCGTAAGGACATATTCTATTATTATTATTTCTGCCCCTATGGTTCTCTTATTTTATTCATTCTTGAAGATACCATTTAATGTGTTACACTGGAGTGTCGGAACGCGGCGCTAAAACTCAGTCAACTAGGAGACCTAATGATCCGTACGGTAATGTATCTTAACTTTACTAGAATTAACGAAAGAAACAGAAGGACAACAGACAGGTGACTGCGGTAACCGTCTCAGTTGCTTGCACGAGGGT
The DNA here is from genome assembly GCF_021461395.2 of Schistocerca americana. Lineage (NCBI taxonomy): Eukaryota > Metazoa > Arthropoda > Insecta > Orthoptera > Acrididae > Schistocerca > Schistocerca americana. The sequence goes on from NC_060121.1 coordinate 337,680,340, forward strand.
CGAGGAGCTCCTACGAAAAACAACCTTGTGATATATTCTGCGAAAGCGCCCCCTCTTGGCGAGCGAACTCTGAAGAGTTCGCTATAAAGTTTCTTAAGAGGTACCTGAATATTTTATGCAGTTCCTAATATTTCTTTTACCCTCATAAAGTAGTGTACCTAGAATACTACTACTGGCAATTTAAACACTATTAATTTGAAACATTGCATAATTTTAAGATCAATTAATAACGTACTACCTAGTTACTGTGGACGACTTCAATTATTACATAAATTTAAAGCATTTCTGTGCCAGAGTTCGCGTCTTCCTACTAATATAATCGAAACAATATATGAACCACCACTCGTGTGTGATTGGAGTTTTGTCCGCATCTCGTGGTCGTGCGGTAGCGTTCTCGTTTCCCACGCCCGGGTTTCCGGGTTCGATTCCCGGCGGGGTCAGGGATTTTCTCTGCCTCGTGATGACTGGGTGTTGTGTGCTGTCCTTAGGTTAGTTAGGTTTAAGTAGTTCTAAGTTCTAGGGGACTGATGACCATAGATGTTAAGTCCCACAGTGCTCAGAGCCATTTGAACCATTTGATTGGAGTTTTGAATATGTCGGCATGTGAGTTGGCACCGGAAGGACAAGTGAGAGTGATGGTCCCATACTTTTCGTTGTGATTATCTTTAAGTACACTGGAAGAACAAGAAGCGAAGAGAAAAGTACCACACTCATTGGCGATGTTTGCTGTTTACAATGTGCATCTTTAGCCTTGCCTCTCAAGCTCTCTGATCAAACACATTTCACCGTCTAATGGCAACATGCTTTGGAGGTTATTTGTATTCTCTGCACGTAACTCTTTTTCGAGAACGGCCTCACGAATTTTCTCGTGCTTTATATCGCCGATGGTACTCTTCATCGTTTCCTAGTCTTCCTCGCCACTCTGGTCGTGCGTATCACACTCCGTACCGATTTTTAGCACACTTTGCAGTGGTCGGTAGAAAACCAATAACTTTCCGCCTATCTCTATCAGGCACCGTTCTCTAAAGCGCTTAACATTACCAGCGGTTTCCGTAACACGTATAGTACATTAATCACGAAAAATACGTAGGACGAGTATACCCGAGAACGGAATATATACTGTCGGGATAAATAACACCTCCCCTGGTTTACTGTAACATTCGTTGGTCTAAATGTTGCCTCTGCTGCTGTATGTTTCAAGCGTGTAACAGCATATGCGTTTGTATCTGCCACTTGCGCACCAGCAATGCCTTGATATCATCTTTGTGTTGGATTAGGTTTGAGGATCACTTGTTTCGCGACGACACAAATTTCTAAGGCATCCACATCTTGTTTTGTGTCCATCTTGTGATTTCATGAAATAAGTTCGGCACTGCAAACACTATTCCACAAGTTACAATAACAAACAAAAGAGTGAAGCACGCAGAAGGGGAGAATGAAGCCATACGGCACTTCACAGGCCGAGAGAGTTGTTGTGTTCTGCAGTCCCAAGACTGGCATGATGTAGCTTTCCATGCTACTCTATGCTGTGCAGCGCTCTTCACCTCACAGTAACTACTGCAACCTACATCCTTCTTAATCTTCTTACTGTATTCATCTCTTGGTCTCCCTCTACGATTTTTACCCCCCACGCTTCCCTCCAATACCAAATTGGTGATTCCATGGGGTTTCCCTCAGAATGTGTCCTACCAACCGATGCATTCTTCTAGTCAGGTTGTGCCAGAAATTTCTCTTCTCCCTAATTCCACTCAGTACTTCCTCATTTGTTAAGCGATCTACCCATCTAATCTTCAGCATTCTTCGTAGCACCACATTTCATAAATTTCTATTCTTTTCTTGTCTGTTTATCGTCCGTGTTTCACTTCCACTCATGGCAACACTCCATACAAATACTTTCAGAAAAGACTTCCTGACTCTTAAATCTATACTCGATGTTAACAAATTTCTCTTTGCCAGAAACGTGTTTCTTGTCATTGCCAGTCTACATTTTATGTCCTCTCTATTTCGACCATCATCAGTTGTTTTGCTTCCCAAATAGCAAAACACATCCACTACTGTAAGTGCTGCGTTGCCTAATCTAATTCCCTCAACGTCACCAGATTTAGTTCGAGTACATTCCATTATCCTCTTTTTGCTTTTGCTGATGTTCATCTTATATCCTCCTTTCGAGACACTGTCCATTCCGTTCAACTGCTCTTCTAAGTCCTTTGCTGTCTCTGACAGAATTACAATGACATTTGCAAATCTTCTTCCTGGATTTTAATTCCTAATCTAAAAGGTCCTTTTGTTTGCTTTACTGCTTGCTCACTATACAAACTGAACAACACCGGGAGCAGGCTATAAATTTGACTGCCTTCTGAACCACTGCTTCCCTTTCGTGCCCGTTGACTTTTAAGTGCCATCTGGTTTCTGTAGAAATTGTAAACAGTCTTTTTCTCCCTGTTCTCACCCCTGGAATTTGAAAGAGAATATTCCAGTCAATTTTTTAAAAGCTTTCTCTTTATCTACACATGCTCTAAACGTAGGTTTGGCTCTCCTTAATCTATTTGATGTTACTTCAGACGTTAGAAAATCGAGTCAAATTTACGAAGAGGTGGGCAGTATGAATCCAATTGTCAGTATGGCCTTTTGTCTCCTATAGCCCGGATACATGGAGTGATTCGATTGGGAAGGGAAATTTAAATATTGTGTAATCTCTCCTGAAGCAAGCTGACTACGACTGTCAGAACTGGTCATTGATAAACTGCCTACTGGCATTGGGACACCTCAACTTTAGACTGACAGCTCACTTAGGCATGTGCCATGTATGGACGAGTTTTATCCTCTTGAAACATGGCATCACGACACTGTCGCACGAGAGGTAGCACCCGAAGACGCAGGATTTTCGGTTTCTGCCGTGAGAGTTCCGTCACTGACTACCAATCGTGAACTGAAGAAACCTTGTCGACGATGGTTATTCGTGGTAGCGCAGAAGCACTAGTCACCACTGAACGCGGTGCGTCAGTATTCGCCAACACTGCTCGCTTCCTGGTCACAGCTCCCCCCAAATGCATCCTTTTTTGTCTGGTGTTAGTGCAGTCTATGCAAGAGGCGGCAATTCCCTACTTTATCTACTGCTAACCCCGACCATTGGTGCATGGTGTCAAAGAACGTTCCACGGAGTCCATTGCTTATTCTTGGATGCCGTGAGTAGATGTGAAAAGTTACGATATGATTGTTGCTCAATACTGTGGTCCTCCCTCGTGATCAGAAGTGCTAGACCTGAACCCTAATGACAGATATCCCTACTCTCACGTTCCCATGTAGTCCGACAAAGAGCCACTTTCACGAGTCCCAGAATTCTGTGTATTGAACGATTCGATCGGACTGCCACATTGGAAGCCCACAATGAGGCCCCTTCTAAACTCGGCCAGGTGCTGACAATACCGTCTTACAGCCGTACGTGGCATCGCCGTGGCATTTACGATGACCACTCAACCTATGACGCTGTTTACGCTACTTACACCGAGTCTCTCTCCTGAAAGTCAACCGGCTGCTGTGGTCGAGCGGTTCTAGACGCTTCAGTCCAGAACAACGCGACTGCTACGGTCGCAGGTTCGAATTCTGCCTTGGACATGGATGAGTGTGATGTCTTTAGGTTAGTTAGGTTTACGTAGTTCTAAGTCTAGAGGACTGATGACCTCAGATGTTACGTTCCATAGTGCTCAAAGCTATTTGACCCATTTTTTCAAATATACCGTCAAATGTTCGCCTTTCGAACACCATATTTGTTAATTGTTGGCTTGTACCCCAGAAACGAGTTCTTATACACGCAGTTGCTCATCCATAGTGCCTATATTCATTGAATGATCTTAGAATTTGGTTTCCAAATCCATCGTAGGTCAGAAACGTAGACGTAATGTGGATCAAGAGTGGCAAACTGAATCTTACCTCCTAATCGTCGGCACTACCTCAGCTGTAGCACACTGGACTCACATTTGGGAGGAGTACTGTTCAAATGCCCGCCGGCCATTCAGATTTGGGCTTTCCATTATTTCCCTAAATCTCGTAAGGCAAATGCCGGAATGGTTCTTCATGCAATCCAAGTCTGTGCTCCGATGTAGAGAAAGTTAACGTTGGAAATAAAGCTGCTGTCAGAAATAATAAGACTTAAAATGTGTAAGCAAAGGGGCGCCACAGTGGAAAAGTAACAGATAAGCCACTAGTGTTGATTATACTGTAATTTTTTACAATTTTTTTCACAGTATTAAAAACACGTAATCGGTGCAGAATGATCCATGCACGATTGTACTGGATCAAAATTTAAATATACACACTTCCTCCAGCCCAGGAAAATTGCGAAAATCGCTTGCTTCTTTTGCATTAGGTGTGGTCTATGGTGGAGTTTAGGCGGCTTAGAAAAGCACCATTTGTGCACGGATGGTTCGTGCCAAACCCATGAAAACTATGATCTTTAGTTACGAAAAGTACCTGTTCTTCGTATGGCACCTTCCATAATTTTTGCTTATGGCAGATCGTCAAATTTATTATCTGAACTTCTTAACGTGATATCTTCGGGGAACTTCGAAACTATGTTACCGCGATCCAGACTTCCAAAGTTAAGTTACTTAGGCAGAAAATCGCAAAATCAGTTTTTAGCAACATTTATACCGTGGGCGGCAATTATCTAGATAACTGAAAATAGCAAAAGGCTCAAGTGGTAACTGTACATACCTTAAACATTTATCTACAAACGCCATGTTCCCTGTTTTGATAACCTTATCCATTACTAAAATACACACGAAAAACGATGGTTTTGTGGGGATGTTCATTGCTGTAATTTTTATTTATCGCATTTATTCGAAGTTTTTACCATACGTTCTTAAGATGACATTCTTGGGGAAATTGGAAAATTTTTTTGATATCATTATCCATTACCGAGATTCAGAGGTTCAAGGTCATCACGTGCGATATATTCACGTAAAATATGCACGGAATATCCGGAGTGAGACTTAAATGGAGTAGTAAAGACATGGAAAGGGTTCTAGGGACATCGCAAAGGTTCTGTGGTCACCAAACTACGCTTTTAGTTAGTATTTTTTTCACGATCAGAACTCTATGATGCGCTTTCTCGGTATAATGGGCAATTCACGACTATACAAATAAGCCAAAAGTGGCACTGCAGTGACAGAAAATGGACTGAGAAGAATCTTTACAAGTTTGAAAAGAACTTAAAATGACTACCAAAAATTATTTAAAATTGTAAATACTGTAAATTCAGTAAAATATTCCTAATAACTGCTTCACACTTTTAAGATTACGTCATATACCATTCGTTTTCTATGAGTTACGATCGATGAGCAAATTACGCAGAAAAAAATGTAAAGCATACAATTTTGTGTTAACCTTACCTTATGCGTAGGTTGTTATTTGTTGTTCACATGCAAAAGTATATGAACGTGTCGAAGTATATAAATAAACTCTCAAAACTTTTCTGAGTTACAGAATTCGTTTCTGCCCTGAAACGCCTGGTACAGGCATGCGTATTCAAATAAAGAGATAGGTAAACAGGCAGAATACGGTGCTGCGGTCGGGAAAGTCTATGTAAGACTACAAGTGTCTGGCGCAGTTGTTAAATCGATTACCGCTGCTACAGTGGCAGGTTGAACGCGGTGTTATAGTCGGCGCACGAGCAATGGGACACACCACCTCCGAGTTAGCGATGAAGTAGAGATTTTCCCGTACGACCATTCCACGAGTGTACCGTGAATATCAGGAATCCGGTAAAACGTCAAATCTCCGACATCGCTGAGGTCGGAAAAAGATCCTGCAAGAACAGGACCAATGGCGACTGAAGAGAATCGTTCAACGTGACAGAAGTGCAACCAATCCGCAAATTGCTGCAGATTTCAATGCAGGACCATCGACAAGTGTCCGCGAACCATTCAACGAAACAGCATCGATATGGACTTTTGGTGCCGAAGGCCCACTCGTGTACTCTTGATGACTGCACGACACAAAGCTTCACACTTCGCCTGGACTCGTCAAGACCTACATAGGACAGTTGATGACTGGAAACACGTTGCCTGCTCAGACGAGTCTCGTTTCAAATTGTGTCGAGCGGAAGGACGAGTACGGGTATGCAGACGACCTCATGAATCCATGGACCCTGCATGTCGGCAGGGGACAGTTCAAGCTGGTGGAGGCTCTGTAATGGTGTGGAGCGTGTGCAGTTGGAGTGATATGGGACCCATGACATCTAGACACGACTCTGACAGGTGGCACGTACGTAAGCATCCTGTTTGACCATTAGCATGCATTCATGTCCATCGTTGATTCCGACGGACTTGGGAAATTCCAGCAGGGCAGTGCCACACCCCACACGGTCAGAATTGCTACAGAGTGGTTCCGGGAACACTCGTCTGAGTTTAACACTTCCCCTGGCCACTAGATTTCCCAGATATGAGCATTATGGAGCATATATGAGATGCCTAGCAACAAGTTGTTGACAAGAGATCTCGTGCCCTTCGTCCTCTTACGGATTTATGGACAGCCCTAAGTATTCATGGTACCAGTTCCCTCAAGCACTGCTTCAGACATTAGTCGAGTCCATGTCATGTCGTGCCTCGGCATTTCTGCGTGCTCGCGGTGGCCCTACACGATATTAGGCAGGTGTACCTGTTTCTTTGTCTCTTCAGTGTGTAAGCAACAGACCCTTCTATAGCAGGGAAATGAAGGGAACCAGGAGTAAATGCTCGTAATTAGCGAAAAAATCGTGAATATGTTCCTCTTTAAAAGACTTTGACAGAAAAGTAGGGAACCATTTGCGTCAATAATCATTTCACCTTCCACACTAAAAATATTCTTTTAAAACAGAACATTCAAAATCTCTTTACCACGTCTCTCTTTGTGGTTTATTCTGCATTCTAAACACGTCCCTCTCACTGCAACTGTATATATTTCTCTCTCTTCCACTGTTTCCTTCTTCTTCCATTGATACGCAAGCATCCCACTGTCATTGTCTCCTCTGTCACATTGCCGCCTTTCGTGTGTAACAGCTGTAAACAAGTGTATGAAATAAATAATATATATTGTAGGATATTAGACTACTGTTTTATGTTTTCATTCATAAAGTATATAGGATGGAGGTATCAACATGCGATTCGAGAGTACGGTACGTACTGGAATCCACTTGCCCACTTTACCGTACTTTTTCATTTCACGTCAACACATAACAACACAACAACATAATACTGAACGGTCATTCCTGAAACGTTTCACCCTGATACGTGAACGAATGTACGGTACTTCAAGACAGGTCGTAGAAAGGAAGTGGAAAATGATCTAACCTTGCCCCCATAACCCCCTGTGTACGGTAGTGAATACGAGCCTCTGTTAATAGATAAGCGAGGAAGCGTTTTAGTGAGAGAAATATTCATTACTGACCCCTGCGACACAGTAAAGACCTCAGAAACACGACTTAAGAGTTTCAATACTACTATCGTACACACGTATTTTATTAGTAACGAATAGTACATACAAATCTATTTGGTGAGCATTAAATTTATATTCTGATCAGCCGCAACGTTATGACCACCTACCTAATAGTCGGTATGTCCACCTTTGGTACGGATAACGGCGGCGACGCGTCGCGGCACGGAAGCAATTACGCCTTGGTAGATTGCTGGAGGGAGTTCTAACCACATCTGCACATACAAGTCACCTAATTGCCGTATCTTCCGGGGAAGGTGAGAGATGAGCTCGGACACTGTGTCCAATCTCATTCCAGATGTGTTCGGTAGGATTCAGAACAGGAGCGTTAGGGGATGGGAGGAGGCACAGCACATCTATTGGAACTCGCCACTGTGGTCCTCGTACAACTCCATAATTCTACTGGCCTTGTGACATGGCGTATTATTGTGCTGAAAAATGCCACCGCCGTCGAGAAACATTATAATCATGAAGAAGTGTACGTGGTCTGCAACCAGTGCAAGATACTTCTCGGCTGTCATGGAACCTTGAACGAACCCACTGCACCCATGGATCCCCATGTGAATGTTACCCGGAGCATAATGGAGCCACGCCAGCTTGTCTCCGTCCCGCAGCACACGTGTCAAGGAACTGTTCCCCTAGATGACGACGGATTTGCGCCCTACGTTCGGCATGAAGAAGAAGGTATCGGGATTAATCAGACCATGCAACGCTCTGCCACTCCGCTAGAGTCCAACGCCGACGGCCACGTCCCCTATTCTGTCGTAGTTGCCGATGTCGTGGTGTTGATATTGGCACGTGCATGGACCGTTGGCTGCGGAGTCCCATCATTAGGAGTTCTTGGTGACTGTGTGTGTTTTGCCCAGCATTAAGGTCTGATGTTAGTTCTGCCACAGTTCGCCACCTGTCCTGTTTTACCAGTCTACCCTGTCTACGACGTCCGACGTGTGTAATGAAGGGTGGCCGCCCAAGACGTTTGGACGTGGTTTCACCTCTGTTTCGCCACATCTTGAAGACACCCACCACAGTCTTGCAGCTTTCGCAAGTCGGCCGCTGGTGGCCGAGCGGTTCTCGGCGCTTCGGTCTGGAGCCGCGCTACCGCTACGGTCGCAGGTTCGAATCCTGCTTCGGGCATGGATGTGTGTGATGTCCTTAGGTTATTTAGCTTTAAGTCCTAAGTATATGGGACTGATGACCTCAGATGTTAAGTCCCATTTGAACCAGCTTTCGAAATGCTTGTGCTGAGTCTCCAGGGCATGACAATCTGCCCTCGGTCGAAAGCAGATAGGTCCCGCGTCTTCCCCATTGTACACACGGACAGCACGCTCACTGATACTACGTGCCCCGTGCGTGTGTCTGACTGGCGTCATTCCTCACCAGGTGATGCTACTATTACCTGGACGGATTTATATCGATAGTAGGCCAGTTATCACAATGTTCTGGCTGATCAGTGTAAAGTGAAAACGTTAACACAGAAATTTCATTGCAGAAAATTCGTGCGAGAATGATAATTACCTGCGTAACGTAGGTTTTCGCAACATACGCTCCGAAATAGGCTGATCAGTGTAGGCGGTGAATAAATAGAAATAACAGTATCACAGTAATGTAATGTAATAATGGGAATTTCCCTTCCAGACGCCATGCCATCAGCTGACCCCGCAGTGTAAGGGCGTCGTTCTGTGTCGCACTCTGCGGTGACAGCCGTGACGCAGTAGCTACCTGTTGATTTCATACTGTGCTACCGCGTAATGCTGACTCGTGACGGCTCGCAGCAGCTAAAGATGATGTACCACCGACGTTCGAGTCACACTTGTCACAGGAACACGATTCGCGACAGCTGCGCAACACTCGGCAGGGTGCACCTAGGTAACCTTTCTGTGGTACAAGCGATTGGTTTTGTTTATTGGACAGGCACAAACAAACACAATTTACAGTGGCTTAAAAAACTTAACAACGAAATAAACTTTCGCATGGTGTGTAACTGCCAAGTAACACAGCTGCATGAAACTTGGACCATATGTAGAAAGACGCATTGATGTAGTGTACAGGAAGTAACTGAAATAAATACGCAATGAGGCGATGAGGAATGACACTTTTATACAAAAACATACACTGAAGACACTTTGATTTTTGATCGTCTCCCGGACATTTCAAAAGCCGGGACTGTGATCACCACAGTTAGCTATGGATGCTCTGCAAGTGCTCCCTTCTTGGCCACAACGTGGACACAGAGCTCCTCTCGTAGGGCGTTCCAACCCAACTCCACCGACGCTGACTATTGCTGGATCGTTGCTGGTGCAAGTTGACGTGCTGCTATATTTCTCCCCTGCGGTCTCCCAGGTTCTCAGTGGTATTAAAGCAGGTGAACAGGAAGGTCAGATATTAGCCAAATATCCACTCTTCCTAAGAGCTCCTCCACTTTGGCTATTCCATGCGGTCGCGCACTGTCACCTACACTCATGCTCATAAATTAAGGATAACTGCAGAATGTGGTGCCGCATAACGTGGCACTACACAAAACTGGCCCTAATATCATAGGCACACAGGGAACACACACGACACATATGTAGGTCCACAGCGTCGGTGATAAGTTGAGAAAACCGTCCCGAAACACATGTGCTATAAAACGCCACTGTTTCCTGAGCATGTACCCCGACGTCAATATGGGAAATGACCACCACGCACACGTACACAGGACGCACAGCGGGTTGACGTACTCCGGAGCAGGTGGTCGAGCAGCTGCTGGGGTATAGCCTCCCATTCTTGCACCAGTGCCTGTCGGATCTCCTGAAGTGTCCTAGTGGTTTGAAGACGTGCAGCGATACGTCAACCGAGAACATCCTAGACGTGCTCGATGCGGTTTGCGTCTGGAGAACAGGTAGGCGACTCCATTCGTCTCATATCTTCTGTTTCGAGGTACTCCTCCACGATGGCAGCTCGGCGGGGCCGTGCGTTATCATCCATCAGGGGGAAGGTGGGACCCACTGCACCCATGAAAAGGCGGACATACTGGTGCAAAATGACGTCCAGAAACACCTGACCTGCAGGGGTGTACGTGCACCAATCATAATCACACCCCACACCATCGAACCACGACCTCCAACCAGGTACCTTCCAAGGTCATTGAGGGGCAAGGTATCTGGTTTCTGGTTCAAGCCAGATGAAAACCAGGCGTGAATCACTGTTCAGACTATACCTGGACTCGTCCGTGAACATAAACTGGGACCACTGTTCCAATGACTGTGTACTATGTTCTTGACACCAGGCTTTCATTTAAAAAAAAATCTTATGGGACTTAACTGCTATGGTCATCAGTCCCTAAGCTTACACACTACTTAACCTAAATTATCCTAAGGACAAACACACACACACATGCCCGATGGAGGACTCGAACCTCCGCCGGGACCAGCCGCACAGACCAGGCTTTACGGGCTCTTCTGTGACCAGGGGTCAGTGGAATGTACCTTGCAGGTCTCCGGACGAATAAACCATGTCTGTTCAGTCGTCTGTAGACTGTGTGTCTGGAGACAACTGTGGATGGGGTAAGGTCCCGGGCAAGGCTAACTCCAGTACCCCGTGGCCGTCCGCGGGCGTTGATGATGAGATATCGGTTTTCTTGTGGTGTTTTACATTGTGGACATCCCCTACTGTACAGCCTAGACACCTATCCTGTCTTCTGGAATCGTTGCCATAATCTTGAGATCACACTTTGTGGCACAAGGAGGGCCCGTGCTACGACCTGCTGTGTTTGACCAGCCTCCATTCGCCCTAGTATTCTACCCCTCACAACGTCATCAATCTGTGTTCTTTGAGTCATTTTCAACATACAGTCACCATTAGCGCGTCTGGAAACGTCTGTACACTTACCCGCTGCACCGTACTCTGACATGCACCACCAACACACCTCTGCGTATGTAGACTGCTGCCAGCGCCACCGTGCGACGACCGCTGGTCAAATGCACCGCATGGCCATACCCCGAGGTGATTTAAACCCGCACCATGTATCAGCATTATCCTTAATTTATGAGCATGAGTGAATAAAAATTAAGTCAGAGCAGAGTGCAGTCCTGAAAGAACACACATGGGGAAGGTGTACGAGTACAATATCACAATAAAATTGACCAGTAAGCGTACGGTGTTCAAAGATTTGGTCAGTGGCACCAGTGGTGTAAGAATTGTGTCTAAAAACACCGTAGCTCCCGGGTTCGTACCCAGTCACTGCTTAAATTTCGAATAAAAATCAACAGCAATGGCGGTCGAAGACTTCCGGCATAGCGCGTCACCTTCGTTCTGTCAAAGACCTTGTCAAAGAGGGCGGAGGAGCGGACAGAGGTTCGGGGTACTCACTTGGTCTTGGAGTGGGTAGCCACTCCTAACAGGCCGAACGATCGATAATGATGAAAGGCATGGTAATGCAGAAGGCAATGGAAACCACTATGCGCAAATTCAAGCTTCCCGCCAGAGACGGTATCGCCAAATGTGTTCGTTTGGTTTCCTCAAACCTAACAAGAGAGCGACACAAAATTGAACAATGGGCGATATCAAGAACAGGACCCGAGCCAATGACTAAGTGGTATCGTGCGTTCACTATAAGAGCAACTAATTGTATCAGCTTGTGTTGTAAGTGTGGGGACCAGAACGACTTACTGAAAAACGAGCGCGGTTTACTCTTGCGTTAGTTTATGCATTGGATGTTTGGTTTCAGAGTACTTGCAACCGGCAATTTGAGTTTTTGAATGATCACTTACATTTTCGGAATAGGTGCAGTCTCTAAAGCTTTCCTACCAAAGCCGTGTACCGTATTAGTTTTGAGAATAGGTAAATGTAAACACAACTGCTTGCGCTAAAATACGGTAATGCACAGAGATAAGTGGTGCCTGAGTTAACACTTTTTCACAAGCCCATAATTATTTAAAATATGCCTTTTTCGGATGTGATAAATTGAAGCTACGTGAGCAGCAGCTAGGTGAGCGAAAGGTACGCTTGTTTGGTTTGTGGAAACCAAATGAAGGATATGTTTGGTAACACTGCCTCTGGCAGGCTGGTTGTATTTGCGCACGCTCCGACCCTGTGGGCTAATTTCAGTGCTAATTAAATCGGAAACGGCACAGTGTACCAAACCTTCTTTTCTTAACAATTATCTCTCAGCACAATATACTCTTAAACGCCCCTACAAGCTTCTGACACTCTTTCTGACTCTCCTGTGTAATTCTATACTTGAGGCTGTTCAAATCAGAGGTAACATGGCTAGTGACGATGTGACAGAAAAGAATAATTCATCTCGTATCCTTTTTGTGGAAACATTTCTCATAAATTCTGTGCTTTGTTTCTCTGGTTTAATGTCAGAATTGACTTCAGAATCGGTAACATACTAGGTCGCTACTTATAGGCAACATCAAAACTAAAAACGAAAAATTACTGAAGGTCTGTTGCACTGTTTTATAGTGACGAAACAGACAGAAACCTTGAAACTAGACTCAAAGAGCATACAGAAGTAGGAAGAAAGAATGCAGAAGACAAATCTACCACTACTTTTCCCTTGACTGCAAAACGACACAGTGTCACTAATACTGCCAATAATCTCAAAACTTTGGGTGAAATGGACAAAGGTATCTGTATGCATGTTTTCAAGGAAACTGAAGTCTACAGTACTGTGCACCACAATTAGAGTGATTTTTTTTTTAGTTAAGGGAAAGGCTGACGAAAATATTGTTCTTAGATGCGTTTGAGAATGTATTTGATGTATTACAATGTAGGTAATTTTGACGCTGTTAACGCCTCCTTATATGGTACAGCAAATCCATTTATTGTAAACAACATGCCATGTTCAGATGTCATATTAAACATCATATTGCATGCAGAGATTTCCTTTACTACTTCCGATCGATTATTGACGTTGGTTCCCAGATCGACTTTCCCTTCCCCATAGGTTCTCACAATGTCTTTTGCTCTGCTCTTCCGTTTCGTACTAACACGTTTTACCAGCCATTTTATGGCGTATCCCTATAAGTTACTTGATTACAGTTTGTATTGTATTGAATTCGTAATGCATTTTCTCAGCTTTCGTCTCAAGACTTGTCTCCGCCTGCTAGCTTACCTGCCCCCGACAGACCGTAATTTTAGTTTGCCTCTCCCCTATTTAAATGCTACGTCTGGCAAACCTCAGCATTCGTCTTGTGCCCTCTTAGAACGGCGGACAAATACTATCAACAGCCATACGCTGATTCCCTATGTTTTTACCTACTTCTTACGATATTCGGTTACTAAGGCGTTTTTACAATATTTGTTGAAAAGTGGTTTCTCTAATCGGGTAGGAAATGGGTGAGGTGACTGGTAACGTATTGGGCACGTTAAACTAAAAACGTAATTTAACACCCTTTATTAAAACACTAATTAAAGTACACTTGACCCAAAATAATACAGGGTTAATCAAGATCGAAAATTTAAAAATAGTTACCATGTAGCCTATATCAATAAGAAAATCTTGGAAGCAATTATTACATAACTCAATAAGCGAAAGTTAATTTCCATGTTATTGTACAGATTTAAGAAACAATTTTTTTTCAACACTCACAGTCATACAACTCTGTCTCTAGAGTGACTGACTTTTAACAAGTTTTAAATACAATATTATGACAATTAATCATATTCATATACAAGCTAGTACACAGCGCCACATACTACATCAGAGGTATCACACTAATGAAATAAAGTAATGAAGCAGTTCAGTTAAGAGATAATCAAGTTCTAGACAAGTCTCACAAACAACGGTTAACTTTTTTAATGACCAGCGGCCCATTTCAGAACCGGACGAAAGAATTTCCAGGACAGATTATCATTCCTAAAGCAAACCTTGAATTTACTCATGTAACGGAAACCCAAAAATGACTGAGCTTTAAATGGGACTAAATTCACTTTGTGCTATCAAAGGAGAAGACAGGTAGCAATTGCCCCTAGCAATCGGTTTTATACAAACCACAACGCCTTCAAATAGCACACAAGATTTTCAAGTTCTCTCTCCGGCTACACAGAAACTATTTCTCTTACAGGAAAAATTAATATAAGACTTTTGTTGTAGGAAATTTATTTTAGTTGAATTTTGTGCTGGGGTACGTTTTCGCTGGGGGCCATGGGTTTCGAGTTGTTAACGAAACACGCATTTGGAAGTCACTTTTGTACGTTTTTCTTGATTAATTCGAAAACTAAGGCCTATGGCGAAATCGTATCCCAGTAAAAAATTTGACTAAAATAAATATCATACAAAAAGATCCTGTAAATTTTTTCTATAGAACTAATAATTTGCACATTGCGAGCGAGCGCATATGAAAATTGTGCAGTTGGCTTAAAACCCATCGATAGGGACAGCAGAACTACCCTGTGTATAAGGTGGGAAATATTCAGTCAGTAAGCGATATCTGTTTGCACTATTTAAGGCGAACAGCAGAGAATTTTAATTTTTGGAGGCACCAAATAAACGAGTATCATAACATTGATTACCTCAAGCAGAAAGATATGACAGGCAAGTTTCAATCACATGGCCCCTTGTTCACAGTAACGGCCAGCTGCAGATCTTAAGTATGAATAAAATAAGTGACACAATATCATAAGTAACAACAGGATCTGGTATAGCCATAAAATAACAGATTACCGCTAATTATACTGTTAGTAAGTTTTCATTAGATAACCGCGCCAATAAAAAAATCGAGAAATATAGCCGTTACTTACAGTCCATTTGAAATGAAAGGGCCACAATAGTAAGTGTAAAAGTCAGGTGGAGGAAAACGCGCCTCAACGCAAGCAAGTAAAGGCGTCGACAGCAAACAGACGTAATAATGATAGCAGGACGCCTCAGCTGTTTAGACTCGCAGTGTACCTCCGATCCAACTCCCATCACTCAGCCCAAGCAGGAGGACTTAACATCTCCATTCTTTGCCAACTGTGCTGACCTCTCACGGCCGGCCATCCGCTACAGATATTCCAGCCTGCAGCTATATTGATACTAACATCCAAAGCAACCGATATAGCTAGTGCAGGGTACACGTCCAACATAATTTAATTTACGTAACTTATATCCATTTCAATAACAGACGAGTTCACACTAAAATCTGTTAGTTTATTACTTTTATGAAATGTGTGGACGAATTGTTATGATCATTTATGTATCTGAATAGATATTCGTGATGCTTATTGCTACCCTCTGACTAATTCCGCTGTATTTTGCTACCAGATTTTATGTAGATACCACTAGATAATGGCCTTGGGAGCAGAAACTGGTCATGGTTTTAAATAAGAAGAAAAGTGCCACTGATGCAGACATTTGCCATAAAACCATTACCACAACTGCGGAATGACCAGGTACTGGACAAGAAATTAATTGATCAGAGCTTTGAGGATCGGCAAGACTGTGCAGTATCAATCTGGATTAGATCTTTCTGGCAGAAAAGTATTCATATAAAATCGAATGTACTGCAACCACGTATAAACCTAACGATCTCGCATGCCAAGTATCTTCAGTTATCTCGAGCAAGCATCGAACAATAAACGACTTTGATCGATCTTCACTAAATTCGTCGCTGACAGAGGCACTACCGGTACGAAGTTCATGAAAACCAATTGCAAACAGTGGATCATTAAAGTGGTTGATTAACAACAGTTAAGGAAATCTGTTTGAGGAATATGTTGTGCCGTGAATTATCGATTCTCGCCTCGCTTGCAGTCTTAATGTTGCCTTCCGCCATTGCTAGATTTGTGAAACTACCGTAGACCACCGTAGACTGTCATAACTAAGAGTAGACTATGATAGTGTTCATGGTAGACCTGGTCAGTTAAAGTGGACCCTGCATTACCTGCTGTATGCAGGGCTTATTGCATAACTATCAGGCGTCATCTCACACTGATCGCTTTGTTTTTTCTGTGCCATCAGTGCATTACCATATTCTCCTAAAAACCGGAAGCCGTGAACTGTCTAGATATTGAGCTAGGGTATGTAAGGGGCTGCATAGCCTACGGAACATTTTTGCTCAGCATAGGTATCCTCGTGAAACTTCCTGGCAGATTAAAACTGTGTGCCGCGAAAGGCAAAGGTCCCGAATTCGGGTCTCGGTCCGGCACACAGTTTTAATCTGCCAGGAAGTTTCATATCAGCGCACACTCCGCTGTAGAGTGAAAATTTCATTCTAAGGCGCACGTGAATTGAAGCATAACTCAAGCACTGAATGCGTAAACATACAGCACTGTAAATTGATTATATTATGAGTAAATTGAAGATCTGGGTGTCGTGCAGAACAAAGAACTTTGCTTACCGATGGCGTTGGTCTGCTCACTGGTAAGCCTATGCACAATATTTCTGTTGTGCCTCACTGAAGTTAAAGTTCCACGAAGCTATGCTCTGCACTCGTTGGTAGCACACTGCAACTTGCATTCGTCCACCGCAGCGCTCGGAGTCACATCACCAAGTTATGACATCTGAAGAGTCCGAAACCGGTCGTGTGTTAAATAAAAGAACCTTACATCTGTAGTGCTATTTTCAACCGCTGCAGAGTGAAATCTCATTCAGGTATCCTCGTGTCTGTTACCTAAAAATAAACAGTATTTACAGCAAAATTCAAGTTGTGAATGCTTAACTCAACATGAGACAGAGAGATTTTGTATTAAACAAAAAAAAAAGTACACGTTAATCACACAGCGCTAGAAAACGGAATGTTGTCAAAAAACGTAAAAATAAAAAAAAAAAAAAACAACAAGAAAGCCAAAATGCACCAAACATCGGTTAAACACGTCGTCGAACATATATGAAACAGGTGTCTGTTATTCACAAATAACTTTCGCATTTGTTAGTAATAACAAGAAATTCTTGCCTTTTATCATGATGAAGAACGTTCAATTGAGTACAAAATAACAACAATATTTATATAGGCTTTTTATGCTTGTGCATGTAACCTATACTTGCATCAAAAGCAATAGGCCGGCCGCGGTGGTCTCGCGGTTCTAGGCGCGCAGTCCGGAACCGCGCGACTGCTACGGTCGCAGGTTCGAATCCTGCCTCGGGCATGGATGTGTGTGATGTCCTTAGGTTAGTTAGGTTTAACTAGTTCTAAGTTCTAGGGGACTAATGACCTCAGCAGTGCTCAGAGCCCATAGTGCTCAGAGCCATTTGAACCATTTTCGAAAAGCAATAGCTTTGGTTACAACTGGTTCAAATGGCTCTGAGCACTATGGGACTTAACTTCTGAGGTCATCAGTCCCCTAGAACTTAGAACTACTTAAACCTAACTAACCTAAGGAATTCACTCACATCCATGCCCGAGGCAAGATTCGAACCTGCGACCGTAGCGGTCGGGCGGTTCCAGACTGAAGCGCCTAGATCCGCTCGGCCACTGCGGCCGGCCTTTGGTTACACAAAATCACCGAAGTTGCTCGATCGAATAACTTTTATCAACTGCAAAATGGACTAACGCTGAATGAAATGCTGTACTAATTGTGTGTTAAACGAATAACTAATGACAATTCGTCAGCTCCCAGTTTCATTCTGAGATGTTCACTCATGTTTCTTTCGCTGCCAACGCTGCCTGTACTACCGGTAATCCTTCCATTTACTACCTCTTTTATGTGAAATACCGAAACCACCGAATCGTAGTTGTGGTAGAGCGCAGCTCTCGTCGTGGCAGAGCGCGTGCAACGGGAATATAGCCGCTCGCAGTGTCGTCGAGGGGTGCGGTGCGGCGGGCTGAAAAAGCAAGCGGCAGTCTGCTGTGTGGAAGTGGATCAGCAACATCAGCTTGTAGCCAACGCCGGGTTCCGAGGGCAACAGCGGCACAAGAGGCCTGCAGGCATCCTTAGGCCGCGCAGGCCGTACCGCCTTGTCTTGTTTATGCCCCAGGACTGCCCTTTCAAGATGTTTTCTTGGCGTAGCCTTGAAGAATGAGGCGGCCATTGTCACATTTTGGAACAGAAGCTAAGGAAGAAAAGTGTGGTGTGCGAGTGAAGAAAATTGCGTCAAGTAAGCGTCATTCCCGGGGCCGTGGTGGACTGTGGTGGACAAATCCCAGCATACAGTACTGGGTCATGCATGACGCACCAACCTAGCCTGGTGTCCCAGCGCGACTGGCCTAGGTAGATGCCCGCGATAGCGCCTCCGTGTATGCGGTATTGGGTAACTGATTTCGTCATGGTAAGGAGCCACAGTGGAGACAGGAGTATCAAGATGGCAAGCAAGAGGGCAATATCAATATGGGGAGCTGTAAGACAACACAGCTACCAACATTCGCTCGATGTAGAATCATGGCGTTTGACAAGAAGTGACGTTCCACAGCACAAATAGAGGAAAAGAATCAGAAAACTGTTAATATGTAATTATGCCATACGAAGAAACATTTACCTTGTCTTTTCGTATTAGATTTGAAACCAGAAATTTAAAAAATTCTCGAAAGTCTTGGAATGCCTGGGACCGATATCTTGCCAGCAGGACTGTCGATAACAGGCAAAAATCTACATCTACATCTACATCCATACTCCGCACGCCACCTGACGGGGTGTCGCGGAGGGTACCTCGAGTACCTCTATCGGTTCTCTCTTCTGTTCCAGTCTCGTATTGTTCGTGGAAAGAAGGATTGTCGGTATGCCTCTGTGTGGGTTGTAATCTCTCTGATTTTATCCTCATGGTCTCTTCGCGAGATATACGTAGGAGGGAGCAGTATACTGCTTGACTCCTCGGTGAAGGTATGGTCTCGAAACTTCAACAAATGCCCGTACCGAGCTACTGAGCGTCTCTCCTGCAGAGTCTTCCACTGGAGTTTATCTACCATCTCCGTAACGCTTACGCGATTACTACATGATCCTGCAACGAAGGGCGCTGCTCTCCGTTGGATCTTCTCTATCTCCTCTATCAACGCCATCTGGTACGGATCCCACACTGCTGAGCAGTACTCAAGCAGTGGGCGAACAAGCGTACTGTAACCTACTTTCTTTCTTTTCGGATTGCATTTCCTTAGGATTCTTCCAATGAATCTCAGTTTGGCATCTGCTTTACCGACGATCAACTTGATATGATCATTCCATTTTAAATCACTCCTAATGCGTACTCCCAGATAATTTATGGAATTAAGTGCTTCCAGTTTCTGACCTGCTATATTGTAGCTAAATGATTACGGATCTTCCTTTCTACGTATTCGCAGCACATTACAATTGTTATTCGCAGAACATTACACAGGATCGTCGAGATCCTCGATTTTCAGAATAGATAAATTGTCCATATACATAATTAAGTTAGGACACAATGCTGAGTGTGTGACATCTACTCCTACCTGGCTTTTTTTTTCCCTTGCCGACACATCACCAAGCAAACTTCTGCGGGCATCCAGTGTAGCAGATCACGCAAGAACGAAGCAGTGCAGATGCTTTAATCAGTATAATTTTCCAATTAATCAGTATTCTCATAAAGAAGATCTCACAACATTCCTGCGAGTGTAGCTGTTACGTTAGAATCATTTCATACGTTTGCCAGGCGCGCGCAGCAGTTACCAATAACATCCACGCTAGGCACGCCTCTGGCCAAGTGCTGGGAGACAAGACAACGCTTTGCAGCAAGAGGGTTAGTGAAATCAGCGGAAGACGGGATACGTGTCAGTGCTCGGCTCGCTGTAGGAAAGGACCAGCTCGCAGCAGTGGCAACTGGAGGCCCGTGTTGACTGAGTACGTAAGAGTGCTCCACGTTGTAGCCTACTCAAATGGTTTTTTAGTAAAAAAAATTGCTTAAGTAATTTGTTCAGCAGTTCTAAAAATTTTTGGGGTGTTCATGTTTGCTTCACGACGAAAAACACAAAAAACTATGTAGCTTTCGCCATTTTTTTCAGATTTCCGCCTATATCTCGAAGAGTATGTGGTTTTCGCAGAGATCCAGTCTATACCAAATTAAAGAAGACTGGATTTCCTGCAGAAAATACTAGACAGGTCTGATTTTCTAACGATCGGTATCGGCGCTAGAGCGCGCTCAAATGTAGCAATTTCTTGGCTGTTCTGCGAAAACGTCAAAAGTGCCCACTCCCACCCACTACAACTCGAAAAACATACATATTATCAACAAAAACCACTACAGCATGTGAAATTCGTGTAACATACTTCTGAAATATTCAATTTCCTGATAATAGGGGGAGAACAAAGCCAAAAGTACGATAAATGCCTTCTGCGCCACATAGCCAACGACCTTTCCCACCTTCCTGACACTCGTCGGCGCTATACTTTCGGTGCGAAAAGCAAATCTGATGAAAATATTAATAAATTATATTTACAAAGTATTAGGTAACTGACACTAAATAGGAAAGTATGAAAATCAAATTAGTGATAGTTGAGGCGAAAAATGGGTCATAGCTTCGAGTAGGTACTCCAAGTGGAAAAGAAAGGAAGCATTTAGTGATAAAACGTGGATGCAATAGACTGATAAGTTGTATAGCGAACAGACGATGTATGAAGAAATACCTGTAATTAGTCATGTGCGCAGTTTATTCATCTTCTTTTGGCTGCTGGTAGCCCAGGCCATGTTTCTTGGGCACTAGAAATTCAACATGAAGGTTCTTGGGCAACGGGAAGTCGAGGAAAAATGTCAGGGGCTGTGGAAAATTCAATCTGAACAGTGAGTTGTTGCTGTTCTTCAATTGAAAAAATTATAATTGTATTATTAACATTATGATAGAGAAAAGTTGATTAGTAGAGATGCACAATGGCTGCTTCAGCTAGAGGCTCTGCAAGGTGTTGTCCAGATTGTCTTCCACATCAAAACTATCAACGGTGTTGCACCACGACATTTCATTTTACTTGCGCAGTTCCGTGTAGAACAGTCGTGGTCGCTTATACACACACCTACCTTGGCAATCTGTCTTGTAGACACAAGATATAAGCTGAAGAAGGCTCTGGGGAGTCGGAGATTTCAGTGTGGTAATGGAAGCCAATCAGATTTTTACCGAATCCCATTCCCACTGCTCTGTATCCAAGTAGAACAGCATATGTGACTGTTTTGCAAATTTATATGGTCGAGTGGGAATTCCTTCTAACAAATTTGCGACTATGTATCCATTACGTACGGAATACGTACAATAAAGTGCGACAGTTGTGTTTCATGGAGAAATAGCATGTGGTTGGTAACTTTCTCCTCCGCTGCATTTTCCGGATAGTAGTGCAACTGAGAGCTATACTTCTCCCAGATTTGAGAAAATATACATCGAGGGGAATTTGAAGATCCTTCATTATGACCGTAAGGAACTTCTGAAGGTGTTGGTATCATGGCACTGTTAAACTGTATCTCCACCGACTGCTTTTTGATCGACATCTTCAACTGCTCCACGTACTTGGTAGTCTTCTGTTCGTTCGGGCACCCACGGCGCTGATACTGTCGTTAGAAAATCAAACCTGACATGTGAATTCGTAAGAAATTCAGTCTACTTTAATTTTTTGTGGAGTGGTTATCTTATAGAAGCGAACATGTTTCGTGATACGAGCAGAAAACTGAAGAAAATGACTTAAATGGGAGGTGGTTTTCGTCTTTTGTTGAGAAGCCGATCTTCTAAAAGGCACCAAATACGAAGTTCGGATTTATCATTCCAAAAAACGTGTAGAGCCGTTGAGAATATAACTTTCGCAATTTTGTCACAAAAATTGCTATTTTGATTGCCAGCTGACTGAATTATTTGCCGAACGTTGCTGGAAGGTGTGGACTCGATTAGGGAGTGTTATCAGAGCCACCAAGCTGATTGGGAACTTGACTCTTGTCGACCGCTGAAGGACATGAGCCTCATTGGGGAACTGTTGCTTTCTCATACTGTGGACTATGATCAGATCTTTTGATATCAGATATTAATTTCTGGTTCTGTTGTGGTATCACTCAGCGCCTACTTGGTTTTTATGCCATTATTCTGTTCTGGTGTGAGCTAAAGGCCCTCGCTGGAGTCGCTCACGTTTTCGCAAACCGTCAAGATTGTGGAGGAGGAGGAGGAGATTAGTGTTTAACGTCCCGTCGACAACAAGGTCATTAGAGACGGCGCACAAGCTCGGATTAGGGAAGGATGGGGAAGGAAATCGGCCGTGCCCTTTCGAAGGAACCATCCCGGCATTTGCCTGAAGTGATCTAGGGAAATCACGGAAAACCTGGATCAGAATGGCCGGACGCGGGATTGAACCGTCGTCCTCCCGAATGCGAGTCCAGTGTGCTAACCACTGCGCCACCTCGCTCGGTGTCAAGATCGTGCATCAAGTTTGTTGCTTACTCGCCAAGTTACCGAATGGCGTGAGTGACTTGTAGTGTCTTTCACTCGCTTTTGCTAATTCCATTCTGTAAATTTCTTGTCGTGTTTTCTGCCAGTTTTCTTTAAGATGCCTTGTATTTTATTGCCAGTTGTTTGGTGTCTTGTATGTTAACAAAGTTAGTGTTAAATTAGCGAGTGTTCATACAGACATTTCATTTAAAATTTGGCCATTAATGGTGATCCACTTGATTTTATATTTTAGCCTACTGAAGCTTGTGCACTGACTTATATCTAAGTTGAGTGATGTATAATCTTGTTTATATGCATCTGTTGAAAAATTAGCCGTTATTTAACGAATCGTTTGCCGGCGACTTCACTGTGACATTCATCAAATAATTTTGCATTACGATTAATAAAGGGACTTATTCTGGTAAGGCGACTGTGCAGTTGGTTCAATAAGATCCATATTACTGGGCATTTGCTGCCTTCTAAAACTAGCTGCCTGAGTGATATTTGCTTGGCCTGCTTGTACATATGTACGTTCTAAAACTAGCTGCCTGAGTGATATTTGCTTGGCCTGCTTGTACATATGTACCTTGGTGCCGCTAGGCCTAGCTGATTCTGTTTGTGTATTTGATTGGCTACTACTGTTGTTTGCTTCCTTGTCCCCCATTGGTTGGGAGCTTACCTCACTTGAAAATTTCCATTTATCTAAATTGTTCGATATTAAGTGAAAATCTCTTCCTTTTTTAAACGTTTAAGTAAGGAAACGTCACTTAGAGGTGACTTGCAATGTAAGTTCTGCCTGCGGCTTGCTTGGCAGTTTTGCTGTGAATATTGCTGTATAGTTATTAACAGGTTTCTTGGTCTTACGCAAATTTCAGGATAACCTTAAAGCACCTTCACCAACTGTAAACCTTGCTTGCGTGACCTCTGGCTGCGAAGTCAATATATGTCTTCCTTTTAAAATACAAATTCTTTGTAAGAAATATTTAAAGTTATAGTTCTGGCTGTAACATTGATTTAGTAATTACGTTTTTAATCTATAATTGTTCTTGGTACTCGCACTGCCACCACTTAGGACCACATCATTGTGATAAGCCGTTCGTGCAGCTGCTAAGAATATTTTGGATTTACGTTGCACTGCCACCTTACCAACTGTACTGTGATGTTTTGTATTACACCTACGTGTAGCTTAAATTTTTAGATACCAGTGAAATCTACCTTTAACAAGGTCTTAATTCAATTTTGCAGATGCTATTTTTAATATTTGTTGTACCTGTTCGTTAAGTGATTTGACTTGCTGATGAAACGTTCATGTTATTGGTCCCTAAGCCAATTTAGTTGTTGCTGGGTTTATCAAGATACTTAACAGCGACTTCTGAGTAACTGTGATATAATTGGCTTTGATTTATAACCCACTTGTACAGCAGCTGTTGAAGACCCTTGTCATTTGGCCTTATTATTAGGCTTATGAACTTGAATTGGTTAAAACGGAACCCTTATAACGTCACTTTGTTGTAAGTCTGTCTGTTTTTCCCAGGAATTTTTAGACACGCCAAGCTGCAATTTGTTTCACATACTGAGGTATAACGTCCCTGGGCGGTGTTAAAAACTGAACATTCTACAACAATGCAATCTGTACATACTGCCGTTTACGTCACGTATTTTGATACTCGCAAACTCATTCATCAAAACCCATAGTGTAAGTCCCGTTGACCTATGATCGTGAAATTTGCCACGAAGAAAGATTTCACAGTAAAGGAAAAAATACTAAAATAATTAATTTGTAGTTGTATCACACAAAAAATTCTTTTCGTCATTATTTATCCGACTGTTAGTCTGTTCGTCCATCTATTCGAACCCCTTTTCCTCATAAATGGGCAGACGTATGAAGCTGAAGTTTATGTCACATCCTGAGGTCTATGGGCACCTGACGGTGTAATAAACGTTAACGTAGTAGTCAATGTAATCAAAATATATTGCTACATAGGTCCCAAATTTTGATATTCGCAAATTTACTCACCAAAACACATAGGGTATTCATCGTCATAAAATTAGGAAAGAAGCTAGGTTTCACAATACAAGTAAAGGAAAAAACACCGAAAGTTATTAATCTCTAGTTATATCACACAGAACATATTTCTTTTCTCATTTGTTATCAGACTTCAAAGTGTAAATTAAAACATTCTCGAAAGTATTTTAAGAAGTGCAAGTTAACTTTGCTGTCTTGAATTGTACACATTTATTCCGATTGATTTCTATCATCCAAGGAAAATCAGAAAACAATATGACACTTTACGTTTCATATATCATGCTACCGACGAATGCCTTACTATAGGGCATATTATGACACAAATCAACAGCTACCAGTGACAACTTGTGATTCATTCAGCTGAGATACAGAAACCGGTCGGAATAAATGGGTAAAATTCAAATACAGTGTAGTTAACATGCACTTTTTATAATATATTCAGGCTATAGATGGTCGCCTAAGAAGAAATGTTTTATTCTCAAAAGTCTTGGAATTTCTGGGACTGATTCTCTTCCAGTATCAGTGAAGATAACAGGCAAAAATCGTTGAGATTCTTGATATCCGGTATGGATGAACTGTCTACACCAATAATTATGTTTAAACGGAACCCTCAGATTGCGAGTGTTACTCTCACTCCGTCGTCTTTTATGTTGTATTTTGATCACTACACGTAAACAAGTTTCATTGAACTTTCATTTTTTTCTTTTTCTGTCATTCCGCAATTGGGGCATTTCCCTAACTGTAAAGATTGTGATTGTTTTTAATCAGCTGTTGTTAAATTATGCTTTATGCTGCCAGTACTTTTCCTGCCCCAACGAGCTCCCTACGGCTTCGACATGTAGGATAAGATATTGTTATGGACGAATCGAACAGCGCTATATTTCGATTAATTTTCCAAATATGTCACAGTCAACCCTGAAATCGATGGACAGTATATCCCCCCTAGACTCCCATTCATTTACCAAATCACAAAAATTACCCAGGTCCGCCTGTAAATGTGCCAGGATCGGTGGGCCATAAGCTGTGAGTCGCTATAGTAATCGTTGTTGCATCTTTGAGCTAGTAACATTCACGGTAATGCGGATTCGTTCTTTTCTAAAACTGATCAAATCAAAGTAACCTCATCAAATTTCTTGACAATCGATTTAGGGAAATCGAGGAAAACCTGTATATAGATATCCTGAAGGGAATTTGAAGCTCGCCACTGCCTACTAGGAATTCAGTGTTCTATCCAATGAGTCACCTCGGCTAATATTTTTCTCAGCGAATGTCTCTCAACAGTCTTCTTTAAAATTGGCCAAATTCGCTTGATTACAACGAAATGTTTCTTTTTTTAAGTTCTTTTTGTCCGACTCTCTGAACTCTTGTCGACACCGAGGTATGTACTTTTCCTTTGGTGGTCAATTTTACTGAATTATTGTTCTTGTTTGATTTTCGTACCCGTGTAATTTGTTACAAGTCTCACGTACTGCATAAAAGTTTTGCTCGACTTCATGATCAAGGCATACCCGTATCAATTCCGATCTAAAGCACTTTTGAAGTTCTTCCGCCAAACAAAACCGCCAGACCTCGCTACGCCCTGCGGAGAGGGCGTGGTGGTTATTCGGTAGGAACAGATGACGGGCGTGCGGCCGATACGACGACCTCTCGCTCATAGGATTATCACGGTTCGGGGCGCTGTGTGCACACGGCGAACAGATTAAAAGCCCGAGCGCGTACACATTTCATTAAAATGTAAAGCGGACAGTCTTTTTATTTCCGTTTATTGACACGTCCGATATTCATACGATGGCCACCAAACACAACACGCTAAACTGTGGCCAGTGTTCCTCGATCGCGAAATCATATACATATTCCAGTATTTGTTATTTGCTCTGTCTGTTGCGGAACGATGAAAGGGTTGCTGTTTGCTTTTCAGCAGGATTAATCAGTATTACTCTGCCAATAAACAGGAGAAAATTCATGAAGTTCATTACATTACTTCGTCTCCTCACAACAATGACAAGGGAATGAAGTTGAGAAAGAAGTACTCGGTAGCTCGCAGCATCCTTCTAATCGCTAAAAGCGTCTTCAGAAATATTGTATTTCACTGTCGTAGCTTATCAGAATATAACATCAATTTCCGCTAGAATTCTGAAGGACATGAATTGAGCATCTTTCAAATAGCGTTCATGGCTTCACATGGACTACAGAATTCAGTAACATAAAATCTAAATTTGTTAACAGCATAATGCGGACTACGTCATCAGCGATTAATGAGTGACACTTTACGATGTAAAATTTTAGATACTCCTTAAAGCACGAGATGAAATATTACGAGTGTCATTCAATAAGTTACGGAACGTTTTTTTCTCGGCCAATTTGGGTTGAAAAATTGCGGTACTTTTGTGGGACATAATGAGATATTCTTGAGCGAGCCCCTATAGTTTCGTGAAGGTCCAGTAGGTGTCGGAGCTATACTGTCTTCAAAATGGCCATCTGTGATGGAGGTACGTTGCAAATAGCTGTCATGTAGTTTGTTTTGGCGGAAAAGTTAAGCATTTTAGACATTCATATTCACTTGCAGGATATCAACGGAGACCTGGCGTGGAACAAAATAACGTTGAGTCGTTGGGAGAGGCTTCTGTCATCAGCGCAACACGTTCGCGCAAACCTGTCCGATGTCTCGCGTGTAGTTCGACCGAACATAGCTGTAACTCCTGCACTGTTGGAACAAGTGGGCACTCTCATTCGAGGTGATCGACGGATCACCATAAAACACCTCTCTGCTCAACTGGGCGTCTCTGATGCTAGTGCACTCGTCCACCAAGTAGGGTACTCCAAGGCGTGTGCCCTACCGGGCACCTCGTCGCCTGACGGAAGACCATGAAGACCAGCGAAGGACCATCTCTGCGGAATTGTTTGCTCGTTACGAGGCTGATCGTGGCAATTTTTTGTCGAACATAGTCAGAAGCGACGAAACATGGTTGCATCACTTCAAACCGGAAATAAAACCTTAATAACGGAGTGGCGCCACACAAATTCTCCTCCGAAGAAAAAGTTCAAAGCCGTACCATCAGAGGGTAAAGTCATAGCGACAGTCTTCTGGGATACTCTTTTAATGCTTCTGGATCGCAATCATGTAATAATGTCTCAATGGTATTTCCGCCTTTAACGGTACAAACTTCTTTATTTTATACAATACTGACCATTAAAATTACTACACCACGAAGATGACGTGCTACATCCGCGAAATTTAACCGACAGGAAGAAGACGCTGTGATATGCAAATGATTAGCTTTTCAGAGCATGCACACAAGGTTGGCGCCGGTGGTGACACAACGTGCTGACAGGAGGAAAGTTTCCAAACGATTTCTCATACACAAACAGCAGTTGACCGGCGTTGCCTGGTGAAACGTTGTTGTGATGCCTCGTGTAAGGAGGAGAAATGCGTACCATCATGTCTCCGACTTTGATGAAGGTCGGATTGTAGCCTATCACGATTGCGGTTTATCGTATCGCGACATTGCTGCTCGCGTTTGTCGAGATCCAATTGTTAGCAGAATATGGAATCGATGGGTTCAGGAGGGTAATACGACGTATCACTAGCAGTCGAGATGACAGGCGTCTTATCAGCATGGCTATAACGGATCGTGCAGCCACGTCTTGATCTCTGAGACAACAACTATCTGCACGAACAGTTCAAGTGGTTCAAATGGCTCTGAGCACTATGGGACTCAACTGCTGTGGTCATAAGTCCCCTAGAACTTAGAACTACTTAAACCTAACTAACCTAAGGACAGCACACAACACCCAGCCATCACTAGGCAGAGAAAATCCCTGACCCCGCCGGGAATCGAACCCGGGAACCCGGGCGTGGGAAGCGAGAACACTACCGCACGACCACGAGATGCGGGCGCGAACAGTTCGACGACGTTTGCAGCAGCATGGACTATGAGCTCGAAGACCATGGCTGCGGTTACCCTTGGCGCTGCATCACAGACAGGAGCGCCTGCGATGGTGTACTCAATGACGAACTTGGGTGCACGAATGATAAAACGTCATTTTTTCGGATGAATCCGGGCTCTGTTTACAGCATCATGATGGTCGTATCCGTGTTTGGTGACACCGCGGTGAACGCACAATGGAAGCGTGTATTCGTCATCGCCATACTGGCGTATCAACAGGCGTGATGGTATGGGGTGTCACTGGTTACACGTCTCGGTCACGTCTTGTTCGCACTGGCGGCACTTTGAACAGTGGACGTTACATTTCAGATGTGTTACGACCTGTGCCTCTACCCTTCATTCGACCCCTGCGAAACCCTACATTTCAGCAGGATAATGCACGACCGCATGTTAGAGATCCTGTACGGGCCTTTCGGGATACAGAAAATGTTCGACTGCTGCCATAGCCAGCACATTCTCCAGATCTATCACCATCTGAAAACGTCTGGTCAAAGGTGGCCGAGCAACTGGCTCGTCATAATGCGCCAGTCACTACTCTTGATGAACTGTGGTCTCGTGTTGAAGCTGCATGGGGGGCTGTACCTGTACACGCCATCCGAGCTCTATTTGACACAATGCTCAGGCGTGTCAAGGTCGTTATTACGGCTAGAGGTGGTTGTTGTGGGTACTGATTTCTCAGGATCTATGCACCCAATTGCGTGAAAATGTAATAAAAGTTCAGTTCTAGTGTAATGTATTTGCCCAATGAATACTCGTTTATCATCTGCATTTCTTGTTGGTGTAGCAATTTTAATGGCCAGTAGTGTATTTATATCATGATTTTGGTTTCAAGTCATTATCAAATGCAACAATGTTTGGTGTACTTAGGCTAAGTGATTTTCGTTTTTGCATGTTTTTAGCCTTACATCCCCAAGGCAACCTGGTTGAGGTAACATATTTTGAACGAAAATTTATAAGATCTATAACCGGCTGACTGTGAAGGTCCCTGAATTCTCTTTAGCTCCAATGAATGATAGAACAGGGCGTGTCCTGTGAAATTTTGCAAATAACATTTGATTCAGGAGATACTTCACGATTCTGAAGTAAGTCTTGGTAATCCTCACAAGCCATCAAAACAAGGCAGGCTACCTCAGCTGAAATTGGGCGAGAGTGGCAGAGTTTTTCAGTGAGATATAGCAGCTAGGAATGACAACTCTATATGAGACAGTGTCCTTCGATTCTTGTACATAGTATGGGTGCAACACTCTCTTTATAAGTTTTTATTTTTTGCTGAATAATAATAAATTAAGATCATGTAAAGCTTTTTTAAACTATTTTAGATCCCCTGAGACATATGAAGCCAGTATAAAACGGTCAAAAATAGGGAACATATCCGTGGAGCTACTGATCTGAGAGACAACAGCGCAGAGGGCTCGACTTTATAGGAAAATACGAAGCAAAAATAGATGTCAAACTCCACTGGCTCTCGCGCAAACTGTCTTACACGGCTGTACAAAATGGTTC
Source organism: Schistocerca americana (assembly GCF_021461395.2). Classification (NCBI taxonomy): domain Eukaryota; kingdom Metazoa; phylum Arthropoda; class Insecta; order Orthoptera; family Acrididae; genus Schistocerca; species Schistocerca americana. The sequence continues at coordinate 337,710,528 of NC_060121.1, forward strand.
AAATGGCTCTGAGCACTATGGGACTTACTATCTGACGTCATCAGACCCCTAGAACTTAGAACTACTTAAACCTAACTAACCTAAGGACATCACACGCATCCGTGCCCGAGGTAGGATTCGAACCTGCGACCGTAGCAGCAGCGCGGTTCCACAATGAAGCGCGTAAAACCGCTCGGCCACACCTGTCGGCGGCTGTAGAATCACGGCATATGTTTGTCGTGTCCTTCGTCCGAGAACCTTCCTCAACACTTTATAATATTGAGCAAAATCGAGTAATTGCATTACTATAGCCACACATTAATTCTATGGTTCTAGATGTCGTGCTGAAAAGACAGGAACAATCGTGCTAATTGCAGAAACAGTGACATCGCCACGAATGTTCCAAGGCGCCGGGTAAAATTTCATACCCGCCGCGGGGCGCACGAAGTCGACATTTTGGCGCAGTGAGCTGGCGGACACGAGGCTCCATAAAAGGAAGAGAGTAAATGTACACATGGGCAGAGCTCGGCGTGCATAATGAAACCCGATGGAGACCGGCGCGGCAGACGTAGGGAGACTAGAGATGCAACCACGCGGTACGCGACCCGAGGGCAGTAACCGGCAAACGGCCCCAACACAGCGAAAACGGGAAGGGGGTCGGCGTAATAAATTAAATTACAGTGGCCACTTACTCCAGAAAAGGCCCTCGTGTGACCTGCCGCTACGACGCAAGAGGTATTTTCCTGAACCCTCCGGAGTAAATATTACACTGCAGACGGGACTGCCGTCTGACATTATGCACTGTCTTGCTGCCAGCGTCGCTATTAACCATCATCGCAGAGGGCTGGAAGGCTTCGCTCGTAACGTATCCGTGCATATAAATTGCAGCTTCGGTAATAAATTTGTCTCAAAAAGTTTCTGTTGTAGTTTAGTTGAATGTTTGGGATGTCATGGAGGAACGAGGGCTGCCCAGACGTTGAAAAGGATTGGCAACACAGAAATTGTAACAGGTAAACAGGAAACAGGACCAAAAGCGGTCTCCAGAGGAGCAGCAGAGAAGCTTTTGGCCTCTTTTGTTAAATTTATTCACAGAAGGCAACAATAATCTATGGAAATTTGATGTTAACATGACTGATTACTTCGGCTGTGTACAAACCTGCTTACACATTTCTTTGCGAAAGGCCAAATAATTATTCATAAAACAGAAAACGAACTTAAATTTGCAATAAATCAAATACGTAAGACGTTTCACCCAAAAATTTCAGTACAACAAAGCAGAGTATAACAGAAAATTTTTAGGATGATTCAAAATAGTAGGCTTGCGGGACGTCTTCCATTACCTTCTCGGACATAAAAGAAAAACTTGAAGAACTTACAAACTTCTACAGTTATGACAAATATGCTGCTCTAAAGACCAGGAAAGTAAGAAGGAAACCTGCACTTTGGCAAACTGAAGAACTAAAACAGCTCACGAATCTCAGAGACGCTGCAGATCAAGCATACAAATTACGCCGTAGTCTGAAAATCATATTGGTTACAAGCAGAACAGAGACAGTCAAGTAGCCCACAGGCATGCCCAAATATTAACAGACAACAGAAATAGACCGGCTGGCCTATGGAAAAAACTGCGTGGTCTTGGTGTAGGCAAAGTAAAAGCTGTAGCTGATCCCACTGTGCTAGCCGAAGATCTGAACCGGTACTTCGCATTATCTACAATACAAACTGAACCGCAAACGAAATAGAGACTTATTGATTACTTCATGGGGGTAACAGACTGTAGCCACGAAAAGATCTGCCTAAGCAGGTTACCTGTAACGCCATAAAAAAATCCATCATGCTTATCAGATCAGCGTCTAATGGACACGATGGCATCAAAGTCAAGTGATGGAGCTTATTATTGACCCACTGTAACAAATACGTTATCTCCAAACACTTTTCAACCGCAAGTGATTTCCCTGGGGCCTGGAAAGACGGACCAGCTACTATCTATTTCCAGCCTATTTGCATTTTTCCTGCACTGTCCAAGGCCCTGGAATATATTACCCACCACCAGCTAACAAACTACCTAACATCATGCAAACCCATTAGATTAATACCAATCAGGTTTCTGCAAATATCGAAGCACAACTTTTGCCATAATGAAGTAACAGATGATCTAAAGCTTGCCTTTGAAGCACAAGAGGCGACTATCATGTGCTTCTGCGACTTCAACAAAACCTTTGACACTGTCGACTACGATATCATTTCATTTTGCTAAACCCAGCAGCCTACATTTGTTTCCAACTGCAGCGCAACGGTTTCGCTCATACCTGGCATCTCGCCTTGAATGCGTCACGGCCACACCATAATGTTACAATGTAGGCATGTAGTACTACGCGTCATTAACGGTTTGGTATAAGGTCGTATACTATTTTCATTGTATGTGAATGGTTGTGCCATCAGTTTGATCTAAATGCCGAGTGTATGCTGATGGCCTCTTGTTGTACCTGAGTGCAAAGCCAATAAAACTAAGGTTAGTTATCGAGGAAGTCTATACTGACCTGTGTGCACTATCCAAATGGGGACAGAATGTGGGGTTAAAGCTCAACCCATCCAAAACCCAAGCGGCACTGGTTGGTTATTCTAGGGTCATTAGCCCGAAATATCGGCAATCCCTTTTGTCTTTAATTCTAAATGGGGCAAATGTCAACTTCTCTCCGTTAGTGAACTGTTTAGTACTATTTACCGATGAAAACTGAAACTGGACTGAGCACGTAATTGCAGTGTGCAAGAACGCATCAATCTACGACGTTCAACTCTTTCATCATATTTCACCTTCATATGCGCAGCTATCCTGGCTGCATGTAGAGATTTCCATCTTCGCTGTCTTATCTGCCTACATCGTCTCTCATTTCTCTCCGCGACCTGAACACTCTTGTGTTAATAACAAGGCACGAACACCAGTTCCTACCAGAGAAAAATCCTTTCTGTCCCACTCGATCGTTCAGCCACTGTCTGGAAGTCCTTCTCTGTTGCAAGACGCCGACTCCAGAATAATCTCACGCGTTATATCAGAGAACTCAATAACATCTCCAGTTTCAGAAGACAGTTAACGGCCTATCTACTGATGCAACGATAAAGACATTCATTGTCTGTGTACGCACTTGTTACCGTTGCACATCCAAATTACCAACCAGATCATCCTCATACCCCAATGTTCTTAACTCGTGCAGTCTCCTTAAAATTTCCTTTCGCATCAGCAGTAGAAGTACTATTGCCAGTGTTAACTTTATTAGTTCATAGTATTATTTACTCGTAATGACTGTATAGACATTCAAACTACTTTAACACTGTTTTTAATAATATAATTATTATTTCCTTGTTAACTACGCTGTGAAGATGCTGTGTGGGTGAAACACAGGTCCGTTGGAAGAGACGGCCTGATGGCCCTAATCAAATCGTGTTAAATAAGTAAATAGATAAGCAAAACAGACGAAAAACAAAATATGTCAGATAGTTACTGGGCTGTGATATTAGCTGTTCATAGGAAATGTCACAAGTAAATTAAATACACTTGATATCACATGCACAGTACATGCTACCTTGGGTGACAGCACACGTAATTATACGAAGCTAAAAGATTGAGAAGTACTAGCTAGTAAATTAATTATTAATGCATAAGGAAGTGAAATGTAGAAATTGTTTAAATATATCAAAATAAGAATACAGTCAGCTGAAATGATATTTTCAAGGAAACTAAATGGCTAGGTTCTGGAGATCATATAAACAATAATATCGTAAGAGAATATACGAATGGAAAACAAAAAGAGAGAGGATTAATAGAACAGAGAAAAGGTATTACAAGAATATTGAAAGAGAGAGCTTGATTAAACGGGTAGTTATTTATAAATCGACAGAAAAGGAAGTATAGGTCTACTGAGATACAGGCGGCTTCAGTAAAAGCGGCACAGAAAGTAAGTCTATTTCACGAAGAGGTAGTAGTAGTAAAAGAAAAAGAAGGTTACTTGAATAATACCCATATTTAAAAGTTGTGAAAGCTACAGAAATGATTGCATTGCTGTGAAATTTGAAGAGTCTGTACATGTAGACACTGGAAACTTTCGTCCCATGTTAGGCAGTACCAACAACTAAACAATGTTATAGGACATACACCGTATTTCTGGATAACCACGGCACTCTTTCAGCACACTGTTGTTGTGATCTTCAGTCGGAAGACTTGCTTAATGCAGCTCTCCACGCTAGTCTATCCTGTGCAGACTTCTTCATCTTCAGTCGGAAGACTTGTTTAATGCAGTTCTCCACGCTAGTCTATCCTGTGCAGACTACTTCGTCTTCGAATACCTGCTTAACTTACATCCATATGGACCTCTTACTCTACTGCAGCCGTGGTCTCCCACTACAGTTACCGCCCCCTCTGCCCCCTCGCCCACTCCCTCACATACACACACTTCCCTCCGCAGCCAAACTGAGAATTCGTTCATCCCTTAAGATGAGACTAATCAACCGGTCCCTCATTTTAGTCTTCTTGTGCCATTTATTTCTTTTTTCGCCAGTTTCATTCAATAAGTCTTCATAAGTTACTCGACCTAACGATGTAATCTTCAGCATTCTTCTACAGCACCATATTTCAAGCAGTTGTGTTCTGTTCTTGTCCGAACTGCTTGTCTTCCGTATTGTCCTTCGGTACAAGACTACACTAAAGACCAACACTACAAACCAACACCTTCTAGAAACACTCCCTAACACTTTAAATTTATATTCACTATTAACAAAATCTCATTTTCAGTAACGGTTTTCTTGCTATAACTCATCTGCATCTATGGAAATCAGCTTGGTTGGTACGAATGAATACTACAAAGGAAGATCGTTTGGCCGCAATGCTTGAACCATTTCCACTTTTTACACAAGACGGCTTAACAGCTTGTATAACACTCCAAGGACGGTTGATCTTGTTCCCTACATTTCGCGTGATTTACAACGAATGACTTCTGGGGGCTGTGTTGAAATGCAATGTCCACTCTGTCAACATGTGCTTCAGTCGTAGGAGGGAAGTCCACTTCGGGGGAGGCCTTTGGCACTGGCTATCCCTTCGAAGCTATTGAACCACCTCACTATGCTCCTTCCTTTCCGGTGGTGCCGATAATTCCGAAGGGCGATTGTCACAGATTTGGATGCTGCATACCAGAGGACACATTGCGCCTTCTCCTGGTCTGTCGCCATTTCTATGCACTGCATGTCATATCAGCAACCAGCATTGCAGCAGCCCAGATTACGACAACATTAAACGAATAACTAAGTTCACAGGGGCAGTGACTGACATTAAATATTTTTCAGTTTGTCACTGCGATGTTCTTGTCATTTGTTAAATGCCCGTACATAATAACAAGTTACTAGTATTTTATTAAGCAATATTGTGGGTTAAGTGGAGGATCAGTAGGAACATGACTAATTCAAAATAATGAAATGCGAATGTTGATCCATGATGATCTCGTAGAGAGAGCGGAAATTTTTCGAACGTAATTCCGAGGACGTGACGACTAGAATTCCGTGCCGCCCAATGTAATCTGACCGCACAATGGCACTGGGGCAGATGGCGTTCTGCGCGGAGCCAGATTAACAACTCAGTGAAGGCGAAGGTCGGTCTGCGAGGAGTTTTACTGGCGCAAAGGTCAGAACTGAATTCAGAGAACATGTACTTGCACTGGTGAGTCTGAACTGATTCACATGCGACAAATGATCTTCGCTAACATGACAATGACAGTCATCGAACACTATAATAATCTAAGACTTTTGTTTATTGTGGTCTTCAGTTCGAAGATTTGTTGGATGCACAAGACTACACTGAGAAAACTTTTTCGCCTCTGTAGAAATAATGCAGCCTACAATCAACAGAGACTCGTTACTGCAGTCAAGTGGTTCAAATGGCTCTGAGCACTATGGGACTTAACATCTATGGTCATCAGTCCCCTAGAACTTAGAACTACTTAAACCTAGCTAACCTAAGGACATCACACAACACCCAGCCATCACGAGGCAGAGAAAATCCCTGACCCCGCCGGGAATCGAACCCGGAAACCCGGGGGTGGGAAGCGAGAACGCTACCGCACGACCACGAGATGCGGGCGTTACTGCAGTCAAGCTTTAATCTGCCTCTAGGAATTTTACATTCAATACTTTTGTCCACTACCAGACTGATTAATCCTTGTTGTATGAAAAGGTATACTATCAGTCGATCTTTTCTTTTGGTCAGATGGTGCCACAAAATTGTCCCCCCATTTAGATTCAGAATCTATTCATTAGTTACTCTTCCTATCTGTCTAATCTTCAGCATTCTTCTCAAGCAACAAATTTCCAACGCATCTGTTATCGTTTTGTCTGAACTACTTAATATTCATGTTTCATTTTCGCACAAGACTACAAAGCAGACCAACACCTTCAGAAAAAATGTTGCATCACCATCATCATCATCATCATCATCTACATCCATAGTTTAGGTTCGAGGATCCTGTTCCATCCTCAGATTCTTAACTCCATCGTTTCCTGGACCAGCTTACGTCCCTTCCGCTGTTGGGCATATGTTTGGAAAGCTTTTTTGGGGTATATGCCTGTTTACATTCTGTTAACATATTCCTTCAATTTTTAATTATGTGTGGCAATTTTATTGTTACTGTAAATACTATAAGTTTATTTATAATACCTTCGTTTCCTTATATATCTTCTAGTACACGTCTATTAACTAATCTAAAGAATATCATTTCTGTTGTCAATGTTCGAGTTGTATCTTCCTTGTTTGTTATCCAAGCCTCAGATCTGTGAAGACCAACGAAAAGCAAGTGTTTTATTCAAGATCAGTTGCGTTTCTTTACTAGTCTTTTTGTTTAATGTATATTGCCTCATAAAGACAATCAAAAGAAATACCGCACTCCAGGTAGCTAAAATCACTTACTTGCTCAGTTACTTTACCGTCTGTCATTATTTTTGATCGCACAAGTTGTTTTCCCGGAATGCCATTACATTTTTCCTTTTCCGTAGATATTCAGAAATTATAATTTGGAGCAATTTGTTTTAAGTTAGAAATAATACTACGCCATTCTCTTTCCGAAGCGACTATTGTAGTCTGGTCGTCAGCAAACATTAATTTTTTTATATATAACGGTCCTTATTTAGTTTTATTCCTTTACTATATTTTATTTCCTTATTCCACTCTTACATCGTATCATTTACACATAAATTGAACACAGCTGGGGAAAGACCCACTTTGTATGATTCCTAAGTTAGTTAAAACGTCATTCTCACTTTTGTTCCCTGTTTTTATTGCAAATTTAGTTTCACTGTATAAGCATTTTGTAGTACATTTCAAGTGTGCAGGATTTCATTTTCTTGTAAGACTGACAGTTTTGTACTGATCAATTTGACAAACTACTTGACATCGTTGATAAAGGCTCTGTGTGTGTGTCACTACCAGATTCCCTTTTATTTATCAATACCTTCAAAGTGACTATATTATTAAATGATGTTACTTCTAATCTAACTCCACTCAGGGCCTGAGTTAAATTTGTTTCGACTATTGGTCTTAACCATGGAAACAGTCAAAAATGGTCCATATGGCTCTGAGCACTATGGGACTCAACATCTGTGGTCATCAGTCCCCTAGAACTTAGAACTACTTAAACCTAACTAACCTAAGGACATCACACACATCCATGCCCGAGGCAGGATTCGAACCTGCGACCGTAGATGGAAACAGTCCTGTCGGAGGAACATCTGCGACTGAGCGTTATACCAGAGGTTGAAAATACCGCTATAGTTATAAGGTTCTTTTATCTAACACACGACCTGTTTCGGACTCTTATACGCCCATCTTCAGGTGTCATAACTTGGTGCTGCGACCATGCGCGCCGCGGTGGACGAATACAAGATGCAGTGTGCTACCAACGAGAGCAGAGCATAGCTTCGTGGAACTTTAACTTCAGTTAGGCACAACAGAAATATTGTACATAGGCTTACCAGTGAGCAGACCAACGCCTTCGGTAAGCAAAGTTTTTTGTACTGCACCTAACCCAGATTTTCAAAGGCCGGCCGCTGTGGCCGAGCGGTTCTAGGCGCTTCAGTCCGGAACCACGCAGATGCTACGATCGCAGGTTCGATTCCTGACCCGGACATGGATTTGTGTGATGTCAAAAAACGGCACAAATGGCTCTGAGCACTATGGGACTTAACATCTATGGTCATCAGTCCCCTAGAACTTAGAACTACTTAAACCTAACTAACCTAAGGACAGCACACAACACCCAGCCATCACGAGGCAGAGAAAATCCTTGACCCCGCCGGGAATCGAACCCGGGAACCCGGGCGTGGGAAGCGAGGACGCTACCGCACGACCACGAGATGCGGGCTGTGTGTGATGTCCTTAGGTTAGTTAGGTTTAAGTATTTCTAAGTCTAGGGGACTGATGGCCTCAGATGTTAAGTCCCATAGTGCTTAGAGCCATTCATTTTATATATTCAACGTATAAGTCTAGTATTCATAATACAATCATTTTACACGGCTCTAAGTTTATGCATTCCGTGCTTGAGTTGTGCTTCAACTCTTGTGCTCCTTCCTGAATAGATCTATATTTGTCTGCCGCTCGGACACACATCGTTTGCCGCCTATGCTAAGCGCAATTACCACCATTTCCATCACTGCGCCGCTTGGTGAACGCTAAAGCAAGCCCAAAGTGTTTGGTGGTAAAGGACAGTTGGCACCGATCAGCTTCTAAACTGTGAATCTCACATTTAGAGACCTTAACCCATTCACCGACTCTTGATGAGGTCGTCACTTAGTATCGTTCGGGAGGCACTGTTAGCTCACGGAATGCTAAGAACTCGACGATCTGAACCTCCCTACCTGGGAAGCTAGCGAGCAGCACAGGACAAGTTTGCAAAAGATTTGACTGTTAATAAACAACAAAATTTATTTCTAAGCGCGTAGGCGTCCAACGACATCAGTTATAAGTTTTTTTTAATAATTATAATGATTATTATTATTACTTGATGAGAAACCTAACGTTTTCCCGGTATTTATTTATAGCTGTAGCCAAGCTTTCGTACATGTGAAATTTATTTCTTACTTATAAAGCTTCTTTGCATAATACGAGTGAGGCAGTGTAATATGGGACATGAAGGAAGAGCTTATTTGCTTCAGTAACACGGGAAATGGCCACGTACAGCTGGCCATGCGGTAAGCAACTGACACTAAGGCCCAAGACCGCAACACGCAGCTTCTGACCTTGCGCTTTGTTTACGAGAATGATCGTGGCACAACATTAACTCACCGGGAACTGTACATGTTTAAAGCGAAGTTGTAAATTCTTAGGAATAATCAGAATTCGGAAAATAAAAACTCACTCTCCTACACCACGTACCATTGAAATTTCCACTGCTATGATGTTTTGTAGGAGAAAGGCAATTTTAAGCCTCTGTTAGTGAAGGACTGTGAGGAGCGGGATAATGCAGAACGCTCTCAATCAGAGTTACGTCGCACCTTACTTCCACTAGGATTTTTTAAAGAGTGCATGAAAGCCTGATGTTTTCAAGCCGTAGAAGTCTCGTCTCTTCCTTAAATTCTTGAGCCTGCATAGTCCTCAGTTTTTTAACCGTTCTGGGCGTTCTTATTCCTACACAAAACGAACTCAAAATACACTCCTGGAAATTGAAATAAGAACACCGTGAATTCATTGTCCCAGGAAGGGGAAACTTTATTGACACATTCCTGGGGTCAGATACATCACATGATCGCACTGACAGAACCACAGGCACATAGACACAGGCAACAGAGCATGCACAATGTCGGCACTAGTACAGTGTATATCCACCTTTCGCAGCAATGCAGGCTGCTATTCTCCCATGGAGCCGATCGTAGAGATGCTGGATGTAGTCCTGTGGAACGGCTTGCCATGCCATTTCCACCTGGCGCCTCAGTTGGACCAGCGTTCGTGCTGGACGTGCAGACCGCGTGAGACGACGCTTCATCCAGTCCCAAACATGCTCAATGGGGGACAGATCCGGAGATCTTGCTGGCCAGGGTAGTTGACTTACACCTTCTAGAGCACGTTGGGTGGCACGGGATACATGCGGACGTGCATTGTCCTGTTGGAACAGCAAGTTCCCTTGCCGGACTAGGAATGGTAGAACGATGGGTTCGATGACGGTTTGGATGTACCGTGCACTATTCAGTGTCCCCTCGACGATCACCAGTGGTGTACGGCCAGTGTAGGAGATCGCTCCCCACACCATGATGCCGGGTGTTGGCCCTGTGTGCCTCTGTCGTATGCAGTCCTGATTGTGGCGCTCACCTGCACGGCGCCAAACACGCATACGACCATCATTGGCACCAAGGCAGAAACGACTCCCATCGCTGAAGACGACACGTCTCCATTCGTCCCTCCATTCACGCCTGTCGCGACACCACTGGAGGCGGGCTGCACGATGTTGGAGCGTGAGCGGAAGACGGCCTAACGGTGTACGGGACCGTAGCCCAGCTTCATGGAGACGGTTGCGAATGGTCCTCGCCGATACCCCAGGAGCAACAGTGTCCCTAATTTGCTGGGAAGTGGCGGTGCGGTCCCCTACGGCACTGCGTAGGATCCTACGGTCTTGGCGTGCATCTGTGCGTCGCTGCGGTCCGGTCCCAGATCGACGGGCACGTGCACCTTCCGCCGACCACTGTACTGTGGAGACCTCACGCCCCACGTGTTGAGCAATTCGGCGGTACGTCCACCCGGCCTCCCGCATGCCCACTATACGCCCTCGCTCAAAGTCCGTCAACTGCACATACGGTTCACGTCCACGCTGTCGCGGCATGCTACCAGTGTTAAAGACTGCGATGGAGCTCCGTATGCCACGGCAAACTGGCTGACACTGACGGCGGCGGTGCACAAATGCTGCGCAGCTAGCGCCATTCGACGGCCAACACCGTGGTTTCTGGTGTGTCCGCTGTGCGTGCGTGTGATCATTGCTTGTACAGCCCTCTCGCAGTGTCCGGAGCAAGTATGGTGGGTCTGACACTCCGGTGTCAATGTGTTCTTTTTTCCATTTCCAGGAGTGTATAATGAAAAGGCAGCCAAATCACAAAAAACCTAAGAAATATATCATTCCTAGCAAATAATATAAATAAAACCTATCCATAGAAACAAAGTAATATCGTTAAGTTTTTAATGCACAAAGGGATATCAGTAAATACATATATTCTAGCAAATGAAATTCACTGTTTGCTTGCATTCGTCAAGATAAGATAGCAGCGCTTAATCTGTCATTTGCGAAAACACATCTGTCAGCGACTGAAAGCACCTAACAGCGTTAAATCAGAAGGGATAGAAATTGTAAAAGAATATTAAAACTCACCCACATTGACATAGGCAAATTCAAGTCATGCCAGACACAGATGCGGAAGCAGAAAGGAAACCAGTATGACGGAAGTGGGTCAGATCGACGAATATCATTTATGTGAATTCCTAAGGGTCCACACTACTGATGTCATCGGTTCCTAGACTTACAAACTACTTAAAGTAACTTGCTAAGAACAACACACACACCCATGCCCGAGGAAGGACTCGAACCGCCAGGGGGAGGGGCCCCGCAATCCGTGACAATGCGCCTCAAACCGCGCGGCCACTACGCGTGGTATATATTGACGACACTGTCTGCCGAGTAACGAATAAGCATACAGAAGAAAAGTGAACAAAAACCGAAGGAAGTGATACAAGCATACTCGTTAGCTCGTAAGGCAAGTTGGAAGAGACTGTATCTCTTTCGTAAGAACACATAGCAAGCGACCTACACAGCAGTTAACAGCCTGGTAAGTGAATGTATCAGAATAATGAGGACACGTTCGGTCACTGCGAACATAGCTTTGCGTCATAGCCTCACTGTAACTCGCTTTAAATACTCTTGATCTCGAGCTCTCATGGTAAGTTCATCATTGAGAGCAATGACATTCACAGTAACAACACTCGAGTCCATGATTACAATACTGTAGTGAGCATGTGCTAGATGGTCAGCACAGTCTATCAACTAGCCGAAGACGTACTCAAGATGACAGTCTTCTCGGATGAACTTCACGCTCCTCACCGCCTACGATATGCTGATAGAGAAACAAACTGTATTCCGACAGTACCACATCACATAGTACTGACAGTACTCCACTTCAGTGCAGTTTCCAGCTACATAGCTTCGTTGGAGTCCACGTTCCTGCTCAACACGCAGGCGCCTTCGGGTGCTGAAACCTACCACGGGTAGCGAAGAGATCAATCGAGCATACGGCTACCGACACCTAGTACATCGCGGTTGGTCATCAAGGGTCATCGAAGGATTCGGAGTGGGACCGAGTACACACCGCAGACGCTGCGAGACCCACTTCGCGCTGGGCAACCGCGGCTGCGCTCGCCCGTAACCATTGCGCTGCCAGGGTCGCTGGCATCAATTACCTGCCAGCCTGAGTGGCCGAGCGGTTCTAGGAGCTTCAGTCTGGAACCGCGCGACCGCTACTGTCGCAGGTTCGAATCCTGCCTCGGGTACGGATGTGTGTGATGTCCTTAGGTTAGTTAGGTTTAAGTAGTTCTAAGTTTTAGGGGACTGACGACCTTAGCAGTTAAGTCCCATAGTGCTCAGAGCCATTTGAACCAATCAGTCACCTCCTGGGCGTGCGGTGTGCGGACGCTGACCTGACTAGACGGATGTCAGCCAGAACCCAGCACGCAGCTGAATGAGCAACAGCCGAGGCTGCTGCGGTGGTCGATAGATTGTAAGCATTGTGAATAAATAACTGAACTCTGATAATGTTTTACAGGCGTCGTTGACGCTCCACAGGTTCCCAACAGCCAACCCAACTTCATGCAGAGATGTCTTCGCTCACCCCTCTTTGATATATTACGCCGTGTTGATAAAACGTCCTAGCTACTATGCTGAGCAAACGATTTTAGATAATACTTTAAATAACGATATTTTTTACGAGTCCCGATTTTGATGAAATTACTTGTGAGAAGCGCATGAAAAATCGTCCAGTAGTTTTGGAAGTAGGCACGCCAGTTTTACAATTTTACTATTTTTATAGATTATTATAACTATAATAATATTATAATATTACTATAACTGTAATAGTAATAAGAATTATTATTATTATTATTATTATTATTATTATTATTATTATTATATTCTTCGGGATGTGTCCCTCTAACGCAACTAAATTAAAGGTTGTTTTATGTCATACGCGTTCGTTTCCATTTCGAAGTATCCTCGCCGACGATATCATCTGCATATCGCTCTACAATCGTCCTTCATTGCCCTGTGCACCAGGATATCGGATATTTGGCGTTTGCAAGCAAATCACCCCTGACGATTCTTCATAGCAAAATTCGAAACTCGTATGGCTTAAAAACAAATGGTTCAAATGGCTCTAAGCACTATGGGACTTAATATCTGAGGTCATCAGTCCCCTAGACTTAGATCTACTTAAACCTAACTAACCTAAGGACATCACACACATCAATGCCCGAGGCAGGATTCGAACCTGCTACCGTTGCAACATCGCGGTTCCGGACTGAAGCGCCTAGAACCGCGCGGCCACAGCAGCCGGCTGATTAAAAACACACGCTCATTTATTTAGTTACATGGATGAACCACGTCTCCAACATGATGATGGTCAAAATACCATACTGCAATAAAAAATACAGAAAAATTTATAGCAGAAATGAGAGAACTAAAAATGTTCATTTTCATACACAAATTACTCAGATAGCAGAGAAAATATTAGTATCGGCCAAAACTAAAAAGAAGATATCGTGGAATTAGGACTGTGAAGAAGCACTAGAACAAGGAGCTCAAAAATGGAAAACATGGAAGTTTCAGAAAAAGTAAAGCATCTAGAAAAATTCTGACAGCAAAGAAAAGAAACATTAAAAATAATCCGGAAAACAGTACGGAAATCTGAATAAGCATTGAAAAATCTTAACTTTTACAAATACTAGAAAATTTCATCGAAAATAATAGTGCCTTAATAATGTTTTGGATGTTGATCCTCTTCTTTCATCGCGTCATTGCTGGGAAGAATTCGACAGAATTCATAGCTTTTGCTTCTTTATTTGCTTCTCTTTAACCAAAAATGTTTCAGCACTTTGTGTGTTTTTATTACTCAGTCTTTCATGATGCTAACAAGTTAGTTGTATGCTGGAAGCCCCGCTACTACCACACTTTCTTTTGCATCCTGTTATAATTTTTAATTATGTAGTCTTGTTTCCCATTATTTTCCATTTGCCAAGGCACTTTATTTCTTTGTTAATGGAAGTTTTGATCGCTACAATCGTATTTGAATAATTTTTTTAAATAGCAAAAAGGCAGCAAGGATTCAGTGGTCATCTATGGTGTTATTGCCACTGATTTTTTCATCATTATAGTCTTTAAAGTCAATGCTTAACAATATATATTTACATAGGAATTGTTGAAAATTTGCTAAATTGCTAAATATTGTGGTATGTGATCATTTAGTCATAAGAATAGACCAGTAATTATCTGGTATTAGAAAACAAACCCGGTATTGACCGAGTATTCGTTTTGACAGTTTCCTTTATAATAATAAAGGAAAAGCTGGCCGGTGTGGCCGTGCGGTTCTAGGCACTTCAGTCTGGAACCGCGTGACCGCTACAGTCGCAGGTTCGAATCCTGCCTCGGGCATGAATGTGTGTGATGTCCTTAGGTTAGTTAGGTTTAAGTAGATCTAAGTTTTAGGGGACTGATGACCTCAGATGTTAAGTCCCATAGTGCTCAGAGCCATTTGAACCAATAAAGGAAAACAATAAATGAACTGTGTTTGTGATGAAGTGTCGAAAGATATTAATTTCCATGTATTCGTGAAAACGACTTTCATACTGTGAAACAGCCCTAAAAAGGAATACACATAATGTACAAATGCATTAATACAATATCCAAATTAATAAACATGATCCCGAAGTGTTTCTTAAGGTGGGCGCAGCTGCTTCGATTTTCTACAATGAAAACTTGTAAATGTCGCAATGGCAACGCCTCTTTGTAGTTCTGTAAACGGCTTACGTTTTCGTCTACAGCATTTTGCGCTTCGCAGTTGAAAGCTGTGAAAAGTGTTGAGAGGTGGCAGGGATTTCCGTAAGTTCTCGAGTGTAGAAGTGTCTTAATTGTAAAGAATAAAAGTATTAAAACTTCATGCATGTTGCGACATTTTTTGACGTATCGCAGTGTTTTTGATGCCTTGTCTCCTGTACTCTGGCAGATAGTTGGTTCTTATCCCCACAGCCTGACAGTAATGGATGTGTGTACCAAGTCTGGTTGAAATCTGTCTAGTGGTTTAGGAGGAGACCTGGAGCATACACACATACACACACAATCACACAATTTTATAATAAGTATGTATTACGAGCAAGATGGTCTTATTTAAACGCATACTGAAAATGTTTGAAATTTTCAGTAATAAGCAGTATGCCGTTCGAGTCTTTTGATTCAATATACGGTTCTTTACTGTTGTGAATGAGGATATCCATTTACTCTAAGAAGTACTGCTTTCTGGCCTTGTAAGGACGTTGCAGATTTTTCAGGTTGCGTTCAATGTTGGCTACTGTATAGCTATTACTGGGCAGTTAGGGCTAAATATTGATTTTCTTATATTATTTAGCCGAAGATCATCCAATATTCTTAATTTAGAAATTTCCTCCAGTTGATTCGCTCTTTATTATATGAGCAAACGACGACTGGACACACAAATATATTTTTGGAGATCATAAATTTCAAAACGCATCTGTGCTAAAAGCACGTACCGCTACAAAAAAATGAGCCAAGAGAAATCAGACTCAGTACATTTACTGATCAAATAAGTAAATGGTAAATATAGCGACTGGTTAAGGTATATTTCGGTCGTTAACGGCGAAGTTACTCCGCTGTTTAGCTGTCGATAAAATTCGCACAATAAGACAGAAAATATTTTTAATGAATCTTTGCTGCTAACTGACGACCTCCACTTCACGGTGATTCGTAATTAATGAATATGAAAATGAACTAAAAGGAGTCGAAACCAGTGATACAATAAAATAAAACAGGGTACAACATGGTGTTTTTGTTTCTGTACACTGGAAGCGATTTACGATGCTTTGCGGAGATTATGTCTTCAGTTATGAGGTACAGGGATAGCCTGTTGAGTGAACGATTGTTGCCTCTGTCAATGGATTCTTGGAAATTCTCTTCGTCCACGTAGCCGACAGTCAGAATTGCACTGGGAAAAGTAACCTTAGTTCTGGACAACAGCAGGGAAAGATAGCATGAGGAATTAAAAATGTGTGTCGGATATCAGTTCTTTAGCTAGGAGAATTTCCTTTGGAAGGATAGGGCGCTATTTCTATGTTCTGTCACTCAATTTTAATCTGACTGAGAATTTTAACGCTGCGGACATTTCGCTGCAGAGCGAGGGATTCATTCAGTTTCAGAGGGAACGGTGGACGCTGAACGTTTTGTTCTGCACACGCTCTCCCTAGTGTTTAAGGAGTGCAGCTCCTTAATTGGAACTGTGCGAACGCCTATAAAGCGGAGGTAATTTGAAGCGCCAGTAGTCCTGGGAATAGCGGTAGCTAGCTTCGGGTTGCTCAATACACGAGTGTCTGGATCGACAGAAGCGCTAATTGGTCATGAATCAAATTTTCTGCCGGCAGAGGACGCAATCAAAACTTCCGCAATTAAACTGGAAGCGCATGACACGCGAGACATGGTTATTGATGGGCGCTCTAACAGCACGAAATACCTGTTAAATTCTGCAGCCATTTATCGACTGCCCTAAATAGCATAAGTGCCATTTCTCAGTGGTTTTATTCCCTGTATGATCTTCAGTTTAGGTGTTCTGTTTAGTGTTGTTTTCCTATTTAGTGTAGTCAACGTACTGTGAAGGCTATCTCGAGTACGCAGTAACACAGACTGTAAGATGTCTACCAGCATAATACTCTACACATATAACTGATCATTAACTCCACGTGACTAAATTACGTTTCTTGTAATACTCGTAGTGTTAGACTTCAATGCGTGATATCTCATTTTATCTCACATATTTCTTAACATAAAATCAATTATCACTTTAAACTGCAGTATCATAATATTAAACACAGTACACTACAAATGAAACCACTATTTTCTGACTAACTTTTATCTAAAGGATATACTAATCTACGAAAATCACTGTAATCCATGTTACGAGACATCTAAAAGAAATAGAACGATTGATATAATAATTACAACCCACAGGATAGCAACAAGAAATCACACTGTATTAGCGCATTCGGTGAAACAATAATGAAAGCTCTTCTACGTTCACATTCACCCGATTTTTAAGTTTATTTACTCATATAAACTTGAGTATTAATTAGCATGCAGAATAGCTGCAAGTTATGTTAAAACTATCACCGAATTAAGCTTAAGCTGGAAACGTAATTGTTGAATTAAGAAAACACAATTTTAAATTATTTATCTGAACGTATAAAAATACGGAATGATTATGCTTCATACGTAAATAACAAATACCTTCTCTTTAGGTTGATCAGGTGCAACAATGACATACAATAAATAACAGATACTTCTGTTTATGTTGCACAGATTTAATGGCAGCCATTACAAAAAAATTGTTATCAGTTGTTTCACAGGTAATACAAACGGAAGGCAAATTAACATGAATATAATTCAGCTTTCATTCTGTATAAATACACCTACATTTCCAGACTAAGGACGTGAAACACAGTTTGTGCCTATTAACTCTGTTGGTTTTGTTTTAACTTAAATTTTCGCCGTGCAGATCTGTCTCAAAATAGTAGTAGTATAGCAGCTTTTGAAGAGTGTAAATAGTGCAAGTATTGCATGTATCACGGTTAATTTGTAGTCAAAATAAAGATTTTAATAACAGATTATCACTGACCTCCCAAAAGTAAATTACTTTCAGTGTGTGATGTAATTGTGTGAAAGGACATTCACGCAAAAAAAAAAAAAAAAATAAAAATAAAAAAAAAAATAAAAAAAAATAAAAAAAAAAATAAAATGCATGTTTCTAGTGATTAATCTACCCCATTCCTTTTAGAACAATATTTAGTGCGAATTAAGTACAATAACATGAATTATATTCATGTTAATTTGTCTTCCGTTTGTATTACCTGTGAAACAACTGATAACAATTTTTTTGTAATGGCTGCCATTAAATCTGTGCAACATAAACAGAAGTATCTGTTATTTATTGTATGTCATTGTTGCACCTGATCAACCTAAAGAGAAGGTATTTGTTATTTACGTATGAAGCATAATCATTCCATATTTTTATACGTTCAGATAAATAATTTAAAATTGTGTTTTCTTACAATGACATTGGAGGGCAGCGTGGAGGGTAAAAATTGTAGAGGGAGATGAAGAAGCTTGCACAGGATAGAGTAGCATGGAGAGCTGCATCAAACCAGTCTCAGGACTGAAGACCACAACAACAACAACAACAAGTACAATAAGAATAGTAATGAGGATGATTTCAGTTTGTTATTTCATTATCTTCAACGAATAACCATTAAAAGCATTCTATAACTTTTTAAATTAGCTTTATAATTAAGAAGGTAATTACATATATTTTTATTTCATAAGCTAAAATCACGCCTATTTACGTAACACTTATTGTGAACCGAAATATAGAAACACTTTTGATG
Source organism: Schistocerca americana (assembly GCF_021461395.2). Classification (NCBI taxonomy): domain Eukaryota; kingdom Metazoa; phylum Arthropoda; class Insecta; order Orthoptera; family Acrididae; genus Schistocerca; species Schistocerca americana. The sequence continues at coordinate 337,729,225 of NC_060121.1, forward strand.
GAATGATTGGTGGTGGTGGAGGGGGAAGTGGTGACATCAACTTTACCGAGATGTTTGCCGGAATGGAAGTGGAATATTATTAGACTTTCCAGAATGACATTTTCATTATTAGACTTACTCATTACGTATGTTTTAGAGCCCCGTGACGGTGTATTAATTTTAAATACAGACACCTGCAACCTGTCATTTTTTCTTAAATTCTTACTCCATTAACTAGTTTCTAATCTCTTCAGGCGCGTCTTCAGATGTTGCATGTGGAAGTCATGTTTTTATTTCCGTACCGTTATTCAGGGTACTTGCTTGCGAAAGTATGAGAAGCTTTATAATTGGTATCTACCAGGCAGCTTTCATTGCTGACAACTGACCACAGATCTGTATCGCAAAATACCGAGCATTTTGGATGCTGGCGATCTATCTTGAACATCGAGCGCTGCTCCTGTTAATAAATATCATTAAAACAAATATCGCACCAGTCTAATTTGGGATAGCTCTATCAAATGGGCACCTAAAATTCCGCTTTAATAATCATTTCGTTTGTAACAGGAAACAAACGGACGCTTTTCGTCGACGCTGGGTGTCATATGAAAGACGCGATGAGCCGTATTTGTCTGTGATGACATCAGCTACACACTGCAAAATGTAAATTGCAGACATCTACCGAAATATCAGAGAAAATGCGCCTGACGACTCTTACGATGGACATCCTGTATAGGGAAAAGTGAGCGATCTGTGGTACGAGAGGAGACGCTTAAGATAAAGCGCATTTATTGGTAATACAGAAGCACTTATTTTGACAGAACGTTAGACAGCAAATACAAATAGAAGAAGTAAAGATGACATTGGGAAGCTTGAAATCATATAGTGCATTAGGCTTTCCTGTTGTAAATTTGATTGAATTCCATGAGGAAACGTGGATTTACGGTGGAGCAGTCAAAACTCTGAATCATTCCAGCACTACATGACGTCATGACGTTCGCGCAGTAAGCAAGTCGTATGCATTTGTAGAAGGGTGTAAAATGTGCTTAGGGTAATAATATATGGATTTGTTGCAGTTTCTTTAGATATCCGGTTATCAGCACATTGTGTAGAGCTGTACCTTGTTTGTCCTTCCCTTTGTCATAGCCACTGTTGCAATGTACAGCTGGACGACAGACTGAACTTGACCCAGACTCTGATTTTCATTGTTGCATCAAAATAGACTACAATAAGAAAAAAATTGTTAAAGAATGTTTTCTAAAATGGGCCAATGTAATATCAAAAATTAATTTTTGTGAACAATTTGTCGCAGTGAATGGAAAAAAAAAAATATATTAAATCAAGTTGAATAAAAAAATTTCGGTTTCCTCAAAAATATATTCAAAGTTTTCCGGTGTTTATCGACAAGAAAATGCAGAGTTGGCGTTGAATAATCAATTAGAGCTAAAGCACCATAGCATTTGTTCTAACTTCTTTATTCGATTAAGTATTAATGTTCAATAGAATTAAGGATTATTCTGGCTCGTAAAGGGAACGACACAGTGCTCTTGGACATGAGTACATGACATCATAATGTCCACAAGACAGCTTCAATTCCGTCAGCTTGTTTGTCCGTCTGAGTCTCCTATCTGGCCCACTTCCACCCTTCGCAACACTGAATTGACCTGCTCTCACACTGGTACGACAGTACCACGTTATGCGATTCCACACAGTAATTTTCATTGTGTACGACTAATCTTGTTACTAGAGACTACTTTTTATTGCCAATATGGTAAACAAATAACGTCCTTTCCATATGAAATATTTTTTTTCTCTTTTAGATGCAGGGAAATTTTAGAACAAGGGCCCTTCGTTCAGCAATATAAAGTGACAATATCCACTGAATAATATATCTTAACTAGAATTGATGGGTGCACCTGTGAGCTCTTAACATTGTGAGTATATTTTAGATATCACCTCCATTAATTTTACTATACATGAAGTTGAGACACTGTATATGTCCCTCTATCATGTAGGTTGCACCTGGTGGTGCAGATTTAGGTCTCGAAATTTGTTATGCATCAATAAAACAACAATTTTACCAGTTGTCAGCCGGCCGCTGCGGCGGAGTGGTTCTAGGCGCTTCAGTCTGGAACCGCGCTGCTGCTACGGTCGAAGGTTCGAATCCTGCCTTGGGCATAGATGTGTGTGAGGTCCTTAGGTTAGTTAGGTTTAAGTAGTTCTAAGTCAACGGGACTGACGACCTCAGAGCTTTAGTTATTTTCAAAATAGCATAAATTGTCCGAACTAAGCAACATAAATGATTGCATACTGTTGTATGTTTCCGATAAGAGATGCCATTTCGACGCCTAACCTGACACATTCAGAAGAAACATTGCATTGCTTGATTCACAAAATGATTTAATAATCAAAACTCTGAGGCACCTGATGACAAAAACGCGCTCTGGAAACACCCCGCTCCCCACTATAGTCGGAAATTAAAAACAAGGCTGAAGGAGCAATTGTATGAATTTCTGTTAATTCCTTCAGACATTATTAGTTCCTGTATCAAGTGGATAACTTTAATAAAACTGTAATTCTGTCTTAATTGAAGATGAGGGTTCATATGAATACATACATGATTTCGAATCTTTCTGTGGACATTTCGCTAGCAGACTCACTGTCGCTCAATCTAAGATGTTCTCGGCTGGTGTGGTAAACATAGCGGATATGTGTGAAAAGAAACAATATAAAATTGAGTCCTTGAGCCAAATGGTAATACAGTAGGAGTATAAACGGAAAAATTACTGAGGGTACGAAGTATGGTCTCATGTGAAAGTTTCTCCACGAGTAGACTGGCCTCCACGAGTTACGGCAAGCAGTCTTTGATTCTGTTACGACGTCTCGTCGTTAAATATCCGAGTATTAACCGGGGCTTCGAATCAAGGGATCTATTTCCACAGTGTGCGCTTAGTAACACAGCATATGGAGATAAACAAACAATAGCAGACGTAGAAACAAACAGCGTCGTTACTGACGACTCGACCACCAAGCTCTGCGTCCTGATCTATTCTTGGCTTGTCCCCAAAACACCAGTGCGGGAAACATGACCTTCTACTTAGCGGTGGCGCCTCCTGCAGGAGGCAATTGCCGTAGGTCGCGTGGATCTGTTACCGTTAAGCTCAATTTGAATCAACGCTCTTCAGTTAGTATGGACATAGGGTACATACAAGCACATGCGACGACCGAAAGACTGGAAACCTCTTAGTGACGTAACAGGCGCAGGCCACAGTACGGATCAGACCTCTCTGGTGACGATACTGGCCACAAATGTGAAGATCTTTTAATATCACCAACTTCGAAAAGTCATATTATTGATGGTTAAAATGTCCGTGTTTCTACAGTGGCTGTACCTTCACGCTACAATTTTCATCGCATTAAAATGTCCTGATGGACATTGTAATGTGTAGGTACAGACACTGTATGAACAAATACGCTTTAACCGCCAATGATGTAGCCATGCCTCGAGTGGCTAAAATGGCGATAAAATAATTCTCTGCCGCTGTGCGGGAGTCACAAAATGTTGCGAGGGTAAGGGTTGTCGACTATTTGACATATACACTCCTGGAAATGGAAAAAAGAACACATTGACACCGGTGTGTCAGACCCACCATACTTGCTCCGGACACTGCGAGAGGGCTGTACAAGCAATGATCACACGCACGGCACAGCGGACACACCAGGAACCGCGGTGTTGGCCGTCGAATGGCGCTAGCTGCGCAGCATTTGTGCACCGCCGCCGTCAGTGTCAGCCAGTTTGCCGTGGCATACGGAGCTCCATCGCAGTCTTTAACACTGGTAGCATGCCGCGACAGCGTGGACGTGAACCGTATGTGCAGTTGACGGACTTTGAGCGAGGGCGTATAGTGGGCATGCGGGAGGCCGGGTGGACGTACCGCCGAATTGCTCAACACGTGGGGCGTGAGGTATCCACAGTACATCGATGTTGTCGCCAGTGGTCGGCGGAAGGTGCACGTGCCCGTCGACCTGGGACCGGACCGCAGCGACGCACGGATGTACGCCAAGACCGTAGGATCCTACGCAGTGCCGTAGGGGACCGCACCGCCACTTCCCAGCAAATTAGGGACGCTGTTGGTCCTGGGGTATCAGCGAGGACCATTCGCAACCGTCTCCATGAAGCTGGGCTACGGTCCCGCACACCGTTAGGCCGTCTTCCGCTCACGCCCCAACATCGTGCAGCCCGCCCCCAGTGGTGTCGCGACAGGCATGAATGGAGGGACGAATGGAGACGTGTCGTCTTCAGCGATGAGAGTCGCTTCTGCCTTGGTGCCAATGATGGTCGTATGCGTGTTTGGCGCCGTGCAGGTGAGCGCCACGATCAGGACTGCATACGACCGAGGCACACAGGGCCAACACCCGGCATCATGGTGTGGGGAGCGATCTCCTACACTGGCCGTACACCACTGGTGATCGTCGAGGGGACACTGAATAGTGCACGGTACATCCAAACCGTCATCGAACCCATCGTTCTACCATTCCTAGACCGGCAAGGGAACTTGCTGTTCCAACAGGACAATGCACGTCCGCATGTATCCCGTGCCACCCAACGTGCTCTAGAAGGTGTAAGTCAACTACCCTGGCCAGCAAGATCTCCGGATCTGTCCCCCATTGAGCATGTTTGGGACTGGATGAAGCGTCGTCTCACGCGGTCTGCACGTCCAGCGCGAACGCTGGTCCAACTGAGGCGCCAGGTGGAAATGGCATGGCAAGCCGTTCCACAGGACTACATCCAGCATCTCCACGATCGTCTCCATGGGAGAATAGCAGCCTGCATTGCTGCGAAAGGTGGATATACACTGTACTAGTGCCGACATTGTGCATGCTCTGTTGCCTGTGTCTATGTGCCTGTGGTTCTGTCAGTGTGATCATGTGATGTATCTGACCCCAGGAATGTGTCAATAAAGTTTCCCCTTCCTGGGGCAATGAATTCACGGTGTTCTTATTTCAATTTCCAGGAGTGTAGAAGTTTAATTCTATTCTGGAGGTATTGTCGTACAGCCGAAGCGTTCAGGCAACTGTCGCGATAAGTGCGAAATCTACGTTCAGGTCCCTCTCCAGAATGAGATTTTCACTCTGCAGCGTAGTGTGCGCTGATATGAAACTTCCTGGCAGATTAAAACTGTGTACCAGACCCAAGCTGGAACGCGGGTCCTTTGCCTTTCGCTGGCAAGTGCTCTGCCAACTGAGCTACCCAAGCACGATTCACGTCCCGCCCTCACAGCTTTACTTCTGCCAGTACATCGTCTCCTACCTTCCAAACTTTACAGAAGCTTTATCAGCGCACCCTCATCTGAGGAGTGAAAATCTCATTCTGGAAACATACCCCAGGTTGTGGCTAAGCCATGTCTCCGCACTATCCTTTCTTCCAGGAGTGCTAGTTCTACAAGTTTCGCAGGAGAACTTCTATGAAGTTTGGAAGGTAGGAAATGAGATATTGGCAAAAGTAAAGCTGTGAGGACGGGGCGTGAGTTGTGCTTGTGTTGCTCAGATGGTAAAAAAAAAAAAAAAAAGATGGTAGAGCACTCACCTGCGAAATGCAAAGGTCCAGGGTTCGAGTCTAGGTCCGGCACACAGTTTTAATCTGCCAGGAAGTTTCATATCAGCGCACACTCCGCTGCAGAGTGAACATTTCATTCTGGAAAATTAGTTGTGACCTGACACCCAATCACAATGTGCATACTTACTAATTATCCTAGCGAGACCCCACAACAAACTAACGAAACATCCTTCATACCCACAAAGACTCCATTCTTTTCTATGCCATCGTCCTATGCCACCCCGTCCACCCATTTGGCGTCTGAGCCGATAGGCTATTTTCATGATAATTTTTCACTCGTCTATTCGAAGTAGATTTAGAACCTCTTTACAACTTCACCTAAAGGATGTTAGGCACAGTTCTCTAAATGGCACTAGTGGGTCTATCTTGTTGCTGTATCGCAGCATCCTAGAATGTATCAATGCTTTGATGCATTAGAGGTGGTTCTGCTTTAATGCATTAAAGGTGGCTGCCGTAGCGCAAGAAGATATATTTGGGGGTGAGGTTCACTTCAGAAACTGTGCTTTCGTGCCTGAAGCCATGAAATGCTTAGAAATCTGTTGTAAATAACGATAAACACAGCGTGGTGCAAAATTTATTCGAAAACTGTACCCAAAACCAAAATAATCTGCAACTGAAGTCTTCATTATCTAGCGCCATAGAAGCAACAGGATGGTTTCTGGCAGATTCTGCACATTCTTGAACGTCATGACTTACTTGTTGCTTCTCAGTTCCGTCCCGTACTGAATCCTTTATCAACCTATCAACACGAGCATCTCAATTCATATCACACACATCCTGCGAATATTACATACAAAACCCCTTATTCCCCTCCCCATGTCTTGTAGTTACTACTCTGAATTGCGATATTGTAGGTCCTGTGTTGTTAAGAAGAACTGTGCAACGATACCTCGGATATGCATGCATGTTCTGAAGGAACATTGCATCGTTTCTCTTAAGAATACACGCACTGCAATATCTATTTATCTGCCTATATCAGACAGAGACTTTTCGTTGAAATTTCCACCCCCGTACGGTAATTACATAATGTGTGTACGACTGCAGGATGTGACGCAGGAACGACGACATATGGTAGTTTATGTCTGGCCATGTGCCGTGCTCGGAGAGCCAAAGCGCTTAAGGCGAATCTGGAAATCCGGGTTCGCGGGTTCGAGTCTCTGCCCGGAATAAATTTTCATTGTCGTCATTCTCTCATACAGATAATGATTGTTCGTATTGGCAACTACAAATACATTTCATGTATATCTGATTATGACGTAGAATGCCAAAGACTGTTCACGAAAAACTACACCAAACTCTATCTGAAGAGGCATCGGTACGCCCAACGTCTCCGCCGACCGCCATGTCATCCTCAGGGAAGAGGCATCACTGGATGCAGCTTTGGAGGGGCATGTGGTCAGCTCATAGCTCTGCTGGCCGTTGTCAGTTTCCGGCAACGGAGCCGCTAGCTCTGTCAAATAGCTCCTCAATTGGCCGCACAACGGCTCAGTGTACCCCGTCTGCCAACAGCACTCTGCAGACCCAGTCACCCATCTAAGTGCTAGCCAGCGCTTAACTTCGGTACTCTGACGGGAAACGGTGTTACAACTGCAAAAAGGCCGTTTGCTCACCAAAAACAATAAAGTAAATATTACTGTGGAACATGAATACTGGATATTTTAGTTTCTAAAAGCATACAGCTGTATATATTACTAAGATACTATTCTAACTAAATTAATGCCCTAACAGTGAATGACGAATGTAATTTTATGTAGATATTTATCTATTATTATTACAATGTCTTGTCAGTTTCTGCGAAAACCAAATCGCGCTGCTGCCGATACTTCTTGAAATACTTTTAGGTATTTTATTTCAAAATAAAAATCAAAGAATTTCTTTCTCAAACACAACAGTTTCAAGCCTGGTCAATATAATATTAGATGACACATCCGCTAGGGATTTAATTCTAATTGTTTCAGGAGTTCAGTAGCTTATCGCGAGGAGACTGAAGTATTTTCAGTGATTCTCTACTAGGGTACGTTCACTCACGGAATTTCGAGTAAACATTATAATTGTACCCTACCCATTGCTATCTGTACTCACGCAAGCAGCAGAGAGCGCCCAACTTATGTCGCGATGATGCACTTTGCCAAACACGACCGCAAAGATACTCACCTGAAAAGAAAAAAAAAATGACTGTGTCAATAACAACACTTTCAGTACAATATTATAAACTGCTACAATTATCAATATATTTTAACATGCAATCCCAAATTGCTTAAACAAGTAAATGTGAGATGAAGCAAGCACAGATATGTAATCGGCAGCTCCCTTCATCATGAGCAGACGATGTTGTTGGGGCAATGGACTTGAATTCGAAAGAAGGGAGATCAGGCTTTAACATCGCGTCGACGACGAGGTCATTGGAAATGGGGCACAAGCTCAGTTTGGAGAAAGAAATCATCAGATCCCTTTCAAAGGAATTGCGCCAGTGCTCGCCTGAAGCGGTTTAGGGGAATCACAGAATGCCTAAATCTGGATGGTCAGACGGGGATTTGGACCAACCTTCTCCTGAGTATGTGACCAGTGTCTTACCGCTATGCCAGCTTCCTCGAGAATTCGTAATGGGGTGAGTGCAAATCTTCGTACGGTCATTCTGATTAAAGTTTATCCGATGCCTCCATAAACGTTTTTGAAGAGAACACGTCCAGTTTGCATCCTATACTCGTTCCGTCCGAAGTCACGCTATGTTTTTAATGAAAGCGTGGCTGACGAAGGACATTAAATCTTACATTTCGTTCCTTCCCTATCTCTTTTAAAGTCAACATTATTTTACTGTCTTGTGATAATCTTGTGTCTCTCCGAAATTACTACACGCGAGATTGTCTATAATTTATTTTGCTCGTATATAGTAGACGGGAAAGATGCAGGAAGAATCGTAACAGTCGTGCGGTTGAAGTTTTGAAGTAAAATCTGCAACTTCAAAATTTTACATGTAAATGACGTACATCGTTGAAACAGTCAAACTGCAGAGGAGGTGTCGAATCCATTCATTGTCTATAGATATAAAATATCACATAATCGTCACAGTTCCTTGCGTACATCTGTACGAAGGAAACTCTTCCTGGATAATAGGCGACGTAGCGCGCTGATTACCACATTCTGGAGGACGTCCTTTCATTTCTACGGCCGATTGAGGTTTGAGTATCTCCGGATTGAGGTTTTACGTGATTTCCCTCTAGGCAAATTCGGAAATGGTTGCTTTGAAAGAGCACGGTCGATTTCCTTCCCCATAATTGGAAAAACCCGAGATTGTTCTCCGTCTCTAATGACCCCCATGTCGACGGGGCATTAAACACTAATCTTCCCTCCTCTTTGCCTTTCTGGATATCTAATATCTATCTCGGAGGTCTGAACTGAAGATGTAGCTGGTTGCACTCTAGCAGAATTTTCGGCGCCGACATTCTAGATTCCGTCAGTTTTGATTTGTCATCAGTCTTTTGACTGGTTTGATGTGGCCCGCCACGAATTCCTTCCGGTCTCAAACTACAGCCAACTCTTCTTCATTACTGAACTGTGATCTAGTAATATATCTGCTCCTGAGAACATCTTACAATCCACTATCTGATTTCGGATTCTCTGTCTAACCATGATGTAATCCAACCCATATCTCCAGACTTTTCCAAGAATACCTCCTTCTCTTGTGATTTCTGAACAGTTTTTTTTCAATTACTAGCGGAATGGTGGCGGAACTCAGACTTCGCAGAAATCAGACTCTCTCTCCTCTCTTTCCCACTACCAAGCCGCTAATTTCCCGTAATTCTGTCCTCTATTCCTTCCCCTACGACTGCATTCAAACACACCTCCATCTCTCCACGCTCAAACATCTCACATTGCACGTTGCAAGTCTTCATGTGATACCTGAAACCCCGCGCTAGCAGGACAGAGCGGATCAGGTTGTGGAAAGGGGCCAAATTATGTCGCTGTCAGTTTCACTCAATATACAATCTTTATTCATCAACCCACAATATTACAACAAGGATGCAAAATACTCAAAACTTCAATCGACCTCCTTTGATTAACTTTAGATCGGCTGAAGGCCACACTCAAAATCCAAGACACAACGTCTAAGCAAGAAATTGAATACAAGGTTCTTTTGGAGGCCTTAGCAATTTAATTTTAATGGAACTTGGCTGGAGGCCGGATATTAGCCAATAAGAAAAGTTTCAATCAAAAGGCAGAAGGCTTTATCTTAAAAGAAATGCATAACAATCTTTTTCCTTAAGGGCAAGACAAGAACATTAATTTAAGAGACATTAAAACTCTGCTGAAGGCCACACATCAAACAAATAACTAAAATTCAAACAGGGAAATTACTATATAACACACAAGGAACGGCGCTCAGAAATTTCCAAGAGTCGGCCTGGGATTGTAACACTAACGCCCGTTTAGGTGAGACAGGCAGCCTGTCCAACGACTTCTTAATTTGGAGCCAACCTCACCGACAGACAGCCGACCGACCAATCAACAAGATCAGTTCCGCTCCACGTAACCCACAAAACGACCACAAGATTTCAATACACGACACACAGAATATTTGGCGCCCACACCGAACAACAACACCTCAGCTGTCGAACTACACGCTGTGCTAGATAGCAACAACATGACGAGGAAAATACACTGCCTAAAATTACGCTAACGACGAGGGCAGGTAATCGGAACGTTAACATCCACAAGGCAGAAGATACCGCTGGTGAACTTCCTTTACAGGGAATAATTTAATTTAAATTTCACAGGAAGACGGCTGGAATCTTAACCGACTTAAATACACACACGTTGTTGCTCGCGGGAATGTCCTAAAAGCGAGAGCCAGAATCAAACGAGAAAATGTAAACAGTTGAGGCTCGATTGTAAGTTAAGTGAGGGCTCAACTTTCACGTCCAAGATCGGTGGGCGACGAACTTCGTAGCACTCGCTAGCAGCACCTCACACTCCAACCGCGCGTGCACGCCGCCAGCGGCTCCAGCCAGACTTCGGGCTCCACGCCAACCGACCGACTGGACTGCTGGTCCGTCCACGACTGCTGCTCCGTCGCGACTGCACTGCTGGTGCGTCTCCCACTCACTGACTACCCAACACACATCGACCCGGAAATACTATCGGTTGCTCCAGAGGTGGTACGACAGTGCGCTTATCGATACGCGCTGCTGCTGCCATTCACGGGCAAGTAAGGTAGGAAGTTAGTGACGCCAGTAAATGGAATAAGAAAACGAGTCGGCACCACCGTAATAGAAGATGACAAACAATTAATGGGATGAACACGAGCTGTGCACGGCTCAATACCTTTCGTTGGGTATTCAATCTGTTTCTCTTGGTGAGCTCCCTCTCGGCAGTCTTCTCCGAGAGATATTAACGACGTCCAAATCCATAATCTTTTGCCAATGGAGAGATCATCGTCATTGTTTTTTAGTTGTGGGCTATGTGTCCTTTGCATTCAGATCATGTATCTTTAATGCAGTAGTTTTCATAGCCTTCTGCATCCTCATGTGTTTGATCGTTGCTGAATCCTCCGCCTTTTATGAGGAGTTACCCACTCCAAGGGCAAGAGAATGCGCTGAAGCTCTGTCCGTTCCTCCACCCTCTTTGGCAAGACCGTCTCCAGAACGAGTAAGAATTCTTAAATCCTTATACCGGAGGTCTTCGGCCTCCATTGCTGCCGATTTTTATTGAAACTTAGCAGTTACTCGCCGCTGCGCTCGCTGATCAGTCTTTTTTTTATGATGATTATCAGTATGTGCAACGACATCAGCTGCTCTCAGATGCATTACGCAAAAAATCTTATAATTTTTTTAAATCGTTTATTTTCACTGTCGTGAAAAGAAAAGGTTTATGCCCTACATCAGCCTTTTAGGGCGTTGGCTTTGTTTACTTTTCAGAGTAGCCTATGTTCTTCCTCAGGATTCAACCTATCTCCATACCAAATTTGACCGAAATCGGTTCGGCAATTGAGTAGTGAAAACGTAACAGAGTGTTACCTTCACAATTGTAACATTAGATACAAGTATGGATTAAACACCTGCAGGACTGTATAAGCATTGCATTTATTACGTTAATAGTATTATGTGGACCATACAGACCAATAAATGTATTTTCACTAATTCGATAAAGTTTAAAAATCAAAGAGTAAACAGCTTTTCCATGGAGCAATTACTTTTTCCTAATGTGCATTATATTCTTCAAGTGAATTACATATATCTTGTTCTACACACTTTCTAAAGCAGCCTGCGTTCTTCCCCAGCCTTCAGGTTATCTCCATAATCAATATCACGAAAATCGGTTAAGCGGTTTAGTCGTGAAAACGCAACAGACAAACTTACTTTTGCGTATATAACATTGGTATGATGGATGTTTTGATCACGAATGAAAGACGCTATCCTTAGATACACTGAAAAACTAAAAAAAAAAAAAAGTGCGTACAACCCTCTGTCCTGCTGTATTCGTTTGCAATTCTAGTTGTGACTACTCGGCTTCCAACTAACTCCATGTTCAGCGCGATGAGCTAACAATGAGTCTTTGTCCAAGATGTTTTATTGCGTTCCCTCCATTCGTAGTTACGAAGTAGTCGATACGAAAGTGTAGCACTAAATTTTTTAACCCGAGCTATGTTGTACGTGTGTTAAAACGCTGACATTTGTAGACCTACGGTGCAATGCAACGAGCAACGTGTTATCGTAGTCGCGCATGTTTCTATCAGTCTATAGTTTTACTCGGTGTTGTTCTAAGAAAGCATGTCTCTAGCAACTTCTCAGTGGAAAAACCTAACACTACACTATATAAAATTGGGCCACAAAGTATGATTTATTACGTTTCAGAAGTTACGTAGTCTTTGTGTTCAGTTTTCTAATATAGAATTTACGTATTTGTAAATCAAAATTGGAAGAAGGTGACTTATACCGAAGCTGTCCTCCATAACACACACTGTAAAGATTATACATCAGTCATAAAAAGTTGAAGGTGCACAACTTAAGATATGAAGAAATATAAATCTAATTGATCTAGATCTGATACTAGAAGCAACTCTTTCGGCTCTCGAATAAATGCATTGCGGCGAAATATATGCCAAACATTGACTCCTAATTACTTCATTTAATGTATCTCCGAGCGGAAAAGAAACCAATACTTTTCTAGCCATCAATTACAAATAAAATGTGCTTCTAGGGTAGAATGTTTGCAACTTCTCTTTCCTAGTATTATCCAGCAGCTTTAGTTAATCTATTCATAATGATTGTATGTATTGACTCAGCAGGCTCCATGGTTTGTGGTTGTTTCCAGTGAAGTATCACTTTTTTAAAAATGCACTTGTAGGATTCTGAATATCTTCCATGATGTGCAATGCGGTTTGCCACATTTATAGGGTATTCCAAACTAGTATTTTAAATAACGAAATTTGTTAAGTAGGAAGAAAACCTGTGGCGCCTTGTTTTTAAAATTTTTATTTTACATTAGAATCATTCCACATCAAATGGCCTAAGGGTCACCAAATTTAATTAATTTTTACAGGAGCCGTGCCAAACTACGGCTCGATAAGTAAATAGCCCTGCTTTTCTAGCGGCCTGCTTTTCCATGTGGCGACAGACACAAATAAATCACAGACTTATTTTTGCTTATGATTGAAGTGGACTCCCACACTGAAATTTGTTCCGCTGAGCTTTTTAGGTACAAAAGCCTAGTCACTGAACATTATCTCAGTGTGCAGTAGATTTGTCGCAGTTTGCTGTTGAAGTATCTCAAATTCTTCTAACGACGAATGTGGATCATATTTTCGCACCTTAGATCTTATGATAGAATGGTTATCTGGTACTGATTCTTTCCTCATTTGCAGCTTGTCAGTCTGTGCAAGTGGCGTGTTGAGTTATTCTAGATTTTGATTCAGAAATTTATTCTTCAGTTGTGTCTCATTTCTAAAAGGTCTTACACAAAAGGTTCCACACAAATTTTATGTTTCATTGTACCATAGAAAAAGTTCATTTTTTTTCCATCACGAAAAGTTTGCTTCATTTACGAGACAAACCTGTTCAAAGATAATAAAGAAGTACAACGACAAGCTTTAACTGCTGTGACTTGCAAATAATCAGTGGACATTTTGAATAGGCATATTTCAAAATTATTTAAAAGCTTTTCTATGTTTTTCTTAAATCAAAAATTAATTTCCTCAGTCACTGACTTGAAGAAATGTTTACCTGTTCATTTAGAATGTTTCTGTGCTGTATTGGAATTTACCAAAACCCGTTTCACCATCTGTGACCAAACTGCTCTTTTAGATGAAAATATCCAGAATTATTTTAGTTTAACAGTTGAAAATCAAGCCAAATGGTAGCCAGAATCAAACTGTAACTTGATGGAAGTTCAAGGCAGCATACGTAATGCAGCTTTGGTTTTGCACATAATTATGCGTATTATGTGACAACATTTTAACACTGTTTCTGAGTTACCACTGTGTCACTTCTTTTATGGTCCAACTTCTAGATCATTACATCCAAATCTATCATTTTTGTGACTGCTTTGTTAAGTGAAACTTTGAATTCTTCAACCAGCAGTCTATGATTTAAGCATTCACTGTAAGCCTTAATTGTTCTAGGTATTTGAAAATCTTTTGGATCGAAGCTCCCAGCAAAAGCATTTTGTGTGCAAGTTCCTCCTGAGTTTCACTTTTTCTTTTTGCATAAGCTCTGGCATCCCTCAGTGACACGCATTAGAATTCCAGAGCACAGATCCCTTTAGCAGTTACGTTTGTGTTGAGTGATCCAGATACATGTTCCGCCCTTGCTTCGTCTTCTGATTGCGATGAAAATGACTTCCTTTATGATGGTTTCTTTGCTGCAAATTGCTTTGGACATGTGGGGCGCATTTTCTGACCTGTTATAACATTTCTCTTTGTCATAGCTTTCAAATAATCATTTGTTTTAAAGTAACGCCCCGTAAGATCTTTTTCACAGAATGGTTGTTTAGGTGACATGCAGAATTATTTGCAAAATCAGTGCTATATTACACTGAAAAGTGGCATTCAACATCCATAAAACTACAGTTGGTTTTTAACTTTCAGCTGACTTGGCTCCCAACTGTTAAGCGTAAAACCTGGATGTTAATAGACTGTGCAAACTGTCGTTGTCAATTCCAAAACATCTTAGTTGAACGGATAAACATGTCAAAAGTCAAAGGCTGAGCAAATTAGTTTTTTATTTTGAGACAGTCAAAGACACCTAATAACAGCTTTATTAGATTTAACATAATTTTCAAATACGCATATTTAAAAAGTCCGCTCATTATTCGCTCGTAATAGCAGACAAGGCATTTTTTTGGAGTTCTTTGTTATCTTTCAACTGATTTGTTTTTCTGATGAAACCAACAGAGCTATTTATAGTGGTGCAAAAAAAGCAAATAGAAGTGGACGATTGTGGCATATAGGCTTCCGACAATCATAGAAATATGAAGAATAATTTTTTTGACTCAAACTTAGTTTAGGATAGCTCGGTAATTTTTTGAGTTATCAACATTCCACTTGCTGAAGTTGATGACATGCTTGTTGGCTGAAAATGAGGAAAACATAGGCAGTTGTACCTAAAAAGGTGAGCCTAATCATCAGGTTTCAGCATGGGAGTCACCTTAGATAATGAGGAACAGTAGAGCAAGTTTTTGATTCATTCATTTCTTTATTTCTGTTTTTGAAGGCATATTTGTCACAACATGGAAAAATTGGCCATTGTAAGAGCACAGGCAGTAGCCCCACCACGCTACGTATAAGGCTGTAATTTCGTATGGCTTGATGTAACACCCATTCGGGTATTCAGATTTAGAATTCCATAATTTCCCGGAAGCACTTAAGGCAAATACCGGGATGGTTTCTTTGAAAAAGGCACCGCGTGGCCCCCTCCCATCCATCGCGATAGGAATGATCTCCACGTCGATGGGAAGTTAACCCTCACCTTCCTTCTATTCGTATGGAAATTACAGGTCTTTATATAGGTTGCCACATGTTATTTGAACAGCAGCTGGCCAGAATACTAGTCCAGTGGTGCAAGCATAAGGGAGCGTTGACGGGAAGACTGTTAATTGAAAGTAGCAGCACCTGCGGGAAATTCCTGTGACTGAAATTAAATTTGCACCATACATTAGATACAGGAAAACACATAAACAATCTGTGTCACAGAACCGTATGACTTTCGAGAAATTAGAATGGTGTGAAACACAGCCTGGCACGAAAGAAAGCCTGAGTACGTTTATTGACAATCTCCTCTAACGAAGTTTATATGCGACGCCATGACAAAGAAACTGTGGTTGATGGAGGACTAGGAGAATAAATGATCTTTCGTACTTCTTTTGTAAGTAACTTGATATGTTAATGTGCAGGACGTGGAAGCGTTGCAGAAGATGGAGCCGACCTGTCGACATATACAGCTTCCACGAAATGGGCTGCGTTCCAGTAAAGACTCGACACTGTGGACCAGCTTGGACTGCTAGTAACGGTAACATGGGCAAAATAGTGGCCATCTCGCGATGTGATGACTCTGTGCAGTTCAGCTCCCATCTGATGCCGCGCACGAACCTCTTATAAGTTCTTATCAGGGTCATACAAATTGCCCACTGCGCATACGTGAAACAGGAGAGAATTTCGCTAATACAACCGCAGAACACCGTCAGCCATGCATCGTACAGTAGCTTGCGGAATAAATACATGGATGAACCAAAGTACTACGAACAGTTGCTCAGAAGTGAGTTAATCCACCTCTGGGCCTGCAAAAAGCTGGGATTCTACGAGGAATGGGTTCTGAAAGTTCTTGGTAGGCTTCCGGACGTACGAGGGGCGTTCAGTGAGTAACGCTACACATTTCTTACTCGGTCGATTCCGGTTGAAAAAATTGCGGTATTGTTTAGGGACACTGTAGAATATTCCCGCTTCAACGCCTATAGTTTCGTGAAGTTCCGATGGGTGGGGGCGCTAGTCGTAGTCTTTGAAATGGCGTCTTTAACAGAGGTGCGTCCAAGCAGAGCGCTGTCATAGTTGTTGTTGTTTTTTTTTATTTCATAGGCGCCTGTAGAGTGTCTACTGAAACCTAGCAGTGAACAAAAGCACGGTGAGTCGTAGGTCGAGGAGTCTGTCATCACCTCAACAACGTCACGCAAACATGTCCGATTTCGCGCATGCCGGCTTGCCACACGCAGCTCTGACTTCTGCAATATTGGAATGTGTGGTCACTCATGCGAGGCGATCGACGGAAGACAAAAAGCACCTCGTTGCTCAACTAGGTATCTCCGCTGGTAGTGCAGACATGTCCACCTGTTGAGGAACTTCAACGTATGTGCCCGCTGGGTTCCACGCCGCCTGACAGAAAACTATAAAGAGCAGCGGAGGATTATCCACGTGGAACTGCCCGTTACAAGGCTGATCATGACTATTTCTTGTCGAATATCGTCACAGGCGAAGAAACATGTGTTCTACTTTTCCAGCCGGAATCCATGGAGTGGCGCCACACTCCGAAGAAAAAGCTCAAAGCCGCATTCTCAGCCGGTAAAGCCATAGCTACGATGGGTGTTACTCTGTTTATTGCCCTCCCTCATAGTACAACGATCAAATCTGATTGTTTTGTGATAGCGTCCATGCAAACGAACTTTTCCTTTTCCATGACAAAGCAAGGCCTCACAAAATCTGTGCATCCGAGAGGAGCTCATAAAACTTCATTCGACAATTCTTCCTCCTCCACCGTATAGTCCTGATATTACCTTCATACTTCCATGTGTTTGGGCCAATGAACGATGCAGTCCGCGGGGGGCAGTAGACGCTTGGTGGGTAGGTCATTGATGCTGCTAGGAGTTGACTCCGATGTCGATCAGTACCTTGCGGATACACAGGCCGTCCCAGTAACATGCCGTAAGGCTTTCGCAATGAAAGGAGATTATACTGCAAAATAGATTTTTGTAGTCACATGGCCGTTATAGGCGATTCTAGGCGCTTCAGTCCGTAACCGCGCTGCTGCTACGGTCGCAAGTTCAAACCCTGTCTCGGTCACGGATGTGTGTGATGTCTTTAGGTTGGACAGGTTTATGTAGTTCTTAGGGGACTGATGACTTCAGATTTAAAGTCCCATAGTGCTTAGAGCCATCTGTAGTCACATTACTCGCAAACAATATTGGAATGCTGAAGAAAATACGAGCTGCTTTCAGAAGAAAATGTGTTTCATTACTTATTGAACTCGGCTCATAATTTCGTTACCGTATCACGTGCCCTTATCAGCACCAGGTGGCTTTCCAATTCGCGGTGAGTACTGGTCATAAATTTTAGGCTCATAAGTGTACGAGTGTGTAGATTTACCTAAAAATGTCGTAATTATTACACTGAATGCTGCAACAGTTCTTTAGTTCAGCAACTGGTATTTAGAAATATTTTTTTTGTATGAATTAACTTTTTTGAAAGAAGATTGCCCTCTATGATAGGCAGTTAGTTATTTCATCAAGACAGCCAAAGGACAGAAAGGTCAGTCTCTGTGCGGCTGCGTGGGAGAGTGAAGAATATGAGTCCTCGGTGAAAGTACCTGTCAGCACCAGATAAGCCAGGTAGAATGAATTATGACTATGGAGAATGGAACGCGGGAAAAAAGTTGGCGCTGATAAAAAGCACGACAAAGAGGAACAGAGAACGCTCAAATTCTTTTACCTTCCAACTTGTTAATAAATTACCGTCAGGTAAAAAAAGTGAGAAATATTTATGAAATAAAGAGACGGTCTGGTCCATCCCCTGAGATTACAAACTGTCTAAATAAAAGAGCATCAGCTTTAAAGATTGATATGGTGCGTGCGCTGAAACATATCGTACAGTGAAAATATAATATTTACCGGTACAGTGCCACTACTTTCTTGTTTCCAGAATAAACAGCAGAGGTTACTGAGACTTCAAGCACATACTCCAAACTAATAAGAAAATGTGTCTGTTGTTGTTTATAGGAAATAACGACAAAGGAAAAATTTGAATGGTAACGTGATTAGTGTGGCCAAATGTTCCCAATGTGTGAGATACAAAGCTCTTAATAAATAAAACATTGAAACACAATTCTAGGAAACAATTTAAGTTTAAAATTTGAGTATATCTTTTAAAAGTACAAAATGGGAGTTAGGATAGCTCACATAATATCAATACAGCATACATTAACCTGACAGAAATACAGGTACTTATTAAGCTAATAATGGCGCCGTGTACGAGGAACGCAGGACACGATATTAATCTGAAATCAAATACGAAGTTTTGACTTCGGAAAGTAGACAGGATATGCTAATAAAAAGGAAGTTATGGGGGCGGATTCTGTGAGTCATTCATTGCCAGAGGGAGGCAAGGGTGCGGATCCGATTCCCGGTCCGACATACATTTCTAATTTTTGATGAAGTTTCAGAACAGTGCACGGTATTTGAAACTTTATGACTACATATCAACTCGAAGAAATAATTTATATAAATAAGCACATGTACACATAGAAATCCCCGCGCTACAAGCATTGCAGCACAGCTCTGGAGAAGACAAAAGAAAATGGTGGAGACCGTTTGTACACCCCGCTGCGGAAGGTAGCATTCATTCTGACAACGGTATCTATTCTTCTTGAATGTATCAATACATTCATGTAAGCATCAGGGAAGGGCAACTACTAGTAACGCCACGCCTCCTTAACGTATACAGCAGCGCCAAAGAAACTACGGTAGGCTTGCTTGTTCAAATATAGAAACATGTAAACAGGAAGAATACAGCGTTATCGTTGGCAACGCCTATATAAGACAACAACTATCAGGTGCAGTTGTTTCTGCTGCTACAATGGCAGGTTGTCAAGATTTAGTGAGTCTGAACGTGATGTTACAGTCGGTGCACGAGCGATGAGACACAGCATCTCCGATGCCGCCATGAAGTGGGAATTCTCCCGTACGACTATTTCACTAGTGTGCCATGAATATCACGAATCCGGTAAAACATTGAATCTCTGACATCGCTGCGGGCGGAAGAGATCTGCAAGAGAGGGACCAACGACGACTGAAGAGACTCGTTCAACGTGACAGAAGTGCAACTCTTCCACAAATTGCTGCAGATTTCAGGGCTAGGCCATCAAGAAGTGTGAGCATGCGAACCATTCAACGAAACATCATCGATATTGACTTTCGTAGCCGAAGGTCCACTCGTGTACCTTTGAAGACAGCACGACACAAAGCTTTACACCTCACCAGGGCCCGTCAAATCACGCGGCTGCTGCGGTCGCAGGTTCGAATCCTGCCTCGTGCATGGATGTGCGTGCTATCCCTAAGTTAGTAAGGTTAATGTTGTTCTAAGTCAAGGGGACTGATGACCTCAGATGTTCCCATAGTGCTTAGAGAAACTTGAACCATTTGGGCCAGTCAACACCGACATTGGACTATTGAAGACTGGAAACGTGTTGCCTGGTCGGACGAGTCTCGTTTCAAATTGTATCGAACGGATGAAAGTGTACGGGAATGGAGACAGCTTCATGAATCCATGGACCCTTCATGTCAGCAGGGGACTGTTAAAGCTGGAGAAGGCTCTGTAATGGTGTGGAGCGTGTGCATTTGGAGTGATATGGGACACCTGATACGTCTATATACGACTCTGACAGGTGGCACGTACGTAAGCATCCTGTCTGATTCCCTGCATCCATTCATGCCCATTGTGCATTCGGACCCACTTGGGCAATTCCAGCAGCACAATGGGACACCCCACAAGTCCAGAATTGCTACAGAGTGCCTCCAGGAACACTTTTATGAGTTTCTGCACTTTCGCTGGCCACGAAACTCCCCAGACACGAACATTATTGAGCATATCTGAGATGTTTTGGAACGTGCTGTTCGCAAGGGATCTCCACCCCTTCGTACTGTTACGAATTTATGGACAGCTCTGCAGGATTCATGTAGTCATTTCCCTCCATCACTATTTCAAACACTGTTTGAGCCCACTCCAAGTGGGGTTGCCATACTCCTGTGTGCTCGCTGGGGCCCTACACGACATTAGACAGGTGTGCCAGTTTCTTTGACTCTTCAGTGTATCTTGAACTTGCTCTAGTTAATAGAGAAACCTGGGGTTCGAAAACAGGAAAGCAAACAGGACTAGAAATTAACTAAAAAATTATCTGGAAAGAAATATCTCCTGCCGTCTGTGGTGAGAGGTCTCCGCACCTTAGCTTTCATTCTGTTCACAGAGGAAACGGCTTTCTGACCGATATAACGAATAGCCGCAACCGCATGAAAAGACAAGAAATTAGCCTACGTAGGAAACCGATGGAATAAAATCCTGCGCTGCGATACTCGAACCTGTAGTCATTACGTTACGGGCTTCCTGTTTTAGCGAGCGTGGCTAATTGGGGCGCAGCAAGGAGAACTTGATATGAAGTGACTAGCCAGTGTTCGGTGGTTATTAGGGCCGCGGCTGTTTTAAGCCTACAGAGTTCCCGATGTGATGGCTGCTGAAAAGTGCTTATAACGTGTGCAAACATTGCAGCTCTCTAACGAACTCTCGTAAAAGAATAACGCTTCATCCTTGCAAAGTGTTACACTGGTGGAATGAATTCTACCTCTCGCCATTATCCGCTGACAGCGAAAAGCGGGTGGAGGAAATACCAGTGTAACAATATGAGCGGGAAAGAGTGGAAAAGGTTCTGCGGTTTCACAGTTATTAACATTTATTAATGCTACTCAGTAAAACTTTGGACAAACAACAACATGTTGAA
The DNA here is from genome assembly GCF_021461395.2 of Schistocerca americana. Classification (NCBI taxonomy): domain Eukaryota; kingdom Metazoa; phylum Arthropoda; class Insecta; order Orthoptera; family Acrididae; genus Schistocerca; species Schistocerca americana. Next base: position 337,750,564 of record NC_060121.1, read on the forward strand.
GCTGATTAAGCGTTTTATGTTGTCGTCTTCTACACTGACATTGGAAGGTTACGGTTTCTCATTCCGTCTACATCAGGCCAAAGGAAAAGTAGGAAGATCTCGAAAGTAAGAGGGTTGAGAGAAAGAAACAGTCTGTTTCTTTCTCAAATAAACCATCACGACAGTCAACTTAGGGTAACTAACGAGAAACTGTATCTTGATGTCGGACGGGGATTTGAAAACTGCTGCTGTCGGGTCCAGATGCGTTGACCAGTGCGACTGCCCGCTTACTAAGCGTGTTTTAGATATTACTCAAAAGTAGCTAAAGCCGGAGGATGGCTGGAACAACGCACTGCTTTACAAAGCGTATTACTACTTCCGTCCATAGACATTCGAAGTGGCATACACAGCTGGCTATGGGAGGATATACAATAGTAGTTGTGATAAGACTGGTTTGATGCAGCTTTACAAGGTAGTCTATCTTGTGCAAGCCACTTCTCTCTGAGTGAATACTGCAATCTACATCCTTTTGATACCCATAACTGCGTTCATTAATTCGTCCCCTCACACTTCTTTACAATATGTCTCTGAAACCTCTGAAAGTGTCGTGACAACCGATCCGCTCTTTTAGGCAAGTTATGCAAAAAATTTCTTTTCTCCTCAATTCCATTCGTTCTTCCTCATTAGTTATGTGATCTACCCATTTAACCTTCAGCATTCTTCTGTAGCACCACATTTTAAAATCTTCAATTCTCCTCAGGCCAGAAACGCTTTTCGTCAGCATTTCACTTCATACAGTATGTTGTTGACGCGGTCTTCAGTCCAGAGACAGTTCTGATGCAGCTCTCCATGCTACTCTATCCTGTGCAGGCCTCTTGATCTCCGAATAATTACTGCAACTTACATCCTTCTGAATGTTCTTAGCGTACTCACCTCTTGGTCTCCCTCTAAGATTTTTACCCTCCACGGTTCCCACCAGTACTAAGTTTGTGATCCCTTGATGCCTCAGAACGTGTCCTACTATCCGATCCTTTCTTCTTATCAATCTGTGCCACAAATTTCTCTTCTCCCCAGTTGTACTCAGTACCTCCTCAGTATGTACGTTACCTATGTATCCAATCTTGAGCATTGTTATGTAGCACCATATTTCGAAATATTCTATTCTCTTCCTGTTTAAAGCATTAATCGTCAATGTTTCACTTCCATACATGGCTAACCTCCATACATACACCTTCAGAAAAGACTTCCTAACACTTAAATCTATACTCGATGTTAACAAATTTCTGTTCTTCAGAAATGCTTTTATTTCCATAGGCAGTCTACATTTCACAGCCTCTCTACTCTGACCATCATCAGTTATATTGCTCCCCAAGTGAAACTCATCTACTACTTTAAATGTCTCATTTCCTAGTCTGATTCCCTCAGCATCATCTGATTCAATTCGGCTATATTGCGTTACACTCCTTTTGCTTTTGTTGATGTTTATCCTATGTCAACCTTTCAAGACACTGCCCATTCCGTTCAACTACTCTTCCAGGTCCTCTGCTGTCTCTGACAGAATTAAAATGTCGTCGGAAAGTTTTTATTTATTCTCCCTGGATTTTAATTTCTGCTCCAATTTTTCCTTTTATTTCCTTTACAGCTTGCTCAATATACACTCCTGGAAATGGAAAAAAGAACACATTGACACCGGTGTGTCAGACCCACCATACTTGCTCCGGACACTGCGAGAGGGCTGTACAAGCAATGATCACACGCACGGCACAGCGGACACACCAGGAACCGCGGTGTTGGCCGTCGAATGGCGCTAGCTGCGCAGCATTTGTGCACCGCTGCCGTCAGTGTCAGCCAGTTTGCCGTGGCATACGGAGCTCCATCGCAGTCTTTAACACTGGTAGCATGCCGCGACAGCGTGGACGTGAACCGTATGTGCAGTTGACGGACTTTGAGCGAGGGCGTATAGTGGGCATGCGGGAGGCCGGGTGGACGTACCGCCGAATTGCTCAACACGTGGGGCGTGAGGTCTCCACAGTACATCGATGTTGTCGCCAGTGGTCGGCGGAAGGTGCACGTGCCCGTCGACCTGGGACCGGACCGCAGCGACGCACGGATGCACGCCAAGACCGTAGGATCCTACGCAGTGCCGTAGGGGACCGCACCGCTACTTCCCAGCAAATTAGGGCCACTGTTCCTCCTGGGGTATCGGCGAGGACCATTCGCAACCGTCTCCATGAAGCTGGGCTACGGTCCCGCACACCGTTAGGCCGTCTTCCGCTCACGCCCCAACATCGTGCAGCCCGCCTCCAGTGGTGTCGCGACAGGCGTGAATGGAGGGACGAATGGAGACGTGTCGTCTTCAGCGATGAGAGTCGCTTCTGCCTTGGTGCCAATGATGGTCGTATGCGTGTTTGGCGCCGTGCAGGTGAGCGCCACAATCAGGACTGCATACGACCGAGGCACACAGGGCCAACACCCGGCATCATGGTGTGGGGAGCGGTCTCCTACACTGGCCGTACACCACTGGTGATCGTCGAGGGGACACTGAATAGTGCACGGTACATCCAAACCGTCATCGAACCCATCGTTCTACCATTCCTAGACCGGCAAGGGAACTTGCTGTTCCAACAGGACAATGCACGTCCGCATGTATCCCGTGCCACCCAACGTGCTCTAGAAGGTGTAAGTCAACTACCCTGGCCAGCAAGATCTCCGGATCTGTCCCCCATTGAGCATGTTTGGGACTGGATGAAGCGTCGTCTCACGCGGTCTGCACGTCCAGCACGAACGCTGGTCCAACTGAGGCGCCAGGTGGAAATGGCATGGCAAGCCGTTCCACAGGACTACATCCAGCATCTCTACGATCGTCTCCATGGGAGAATAGCAGCCTGCATTGCTGCGAAAGGTGGATATACACTGTACTAGTGCCGACATTGTGCATGCTCTGTTGCCTGTGTCTATGTGCCTGTGGTTCTGTCAGTGTGATCATGTGATGTATCTGACCCCAGGAATGTGTCAATAAAGTTTCCCCTTCCTGGGACAATGAATTCACGGTGTTCTTATTTCAATTTCCAGGAGTGTACATATTTAATAACTTCGGGGATAGGATACAACCCTCTCACACTGTCCTCTCAACCACTGCTTCCCTGTCATGCCTCTCGACTCTTACGACTAACATCTGGTTTCTATGCAAATCGTAAATAGCCTTTCGCTCCCTGTATTTTACCCCTGCCACCTTCAGAATCTGGAAGACAGTATTCCAGTCAACATTGTCAAAAGGTTTCTCTTAAAGATGCTAGAAACGTAGGTTTGCCTTTCCTTAATCCATCTTCTAAGATACGTTCTAGGGTCAGCACGCCTCGTGTGTTCCAACATTTCGACGGAATCCTAACTGACCTTCCCCGAGGTCGGGTTCTAACAGTTTTTCCATTCGTCTGTATGAAATTCGTGTTAGTATTTTACAAACGTGACTTACTAAACTGATATTAAAATAATAGTTCCTTCCACTTTCCTGCTTTCCCTTCTTTTGTTGGATCTGATCTCTTGATATTCATACAGGTGGTTTTCTTTTCTCGGTAGGTCTTTTTAATTTTCCTATAGGCAATATCTGTCTTACCACTAGTGATACACTTTTCTACATTCTTACATTTGTCCTCTAGCCATCAATGCTTAGCCACTTTGAACTTCCTGTTGATCTTATTTTTGAGACTTTTGTATTCCTTTTCGCCTGCTTCATTTACTGCATTTTTATATTTCCTATTTTCATCAGTTAAATTCAATATCTCTTCCGTTACCCAAGGATTTCTACTAGGCTTTGTCGTTTTACCTACTTTATCCTGTGCTGCATTCACTATTTCATGTCTCAAAGCTACTCATTTTCTTCTACTTATTTCTTTCCCCTGTTCTTGTCAATTGCTCCCTGATACTCTCTGTGAATCTCCCTGTAACATCTGATTCTTTCAGTTTATCCAGGTCCCATCTCCTTAAATTCCTACCTTTTTTCAATTTATTCAGCTTCAATCCTCAGTTCATAACGAATAAATTGTGGTCAGAGTTCACATCTGCCCCTGGGAACAGTATACAATATACAGTATAATATATCAAAAATGATTGTCAGATGTGAAAGAAGCAACACGTGAAAGGAAAATCTCGAGACAAACCAGGTGCTTCCCTACTGAAGCAACTGTTTCGAGCTTTCGCCACTACTGTACTAGTCCACACAGCAGGGTCTCCTTGTGAAGAGATGCAATGAAGCGCGAGCCCCATACCATGCATGCAGGCTCGTAATCGTCTGTTAGTGAAGCAGTTGTTACGTAGCCGATCAGGCGCACACGAAGCACTAGCAGTCTGCGATATATAGCCTACATAGAAATTTAATCTAGTCTCTGTTTTTACGTACTTTTGTGAAGACTTGAAATGTGCCTTTGCATTTTACTGTGTAAATTAGAGTTTACTAACTTACTCTAAATTTCTTGCGATAATTCTAATGCAGTATCGTTGTGTGATGCCACTTTACAGTGTCGTATGAACTAGAGGTAACATAACAGTAGAACGTAGATTGCACCCAAGACTTGTGGGGTTAGTGTTACAATACTTGTGATATAGGAAAAACTCGATTAAGGGTTAATAAAGACGGCGCGTGTTGTGAACGAATGCAGGAGGAATTGGGCATTGTGATGAAAGCTGTGTTGGCTACTGCCCTGGGCCACAACAGTACTGGGGCGCCTGATATGAATGCGCTTAACCAACTTCGATTCCATCAGGAACCGTTGTGCACAACCACAGTAGGCTATAAGGAACGTGGGGAACTCAGCAATCAGTCGCAGTCCCAGTAGTTTTTATTAATTTTGCAAATATAGGTTTCGGCTATAAATAGTCATCATCAGTGCATTTTCGCTACAATTCGACAGACTCGCAGAAGATCATGTCATCATATGTTCTTACAGGTGTATAGGCTGAGAGTCACTGGGGGGGGGGGGGTGTTTACAGTAAGTACAACAGCCTTAAAAAAATGGTTCAAATGGCTCTGAGCACTGTGGGACTTAACATCTGTGGTCATCAGTCCCCTAGAACTTAGAACTACTTAAACCTAACTAACCTAAGGACATCACACACATCCATGCCCAAGGCAGGATTGGAACCTGCAACCGTAGCAGTCCCTCGGTTCCGGACCAACAGCCTTAATCCTGGATTATGGCTGATATGCTTACTGTAAACAACCAACTCAGTGTCCTCCTGCCTATACATCTGTAAGAAAAGCTGACATAAACTGCCGCGAGTCTGTTGGGTTGTAACGAAAATGCATTGAAGATGGTTATTTGTAGCCGAAATCTAGATTTACAAGAATAATAAAAACTAATGCGATTGCGACTGATTGCTGTGTGCCCCTCTGCCCCTCCTTACTAATGAATGCTTTGACGCCTTTGGAACTTATAACGTCGTCTGTGATTCCTGATGCTCCTACATCTTCCGATTCGCACGCCCTGGTCGGTCCACACTTACCTGAACGTGACTGGTGAAAAGTGATGGTGTTGCAAATCTCTGGCGGAAGGCCGCTTGCGCCTCAAAACGGGTTTGAGGTACCGCTCAGTGCTGAAAGTACATCTGCCTCGACTGTCCTAAATATGACCTATCATCCTGATAGGTTTGGACAAGAAGAGAGTGTGGGATTGTTTGTCATTGGGAGCTCCAATGATATGCAGCTGATGGAGCCCCTCAGGCAAACAGCGAGAAGGTCGTCGGAAAATAAGGACAGTGGTCACCCTGATTATTCGCTTGTCTGAGATGTGTATGAAGCTCTGTTAGCAGCGAGTGAGCTCTCTGGCTGCAAATCTTGGCTCACGAAGGCACGAGTGACGCCTCCCGCCTGCCATCCTCGGCTCCTACAGGCGCCCGGCAGGTGTATATATATATATATATATATATATATATATATATATATATATATATATATTGCTGAAGCTAAATGGCCTCGCTCGTGGTATGGAGCAGAGCTATCGTTTTGTAGCGTCGTTCCCAGAACCGTGGCTCTCTAATATGGAGCCGAGTGGCAGGCTTAAGCCAGAGGCTAAGATGATTCTGTGACGATATCTCGACGCCTGCTATCGAGTAGAGAAATATGGGACACCACCCCATTCCCAAGTCCTTAACATGCCTGGAGTGCACTTCACGGAGAAAGCGGATACTGAGGTAGTGGAGTATGTGTGGCTTTATGCATCTGTTCATTTTTTATTTTCTTTTTTTAGGGTAGAGAAATTATGCCACAGGCTTGATAAAATGCATTTTTAGTCCTGACAGGATAGCGTTCGTGATAGCAGATAGAGAAAGACAATGTTAATACAGTATCAGATAACTGCAGGACCGTTTATGGAAAGATCCTAGTACTACTGCCACTTATAAACAGTAACAGTCCCCTAGTGCCCACATAATACTAGTGATAATACTAGCTGACCACAACCAGATGTTAATAGCAATGAAATTCAAATTTCGCCTGGAATGTGTGTCGTAAAAAGAAGCTGAACGCTACTGGTGGAGGCGTGTTTATAGCAACAAAACATACCATAATATCTAGTGAGGTTAATACAGATGTAGAATGCAGAATGAGTTGTGTGAAGAGAAGTGTTAAAGGTGGAGCACACGTGGTCATCAGATGCTCTTATGCACTCCCATCCTCAGCGGCAGTAGTGGACGAATAATTGAGGAGAAACCTAAGAAATATTTGGCATAAATTTCCTTGTTTTGTTATAGTTTAAGGTGGAATTCAACCTACCAGCTATACACTGAGAGACTCAAGTGATTACAAGGTGTAGTAGGGCCAGGGAATCGTGAGAAATTGTGTCGTATCCGAAAATTACTTTGAAGAGTTAACCAGAGAATCGTTTCGTAAAGTTAGCATCGTAGACTTGCTTGTGAGGAACAGACCTGAACTTCTGGACTCAGCACAGAACAGAGAATCAGTGATCATATGGCTGTAACATAATCACTGAATAAGGCTGTAAGTAGGAATACAAAGAAATTTAGGAAGTTATTTCTGTTTGGGAAGATCTTTCTATTTGGGAAGATCTTTCTGTTTTCGAAGATCTTTCAGTTTGGGAAGATCTTTCTGTTTAGCAAGAGCGACTAGAAGCAGATTTCATGAAAGTCAACATGACAATTTCACCTCCGCCACTGACAATGTTGAGAATCAATGCACAATATGCTTTTGATTGGTACCTGCCAAGAAAAGTTTAGATGGACAGATCTGCCGAAGTTCGATAACCGTGCTAGTACTAGAAGTATGATACAAGCAACGAAAGAATCTCTGCGAATACTAACCTAAGCAAAGCCTCTCCGATAAACAAAAACTGAACGAAGAAAATGTCAGCGTAAGGAAGGCCAAGCGAGAAGCGTTCATCGAAACCGAAAACAAAATTCTACCCACCGACTTAACAGAATATCCTAGTAAGTTCGGTCTTGTGTTGAACCAGTAAACACATCGATCTGTTCTGACACTCCGTGACTACAATGGCTTTGAAACGGGGAATGACGCAAAAAACACCGAGACGTTAACCGAAGTTTTCCACTTTTCTTTCACAGAGGAAGATCGTATTGTAGTTCCTTATCAAATTCGCCGCACGAGTGACAGATGTTGAAACAAGAGACCAACAGTTGAAAAGCAATCGGAATCGCTCAACAGAGAAAAAGCCACTGAACCTGACGATATACCAGATCGATTCTACACAGAGTATGTGCTAGAACTTGCTCCTCTTCCAGCAGCAGTGTACCGTAGGTCTCTGGAGGAACGAATCGTTCCTAGTAATTGGAAAAAATTAGAGGTCACCCCTTTTTCAAAAAGGGTCGTCGAACAGAGGCACAAAACAATAGACGTATCTCTGACGTTATTTTATCGTTGAATATAGGGAAAAGTGATTTGTTCGCATATTACGACCTTTCTGGAAATGGAAAATCTCCTTAGTACTCAAAATGGGTTCCGAAAACCACGGTCGTGTGAAACCCAGATCATGCTCTTAATCCACGACACCCAGAAAGCAGAAGATGCAGGCGCTCAGATAGAGGCAGTGTTCCTTGACTTCTGGTAGGCATTTGATACAGCTCCGCTCTGCTGCCTAGTGAAAAAAACATTGGCGTATGGAATATCAGACCAGATGCATAACTGGACTGAAGAGTTTGTGACAAACATAGCACAGCATGTTATTCTGAACGGAGAGAATTCAGACGTAAAAGTAACTTCGAGTGTGCCACAAAGCAGTGTTACAGGATCATTATTTCTCCCGATATATGTAAATGACATAACAGATAACATCCGAATTTCCACGAGGCACTTCTCTAATGAGGGAGTTGTATACAGTGAAGTCTCAACGCAAGAAAATTGCAGCGAAACGCAGAAAGACATCCAGACGATCAACATTTGGTGCAAGGTTTAACAACTGACCCTCAACATAAACAAATGTAATACATAGACAGAAAGACCCTTTACTGCATAATTACAAGACTGCAGAACTATAAGTGGAAACACCTACTTTCACACAATATCTTGGAGTATCCGTTGGGTACGTTTTGAAGTGGAACAATCACACAAGATTAATCAAATGCTTCAAATGACTCTGAGCACTATGGGACTTAACTTCTGAGATCTTCAGTCCCCTAGAACTTAGAACTTCTTAAACCTAACTAACCTAAGGACATTACACACATCCATGCCCGAGGCAGGAGTCGAACCTGCGACCGTAGCGGTCGCCCGGTTCCAGACCGTAGCGCCCAGAACCGCTCGGCCACTCTGACCGGCCAAAATTAATCGCGGATAAGGCAAGAGACCAGACAGATTCATTGGAAAAGTCATCAGGAAATGTGGCCCATCAGCAAAGGAAGTAGCATTAAAAATAATCGTTCGACCACTACTTGAATAGTGGTCGTAATTCAAGAATCCGCTCCAGATAGTATTGATAGAGGAAATAGAAAGGAACTATTGAGCAGCAGCCTTTTTTTTTTTTTCAATTGGTGCAAAAGCGTCACAGAAATGCTCACCAAGCTCCAGTGGCCGACACTGCAAGAGAGTCGTTCTGCATCAAACAGCGGTTTACTCGTAGCGTTAAGGTTCCGAGAGCGCACGTTCGTAGGAGCGTCAGCCAATATATTGTTTCCTCCTACGTATATGTTGCGAAAAGGTCATGAAGACAAACTTAGAGAGAACTGAACGTGTAAGAGGGCTTGCAGAGAACAGGTGTAGATGAAGATGTAAGTGTTACACCAAATGTGGTAAATCATGTTTAACTGAAATTGTGTATAAGAGAAATCAGAAGGAACACAGTACAACTTTCATGTATTACAGAGAGAGCAGTCACCCTACAGGACGACCTCTCATCTTCTAATGCGTCTTCATCCACCGTGTCGAAGGGATCTAGGCGTGATGACGAGAGACATTGTCTGGCAGAGGGCACTTGGCCACAAGAGCAGTATTCTCAGACGCGTGCAGTCGCTAAGGCAGTACGCCACCGACTCGTGTAGAATTCGCGCGCGCGCGTTTATGTGTGTGTCTCTACACTTGGGCGTAGACAATTTCAAGTTCAAACTCTTTGCGTGACTGAGGTACCTGCAGGGTACTAAGCTCAACCATAATGTAGAACCCGTTCTCATTTGATTGCTATTAGTAATGCAGCCTGAAGATGAATTTAACATCCTAGTCCTATTGGACGGTGTCTTTGGACTGTTGCTGCTATCATCGTACGCCCCTATGTTGTGCTTCTTACGTAACCTGATTGAAGATACAACCAAATTCCCTCTCTCTCTCTATTTCTGTAATCTAAATCATGCATAAATATCGGTGATTGACATGGTAGGAGCTGCCACTCCTTACTGCTATGTGCTAAATCAGCAGTGCAAATAAACCTCACTTAATATACAATGTGTATCTAAATCGTCATTTTTCGCTTGTGCCTTGTTTTCCCGCGGAGAGGCAGGGTCGGCATGGTTAATCGGATATGGCAATGTTAGTGGAAGGGGTGGCCGGATGCCCTTTCTGCCGCCACCCCGTACCACACGGGATGGAATTAGTATACCCCAACTGTCTGCGACTAGTGTAATGGATGGAATAGTGCGAAAGTGTTAATATGTCTGCGAGCCGTGTAACTGAGGCGGGACGTGGGGACTAGCCCAGTACTCACCTAGTAGGATGTGGAAAACAGCCTAAAAACCACACCCAGGCTGACCGGCACACCGGCCGTCGTCGTTAATCCGCCGAGCAGATTCGATCCAGGGCAGGCGCGCCTACCCGAGTCCAGAAAGCAGCGCGTTAGCGTTCTCGGCTAACCTGGCGGGTTTAAATCGTCACTCTCACTAACTTCATAACCAAATTCCTCCGATTCACTCACAATGTAAGCCGTATGCTGAACCTTACTGGTACCAAATGGCAACTACACCCAACAGTCTACAAAAAAGGAATCATTAGACAAGAATGCAACTTATCATACTGACTGAAGCCTCACATCTTAAATCCCCGCAGATACTTACACTCTAGTTCTGCACTACGGCTACGGGAGTACCAGTAACACGCAGGCCTGGCATGTGCCAACGAACATTGGCATGGTGAAAAATGGCACCAAGATAATGATGAACAAGTGATAACACGTGGAGACGCTGACTGTCCCTGACATACTATTGTGTTGCCTCAGTTCCTTTACTCATTTCCAGCGGTAACCTGAAATCATATCTGATACCTCCCCACAAAATTACATCAGGCTAACACCGCTGTGGCTCTAGCAAACAATAGAAAAACTTGGTGTCTTCCCAGTTCACCGCCATACACTCGGACAATGGTCATCCAATCAAGTGTAGAACCACGACTCATCGTTGAACGCAATATAACGTTATTCGTCACCAATCTATGTTTCCGGTCATAGCACCACAGCAGACGCAGCAGTTTGGCTTGTGGTGTTTTTGCATGCCTATGAATGCAACAATACTTCCGCAATCCGTCTGCTGCAAGTCTCTGACCAATGGTGAGCGTTGATGGGGGTACATCTGAAGGGATTACAATGTGCTTGTGGCACAATACGGCAGATCTCCCTTGTTGTGGTCAGACATGGTTGATTTGAAACTTTACGACAAGTATCTCTTGTCTCACCAGGCGGTCCAACATCGGGCCACTGCCACGTATGAATGCCCCAGAAGTACGTAATTTTTTCGATTCTACTAATGGGGCCAAATAGCGACCTACAATGAAATCTCTTTCACAGTCAGATGCTGATAACGCCGCCTCGCGAAACTACAAGGCTTGTCCGTGTACTTGAGATTGATCACTGAATATCTGACGCTGTTCACTCTTCTTATATACCCTGCCAGTCCTGGTTCTTCTTATATACCCTACCAGTCCTGGTAACGTGACTTAACAAGAACAACACTAATGGATTCTGGTGCCAGTTCGACCAGTCGCGGAGGGTTGCAACTACAGTTATTTACATAAGCGCCTATGATATGTACGTGTACGAAACTGCATTGACATGCGACCACATTTTCTTCAGTTTTACTTTGTCACGTAGTGTGGATGGTTCTATATTCGAAAGATGGTGAAAATGAGAACAATTATGTATTTAGCGTCAAGAAACATCCCTTTATTTGACCTAGTGTAAACCAGTGACCTGAGAATAGTCGCTTGGCAGAAACTACATGTCTGTTACACTGATTGATCTTCAGTTCTTATTTTGGCTCTAACTGGGTACACTAAGTGATCAAAAGTATCCGGACACCTGCCTGAAAATGACGTACAAGTTCGTAGCACCCTCCATCGGTAATGCTGGAATTCAGTATGGTATTGGCCTACCCTTATCCTTGATGACAGCTTCCACTCTCGCAGTCATACATTCAATCAGGTGCTGGGAGGTTTCATGGGAAATGGCGGCTCGTTCTTCACCGAGTACTGCACTCAGGAGAGGTATCGATGTCGGTCGGTAAGGCCTGGCACGAAGTCGGCGTTCCAAAACATCCCAGAGGTCTTCTATAGGATTCAGGTCAGCACTCTGTGCAGGCCAGTCCATCACAGGGATGTTATTGTCGTGCAACCACTCCGCCACAGGCCGTGCATTATGAACAGGCGCTCGATCGTGTTGAAAGTTGCAATCACCATCACCGAACAGCTCTTCAACAGTGGAAAGCACGAAAGTGCTTAAAACATCAGCGTAAGCCTGTGTTGTTATAGTGCCACGCAAAACAACAAGGGATGCAAGCACCCTCCATGAAAAACACAACCACATCATAACACCATCGCCTCCGAATTTTACTGTTGGCACTACACACGCTGGCAGATGACGTTCACCGGGCATTCGCCATACCCACATCCTGCCATCGGATCGCCACATTGTGTGCCGTGATTCGTCACTCCACACAAGGTTCTTCCACTGTTCAATCGTCCAATAGTTACGCTCCTTACACCAAGCGAGGCATCGTTTGGCATTTACCGGCATGATGTGTGGCTTATGAGAAGCCGTTCGACATTGAAATCCTAGTTTTCTCACCTCCCGCGTAACTACAGTGGATCCTGATGCAATTTGGAATTCCCGTATGATGGTCTGGATTGATGTCTTCCTATCACACATTACGACCCTCTTCAACTGTCGGCGGTCTCTGTCAGTCAACAGACGAGGTCGGCCTGCACGCTTTTGTGCTGTACGCGTCCCTTCACGTTTCAAATTTACTACCACATCGGAATGAGTGGACCTAGGGATGTTTACGAGTGTGGAAATCTCGCGTACAGACAGTGACATCAGTCACCTGACCACGCTCGAAGTCCCTCAGTCGCTAGTATGGAGTACCTGGCAGTAGGTGGCAGCGCAATTCACCTAATATGGAAAACGTATGTTTCCTGGGTGTTGGTTGGTTGGTTGGTTTGGGGAAGGAGACCAGACAGCGTGGTCATCGGTCTCATCGGATTAGGGAAGGATTGGGAAGGAAGTCGGCCGTGTCCTTTCAGAGGAACCATCCCGGCATTTACCTGGAGCGATTTAGGGAAATCACGGAAAACCTAAATCAGGATGGCCGGACGCGGGATTGAACCGTCGTCCTCCCGAATGCGAATCCAGTGTCTAACCACTGCGCCACCCCGCTCGGTTCCTGGGTGTCCGGACACATTTGATCACATAGTGTATTTTCCATGTTTTCTCATAACTTTTGCCTCTTGTTTTTGTCATAGAGGTCTGAAAATTATAATTTTTACAATTTAGACTATTTAACATGATAATTTTAATACTTCAGGTGGTCTACATGGTCTCCCCCTTTGAGTGTAACGCACAGATCGTTCATACAATCATGTGAAACTGTCAGAAAAGTCTTTCTTTGTGATACTGTTCAAGTCGCGCATCACATTGGCTTGAATGCGCATTATTTCGTCAATGCGTTGACCCTTCATGTGAATTTCTGCTCTATCATCTTGAGAAGGTTTTTATTGGTAACACCAAGTGTCATAATCCATAATGATTCTTTTTCCAGAAAAGAATTCTCCGCGTTTCAAATTTCGGTCAAGTCACCACAGGCGTCCACGTGTCTTTATTTTTGTTCGGGAGTCACGGTTTGAGGCAAAAACTTTGCACAGATTTCTCTCCTCTTCAAAACATTCTAGAGAATGTCCTGAATCTTGATTTAGAGATGTTCTATTGCGATTTCTAACGAGACATCGTTAACATACTACGGCCGCGCGTCCTCTACTTAGCACTGCCTGCTCACTAACTGGTCGCACGCACACCTGTTATTTACAGTTTTTAGTTCCAGCTACCACAGTATTCACTGCGCTTACGTCGCTTATATGCCACGAATAAAATCAGTCTTGGAACGGTTCGGACGGTTTATGAATGTAATGATTTCTGAAGGTTATCTTCATCATCCTATAGGATGAATTGATCATTTAATAAAAGCATTTATGTATATACTTATGTAGAGCTTTTGTGGGTACCAACAAACCCGTCTTTAATACATTCATACTGTGTAAAACGTTCATAATAATTACAATAGATACAAAATGTAGATAAAAATGTTCCACTAACAATATCCTCGTCTGTGAGATATCGATTGGCATTTCAATCGCTTGTTTGCTGCAGATCAAATAGGGTGACCGAATCTCCGAAGAGAAAAGAAAAAACGACCACACAAGGATAGTGAACGGCTGTCGGGAAGTCTGGCAGTTGTGTCACACGTACGATACCATTAAACGGTTATCATTCTGAGACAAGTGTAATAGATTCATTTTGTAGCGGAATGTGCCACTCAACGGAATAGCCCGTGTGTCAACAATATTTGCTTCACCTCTTGAGGCGTTAGTTACAGGACGTTTCAGCGTGCTAACGCCGTTTTCATCCAGTGAAATGCGTGTGCTCTCCGCCCCTGCGTTGCTGCGTATCGACGCGGCTGAGAGCGCGTGGATGGGCATCGGTCACCGTCCAGAGTGGTCGGCATGTAGCGGTTGGACAGCGGGGATGTGAGGCGGAGGGGGGGAGTGGGGAAAGAGGGGGAAGGCGGGGGGGGGGGGGGGGAGAGAGATAGTCGCACGATCTTCATCAATACTGTCAGCACGCGCGCTTGGCGGAACTAAGTGACGGCGAGTGGGCAGAACCATGCGTTACGCGCGGACCACTCCGGCGATGGGCAATTTCTCTCGGAGGCACGTCACGCAGCGCAGCCAGCGGCCGCTATATCAAAAAATTGACGTCGCCGCCTTCAAACGGGCGGTGTGCGGCCGACTGCATCTCCACTGCCCATTCCGTTCGCCCTCCCTCTCTGTATGCCGGAAGCTACAGCCCTGTGTATGGTAGAGTGTTTTACGATAGACTGCAGTGCAGCCCCCTACACAATCCGATAAGTTATTGCACTCGTGTCAACTTTTGTTCCTCCTTTCTTTGCACTCACGTCAGACCAGTCAGAACGGAAAGTAACTGATCAACATAACTCACCGCAATTCACTGTTCAACTGCCCGCAACTTGTATGCTGTTGTTTAAAATCGAGCCCAGAAATGAAACTATTTTTATTTTCACCAACAGACACGAAGTCCTGTTGTTTTGATTTCGACAAGCAGTTACTCTCTTTTTTCCTACGCTTATTCCGCCTTTCTGAGTTCGATGTTTTCATGCTTTGGCAAATTTTTTTTTATTTCGGCAGAGTTGTTAGGTATGACACATTTTAACTGCTCGTGTATCGTATTTTCGGAGGAAGGGTGTGAGAATCACGCCATAATTTGTCTAACAGAGCATGGGACACCGCCTACAAACAACACTCATTTACAGCTCACATCACGGACTCGTCAGCTAGCGTTCAGTGCGTTAAGGAATACGAGCACATTACGAAGAGCAGGCGTCCAAGATTTGGAATGTTCGCCATCGATACCTTATAAAGCAGCAGACAATGTTGTCATTTCATCTGGAAAGATAAGGAGTAAATTAGTAAACAAATTCTGTACCTTGCACAATATGAATATTTCGAAAACAAAGATACTTGCGAGATCATTGACAATAATCATTATTATTTTCGAGTATTCCTGTCTTTTTACTTAAGAGAAAACTGAATATAGTAACCAAACTATATGAAATGAATATGCAGGGATTTAAATTTTATTTTTGCACTGTTTTTGTGAATGATCTTGTTAAAATAGCAACTCCGATATTGCGATATTCCTTCTGAAAACTCGGAGGTGGTGACCTGGACAACGATGCATTGCTTGTAAGTTTCTGGTTAACACATTAGACTCGGACTGGGCAGGACAACGTTTCAAATCCGCATCTGGCCGTCCTAATTTCGGTTTTCCTTGATTTCCCTAAATCGGTTAAGGCAAATGCCGGGATGGTTCCTTTGGAACGGACACGGCCTATTTCGTTTCCCAACCTTTCGTATACAGTCGTAGTAGCGTCATTCATCCGTAGATCGCTTTTTACAAGGATAAAGGACGTGTCAAAGTATTTCCGAGTTTAGATCAATTTAAAATAAGCTAATTCGTGTACACATACATTTACAGACCTCTAGTTAGAGAAAATAATTAGATTTACTCCAGGTATACAATACTTTCCTTACAATTAACTTATTAAATAACGTAATGCCACATTGTTCACTCATTTATTACTATCAGTCACTGCACACACTATACACACATCGTAACACTTTACACACACACACACACACACACACACACACACACACACACACACACACACACACACACACGTGTGATCTCTCAGCCATTTTCTGTACCGCAACTTCCCATTTGCTAACCTGAAAAGGTGAGTCAGCATTCGTCTATAATGAGTGAGATGTCGAGCTCAGAAAGAGGAAGATTTGTTAGTATTGAGCTATGCATAGCTTGGGGTTTAAGCTTTTCTATAAAATGAAAAAAGAAGGTAAAAAAAGTAGTGTGAGGGTGTTATGTGGAATGTCGGATGTTTCATAACCACTATTATTATTTATTTGTATAACATTTTTGTCAAACATTTTGTTTTTTGTAAGTAATCCTTCGATGTATAAAATGTAATGCGTAACAGGTACATTTTAGCTGCCTTTTTAAATAAGCATATTTTTGCATTTTCTTTAACCTCTTTTCGTAATTTATTGTACAATTTTATTCCGTGGTAGAAAATGCTGTTTTGAGTGTTATGTTTATTTTTTCTTGGTAAATGTAAGTTAAGTCTAGCTCTTGTTCCATGGTCATGGGCAGTGCTGTTTGTGCAATAATTACCAATGTTATTTTTGATACGTACAAGTGAATGGTAAATGTATTGACACGGAGCAATTAAAATCCCCAGTGTCTTGAACAGATCTTTACAATAAACTCGACTACTATTTTTGGTTATCATTCTTATCGCTCTTTTCTGGTGTTTGAAAATTGTGTTCATATTTTGTGCATTTGTTCCCCAAGACAGAATCCTATAGCTAAGAACTGAATGTACATATGAATAGTATGTAATAAAAAGACACTGCATGTTACACGCTGATGATATGATTCTAAGGGCATAACATGCTGATGACATTCTGTTTGCAGGTATCTTTGTGTGTTCAGACCTCTTCAACTGAGAATCAGTATTCATTCCTAGAAATTTTGCATTTGTTACACAGTCAATAGAGGTGCCATCTACATTTAATTTTGTCATTTTCCCTCTTCAACCTGAAATTAGTGTCATTAGTTTTCTTTATGTTCAATTTCACTTCACTGCTTATTGATCACTCGTAATCTTCATTGAGAGTTTCATTTGCTTTCTCTGCAAGGAGTTCTCTCGTTTTCTCAGTGACTATAATATTGCTGTCATCAGCGAAGAGAATTTTTTCACCACAAGTAACACTGCTGGGAAAGTCTTTGATGTATATCACGAATAGTATTAGTCCTAATTTGCTACCTTGCGGAACCCCTACATTAATGCATTTTGGTTCTGATGAGCGTTTTAATTAATGTTTAGCTCTATTTGAAGTATGTGTTCTCTCTTCTCTTTGTATCCTATCTGATAGGTGTGATCAAAACCAGTCATTAGATACCCCTCTTATTCCTAATGCTTCTAATTTACACAAATCCAAAATAGTTTTGTATCACCCACGTTACCAGAACTGAAGATAGACGTTGACTGTGGATACTGTATCACAAACACAGTCCCTTTGACCAGAGATGTCACCAAACCCGCCTAAAGATGTAAACGACCATGCCTCAGCAGCTCCTATTAGCTGGAGGGGTCCGACAGCCGATCAGTTCTAGTCATTCTACCAGGAAGGAAGTACTCGGCTCGTCAGTAGTTCAAATATGCCTGGGTGGTCAATGCCGCGGTTCGATCGCATCCAAATTGTTACTCTGTGCCAGGAAGGGCTCTCAACAAGGGAAGTGTCCAGGCGTCTTGGAGTTAACCAAAGCGATGTAGTTCGCATGGAGGAGATAAAGAGAAACAGGAACTGTCGATGACATGCTTCGCTCAGGCCTTTCAAGGGCTACTAGCGCAGTGGATGACCGCTACCTACTAATTATGGCTTGGAGGAAACCTGACCGCAATGCTACCATGTTGAATAATGCTTTTTGCGCGGCCACAGGACGTCGTGTTACGACTCAAACTGTGTGCAATAGTCTGCATAATGCGCAACTTCACTCCTGACATCCATGGCCTTGCAACCATGACACCATATAGCACAGTACAAATGGGCCCAACAACATGCTAAATGGACCACTCAGGATGGGCATCATGTTCCCTTCAACAAAGAGTGTCACATATGCCTTCAACCAGACAATCATTGGAGACATGTTTGGAGGTTTAGTGGACAACTTCTGCTACCGAATGTAACAGCAACACCAAATATTGCAACAAGAGGTAGCAGGCACCGTATTAAGACTCGTCTGAATTTTCCAAGTGATTTATTGTTTCCAACGTCCTCGTTCCTCTATATCTGCGTCAATGGGTCCCACAAAGTGAAGACACCACTTTGCTGTCTGTGAAACGGCTTGGCATGGAATGGATGCCTTAGCAACCCGTGCACACACTGCTGTGAGTCGGCCTTGTATGCCAGCGGAGTTGTGGCGTCGTCAGGATGCTGGCAGTTGACTCAGCAGTCTGGGATCCTGCCGACTCAGCATCGCTCAGTGTGAGCCCAGGCAGCCAGCTGCGTGCTTCCCGCTTGCGTGGCTAAGATCGCAGTGACAACAAGCGCCTGCGATCCGGAGTTTTCTAATCTGTGGCACTCGCCTTGGGATGCCTCCAGCATGTGTAGGAAGCCGGGATAACTGCCTGTGGTAGTGAGCTGGGGAGTGGGCTTCCGTTGTCTGGCTACGCACTCTGTGTTGGCCTCAGAGGCTGGAATCAGCGACCCAACATGGACTGGAACGCTGGCGCCCCATTTGCTGCTGGGTGTAGCGGGTGGTGTGATACACCCTGCCATCCAGGAGAGCTGTCACACTTGAATGAATCTCGTTAGAAACCTGCAACTATTTATATGAGGGTGAGCGCCTCTGTTTTACCATACAAGCCGCTTCACGTCACATACTCATAACACACTAGGTTGGCCAGTGGGCCCCTTCTGCCTGTGATTTGCGACAAGCGAATCCGCTACGTATACTCTTTCAGCTATTTGACGGCCCTGTGGCCTCTATTCTACTTCGAAACTGTTGGTATGCGTAACTCACTCCAATCTGGTCCTCATCTGGCACTTGTGCTCATAATATTGCACAAAACTAACTTTCCCTATCCTAAACGGTGGTGCCGCTACAGAGGCAACCCAGTCAGGCTGAAAGCCTTAGACACACTGTCCAGCGAGTGCAGAAATGTGGAGGTGCCCTGCTGTTTTGGGGTGGCATTATGTGGGGCCGACGTATGCCGCTGGTGGTCATGGCAAGAGCCGTAATGGCTGTACGATATGTGAATGCCATCCTCTGACTGATAGTATATTGGCAAGGAATTCGTCTTCGTGGACAACAATTCGTGCCCCTATCGTGCACATCATGTGAATGACTTCCTGCAGGATAATAACATCACTCGACTAGGGTGGCCAGCTTGTTCTCCAGACATGAACCCTAACGAAAATGCCTGGGATGGATTGAAAAGGGCTGTTTATGGACGACATGACCCACCATCCGCCGGCCGGAGTGGCCGAGCGGTCCTAGGCGCTACACTCTGGAAACGCGCGACCGCTGCGGTCGCAGGTTCGAATCCTGCCTCGGGCATGGATGTGTGTGATGTCCTTAGGTTAGTTAGGTTTAAGTAGTCCTAAGTTCTAGGGGACTGATGACCTCAGAAGTTAAGTCCCATAGTGCTCAGAGCCATTTGAACCATTTTTTAACCCACCATCTACTCTGTGGGATCTACGCTGAATTGCCATTGAGGAGTGTGGGTTAACAGTTCCCTGATGAACCTGTGGATAGTAAGCCACGACGAATACAGCCATGCCCCAATGCAAGAGGATGTGCCACTGAGTATTCGAGCTGCCGGTGTTTATAGCAGTCTGGACCACCACCTATGGAGGTTTCGCTGTATGGTTGTACAACATGCAATGTGTGGTTTTCAAGAGCAATAAAAAGGGCGGAAATGATGTTTATGTTGATCTCTATTCCAATTTTCTGTAGAGGTTCCGAAACTCTCGGAACCGAGGTGATGTAAAGCCCTTTGATGTGTGTATTTAATAGAATCTTGTGGTCGACAGTATCAAAGGCCTTAGAAAGATTCATCTTTGTGAAGAGCATCAAGTACAACTTTTGTGAATGCTACTACTGCTGACTCTGTATTTTTGCCACTTCGGAAACCAAACTGTCATTCGCTTAAAGGACTGTATTTATTCAAGTAATTCATTAATGTCTTTCATAACTGCTTGTATAATTTTTGAGAATGGTGACAGCAGGGGAATGGGCTGGTAATTTTCTATGTCTTCTACATTACCTTTCTCAAGTAAAGGTACAATTCCAGCCTGTTTTAACTGCTCTGGAAATGTCCCTGATGTGAAGGTTCATTTATTATATTTGTTTAGGGGCCTATGCACTGTTTCAGTTCACATGTTGGTACTTCATCTAAGCCTACTGACATTTTATTTTTTAGTTGTTGAACAATTTTATTGACTTCATTCTCTATGGATGGAAGAAACATTGTATTTAGTGCAACATTATTTACAGCTGTCATATTAGTTTTGGGGAACTTATGTCTTAACTTCTCTGTAATACTTAAAAAATGCTCGTTTACGTAGTTTGCTAAGTGTTGTCGATCATTTATTACCTTATCTGCCTCCCTTAGCAGTATTTCATTCTTCTTTTGTTTGCCTCGCCCCGTTTCCTTTTTTGTAACATCCCAGACTGTTTTCCTTTTATTCTCTGCATTATATATCATTTTGTCATTAAATGACTTTTTTGCAGCATTCAGCACTTTCCTATAGATCTTTTAGTATCTATGACAGAAATTTAAAAAATATTGATTATTGCGACTCTTTTTCATGGAATTGAGGTATTTAAGGTTTGGGGGAACTTCTTAATACCTGCTGTTATCCATCTGTTTTTGTGAGATGTCGCTACAGACATGCATACTTTTGGAAAGGCCTTTTCTAAGTTCAATTTAAATAATCTGTAGAATTTGGGGAATTTCATATTTACATTGGCTTCGTTATACACTTCACCCCAGCTTTGTTTTATTAGTTCTTCTGAAAAATCTTTTATTTCGTTTGCTGATGTCGTTGTGCTCCGTCTCTAATGATCTTGCTATCGACAGAACGTTAAACTCCAATCTTCCTTTCCCCCTTCGTAAATTTCGACCCATTCTTCAATGTCTTCACTTAACTTTTGGACATTTACACAATTTACACGATTTCAGTGCGTGCTGACACTTAGCTACTTTGATGCTTGTATACATGACCTACATCCTTCCACGGAAAGTGTTCTGCCTTCTTCCCGCTCCTCTTTGGACCTCGTAGTGAAAACCGCACAAACGCTACACAAAGGACCTTAGAAAGTATACATTTGGTCACCCAGAATGCTTATTACTCAACCACCTGCAACTAACCACACTGCTGCTATTCCGTAATATGTTTTGTAGCGCTCTAAAGTTGTTCCGATATTTCACGGCATTTTTGCAGACTTATTACAATTCTGAATTTCTGGCTTTGTTTCGTCATTCACCTCTCCTCTTTTAGGAAAATCTTCAACAGGAAGCTAAATCTGGAAAATAGGGCCAATGTTCCAACACTTCGTATTTCGTATCTGCCATTCTCTTCAGTCTTTGCCAAAGAACCTTTATAGAAACGTACTTTATCCGGAATTTTATTTTCTCTTTAACTATTTTAGTTAACTCCTTCACAATTTTACTAGCCAGCTGGCCATGAGAATTTACACATCACTTGTAATTAGTTTTCTTTTATAAGGGATTCACTACCCGTTAAGAATAATCCCTTTTATATTCCACAAATCCCTGTCGTTCAACTTCTGGTCTTGAAGCTCGTATAACAATGGAAGCGATGTAGATGTCACCCACTAAATTCGTTACTACCGAGAGTAAAAGCTATTGCATTTTGTTCAATCTTTTTTATGCACAAACGACTGAATCTCTTCTTTGCCACTAATTGCAATCCATATCAGAGACAAAAGGCTTTTCACGTAGTTGGTAATCGGGGCATTGCACATCCGATAAGTGTCAACTAACCATAATGGGCGTGGGTTCAACGCAACTCACATAAACATTCCGGCAGCTGAGGTCGATCTCACTATTTTGGTCTAAGACCACCTATTGAACCAACTGCCATATTTGTTGTTTAGGTTGGATTGTGAACTACTGGACCCACTTATCACTTACAACAAAGAAATTGGAGGCCACTATTAGTCTAATTCGCTTTTAAACGCTGCACACATCGATGAAGAATTCGTTTTCGCATTGGCTTTTGGTCTGCATTCGACAAATGTGGCCCCAACTTTGCCCAAAATTCGTAGCAACTTCTTCGTTTTTTATTTCAATGGGATCAGCTATTCCATGCTCTTTTAATCTTCGAATTTTCATTATCATGTGGTGCCATTCTTGGATGTTTACATCTGTGTTGGCAGCTTTGGCATATTTCAAAGACACACACACACACACACACACACACACAATACGATTAGTTTATAAAAGCGGTATAATGGAAACGATTCCATGGATCAAAGCTGATGGATTATTAACATTACTGCGCAATACGTTGAATATAACAAAGGAAAAGTTTATTAAGCGCATTTCGTTTCTAGGTGGACAACTATTCATACAGTACTTGCAACTAAATCCCTAGAAGATAAAGTTTTGTTACGTAAATGCTCTAGTGATGTCAAAACCTACAAAGGCACTCTTGAGCACGTCACAGAGAGTAAGTACTTGGAGGCTGCCCTAACAAGAGATATGAAATGGTGTACAATACGTAAAATTAGTATTAGTATTAACATCATGTTCTCTGGCAGGTGCTGTGAATCTGTAAAGGGAAGTTCATTCAAGATGCAAGTGGGACCAAGTCGAGATAGTTTCACCATTTGGAATCCTTACCAATTAGGCATGACAGCAGACCGCATGATTTATATAAATATATAAAGGAAACTTAAACTGTATTCACTTTCGCTGGCGTGCTCATCCTCTGCCATCGGCATCATTGCATACGGTATGGAGGAGCCTGGGGTCAGCACACCGCTCTTACGGCCGTTGGCTGTCAATAAGACTAGGGTCAAATGAAAGGCGCCATTGTATTTCTCTTGTAATTCTCTGTAGGGTTGCATATGTCGCATGAACCCTTTCCATTTGAAAATCACGAAATGCATCCAGACGTCGTTTTCCAAAATGGGACCCATGATGGTGATATAGCCCCACAGTTTTCCTTCCTCTCCTACCTCACACGACTTTTCACCTTTGTGTATTCACCTGTTTTTGTTTCAGAGCGGTGCTTCCACAACTACAGAACACCACGTAGCCAGTCATTTCTTTCCACGACCAATACGATGATGAAATACGACACAAAATCTCTACCGTTCGTACGAAGTTCTCTATGTACAGGGAAGTCATGCTACGAACTACCCTACGTCATGTATTAAACAGTGGCGTATGGAGTACATATAAAAAAAGTGATAGCACAATGAGTACCTCGCACTTAGAATGAACTTCGTTCGCCAAATGAAGGCGTCAGTTCTCAACTACAGTCAGGGCTACGCATGTCTTTGGACATAATAATATTTTAACACGGGCTTTCGGTTCTGGGACTTCGGAAACAAGAAAGATAATTACTACAAGGGTCGTTCAATAAGCAAAGCAATAATTTTCTTGTTCTTCAAAAAGCAGGTTAGGTTTAATCAGGATAGCAGTACACCATATTATTTCCCGATATTTTGATTAAAAGACCATATTTGTGAAAATAATCTCCATGCACCGCAGCTACCTTACTGTCCGCGCAGTATCACACTACTGGGCTCCCTCGGAGTCAGCGTCTCGGTACATCAATCACTTCCCTACTATTTGATTCCTGCGGAGTGCATTCCTTATTTGGCCGCACAGATGGAAGTCGGATCGTACGAAATCCGAGCTGCAGGGCGGATGAGGAGGAACGAGCCAATGAAGTTTTGAGAGATCCTCTCCAATGCAGAGGTTTGTGTGACGCCTCGCGTTCTAATGGTTGAGGGCAAATTCGTTTGCAGCTTTTGTGGCGACGAGGAAACTGAAGACGTTTCATCAGTTCCCTTAGGGTAGCGCAATACACTTCAGAGTTGATCGTTGCACATCAAACAGAATAAGTGATGTGTTGGTAAATGTGCCAACACCTTGTAGATAGAGGAGGCCGAAATCTAACGCAGACGGGCGTGAATTCTGGAACAGGATAAATAGTGAATTCTCATAAGAAAAGTATGCAGCTCTTCGAATACTTATCTTTTATTTATCCTTGTTGTGAATACAGCATTCTGGATGAGACATTTCATACGATAACTATCAAACTATGTAAGGCTAATGGCGCCTTGCTAGGTCGTAGCCATGGACTTAGCTGAAGGCTATTCTAACTGTCTCTCGGCAAATGAGAGAAAGGCTTCGTCAGTGTAGTCGCTAGCAAAGTCGTCGTACAACTGGGGCGAGTGCTATCCCGTATCTCGAGACCTGCCTTGTGGTGGCGCTCGGTCTGCGATCACACAGTGGCGACACGCGGGTCCGACATGTACTAAATGGACCGCGGCCGATTTAAGCTACCACCTAGCAAGTGTGGTGTCTGGCGGTGACACCACAATAAGCCCTTTAGATTCCCAGAAGAAATCCGCCATGACTTTACCTGCTAAGGGTGCGTCTTCGAACTTTTTATTCGGAGGAATGCCGTTTTGTTTTCGGTTTGAAGTAATTAACCAATGTTTTATCACCTGTGACGATGTTCGCCAAAAAAAAAAAAAAAAAAAAAAAAAAACTGTGATGAGCAGCCTCGTAAGCAGCTGTGTTCCTGCAGCGAGGAACACAGCGGCCACACACTTTGGAATACCACAAATGGTGGACGTGTGTGTCCGCACTACCAGAAGAGACGTTTTAGCCGTGGCAACTGGCGCTAGTTATGTTCCACTTGCGTCGCTGATATGGACACTCGTCTGGTCTTGTATCTCTGACTGCTCCGCCTTTTGTTTTCCGGCTTGGCGCGTGCCCGAGTGTTCTCTCCGGTCGGCGTTCAACGAGGCAATATGTTTTGTAGGCAGGCCTTCATCTCTATCCGCTGCGCCTGGGCCTCGCCGTCCCCGTCGTCCTTGCCGATTTGCTGTGCGCCGGGTGGACGTCGCTGATTAGTCGACGCCTTTGCGTGCGAAGCGGTGGCGGGTGTGTCATCTCATGCTGGACATCTTCTCATCGCGTAACTGGACGCATCGTTACGTATGACTCGTATTCTGCTGTTAACCTGTCAAGATTTGTCGAACTTATAGTGACATGTTATATCTACCGGAGATCTGTTAAGGATGGTTCTGTATAAGACAATGTTATAGGAAACTTACGAAGTCTAAGGCTTTGAAGTGTGGTTTCTGCTGAGCGGAGTCTAACTAGAGTTTTACTGCTTGTTTTAAACGTTCCTTGCAGTGTTAATTTAATGCAGTATGTTAGCGTGCTCTTTGCCCAGTTTTGGTTTTGGACTTTCTTTGATATGAAGGGCAGAGTTTTGGTTAATTCAGTTTCATTGTGACCACTGATAAGCTTTAAAAGGCCTTTGGTAGGATTAGACATTAAATGATGACTAACTGAAACCCTCAGCTGCCGACAGGTGTTATTGATATACCTCGATGTGGACAGCTGAAAATGTGTGCCCCGACCGGGACTCGAACACGGGATCTCCTGCATACATGGCAGACGCTCTATCCATCTGAGTCACCGAGGACACAGATGAATAGCGTGACTGCAGGGACTTATCCCTTGCACGCTTCCCGTGAGACTCACATTACCAACTGTCCACAATTCTACATATATAATGTACCTTACAGACATATTCCCATTCACTCATTACTCGCGCACGCTTTGGCGATTCCCGTAAGAGTTTGGGCAACCTGTGCGCATTCGCTCAGATGAAGGTCAATGGCTGGGTAGCCTTTAACTATATATATGAGGACAGTAACAAAAAATGGTTCAAATGGCTCTGAGCACTATGGGACTTAACATCTTAGGTCATCAGTCCCCTAGAACTTAGAACTACTTAAACCTAACTAACCTAAGGACACCACACACATCCATGCCCGAGGCAGGATTCGAACCTGCGACCGTAGCAGTCCCGCGGTTCCGGACTGCAGCGCTAGAACCGCACGACCACCGCGGCCGGCGAAGACAGTAACAGTTCTCGAAAGAACAGAATACTGTTGATGACCGTGCAATACCTGTCGGTAGCTGAGGGTTTCAGTTAGTCATCATTTATTCCAGGGAAAAGCTGCACGGTCATCAACAGTATTCTGTTATTTCGAGAACAGTTACTGTCTTCATATATGTGATTAGACATTGTCACTTGTGCCTGCCCGTCTTACTCTCACGCCCTCTTTGGGTCCTGTACTAATGTAATATCCCTTTATGTGTATTTGGTCAGTCATCGTGTATTCTAACTTTAGTTTTAGTTTTTTATAGATTCGCAAACACTCCTTCTGGTCTTGCCGGCTGTCAGTTTTCCTTGCCACGTGGACCCGGCCGTTGCTTCCCTAGCAGTGGTGTTGGCGTCCTACTTGACAGCTACCTCACTGTGGGCCCATGTGGAGACTTGGTCAACTAAGCGATTCGCTTAAACAATCTATTATTACTGTATTGCAGTTGGTGGTGTTAACCTTTTTCATGAATATGTTTAGAAGGCAACTTCATCCAGTCGTTTTTTAAGAGCTGACCTTTTCATTTGTTGGTGCAGCTAGCAACTGATTTAAATCAAAGTTTTTAAGATTATGAATTTGTTTGCTTTTACATTTGTCAAATTCATTAGCTTAACGGGTGTAAATTGTTTAGAATTTTAAGTAGAAGCTTCTGCCGTTTGTGAAAGCCAGTCTTATATTTTATTAAGAGGAAAAAGGTCCGAATTAAAGTTTTATACTTTTATTCTGAAATTTGTTCTATAGTTGAAATTGGAAACATGTACCAACCACAAGTTGTCCATCAACATGCCTCGTGATGGCTGGGTGTTGTGTGATGTCCTTAGGTTAGTTAGGTTTAAGTAGTTCTAAGTTCTAGGGGACTGATGACCATATATGTTAAGTCCCATAGTGCTCAGAGCCATTTGAACCACTTTTTTGTCCATCAACAAATATCCCTACCTTCCTAGGAGCTTTGAGTAGCTGTGGTTGGCAGTACCACAGCTCAACGTCCAGTTGTGCAGCGCGATATTTGATTGTGATCCGTCGATTATCTCGACTGAGAGTGTCCGTGCGTTCCAACATTGCGGGAGTCACAGCTGTGTGCGGCCGTTCGGTACGCGGCAGATCCCACAGGTTTGCGAGACCCTGTTGTCATGATGACAGATGCCTGGAAAACGACTCACCGTTCCTTTGTTCTCTGACAGGTTTCTGCAGACATTCTGCAAGTGCCTCTGAAGCTCTGGTTATCTGCCGAAAGAAACGCAATGACAGTTTTCTGCTTCAACACATCTCCGTTACAGACGCCGTTTTGAAAGTTACGTATAGCGCTGCACCTATCGGAACTTCATTGAACTATTGTGCCTGATGCAGGAATATTCCACGATGTCCCACAACGAATTCCGCAATTTTTCATCCTAAACTGACCAAGAAAATCACTCCTCGTAGTGTGGCTCAATCCTCTCTGCATGGGACTAATGAAAGGGGAAGGAATATCGGGAATAATAAAAACCTAATGATATTACGGGGAGTATGATATTATCATGTAGTAGCTCATTTCGGAAGATTTAAGTTACAGTAACCAGCAGCTGGAAGATGGGCGAAGGAGCGCAACCAACAGCGGAACTAAGAATAAAAATTTGGAAAAATGGATAGCACCATATTATTAATTATTTGGTAAAAAACATAGCGTACGGCAGAAAGACGTAGTAAGAGAATTCCTAAACTAATCATTGAGATAATTTAGTAAGTACGAGAGCTGTCCAGAAAGTAAGTTACCATTGATCGCGAAATGAAAATCACAGTGAAAATCAGAAATGTTTCATTTGTAACAGTTAGCTACACCTTTCAGCTACTTCTCTACGTAGTCGCCGTTCTGACTCAGACATTCGTCGTAGCGTTGTACCAACTTTCCAATAGCCTCATCATAGAAGGCAGCCGCCAGTGCTTTCCGCCAATTCTCTACGCTGGCCTAAAGCTCGTTGTCTGTGCCAAAATGTTGTCTTCATAGCCAGCGGTTCGTTTGAGCAGAGATGAAACTCAGTGGGAGACAATTGCTGTATTGTGGGTAACCAAACATTTCCAGTTGAAACGATGCAGGAACATCTTCATTGCCTCTGCAGAATGAGGCTGAGAATTGTCTTGAAGAAGAAACCACACGACAGTTATGTAATGTTGGTTGCGTAGCTTCAGGGAAAAATTCTCACCAGGCCCTCGTACTTGGCGGGAGACACTATTTTCTATAACATCTTTACGCGCTCACTAAGAGCTCAGGAATGAAAAGTGCGACATAATTCTACCTAGAGTCATACTAGAGACACTGCCCAACACGTGTTTGCAAAGCTTTATCGGATTTTCATAGTCGTTTCCATTTCGCGACCTATCGTAACTTACTTTCTGGACAGCCCTCGTAAATCATAAGTTGAGATCATCTATTAACAAAAATGCAGTATTTTCGTCGTTTACACATTCTAAGAAACACTAATTAGAGCAAACGGTAATTGAAGCAAAGACAGGAAATAATGGAAAAATAGGAGAGACCGACAAACAAAGTCAATGTACCTACTGGTATGTCACTATGATGCATACAGCATGCAGAAATAAGTAGAACGGAATCTTCGATTGCGTTATTATGAGACGATTCAGCGGATCATAACAATCATTCATTTAACTGGTCTTAAACGTGACTGATGATGAGTGGAACTATGTTTATTATTTATGAACGGAGCTGCATCGCCTGGAGATCAGTCAACCACCTTCGTTCTGGAATCGGAAGATCCAGGAGTAATCTCCAGAAATGGTACTTCCCTGTGGATACCATCAATAGCGACTGCGGAGAACCTTAGACTATGGAACACCTACTTTACTGTTAACTGTGCCTTATAATTGCACGGAAGGTGGTCTTCTGCTTGCAACTCCGAGTACAGCTGAAGTTGCAAGATTTTTGAGCAACATACGTGTAACTTGTTTATTCCCTCTTCCATTTACTTTCAATTGGAATAACCGTTTATTGTATTTATTTCTCACTAGCATTAATAATAATTTACTATTTAAAGCGCTATTAAGTGATTTTTCTATTTTAACATGGTGTGGTATAAAAGTGTTCAGACAATCCTGATCACTTGTTGACATATAGCCTTGTGGTTTCCATGTCTGGATCTTCGGCCGACGTTTTCCTGACATTTTGCCAGCACGAGTGACTGGCGTTGTTGATGTTACACACTCCATTCTTGGTGGTGGATCGGAGTCTAGCCCGCAGCCGGAGATTATTAAGTACATGCCATGCCAAATTCTAAGGTCATCTCCCTGATCGTTATAGCTTCCCCATGTTAACTGCAACGGTGGTTCATTGGAACAGAGGAACCTAGCATCGTTTAGCTTCAGGCTTTCTTCTCTCTTGTTGAGACGATGCCATGTCTGTGAATTTCTACAGCTCCTTGAAAAAGCGGGCGTGGTTACTCTTCTCCACAGCGAGAACCTCCGCGTTGGCGGGATTTGTTACGTGGTCGGTTTTATACAACACTTGCTCCACCACGGGTTTTCGCTCCACCATTCCAGTTTGCAACAACGTTTGGATTCAGTGATCTTGGTATTGCAGGATCGTTCGGTCGTGATGCAGTTTTTTCTCCTTAAGCTGAATCTTACTTCTAGGAGAGTTTCTTTTAATAACTCTGTAAAATGGTTCAAATGGCTCTGAGCACTATGGGACTTAACTGTACAACCAAAGTATAGCCACCAATTCCGTTTGTTTTCACTCTAGAAATAGCTTCTTAATGTGAGGCGATATTACTTGATGTGATGTATATGGTGGTGAAATATCTGTTAATAACGTAACAGAGTTTGACCTACGGCAGCAGAAATTCTCGGATATATCTGTCTGTCTGTCAGCTTTGACGGCTTACCCAGCTAACATTTCCGCTGGTTAGTCGGGGCGAGTTTGCCTCTAGGGCCAATCGCCGTAGTCCAGTAGCGACCCACTAATTAGCCTAATGCAGGTTGTTATCAGATTACAGGGCGTGTACGAATACTGAGAGCTTTATGAACTGCAGCTATCGGTAGCTAACAAGGGAGCAGGAATAATTACATCTGTTCTGCGCGACCCTTCAAGAGATAGCGGTCACGGGAATACGTAGCATTATCTCGTAACTGAGTTACTTTACTCACTGTGAAGCCATTTCCAGCAACAGAGAAAGAAAACAAGACTCAAATTATCATCAGGTGTGTCACTACATGTCAACAGAAACCAATAATTCACCTCACAACCGTAACAATAAGTTATGGATAAAGTTCCGAATTTCGTAGTTTTCCGTTTTGACGATTCATTAATTTGAAACTAATCACAACAGAAAAATCTGAGTTAGTCATTTGTCTCATGACTTAAGTTACCAATAACGTATTTCTTTTGTCAAGAAAATAACATGTTACTTCTGTTTTTACTGAAAAGTGTATTCACATTTTGTGATACTAGTACAATGAGCCATGAGACGCTCGACGGGTGTGAGAACACGCTCCATGTCTTCCCTATTCTAGACTTTTCTTGAAAAACATTTTTTGAAGACGATTGTCACTAGCTTTTAAGTACGTTATGAGATGGGTGAAAACCAACTGTTTATATGTCTTTCATTACCATTACCGGTTTCACTTAGTAACCATCACCACAGCATTAGATATTTACGTATAATGTCATGTAATATTAATATGACAAGGTTGTTAATACAGCCCCATCAGAACAGTTGTTCTGCAAAAGAACGGACAGGTATCCGCACCACCTATTTAGTACAGATCACTGTACATTCTTCTGATATTCTACAATCTTCCTGGGGCTATTTATGCCATTATCATACTGACATGACGTGACGTAGTAAATAAATATTCTGTGAACTTTTATGCTGTGATTATAGTTATTAACCGAAACCATTAATTACAATAAAGGACAGATAGACAGTCGCATGAAATCAATTTCATAAATATCATTTTTTTTTAAATCACTTTTAACATCCAGTATCAGCCTTTTTCTCTAATGTTTTCAGAAGTCTCAGAATATATCTCACTGACCTGCCTCCCTAATTATACGGGCATCCAGCTGATTTCTTTCTTCGTTTTAATTTCATCCACGACTGTTTCGTATTTTATGGTTCCCGAATTCTCAAATATCCCGCAATTCCACCTTATTTGGGAAATCTAGTATCTTATCTGACACTTTCTGCATTCCACACATTTCTTGTTAATTTTAAAGCTAAAATTAGGTAGTTAGAAATAAGTTAGAATTTATTTACCCCCCCCCCCCCCACCCTTTTCTGTGCCTCGTGTCTTGAATACCGTCGAACTGATGAAGAAATAATCAATTTTGATTACAAGGTTGTGACTGTTATTTATTTATCAATGACGCGTTTCGCCTGATTCATGCCTCTTCAGATTGGCTTACACAAAAAGTATACATTTCTTAGATATAAGAAGATGGTATCTGTTCTTTCGGACATGTTCAAAAGAACAGGTACCATCTTCATATAGTTAAGGCTAGCCGGCTATTGACCTTCTTCTACTGTGTGGATGTACGTGTGTTGTCCGAACTCTTACAGAACTCGGTTAGATTGTCTGTCGTGAGTAACGAGTGTAATGAGCATAATGAGTAGGGGCACTACGAATGTAGTGCGTGGATAGGAAGTTGGGAAAGTGGGTCTCACGGGGAGCGTACAAGGGATAAATCCTTGCAGTCGCACTATCCTCTGTGCCCTTAATGGCCCGGATGGATGCGTGTTAGGTCAGAGGGCTGCTTGCCCACTGTAATAAAAAAACTGAGTAACGGAAAGAACGATCAATTTGAACGGATGTCTTGTGGCGTCCGCCCAGACACAATGCAACGAATTATATCGAAAAAAAGAAAAAAAAGATAGACAGAACGTCTGCCATGTAAGCAGGAGACCCAGGGTTCGAGTCCCGGTCGGGGCACACATTTTCAACTGTTCCCGTTGAAGTATATCAACGCCTGGCCACAGAGTAGGGTCTTGATTTAACTATCATTACATTTTTAAGAAGTGAAATGACATTATCTTACAAAATTGGAGTTACTAGCAATAAATTATTAAACACCTTACTGATATGAAATAGTGCTAGGCACATGCAGTACCGAGCAAACAAAACTTCAAAGCAAATAATGCCCCTGCCAAATATTCGGAAACTAAGCAGACTGGAACGTAGCCGAAAAATGGTCAATGCCCACTGACGTGTATAAGTCAGCAATGCAGGCTGCTATTCTCCCATGGAGACGATCGTAGAGATGCTGGATGTAGTCCTGTGGAACGGCTTGCCATGCCATTTCCACCTGGCGCCTCAGTTGGACCAGCATTCGTGCTGGACGTGCAGACCGCGTGAGACGACGCTTCATCCAGTCCCAAACATGCTCAATGGGGGACAGATCCGGAGATCTTGCTGGCCAGGGTAGTTGACTTACACCTTCTAGAGCACGTTGGGTGGCACGGGATACATGCGGACGTGCATTGTCCTGTTGGAACAGCAAGTTCCCTTGCCGGTCTAGGAATGGTAGAACGATGGGTTCGATGATGGTTTGGATGTACTGTGCACTATTCAGTGTCCCTCGACGATCACCAGTGGTGTACGGCCAGTGTAGGAGATCGCTCCCCACACCATGATGCCGGGTGTTGGCCCTGTGTGCCTCGGTCGTATGCAGTCCTGATTGTGGCGCTCACCTGCATGGCGCCAAACACGCATACGACCATCATTGGCACCAAGGCAGAAGCGACTCTCATCGCTGAAGACGACACGTCTCCATTCGTCCCTCCGTTCACGCCTGTCGCGACACCACTGGAGGCGGGCTGCACGATGTTGGGGCGTGAGCGGAAGACGGCCTAACGGTGTGCGGGACCGTAGCCCAGCTTCATGGAGACGGTTGCGAATGGTCCTCGCCGATACCCCAGGAGCAACAGTGTCCCTAATTTGCTGGGAAGTGGCGGTGCGGTCCCCTACGGCACTGCGTAGGATCCTACGGTCTTGGCGTGCATCCGTGCGTCGCTGCGGTCCGGTCCCAGGTCGACGGGCACGTGCACCTTCCGCCGACCACTGGCGACAATATCGATGTACTGTGGAGACCTCACGCCCCACGTGTTGAGCAATTCGGCGGTACGTCCACCCGGCCTCCCGCATGCCCACTATACGCCCTCGCTCAAAGTCCGTCAACTGCACATACGGTTCACGTCCACGCTGTCGCGGCATGCTACCAGTGTTAAAGACTGCGATGGAGCTCCGTATGCCACGGCAAACTGGCTGACACTGACGGCGGCGGTGCACAAATGCTGCGCAGCTAGCGCCATTCGACGGCCAACACCGCGGTTCCTGGTGTGTCCGCTGTGCCGTGCGTGTGATCATTGCTTGTACAGCCCTCTCGCAGTGTCCGGAGCAAGTATGGTGGGTCTGACACACCGGTGTCAATGTGTTCTTTTTTCGATTTCCAGGAGTGTATATTTCTACGACAATGCCTGTCAGCAGCTTTTTGCCATTTATCGGCTACATTCCGTTCTGCTTATTTATAGTACAATGCATAATGTTTCCGAATATCTGGCGAGGGCTACTGTTTGTTGAGACGTTTTGTATGCTCGTTATCCCATGTGCCTAACACAATATAATGGTTCAAATGGCTCTAAGCACTGTGGGACTTAACATCTGATTTCATCATTCCACTGGACTTAGAACTACGTAAACCTAACCAACCTAAGGACATCACACACATCCATGCCCGAGGCTGGATTCGAACCTGCGACCGCAGCAGCAGCGAGGTTCCGGACTGAAGAGCCTAGAACCGCTAGTCCACAGCGGCCGGCCACCATATAATACCTGTAAATTGTGTCACCTTTTCTTGTGAATAACTCCAATTTTGCAAAATGGTGTGATTCCACTTCTGACAAAATGTAAATTTTTTGTATACACCAATCTGTACATGTCTGAATCAGGCGAAACGCGTCGTTGGTGAATAAATAATAATTACAACCCTGCAAACAAGACTGTTTCTTCATTGTATATTACTGGTAGATGTACCATACCAGCTATGAGTTGGAAAAACTACCTTCAAATTGTAGAAAGTTCGTATAACGCCTTGCTACCTTTGTCTTACGTATCTTTGAAACTAACTCAAATAATGAGCTGAAGGAAGTGTCCATCCCCTCAAATTTGTTACCATAAGGAAATTCGTATTATCTTTCATTAACGTTTCTCATGTTAACCTTAATAGAGATGTTTCATAGAAGCCAAATCAACGCAAAGTCGGGCGCAGCAAAGCGTCTCAAGGCAAATTTCTTTCCTTATAATTACCTTTCATTGTAAGAAGGAGAGCAATCTCTATATCACTGTCAAAAGGCTTACAAAATAGATATTTTACTGTCCATGTCACCGTTGATAAAAATTCTGACCGCTAGTTTCATTAACATTATACTGCCATCTTCAGATCATCTAATACTTGAATTATGAAACTCTTACATGTGACAAATCGCCATCTATCCACTGAAAACCTGAAAAGTACTTTAAAATAAAAGCCATAAGATTATCAGCAAGGCACAGAGGTGTCAAATATATCAGATAGAGCACAACAATTGCCTTCATATATATTTGTGTGTATGTGTGTGTGTGTGTTGATAACCGACTCTTTCCTTAATTTATCACTATTACTAGCATCATTTCTGTTAGATGAAAGCGCCTTCAAGATCACAAACATTGTGTGTCACTTCCAGCTCTCTCAGTATACCACTGTATTGTGCTGAACAAAGAAAGGATCTGGAGAAAGAACGGACAATCACTGCTAAGACATTCTGCACGGATTATCTTTTATTAATTTAAGACGCATATGGTAGAACAAAAATTATCATTACGCGAGACTCACAAAACACCAAGGAACCGACGGAATATTTGTGGTACATGCGCACAGTCGTTCTGGACCCTCGATTACACCGATAGTCAGCGAAAAAATTTGCGCTGTGTGGAGCTAATGCTTCAGTTTTCTTACTTCGCACTCCCGAAAGCAATTTACCACGCCATAGCTTTTTACGTTGCACCACTAATGGAATGTAATGGAAATTTGATCCTGCTTTCGAGCCGCTAAATGTCCCTTTTCAAAGTGCCGCCATGAAATGAAACGAGGAAAAAGAAAGAAATATGTCACGAAGTCCCCCAAAGACACTCACACTACGTGAGCAGTGTCAATAGGTATTAATAGCTTGAGTAAGTAAATTTTCTTTACAGCTCTGTAAGTATCGATGGATCTTGAATGAAAGCTCTTTAGACTATTATTATCTAGATCAAGATGACGCTGAGAAAAAGAGGTTCGCTCAACAATAATAAAGTACGATAACGGCACAACTGTACAAAATCACTTCTGCTTTGCTCCACAATCATGGTGATTGGATGCAAATGCGTCAGAGGTAGCTGAGAGATTATCTTCGCAACCTAACGCCATTTAGATTAGTAGGTGACAGCTCAGCACTTTTATGGGTAACAATGTATAAATGAGACGGAATCATTTCTTTAGCAAACTTATGACCTGTAGCCATATCCCGCGATGATTTTTGGAAACATTTCGATAATGTTAACTGTTTAATACTTACATATACCGAAGTAAATGTGCACTCGGTGGATGCATCGTCAGATATCGAAAATATGCTGTCGTATGGAGTTAAACGGAAACAGAATACTCCACGTCCGCAGTTAGTGGTCTAGTGGCTAGCGTTGCTGCCTCTGGATCACAGGGTCCCGCGTTCGATTCCCGGTCGGGTTGGGGATTTTTCTCTGCCCAGAAACTGGGTGTTCGTGTTGTCCTCATCATTATGGCATCATCATCATTCATGACAGTGGCTAGATTGGACTGTGTAAGTATTGGGACTTTGTACGGGCGCTGATGACTGTGCAGTTGAGCATCCCACAAACCAAACATCAACATTGGAGTACTCCACCAGTCATTGCCAGGTACTGATTTTGTGACTTTTCAAGCAAGAACCCCATTGATGTACTTTTCCACAGTAAAAGTCCGATTTCCATAAACAGCACCATACCAGCACTCGCATTGCACTGTGAGCTGAACCCGTCAGAGATAAAGTTCAAATGGTTCAAATGGCTCTGAGCACTATGGGACTTAACTTCTGAGGTCATCAGTCCCCTAGAACTCAGAACTACTTAAACCTAACTAACCTAAGGACATCACACACATCCATGCCCGAGGCAGGATTCGAACCTGCGACCGTAGCCGTCGTGCGGTTCCAGACTGTAGCGCCTAGAACCGCTCAGCCACCCCGGCCGGCTAATGTGGTCAGGAAATTAGATTTTGCATACATCCTCAATCATCTTTATATAGCCCCGAAACAGGTTAACTTTCATTGTGGCGTCCCATGCCAGGATAACTTTCATTGTGGCTACCCATACCAGGTTCTCAGTCATTTTTATATAGTCCAAAACAGGCTAACTTTCAGCATCTGAAATGCTTCAATTCTCTTCTATGCATATAAAAATGGTTCAAATGGCTCTGAGCACTATGGGACTTAACATCTACGGTCATCAGTCTCCTAGAACTTAGAACTTCTTAAACCTAACTAACCTAAGGACATCATACAACACCCAGTCAGAGAGGCAGAGAAAATCCCTGACCCCACCGGGAATCGAACCCGGTAACCCGGGCGGGGAAGCGAGAACGTTACCTCACGACCACGAGCTGCGGACTCTATGCATATAGAATAAAGAAATATGTACAACCAAATGGTAGATAATATCACTGAAAATTGAGCAAATACGTTGAACTCATTGGGTACATACGCCCCTTGTAAACGAAAAGGGCAGTATTTTCAACAACAAAAAGTAATACGCCTTTCCACTACTATTTTCCCTTCCTTTAGTGAAGGAAACTCGCAGGATCAGCTGACCTGAACTGAAAATATAAAGCTAGGGGACGGTGGTCCGAACGTTCACCGTTTTCGGTAATCAGCGGTTTTCGCGGAGCGAGCAGCGGGTGGCGCCGGTGATCGATGACGGCTGTTTACGGCGGGCCTATATATAGCGGGCGAAATAAAAATACCGGCTTTGTGCGCGAGGCGGACCGTGACGAGCTGTGGCGTGCTTTGCTGTGCAGGTGCAGTGGGGCTTGCTGCCGTCCTCTGCCCTACCAGACAAGACACACCGCGGCCCCCAGCGCTGTGCTGCGCTGCGGGTTGTGTGGAGTGGGTTCCATTCAGGCGCAGCGGGCGCTGCCGGACTGCTAACACTATGCCTCGGGTGCGTAGCGGGTTGCCGGCCAGCAAGCTCTACTACTGCCGTGAGCGAAAACAGCCGGGGTAGCACACAGTCATTGCTGAAAAATCCAGCGTATTTAAGGGCGAATAATCAACACTGTCCTGCACCGAGGGACATCTGCAGGCACTGAAGTCATATCTAGAGTGTCCATGGGGAACGGTATTGTCGCGAGCTGTGGTGTGTGCAGCATGGCTTTGTGTTTAGCGTAGTTGACTGGCATGCTGCTTGTCTCCAGTTCAAACTCGAACACCTGCAATTATATGATATTTAATATGTATCATTTCTGGAAAGTTCTTGAAATATCTTCTGTCTGAAATGTTTGTTTATTCTGGTATATTCGATATCTGTATAATACCAGCACTCTGGAATATTCTGTGTTTGTATAAACAGCTGCCCTCCATGTGCGGGAGGCCATTTCAGCTCTGTCTGTACGTTGGTGTCGGTAATAAACGTTCTTTTAGTTCAATGTGTTATACTTTACTGAAGACCTTTCCTTCGAATGTGGTTTGTTTGTGGTTTCAGCGTGATACTGTTTGGTGGAGACCCCGGGTATTTCTGAACATCTGTATCACCGTGACTGCAATTACGCTTCGTAAAATCCGTTGTCTAGATTGACAGCAACCGCAGTACAAGCAGTAGACAGTGTAGCACATCGATACACTTTTTAGACTTTTGTCTACAGCCGGATGTGTAATAGAAGTTTAAAATTTTCGTGACAATTGGGATTTGTGTGTCTCACATATAAACTTATTTCCATGAGTTCACTGGAATATGAAAATCCCACACCTGTGTGTTACGGCAATCTAGCGTTAAACGTATCAACAGTTTGGAGCCAGCAGGCTCATTGTTCGACCCTATATCTCGTAACTGTTTCAGTTTGCATCGTGTGCCTTCTGTTTTGGGTGGTTGTATGCATGTTTTTTCCTGTCTGCAACATATAACCTCAATAAATATATTTATTGATATATTTATTGCCTTTTTTATAGTATTTGTCAGAAATAAAGAAATTTGTGCACAAATGTATCGATAAAACAATTTTAAATTTTTTTGTGGATTTGAATTATGGCCAGTGTGTACAGAGATTTTCTATTTGTTCCTTTTAATCATATTTGTGTCTAAATTTTTACATTTATATATTTCATTTCGTCCTATAACCTTAGTTTTTCAACTTGATTTGATATGAAACAGAGAACTCTAAAAACTCCTGATTTGTGTTTCTTTTTGTGATGGATGCTTGTCTTCACCTTCTCATTAGATTTCTCGCAGTTGTAAGCTGCCTTACAAGGCAAAGTGGAAAGGAAGTAGGTCACTTTTTCATCACTATTACAGTTCCACATGACGAAACAGTTTATTACTTGAATGACCAAAGAAATTAAGAAAGATGGTGCCACCATCTGAGTGCCCTACTGCCAACACCATATCTTCCTCTCCTCTGTTTGAACCCATCTACAGCTCCCATTACAACTGAGTGTTCTGCTACGGATGCAGGGCAGGTTATAGCTGAGATTTTACCATCTCTATTTTTCCTTCTGACAAATCTTAGATGTTATGGGTGGTGAACAATTGACAAAACTGTAACTGTTTTATTATCTTGCCATTTTACTGCACATCTACATCCTTTTGTACGGAGGATGATGTGCGCTTGTATGTAGTTGGTAAACATTTTCCAGCAAAGGGCACAAGCATGCGATGCAGACAATACAGCAAACGGAAGCAAGAGGTAAGAACTAATTTCATATGCAGCTACTGCAAGGTATCACTATGTATTCAGCCATGTTTTGAAAAATTTCATAAAAATGTTAAGCTGTGAATGAATAAATTTGTTTTACATGATAATGGAAGTTACTTACTCCTTTTTACAGATCCTAGTGAAAAATTTACATTTAGTGAAACGTGTATGTCCCATTGGACTAGAGAAGAAATACAGTTAGGAAACCATTTATTTGTCCCAGAGTCCAGAGGGATGTGTATGCCCTACTTAAAAAAAATTGTAAAACTATAAACAACAATCGAAAATTAGAAATATGGCCTGACAAAGTATCCATTCCAAAAGCGAGAAACAAGTTTTTAAAGTAATATGCGAAAGCTTAACTAATTCGGTCATGAAAGGGTTCATACTCGTATATTTTCTTATTCAAATTTTAAACGACGGTGTCCAATGTCAATGTGCTGCCGACTTTTTCTGAAATTACGAAAACTACCCTGCGTTATTAAGGCGTTTCCTAATGTCAAAACATGTTCCAAGGTACAACATAATCATGTACCTGGGAACAAATATATTATTCTAACTTAAATGTGTTATTATCTACAAAAACTTCTCCATGCAGTATTTAATGGTCTGTCTGTTTTATTATTACTCTGCTACGAGCCAGTAACAAGTAGGTGAAATCAAATAAAGCATTAGTATTATCAAAACAAGTTACAATCCAAATACATTCTGAAATAAAAGATATTGCAAACTAATACAAATTTATATTTTCCAGACAGGTAAAATTATTAATACATTGAACAAACCCAGATTATCGCAATTATCACATGTTCCACCGTAGAAGGCGATCTTCTGTTTCAAGGCACAAAATGGTGCATGACCGACGAAGTGTGGCTTAATTGTCCAAATGTTATATCAATACTTCTAAAAGAATATCCAGCACTTTTACTCACCATTAAATTCTGTACCTGAAGAATTAATAATATGCTCCAAATAGAGTCAATATTTTACACAGCATAAATTTGCAGAACGCTAAATATTTACAAATGCTTCACAAACCACATCATCATGTCTAACAACAACAGAAACCGTAGAAAGTTTGGAAACTGCTTATGGAAGTCTCCAGTGCTCATGCCCTCATATGATGCAAAACTCAGTCATTAGACAGAAGGACCGAGCAAAAAACATCACGCGTGCAAGGGAACACTGTCATCTAGTTACAATACTCACTCCTACACCACTCCTAACATCTGTCTATTCAGCGTACTGGGAGGCAGATGGCTTTCCAAATAGCAGTAAGCCAGATGTCCATTAGGGCATCCATGAGTGTCTTCCAGAGACGGATGCAAATGCTCAAAGGATTCTCAGGATCACCAGATACCACAGTTGGGGTGACATGATGGGTTTGGCAAATGTATGCGTTTACTTGGACGGCACAGCACAGCAGTAGTTCGAGAACAACGAAGAGAAGCTCAACATAAGGGACAAAATTCCAAGCTGAACTGAAGAAAAAATTTGAAGGCAATCAACAGTGAGTCTGCTTACACGAAGAAAAACTGGAAAAACAGGGCCCAATGACACTGAGAAATGACGAGCCGGCCGTTGTGGCCGAGCGGTTCTAGGCGCTTCAGTCCGGAACCGCGCTGCTGCTACGGTCGCAGGTTCGAATCCTACCTCTGGAATGGATGTGTGTGATGTCCTTAGGTTAGTTAGGTTTAAGTAGTTTCTAAGACTAGGGGACTGATGACCTCAGATGTTAAGTCTCACAGTGTTTAGAGCCATCCATTTGAACCACTCGAAATGACACAGAGCTACATATAGAATGTTTTGGGGCTATTGCACTGTGAGTGCAAATAAGGCAGACACTGACAAAATCCCACACTTGATGAAAGAAACCGCACAAGACATCTTCTCGTAAGGGTTGTCAGAGCAAGAGAAGAAATCATCAAGTGCCAGCTAATCGAGGAAAACCGAGCGAGGTGGTGCAGTGGTTAGCACACTGGACTCGCATTCGGGAGGACGACGGTTCAATCCCGTCTCCGGCCATCCTGATTTAGGTTTTCCGTGATTTCCCTAAATCGTTTCAGGCAAATGCCGGGATGGTTCCTTTGAAAGGGCACGGCCGATTTCCTTCCCAATCCTTCCCTAACCCGAGCTTGCGCTCCGTCTCTAATGACCTCGTTGTCGACGGGACGTTAACCACTAACCACCAACCAACTAATCGAGGAAAGGGAACAGAAAAATAGTCGCATGGAAGGGGTATGATCCACTGCCGAATGCGGTTCCTGTAGCAGTTGTGGATGACGACTGTGAGTTGGCTTCTGTCATACGCCAGATAGAGATACAGCAATGTGTGGCCGCCAGAAATGTCGAACCGAGAATGCAAGAGATAGCAGCTGTAAATGTCGACCCCACAAGTCAAGAGGTAGTAAGATGAACGCCTTTATGGCATTTTTGTATAGAAGCTACAGCGTTCCCCTTTGTAAGGAAGCAAGGGATAAAGAATATCAGCTGATTCAG
Source organism: Schistocerca americana (assembly GCF_021461395.2). Classification (NCBI taxonomy): domain Eukaryota; kingdom Metazoa; phylum Arthropoda; class Insecta; order Orthoptera; family Acrididae; genus Schistocerca; species Schistocerca americana. The sequence continues at coordinate 337,792,285 of NC_060121.1, forward strand.
TACATCGTATCCTATAATGGTTGTGAGTCCAATTTCGTTGACAACATTGAAAATGGAATATTTTAAAAGACCGAGAACAACATAATCACTTTGATTATCGCATAATTTCGCATGCTCGACAGTGCTTCTTATTCCCGTATCCCATACCTTGATAAGATGTTGAGGGATGTTGGGTCACAACTACGAGAAAACAATCTGCAATCAGCATTTTGTACATAATATGAAGTGAGAAGTATAGCTATAAAGCACACCCTAACAATAAGATGTACAATATCTCTGGGATTACACTGTAACTTGCGACAACTGTGCTATGCAAACAACATCGCAGCATCCGACCGACGTAGGTGTAACCAGCTCCTCAACGAAGTGCAATGCCCCGCAGAAGGAGAGACATTTGGAGAAATGAGAACAACACACCGTTACGTTTTCAGTGTGAACTTCCTTGACACGTTTTAAGCTTCTGCAGAGAAATAAGGCGATCCTTCAACAACTCTTACGCCACAAGAAGTTAGGCACCGTAACAGCCATTTTACGTCAGTCAACTGCGGACGATTTACACTGATAAGCCAAAATATTATGACTACTGCCCACAGCGACTTTGGATACCGCTTGGTGACGTTGCGGGCACGTGACGCGGTAACAAAAGCAAATAAGTGGAGTAGACTCGGACGGGGGATCGCCCTAGCGAAGATATGGGCTGCAAATGAGGAAATTCATTGAGATAAGAGACTTTGACAAAGGGCAGATTATTATTACGGCTGTGAACGAGTTTCTCGAAATAGCTGAAACCGGTCAAAGTTCACGGGCTCCTGTCGTGAGTATTTACAGAAAGAGGTAGAAGGGCAGTGGAATTACCGGGTTCAGAGACCTGTTTGCTCTGTAAAGTAGGATAGATTGGATTTGTAGCATCTCTGCCGAAAGAGCGCAATGCTGGTGCACGCGCAAGTATATTGTAGCAAGCTACCCCTACGTGTTCACATGTTGACCCAACAACATCGTCATTTGCGAATACAGTGGGCACGTGACCGTCGGGATTCAGTCGTCGATCAATGGAAACGTGTCAGGTTTTCACGTGATCCACATTTTCGCTACACTAGGCTGTATCCACAAATGCCGTCAACGATGTGAACGACGGCTCGAAAGGTGCACCGCGCCACTGACAAAAATTGGAGGGAGCAGTATTATACCGTGGGAGACATTCTCCTGCGCCCGCCGGTGTGGTCGGGCGGTTCTAGGCGCTTCAGTCTGGAACCGCGCGACCGCTACGGTCGCAGGTACGAATCCTGCCTCGGGCATGGATGTGTGTGATGTCCTTAGGTTAGTTAGGTTTAAGTAGTTCTAAGTTCTAGTGACTGATGTCCTCAGATGTTAAGCGCCATAGTGCTCAGAGCCATTTGAATCATTTGAACATTCTCCTGCGCTTGCATGGGACCTGTGGTATTAATCGAAGACACGCTGACATCTGCGAATCACCTGCAACTTTTTTCCCCAGACGGCGATGTCATCTTTGAGCGGTATAATTGTCCTCGTCTCGGAGCTAGAACCGTGCTACAGTGATTTGAGGAGCATTATACTGAACTCACTTGGTGTCTCGGCAACCAAATTCGCCTGATGTAAATCCTATGGAACCCATCTGGTTCGCTATCGGGCGCAATCACCGCATACGCTAATCAGCGGCCCGTCATTTACGACCTGTGCGTAGGCATCTAACGCCACACACCTCCAGAAACCTACCAAAACACTGTCCTATCTCTGATATGCAGAATCAGTTATGCCTACATAACGTGTTGTGACAGATGTCTTTGTGAACTGATTGGTACGGAGAATACTACGTCTGTAATTTTCGACAAGTGTATTGTGGGAACGTAACACGAAACAAACAATTTTAAATGTGACACATACATCACCAATATCATACATTTGATAATGACATAAGGCCGTAACTGGCCAGTAATATATTTTATATGTACGGAGTATTACAGGAATAGAACTGACAGCCTGTGATGATTTGAATAGTTCTCTCATTTAGACGATACATTGACGGTATTGACCCACACAATAAAGAAATCTAACAAAGATTGCTTTGAGCGTTTGTTTGTCACTGACGATATCAAAAGTTCAAATGGCTCTGAGCACTATGGGACTCAACTTCTGAGGTCATTAGTCCCCTAGAACTTAGAACTAGTTAAACCTAACTAACCTAAGGACATCACACACATCCATGCCCGAGGCAGGATTCGAACCTGCGACCGTAGCGGTCTCGCGGTTCCAGACTGCAGCGCCTAGATCCGCACGGCCACTTCGGCCGGCAATGGCGATGTCATTATCCCGCCATCATGAAAGAGTTGAATTCCTGTTGTCAATCGGGATATTTAAACGGCGAAGCTTTTGGCGATTACAAAAAACTGCTTATTCTCACAAAGAAAACTACGTACCAGCGACGATCATAAGCATTTTAGACGATCAAGAGGATCCTTGAACCACTAACTGCCACGAGTAGCCCCAACTCAGCTCTAAAGGTATATGCATAGCGGTAGGCAAACTGTTCAGAAAAGGTAATCCGTATTAAGATAAAGAAATGATGAGTTTTCCGCAGATAGGCAAAGAGAGCGATATGTGTAAAAGACTGACAATGGACAGAATGATAGGGCATGCGTTAAAGTATCAAAGAATAATTTGTATGGTTCTTGAAACAGTAGAGGTTAAAAACTGTAGGGGAAGATGGAGAATAGACTACAATAACACCTTATTAAGCAAGTTATGTGGTAGTAAAACTCTGAGATAAAAACAAATTAAGCGTTTAGGACGGTTCTAGATGGTGAGGAAGGAAACTGCTAGTAATTATTACCAGATCCAACTAAAAAATTCATATTTCTTTACGTACTACACGAATATGTAATAAAAATTGGGGTTCGTATTGAAAAAAACGCAGTTGATATCCGTTTGACCTATGGCAGTGCCATGTAGCGGGCCAAACAGAGCGCCATCTGGTTTACCCCTTCAAGCTAGACAAATTTCGTTCATTGTAGTTTTTTCGTTTGACCCTTATTTCGTGAGATATTTGGTCCGGTCACGATAAATGGACCGCCCTGTATTCAAAGACTAACATTCCCTCATAACTAGCTAAGGTGCCAGGCGACGATTATCGCTGTGTGTAGATTAGAGCACAGTGTGACGTATTGAGGTGCAATGCGACGTACTGAGGTTGAGCGATTGAGGCAGATGGGTTGGCGGCTGCGGGGGACTATATGCACGCTGCCCAGGGGGCATTATCGGCGCGTAGCCTGGAGGCGTGTCTTGGTCTTCTCTTGTCATTGGCGCGCAGTGTTCTGCGCCTGATATACAATGTTTTCTAGTACCGGAGGGTGTGTTGGCGCAGGCGTGCGCCAGTCCACAAGTGTTACGGCTTGAGGAGGCATAAAGCTGCATCGGCGCACTGACCTCCAAATCTCCGAACACGGGAAACTCAACTGTCAACGTTATTGTAGGCTACACGGTACTCCTTCCCCACGTCCGTCTTTTCTGCAGTACATTTGGTCCTGGATTCATTTCCATGGATGACAGCGCACGACTGTGTCGAACAGCACAGGATTAGGAGCTATTAGAATTAGGGAATATTCAGCGGATGGCTTGGTTGGCCGTTCCCCCGACTTAAATCACGTAGAACACGTATTGGATCAGTTGGGGAGAAGCATTTCAGCACGTCCACATACATCAACGACCATCCAATTCTTGTCAACCACGCTGGTGAAGGAATGGAGTGTCTTGCCTCAAGACCTCTTTACCGAACCTTGTGGACAAACATAGGAGCACAATGAAAATCATACATTGCCGTCCGTGGTGATCACTCATTCTGTCATTACCATGTCCCGCCTTTCTTTAATGTCCATGTTACCATAATAAATCACAGGGACTCACTTGTAACTACTGACTTCAGTGGCGCCTTGTAGTTGTACATTCTGGGTGTACACAAAATTTTTAAAATACAGATAAATCTGGACACGCTTTCGGGAGGACGGCGGTTCAATCTCGCGTCCGGCCATCCTGATTTAGGTTTTCCGTGATTTCCCTAAATCGCTCCAAGCAAATGCCGGTGTGGCTCCTTTGAAAGGCCACGGTCCACTTCCTTCCCCGTTCTTACCTAATGCGATGAGACCGATGACCTCGCTGTTTGGTCTCTTCCCCCCCAAACAACCCACCCACCCCCACAGATAAATATCAGAGTGAGAAATTAATAGCATCTGCTGTATAAGTTATGCTTTTCAACATTTTTATACAACATCAGCTGCTTTCAGTTCAAATGGTTCAAATGGCTCTGAGCACTATGGGACTTAACATCTGTGGTCATCAGTCCCGTAGAACTTAGAACTACTTAAACCTAAGGACATCACACACATCCATGCCCGAGGCAGGATTCGAACCTGCGACCGTAGCGGTCACGCGGTTCCAGTCTGAAGCGCCTAGAACCGCACGGCCAAACCGGCCGGCGTGCTTTCAGTAATAATAATAATATGCGTAACTTGTCTGAAAGAAGAATGAATTTTTTATATGGAATTTAGTTGTTTTGTACATAATTAAGTATTGTTTATAGCAAGAACGAAATAATGTTTCAGTATTCTCCCTTTCGCATTTTTGGGTAACTGGTATTTTTTGTGTTTTTTATTTTTCGGACAAACGTACAACATCTCTAATTCATTTATTACTTAACGAATTAACTTCCTGCCTGGAAATCAGACATTCTTACATTGCACCTACATAACAACTTACGCTTGTTATACACTTCTTCGTTAATTGTTCCCTTGCAGTCACGCTTATTTGATTTCGTCACTTTCTCAGACAACGGATCTCGTCTCGGGGGGGGGGGGGGGGGGGGAGTCCTACTTACTTCTTACTTTCTTACTTTGTGGCAAACTTTTCCTGATAATTTTCTTTTCTGTCGGCGCGTAATACAGGTTCAATAGAGTTCGTGATAACACTTCACAGGAAAGCCAATTCCTGCAGAGTAATCAACCAACTCCAAACATAAACTGCTGTTTGCGGAAATTATTAAATTCAAGTAGTACTATACACCAACAGGGGCACTTGAGTAGAACACAAATGAGGCGCTGAGAGACATAAGGATCAAAAGCACACCGTCTCCGACACCCAGATATTTAAATGAGTGTCAGAGAAACCAGTGAAACAGCTTTTCGTGAATGCTCAGATGTACTTACGTAAAATATGGGCTTACAGTATGTATGTAAGATGAACAGTTGTCAAAGCATGAATAAACGCTACAGTCTCACATTCGACGATGAAGTGCTTAATGGTTCTCAGCGCCTCAAATTGATTACTGTACGATAAAACCCAAAACTTAATGTACTGAATCTTATTCATAATCCCTCAGAATAGGTTGTCCTATCAGTGTAACACATACTGATGGCCGATATAATTTTACTATATAGTGAATGAACTGGCATATCTCTGGAGTGTGCTAACGCCTACCGGAATTTAGGCCAAGCGAACGTGGATAAACGTCTGCTGCAACGTGCTACCACCTGGTGGTTTTTAACATAAGCTTGTAGCTGAGTGGTAAGAACTAGCAGTGCACACCGCAAACCGTGCACATTGTTTATCAAATCTGTATTTGATCCGTAAGGCAATTACGTCATGCCAGCTGCGCATGCGCAGAAGCTCTTTGAAAAGTGCACTGACGACCCCGATACCAGGTTTCCCGAGTCTAGCGCGGTAAATTTAGTGCGGTGTATTTCAGATTACCGCATCTAAAGTACATTTAACACCGCTCAGAAAAAATACCTAATATATCCTCAAGGTGCGAAGTTAGGGTGCTCACGTGCTCGTACACAACAGCCACCAGCGATTATCTTCGAACAAAAGTATCATTTCTGTACGTCTCGTTGTATATTTCTTAAGTATTGTTGCAGTTCTTTCTGTGTGCCGTCCTCGTTTCATCGATCTATGGCACTTGACAGTGACACATCATTGGAAAGCTACTTACACCCTTAAGTTTTGCACAATGGAAGGGCATTTCAGGCACCTAATAAGGATTCAAATAAACGGAGGCGAAATGCGTATGAAAAACGAAAGGTTATGAAATTGATCACACTGATTTTGTTATTAGAAATTATTGCTTTACATAATACAGAAATTTTTCAGGTAAGGGCTGAAGGAGGAGGTAGAAAGTAAGTGGTTTGAGACTTCAAACAGCTATTCCGTGCTGTAGGGACTTGTGCCACGTCTATTTCATCTCCAGTTTTCTCCATTCTTGTGACAGGAAAGGCGTTCACTTTTGTACTGGAATCTTTTCGTCGATTGTGGTGGCATGGAAGGAGAGCACAGGAGAAATACCTCAGCGGCCCGTTAGACGTCCCAAGTGCGTCGTGGAGGGAAAGAATTATTTTCAAAGTTTGATAATAAAGCGTAACCTCGTTAATGAGACCTGGCGAACAAAATGTAGTTAGCCAGCGAGCGATAATGAAATAAGGACGGTAACCGGTCGCCCTCCGGGGGGCTCCATTAGCTGGGAAGAGAAGGGAAGGGAAGAGGAGGGAGCAGAATGGAAGGGCAGCTAAGGGCTGAGTGCGGGCTGGCGGGTGTCGGAGTGGCAGCCCTTAACAGTCGCACTGAGCAACTGGCGCATCTGTAGCTGTGTGTGTGAACAGGCGCACTTCATTACTGTGACGCCTGATGAAGCTGTTTATTGCTCAAGGTAACTGGGCAAGCAGCATTCAGCAAACAGCAAACAGAAAATTAAAAGTGCCATATTGGATTTGTCATATTGCACCCCGGCGAGAAAATTGACCCAAGTCATAAAACGGCAGTTTTTAGAATTTGTCACTGAAAAATAAGTGTGAAGTGGCCCAACGTGCATGAGAACCATCACATCTCTATCTCACAATTCGTCCTCTTCATGGCAGTTGTGTCTGTTTTGCTGTAGGCCACTTCATGTATCACAAAGACAAGAACAGTGAACACATCAGCATTGCCACTGACAAGTGACCATACGTTATCCAAAAAGAGCGGCGCATTCTGAGTCAAATATTCCGCATATAAAGTAAGTTACACGAAATTTTTAATATCATTGGTTATTATAACGTCTGTGTTTATACAGTGTCTATCTTTTACATTGCAATATTCTCCAGATGTGCATGTATGCCTGAAGGAACAGACATTTTTTATGTTTACACCTTTTGTAAATATTACGAAATTTCGTGCATTACAGTGCACAAGGAAGAAAAATGAAAATTTCTGCTATAAAGACAGTTCATATTGAATCCCTTTTCTTAATTAAAAGTATTCCTATAGCATATGTAAATACATTTCTGAATCTATGTTTTCGTAAACTGAGTTCATTAGAGTCTACTTAATTGATGTTCCATATTAAATTGTATTATTGTTCACAAATTACAAATTTGGTTTTTGTACTTTGCTAATACCGCAGTTTGAACTTTCTTCATTTTTTATTTTACATTAAGTACTTATTCTGCGTGGGAGGTTCAAAGTTGTATTATATTTCAGCATAACAAAACTTAAAAAATTAATTAATAATAAACTGATAGCACCTCACACTCGACGACATCAGAACTACTTGTCCGTATTACTGTTGTACAGACTGTAATGGAATATACTGGAAAAATTACTTACTTGAAATGTAAAGTACGCCTTACTACTTCAGTGTTAGTCTTATAGAGTTCTTTAAATCAATTTTTTCTCAAATACTTCATTTCAGAGTTCCGTCACTATTCTCGCCGGGTTGCGATATTGACGAACAATGGGAAGCTTCTCAAATGGGTTTCGTGAGTACTGAAACATTCCGTAGTGTGCCAGAGCGTCTAAAATTACTATTCTTTCAACCACTATGTGGAATGGAGCACTTCTTCAACGTCTATGGTCCCTACTCATTATATTTATGTCGGATACGCAACGTGGAACTGTTTTTGTGGTCGTCGTGAAGGAACGCCAGGTTATTATTATAGAGGGTGTCCCAGGAGGAATGCTCAATATTTTGGGATATAACAGGAATAATCATTCAAACCAAAAAAGTCTAGTAAACGTGGGCTCTGAAATGCGTACCTTAAGAGCTATGAGCATTTGGTCATTTTCCATACTGTGAAATAAGTCTCCTCTATTGCAAGCTCTCAGGTCTCCACATTTTGACAGGTGTTCGTAACAACCGAAAAAAGTCTCCTGTAAACATGGGTTCTAAAACGCATACCTTAAAGGGTATGAGCACTCTGCTGCTATGAAACATCTCTTCTAGTGAGCAACTACTCATAGCTATTAAGGTGGGCATTTTAGAGCCACTGTTTACTGGACTCTTTGCTTTGAATGGTCGTTCCGGTCACATCGATGAACAATGACCATTCCTCTTGGGACATCTTCCAAATGTCCAGGTCGTAGCTGCGGGGAGACAGCCTATAAGGAATATAAACTTAAGTGAAGTACTCTGTTCGTAATTTTCATTTCCAAAACCACGAGAAACACACTAACTTTAATTAGATTCGTGTTAAATTCATTTTAACTGAGGTGTAATATTTTACTTATTTGTATTAGGTGCACAGCCCTTACTTCAACTGATACGTTTACCGTGTCAAAACCTGCAAAGGAATTTCGCAATGTGCATAACGGCTAACACGTCAGTATCTCGATCAGTATCTGTATCTGTGATGATGTGTCTGGAATAATCGGCTTTGTTAATCTTACCGAAAGTTACAAGCCTTTTAAGAACAAACTGTATTTTGAGAAGTCTTATGTCCTGTTTCGAATTTTAACTTGTGACGCTAACTGATGGCAATTTTAGCCTCTTATTATCCTTCCCAGGTAACTTCCAATTGAAGCTCACGAGCGAAAGAGGGAGGAAATACTGTAGGCGATTGACGCATTAAATTCACTTCTCCTAGTGCATTGCTTTGTAAAGTCAATCGGTCATGCAACTTATTAAATATAATTTAAAAGAGAGAGTATTTAGTGGGATTAGCTAGCGGCTCGTAATGTTAGTTCACGCTGTATGCAACGTAACTATGCGAGCCAAAATAAGTTGCCCTCCTACCTTGTATCCACCATTACACTAGGAGCTCCTTCATAATAATGACTCTACATTTTTAAAAAGCAGCAAGAATGGAAGACTAGAGTGTAACTTCACCTCAACGACAAGGTCGTTGTGAGTGGGGAGTAAGCTCTGGTAGGAGAATGATGGAAAGGAAAGCAGTAGTTCGGAATAGGCTCTCAGGACGTCCATATCGTGGTGGTTCTGAATGGACGCTAAAGACGTCAATATCATCGTCGTCATCGTCATCACCATGATCATCATATCATCATCATCACCACATCATTACCAGCATTGTAATCAAATCAGTTCTAAGATATGGTTTCAGATTCCGATGGATCTATAAAAATTACGACTTTAGTGATATGGAGAAGTGAAAACGTATAGATTGGTTTCACACTTATACGGTCCACGGGGTGGACAAAAAATATGGGAGCACCAAAACTACAAAACACTCTGTGAAGGAAACCCATTGGCATTCAAAACAGCTACCAGCTGTCTCGGAATGGAGAAATACAGTTCGCGTGTCGTTTTCAGGGGAATCTTATACCTTTCTTCCTGCATGACGGTAGAGGCAGATAGCGCTCACGCATTTTCTGCAACATAGTCCGCAAAGGCTAAAGATACTGAGATTTTATGGCTGTGGTGGAAAGGGTGAATGTGAAAGTTTGTCCTGGTGCCCATGTAACCAAGCTTGGACGATGCAAACCGTGTGAAAAAGTGGCCTACCATCCTGAAACACTTCATCACCGTTGTGGATAAACATTGAAACACAGGTTGACCCTGATCAGCAAAAACTGTCCTCATAATTCTTGGCAGTAATGCCAACTTACAGAAGAACCATGGTGCTGTGGAACACCACGATAAGGCTGCCTAAATCGTAACCGACACCCCTTATGCTTCGCTCTTGCATATACGCAACCAGATGTTGCAAGCAGTATGAGAAGAGAGTCATCATACCAACGACTTTCTCACATTGCTCCATAATACAGGTGTTATGGCTTCGGTACCACGTCTTTCTGGTAGAGTGATTCGCGCCGCTGATGCGCCAACAATATGCCCACTTTCAAATACGAGTACATTTAGACCCAACACAATGCACTCACTGCTACACAGAATACTGCTCCGACCATGTCTGACACTTGCACAGGTGCACTAGTGACTTTCGTGGTACAATGTATCGGCGAGACGTGCAGGCCTGGCTATCAGCTGTATTTATGTTCCATATGTAAGTAGGCTGTTTAGGTTTTTTATTGGTAACGCCACCTCTGTATGAAAATCACTGGCTGTGCTGTGTGCAGTCTGTGGCTGATCTGCATTGTTGTAATACTCGCCATTGTAGTGTTAGGCAGCTGGCTGTGAACAGCGCGTAGCGTTGCGCAGTTAGAGGTGAGCCGCCAGCAGTGGTGGATGTGGGGAGAGAGATGGCGGAGTTTTGAAATTTGTCATGAACTGCTATATTTATATATGATGATATCAAGGTAAATACATTGTTTGTTCTCTATTAATATCTTTCATTTGCTAACTATCCCTATCAGCAGTTAGTGCCTTCCATAGTTTGAATCTTTTATTTAGCTGGCAGTAGTGGCGCTCGCTGTGTTGCAGTAGCTTGAGCAGCGAAGATTTTTGTGAGGTAAGTGATTTGTGAAAGGTATAGTTTAATGTTAGTCAGGGCCATTCTTTTGTAGGGAATTTTGAAAGTCAGATTGCGTTGCGCTAACAAAATATTGTGTGTCAGTTTAAGCACAGTCACGTATAATTGTTCAAAGGGGACGTTTCACATATTTTTGTCCTACCCCTGCAGAATCTGATTGTATTTACGTATTCGTCCGGATATATCTTTAAATATCAAGATCTGAGCCCTACTAATGGTCATCAACTTGGCTCAGAAGGGCACTCTAATATCAGCCACTCCTGGAAATGAGTGTGTTCTGATTCAAACGATTGCCTAGTACGACTGCATCACTCGCCTAAGTCTGCTGTAGAATTATGAGACACGTGATCAGAAACGGAAGTCAATTCTCGGGAATAAATGTGGGAACTGCAAACAGAGATTTTGTTAAACGAAACTTTCACCTGAGTGTAGAAAACGGCGAAGAAGCTTATGCCACGTTTCTTCAGTTCCAACAGGCGTCTCCCACTAGTTCCGAATTATTTTCACTGAATGAAATACGAGTTTATGTAATAAGTGGACGTTGACTAGATTCAGAATTTCCATGGATACAGAACTGAATGCATCGACTTTAAAGACGCGGAATCATAAGACGTAAAAGCGACTTCGGAAGTACCTCAAGGGTACATTCCAGCTGATTGCGCCGGAAGATCCGTCAGGCTATTCGCAAACGACATTGTTGTGTAGAGGCAACACGGTGATCCAGAAGGTGGTAGCAGAGTACAGAAAGTGTTGCAGGCAATCGCTGCTTTGTGCAGAGACGGGTAATTATCCCTCACTGTATATACGTGTAGGAGGAGATTAGTGTTTAACGTCCCGTCGACAACGAGGTCATTAGAAACGGAGCACAAGCTCGGATTAGGAAAGGATTGGGAAGGAAATCGGCCGTGCCCTTTCAAAGGAACCACCCCGGTATTTGCCTGAAACGATTTAGGGAACCTAAATTAGGATGGCTGGAGACGGGTTTGAACCGTCCCCCCCCCCTCCCCCCCAAATACGAGTCCAGTGTGCACTGTGTGTGTGTGTGTGTGTGTGTGTGTGTGTGTGTGTGTGTGTGTGAGTGCGCGCGGGTTCAACAGAGAGTCGCCGTTTCTCGCTTTCCATTTCCTGTTGTTTCTTATCGAGCCAGTCTCCATATTGCAGATCTTTACTTCTTCTGGACATATTCTGTCAGATGGAAGTTGGCTTAGTCTGTCCCCAAAATCTTCCACGGTAAATCACTGACCGCTTCCATGCGAGCAAGAAATTCTAAAACCAAGGTCAACAGGAAACATTTCGAGCACATGGGTAATTTTGGATGGACACCAAAGAAGAATGCTCCGTAGGATTTTACGCACCGTGCTCACGGGTATGTCCGATATTTGGGCAATTCTCCATGCACTATACGTTTTCACACTACTACTGGTCTCCTCCTGCATAGCTGTGGCCTCTGTGTCCACTCACATCGAATCAATACGTTTCCTCAATTTGCCAGGTTGTACACCAAAAGAACTCGTCTTTTCGAATTTCTGGATGATTTGCTCCAGATCCACGGCAGTCATTAGACCAACGCCTTTTCTTCAAACCATTCAGTGTCCAGAACTTGAGCAGAGAGACGTGTGCACAGTCATCATTCTTGTAATACAGCTTTACAAGCAGAGCGCGATCCTGCATTGAGACAGTCATAGCGAGTGTCGCAGACGCGAAAGGAGGAAATGCCGTGTACCCGGCGTGTTTATAGCAACTTCAATGGGTCGTGTGCATGACAGGTGTTTTTATTTACGTATTCTGACACACACAGCGCCAGCTATTGATCAATTTTCATAGTATTTTCTTTCTTCTGCCATACGTTTTCCTCCTTCTCCAATAATACACTCCTGGAAATGGAAAAAAGAACACACTGACACCGGTGTGTCAGACCCACCATACTTGCTCCGGACACTGCGAGAGGGCTGTACAAGCAATGATCACACGCACGGCACAGCGGACACACCAGGAACCGCGGTGTTGGCCGTCGAATGGCGCTAGCTGCGCAGCATTTGTGCACCGCCGCCGTCAGTGTCAGCCAGTTTGCCGTGGCATACGGAGCTCCATCGCAGTCTTTAACACTGGTAGCATGCCGCGACAGCGTGGACGTGAACCGTATGTGCAGTTGACGGACTTTGAGCGAGGGCGTATAGTGGGCATGCGGGAGGCCGGGTGGACGTACCGCCGAATTGCTCAACACGTGGGGCGTGAGGTCTCCACAGTACATCGATGTTGTCGCCAGTGGTCGGCGGAAGGTGCACGTGCCCGTCGACCTGGGACCGGACCGCAGCGACGCACGGATGCACGCCAAGACCGTAGGATCCTACGCAGTGCCGCAATCAGGACTGCATACGACCGAGGCACACAGGACCAACACCCGGCATCATGGTGTGGGGAGCGATCTCCTACACTGGCCGTACACCACTGGTGATCGTCGAGGGGACACTGAATAGTGCACGGTACATCCAAACCGTCATCGAACCCATCGTTCTACCATTCCTAGACCGGCAAGGGAACTTGCTGTTCCAACAGGACAATGCACGTCCGCATGTATCCCGTGCCACCCAACGTGCTCTAGAAGGTGTAAGTCAACTACCCTGGCCAGCAAGATCTTCGGATCTGTCCCCCATTGAGCATGTTTGGGACTGGATGAAGCGTCGTCTCACGCGGTCTGCACGTCCAGCACGAACGCTGGTCCAACTGAGGCGCCAGGTGGAAATGGCATGGCAAGCCGTTCCACAGGACTACATCCAGCATCTCTACGATCGTCTCCATGGGAGAATAGCAGCCTGCATTGCTGCGAAAGGTGGATATACACTGTACTAGTGCCGACATTGTGCATGCTCTGTTGCCTGTGTCTATGTGCCTGTGGTTCTGTCAGTGTGATCATGTGATGTATCTGACCCCAGGAATGTGTCAATAAAGTTTCCCCTTCCTGGGACAATGAATTCACTGTGTTCTTATTTCAATTTTCAGGAGTGTATGTCGTTGCAATTTCACGTCATTCTGGCCAGTGGTGTTATTTATACAGCGTTTTGAAAGTTTAATTATAATCACCCTGTACTTTACGTCATTCATAAAAGATTTTATCCACTTTTAAACATCTATCTACATCTACTTATTCCGCAGACTTGGCGGAGGGTACCCTGTATCACTACTGGTCGTTACCTTTCCTCTCCCACCTGCAAAAAAGAGCGAGGGGAAAACGACTGTCAGTACGCCTCCGTTTGAGCCCTAATTTCTCGTGCCTTATCATTGTGGTCCTTTCGCGAAATGTATGTTGGCGGCAGTAGACGCGTTCTGGAGTCAGCTTCAAATGCCGGTCCTCTAAGTTTTGGCAATAGCGTTCCTCGAAAAGACCGACGCCTTCTCTCCAGAGATTCTCATTTGAATTCCCGAAGTATCCCCGCAACAAATTCCCGTTGTTCGAAACACCTGGTAACAAATCTAGCAGCCCGCGTGTGAATTGCTTCGATGTCTTCCTTTAATCCTATCGGTTACGGATCCCAAACACTAAAGCAGTGCTCAAGAATAGATAGCACGTGTGTTCTTTATGCGATCTCCTTCACGGAGACTTCCCCAAAATTCTCCCAAAATCCGAACTGGACAATTCGGTTTGCTTTCCACAATCCTCGCATGCTCGTTTCATTTCATATTGATTTGCAACTTTACGCCCAAATATTTAAACGAAGTGACTGTGTAAGGCAGGACACTACTAATGCTGTATCAGAAAAGCGAAAGTTCCTTTTTCTGCTCGTCCGCATTAAGTTACATTTTTCTACATTTAGAGCTAGCTACTATTCTTCACACCAACCAGGAATTTTGTCTAAGTCATTCTGTATCCTCCCACAGTCAGTCAACTCCTACGCCTTCCCGTACACCACAGCATCATCAGGAAACGACAACAGACTGCGGCCCACCCGGTCCGCCAGATAATTTCTGTATATAGAAAATAACTGCCGTCCTATTTTCGCGCCACTCACATATATGGGAAGCTGTTCCGTATGTTCGTCTGTTCGTTAACAGTTTGCAGCGGAGTACAGTGTCAAATGCTTTCTGGAAATCTAGAAATACGGTATCCAGAATGAAATTTTCACTCTACAGCGGAGTGTGCGCTGATATGAAACTTCCTGGCAGATTAAAAGTTAGGAGACGAGGCACTAGCGGAATTAAAGCTGTGAGGACGGGGCGTGAGTCATGCTTGGGTAGCTCAGATGCTAGAGTACTTGCCCGCGAAAGGCAAAGATCCCGAGTTCGAGTCTCTGTCCGGCACACAGTTTTAATCTACCAGGAAGCTTAATACGGTATCTGCCTGTTGGCCTCCAACCATAGTTCGGAATATGATAGGGCAAAGTTTAAACAGACTGTAAATCGTAGTCTGGAGAAGCGTGTGCCAAGGAAGAGGATTAAGAAGGGAAACAACCCGCCATGGGTTAAGACCCACCGTGTTTTAACGACGTTACTCGAAAAATACTGAGGAAGCAT
Source organism: Schistocerca americana (assembly GCF_021461395.2). Lineage (NCBI taxonomy): Eukaryota > Metazoa > Arthropoda > Insecta > Orthoptera > Acrididae > Schistocerca > Schistocerca americana. Next base: position 337,807,494 of record NC_060121.1, read on the forward strand.
ATTATATATATATATATATATATATATATATATATATATATATATATATATATATATATATATATATATATGGAGAGTGGGAAAGAGAGAGAGAGAGAGGGGGGGGGAGGGGGAGGGGGGGGGGTGCAAGGGTGCAACAGCCTTTGCTTCTTCAGTATTTTTCGAATAACGTAGTTAAAACACGGTTGGTCTTTAAGCCATGGTGGGCTGTTTCCTTTCTTAATCCTCTTCCTTGGCACACGCTTCCCCAGACTACGATTTACAGTCTGTTTCAACTTTGCTCACAATTCCTCTACGTCCATCTTACTGGAACTAAGTGATGAAAGTTCATTGTCTAAGTGTGATGCTAACAACTTTCTAGTGGAAAAACTCTCCTAGACTTTTTGACTGATTCATTAAATTTCATAACCATAGATGCTATAATGACATAATGATCACCAGTCTCCATCTCCACACTAATGCTGTCGATTAGGTTCGGCCTGTCTAAGATATGTCCATTGAGTGTGGGCTGGGGGTTGGGTTGTTTGCGGGAGGAGACCAAACAACGACGGTCTCATCGGGTTAGGGAAGGACGGGGAATGAAGTCGGCCGTGCCCTGTCAAAGGAACCACCCCGGCATTGGCCTGGAGTGATTTAGTGAAATCCCGGAAAACCTAAATCAGGATGGCCGGACGTGGAATTGAACCGTCGTCCTCCCGAACGCGAGTCCAGTGTGCTAACCACTGCGCCACCTCGCTCGGTCTCCGTAGGAATGTGCCGAATGGATTGGACGTGGTGGAACAATATCCTGGCCACGATGTCCACGTCATTTAACCCCAGTGAACTCCTCTACATGGGGTTACAGTAAAGGCGGAGTATTTGGTCCTACGCTTCCAGGAAACGTCGAAGATCTGCGACAACGGATAACACAAGTAGTTGCCATCATAGCTCAAGACCTACTTTATATCAACAGGCAGAAAATTGGCTACAGACGGGAAATTTGTAGTATTACAGAAGGTAGCCACATTGAACATTTGTAAATAAAACTCGAAGATGTATTGCAACCAGGGCTGTATCAAACATTTCTGTAAGTATCTACCTTTTTCACAATTAAAGGTTGCTTTTGCATAATTGATTTATGAATGCTGCTCGTCAATATCGGATAGTTAATAGGTACGACTGACAGAAATTTGGTATATCCGAAGAAGAATGTAGTGTTTCGTGCGGGTTCATTTAGTTAGCGCGTTCACGTCCCTGAGATAATAGGTGAACTCCAGTAGCAGACCTTCAGGTTCAGAGGCGTCTATTACGGGAACATTCGTCTCAAGAGAAGCCAAGCTCATTATTTTCTTCCACACGTTACGAAATGGCCACAACGGCTAAAAAGGAAGATCTGGAGCCCATACACTTATCAACCGTTCCTCTTCCCACACAATCGCGAGCTGTTAATGGTAGCAGAAGTACTCTCCACTACGCACCGGAAGAAGTCCTGCAGATTGTAAATCTAGATGTTGGCGTGCAATGATGTACCAGGCATATTGTGACTATTTTTTTTTTGTCTCTCAAAGCGGTGACATCAAGAATACAAGACAATCAACAGCGCAATGTTTCGGTAGAGTAATACATTCTTTCTGAATATGGGCACCAGCATTAGTGGCTGAGTCTCTCTCTGGAGGCTAACACGCCCGTTCTGTCGTGCTGACTCGAGCGGCAGTCGTCAGCGATAAGTAATGTGGCGGTCCGCCGTAAAGCACGAAACCCGACACATTAGCGGGTGCACTCGCATCCGCGGCCAGCGACTGCTCGCGTGGCCGTTAATGCTACGGATGGGGCGTAAAGCGCGCGCTGCACTTGTCGTGAAATGAAACAGCACGCACCGCACTGCCCGTCTACCGAATAGGGAGTGCCGTCCCCAATTTCTGTTGTAGGCTCGGTGATTTCGCAAATGGAAAGCATGGACAAGGCGACTCATTTTCAGGTAAAATGAGGTAGATCATCTAAACTGTCAACTTCTCCTTGGTGCCGAGCCTGAGGTTCAAAGGTAGATTCAGTTTTGAGTACGTTATCTATTGTAGAGGTATTATCTGTTGGAAGATGATGGGTGAGAGTGAGTCAATAGTCACTTAGTGACAACAACGATGCACGGACCTTGGCAGAGGAGTTTTGTCATCACCTGCAACTGGCACGCCTTATGCAGCCGAGACGTGGCGCGAGCTAGGGTGGAACACTCTCCCAGCAGGGGATCAACCACTTCAGGGACTGAAGCAGCAGATCGTTGCGAGCGTCGGAGGGGCTAGCAGCCAAACTCAACCGTGACGGGTTCATCTAGATTTATGGTTCAAATGACTCTAAACACTGTGGGATTTAACATTTGAGGTCATCAGTCCCCTAGACTTAAAACTACTTAAACCTAACTAACCTAAGGACATCACACACGGCCATGCCCGAGGAAGGATTCGAATCTGCGACCGTAGCAGCAGCGCGGGTCCGGACTGAAGCGCCTAGGACCACTCGGCCACAGCGGCTGGCCCTAGATTTATGACCTGCAAGAATTCTTACGATGCATAGTGGAGAGTACTTCTGCTACCATCAGCAGCTCGCGATTGACGTGTGGGAAGAAAAGCTCTCGATAAGTGTATGAGCTCCAGTTCTTCCTTTCTACCTGTTTGGGCCACTTTGCGAATTGTGAAAGGAAGTAACGTGCTTCTGTTGAGATGAATGCTCCCGTAACAGATTATAGATGAGGAACGAGCTCAGTACATTCACTTCAATGTCGCCAGCGGCTCCTATGACTGCATCTCTGAACTGACGATTTCCTTAAGCTCGGAGACTCAACTCCCGTTTGTCCACCGGTACCCATTTAAATGAAAACTAGTCACCTGAATCTGTTGTCACGTAGAGGTGAACTGTAACAGCCTAGGAAGTAGAGCGAGTACACTAGTTCGTAAACATAACTGAGGACTCACAGATTTGGAGAAACATATGCAACACCAATATACAATTAATGATCACTTACAAGTAAATACTGTCCGGTGAATTAGTTATTTTTCTCACTATGTCTAACAGTCTTCCTGCAAAGACATCACGTGATTTACTACCTGATGTTTTCTGCACAGTGATAATTGCGCAATGAAGTGGACATCGCCTGTCAATATAGACTGTCAGTTTTTCATCTGTGCATCCACTTTTCAATACCTGACCTGCTGCCCAGGGGAAAAAAACGTTAATGGCTTGCATGTGCTATGCATATATGCACACCTGAAGTTAATAACCAATCTAAAAAAGTGCTACTGGTAACAGCTATAATTATTAGTCTGCACATGAAGTAAATACGGCGCAATATTGCTCAGTACACCGTCCTCAGTCATCAGTAGAGCTATCTGCACTTATATTTCTAACAACCTGTGTACAGAGGGTGGCCAACTTAAACGCTTCAGTGCAAATATCTATGTAACAACAATAGATACCGAAAAACGACTTTCACGTTTATGAATGTAGGGCAGAAGCTCATAAAAGTAAGTACTATAAGACTTTCTAAAACGTAAGCAATTGTAAGTTTCAACACAAAATTGTGTGTTTTTTAAATGGGAATTACGTTTTTCCTTATGTAATCAATAATTTGAATAAAATCACAAAGATAATACCGTTGGCTGCCTCGTAATACGTCAATTATATCCCGAGAAATCGCAGAGCGAAGTTGTCGCTTGAAATTAACGAAAGCGCCACTATTGCACATCCTGAAATGCAAGCATGATCCCCTCATATCAATACTTGTGGCAGGAAGCCCTGCCATTGCTTTCGACCTTCTGATAACAGCGAAAGTAAGATTACGTACGTCTATAACATCGTCATTACGAGTAACATGGGGTTCACCTATGCATCGTGAGCTGTGAAATAGCCGGGCGTTTCGTTTATTTCAAGCGTCAAATTCGCCTTGCAGTTTCTCTGGATATAGTTGACGCTACTATTTTTGTGATTTTTCATATTATTGATTGTGTAATAAATAATACAGTGTGTCCATTTTAAAAAAATTAAGTTTTTGTTGAAACTAATATTTCCTTACGTCATTTTCATGAGCCCCTGTCTTACATTCATACCAGTGAAAGTCGTCTTTCTATTCTTGTTCCAGAGATATTTGCGCTGAAACGTTTTGGTAGGCCATCCTGTGTATAAACAGTGTATGTGCGTACGTACAAGTTTGCATCATCTACATACAAAAAATTTTTCGGTAACTGCTGCACATTTATTACAATATTTAATCTCTGTTTAGATAATGTCTGACACTTGCGTAGACATACTCACACTTTCGACATGTTACCTTGTCTGTGAAGACACTACAAGAAAACAGAACACAAGGCAGAAATGATGAATAATTAATGAAAAAAATTTACAGCAGGCTTCGTAAATGCTACAATAATGAAAGATATGCTACACATCTCGCCAGTAGCCCATAAACACAGGCTGCCATGACCAAAATAATCCCCTTTTAGGTCGCAGGGACTTAACAGTGACGTTGTTCTGTGTCCAGGTTTCGTTTGACGGAACACATATGTTTTCTTATGGTGGAGATGAAATAGCCAATAACAGTTCCGTCTTAAATCCTCCACAGTCTGAAAACATTGCTTCGTTAAATTCCATTTGATCGCAACAGTCGGCCATTCTTCCTCTCAGTGTTTTTTACAACAAGCAGCAAAATCAAGAGCTTGCCTTCCGTACCAAGTCGCAACTCGAGCACGCTTCAGTACGAGAGAAGCAGTCAAAGAGAAGCAGTCAATGAGTGGGAAGCGAGTGTAGCGTAACTGTTCTCGGACGCATCATTCTCACGGAAATACAGCAGGAAGAAGGAATCCTCCGAACATCAGACTCGTGTTTGCTCCGTTTCCAATCTCTATTGCGGACATCCAGGCAGGGAATCTCAGTGTAGCATCAGGCTGGCGGTATCTGATGTTGGCTAGGAGGGCCTCAATTCGACCCTCAGCCCGTCAGTGCTATGGATGGATCCCCTAGTAGGTGCTCTTGTCTCGATAATGGTGGACTGGTAGCCGATTTCATAATGTTCCTTGCCAGATGGTCATTATGTACACATACTAAAGTACATTTGTTGTGTTGTTGCCATCGCAAATTTCACGTTACCATGTGATGGGCAATATGGATACATACTAGAGTAGATCTGTTGTGTTGTTTCCACCGCAAATTTTCCGTTCACCATGTGCCAAAGTGTTCCTGGCTTTGGTAACCAGCCAAGCATTGTGTAGCAGGTGTACAACAGTATCCATCAGGTGCATGGAGTAATGCCACGTCAGGATTTCCCAGAAAGTATATTTTTATGGAATCAGACCCTTTTACTTTGTCTCGCGCTATTACACTGTTGATGTTGGTGAAAAGAAAAATACTACTGTCTTGGTTTTGGATGCACAAGGTTCTAGAAACAGTCGTGAAATAGAAATTAAACGCAGAGAACAGTATGCGTAAAGATTAGTAAAGGTAATTTATGTGCTGCAGGATTACTAACAGCACTTCCGGAATTATCGCCTGCTGGTGGGGAGCGAGATTATAATAACGTACTGGATACTTTAAGACATAATAACAACACATAAAATGTGCGCAATTTCATTCTGCCGAAGACTGACGTTGCGAAACAGTGTTTACATAAATATACACGTAAACTCTTACTAACAGTAAAAGCAGCAACCTGCTATTGTTATTAATGCTATTTGTTAAGAAAAAATAGCGCCAGTATTGGTATTTCTTGCTCGGTTTTAGTTAAATGTGATTACAAACGTGAACAGCCTTCTGGTGATGATTCTGCCAATTCGAAGCCAGTAACGGCTATTAACAGTGATTGGTTGCAGCTTCTACTGTTTATTTCATGCCACATTAAGAACGTTCTATACTTGCTGCTCTAAGTATTGTATGATACCGGAGGATGATCAGATGATGGAAACGGATATATAATTAATATTTATTCCATCGACAGATTATTAGGGCCCTGAAACACCACTCTTTTTGAAATTCTAAGACATTGAAAGACCTGTCCTTAACGATACGCAGAAAAAAACGTAGATTTAAGAGGTCTTGATGGTAACTGAAGCATAATTCATTTCTGACTTCTCAACAGAGGACTGATAGCTGTCGCAGAAACGGCAGTATAAGGATGTCTATGTCTATATCATTATCATCATCATCAGCAGCAGCAGAAAAAACGTAGATTTAAGAGGTTTTTATGGTAACTGAAGCATAATTCATTTCTGACTTCTCAACAGAGGACTGATAGCTGTAGCAGAGACGACAGTATATGGATGTCTATGTCTGTGTGTATATCATTATCATCATCATCATCGGCATCATAACAACAGCTGCAAAGATATCGATTCGGTTCACGACAATTTCATAAAGATGAGGATTTCGGTGACATTGCGAAATGGAAAAGATGAAAGTGATAATAGTTTTTCTAACCAAGCAAGTGAAGTTAAGAGACATTAGTCAACATATATTGTTGCACAACAATATATTTCATGAACCTTCTGTTACAATAGACTAGTCATTAAATGACTGCGGTTAGACGTAAGTGAAGGGGGATACTCGCCAGATGTGCGACCGGGGTCGTCGCTCCCGAGACCTGGGCGCCACCGCCGCCGCCGCCTGTCACACACTGATAACACCGCGTCTGTGTGGCACGTGTCACACGGGCGCTTATCACAGTCCCCGGTGGCTGGGCGGCCACCGTGTGTGCCTCTGTCCAAGCACCCCGCAGCCGGCGGGTGTGATTACCGCTGCCCCGTCAGGCAGGCTTAGAATAAACACTAATAAGCTGCCGAGTAGTTCTAGGCGCTTCAGTCCGGAACCGCGCGACCCAGTTCTAAGTTCTAGGGGACTGATGGCCTCAGTAGTTAAGTCCCATAGCGCTCAGAGCCATTTGAACTTATAAGCTGCAGTGTCAAATATTACAACACAAGACTGAGGCTAGCTAGCTAACTAGCGGGCTTTTGCTCACTCGCTAGTAGGATATAGATGCCGTAGACCAGTTTACACGGCACAATCTGGGGATTATCCTTTGCAAACGAGTGAATTTAATACCACAGCCGGTCGGAGTGGCCGAGCGGTTCTAGGCGCTATAGTTTGGAACCGCGCGAGCGCTACGGTCGCAGGTTCGAATTCTGTCTCGGGCATGGATGTGTGTGATGTCCGTAGGTTAGTTAGGTTTAAGTAGTTCTAAGTTCTAGGGGACTGATGACCTTAGATATTAAGTCCCATAGTGCTCAGAGCCATTTGAACCATTTTTTAATTCAACAACTATTTATGTATAATGGGAGGTAAAAAAAATGGTTCAAATGGCTCTGAGCGCTATGGGACTTAACTTCTGAGGTCATCAGTCCCCTAGGCTTAGAACTACTTAAATCTAACTAACCTAAGGACATCACACACATCCATGCCCGAGGCAGGATTGGAACCTGCGACCGTAGGTCCCGTTTCCAAACTGTAGCGCCTAGAACCGCACGGCAATCCAGGCCAGCGGAGGTAAAAAATATGTTCACGTTTGTAATTACATTAAACTAGAACCGAGCAAGAAATACCAGCACTTGCGCTATTTGTTCTTAACAAGCAGCATTAATAACAGTAGCTAGTTGCTGCTGTTACTGTTCGTAATGTTTACCTGTATTTATGTAAACACGGTTTCGCAACGTTACTTTTCGGCAGAATGAAATTGTGCACATTTTATGTAAATTGTTATTATGTCTTAAAGTACTCAATTCGTTATAATAAACTCGTTTCCCACCAGCAGATGATCATTCCGGAAGTGTATTTAGTAATCCTGTGGGACATCAATTACTCTTACTAATCTTTATGCGTAGAGTGCTCTACGTTTGATTTCTGTTTCACAATATTTTCTAGAACTTTGTGCATCCAAAACCAAGACAGCACTTTACTTAGTATTTCTCTTTTCACCATCATCGACAGTGTAACAGCACAAGACAAAGCAAAAGGGCCCGATCCCATAAAAAACATACTTTCTGTGAAATTCAGGAATAGAAACTTACTTGTATTTAACTATCTGCACACCGCTATAGGTTGTGGAATCTCCACTACATCAAATACGAGGGCTTCCGGAAATGATTTACAATCGCGTTATTTTACAAATACGTCTCAAACTATGGACACGCCCTAATATTGAATGATAAATTGATTCTAGCACAACATGCCGACGCTAATCGGCAGTTGTGAACTCTGTGTATAGTAAAAGGGCAGTGTTTGGTTTGAAGCTGCCAAAGTATGGACGAGATGGAATGTTCAAATAGCTCCAAGCACTATGGGACTTAACGTCTGAGGTCATCAGTCCCAAGACTTATAACTACTTAAACATAAGGGGGGTAGGACGTCAAACCGGCCGACTTGGAGCAGGAGAGGCACCACAGGACATTTTATTTTCTACTGTCTATACTTTTACAAATAAATTCACAAAACTTTGTCAGCATGACCAGGAAGGATTCAGGATTCACACTCATAGCAGTGGAAGTGTAAAAACATAACAAATACTTTTTTTTAGATATGAAATCATCATTTTTCCGCTTACTGTTGGCTGCATTTGTTGCTATAGGTACATTTTCCTTCACAGTAAGACAGATTCTTTGATGAATTTTGCACAGCATACAAATCATACTTACAGATGTATGAAACTCTAGATTTTTCCAAATCTATTAAAAACTGTGGTATAAATTTAGGTAATTAACTACAAAATTAGATTTTTCTTTCTAAACATAAAGTTTAAAACGAATCAGCTCATTCACTTTTTCATAAATTAAATAGATTCTAGTGTTTCAGACACCTGTAAGTATGGTTTGTATGCTGTGCAAAATTCATCGAATAGTCTCTCTTACTTATGAGAAAAAGTGTACCTATAGCAACAAATGCAGCCAATAGAAGTGAAAAAATGATGAAATTTCACATGTAAAAAAATTATTTTGTTATGTTTTTGAACTTCCGCTGCTACGAGTGTGAATCCTGAATCCTTCCTGGTCATGCTGACAAAGTTTTATGAAAGTATAGACAGCTGAAATTAAAATGTCCTCTGGTGCCTCTCCTGCTCCAAGTCAGCCCGTTTGACATCCTACCCCCCTTAACTAACCTAAGGATATCACACATATCCATGCCGGAGGCAGGATTCGAACCTGCGACCGTAGAAACCAACGCGGTTCCGGACCGAAGCAGCTAGAACTGCTCGGCCACAACAGCCAGGCGAGATGGAATGTGACTGCTACGGAAAAGAATGGATCGCCTGGTTTTTGTGGAAGGAAGGAGTCAAAACGACTGTTATTCATAACTGCTTAACTACAGTGTGTGGTCAAGAGGATTATGCACAAAAGACTGATAACAACTCGCTTGCTGGGTTCGTTGTGGGAAGGGAATCCGCATGCAAGGATTTGAGCACTGGTCGTACGTCAACAGCGCGGACTAAGGGAAACATTAGCCCGCCTGGTTAGCTGTGCGGTCTAACACACTGCTATCCAGGCGGGACGGATCCACTGGGGGCCGAACCCTGGGTTTGGTGTGGGGCAGCGGTGGGGTGAGTGGACTGCTGTAGCCTGATGTGGGGTTGTAAACTACTGAGGGCTACGGCGGGGACAAAGTCTTTCCGTCGTTTCTAGGTCCCCAGTTCCATACAATACAATACAAGTGAAACATTAAGGTTGTACTGTGTAGCACTGATGTACTATAGCACGCTTAGACGACTCAGATACAGGATTCAGCAAATGAGACAGAAAAAGTACTAGGAGGGCAGCTCCTCCTGCACAACAATGCAGCACCCATCATCAGCAATATCACGACTGCAAAGTTGACATCAATGTTATTCATTTTGTGCCACACCCACCGCATTACCGAATCTCACTCCATTTTATTACGCTTTATTCGATAACGAAGAACTGGAGGAAGCTGTCCTCTATTGGGTGCGTAGTACCCCCAAACAGTGGTTTCGTGATGCAGTAATGAAGTTGCCAGGAAGGAGGCAGCGGTTTACTGACGTCGTTTCGGAGACTGTTCAGAGATACCATGTACTGTACATTGACTCATTTTCTTTAACAAAAAAGGTACCAAGAGTTGCTACTGTAAATCATTTCCGAACCATTCAGATCAGATCGACGACTTATCCCCATGCTCTGCTGCATTGGCCACTGGCGTAAAGGTAACTGATTGGAGAGCCAGTGACGGAAGTCCCTTGTTTCATCAGTGCTTAGTTGGCAGGGGATGGCAGATGGTGACATTTAATCTACCATGACAAGAAAGGTTCTGGAATGGCATTAAGTACTGAGTGAAATAATATCAATAATAAAATATGATGATGACTTTGCTATCTTCAGTGAAAATAAGTAAGAATTGCAGGAGCTTTATACTGCAATGAATTGTATAATGAGCACAAACTATGAATTGAAAGCAAACGGAAGAAAAGTGCAAGTAGTTTTGAGTAGTACAAATGAGATTAGCGACAAGCTTAAAATCAGAACAGGGAAACAAGAAATAGGCAAAGGGAATGAATTCTATTACCTGCCGAATCAAGGTGAACATTAAAAGCAAACCAACACAGACATAGAAGGAAAAATGGCTAAAGGAACTCAATAGTGGCAAACGTCGGCCGTAATTTGAGGACGAAGTTTATGAGAATATAAGTTGGGAGCTCAGAATTGTATGGAAGTGATTCGTGGACTGCGGGGAACAAGAAAAGAAGAGAGTCGGAAGATTTGAAATGTGGTAATGCTTAAGGGTGTTGAACATCTGTTGGATCAATAACACAAAACATAGGTGATTTTCCGCAGAAATGGTGAAGAGAGAACCACATAGAAAACTTTGCAGAAAAGAACGGAGACGATGATATTAAATGTGTTAAGAATTCAGGGAGAAAGGTTCGTGGCATTTCAGAGAGCTGTATAGAGTAAATACTGTAGGGGGAAACATCCAACAAATTATGGAAAACTATGTTTGTATGCGCTCCTCTGAGATGAAAAGACTGGAGAGGAGAGAAATTCGTGGAGGGCTCCATCAAAGCAATGAGAAGTTCGATGATTTATTCATTTATTTATTCAGTTAATTATTTACTGATCAGGTTCCATGGGGGCATGTCCGTCAAATTTGCTTGGTCATGAAACGAATCAGTACACAGTTCGATGATTTATTCATTTATTTATTCAGTTAATTATTTACTGATCAGGTTCCATGGGGGCATGTCCGTCAAATTTGCTTGGTCATGAAACGAATCAGTACACAGTTTACATAATACCAATTAGAAAATTTATAAATAAAATAAATATTAATAAACAGATCCCGGAGTGTACGTATGAATAACAAATTATAGTGAAAAATTCTCAACTACTGCGATTAACTCTTATACAGCATAGAAGGAATTTACCAAAAGGAAATCTTTCGATTCGGATTTGAATACTCGAGGTTTATCACTAATTTATTTAAGTTCCACTGGTAGACTATCAAAAACGAACAGAGCACAGAAAACTAGTGCTTGGCCTTGGTCTCTTGCTTTCTCATGCGTTTACCTGAGCCTAATCATCTAATCGATTCTCTTCACAAGTCCATATCGTTTTATTTTTCTTCACTCTTTCCTTGTAGGGGTTCCTATTGCGTTATCTGTTTGACAGTTTAATTTCTTATTCCTCCTCTTACTGTTGGAGTTATCAGTCCTCTCAAAATCTTTATTTCACTCTATCGTGCCTTTACTTCATGACCGAATTTCCTACAACTACGACGAGACTGGTATATGACACGTTTGGTACATCATCTTCTTATTTTTCTGAGGGACGTCTTTGTCCCATATCGTTCCTTTTACACTTCTTACAAAACTTACAGGTTCCCCTGTACGTATACAAATTTCTATGTCATTGCTTCTGTTTTTCTGTATTGTACTCGCAATGTACTTCATGTTTACCACGGTTTTCATCTGCTCCCCATCCAGTATATTTTTCTCGTTGTGCCCACAAGCTCACACCTCTCTGGATTAAAATGTAGATAGTAATCTTACACAGCTTCTTACAGCACACCCAACTGCTTCTATGGTTCTTCTCCATTGTTGCCGGCCGCGGTGGTCTCGCGGTTTTAGGCGCGCAGTCCGGAACCGTGCGACTGCTACGGTCGCAGGTTCGAATCCTGCCTCGGGCATGGATGTGTGTGATGTCCTTATGTTAGTTAGGTGTAAGTAGTTTTAAGTTCTAGGGAACTGATGACCACAGCTGTTAAGTCCCATAATGCTCAGAGCCATTTGAACCATTTTTTTTCTCCATTGTTCCCCCACACCATCACAATAACAAACAACAAGCTTTCTTGCACTTGTCAGTACATCATTCATCGCTACTAATCCAGCCAAAGAAGGCGTCCCACACAAGACAAATAGAAATATTAAAACAAACAGAAGTTAAAGGCATAAAATTCACAACAGAACCCATGAAACGAATATCCTGAGAATCCTGAATTACTGAACCTGCACAGAAAAACGTAACATATATACTTCACATCCTCGTTTAAGACTGCTTCTATGTTTCGGCCATCTCGTCCTCCCTCCTCCTATTCTTACACCTCCCAGGACAAATCTTTTATCCTCAGATTAGTCTGATTTACTACCCTTTTTCATTTTCGTGCCCAAGATACCGATTTTTTAAATCCACGAAGATCATCATTAGATGTCTCCTACATTCATAGCGCTGCTCCGGAACCTGACTCACTGCAGAGATCTACAGCAGATCTTCCTGGCCCGCAGCCGTACTGTTTCTCTCGTAGCTGCTTATCCTGTTTCAAAGGATTTGTATCTGCAGAATATTCTCACAATCATCAGCTAAACAATCAAGTACGCCTCATCGTAAGAATATACAACCAAACTTAATGACCAGATATGGACTAAACAAAATACCGTGGCGAAGATCCCGACACTAAGAAATAATTAGTGGAGGGTAATGAAATTTCGGGAGTACCTTTCTCTAGGTAACATATTTAAGCGATTAGAATTACGAGTTTTAAGGTTAGTTTATGAACGAGAAACGCAATTCAATTTTGAAATGCTGATGCATTTTGAAAGCAAACATGCACTGTGTCATACAGGTGCCAGATGTCAGTTCGTGGCATGGCGTTCCATATCTGTTGCACATGATCGATCAGGACAGGGATGGTTAATGCTGTTTGTGGATGTAATTGTATTTGTTGTCCGATATTGTCCCATATGGATCGATTGGAAACAGATACAGTGATCAAGCATGCCAAGGCAATATGTCGATATTCTCTAGAGCATGTTGGGTTACAACAGCGGTGTGGGAAATTGTTATCCTGTTGGAAAACACCGCCTGGAATGCTGTTCATGAATGGCGGCCTAACAGGTCGAATCACCAGACTGACGTATAGATCTGTACTCAGGGTGCGTGGGATAACCACGAGAGTGCTCCTGCTTCATACGAAGTGGCACCCAAGTCCCAAACAGCAGGTTTAGGTCCCGTACGTATAGACAATTTGGCAGCAGGCACTCACCTGGTCTCCTCCTAACCACTACAGGGCCATCGCTGGTACAAAGATAGAACCAGCTTTCATCAGAAAGCACAACAGAAGTCCACTGTTCCCCACTCAGTGAACTATTGCTTGACACCATTGAAGTCGCAAGTCACTGTGGCTTGGGATCAGTGGAGTGCACACTATAGGACGTCTGGGCCAGAGATGTCCGTACAGTAACCGATTCGTTTTGCCAAGTAGTGCCAACTGCAGTTCAGATTGCTGCTGCAGATGTTGTACGATGCACCAGAGCCATATATCAGACATGATGGTCTTCCCTCTCAGCAGTGCCACTTGAGCGTGTGGAAGCCGGTCGTCTTGCGACTGTGCATTCTCGTGACCACCACTGCCTGCTGTCACGTACAGTGGCTACATTCCCGCCAAGCTTTCCTGTAATATCGATCGAGCTTCTCGTAGCTCCTACTACATTACCTCGACCTAGTACAGTGGGGTGTTGATAATGGCTTCCTTATCGCCTTAAGGGAATTCTTAACTAACACTAACTCACCACGTCCAATCTCAAAGGTAACTAACGGTCACGACCTTTACAGCGCGTGTTTAAAGCTAACCTGATTTGCGTCCTAATAGTGGCGCTACTAACGCCACTATTAAGCGACTGGGGCAAAATTTGAATAGACACCATTTTTAGACGCAGAAACACGCCTATCAGCTTTTATGTCGCACAACTCTTTCCTGGTGTTGAGATTTTTCTACGCTTAGTGTATAAAGCATAACTGGAAGATGGCAGACACCAACACCATCGAGACATACAGAAGAGGAACCTCAGCCTCGTACCTCATGGCATTTGGTAGAGACAGATGTAGATGTAGCTTGCAGATGTAGCTTCAAACGAGGTATTTTGCCACCGGCAACTTTCGGTCTGCGGAATACTTGTCAAGTCGGAGGGAGCTGCTAGCTGCAGAGGTAAGTGGCATCTCGGGCCACGCTTAAGAGATTACGGCGGCTCGCGCTGTAAGGTCAGGTGAGGTGAGGAGCGGGCGGGAAGTGGCTGCTCTAGCGGGCCCTTCAATTAGCCGGCTGCCTCATTAGCGCGGCCGCAGGGTTATTACGCGGGGGTCACACCACACCCGCTAAATATGCGCCGCAGCGCCGCTCGCCGTAATGGCCAGCTAACCGCCAGCGGCGCCGACACCGCCGCGCCGGGTGCAAGGGTGGCCCACCTGCCGGAGACCGTGGCGCCTGTTTACCAGCATGGCTCACCGCGGGGAGGCACTCCACCACAACAGGGTCCAGAGCTTCCATTGCAAAACCACTCAGTACACGTGGTCCTGTCACCCTGAACGTGATCACCGCCTGTGTTCGACGTAAACGTGCAATAACCAATGACAAGCAGCAGGTGACAGCACTAGTAGTGGGGGGTATATAAAACGTGTCTGAGGGGATACGGACAACAGTGCAGTCGTTTTCGTAATGCGGAAGCAGAGCGATGCGTCTGATGTCCATAAGGGGACGATCATTGGCTTTCGGGTCAATGATGGACGCATTCCCAAACCTCGTAAGTCTGTATACTATTCGCGTGCCGCCGTAGTTTGACAACACAGTTCATGACAAAATGGTGCTATTCAAAACTGGCAAACGTGATACGCCACGCGTCATATATGACAGAATGAAATGATAATCAAGACCCTAAGCTGTCGACAGGCGTTGATATACATCAACGCTGACAGTTGAAAAATGTGTGCCCCGACCGGGACTCGAACCCGGGATCTCCTGCTTACATGGCAGACGCTCTATCCATCTTTTTTTTATTGTTTTTAAATCTCATTTTGTTCGTTTTTCGTTCGTTGCATCTGCTCGTGGCGAACGTCTCAAGACACCCGTTACAGTTCCCCGTTGATCCATTAACTCGGTTTTCTTATTAGAGAGGTCAGCTAACCCTCTGACCGAACAGGCTGAGTAAACGTGCCGGCTCCATCTGAGCCACCGAGGGCACAGACAATAGTGTGACTTCAGGGATTTATCCCTTGCACGCTCCCCGTGAGACTCACATTCACAACTTAATTTCCACATACTGCGTTCGTCGTGCCCCTCCCATTACACTAATTACTCGCGGTAGACTATCTTACCGAGTCCCGTAAGAGTATGGGCAATGCGTGTGCATCCAGAACAGAAGAAGGACGTCAATGGCCGGTTAGCCTTAACTATATATGAAGATGGTATCGAGTCCCGGTCGGACATGTCCGAAAGAACAGATACCATAATCATATATAGTTAAGGGAAACCGGCCATTGACCTCCTCCTCCCGTGCTGGATGCACACGCATTGACCAAACTCTTACGGGACTCGGGGAGTGTGCAAGGGATAAATTCCTGCAGCCGCGCTATCCTCTGTGCCCTCAGTGGCTCAGATGCACAGAGCATCTGCCATGTAAGGAGGAGATCCCGGGTTCGAGTCCCGGTCGGGGGGACACATTTTCAACTGTCCCCACTAATCTGTATTAACGCCTGTCGACAGCTTATAGTCTTGATTTAATAATCATTTCATTCGAAAAGAGCTGCATCCTCACCAATGTCCGAAAGAACAGGTACCATCTTCGTATATATGACAGAGGTGAACGACGGCTGCAGAGTTAAGTGCGGGAGAACAGTAGTGCAACAATAGGGCAGCTGACCCCCCCCCCCCCCCCTGATGAACTATGGGGACTACCAACAGCGTCTCCTCAATGATTTTACGGCGGACGATGCTCCGTATGGGCCTCCACAGCAGCCGCCTGGTTCATGCACTCGTGCCGACTGCTGTTCATTACCGACAAAGGCTAGAATTCGAACGCCAATGTAGCAAATGGACGTCCACTGGGTGGCAGCAGGTGACCTTTCCAGACGAATCACGTTTTTTGCCCCATCTAACAGATAGTCGCTGGCGTGCATGGCGTGAAACGTCTGAAAGCAAACAACGAGACAGCGTAATCCTCCGGAGAATGTTTTCGTGGTATTCTCTAGGTGATGTCATTCTGGATGGTGCATTGGATTTACGCATCTATCATTAGGGACGATGTCCTACCTTTTCCTCGGCACGATGGCGTCTACCAGCAGGACAATGCTTCGTGTCACATGGATCGTAGTTTACGAGCATGATTCAGAGAGCACCAGGATGACTTTACCGTGCTCCCCTGGCCACCAAACTCCCCCGATTAAAACCCGATCGAGAATATATGAGGCTAACTCGATCAGTCAGTGCGCGCCATGGATCCTCAGGGGAGATACCTAGTGGTGCTCACCACGGCATGAAGTCTACGCCGCGCGGTCTTACGCGTCTTGTCAAGGTCTGCGCGGCTCCCCCGTAGGAGGTTCGAGTCTTCCCTCCTCGGTGTGTGGGTTGTCTGTAGCGTTAAGCAGTGTGTAAGCTTAGGGACCGATGAACTAAGCAGTTTGTTCCATAAGATCTTACCACAAATTCACAATTTTACAAGTCAGTACCGTTTTAATACAGTAGAGCAAACGGATGATGCAATAGCAGACTCTTTGTCACTGCGTAACACTTTACATTTAAAAATTTGAATGTACGAACAACATGGCTTACTCACTTTGTAACGAATTCTAGACTAGGGGGCGGAGGGGGGGTGGGGGGAGGGACTGCGGCAGGACGAGAGAACAGGGGTGACAACGTTACAGGAGTAATAAGTTTCTCCAGAATGAGATTTTCACTCTGCAGCGGAGTGTGCGCTGATATGAAACTTCCTGGCAGATTAAAACTGTGTGCCCGACCGAGACTCGAACTCGGGACCGTTGCCTTTCGCGGGCAAGTGCTCTACCAGCTGTGAGCTGTGAGTACCGGGAGTGAGTCGTGCTTCGGTAGCTCAGTTGGTAGAGCACTTGCCCGCGAAAGGCAAAGGTCCCGAGCTCGAGTCTCGGTTGGGCACACAGTTTTAATCTGCCAGGAAGTTTCATATCAGCGCACACTCCACTGCAGAGTGAAAATCTCATTCTGGAAACATCCCCCAGGCTGTGGCTAAGCCATGTCTCCGCCATATCCTTTCTTTCAGGAGTGCTAGTTCTGCATGGTTCGCAGGAGAGCTTCTGTAAAGTTTGGAAGGTAGGAGACGAGGTACTGGCAGAGGTAAAGCTGTGAGTACCGGGCGTGAGTCGTGCTTCGGTAGCTCAGTTGGTAGAGTACTTGCCCGCGAAAGGCAAAGGTCCCGAGTTCGAGTCTCGGTCGGGCACACAGTTTTAATCTGCCAGGAAGTTTCATATCAGCGCACACTCCACTGCAGAGTGAAAATCTCATTCTGGAAACATCCCCCAGGCTGTGGCTAAGCCATGTCTCCGCCATATCCTTTCTTTCAGGAGTGCTAGTTCTGCATGGTTCGCAGGAGAGCTTCTGTAAAGTTTGGAAGGTAGGAGACGAGGTACTGGCAGAGGTAAAGCTGTGAGTACCGGGCGTGAGTCGTGCTTCGGTAGCTCAGTTGGTAGAGCACTTACCCGCGAAAGGCAAAGGTCCCGAGTTCGAGTCTCGGTCGGGCACACAGTTTTAATCTGCCAGGACGTTTCATATCAGCGCACACTCCGCTGCAGAGTGAAAATCTCATTCCGGAAACATCCCCCAGGCTGTGGCTAAGCCATGTCTCCGCCATATCCTTTCTTTCAGGAGTGCTAGTTCTGCATGGTTCGCAGGAGAGCTTCTGTAAAGTTTGGAAGGTAGGAGACGAGGTACTGGCAGAGGTAAAGCTGTGAGTACCGGGCGTGAGTCGTGCTTCGGTAGCTCAGTTGGTAGAGCACTTACCCGCGAAAGGCAAAGGTCCCGAGTTCGAGTCTCGGTCGGGCACACAGTTTTAATCTGCCAGGACGTTTCATATCAGCGCACACTCCGCTGCAGAGTGAAAATCTCATTCTGGAAACACCCCCCAGGCTGTGGCTAAGCCATGTCTCCGCCATATCCTTTCTTTCAGGAGTGCTAATTCTGCATGGTTCGCAGGAGAGCTTCTGTAAAGTTTGGAAGGTAGGAGACGAGGTACTGGCAGAAGTAACGCTGTGAGTACCGGGCGTGAGTCGTGCTTCGGTAGCTCAGTTGGTAGAGCACTTGCCCGCGAAAGGCAAAGGTCCCGAGTTCGAGTCTCGGTCGAGCACACAGTTTTAATCTGCCAGGAAGTTTAATAAGTTTCGCCATCACTCTCAGTGCTGGCAACACAAAGTACGGTTTTTTCGTCTTACTAATCAATAGCTGTGTGTGGTAGTATTGTTTCATGGAAGCAGTTTGAAACCATAAGTGGCTGCCATATGTCAAACGGATATCAACTGCGTTTTTTTTAAAATAGGAACCGCTATTTATTGTTACATATTCGTGTAGTGCGTAAAGAAGTATGAATGTTTTAGTTGGACCACTTTTTTCGCTTTGTGATAGATGGCGCTGTAATAGTCACAAACATATGGCTCACAATATTAGACGAACAGTTGGTAACAGGTAGGTTTCTTAAATTAAAATACAGAACGTAGGTACGTTTGAACATTTTATTTCGGTTGTTCCAATGTGATACATGTACCTTTGTGAACTTATCATTTCCGAGAACGCATGCTGTTACAGGGTGATTACCTATAAATTCCACATTAATGCAATAAATGCTCAAAATGATGTCCGTCAACCTCAATGAATTTGGCAATACGTGTAACGACATTCCTCTCAACAGCGAGCAGTTCGCCTTCCGTAATGTTCGCACATGCATTGACAATGCGCTGACGCATGTTGTCAGGCGTTGTCGGTGGATGACGATAGAAAATATCCTTCAACATTCCCCACAGAAAGAAATCCGGGGTCGTCAGATCCGGTGATCGTGCGGGCCATGGTATGGTGCTTGGACGACCAATCCACCTGCCATGAAATATGCTATTCAATACCGCTTCAACCGCACGCGAGCTATGTGCCGGGCATCCATCATGTTTGAAGTACATCGCCATTCTATCACGCAGTGAAACATCTTGTAGTAACATCAGTGGAACATTACGTAGGAAATCAGCATACATTGCGCTATTTACACTCCTGGAAATGGAAAAAAGAACACATTGACACCGGTGTGTCAGACCCACCATACTTGCTCCGGACACTGCGAGAGGGCTGTACAAGCAATGATCACACGCACGGCACAGCGGACACACCAGGAACCGCGGTGTTGGCCGTCGAATGGCGCTAGCTGCGCAGCATTTGTGCACCGCCGCCGTCTGTGTCAGCCAGTTTGCCGTGGCATACGGAGCTCCATCGCAGTCTTTAACACTGGTAGCATGCCGCGACAGCGTGGACGTGAACCGTATGTGCAGTTGACGGACTTTGAGCGAGGGCGTATAGTGGGCATGCGGGAGGCCGGGTGGATGTACCACCGAATTGCTCAACACGTGGGGCGTGAGGTCTCCACAGTACATCGATGTTGTCGCCAGTGGTCGGCGGAAGGTGCACGTTCCCGTCGACCTGGGACCGGACCGCAGCGACGCACGGATGCACGCCAAGACCGTAGGATCCTACGCAGTACCGTAGGGGACCGCACCGCCACTTCCCAGCAAATTAGGGACACTGTTGCTCCTGGGGTATCGGCGAGGACCATTCGCAACCGTCTCCATGAAGCTGGGCTACGGTCCCGCACACCGTTAGGCCGTCTTCCGCTCACGCCCCAACATCGTGCAGCCCCCCTCCAGTGGTGTCGCGACAGGCGTGAATGGAGGGACGAATGGAGACGTGTCGTCTTCAGCGATGAGAGTCGCTTCTGCCTTGGTGCCAATGATGGTCGTATGCGTGTTTGGCGCCGTGCAGGTGAGCGCCACAATCAGGACTGCATACGACCGAGGCACACAGGGCCAACACCATGCATCATGGTGTGGGGAGCGATCTCCTACACTGGCTGTACACCACTGGTGATCGTCGAGTGGACACTGAATAGTGCACGGTACATCCAAACCGTCATCGAACCCATCGTTCTACCATTCCTAGACCGGCAAGGGAACTTGCTGTTCCAACAGGACAATGCACGTCTACATGTATCCCGTGCCACCCTACGTGCTCTAGAAGGTGTAAGTCAACTACCCTGGCCAGCAAGATCTCCGGATCTGTCCCCCATTGAGCATGTTTGGGACTGGATGAAGCGTCGTCTCACGCGGTCTGCACGTCCAGCACGAACGCTGGTCCAACTGAGGCGCCAGGTGGAAATGGCATGGCAAGCCGTTCCACAGGACTACATCCAGCATCTCTACGATCGTCTCCATGGGAGAATAGCAGCCTGCATTGCTGCGAAAGGTGGATATACACTGTACTAGTGCCGACATTGTGCATGCTCTGTTGCCTGTGTCTATGTGCCTGTGGTTCTGTCAGTGTGATCATGTGATGTATCTGACCCCAGGAATGTGTCAATAAAGTTTCCCCTTCCTGGGACAATGAATTCACGGTGTTCTTATTTCAATTTCCAGGAGTGTAGATTGGCATCGCTTCGACGCTAAATAGAACGCGTGCAAAAAATCTGTCATCGTCCCGTAATTTCTCTTGTGCCCAGTGGCAGAACTGTACACAACGTTCAAAGTCGTCGCAATGCAATTCCTTGTGCACAGAAATATGGCGCGGGTGCAATCGATGTTGATGTGGCATCCTCAGCATCGACGTTTGTGACATTTACGATTCTCGCGCAATTTGTCTGCTACTGATGTGCGGATTAGCCGCGACAGCAGCTAAAACACCTACTTGGGCATCACCATTTGTTGCAGGTCGTGGTTGGCGTTTCACATGTGGCTGAACACTTGCTGTTTCCTTAAATAACGTAACTATCCGGCGAACGGTCCGGACACTTGGATGATGCCGTCCAGGATACCGAGCAACATACATAGAACACGCCCGCTTGGCATTTCGATCACAATAGCCATACATCAACACGATATCGACCTTTCACGCAATTGATAAACGGTCCATTTTAAGACGGGTAATGTATCACGAAGCAAGTACCGTTCGCACTGGCGGAATGTTACGTGATACCACGTACTTATACGTTTGTGACTATTACAGCGCCGTCTATCACAAAGCGAAAAAAGTGGTCCAACTAAAAACATTCATATTTCTTTACGTACTACACGAATATGTAATAAAAATGTGGGTTGATATCCGTTTGACCTATGGCAGCGCCATCTAGCGGGCCATTCATAGCGCCATCTGGTTTCCCCCTTCAAGCTAGATAAGTTTCGTCTTTGTAGTTTTTTCGTTTGATGCTTGTATCGTGAGATATTTGGCCCGGTCACTATCAATGGACCACCCTGTATACTGTTCGCGTGCCGTCGTACACAGTGCATAGCAAAATGGTGCTATTCTAACCCGACGCCGCGACAGACGTAGTGCACCAAGGGCAATAGATGACAGAAGTGAACGACGGCTGCCGAGTTGTGTGTGAGAGAATATGCGTGCAACAACAGAGCAGCTGACTGCCTGCTGGTTCATGCACTCGTGCCGACTGCTGTTCATTAACGACGAAGGCTAGGATTCGCATTTCGCAGCTGGACGTCCACTGGGTGGCAGTAGGTGAACTTTTCAGATGAATGACGTTTATTGCCCCATCGAACAGACAGCCGCTTGCGTGTATGGCGTGAAACGTCTGAAAATAAACAACGGGACAGCGTTATGCTCTGGAGAATGTTCTCGTGGTATTGTCTAGGTGATATCATTTGGATGGCGCACTGGATTAACGAAAGTTTGCATCTATCATTAGGGACTATGTCCTACCCTTGAAGAAGTTTGTTTTTTCTCGGCACGATGGTGTCTACCAGCTCTAAAATGCTTCATGTCAAGGTATCGTAGTTTACGAGCGTAATTCAGAGAGCACCGGGATGCCTTTACCGTGCTCCCGTGGCCACCAAAGTCCCTCCGATTTAAACCCGATCGAGAATATGTGAGGCTAACTCGACCAGTCAGTGCGCGCCATGGATCCTCAGCTACGAAACCTAGTGGTGCTGACCACAGCATGAAGTCTACGCCGCGCGGTCTCAGGCGTCTTGTCAGGGTCTGCGCGGCTCCCCCCCCCCCTCCCCCCCCCCCCCCCGTAGGAGGTACGAGTCCTCCCTCCTCGGTGTGTGGGTTGCCCGTAGCGTTAGTTAGTTTAAGTTGGATTAAGCAGTGTATAAGCTTACGGACCGATGAGCTAAGCAGTTTGGTCCATAAGATCTTACCACAAATTCACAATTTTACAAGTCAGTACCGTTTTAATACAGTAGAGCAAACGGATGATGCAATAGCAGACTCTTTGTCACTGCGTAACACTTTACATTTAAAAATTTGAATGTACGAACAACATGGCTTAGGGGGCGGAGGGTGGGGGTGGAGGAGGGGTGGGGGGAGGGACTACGGCAGGACGACAGCATAGGGGTGAGGAATGTTACAGGAGTAATAAGTTTCGCCATCTTTCTCAGTGCTGGCAACACACAGTACGGTTTTTTCGTCTTACCAATCAACAGCTGTGTGTGGTAGTATAGTTTCATGGAAGCAGTTTTTTATAGGGTCATTCATGTCCACAAGTGGTACTTATTCGTAGCAAATAATATGGAAGTAAATGAAGCCTGTTCTGATACAAATAATCAATGAGTAAAAGAGGAATATTTATTGAACTTTTTTCATACCACCATCCTTGAAGGTAGAAACTTCCTGTATTGGAAAACTCTTCACAGTTAACTTAAAACACTGTCACGTATGTCACAAAAGCAAGTTTAGCTTCATATCATCATTACCGCAGTCTAGAATTAGCTCGTTGTAATACGCACACCCCGGTTCCTGACGCACGGTTTCTACGTATCGCGATACCATTTAACGTAACGCCCAACAAAGCAACACTAACAATAATAAACCGTCCAATGCGTAATGACTACTGCAACGCCGCACATTGGTACGCCGCCTAAGTTGGCAGCAGTACTTTGGAATAACTTCCGCCAAGGACCGCTCAAAATACCTCCAGCGTGAAAATAGGATAAATCATTCCCAGCGGAGGCAGCGACGACTGATGAAGGGAGGGGTGGGGAGGGTGCAGTCCAACTTTCTTGTGTCCTGTGCACGGTCTGAAACGAACATTCTGCGGTAAATCCATCGTCATCAGTTACCATTTGCTGATAACATTTGCAAAGTTTCATTCGTAGATCTGCATTATCATCATTAATAGCGTGCAGTAATCGTGGAATGTAAACCTTCTACTTCGCAGATTTCAGAATCCTTCCTACACTTGTACTGCTAACCCCCACTTCACGTGCACACTGCGTAGCAGACTTCTGTGGAGAATTAACAAACGTTGCTAACACGAGAGCTAACGAAGAAGGACTTGTACCTGTACGCTGTCTTCCTGATCTTCCTTTGTGAATATCACAAATCGTTCCATGCAATTGAAACCTGTCAATGATGCGTTTAATTGTTAGGCGGGTTGGCGGTTCTGTATACGACTCTCATTGCACTTCAACGTCATTATCAAACTTGAAAAATCACTTCACAATACATTTTCGTTGCTCCAATGAAAGTGTGCTCCAGGCTCTTGTTTTCTCAATATCGAGGTGAAAGTACTAACATCTTTGAGCCAAAGACACTACAACAACACACTCGTAACTCAAATCGAACGACAATATCGATATCTCGACAGATCCTGACAAATAGTGCTTATTAAATATGTCCATGAGAAATCAAACAATTAGACTTCTCAATATTATAAATCTATGGCAGAAGAATGCCAATGTCCCAGAATGTTGACAGAGCTCAAGCGTATTACTTACATTTAAAAAAGGAGATCGGAACGACTGCAGTGACTATAGAGCTATAAATACAATACTTGTGGATATGGGATATGGCCAAAGTACTTTGCCAAGGTACAGAGAAAATGTTTTAACCGTGGATTGTCAGCAGAGAAATAGTAACAGCAGAATGCGTCGCTAAGGGGGACTCACTGACTTCGAACATGGGCTGGTCATTGTATGCCACCTGAGTAACAAATACATCGATTTTGGCCGCCCCCTCACTTTTGGCGACATAGCTGTGAAGAGGAAACGTGAAGGCACAACCGAGATCTGTCAGACCTCACGAACTGACGTGCAGGGACCATCGGGAGGATGGCTGTAAGAAATCGGATGAAATTAGAGCAAGACTAGCAGTCCAAATACGTACCACAGTTACTGTCCGAAAGGAGTGAAAATGATTCTGGTACAATGATCGAGCAGCAAATCGTGGGATACACAATTCTGTAACCAGTTCTGGTGGTACTGTAAAGAGCGACGCCA
Organism: Schistocerca americana; assembly: GCF_021461395.2. Lineage (NCBI taxonomy): Eukaryota > Metazoa > Arthropoda > Insecta > Orthoptera > Acrididae > Schistocerca > Schistocerca americana. Next base: position 337,832,222 of record NC_060121.1, read on the forward strand.
TTGGACAGTGGATGACTAGAAAAGAGTGATTTGGAGGAGTGAATCACGTGACGCGGTGTGACAAACCGATGGAAGGGTTTGGTCATGTCGAATGCCCGGAGAAATGTACTTGCCACTACGGTCAGTTACAACAGTGAAGTGTGAAGAAAGTGGTGTTAGAGTATGAGGGTGTTCTTCGTGGTCAGGGTCTGGCCCATCATAGCCCTAAAGAAGACGCTGAATGCGGAATAATATGAAAACATATTACAGCTCTGTGTACTTCGTACAGTTGAGGAACAGTTCGGAGACGATGATGGTGTCAGCGTGACAGTGCACCGTGTCATAAAGCAGCATCCGTGAGGCAATGTTTTATGGAAAATAACGTTCCTGAAACGGACTAGCTTGCCCAGATTTCTGACTTGAACCTAAAGGAACACTTTCGTATTGAGTTGGAATGTCGACCTGGCTTCAGACCCCAGTGTCCGACATTACTACTGCATGCGGTTTCGGCTCCTGGGAAAGAGTGGACTCCCATTCCTGCACAGACATTCAGACATCTCACTGAAAGTGTCCCCATTGGATTTCAAGCCGTAGTAAAGGCAAAGCGCAGACGCACCCCATATTAATGTCAATTAACATGCGTCCAGATACTTTTGATCAGACAGTTCATGTTGCTGATTGGCTTTGCTAGGAACGTACGCACTGGAATTTTAACAAACCACTTCTCTTGTTGCATCTTTCACGGGTGTTGGACGAGAATATCGGTGATACTTTCGTGCTTGCTGAACGAACCCCCATCTATCTGCCCTCATCATTGGGTTTTCTCCATTTTTTTCTCTCCCCTATCTGGTCTATGTATCATATGGTCTTTCTGTGGTATCGATAGCTACGATGCCACGGCGTAGGTAAAAGTTCTTAGGTTGGCACTACGACACCAACACCGTTGACAGCGCCCTCTAGCCGGCGCTGTGCAGCTCTACGAACGGCGCTTCTTATTCAGCTCATTTGATTCCAAGTATACGACCAAGCAACGTTGTATCTATTTTATAGTGGGCGGGCCACAACAGATTTTTGCCTGTGTAACTTTTGTAAGCTTTGATACATCCGGCTTTGCACCTACGTGCTCCTCAGTGCAAAGTTAGGTACTACATTGTGTATTTACGTTAATATTGTTGTGATATAGTAAAACCATTTCTAAGAGGAGTACCGAGAGATTTTTACCTCGCCTGCTCCTACTCGCTTCCTACATTCGACCTACCCTTCACTTTACAGGAGCAGACCCATGCGCCGCCTATCAGGCGGGATACAAAACTTTTAGGACCAGCGTCAAGGGCCGTGAGCTTTCTGGTGAGCGACCGTGGGAGGTAAGATAACTCCGACCTCCTTCCAAAAAAGTCTCAGAAGTTGCAAAAGTACCGTCCAACCGCCATGTCATCCCCAATCGACTGGTGTCACTGGATGCGGATATGGAGCGGCACGTGGTCAGCAAATCATTCTCCTGGCAGTTGTCAGTTTCCATGACCTTAGTCACTATTTCTTAATCAAGTAGCTCCTGAACTGCCCTCACAATGGCTGAGTGCCCGCCACTTGCCGACAGCACTTGGCAGATCCGGGTGGGCCCCATCAAAGTATTAGCCAAGCCCAACAGCGCCCAAGTCCCGTGCTATGACGGGAACCAGTGTTAACACTGCGGCCAGGGCGTCGGCCGTAGGATAAGATAGTTGTAATTAAAATCAGGTGCAACGCCAAGACCCTTTTATGTTTCTGCAGGGCGTGGAGGGGTGTCGATGCCTATTACCTGTTAGTTTAGTTGAGTTGGAGGTTTCCGTCGGTCGGCCGGGGTGGCCGAGAGGTTCTAGGCGCTTCAGTCTGGAACCTCGCGACCGCTACGGTAGCAGGTTCGAATGCTGCCACGGGCATGGATGTGCGTAATGTCCTTAGGTTAGTTAGGTTTAAGTAGTTCTAAGTTCTAGGGGACTGATGACCTGAGAAGTTAAGTCCCATAGTGCTCAGAGCCATTTGAACCATTAGGTTTCCGTCTAGATATTAGTGCCTCTTCACTGTTTGCGATTTAGAATTTGTCTCGAAATATTCACCCGGAGGTCCTTTTGTGTGTTTGATGAAGATTAGCGGGCGGCTGCCAAAGGTTCATGCTCCATTGCTGTTAGCGAAAGCTCATAAAAACCACAAACCGACAAGTGGCTCTGAGCACTATGGGACTTAACATCTCGGGTCATCAGTCCCCTAGAACATAGAACAACTTAAACCTAACTAACCTAAGGACATCACACACATCCATGCCCGAGGCAGGACTCGAACCTGCGACCGTAGCGGTCGCGCAGCTCCAGACTGAAGCGCGTAGAAACGCTCGGCCACCAGCGACCGGCGCCACAAACCGACAGTCGGGCGAAAATCTCGAGAAGAATGCCAACAGATAACAAGAAATGGCCCCAACAGCCTCAAAAACTTTACTTTTCGCTGTTCCCCCTAATTAGGAACAACGATGCAAGCTATTACTACAAGGGGGCCAGAATGAACAACCATGACAGTTGGCGTTGTTAGTTAAAACCGAATGCGCCAGTCGTCATTGCTGATAACGCGCTACATCTGAGAGGTCCGCACTAAGTCAGAGCGAAATCCTTCATTGTTACGCGTGCTGCATTATTCAGAATCGGCTAACAACGAGGGCCCCGCGCTTTTGCAGGAGCGCATCCGGGTCGCCGTTAACGACCAGAGCAGGTAGGGGGCCGTGTGCTTATCTGCGGTCGCAGCCGCGCCGGCTAACAAGGCGCTAACGAACGCTGCAGCCACCAGCCAACAGCCGCCGCCGACGATCGGTCGGGCGCGTGCACCGGCTGGCCAGCCGCCACTGGAGTGCGCAGGGTCCCCTCCACAACGCTGCCCTGCGTCCGCAACGTCGCACCGCAGCTCCCTGAGCTGGAAACGTCAGCTACGTCTCACTCTGTGGACCAGCACCGCTTTAAGGACAAACAGCTATGAGCTGTCGGCTACCGTAGTCCTGCTCTACTGTGTACACTGTGGTGACAAAAATCATGGGTACCACCTAATATCATGTCGCAGCTCCTTTTCCCTGGCGTAGTGTAATAGCTGAACGTGACGTGGAGTCAAGAAGTCGTAGGAAGCCCCGTGCAAAAAATTTTGAGCCATGCTGCCACAAACGTGATGTCGGTGCTGGTTCAAATGTGTGTAAAATCCTATGGGACTTAACTGCTAAGGTCATCAGTCCCTAAGCTTACACACAACTTAACCTAAATTATCCTAAAGACAAGCCGGCCGAAGTGGCCGAGCGGTTCTAGGCGCTGCAGTCTGGAACCGCGAGACCGCTACGGTCGCAGGTTCGAATCCTGCCTCGGGCATGGATGTGTGTGATGTCCTTAGGTTAGGTTTAACTAGTTCTATGTTCTAGGAGACTAATGACATCAGAAGTCAAGTCCCATAGTGCTCAGAGCCATTTGAACTATTTGAACCTAAGGACAAATGCCCGAGGGAGAACTCGAACTACCGCCGGGACCAACCGCCCAGTCCATGACTGCAGCGCCGTGACCGCTCGGCTAATCCCGCGCGGCGTCGGAGCAGGATTTAGTGGCGAACTCTCGATTGTGTCCCATAAAACCATAAATTTTCAGTGGGATTTATGTCGCGCGATCTGGATGGTCAAACCATTCGCTCTAACTGTCCAGTACCATGGCGCATTTTTGTTTGGGAACATTAAGCCCATGAATGGCTGCGAATGGTCCCAAAGTGGTCGGACATAACAATTTCCAGTCAAATACCAGTTCAGCTGAGCCAAAGGACTTATTCCCTTCCATGTAAACACAACCCACACCATTATGGAGCCACCAACAGCTTGCACAGTGCCTTGTTGACAATTTGAGCCCATGGCGTGGTGGAAAATGGTTCAAATGGCTCTGAGCACTATGGGACTTAACATCTGAGGTCATCAGTCTCCTAGAACGTAGAACTACTTAAGCCTAACTAACCTAAGGACATCACACACATCCATGCCCGAGGCAGGAATCGAACCAGCGACCGTAGCGGTCGCGCGGTTCCAGACTGAAGCACGTCGAACCGCTCGGTTCCACCGGCCGGCTCATGGTTTCGTGGAGTCAGCGCCAAACTCGAACCCTATCCAGGACACGATTTTCCTGTCGTCTACAGTGTAACCAATATCATCGTGAGCTCGGGAAATGTGCGGCAGGCAATATCATGGTTTTAGCGAGACCACTCACGTTGGTCGCCTTCCACCATAGCCCGTTAACGCCAGATTTCACCGCACACGCCCAACTTATATTTCTGCGGTTATTTCACGCAGTGTTACTTTTCTGTTAGAACCGACAGCTATAGGCAAAAGCCGCTGCTCTCGGTCCTTAAACGAAGGACTTCGCCCACTGCGTCATCTGTGGTGAGAGGCAATGCCCGAAATTTGATGCTCTTGACACGCTCTTGACTATGGATCTCAGAATATTGAATTAACTAATGAATTCCGGAATGTTATGTCGCATACGTCAGGCTTCAACTACAAATCCGCGTTCAGAGTCCGTTAATTGCCGTCATGCTGCCACGATCACGTCGGAAACCATTCCACACGAAGCGCTTGAGTACAAATGACGGATCCGCCAATACTCTGCCCTTTTATATGTTGTATGCGCCATACCATCGCCATCTCTACAGGTGCGTATTACCGTTTCAAGACTTTCGTCACCAGAATGTAATTATAAATGTACATACCTCCGACAGTAATAGCAGTACGTTCACGCTGCAGCCTCTGTGCTCGTACATTACTGGCGTCACCCAGTGATGACGAAAGAAGCGGCTACTGGCCGCGCCACTCTTACTATCCTCCACAGTCCGCAATATCAACCAGGCTTTATTCGCTGCTAAATACTGGAGTCAGCTACTGGTCTACACAGACCAACAATTCTTATTGTCTGTAGAGTTCAAGGAATGGTTAAAAATAAGCTCAGGTTGGTATTACACTATCAAATTTCTTTGTCAAAGATTTCATCAAAGCTGTGAACAAATATTCCGTCAAATGTATTTGACAAAGATCTTTGACGTAGCGCTAGAAGGGGTATTACACTGTCATCATATTTTTCGTCAAAGTTCAAGATGGCTGACAACAACAACAACTTGTAATTAACCGCAGCAGTTGCCTGTACCACAATTGCACTGTGTACACATGCGGAAGAGAAGCGGGAGAAAAAAAAAAGGAAACATACCTGGGAGAATCCGTGGGTTTTACAACGACACGATAAAGGTATTCAACAAAACTTATTAGGTGAGCTTATAGTGGAGGACGTCAAGTCGTACATCAATTACTTAAGAATGGATGAGCATACATTTCAGTATGTGCTCAGTGAAGTGTATCCTCGTATCACAAAGCACAATAATCACTTAAGAACTGCTGCATCTGCAGAAGACAGGCTCACTGCAACACTCCGATTCCTTGCTACAGGAGCGGGTTGGGTTGGGTTAAGATAGGATAGGATAGGATAGGGTAGGATAGGATAGGATAGGATAGGAAAGGTTAAGTTAGGTTAGGTCAGGTCAGGTCTCCAATCTTCTTAATCTACTTTTGTATTCAGGGTGCCTCACGTTGTAAAGCGCCTCATCAGCTTCATACATCTCTATTAATTTTGTAGTTGTCGGCACACGCCAATTGTATTTACCGGCAATGCTTATAAAAACACTACAGATGACAGAATGCTGCAGCGATGCTAGCGCTCCAAGTGGTAACATGTCACATTTCAGCGAAACTAACACAAGCGACTTCCTTTATCAAATCTACAGCGAGGCCCAAGATTTGATCAAATATTGGACGACATTTGGCAAAGTTCCTTATGACACCATCAAATATCTTTGACAAAGATTTTTGACAAAGATATTTGAAAAAGAAATTTGATAGTGTAATACCAGCCTAACTCAGCTACCATCGCTGGCCGTCCTGAAATTGGGGCCGTGATTGTTTGTTTCAAGGTCAGTCTAGTGGGGCCTTTGTTTAGGACAGACTTGTTCACCTATCTGCTCCTGTGAGATGGCTCGCAGTCAGTCCTCAGCAGTGAGCAACCCCAACCGTTGTTATAAGTCGTTCACTTCACTCGAAATTCTTTGAAGATTGCTGTTGTGCACGACTCCGAACACAATGGTAAGGAAACGTGGACTATAGAATAGTGCGGCAACTGTCGTCATACGAAGGCAGGACAGGAGCAAAAATGACTACCGAACATGTTAAAGATAGTAAATATAAGGTTTGCGTAACTTGTATTTCTCCAAGCTTAGGTTCAGATGGCTCCAAGCACTATGGGACTTAACATCTGAGGTCATCAGTCCCCTAGACTTAGAACTACTTAAACCTAACTAACCTAAGGACATCACACACATCCTTCGCGGTTCCGGACTGAAGCGCCTAGAACCGCTTGGCCACAGCGGCCGGCTCCAAGCTTAGGAAAACTCATTACAAATAATGCAGCAAGAAATATATCCAGCTACCGCAAACTCAACAAGGATGAGGTCTCTGTACTAAATCTCGATCGATGGTGTCAGAATTGTGACAAGACGGTGTACGCATAGCGTCACATGGCGAAGAAGTTCCAAGTAGGACTGGGCTGAGTGACTGCCACTGGCCGTTTCATATTCCAGCGACTGAGGACACTCACAGTCCAGAGTCGCTGGAGGCTTGACTCAGTAGACATGCACCATAGGCTACACTGGATGCCTTGCGCCTACTATCGGTTTCTGATGGAAACATGCTGTTCTGTTACCAACATTGACGGCTGTGTGGTTGCGTCGATATCTGATACGACCATATCAACAGTCTGTCGTTACCATCGTTACAGTTGGCGCCCCTATGTGTACTTCTCGGTTAGTTAGCTGCCATCTTGAGCTTTGTTTTATCTTGAAGGCAGTGTCATTCCGAGTACACATTAGAGGGTATTGCTTAGCAGTTACATGACGATATCTATTAATTTTAGAATTATTATCGTTTAATACAATTATTTCATAACTGTGTGTCACTAATGGCAGCAAGTATACAAAAATAATTTTTCTTGCTTTGTTGTTTTTCTTATCAGTTGGAAACTATTTAGAATGGTGGTAGGCGGCGATTGTGCACAGTGTGAAAGACCTTGGCCCTAATATGAATTCTACGATGACCCTTGATAACCCATCAGTGATGCACCTGGTGTTGGTAGTCTTGTGGTCACTTGATCTCCTCCCTGCAGGTGTGGCACCCAGAAGCATCTGAGTGTTGAACAGCAATATGGATCCTAACAGGCCCTAATGCAAGCTTACGTGTTGAAGTTCAGCGCTAGGAGTGCTCTTTGATGTGGTGTTTCTGCAAGACAAATTGATTCTTCAGTAGACAGAGGCAACAAGCTGCATTGAGGTCATCAGATGAAGACTGTTTTCTTAAATACATCGTCAGCTAGTTCAGAGACTGTGCTGCAGCATCTAGGTCATAGATTTGCTATAGTATTGTCGGTATAGAATCAACTGGTATTACAGTGAATGCCTTTGATCCCAGTGATCAGCTGATGAGAGCTGGAAAACTGGATTATTTACAAGGAGCTAGTGCGATGTTGTCACGTGAAGCTCAGTTCATAATGACTCATGTGTCCTCCCTACTCTGCTATATTCATACAACAGACTGTATTAGGTCCTCACTACAAGTTCTTGTGTAAGAGATAAGAGTTTCTTGCACCATGTCTTACGTGTTAACCAATATGCTCGTCTCTCTTCCCTTGATTTTCTGTCGCAGTCTTTCTGCTGAATGCATATTTCACACTCAGTGTATAGAGTCGCAGTGCGTTAAAGGCCTGACCCAAGAACACCTTCTGATTCAGCCTCTGCTCTGGCTCAACTTGGTACTACCTTTGGCAATGCGAATGGGTTTAATAAAAATTTCTAATTTCGTACCCCTTACTACTGTGTGCCATAAAAATTATTTTTGTAGCAGGAAAAGGTTCTTACACAAATATGTAGGTCCAAAGAGCGACAAAATTACAGCTACATACTTGTAAAGTTGGAGCAATGTAAGTTAAAGAAAATTTTATAAAACTCATTTTATTATGAAACTTATTACCCACTGACGTGCTATAAACTGATACTGGAGTGTCTAACCTTCGCTTTGAAGCGCCTAACGCGGCCATTATGCTGCTTTTCATTGATTTTATTAGAACTTTTCTTCCTTTTCAAACCGTGCTCCGTTAAGTATAAACACCTGCGTTAAAAACTACGACTAACTTAACACATGGTTATCTTTCTGAAGACAGTGCACATTTCGCACTTCTTTTGTACTACATAACAACATCAGCCCATCCCATTTTACAGCGAGCGCTCGCTATTTATGCGCTCCTGCTCGCCTGCTTCCTGAGCAGGCCTGGTTTAGAGCACGGATGTGCAACCGGTGGCCCACGGACCGGATCCGGCTGACAATACGTTTCCATCCGCCCAGAGGAAGAAATTCGAGATAGAGAGAGAGAGGTGTTCACACTGGACTTCGCACGGTACGGATTTTCGGGTATTTCCACTGACGCTCGGCTCATCTTGGCTTTGCAGCTCATGGCGCAGGTCGGTCAAAGTCTCACTTACTCAGTGCATTTGCAGAGTTATTTCACCACCACAGGATTTTAACAACAAGGAGATATACCATTCCAGTCTCAGCACGAAGTCTTGAAGTGCGAGAAGTATTTTCGCCCCTGGATCAGTGGTGAACACACACACACACACACACACACACACACACACACACACACACACACACACACACGTTATTTACTACGTCTGTACTGCAGAATGGGAAATCGCTGACGTTGCTAGCAGGAAACAGTGGACGGAGTGTACCGATTACTTGCATAAAAAGAAAAAGAAAAAAATATGGTTCAAATGGCTCTGAGCACTACGGGACTTAACTGTTGAGGTCATCAGTCACCTAGAACTTAGAACTACTTAAACCTAACTAACCTAAGGACATCACACACAATCATGCCCGAGGCAGGATTCGTACCTGCGACCGTAGATTACTTTCGAAATGTGCCGATCTGAACAACGGTAGCAAAGACATAACTTGGCGAAAAATTTAGTTTTCTGCTGTCGGTTCATGTTCTGTGCTACTCCTTTGTTAATGTCGTGCAAGTGTTTCCGTGCGTCATTACTGAGTTCATTGGCAGAATGTCTGGCATTAATATGACAAATGTAGATGCTGAATACCTTTAATTCCAGGAGAAACGTAAGAAGGATTATTTCTTTATCATGTGCAATGGTAAACTGTTTGCTTGTTGGGTAGCGAGATCTCTGTGGACTATCTGTAAGAAGATCTTTGTATCTGTTTTGTTTATATAAGATATTTTCGATGTGTAAAGTGTACAACAAGTTGTGTGTGATGTTTAGTGTGTGTGAGACTCTGCACAGATGGACCATTACAAAACTTAAATGTCAAAGAAATGAAGCAGACTCACACACACTGACAACATCAAAGGAAATGGCTTAATACACACAAAAAACGCACTTGAAAATGGGAATTATTTCTCGAAATGTGTCGTGCGAAAAGTAAAATAAAGAAAAATCGTCACTGGTAATGGAAGATTTATTTCTTTATAAAAAAACCTATAAATATTAAGTCTTTAGTCCTATTCATGTGCAATACGATACGTCGTTGGAGCACGTTTCTGGAAATAGGTTTCTATCCTATAGTGGTTCCTCAAGACACCGCTATTCTATGACTTTTCTCTCCAGAGGCGGCTCGCTTTCTCCTTCCAGTAGTCTCAGTTACTCCAAGCTTCTCATCCATTGCTCGATCAATGAATTATAATTAAGACGACAAAGGCGGCTGCCCCAATGAGTTCTTTTCGGGAAGCACATGAGCAGGTTCCTAGGCCTCCTGTCATACATCATTCTCTTAACACACCCTAACCACTGCCGACTTTTAATCTCCAGTCAGCACGCTGCGATGAACCACTTCACTTTTTCCATACATTGAACGTTTAGATTTTCATTAATCTCCAGGTATCTCCTCACAGAATATATTTCTATAGTTCTCATCTTTTCCTTTAATTTATTTGCAAGTGGCCACATTTCTGCACCATAAGTAACTAAGTTCTCAATGCTGCTATGGAATATCCTTTTCTTTAGTCAGTTGACTACTACTGTTGGTTAAAATCACTCCATGTAGGGGTTAGTCGCTCATTTGAATTAATTTTCTTCTTCTTCATCTTTTCTTGTAGATTTGCACATGCTCTCTGCCAAGTCAGACTGTTGTGCCGTCAGCATAACCTGTTCCTCCATTACCAATAAATTTGTATTCTGTCTGTTGTTTGCAAAAAATGCTTATACCTTAATTGGCTAACTGTTTTAATATATGTATTGTTATTTTTGTTTTAGTGAAATGAAATAAATGAATAAGTAAGACTTCTTTTATATATTTTTGTACACTTTATGTTAAATTTTAGGAGACGGGATTATGATGATTTTAAATATTAATCAAGTATTCAGTGTTGAGTGTCAATGAAATTTTTGTGAGAAAATTTAAGTATTAATTAAAAGATTCAGCTTTTTGTTACCGAGGAGGCTGGGTTGCAAACAACTGATACCATCAGGACAGAGTTGCTACGAACGGTATCAACGTTTATGAATTAATAATACTGGAATATCTACAACAGAAAACACTCACTGAAGCCACATACAGTTAAAATACATTCCGACGACACAACAGCGAGACTCTCAGAGAGAATATACAAATCTGCGCGAAGAAGAAGAAGAAAAATAATTGAATGAGGCACCTAAACCTACTTCTCGTGGTGTCCTAGTCAGAAAGCAGAGAGACTTTAACAATCCGAGAAGGTCTGCACCATCTCCACGAGACTCCCCAGTTTAAAAACCGGCCTTCTGGAAGGAGAAAATCCAGTATCTACATCGCGACTACGCTCCGGCTCCTTCACCGCACCAGAGCCAGACTTAGATGACCAAAAACTGAATTCCAGGTTACGACGATCTATCTAGTTTACAGACGTACCTCCTTATGGCTCCGAATAGTAAATAAAGGAAGTTTAAGGCATAACGCCGCATCGACGTAGAGGTCCATGGAAGCAGCGCGTGAGGTCATAATAAGAGATCTTCCATTGGTACAGAATGAGGTGGTCCAGTGGAATGACGCTGGATTTGCATTCCAGACGACGGTGGTTCAAACTCCTCGCGGCGACCCTAATTTAGGTTTTACGTGATTTCATTTGGTCGCAGAAGCAAAATACTGACTTTGCTCCTTTGAAACTGCCACGGCTTATTTCTTACCTTTCCTTCATTACCAATAAGTTTGTATTCTGTCTGTTGTTTGCAAAAAAAGCTTATACCTTAATTGGCTGTTTTAGTATACGTATTGTTATTTTTGTTTTAGTGACATGAAATAAATGAATAAATAAAACTTCTTTTATATATTTTTATACACTTTATGTTAAATTTTAGGAGATGGGATTAAGATGATTTTAAATATTAATCAAGTACTCAGTGTTGGGTGTCAATCAAATTACTTAACCTCAGTAGCAAATATCATTCCAGTAAATGTTCCCCATCTAGAACGTCCACACGTTGAATGACAGCTGCTAATGACGGGAACCATTCACATTGTGTGTGTGTGTGTGTGTGTGTGTGTGTGTGTGTGTGTGTGTGTGTGTGTGATCCTCTTTCGGATGCACGTCGATTGTGAACAACTTTGATTCCAACACTCCCTCACTTTGCCTTGATATACAAATAACATGGTCGTAAATTTCTCAGTATTAAGTAGAAGCATTCATCAATTTCAGGCGGTCGTCGGTGGTGAGTGCTCGAACATCCTGTTGGTTTAGGAGACAAGAATATTCCACAGTACTGAAATTCTCCCAGAACTATGATGCAACAGCCGAATGTGTCATTCGCTGTTTTGTAAATCTGTTACCAATTAGATTACAGACATTTTCTTCTGCAACTTGTGAAAGCCTGTGTAAAAGGCACCAGAGCTCCTGTACAACGAAAAGCACTTACTAGCACAATTTACAGATACTCGTCATGTTTGTGATTTTCTTAGTTTTTTTAATGAAATCCCGTGTGCTTCTGGCCACGAGGCAGGATGATCTTCCGAAAACAGTCTTGACCACCAGCTAATTTCGCATTACGAGCTCACAAACTCCCATATTTTCATTGAAGGTAGAGACGACTCGGAATCCAATTTTATGGCGTATCGTTTACCAGACTTCAACCGTACCTTCTTTTTACTTTCATAAGGATGAGGAAACGAAACATTTTTATGAGCTCTATGTTGTCTAACAGAACAATTAGGAGCTGTGACACCGATATTTTAACCACTCCAGCGTATACAGCTGAGCAAGCGTTAAGATATACTTAATGGCAGAATGAAATTTTCACTCTACAGCGGAGTGTGAGCTGATATGAAACTTCGTGGCAGATTAAAACTGTGTGCCGGACCGAGGCCCGAACTCGGGACCTTTGCCTTTCGCAGGTAAGTGCTCTACCAACTGAGCTACCCAAGCACGACTAACGCCCCCTCCTCAAGGCTTTGCCCGCGAAAGGCAAAGCTCCCGAGTTCGAGTCTCGGTCCGGCACTCGGTTTTAATCTGCCACGAAGTTTCATACTTAAAGATACATTAAGTTACTGAATTCAACATGTGTATGAATTTTTGTTATTTTATTGCGATTGTGTCTTAAAGAGGTATTTCTTTCCTTATGCTACATGATGACAACGAGAGCGCTCCGAAATACGTCAACCGCAGCATCTTTAGACATGCTGTGCTGACCGCTACTGCAGATGCAGCGACAGCCAGAGACGAGAAGAAGGTACCGCCGCGGACAATGATCTCTACCAATGGAAGTACAAAAAAAAGGGAGATGTCGTTACGTCACGAACTTGAAACCGATGTCTGCCATCTTCACTAGCGCAAAACATTAGGTTCGCGGCACTCATACTTCCATACTTCACTGCGGCAATACTTCCCCGTGACGTTAGTCAGACGTGTCTGTTCTCAGTTTTGACACTGTTGGGTGCTCTGACTCTGGGTAGATGTAGTTTCATCAAAAACTCAGCTCGTGCTATTTACGGGTGTACCATTCGATTCGATCATAATCTAAAGGTTAAAGGAATGACATTTCATTCCTAAGTGAAGCCGTCCAAGGAATATTTTATTTTGTATACATGAGTTATAGTTTCACTGTTTACTTGTATCGTAGTGGTTTTCTTCCTGTGTTTTGACTTTAGATTTGCCTTACTTTACTCAGTGTCTGTTCGTTCTCTTCTTCCCTGTGCTTTCCATTGCTCTGCAAGTCGCAATCGCTTCGACATCCAAACCACACTGTCTCGTCCTCGCACAACACACTGCTACGTGGCCGCGCTAGTTGTTGGGGCAGTATCTCACGCCTTAAATTCCTCTGGCCGATAATTATTCATTGTTTACATTTCTTCTCCCTTTCAAAAAGATTCTGGCTAGGACAGCCGGAGAAGGCTTGTGAGTTTTGTGCGTATGACTGTATGAATGTTACGTGTGCTTTGCTTCCTTCCTGAGGAAGGCCTTGGCTGAAAGCTCATGTGAGCACCCTTTGTCGTGCCTGTTTGCTGCTCGGCTTGTGAGTACCAATCTATCCGTTTCACAGTGCAGGTATTCCCCCAATGAAGTTTCTTGTAAATAATCCACTGCACTTCAACAGTAAAAATGATGTACATAGTTACAATACCAGAAGAAAAAAAATGGCATTCGTTACGCCACGTTAAGACTGCCTGTACCACGAACAGGGGTTCACAAAGTTACAACCAAAAGATTTGATCTCTTACCCATTTATGTAAAATGGCTGACACACAGGAAAGTAAAATTTTAAGCTTAACTGGAAGCGTTTCTTGTTGAAAACTCCTCCTATTCTGCGAAAGATTATCTATTACTGTAATGTGTAAATGGTGATGGGTAGGAATTACTAGCACCCGCCTTTCATTAAAAAAACGTAGAAACTAATAATTGTTCAGCATACACGCATATTTGCAAAAAAAAATGATGTCAAAATGCAATGACTCGCTCCATATCATTATTATTTATCGTGCAAATGATACATAGAGCATAAAACTGAGCAAAAAACTATTGATTTATCACAAAGCATGGTATAGACTTATAAACGTTGACAACCTCAAAATGAAATTCAAAAGCAAAATCAAGCATATGATAAAAGTAGACGTACATTCCAATTGTACTATGTCTGGTCATTCCTGAAAAACTGACACAGCTACTGGCGAGAAACATTCCGCGAAAAGAAGCAAATAGGCTACTGTGGGAAAGATAGGCCTACATCCTACGCAGGTTAGACTATCGTTACTAAAATGTTGCACCTATACATGTTAAAATAAAACACCCACTTTAACGAGTCTTAAGCGTTTAAGACCATTCCCTTAATCACATTTATAGCATTCCACAATGCTGGAAGACGTTTAAAAATTTTAACGTTTTTTTACTGTAAATTGCTATTATTGATGACACACTGAATGTCACATCGAAGGAAAGACTTCAGATTGAAAAGATAAATAAACTACAGTGAAACTAATGAAATGACAGTCTAATAAAACAAGGACTCTATTTTGCATTTAGATACACCCCTACGCAGTTGTGTTTCTTTGACTTTTCAATAATCGTTCGCTTTGTTGGCATGCAGAAGATACGAAAGCATCCCATGCTTCTTTCCTCATTGCGTACGTTTATGAGCTAGCAAAGAACACGTAGGTAAATTTTTTACAAACATGAACACTAAAAGTGTTGTGCACACTAGATGAAAACTGAATAGGTAACGAACAAGAATCAGTGCCGATACCAGTACACATACAGGCATTGTTTTCGGAATTTCAGTTTCATTTGACATCGATGCAAATACAGTAAAAGTGGAATTAAGTGGCTTACGAAAGTATGCTTTTCTCATCACTTCCTTCCGAAATATAGCAGCAAAAACAAGTTTCGTTAACGAGGGCGAATGTGTCGCATTACTAGAGGAAACACGCATTCAATAACAGAAAAACGTTCGAAATTGCCTTAATGACACTATGTTATTCATGCAAGCTCTATAATTTTCCGTATTTAAATCAATTATTGAGCGAACACGACAGAAATAATGAACAAGAAGCTATCGTAAACAATAGTTTGCTAACGTTTTGGGCTACTTAAAATAACGAATGGGCCCGCCCACTCTAGCTTCAAAACAACGTATAGCATGTAAGTCTGTAGTACCAACTCCCTTCTTTTCTTACCTCCATGTCTCCACCAATGTACTATGGCTAACGCTCGTTTCACAATGCTCGTCATTTTGACGTCACGCGCAGTGATCCTATGATCGGCTATCGACTTTGTGACCAGGAAGAATATGAATATGATTTCTCCTCGATACTCTTGCGTCAGTTTAAGCTGTCCTCTTAGGTTCCTGCCTAACGACACACTCGGAAGTCGCTACACATTCGAAAATAGAGAGACAAATATTTGTGAGAAGAAAACATGCAAATTTTACTTCAGCTCGATTTAGTCGCAGCATTTAAAGCACTGCTCTTTGGTTCCAGCCTAACCACACACTCGGAAGTCGCCAATATATATTCGGAAATAAAGAGCCAAATACTACTGAAAAGATAGAATATGGATTTTAATGCTGCTCGCTGCAGTCGCAGAAAATAAAGCAGTATTCTTAGATTCCAGCCCCACCACGCGCTCGGAAGACGCCAAACATTAGCAAAGAAACAGGGAAATATATGAGACAAGGAAGAATATGAATGTTAATGCTCCTCGTTTCAATCGCAGGAATTTAAACTGTCCTCTTAAGTTCCTGCCGCATCACACACTCCAAAGGCAGCACATATTAGGAAATGAAGAGCCAAATATTTCTGAGAAGGAAGAACGCTAATTTTATTATTGCTCGTTTCACTTGCGCAATTTAGGCTGTCCTCGTAGATTCGTACCTAACCACATATTCGGAAACCGCTAAATTTTATTTCATCCTTCGTTCTCAGATCAGACAGAGTGTAAATAACAGCCAATATTACAGAAAATAGTGATGACTGAGTGTTGTGTGATGTCCTTAGGTTAATTAGGTTTAAGTAGTTCTAAGTTCTAGGGGACTGATGACCATAGATGTTAAGTCCCATAGTGCTCAGAGCCATTTAAACCATTACAGAAAATACTTGTATTACATTCGTAAGAAATTAACATTATGTTTTAACATGAGAAAAAGTTGCGTGAAACAGGACACGAACCAACCACTTTCGTCTCTTGTAACCATGACGTTTATTAAGCTAGCACTTAACCATTCGATGTTTAACTGCAGTATTGGGTAGCATATTCTGTCTTAAGGGCTTGCATCGTTGATGCGTTGTTAAGTAACATTTAATGATAATGGTGACGTTTTTGTGATAAATTTCAGTTCTCCGTCACACTGAAACGGCGTACTGCAACTTATAAAAAAAGTACGTATGTTTCATTCTTAATTGGTAAATTACTGACAATAATAACTCACTCCTAAGAGAGGACTCTTATATGAAGGCATTAACCGTCGATAAACCATTACATACTATTTTACGATAGCAATAATTATAATAACTCTTTTCAAGAACGATTTGCTTTTGTAAAGCCCTGGTACGCGCCCACGAAATCTTGTGAGAGGCCCGTATCGAATGCTAATGAAAGTTGATAGCCGATAATGCGGTCGTCGATATTGCCCATGACGTCAAAATGACGTCACGTTTGAGGCAATTATTGTGA
The DNA here is from genome assembly GCF_021461395.2 of Schistocerca americana. Taxonomy (NCBI): domain Eukaryota; kingdom Metazoa; phylum Arthropoda; class Insecta; order Orthoptera; family Acrididae; genus Schistocerca; species Schistocerca americana. The sequence goes on from NC_060121.1 coordinate 337,848,973, forward strand.
AACGAACGTTACCCGTATACTATCTGCATGTTGAAGTCCAGATGTCTTTAACGTCCTTGCCAAACATGCTCGTATTTTGTTTCCTGTCTAACTACGACATGGCTGCCACGAAATGCTACGAGAACGCAAAATGAAATTACGTTTCGATTCTGCTCCCAAGCCAGCGTATTACGTCGCATATTGATATGAAGTACAAAATTACAAATAAGTATGGAAATCTTTATCACGTAAAGTCCGGAGGAAATTCTTTTGCCTGATCACAACATGGCGGATATGCAGATGACAAGAACCTGCAGGCGCGCCGAAATTCCATGCTCTGAGATCAGAGATGTGCATCCGGGTAGTATAGAGTACGCAGATGTAAAAAAAAAAAAGAAGGGAGGTGGCACTATAGATTACGCTGTACGTTGTTTTGAAGCCAGAGTAGGCGCCATTTTAAGTAGCCCAAAACATTAGCATACTACTGCTTCGAGCGCTTCTTGTTCGTTATTTCTGTTATGTGCACGCTACAACTGTTTTAAATACTAGCAGTTATGGAACTTACATGAATAACATAGTGTCAGGAAGGCAGTTTCGAATATCTTTCTGTTCAAGAAGGCGTCTAGTAATACGACACAGAGTGATGTCACAGGGAAGTGGCACCGCGGTGAACTGTTGGGGTATGCATGCGGTGAAATGGCTCTGAGCACTATGGGACTTAACATTTATGGTCATCAGTCCCCTAGAACTTAGAACTACTTAAACCTAACTAAGCTAAGGACAACTCCCAGTCATCACGAGGCAGAGAAAATCCCTGACCCCGCCGGGAATCTAACCCGGGAACCCGGGCGCGGGAAGCGAGAACGCTACCGCACGACCACGAGCTGCGGACTGCATGCGGTGAACCTAATGTTTTGGGCTAGTTAAGATGGCAGACATCGGCTCCAAGTTTGTGACGTAATGCCACCTCCCCCCTTTTTTTTATCTCCATGGTAGTGTCACTGGCAGTTGATTATTGTTTTTCTATGAAACTCACAATAAAATTGATAATATAATTCCTTATTAATAAACAACGAATGATGAAACTTAATACCAACTGTACATGTAATGATAGTGTGCAACATCTGTATTCTGATGTCTATCAAATAACTGGGTATTATACGAGGCAAGTAAAAGTTTTACGAAGTGAAATTTAGTTCTCTGCCTGGTCTAGTAAGAGATTAATAAGAGAGTAATAAAGAGATTATTTAATGTTTATGCAACGAGTTTAAAGCGGTTTCCCTGCTGAAATATGTTTCTTTTTTCTTTTTCAACGTTAGGATGAAGGTTTTGTACAATGTTGTGGAATGAAAGTTTCGGTCTGGATACCCTTCTAGGGACTTCGGCCTCCCGGTGCAACTGTTTTCAACTGAAGCCACTTCAGCGACTTAACGCGTGTATGATGATGAAATGATGATGACCACACACAAACACCCAATGCAGAGCGGAGAAAACACTCCACGCGGCTGGAGATCAAACCCAGGGCTCTGTGATCGAGAGCCAGCAAGGCAACCCAAAAGATCACGAGCCGCTGTCTGTACAAGTTGTGAGTTTACCGAAGACAGAAATATGAATCTGAAACACTAAGATCGAAGCCAACTGCAGGAATATACAGTATCTTTGACCTTTACCAAAAAATCACTAATTTTATGAAATAATATTTCTCCAGCTTTGTTTCTCTCGACAAACAAATCTGGTAATTAAATACTAACTGAAAACGATTAATTTTACTTGAAGATTTAGTTGCATGTTACTCATTAATGGGAAAAAAAATCCGAGCACGGTGGGGCAGATTAACTGAAAAAAGTCGCTTTCTACAAATTCTATACATGGGAGCCAGTGAGGGTCACGCCGCGTCTGGTCCGCACCTCGTAATGTAGTGGCTAGCGTTGCTGCCTCTGGATCACAGGGTCCCGGGTTCGATTCCCGGCCGCGTTGGGAATTTTTCTCTTCCCAGGGACTGGGTGTTTATGTTGTCCTCATCTTTTCATCATCATCATCATCATTCGTGACAGCGGCTACATTGGACTGTGTAAAAATTGGGAATTTGTACGGGAGCTGATGACTTCGTAGTTGATCGCAATACAAACCAAACATTATCACGATCATCAAACGCCGCATGTGTGGGAGGTAGCACTGGCAGACTGTAACCAAAACATTAATAACTATAGAAAAAGGCAACGCTTCGCAATTGCTAAATGTGTGTGAGAATTGGATATATACTGTAATATTGGTGTACCCATGGAAATTGTCAGTACCCAAATTTCGGCTCCTCACTGTTACTTCACCCACTTTAAGCTATGGAACTCGAAATTATAGCAGATCATATACCCCAATGAATGAAAAAGACTCCTCTGTTTTCGGTTTTATTCTATTTAACATTTTTAATTTTTCTTAGACAATACAACTGCAAAACTACAGAATTCGCAATGTTTTTCTTGTTTTAGATACTGTGCAGTAAGAGCGTGAACTGGTTTTCTGATCATGCTAAAAGTTTGTCTCAATGTTTAAACGCCCTGCTACTGTAGTTTAAACTTTAAACTGACCGCGAGGAAGAAAACAAGACAGCACATTTTCACGGCGCGAGCGCGCGCGCGCACACATACACACACACACACACACACACACACACACACACACACACACACATACACATATATATATATATATCACATTCCTTACAGGATTGAAAAGCTTAACCAACAGTTTCGATATGTCCTTCATTAACTGGTAAAACATTATCCTCCTGAAACGAAGAAGTTGTTCTCACATGTTATGACGACCACCTACTTCTAGTACGCCGATAAAGTTTATGAAATGACGAACGGAATGGCTATGGATTCTCCGTTGTCTCCAGTAACGGCCACCTTTTTATGGAACATTTTGAATAACGTGCCCTTCCTCCATATTCATTTTATCGTTATGCTGACTACGCGTTTAGCGGCTGGCCACAAGGCGTAGAAGCTCTTGTGCAGTTTCGTGATCATATGAACAGCATGCACCCAAACATCCTTCTCCGTGTTGAGAAAGAGAAATAGACACGGCTGTCATTTTTAAATGTTTTAGTAGAACGAAAATCGGATGGTCGTTTCGGCCACTCAGCGCATCGGAAACCGACGCACACTGATTTATATCTTAGCGTACAGAGTTTTCACCATCCAGTCCAGAAGAGCGCAACTTTCAATACAGTGGTACACAGTCCAAAAACTATTTCTGACAAGGGCCACTTGGATTCAGATACTAATCATCTGAAATATGTGTTCCTAAAAAAAAAAAAAAAAAAAAGAGGCTATGGGTCACGTGATATGAAGTCAGCGTTCTCCAAGAAAAGGAATCATGAAAATGTTGAATGTTTACGCGATGAGCCACCGATTGTATTCCCTCCCTTGTGCGGTCCTACATCCAGCAAAATTGCCAGAGTCCTGAGAAGACGACGTATCAGATTTGTTTTTCAGCCTCGTAAGGAGATAAAGCAGATGCTACGCCCTGTTAAGGACAGTCTCGGCCTCAGGATCCCTGAGATACACAATATCCATTGTGAATGCGGAAGAAATTACATCGTTCAGTCCATCAGCACCGTTGCCGGCCATTGTACAGAATATAAACGGTATATTAAAAATAGAGAACTGGAGACATCTGCAGTTGCTGAGTAGAGCCTCACAAACAAACATAACATCATTTTTCACGAAACAAACTTTTATCCCAAGCTCCTACACCCTGGGATAATGTAATTAAATAGCCTATAGAAACGAGAATGTGTGAGACATCTTCAACCTTGACAGCAGATATAATATTTGCCGTGCATTGAAGTGAGCTCTTGATGCAGAGTAGAGCCAGAGATCTTCGTCGGCATGTTTACCAGCGCAGACGTTGAACATCTGCTGCAACATGACGTAATTACCGACCATTCAGAAGCTTTGGGCTATATAAGGCCACTACGGCAGCAGTTTGTCTTCACGCCCTCAAACCGGGAACACATTTTTGTGGTCTCAGCCAGGTGCACGTTGGCAGGGGTGTCCCAACTGGGTCGGCGGCAGTCACCCCCCACCCCCTGACCCGCCTCCAGTTCCGATTAGTTGTGTCTTCCCCGAACATCTCGCGCAATCTTTCGGCACTCAGCGTCCACTGGACGCATTCTCTCGACTTCCTACACCCTAGGTACTGCATGGACAGCGACTTCGCTTACACTGCCCAGATGCGGGCTCTAGCTTTGCTCGTCCTGATAGTGCAGAGTAATGCAATGCAATTCAATGCAATGCAGTGCAGTACAGTGCAGTTTTGACACTCAGTTGCTTCCGACGAATTCATTGAAGGTAAACGTCGAAAGCTCGAGGTTTCAGTCTGAACTTACCCAACAAGAAGTCGACAACGTTTTATGCAACAGTGCCGTCAAGAAAGGCTTCTTTCTCACATGGATATAAGTAGGAAAATTAACATTGTTGACAGGAAGAGTTTGCACAGTGTATATGCGGTAGTATGAGTACAGTATACTGACAAATTCAGTCAACTGGTATGGTATTTTATGCCAGTAGTACAGTATATGACATCAACGATTCGGATGGTAGAGGGTGGAACTCAGTTTAAAGGCAGTCGACCTTCTGTAGTGTCAGTGTGTGCGTATGTGCCTTTACTGCAGATAAGAAACTGACACCATAAACAACAATGCATGTTGATTACAGAAACCACGATTGTGACAATGCCATACAGAAACAGTTATCATGAGATGAAAAAGTAAAAATTGTTGCAGATAAGGAAATGAGACCCTAATCGTCATATCGCCGAGAAGTTGAACTGCGTAAGTACGGCGATTGATAATTTCGTTAAGTTGGGCGAACGATATGGAGAGAAAGGAAAATATGACCCAAGTAGAAAATTATTTGAGGTGCCGAAACGGTTCCTATTTGCGCAAAGCATCCTTCTCAACTTGCTGCTGATTTACATTTTTCAGTAACTGCAAGACACGTTCGAGAAATTTTTCAAATGAAAAACAACCTGCATTCAAGAAACGACTACAGAAACCGGCTCAAACACCCAAACATAAACAGGCTAGAGTGGAGTTTGGTGGAAAACATTTGTGATGGACTTGAGAATGGAATAAAACGATATTCATTGATAAGAAGAAGTTTAATTTAAATGGGCCAGATAGATTTCAACATTATTGAGATCATTACCTGGCTGAACACTACAATGAACTCTACATGTTGAGCCGTGCAAGGCTCGCGTTTATCCCATTTATTCCAGAATGAGATTTTCACTCTGCAGCGGAGTGTGCGCTGATATGAAACTTCCTGGCAGATTAAAACTGTGTGCCCGACCGAGACTCGAACTCGGTCGGGCACACAGTTTTAATCTGCCAGGAAGTTTCATCCCATTTATTGTTTGTCATCTTCTGTTACGGTACTGCCGCCTCGTTTTCTTATTCCATTTACTGGCGTCACTAACTTCCTGCCTTAATTTCCCGTGAGCGGCAGCAGCAGCAGCGCGTGTCTATAAGTGCACTGTCGGACCATTTCTACAGCGACTGATATCATTTCCGGGTCGTCGTGTGGCTGGTAGTCAGTTCGGGACGGACTAGCAGTGCAGTCGGGACGCAGCAGCAGTGAAGTCGGGGACGAAGGGCCGGCGAGGCGCCGACAGCCAGTGTTTTCTGACCGTTGGCGACACTCATGAACTGTCCGACGGAGGGAGATCAGCGCGGGACGACCGTTGGTTGGTCGGTAGGTTGGTAGTCTCATCGCCGACGTATATTTGGTTCTTTCACCGTTTCGGGCCTGGGCAGCTGGTCGGTTGACGTGGAGCAGCGAGGAATTCTCCGCGTCACGTAGTTTGGCCGGACCCGCTGGCGGTCTCTACGCGGTGTCGGAGTGCATGGGGCTGTTCCCATTGCTACGAGGTCCATGGTTCACCGACCCTGGACACGAAAGTTGAGTTTTGATTTAATCTACCAGCAAGTCAAGACTGTTCACATTGTGTCATTTGGAGTTCGTTGTCGGCTGTTGGGATATTCCTGCGAGCAGCAACGTGAAATTGGAAAATTGTAGCCACCCTCCGGTGGAGTTTCACTGTATTTGGTTATTTGAATTGAAGTGCACCAGCGGACTCTTCTGCCTTGTGGCCATTAACGCTCCGGTTACCTGCCCTGGTCATTGACGTACATTTCAGGCAGTGTAGTTTCCTCATCGTGTTGTTGCTGTCGAGCGTGGTGCGTAGTTTGACAGCTCCATGTATGATTGGTTGAGGGCGCCAGTATCTTCCATGTTGTTCCGTTGAACTCCTTACTGTGCCCAGGTCGGGTGATGTGGAAGTTATCTTGTTGGTGGGTCCATGGACTGTCGGCCGGTTGGGTTGTCGTCGGATCGTCAATGGTTGGCCCGACTGCGCAGTCTCACATAAACGAGCGTTTAGTGTTTGAATAGCAGGCCGACCCTCGAACATCTGAGCCCCCTTGAGTGCACTGCCTTTTTTTTTATTTCTTCTTGTTATTTGTAGTTGTATGGCTTCTAGCTGATTTTTTAAATTAAGGTTATTTTGCCATTAAGGCGTAAGATTCTTTAGATCTTCAGCCTAATTTAAAGAACTGTTTCACTTAAGACGTTTGGCATTTTAAAGGTTTTAATGCTGCTGAATTTTAAGTGTTGGGCCTTCAGCCGATTTCACTTTGAGTTGGCCGGCCGGGGTGGCCGTGCGGTTCTAGGCGCTACCGTCTGGAACCGCGGGACCGCTACGGTCGCAGGTTCGAATCCTGCCTCGGGCATGGATGTGTGTGATGTCCTTAGGTTAGTTAGGTTTAAGTAGTTCTAAGTCAAGGGGACTGATGACCTCAGATGTTAAGTCCCATAGTGCTCAGAGCCATTTGAACCATTTTTCACTTTGAGTTGTTTTGCTCTTAAGGCCTTCAGACTAGTTAAAGGAACTGTTTCACGTAAGTCCTTTGGCATTTTAAAAATTTTAATGTTGTTGAATTTTAAGTGATGGGCCTTCAGCCGATTTTGAATTTGAGTTGTTTTGCTCTTAAAGCCTTCAGGCTAAATTAAAGGACTGTTTCACGTAAGGACTTAGGTATTAAGAAAAATTTAATGTTTTGGAGTTTTAAGTGTTAGGCCTTCAGCCGATTTGAATTTAATTTGTTTGCTCATGAAGTGTCTGTTTCTATGGGCCTTCAGGCGAACCAAGGAACTGTTTTAATATAAGGCTTTGCCTTTTAAATTTCTGTTTTGGTTGAGTTTTGCCTAACTAAGAACTGTTTTACGTAACGCCTTTGCTTTTTTAAAAAACAAATTTAATGTTGTTTAGCTTTAAGTGTTGGGCTTTCAGCCGATTTAGTATTCAAATTGTTTGCTCTGAAAATCTCAGATTCTTTGGGCCTTCAGCCTAAATAAAGAACTGTTGTAAGGTAAGGCTTGTCTTAAAAGACAAGCCTTCTGATTATGCTTGCGTTTTAAGTTATTGGCTTTCAGCGAGTTTAAAATTAAAGTTGCTCTCAGCCGGTAATTAAGTCCCAAGTGTTTAAAAAAAATTTTTTTGGGCTCTTGTAATGTTTGATCAAATAATAAAGTTGTATGTTAGAGTGTAACTAACAGCCCCTTATTTTGGCCCATTTTAACAATTTAAACTATCTGTCCAGTCCTGCGGGTTAAGCAGGGTGTTTCACATATAGCCTGAGATGCTACAGAAACAAATGATTAGAATGTACGAGGATCCAAGGGAACGAAAGTCTGTTGTTTCAATACGCTAAGGTAACTGCGCATGTTTCTGCTACGACTAAAAGTGGCTCGAAGGTAAAGGTATCGATGCCTTGCCCTGGTCTGCACGTAGCCCGGATATACTCGCAAATCCCGTGGACAACCTTTGTGGAATACTTGCAAGGCGTGTTTATCGCAATGGAAGGCAACTTGAAGCCGTATTTGATCTGGAAAGTGCGACAATTTCACTGCAAGAACTACAAACCGAAGCATAATCAATGCCGATGAGAATTTTAGAAATAATTAGGAGGAACGGAGATTGGACGAAGTACTAACAGTGCAATAACACAGTAAGACACTGAGTGACTTTATACCTGTTTCTACTCATGAAATGCAAAAGCCTTACTTTGGCACCCGCGTTATGAAAGAAACTATGTAATACCATCATGATTGTTTATGTCAATAATTATCTACTACTTTCATAACATATTCGATGCAATATGTTGGAGACATTGCACTATTACTTTCGTGGAAACACTCCTTTTATACTGATTTCCACTACTGTAAATCGGGGAAACAATTGGTCTAATGGCACAAATGCGTTTTGTCGTAATAAGAACCCACTGCAAGAAGAGAAAACGAATCCACACATTTTCATAGCACACCACACATTTTCTTTCTCCCCTTCCTTTGTAACAGAATATATGGACATCCTAGTTCCAAAAAATATACAACCTGTATCTGTCAAGACGATTCCGAGATTTTTGATTAAGTTTCACCTTTACATACTAGTGCAGATTCACGTAATTTCATTAACTGAGTGCTGAAAAATAAAGTCTCCTAATTTCTTATGTGAAAACTCTTGAAGCCTTTCAAATTAAATCAACTTTATTAACATTCTACACATTGTTTCCTAATGTCTACACATTTCTCAACATAGTCACTGGCGACGAACACACTTCTTCCAGCGAGAGACCATTACCTTGATACCGACACAGCAGAATGTTTGACTCTGCTAACGGAGCCGCAACCTCACCTCCGCTTTCACCGTTTCATCACTATTAAAGTACTGGAAGCCGTTCTTTAAGTTTTACAAATGACAAAATAGAATGGGGGCGATTCGAGACTGTATGGAGAAAAACAGATGACAGTGAACCCAAGTGTCGGATTTTGCAAAAGCCGTAGCACTCTTCTGTGGTCTCGTACTGTCTTGCTGAAGGTGAATGTTCTCCATGTGTGGACGACTTTTATTTTCGAAACTTTACTGCAGCAGGTTGTATACACGGAAGAAGCCTGGAGATACTGACAGGTTTCGGATAGATTACATAATGGTAAGACAGAGATTTAGGAACCAGGTTTTAAATTGTAAGACATTTCCAGGGGCAGATGTGGACTCTGATCACAATCTATTCGTTATGAACTGTAGATTAAAACTGAAGAAACTGCAAAAAGGTGGGAATTTAAGGAGATGGGACCTGGATAAACTGAAAGAACCAGAGGTTGTACAGAGTTTCAGGGAGAGCATAAGGGAACAATTGACAGGAATGGGGGAAAGAAATACAGTAGAAGAAGAATGGGTAGCTTTGAGAGATGAGGTAGTGAAGGCAGCAGAGGACCTAGTAGGTAAAAAGACGAGGACTAGTAGAAATCCTTGGGTAACAGAAGAAATACTGAATTCAATTGATGAAAGGAGAAAATATAAAAATGCAGTAAAAGAAGCAGGCAAAAAGGAAAACAAACGTCTCAAAAACGAAATGGACAGGAAGTGCAAAATGGCTAAGCAGGGATGGCTAGAGGACAAATGTAAGGATGTAGAGGCTTATCTCACTAGGGGTAAGATAGATACTGCCTACAGGAACATTAAAGAGACCTTTGGAGAAAAGAGAACCACTTGTATGAATATCAAGAGCTCAGATGGAAACCCAGTTCTAAGCAAAGAAGGGAAAGGTGGAGCGAGTATATAGAGGGGCTATACAAGGGCAATGAGCTTGAGGACAATTTTATGGAAATGGAAGAGGATGTAGATGAAGATGAAATGGGAGATACGATACTGCGTGAAGAGTTTGACAGAGCACTGAAAGACCTGAGTCGAAACAACGCCCCGGCAGTAGACAACATTCCATTAGAACTACTGACGGCCTTGGGAGAGCCAGTCCTGACAAAACTCTACCATCTGGTGAGCAAGATGTATGAGACAGGCGAAATACCCACAGATATCAAGAAGAATATAATAATTCCAATCCCAAAGAAAGCAGGTGCTGACAGATGTGAAAATTACCGAACAATCAGTTTAATAAGTCACGGATGCAAAATACTAACGCGTATTCTCTACAGACGAATGGAAAAACTGATAGAAGCTGACCTTGGGGATGATCAGTTGGGATTCCGTAGAAACACTGGAACCCGTGAGGCAATACTGACCTTACGACTTATCTTAGAAGAAAGATTAAGGAAAGGCAAATCTACGTTTCTAGCATTTGTAGATTTAGAGAAAGCTTTTGACAATGTTGACTGGAATACTCTTTTTCAAACTCTGAAGGTGGCAGGGGTAAAATACAGGGAGCGAAAGGCTATTTACAATTTGTACGCAAACCAGATGGCAGTTATATGAGTCGAGGTGTATGAAAGGGAAGCAATGGTTGGGAAGAGAGTGATACAGGGTTGTAGCCTATCCCCGATGTTGTTCAATCTGTATATTGAGCAAGCAGTGAAGGAAACAAAAGAAAAATTCGGAGTAGTATTAAAATCCAAGGAGAAGAAATAAAGACTTTGAGGTTCGCCGATGACATTGTAATTCTGTCAGAGACAGCAAAGGACTTGGAAGAGCAGTTGAACGGAACGAACAGTGTCATGAAAGGAGGGTATAAGATGAACATCAACAAAAGCAAAACGGGGATAATGGAATGTAGTCGAATTAAGTCGGGTGATGCTGAGGGAATTAGATTAGGAAATGAGACACTTAAAGTAGTAAATTAGTTTTGCTATTTGGGGAGCAAAATAATTGATGATGGTCGAATTAGAGAGGATATCAAATGTAGACTGGCAATGGCAAGGAAAGCGTTTCTGAAGAAGAGAAATTTGTTAACATCGAGCATTGATTTACGTGTCAGGAAGTAGTTCTGAAAGTATTTGTATGGAGCGTAGCCATGTATGGAACGTAGCCATGTATGGAAGTGAAACATGGACGATAACTAGTTTGGACCAGAAGAGAATAGAAGCTTTCGAAATGTGGTGCTACAGAAGAATGCTGAAGATTAGATGGGTAGATCATATACCTAATGAGGTATTGAGTAGGATTGCGGAGAAGAGAAGTTTGGGGCACAACTTTACTTGAAGAAGGGATCGGTTGGTAGGACGTGTTCTGAGGCATCGAGGGATCACAAATTTAGCATTGGAGGGCAGCGTGGAGGGTAAAAATCGTAGAGGGAGACCAAGAGATGAATACACTAAACAGATTCAGAAGGATGTAGGTTGCAGTAGGTTCTGGGAGATGAAGAAGCCTGCACAGGATAGAGCAGCATGGAGAGCTGCATGAAACCAGACTCAGGACTGAGGACCACAACAACAACAACAACTGCAGCAGGTCAGTTCTCATGCACAGTAATAGTTACGTTACACACTCAGAGCCATGTTATATGCTACAACCCGGAGTCCTTTTGCCTTTCGGAGCAGTTAATTGAAATGCAAATGAAAACTTTCTACGTAGATCAGTTTCGTTATGAGGAATACTGCAATTCATTTACAGTGTGTTGGTTGAAAGACATCGACATAGTCGAATCTTCAGTAATGAATAAATCATTTTCCTGAGGACAATGCCATTCACAAAAAGGGAATCGTTCGAAATTTAATTTACGGCAAGTATCTCCAAAATTCTTACCGTGTAGCAGAACTGTAAGATGAACGGCATCTAAGCAGACGCTGTGCATCTCGTCCTACATTCATTAATATCACTAAAAGACTTCGCCCCAAGATAATGTGTAGGAAGGAAGAATTATTCCAAAGAGGATGCGGAAACAGTAGTTCCTGTCACTACAACAATAAATCTTCGGACCCATTGGGGTCAAATTCTTCCTTTCCCATAATTTTTATCTCGTCTACTATAGGGTCAGCGTTTTCATGTTTTGGCAATTTTTATTTTATTATTTAACTCTGTGGCCGTGTACATTTTGTAATGCCATAGTCGTCAAGGTCACTTAATAGAGGGAATTAGTGTACGCCATCCCTTTCTGTAAATTGTGTGAACTCTAAATTAATGGCTCTGAGCATTATGGGACTTAACATCTGTGGTCATCAGTCACCTAGAACTTACAACTACTCACACCTAACTAACCTAAGGACATCACACACATACATGCCCGAGGCAGGATTCGAATCTGCGACCGTAGCGGTCACGCGGTTCCAGACTGGAGCGCCTAGAACCGCACGGCCACACCGGCCGGCTGTGTGAACACTGTTCTGTGTGTTATCGTATTTTAATTGTTCGTGTATCGTAGTCTTTGGAACGGAAGTTTGAGACCAGCCCAGCATTCGCCTAAACGAGCAGGCGAAACCGCCTAAATAACATAGGCTGGCCGACGTAGCACGCCAGAGTCGTCAACCTGCAATCTGCCGTGCGGATTGGATACCGATCCGACCCACCTGTGTGTCCCACAAGGTAGTGCGCGTTACTCTATATGGACAGATGCAATATACGTCCCTCACAAATTGTAAATTGTAAATCTGAGAATCATGCATTACTGGTCAACAAAAAACCTACATTGGCTTTATCAGGTGTCGTATAATCGGACAACACACATTTTTCTATAAATATTTTACATGTTCTATTAGAAAATGTGACCTTGAGAACTCGTCAAATGACATGATGCTGACATGATGGATATCCTGCTCGCAACCGTCAAGCAGCAAGAGATGCTTGAGGTAGCTTACATCCAAATGGGTGGGTGAGAAAAGGCTGTCCTATTAAGAGGTATCCAGTACGGTCGCCTGACGTGATGCTTCTATTTTTCTGGGGCTATGTGAAGCCCGTGGTCCACAAGCTTGGTCCAGCGACTGTGGTAGACAAGAGAGAGCCGATCACTTATGTGTATCATCGATAAATTGAGGTACGTTCATCAGCGACGCAGTATGTACGAAAGTGTTGTGATGTAAATAGTTCCCAATTTGAACATTCTCTGAAAAACATTCACCAACAGCATTGTGATGGCACATGGTAATGTCTTCATTGCTTTTGTTTACAATCATTGGGGTCATTTATTACATGTATGATTTCTAAAGGAATTATAAATAACATAGAATATGTAAACAAAAAGAAGAAATATTTGGTTTTCATAGCAAATAGCAAATTATATCTTGAACATTCGAATAATTTTGTTACTAACAAATAGTTTTTTGCTATTATGAAGTGTTCACATGGATATATGACGATTTGCTGAACACTCGGGAAGGTAAAAACGTTAATTGCCTCACGTTAGAACGGTTTGAATTACTTTCCAGTGATACAGTATTTTCTTTGGTTCAAAATAAATTTAAAACATTGTGAAGTCGAGCGTACAAGCATGACATCGCGTCTTAACCCGGCGGCGCAAGTTTCTTTGGAGAAAGGGGTATACTTCGGTGTCGTGGGGCATTCAACGGGTACAGAAACAGCAAAAATGATTCTGTATTCTTATCTTGTTATTTCTTGTTAAACCTGCAAAGGAGCTGTATCAGTAGGTATGTCTCATCGAGATCCACTATTATGGCGGGAAAAACCAGCAGTATTACATTGTAAACTAAATTGTTGTCTTTGTTATTAAGGAAGTTGTGAACATGCGTTGCCATATGGTTCATGAGGTCCTGGTGACTGTTAGTCTGGATTTCAAATTTCTTTAAAGAATCAAAGCTTGTGGAGGATTAAATGTTAAGCATCCCTTTTTGAATATATTCACTATCAAATGCGACATAATGAACATACTTCGTTTCCTGCATATTTTTCTTGTGCAAGTGACACACAAAAATAATACTATCACCCTAAATTCCTCTTTCCGTTCAGCGTGCTTCGAAATTTGTTCCTGTGGTTCTGCTTTCTAGCCTGTGTAAGCTCTGACATGACAAAACGACTCAATCTTCGTAAGAAATTGAGTTATTATCGATACCGATGCAGATAAAGTACTTGAAACTCAAATCAAATAAATGTGAATAAATGCTACTGGATTCCTCGACCAGCCTGTAGACCACAGCATTGTCTGTTAAAAATCACTTTCCTTGATGAAACGCCATATTGGAGTCCGCAGGACTGAACAGGTAGTTCGAATTGTGGAAAGGGGTCAGAATGGGGCTATCAGTTACACTCAAACACATATAACTTTATTTAGTTATCCAGACAATACAGCAAAAAGTTTTTAACTTATTATCAGCTGAATAGGCCACACTTTGTTATGCCTTAAGGGCACAACCACTTGAATTTAAAAACGGCTGAAAGCCATTAACTTAAAATTCTGACTCAAAACAGAATATTTAGAAGGCAGAACGCCTCACATGAGTAAGTTGTTTAACTTGGCTGAAGGCCAAACAAATCTAACACTTGAAAGACAGGCAAATTTAATTTAAAGACGGCTGAAGGCCCATGATTTAAGACTGCAGGTAAAATTAATTAAAAAAAAAAAAACACAAGGCAGAAGTCCTTGTCTTCAATTAGGCTGAAGGCCCCACACCATCTGATACTTGAAAAATAAGAATTTAGTTTAAAAAACGGTTGAAGGCCGATTTCTTAAGACAAATAAAATAGAAGGCCCAAAGCTCTATCTTTAAACAATATTTTACGCAGGCTGAAGGCCCAAACAATCAGATTTAACAAGCCCGGAACTAAAATTTTTAAACAGCTGAAGGCCCATTATCGAAAATCATGACAACAATAAGTATTCCAAAGGCAGAAGGTCCAAAGCTTTATCCAAAAAATAATTTAAGTAGCATGAAGGCCCAAACAATGCAAGACTTGACAAGTAAGGAACCTTCAATTTTAAAGTTGCTGAAGACCCATTATTTAAAAACCAGCTAAAAGCATACGAATTGAAACCATAGGCTATAAGCCATCAAATATTTTTTTTTCTTTTCATCAGTCTACTGACTGGTTTGATGCGGCCCGCCACGAATTCCTTTCCTGTGCTAACCTCTTCATCTCAGAGTAGCACTTGCAACCTACGTCCTCAATTAGTTGCTTGACGTATTCCAATCTCTGTCTTCCTCTTTAGTTTTTGCCCTCTACAGCTCCCTCTAGTACCATGGAAGTCATTCCCTCATGTCTTAGCAGATGTCCTATCATCCTGTCCCTTCTCCTTATCAGTGTTTTCCACATATTCCTTTCCTCTCCAATTCTGCGTAGAACCTCCTCATTCCTTACCTTATCAGTCCACCTAATTTTAAACATTCGTCTATAGCACCACATCTCAAATGCTTCGATTCTCTTCTGTTCCGGTTTTCCCACAATCCATGTTTCACTACCATACAATGCTGTACTCCAGGCGTATATCCTCAGAAATTTCTTCCTCAAATTAAGGCCGGTATTTGATATTGGTAGACTTCTCTTGGCCAGAAATGCCTTTTTTGCCATAGCGAGTCTGCTTTTGATGTCCTCCTTGCTCCATCCGTCACTGGTTATTTTACTGCCTAGGTAGCAGAATTCCTTAACTTCATTGACTTCGTGACCATCAATCCTGATGTTAGGTTTCTCGCTGTTCTCATTTCTACTACATCTCATTACCTTCGTATTTCTCCGATTTACTCTCAAAACATACTGTGTACTCATTAGACTGTTCATTCCGTTCAGCAGATCATTTAATTCTTCTTCACTTTCACTCAGGATAGCAATGTCATCAGCGAATCGTATCATTGATATCCTTTCACCTTGTATTTTAATTCCACTCCTGAACCTTTCTTTTATTTCCATCATTGCGAAAGGCAACAGCCTTGTCTTACACCCTTCTTAATACGAGCACTTCGTTCTTGATCGTCCACTCTTATTATTCCCTCTTGGTTGTTGTACATATTGTATATGACCCGTCTCTCCCTACAGCTTACCCCTACTTTTTTCAGAATCTCGAGCAGCTTGCACGATATTATATTGTCGAACGCTTTTTCCAGGTCGACAAATCCTATGAAAGTGTCTTGATTTTTCTTTGGCCTTGCTTCCATTATTAGCCGTAACGTCAGAATTGCCTCTCTCGTCCCTTTACTTTTCCTAAAGCCAAATTGATCGTCACCTAGCGCATTCTCAATTTTCTTTTCCATTCTTCTGTATATTATTCTTGTGAGCAGCTTCGATGCATGAGCTGTTAAGCTGATTGTGCGATAATTCTCGCACTTGTCAGTTGTTGCCGTCTTCGGAATTGTGTGGATGATGCTTTTCCGAAAGTCAGATGGTGTATCGCCAAACTCATATATTCTACACACCAACGTGAATAGTCGTTTTGTTGCCACTTCCCCCAATGATTTTAGAAATTCTGATGGAATGTTATCTATCCCTTCTGCCTTAGTTGACCGTAAGTCCTCCAAAGCTCTTTTAATTTCCGATTCTAATACTGGATCCCCTGTCTGTTCTAAATCGACTCCTGTTTCTTCTTCTATCACATCAGACAAATCTTCACCCTCATAGAGGCTTTCAATGTATTCTTTCCACCTATTTGCTCTCTCCTCTGCATTTAACAGTGGAGATCCCGTTGCACTCTTAATGTTACCAACGTTGCTTTTAATGTCACCAAAGGTTGTTTTGACTTTCCTGTATGCTGCGTCTGTCCTTCCGACAATCATATCTTTTTCGATGTCTTCACATTTTTCCTGCAGCCATTTCGTCTAAGCTTCCCTGCACTTCCTATTTATTTCATTCCTCAGCGACTTGTATTTCTGTATTCCTGATTTTCCCGGAACATGTTTGTACTTCCTCCTTTCATCAATCAACTGAAGTATTTCTTCTGTTACCCATGGTTTCTTCGCAGCTACCTTCTTTGTACCTATGTTTTCCTTCCCAACTTCTGTGATGGCCCGTTTTAGAGATGTCCATTCCTCTTCAACTGTACTGCCTACTGCGCTATTCCTTATTGCTGTATCTATAGCGTTAGAGAACTTCAAACGTATCTCGTCATTCCTTAGTACTTGCATATCCCACTTCTTTGCGTATTGATTCTTCCTGACTAATGTCTTGAACTTCAGCCTACTCTTCATCACTACTATATTGTGATCTGAGTCTATATCTGTTCCTGGGTACGCCTTACAATCCAGTACCTGATTTCGGAATCTTTGTCTGACCATGATGTAATCTAATTGAAATCTTCCCGTATCTCCCGGCCTTTTCCAAGTATACCTCCTCCTCTTGTGATTCTTGAACAGGGTATTCGCTATTACTAGCTGAAACTTGTTACAGAACTCAATTAGTCTTTCTGCTCTTTCATTCTTTGTCCCAAGCCCATATTCTCCTGTAACCTTTTCTTCTACTCCTTCCCCTACAACTGCATTCCAGTCGCCCATGACTATTAGATT
This sequence comes from Schistocerca americana, assembly GCF_021461395.2. NCBI lineage: Eukaryota > Metazoa > Arthropoda > Insecta > Orthoptera > Acrididae > Schistocerca > Schistocerca americana. The sequence goes on from NC_060121.1 coordinate 337,866,183, forward strand.
TTCGTCCCCCTTTACATACTGCATTACCCTTTCAATATCCTCATACACTTTCTCTATCTGATCATCTTCAGCTTGCGACGTCGGCATGTATACCTGAACTACCGCTGTCGGTGTTGGTCCGCTGTCGATTCTGATTAGAACAACCCGGTCACTGAACTGTTAACAGTAACACACCCTCTGCCCTACCTTCCTATTCATAACGAATCCTAGACCTGTTATACCATTTTCTGCTGCTGTTGATATTACCCGATACTCATCTGACCAGAAATCCTTGTCTTCCTTCCACTTCACTTCACTGACCCCTAATATATCTAGATTGAGCCTTTGCATTTCTCTTTTCAGATTTTCTAGTTTCCCTACCACGTTCAAGCTTCTGACATTCCACGCCCCGACTCGTAAAACGTTATCCTTTCGTTGATTATTCAATCTTTTTCTCATGGTAACCTCCCCCTTGGCAGTCCCCTCCCGGAGATCCGAATGGGGGACTATCCCGGAATCTTTTGCCAATGGAGAGATCATCATGACACTTCTTCAAATACAGGCCACATGTCCTGTGGATACACGTTACGTGTCTTTAATGCAGTGGTTTCCATTGCCTTCTGCATCCTCATGTCGTTGATCATTGCTGATTCTTCCGCCTTTCGGGGCAATTTCCCACCCCTAGGACAAGAGAGTGCCTTGAACCTCTATCCGCTCCTCCGCTCTCTTTGACAAGCCCGTTTGCAGAATGAGGCTGACTTCTTATGCCGGAAGTCTTCGGCCGCCAATGCTGATTATTTATCAAAATTTAGGCAGTGGCGGGGATCGAACCCGGGACCAAAGACGTTTTGATTATGAATCAAAGACGTTACCCCTAGACCACGGGTACAGTCCCTGCCACTGAAATACACAATCACAAATAGGAAAAGGCAGTACAGCCAGAGGCGCTCAGAAGTTTCTGCGGGTCGGTCTGCACCTGAAACATTAACGTTCGCTTAGGGGAGACACGTAGTCGGCCCAACTATATCCGATCCGCCAGCAACCCAACCAAGAGACAGTCAGCGGACCCACCGTCAAGACGACTTGCTTTCCACCGGACCAGTGCACAAGGAGCTCCAAAGCCAAAACGTAAAATGCGTAGCCGCCCACAACCAAGTATGGATAAGGTGTCAAAATTACACACACGTATTGGACAGCGACAACACGACGAGGAAAGAACACTGCCTGAATTTTACGTCAGCGGCCAGGGCAGGTAACCGGAACGCTAACGGCCACAAAGCAGAAAATTCCACTGGTGCACTTGGACTTCAAATAGCCAAAATACAGTTAAACTCCACTGGATGGTGGCCAAACTTTCACCAACTCGAACACTCGCTGTTGCTCACGGGAATATCCCCAGCAGCCACCCATGAAAACCAAAAGCGTAATGTGAACACTCTGGCTTCGGTAATCAAATCACCAGTCAACTTTAATGTCCTGGGTGGGTGAGTCACGAACCCTGTAGCAATTGGAACAGCTCCCACACACTCCGACACAGCGTAGAGTCCGCCAGCGGGCCCGGCCCACTGCGCCGCGCGGAGATTTCCTGGCTGATCCACAGCAACCGACCAACTGCCACACATCATCAGGGAGAGAACACTTAAATAACTTAGCAGTCGACATGAGAAGCTACACACAGTGTTACAAACACTTGCACGAAGTACTAGACAATACTAAGGGCAGAGACCGTGTAAAAACAAGGATGAGTCACGAGTCGGCACACGCAGGTAACCCAAAAGCGATCACCGGTCAACATACACGTCATCCCACAAGACGACCGACCGACGACTAACCAAGGTGGTCCGCACTCAAGTGATATGTATCGGCAACCGTCGGGTGAGTCATGGCTGTCCGGACCTCACTGCAGCCGCGCCCCGACTGAACTTCTGCTGCATATTAAGCCAAACACTGCCAGGTCCGATCTGCCCTGCTAGCCCTCCCTACTCACTGGCAGATCCGTACTATCTCCGAACACACGACAACCGGGAGGTAATAGCAATCAGCAAAGATAATACGCCAGGGCTTATATCGATAAGCGCCGCTGCTGCCGCTCACGGGCAGGCAATGTGGCAACGCGGTGACACCAGTAATTGAAATTAACATAACGAGGTGGTGGAAGAGTATAAACAGGATATCAAATGAGATATCTCACGAACACGAGCCACGCACGGCTAACTTGTTTTAAATTTCCGTAAAAGTAATTAATGAAAATTACGCAGTACACCACAGACTTCTCTGTATAGACAGCTTACATGGCGCTTACATTTATCTCACAAGCCTAGTCGACACTTGGCAAGCAGAAATGTTTTACATTCGACGATGAGCTTTAATTTTGTAAGTATGGCTAAGTGCTGTACGAGACTTAATTTTTTTGTACTTCAGGGTGACCAACAATGAACAAAGCAATTATCATGATGAGAACTGTGGAAGGAAAGTCTTTGTTTAACAAGAATTATTGGAAATTATATTCCGTGGCACACTACATATCACTATACTATTCTAACTGTTTCGAACAACCTGACGAAGACTCGTCTGAATTCTACGTTCAGGTTTACTACTAGACTGAAATCGTAAAGGAATAAAACAACAGTTGCGGATGGTTTTGTCTCTGTCCACTTCACTATGCAAAAACTAGGAGCTGCGTCGTCTTCTAGTGTTTATCCTTACGCTTTATTTTTCAAGAACCGTTACGTCATGAAGTGTTCATAAAGTATTCGATGAAAATTCTCTTCTTTTGAAATGTAAATATCCGATATCTGAATATTCAGTAATGTTTAAATAAGCTCTGGAGTCATTTAGGTGAGGCAGAACGCTTCAAAGACAAAGGAGTTGGCAAAGAATAATCGGGCGCATTAGCGCGGCCGGGAAGAAAATGGAGAAAGAAGAACACGGGCCCCTCAGAACACTCGCCCTCAGAATTTACCTGCGCAAGCAAAGGAAGTGGAAAGCTAAACACTCGCCTCGGCTTTTTCATGTTTTCAGTCCGAGAGCTACCGCCGCGTTGTTTAGGCGTCGCTCTTTCATCATCGCAACTAGTAGGGCAGAAAAAACATGCCCCAGACGAGTGCAACAATAACGTCACGAGAAGTCCCGTTCTCCCGCGTAATGGATCGCGAAATTCCCTGTCGTGTCTCAGTCAATATTTGGCACAGTTTAGTAGCTGACGGCCGAAGGTTCACGTGGAAGACGGAATTGCTTGATGTGGCGTGTATTCTCATGTTTTAGTGCGACAGGGAAGTACTAACAGAGAAACCAATCTTGAAGTAGTAAGCTGTGCGCAGCTGTCGGAAATTGTGTATTATTCTAGTTTTGTTGTTAGGTTCCTTCATGCAGCTGACGAGGAATGAAAATTTTCGGCCACGAATACGTATAAACAAGCATTCTAAAGCTCATCAGAAATTACTAAGGATGATAAAAGCTATGATTCTCTTTTGCTTGGGTTGATTCTGTAATGACATGAGTATTTCGCGGAAAATGGAAATTGCTGACAAACTGGAAGTCGAACCCGTATTTCTTGCTTTTCCTGAAAAGTCATCTTCATCGGTAGGCTACTTAAGTAGGCCTCCAGGCCAGGTTGAATTTTTCACTGTCGCTATTTCCTCCTACAAATTTTGAACAGTACTGCCAGAGGTTCTGTGATTATAGTACCAGTGTGGAGATTGTGGGGGTAAGGGGGTTGGAATTCCGTTGAGGAACGCGGCTTACCCTAATGGAGGAAATAACACTTTGGTGTGCAAAATTTAAGAGGACAGTAACTTTTGCATGTGGGTCGCCGCCAAGTAACACTGCTCGATGAAACTTGCGCCATACATAGAAAGAATTGCTACAATGCACTGAGGCGACAAAAGTCTTCTGATACCTCCTAATATCGTATTAGGAGTCCTTGAAAGTCGCCGGCCGCTGTGGTCGAGCGGTTTTAGGCGCTTCAGTCCCGAACCGCGCTGCTGCTATGGTCGCAGGTTAGAATCCTGCCTCGGGCATGGATGTGTGTGATGTCCTTAGGTTACTTAGGTTTAAGTAGCTCTAAGTCTAGGGGACTGAAGACCTCACATGTTAAGCCCATAGTGCTTAGAGCCATTTGAACCATACGATCGTTGAAAGTCGCCTGGAGAAACACTGAGCCAAGCTACGTCTATATCCGTCCATAATCGCGAAATAGTCACCAGTGCATGATCTTGTGCATGAACTGACCTCTCCATTGTGTCCCATAAATTTTAGATATGCCTCGTTTCGGACAATCTGGGTGGCCAAAACGTTTGCTCGGATTGTTCGAAATGATCTTAAAACCAACTGCAGCCCGGTGAAACAGCGCACAGTCATCCATAAAAATTCCATCGATGTTTGGGAACATAATATCCATGAATTTCTGCAGATGGTTTCCAAGTAGCCGCACTTAACCATTTCCAGCCAATGACCCAGTCCATTCTATGAAAACACAGCCCACACCATTATGGAGCCACCACCAGCTTGCACAGATGCTTGATGACTACATGGAACCATGGATTCATTGGGGCTGCACCACACGCCAACTCTACCATCAGCTCTTACCAACTGAAATTCGGGCTCATCTGACTATGCCCAGGTTATTAGGTCGTCAAGGGCCTACCGATATGGGAGCCGACGAGAAACGCAGCAGGCGATGTCGTGCTGTTAGCGGCGGCACACTCCGCACTGTCATAACGGATACGTTCGTCCACGTCCCACATTGATTTCTACGGTTATTTGACGCAGTGCTGCTTCTCTGTTCCACTGACTACAATAAACAAACGCTGTTGTTCTCGATCGTTAAGTGAAGGCTGCCGGCCACTGCAATGTCCGTAGTGAGATGTAATGCCTCAAATTTGGGATTCTCGGCAGACTCTTGACTCTGTGCATCTCGTAATATTCAATTCCCTAAAGGTTTCCGAAACGGAATGTCCTACGCTTCTGGGTCCAACTACCACTGCACGTTCAAAGTCAGTTAATTCCGTCGATGAGGCCAGAATCACGTCGGAAACATCCTCATATGAATCACTTGAGTAATAGTGACAGCTCCTCCAACGCACTGCCCAAACCTTGTGAGTGCGATACTACCGACCGCCTCCGTGCATGTGCATATCGCTAACCCATTACTTTTGCCACCTCACTGTACCATACGGAAGGTAACGGTGAGAAATATGCAATGACATAAACAGAAATGATACTTTTACTCAAAACCAATAATTATACTGAAGTCACCGCGACTCATAATGGTCCCGTGTACATTGCGAAAGAAGGTACGTGGATCTTAATAGTAAGTGTGATCACAACGGGCACCAATGGATGCTCTGCAACGTGTCCTATGTTGACCACAAGGTTGGTACGGAATTTTCTCGATAACACGTTCCATTTCCCCGCCAGCACGGCTGATAGCGCCTGGCTGGCCACTCGTCCATGCCGCCCAACGCATCCCACACGTCCTCGATGGGATTTAAATCGGAGGATCGGGCATACCAGTCCATTAGCTGAATATCCTATCATTCCGAGCTCTCCTCCGCTTGCTCCGTTCGATGCTGTTGCGCATTTTCCGTACAGTGAACGACCACGCCACGCCAGCCTCCTACCTTCCGCTCAACTACAACATCCAGAAACGGTATCTTGCCATTCTTCTCCAATTCCACAGTAAATTAAAAGTTGGGTCTGATATCGTTCGTGTGAACGGTGCTGCTACGTTGCATTCTCACCTTGAGACCATATCAGGAAATGATCACCAACATACCGCAGGAAGCAAACGGGCGCTACGTAGTCGAGTTCAGAGCATGCTCCTCAAGACGCTCCAAGAAGAAATTCACGACTCCCAGAGAGGGTGCCAATCCCATCGCTGCGCCATCAGTCATCTCATAATACTCGTCGCGGTGCAAGAAATATGCTGTCGCTAGGGCATGTCAGAAGAATTTGCCGATCCCAGTTGGAAACTGTTGGGCTGAAAGATCCAGCGTGTATTATATTCGCACTGTTGGAAAAGAAACACTACGTCCAAATTAACCAATATGTCATTTTAAAAATGTTCAAATGTGTGTGAAATCTTATGGGACTTAACTGCTAAGGTCATCAGTCCCGAAGCTTACACACTACTTAACCTAAAATAGCCTAAGGATAAACACACCCACCCATGCCCGAGGGAGGACTCGAACCTCCACCGGAACCAGCCGCACAGTCCATGACTGCAGCGCCTGAGACCGCTCGGCTAATCCCGCGCGGCAATACGTCGTTTCATCCTGTTTCCATTTTCTTGAGTTATCGGTAAATGTCTGCCAGATAACGGTACAGCGTTAACAATGTCCCAGTTGGGCGATACTAACCCTGGCAGATTTTTTGCCAATCTCTAAGTGGGCAAACCTTTTGCAATAACTTTGAGCCTAAGACGGACATCTTCCTTGCATACATTCAGAAAAACAATAAACCATGGGAGTTCTGCCGACACCAGGCCCTAATTTCTTCATCTCTTTGTCTGGCAAACAACAATCTTTCAATGACGCCCTTGTCTTGCTTACGATGGCATGTGTCGAACTGCGATTAAGTTTCCGATACATGCAGTCTCCTAATAAATGTAGCGTTGTTAGTCTTTAGTGGTTAGAACTACAGTGGCATTTCCTTTGTTGACTGGTGAGTCATCAAAGACCTCGTTCTCAAATAAAAAGGGTAAGCCACGTCGTTCCTCCCGGCTAGTACACTCTTAAAAAAAGAACGCTACACGAAGGAATTATCCGAGTGAACGAAAATCCGTAAATGTGACGTACGTACACGGAAAAGTTAATTATTACAATTTCAGAAAAATCGGATGATTTATTCAAGAGGAAGAGCTTCCTGATCTGAACAAGTCGATAACGCGTTGGTCCACCTCTGTCATTATGCAGGCAGTAATTCGGCTTAGCACTCATTGACAGAGTTATTAGATGTCCCTCTGAGGTTTATCGTGCCAAATTCTTCCAATTGGCGCTTTAGTCTGTCGAATTCCCGACCGTTCACAATTTACGAGGGATCTGGCGACCTTTCTGGTCAAAGTAAGTGTTGGCAAGCACTCAAACAAACAGTAGAAACTGTCGCCGTTTGCTGGCGGGCGTTATCTTGCTGAAATGTAAGCCCAGGATGGCAACCAAACGGGCGTAGAATACCGTCGACGTATCGCTGTGTGTAAGAGTGCTGCGGATAACAGCCAAAGGGATCCTGCTATGAAATGAAATGGCACCCGAGATCATCACTGCTGGCTGTCGGGCTATATGGCGTGAGGGACTACGGTTGGCCAATTTCCAATAGTCCAATACCAATCACTGTTATTTAGGTTTTATTTTTAGTTTCGACAATACATTATGTCATCTTAAGGCCTGCTTAAATCGAGTAACCTTCGTGTTACACAACACAGCAACACTTTCAACTGGTCTTGTGAAGATTATTACGGGCATGCGTGCTCCTTGGACAGGTGTTAGCAACTTGTACAGTGGTCCAAGGAGCACTCATGCCCGTAATAATCTTCACAAGACCAGTTGAAAGTGCTGCTATATTTTGTAACACGAAGGTTTCTCGATTTAAGAAGGCCTGAAGATGACGTAAAGTATTCTCGAAACTGATACCCTGAAAATAAAAACCTAAATATAAGCGACTGGTATTGGATTATTGGATGTGGCGTGACAGGCAAGTTGGTTCCCCACCACTGTCCGGGGCGTATCCTTACACGTCTTCCTGGTCACCAGGGGATAGAATCTCATTGTGTGTAGTGGAATTGTCGTCAGTGATTAATCCGGTATCGAACTGAGCTGCGCCATACGGTCCGAAAACCAGGAGTGACAGCTTGTGGTGCCATTGCGTCTGACAGCAAGACCCCTTTAGTTTTCATCCGCGGAACTCTTACAGCACAACGTTACTTCGACGACATTCTACGTCCGTTTGGTTGCCCTTACTGGTAGTCATCCTGGACTTACATTTCAGCAAGATAATGCCCGCCCGCACACCGGGAGAGATTCTAGTGCTTGTCTTCCTGCTTGTCGAATCCTACCTTGTCTAGCAAGGTCGCCAGATCTCTCTCCAGTTGAGAAAGCCTGGAGTGCCCAATCAAACAGTTCCTCCGTGGTGCTTCTTTTTGTCTTGGAGTAGGTCATACTTCAGTGATTTTGATTGCACCAGGATACGGCTGGTAGTTGGACTGATGTCCTGAGATAGTTCGTGCAAGTGGTGCCAAATACACTGCGGTATTCCCAAGATGGGCAGTCATCGCGGGGCTAGAGAAAATCTATACTCGGCGCTGCAACAGAGCCGTTGTTCAGTTCTCGTTTGGAGAGAGTAACAGCTGTTCTAGTAGGATATCGAGCGAAAGTAAAAGGCGGGTTCTCGGCCCATGGAGGAAAGCACAAGCGGCAGTTTGTAACGCGGAGTCGGCTCTTTGTGCCACATGACGTCACTGGTCCTGCTCCAGACCAGAGCTGTTGTAACCTGCGCAAATCGCCTTCCGTGCATGACCTCTCTGGTTGGTTCCAGATGCTGCAATCATGCCCGTATAAGCGGAACACCGTGCCAATCCAGTAAGTGAGTGGCTTTTTTACTCCTGACGGGAGTGGTGGAGATAGCCGTCCATAGTTCAAGCGTTTTATACGAAACTAAGCGGCTTGTAAAGTGAGAAGGGTTTATTCTTCTTTTATTTGGCTACCATGTTTACATATTCTTCTTCTTGTACGTAATATGTTCATATTCATGTTTCACAAATTATGAAATACATTTATTTTTATCTTCTGTTGTTGGTCTGATGATAGCTGTGACACCAAAATTGGTCTTCCGTACAAATAAAATAAATTGGGGCCAAGACTGCGAATCCAATAGTATCAATACGACTGATCTGTTTCAAAGTGAACTACGAGGGTTGGAACTTAAATAGTGGCAACTATTTATTCAAAAAGGGTTACATGTTTGCACCTGTTACTGTCCTTCAAAGTAGTCACCAACGTTGTGTGGAAACCGTTGTCAGCGATGTGGAAGGCGTGCTATACCGTTAGCAGAACCTGTTCTGTTGATAGTGCTAATGGAGCGGTCAACTGCCTGTCGAATCTCTGGAACATTTCTGAAGCGAATACAACGAAGTGGTTCCTTCGTCTTCGAAATCAAATCAAAGTCACAAGGACTTAGGTCCGGGGAGTATGGTGGATGGTACAGTACTTCCCTGTCCCATCGACCGAACAGAGAAGCCACAGTTTGCGCTGTATGTGCCCGCGCATTGTCGTGCAAAATGATGGGTGGGTTGCACGACAATGCGCTGGCGCATACAGCGCAAGCTGTGGCTTATCTGTTCGGTCGATGGGACTGAGAAGTACTGTACCATCAACCATACGCCCCGGACTTACGTCCTTGTGACTTTGATCTGATTTCGAAGATGAAGGCACTACTTCGTGGCATTCACTTCAGAACTGTTCCAGAGATTCGACAGGCAGTAGACCGCTCCATTCACACCGTCAACAGAACAGGCTTTGCTAACGGTATACTACACCTTCCATTTCGCTGGCAACGGGTTCTGCACAACGCTGGTGATTACTTTGAAGAACGCTAACAGGTGCAAACATGTAACTCTTTTGTATCGGTTGTGAATAAATAGTTGGCACTATATAAGTTCCACCCCTCGTATTTTCATAAAACGTGGATCACAAACAACTCTGAAAAGACGACAACAGAAGCTTTGAATTATAGTGTTACAGAGAATCGAAAGGCCGTCATGTCGCCCTCTGCGAATGGTGTAATTAGGAACCGCTATTGATGGACATGGGATCAGCACATCGCTCTCCCTGCAGTGTTCGGTTTCCCAGACCTTTGAGACGCTACTTCTCACTCAAGTAGTTTCTGAATTGGCATTACCAAACTGCGTGCACCCTGTACCGGTCCTCTCCTTAGAGAAACATCTCTGGCAGTACCTGGTATGGAAACCGGCTCCTCCACATAGTAGGCCGGCAAGCTAGTCACTTAGGTAGGGAGATGGACAGCAACGGACAGAATCGGAAACAAAAAGAATTTGTAACACAACTTGACGAGAAGAAAGGATAGGTTGACACGACAGTATCTGGGGCATCAAGAAACAACTAACCAGACGGAACTACTTTCGTTCGGCCATAACTGTGGCTTCTTCGATTGCTCTGGAAGACGGCCATTCAACTTAGAACATACACAATATTAGTTCACTTTATCATATAAATTAATAAATGATTTACTTCTCTTTCACACAGTTCTTTGCCAAAGGATTGCTTTATAATTTAAAACCGTCATTGATTATGAAAGTATCACCGGATACGCTTTTCAACTAACAGTTCTCTTGCTGTAGATAATGCAACCTTTACGAAAGCAGTCAGCTGATAATGACAATATAGCTTCGTCGAAATTGGTAATCAGGATGTGTTTCAACTGCCCTTTGGGGAATAAAACTTCTAATTTGGTAGCTTTTTTGCTTTCATGAAAGTACATTTTATCAGAATCCTTAACGTTCACTGTCCTACCCGATGATGTTGATTGCGGTAGCTGAAGTCTTCGAGCGAGGATGAGCTCTTGAATGCTCGATACTGTATTGACCTGAGCGTGAGGGCACTACTGTGATGAGAGGGAGAGCGTGTTTTCTGGAGTATCTCTCGCTGGGTTTTTTCAGACTGCAGAGATACCACGCTAATGTCTGTGGTGGCGATTCGCGTTGCCGACTTTGGTGTTGCACCGCGACCTCTGGACGATACCACAAGTGCTGTTATGGCGGAGAGACCTTCGGTTGCGGGGGTGGGGGGTGGCGGGCGATTGACACGTGTTGTGGCGCCACGGTATAAATACTGTTAGTCAGTTCAGATGTATCAAGACTGTAGCACTTACAAGGGAACCTCCCCATCGCACTCCCCTCAGATTTAGTTATAAGTTGCCACAGTGGATAGGCCTTGAAAAACTGAACACAGATCAATCGAGAAAATAGGAAGAAGTTGTGTGGAACTATGAAAAATGAGCAAAATATACGAACTGAGTAGTCCATACGCAAGATAGGCAACATCAAGGAGAGTATGAGCTCAGGGGCGCCGTGGTCCTGTGGATAGCGTGAGCAGCTGCGGAATGTCCTTGGTTCGAGTCTTCCCTCTTTATTTTCGCAAAGTTATCATCTGTCCGTTCGTTCACTGACGTCTCTGTTCACTTTAATAAGTGTAGTGTCTGTGTTTTGCGACCGCACCGCAAAACCGTGCGATTAGTAGACGAAAGGACGTTCCTCTCCAATGGGAACCGAAAACATTTGATCGCAACGTCATAGGTAAATCGATTCCTCCACCCGAAAACACGTCTGATATATTCTATACGACACTGGTGACGGCATGTGCGTCACATGACAGGAGTATGTTGTCGACCCACCTAACTTGTACATTTGGCGAATTGGTAAAAAGATTCTTCTACCTTGCCCGACTTAGGTTTTCTTGTGGATGTGATAATCATTTCCAAAAAAGTGATGAAAACATAAGAGTTTGTCACATAAACTGCAACAAATGAATGCAACAGTTTCACAGTCGCACAGTTTTCCCTGTGCTCTGTCAAAACATATGTTTTTAACGTTTTCCGCGTGTAGACCGTCAAATCCTGCATATGTCCAAGCAAATCTGAACATGTTCTGGAATTTTGGAGAGCGAAGTTGATTATGTGTCCCCATACTACGGTGCAGTTACCACGCATCGGACGGACGGACGGACGGACAGATAACAATTGTCTGAAAATAAAAAAATTGAACTTTTCACTTTTTTTTAATCTCATTTTGTTCTATATTGTTCGTTGACTTTGTTCGTTGCGGACGTCCGATGACACTCGTTCTGGTTGTTCGTTGATCCGTTCACTCAGTTTTCTTATTACAGAAGGTAGCTAAACCCTCTGACCGAACACGCTGAGCTACTGTGCCGGCATTCACTCGAGGGAAGACTTGAACCAAGGACCTCTCGTTCCGCAACTGCTCGCGCTAACCACGGGACCACGGCGCTCCTAAGCTCACACTATCCTTGTTGTTGCCTATCTTGTGCATGGACTACTCAGTTTTTTATATTTTGCTTATTTTTTCATAGTTCCACACAACTTCTTCCTGTTTTCTCGATTGATCTATGTTCAGTCTTTCAAGGCCTACCCACTGTGCCAACTTATAACTAAATCTGAGGGGGGTGCGATGGGGAGGTTCCCTTGTCAGAGATGAAAAGACATAGACAGCCTAAGCTAGTGTGGAATCAAATCATGTCATCCCAGACTTCGGACTAAAAATTACAACATAAACAATAACTTCACCCCATCTGAGCTTGTACTAAAATCTTTGACAAAGAGAAGTCTACAGGATGATAGCAAAAAGAATATGTCAGCTATGAATCATGGATGCTATGCGGTATGGTCGTACGTTTGTGACAAACTGAAGGCAACTATTTGTCGGAGCGAAGCAAAGTTTCGCGTGTTGCCTCTCCTCTGTCAGCACGGTGTGTACATCTCCAGGCGGACCAATAACCCGCCTTTACGGGCAACCGTATCGAGCGCAGCATCCCACTACCCTAGCAAGGTACGCGGAGACGCTGTATATGCGGGAAGAGGGCCCTGAATGCAGTTTCCCAAGAATGCGTGCAGGCGAGCGAACAGAAAATAATACGGCCTGCCCCGGGATGGCCTCTGCGACATAATATCCGGCGGGCACTCCCCCCACCCTCCTAACCTTCCCACCAGTCCCAGACCACCTAGAGCTGCTGTCCGCTTCCCGCACGGACTACTGATAGCACAGACATTTATCCGCCGGTTCACAGATAAAACGTTCGCTCCAATACAAAGCGTCTCTGGTGTATGGGCAGTAGTAAGTTTTGCGCGGTTTGGTGTACCGAACGCATCTACATCAATACTCCAAAAATCGCCTTACGCTCTGTGGCGGAAGATGTTTCGTGTACCACTGTCATTTCTCTACTTTCCAGCTCCAGTCGCACGGGATGGACAATCATTGGGAACCGGCTGTGCCAGATCGAAGATATCTCATTTTACAAGATACGAAGGACGTAAATAAAGTATGACAATGTAGTCCAGACACTATCAAAGATGGGGCATGTTCAGATACGATAGGGAAGCGACCTTTACACACTGTTCTCGATATGTAGCGTGCATATAAGGAGCATCCAGTTGAGTGTACTATTGCTGTACGGCGTTGTAATTAAGTGTCCAATTCACAGCTTTAAATCATGTTTTCAAAAAGTGATCAAAGTTCGTGGATTAAATTCGAAGAGGTCCGCCGGAAAAACATAGCAGGATTATATCAAGGATTCCGTGAAGCCTGTGGCGAGAATGCATCGCCGTATAGGAGTTTGCACGATGGAACAAGGCGTTTCGTTTGGGTCGGTATATCGATTTGTACTGCATAGGTCGGTCGTCCATTCCTGAAGATCAGACAGACTTTGTGACTGGTTTCGTTTCTGTAGACCATCGGTGGACCATCCGCAAACTATCCGTAGAGGTTTGTCTCAACCATCAAACGGTGTGGCATATACTGACAAAATCTCTTCGCTTCAGGAAAATTGCGTCTCATTGGCCTCCACATCAACTCACCGACAGACAGAAACGGCTCTGGTATACACTGGCTAGCATCCACTTGGCCAGATACCGCAACGAATGCATTGTCACCACTGACGACCCAGGAGCACGAGAATAAGAGCCTGATTTAAAGGGTCTGTTGAATGAATCGCGTCGCCCAGATTCGCCACGCCACTACTACGAGTGATTTACTCTTACATGTGTTGTGGCTAAGGGACAACCCGTCATAACTGACTTACTGTTTCTTTGTGTCACCAGTCTGCGCCAAATTTTGCATCTCACAGGAGCAATTGCAACCGACGTCCTGCATTATTCGCTGGGTACATTCTAGTCTCGGAGTTCGTCTACAGTTTTCACCCTCTACAGCTTCCTCTAGTACCACGCTAGTTATTCCTTGGTGGCTCAACGGATGTCCTACCATACTGTTCTTTCTACTTGTCAGTGTTTTCCACATATTCGTATCCTCACTGGTTCTGCAGAGAACCTCGTCAGTCCTTAATTTCTCAGTCCACCTAAGTTTCAGCATTCGTCTATAGCACCACATCTCAAGTGGCTTGATTCTCTTCTGTTACGGTTTTCCCACAGCCCGTACCACACTGCCATACAATTATGTACTCCAAACATACATTCTCAGAAATTTCCTCCCCAAATTAAGGCCTGTGTTTGATACTAGTAGACTTCTCTTGGGCAGGAGTGCCCTTTTATCCAGTGCTAGCCCGCTTTTTATCTTCTTCTTGCTACACAGGTTAACAGAATTTTTTAACTTCGTCTACCTCGTGATAGCCAGTTCTCATGTTTTCTCGATGTTTTCATTTCTGCCACTTCTCGTTTCTTTCGTCTTTCTTCAGTTTACTTTCAATCTGTATTATATACTCATGAGAGCGTTCATTTAATTCAACATATTCTGTAACTCTTCTTCTCTTTTAGTGAGGATAACAGTGTTATGAGCGAATCTTATCATTGACATCGTTTTACCTTGAAATTTAACTCCATTCCTGAACCTTCCTTTTATTGCTGCAACTGCATTTTCGATGTGTAGATTGAACAGCAGGACCAAAATCTACAGCCCTGTCTTACACCGTTTGCAATCTGAGCACTCTTCGGCCATTATTGCCGACTTCTCGAGCAATATTTGCGTCCAGCTGCGTGGCGCAATGGTCCACGTTTGCTGTGAGGGGATCGCCCTATCATGTGGCCTGATAACGCATGTTTTCATGAAGCAAACAATGTCAAGTTCTTATTGCAATGGTGACAGTGGGGGTGACACCTGTACTCTGCTGTATGCGAGACTGAAGGAACCCACTGAGGTCGCTGATTTCCTGATGTAGCATGTCTACTCGCCACAGTAAAGAGCGTCGTCGCTGTTATGAACATAGAACCCCCGGCTAAAGGTCCCCAAAGGCTTCTCGATGTTTGGCATAAGGTAACAGACTACCTTGAAAGATTGTAATGCAACTGTATTTTTTAGATAATTAAATATTGCGTTGTATCAGTGTTGCCACTACTTTGTTTACAGCCCTCGTATATAGGGCGATTCATTTGCCCCTACATATAGGCCTTATATAACCTGCAACACCTTCAAAAAAGACGACACAACGTGGGAGATTTTCATATTTCCTTGCTTGCTATGCGCACACTATTAGTCCTACAGAAAAAATGAACGGGCTCTTTTAGTAGGAAATTTAATTTAGTTAATTTCTGTGCAGGACATGTTTCCGCTGAAGACCACGATTTTCGACATATTCAAGAAAAACGCGCTTGAAAGCCACTTTAGTACGTCTTAGATTAAGGAAAGGCAAACTTACGTTTCTAGCATTTGTAGACTTAGAGAAAGCTTTTGACAATGTTGACTGGAATACTCTCTTCCAAATTCCAAAGTTGGCAGGGGTAAATTACATGGAGAGAAGGCTATTTACAATTTGTACAGAAACCAGATGGCAGTTATAAGAGTCGAGGGACATGAAAGGGAAGCAGTGGTTGGGAAGGGAGTGAGACAGGGTTGTAGCCTATCCCCGATGTTATTCAATCTGTATATTGAGCAAGCAGGAAAGGAAACAAAAGATAATTTCGGAGTAGGTATTAAAATCCATGGAGAAGAAATAAAAACTTTAAGGTTCGCCGATGACATTGTAATTCTGTCAGAGACAGCAAAGGACTTGGAAGAGCAGTGAACGGAATGGACAGTGTCTTGAAAGGAGGCTATAGGATGAAGATCAACAAAAGCAAAACGAGGATAATGGAATGTAGTCAGGTGATGCTGAGAGAATTAGATTAGGAAAAGAGGCACTTAAAGTAGAAAAGGAGTTTTCCTATTTGGGGAGCAAAATAATTGATTATGGTCGAAGTAGAGAGGATATAAAATGTAGACTGGCAATGACAAGGAAAGCGTTTCTGAAGAAGAGAAATTTGTTAACATCGAGTACAGATTTAAATGTCAGGAAGTCGTTTCTGAAAGTATTTGTATGGAGTGTAGCCATGTATGGAAGTGAAACATGGACGATAAACAGTTTGGACAAAGAGAGAATGGAAGCTTTCGAAATGTGGCTCTAAAGAAGAATGCTGAAGATTAGATGGGTAGATCACATAACTAATGAGAAGGTATTGAATAGAATTGGGGAGAAGAGGAGTTTGTGGCACAACTTGAAAAGAAGAAGAGACCGGTTGGTAGGACATTTTATGAGGCATCAAGGGATCACAAATTTAGCATTGGAGGGCAGCGTGGAGGGTAAAAATCGTAGAGGGGGACCAAGAGATGAATACACTAGGCAGATTCAGAAGGATGTAGGTTGCAGTAAGTACTGGGAGATGAAGAAGCTTGCACAGGATAGAGTAGCTTGGATAGCTGCATCAAACCAGTCTCAGGACTTAAGACCACAACAACAGTAAACAAGATCGTGATGCATTACAGTTTTATTGTAGCGCCTGCCGCTGGAGTTTTCTTGAATACCACCACTGTGGCTCTCCGTCTTCCTACACAAATCCGTGTCGAAACGCGCCGCTCTTTGTGGCACAATTTTTGTTATGTATACATGTTAGGATGGTTGATTTGCTAAGTCCCTGGGCGGAGATGGTGTATGATCCCTACGGCGGAAACGGTGAGACCTCGCGGCTACGAGCTGTGGTGTGGGGTTCGCTGTGAGTGGGAATGGCGACTGGATGACGGCCGGCCGGTGTAGCCGAGCGGTTCTAGGCGCTTCAATCTGGAACCGTGCGACCGCTACGGTCGCAGGTTCGAATCCTGTCTAGGGCATGGATGTGTATGATGTCTTTAGGTTAGTTAGGATCAAGTAGTTCTAAGTTATAGGGGACTGATGACCTCAGCTGTTAAGTCCCATAGTGCTCAGAGCCATTTGGACCATTTGTGAACTGGATGGCGCTGAGCGTGCAGTTGCAGCCGTGATTTATCACATGTTGGACACGGATGTTACTGACCCGCAAGTAGATGTGATTGGTGCGTGCCCAGTAAGATAGGGTGCGCTTCGATCAGATCCTGTAAGCAGTTGTTTTGATAATTCTGCCCTCGCTTAGCCACAATGGCTGAATCGTCTAGTTCGCTGAAAACTGTTACACCAGGTTTAACAGGCAGTTAGTGATCAGGCTACATACTGCAAGGAAATATTGTTTAAATTCGTGTAAACTTATGTTCTTAACATGTTATCGTGTTTTGTTTCTAATACTCAACTGTCTCAGATAAATATTTGGACACCGTTTAAGTTTTTCG
This sequence comes from Schistocerca americana, assembly GCF_021461395.2. Taxonomy (NCBI): domain Eukaryota; kingdom Metazoa; phylum Arthropoda; class Insecta; order Orthoptera; family Acrididae; genus Schistocerca; species Schistocerca americana. The sequence goes on from NC_060121.1 coordinate 337,883,467, forward strand.
TATACTATGGGTGTGAACAATGCTGGATGTTTTGACCAGAAATTATGTTACCAGACCGAGTGTGTAATAGAACTAAGGTGGTCGTTCAATACTAGTCACGCTTCAGCAAGAGTATCTGGGATCCAAATCTAGAACCACAGAAGTTCTTTCATCAAGAGGAGATTTTTTTCTTAAAATTTGGTCTTTCGAAATATTTACGAGACTCTTGAATAATTTTGAAGTTTTGTTTTGAATATTATCTTTACTACCATTAAGCAGTATTTTTAGAAATGCTCCCGTTGTTAAGCATGGTCTATTAACCGTTGTAAGGATGCTTTCAAATCCTTAAGAGACTGAGTTATGTTTATTATGAAACTTGTTCTTACAACTGTTGCTGCGTTTGATTTTGTCTTTATTTAGTTTATTAATCACTTGACCTCAATTACTTTTCGAGAATGACGTTTCTTATACATTGCAAATGTTATTACTTAAATAAATAAATGGATTATTGTAATTTGTAACCCAACTCAATAAATACGCCCTAAGCTTTCCATTCTATTGTCCAGTATTGCCACAGCTATCTTCTGTCTCCCCTTTAAATTTTCTCTGATTAGGTAATCAGACAGAGAAGTAATACTTTATTAGCGCTCGAACAATGGCTTCTTAAGCTGTTTTCGTCGTCGATAAATTGCACTTCCTGAGAAATCTTCTAATGAAAGCCTGACATCGTTTTCTACTCAGTTTCAGCGGCTCGCTTTTAGCGGTCGTTCCACATACACATAGACATTTAATGGCAGCGATTATTTTCTACGACTGTTTCGTAATCGTGTAATCGTACAATAACTGGCCTTTCTGCGCATTCATGCCAAATACTGAAGCGTTACATTTTCTGCGGGTGAAGTGCCAGTCCCTCTTCTAACTGTTCCGTATTATCTATTACGATCAAGTTCTTATTGATACAGTGCATGAAGCAATTTGCGAGTAGAGCACTCCGCTCTCGCTGGTCATTGGAGAGTTTCAGAGATCAATGTGAATTAGGTATTATAATTTTTGTTATTTTCTTGAACCTCTTTCGGCGATTGTCATCATAATTTCTTCTGAAACGACACAACTGATCTGCTGTCTCCTTACATTCTTACTAAGCTGTGGCTGTAAACATCCTGCTGAAGCCCTGAACCGCAACATGTCTATAACAAGGTTGAATAAATTTTGGCGAAAGTTGGCAGTTCATTATAATTTATTCAATGTACATGGTTCAGATATAGTTCGGATGGATACTGATCTGCTAGAAAACACAAACCTGCTACCTAATAGCTGGCATGTCCATCTTTGGCAAGGATAACAGTGGAGACGCGTTGTGGCATGAAGCAATGAGGCCTTGGTGGGTGGCTGGAGGGAGTTGGCACCGCACGCACGCACACGCACGCACACACACACACACACACACACACACACACACACACACACACGCACACGCACACGCACACGTCATATAATCGCCGTTAGTTGCGGTGAGGGGCCGTGAGCTTTGACGCCACGCTCTCGATCACATCCATGATGTATTCGATCAGGTTCACATCTAGCGAGGTGGGGAGCCAGTACATCAACTGGAACTCGCCACTGTGTTCCTCGAATCATTCCCTCACACTCCTATCCTTGTGACATGGCGCGTTACCGTGTTGAAAAATGCCACTGTCGTCGGAAACATAATCGGCATGAAGCGGTGCACTTGGTCTGCAGCCGTTGTATGGTACTTCTTGTCCGTCTTGGTGCTTTGCACGAGCTCCACTCCACTCATGGATGCCCACGCGAATGTTCCCCAGATCATAATGCAGCCGCCTCAGCTTGTCCCTGTCCCGCAGTACGTGCATCAAGAAGCTATTCCACTGGAAGACGGCGGATTCGCGACCTCCCATCGGCCTGATGAAGTAGGTGTCGGGATTCATCAGAGTATGCAACGTTCTGTCACTGCGCAAACGTCCAGTGCCGATGATCATGTGCCCATTTCAGTCGTAGTTGTCTATGTCGTGGTGTTGACATTGACACACGCATGGGTCGTAGGCTGCGGAGGACCATTGTTGGAAGTGTTCGGTGTACTGTGTGTTCGGACAACTTGCACTCTGCCCAGCATTGAAGTCTGATGTTAGTTGCACCACAGTTCGCCGCCTGTACTGTTTCACCAGTCTGCCCAGCCTCCTATGCCCGACATCTGGAATGAGGGGGTAACCGCCCAACCTCACGCCATCTGGACGAGGTTTCCACAGCACCCCTCGAACACCCGCCAAATCGTGCAGTTTCCGAAGACAGTCGCCGGGCCATCACAATCTGCCGTCCGTCAAACTCAGATAGATCGCGCGTCTCTCTCATTCTACACGCGGGCAGCGCGCTCACTAATACTACACGCACCGTGCGTGTATCTGACTGGCCGTCATTCCTCGCCAGGTGATGCTGCTATCCCCTAGACGGATTTATATCGATAACAGGTCGTTGGTCATAATGTTCTGGTTCGTAAGTATAGTTCGAGAAGTAGAACTCATCAGGAGAGACAGAAAAAGGAAACTAATTTTGATTAGAAGAGCTAATAGTTGTGATATATACGACTTGAATTATCCGCGTCTTTTCCAGTCTAGTCCAGTTGCAATATATTGATGAGTTACTTCAGACTGGAAGCCGTGCATTAAACAACGTCTACAGTTTTTTTTTTTTTTTTTTTACATACGTTATAAGGACTGGCGAGGTGCAAGGACACACAATGTTCGGATTCTCGTCCTGTAAACCAAGCTACGACGTTTAGCTCCGTAGCGAAGGTATGTCTACACAGTTTACCATGGAGGACTAGCTGATTGCCGGATCAGGTGTCAGCGCACGAGAGTTTGGAGGAAGGATGCCCAAGTTGAAAGACGGACGAAGCGTTCTGTATGCGGTTTCCCTCTTCTGCTTGCTGATCTGGACTGGACAGTTTGCATTGCGAGGATACGCCTGTACTCATACGATGATTTATTTCAAAGGCCTTTCCTATGCTGCAACGTACAGGAAGTTATGGTGACATTGCTTTTAGCAAACTAAAGTGGAAGAAAGAGAATAATGTGACATTATTTCTTTATTTATCCGTACTGCTTCAATAAGATGCATTTCCGCCCAAGTGTAAGATAAATGGAGAATAGACGTTTCAATAAGAGCGAAAGAAGCAAAGACAATTTATGAAAGTGATACAATTCAGATAAATGTAGCGATGTTTGAAAAAATTGTCAGTTGTTAAACAGCGGAAGTTTGTTGAGGGAAGAACCTCCCTTCCGTTAATCACTCTCGTTTGTACGGCCTCACAAAGCGCATGCAGGTACGAGTAACTGGCAAATCTTGTACTTTATATTGTTGTGAATAATAACTTGACATCCTGATCAGAAGTGTCAATCAATGTGATTTTCCGTTTTAGAGACAGTGTGTCAAGAAGGGGAACGTACATTATTAGAGGGCATTGTGTTCCGAATAGAACCTGCATCTTTAAATACGAAGACCGTTTCAGCTTTGCTGCCACTATTTAAAGAGAAAATTAGAGAAAAATCTATCACGGTGGGTCTGCTTATCGAAGAATGGTACGTTCATAAGGACCCACGGCCTGATACACGCACAAATCAGTAAGCTACAGATACTTCATTTTTATTACAGATGTTCACAGTAATACTCAGTGAGATGACTATTATTTTCAGAAGATTGCATGGAAATCGAATGAGTCATGCTAGCACTTATGTTCTTCCGACGGCAAACCTTCAACTCATGCACTGCATACTCCTGAGTAGATTCATTTAACTTAGTAATTTTGATATTTACTCACTTTTTCTTAACGAAGGATACATTAAAAAGCCCACCTTTGCGTAATACTTCGGTAAAGAGCGTTGTACCTTCCTTTGTATTCAAAATTAAGTTACATTGTTTAGAAGGGAGACTATTTTATGTGTTCAACCATCAATATCAGTATTTCATGCATTCATCTGTGAGTGCAGGACGTGGCATACGTTGCTTTCACACTTATTTACGTCGTTCAGTTACATTAATGTGACCACCTGTCAAAAGCCTGAATAACCACCTTTTCCAGCGCGGCCCCCTGTGATACGTGCAGGAAGAGCGTCATACGTTGCTTTCACACTTATTTACGTTGTTCAGTTACATTAATGTGACCACCTGCCAAAAGCCTGAATAACCACATTTTCCAGCGCGGACCCCAGCGACACGTGCAGGAAGAGCATCTATGAGAATCCAGAAGGTACCAAAAACCGTGCCGATTTCAGTGCCGTGGCCAGTTGCGGCACGTTTCTCGGCTTGAGGATCCGTGGCTCGAACAGCTCGATGGACGTAGTCCCACGCATTCTCGACTGAGTAAAAATCCACGGAGTTTGGTGGCCAGCGGAGTACCTTAAACTCATCCTGGTGCTCTTTGAACCACACAAGTAAAATGCGAACTGTTTGAGACGTTGCTTTGTCCTGATGGTAGATGCCATCATCATGATAAGGAGAAAAGAACATGGCCCCCAAGAACGGATGTACACTTGTGTTGATCCAATGTGCTCTCTGCAATGACAAGATCACCCAGGGAATGTCACGGAAACCTTCCTCAGACCACGTTTTCGCAGGTTGTTGGCTTGCAGATATTTCACGCCAGCGGCCATCTAGCTTATGAAACATAAGACTTAGTTCTTCTGGTAAGCTCACCTGCCGCCACTCAATGGACGTCCATTTGTTGTACTGGCGTGCAAATTCCAGCCTTCGTCGACGGTGAACAGCAGGTAGCGCGGATGTATGAACCAGGTGCCCGCTGCGGAGGCCCAAACGCAGCAACGTTCGTGAACGGTAGTTGAGGAGACACTGTTGGCAGCCACTTGGTGCAACTGGGTAATTAGCTAACCAACAGTTGCACGTCTATTTGGCCGTACACAACTCCGAAGCCGTCGTTCATCCGTGTCATCTAGGGCCCATGGTGCACCACAGTTACCACAGTGCCGGTTTTTGATAGCGCCATTTTGCTATGCGCAGTACACTTTAACCACCGCGGCACGCGAACAGTTTATAAACTCAATCGTTTCGGAAATGCATCCTTCCTTGTCCCGAAAGCAATGACCGTGAGCTTCTGGATGTCAGATAAATCGCACCATTTCCGCGTCAGAACATGACCGTGCTGTTTTCGCCTCGTCCGACACCCTTTAATGCGCTCCACTGCCTGTGCTGCCATCTGTCGTTTATGAGTGATTATTGCACTTGGACATCGCATATAACCGGTGGTCACATTAATGTGACTGGGCCATCTGATACCAATACGGGAATTTTGCAATGTATGTGGTTTCGTTTTTTCTGATTCTATGTGGAATTTTATTCCACGTGATCCATTGGAGCTCGAATGTAACTTATTACTGAACAATAGCATGAAGTTAATTTAAATTCTTCTTGATTTACTTTCCATACGCCAATAATTAATGAAATTTGTAATATATTTCTGGAATGATCCCATAGGCTCTGCTATTCTTATTTAAATTGGTAGCTGATGGAAGCACAGGCTATAAAATGCGTTTTGCCTTCAGGAGAATCGTTATTCAGACAAGCTTCCGTCAGTAGAATTATTTTTCCATTCCTTTCATGCATTATACAGCCATTATAATGTAAGTAATTGCCTCTGTGAACTTCGAGACTTCACAATAATCATGAGTACGTTCAGAGCGATTTTAGAATTTTAGGTTCATTTGTGAGTACGTTCACGGCTATACAAAGCGAACTGTTACACATTCATAGCACTTGTCTCCCCTATAAGGGAGGACAGGAAGACACAGATTTTGTCATGAAGTTATAAGGTGTGATTATAATGCTGTGTTCAGTTACTTATATGTTCAAGTTAACCTCATAGTTTTCGTTGAACTGTGAAAGCTCATCCCACTTCTGAATATGTCAAGAAAATCGGAGCCGGATCGCGTTAATGTTCATCGTAGGGCCTAAATTTTGTGTACAAACGGGAATATTTTTAGGATATTTTCACTGGTTCATATCAGCTATGTAGCCTATTCAGTTTAGTGCAAAAAAAGTAGGAGACCTTTCAAAATGTAGCCTAAAATTTTATGTAGTGAAAGTTGGTTCTCATGTAACTTACTACACAATTTTAGCCACACACACAATTACTTGAAATTATACGTTGCTTTCAATACTGAACTTTTTACCTGTAGCCAATTTGTCAGATTTCTTTGTTTGCTTCAAGTTTTCGTGTGTGGTTTCTATTTTATAAATTATCTCCAACTTTAGTAACATGTATTGAAAATAAGAATCGACTCTTATACACAGCAACATAATAGGCTTTGTGCGAAATATTATTCATGAACCAGTCCTGCAAAGAGTCAAAATATCTGGAGTCTGATAACTAGTTTTACATAAAAGATTGTTTTTATCGTGAATTATTAACTGAAACACCGAGCACTATCGTAATACTTTGCCAACGCAACACGCAGTTTCGTAGCCATCTGCTAAAGCGGAATAGATTGATATACATCACAACAGCATTCTGTTTGATTTTGATTTTGGCATTTTTGCACTTGTTTTCGTTTTTGTGTGTTTTAAAGCTTACACCTCGCTTTCAACCTCGTTAAATCAATATATTAAAGAAGGGATTTGCATTGGAACAGAACACTCAATATATGTGGGAATGTCAATTAGACTCACTTAATTATACAAATAATTGGCCATTGTAGTAATTTAAAATTAAATGCAGATTATTTGACTGTGTGTGAATGATGTCAAAAACCAACAGAATAAACGAAACAGCCTCAGGTGTAGGAGAACAGTCAGTTGTTTATGAATGGAAGTAAAATAAGCATACACGGCACAAAGTTTTTGTTTGTTATTTGTAAACTAAACAGCTGAAACAAGATGTGGATCCATAAACCTGGACCCCTGGGCAATCAACTCAACAGTGTTAGCTTATCTACAGGAGTTGGAGATTTAAGATTATATACAGGGTATAAGTGCAGATATTTGTATATTTGGCACCATAATATATACACACATCAGTGTTATGGTTGGTTTTTTACTGCATCAAACAGTCTTTCCACAAACACGTCAGAAACTTTACGGCCTGATGTTTTCTGCATGGCCATTCTTAGGCCGCAAAATGAAGGATGCTACGCACTACAGACGGTTCCTTCTCCATCCATACCTCCACACTTAAACACCTGACCTGTTGTCCAGCGTGAAATTAATATTGATGGCTCGCTCTTGCTTCGATGTACTACGCAACCTAAGAACATACGACTTGTATTAGCTTTAATTATTAGTCTGAAAATGGGGTACATACTAATGTAATGTTGTTCTCGTACTGTCCTCAGTCGTCAGTAGAAATATCTGCACTTACAACCATTACAACCTGTATTATCAGTGAGGCTGTAGTTTCTCCTATATCAAGTAAACATAGGTACATCAGAAAACGGTCTTATCTCTGCAACACTGCCGTAGTAGGCCGTACTATTCAAGGGCACGACTGCCATTGGACACAGACCACTGTCCACGAACACACATAAACTGTTACCATCAAAACTGCCACTGTTTCGCCAAAATAATTCGGTACTGGACAACATAAACACAAAACACACGAAAGAAGTATAAACATACAATCACAGTTATATTTATATAACCATTTGGACAGATAGGTTACTCTCCTGTTTTGAGTGAATAGTTGTGAAAAAATGCAGCTGTAATGGACTTTCTTGTGTAAAAGTATAGATGTTTGAACTGTTATGAATATGTCGATTTTACTGAGTTGTGTCCACGTAAAAGTGAAAATCCCACAGCAAATGTCTCTAGTGACGTCTGTCAAAAGATTATGGCTGCAATGTATGGAATTGTGTCAGTCACGTTCAGCTCCGTTAACATAATTTCACCTAAAAGATACAATGAACAAATTTTTATAAACAAAATTAAATCGAAAAGCTACTAATTAAGTCTGAAGTAAATAACAGCCGTATATTTAACGCTTTTCTGCCCTGTAAGTAGGATTTTACAGCTCGAACTATATAGTGTGAAGAAACATTTCACTCTCAAGAAGTTCTGCGTTTGAGTCTAAACTGGAATATATTTGGGTTTATTGTTATTGCTCTGAGACGAAAGATTTAGTTCTTTACTGTCCTCCGAATTTATGTGAAGTCGGCTATGTAACGTTTGGTTCCGATGTAAATAGTCACTGACAAGTCGGAAATGATAACTGTCACCAGAGAAGTTCAACAGCTTCACATCTGAGATGTATCTTCTGCAGCAGTTGGCCATCGCAGGAGCACTAATTCGTCAAATGTTCTGCGCTGCAAAAGATGCTAAGGTGGTCATGAGTCGTCTCGAAAATGAAAAAACTTGTTAAAGAAATGCTACCGACTTCCATTGTTATTCTGGTGCTGTCTCGCTGAGTAACCTTCACCAATAAAACCTTCTAAAACTCTATAATTTGAAATGAGATGTGCAAAGGTGATATACAGACACAACTTTAAGCATAACAGCGTATTCCTGCGTAACCATTTATGTCAATGGCATTTATTTATTCATATTTAGTGTCAAATTTAACGTGTACTTTGGTCCTCACTGTAAAAGCATTTAACAAAGTGTTCCCCTGACCACAGTCCACTTCTCAAAGACGAATGATCTACATCACTGTTCAAATGGCTCTGAGCACTATGGGACTTAACATCTGAGGTCATCAGTCCCCTAGAACGTAGAACTACTTAAACCTAATAACCTAAGGACATCACACACATCCATGCCGGAGGCAGGATTTAACCTACATGACTGTTGTAACAAAGTCCGTACCTCCGTTGTAGTTCATGGTCCACCACCGCTTTTCTTGGTTGAAATGATGCCTTTATCTATTTTGACATCGCCTCTAATAGTGCATCATATTCCGGCGTACTGCGTTTTCGACTGGTCTCCCGTAATTTCGATATCTTGATTATTTGTCTTGAAAGTCTTCTACATTGATTTTTCCACTTCACCTTTGGCTGTCGAGTCTTGTCTCCTGCAGCTTTTTTCTTTTCTGTCTTCTCTTCCCTGTTGATAATTTCGTGAATAGAGTGGTCTCCTCTTAAATTTTGGTACTTTACTGCATCAGTGCTCCTATGATACTTAGCTGGCTATATCTTCGTTTCGTCCGTCTCTGCACGCTCTGCTTCTACTGTCTTCTACATCTACATCTACATTTATACTCCGCAAGCCACCCAACGGTGTGTGGCGGAGGGCACTTTACGTGCCACTGTCATTACCTCCCTTTCCTGTTCCAGTCGCGTATGGTTCGCGGGAAGAACGACTGTCTGAAAGCATCCGTGCGCGCTCTAATCTCTCTAATTTTTCATTCATGACCTCCTCGGGAGGTATAAATAGGGGGAAGCAATATATTCGATACCTCATTCAGAAACGCACCCTCTCGAAACCTGGCGAGCAAGCTACACCGCGATGCAGAGCGCCTCTCTTGCAGAGTCTGCCACTTGAGTTTATTAAACATCTCCGTAACGCTATCACGGTTACCAAATAACCCTGTGACGAAACGCGCCGCTCTTCTCTGGATCTTCTCTATCTCGTCCGTCAAGCCAATCTGGTACGGATCCCACACTGATGAGCAATACTCAAGTATAGATCGAACGAGTGTTTTGTAAGCCACCTCCTTTGTTGATGGACTACATTTTCTAAGCACTCTCCCAATGAATCTCAGCCTGGTACCCGCCTTACCAACAATTAATTTTATATGATCATTCCACTTCAAATCGTTCCGCACGCATACTCCCAGATATTTTACAGAAGTAACTGCTACCAGTGTTTGTTCCGCTATCATATAATCATACAATAAAGGATCCTTCTTTCTATGTATTCGCAATACATTACATTTGTCTATGTTAAGGGACAGTTGCCACTCCCTGCACCAAGTGCCTATCCGCCGCAGATTTTCCTGCACCTCGCCACAATCCTCTAATGCTGCAACCTCTCTGTATACTACAGCATCATCCGCGAAAAGCCGCATGGAAATTCCGACACTATCTACTAGGTCATTTATATATATTGTGAAAAGCAATGGTCCCATAACACTCCCCTGTGGCACGCCAGAGGTTACTTTAACGTCTGTAGACGTCTTCACACTCTTCTCCGTGTGAAAACTTCTAGTTATTACTGCAAAGAAAACTGCCTCTTTTTCACATGATTATCACTATTCTACAGTAATAAAACTGCCCCTTCCATCCATGGGTGTTTACCGGGCGATGATGACGGCACAGTTGAGCTCTCCATAAACCAAACATCATCATCATCAAAATTGTCATCATCGGTGTTTCCGTATCAACTTCCAAGTTTCAAATGTGTTTATTATTTGTCATTTCCCTCGTTATAAAAATTGGCACAGATTATCTTTCTATAGTCTGACCAAAGCATTCCCTTTTACACATTAAATACGTAGAGTGAAAGTTACACAGAACATGGGATCGGTAGTATCGCTTATTCAATTTTTGTACTTATACAACCCGTAGAAACGTGTTTACCTTCTGCGCCCACTGCGGGCAGCCAGCGCTTTACCGAGTTAAGCAAATCGGTCAGACTCACAGAGACGGTCATGTGCTGAAGTTAGCTGGGACATTTTCATCGGTGATGGGCTAGCGCAGGGCCGCCCACAGTGTACCAAACTTCACGCGTGCAGCGTGTGTGGCCCGCTGGCGAGCCGAGGCCCAGCCCATCACTCGGCTTCGCTCAATGCTTCTCCGAAGTACCCGTGACAGCACGGTGCGGCATTTTTTCGGTCGGAGCAACTATAAGTTCGGAAGAGTTACGGTGTCAGCGCTGTCTGGCCCTCGCTATTTGCTCGTGACATGAAATAGGTTCACAGGTCCAGTGGCTGTTTGCACAAAAAGAGTCAGTCTAGTGATCTGTCGTACCAATCCATTAAAATGAATGGGAATGATAGAAGAGAGGGCTGAGAATTCTGAATTCACATAAGCGACGGGTACCGCATATTTGCTACGAAGTTACATTGCAATATCATGCAGAAAGAGGTTCGATTCCCGGCTGGGTCAGGGATTTTCTCTGCCTCGTGATGACTGGGTGTTGTATGATATCCTTAGGTTAGTTAGGTTTTAGTTGTTCTAAGTTCTAGGGGACTGATGACCATAGATGTTAAGTCCCATAGAGCTCAGAGCCACTTGAACCATGCAGAAAGAATTTAAAGATTTAGCTGAGAACGAAAGTGCAAAAAATTACAATGACAGAGATAATTCATTGTTCTGTACATCTACATCTACATCCACACTCCGCAAGCCACCTGACAGTGTGTGGCGGAGGGTACCTTGAGTACCTCTATCGGTTCTCCCTTCTATTCCAGTCTCCTATTGTTCGTGGAAAGGAGGATTGTCGGTATGCCTCTGTGTGGGCTCTAATCTCTCTGATTTTACCCTCATGGCCTCTTCGCGAGATATACGTAGGAGGGAGCAATGTACTGCTTGACTCTTCGGTGAAGGTATGTTCTCGAAACTTCAACAAAAGCCCGTACCGAGATACTGAGCGTGTCTCCTGCAGAGTCTTCCACTGGAGTTTATCTATCATCTCCGTAACCCTATCGCGATTACTAAATGATCCTGTAAAGAAACGCGCTGCTCTCCGTTGGATCTTCTCTATCTCCTCTATCAACCCCATCTGGTACGGATCCTACACTGCTGAGCAGTATTCAAGCAGTGGGCGAACAAGCGTACTGTAACCTACGTCCTTTGTTTCGGATTGCATTTCCTTAGGATTCTTCCAATGAATCTCAGTCTGGCATCTGCTCTACCGACGATCAACTTTATATGATCATTCCATTTTAAATCACTCCTAATGCGTACTCTCAGATAATTTATGGAATGAACTGCTTCCAGCTGCTGACCTGCTATATTGTAGCTAAATGATAAGGGATCTTTCTTTCTGTGTATTCGCAGCACATTACACTTGTCTACATTGAGATTCAATTGCCATTCCATGCACCATGCGTCAATTCGCTGCAGATCCTCCTGCATTTCAGTACAATTTTCCATTGTTACAACCTCTCGATATACCACAGCATCATCCGCAAAAAGCTTCAGTGAACTTCCGATGTCATCCACAAGGTCATTTATGTATATTGTGAATAGCAACGGTCCTACGACACTCCCCTGCGACACACCTGAAATCACTCTTACTTCGGAAGACATCTCTCCATTGAGAATGACATGGTGCGTTCTGTTATCTAGGAACTCTTCAATCCAATCACACAATTGGTCTGATAGTCCATATGCTCTTACTTTGTTCATTAAACGACTGTGGGGAACTGTATCGAGCGCCTTGCGGAAGTCAAGAAACACGGCATCTACCTGGGAATCTGAGTCTCGTGGACTAATAGTGCGAGCTGGGTTTCACACGATCGTCTTTTTCGAAACCCATGCTGATTCCTACAGAGTAGATTTCTAGTCTCCAGAAAAGTTATTAAACTCGAACATAATACGTGTTCCAAAATTCTACAACTGATCGACGTTAGAGATATAGGTCTATAGTTCTGCACATCTGTTCGTCGTCCCTTCTTGAAAACGGGGATGACCTGTGCCCTTTTCCGACCTTTGGAACGCTACGCTCTTCTTGAGACCTACGGTATAGCGCTGCAAGTAGCAAGTTATTCTTCGTACTAAATTTGCAAGCATGGAACACATGAAGAAAGAGGTGGTACCGATGGTAAAATTTCTGAAGCCACATACATTATGCCACTGTCAGTTGCAACAGTTTGCACTGAAACTGAACGAAGAGTATGGAGATTTCACACGCTGAAGCCCCAAAGAAACTGATATAGGCATGCGTATTCAAATTCAGAGATATATAAACAGTCAGTATGCGGCGCTGCCGTCGGCAACACCTGCATAAGATAACAAGTGTTTCGCGCAGCTGTTAGCTTGGTTACACCTGCTACAGTGGCAGGTTATCAAGATTTACGGGAGACTGAACAGTCGGTGCACGACTGATGGGACACAGAATCTCCGAGGTAGCTATGAAGTGGGGATTTACCCGTACGACCATTTGACGAGTGTACCGTGAATATCAGGAATCTGGTAAGACATCAGATCTCCGGAAAAAGATCCTGCAAGAACGGAACCAACGAAGACTGAAGAGAATCATGTAACGTGACAGAAGTGCAACCCTTCCGCAAATTGCTGCAGATTTCAATGCTGGGCCGTCAACAAGTGTCAGCGTGCGAACCGTTCAACGAAACATCATTGATATGGGCTTTCGGAGCCGAAGGCCCACTGCACGACACAAAGCTTTACGCCTCGCCTGGGTCCGTCAACTCCGACACTGGACTGTTGAGCACTGGAAACATGCTGCCTGGTCGAACGAGTCTCATTTCAAATTGTACCGAGCGGATAGACGTGTACGGATATGGGGACAACCTCATGAATCCATGGACCCTACATGTCAGCAGGGACTGATCGAACTGATGGAGGCTCTGAAATGGTGTGGACCGTGTGCAGTTGGAGCCATACGGGACCCCTGATACGTCTAGAAAGGACTCTGACAGGGGACACGTACGTAAGCATCCTGTGTGATCACCTGCATCCATTCATGACCATTTTACATTCCAACAGATTGGGCAATTCCAGCCGGACAATGCGACACCTAACACCTCCAGATTTGCTACAGAGTGCCTCCAGGAACATTCTTCTGATTTAAAACACTTCCGCTGACCACCAAACTCTCCAGACATGAACATTATTGAGCATATCATGGATGCCTTGCAACGTGCTGTTCAGAAAAGATCTCCACCCCCTCGTACTCCTACGAATTTATGTATAGTCCTGCAGAATTCACGGTGTCCGATCCCTCCAGCACCACTTCAGACATTAGTGGAGTCCATGCAACGTCGTGTTGCGGCACTACTGCGTGCTCGCACGGACCCTACGCGATATTAGGCAGGTGTACCAGTTTCTTTGGCTCTTCAGTGTATATTATTGGGAAGTCGGTTGGTTAAGTTAAGCGGCATGTCTGGAAAACTTTTTCGATTTAGAACTCGTTATTGTTGAATTTGTGAAGGAACTCAAATTAGAACATCTGGAACAGATTGCAGGATTCGCTTTCGAAGCTGACTTGATTTCACACTGCCCACAGTAACTCATTCCAAGTTAACTTCTTTCTGATTTGGTGTGGAAAAAGAAAATCACCTTGTAGAAGGCACTCACGATGACAAAGAGAGACAGCTTCCCTAAGCTCACTACCATTAAAGAAAACTGGAGGCTGGAAGAACTTATTGTGGCCTTGAAATAGTTTCAAAGATTGTTTAAGAAAGGTTTCGAGGGCACTGTCAATGTTACATCAGTTTTCAAGACCGTTTGCCGTTTCAGTTGAAAAGGGCCTTGTACATATGTTGACGTATTCGATTGTCCTGCAAGATAATTTTAGTTTTAGCCACAGGTATTTTTATTAAAACTATCAAGGACATCGACATTTTCATCCTCAGATAGAGTTTCCAAGTTCTCGTAATGAGGTTGGAAAAGTGATAAATTTTTCGATCGACGTATTTGTGTGAAAATTCTTTTGTCGATTTTGAAACTAAAAGAGTAACGATTATGTGGCACCTTGAGTGTGAAACACTTTGAAACTGCCTGCGTCTGTCTGTATTCCGTAAGTTTGTACCAAATACAAATAGTATTACGTCTAGAGCGCCAACAATAATTAAATAACACCGATTTTTTTTGTTATCTGTGATGTTGAGAAATGTGAAATGTAAAACCATGTTCTAGGTCTTGCGACTCGACTGCCATTTGCAGTGTTTGCAGTTTTCCCCTTCTTCGCGCACAGACAGAATGGCGTGAGGTGGAGAGAACAAGAAGCGAGACTGAACCTTTTGGCACTCTGGCATGAGTATGGCGCACGAGTCGAAATTTTGAGTGCCTCTGCGCTAGAGGCTCAACGTTGACACATGAGTCCATGCTGCAGCTGAGTAGGTAAAGTCTGATTGGCACCTTTTACTTCTGGTGAGGTTCCTGGAGTTCGAGCATGGCTGTTAATTTCGAGAAGCACCTTAAGAAGGACGTTAGGCTGAGTGGATCAATTCTGGGGACATGACATCGAGGACTATGAAACCCTTATGCCATGACGATCACAGAGGAAGAAATTATTTGGTGAGAACTTCTCACTGGAAAATTGTAACTCATCATTGACTTACTGCTGCTTGCCGAGGTTAATGTTTCATGTGTGTGTTCATCAGTTTAATCTGTTATGAGTGATGACATTTTCCTTATCTCTCTCTCTTGTTTGAAAACTGCATTGAATCACTGCAATTATTACCTCAGCTGTGGATCTTTTACAACGATTTTGTTTTCAAGCTACATGATATATTCT
The DNA here is from genome assembly GCF_021461395.2 of Schistocerca americana. Taxonomy (NCBI): domain Eukaryota; kingdom Metazoa; phylum Arthropoda; class Insecta; order Orthoptera; family Acrididae; genus Schistocerca; species Schistocerca americana. The sequence goes on from NC_060121.1 coordinate 337,898,824, forward strand.
GGAGTGCGAGTGTAGAACATACTTCCAGCAGCGCCTAACCATAACGCTTCTGTGTATATTTTCTGCACTCTTTAAATGTTTCAAGGTATACAGTATAATTGGCATCTCTCTTGTTTTGGTAACATGATTTCATCACGTGTTTAAACTACGGTTATAGCATTCTAAATGCTCATTTATATGGTTTCTTTTCTATAAGTTACAGTTCTGCCTTATCTATTATCCTGACTAACTGTTACTGATACGCCAAGGGTCAGTGGGCTGGTTATGTAAACGCCAGTGAACGAGAAGAAGTTCCTTAATTTTTTGAAGTTGTTGAATTAAACCAATTATTAAACGCCTTTTATTGTTTATTAATCTTGGAGATAATGTTTCACTCTAACGAATAAATGTTCTTCTATGACTGGATGTGGATATAATGAATTTTTAAGAGACAGTATATTTGTTAATTTGGACCGAAGACTTACCAAATAAATCTTTCTGCTAATTTCCTAGCCAATAATTGTTCCTGACACCTTACCACTTACCAGCTTCCTACCCATTAAATATATTTACAAAATACATTGAATTCGTTTTTATTTATATAAAAAAAATCATGTGCCAGAGAAAATTTCCGTCACTACAGCACAGCGCATCTCACGTCAGATGTAGACTTACTTTTACACATAAGAGGATGCTGTAGTACTTCAAAGAGACATACTTGCGTGCTATATTTCTCTTCGGTAATTGTCTAAAGGTTAGGTATGTGTTTGAAGACAACGTCATAATAAGGTCCGAAATCGACTGCAAATAAAGTAAGCAGTAACCACAGTTGAGCGGTGGAGAATTAGTACAGTAAAACCCGTAGGCCCCAAACAAAACAATTTCCCATTACCTATCGCCATGGAAGCAAAAAGACTATCTTAATTCTTCCCCATTCCCAAAACCCTCCCCCCGCCCCCCAGACCCACTCAAACCAACGCTTAAAGGTGCCGAAAAACTTTCCTTTAACCTAGTGTAGTCCAAGATTTATGATTTTTCCGTATGTAGCACGGAGTGACAGCTGAGGACAACGGTGACTCACGTGTCGATCGCACACGACAACCGGCATTAAAATAAATCGGAAAACTTTTTACGGCTTGATATATCAGCAGCAGGTGCACGAAGTAATTTTTCATGTCGCTGCCATTTATAGCTACGCATTTGTCACGGCGATGGATTTCAGTGGGTATTTCCCTGATTGATGGTTTCATTGTATCGACCACCTTGCTCACTAAAAATGAGCCTGCTTAAGGAGTATTAGTTTTTATTCTTTCTTTCCTTTTAACTGAAAGACGGCAGGTTACGTTCGGTGGTGTGAAGGTTTCCGTTTTGAGATTCGCTAGTTTAGTCCAAGTTACGCGGATTCGGTACAGTGAACAACTTTGAATCACTGAAACATTTGCTGAATGGTTTCCAGAATACGAAAAGCATGTCTTCTAATCTCATTCGACAGCCCCGATTTCACAACGAGGGTTACCAACAAATAAATGTGGATGATGAGATTATTCGACTTATGGTGGTCGGACACGTTCACCTCGTTTCAATTGGCTATAAGCACTATGGAACTTAATATCTGAGGTCATCAGTCCCCTAGATTTAGAACTACTTGAACTCAACGAACCTAAGGACATCACACACATCCATGCCCGAGGAAGGATTCGAACATGCTACCGTAGCGGCAGCACGGTTCTGGACTGAAGCGCCTAGAACCGCTCTGCCACAGACGTCTTGAAGAAATTAAGTATAACATATATACATGAACTACACACCCCCTCTCCCTCTCCCTCTCTCTCCCTCTCTCTCCCTGCCCCCCTCTCTCTCTCTCCCTCCCTCCCCCTCTTTCTCTCTCTCTCTCTCTCTCTCTCTCTCTCTCTCACACACACACACACACACACACACTAGAACCAGTACCACGTCGGTTTTTCAGGCACACCAAATAAGGACATGGATCGATTGGTAAAAATACTAGAATAGAGATACTACAATACTGCAGTAGATACAGACCCTCTGCAACACCCTGAAACCTGTAAACGGAGATTTTAGGTATATCACTTAGATAAGAATCGCAAATAAAAATAAATTTTTTTACTCAGTCTTCTGAGTGGTCTGATGTGGCCCCTCCACGAATTCCTCTTCTGGGCCTATCTTTTCATTCCTGAGTAGCACTTTCAACCTACGTCCTCAATTACTTGTTGCATGTATTCCGATCTCTGTCTTCTTCCACAGTTTTTACGCTCTGCTGCTGCTTCCGGTACCATGAAAGTTATTCCTGGATGTCGCATTCTCTTGTCAGTATTTTCCCAAATGTTCCTTTCCTCCCCAATTCTGCGAAGAACCTCCTCATTCCTTGCCTTATCAATCCACCTAATTTTCAATATTCTTCTGCAGCACCATATATCAAAGCCTCCGATATTCTTCTGTTCCTGTTTCCCAACAGTCAATGTTTCCCTACTATACAATGCTGTGCTCCAAATATACAATCTCATAAATTTCTTTCTCAAATTAAGAACTATGTTTGATACTTAACTGTTGACCAGGAATGCTCTTTCTGTTCCCAGTGACAATCTGCTTTTTATGTCAAACTTGCTCTTGCTCCTTCCGTCAGGGATTTTTTTGCTGCCTAGGTAGCAGAATTCCTTAACTTAATCTGCTTCGTGTGCCCAATTCCGACGTTATGTTTCTCGCTGTTCTCATTTATGCTACTTTACGTTATTTTTATTTTACTCTTTTTTCTATTTACTTTCAATCCATTTTGTGTCTCATGAGACCGTTCACTCCATTCAGCATATCCTGTAATTCACTCTCAGTCAGGATGGAAATGTCTTCAGCGTAACTAATCACTGATATTCCTTCATCTTAAATTTTAATCCCACTCTTGTAATTTTATTTTTTCACCCTCATTGCTTATACTTTGTATGGACTGAATATTACCAATCTTTCCTAATAGCTTACTCCTATTTTTCTCAGAATTTCTAACTTCTGACATTGTTGAACGCTTTTTCAAGGTCGACAGATCCTATGAACGCGTTTGATTTTTCCTTGGTCTTGCTTCCATAACCAAACGCACCGTCGGAACTGCCTCTCTGGTTCCTTTGCCTTTCGTGAAAGCATTGTGAGCGTCACCTACAGAAAATCATTTTTCTTTTCCATTCTTCTGTAAATTATTTTTGTCAGCAACTAGGAAGCATGAGCTGTTAAGCTGTTTGTGCCGTAATTTTCGCACTTGTAGTCTCTTGCTGTCTTCGGAATTGTGGGTGATGTTTTTCCGAAAGTCAAATGGTATGTCTCCAGACTCAATCATTCTACACACCAACGTGAACAGTCGTTTTGCTGCCACTTCGCCCAGTAATTTTAGAAATTTTGCTGGCAGGTTATCAATCCCTTCTGTTTTATTCGATCTTAAGTCTTCCAAAGCTCTCTTCCCCCTGACAGAAGCCTCCAATGTACTCCTCCGCGGATCCGCTCTCTCCTCTACATTTAACTGTGGACTTCCTATTGCTCTCTTAATGTGATCCCCCTTGCCTTTAATTTCACCGAAGGTTGTTTTGACTTTTCTTTACGTTGAATCCGCCTTTTCCACGATCATTTCTCTTCTATTTCATGCAGCCATTTTGCCTTATGTTACCTGAAATGGCACTTTATTTCGTTCCTAAGTGATTTGTATTTCTATATTCCCGAATTCCCTCAACATTATTGGCGCTAATGACCTCAGTAGTTGAGCGCCCTTAAACCCCACCTCAACATTATTGTAGTTCCTTCTTTCGTCGATCAACTGAAGTACTTTCTCTATTATAAATGGTATCTTCGCAGTTACCTTCTTTCCAACTTCTGTGATAGCACTTTTTAAAGACGTACAATCCTCTTCAACTGCCTACTGAGCTTTCATTATCACAGTATCTATAGCTTCATAGGATTTCAAGAGTGTCTCTTCGGTTCTTAGTAGTTCCGTATCCCACTTCCTTGCGCATTGATTCATCCTGACTTATCTCTTAAACTTCTGCCTATTCTGCTTCATTACTAAACTGTCGTCTGGCTCTAAATCTGCTCCCGAGTAAGCCTTATAATATAGTATCTGATTTCGGGAGCTCTGCCTGAAAAGGATGTAATGTAATTGATATATTACTTTATCTTTCGGCCTTTCCCAAGCATTTCTCCTCCTCTTGTGTTTCTTGAACAGAATATTCACCATTACTAGCTGAAATTTATTACTTTTTCTCCTTTCTCGTTCTTACTACCAAGCCCATACACTACTGTAACCCCCTTCTTCTCCTCCCTCCTCTACAACCGCATTCCAGTCCCGCATGACTAGTAGATTTTTCTCTGCCTTTACGTACTGAATTACCCATATCCTTTATCTCTTCGTCCTCTGCTTGTGAAGTAGGCATGTATACCAGAAGTACTGTTACCGATGTAGGTTTGCTTCGATTCTGAAGAGATGAACAGTTCAAAGTCTGCCTTACCTTCCTGTGCACAACGACTCCTGCTGCTGTCACACCATTTCCTGCTGCTGATATTACCCTGTACTCGTCTGACCAGAAATCCCTGTCTTATGACCGATTGTATTAGTGATCCCCACTGTATCAAGTAGGAGGCTCAGAACTTCCATTTTCAGATTTTTCAGATTTTCTAGTTTCCCTGCATCGTTCAAAATTCTCACATTCCATGCCTTACATGTCCTGTGGATACACATTACGTCCTTTAATGCAGAGGTTTCTGTTGCCTCTGTCTGCATCTTCATGGCTTAGTCATTGCTGATTGTTAAATCTTTCATAGGCAGATTTCCGCCCCAAGGGCGGGAGTACGTTCTGAACGTCTGTCCGCTCCTCCGCCTTCTTTGGCAAGGCCGATGGCAGAACGAGGATGGCATGTTACACCGGGAGTCATAGGCCACCATTACTCGTGATTTTTTCTTCAGAATTTAAGCAGTGACGAGGTCGACCCGGGAACGACGAATTTATGATTACTAGCCAAAGACGCTACCCCTATACCACGGGTTACCAAAGCAAGGAAAAGGACGATTACGGTCTGGCGGCACGTCTATGTCTACCATCTACCAACATTATATATATATTACATTGGTCGGCACTTGGATAGGTGACCATCCAGGCCGCCATGCGCTGTTGCTTTTTTTAGGGGTGCACTCAGCCTCGCGATGTCAATTGAGGAGGTACTCGACCGAATAGTAGCGGCTTCGGTCAAGAATACCATCATAACGACCAGGAGAGCGGTGTGCTGACCCCACGCCCCTCCTATCCGCATCCTCCTCTGAGGATGACACGGCGGTCGGATGGTCCTGGTAGGCCACTCGTGGCCTGAAGACGGAGTCCTTTTCTTTATTATATTCCCACAGGGAATGAGGCAGAAATGGCTATATATACACTACAGCACGCGCCTCAATTATATTGTCACCAATCCCTCATATGGTAAGCAACGGAAGAAACATTCTTTCTCAAGTTCCGCTTCCCTGGATTAAGGAAACAGGGTTTCATGATAAGTACTTCGCCTTCCCACCAAATATTCCCCTTTACTGATTGTCCCGCCCATAACACTTCAATATCTATTTCGACATCGTAACAAGTATCTTCCGATAAGTCGAGGAATCACCCTCGTCCTGCCAACGGCCTTTTCAGAGGGGTTGGAAGAGCAAACAGAGGTTGGGACTCTCCCTCTTGCCCGTCGGGTGGTGTCAGCAGTGATCAACCGCTTGAGAGTATGTGGGAGGTAAAGTAAACCGTGCATTAAAGAAAAGTAACATGTACCCATAGCACGTGTGACCTGTGAACGGAGCTGTTCAGTGACTGATCACGACGGACGGTAACTGAAGAGGACTGTGACTAAAAATAAGAGGACGACTGCAGTAAATGAGACTATAGGAATGAATATAGCATTCGCGAACTCTTTCAGCACCAAAACACGAAGGGAGCACCATAAGTAGGGAATTGCAGGGCATATTGCAATTCGAATACCACAAATCTATGATGGAGATGCGCTTAACACGAAATCTTGATTCCCAAGCCTTAAACCCTGTAGGCCCGTATTATCGAGTATTGAATGGAAGTCATTTAGTTGGATGAACCTTTTGCACACCGTTTCCAACTTCTGGCTGAGTTTATGTCCCAAGAGAGAAGCATCATGGGTGTTCAGTCATGATTTGGGCAGTCATTTCGTGGTATTTCAGGGACCCTGTGGTTACTCTGCAAAGTCGCATTACTGCCACTTCAGCTGATCAGGTCCACCCCATGTTACAACGTTTGTGCTCCAATGGCAATGCATGTTCCAAGACGTTAGGCTGTTCACACTGCTCGCATCGTCCAGGAATGAGTTAGTGATGACGAGGATGAGTTGTCGTATCTTCCCTGTCCACCAGTCACCAGGTCTCAAGATTATCTGGAGGGAAGGGTTATGTGATAGCTGTCAGTATCCTGAACTGCCATTATTTGGAGTACTGATGGTAACAAGATGCCCTTGAAATCCGTACAGGACCTTTATTTCTCCATTTCAAGACGACTGGAAGCTGTATTGAAAGCCGGCAGCTTTCCTACAACTAATTAGGCATTGTACAGGGTTGTGTTTTTGGTGTTCCCATATTTTCCAACCCCCTGAAAATTATTGGAATACCTGAAAGAGACATTTACTTGCAAGCGATACACACAGCACATATCGCAATCTGTATATCTGAGACTGATACTGGTGAGAGTATATGGTACGAGATGAAAAAACAAGCCAGCAATCATGGGTCTGAAATGCAGCCGTATACAAAATATTTGTGAATATGTGGTTATTATTCACCATCGGTTTCAGTATCAGCTATTGCCATGGTTAGTACATATGCAACTTTTTCCAGTAAGCCACCCTTTAACTGTGCTTAAAGTTCATCCCAAGTCTACCGAACAAGTAATAAAGTATTATCAGGGCCGTTGTGAGTCATGGTGGGATTATCTCCCGCCAAGGGCGCAGGCACGGAGCGGATGCAAAACCTGAAAAATAAAGACAGTTTAACAGTTCCCTGGGTGAGGGTCGTGGGTCGTGTCCTCGTATTTTCTGCGTTTCTCCCGGCCCACGAATATAAAATCACACTCTTGGTACGATGTCATTTCTAGCGTCATTTCGCCCACGTAGCTTTGTAAGGGAACTTCTACTACTACAGGCCCAAGGATGGGAAAACTGACCGACTGAATGCGATACCGGTATTTTAGATATGAGTAACGGGAATTTTTTGGTATTTGTTTGATGTGGTTTCCAACAGACTTTTTTCATTTTTTGCTAATCACCTGTTAAAAAGCAGGCATATAAGTTTACCAAAACTGCCGTGATAAAATTTTGCGTTTTCAAATAAAACATTTTTCTTAACGAGTAATGTTTACTCGCAAAATTTCCACTGCTTTGAAATAATGAACCGCGCAACCGCTACGGTCGCAGGTTCGAATCCTGCCTCGGGCATGGATGTGTGTGATTTTTTTAGGTTAGTTAGGGTTAAGTAGTTCTAAGTTCTTGGGGACTGATATACTCAGATGTAAAGTCCCATAGTGCTCAGAGCCATTTGAATCATTTCAGGAATTGGGAAAAGGGATCAACACTATTGTAGTAACAACGACCAAAGTTATAAAATAGCAGGGAATACGTGACATAATAATCCGTACAGCATTACAAAGACAATAATATACCTATTGCCGTGTGGCGTGGCCCATTAGATGGAAGGCCTGCACGTGCAGTGTGTAAGACTGGCTCCCACCTGGTCCACAAATAGTGTATTGCTCGCTGCCGCCCTCGGACATCAGTTGTAGTTCAAGATGGTAGCAGCCCTAGTGTGGAAGTATTTTACGAAGTGCGATAAGAATGTAGTAAAATGCTCCATTTGCCTTTAAAGATTCAGAACGTGAGGAAGCATAACAAACCTGTGACGTCATAATTAGGAAAAAACATCCACACTGTTCCTTGGAAGAGTAGGTAATTTTGACTGATGCAGCTATAATTTTATTGACTTGCTATAAACTTGGAATAATAACTGAGCTCTTAATTTTATTGTTCAGGGTCAAAAGTCGATACCATCCAAAAATGACGACGTAGGGACGTCTGATGTGTCGACAGAAGTGCCGACACAGTGTGATTTGAGGGGACCGCAATGCACGCTATAAACACACGAAGGATGGCGTGAGGTCTGAAACAGGTTACGTAATGAATGCTATAAAGAAAAGTACGTAGCTTTTGGAATACTTAACTTTAATCCATCCTCGTTGTATACATTGTTCTTGATGAGACATGCTTTATACGATAAGTATCAATTGCTATGTAAGGCTAATGGCGCCTTGCTAGGTCGTAGCCATGGACTTAGCTGAAGGCTATTCTAACTATCTGCTCGGCAAAGGAGAGAGGCTTCGTCAGTGTAGTCGCTAGCAAAGTCGTCCGTACAACTGGGGCGAGTGCTAGTCCGTCTCTCGAGACCTGCCGTGTGGTGGCGCTCGGTCTGCGATCACTGACAGTGGCGACACGCGGGTCTGACATGTACTAATGGACCGCGGCCGATTTAAAGCTACCACCTAGCAAGTGTGGTGTCTGGCGGTGACACCACATTCAACAAGTTGTGACCTGTCACTCCCGCTGTCGCCCCCCCCCCCCGGTCTCCCTCCCTCCCCCCTCCCCGCCACTCATCGCCCACCCCCCACCGCCGCCAGCATCTCTTTCGCAATCATTGTTGGAGACAATGAGACAGATTTCTGCTACAGCCTCAACCCCATTTCGATTGTGAGCTCCTGTACTTTCACCTTTATTAGAATTTTTCAGACTGTGTTCGATGTCTAGTCCGTAGCTCGTGTTCTCGTGGTAGCGTTCTCGCTTCCCGAGCACGGGGTCCGGGTTCGATTCCCGGCAGGGTCAGAGATTTTCACCTGCCCCGAGAGGACTTGGTGTTGTGTCGTTTTCATCATCATAATTCATCCCCATTACGGTCGGACGAAGGAAACGGCTAACCACCTCCACTAGGACCTTGCCTAGTACGGCGATGCGGGTCTCCCGCATCGTTCCCCTAAGCTCTGTCAAGAAGCATGGGACTTCATTTCCATTTCCAATAGCAATAAAAAAACGAAAATCAGTTTTTCAGAAACCTGTTATTTTGAGCGGTTTTAAGAGTCAGATTAAAATGGAGACGAAAAGAACTGGTGAAACCGAAAACCAATTCTTTCGCCGATAATTGAAGGGCTTATTTGAATAATGTTTATTCATTTTGAGATGCAGAGTACTAAAGTTAAATGAGCGCTGAAAAATCTGCAGTTGAGATACCAGCAATATTCAAGCATATGGTTACTTGCTAGAGATGAACCTTTCTTTCTGTTTGTTTGGATCATTAATTTCAGAAGCATTACAGACAGAAAAGTGGAGGTAATTGAGTTTTACCACTATTTAAATAAGCCCTCCCTGCCATGGGATTCGTAACCGTCGCTAACAATCTTCATGTGGGAACACAGCGCACCATTCACACAGACGCCACCTACACACCTCGCTAATTTTCACTAATAATACTTCACTACGGTACTGTACGATTTCAAAGGGCTGAAGCAAATATATTATTTGACTGAAGGCCCCCGATTACTGCACATTTCTGCCGACTGACGACTGGAGAGGGACGCAACAACACAGGAAGCGTGCAAGAGAGATGCTGATGCGTAAGTCGGAAGGAATTCAAGAACAAACCTCCTGTGTCTGATGACGAGGCCGTGCTGAAAAGCAACTTAGCGGATGATGTTTCTCCACTTCCCCTGTATGCGGTATACATCTATTTGATTACAGAAGCACTAATGATACGAGCTCGAACAATTTGCCCACGTTCAAATACACTGAGCTCCAATACAGCACACCCATAGCTAAACTGATCGCAGCACGACTGACACTTGCAACGTATGGAGGGCATTGCACAGGTGCCGTTCGCGATCAAATACAACAGCGCACCTGCAGGTAAGGCTACTAAGATAGGAAATAAGTTCCATATGCTCGCTCTAAGCTCGCCAGCGAGTCCTGTGACGTCATCTCCGATCTCGTCGTCTCCGTGTGCCCGTAGACTCTAGCGTCTCCGTCGTAGCCCACTCGTCACCTGCGTATGTTGTCGGGTACAAGTGGACTCGACTCGCTCAGAATGGAGAGCGAGTACTCGAGTTCGCAGGTATAAACGGGGACTCGCGGCATTCCTGCTACATAGGCAAACGTTCTGTAAGGAATTACGCCATTACATTGTAATTTACGATGCATTTACTGCACACAACCCTGATTTCGGATATATATTCATACTCAAGTGCAAACTGGTATGTCACAAAGTGTCCGACTAACAGATGCAAGTTATTTTTAAATGAACACACAGCTATTTGACTGCATTGCTCTTTATTTAATTACGACTAAGTTTTCGGCCTCTTATGCCATTTTCAAGGACTGAGTTTATGTCATTACCACACATTGCAGGTCATCAAAATCAAAATTGGCCATAAATTAAAAGAAATATTCGCTCCCCACAAAATGCCAGATGTAAAATCATCATCTTGTAAAAAGATCAATAATATATATTTTTTCATTTATTGCCAATTTTGAGCTTGATGTCTTGCAATATGTGTTAAATGACATAAACTTAGTCACTTGAAAATGGCATAAAAGGCCAAAACGTGGGTCACAATTAAATAAAGCACAATAGAGTCAAATGGCGGTGTGTTCACTTAATAATTATTGTATGGCCGTTACTCAGCAGCATCAAAAACTGTTTAGAAGAACGTCCTATACCACTATAATTGTAACGGTTTCGCTTTATATAGAAAATTGTAATTTTGGTAATAATTTCGATGATACGCGGTAAAGCAGAGCATTCATAGTATCTGAGTAATAGCGGGCAACATCTCTGTCAAACAGGTCGCGCTGCGAGAGACTGTTAGTAAAATCTTATCTTTGCTTGTGAATGGTGTGTAGTCTTGAAGAGAGAGAGAGAGAGAGAGAGAGAGAGAGAGAGAGAGAGAGAGAGAGAGAGAGAGAGAGAGCGAGAGAGAGAGGAGGTGCCGAGTTATATCTTGTGATGGAATGAGATATGTTTAGGGCATACTGCATGGCGGCAACAATTTTTAATGCTAATTCTCGTTTGTGGAGAGATATTTTGTAAATTCATTCAGAAGACTTCAAAAGGTACTGTAATAGCGCTTTAGTCGAGATATCCAAGAGTAGTAATTAATTTGGTCAGGGATTAAGAATTGGAGATTTTTATGATAACGTGACAGTGTGTGATTTACTAACTTTCTTCAAAGATGGATAGCATACATGTTTATGTCAAAGTAAAGAGAAATTGTTCAAGTTTCTCCACTATTAATGCAAAGTGAATTTTTAATATTTAAACTGTTAAACTATCTTATCTTAGTGACGTAAAGTTTTGTTAATACAGTTACTTTATTGTTTTTCCGTCACTCAGCATTCGTCTCTTTATTTCAAGTTGCACATATATAATTTTGTTTTGCCGAGTTTCCCAGTAACAGAACTTTAATTGACAATGATCATTACAGTAACTAAATTTATTACCATAGAAGTTTTGTGGATGTCTCTATAGTTTAAAGCATACATTGCACATCGCGTTGCTGTAGTTTGAATTTTTGACTAGATAGCAGCAGTAACCACAGCAGTTTGGAGATAGCAGCAGTACAGCATTTATTCATTGCACAAACAGGTAGGCCATTCATAAATCACGTGTGATACAATCAACATTTCAACAGTGACGTACTTTTCAGACAGGGCATTTTGATAGTTATTTATATTTCATATTTGTCTCGTAGTCAGATTGCTTGTATTATTGATGACAGGACAGGTTTCTTAAATTTAGCGGGACGTACTGTACTTCCGCAGCAAGTGTTACCGCACACAGTTTAATGTTGCACTGCTGATTAACTTTAGCGTTGCTGGTGACTTTTCAACAATTACGAGATTACTTTTGAAGTTAATATGAGGTTAACTGTTCTCTAATGACGAGTTAAACTTCACATTATCACACAGATAAAATACCAGTAAATATGATTGTACATTACCATACAACAAAAACTAATTAGCCACTTTCATAATGACTGATCGGTTAGCAGTGAACATCGTTCTGTTTATACACAGATTCATAAAGATAATACTTACTACAGAACTGTTTTAAAATTTAATTTAGGGTTTGTCCAACAATGCGGTTTAGTGCTGAATTTGGTAACCCCTCGAACGTATGAACAACGACACTAGGAGACATGACATGAGGATGAAGTGCATTCTCTAAATTGCGATTATCATAAACTAAACTACAAAAATGAACGATAAGTTACACAACTCGCTGTTAACCCATAAACGCAAGTTGTAGTGGCCACGTCAATACTGTAATGCCGCGATTTTTCGTCTCATGGATATACCATTGCGTTACTTTGTGCCCATTTGTTATTTGACGACACACGTATATTTTCTCATAATGCAGGTGGAATAAATAAGAATACGACCATTTTTTATTTCGTTGGACGAAATTTTTACGTCTTCCTTCTGAGGTGTGGACTATAGCGTGAGACTTATTCCAGATACCACACCTCCTCTAATGAACCACTATTACAATTGCGTACTTCCCATCAATTAATTTTCATTTTACACTCTCCACAGTCTCACAAAACATTCATTAAACGCCATCTGATCTGGGCAGTTGGCAATTTCGCCTTGTCAGTGCCTCTTTATAGCAGCAAGATCTAATCTCCCGTAATAACAACACGTCACGACTAGCATTACACTCTTGCATGCTTGAGTAAGAAAGAACGAGTCGACGATTGTGAAGCGACCGCAGCGCTACACTCTTAAGACTCACCGTACTCGCGAAAGTACAGCGGAAACGAAGGAAGTCTGTCAGTTCAAAAATGGCTCTGAGCACTACGGGACTTAACAGCTGGGGTCAGCAGTCCCCTAGAACTTAGAACTACATAAACCTAACTAACCTAAGGACATGACACACATCCATGCCCGAGGCAGGATTCGAACTTGCGACCGTAGCGGTCGCGCGGTTCCAGACTGAAGCGCCTTTAACCGCTTGGCCACACCGGCCGGCGAAGTCTGTTAGTAATGATGTAACAGCGGTACCTTGTTTTGTGAAGTATGCAACCCGAACTCCGTACTCCGATTGCGATCGCTACTTGGGTAGCATCTGCAGTTACGTTCAAACAACCATTAATCGCGGTGTGTTCACGTTTATGTCCAACTCATACATCTCTCAATTGTATGTAAACTCCGCGCAGTGCACAGTACTGCTCAAAAGCAGTACCTATTATACACCGTTAGGGCCTGGAGTCTTATCGTCAGCAACGAGGATGGAAAGGCTAGTGCAGTTTCGTGACTCTTTGCTCGTGCATTACGCTCTCTGGCTCTACGCGGCGCTGAGAACGACTTTCAATTTTGCGCAGCTTCATTTACATTAATTTTGAAAGAAATCACCCTTTGGAAGGGTGCCAGCGAGCATCCCTTACACCGGAGGGGCGCGCTTCAGAAAAGAGCGAACAATGGATTGATATGAAAAATGTTACGGGGACAGCGCGATAAGGCGCCCCTTTCCCCTCCCCCTCCTCACCCTCCCTTGCCACCCCCCCAAACTTGGCTCTACTACTTTCCCTCCCCCTTCCACCACTTTTTCGCCCCCCCCCTTTCACCCTCCCCCTCTTCGCCAGAAACTCACCGTTCCACCACGCGCTATGCGCTGTGCGTGCAGCACGAAGATGGCGAGCCGTTGGGGAAAACAAAATACTTATTTCCCAAGAAATGTGCTCCACAGTGCTTTTATTCCGTGAAACTGCCCTAAAAGAAAATAAAAGGAAAACGAAAATATTTTGCTTCTTCTAGCTAACAGCGCTGGGTGTAATCGTTACGGGCAGAATCTTGTTACTAGCAAATGCGTCCCCAAAAGCGGCAGTCCCAAATATCTGGTTGCTGCGTCGCGTCTTTATGTACGCGTGTGGCTTCTCTCCAGTTTGCATATTTCATGAACAAGTTGCATCGACTGGGCTCCCATTTCCTACGAGGCCTTACTGAAAAGTAATCCCTCCGTATTTTTTATGTGAAAACTCTTAAGGCTTATTAAATAAAGCCGACATTATTAGCATTCTACATCTTTATTCTTCATATCTAGATATTTGCCGCCCTCTGCCGCCAGAGGGCACCGAACTGTAGCAGCCGGCCGGAGTGGCCGTGCGGTTCTAGGCGCTACAGTCTGGAGCCGAGCGACCGCTACGGTCGCAGGTTCGAATCATGCCTCGGGCATGGATGTGTGATGTCCTTAGCTTAGTTAGGTTTAATTAGTTCTAGGTTCTAGCCGACTGATGACCTCAGAAGTTAAGTCGCATACTGCTCAGAGCCATTTGAACCATTTTTTGAACTGTAGTATGTAACATGAGGGCCCTTAACGTAACTACGTCGATGTGCGTGGCCCAGGCTCGTACGTCAAAGCACGTGAACCTGCAGGTCTTACGAGTGCCGGCAGCCGTCTCCGCTGGGGTGGGGGCTAGTAGCTAACCCAGACAAGGTTAAAAATTTTTGATTGCGTGTTTAAATGATGTATGCAAGTTCTCGATAGCACGCGTGGGCCCTGCACGGAGCCGAGCATTCGCGAAGTGTGGAGGACTGGCAGACTCGAAGCCCACGAGAAAGACAGGCCATGACACATATGTCACGAAGGTAGTCTTGAACCCGCTCGCTCGCTCAGTTCAGCAAACAAAATGCGTTTCTACACCTGTTAACTCGCAGCTGGGCGTGTAAGTACTAACGAGAACTGCATCTTCCACTGGACTCTGCTATTATGAAGTCTTACTGATTAACAGTACTACAGAAAAATTAATTTAAGATCAGTACTCGATATAAATAGTATAGCGGCTTGTTTATAGCATTTAGTTTGTTCTGCTTAACAGTACTCCTTACATGCTGGAAGTGTGCCTTATGCAACTGAGTGTAACCTCCCAGCGGTAAAAAAAAAAAAAAAAAAAAAAAATTTTAGCATTAATTCAAAATCAGTATAACATACCAACAGATAAATTCCGTAACCTACCATAATAAAAATGTGACTAATCTCTAAATAAAATTGTGGATCACTTATAACCTTTGAATAACTGACCGTGAATTTAAACTGGTAAATTTTGGACGTCAGCAGTGCTGCGTTATGGCCCTGAAAGATTATACTGAATAAATTGAAAATTCTTACCTCAACAAGGTCGCCGGATAACGTATATATATATATATATATATATAAGAAATTTTTCTGGCATAGCCCAGTGCAATGCTGGCCGACAGATCTGTCATGTATAAAAAGAAACAACTGATTTTTGTTTTCAATAATCGGGATGACCATGGATTGGAGAAATTAGTAAAGTCTTTAAATTGAATGATTGTCAAAAGTTAATTTTTATAAGAAAGATTATTATTAAGGGATTTTTTTTTAAAAACATTTACATGGGACTCGATATAACAATAGTACATATGCGGGAGGCTGCTTTTACTACACCGCTCAGGCACCGGCCCAGCCAACTAGGTACACCAGACTGCTCGCTAGCAACTACTTACTCCTACTGCTACACAGTTCCTACTACCGCCAACACTGCTCTCTGGTTTGAGATTCTCTTAGAAATTACATATCGCAGGCAACGCATGAGCAATCCATCGAAATTAGATCTGCTCGAATGCACTAGCAATAAATTCCTTAGTCATGAACCACTTACAATAGATTTTTGCATGATTTTATTTTATTCTACACCAGTACAGCCATAACAAATTATAAGTAGGCCCATAGACTTCCCATCATTATAGGACTAATAACAGTAAGATACCATAATAGCGGATTCCAGTAGAAGATTCAGTTTTCGTTTGCACCGACAAGCCTAGTTACGACTTAACAGGTGTAGAAATGTAGTTCGTCTGCTGATTTGGGTGAGCGACCGAGCGCAGGACTACCTTCGTGACGTACGCGCTGCGGCCTGTCTTTCTCGTAGGCCTCGGGCCGTCTAGTGTGACGTCACATGGTCGTTGCAGGGCCCATATATCTCATTGGCCCCAGTCGATAAGTGAGTATCAGCGTGCTTTAATCGAGTTTCAAATTCGAAGAGTTCGGCCACGTATGGGGCGCCTTCTTCAGTATGGCAACGCCAGACCACATACGAGCGCTGCATCTGCAAAAATCGGACGCAGACTTTTTAAACGAGGAACGGATTTTTCTTTTTATAAGTACAGATGCTACATTTATTCAGAGAATGTAACAGTTTTTTCAGACAGATGTGATTCTCTATTCAAGCTGCGCTCAGACGTCTACCCCACTACTGGCCATTAAAATTGCTACAGCAAGAAGAAATGCAGATGATAAACGAGTATTCATTGGACAAATATATTATACTAGAACTGATATGTGATTACATTTTCACGCAATTTGTGTGCATAGATACTGAGAAATCAGTACCCAGAACAAGCATCTCTGGCTGTAATAACGGCCTTGATAAGCCTGGGCATTGAGCTTGGATGGCGTGTACAGGTACAGCTGCCCATGGAGCTTCAACACGATACCACAGTTCATCAAGAGTAGTGACTGGCGTATTGTGGCGAGCCAGTTGCTCGGCCACCATTGACCAGACATTTTCAGTTGTTGAGAGATCTGAAGAATGTGGTAGCCAGGGCAGCAGTTCAACATTTTCTGTATCCAAAAGGCCAGTACGGGACCTGCAACATGCGGTCGTGCAAACGTCCCATCTGTTGACTCAGGGATCGAGACGTGGTTGCAAGATCCGCTACAGCCATGCGGATAAGATGCCTGTCACGTCGACTGCTAGTGATACTAGGCCTTTGGGATCTAGCATGGCGTTCCGTATTACCCTCCTGAGCCCACCGATTCCATATTCTGCTAACAGTCATTGGATCTCGACGAACGCGAGCAGCAATGTCGCGATACTATAAACCGCAATCGCGATAGGCTACAATCCGACCTTTATCAAAGTCGGAAACGTGATGGTACGCATTTCTCCTCCTTACACGAGGCATCACAACAACGTTTCACCAGGCAACGCAGGTCAACTACTGTTTGTGTTTGAGAAATCGGTTGGAAACATTCCTCCTGTCAGCATGTTGTAGGTGTCGCCACCGGCGCCACCCTTGTGTGAATGCTCTGAAAAGCTAATCATTTGTATATCACAGCATCTTCTTCCAGTCGGTTAAATTTCGCGTCTGTATCACATCTTCGTGGTGTAGCAACTTTAATGGCCAGTACTTTATTTTAGAGTCTTCTGCAATATATTGGTTTGTACAGACTCTTTACGATTTTGTGATTCATTTTGTTCAGTTTTCCGTTTCTGTTGATACAGCATCAAAATACGCTTTCTGGTTCACAAATGGAAACCACGAAGTGGAGGAAAAATAAAATAACGTAAAATCTGCTGAGAGACTGACTCAAGTAATAAATAAGGGAAATCACTCTCATAAATGGTCCACTTCTGGAATTCCCTGTAGTAAGTACACATAACATTCAATTTCAAAAGAATGCCTAAACATTAAATTTATTTCATCACATGCGTACGGATGCAATAGAGAACATTACTATTATAGTCTGCACTTTTCACATACTATTCTCCGATTATTTATTAAATTGAAGGTGTAAATATGAGCCATGAAGCTTTCTAAGCACCAAGAGGAGCAATCTGTCTTCAACTGACAACAAAAAAGAAGGAATTTTATGCAAGTGTGGTGTCTATTCTTTTGAATATCTCCGAAAGAGCAGACACTGCGTATGCATATAATTGATTTTCCTCGATGGACAATGAATTCGCAGCTTTCAGTGGGGATACACATTTACGTTCAACCTCCAGCGGGAATTAGAAGGCATCGAGGACACGAACGGGCGCGGCAGACAGGTGGCGCTAGGTGAGAATGAGAATCACCGGGTAGCGTACCGAGATTGTCCACGCGTTTGCGATAAACACTCTATGCGGGTGGCGCAGTGTTTAACGCAACGGCTTAGGAAGCAGGAGGTGCTGGATTTGACTCCCTGTCGAGCACACATTTTCACTGATTCCGCTCCATGTCCCGATGCAGCTAATATTATTAGTTATTCCCCTTGCCTTTCGTTTCTCCCCTCTCCCTCCTCTCAAATTACATAAAAAGAAGGAAACTGTGACGAGGTGACTGTTCCCTTTGAGATCGATACGCAGCCCAATCTTCTAATTGCGTGACTGATGTTGTGTTGTCTAGAGCTTGCTTCAATAATGGAAAATACTGACCTTTCTCGCTGTACAAGAGATGACGAGGTAGCTTAAAGTTTTCTCACTCGTGTTGTGTGGTCGAAGGCAGACGAAGCCTCAGTAACATGTTTGCAGCCGATTGGAGTTTCTGTGCAAGGACTCTGCCTCTATAGCGAACTGTATGTGAAACGAAATTCGGCACAAAGTCCTTTCCGTTGCCAGCGCTCACAACGCGATTTTTTTTCATACCCTACTCATGAGATCAAGGGGGGCTCTTGCCGAACTTAGTTCTTTTCAACCAAATGCCAGCAAGCTGGAAGTGGACTCGAGGGGTCCCTAATTGGAAACGAATTTTCAGTACCGGCATTCATTTGAAGTTAAGTAACGTCGTTAGATTTATCTCTCAGGGATGTATAACTAAGAAGTCGCTTCGAATCTATGCTTTCCGAGTTTAAACAGCTTTGCTCCACATTCCGAAATACTTCAACAACGAACATTTAAAGTCTACAATCAATACGTGCGGCGCTCTTCGTAAAATTTTGCTCCACCAAGATACAGACTTTTCGCGGACGGAATAAGATTTGTTTTACGGCTGATGAGAAAGAGACATCGTAGATCGTTTCTTAATGAACAGCAAGTGCGTATTTCAAAGGCTATGTTCACTTCGCTTATTTACCGTGGTTACCACTAGCATAAGACAGCGCACGAATCATAATGGCACAATGGTTCTTCATATAGTCCGTCCAGAAGGTTTCCACGTCTTGACATCGGATTGTCAGGAGCTGTAAACACTTTCCCGTGTTTCAAGTCACTGTGCATGTCAGTTGCTTACTCAAAGTCCCGCACGGATGAGCTACGAATTTCACGTGAAGTTGAAGTGAAGCCAACCTTCCAGAGGCAAACATGTTCATTTCGCTCGTTACTTCCGCGGTTATGAATTTAAGAGCACCGGTAATTTAATGCACGCAAAAAACTGCTCCCAAACGCGGTAGTTTAACGTCATTAAATAATCATGGCGCACTTTCTGGCCATGTTTTCCTAGTACTGCTACCGCTAGCCTCTTCCCTCGCCCCTTTCTGTTTTACTTCAATGTTGTGCGTTTGCCTTTCAGAATTATAACAGAGAAGCTGTTAGATTTCGGAAAGTTCCAGAAAAGTAACTTTTATTGTGCTGAAAAGTGTACTGAAATCGGAAAGAACAAATTAGGGTTGAGCCTTCCAGTTTCCCTAAATTATCAGTTTCTCAGTCCAATTCCAGGCGTTGTTGCGGAATAATCAACTTCACTGCTTTCATGAAACAGTAAATTAGTAAAACAAGCATGTCCAATGAAATTCATGAATGCGACTGAAAATACGAAACACACAGGATTTGCTCAAAACATTTTATCCATGAGAAGAAGAGGAGAATTGATGGGAATAGACCATGGAACAAAGCGTAGTATGAGGGAACTGCTGTCAATGACAAGACAAGTTAATCGAGATGGAGGACGCACGAGTGAACTCTCGGAAAGACGCCAGTGCGACAAGAGGGCTATCATGTTACGGTCGGAGGAAACGAAACTGTCGACGCTTTCGCGAAGACGGTTGAGTTTATAGCCAAATTGAATGCAGGGATCTTTCCTTATATGACTGGCTGGGGATCAGAGTCTTTTGGAAGAACAGAAGCATTTATCGTGCCAGCACAGAGGAAGGCACTATCTGCATATTGGGCCCAACATCCTTGTACAATCATGGTGTGACCTTGTGTAGAGAACTCCTAGTGACAGTGAGTCATTGCGCTAACCACGGAAGGATCAAACAGCACCTCCATTGTTTAGTACACACATTTGTGACGGAGGCGCGAAGCGGAACACTTATTGCATAATTTTCGGCTGCCCACAGTGATACCATGAGGTAACTAACAGAATGTTCAGTGATTTGCGGACGACAACTGTTATGTTCTCATATGAACATGTATTCAGCATTTTAGAAGCAAGCCAAATAAGGACACAACATAAAACTGTTACTGTATAACTCGGCTATCGTGGAAGTGACGGACGCGCACTGTTATTTAAATCAAGGAAGACGAACTTGTGCTGCTATAAACGACAGTCGGAAACCAGATAGGTACATCGCACGTGTAGAACAGTTTTTCATTTAGGATATTCAACTTAATATTGGATAAAGAACAAATTATACTACACTTAAAATGTTTGTACTACACTCATAAGTCTGTAGATGTAGTTTTTTAAATCTGAAACCTCTTTCTCAACACTATTACCATTACAGGATATCGCTCTCTCATGGGACACCGCCTAACCGAAGACATCTTCACCGTCGGGCAGGAGAGTTTGTGTGCTTTAAGGATGCTGAGGGCTATTACGGCGGTAGCGAAGCTACTACACGGCCACCCTAGTCAGATAAGCCTCGACAGAGAAATCAAATTGTGCCCTACGTCATAGGGCAGAGGGGGCTCTAAAGGCCTAGAGGAGCCAACCTTGCTAGAGGAGTAAACCTTTCAAAAATTCTTTAGGATGGGAGTTGGCCTTAGGATCAATAACCCCCACTATAAAAATGTCTTATTATGCAAATACAACAAGACCCTCCGTTAACGTGTGGGACACATAGAACATCAATTTGCAAAGGAAAACGACAAAATATTTGGCACTGACAACTTGCATAATGGGACATGGAAAAAAAACAGAATAAATAGCTGTAGAGATTAAGGGCAGTATATTGGCACTACAGGAAATGACATCACAAGGGCAAGGACAGACAGATACACCATACTATTCTCTGCTTTATAGTGGAGCAGAAAGAGGAATAGGCCAATCTGCAACAATATTTATAATCACAAAATGGATTACGAGAAGTTTTTCGAAAATTGAACCTATAAACGAAAGACTAAGCAGCTAGTGAATACAAAGGAAATTTAGGAATACAATGAGAATAATGCGTACGCACCAAAACAACAAGCAAAGGAGCGAATAAAAGAACAGTTTCATGAAGATCAGTGCAAAAATACTACCTATCACTAGTTTTGGGTTATTTTAATGTAGAATTTGGGTGACGACGATTTATGTCAGAATATTTTAACGATCTGAAGATGGCGATAAGCCGAAACCGGTCATAAAGTCTAAAGAAATTGTATAATCAAGACGGATCTGTGAAAATAAAAGTGCTAAAGATAAAATGATCGCTGACTAATATACAGACTTTATATCCTCAATTGACAAGCAGAAATGACACTTTGGCTCAAAGAGAATAACTGTACTGAAGTCGCCAGGATTTATGATGGTGTCCTGGACTTTTCAAAAGGTGGCACTTGCTTCATAATAGTGTGTGTGATGACGACGGACATGTTTGCAACATACACCATGCTGACCACAAGGTTATTAAGGTGTTCTTGTGGCATTCCTCCACCGGCGAAGTAGAGAACTGATGGATGGTCGTTGGTACATTTGGACGTGCTACAACACGAGCTCGATGGGATTTAAGTCGAAGGAACATGCAGGCCAGTTCATTCGCCGAATAAGCTCTTGTTCCTAGAGCCCCTCCACTGTTCCACAGACTGTTCGATGCAGTCACGCACTGCCGTCCATAAAAACGAAATCAGGATCAAATGCAGCGCTGAAAAGACTCGCCTAGTCTTCAGTGTCAGAATAGGGTCGACTGGAGAGTGTACTATGATCAAAGATTTGGAGATCAGTAAGCCCTTTTAACATTATGCCCTCACTATAACATGTGTTCCACAATATTGCTGGGGTGCTTTACGTATTCACGTGTCTCGCCATATGAGTGCACGTCCAGAATTACTACTCTAACTGTATCTACTCTCATCCGCGAAGAACACGCACTCCACTACTTGTTAGTCCAGTCCCTACGCTCTTGGCACCATCGTGAAGGCTGCCACCGATGCGCGAGTGTCAACAGAACAGAACATGCTCGTCCCCGGGCAGAGAGACCACATCCGTGCAGTCACCGTGCCGCGCAAAGAGATCATGCCCATCCAATCACATTGCCGCTGTGGAACGTGGGGTTCGGTACCTTGCAGTGCTGTTAAATGTCGCTACTATTGCACCAACTGTTTGACATGGATCTCCTCTGGCCTGTTGCACAAAGTAGGGTCACCTGC
Source organism: Schistocerca americana (assembly GCF_021461395.2). NCBI lineage: Eukaryota > Metazoa > Arthropoda > Insecta > Orthoptera > Acrididae > Schistocerca > Schistocerca americana. Next base: position 337,921,173 of record NC_060121.1, read on the forward strand.
TGCTTTAGTTGACTGTGGTCGACCACTTTTCTCCTTCGAGCAACAGTGCTTGTGGTCCGCACAGCCCTCCCCCCATACACGTGAAACAATGGTGTTGAGCAATACCAAACTTGTGGCCCACATTCGTCAAACTTCGTCCTTTTTCCAGTTTTACCATTATTCTGATTATTCTTACCCGTGTCAAGGCATCCAAATGTTGTCTCTGGGATATGTTATAATGAACACCATCACCGTGCTCCGTAACTGCTCGCTGATTGACACACACAGTGTCTTCCTGTGCCTTTAATTTTCTTGGGCGAGCGCAGGCCCATTTGGTGTTTTAGTCTGGCAGACATCATGCCATATGACTCCTGCTTTCTGTGAGCGACTGGGAGAACCGTGGCAACATGTTTTCATTCGTGTACACCAAGCATGTTAGTGTATTACGTCACTTTGTCTTGTCTCATCCGTAAGTGTTGCAGAGCAGTGTAAACATAAAAGGAAAGTCCCAGCAAAACAAAATTAATACTTGACAATAGTACTGAAGAATAACTTGGTGAGGTGTTAGTAAGGACAGTGACACAGAAACAAAGATAGAACTGGCAGTCGTAACGACATAATACATTAGGCACATAGATAATTACATTATAAAATAAATGCAGGAGAGTGGATGAACAGAATGGAAGAAACAGTGTGAAGGAATGATGGAAGACCAGAGTTTAACGTATCACCGCCAACGCCGCCATTAGAGACTGAGCGCAAGCACCGGTCACGGAGAATGGGGGAAGGAAATCGGCCGTGCAGTTTTTAAAGGAACCATCCGGGCATTTGCCTAAAGTGATTTAGGGAAATAACGGAAAACGTAAATCTGGACGGTCGGACAGGCATGTGAGCCGTCGCCTTCCAGAATACGAGCCCTGTTAGTGTGTTGGAAGTATTGGAAACCGGTGATGACTAAGCGATTTAGAAGTGGAGAAATAATGAGCTGCGTCTGGCCATTTAATATTAAATGAGGACTGTAGGCCAAATGCTTGCTGATATCCTCGGCGTGCAACAGCTTAAGGACCTGGCCTTTGTTTGCTAAGTGGAGAACATGAGGCTGGTAGCTGTGGCATTCCCTCAGTACACGCTCAGCGAATGCGGAGTCATGATTCTGCAAGCTCCAGCTGCGTTCGTGTTGGCCTGATTGGCCAATATAAAGCTTATCACAATCACGACAAGTAATTCTATATACCCCATTGTTGGTATGTAACTCGATCTCGGATCTTACATTCGTTACTTAACATACAGTGGGCTGTGGTGTTCTCCACGTTGAAGGAAATCCTACAGTTCGGAATTTCGGTTGTTATGCTACACTCTGTGATACCTGTTCTACATGTGGTATTGTACACCACTTGCTACAGCAGAGAGGTTATAGAAGAGGGATACAGTTTTCAAATTTGTTTCCTACACAAGAAATGGTCTATCAGGACAGGGTTGTAATCACTGACTGAGGCAATAAATTTTATTGTGTCTAAATCTGCTTTACAATTTTCTTTGTATACGAGATGGTGCATCACTGAGTGGAAAGCTGCAAGTTTGGTTGTTACCGAGTGTTGTGAACGTAAAGGTATTATTGGTCTGTGGTAGTTGTCTTGACTGACCACATCCTGAATAGGAAACTGCAAAATCTGTTTATTATTCCTAACTAAAAGACAGTCCCAGTAAGAGCACAATAACTCCTTTATTTTCTTTCGGAAAAGCAAAAAACCTGTTCGTCACAATTTACAATTACAAATTAACTCCGTATTTTCTGCGGATTCAACCAAAATAAAATACAATTTTGCGGCTTTGGCTCTAAGTAAGCCCACAGAACCAGAACGGTTCACTGAAATGATCAACTCTCGAAGAGCTTTTTTCCAACGCTGAAACCTACTTCTCGGCCTTACACTGTCTTCACCGACGGCTCGTCGACGAGAGCTTAATTGAGGGACCGCAAGCCGTCGGCGCATGACTCGGCGAGCTCTTGTCGAAGGGAGCTGTTCGTAGTTTCCTTAAGCAGCTGTTCTCCAGGAGGAGATGTGCTGCCCGTGACCGGATGTAAGCGTGCCCTTGCGATGCAGCCAGCGACCTCTTGTTGTTGCCTAGCGAAGTAGCTAGTGCTCCGTAGCTCTCTTTGCGCCTAATGGCGGTCTGGGGGCATACCTGAAACCTTGCGCGGCTGCTACGCACCGCTTGAGCATCGCTTTCTGTGACTGGCGCATTGTAGTCGTCATGCGTGTTGCGGCAGTTGCCCCTTGGTACTACAGGAGACACATACATGAAAAATTATACGCTCGTCTAGGTCAGCACTGCTGCTCCTTCCAACGTCTGCAGGAAGTGATGTACGACCCCAGAAGTAGCTCAGATATCACTATGCACAGAGTGTACCAAAAATACTTGAGTCTTACAACAACAGCATTTCTACTATGTATAAACAGCATAGCACATTGTATTTTCAGTATCAAAGAAAAGATCCTGTTGCTAGCCAAAACTGGGGTGTTCGAAATTACTTGTCCTGATTATCCTAAGTTTTGTACTGGTCAATCAAGCAGAAGTCCTCCTCCGTAATTAACTGGTCAGTGTGTCTGACTACTATGTGAAGGAGAACGGCTCGATTTCCGGTACTGCCAAGTACTTTTCCGTGGTAAGAGGACTGGTACGATGTGCACACATCCTTTATCACTAAGGAGCTACTTGAGTGAGATGTAGCGGCTCCGATGTCAAGAAAGCTGACAACGAGCGAGAGAGCAGTGTGCTCATCTATCGCCCCAAAATAGTTCATCAAATGACGCCATTTGCAGAGGATGACACGGCGATGGGTTGGTCGGTCCCGATTAGCCCATCAAGGCGTGAACGCGGAGCTGAATTGATCACACACAGGTATAGTAACTAGGTTGCCTGATCATGACTGCAGCTTCAGGTTGCAGAATTACTGGTCAACTTTTGCTGAGTGTGTATTGCGTGAGGGCGAATAGTACCATACACCATTCCGTGTCCTTCACTTCCCAAACAAAGCTATAGAAATACACAAGCATACGGCTCAGAGCCCTGATGTAATATTAAATAACCGAACGCAGCTCAGTACCGCCCCTCTTCCAAACTTCACTTAATCTACACAGTGTGTTCCAGTGCTTTCACCCAACAGTCTATTCTTTATTTCTCAATTTTCCGATACTTATTTATTTTATTGTGATTGTCTTTATACTGCAGATATTCTGTTGTTGCCATTGTCAATTCCATCTCTTACTTTCTTTCCATATCACTTTCAACATTTAACCTAACGACAACCATTTATTTCAAAGACATTCATGTATGGTTGAAATGGTTCAAATGGCTCTGAGCACTATGCGACTTCACTTCTGAGGTCATCAGTTGCCTAGAACTTAGAACTAATTAAACCGAACTAACCTAAGGACATCACACACATCCATGCCCGAGGCAGGTATTCGAACCTGCGACCGTAGCGGTCGGTCGGTTCCAGACTGTAGCGCCTAGAACCGCACGGCCACTCCGGCCGGCTCATGTATGCTTACTTTAAATAATGTCGTAATCAGACATGAGAATGTGATAAGAATAGTTCCCACCGTTTCATTTTCCAACACGGGGAGAGGGGGGGCAGTACATGCAGGGTTATTCATAAGCACCTCCGTGTTTCCAGAAGACGACGCCAAAACAATATGGCATGCAGAAAATTAACACGTGTCAATGCAGAAGGAATCTCTCCAAGTTTGTAATTCATATTACAGGCGCACAATTTGGCTTCTTTTGCGATGTGCCAGACATCAATACGCACGTGCAATTCGTTGACATGATGTGTCCAGGAAACCGCGACAGCAGCCCCGCTTTGAAAATCTGTTAATTAAGTTTCCTATTTGCAGGCGCGAACTAATTCAATGCCACAGTGCGGAGACCGATGTTAGATATTGGATCTTGAGGAAAGCACAACCTCGTCGTAGAAAGCACTCCGTTTTCAGGTCACGAGTGGCCTACCGGGACCATCCGACCGCCGTGTCATCCTCAGTGGTGGATGCGTATAGGAGGGGCGTGGGGTCAGCACACCGATCTCCCGGTCGTAATGATGGTATTCTTGACCGAAGCCGCTACTATTCGGTCTAGTAGCCCCTCAATTGGCACCATGAGGCTGAGTGCAGCCCGAAAAATGGCAACAGCGCATGGCCGTTGCTACAACCTCCTGGTGCAATCTGTAATTATAATATTTCAGCAAAACATTAGCAGGCATCCCTACAGCAGTAGGACATTGACACTTAGCAATAACATGCATCAATACCCAACGGTTTTTTGACAATCTACCGTGGGACACGTACGCCTGCATGGTGGTCAGAAGGTTAATACTTCTTCAAGCTATTCTTAAATACTGTTGTCAGCTACTAATTTTATTTTGATGGGATCGTTAATTTAATTTAAATTCTTATATGTTCACTGCTTTTCGAATCTAGTGTTAATGTTTTTCCTGGTTTGGACTCTTTGTATTTATTTACTGTTCACCTTTTTACGTTTTTAATTGCGTTACCATGGAGACATCGAAGATGATATTATCGTGTATTCATGCCCCACTCTATATGAGTAACGTCATTTTCAATGTTGTTCATGAATACTGTACGATGGTAGTCACTTAATCTGACAGATCTTGTAACCTGAAAAACGCTCAATAAAATAAATGAATTCAGTAGAACATACACAGTAATATGTTTTTCATTTATACTTTTCTCGTGTTACAACTCTCTTACGCAGAAAATGTAAATGTCGTGAGACTTGGGCCTCCCGTCGGGGAGACCGTTCGCTGGGTGCAAGTCTTTCGACTTGACGCCACTTCGGCGACTTGCGCGTCGATGGGGATGAAACGATGATGATGATGATGACAACACAACACCCAATCCCTAAGCGGAAAAAATCTCCGACCCAGCCGGGAATCGAACCCGAGCCCTTAGGATTGACATTCTGTAGCGCTGACCACTTTTTATTTTTTCTTTTTCTTTTTTTTCATTTTCTTCGGTATTGTTCGTTGCGTTTGGTCTGCGCGGACGTCACAAGACATCCGTTCAAGTTGATCGTTGATTTCTTTCCTCAGTTTTTTATTACAGAGGGCGAGCAGCTCCAGACGTTATCCGGCTCCTCTTCACATATTGTAAACAGTAACCGCCCTAGAACATTCGATCTGGGTAGTCCAGAAATTACGTATACATCTTACGCAATCGACGACGTGAAGTTTTATCTTTGCTAATAAGAATCTCTAAATCAGAGCATATTTCTAGTTCTATATTCAGTAAGCTTGTATTTTATTCATTAAAGGGCAATGCATAACTATTTTGAAAATAAAGAAGCGCTGAACCAACGTAGATACCGTTATCTACTAGGTCCCATATTTCATGAACAAATAAAGCGAACTGTTTCATGAAACAGATGTAAAGAATAGCACCGGCCTACATTTTTTACTTTATGTTTAACAAAGTAAATTGTAACGTCCATGATACTGACGCATTGGCAGACTTTCTGTAAGGTTAGTGACTTTCTCTCTTCTGTTGTCTTCTTCAGCTATATCATCTTGGCCTGAACTAATGTAACGCCCCTCTTCCTCTGATGCTGCAACATTGTGTTCGTGTGTGACGGAGATGTGTCTCGTTTGTTCAGAGGGAGGCTCATAACGTCTTACTGGGCAATGTCATCTTGCTTTTGTTGCCCAAGTGTACCTTAAGAAAAGTAAAGGACCCTTGAGATAGTTTGTGAATACAAGAGAAGGAGTACTATATCCATGAAAGCTAAAAGCTAGGTGTGTTGTAACAGTGAATGTTGGTAAGTGATGAGAAGTACCCATTGCGCAAGTTGCTATAAAGCACGGGGTGCAGCACAGCAAACAAATGTCATAACCTTGCTGACAAAAAAAGCGTAAGAAATGATAATACAGAATTTGTCACTGAATTCGAACCCAGCTCTACTACTTTATGAAACAAATTTAACGTGTTTTATTCCAAAGAAAAATCGTCAACTGAAAAACGTCGAGGGACCTACCTTTCATGAGTAGGGTAACACATCTGATATCCGTGCCACATCAATTCCCACCCTGGAAAATATTCGCGGAAACCGAATTCACATCCTGCCCCGCCAAACACACAAATATATCAGTTCAGTATCGGTTTGAAAAGAAGCGAGATATATAATGGATTCTGAACAGTAGTACGTGTATGTACAGGGTGTAACAAAAAGTTGTGGCCATACTTTCAGGAAACGTTCCTCACATATGGAAGAATAAAATGTGTTTTACGGACGTGGGTCTGGAATCGCTTTACTTCCATGTCAGCTCTCATTTTCTACTTCTCTTCGTAATCGCATTACTCATGAGAAACGCATAGAAAGATTAGCTACCTGCTTTAGATGCAACGTTTTCTCACATGGAATTTTCAGAGTACCCTGTTGGCACGTTTGGTTATACTGTACTGTATGTTGTATTAGTCGACCACAAAATTATTGCACCTGGAAGTAAGGGCGCTGTGGTCGGCTCGTGCGGTTATCTGTGCGCTCGTGTGCCGGTCAGAATGTACTTTGCTGTTCTAACGACAGACAACATGCGAGGGAAGCTATTCGGACTTCCGCAATGTACACAATAGTCAAAAAATGGTCCTCCTTTATGTTTACTGTAATGTCACCGCGCATTTCCGATAACGGCCACGGGAGGCCAAGGGCAATAATACCGTGATTGCGCAGTAATTCTTCGGCTCACCTCCAGTGTTCTTTGTTCCAATTGAACGAAGGTAATGTTGACAAGCGGCTCATTCACTGCTTGTGCTAACATTCGATTAACTTCGTTGCTGCACTACCATCAGCTGTTTAGTGTCCATCAGGGATTTTGTTTTCGGTACAGTGAAATGTAAGGGTACTCAACTGCCAACTTGGCTATAACACATTTGCTGTACGGATTAGCAGGTGGAAAGAACCGTGGCGCTCAAAGTTTATTCGGGAGAGATTTTCAAAACGACAGTGAGCCGACAGGAGGACTTCTGAAGCAATTTCTCGTCGTCTTATGGAGCACGGGACGCTGGAGTCTAGTATTCCCGACTGGAGGAGGCCTGGAAGGAGGAGGACACCTCAAATGGTGCAGGAACTTCTTCGTGCAGTTGACGATAACCCTAGTGTCAACGTAAGACTGACTGCAACAAGTAATGTTAGCCACATGACCGTCTGCAGAAGTGCTATATGATAACCTGTTGTGCCCTTACCACGTACAGCGTGTGCAGGCATTATCGCCAGCTGATTTTCCTGCACGGTTACAGTTCTGCGAATGGTTCAAATGGCTCTGAGCACTATGGGACTTAATATCTTAGGTAATCAGTCCCCTAGAACTTAGAACTACTTAAACCTAACTAACCTAAGGACATCACACACATCCACGCCCGAGGCAGGATTCGAACCTGTGACCGTAGCAGTCCCGCGGTTCCGGACTGTAGCGCGTAGAACCGCACGGTCACCACGGCCGGCACGAATGGTTCCTTCAGCAATGTGTGAACCCTCACGTTAGTGCACATGTTCCGTTCACGTATGAGACTTCGTTTCAAAGTAGATGACTAATGTGTTGCGGAGTTGTAGGAATTCAACTCAAACAAAGAAATGAACTCTGACAGAAAAATGAGCCGTTCGTGGACCTATGTCCATTCAACATATTTTCTTCCTCTACATGTCAGGAATATTTGCTGGAAGTTTTTTACGCCCTGTAGAGCAATATAGATTTAGAGAATACACTAGAGATAGTGATAGCAGTCAATCGGGTCTCATCATGCGTTTAAAATACCAAAACAATGAAGTCGACAAAATCGAAACTGCTGTTCAAATCTTACACGTAATGTCAAAAGGACTGGGCACAAAAATACTAGAAGAACTGGAAACTAATATGAACATGAAAAATCATCAGCATAACATACATCCACAGTTAAACCCTTACACAAATATCGTAAAAGTAAATAACATTTACCAACTGAAATTCTCACAGGTGTATTAGACAATGGAAATACCACCGATATAGGCCTATTGTATGACAATTAAGAAAACTATTAGCAGCTAACTTGGAAGATTCAATTTAAAATCTCACAAATATTTTGTCAATCAACGAGAAACTAATCTGAGCCTTCGTACATACCCTCTCACCAACCACCATCTCACACAGTACTAGTAACTCACTTGAAAAAAGTCATTTATCAAAATGTTTGCAGACAACGATGGCACTGGGAGTCATGATCATAAAATAAAGAGCGAAATACTAAACTTCATCACCAAAACTGCTTCGCTGGAGAGGACTGCTGTGCATTACCTACATTCGACAGTGGCACGGATGCAAAAATGTTAGACGCAGAAATAAGAGAACGCGGAATTGAATATCAGCTCACATCGTTCTAGCGGAGAAAGTGCAAAGCAACTGATGGGGCGTCCGTTATATTCTATATTCAAAATCTTTAGGAACTAGACGCTCTACTGGAATCTATTCACAGCAGGTTGCTATATCAACGAAACGTGCCATGTAACTAAAAACCAAAAAGGCACAGGTCATTCCTCATCCATAAGGAAGGTCGCAAGATCGATGCCCAAACCTACAGACTTGCATCAGTGAGCTTAGTTTCTTTCAACAAAAAGGAACATATACTACGCTCGTGAATAAAAACGTTTCTCGAGGACGAAGAACGTCAGTGTATGAATCAAGATGATACCCGAAAGTACCCATCGTGTGAAACCAAGTTTGATCTCTCCGTTCAGTGCATTGTGATATGACTGAACCACGTTGTTGTTCATGATACATGTACTGATTTGTCATATAAAGTCTTTAGCCTGTAACGCTATTCACTGATAACACAGTTGTGCTATGGGAGCTGACGTCGTTTCAAAATAGTGACGAAACGTAGAGAGTTTTGTAGATGACGGGATACTTCCAGAATCAGCACATCAAATTGATTCTGGAACAGCTACTTTTTTTGAGAAATCATCTGGAAAATATTTTAAACGTGTAGACTTGTGTCATTATTAACAGTGTCTTCATATGGCGACCAAATTTTCATATTCTGCATCGGTGAAAAACTGAAGTAGATATAATACCCAAATAAGGCCAATGTTGTACTTGAGCACAAAAATGGCATTGTTCACAGAAGAGGCGCCAGTTTAGCCACATTATGTTATTGTGAATAGTCTGAAGTGCAGCACTGTTCACAAGAGGAAACGATTTGTTTCAAATAATTTAGAAACATTTGGAGCTTAGAATAAAAATAAATCTTAAGAAGAGCAAAAAAAATAAGGCCAATGCCGTACTTGAGCATGGATTTGTACCTGAGAAAGGAGTTGAATTACAAGCTAAAGGTAAAATAGTGTGACTGAAGGTGCCGCATTATTAATAAAAACATTCATAATCTATAAGGTAGAATAAGGACAGGCCTCAACGAAATGTCTGTTAGTAACATATCCGATAAGTACCGTGCGCAACGAGGGGTCTTACAAGCATTTGAGACTAAACGCACAAACCGCTTCCCGTCGTGACGGTGCTGTCGTCGTCCCGTACCCCACACTGAAATACACCAACGTAGAGCAACATAAGTCTGTGTACCGATGTATCTTCTATATTTTTGTTGAGTCATCAGTCTTCTGATTGGTGTGATACCACCCGCCACGAATTCCTCTCCTGTGGCAAACTTTTCATCTCAGAGCGGAAAGTGCAACTTACGTCGTCAATTATTTTCTGCATGTACTCCAACCTCTGCCTTCCCCTTTACATCTCTCTCTAACACCATGGATGCTATTCCTTGATGTCTTAACAGATATCCCATCGTCCTGCCCCTTATTTTCACTGTATTCCATATATTCCATAGCTCGCTGATTCTGCGGAGAGCTACCTCATTCCTCATCTTACCAGTCCACCTAATTTTCAGCATTCTCCTGTAGCATTACATCTCAGAGCCTTAAATTATGTTGTGCTCCTATTTTCACACAGTCCATGTTTCACTACCATACAAAGATATCCTCCAAACGTAAATACTAAAAAATTTCTTCCTCAAATTAAGGCCTACTAGTAGGTTTCTCTTGTTCCGGAATGCCCTTTTTGACAAGCTAGTCTGTTTTTTATGTCCTACTTGCTCCGTCCATCATGTGTTATTTTCTTGCCTAGAGAGCATAATTCTTAACTTCGTCTACTTCGTGATCACCAATTCTGTTGTTAAGTTTCTTGCTGCTCCATTTGTGCCACTTCTCGATACTTTCCTTTGTTTTCTATTTACTCTCAATCAGTATTCTGTTCATTCGATTCAACAGACTCAGCAATTATTCTTCACTTTAACTGAGGACAGCGATTTCATCAGCGAATCTTATCACTGATATTCTTTCGCCGTGAATTTTAGTCCCATTCTGGAATCTTTCTTTTGTTTTCGTCATTGCTTCTTCGATGTATAGACTGAACAGTAAGGGCGAAAGACTACATACCTGTGTTATACCCTTTTTATTCCGAGCCCTTATTTCTTTATCTTCCAAGCTCTTGTACATTTCTAGCGCATAGGACAGACCCACACATTTAACACCACAGAAAGTGACCCTAACATGATAAACTGAATGGGCAATAATTTTACTAAAGAGAAACTCCGTACGATAATTTCTTACGTGTCCTAAAACTAGTGCTCGTAGTACAGTGCCGAAGTAAAGTGAGATGAGTATTTAAAATAGATATATTTTGTGCTCAAGCGACCGCACACCTGGCCCTTTCCCGCACCTACCTTCGGATTCTGTCTCCTGCCTAGGCCATACATGTCGTATCGAAAGATGTGTTTCCAACTTATTCTTGATCTTCCTCTTCTTTTAAATGAATTCGTTCACAGTAATAGAAATGGTATTTGTTGTTCTGCATTTTAGCTCTTCTGATCGCCCCTGTAGCCAAGTGTCTCGTTCTATTCTCCTTTTAATTCCACAGTATTGCGGTGTTTGTACAACCTCAATGGTTTGTTATCTTTCCTTGTTTTTCGCTCTTGAGAACACTAATCCATAATAGCGTCAAAATGTTTTCTCCCTGTTTTTCGTTCAAAAACAAGCAGTTTATCTTCATCTTTATTTGTGAAAGCCAGAGTCTTGCATCTATAGGCAACACACTGATAGACTGACAGACACAGGTTTCAAAGGGTCAAGAGATGGTCTTTTTCTCAGACTGTCCGAAAAGCTGTACACTGCTCTGTTAACAGCCGACAAGCTTGGATTAATTTCAGTTTCGTTTCGTTCCTCTTTTCTAGAAAGGCTTGCTAGATATTTAAGACATATAACTCTCTTGATGCTGAATAGCCTACGGCCACGAAGTCACTTACCAGTTTTATTCGTGAGAAGATACTGCTTTTTTTTTTTTACTGACATTCATAAGAATATTTAAGTAATTTAGCATCATTTTGTGAGCATTTCCCTTTAGTTTCTTATTAGGTCATATCAAATGGCTCTGAGCACTATGGGACGTAACATCTATGGTCATCAGTCCCCTAGAACTTAGAATTACTTAAACCTAACTAACCTAAGGACATCACACAACACCCAGTCATCACGAGGCAGAGAAAATCCCTGACGCCGCCGGGAAACGAACCCGGGAACCCGGGCGCGGGAAGCGAGATCGCTACCGCACGACCACGAGCTGCGGACTAGGTCATATCACCTGCATACGAAAGCCTAATTATGTTGATTGGTCCAGGGTGAATCATTATGAGATCTCTTTTCAAAAATAGTACATTAATTTTGTTCAAGGGGATGTTAATGTAGCGGAGACCAGATATCGTTGTCTTATCGTTGTTGAGTGTTTACTCTAAACTGACCAGTATATCCAAAAGGCGTTATAAATCTCTGTCGAATATTTCTTCTATGCACATTTCCACTTAATGAGTTAATGTTAATGACATTTTAAATTCTCTCACTATATTTATCATTTTCTGGCAGTAGACGCAGATACACGTCGTTTTAAAATCCACAAAGGGAAGGTGAGTGTAAGCATTCAGTTCCTAGTCCTTCTGTTACCGGTTAGTGGAAAAAGTATGGCCTAGTGTAGAGGCTCTTGCGCGGAAGACACACTTATGCTCTTCAACGGAGAATGAGATGAATAAATGTATCTGCTCCCTAAAGTCAATAATTCGTGGGAAATAAAAGTAATTACAGCGTATCAGTATTCCATTGGTCCAGTTGACGCACTTCCCCCTTTTTATATATTTAATTGCAATTGCCTCACTCAATTTCCTGCGTTTGATTAAGTATTAATTAATTGATATCTAATTTGTGCATCCCAAGTTGACACATCCAACCACAGAATTGACCACTGTATAATTGGCTCCGTAATACGGGAGAGGATTGTCTAAATAAATCGGTCGTCAAACACACATCATGAAATTTAATGAGTTTACCACCTGTCTCCAAATAACGCAGTTGACTGACGTATGCTCATGCCCTGAGGGCACCACAGTTGGCCCCAGGTAAGACTGTAATTACCAACCTGCAGCTGTGGACATACATAAATGATGAAATTAAATATTTATTATCACAAAGTATGCTTTGGTAATTTTACTCCACTGGATTATAAAACGCCATCTACGTGTTCTCAACGATCAGATTTTAGGAGAAGACTCGTCTCTGGCATTAAAGCTAAGCGAAAGCTGTCAGTAAGCGTTCGATAGTATTTATTTCCTTCCCAAGAAACAATATAAGAACGCAACTCTGTTGAAATACCAGTGTAGTATCTCAATACAATCGATAAATAGATTTTGCAACACTGCCGGTCGGAGTGGCCGTGCGGTTCTAGGCGATACAGTCTGGAGCCGGGCGACCGCTACGGTCGCAGGTTCGAATCCTGCCTCGGGCATGGATATGTGTGATGTCCTTAGGTTAGTTAGGTTTAATTGGTTCTAAGTTCGGCGACTGATGACCCCAGAAGTTAAGTCGCATAGTGCTCAGAGACATTTGAACTATTTTTGATTCTGTAACACCATTCAGAATCAATTTGATTGTTAAAGTAATACAGAAAATGCATGAGTCTTTCGCTAAATTATAACAACCCTAGAAACACTAAATAATGGTAATGTATACGGTTCCATTACTACTACTACTAATAAAAAAAGACCTGGACTTTTGGTACCCTGGTGCACACACAGTCATACGCTAGACTAACAGTGTTCCGAGTACTATGACGGTCTGATCTGCTACAGTACGATTGATGTGAATAGTTATTAACAATTTTATGCAAAGTGATTCAGTGATGATGTTACAATGTTTAAGATTGTAGGGTAGGTAACTTACAGAGTCGGTAGTATGGACCAAATAAAAGAAAAAGAATCTCTTACTCATGGGCTCCAAATTGTATACCTTCAGACCTGTCCGGCCGCTGAGAAGGGTAAATGTATCAATTCGAGGTAAGGGACCCTGTTCCGGAAACGACGGGATCGAAATTAAAAGCGAGAATCGTTCTTGACCCTCCCACAGAGTAATACATTTACTATCGCTAAGATTGTAGGGTAGGTAACTTACAGAGTCGGTAGTATGGACCAAATAAAAGAAAAAGAATCAATTATTCATGGGCTCCAAATTGTATACCTTCAGACCTGGCCGGCCGCTGTGGGTGAGCGGTTCTAGGCGCTACAGTCAGGAACCGCGAGACCACTACGGTCACAGGTTCGAATCCTGCCTCGGGCATGGATGTGTGTGCTGTCCTTAGGTTAGTAAGGTTTAAGTAGTTTTAAGTTCTAGGGGACTGATGACCTCAGATGTTAAGTCCAATAGTGCTCAGAGCCAACCTTAAGACCTATGAGCACTTGTTCACTTTTGATGCTGTGAAGTATATCTCTTCTACTGAACAACTGACCATAGTTCTTAAGGTGTGCATTTTACCTCCCATGTTTGAAGGGCATCTTCCAACTCGGTCGTTTTCGGATCAGAGTCCTCTTCTTCATATGCAGATGGTATCTGTTTCCGAAAGAACAGATGCCATTGACGATCCTGCAGCTTCTCTAGAATGAAATGATAATTAAATCTAAACCCTTAGCACTGACAGGTGTTGTTGATATACATCAGTGGGGACAGCTGAAAATGTGTGCCCCGACCGTGACTCGAACCCGGGATCTCCTGCTTACATGGCAGATGCTCTATCCATCTGAGCCACCGAGGGCACAGAGGACAGTACGACTGCAGGGACTTATCCCTTGCACGCCTCCCGTGAGACCCACATTCACAACTGTCCACAATGTGGGTCTCAGCCCGGGCAAAGCGGCGGCAGTAGTAAACACTCGTCTAGCGCTAAGCAAACAGTAAGCAAAGTGAAGTCATGTCTTCAATGCTTCGGGGCACATAAACGACAAGCCTGTCCTTGTAGGGAGGCACAGTGCTTTAAATGGGCAAATGGGGACAGTCACCAATCAGTCTGCGTGAAAAAGCGATTTCAGAACAAGTCAAGTGTTCTTTCATTCAAAAAGCAAGATAATAGTGTGAATGTAATTGTGTCAAAACCACTTTTTGAGGCGAACAGTGTTTTGTGCGTACGCAGATCGACACAAGGGCATCAGTTACTACGTTAAAGAGGCGTTTATACGATGGATTAGATCTGCAAGACATTCAGAGTCACAGACTGTACCATGTACTTTCAGTTAAGGTGATATTACGATTCTTGGCGTTTGCAGTTTCCCTGCTACTATCAAGAAAGTAACAAAAACAGTTTCATTTGTGATGCACAAAATACAATCCATATATTTTAAGCATGGCGGCCTATGACTTGTTTGGTTTGCAAATTCAGGACAAATTTTTGTCTGTCAACACATTCATGCCTAACGAAAGTGTGGATACACCGTGTAATGAATTTCAGGATCTGTTTCAAGGTGGTGGTGTTGGTGGCTAGTGTTTAACGTCCCGTCGACAATGAGGTCATTAGAGACGGAGCGCAAGCTCGGGTTAGGGAAGGAGTGGGAAGGAAATCGGCCGTGCCCTTTCAAAGGAACCATCCCGGCATTTGCATGAAACGATCTGTTTCAAGGCCCTTTAGGCAAGGCCAATAATTTTGAAGCTAATTTTGCTATGAAAGCAATTGCACAACCGAAATTCTTCCAGGCACAGTTAGTCCCGCATGCCATTACGGCCAAAGTAGCAACAAAACTGTAATAATGACAAGAGCAAGGTTTCGTGGAACCGGTCACAGCAAGAAAATGGGATTCTATGTTAGTCGCGTTAACCAAGCGAACAGCAGTTTACGCATCTGTGCAGATTTTAAGTCCACTGTTAATCCGCAGACTATGGTTGTATCCTACCTATTACCCGTACCAAAGGAACTCATGGTGCTGGCAGATATTTTTCAAAAAAAGATTTGAAAGATACCTATCTGCAGATTCACTTAAACAAGCAGTCACAGCTGTTCTCTGTCATAAATACGCACATGGTTGTATTAAGATTTCTGCGTTTACCTTTCAAGAGTGCTTCAGCGCCCGTCATTTTTCAACAGCGCCTGGGGCAGCTAACTGCCATCATGTTCCAGTTACTTGGACGACATAGTGGTTTCCGGTTGCATACTGAAGGAACGCTTAGCCAATTTGCGTACATTGTTTGAAATGGTATCCTCAGCAAGCCTACGTTGTAACAAGAGTAGGTGTTCTTTCTTTCAAAGCGAGACTGCCTATTTGAAACACGTAATCAATGTGCGAGGCATTCACCCGTCATAAGCAAGTCTCAGAGCTATCCATGATTTGCCAGTGCCATATAATGTTCAGGAACTACAAGCTATGTTAGGCAAGCTGACGTACTATATTTGATTCATTCCGAATGCTGGCCAGATCGCAGCTCCCCTGCATTCCCTCCATAGAAAGAACGTTCTGCTTGCGTTGTCAAAAGAATATGTTTCAGCCATCAAGAAGCTGAAAGATGCATTATTAAGTGGTACATGTCTAAGACATTTCGAACCGCCCAAACTAGTCGTTTTGGTGGTGGATAATTCCTCTTACAGGACTTGGGCAGGTTTGTCTCATCAACTCAAAGGTGCCCAACTATCGATCGCTTTAGCATAGAAACTGTTAAAAAAGACACAGTGCAACTCTCACCATCATCTATGGAGTTACTAAGTTTCACAAATGTTTGGACGAGGAAAAGTTCTTCCTACAGATGGATCACAAACAGCTGACATCTTTGCTCAGCCTGTCCCACAAGCACCGCGCAGAAATTCAGCACTGGTTCCTCATTTTGTCAAATTCTCAGTACGAGATTCTGTACCACCCAAGAAGCATGCGCCGGCCGCTGTGGCCGAGCGGTTCTAGGTGTTTCAGTCCGGAACCACGCTGCTGCTACGGTCGCAAGTTCGAAGCCTGCCTCAGGCATGGATGTGTGTGATGTCCTTAGATTAGTTAGGTTTAAGTAATGGTTCAAATGGCTCTGAGCACTATGCGACTTAACTTCTGAGATCATCAGTCGCCTAAAACTAAGAACTAATTAAACCTAACTAACCTAAGGACATCACACACATCCATGCCCGAGGCAGGATTCGCACCTGCGACCGGAGCGGTCGCTCGGCTCCAGACTGTAGCGCCTAGGTTTAAGTAGTTCTAAGTCTAGGGGACTGCTGACCTCAGATGTTAAGTCCCATAGTGTTCAGAGCCATTTGAACCATTTTGAACCAACAAGCATGCACCCAAATACTGGCACACTGGCACGGCTTCGGCTGGGACTGACCTGTATTTGACCAGTCAGAAGGGCCATATTTCTTTGTGAATCCTTAGGAAGCAGCAATGCTTAGGAAATTCCCCATTATACCTCGTATGGTCGCCCAGGCAACAGCAGTAGATCCAAATTCGCAAGTTTTACTATAGTACAAAGGCACTGGTTAGCCCCGGCCTGTCAACAGAACACCAAATGCTTTAGTTCATCGTTACTTCAAACTGCGGCACGCTACGTATGCAAAAAGGGTGATTCTCCTCCACACGGAATCAGATCAATCTCGAGCAGTCATTCTCAAGTAATTGCAACAGGAGGTGCTTCGGTTATTGCACTGTAGTCACTGGTGCACAGTCAAAACCAACCTTTCGCCCAACTCCATTGTACATTGGTCAGAATGGGCAAGTAAAATGAGAAAATGACTACAAGTTTCCAGGCCTGTGTGAAGCACCAAGCTGGTCTCCCACACTGGTTTCTCGAATGGCCTCATGCAACTGTCCCATGACAGACACTGCATATAGATTTCGCAGGACCGTTTGGGATATCAGATGAGTAATGGTGGTGGATGCCTTCAGTAAATTCCCGTTCGTTGTTCCAGCGCAGTCTACAACTGCGACTCAGTCAAAGCACTGACATCAATATGTCACAACGAGGGACTCTCTGTAGTCATTGTCTCAGATAATGAACCACAGTTTGCTTCAAGAGATTTTCAGTGGTTGTGTGAAGTCAACGGCGTCCAACATGCAGCACGTGCACCGTTTCATCCCTCATCCAACGGTGAAGCCAAACACCTCATCCAAACATTCGAACAACAAATAGCTAGATTACGTGCTCCCCATCCTCGGGAGCAAGCTCTTCGGACATTTGTGTCATTCTACCGCTACAACCACGTGAAGGAAAATCACCAGCACTGTTACTAAATTTCCGTCGCCATCAAACTCTACTCCATCTCCTACATCTATCATAGCGGACGACAAGGTATTCTTGTAATAAATCATATAAGATTGATGGTCTTGTATTTTATAGCATTTTCGGAGCCCGCCGCGTATGGGAACGCAGTACAATTCTTCAATTGCAGGATCGTTCAATGTTCTCATTGAAGGTCCGGACGGAGTGCACAGACGGCGCTAAATTCTAATTCACCTCTGTCGGCTGCGTGATGCTGTCGCAGATTTTTCAGTTAGAGATTCGGGGCTGCTGGGTATGAGCCGATGGAGGCAGGTGAGCACCGATCATGTCTTCACAGCACTAGCAGCATCAATTGTCACGCCAGGATCTCCTAGTTTCCAGTCATCAGGACGCCAGCAATCCACAGGATACAGAGATGTCAAACACACCTACGGAAAGTCCGCATCTGGTCCCAGGTGTGAGTCTGATTCTCAGTTTATTTTGCCGATGTTGGCAGGCATTCGCAAGGCGGTTGCCGGGACGCAGGCAAGGATGCTGCATTGGCCGACGCCTTAAACGCTGCCTCGTCGGGGACAGACGACAGTGAGGAAGTCTGGGGGGAGAAGAACGTGATATCGTCTCACTATCGACACCAAACCGAGGGCGTTATCACAAAAGGCACTGACGTTGCCAGCACAAGTGCAGCGGCGGTCCACCAGTGGTCACTACTGCAACGGGCGCCGTCTAATCCCGAGCGGCACTGGGTTCACGCCCCTTTTGTGACAGCGCCGCCAGGGCGGAAGACTCGATTGTACATATAGACGCCACGTCCACTTACTCTTCGGGGGCCCAGCCAGTCTAGTCCATGGAGTCGTCACTCTTCGAGTCATACTCCTACGTCACGACTGCATTAGCAGGGTCACTTCGCAGTACAGTGACGTACATCGCCATTCAATATTTACGTCCCCTCACAGAATTCAGCTCACGGCTAGGACAGTCAGCTTCGTAGAATTTTGACATAAACAGGCACGACAGAACTATTGTGCAGAGACTTACGACTATTAATATCAACGTAATCAGTAGGCGAAGGACTTTGTACTACACCACCCGCAGATCTTCGATGTATAAGTTGACTATTTATAGTGTATCTATTTGGTACTGATGTTTGTTTACTCATACCATGTTTGATGAATGCTTCAGTTCCCTGCGTCTTTCTGAGCGCTTCTGTATTTTGTACGCGTATCTACCACTCGGACACATTTTGTTCAGCGCTGGCCCTAAGTGCCATAACAAAAACAATTACCACACTAGGCTAATCTGGGACAGCTCTATCGAATGGGCGCATAATATTCCGCTTTAAAAATCATTTTGTTTGTAACGGTGTGTGTTGCATGAAAGACGTGATGAGCACCACCTTTTTTTTTTTTTTTTTTTTTTGACTGCAGCTACACAAAGAAAAGACGAGACTGAAAAAAATCTGTCGAAACACTAGAGAAAATGTGCCTGACATCTCTTAGAAGTTACATCATGTATAAAGATTACACGTTGTTTACAACTGTTCGCAAAAATTTCGAGAAGTTCTTGACCGACTTACAGTTTTTACACA
Organism: Schistocerca americana; assembly: GCF_021461395.2. Lineage (NCBI taxonomy): Eukaryota > Metazoa > Arthropoda > Insecta > Orthoptera > Acrididae > Schistocerca > Schistocerca americana. Next base: position 337,940,341 of record NC_060121.1, read on the forward strand.
ATACTCTAATGAAGGTTCGGGCGGATGGAGGCTACATATTTTAATACATATGGGGTTTAAATATATGTAAAACGCAAAGAGGAAACGTTGTTAGCAAAAATCTCAGGATGTTCGTAATCAAGTTTTACACGATGCGCTAATAAACATTTGGACGAACATGATCTATATATTTTTTTAACAAAAAATTTAACGTGTTCTTTTAAGAATGATAGAGCCAAAAATTCTGCACTGTGCTGTGAAAATCTTTCTTACAGTACATTTCAACTAAGGTCTAAACGAAAACTCAGACGACTCGGTTACGAATTCCTGGACCATCGCTATCGCGTGCAGAATTGTAGGGTTCCCCTTAGTAGGTCAGGCGTGCACTACACCCAGAAAGCGGCTTCTAGGGTAGCGGAGTACGTGTGGCGTGCATTTAGGGATTTTTTAGATTGGAGAAACGCTCCCTTGGGACCAAAGACGATTTGCCTGACAAATTAGCCACGGTGTCCTCAGAGAACGTTCGTTGTCGCAGATAAGAGAGAGAAAGGGTGAGTATGAACTGAGCAAACTGCAGGAGCATCGAGGGAAGGTCCCAGAATTAGTATCGCTTACTCAAGGTTATGTATGATGCATATACAATATTTGGAACAGAAAGCTGGTTGAAAGCGGTCGTTAATAACAACGAAATGCTAAGTTCAGATTGGAATATTTATCGTAAGGATATGTGAGTCGCCAGTGGTGGCGGCCTGTTTATTCCAGTACAGACTTCGATAAAATCGAGCGAGGTAGTCACGGATTCCGATTGAGAATTAATCTGGTTGAAGTTAAGCATCAAAGGTCGGACAAAAATGGTAATCGGACGCTTCTATAGACAGCCTGGGTCATGAGCTATAGTGGTAGAGCGCTTAAGAAAGAACTTGCAGAGTATCGTTGATAATTTTCGGTCTCATGCTGTTGTAATAGGTGGTGACTTCAATTCGCCAGGTACAGATTGGGAGTGTGATGGTATCAAAACTGGTGTCAGAGACAGGGAATCATGTGACATTGTTCTGGACGTCTTGTGCGAAAATTACTTCGAACAGATAATTACATACCTAAATCGTGAGGATAACGTCTTAGACCTTCCGCAACAAACAGTCCTGAACGTATTGAATCAGTTAACGTAGAGGAAGGTATCGGTGATCATAACGCTTTGATAGCATTTCTGACAACGGGTCTGACAAATAATGTTAAGAAAGGGAGGAAGAGATTTTTGCTTTGCAAGTGTGACAGGATACAAATTTCAGATTATCTTGGCTGTCAGCATCAAATATTCGGTGATGAGGACGAAGACGTCGAGGTCACATGAAAAATTCAAAGGCATACTGCAATATGCCCTACGCAAGTATGTTCCGAGTAAGGTCTTAAGCGATGGGAAACACCCACCATGGTTTAATAGCCGTGTTAGAGAACTACAGCGTTGGAAAAGAGAACGTCATCTCTTATTCAAGAGGAGTAAAAACCTAGCTGACAAACAAAAGCTGAACAAAGCGAAAATGAGCGTAAGGAGAGCAACGAGAGAATTGTTCAATGACTTTGAAAGTAAAACTTTGTCAACCGATCTGAGTAAAAACTCTTAGAGGTTTTGGTCGTATGCAACATCAGTAAGTGGGTCAAGATGATCTATTCATTCACTCACTGAGCATGCTCCACCGAAGCGGAAGGTAACAGAGATAAGGTGGAAATACTGAATTCGGTAATCGGAAATTAATTCAGTACAAAAGATCGTAACACGGTCCCCTCCTTTCAGTCGCCGTACGAACGTCTAAATGGCAGATATTAAGATAATCGGTCGCTAAATATAAAAGCAACTACAACCGCTTAACAGTGGAAAGGCGTCAGGACCAGATGAGATACCTGTGAGATTCTATCAAGATTATTCGAGAAAACTTGCTCCCCTTCTAGCAGTAATTTATCTTAGTTCGCTTGAGCAACGAAGGGTATCTAGTGACTCGAAGAAAGCGCAGATTATTCCCGTTTTTAAGAAGAGATGTAGGACTGATACACACAATTATAGACCTACATCGTTGACGTCAATCAGATGTAGAATTATGGAATATGTTTTATGCTCAAGAATTATGACTCTTTGGAGAGTGAAAATCTCCTTTATAAAAATCAACATTGATTTCGCACACAGAGATCCTGCAAAACTCGGCTCTCTCTCTCCACGAGATCCACAGCGCCATAGAGAGCGGCGTTTAGATTGATGCCGTGTTCCTTGACCTCAGGAAAGTATTTGACACCGTCCCGCACTGTCGTCTGGTGAAAAAAAAATACGAACTGATCGAGTATCGGAACTGACAACTGAATTCACGATTTCCTTGCAGATAGAACTCAGCACGTCGCTCTTAACGGAACGAAATCAACAGATGTAAAGGTAATTTCCTGAGTAACTCAAATAAGTATTATGGGATCGTTGCCATTTCCAATATACGTAAGTGACCTAGTAGAAAGCGTCGGATGCTTCTAAGGGTCTTCGCAGGTGATACGGTTGTCTGTAACAAAGTAGCAACGCCACCAGAGAATTGATGAATGGTGCAGGCTCTGGCAGTTGACCCAGAATGTGAATAAATGTAAAGTATTTCGCATACGTAGCAAAAGGAACCCACAACTGTACAGCTACACTACTGATGACAAACCGCTGGAAAGCGTATCCACAAAAATATCTAGGAGCAACTTTCCAGGGCAAAGTTCAGTGAAATGATCGCATAAAACAAACAATGGCCAAAGCAGATGCCGGACTCAGATTCTGGTATCGGGCTGCGGAGAAGCTGAATGGCCGCCGGAGCAAACAGACGTCGATGGATGATAGAGGATAGTGTGGCCACAGCGCAGCGCTCGCGTAGTGAGTACACCACCATCTCGCCACGTGAATACATCGGCCATTAGTGTCTCGCATGGCCGGCATAAATATCGCCGCACTACGGCCGCTCAGTCAGTAGTGTATTTCCTCTGATAGCGTTCGCCATTACCTCCACCGTACTACTGACTACTCGTCAACGACTTCACTTTGTAATAGCTTTCCCTCTTTTGTCCGCCGGCCGGGGTGGCCGAGCTGTTCTAGGCGCTACAGTCTGGAACCGCGCGACCACTGCGATCGCAGGTTCGAATCCTGCCTCGGGCATGGATGTGTGTGATGTCCTTAGGTTAGTTAGGTTTAAGTAGTTCTCAGTTCTAGGGGACTGATGACCTCAGCAGTTAAGTCCCATAGTGCTCAGAGCCAGCCTCTTTTGTCCAGATTTGTACTATGGCTCGCACTTGACCTGTTGACAGCGTTCTGTCGAAGGTTTGTTGCACTTCGTTGTTGCATACGTTGATACTGATTTACTCCTGCAGTGTCGTGTCCGCCTTGGGCCAGCCCGGGCTTCGACTCCTGCGTGGGTTTGAACCCTGTCCGCAGGCGGTCTTCCCGCCCAGCGTCGCCACTGTTTCATTCCGGTTTCCTGACGTGGCCACTCGCGGATATAATAACTGCCGACGAGGAAAAGGGAAGCTGTTTGCACGGCAGCTATACTGGTTAGCCTGCTCAAGCAACGCAGCAGCTGATGCACCTGCAGAAGGTACTGACGGACTTGTTACAAAAGTCGCTTCCGCTCTCACGAGACGTATTTTGTACGCAGGAGGCCGCTGTTCCTCATGGACCGGCGCCCCCAGCACACTCGACACCACATCCCATCCTCCGTCGTTTCCTCCTTCCAATGACGCTACGGACGACTAGGATACACATTTGCATCGACTGAAGCGACATTTCACGGCGTTTCAAGCCACGGACGACTCATTGCAGCAGTCGCTCTGTCTCGGGCGTCACCAGACGAGTTTTTCCACCTTCGAAAATTCGCGCCTCTGTCTGTCCCCGCGCCCTTTCATTTCTGGAGATACGCGCTCTACTGAACAATTACTATTCCCAGCGATGCAATGTGGTTTCCTCCAGGCTAGAACTTCATCAATACCATAAACAGCCAGGGTCTCCTAGCTGTCTGACTCACAAGGACTCACCCGAAATGTGATTTTATTCCTCTGATCAAGACTGTACAACTTCCTACGCCGACTATTTGGCTCGTGGTGTGGTGGATGCACTTGCGCTTAACCTGGAGGTTCGTACAGTGGTGTTGAAACTGGATAACCGCCCTTAGAGGACACCTTGGGCATCGCTCATTCGTTCGAAACTACACGGGCGGCTAACGAATGAAACGAATGACACTTGGCAAGGCCCCAAGCGACGAAGTTCACGCGTTAACACGTGCGCCACCCCAGCGTCGTAGACTTAGGACTACTGCCAGGTTGAAGCAACGTCGAGATTCGTCTTTGTCCGATGTATTGCCTTCCGAGCCTCCAGTGACCCCTCGACGATGGCTCCTAGGGCCGCTCCCTTCGTGTCCGAAGTGTCTTTCCTCTCACTCCCGAGCAGTGTGTGTAGATCGCTGGGGTTCCTGTACGCTGTGGCAAGGAGGGGCGCTGCCACTCAGTATGGCACCGTCGCACGACCTGGCTCGGTACACGCGCTGGAGACAGCAGCCCCCAGGGCGACTCCTTCATAATGAAATAGTTTTTCAGCTTCGCATTTCTCACCAGGACATCTGTTTTCAGATGGACATTGGGGCCACTGTCTCTTTGATCAATCAGGCGACTTATGACTTCCCTCGCGATAAGAGACGGTGCAATTCCTCTTCGCGGGCAGTTCTCGATTGTGGCAACTTTCAAATATGCTACCCATCTTTTCAAGTTCTTTGTTGTCGACCATCCATCAGCTACCAACATTTTTGGTCTTGACGCCTTCATGGCATTTGGATTTTCTATCTCGGATGTAGTCAAAGGTGATTTCCACTGCGGTCCCTTTCCAGGAAATGGACGACCTCTGCACGAAGTTTTCGGCTGTGTTTCAACAGGGTTTCGGGTGTACTTCAGACTTTCAGGTGCACATAACCCTTTGGCCAGATGCCACACCACGTTTTTGCCACGTCAGACCAATTCTGGTGGCCTTGCGAGCTGCTGTGAAGCAGGAACTCGATCGTCTACAGGCAGATGGGGTTGCTGAGCATATCAAATACAGTGCATCAGCCACTCTTTAGTCACAATCTGGAAATCTGGAAACCGAATGGTTATCTTTGCTTCTTTGGGGATTTTAAGACGACCATCAATGTTCAGTTGCTAGTAGAAACCCATCGCATTCTCTGGCAATGAGATATCCTTTCCAAACTGCCTGGAGGGTAATATTTTTCCAAGACCGATTTCACTGATTCGTACGTCCAGCTGCCCTTACATGAGGTATCTCAGAACATTGTCGTACCTAACTCGTTCTTTGGGTTGTATATGTACAAGCGACTCACCTTTGGCATTTCCTCAGCCCCTGCAATAGTCCTATGGTTTCTGGAGCAGCTGATACAGCATATTCCGGCTTGCATCAGTTACTCTTATTTGGATGACCAGACTGCCACAGGATACTCCTGTTAGGAGCGTTTGGGAAACCTTTGAACCCTGTTCACGATCCTGGAGGACCCAGACCAGTGTTGTAGTTTTGGAGATGTGCGGATTTTTTTCAGCCAGGAGTGAAGTATTTTGACCATTGGATCTCCAAAGAGAGGATTCGGCCTAGTAATCGCAACGCTGTCGCCATTATTACATCGCTCGACAAACTTTCCTGAATTACAAGCGTTTCTGGGCGAACTCAACTATAACTATAACAACCTCTCAATTATGCATGAGAAGGGGGTTCCTTATACATGGATGCCTGCCTGGCGCCTGGCTTATGTCAAATTGAAAATGATGCTGTCGTCCACACTTTTTTCTCCTGATCATTCATTGGCTTTTGAAACCGATGCGTCTACCTACAGTACTGGAACGCCCTTGGCACAGGCGTAGGGATGGTTCTGACCAACCTATAGTGTACACATCCAACACCCTGGCCCCAGCACAACTCAACTACACCCATAACGAAAAGGGGGCTTCAGCAATAGTGTTCACAGTGGAGAAATTTCTTGTCCACCTTCTACGTACACAATTCTCTCTAATTATGAATCACAAGCTATTGGTGGCATTATTTGGACCATGTTCCAATCTCCAAGAACGAACAGCGCTGGGCATTGTACGTTGTGCCTACAAGTATACTATCTAGTTCAAGCTGACAGTCCAGCATTGCAATGCTGATGTGCTGTGCCCCCTACTGATTGGCCTGGACCTTGATTCTGACCACGAGGAGACTTTTTGCTCCTATGTCAATCCTGAATGTTAATATATGTAGGACGGTTTTTCCCCTTACAGCAAGGTGTGATGCCACTGCAATGTGCCAGGACTCCATCCTGCGACAGGTCCTTCGGTATGAAGTCCATGGCTGGCCTCATTATCTCACTCGTTGGTTGGCGACAGGGCTCCATTCTTGGAAACAGCTCTCTCGCCAGCTCTCGGTTCTAGATGGTACCATCATTTTGGATACTGAGATGCACATCTAATGGTTATTCTGGTGGAATTACATCATCGGATATTGAGTTTGCTCCACTGGGATCATTTGGGTATGTCCTGCAAGAAGACACTGACACACTGTCATGTATACTGACCTGAAGTTAATGGCTACATCGAGAAGATAGTCTATAGTTGTCCAGCATGTGCCCAGCACCTGGTGGCACCCCTCACTCCCTTACCCCCTGGCCTACTCCTCGCCTCCCTTGAGACAGCCACCATTCCGATTTTACAGGCCCAATCTTGGGTTCTGGAAAATTTTGGAAATTAGTGGTAAGGTCTTATGGGACCAAACTGCAGAGCTCATCGGTCCCTAAGCCTACTCACACTACTTAATCTAACTTACGCTATGGAAAACACACACACACCCATACCTGAGGGAGGACTCGAACCTAACAGACCGCGACAAGGCACCATAGACCACGCGGCTACCCCACAAAGCTCTTGGGTCCTGTGTGGTTGTTCAGTGTTGGTGCTTATTGAAAGTAACCCTATTTCTTACATATGGCATCCATCACAGCCAAAGCCACCCTTACCACCATAGCCCAAGTTTTGGCCGTCGAAGGTTTGCCTTGTACATTGGTCTCTGACAATGGCCCACAATTCACAGCCCCTGCCTTTGAGGACTTCTGTACCCCTCCGTTCCACCCTTCCTCCAATGGTGAAGCTTAGCGTCCAGTCTGAAGTTCTGAACAGGAGACGAAGAAAGCTATCGAATCCTCCACCACTATGATGGCCCTTTTTGAGCAGTTATCGCACTACACCAGTTAACAGTCATAGGCCCACAAAGCTCCTCCATGGTCACCAGCTTCAGACCTGGCTTCATCTGCTGACACTGCATCCCTCATTCGCATCCCTTCCCCTGTTGCACTCCTGGAACAGATTCGTGGGCATGCTCCTACGAGAGTGCTGAAGCGTCGACGCCAGCAACGGTAGTGTCCACCTGCGGACGACGAGTCATGTCGCTCCAAACGCAAAAGGGGCTCGAGCGCCGTCACTGCAGCGAGCTTCGTCCTCGGACACAAGCATCCCCTCCACAGACTCTTCTTCCACTGGCTTCGGGTAATAATGTGACACAAAGGCCAGGATCTCAGGCAGCTACAGCTGGCATCCTGTTGTTGCTCTGGCCCTTTGTCTTCCTAAGGATCAATGGTTACCCTTGGCGTGCCCATCTCCACCACTGTCCTCGTGGACACTGTCGACGCCATTTCCTCCCAATGGCATACAGGTGACGGGACTTCACCTATGTCGAACCTTCCATGGCACCATCTGGGGCGTTTTCTGCCTAATGCAGCATTTTCTGAGGGTAGGGATCTGATATTGGGCTGCGCGGAAGTTGAATGCCCGCCGGAGCAAATGGACCTCGATGGATAATAGAGGGCAGTGTCGCCGCAACACGGCACTCTCCTAGTGAGTACGTTAACATCTCGCCACGTGAGTACGTGTACACTGGCCAATAGTGTCCCGCGCAGCTTGCATAAATACCGCCACACTTCGACCGTTCAGTCAGCCGTCTACTTCGACTGATAACGTTCGTCACTATCTCGACCGTTCTACTGACTACTCTCCGATGACTTGGATTTTCCTCTTTTGTGTCAATTTGTATTGTGGCTCATACTTGACCTATCGATAGCGTTGTGACGAAGGTTCGTTGCATTTCGTTGTTGCAGAGATTGCTATTGATTTGCTCTTTTCGTGTCGGGTCCGCCGTTCGGTCAGCCCGGGCGCTCGATTTTGTCGTGGGTTTGCGTCCCGTCTGCTGGCGGTCTTCCTGCCTAGCGCCGCCTCCGTTCCTTTCACGTTTCCTGACGAGCCACTTGTGGATGTAGTACAGATTCACAGAAATAATCTTATGGAAATGTACCTCATCCACGAAGGATGTGGGTCATTAGACATTTGTTCGACCGATTTTTCAGTATTGTTCATCTGTCTGGGATTCCTTCCGCGTAGGACCGATAGAAGAGATAGAGGAGACCCAACGGAGAGCGGCGCGTTTCGTCACGGGATCGTTTACCTGGCGAGAGAGGGTTACGGAGATGATCAAGAGACTCCACTGGCATACGTTACAAGAGAGGCGTTGTGCATCACGTAAAGATTTGCTACTGTAATTTCGAAAGAGAATTTTCCGGAAAGAGGCGGACAATGTATTTTTTCCTACTACGTATGTCGCGCGTAATGGCCACTAGGAGAAAATTCGAGAAATTAGAGCCAATACAGAGGCTTACCGACAATCACTCTTTCCACTCGCTATTCGTTAATGGAGCTGGTATGGAGGGACCAGTTAGTGGTGCGAAAAGTACCCTACGCCATGCACCATTGGGTGGCTTGCGGAATATGTTTTAGTGAACTACGATCTCAGGGCGCTTACCATTAGACAGATTAATTCTACCACAAAAATTCCTTCTCCTAAACAATTTCATACAAAAATTCTGTACACAACAACAGGACGTTGTGTTTTCTTCCTCGCATTCGTTTTTAACATACACTCCTGGAAATGGAAAACAGAACACATTGACACCGGTGTGTCAGACCCACCATACTTGCTCCGGACACTGCGAGAGGGCTGTACAAGCAATGATCACACGCACGGCACAGCGGACACACCAGGAACCGCGGTGTTGGCCGTCGAATGGCGCTAGCTGCGCAGCATTTGTGCACCGCCGCCGTCAGTGTCAGCCAGTTTGCCGTGGCATACGGAGCTCCATCGCAGTCTTTAACACTGGTAGCATGCCGCGACAGCGTGGACGTGAACCGTATGTGCAGTTGACGGACTTTGAGCGAGGGCGTATAGTGGGCATGCGGGAGGCCGGGTGGACGTACCGCCGAATTGCTCAACACGTGGGGCGTGAGGTCTCCACAGTACATCGATGTTGTCGCCAGTGGTCGGCGGAAGGTGCACGTGCCCGTCGACCTGGGACCGGACCGCAGCGACGCACGGATGCACGCCAAGACCGTAGGATCCTACGCAGTGCCGTAGGGGACCGCACCGCCACTTCCCAGCAAATTAGGGACACTGTTGCTCCTGGTGTATCGGCGAGGACCATTCGCAACCGTCTCCATGAAGCTGGGCTACGGTCCCGCACACCGTTAGGCCGTCTTCCGCTCACGCCCCAACATCGTGCAGCCCGCCTCCAGTGGTGTCGCGACAGGCGTGAATGGAGGGACTAATGGAGACGTGTCGTCTTCAGCGATGAGAGTCGCTTCTGCCTTGGTGCCAATGATGGTCGTATGCGTGTTTGGCGCCGTGCAGGTGAGCGCCACAATCAGGACTGCATACGACCGAGGCACACAGGGCCAACACCCGGCATCATGGTGTGGGGAGCGATCTCCTACACTGGCCGTACACCACTGGTGATCGTCGAGGGGACACTGAACAGTGCACGGTACATTCAAACCGTCATCGAACCCATCGTTCTACCATTCCTAGACCGGCAAGGGAACTTGCTGTTCCAACAGGACAATGCACGTCCGCATGTATCCCGTGCCACCCAACGTGCTCTAGAAGGTGTAAGTCAACTACCCCGGCCAGCAAGATCTCCGGATCTGTCCCCCATTGAGCATGTTTGGGACTGGATGAAGCGTCGTCTCACGCGGTCTGCACGTCCAGCACGAACGCTGGTCCAACTGAGGCGCCAGGTGGAAATTGCATGGCAAGCCGTTCCACAAGACTACATCCAGCATCTCTACGATCGTCTCCATGGGAGAATAGCAGCCTGCATTGCTGCGAAAGGTGGATATACACTGTACTAGTGCCGACATTGTGCATGCTCTGTTGCCTGTGTCTATGTGCCTGTGGTTCTGTCAGTGTGATCATGTGATGTATCTGACCCCAGGAATGTGTCAATAAAGTTTCCCCTTCCTGGGACAATGAATTCACGGTGTTCTTATTTCAATTTCCAGGAGTGTAAAACCGGAAAGCTGTCCTTGTGGTTTATCGGCTTATCATCACAATACTGTTACGGAATGTGAACCGTCCGATACTTTGTACAACCACCCTTCAGCAAATAAAAAAATTGGCGAAATAATGTTATTGCAGCTGCTTCTTTTATTAACAGATACACCAGATGGAGAGGTCTCTCTCTTACCTCATATGCCAATGACCCCAATCAATTGATACATTCATTATCAATGACCTCAAATCCTAACTGAGGTTTCGTTTGCAATGCCAATAGACAATACTCAAGGTGAGTGGGATGGGTGAAAAGGAGGCGGACAGAATGGTGGGGATGGGGGAAGGTGAAATGGATATCTTGAGGGTGAAAGAAGAGTTGGACAGAGACAGCGGAGAAGAGAAGATAGAGTAAGAAGGGAGAGGAGGTGGATATTTAGTAACAGCGCACCACTGCCAAGTTCGTTAGTGCACTGCAAACGCTGGAATAGTGGCTACTAAACTTTTTTGCAAAACCCTTCGGCTAGGTAGTGTTTATTTTACAAAAATCCTTAGTTAACCGTCGCAGTTACAACGTTTAGCACAACGGGAATTTCGGATTTAGGAAAGAAAGTCAGTCTTACGTGAATGCATGTATTCATCAAATTACATTTGCGGGCGTAAGAAGATACAGTCTTGCCTGGAAAGCCCTTGCACAACGTAGACGGCTTGTGGCATTTGCGGAGAGCCAAAAGGGGTTATTATAGTCAGAGAGGGAGGAACGAGAAATGCGAGAATTACACTGCGGTTTGAAACATAAAACCACGGCTGGGTTTAATATTGCTGTGTCAGGAAACCACGTTTAATTTTGCATTCGGCATTCGTGTGGTTCTGAAAGTAGACAAATTCGTACAAAGGAGTGTACGCGTTTACGAAACACGAAGCTGAACCATCTTGCATAAGTGGAACATAGAATCAGATTGAGAAAAAATGTGTTCATGGCTTCAACTTTCAATGTAATAGCAGCAAGGGAAGACGCGTGTTGCTCGACAAACGAGCAGATAGCTTCGGTTGATTCAATTCTCTTAAAGGTGGAAAATACGAGGAAAATAATTCCATTCCAGGATTTTACAAATCAACTGGAACTGAAAGACAACTGTATAGTATCATTTCCGTTAAGTTGGAAGTACCATCTCTGTTTGTGATAAATGGTTCAAATGGCTCTGAGCACTATGGGACTTAACTGCGGAGGTCATCAGTCCCCTAGAACTTAGAACTACTTAAACCTAGCTAACCGAAGGACATCACACACATCCATGCCCGAGGCAAGATTCGAACCTGCGACCGTAGCGGTCGCGCGGTTCCAGACTGCAGCGCCTAGAACCGCTCGGCCACTTCGGCCGGCTGTGATAATTGGAGAAGATAAAGGTGTTACCCTTTACATCTACATCTACATTGATACTCCGCAAGCCACCCAACGGTGCGTGGCGGAGGGCACTTTACGTGCCACTGTCATTACCTCCCTTTCCTGTTCCAGTCGCGTATGGTTCGCGGGAAGAACGACTGTCTGAAAGCCTCCGTGCGCGCTCTAACCTCTCTAATTTTACATTCGTGATCTCCTCGGGAGGTATAAGTAGGGGGAAGCAATATATTCGATACCTCATCCACAAACGCACCCTCTCGAAACCTGGCGAGCAAGCTACACCGCGATGCAGGGCGCCTCTCTTGCAGAGTCTGCCACTTGAGTTTATTAAACATCTCCGTAACGCTATCACGGTTACCAAATAACCCTGTGACGAAACGCGCCGCCCTTCTTTGGATCTTCTCTATCTCCTCCATCAGACCGATCTGGTACGGATCCCACACTGATGAGCAATACTCAAGTATAGGTCGAACGAGTGTTTTGTAAGCCACCTCCTTTGTTGATGGACTACATTTTCTAAGGACTCTCCCAATGAATTTCAACCTGGCACCCGCCTTACCAACAATTAATTTTATATGATCATTCCACTTCAAATCGTTCCGCACGCATACTCCCAGATATTTTACAGAAGTAACTGCTACCAGTGTATGTTCCGCTATCATATAATCATACAATAAAGGATCCTTCTTTCTATGTATTCGCAATACATTACATTTGTCTATGTTAAGGGTCAGTTGCCACTCCCTGCACCAATGCCTATCCGCTGCAGATCTTCCTGCATCTCGCTACAATTTTATAATGCTGCAACTTCTCTGTATACCAGAGCATCATCCGCGAAAAGCCGCATGGAACTTCCGACACTATCTACTAAGTCATTTATATATATTGTGAAAAGCAGTGGTCCCATAACACTCCCCTGTGGCACGCCAGAGGTTACTTTAACGTCTGTAGACGTCTCTCCATTGATGACAACATGCTGTGTTCTGTTTGCTAAAAACTCTTCAATCCAGCCACACAGCTGGTCTGATATTCCGTAGGCTCTTACTTTGTTTATCAGGCGACAGTGCGGAACTGTATCGAACGCCTTTCGGAAGTCAAGAAAAATAGCATCTACCTGGGAGCCTGTATCTAATATTTTCTGGGTCTCATGAACAAATAAGGCGAGTTGGGTCTCACACGATCGCTGTTTCCGGAATCCATGTTGATTCCTACAAAGTAGATTCTGGGTTTCCAGAAATGACATGATACGCGAGCAAAAAACATGTTCTAAAATTCTGCAAGAGATCGACGTAAGAGATATAGGTCTATAGTTTTGCGCATCTGCTCGACGACTCTTCTTGAAGACTGGGACTATCTGTGCTCTCTTCCAATCATTTGGAACCCTCCGTTCCACTAGAGACTTGCGGTACACGGCTGTTAGAAGGGGGGCAAGTTCTTTCGCGTACTCTGTGTAGAATCGAATTGGTATCCCGTCAGGTCCAGTGGACTTTCCTCTATTGATTGATTCCAGTTGCTTTTCTATTCCTTGGACACTTATTTCGATGTCAGCCATTTTTCCGTTTGTGCGAGGATATAGAGAAGGAACTGCAGTGCGGTCTTCCTCTGTGAAACAGCTTTGGAAAAAGGTGTTTAGTATTTCAGCTTTACGCGTGTCACCCTCTGTTTCAATGCCATCATCATCCCGTAGTGTCTGGATATGCTGTTTCGAGCCATTTACTGATTTAACGTAAGACCAGAACTTCCTAGGATTTTCTGTCTAGTCGGTACATAGAATTTTACTTTCGAATTCAATGAACGCTTCACGCATAGCCCTCCTTACGCTAACTTTGACATCGTTTAGCTTCTGTTTGTCTGAGAGGTTTTGGCTGCGTTTAAACTTGGAGTGGAGCTCTCTTTGCTTTCGCAGTAGTTTCCTAACTTTGTTGTTGTACCACGGTGGGTTTTTCCCGTCCCTCACAGTTTTACTCGGCACGTACCTGTCTAAAATGCATTTTACGATTGCCTTGAATTTTTTCCATAAACACTCAACATTGTCAGTGTCGGAACAGAAATTTTCGTTTTGATCTGTTAGGTAGTCTGAAATCTGCCTCCTATTACTCTTGCTAAACAGATAAACCTTCCTCCCTTTTTTTATATTCCTATTAACTTCCATATTCAGGGATGCTGCAACGGCCTTATGATCACTGATTCCCTGTTCTGTACATACAGAGTCGAAAAGTTCGGGTCTGTTTGTTATCAGTAGGTCCAAGATGTTATCTCCACGAGTCGGTTCTCTGTTTAATTGCTCGAGGTAATTTTCGGATAGTGCGCTCAGTATAATGTCACTCGATGCTCTGTCCCTACCACCCGTCCTAAACATCTGAGTGTCCCAGTCTATATCTGGTAAATTGAAATCTCCACCTAAGACTATAACATGCTGAGAAAATTTATGTGAAATGTATTCCAAATTTTCTCTCAGTTGTTCTGCCACTAATGCTGCTGAGTCGGGAGGTCGGTAAAAGGAGCCAATTATTAACCTAGTTCGGTTGTTTAGTGTAACCTCCACCCATAATATTTCACAGGAACTATCCACTTCTACTTCACTACAGGATAAACTACTACTAACAGCGACGAGCACTCCACCACCGGTTGCATGCAATCTATCCTCTCTAAACACCGTCTGTACCTTTGTAAAAATTTCGGCAGAATTTATCTCTGGCTTAAGCCAGCTTTCTGTTCCTATAACGATTCCAGCTTCGGTGCTTTCTATCAGCGCTTGAAGTTCCGGTACTTTACCAACGCAGCTTCGACAGTTGACAATTACAATACCGATTGCTGCTTGGTCCCCGCATGTCCTGACTTTGCCCCGCACCCGTTGAGGCTGTTGCCCTTTCTGTACTTGCTCAAGGCCATCTAACCTAAAAGACCGCCCAGCCCACGCCACACAACCCCTGCTACCCGTGTAGCCGCCTGTTGCGTGTAGTGGACTCCTGACCTATCCAGCGGAACCCGAAACCCCACCACCCTATGGCGCAAGTCGAGGAATATGCAGCCCACACGGTCGCAGAACCGTCTCAGCCTCTGATTCAGACCCTCCACTCGGCTTTGTACCAAAGGTCCGCAGTCAGTCCTGTCGACGATGCTGCAGATGGTTAGCTCTGCTTTCATCCCGCTAGCGAGACTGGCAGTCTTCACCAAATCAGATAGCCGCCGGAAGCCAGAGAGGATTTCCTCCGATCCATAGCGACACACATCATTGGTGCCGACATGAGCGACCACCTGCAGATGGGTGCAACCTGTACCCTTTACGTTAGAAATAAAACGATGAAAGATAACGTTGCTAGCAGATGTACTTTCTTTCTTCCCAGAGGTCCGGAGGCGATTTCACGCTTCCGAGCACCGCTGCTGGAAGGTTGTGGGCTGGATTTATTTATCGCTTGTGATCTTTTGTGAGAAGCTTTCTGTTTTTCAGAAACATATGATTAATATGCTTTTAAGAAAGAACCCTTGACTCGATATAAGGGCCCTTTACGCAAAACTGTTCCTTACAAGACAATGGTTTTCACTTAAGGCGAATTGCAGTTTTGTTTCCGTAAGGATTTTGGTGCACTTACCGTTAGATTAGTTACTTAAAGGAAACTAATTCATGTAACAGATGTACCCAAAAGAGAACGATGTTTAACATTTCCTGGAAACGGAATAGAATTGTAAAGCGTATATGTCAGTTGAAAATTGAGATATGAAAATCGTCTCTCTTCTAATACTCGTTGCTATATCTTGGTCGTTTCAAATATGCCGTAACTAGAGGAAATAATATCTTCTGTAACAGGCGAAGTCGGTATCTGAACTTGGCATCGGTAGCTGGCAGTACACTATAACACCGCTAATTATAAACACTTCCTAATGTTATGCAAAAAATTTTTTTTGGTCACGAACGGACGTTCGGCTTCTAGACCATCATTAACTAACAATGTAATGTTTGTGTATTGCTGGAAGATTTTGTGTCCTTATCAAACTAATATGACAGTAAGTATCGAAAGAATTTAAAGTAGAGTTGCTAGGATTGCAAAGAGGTTAGTCCAATAAAGGCCCATGTGGAACAGGTATTCATATTATACTACAAAGTTTGAGTCAGGAAAGACGTAACACCTATTTTATAACACGAAAAGTGAAGACATGGAAAAGAGTTTTCGGCGAATGATCGGACGCAGGGGATTACATCATTTTGTTGCGTGGCTAATCTTCGTAATTCTTGTATCAACCAGCAGCTTTCTTTAACGATATGCTTTTTTGACGGAAAACCGTTGAAAATACACGTATAGTGATACTTTGCTTGTTAATGTTGATAGCGATACGTTGCGGCAAAATATCCGAGAATTGGGCTAAAATAGAAGAGCATGGCAGCTGGGGAAGCTTTTTTTTTTCAATTATCAATGGCCTATTGAGTTTCATGCCCAGCTCTGTCGTTCTAAGAATCCTATCGATTGTTTAGTAGTTTCCACAAACGCCGTTGAGTCTCTGCATGACTCCATCTAGACATTTGAAACATCTTTCATCAGTGCCTTTCGGAACGTGAGAAGTTAAGAAGTTCAGTTTACATAATTTACAAGAATCGTAGCTAGCCCTGTATTTGTGTGACATAAAAGAAGGGCCAAGAGAAAAGAGGCTACGTTTTATATTAGTAGCATAAGCATATCTTTTTGCTGCATATAACGATGGAACCTGGCCCATCATCTCAACTAGGCGATGTTAACAAAGTAATAGCGAATTACGGCCACCATGCCGTTCATTTTGAGCAGATTTACTGGTTGTTTATGACGAAAGTTTGTAACGCACCTACAACAAACAAAGCCTATATACGTCTGTGAAAATGGGCTCGATAAGCAACCTGAGCTATCAGGAATCGGAATCTACATAACACTGTGTGCGTGTTGTATGAGCGTCAGTTTCACTGTCATTTAAGCCCTCAACAGATTCTTACATGAAAAACTTAAAACTAACATTTGGATAAGCTATCTGACTGCGTATCTGAATATGAATTTGTAGGTGATACAGGATATGTCTTGTGTAACGTTGTTTACTGAATTAGAGTACAAGACATGTTGTGGTGTATCAGTTTCTCTGTTTCCAAGTTTTGCACTCACCTCTTTAGATGACTGTCTTTTTCCAAGTAGTTTACAGCAATTTGCAGCAGCAGCAGCGGATGAAGCTTATGATTACTAAGAATGAATTTAATAAAAAGGAATTTTCTTGGGTCCTGTTTACTGCTAAGTAACTTGTAAGAAGGGATTTCATAAATTAATTCTACTCCAAAACTTCAGAAATCATCATGACCAATAATAGTTTGGCAAGTATTAATAATGGCGAAATGCCTGACAGTGACCTTATAAGTATCAATAATGGCTGCGTGCCGGATTAACAAATTATTTCAATTTCAAAGTTACATTAACATTTAATAACCACAGCATATTTACGAATTAGATGTGGAGAGCAATAATTATTATCTGAAGGATGAGGAGCCTTTTTTAACTCATAAACAAAATATGCGATTATTGCAAAATCTGACTAACAATCACGAGCCTAACACAGCAATTGCGCTTTACGCCATGACTGCGAATTTTACGTTGAATTCCATCTTCAAGCGCAGTAAGCCATCTACACCTTTCCTGGCTATATAAATGAAATCAGGCCTTGAGTGCGGTAAGATCTGCCATCACCGATGTGAGGGCAGCGTGACACGAGCTCTCGACCAACACTATTGAAATTTTACTCTCGCAGACAATGTCCCACCACAATAATTATAATCGCTCTCCCATGTTTCGCCCTTAGATTGTTACTATCGATATGTGAGCCTTAAGTTGGCTATATGGTTTTCGATACTCAATGTATATTTAATTAATGTAATGGACAGTTCTTACACACACCTTACAAGTTTCAGCGCCAACATTAACGAGTGTTTTATCACTGTACTCAATTTTCCAAGAATTTTCGAATACCGTTGAAGAAATTATATTGTTCCATTTTTTTTTAAAAAAGCACATTTACTTTAGTATCTCGGTTGATGTAAGACTTAAAAGTATTAGCTATGCCACGAAATTACGTACCCTCCTGCACTCTGTCTTTTGCCTAAAACATCGTTTTAAGATTTTGAACTGTTCAGGAAATAAAAGGGGTGCTACAACTTTGGCAATATGTCCATTAGTAAAGGCTTCTACTTTCTGAATATAAATTCTCCATCTTCTGATATTTGAACTTAGCAATTATAGCCACATTACATAGGGTTAGTTATCAGCCTACATTTGTAGAGACCGTGACACCGTGAAGAACATGATGAGACTTTATAGGGTGTTTCGGAACTATTCGTTCTATGTGCTACAGGAGGGACAGAATATCAAAAGAAACAAATTTAGATAAAGAAAATATGGTCTCAGGAGTCGGCTTGCAGTGTTACATAGCATTTGGTTAGTGGGGCTCACGTAATCTGTTGTGTCAGTGTCGCTGACTAGGGATCTGTACTGACACTCAAAACTGCTATATGTACGGATGGTAGGCTGTACTGGTTTTATGTACCTCTGAATGTTAGACAAAGCATGTACTTCCAGCACGATGTGGCGCCAGATCATTTCAGCATTGATGTAACGAATAGTCTGGGAGGTTACCCTACGAGGTTGCCACTGAGGTCACCTGATACCACGTGTCTGGATTTCTTCATCTGGGGGGCATATGAAGCATCTGGTGTATGAAACCGTTGTGGAAACAGAAGAAGACCTCGTCGCTAGAATTGTTTTCACTGCTGGTACCATTACGGACGTACCAGGAATCTTCGAACGGATACAAAAATCAATGGTCTGACAATGAGCTGCATGTGTACAGGCCAATGGTCGCGCATTTGAGCATTTCATTTCACTGCTGTAATTATCATGCTAAACTACCTTCTGCGTAAATCGACCATAGATGAGAAATTTCCGTCACCGACCAGATGTACCTTAACTAAATATATTTGTTGTCATGTTCTCTAGATCCTGTATTGAATAGATTAGGAATACCCAGTACATATCGTTGGCTATCCAAGTCAGTAATTATCTAGTGCCTCCCATTTGGGTTTCTTGAGAAATTTGTTTGGTACTCTATTGTACCAATTAAAATTAAACAACCTATCACGAAGCACGCAGCTCTTCCTTGAAACATCCACTTCCTTTAATTCCATGTATGGCTACTGTAGTTTGTTGAGTAATTCTATGAAACAATCTCATACAGCATAAATCCTTACGCATTGTTTTGCCCTGGGTCCTAGAACAACGAATAATGCTTAAGAACCAGTCATACGAGGGTATTTGTAAGCGAACTCCTTTTTCGGAGGTTTAGATTCCATATTTTCTCCTAACAAATCCAATCCTGTTATCTTGACGTACCAATGCAACATTTCTATGGGTGATTCAAGTTTAATCGTATCACATACTTGACGGCTGTGATTTACGCACATCAAAAAAAGTTTTGCATCACCCTGGTTCTGAGAGTTGCGGAACCTGTACAGAAAATTGGAATAGAGATCAACATAAACATCATTTCGCCCTTTTTATTGCTCATAAAAACCACACATTGCATGTTGCACCACCATACAGCTGTACACACTGGTTCCTCTAATACCCAGTAGAACGTCCTCTTGCATTGAGGCATGCCTGTATTCGTCGTGGCATACTTTCCATAAGTTCATCAAGGCAATGTTGATCCGTTGATCCAGATTGTCCCTCTCCTCACCGGTGATTCGGGGCAGATCCCTCAGAGTGGTTGGTGGGTTACGTCGTTCATAAACAGCCCTTTTCAATCAATCCCAGGTATGTTCGATAGGGTTCATGTCAGGAGAACGCGCTATCCGCTCTAAGTCGAACGATGTCGTTATCCTAAAGGAAGTCATTCACTAGATGCGCAGGTTGGGGACATGAATTGTCGCCCATGAAGACGAATGCCTCGCCAATATGCTGCCGATATGGTTGCACTGTCGGTCGGAGGATGGCTGTCACGTATCGTACAGCCGTTACGGCGCCTTCCATGACCACCAGCGGCGCACGACCGCCCCACATAATGCCACCAAAAACAGCAGGAAACCGCCACCTTATAGCACTCGCTGGACTGTATGTCTACGGCGTTCGGCCTGACCGCGTTACCACCAAACACGTCGCCAACGACTGTCTGGTTGAACGCATGTGCGACACTCATCGGTGAAGAGAACGTGATGCCAATCCTGAGCGGTCCATTCGGCATGTTGTTGAACCCATCTGTACAGCGATACATAGTGTCGTGGTTGCAAAGATGGACCTCGCCATGGACGTCTGGCGTGAAGCTGCGCATCATGCAACCTGTTGCGCACAGTTTGAGTTGTAACACGACGTCCTGTGGCTGCACGAAAAGCATTATTCAACATGGTGGCGTTGCTGTCAGGGTTCCCCCGAGCCATAATCCGTAGGTAGCAGTCATCCACTGCAGTAGTAGCCCTTGGGCGACCTTGTCGAGGTGTATCATCGACAGTTCCTGTCGATCTGTATCTTCTCCGTGTCCGAACAACATCACTTTGGTTCACTCCGAGACACCTGGACACTTCCCTTCTTGAGGGGCCTTCCTGACACAAACTAACATTGCGGACGCGATCGAACCGAAGTATTGAAGGTCTAGGCATGGTTGAACTACAGGCATCATGAGCCGTGTACCTCCTTCCTGGTGGAATGACTCGAACCGATGGGCTGTCGGACTCCTCCGTCTAATAGGCGATGCTCATGCATGGTTGTTCACATCTTTTGGTGGGTTTAGTGACATCTCTGAACAGTCAAAGGGACTGAGTCTGTGATACAATATCCACAGCAAACGTCTATCTCCAGGAATTCTGGGAAAAGGGGAGATGCAAACCTTTCTTCGTTGTGTGTGTTTCAGGGACTTAGGGCACATCATATAGTAAAACTGACAGTATGCTAATGGTCAGCTGCCAGTCATAGCACCAAGCAAGTCATAGCATCATTCACGTCTTCTTGCTTATCAAGTTTACTATATACATGTGTCCCTCGACAGGAGCCGTCTGCTGCAGATATATGCTACTTCATTTTGCCAGTGTGTAGAAGGAATCATCCCAAACAAGTAATGCTATAGGCATAGTTCTTGGGACGCTCAGTGTCGACGGAAAGCGTTGATTTATATCCTGTTACATATAAAATTAATTTTAAAACAAAATTTTTCGTGTCTATTCGTGAAGCAAGATAGGGATGATGGTTGGTGTAACATCCTTTCATTCAGCCTTCGCGTCCTTCACTTTTGGCACAGTTTCTTCAATATAACCCTGGACACTGAAGTCAGTATATGCTCTTTGTGTAAATAAGACGCCACTATTCGACGACAAAGTTGTATGCTGTTTTCTTGGCTTAATCACCTGAATCGGAACGCATGCCGTTCGTAATATAATCCACAGCACCACACACAGAAACGGCCTTCTTCCTGGTTCATGCCTCGGGTTCTATTGGTGAAAGAAAAGTGGGGTCAAGTGATTTGTGGTAGCTCCTCCTGCTCATGTAAATGGAGCAAATCGATGGTTCTTTTTGCAATTCATGTGCTCTGCGGTGGGCCTTAAGGGGCTTATGAAGGCGCCATTAGTTCAGCTTAAAAAGTTGGATACCAGCTGCCTCACTCTAAGTTCCTCAGTATCTTTAAAAATTTTCCCAAAAACATTTATAACTTCTACAATTCCCACGGTATTTCATCATGGATCATTCTCCAGTCCTTCATCGATCAGGCGTACTCGTTCGAAATAATCCTTATTGTGAATATGATGGAGTAACAGAAGAAGCTACAAATCACATTTTCTTTTTATGTAAACTGTATGCAAACCGTCAAACTGATTTAATACAACGCTTAATCAGATCTCTTCAACCTTTATCAACTAGTACAGCAACTTACCTTCATTAGATTAATATATTAATTTTAAAACTAATTAAGAAATATGTATGTATGTGTATCCTTACCCTGAAAAACTCCAAAAGATAGAGATGGCCTCCAGGCAGATGCCACAAATTAAAAGATGAAAAAAAAACTAAAGGTTTTCGCATTTCATCCAAATAAACCAACGAGAAATAGTACTCGTAATCTTTTTTGACGTAAATATCCCTTATGGAAAGTATATCCTGTTGTTCACGTATGATGATTATTCGTGTATCCTTGTGCGCTTTACACACTACTCTCACTGGCACACTAAATTTCTCAAGTATTTCTTTAATGAGTTCAACGTCGAACTAGTTGTGACGAAAACGGGAAACTCTTAGCACATTTATGCAGATTGTCCTCATAATAATTATATTACACACTTTTCATCGTTCTTTTTGTCTCTGGAGGGGCTCTTTGAATTCCATAAGCTGGTGAGTTGTATTCCGAGTTTTACACACAGACGTGTTAAAATATTTAAATATTTTTGAAACAAGTTTCAGCACCATCACCATCTCCACTCTGATTTCTCTTCTCCCGAGTGCCTGGAAAGTTAATAACTTTAATAGTAAACCGACGTAGCTGTCTGTAAACGAATAATGTCTCGTCTTTTTGTATGACTGTATGCAGTATCCTTTATTGTTCATGTCTACTTATTTGCTACTCTCTGTCCCCATAGGAGCCGAATTGTAGCTTGTAACATGGTGGTGCGTAACGCAGCTATGTTGGCGCGTGAGAAACAGCGTGCTGTAATTGAGTTCCGAAATGTAAGGTTTCGTCCACACATGGCGATTCCGCTTATTCAGCATGACGCTACCAGACCATACACGTGCGCAGCGGCATCTGCAACAATCCGACACCTTAGGTTCGTTATCATCCTCCATGCAGTCCCGACTTGGCCTCATCCGATTTTCATCTGTTTCCAAAGTTTAACGGACTTCACTTTGATAATGACGAAGCGGTGCAAACAGAGGTGAGGTTGTGGCTCCGTCAACCAAGTCAAACATTCTACAACGATGGTACCAACTAACCGATTTTGTTCGTCGCCAGGGTGACTATGTAGACAAGTAAGTATGTAAATACGAAGAATAAAGAAGCAGAATGTTAATAACGTTTGTTTTATTTAAAAAGATTTAAGAGTTTCCATATAAAAAATTTTGAGCCATTACTTCTTAGCACGTCGTCGTAACTTTCCAAGAGGAATGGATACCGGCCAATAGTTAAGCACATGACTCATATATCCTGAAGAAGTGAAATGATTGCCTGATCAGAATGGCGGCATTGTCGTCGTTACGATTTAGGAACAGGGATGGGAGGTAGTAACCGCGTACGGTGCAGTATTGTTACAGTGGACAACTGTGAAACGCTATGCGTCTATTCAACAACAATTAATACCTGACTGGCACTGTTATAAGACACTCAACGCATAATATGGCTCTGACAACATCTATTCAAAGTGTATGAATCCACGTTTCGTCCTGTCAGTCGCACTGAAAACAAATGGTCGACTTCGGTTTATTGAGAGCATTCCAGGAAAGTGCACCTGATGTGTAGTATGATAGCGCGATCCATTCTCGAGTGTTTGCTATCATATCTGATCAAAGGTAACAATCGAAGCAATTCAGCGTCGTGCTGCTAGATTCTAACAATACGCAATTATTACGAAAATGTTCCGTGACCTCGAATGGACGACCTGGAGAATAGGCGTTTGTCTCTATCTCTTTTTTTTTTCTTTTTGGGAAGCACTATCCAGCAAAATTTAGTGAAGCAGGATCTGTTGCTAACTGCAGAATGATTCTACTGCCACCAACATAAACTACGCGTAAAGACCGAAAAGACAAGCTAGGAAAAGCTATTGATTATTACTATTATCATTATTATTATTATTAGTAGTAGTAGTAGTTGTAGTACTAGTAGTACAAAGTATCCTTCACCGTGTAGAATATGGTGGCTTGCAGATTGTGTACATACAGGGTGTTTCAAAAATTACCGGTATATTTGAAACGGCAATAAAACCTAAACGAGCAGCGATAGAAATACACCGTTTGTTGCAATATGCTTGGGACAACAGTACATTTTCAGGCGGACAAACTTTCGAAATTACAGTAGTTACAATTTTCAACAACAGATGGCGCTGCAAGTGATGTGAAAGATATAGAAGACAACGCAGTCTGTGGGTGCGCCATTCTGTACGTCGTCTTTCTGCTGTAAGTGTGTGCTGTAGACAACATGGTTTATTCCTTAGAACAGAGGATTTTTCTGGTGTTGGAATTCCACCGCCTAGAACACAGTGTTGTTGCAACAAGACGAAGTTTTCAACGGAGGTTTAATGTAACCAAAGGACCTAAAAGCGATACAATAAAGGATATGTTTGAAAAGTTTCAACGGACTGGGAACGTGACGGATGAACGTGCTGGAAAGGTAGGGCGACCGCGTACGGCAACCACAGAGGGCAACGCGCAGCTAGTGCAGCAGGTGATCCAACAGCGGCCTCGGGTTTCCGTTCGCCGTGTTGCAGCTGTGGTCCAAATGACGTCAATGTCCACGTATCGTATCATGCGCCAGAGTTTACACCTCTATCCATACAAAATTCAAACGCGGCAACCCCTCAGCGCCGCTACCATTGCTGCACGAGAGACATTCGCTAACGATATAGTGCACAGGATTGATGACGGCGATATCCATGTGGGCAGCATTTGGTTTACTGACGAAGCTTATTTTTACCAGGACGGTTTCGTCAATAAACAGAACTGGCGCATATGGGGAACCGAAAAGCCCCATGTTGCAGTCCCATCGTCCCCGCATCCTCAAAAAGTACTGGTCTGGGCCGCCATTTCTTCCAAAGGAATCATTGGCCCATTTTTCAGATCCGAAACGATTACTGCATCACGCTATCTGGACATTCTTCGTGAATTTATGGCGGTACAAACTGCCTTAGACGACACTGCAAACATCTCATGGTTTATGCAAGATGGTGCCCGGCCACATCGCACGGCCGACGTCTTTAATTTCCTGAATGAATATTTCGATGATCGTGTGATTGCTTTGGGCTATCCGAAACATACAGGAGGCGGCGTGGGTTGGCCTCCCTATTCGCCACACATGAACCCCTGTGACTTCTTTCTGTGGGGACACTTGAAAGACCAGGTGTACCGCCAGAATCCAGAAACAATTGAACAGCTGAAGCAATACATCTCATCTGCATGTGAAGCCATTCCGCCAGACACGTTGTCAAAGGTTTCGGGTAATTTCATTCAGAGACTACGCCATATTATTGCTACGCATGGTGGATATGTGGAAAATATCGTACTATAGAGTTTCCCAGACCGCAGCGCCATCTGTTGTTGAAAATTGTAACTACTGTAATTTCGAAAGTTTGTCTGCCTGAAAATGTACTGTTGTCCCAAGCATATTGCAACAAACGGTGTATTTCTATCGCTGCTCGTTTAGTTTTTATTTCCGTTTCAAATATACCGGTCATTTTTGAAACACCCTGTAGATGTAGATGGGAATGGTGAAGCTCTCCATAAAATCTACGAAGAAACGAATTAGTGGCAAACACGGGCGGGAAGGATGCTAGACACGTATTAAGACATCAATGAATAACTTAAATTGTCTGAGAGGGAACCGTAGGGGGAAAATTGTAAAGGATTAGGAAATTTGTAAAACAGGATTTTTGAAAGTCTTTCTGAAAAACGTCGTGGAATAACGGATCACGACATGGGGAAGAGAAAAGTTCTTCGCTGGCACTTCTGAGAGAGACTGTGTGTTGTTTAAGAGTGGTTATGCCCCTGACGTGGACTGGTGCGATAAGGAGTGTGGAAGTTGTCCGGAAAACCGGCGAGGAAAGGAATTATAGAAAACAGTGAAAAGAAGAAGGTATAGGATGGTAGGACATCTGTTAAGACATCGCAGAATAACTTCATGGTACTAGAGGGAGCTGTAGATGACGAGAACTGTAAATAGAAAACAGATATTGGAGTACATCCAGTTGAGGTCGTAGATTACAAGTGCTAATCTGAGACAAAGAGAGAGCACAGGAGAGAAATTAGTGTCCGGCCGCATAAAACCAGTCAGAAGACTGACGACGCAAAAATCCCAAGAAAGGCGGTTGGGATTAGGTACTCTGCGGCATTCCTATGGAATAAGTGTTGCTTATCATACATCATCTGCTCCGCGCATAGGCGACAGTCTGTGTAAAAGCGAAGTTCCTGATTCGCTCTTAAAATATCTCTCTCTTCTTAGAAACCTCCATTAAAATCGCTATCAGTTTACTGCGGTAGGTAAAATGCTGCACGCCCGGTTGTTAGATGATGCTAGTACCGCGAAGTCTTGTCATAAGGCTGTTGAATACTAAAGCATACCTAACGTCAATAGAAAACATCAGCGATCATTTGGTCTCTAAAAAAAGTTGTTCCTCATGATGTGATCTGTCACCCCTAGACGTTTGTCTCTGAGACTTTGGAACTTCTTGTATATACATAAAATAATGTTAGACATGTATTACGGTTAGATGTTCGGCTGAGATGGAAGGATTTATACCGGGGAGGAAATCATGGTAGGACGCATCAAATGAAAGAGGAGGCTGATGACCAAAAACATAATGATAATTAGAACGGAAGGGGCAAAGGAAATTAGTGCATGACTATTAATTAAACATGATATAGATGAAAGCAAGGAAATCACTTAGACATGGGGTTTCGTGGAATAAAAAGGCCGAACAACCTATACAGACTGAGAAACTCAAACATATTCTCTCATTTCATGTGAAACAATGGTAGGATACACAGTGTGTCCCAGTTCTATTAGGACTGTGTCTATCAAAATCAAAGTCATCGATTGTGTTCACAAAATCGTAGTATTTATTAAAAATAATCTGCTCCTTAACCAACACACAGCTGAAATTGTTTTAAAATGTTTTGAATCAGTCTCTGTAGTCTTCTCTTGGAGTTGAAATTAGTGTTACAGCACAGTTTTCTTGGATATCCTTAAAAGCTTCGTAACAGTGTCCTGTCATTGCCAGGTTCAATTTAGGGAACAACCAAAAGTCAGCTGGGGCCCAATCCACCGAATTCGGCAGGTGATTCTGGGGTGTTTTCTTTCCAAATACTCGCCCAGGTTCCTCACTTTGTGTACTGGAGTACTGTCGTGAAGGAGCAAGCAAGACCCACCCCCCCTCCATTTTGGTATTCGGATCAAACTGGACGAATTCATTGGCTGATGAGCCTAATTTGACACAGGACCTGATGATGTCTCATTGTTTCAGCGCCATTTTCGGACGAGTGTCAGACACATACCGTTACATTCGCAGGCAGGACCCCTGCCGCAGCGAAGCTAGCGCTTTGACTTTCTACACAGTTGCTGTTGAAATTGCTAGGGTCATAACGCCACAGCTCGCCACAAGATAGTTCTACAGTTTGAACTTTCACACAAACCGTCCTAATGCAGCTGGGACACACTGTGTAAAAGGAAGCTTAACATGTTTTAACTTATCTTGGTTGTAAAAGTTCTATTTGTGGAAGAAGAAGAAAAATTTTATTTCTGCGATTACTATTTTCAGTACAAAAATCGGCGCTTTAGGAAAATTTAATATGCATCCGATATTTACTGAAACATAGCGGTGCCTAGTACGAACGCAAAATAATGCACAGATGTTGTGTTGGAGAAAACTTATGCACTTTCCGTTCAATCGTTCAATGCATAAATGTGTACAACTGTAAATATTACCACACCGCTAACTGAATTGAAACCCTGTCAGGACAGTGAAAATTTTATTATTATGGGGATAGTTATTTCTTGTTACTACAATGCCCCTCTGTCAATTTCTGTGGAAAACACACTGTGCTGTTGCCAATAATTCATGAAATTTATTTAGAATAATAATTCATTATTTCATACCAAAAGCCAATGAATTTCTTTATCAAACAAACTGATTTTATGTATGCACGCCTCAGACCGCGCTGCTACACCGCGGGGCGTAGTTTGTTGAAAGGAGAATTACGTATCTGCACTAGTTCTGCGTTATGGCAAGTTTGCTCAAGAAATTTGGTGTACTCACGCAAGTAGCACAGAGCGACCAACTTGCTTTGTGGTGTGGTTCAGCTAACCACGACCGCGCGGATACTCACCTGAAAAGAAAAGAAAAGACTGTCAAAAACTAGGAAACTTTTACAAAAATTTAGTAACTGCTTTAATAATAAACATAATTTATCATGCGATCCAAAGTTGCTTGAACAAATGAACTTTAGATGAGTTAAACCAAGATATGTCACACTGATTTTTCATTGGCTGCTCATTTTTTCACAACCGGGTGAAGCAACAAAGTCACTAAGGCAGCGAACTTGCATTCGGAAAGAAGAAATATTAGGTTTCAACCTCACCTCGACGGTCAGGTCATTTAAGAGGGAGAACAAACTCGGATTAGAAAAGGACACCGGCAATGTCATTTCGGAGGAATCACAACAGTACCCACCTGAAGCTATTTAGAAAAATTACGGAAACTCATTTGTTGATTTATTCCTGATGCTTGAGTTATATCATGAAAATTTAACGTTGTGTGCGTTAACTGAAACTATTATCTCGATTATACACGATGACTTGTTAATTCGGTCACCTTTTACGGCAAATCTCATAGACTTTAATTTTTTCCTGAGTTCAAAATGATCAAATGTGTGTGAAATCTTATGGGACTCAACTGCTAAGGTCATCAGTCCCTAAATCATCCTAAAGACAAACACACACACCCATGCCCGAGGGAGGATTCGAACCTCCGCTGGGAGCAGCCGCACAGCCCATGACTGAAGCGCCGAGACCGCTCGGCTAATCCCGCGCGGCTTTTCCTGAGTTTCCTTGCAGTCCATTTGAACGATAATAGCTCTGATGTTTTCGCACAGTGGGTTTCTCTTCGTAACATAATAGAAATTGTTGCATAGTAGCATTTGAAGAGTGGAAGAAGAAGGCGTCGTAAATACCAAATCTCATATTTCTTAAGAGAATAAAAAATGATTTATCCTTTCTTGTACACCACTTATTTGTATCCTAAAAGTGGTAAGATGTTCTAAAACCACAGAATTATGCTGCCCACTTCATCACCGCTTACAGTAATGGCACAAAGTAGAAAAAAATTGCAAGTGCCAAACAAGATCCTAAGAGCTAGTAAAAAAGTTTCTTCTTTCCTCAAGTGCCATTAATATAGATGCTTGCCTCTTCATCATGGCTTTGCCCATGTATGTATTCGACACATATATTGCACACGTCTCCTCCTCCTCCTCCTCCTCCTCTTCACCCCCTCTCTGAATCCATCTCTTCCTTTCCCCATCTCTCTGTCCATCTCGACCACCCCCTTCTCTATGTCAATTTCCTCCTCCTCCACATTCTCTCTCCTCATCATATTCTCCCCACTCTCTTTGTCCATATCAACTACCTCCTCTTCCATGACAGTCCCCGTTAGCTGAGTGGTCAGCGCGGCGGAATGCCATGCCAAGAGGCCCAGGTTCCGCTCGGGGACTGGATTTTGTGTTGTCAAAAAGTGGTTCAAATGGCTCTGAGCACTATGGGACTTAACATCTATGGTCATCAGTCCCCTAGAACTTAGAACTACTTAAACCTAACTAACCTAAGGGCAGCACACAACACCCAGCCATCACGAGGCAGAGAAAATCCCTGACCCCGCCGGTAATCGAACCCGGGAACCCGGGCGTGGGAAGCGAGAACGCTACCGCAAGACCACGAGATGCGGGCTGTTGTTTTGTCCTCGTCATCATTTCATCCCCATCTCCGACGCTCAAGTCGCCCAGTGTGGCGTCGAAAGCAATAAGTCTCCTCCTCCCCCTCTCTTGCCACTCGTTCTAACCCCCTTACTCCACAATTCTTCCTCCCCTCTTTCTGTTCCCTTCTCACCTCTCTCTCTCTGTCCATCTCCTCCTGATACCTGTTCCTCACCATCACTTCCTCTATCCATCTCTACCTTTTCCCAGCCAATCTCATATAACTCCCATAAAACATGCGATAAACCATTCCAGTACTTCTACCTCAGAACACACCTGTCACGCTTGGCTGCTTATATGACAGGGGCTGAAAAAAATTACACATATTTGATTGTATCTGCACTCCTGTTGGAAGTAGGAGCTTATAAATTCCATAATGCTTTTACTCACGAAGTTTGAGATTTGTGTACCAAATTTTGTTGAAATTGATCCAGGTGTTTAGGGGGATATCATGGGCATACATACATAAAAACATACATGCTGCATAATGTGTATAGAATATGTGTGTGTGCATGTTTGTTTTTATGTCTGGGGTTCCATCCAAAACCAGTTGAACCAAATCTTCACATGTATCTGCATTGTGGGATTTAAAATCTCATAACTCCAATAGAAATGGAGAAATCGTAATCACAATTTTTTCTAGGCCTCTACCGTACAGGCTTCTCTGAATGTCAGGCATGTTGTGTGAGAATAGTATTGGCCTGCATTACTGACATGCTTTTCAGAGCATTCTACTGCAATTCAGGGGCAAGAACCTGTTTTCGACATCCCTGATGTGTAGACTGCCCTACATGACAAGTTTGTTTTGGGAGTACAAAAAAATGGTTCAAATGGCTCTGAGCACTATGGGACTTAACTGCTACGGTCATCAGTCCCCTAGAACTTAGAACTACTTAAACCTAACTAACCTAAGGACAGCACACAACACCCAGCCATCACGAGGCAGAGAATATCCCTGACCCCGCCGGGAATCGAACCCGGGAACCCGGGCGTGGGAAGCGAGAACGCTACCGCACGACCACGAGATGCGGGCTTGGGAGTACAACCACCCTGCTTTATCGATCAATGAAATATGAGTCTTGACAGTCACAGCATTATTCCTAATAGTAACAAGTTGCAAAGCAAACTGTGTTCGCAGGTAAACCAATAAATTTGATTGCTATCAAAGTTAATGTCCACTATAAGATACAGTGATTGTCAGAGTGTATTTTTAAAAATAATATCATAATATATCAGTTCAGAGGCTTAATACCAGTAGAAGATTTCAGTAAAATGTTAACTTGTGAATTTTCAAGCAGTTTCTTCAGAGAATCAGATTCGTTGGTTCTTATGCGGTGCAATTACAACAATAGTTGTGGTACAGTGACTCCTTGCAAGAGTAAAGATCAAGATTAGTTGTATACAGGGCCAACATTTTAATCTGAGTCATTTGGTTTTCATTCAGACGACGTACATAGATTTAATTGAAAGCGGATTGCTTTCTCGCAGAGGAATTGTTTGGTGTACCTAATAGTCTGGATTTCGCATCGTGTAGCGTGAGTTCCATACATTTCGGTTCAAAATTAAATTTTCACACAATTCGGTTGCTCTTCACTGAGATTTACATACTTTGATATCAAAATAAGTTTTTCACACTTCTTAGATACAATCCAGAAGAAACTCTGACACGTTTATAGGATTTTTTTCTTGTTTTGTAGCGTACTACCACCTTCGAAAGATGACTAACTTAAATCTTGACAACGATACTATCGGCACATGTATCCCACTGTCAGAGGTATCACAAATGATTTCGCTTGTAACTTTTCATTCGTCCGTTTCCCGTACAGGAGCCCTCAAGTTAAATTCATACATTTATTCTTGTCCACCAGCCTAGAACGTTTCTAACATTATCATGAAATCATACTGTATGTGCATATAGAGGCGCTGGCATCTGTAACTTTCACACACTGTAGTGTCGTTGGATGATATTTCCAGACACGGGTTTCTGTCCCCACTTTGTTCATGTAGACACCTTCTACTGTACATCAACTTGAAGTTGTCGGTGCAATTTTGAAACACCCTGTATAATACAAGATGCATCAAAAAGAATCATCCAATTTTTAAAAAAAACATAACTATTACGGTATTTGAGATATGTGCGTGAACAACGTACTGTTGAAAAGAGCAAACTCTCAAGTTTTACGTGGTTCCCGCTAGGAAGCAGGAGTGTGTGCCCATTTGAGTTCTAGTAAAAGTGGTGTCGGGACAACAGAAAACGTTTTTTGTTCTACATTTTGCGCAGCGTGGGTCAGTAATAACTGACAGCGTGACTTTCGTACTAAGTATGGTGTGGATCCTCCTACAGCACAGAGCAGTAGACGATGGCATGAACAATTCCGAGAAACAGGTTGTTTGTGTAAAGGCAAATCGACGGGCAGTAGCCGAGTGTCTGACACAGACGTCGAACGCATCCGCCACTGTTTCACAAGGAGTCCGCAGGTATCTGTTCGCCGTGCAGCTCGACAGCTCAAAATGCCCCGATGTCCGTCTGTCGTGTGTTGCGTCGACGTTTACACATGAAACCATACAAAATTCCGCTACTGCAAGCTCTTCGTGAAGATGACATACAAAAACAAATGGAGTTCTGTAATTTCGTTCATGGCAAGATAGAGGATGACAGTTTTCTTCCACGCTTACTATTTAGTGATGAGGCAACATTCCATTCAGATTGAAAGGTAAGCTGTCATAATGTTAGAACATGGGGTACGGAACAACCAGATGAAGTTGTTCAACATGAGAGGGGACCACCCAAAATTTAATGCGTTTTGTTCAGTTTCATAGGAATAGGTGTATGGTCCATTTTTATTTGCCGAGAACAGTTACAGGAAGCACATATTTTGATATGCTTGAGAACTTCATTTTCCCATCCGTTTTTTTCCCAAGAACACTATTACAGGAGCGACATATCTCGATATGCTTGAGAACTTTCTTCTTCCACAGTTGGAGGGTGATTCGAATGACATCGTTTATCAACAGAATGTGGCGCCTCCACACTGGAAACTTGAAGTGCGGGAATTTTTAAATCAAAGGATTACTGAAAGATGGATCGGTCGTACTGGACCAAATGATTCTGCCTTACATTACTGGCGTCCAAGGTCACCGGACCTGACAGTATGTGGCTATTTCTTGTGGGTTTCATAAAAGACTCTGATTACATGCCTTCATTACCAACAACTATAAACAAACTGAGACATCGTATAACAGCAGCTGTAGCTCAATACATGCTCGCTGCAGTGTGGGAACAATTTGAATACCGCATTGATATATCCCGTGCATCTAAAGGGTGCATATCGAACACCTATTAAAAGGTATGAAAAAAACGTTTTTGAGTTTCCCATTCATCAAAAAACAAAATTCATTCTATAGGTTTATTGGTTTCCGAAATACAGACGTGCCAAACCGGATAGTTCTTTGTATAATAAATGTGTGACACTTCTTGTGGAATCCGGTTGTCATTTTGCAATTAATTGATAAGAAACATTCGTGTAACAACCTTCTACGGGCATGGGCAAATAAATGATAAAAATAAAATAAAGTAAATGAAAACTATAAT
Source organism: Schistocerca americana (assembly GCF_021461395.2). Lineage (NCBI taxonomy): Eukaryota > Metazoa > Arthropoda > Insecta > Orthoptera > Acrididae > Schistocerca > Schistocerca americana. The sequence continues at coordinate 337,973,403 of NC_060121.1, forward strand.
CGGGTTTCGAACACGGGGCGCAAAACAAAGAAGGCGCGACGCTAACTACTGTGCTTTTTGGCTGAGGATATCGTGGTCTAAAAGTCAAATAAAGTATTTCAAAAATATATCAAAACTGTGACCTTCGGTTTTTTTAGAACCGGTCGAGTATCTACCGACAAGCCGAGACTCGTGTTCTATTACTTTGATTCCTCTTCCACTATGCGAAGTTCCTGGTAAATCGGGTTATGTCATTTCCCGTGTTCTCCTCGTAAGAAATGTGTGTGTGAATTCCTACGGTCATCGGTCTCTCCTCGTACCGTGATTTACATAGTCAAATGCCTTAGATAGTTAAATGTGTTGTTACTTAATGCTTGTAAAATTTGTTGAGTACAGTAATGAGTTGTATGGTACAGTGCTGGATGGAACGTCTTTCCGTTTCAACTTCGGCCCCGGTACCACCTGCCTCCTGGGTCTCGTGAAATTTTGGCGACGGCGACTATAATATCGGCCGAGGAGCGGCATCTGTAGAAACAGAGGGGATTGCGAGGCCGGCGTGCCTGGTGGCGGGAGAATGAGGTCCGCGGACCGCAAATAGCGGCGTGCAGCCGCAGCCGCAGCCGCTCCCGCGACGCCGCTCCCTGGGCGGCGGCCAGCGGCCGATTCTCTGCGCAGCGCGACGCAACGCCGACGCCCACGCGGCGCGAGCCACGCCAGCCGGCGACCGCCTGTCTGTCCGCTGTGACAGGTAGCTGCTGGCGGAGCGCCGCCTTCCGCCTATGTCCAGCAAAAGTTACGTACACGAAATCACGATGAAATGTTCTCGACTTCAGTCGGTTTATAACAACAATTGCTTACTTAGCTTGTGCCATCTATTACCAATTTTGGTTTACTACGCACTATGCCTCAACAGTACAAATAGTCCTGTCACGGGAAAAGCCACGTGTAACACTATCACTGCCTCTCGTTTATGTTCTGAAACTATTTTGTTAAGCAATTATAGTGTACAGAAGCAGTACAATGTTACCCTCTGAAAGGATTTTTGTAATTTTGACCGTGAAATGCCTAAAGGAGGTTGCCTATCAGACATGAAATTTAGAATTACGTAAATACACAACTAGAAACATATACTGTTTCTAAACTGTTTTTACTATGCAAACTGATCAAATAATAAAGAAAACGGTCGCCAGCCTAACTAGGCATAGAAATGTCTAAGATCTCTTTTCAAAGAATAAGATATACGCAACGTTATCGTAAAGACACAGTCCATCCTTTTTTGGTACGAAAGTGCAATGAACCCAGTCACAAGCCAAAACAAAATGTTATACTGACCAAAAGCAGTAGCAGCATGATATTCACGTTCTCATAATCACAAAAGACACTCTTACATTCATCAATATTAAATGCTTTGCCAAACTGAATAACTCCATCAACACTACACATGCAAGTCACTGTTAAATTGGAAATGGGCATGAGTCTAGTCTTCCTTCATCAGAAATTTTCCGCACGGTACAAATTTGAATAATTTTCACATGCAGTAAGATTCACGCTATTCTTCACACTCAAAGAAGTAACTGTTCTCATGGATAATGACATTCCTAGCCACTTTACCTTCAATGAGGACAAAACAGTAAATGGGTACTCATAAACTGATATTACACATTTTTAGAACACAATGAGCACAAAACTCAACATAAATATCAGTAGTTGTTAGAACTTTTCACAACCAAGTAACTTAGTGCATTTCAGCAACTTTCAATGGGGAGGGAGGGGGGGCACTTCATCTTCACCACTGTAGTAAAGAAAATTAAACACATTTTCATAAACAATCTAAAGAATGCCAGCTTAAGGAAACTGTTTCATAGTTCTTTACCTTTTTAAACCAGAAGTGAGAAATTTTGAAAGATCACAAAACAAAAAATATGAAAAAGTATAGATACAGGGAGGCTCTCATAAAAGCTACACTTACTTCCTCCCTCCACTTCACCAAAATCCACAATAATATTAGATAATTTACTTCACTCAATTTTGAGCAAATTTAATTAGGTAACAGGCATTCCTTTTGAATATTAATTTTCAAAATCAGGACACTCGAAAGTTATAGTTCAAACGGAGAGGATCCTGAAAGGTGCTGTGATAAGGAAAAAATCAAGTTAGGTACATAGATTCCGGTCTAAGTTACCTTATATTTGAGCACACTAAAACATCCAATGAGTTGATTCTTCACTTTACTTATCTACACTTCCTCCATTGCGTTACTGTACTGCGTAATGTGGTGGCGACTACGTCTTGGCAGATGGATTTTGCAGTAGGTAATGTTGTAATGTTGATCTCATTCGTTTGTTGGTAGTGATGATCCTCAGATTAATAAGTATCATTTCCAGAATAAAGCCAGCTATTTATCAATCCATCCGAGGCTTTGGCACAACGAAAAACGGCACAAAAGCCTCTCTCGGCACCAGCACAATACACGAATTTTACATAAGCTGTTGGCAGTTTTCTAGCTCGTCCCGACTGACTCGTTGTCCACCTCTAGGCAGAGGCATGCCAACCCCATTTTGCGGGCGCTGCATGATTCCGTTCCCGAGGTGAATCGCAACACCTTTTCATCTTATAATTAACTAAAAACCCTAAGTGAGGACCAGCAAGTACAGAGTAACAACACATTCTGAACAAAACATATCATTTGCACATATTGACAGTTCAACATAAAATTATTTGAACAAATCTTGTGTTATAGATAATAAGTTTTGTCTCCCTCCAATTGAGGCAAAGTGTTTAACTAATAAAGACAATACATTGCATATTTTTTTTACCAGGACATCAAAGTTTTTACAAAGAAAAAACTAAACACTCTTATGGTATCGATAGAGTCAAACAATATTAACAACTGCTGAATACAACAAAAAGGCAAAATAAATCAGAAAAAGGTATGTAGTGTCTGAGCTATGGTGTTACAGGTTACAATCTCGTTGTTTCAGTTAGTCTAACTGAAACTGTATTTTCTGCCTTAATTTTGAGACTTCAGTTCCACCTATTAAGCAGTTTTTGTATGCTGATTTTGTTTTAATGCTGAAACATGTTACATCACTTCTTGCCATCATCAAGCGATACTATTTTTCTTATTTTCTAGAATATATGCTTCTGTAAGACCTACTTTACATTATTAGGAAGGGCATGATGCATTTTTTTTTCTGCAAGTAGCTTGGCTTTATTCAGGATTCCAGTACACCGTATTATTCCCCGCTCTTATGGCTACAAAACATATTTTTTTAACATCCGTTCAATGAGACGGCCTTACGCCATCTTACTGGGAGGTCCTGTATGCCAGCTCGGTACCACTGTCCTGGTCGACGTCGGAGCCAACGTCTTGTGGATCAATAACCTCCCCATCATCCACTTACTGCTTCCCACGGAGTGCATCCTTCATTTGGTCAGAGAGATAGAAGTCGGAAGGCGCGAGATCTGGGCTGTAGGGTGGATGAGGAAAAACAGTCCAATGAAGTTCATGAGCTCCTCTCGGGCGCTCACGCTTGTTCAAATGTTCAAATATGTGCGAATTCCTATGGGGCCAAACTGCCTAGGTCATCGGTCCGTAGACGTACACACTACTTAAACTAACTTATGCGAAGAACAACACACACACCCATGCCCGAGAGAGGACTCGAACCTCCGGCGGGAGGGGCCGCACAGTCGGTGACATTACGCCTCAAACCGCGCGGCCACTCCGCGCGGCCGCACACTTGCGTGAGGCCTTGCGTTGCCATGGAGAATGAGCAGATCGTTTGTATCTTTGTGGCGACGAACAAGCTGAAACCGTTCCTTATATTTCCTGAGGGTAGCAGAATACACTTCAGAGCTGATCGTTGTACCATGAGAGAGGACATCAAACAGAATAAACAGAATAACCTCTCCAGAGTTCCATCAGACCGTCGCGATGACTTTGGCAAGGCTGAGGGTCTGACTTTGAACTTTTTCTTCGGAGGGGAGACAGTGTGACGCGACTCTATGGATTGTCGTTTTCTTTCCTTTTCGAAGTGAGGAACCCTCGTTTCATCGACTGTGACGATGTTCGACAGAAAATTGTCACGATCAGCCTCGTAAAGATCTAGCATTTCCGCACAGATGGTCCTTTGTTGTTGTCTACATTCTATTAGGCGACGACGAACCCAACGAGCACAAAACTTCGAGTACCGCAACTGGTGATCGAGTGTTACCAACAGATACGTCCAGTAGAGCATCGAAGTCTTTGATCGTGATCCGTCGATCAACTCGAATAAGAGTGTCCACACGTTCCAAAATAGGAGGAATCACAGCTTTGTGCGACCGCCCGGCAAGTGGAACATCGGACGGATTTGTGCGACATTGTTGCGATGATAACAGACACCTCACCCAACGACTCAACATGCTTTTGTTCATGGTCAGGTCTCCGTTGACATTCTGCAAGCGTGTATGATTTTCTACGATGTTCTGGTTTTCCGCCAAAAGAAACTCAATAACAGCCCTCTACTTGCAACGCACACCCGTTACGAACACCATTTCGAAGGCTACGTACATAACGCCGCTACCTATCGGAACTTCATCAGAGGCTGAAGCGAGAATACTCCACGACATTCCACAAGAAATTACGCATTTTTTCAATCGAAATTAACCTATCCTCGTTTTGTTCTTCAAGAAACGTTCTACATCCCCTGGAAGTTTATTCGTGTAGTTCTCAAACTATCTGTAATGTATATATAGTATGTTGAAGGGATTCATAGTTTTTAATTTTTCATATTGTGGCATTTCAATTTCATATTAGTTCATACAATAATTCTTATATTTTATTCATATTTTTATTCTTCAGGAATATTTGGCGATTTTCTTTGGATGATACCGGTCGTAGACACATTCGAAAGACAGATATTCCGAACATTACGGACATCATGCACAGGCAGGTTTGCCACAGTCACATTTCTTCGTATGAATCTCACTGGGGAAAGAGACGTCATTAACAATGGTGATGGCTTCGTGTGTTGGCAATAATTTCGCGCGGTAAACCATGCATAGCGGATCATTATCCGAAAACTGACGCTTGCAGCTGGTTAAGAATCAAGATATACTACAGGAATTTCACTGACTTCAATTCTGAAGCAGTTTTTTTATTTATTGTTTTTTTAAATTCATTCATGTGACACATAATTAGCAGAAGAATGAGGGCAACTTTATATCAAGATACACTGGCAAACATTCGTGCAGTAATCCTCTACAGACATGGGTATATAAATGAAAAACAAAAATAAAAGTAACAACTGAGTTTCGAACATAGGGCGCGAAGTTAAGACGCCGAGATGCCATTTCAAAAAGTTAAAATATATCTAGTTCTGTATATCTAGAGGAATTTTACCACTATAAGTGTAACATGTGGTTAGGAAATATGCTGATAATTTAAACTGGAAAAGCACATTTTGAAACTGCTAGAAAAACTTACTTCATCCACATTAGCATTTAGAACCAATCTAAATCTTGTGGAGAGGCAAATCAGTAAGCGGGCACGTTTTTCACATTTTTCATTGAATAATGTTATGTAGAATAATGTTCTAGGGCAAGTCATTCTTCAAGGAGGACTGTCTTCATTGCTCAGAAACGTGCTGTAAGAATAATATACGGTCCTCACCCAAGATCATCTTGCAGATATCTCTCTAAGCAGTTAGGTATTTTGACTATTCCATTTGTTGAAAATTGGCCACTGCAGTTCAAAAGGAATAATAATGTGCATCATTACAAGATCAGAAGAAAAAATTGGCCAAGGGCGAGTAGGACTCGCGCACTGAGGGCTTTGTACAAATTTAGTTGTGTATTCAAACAGTGGATCTGTCCCAGCAGTCGAGGATCTCGACAATTTTTATCTGTCATCGATGTCGATACTGGTATGATGATTCAAATGGCTCTAAGCACTATGGGTCTTAACATCTGAGGTCATTAGTCCCCTAGACTTACAACTACTTAAACCTAACCAACCTAAGGACATCACACACATCCACGCCCGAGGCAGGATTCGAGCCTGCGACCGTAGCAGCAGCGCGGTTCCAGACTGAAGCGCCTAGAACAGCTCGGCCACAGCGGCTGGCTACTGGTAAGAGACCGGTCACTGGAATTCGAGGACCATATCGAAATCTCTACAGCAGTTCGAGAGGAAATAATATATTTTTTCCAGAATGTACCTTTTATGTTATATAAATGCAGTCAAACACTTTCCCAATTTTTTTCCTTTACTTGCCAAATTTCATGATCCTACGTGAGCGGTAAAGAGAGTTTGTGAGCAACAAAACAAGTGACAAGAATGACCGTACCTTTCGACTGCATTGACTCAGATACTTAAACCTTTTTACTCCTCGAAGGGACCATAAAAGTTAGTATCTGATATGTAAATGTGAAACAGATAGGTCTACGCGTTCCTGCGAAAAAGGGTGTCTTAAAAGACGTGACTATAGAAAAAAAATGGCAAAATATATTTTTGTGTGTTGTAATTACAAATTAATGAGGTTCGGATATTTTTCCTTTAGTTTTGCTGTGAAGCCTTGGCTCTAGCCAAATTTCATGATTCTTGGTGAGCGGGAAGCACACTATAGTTTTTAATGAGAAGAGTTTGCGAGTATCAAAATGAGTTACGTAAATGGCATTATCTTTTAACTTCATTGATGTTGGAATTTAAATGTTTTACCCCACCAAAGCGCTACTGACCTTAATATGTGACTTTAATTTTAACTAGATACGCCTACCCATTCCTGAGAAAATAGGTCCTTAGCAATCGGAAAGACAGACAACAAAGTGGTCCTATAAGGGATCCGTTTTTACATATTTCGATACAGAACCCTCAAAATGGCATTCATTACCACACAATGTCATTAGCAGAAAAAGGGGTGCGCAATGTTGCAACTAAAATTTTTGATCACTTACGTCCTGAAATAAAATTTCTGGCAGACAACAAAGTAAAATCTGAAAACAAAGTGAAAAAGTTCCTCCTCGACAAATCCATCTACCCCGCTGCAGAATTTTTATGGTTGTGATATGTAACAGGTGGTGGACAGGAATTACTAGTTCAAAACTGTACATTAAAAAAATTGTAAATGGTCATCTTGTGGCCATATTTACAAATTAATTTGCAATGGCATGTAAAACGACTTGTTCTTCAACATTACGATTTATGGAGCAAATTACTCATAAACAGGAAACCAACTAACTATCACCTTGTGAACAAAATAACTATATAATCAAAAGTGACGGGACACCTCTGTGTGGAATAGAAAACTAGACGTCACGAGAGGCGGATTTGCCAATATAACAGTAATAAGAGGATTTTATGTTGCCGTTATAGAAACAACAACAGCAGAATCCATCGGCCAGGTTCACGCAGGTGACTTCCATCATGGACTAAGCACTGGTTGGCACCCGAGTAACAAATCCGTTACCGACATTTCAACACTTCTTCTAAAGATGCTCATGTTGGTGGTTCGTTGTGACGTGGAAGCGCGAAGGAACAACCACAACTAAACAAACACCAGGCAGTGTTGGTGACGGACAGCCATAGTCTGGTGTTAAGAGAATAGTTGTAAATTATGACGTGAAAACAGCGAAAGGATACTGTCTTGAGTGCCAAAGAGCTACCAGCGGACCCGCTGGGACAATCACGGTGCATAGGACTTTGAAAATAATGAGGTAGTGTGGTCGTGCAGCTCATCACAAGCCATATATTGAGGTGGTGTGAAGAGCAACGACACTGGATAGTGGATGACTGGGAATAAGTAATTTAGTGTGACCACCTACGCTATAACATTTCGCAATCCGATGGAAAAGATTGCGTTTCGTGAATATTTGGAGAACATCACGTGCCATCATGTGTAGTGCCAACAGTGAAGTAGGGAAGAGGTGGTGGAACAGTATGAGGGTGTCTTACGTGCTTAGGATGAGGGCCCCTGATTGCGATGAAGAAAACTCTTAATGCCGAAGGAAATGAACATGCTTAGAGCGTTGTATACCGCCCACAGTAGAAGAGCAGTTCGGAGACGATAATTGTTCGTATCTCTAAGACATTGCCCACTCTCATAAATCAACCTTCAGGACGCAATGATTTGTGAACCTCAGATGTATTGGAGACCCCATTGAACGCAATGAAACACCTTGGAGACGAGTTAGAAGATTGACTTGGCTCCAGAACCCTGCGTCCACCATAACTGTCTTCTCTGGTTTTAGCTCTTGAGGAAGAATGGACTTCTGTTTCTCCAGAGACATTTAAATATCCGACTGAAAGTGTTTCGAGCAAAGTTTAAGTCGTCATAAACACGAAGGGTGGATACAAACCCCATTAATGTCCACTTACAGGTGTCTGAATACTTTTCATAAAATAAGGTAGTACCATGCGGAATATCAAATCAGGCTTGTGAATGGATTGAAGAGTTCCCATAAAAGGGACACAGTATCTGTCTTCAAGCGTCAGTGTACTTTCGGCCTACCTCAAACTAGAGTTGAAGGACCATTTCTGTTCGCAGTAAATGGCAATTTACTGTGGTTCATCTGCCTGATGGAATTCTTTCAATTGGACGCCCCTCTGGCGAACTGCGTGTCCTCAGCCTACTCCAATATTCCTGCCGTCGAAATAAATCTACAGTTTAACATGTAATCTGAACCATGCGCCCCTTATCACTGAGAGGTGAAGGTTAGTTTTGAAAATTCCGTGGTCCAACTGAGATTTGACATCGCGAAATTCTGGTTTCCAGCCACATACACTATCAATAATCGCCAGATTCGGTTTAACATATTTAAATGACTCAGTGAATAACGTCGGAAGTACCACGAGGCTATTCACAGATGATACTGTTGTATACAAAGACACCGCAAGGCTAGAAAGTAGTGGAGAAATGGTGGTAGACCAGCAGCTGATCTACGTTTGGTTCACTGATTGGCCCATCTGTCACCGTCCAACCCCACTTCTATCCTTCTCAGTCTTCCCTCAATGATGTCCATACGTTTTTTACAGTCCCTGCAAAACGGATCGACGTAACAAATGAGTGACTGCACATAAATTGACGTCAAAACCTGCTTTTGTGTAATTACAGGACTACGTTGGAAGCAGACGCATTCATAATCTGAGAGTTTGCATAAGAATCGATATAAAATGGAACGACTAAATAAAGCGAACTGCACCAAAGGCGGATGGAAGGCTGAGTCTCTTAGGACCCCTACTTTATTGACAAAGGAAGTAGTACACAATAACCTCGTTCGAATTGTATTTGAATACTGCTCGTCAATGATGGACCCTTAACAATAGCACTAAGGTAGGGAACAGAGAAGAACCAAAGAGAAGTAGCACATCTCGTAACAGGTTCGTTTGGTAAGCGCGGAAGCGTTAAGATGATGTTCATCCAACTCTAGTGTAATGTACTATGAGAGAGGCGTTATGCATCACTGTGTAGCTTACCGTTAAAGTTGTGAGATCGTATGTTCCTAGCGGAGTCCAATAATGATTCGTTCCACCCACACTCACTACCGGAAAAAATGCCACACTCTCCACGGCTGTGTTGAGCGGCGTACTGAAGGGCTGTAGTGCTAGTGATTCATTTGTCACGGTCATCGACGATCAGATGTCACTCAAGAGGTCTGCCTGTGCATCCTCTGTTTTGGCCCTGATGGCCGTCACTGTACTGAATTTAGAGATGAACAGTATTTGCAAAATTCATTCTAGGTTACAGCCATGCCACGCAGACGAATGCATGTTGAACAGCTGCAGGCACTTGAACAGGGTCGCACTGTGGGTCTTCAAGAAGGTAGGCAGATGTGTAGGCAGATGTATCGGCAGACGTATCGGCAGATTGCTGCACTTGCTGGGTACAATGAATCGGTAGTTTATGGCTGGTTCAAAAAATTGTCTGTGGAACACTCCTAAAGTTGCAAACTAAGTTCGAGATTTCCACGAAATGTACACGCACGTCAGTATGGATGCATTGGACGAGCAGCGGTGGTCAAACCAACATCACTAAGGGACGAAATGTGGGCTCATGTTGCTTCCGCATTGTCATCAGGGACCACTGCGAATAGCCTGTGTGCAACAAGACTAAGAACACTTGTAATTCTGACCAGGTGTGTGATTTTAGTATGTTTGTAACATTGTAAATAATTCACCTTTATTGTAGTGGGACAAAGATGCATGAGTGCGCTGCTTGAGTAGTGCATAACATCCACCCTGTGTTTATCTGTGGCGTGCTTGGTCACCAGTCAGTTGTGCAGCGCTGGGGCGTTCTTCTTTGAGGTATAGTAGTGAGCCGTTGAATCTTTTAATCTTTTTGAGAAGGAGATTTTGAGCCGTGTTGTGGCTCGCGTTAGAGCCGTTGGTAGGTTGGCACCGTGTAATAGGGATAGTGGCGTCTCATTTTCTTCCTGTGTTTACTGGCGCCACTACGTTTGCTAGCACTGTCTGTCCGTGAATGGCAGCAGCAGTGGTCATCGATATCTAGTACGGTGGTACAATCTTTGGAGGGGCGTCATGTGTTTTCCAGGTCGGAGTGTGTCAGGGAGTTCGGTTGGGATGGAGCAGCAGTGAGGTCCGGCAGCACAAGGACATGCTGGGACCGCTGGCGGCACACGGGCACTGCTGGATTGAGGGGCTGTAGTTGCGAGGACCAAAACCTCATTGTCCACCGGACCCAGGACGATTGAGTTGAGTGAACATTAACCCAGTAGTGAAACCTCCACTATTTTGAGATCACACCGTTCGTTCGCGCACTGCTGTTCACAGGGTCACGGAGATGAAGAGCAACGAGTGGAGTGTTAGGAGTTGGCGAAATTAATTAGCCATCCTCCACTTCTTATTATTAATCATTGAATTCCTTGTGTTACCATTGGTGAAGTTCAACCAGCGGTATTTTTCTGCCTAGTGTCCGCTAATGCCCCAGTTATCTGCCCTGGAGGTTAGCGTATTTTCGCGGCAGTGTACCTTTCCTCGCCTTGCTGCTGCTGTCCAGTAAGGTGTGTAGTTCGACAGCATCCTTGATTGTGGTTCGGATATTTTGTTTCTTTTGGACTACTTTGGTCGTAGTGATTCCTTCTGCTTCTGGATGTTCTAAACACCGGATTCTAAAGATGCAGTGCTGTCCGCCAGTTCCTCCTTACCTGGGTTATTCCATCGTTGTATTGGTTATCAGATGTTAGGGAGATTTTGCAAGAGTGTTGGTCTGCGTTTAAAGTGCCACTAGTTTGCGATGCCATTTGGTTAAGTGAATACAACTCTTGGCTGCCTATCTCATCATTTACAGAGTTGAGCGACTTTCCCAGGTCGATCCTTGGAGCACTGTCTGAGGCCCACTTATCTGTTGACATGGTCAGATTGTGATGATTGTTTTAAAAAAAATTAATTTTGAATTATTACTGTTTGGGCCTTCATCCGACACAGAGTTTGAATTTCTGGTCAATAAGGCCTTCAGCCAAGAGTGCAACTTGCTTAAGAATTTGTTTAATTAGACATTGTGTCTTAACATTCAAATTTGATAATTGTTCCTAATTGTCAACTTCATTTGCAATTGTTTCTAAATAAAGTGTACGTGATTAAAAAGAAATTAACTGAGCAACCAATGGTAACTGATTGTGGCCCCATCCACACCAAATCCTGCCTTTCCCTAAGTACCAGGTCCCATATTTTTTATGTGTAAATCTAAGACTAATTATTTGGAATACTTTAAGGTGGAGATGAAAACATGTTGGTAAACGTATGTTATTGATTCTATTGCATGAGAAGATTTTTTGCAGGAATTTTTCAAGGTAATCAACGCACGTGCAACAATGAAACGTTTCTTTGTCATAACAATTAATTGAAGGAAATCCTTGCCCCTTAGATGACTAGTAAAATTCATTAATAGTGTTAGTTTGATGTCTTTGTTTTCATTATGTCACAGATAACACAATTGGTTTAAATGTCTGTAACTTTTATGATGAGAGAATTTCGTAATTGTTAGGATCTTCTGATGTTGTACAGTCTGTTCTGTCGGTAATCAGATTTTAATATTTTGATAACGAATTTCCTTAAAGTAGACTCACCTCCATCCTTCTTAGCGACGTTTTCAGCATTTGTCGTGTACATAGCACCTTAGGGCTAAAATAGCATGGCTGACATGGCCGTAAGAAGGGTGCAGCAAAACATGCTCCTGCGCTCGGTAGGGGCATAGAGGACAACTCCTGGAGGGGGCATTGCTAGTAGTAATGGGGTTCCGACCAGTTGACATAAAAATCAGAGAAATGGCCGCCTGGTACTGTGTGATGAAAGAAAGGAGGAAAAAAATAGTGGAAATAATGGGGGTTTATGTCGGCGATAACTCTGGAACTAATAGAAGGGGGGAAGAATTATGGCAAGAGCAGTGGGACAATGATGAAACAGGGCGAAGAACTTACGAGTTGCTGCCACACATTAAGCAGCGCTTAAAGGTAAACCAGTTTTGCGAGTGAAGTTTTTAAAAGTTTTAACCTTTTAATTTTTCGTCCTATGTCTCCTGATAATGTGTACCAAATACCTCTCATTTTTATATTGCTTTAATCATAATTACAGATGCGATGACAGCAGTTGCCCAAACTAAATTACAAATAAAGTAATATATAAGTGATGTAGGCGGCTTCATTCGCAAAATTCAGAAGAACCGAGGAAAAGCAGGGGACACTGTCTCAGAACTACTGCTGCTTGTCTACACGACAATGCTCCGTCACACTACGCCCGCCAGATGCACGAATTGTTGCGTCAATTTCATTGAAACTATCTGAGAATCCGCCCGAAACCTTTGTTTGGTTCTGATTTCTAGCAGTTCATGCACGTGAAGAAGTTGCGCGGATATCAATATTTTGACTCCAACGAAGAACTTCACGATGATGTCAGGGCCTGGATGCCCGTAAAGTTTAGAACGGATAAGTCTAAGAATTTCAATAATTTGGTACGATACATGCGAGTATAGTAGCGAGGCTAGTAGGTTACTGCAGTGAACCCTAATTCGAGACGGGAATAGTCCACACACAGTGAATCGGCAGGATAGTTAATGAGGTGCTGCGAATGTGGTGTCTTTTCTAATTTTAACAGCTGTAGCGTATAGGCCGAGACAAGAGTCAAGTTTCATCAGTAGTTCGTTTTACAGGGGAGTAATGTGAGCGATTAAAGTAGCAAACAAAAGCTATGGATTTTATTTCGTTCATTTATTTAAATTGATAAGTTTATGATCTTCTTTTACATGTGCCAGAATTTGAAGCAAATTACGTTTTCTTTAAGTAATGATAACAGTGTAATTATTATAAACGGTAATAATAATGGTATTAATAGCATATGGTGAGCGGTGATTCGAAACATGATATCACTATGCTAAGGCTGTTGTTCTAACTAAGAAATAAAACGATAACTGCAGTAATATTGACAGTAGAGGATACAAATTTATTTGTGGGTATACAAAGGTGGAATATTGTGACGCAGCGAGTTCTAGGCGAGAAGAACATTAACTAAGTTTGCTGCTAGCGAAATACGGCTTTGTAACCGATGACACAAAAAAGGGTTTTACACTGATGGGGACAAGTGTTCGTGTTGTGTTGTTCAAATAAGAACGTTTCGACAGAGTAGAGATGTCTGAGACCGTAACGTTGATAAGGCGGTAGAGAAGACCGACTGTATGGAGAACCCCACGCTTTACCGCTGCTGTGAATATGATAATGAAAGATGAGGTGCGCTACTTGCAGACAGTGAAATAACATGCCAGAAAATGTACGACGAACTACATCAGCATACGAAGAAGGTGGACGTAGTGCATCTACATCTGCATCTACGCTCCGAAAGTCACCATGCGGGACGTGGACTGCATCTTTACGACGTCAGACGGTCCCTAGCCGAACCACGATGTTCTGTACGAAACGGACTGTGGTGTAGATCACAGCGAGGACGCCGTGTCACCCTGACGCAGACACGTCCACTTTGGAAATCATGCAGTCTATTTCTAGCCTTATATGGTGGCAGTGTGCGCACTGTTCCATGCCACGGTTACAACCTAACAGCGTATTCCACCCAGATCATCGTCAAACTCCATTCGTGCACCATTTCTGATGAGTACAATGTCAGATGTGTGTTAAATTACACTACTGGCCATCACAATTGCTACACCACGAAGATGACATGCTACAGACGCGAAATTTAACCGACAGGACGAGGATGCTGTGATATGCAAATGATTACCTTTTCAGAGCATTCACACAAGGTTGGCGCCGGCGACGACACCTACAACGTGCTGACATGAGGAAAGTTTCCAACCGATTTCTCATACACAAACAGCAGTTGACCGGTGTTGCCTGGTGAAACGTTGTTGTGATGTCTCGTGTAAGGAGAAGAAATGCGTACCATCACGTTTCCGACTTTGATAAAGGTCGGAATGCAGCCTATCGCGATTGAGGTTTATCGTATAGCGACATTGCTGCTCGCGTTGGTCGAGATCCAATGAATGTTAGCAGAATATGGAATCAGTGGGTTCAGGAGGGTAATGCGGAGCGCCGTGCTGGATCCCAACGGCATCGTATCACTAGCAGTTGAGATGACAGGCATCATATCCGCATGGCTGTAACGGATCGTGCAGCCATGTCTCGATGTATGCATCAACAGATGGGGATGTTTGCAAGACAACAACCATCTGCACGAACAGTTCGACGACGTTTGCAGCATCATGTACTATCAGCTCGGAGACCATGGCTGCGGTTACTCTTGACCCTGCATCACAGGCAGGAACGCCTCCGATGGTGTACTCAACGACGAACCTGGGTGCACGAATGGCGACACGTCATTTTTTTGGATGAATCCTATTCTATTTACAGCATCATGATGGTCGCATTCGTGTTTGGCGTCATCGCGGTGAACGCACATTGGATGCGTGTATTCGTCGTCGCCATACTGGCGTATCACCTGGCGTGATGGTATGGGGTGCTATTTGTTACACGTCTCAGTCACCTCTTATTCGCATTGACGACACTTTGAACAGTGGACGTTACATTTCAGATGTGTTACGACCCGTGGCTCTACCCTTCATTCGATCCCTGTGAAACCCTACGTTCCAGCAGGATAATCCACGACCGCATGTTCCAGGTCCTGTACTGGCCTTTCTGGATACAGAAAATGTTCGACTGCTGCCCTGGCCAGCACATTCTCCAGATCTCTCTCCATCTGAAAAAGTCTGGTCAATGGTGGCCGAGCAACTGGCTCGTCACAATAGGCCAGTCACTACTCTTGATGAACTGTGGTATTGTGTTGAAGCTGCATGGGCAGCTGTACCTGTACACGACATCCAAGCTCTGATTGACTCAATGCCCAGGCGTATCAAGGCCGTTATTACGGCCAGAGGTGGTTGTTCTGGGTACTGATTTCTCAGGATCTATGCACCGAAATTGGGTGAAAATGTAATCACATGTCAGTTCTAGTATAATATATTTGTCCAATGAATACCCGTTTGTCATCTGCATTTCTTCTTGGTGTAGCAATTTTAATGGCCCATAGTGTATAATCGTTTCCATTCGACTGTAAGCAGAAGATATTTTTTTTTCAAAGCTAATACCAAGAGCAGATAGGTGCAAGTACCGCTGCACAATCGGCTTGAAATTTCATGGATCTCACTTGCTGACCAGAATAACATACATGATGAAAGACAGATACCGACGTCAGCTGCATGAGGGCACTGAAATAACTCAGTGCGACAATTAGAAATTTGCACCGAACCTAGATTCGAAGGGGTTCCCTCGATTTAAACGAGCGGTAACCTTAATTATTTCGGTTATTCGGGCACGCATCCCGGCCAGCCCAAATTCCCAACCTGTCGTATTTTACTTCCACGCAGCCCACCGTCCTCACTGGTCGCAGCATGTACCATTATTTCCGCAAGAGGTCCAACCTAGAGTGCATCCACACTGAAGATACATCATAAAATACCGTGATGGCGCATGGTTGTTGTTATCCACTACCTTTCGGCACTCAATTACACTGAAGAGCCAAAGAAACTGGTACACCTGCTTAATATCGTGTAGGGCCTTCTCAAGCACGCACTATGAATCCTGCAGGGCTCTCCAAAATCCGAAAGAGTTCGAGGGGGTGGAGATCTCCTCTGAACAGCACGATGCAAGGCGTCCCAAATACGCTCAATAATGTTCATGTCTGGGGAGTTTGGTGGCCATTGGAAATGTTTAAAACCAAACGAGTATTCCTGAAGGCACTCTATAGCAATTCTGGACGTGTGGGTTATCGCATTGTCCTGCTGGAATTAACCAAACCCGTAGGAATGCACGATGAACACGAATGGAAGCATGTGATGAAATAGGAAGCTTACGTACGCGTCAGTTGTCAGAGATCTATCTAGACGTATCAGGGGTCTCACCTCACTCCAACTGCATACGCCCCACAGCATGACAGAGCCTCCACCAGCTTGAGCAGTCCCCTGCTGACATGCAGGGTCCATGGATTCATGAGATTGCCTACATACCCGTACGCGGCCATCCGTTCGATAAAATTTGAAAGACAGTAGTCGGACCAGGCAACATGCTTCCAGTCATCAGCAGTCCACTACAGTCGCAGGTTCGAATCCTGTCTCGGGCATGGATGTGTGTGATGTCCTTAGGTTAGTTAGGGTTAAGTAGTTCTAAGCTCTAGAAGACTGATGACCACAGCAGTTAAGTCCCATAGTGCTCAGAGCCATTTGAACCATTTTTTTGTTGTTGTAATCACATGTCAGTTCTAGTATAATATATTTGTCCAATTAATACCCGTTTATCTTCTGCATTTCTTTTTGGTTTAGCAACTTTAATGGCCAGTAGTGTAGTGATAAATATACAAAAGAACGGGAAAAATCTGGATCTGCTTGGTGATGATAAGTTTTGCTTTAGGGAAGGTAAAGACACCAATGTTGTGGATTGAGAGTGAACAGAAGAAAGAAAAGTTTATTAAAAATATATTTTCAAGGAAAAATCTTTTATTGCGTAGACTGCAACTTTCACTATACAATTAAAGCATGATGAACAGTTCTACCATCTTCAGATTGTTCAAATGGTAAAAGCAAAAAGCTGAACATGCATTGTAAAAACTTCATAATTAGCCCCATTCCTATTTTTCCCATTCTTACTATGGACCAACGAGACTATGGCAGGATGTAGTTAAATGCTTCAGCGTCAGTGAGGCAGGTTTCAAACCGCAGTGTCGCAAGATGCAGGTAATAATCAAGGAAAATCACGTTGCATTACTAAAACGATCTTTATTACCTGCCTCCTGCAAGATTATGGTTTACAACCTGGCTCGCTCGAGATGAAGCCTTTAACTGTCGTTGGTCTACAATACGAATACATGTCGTTGCATAACTGTTGCTAACGATAATCTTTTTCAATGCATATTCAACCGTCTTTTTACGATTAGAACGATCAAAAGATGGTTGTAGAAAGTGGCCTAGGCATTAAAAGTTACCTGCATACAGAAATCACGTTACGATCGGTGCCTCCTTCTTGACGGTGTCAGGCGTCGCTGAAGACAAAGGTGATGTGGTGCAGCAGAAGTGAGATTGGGGACCACGAAGTTGATAAAGTGAAGGAATTCCGCTACCTTGAAAGCAAAATTACATGTCTGGACAAAGCAAGAAGGACATTAAAAGCAGATAAGCAAAGGATAGATGGCATTTCTACCAAAAGAAGTCTCGTAGTACCAAACATAGGCCTTAATTTGAGGAAAGAAATTTCTGAGAATGTACGAATGGAGCACAGCTTTGTATGGAAGTGAATCATGTAATGGGGGAAAACTGGGAAAGAAGAGAATCCAAGTGTTTGAATGTAGTACTGCAGAAGGATGTTGAAAATTAGGTGGATTGATAAGGAACGAGGAGGTTCTCTGCAGAATCGACGAGGAGAAGAAAATGTAGAGAACATTGTCAGGCAGAAACAGGATATTAGGGGAAGTGTAAAGATATCAAGGAATAACTTCCATTAACACTTACGATGCTGTAGAGTATAAAAACTGTGGGGGAAGACATATTTTTTTGTTCTTTCCAACATTAATTGAGGATTTTGTCAAAAAGTACTGCTGTGAGAAGAAGAGCTTGGCACAGGAGAGGAAGCTTTGGCGGTCCATATCAAAGCAGTCAATAGACTGATGCCACAAAATGATATTTCTATAGTGATAGCTTGGTTACTTTCTACTGTTCTATTATAATATTCACATAAAAGGACTAAATGGCCTTTCGGGTTGTGATATAATGCTCATAAAACCAGCGCTGTCCATATTCAGAGACGTGCAGCAAACATTGGGCTTATTCGAGAGCCACTGCTTCTGATTAAAACATATTTGATTAGCTAACCTAATTTCACCCATTTTATAAGTTTTTTCTATCTAAAGAACTCACACACTTTCAACTACAACGTAAAGCGGCTTGAAACTTTTCAGGTTTACACCATGTGATTCAAATTTCGCCAATTGTTTCTTCTTTAAGAGTTGTATCTAAGGTTGCTAACATTTTTTCTCAGTGAAAACCACCACCTTTTTCGCAGTGAAGTAATTGGCTTTCTGGGATATACCTTGTAGGAGCTTACCGTTATCAAAATTTATGTGAAAGTACTGCATCACCCAGTATTAAAAATTTTTCAGAAGCAGTCTACAGAAGTAGTTGGGCTATCTATGGCGAAGTAGGCGAACAAGATACCTCGTTTCGGAATATCGAATTCGTGACACAAGACAACAGTTTAAGTAAGATGAATTATTTAACAAGTCAATACGGAAACATCGATTATGTGTCAAATACGCTGCCTAGAATCATCAGTTTCCAAACGCGTATTTTGTTTTTGTCATCTTTATCGAGCTTTAGTTCACATATCGCTTGACGGTAACCGCGTTAGTACGGGTATTATACAAGCTATAACTATAACCAAAGAGCCATAATATATTTCTTGGTCGTTTGAGATCCTTCTCAGTGGCGAAGGCATGGCTATAGTTGCCCATCGGCTGTTACGTCAGAATGTACTGTTATGGAAGTTTTCCGTCTTTGTTATGATTCGGATCCCCATTGCATGGTTCTCGCCTTGGTAACAGATGAGTATATATTCGCTCCGTTTCGTGTTCTTTCCAAGTAATGTACAAGATCACCTCATCCTTGGAGGTGCTGGGAGTAATATACTATTTGTTCAGACATCACCTAAGTACCACAAGCAACAGTACAATTTGCGAATAGAGAACATTTGTACAAGAATAATTATACCATTTTTCTGTTCTATTAGCGGGAGAGAGGTGAGATACACTACTGACAGATTGTTCTATACGTGGCAGACTTTTTCTAATTTTACTTTGTTTCTTGTAATTTCTGAGGATATGTGGAATTTTTGAAGACTCTTATAGGAAAACGTCTTCTTGTGTTTTGTGAGTAAGGCTAACTTTCCCGCCCGGTTGGCCGTACGGTCTAACGCACGGCTTTCCGGGCGGGAAGGAGCGCCTGGACCCCGGCACGAATCCACCCGGCGGATTTGTGTCGAGATCCGGTGAACCGGCCAGTCTGTGGATGGTTTTAGGCGGTTTTCCATCTGCCTCGGCGAATGCGGGCTGATTCTCCTTATTCCGCTACAGTATGTCGGCGATTGCTGCGCAAACAAGTTCTCCACGTACGCGTACACCACCTTTACTCTACCACGCAAACATAGGGGTTACATTCGTCTGGTGTGAGACGTTCCCTGCTGGGGGTGGGGGGTGGGGGGTTTGGGGTGGGGGGTGGGGGGGTGGGGGGGTGGGGGGTTCCACCGGTGGGCGGACCGCACAATAACCCTGGGTTCGGTGTGGGGCGGCGGAGGGGTGAAGTGGACTGCGGTAGTCGTCATGGGGTTGTGGACCACTGCAGCAGCGGCGGGGACGGAGCCTCTCCGTCGTTTCTAGGTCCCCGGTTAACATACAATCGAATACAATACAAGGTTAACATCCAAACTGGACGGTTATTGAGTAGTTTACTAGTGAACAAGAGTCTCAGACCGAAGACCAGTACTGAGGGAGATGTCGAACATTGCTTTTATTTGCAACCTCTGTTGTGGGCGTTTTATTCCTGCTTAATATTCTTGCAATATGTCTCAGTCCTTCAATTGACATTTCCAGTATTACATTTATATGGTTGGACCTCTTTAAATCTCTCTGAACACGCACAGTCGGACACTTGACGGTCGTGACTTATTACAGCGAGTAATCGCCGATCGGGCAGTCTGACGATATCGAAGATTTGCGCCTATTTCCGTGCCGACATTACATTCATTTGTGTTGAGCGTCAGTTGCCACTCTTTCCATCCAGCTCTGACCCAGTACCCCCAATTTAAAGTCGACCGAGCCCTGACTCTAGAAGTTTAGAAATGGCTGACACTATCGCCATGGTGTTTTCAAGCAGGTAATTTGTAACACAGAACATAGTTCTCACAAAATGAAATGTCAGTTATTACCTCTATCAAAAAGACAGCGATGCAGTTGTTTCTGGTTTTGAATGCAGATATGGTATCTTCTGCTGCTAGTATCGTTGAACAGAATCATACAAAGCCAAACGCTAGTTAGTTTTTGAAATATTGTATGTAGTTTCAGAAAAAAAATAGTTTACATATAACTGAGGGTTTCTCTGGTTTGGTTATTATGCCGTTGTGAACCTTTCAGCGTCAACGCCTCCCCTCTTTCCAGTCAACGTTTCATACATGTTTGTGGTACCAACATTGTTTAAAGCAAACGTAATCATTTTACTTGGAGGGTGGAGCAAACATACAGGTAAATAAGGGATAGTTGCGGAGATTTGCTTAGTACCAATCCAACTTACCCATATCGACTTTAATACAGTTTCATTATCATATTAGATCAAATAAGCCCTCGGTCACAAATATTAAGTCAAAATTGACCAGGTTTAGACGCTACTATGAGCGTCGTCTTCAGAACTAAACTAACTGTTCTAAAACATTTTACGTATATAATACAGTAATAAAATTAAAGTTTGTACTGACTGGAAAGAGATGAAGTACTTACAAGTCACATTTTAAAAAATCTAAGCTGAAAAGGCGACGTCATGAATAGTTGTAAATACGATGGCGAGCCGCTAAGGGCTGCTTGTATTTGAGTGAACAAGGGTTGCAACAATACTCTTGTTGCAACCCTTGTTCACTCAAGTACTGCAACTCTTTCCAGTCAGTACAAACTTTAACTTTATTGGTTCAAATGGCTCTGAGCACTATGGGACTCAACTGCTGAGGTCATTAGTCCCCTAGAACTTAGAACTAGTTAAACCTAACTAACCTAAGGACATCACAAACATCCATGCCCGAGGCAGGATTCGAACCTGCGACCGTAGCGGTCTTGCGGTTCCAGACTGCAGCGCCTTTAACCGCACGGCCACTTCGGCCGGCTTTTAACTTTATTAATGTATTATACACCTAATATGTTTTAGAACAGTTAGTTTAATTCTGAAGACGACCCTCATAGTAGCGTCGAAACCCGGTCAATTTTGACTTAATAATTGTGTCAGAGGACTTATTTGTTCTAATATAATTCTGACACGGTCACTGAACGTTAGCAGCTATGTTCAAAGTTTTAAGCTTCATTATCATTCATTTTAATTCACAAGGTCAATACTCAATAATTCACAAAGAGCCGAGTTAATTACCGTTGATTTCACAAACATTTATATCTATATTGCTAATTATCTTTATCGCTACGGTTGACGTCATCAGAATTGTTTCCCCGAGAAAACCACTAAACTTTAGTCGAGGTTTCGTTCATAGCCATTACAGTTTATTATTATTCAGATCCAATTGTTAAGTTAACCTGCTGGCACCACACTTAAAAAATATACTGCTTTTTTAGGTACTTCTTATCCGAAACCTCTTCACCCACAGAATTAATAAAATATTTTCCCTCTCACCATATTTCCTCTGCTTGTTCATCGTGTAGACTACAATAATTTCACATTTTGTATTCGTTAATGTCCACCAGACACCGTTCCTCAAGCTTCTGTCTCCATTTGATTTAGACGATTCACTGACTATATGGAAACACTCGCGAGCTAGAAATAAATAACCCTGTTTTCTCAACACTGTCCAACTAATGCCCTTCCGGTTGTAAATAACTTTAACTCCATAGATTTCATAAGCCTACATGTGTCAATGGGAAGTTCATGACATCGTATCTCAAAAGAAAATATGTGTCATAGAACTACAGTATACGAAAACGTAATGTTGCTATAAGATTCAGATGAAATGTAGCTCCGTAATAAGTTTCTTGAAGTCATGATGTCTTTGTACAGTTCAGAAATCATGTTTATGCACTATACACAAAAAATTTTCTCTCTTGGTCACACTTTATTAATTCTGTTTGCGCATTTCGGTACTCAGCCATCATCAGATCTGCGGTAAGACAAAACGTATAAACATGGGATGCATACTGTATCACATGTAAGAAGGTCGATTCGTCGTAAGAGGAAACATGGTGTAGATGTAATTTCAACGTATTACATTTTACAAATGTTCAAATGTGTGTGAAATCTTAAGGGATTGAACTGCTAATGTCATCAGTCCCTAAGCTTACACACTACTTAACCTAAATTATCCTAAAGACAAACACACACACCCATGCCCGAGAGAGGACTCGAACCTCCACCGGATTCAGCCGCACAGTCAATGACTGCAGCGCCATAGACCGCTCGGCTAAAACCGAGCGGCATTTCCACAAAGATGAGGAAAGAATATGCCTGTATCATTTTCAAACGAACTACCCATCCATTCGCCATAATCGATTTTAAGGGACAACTAAAATATGAATCTAGACGCCTCGACCTTGAATTGAGTACCGCTGCTCTTCCAGAGTCCTCACCACCATCACATCCGCACGTAGTAGCTGGTTCTCAAGCTCTACATATTAATTCAGAGAAGGTATGAGTGCCTTAGAGTTATTCTTACTTTGCTTAGAGACAAGTTACATTAACTGCCGGACTGCCACTCATTGGTTTCACGATTCTTGTGCGAGGTGTGAAGGCGATATCAGGTACTTGCTCGTTTGCTTTCTGGGAGCTATTGGAGGGATTTTTGTCTTTGGTATACTGAGAGATTTTCTAACAGCTAATTAGGTGTTGTAAGAACACCATTTGTTGCTTTGCATATAGGCTAAATGCAAGGCGGATAAGAATTATATCTACTATTATTATATCATGCCCTTAACAGTTAGAAAGTTTTCGTTCCTGTACTCGGAAGAGGTTATCTGGAAACGATCAATGAGTAGATTTGACGCTTATTATGGAAATCAAATGAATTAATCTGTAGAAATTATCGCCAATACTTTCCTCCATCGCGCTTCGTGTACCCTTTTAACGACTATGTAAGTAAGTTTACTTTTGAGGTAACCCATGTTTCGAAGAAATTTTCTTCTTCCTCACATTCCTTTACTATGACTGCATTCAGTGTACTCTCAATGGATTACATTTCGGGATACGTATTGGGTCTGCCTTTCTTGGAGAAATTCTTCTGCTGTCTGTTATTGTTGATGAATATTTTTGCTGTGCAGCTAAGCTGCTAGTACAGCTGCGGTTTCTGCAGGAAAACAAAAGCTCTCAGTGAGGAGCGAAATCATTACTTTGCAACCAAAAGTGGGATGTGACAATCACTGTCTGTGATTCGGGAACCGTGTGTGGTAACCTCAAAATCGTCAGCGAAAATATGAGCAATGCAGTTTTTAAATTACATGCATGCTCCACATTAATTTTTCTTATGTATCTTGCACACACAGACGCGTTTCGCCTTAGTTACAAGGCATCTTCAGTGGATGTCCTGAAACATTACACCAACTTTGCACTTACAAGTCATACATAGATTTTAAACAGTTCGTTGACTTTTTTATAATAAAATGGAAAGTACTTACAGATCAGCATTGAATTCATTATTTTTAAGCCAAACAGCTTTCTCTCAAGTGGAAAACTGGCTGAAAGTTTGCAGTTTTTCTTTTGGTCACTGTTTTCAAGGTACAGCAATTTGACTGCCATTTCGTGTGTGTATAGTGTCACTTCCTTCTATAAGTGTTGCCAGTTTTCTCAGGCTAGCTTTCAACTGCTTTTTATGTAACTGTATGTGTGCTGATGCGATGAATATTTATGCTGTAGGATAGAAAGAGCTAAATTGGTGCCGTTATTTCTTTATATTAGTTTGCTGTATAAGCCAACGGCCTTGCGGCAGTGCTAACTCTGGCTCCTGTCAGGTCACCGAAGTTAAGCGCTGTCGGGCTGGGCTAGCACTTAGTTCGATGACCATCCGGTCTGCCGAGCGCTGTCGGCAAGCAGGGTCCACTCAGCCCTTGTGAGGTAAACTGAGGAGCAACTTGGTTGAGAAGTAACGGCTCCGGTCTCGTACACTGACATACGGCCGGGAGAGCGGTGTGCTGACCACGTGCCCCTCTGTGGTATACACCACTTCTAACAAACACCGAACAACGCGCTCCAGTACGCGGCCGCCAAATACATCGCTGGCCGCACTTCTCTGGGCGGCCCGCTGCTTCCATCGCTGGCCGTCTTCACACGCACGCTCCCTTACGTGGCCGAGAAATACATCGCTGGCCGCACTTCTCCGGGCGGCTCGTGGCTACCATCGCTGGCCGCCTTCACGCGCGCGCGCGCTGTCAGCACACAGCAATTGGCTACGCCAGGAAACATTGCGATTGGTTTTCCCTGGAAAGCAGAGACCCCAGCCGACGGGTCCATTAACTAACAAGCCGTTTATAAACCCGACCGCCGCCGCAAACGACAGTTCTCATCGGGAAGTGCAATACGCCGTGTTCCAGCTGATTGTGGATGACTCGCCGCACCACTCGAGGTTACCTGACTGCTCGGCGGAATTCTAGCGACTTCAGTTGCAGATACTGAACTTCACTGGACTTGGGAATAATTACGGGACGTGCACCCCACTATGCACATTTGGACATTGATATAACCAAACTTTAATTATGTATTACTTCTGAGTGTGAGCCTGGGTAGACGCTTGGCTAACATAATTGTTAAAAAGTGATGTGTGATTTAATAAACCAAACTGACGAGGTTATTGCGTTATTCCTGGTTATAACACCCTCCATATACGCATGCGGTGACGCCTATGGGCTGAGGATGACACGGCGGCCGGCCGGTACCGTTGGGATTGTTCGGGCGGAATTTAGTTTTTTGGTATGCTGAATAAATATATGTAAAAGTTCTTTGGAGAATAGGCGCGACTTCCTTTGCAACCAAGAAGCTGGGGCGCAATTTTGATTTTTCGGTTTGCTACATTCTGTGTCCATTCCTGCAAGATAAACTTTCCAGTGTCTCAATAAGTGGACGGTCTATTATAGAATTCCGTTGCACAAAAAAATTGTATTGGAGTGTTTTCCATCTGACAGTATTGGATATATTTACAGCTTTCAACCTAGATGCATTTGCCGTCACGGAACACACACCTCCTAGGTAAGTCCTGCTAAACCAGACTGGGTTTTTGTAATTTGGAAATAGGTTGCTTGCTGCCTCTACTGAAGAATATGAAATCATAGCCGATCTGTTCATTCTCCCCCCCCCCCCTCCCCACACACACACACACAGTCTCCACACCCAAGGGGGGGATAAAAACGAAGATGATGTCAGTACTCCCATAATGTATGTGTTAGACTGGTGTAAATCTAGTTTTTGCGCTATGAAGGTTTACTGGCATATAGATGTTCAGTATGCGACAGCGCTACACTGTTGCGAATACTGCTGTGTGCGCTGTTTTGCTCATTAGTTTCTGGAGCAACAACACAGTTCTGCTGTGACGCTGGCTGGGTCTTCAGTTGGCTTTGTCCGTTAATACACTACTGGCCACTAAAATTGCTACACCACGAAGATAACATGCTACAGACGTGAAATTTAACCGACAGCTAGAAGATGCTGAGATATGCAAATTATTAGCTTTTCAGAGCATTCACACAAGGTTGGCACCGGTGGCGACATCTGCAACGTACTGACGTGAGGAATGTTTCCAACCGATTTCTCATACACAAACAGCAGCTGACCGCCGCTGCCTGGTCAAACGTTGTTGTGATGCCTCGTGTAAGGAGGAGAAAAACTTACCATCACTTTTCAGACTTTAATAAAGGTCGGATTGTAGCCTATCGCGATTGCGGTTTATCGTATCGCGACATTCCTGCTCGCGTTGGTCGACATCCGATGACCGTTAGCAGATTATGGAATCGGTGGGTTCAGGAGGCTAACACGGAACGCCGTGTTGGATCCCAACGGCCTCGCCGGCCGAAGTGGCCGTGCGGTTAAAGACGCTGCAGTCTGGAACCGCAAGACCGCTGCGGTCGCAGGTTCGAATCCTGCCTCGGGCATGGATGTTTGTGATGTCCTTAGGTTAGTTAGGTTTAACTAGTTCTAAGTTCTAGGAGACTAATGACCTCAGCAGTTGAGTCCCATAGTGCTCAGAGCCATTTGAACCATTTGAACCCAACGGCCTCGTATCACTAGCAGTCGAGATGGCAGGCATCTTATCCGCATGGCTGTAACGGATTGTGCAGCCACGTCTCGATCCCTGAATCAACGGATGGGGACGTTTGCAAGACAACAACCATCTGCACGAACAGTTCGACGACGTTTGCAGCAGCGTGGACTATCAGCTCGGAGACCATGGCTACGGTTACCCTTGTCGCTGCATCACAGAGAGCAGCGCCTGCGTTGGTGTAGCCAACGACGAACCTGGGTGCACGAATGGCAAAACGTCATTTTGTCGGATGAATCCAGGTTCTGTTTACAGCAACATGGTGGTCGCAACCGTGTTTGACGACATCGCGGTGAACGCACATTGGAAGCGTGTATACGTCATCGCCATACTGGCGTATCACTCGGCGTGATGATATGGGGTGCCATTGGTTACACAACTTGGTCACCTCTTGTTCGCATTGACGGCACTTTGAATAATGGCCGTTACATATAAGATGTGTTACGACCTGTGGCTTTACCCTTCATGCGATCCCTCCGAAACCCTAGATTTTAGCAGGATAATGCACGACCGCATGTTGAAGGTTCTGTACGGATCTTTCTGGATACAGAAAATGTTCGACTGCTGCCCTGGCCAGCACCTTCTCCAGATCTCTCACCAATTGAAAACGTCTGGTCAATGGTGGCCGAGCAACTGGCTCGTCACAATACGCCAGTCACTACTCTTGATGAACTGTGGTATCGCGTTGAAGCTGCATGGGCAGCTGTACCTGTACACGCCATCCAAACTCTGTTTGACTCAATGCCCAGGAGTATCAAGGCCGTTATTACGGCCGAGGTGGTTGTTCTGGGTACTGATTTTTCAGGATCTATGCATCCAAATTGCGCGAAAATGTAATCACGTGTCAGTTCTAGTATAATATATTTGTCCAATGAATGCCCGTTTATCATCTGCATTTCTTCTTGGTGTAGCAATTTTAATGGCCAGTAGTGAACTTATGAAGGAGAACTTTTACATTTTCGGAAATAAACACAGGGAAGAGGAGTCTATGGAAACCGTTCAGCTTGAAGTAGTGTGCCGCGGCACTGACTCAAACGCCAAAGGCATCGTCACGTTTTCCACACGTGCGCCCTCGTGACCTTGTGGCCTTAAGAGGAACGCCACACGCTTGACTCTGTGTAGTCCGCCGCGGCCAGTATACTCTGCAGACCTGTTGCTGCTACAGCTACTGCTGCTGTTCCGACTGTTTATTCTGCATGAACAACGGGCGCTGCTAGACGTTGTTTTCGTACATCCTTGGGACTGATTGTGCTAGCCCCGCCAAAATCTGTATCTGCATCGCACTAAATTGTGACATTGTCTTTGAAGTGTACCGAAACGCTTAGAACATGCTGTTTAGTTTCATTTTCTGCTTTGTTTCAGCAACATCATTTGTTCAGTTAATGGTAATCTTAAAATTTAGAAAGTGAATTGCTGTTCTAGGCATTTTCAGTCAGTCAGACGGCTCAAAACGATTTACTTACTCGCCCTGCAGGTAATTCTCCTGGTAATATTTTTAGCTAATATAGCTAGTTAGTTAGTTCGTTAGTTATTTGTTCGGCAGACCATATTCACGATAAACGCTGTGATGGGATACATGACAACATAACACATCTATAAAACAGAACTGATTCATAAATATCGGTTATCTACACAGTCTCTCTGCAAAAATTACTGATCATTTTTGTTCAGGAGTTGCTCTATGGTACACAAAGAGTTGTGAAGGAGAAACAACTTTACATTTGAAAACCCTTCTGCTATCTTTCAGCCATTTTATTTCCTTGAGCATATTGTCAAAGAGTTTTAAGGCTCCATATTTCACCACTTTCTGTACGAAAGTTAAATTAAAAGATTCTTGTGTTGTAAATGTCTCCGTAACTCTTAAGCTCCGAAGGTTAGTTGGCAACAAACTTCGTAAGTGAATAAATATACGGCTGTGGTTAATATTCCTAGCAGTTTGAAGAGACGTCTGCAAGTTGCACGAGCGTGAATCTCATACACAGGTGTTACAACATTCTTCTGTGCACTGAATACTGACGAGTTACCCCATAACGTTTTCTCATTCGACATCATTGAACGAAAAAATGCAATATATGTTCACTTACTGACTTTCGTACACACAAGTTTTCGGTTATTCAAATGGCAAAAGTAGCTCTAACTAAACCGTTTAGCAGATTTGCTATACAGTTTTTTTAATTTAAATTTTCTTCAATACACACGGTTAAGAACCTAAAGCTTTCTACTACATTTATTATTTCTTCTTCGTACAGTAGGTTAATAGGAGATGGAATATCTTTGACAGTACAAAACTGGATGAGCTGTATCTTTTCAGTTTCAGAGAACCATAGTATCTTTCACAAAGAAATTATTTACTGTTTTCTCTGTTGGTGCTTGTTCGGCTGTAAATCAATGCTTGTGTCATCTTCAAATAGGACTAACTTTGCTTCCTGATTCAAATGAGATGGCAAAACGTTAATATAATGAAGGAACAGTAGTGGGCCAATGGTCGAAAGTTGAAGGCTCCAACTTACCATTCACTTGCCCATCTGACATCTTACTCACCTAACTTTTGCATCCAACCTGTCATTTCCCTTCCACATGTAGTATCCTAAATCGTTTCTGTGCACTACGTACCTGGAGAGCTGAATGGCGTTAGGAGGGTTTGAGTTAATTTTTTAAGTGATGTCCTTAGTATATAACGTTCAAAAATAAACTATATAACTATGTAAATGTTTTCTGTTTCATGTCATCGAGTAAGAACTGAGGAGGCCAGAACAGCTTACTTCCTTTTAACGGATGTGATAAAACCGCAGAAAACCTACCAGCTGACGGCCATCACACAGGAGAACATGGAAATTATTGTAAAGTGTTAAAGAAAAAGAAATGTTTAATTTAACTGTACCGTATGTCGTGGGATTCTAAATGAGTCAGTCTATGTCTATTTGCCAAGGAATTCAAAAAGTTTTAAATTTTTATCTTTGATTACGGAAGAACTTTTCCTTATTTACTGTGTGTGATGTAATGTGAAGAATGCAATAATAAAGAATATAAAGACGTATTTTTTGCTAAATACGGTGACAGAAACAGTGATGGAAAACTGTAAAATTTTATTAAAACTGGATAGTCAAATTATTAATGTATACCTCTGGAGAAGTGATTTTCTGTAAAGTGAAACGAGCACTGAAATAATTCTGCAACGTTGAAAGTAATTTCATCCCGAATCCGCAAAATAATCCAAATTAAAAGTTCATACCTCTTCTCTTTCAGAAAATAGTAAAGAAGCGTACAATCAATAATAAAACTCGTATTACTCAAAACTCATTAAAATTATTACACGACCACGTTAGTAACACGCCAGCTCTAGACACACTTCCATGGCTTCAGTGCATACTCTAAATAATATCTTTGGAGCAGCGAAGTCAGAGAATCACTGTATTGTTCCATAGCGACAGTAGACATAATACGACGAAAATAATTTTTTCAACAAGAAATTTTCTACTCCCCTTAGCTTCATTCTTTATTATCCTATGTCTAATCTTTGATAATGGGTGAGGAAAATAGGTCACAAAAATAATTATGGCCGGCCGCCGTGGCCGAGGGGTTCTAGGTGCTTCAGTCCAGAACCGCGCTGCTGCTACGGTCGCAGGTTAGAATCCTGCCTCAGCCATTGCAGTGAGTGACGTCCTTCGGTTAGTTAGGTTTAAGTAGTTCTAAATCTAGGAGACCGATGACCTCACATGTTAAGTCCCATAGTGCTTAGAGCCATTTTTGAACATAGTTATGACCAACGTTTACAGAAAAACAACAACTCCAAACAGTGACCGTTCTGAAGGAATGTAGCGAATACACGACGACGTTTTGCCATTCATTCCCAAAACAGCCTGGTAAACCAAAAGCGCGAAACACTACAATATTCAACATTCTTTGTCATAGAGCATCCCCGCCGGCATTCCCACATCATTATTACTGTCCACAGTTAACACGGATACTGAACGCATCAACTTCATAATGAAGGGAATGTACACACATATTGCTTTAGCACCTCATGACTAAAAACATCTGTTTTTAATATTCTCTCATCACTTTATAATACACTACTGGCCATTAAAATTGCTACACCAAGAAGAAAAGCAGATGAAAAACATGTATTCATTGGACGACTGTATTATAGTAGAACTGACATGTGATTACACTTTCACGCAATTTGGGTGCACGGATCATGAGAAATCAGTACCCAGAACAACCACCTCGGCCGTAATAACGGCCTTGATACGCTTGGGCATTGGGTCAAACAGAACTTGGATGGCGTGTACAGGTACAGTTGCCCATGCAGCTTCAACACGATACCACACATCATGAAGAGTAGTGACTGGCGTATTGTGACGAGCCAGTTGCTCGACCACCATTGACCAGACGATTTCGATTGGCGAGAAATCTGGAGAATGTGCTGCCCCGGGCAGCAGTCGAACATTTTCTGTATCCAGAAAGGCTCGTACAGGACCTGCAACATGCGGTAGTTCATTATCCTGCTGAAGTGTAGGGTTTCGCAACGATCGAATGAAGGGTAAGGCCATGGGTCGTAACACATCTGATATGTAACGTCCACTGTTCAAAGTGCCGTCAATGAGAACAAGAGATGACAGAGACGTGTAACCTATGGCACCCCATACCATCACGCCGGGCGATACGCCAGTATGGCGACGACGAATACGCGCTTCCAATGTGCGTTCACCGCGATGTCGCCAAACACGGATGCGACCATCATGATGCTGTAAACAGAACCCGGATTCATTCGAAAAAAATGACGTTTGGCCATCCGTGCACCCAGATTCATCGTTGAGTACACCATCGCAGGCGCTCCTGTCTGTGATGCAGCCTCAAGGGTAACCGCAGCCATGATCTCCGAGCTGATTGTCGATGCTGCTGCAAACGTCGTCGAACTGTTCGTGCAGATGGTTGCTGTCTTGCAAACTTCCCCATCTGTTGACTCAGGGATCGAGACGTGGCTGCAAGATCCGTTACAGCCATGCGAATAAGATGCCTGTCATCTCGAGTGCTAGTGATACGAGGCCGTTGGGATCCAGCACGGCGTTCCGTATTACCCTCCTGAACCCACCGATTCCATATTCTGCTAACAGTCATTGGACCTCGACCAACGCGAGAAGCAATGTCGCGATACGATAAACCGCAATCGCGATAGGCTACAATCCGACCTTTATCAAAGTCGGAAACGTGATGGTACGAATTTCTCCTCCTTACACGAGGCATCACAACAACGTTTCCCTAGGCAACGCCGGTCAACTGCTGTTTGTGTATGAGAAATCGGTTGGAAACTTTCCTGATGTCAGCACGTTTTAAGTCTCGCCACCGGCGCCAACCTTGTGTGAATGCTCTGAAAAGCTAATCATTTGCATATCACAGCATCTTCTTCCTGTCGGTTAAATTTGGCGTCTGTAGTACGTCATCTTCGTGGTGTAGCAATTTTAATGGTCTGTAGTGTAACTTACAAATTGTATGTAATCAGTGGCTGAAGAGTATCAGACTGCTCACTACCAACCAGACACAGTTGGATGAATGTGGATAATAAACAAAAGACGCACGCTGTGCTGTGGCATACACTAATAATTTTCCTTCCACCCTTGGTTCGCGTTATATTTGTAGGTCACAAATGATGTACACACTGATGTACACACTCAATCAAAATCCGAAAAAATGAAAAGATTAATCACAAAACAGGATAGCGAGCTATCTCTGTGGACTTCAAACTGCAACACGTCTGTCAGAACTGCAGTGGGCTGTGACAAGGCTGTGGGTCGGAAAGCATGCAGCTGTGCACAACATCGACGATCACCTCCTGAGTTAGCAGTCAGTGCACCACACACAAAATAGACATCGACGCAGCTTAAGCAAAACGACCCGTCTCATAGTTTACGAAGATACTTCAAGAAGCGAAATGGCAAGCAGGAATAAACACTGTCGCAGTGTATTCATAGTCCGTGCCACGTGGCTGGAGGCACGTGCGTGTTCAGAGCTTAATACGTCCACTTAATGTGGCGGTTGATGCATAAGGTTCCGTTGTTTGTTCGCAGAAGTACGGCTGTATCACAAGGGAAGTCGTTCTGTTCGTGAAGCGCGAGTCTTCTCATCTAGCGCAACGTGAATGGCGTCATCGGCTAAGAAAACAGCTGCCTTGCCGTTAGCTCACTTGTGCGTTGTCAGAAAAACTGATTTACGAGACGGGTCGGATACAGGTATACACTTTCGACTAATAATCAAGATATGATCATATTGAGAGACGATCTTCGCAGTTGATAAACGTTTGACAAACAGAAACCAGTAAGTTATACTGGACGTTGACTATTCGACAGATACCTAAGTCACATTCATTGTGTGCCAAAGGAGCATAATAGGGCTACTAACATTTCAAATGAGCACAAACTATTCATAAAACAAGTTCAACTGCGCTTAACACTGTCCACTGAGTGCATTATTTTCTATAGGAAAGTATCGTCATTAGACGATAATAAGCAAATGCCAGAAGGAACAAGTTTTCTCTTTGGTAGCAAGAATTTTAGTGCTTTTTTTAATCTGGATAAATGCAAAAGAATAGCCTGGAGAAAGATAAAGAACCAATCACTAGGTATGTAGTTCCAAATTGAACACGTCACATCGGTTAAACACACAGGGTAAAGTTAACAAACGATGTAACTGAGATAAGTATGTGAAAACAGTATTAGTGAATGCCAATGGAAAACTTACATTTGCAGCAAGGGTCCTTAAAAAAAAACAATGCACCTCTAAAGGAAACTACATACAATACTCATTCTAGAGTACTAATGTCGGATTTTTAGCCTTTATCTAGTAGGTAAGACAGGGAATATCAAGCGAATTGAAAGACGAACATCTAAAATTGTAGCAGACTGGTACACCAAACATGAAAGTGTAACGGATGCTCAGCCAACTTAAATGGGAATCTTCGGGAGACAGCCAAGGTTGCTGCCTCTCGAAAAACTGATTTTCGAATGAATCTGTACGCCCATTCTACTGTCCCTCTCGTATATATAGCGTAAGATAAGCTCCATCGTTCGCCGGCCGATGTGACCGAACGGTTCTAGGCGCTTCAGTCTGGAACCGCGCGACGGCTACGGTCGCAGGTTCGAATCCTGCCTCAGACATGGTCGTGTGTGATGTCATTAGGTTAGTTAGGTTTAAGTAGCTCTAAGCTCTAGGGGACTGATGAACTCAAATGTTAAGTGCCGTAGTTCTCGGAGCCATTTTTTCAGCTCCACCGTTCTGGCCTCGAAGGGGAGAAACGGGTACGGCCGCTGTGTCATCCCATGGCGCTATTTGTTTGCGGTATGGTACTGCATGGGGTCAGCACAGCGCCCTCTAGGCTGTTGTCAGCTTTGCAGACATTGGAACTGCTACTTGTCACTCAAATAATTCCCCAGTTAGCATCATGAGGTTGAGTAGACCCGTTTTTGCGAATGTCGTAAGATATCTCTCAAATTACTTCACTGAGAAACTCACTGTCTTTTTATCCGAAGGTTGGCCAGTGGAACACGCCACGTCGGTCATACGTGACCACTTGGCTATGAACGCGGACTTATATTTCGGGTGGAAATCATGAAAATAAAGAGTTCAGAAAGATACAAACTTTCCCCTGCTCTACACGCGGATAGGGTGCAAAATCGCTGACAGTGGTACAACGCAACACACTTTCTTCTGAAATAAGTTTGGTTTTATTCAGGATTACAGTACACCACATTATTCTTACACTTTTGACACAAAAACGTATTTCGCAATATAATCTCCGTTCACTGCGACGGCCTTACGCCACCTTACTGGGAGGGCCTTTGTGCCGGCATGGTACTACTCCACTGGTCGCAGCTTCTCTCGGGTGTGCAGACTTTGTGTTCTTATTGAAAAGGAGAAGTTTGTTTCCATCACCTCAAATGAGAGTGTCCGCACGTTCCAGCATTGTAGGAGTCACAGCTGTGTGCGGCAGGCTGGCAAGGCAGAGAGGACAGGATCGTGCGATCCTGTTGCGTTTATGGCAGACGTCTCGCCCAACGACTCATCGCGCTTTTGTTCACTGCCTGGTCTCCTTATACGTTCTAAAAACGCCTGTGTATATCCGCGACTCTGATTTTTCGCCAAAAGAAGGTCAATGAACGCTCTCTGCTTTCTGCCATTCTGAAGTCTACATATAGTGCCAACATCTATTGGAATTTCATGAAGCAATAGGGGCTGACACGGGAATATCCCATTATGTCGAACAACGGATTCCGCAGTTTTTCAACCGAAACTGGCACAGAAAGGAATTTTGTTGCATTACTTGTTGAATGCCCCTGTATCTTTCATGGAGTTACTGATCAAATTCAAAATTTTAAAACGCTGGTTTACACATTAAGAGGTATGTTGTTACGTTAAAGGTTTAATATACTAAGAGAAATATTACTGTTACAAAGTGTATACATACCCTGAGGCAGCGAAACTCATTGTGCACATATACGCTAACTATTCCTCCAGTATTTCGGAATGAGAGACCTTAGTGATTTGCAACAAACTTAACACGTCAGTTAAGGCATTTGCGAAACTACTACTTTTTTACAGCCCTCCACAAAAGTGACGAAAGGAAACATGTTCATCGTTTACTACATTTTCGGTGTTAATGCAGTAAAACTGCCGCATTAGGCATGTAGTTTTAGTTGATTACTTCCCTATTGCTAACTCCACTCGCAATGGGCTTTGCACACAGTATCCACGGGTATCTGCAAAATTATTTTGTGACACAGGATTCAGGAGATATGACATAATTAGTTAGATGCGTAAAAACCTAGCTTCTCCTTAAAACGGAGCTCAGTTTATCTAGACTATAATCATCAAATGTTTGATAATGACAGCACTTGGCGACTTCCAACAAGCACTGAACGTATACTGAAACCTCTGCTAAACTTCCTTTCGCTGGTAACCTTAACGGCAAGTATTTAGCGCATTAATTCATTTGCAGAATAGAGATCTGAGGCATCACTATACTTGGATACTCGATCCTTTAAATAATCAAGGATTTGGTGGTAGATACTGAATGTAGAGGTCTTAACAGGTAGCTGTAGAATGACACGAAGAAGGAAAAGAGTGAGGGGTGTGTGTGTGTGTGTGTGTGTGTGTGTGTGTGTGTGTGTGTGTGTGTGTGTGTTTGTGTGTGTTTGGTGAGAGAGGGGGGGGGGAAGAGGAGAGAGAGAGAGAGAGAGAGAGAGAGAGAGAGAGAGAGAGAGAGAGAGAGAGAGAGAGAGGAGGAGGAGGAGGAGGTTGGATGTCGAAGTACTCCTCGCGTCATACGACTTGTCAGAACTTAGCGATAGGATGTGAACGGCATGATGAGGTGCTTGGACGTTGATCTCGCCATTACCTTGCAGGTCCGTGGCCTAGGGCGGGCATGACTAGCTCCCCCAGCGTGGACAGATTCACTGAACCACGTGCCTCGCAGCCTCCACCACCTCCTCCTCCTCCACCTCCGATCCCTCCTCCGGCCGTCGCTGCGTTGACCTCGCACATCTGCAAGCGCACTGACCGGCAGCAGCCGCGCCGTGATTAGATCCGCCCGAGGCCCGTTCTGGCCGTAAAGATACAAGCTCGCCCTTTACGATCCCCACTGTGCGCAACCGCCGTCTCAGCTCTCTGCTTCCCTCCGCAGAACTACTACTGGCCTCATTAAAGTGAAATACTACACGAGAGAACAGCCAGCTTTCAATATTTTCCAATTCCATTGACTGACAGCAAAATCAATGAACCTTATTAATCGGCGTCTTAGTCAAGTGTAGCTTGAATCATCAGTAAGTCTGAATTGAAAGACGAAATGGAGAGAAATAACGATAGTTCTCCTTCGGAGATCAGTACAACAGCCACTGGTATTTTCACTGTATATGGAAAATCTACAAATGTATCTGAACACGAGACAGAGTAATGTACATCTAACGAAGATGGCTGAGGTGTTGCAGCAGATTAAGACTTACACTGAACAGGAAATATACGGGACAGGAAACATACGGAACGTAAGCACACTGGCCAAAAATAACCCTGGCCCATAGATGCTGGAGAGTCCTGTACGGCCGTCGTCGAAGAAACTTTTCAATTCCTAACATTCCAATTTTAAAAAATGTCAAGGTCGCAGAATATTCGACCAGTTTCGGCTCTTAATTGGTCATCTTCAGATTATGAGCACAATGTGGCTCGAGGTGGCGGCGCGGCGTGCTCATAGTCTGAAGATGGTCGTTTAAACACACCGAAACCGATCATTTTACTAAATGAACAATGCAGTCTTGACAGTTTTTTTTTCTAACTGATCAGCAGGAACAGATTGTTCCTTGTCAGATATAAAACTTCGACGATTTGGACGCCGAATCGAGAATTGTGAAGCAGGCTTTCGAGAAAACGACTATTCAGGCAAAGAAGCAAATCAAGTTCTGAAATCAAGTAACAGCGTGCCACAGGACAACGAGAAAACACGGTTTCTCTCTGGTTTTTCAGAAAAGTAACTGATCAGATCGGGATAATTTCACACAGTCATGACGTCAGACCAGTTTTAGACCAACTAAGAAAATACGTCAAGCACTCTGAACTCGAGAGGATAAACGCACTCATCTCTCAGCGTGTGGCTTTCGTAAGATTCTGTGGACTTGTTGAAAGATCTGCATGGGAACTACCAACAGAAGCATGAATACAAGACTGAAAGAAAATACAAGTCTTTGCCGACAAGCGAAAACAAAATCGAACGTAAATAGACTATCTTTCCTGAAACCCAGGTGCAGATACTTACAGCCACATTAAAAAAAGTTTTGCATCGCCTCGGTTCCCAGAGTTTCGGAACCTGTACAGATAGTTTAATATAAAACATCATTTTCGCCCTTTTATTGCTCATGAAAACCACAGATTGCATGTTGTACCACCATACAGCGAGGCCTTCAGAGGTGGTGGTCCAGATGCTGTACACACCGGTACCTCTAATACCCAGTCGCACATCCTATTCCATTGACGCATGCCTGTATTCGTCGTGGCATACCATCCACAAGTTCATCAAGGCACTGTTGGTCCAGATTGTCCCACTCGTCAAAGGCGATTCGGCGTAGATCCCTCAGAGTGGTTGATGGGTCATTTCGTCCATAAATAGCCCTTTTCAATCCATCCCAGGCATGTCCGATAGGGTTCATGTCTGGAGAACGTGCTGGCCAATCTTATCCAGCCATTTCGTTATCCTGAAGGAAGCCACTCAAAAGACGAGCACGATGGGGGAGCGAATTGTCGTCCATGAACACGAGTGCCTCGCCAATATGCTGCCGATATGATTTCACTATCGGTCGGAGGATGGCATTCACGTATCGTATAGCCGTTACGGCGCCTTCGATGACCACCCACATAATGCCATCCCAAAAGAGCATGGAACCTCCACCTTGCTGCACTCGCTGTACAGTGTGTCTTAAGGCGTTCAGACTGACCGGGTTGCCTCCAAACACATCTCTAACGACTGTCTGGTTGAAGGCATATGCGTCACTCGTCGGTAAAGAGTACATAATGCCAATCCTGAGTGGTCCATTCGCCATTTTGTTGAGCCCATCTGTACCGTGCTGCATGGTGTCGTGGTTGCAAACATGAACCTCGCCATGGACGTCGGGAGTGAAGTTGCGCATCATGCAGCCTATTGCGCACAGTTTGAGTTATAACACGACGTCCTGTGGATGCACGAAAGGCGTTATTCAACATGGTGGCGTTGCTGTCAGGGTTCCTCCGAGCCATAATGTATGGGTAGCGGTCATCCACTGCAGTAGCAGTCCTTGGGAGGCCTGAGCGAAGCATGTCATTGACAGTTCCTGTCTCTCTGTATCACCTCAACGTCCGAAAAAACATCGCTTTGGTTCACTCCGAGACGCCTGGACACTTCCCTTGCCGAGACCCCTTCCTGGCACAAAGTAACAATGCGGATGCGCTCGAACCGCGTTATTGACCGTGTAGGCATGGTTGAATTACAGACAACACGAGCCGTGTACCTCCTTCCTGGTGGAATGACTGGAACTGATCGGCTGTCTGACCCCGTCTGTCTAATATGCGCTGCTCATGCATGGTTGTTTACATCTTTAGACGGGTTTAATGACATCTCTCAACAGTCAAAGGGACAGTGTCTGTGATACAATACCCACAGTGAACGTCTATCTTCAGGAGCTCTGGGAACCTGGGTGATGCAAAACTTTTTTTGATGTGTGTATAAATGAAATGAAGCAACTTCAGAGACTTCACTGGTCTCGTAAAGATATGATTTTATGTATATTTAGGAGCAAGGAAAGCTTCGGCAACTCCGTTTGTAAGGTGGAATTTACAATAGATTGGGTCGGCAGTGAGAATTTGGATCAAGGGGGTTGTCGTGTCAGGGTAAACCATGCAGTTGTGTAAACCGCTGTGCGAAGACGGCTTAGCGGTAACTCACCTGCCTAGTAAGCAGGTGCAGTGCCGCTCGTGAGTATACATTTTTATTTTTCTGTTCCCAGAATGAGATGCGCACTCTGCAGCTGAGTGTGCGCTGGTATGATACTTGGTAATTGATTAGAGCGGTGTGTCGGACTGAGACTCGAACTCTGGATCTTTGCCTTTCGCAGACAAGTGCTCTACCGACTGAGCTACCCAAGCACGACTTACGACCGTCCTCACAGCTTTACTTTTCTACTAGCACTTAAAACATATTCAGCTTAGTGCATGTTTACATTGCGCACGAAAACTGTTTCGTACACAATACACAACCAATTCAAAACCTGCCGTTCGTGGAAATGATTGAACTCAAGTAGTATTGTTTACCAACATGGTCACTTGATCAGAATACAAATGAGGCGCTGAGATCCATAAGGGCCTAAAGCACACCGCCGTCGATCCCACATTTCAGTGAATACCAGGGGAACCAGTGATACAGTTTTTCGTGAACTTTCATGTATACAATGTGGCCCTACAGCACAGATAAACCTGACTCACCGTAAGAGCAATATATTTCAGAAGCATGAATAAATGCTACAATCTCCAATCGACGGTAATTTGCTTTAGGCTCTTATGATTTTCAGCGTTTCAAATGGATAACTGTACGATAAAATTCATAACTTAATTTACTATAACTCAATCAGAAACTGACAAAACAGGTTTACTGTCACTATAGCTTCAGCATATACTGACGTCCGATCTCATTTGACTATATAGTGAGTGAGTTAGTATATCTGAGGAGTGTGCCATGATCTAGCAGGAATTATGCCGAGCGAAAGGGGAAATAGTCTATTGCAGTGTGCTACCGTCTGGTGGCACTGACGTGAACGTCTACTTGAGTGGCAAGGGCTAGCTGTGCACATATTGAACCGTACACGCTGTTTATCTAATCCACATGTATTTGGCCCATAAGTCACGCGAGATGCGCATGCGCAAAAGCTCCTTGAAACGTGCATAGCTAATGGTGCGCTCGCGACCCTGATGCCTGGTTTCACGGAGCCCAGAGGAGCAGTGTCGCGATGCATTACGTGCCGTATCTTTCCGGTTGCAGCATCTGTGTTACTTTTAATATCATTCAAAGAAAAGTAAGCAGTAAATACGCAAGGAGTCGAAAGGGTGTCCAGTGTCCAGTGTCAGTCTATATAGATATAGAACAAGATATGTTTTTATCCTTAGCAGGTAACAGTAGATAATCTTACCTCTGACGAGGATTATCTCTGCTGATCACGCGTAGACTACACCACGCCCATTTTACACAGCATTTAAGTCGCGATCCGACGTCCGACTCGTTAGTCAGCAAGGCTAAGCGTCGCCAGGAGTACCTTGGAAGTTGTCCAGCTCAGCTCTGGACGAAACGTGTAGAACCGAATTTCTTGGACGACAGCAATACAACCCGGAAGACTCACCAGAAACTATGACATCCGGTCATGAAAGGCTTTATAGTAGTGCAAGAGATATTACTTAATATCACATCGTGTGATATTGCCTTTAGGCTTAGCAACGGGATCGATCTGGAAAGGGAGGGAGTACAGAAGTTTCTCCAGGAATATCACAAGTAGCTAAGTCACTCATTATCAGATACCTTAGAGCTTCCACACTGCTGTGATGTCGATTGCTCCTGCTCCGCCAAATAGTCCCACACATTTTCTGTTCGATTTAAAAATTCAGCGGGCTAATAGAGGTGCGATGGCAGGTGTGAGGGTTTGTCAAACCAGTAACGTATGCTTAGCCCGCCCCGTTAGCCGTGCGGTCTAACGCACTACTTTGCAGGCGCCCGGCGGATTAGTGGCGAGCTCCTGTGTGCCGGTCAGTCTCTGGATGATTTTTAAGGCGGTTTTCCATCTGCCTCTACGAATGCCGACTCATTCCCCTTATTCCGCCTCAGTTACACTATCTCGGCGATTCCTGTGCAAACACTGTCTCCATGTACGCGTACACCATAATTACTGTATCACGCAAACATTTGGGGTTACACTCGTCCGGTATGAGACGTTCCCGGTGGTGTCCACTGGGGGTCCGAACCGCACACTAACCACGGGTTCGGTGCGGGGCGGCGGTGGGGTTGTGGGGTTGTTAACCACTGAGAGCAACGGCGGGGACGAAGCCCCTCCATCGTTTCTAGGTCCCCACTCCCGTACAATACAATACAATACAACGTATGCTTGCAGCACTGTTTGGTCGACCGTTGTCATCTTGGAAAACTGGAGAATCCACAGAATACTCTTCACGAAGACGTAGACTCTCCGTCACCGACAACGTTGCATTAAACATCCTTTATCACGTTCACGATAGCCTGCGTATATTGTGCCAAGGTACGAAAGACACCGCCAAAACATCACAGAACCAGCTCTGGCCTGAACTACACTCTGTTGCTTCGCCCACTGAAGACATCCAGAATTACTTATCACTGTGAGAAATGTTTCTTCGCGATGTGCCCGGCTTCAAGGGACCGTTACACGCAGCTCCCTTCCTAAGGTTCGCTCGGAAACTGTTGAGATGGATCTGGATCTATTGAGAGAAGCAGTTCCTGTCGGTTCTAGGCGCTTCAGTCTGGAACCGCGTGACCGCTACGGTCGCAGGTTCCAATCCTGCCTCGGGCATGGATGTGAGTGATTTCCTTAAGTTCGTTAGGTTTAAGTAGTTCTAACTTCTAGGGAATGATTGACCGTGGTCTAGGGGTAGCGTCTTTGATTCATAATCAAAACGTCTTCGGTCCCGGGTTCGATCCCCGCCACTGCCTAAATTTTGATAAATAATCAGCACTGGCGCCCGAAGACTTCCGGCATAAGAAGTCAGCCTCATTCTACCAACGGCCTTGTCAAAGAGGGGGGACGAGCGGATAGAGGTTCAGGGTACTCTCTTGTCCTAGGGGTGGGGAATTGCCCCTAAAGGCGGAAGAATCAGAAATGATCAACGACATGAGGATGCAGAAGGCAATGGAAACCACTGCATTAAAGACACGTAACGTGTATCCACAGGATATGTGGCCTGTAACTGAAGAAGTGTCATGATGATCTCTCCATTGGCAAAAGATTCCGGAATAGTCCCCCATTCGGATCTCCGGGAGGGGACTGCCAAGGGGGAGGTTACCATGAGAAAAGAATAATCAATGAAAGGATAACGTTCTACGAGTCGGGGCGTGGAATGTCAGAAGCTTGAACGTGGTAGGGAAACTAGAAAATCTGAAAAGGGAAATGCAAAGGCTCAATCTAGATATGGTAGGGGTCAGTGAAGTGAAGTGGAAGTAAGACAAGGATTTCTGGTCAGATGAGTATCGGGTAATATCAACAGCAGCAGAAAATGGTATAACAGGTGTAGGATTCGTTATGAATAGGAAGGTAGGGCAGAGGATGTGTTACTGTGAACAGTTCAGTAACCGGGTTGTTCTAATCAGAATCGACAGCAGACCAACACCGACAACGATAGTTCAGGTATACATGCCGACGTCGCAAGCTGAAGACGAACAGATAGAGAAAGTGTATGAGGATATTGAAAGGGTAATGCAGTATGTAAAGGGGGACGAAAATCTAATAGTCATGGGCGACTGGAATGCAGTTGTAGGGGAAGGAGTAGAAGAAAAGGTTACAGGAGAATATGGGCTTGGGACAAGGAATGAAAGAGGAGAAAGACTAATTCAGTTCTGTAACAAGTTTCAGCTAGTAATAGCGAATACCCTGTTCAAGAATCACAAGAGGAGGAGGTATACTTGGAAAAGGCCGGGAGATACGGGAAGATTTCAATTAGATTACATCATGGTCAGACAGAGATTCCGATATCAGATACTGGATTGTAAGGCGTACCCAGGAGCAGATATAGACTCAGATCACAGTATAGTAGTGATGAAGAGTAGGCTGAAGTTCAAGACATTAGTCAGGAAGAATCAATACGCAAAGAAGTGGGATACGGGAGTACTAAGGAATGACGAGATACGTTTGAAGTTCTCTAACGCTACAGATACAGCAATAAGGAATAGCGCAGTAGGCAGTACAGTTGAAGAGGATTGGACATCTCTAAAAAGGGCCATCACAGAAGTTGGGAAGGAAAACGTAGGTACAAAGAAGGTAGCTGCGAAGAAACCATGGGTAACAGAAGAAATACTTCAGTTGATTGATGAAAGGAGGAAGTACAAACATGTTCCGGGAAAATCATGAATACACAAATACAAGTCGCTGAGGAATGAAATAAATAGGAAGTGCAGGGAAGCTAAGACGAAATGGCTGCAGGATAAATGTGAAGTCATCGAAAAAGATATGATTGTCGGAAGGACAGACTGAGCATACAGGAGAGTCAAAACAACCTTTGGTGACATTAAAAGCAACGGTGGTAACATTAAGAGTGCAACGGGAATTCCACTGTTAAATGCAGCGGAGAGAGCAGATAGGTGGAAAGAATACATTGAAAGCCTCTATGAGGGTGAAGATTTGTCTGATGTGATAGAAGAAGAAGCAGGAGTCGATTTAGAAGACATAGGGGATCCTGTATTAGAATCGGAATTTAAAAGAGCTTTGGAGGACTTACAGTCAATTAAGGCAGAAGGGATAGTTAACATTCCATCAGAATTTCTAAAATTATTGGGGGAAGTGGCAACAAAACGACTATTCACGTTGGTGTGTAGAATATATGAGTCTGGCGATGTACCATCTGACTTTCGGAAAAGCATCATCCACACAATTCCGAAGACGGCAAGAGCTGACAAGTGCGAGAATTATCGCACAAGCGTTCGACAATATAAAATGGTGCAAGCTGTTCGAGATTCTGAAAAAAGTAATGGTAAGCTATAGGGAGAGACGGGTCATATACAATATGTACAACAACCAAGAGGGAATAATAAGAGTGGACGATCAAGAACGAAGTGCTCGTATTATGAAGGGTGTAAGACAAGGCTGTTGCCTTTCGCAATGATGGAAATAAAAGAAAGGTTCAGGAGTGGAATTAAAATACAAGGTGAAAGGATATCAATGATACGATTCGCTGATCACATTGCTATCCTGAGTGAAAGTGAAGAAGAATTAAATGATCTGCTGAACGG
This sequence comes from Schistocerca americana, assembly GCF_021461395.2. Classification (NCBI taxonomy): domain Eukaryota; kingdom Metazoa; phylum Arthropoda; class Insecta; order Orthoptera; family Acrididae; genus Schistocerca; species Schistocerca americana. The sequence goes on from NC_060121.1 coordinate 338,017,447, forward strand.
AATGAACAGTCTAATGAGTACACAGTATGGTTTGAGAGTAAATCGGAGAAAGACGAAAGTAATGAGAAGTAATAGAAATGAGAACAGCGAGAAACTTAACATCAGGATTGATGGTCACGAAGTCAATGTAGTTAAGGAATTCTGCTACCTAGGCAGTAAAATAACCAATGACGGACGGAGCAAAGAGGACATCAAAAGCAGACTCGCTATGGCAAAAAAAGGCATTTCTGGCCAAGAGAAGTCTACTAATATCAAATACTGGCCTTAATTTTAGGAAGAAATTTCTGAGGATGTACGTCTGGAGTACGGCATTGTATGGTAGTGAAACATGGACTGTGGGAAAACCGGAACAGAAGAGAATCGAAGAATTTGAGATGTGGTGCTGTAGACGAATGTTGAAAATTAGGTGGACTGATAAGGTAAGGAATGAGGAAGTTCTACGCAAAATCGGAGAGGAAAGAATATGTGGAAAACACTGATAAGGAGAAGGGACAGGATGTTAGGACATCTAAGACATGAGGGAATGACTTCCATGGTACTAGAGGGAGCTGTAGAGGGCAAAAACTGTACAGGAAGACAGAGATTGGAATACGTCAAGCAAATAATTGAGGATGTAGGTTGCAAGTGCTACTCTGAGATGAAGAGGTTAGCACAGGAAAGGAATTCTTGGCGGGCCGCATCAAACCAGTCAGTAGACTGATGACAAAAAATAAAACTTCTAGGGGACTGATGACCTCAGATGTTAAGTCCCATAGTGCTCATAGCCATTTGAACCAGTTCCTGTCGGGCTTGAAACAGGAATGGTGATTACCGCTGAAACAAACGGTTTTCGGTTATATCGGATTTTTCCATGGTAGTTTAACCTGAGTGTTAAAAACGCTCAAAATAACCGGTTTTTGAAATAACCGATTTTCGGTTTTTTATTCCTCTTACTTCGTGTAATACACGAGGAAATAGAACAAAGATTGAAAAATTTTGATTCAGTCACTTTCAAGATGCATAGTATTGAAATTTTAAATTAAACAGACAAATAAAAAAACTTTAGTCCGTCCATCATTCACTGCTTTTCTCAAAAAGTGATCAGTGGTTGAATACTACCAAAAAAAATCACCAGTATTTTCGTATAGAGTAATTTTTTGAAACTCTGCTCTAAAATAATATTATAATCGCCGATCGTACCACTATATGGGTATTACAAATAATTAGTGCTGAATATTGAAAACTGAGGTTGAAGAACCCTGTTTTTGATGGTAACTTGTCCGTTTTCAAGGTGTACAAGCAAATTGAGGTGTGTTATGCAGACACAGTTAGCAGATCAGCTACTTTCTATTTTTATTGTATACTCTGAATGAAGTTTTATAAGTTGTTAATTTATTACTGTTATCACAATTTCCTTCCTCTTTTATTATTTCATAGAAATGGGGAACAAATCTTTAGTGTCTTAGAGCAAATAAAGCATTGTACTTGACTGCTATGTCACTTTGTAAAAGTATTTCCGGACTCGGTTTGGTGACACTCTGCAATACAGCAGATGTCCGCGACAACAGCGAGAAACCCAGGCTGGGGGAAGTCTTGCACACTACACATACGCTGGTACCGTTAAGGCACGACGGATGGAAATAGAGAAATTATTGTTTCAGCAGTTCCTTACCAATTCTTGCGCCATGTGTTTATTGCTCGTTTCTGTCGGCATTCTTATTAACATTGTATTGATCGCTTTCCCCATTTTCTACAATAACGCATTATTTTAAACCAATGCAAATTTTGCCGATACAGCTTATTCCTCTTTTTTTAAAAAAAAGATTTATTTTAAAACGAAAAATTTTGAGCTCTGCTGCTATTGCTAATTGGTACTTAGATTTAGTTACTCTATTATTAGTAAAAGATAAAAAAACCCGTTATAACCAAGACGAAACAAATGCCAAAAAGTACCCGTTATTCAGAACTAAAATACCGATATCGGTTTTATGTGGTCGGTTTTTTGCATCCCTAGAACACGTGCAGCCATGTGTACATTACTGTTGTCATCATGGAAAATGGGAGTGTCTATAGAATACTCTCCATTGATATTTAGAAAATGGTTCAAATGGCTCTGAGCACTATGGCACTTAACTTCCGAGGTCATCAGTCCCCAAGAACTTAGAACTACTTAAGCCTAACTAACGTAAGGACATCACACAAACCATGCCCGAGGCAGGATTCGAACCTGCGACCGTAGCGGTCGCGCGGTTCCAGACTCTAGCGCCTAGAACCTCTCGGCCACTCCGGCCGGCTGATATTTAGACACTTGATCACTGATAATGTGGCAATAAATATCATGTTTCAGATTCGTGGGAACCTGCGTATAAGGTCCCATGTCATTGTGCGAAAAGCCCATAGCCGGCCGCGGTGGCCGTGCGGTTCTAGGCGCTGCAGTCCGGAACCGCGGGACTGCTACGGTCGGAGGTTCGAATCCTGCCTCGGGCATGGATGTGTGTGATGTCCTTAGGTTAGTTAGGTTTAAGTAGTTCTAAGTTCTAGGGGACTGATGACCTAAGATGTTAAGTCTCATAGTGCTCATACCCATTTGAACCTTGGAAAGCCCATGCAAAGCATCACACAAACGTCTGGGTTGGACTACGGCCGTCATTACAGTGCTGGTTAAACGACTCACTGACCTATCGGTTCACTAGGCGCCATGCTTCGTCTGAAAAGAACAAAATCAATAGTACACGTTTCCAGGAAACCAATGTGTAGTTTAAGCTCTGTCTGATCCGTTGAAGAGATGCACCTTCATGTGTAGCTGTGAGCAATGTCCTTTCGCAAGGTACCCTACTCCAAATGGCCATTAAATGCAGTTCCCTTCGTAAGGTTCTCTCGGAAACTGTTGAGATGAAGCTGCATTTATTGGCAGCTGTAGCTCCCTTCGTGCGTGGTACTGAGTGTCGATGAAAAGTTGTGGCCCTAGTGTACCGGCCAGGATCTCACTATGGCCACAGTATTGCAGAGGAACGAGCGGTGACACCCCTGCATGAAGTCAGCATTGCTGTTGGGAACCAGTGAAGCGTTCAAGAATGGTTCAAATGGCTCTAAGCACTATGGCACTTAACATTTGAGGTCATTAGCCCCGTAGACATAGAACTACTTAAACCTAACTAACCTAAGGACATCTCACACATCCATCCCCGATGCAGCATTCGAACCTGCGACCGTAGCAGCAGCGCGGTTCCGGACTGAAGCCACAGCGGCCAGCTCCAATGAAACGTCCACGACGCTAGCAAATCATTAAATTTCAATTATTTATTCTCAATATTTACAAGTTGTTGTTCTTCTGCACCAGCCTAGGCAGTACCTCATTCACCTGCTTGTTGGTCTCTAGCTGACATCTGTCCAGCTGGCTCAGCAGTTGCACCCACAGGAGAATATGTTAGCGTCGCTGGCACCGTGGCGAGTTGCCAGAGAACGGGTCGGCGGTTGCCCAGAGCCAGAGCCTTGTGGTCTTGGTCTGGCTGTTAGAGTGTAGGCGATTCCACTCTGAAATCTACGATGACCTTCGACGAGTCGTCCGCCATGTACCTCGTGTCGACAATCGTGTTGTCGGTTGACCTCCTCGCTACAGGTTCTTTTTTTTTTTTGGTAGGGTTTAAGGGCGCTCAACTGCTGAGGTCATTAGCGCCCAGTCACTGGTGTTAGAGAACATGGAATCTGCTAAAACTCAAGGGGATGGGGGGACACCAGAAGGACCTGACAAAGATGCAGATTAAATAAGCAAAAAGGTTAAATGTATTTGGTCAAGCCAGTTAAAGTTATAAAACGCAGAATACGAGCAGCTGCTCGAGCGTCATCAGCTAAAACATCCGGTAAAGTAGATGGCAGGGACAGGACAACACGAAATTGACTAAAACGGGGACACGACAATAAAACATGGCGCACCGTTAATGCCTGACCACAAGGGCACTGTGTGGCTGGGTCACCGGAGAGCAGGTAGCGGTGGCTAAACCGGCAATGCCCAATCCGCAACCTGGTCAGAAGGACCTCCTCGCGCCGAGATGGTCGGGAGGAAGTTGTCCAAGCAGTTGGGAGCGGTTTTACTGCCCGGAGCTTGTTTCCTTGGAGGGATGACCAAGCATCCCACCACAACGACACAAGCCTCTTACATACATCCCCACGAACGTCAGATGACGGGACACAATGGGAGGCTGACCGAGGCAGGAGGACTGCAGCCTTGGCTGCAGCATCCGCAGCCTCATTCCCAGGCACTCCTACATGTCCGGAAACCCACAGAAAGCTGACAGAACCGCCATTATCAGCGAAAGAATGGAGGGACTGCTGTATCCGTTGAATCAAGGGATGGGCCGGATAAGGAGCCCCAAGGCTCTGAAGAGCACTGAGTGAGTCAGTGCAGAGTACATACGAAGAATGGCGGTGGCGGCGGGCATACTGAACGGCCTGATGGAGAGCAAAAAGCTCGGCCGTAAAGCTGGAACATTGGTCAAGGAGCCGGTATTTAAAGGTGGCGGCCCCGACGACAAAGGCACAGCCGACACCATCGTCAGTTTTGGAGCCATCGGTGTAAATAAAGGTGTGACCGGCAAGTCGAGCACGAAGTTCGACAAACCGAGAGCAATACACTGCAGCCGGAGTACCCTCCTTCGGGAGTGAGCTGAGGTCGAGATAAATACGAACCGGAGCCTGGAGCCAAGGTGGTGTCGGGCTCTCACCCTCTCTGAAGGTGGTAGGGAGGGCAAAATCCAATTGTCGAAGCAGGCGACAGAAGCGGACTCCGGGGGGCAGCAGGGCAGACACATACAACCCGTACTGACGGTCGAGAGAATCGGCGAAGAAGGACTTGTAAGAGGGGTGGTCGGGCATAGACAACAACCGGCAAGCATACCGACACAGCAGTACATCGCGCCGGTAGGTCAATGGTAACTCGGCAGCTTCAGAATAAAGACTCTCGACAGGACTAGTGTAGAAGGGTCCGGTCGCAAGACGTATCCCCCGATGGTGGATGGAGTTGAGCCGGCGTAAGAGGGATGGTCGAGCGGACGAGTAGACGAAGCTCCCATAATCCAGCTTCGATCGGACTATGGACCGATACAAGCGAAGCAGGACAGTGCGATTCGCTCCCCAAGATGAACCGCTAAGAACTCTGAGGACATTAAGGGAACGTGAACAACGGGCCGCCAAATAAGAGACATGTGGAGACCAACACAGTTTCCTGTCCAACGTGAGCCCTAGAAACTTAGTTGTGTCCACGAATGGGAGAACAACGGGACCGAGATGTAAGGATGGCGGAAGGAACGCTTTATATCGCCAAAAGTTGATACAAACCGTCTTCTCTTCAGAGAACCGGAAGCCATTTGCCACGCTCCATGAGTAGAGGCTGTCTAGACAACGCTGATGGCAGCGCTCCAGGAGGCATGTTCGCTGGGCACTGCAGTAGATCGCGAAGTCATCGACAAAGAGAGAGCCTGAGACATTAGGTGGAATGCAATCCGTAATTGGATTGATCGCGATGGCAAAAAGGGCTACGCTCAAGACGGAGCCCTGAGGCACTCCGTTCTCCTGGAGGAAGACGTTGGACAATACGGAACCCACACGTACCCTAAACTTTCGATCCGTTAAAAAGGAATCAATAAAAAGGGGCAGACGACCGCGTAGGCCCCACCTGTGCATAGTGCGGAGGATACCTCCTATCCAACAGGTATCATAAGCCTTCTCCAAGTCAAAGAACACGGCTACCGTATGGCGCCTTCGCAAAAAGTTGTTCATGATGAATGTCGACAAGGTCACAAGGTGGTCAACAGCGGAGCGGCGGCGACGAAAGCCGCATTGGACATTAGTGAGAAGTCGTCGAGATTCAAGAATCCAAACTAACCGAGCATTAACCATGCGCTCCATCACCTTACAGACACAGCTTGTAAGAGAAATGGGGCGGTAACTAGAAGGAAGGTGTCTATCCTTCCCGGGTTTGGGTATAGGAACAACAACGGCGTCACGCCAACGCATGGGGACTTGACCGTCGGTCCAGACGCGATTGTAGGTACGAAGAAGGAAGCGTTTGCCCGCCGGAGAAAGGTGTGCCAGCATCTGAACGTGAATGGCATCTGGCCCCAGAGCAGAGGACCGGGACAGTGCAAGCGCACGTTCGAGTTCCCGCATAGTAAAGGGGGCATTATAAGTTTCCAGATTCAGCGAGTGGAAGGAAGGTCGCCGAGCCTCGTCTGCCTCTTTCCTGGGAAGGAAGGCAGGATGGTAATGGTCGGAGCTTGAAACCTCCGCGAAAAAGCGGCCAAAGGCGTTGGAGACAGCCACAGGATCAACAAGGACCTCATTACCTGAGGTCAGGCCAGGTACCGAGGAGTGGGAATTAATGCCCGACAGCCGGCGCAGCCTACCCCAAACGACGGAAGAGGGAGTAAAACTGTTAAAGGAGCTCGTGAAAGAGGCCCAACAAGCGTTTTTGCTGTCTTTGATGACTCTACGGCATTGCGCTCGGAGTCGTTTGTATTCAATACAATTCGCCAACGTAGGATGGCGGCGAAAGGTGCGTAAAGCACGTCGTCGAGCACGGATAGCGTCCCTACAAGCCTCGTTCCACCAGGGGACGGAAACGCGACGTGAAGAAGAAGTAGTACGAGGAATGGAACGTTCGGCAGCATTGATAATAACAGCCGTGAGGTATTCGACCTGACTGTCACAACTGGGAAAATCGTGGTCCGGAAAGGTCGCCAGGGAGGAGTAAAGTCCCCAGTCAGCTTTCAGTATGTTCCAGCTCGAAGGACGTGGGGATGGGGTGTGGTGCAGGAGATGAACGACACAGGGGAAGTGGTCGCTCGAATAGGTGTCAGAAAGGACATACCACTCGAACCGACGGGCAAGAGTGGTAGAACAGATCGAGAGGTCCAAGTGGGAGTAGGTATGAGTAGAGTCCGAGAGGAAAGTCGGGGCGCCGGTATTGAGGCAGACAAGATTGAGATGGTTGAAGACATCCGCCAAGAGTGAGCCTCTTTGACAGGATGCAGGAGAGCCCCAAAGGGGATGATGGGCATTGAAGTCGCCAAACAATAAGAACGGCGGGGGAAGCTGAACGATCAGGTGCATCATGTCAGCCCGACTAACAGCAGATGACGGTGGAGTGTAGATGGTACAAACTGAAAAAGTAAAAGCAGAAAGAGTAATGCGGATAGCTATTGCTTGGAGTGGGGTGGTCAATGGGATGGGATGGTAATATACATCGTCCCGAACGAGCAACATGACCCCACCATGAGCTGGGATACCGTCCACAGGGGTGAGGTCATACCGCTCCGAGGTATAGTGGGTAAAGGCAATACGGTCAGTCGGGCGCAACTTGGTTTCCTGGAGACCAAGGACGAGCGGACAGTGCAGGCGGAGGAGCAGTTGTAATTCCTCCTGATTAGATCGAAACCTCTTATGTTCCAATGAAACAACGCCATTGCCAGTCAAAAAGTTGGGGGAACGAGACGGGGGAAGAGCTGGTCACCTCGATGGCCGCGGAGGGCCAGTTTGCGAGGGAACAACGCTACAACTGACGGGAGGCGGATCCGGTTCCATCGACTCGTCGCCAGCTGCGGCCGCTGTCCCTGATTGTGTAGGAGGGGCCGCATCATTTGACGACGAAAGGCCGGCGGAGCGCCTGGCAGCAGAGCGTCCCGGCGAAACTGAGGACGGCCGGGAGCAGCGACTCACGGATGAAGCGTCAGACGAAACGCGCCGGGGTGGAGAGGGGGATAGAGACTTCTTCTTGGAGGCCTTCTTGGAAGGCCGAGGAGGCACAGGGATGGTGGGCTGGACACGAAGAAGGTCCTCACGCGCGGGGTCCGTTTTGGAACGCCGGACCTCGGAAGCTGGGGTCCGGAACGTTTCCCCGATGGACGCCTGAGAAGAGGATCGCTTCTCAGGTGGCGTGGGGGGAGGAGGAGGAGGAGGAAGGGTGGCCCCTGGGGCAGAGGGGGTGGGGGCCACGGGGGAGGAGGATTTGGAAGGGAGGGATTTGGGAGGAGGAGGCAGAGCCCCCTGATGGACGGAGGAGGCAGGGGGGGGGGACAGGATAGGGGTGAGGATACTGCAGAAGGAGTGGACACAACTGAGGCTAACGAAGTGGTCAGTGACACGGGATGAAGGCGGTCATACTTCTTCCTGGCCTCAGAATAAGAGAGCCGATCCAAAGTTTTGATTTCTTGTATCTTCTTCTCCTTTTGATAGGCGGGGCAGTCTGAGGATCTAGGCGAGTGGACGCCAGGACAATTAATGCACCGGGGTGGTGGGGCGCATGTATGTTCCTCATGAAGAGGACGTCCACAATCGCCACAAAGGGGCTCAGCGTCACACCGGGACGACATGTGCCCAAAGCGCAAACACCTAAAACAGCGCATAGGAGGCGGGACATAAGGTCGCACGTCGCACCGGTAGCACATCACCTTTACCTTCTCCGGGAGAACGTCCCCCTCGAAGGCGAGGATAAAGGCGCCGGTGTCGATGTGACGGTCTTTGGGGCCGCGCTGGACTCGCCGGACGAAATGCACGCCGCGGCGCTCCAGGTTGGCCCTGAGCTCCTCATCAGATTGTAGCAGGAGGTCACGATGAAAGATAACCCCCTGCGTCCTATTTAGTGCCAGGTGTGGGACAATGGATACTGGGATGTCCCCTAGGCGGTCGCACACCTGGAGTACCGCCGACTGTGTGGCAGAGGTGGTCTTGATAAGAACGGACCATGATCGCATCTTGCTGAGAGCCTCGATTTCCCCGAAGACGTCCTCAATGTGCTGAACAAAGAACATGGGCTTGGAGGTGGCGAACGTCCCCCCATCGGTTCGAGAACAGACCAAATAGCGGGGGAAGTACTTCGCCCCAGCCGGCGGGCCTGTCCCTCCTCCCATGGAGTGGCCAAGGGGGAAGGGCAGGAGAACCAGAACTAGAAACGGTACCTTTTCTTTTGAAAGGCTCGGTCGCAGAGCGGCCTGATACGTGTTGACGTTTCATCTGCGAAACGTCCGCCCCGATACCACCCACTCCGACCAGGGGCTCTCCCCACGGGCGCCACCCAGCCGCAGCAAGGGCCACCTGGCAGGATGACCATTGCCGGGAGTCCTGATGCCCCAAGGAGACGGGCATCTACTCCTTGGCCAACGTGGGGAGGGTGCAGCTCAGGTATCGGCAGTACGATCCCTGTGTTCTCAGGGGGCTACAACCTAGAGGGTACATGACGACCCCACCACAACGGGCTGGCTACCGTGCTGGCTTTCTGGTGCAATGGAAAGTCCATCATGGTCGCTGGTGCAGATGGAGATGCACTATGGGCGTAACTTGGACAACCCATCAGGCGTTTAGGCCCAATTTGAGGAATAGTAGGTACGGTTACAACGCCGGTGCAATGCTGAGTGCCAAGGTCTTAGTGCACTTAGGACCAGTGGTACACCATGTAAGGTGTCCTTCCCCAAAAGGCTCGTACTTCTGTAGAATTTTGAAAAATGGAGGTCAAACCCCAAGGGGGACCATCACATAGAAGGCCGAAACGGTTGAAACTCCTTTTAGTCGCCTCTTACGACAGGCAGGAATACCTCGGGCCATTCTTACCCCGGACCCGCAGGGGGGTCGCTACAGGTTGGTAGGTTTCAGCACCGCAAGGCACCTGAGTGCTGAACAGAAATTTGGACACCAAGAGGCCCAGTTGCTGGCTTATGCCATGAAGTTCAGTGCTGGCAGCAACCGGCGATGTTGTACTGTCAAAGGGAAGCCACTTCCTCCTTCAGTAGATGGTAAGCAGCGAGCCTCACGAAATTCATCATGTGAAGGCCATCATTTGAGTACATCCGCGGCTACTTTATAGACTGTTCTGGAGCATTTATGACATAGATTCACTACAGTACCGTAATCATGGGATCGAGTGCCCTTACTTGTAATGCCACCAACTCCAATGTTCAACTCATGACGAGAGCCCCAGTGATTGAACGGAGATACCATGAAGCTATGGTGAAAGGCAGGGCTTGTAATGACGGCATGGACGGCAAGTGTCCTTTTTCCGCTATATTCACTTAACAGGCTGCTAACTACTGTGTCAGTTTCCTTTGGTTTTCTATCGCATTCTCCTTAATATTGAATGCATATCCTCTCTCGACTGGCGGCTCCGTAATATACTACTGACCATTAAAATTGCTAAACCACGAAGATGACACGCTACAGACGCGAAATTTAACCGACGGGAAGAAGACGCTGTGATATGCAAATGATTAGCTTTTCAGAGCATTCATACAAGGTTGGCGCCGGTGGCGACATCTACAACGTGACGACACGAGAAAAGTTTCCAACTGATTTCTCATACGCAAACAGCAGTTGACCGGCGTTGCCTGGTGAAACGTTGTTGTGACGCCTCGTGTAAGGAGGAGAAATGCGTACCATCACGTTTCCGACTTTGATAAAGGTCGGATTGTAGCCTATCGCGATTGCGGTTTATCGTATCGCGACATTAATGCTCGCTAGGTAGAGATCCAGTTTTGTTAGCAGAATATGGAATCGGTGGGTTCAGGAGGGTAATACGGAACGGCGTGCTGCATCCCAACGGACTCGTATCACTAGCGGGCAAGTGCTCTAGCAACTGAGCTACCCAAGCACGACTCACGCCCCGTCCTCACAGCTTTACTTCTGCCAGTACCTCGTCTCCTACCTTCCAAACTTTACAGAATCTCTCTTGCGAGGGAGTTTCATATCAGCGCACACTCCGCTGCAGAGCGAAAATCTCATTCCTAGTTTGGAAATGCTGAACATATCATCATACGATGAGAGTGGGAACATGTAACGTACTCATGAACTTATTCGAACGTGTGAGTTAGGTGGTTTGTGTGTCAAAGGGTGGGGAGGCATAATGTTATTCGGGCATATTGCCTTCCAAATCTGTGATGGTGTTACATCATCGTAATTGTGACACTGTACTCCTTTCCCTTATGCGCGTTTTTAGGGAAGTTTTCGTCCCTGACTTCATTTTTCTGGATGGCAGTGTGCGACTTCTTTACATGGCGCAGGTGGAGCGGCTTTTGGAACGAAAGGAGAATAGACTAATAGACTGGTCTAACTTTCCCCGACTTAATTTCCAAGAAGCACCTGTGAGATGTGTTGGTGAGACGTTGTGCAGCACAGTCACATGCACCAGCTACGATCCAGCAGTTTTCTATCGCGCAGATAGAAGACTACAACGCCTTAGCGCAAGACGACCTTACCAACCTTGAGTTCGCCATGGGAGCACGTGGCGATTCTGTGCGTGGTGATCACAAACCACATTGAGAACCATGTCCCGCCCTTGTAATGTTCAGGGCGACGTCATGAAACGCGGTGACGTCAGCACAATTGTAGTCTTTAAATCAACGTGTCATTTCTGTTCGTTTCATTGCGTATGTCTTTCAACCACCGTCTTTACTATAATTTAGTTTTTCACTCTATGTACGGTTCTAGTTCCTTCGAGCTATGTTACTTGGTAGCGGCACATCTTGCGGAGGTTAGTGTTGTCCTTAAGATCTGCGCACCAGTTAGGGTACGTTATGTCGTGTCATATCACGAACATGGGGATTTCGTCCGAAATTTACGTAGAAAAGGGATAGATGCCGCAAAGGCAAGAAAAGGCACAATTTGATACACAAATCGTGTGGTTACATGGCATCTATTCGTTCAAAAGTTCCGTTTCCTACGCATATTAATAGCAATACTTGTGGCCCAGTACAGGACAAGTGGGAATGCGGAACTCGGGTATTCTCGCAATATATTTTAGAGACAGATCTAGTCCCCAGTTGAAATATTTATCTTAGCTTGCAAGTGGACGATATGGCTGTAAAAAAGAAAATCGAAGAACATCAGTACGCAGCGCCGCACACACTGACAATAGAGGAAACACTTCACAACCACGACAGCATGGTGAGTTATTCTTCATGGAGACTATGGCTAATCAGCAGTTAACACCCCGTTCTTTACTCGCAACTACATCATAACGCTACTGAAGTAGCCGTATGTACATAGGAAACAATAGAGCTATACTTGCTCTCGCAAATTAGCTGCTATTGCAGTTGTACTTTAATCGCACGCCATAGTCAGATTTACGTTCACCGGTAAACAAGTGAATGCTATGTATGGACATCACCAGCACCGCGTAGCGGGCAGCCGTGAATCACGGATTTGTCAGCTGGCCGCCAATGTACGTACGTCAGCAAGTATTTGTTTTGCAGACCTCGACGCAGAATCAGCAAATAAAATACTCGTAATTAATGATTCACTCTAACATAGAAAATGCGCGATGTTCGGAACCACAATGGCACACCAATTCGCTCTAAGCTTTCACATTTCCACCTATTAAAACAAAATACTAGCACGAAAGACGTGTAAAGCATTAAAATATTATGACTGTCATTTCCACTTAAAATGGCATCTCCAACTTACAGGTTTACAGGAAAAGACGTTAATCCTTCTTCTTAACTTATGATACGTAATTCGAAAACAAACTAATGTCAATGAAGGGGACTGATTCACAACATTCAAATAGAAAATATAATTTGGTGGCAATCCGAGAAAACAAAGAGATAATTCGAAAAATACAAGATGAGGAATGGTAGATTGTAGTGGAAAATAAGTGTACACTTACAATAGTCAGTCCGCAGCTCGTGGTCTTGACGTAGCGTTCTCGCTTCCCGCGCACGGGGTCCCGGGTTAGATTTCCCTGCATCGAGATGACTGCGTGTTGTGTCGTCTTCATCATCGTCATTCATCCCCATTACGATCGGAGGAAGGCAATGGCAAACCACCTCCGCCAGGACCTTGCCTAGTCAGCAGTACGAGTCACCCACATCGTCCCTTACGCTCCTTGGAGTATGGGACGTTATACATTTATATGATATTCAGCTACGTAATTTATTTCCCTAAATAATGTAGTTTTCCTTACTAATGAAGTTCAAACTTCTTAAGTAAGTAGAAGCGGTTCCACAGGCAGGTGTGCTCGCCACATGCCCCTCCCTCCATATTGCATCCGCATGACGCCGCAAGGCTGGGACGACATGGCGGCATGTAGACATCCCTTGGCCGAGGAGATGTTGTTCTAAAGACCATTACAGATTCCATGTTCTCGACGTACTGTCGCTTGGAACAGCGACAAATGGAGTTTAGAAATAATACATCCACAAGACAGTCAACCACTTGACAATGGCAGATCTCTGACAAAAACGTGCGAGCGGTTAATCACTTCATACTGCTTGAGCCCGAGAATATTTTACTAAGGGATTTCGCCTCGAGATCATGCATTCGCACATAACATACCTCTACGGGTAGGAGGCGTGCAGCATCAAACGCCTGGGGAAGCTACCTGTTGAAAAGGCCAATTTATTAAGCTCGCTAGCTTTCCTGCTACGCTGCCATGGTGAGGAGACTGTCCCTCGATTTGCCACCATTACCAGTCACATCGACATTGCATTAACCAGAAGAATATATAGCGGTGCCTTTTTGCACCCTGCAGCGGGAGAGGATAAATTTCCCCAGAAAACAGCTGGACACAAACAGCCGTGAACAAATTTTGGCCGTCCACCTGCTACTGACGCGTTCACTTCCGGCTATGGACGGAGACTTGATCAACGCAGCATCGATGGCGCAATTAACATCATCAAGGCAGAGTAACAAGGAGGAGAGGAAAGGGAAATTCAGTTGGCTTTCACAACAACAACAACATGGGACAGAACGAAACACTGCGGAACGTACCGTGACCAACATGACAGCAAGAAACTTCGACGCGGGTTCCATCTCAGCACTTGTGGAGGGACTTAACTTTGACCTTGACCATGAGGTATTGCTTTCTCTAACATATTAAATGGTGCTGAGCAAGCAGTTCTTAAGTTTCCCACTATAACGGCACAAGAAATTCGTAGAGAAACGAGCCACATTCTTTTGAAACCCAAGCTGCCAGCACCAAATATGTCTAGAGCCGAACGTGATGGCCTCCGTCCTCTCTGCAGCGATCGTCTCTTCAGTGTCCTGCCTACTGACAAGGGCAATGCTACCGTCCTAATGGAACGAGCCTACTATGACGTGAAACTCTGACGGATGCTAGAGGAAGATATGCACCGATAACTGCCTTGGCACCCAACATCAAAAATACTGAGGAAGACTTAGGAGATCTTCAAACGATCATTGCTGGAAGGGGGTGTTATTAAGAGCCTCCGAACCTCCTCTCTCATGTAACCAGACCACCCACGTTCTACGGTCTGCCAGATGTACATGAAAAGGCTACACCTTTAAGGCCTATAGTGAGCACTCTCGGATTTCAGACCTATGGACTTGCAATGCATTTGATCAACCTCCTTTTGACACACGTTGGACACTGCGTGCATAGTATGAGGAATACGGTGGGCTTCCTTAGTGAAGGAGATATTATGGTGTTTTGATGTAGTTTCCCTATTCACGTGTGTGCATATCAAAGGGTCTATAGATTGCTGTCCTAGATTTTTGACGACACCATCGTGGATTTATTTAAACGTACCATGACGTCACCATATCATTTGCTTGGTGGAGAATATTTCAACCAAACGGACGGCGACGTCATGGGAAGCCCCTTAGCTATATTTGTAGCTAATCTCTTTATGAACCGTTTTGAGAACATCGCTTTCGACTCGCAAAGCCTAGTTGTTTTTATCACTAAGTCGACTATACCATCGTCATATGGCCTCGTGGTCACGAAAAGCTGGAAGAGATCCTGGAACACATCAAAAACACCTAGACCACATAAAGTTTACGATGGAGATAGGGAAGGACAGTTCCTTGCCGTCCCTGGTCGTCCCTGTCGGCCGTAAACCCAACGGGTGTCTCGGTCACAACGTTTGCCGCACGCCGTCCCGCACGTAGCGGTATCTCCACGCCACCAGCTCCGGCCAACCAGCGCAGAAATGGTCGGTACTGAAAATATTGGTACATCGACCTTAAACCGTCTCAGACGCCAAAAATCTGACGAGGAATCTGAGCCACTTACATAAAATTTTCAAGGAAATCGATTACAACAACAGAGACATTTGGCAAGCAGTTTCATCTAAGCCACGAAAGCAGAAGACCTCCGAATAAAACACAAAGAAGATACGAAGAAGATTGACTTTTACCGTTTTGTGGCTCAATAACAGGGAATATTAGCCAGCTGTTGAAAATACATAGAATCGACACAGTCTTCAGACCCCCAGCTAATGAAGCCAGTGAAAGACGATGTAGGCCTCACAACACCTTGAATATACAAAGTACCGTGTGGGTGTGGGCAGTTTTATGTCGGTCAGACTGTCCGCACCACCGAAGAGCGTCGCACAGACCATGAAAGGTGTTTCCGCCTACGCTATCCCGAAAATTCAGCTGAAGTGGAGTATGCACTGGAAAACGGAGACCAAATTGCATTCGACGAGACTTCTGTTATTAAGCGGACCAACGGCTCCCGGGTAGCGTAATAAACGAAGCAGTAGAGATCAAAGTATCGGACAGCATCCTCAAGAAAGACGGTGGACTGAAGGTGAGTACGCTGGGATCCTGTGATTGGTGAGTTGGAGCGGGCGCGGCTGTCGCACCATCAAATCATTACCACATGTGGTACAAGGCAGAACACGAGAGACGTCACTGCCGACGACGCGGCTACACAAGCACGGCAGCGGCAACCACACGACGGTCAGCCACTTAACCATGAAAGAGGAGATTTCTACCGAAAGCTCATGGGTAGTTAACCACTTGACGCGGCTTGAAACCAGAGAGAATTTTATTAATCGATACCACCACGAGAGCATGCTTTTCTACAAAACATATTTTCGACGCCAGTCGCTATTCTTTTGTTTTCCTCAGTGGCTATCGGTTTCGGTATACACTACCATCCTCAGACCGTCCTCTGGAACGCAGTCGTCACGCTTCCCAAGTATTATACTCAGGAGACGAGAGTTTTAGACCCACGCCCGGGTTCCCGGGTTCGATTCCCGGCGGGGTCAGGGATTTTCTCTGCCTCGTGATGGCTGGGTGTTGTGTGCTGTCCTTAGGTTAGTTAGGTTTAAGTAGTTCTAAGTTCTAGGGGACTGATGACCATAGCTGTTAAGTCCCATAGTGCTCAGAGCCATTTTTGAGAGTTTTAGAGCGTTTTCTCGATCGTATGTAAATGAAAAACGCTAAATACATTTAGAGAATTAATTAATCATTCTACTGATAACTGTATAGGCTTACTGAAGTAATCTGTTGCGCCCAATACAATTTCTTAGCATTAGTGACTTTTAGATGAAATTTTGATGAAGAACCTTGAAAGGAAGAAAAGTGTTTGTACTTGTTCTTTGGTAAGAATTACATCGTATTTTACAATGATAAAGTAGAAATGAACTACAGTTATTTAAAGTGAGTGATGCAAAATCAATGAAGAAAAAAATGGAACAGTGTAATCAGGCTTTGAGAAACAAGTTGCCAATTCGAAATGAAGTGAGCAACTGTTAATAAAGTAAATGTGCTGACATATAAGGAAGATAACGAATTGTACTAATCTCACAGTTCAAAAGGCTGGTGAAGAATTAGTCTGTGTAGCAACTTTAGAGTAAGACGGGAAGAAGAAACTAGAAAAACGAAAATTTGGGAAAATACGTATTAAGCCCTGAAATGTATGGAAACTAATTAGAAGATTGTAAAACGATAACTTCAACTGTGAAGTAATGGCTGAAGAAAATGTAAAAATCATAAATTGAAAGAAAGGTGTGAATGAAAACACGCGAGATATTAGAAATGTGTGCCAGACAGTAGCTCAAACCTAGAACGTTGAAAGTTTCCGGTTTAGAACAAATCTACTGTGAAATTTCATTACAGTGCACACTCGCCTGCACAGTTAGACGCAAGCTGGACTTGTGAAATGGTTTGAGAGTGTAATTTTGTCTACAACAGGCCTGCAGAACGATGAGGGCAAAGGAGAGTTCTAGCAAGATCACCAGGCCTATTCACAACACCGGCGGAAGCACTGTGCGTAGTATTTCAAATACAGACATAACAGTATTTTGCTGGCTAAAGATATGTAGACCAAAAAATGTTACATTAATCATGAGAGCACTGATGAAGGTTAAATGACAGTCAAAAAACTGTTGTATGAACGTTTGGTAAACGGAAATGGAAGGTCAAGTGGAAAGGAAATAGAGTCTGTAATTGTTTCTGCGGTATCAGGAAGTTGATAGGAATGAAACCTGTCAATGATAGTAGAGGCACAGTATAATACCTCATAGTACGAGAGCCCATGACCAAAATTTTTGACTTATAGCAATACAGCCAAAACCACATAAAATCGATAGCTTCAATAACTGTCCTTCCTTCCTTGTAGTGGGGGTCCTACAGCCGTCGCCATATACCGCATTTCTGTTCGCAAAAGCGTCAATTTCGTCGTTCTTCCTCATCCTCTACCATTCCTCTTCTCTCCACCGCTTTTTGGATGTCACTTAGACACTGTTTCTGTCGTCGTCCTCTTGTTCTGCTCCCAGGAGTTTTCCATGGAAGTACTCTCTTCGGCCATCTGTCCTCGCCCTTTCTTTTGACGTGCTCAAATCATGCTGTCTTTCTTTCATTTTATCTGTAGTACTATAACGCGTATGTGTCCTTTCTCTTATTTCCTCATTTGCTACGTGGTGAAGTCGGGGAAATCTACAGCCTCTTCCAAACGGCCCATTTCTAAAGCTCTAAGTTCCTGTTTATTTCTTTGTGTTAGCTTCCAGAATTCACTCCCTTAACTTGTTATTCGTTCAACGATGGATTTGTATGAAAGAATTTTAGCCTTTAAACTCATTAATCTTTGGATAGCCACGCTGCCCTGCGTGATCCATTATTGGATATCTCTATCACATACCCCACCATGTGACAGATACTACGCAGATACTCAAACTCCTTACACACTTTAATAAGATGTCCGTCAATGTCCCGGTTACTTCCGATCTCTCCGCAACATAGATATTCTAATTTCTCAAAATTAATTTTCGAATTCCACTTCCAACAACTTCCTAAGCATGTGTACACACACCAGCTTCGTACTTCAATCACGGTGCCCATGCACTTTCTACACTACAGATCCCAGTGACTTCTGCACGTACAGCTTATCACAGAACTCACCGTGTTTCATTGAAGTAGAGGGTTATTGTGGCGGCAGGGTAGCTGCTGGCAGGATCTCCTAAGCCAGCCACTGTAGAGGAACCAGACTAAGAGTATCTCACAACATCCCATCTTTCCTACACACTGAAGTATCCTTTCCTTGATTTTCGGGTGGGCAGAACTCGAAGCCCTGGGAAGGCGAAGGGCTGACAACCCGAAATAATACCCAGTACACCACGGTGGGAATTAAATCGGTGGCCCAGCACACCAGCATTTGTAAACAAAATTATTTCTCGGCTCGAGATTTCAGTCCCAACAAGATCCGATAACCCTAAATCAGAAACCAAGAATTCCTGAAACTTTTCGCGTTATGTCTGAACTGACCGCATTTTCAGAAATGTGAAAGATTTTTACCAAGTTGTGTCTTGGCAATGCGTCTGAAATTTGGTATATAGTTGAGTGGTGGACTTGAGGTGCCAAAAATACGTTTCTCACACGCCTGTAACACAGTGCAAACCTGAGAGCCAAATTTGAAAAATAAAGAAATAACCAAACAACAAAATAATAGCATCACAGGTCAGTAGGGAAGTTGGCATTAGCTCACGCCGGCCTCCTGGTAATAATAGTTCTTGCCGGTTTGTCTCTGCAATTGAGTGGCCTTAAACTTAGCAATTGTGGTCACAAACCTCCCACGTGACTCATTACGTTAATGTAAACTGTATCCCTACAGTAGTCCCTGAGATTAGCCATCATATACCAGCGGAGAAACGTGATGGGGGTCCTTAAGATATGTACGCTTGATTCCAAAGAATTCCACTATTCTCCTTTAGATGGCAATGGCATCGTTTTAAAAGCGGAAAGGACCTGTAAATCGATATTTAAACCAATACTCACGAAATATTTGGAAGTTATATACACAAACCTTCCCAGTAATTCTTTCTACCTATTAGTGAAAGCCGTATCAAAACCCCTACAGTAGTTTCTGAGATTACCTACACACAGAGATTGCTGTGGGGGTTTCATTTTGTACCCTGAGGGGAAAAAAAGTAGCAACACCAAAAGGTAATTGATGCAGATTAATGAAAGTTCGGTAATACTCTTGCCTAGGTAACACAGTTAAGTGATTAACATTGCAAGATCACAAGTTAATATAAGCGCGGGATAAGTCACTGTAGCCGGCCGAAGTGGCCGTGCGGTTAAAGGCGCTGCAGTCTGAAACCGCAAGACCGCTACGGTCGCAGGTTCGAATCCTGCCTCGGGCATGGATGTTTGTGATGTCCTTAGGTTAGTTAGGTTTAACTAGTTCTAAGTTCTAGGGGACTAATGACCTCAGCAGTTGAGTCCCATAGTGCTCAGAGCCATTTGAACCATTTTTTTTAATAACCGATGTAAGCACCAGAATGTGGAATGCAAGCATACAAATGTGCATTCATTGTGTTGCACAGGTGCCGGATGTCAGTTGATGGGATGGAGTTCCATGTGTCTTGCAGTTAGTTGGTCAGTACAGGGACGGTTAATGCTGTTTCTGGCTAACGCTGCAGTTGTCGTCTAATGATGAACTATATGTGCTCGATCGGATATAGATCTGATGATCTAGCAGGCCCGGGCAACATGCCGACACCTGTAGAGCACGTTAGGTTACAATAGCGTTAAGTAGGCGAGCGTAATCCTGTTGGAAAACGCCCCCTGGAACGCTTTTTAGGGATAGCAACACAACAGGTCGCATCACCAGACTGACCTATAGATTTGCGGTCAAGGTTCATGGGACAACCACGAGAGTGCTCCAGTTGTCACACAAAATCGCACCCAAACCCTAACTTCGGGTGTAGGTTAGAGTCCTGCCTCGGGCATGGGTGTGTGTGTTTGTCCTTAGGATAATTTAGGTTAACATACAGACAGGTTGGTTGCAGGCCGCCTCCTGCAC
The DNA here is from genome assembly GCF_021461395.2 of Schistocerca americana. NCBI lineage: Eukaryota > Metazoa > Arthropoda > Insecta > Orthoptera > Acrididae > Schistocerca > Schistocerca americana. The sequence continues at coordinate 338,037,458 of NC_060121.1, forward strand.
AACACAACAGACCCCTAGTCTGCGCCCCAATGAACTCTTGCATGACACCACTGAAGTCAGTGGATTCCACGGTGCAGGGCGTCTGGTTTGGAGTCCTTGAACTAACCGGTTTGTAGTTGTTCGGTGTGTCACTGTGGTGCCAACTGCTGTTCAAATACGTGCTACAAATGCAGTAGGATTCGCCATAGCCATACACCGAACACGACAGTCTTCCTCCTCAGTAATGCCACGTGGTCGTCCGGGGCATGGTCCTCTCGAGACCGTACATTCTCGTGAGCACCACTGTCAGTAATTATGTACAATGGCTACATTCCTGCCAAGTCTTTCTGCTTTTCTTGAGAAGGAGCCTCCAGTTTCTCGTATCCCTAATATACGACCTCGTTCAAACTCCGCGAGGAGCTGATAAAGGCGTCTTTGTCGCCTTAAATGAATTCTTGCCTAACATCAGCTCAATACCTCCAATCAGAAGGTAGCTAATGCTGACGCACTTAAAGCAAATCTGACTTGCATCCTCATAGTGGCGCTTCTAACGCTACACTTACGCGATTGCTACGAAATTTGTGTAGACATTATCTTTCAGGTGTAGAAGCACCCCCACAACTGTCGTGTATATCGCAAAACTCCTTGGTGTTGCAATCTGTTTTCCGTCAGGATATATGTGGTTCATTCCAAGCAATTCCACCACTCTCCTTTAAATAGAAATAGCTTGGTTTTAAGAGTGTCAAGGAACTATATTTAGATATTTAACGAATTCTCACGAAATATTAATAAAATGTAGACATAAACTTTTCTCATGAAGTGAACGGTAAAAGAGGCTTCAAAATCCGTATAGCATTTCTCGAGTTTAAAGTGAACACACAATCAGATACTGGGGTGGGGGCTTCAATTTATATACCGTACTCTCCATTAGTTTGTAAACACCTAGTAATTATAGACAATGGAAAGGAAATAAAGCATAAAAAGGCATTTTGTAGTTTTTTCAAATGTTTATTAAGCTCAAATAATACACTGGAAGATGCAACAATTAAATTTTTGATTCCTCAGAATAGCCCCCCTTTACTTTCATCACTGTCTTACACACTCTCGGGATGCACTGCGTCAGTTTTATTAAGGTTTCAGTTGGAATTAGTCTCCATTCTTGCTGCAGGACCTCCCAAATTTGTGACCCCCTCACGATTTGCGGTTTTCGGATCCTCCTGTCCAATTCATCCCATAGCAGCTGGATTGGGTTACAATCAGGGGATTGGGGCGATCGTTCCATGTTTTTCAATATTTTACGAACCTCGAGAGACTTCACATAGATCTGACAGAAGCGAGACATATGATTCGGGTCGTTGTCTTGCTGCAAGACAAATCCTTTCCCAATCAGACGTAAACCAGATGCTGGAGAATGGCATGATAATACTTTTGATACATTTTTCCATCTATTTCCACCAAATCTGCGACTTTATTTACTCCAAAGGATCCCCATACCATCACAGAATCTCTCCTTGCTATAGAGTTGGAATTACGCACTGAGAATTATATTTCGAACTTGCATTCATCAGTGAATAAGACTCTTTCCCAATCCCTCTCTGTCCAATGTTGGTGTGTGTCAGCCCACCGAAGCCTTTTCGTCTTATTAACAGGGCGCAACAGTGGTTTCCTTGTTGTTACATAACGACGGAGGTTGTCTGCCTGGCGTCGTCTCACTGTTGGCTCACACACCCGTGTATCCCTCGTTGCGTTTAGTTCAGCAGTCAATTCGCGAACAGTTTTTAATCTGTTACGTTTACTGGTCACTACCAAATACTTTTCCTGGCGTTCTGATATTTTCCTGGGTGCTCCTGAGCGAGGAAGACCTCCATAGGAGCCCGTTTCTCGATGCCGGTGTATGGTTTTGACAACTCCGCTGATGGAAACCATCAGTTTCTTTGCTATTTGCCGGACACTGTTGACTTCTTGGTGCAAAGTGATTATCATTACCCGTGATTCATAAGGAATCTGGCACTCTTGGGCCATTTTCAAATACTTTCGCGGCGTGTTATATCCTTGTGCAACGCAACTATATGTGAACACAAATGTAAACAACGCACCTGTACATAGCCATGCGGTCTTCTCGTGACACCTGGCGTGTTTAGTAGAACTGCTTGGACGGGTAACGTCAGTTTACATAAAACGGAGCAATACTAGTATGCTCCGATATGTATGTATATGTACAATGATTATGTGTGTCATACTTTACGAGTCATTACTAACCGTTATTCGAGCTTGCTATTCCGTATTCTAACCAATAACTCACATAGATCACTTCCACCTTGCTCCGTTCAAAAACGTGTGTGAAAGCGTATGGGACTTAACTGCTAAGGTCATCAGTCCCTAAGCTTACACACTAATTAACCTAAATTATCCTAAGGACAAACACACACACCCATGCCCGAGGCAGGACTCGAACCTCCACCGGGACCCGCCGCACAGTCCATGACTGCAGCGCGCTAGACCGCTCAACTAATCCCGCGCGGCCCTTGCTCCGTTGTAATACGCAGCATGGTGTTTCTAAACTTATGGAGGGCAGTGTATTTACAGAACAGAAGAACGTAGATGAACTACATGATATCTTGCAGCTAGCTGTATGTTTTTGAGTTAATACCAAAATAATTAAGAAGACAGAATATTACAAATTACGTAACAAGATATCTATGTTTCGTGATGTGTATATGTGTCCTGTGTTGTATATATTCATGAATCTTATATGTCCATTGTGAACACTATTTTTGCCACCAAGGAAAAGTAAGCAGCAAGAGAATCTTAATAAGGAAGTAAGGTAGGCATACCGATACAGCTGCAACATGGCATGATTGTATGAGATTAACTGCCATATCTGTACAAATTCTTCACAAACGAGCGATTTTACGAAAAATGTTTGCTAACTGAACTTAACCGAAATGAGAGGGTACTAAATGGATATTGCGGTCAACAGTACGGTGAACAGAAAAGTGCCCTACATGCCATATTTTGAAATATTTATGAATTTTGAATGCATAATTTGTGAAAAATTTGAAAGTTTTGCCCCAAGGCGGTGCAGGCGCGCGTTAAGTGTCAGATTTATGAAACAGGATTCATTCAGTGTTCGTTTGTTCGTAGGGAAGAAAGTTAGAAAAGTTTACTCATCTACATAGTCTTTCGTAGTCCTAATGAGATGCGGCGGTTGGGCGGTGAATAACAAATAGTCCTCCCGACAAAACAGCGCCCCCACGTACAAACAAAAAGGCTTTTAAGGATAACAGAGGGGGCGGTTGCTTATCTCGCGTTCTGTTGTGCTGACGCGCAAGCCGCCTGTTTGCAGTAACGGCCGTGATAAATCTCGGAAGATGGCAAGAAGGAACCGCATCTGCGTGTTAGCGGGACCGGTATCATTGTAAATGTATCAGGCCCGGGGGAAACATTTCCCAGGGACTGTGTTTCCTGCTGATGAAACTGTGGCGCTGCCCGCGCATGAGCCTCCAACCACTGTTTACACTTCGTTACATTAACGATGCAATGCTGCAAGGCGAGCCGAAGACCTGGCCAGTGTTCACACTCAAGAAATAAGGAGGAGGGGTGGTTACGGCGTACAATCCACTATTCTTACAAGGGAAGTTCTCTCTCGACTCTTCGTCTATAACTACACTCCTGGAAATTGAAATAAGAACACCGTGAATTCATTGTCCCAGGAAGGGGAAACTTTATTGACACATTCCTGGGGTCAGATACATCACATGATCACACTGACAGAACCACAGGCACATAGACACAGGTAACAGAGCATGCACAATGTCGGCACTAGTACAGTGTATATCCACCTTTCGCAGCAATGCAGGCTGCTATTCTCCCATGGAGACGATCGTAGAGATGCTGGATGTAGTCTTGTGGAACGGCTTGCCATGCCATTTCCACCTGGCGCCTCAGTTGGACCAGCGTTCGTGCTGGACGTGCAGACCGCGTGAGACGACGCTTCATCCAGTCCCAAACATGCTCAATGGGGGACAGATCCGGAGATCTTGCTGGCCAGGGTAGTTGACTTACACCTTCTAGAGCACGTTGGGTGGCACGGGATACATGCGGACGTGCACTGTCCTGTTGGAACAGCAAGTTCCCTTGCCGGTCTAGGAATGGTAGAACGATGGGCTCGATGACGGTTTGGATGTACCGTGCACTATTCAGTGTCCCCTCGACATTCACCAGTGATGTACGGCCAGTGTAGGAGATCGCTCCCTACACCATGATGCCGGGTGTTTGCCCTGTGTGCCTCGGTCGTATGCAGTCCTGATTGTGGCGCTCACCTGCACGGCGCCAGACACGCATACGACCATCATTGGCACCAAGGCAGAAGCGACTCTCATCGCTGAAGACGACACGTCTCCATTCGTCCCTCCATTCACGCCTGTCGCGACACCACTGGAGGCGGGCTGCACGATGTTGGGGCGTGAGCGGAAGACGGCCTAACGGTGTGTGGGACCGTAGCCCAGCTTCATGGAGACGGTTGCGAATAGTCCTCGCCGATACCCCAGGAGCAACAGTGTCCCTAATTTGCTGGGAAGTGGCGGTGCGGTCCCCTACGGCACTGCGTAGGATCCTACGGTCTTGGCGTGCATCCGTGCGTCGCTGCGGTCCGGTCCCAGGTCGACGGGCACGTGCACCTTCCGCCGACCACTGGCGACAACATCGATGTACTGTGGAGACCTCACGCCCCACGTGTTGAGCAATTCGGCGGTACGTCCACCCGGCCTCCCACATGCCCACTATACGCCCTCGCTCAAAGTCCGTCAACTGCACATACGGTTCACGTCCACGCTGTCGCGGCATGCTACCTGTGTTAAAGACTGCGATGGAGCTCCGTATGCCACGGCAAACTGGCTGACACTGACGGCGGCGGTGCACAAATGCTGCGCAGCTAGCGCCATTCGACGGCCAACACCGCGGTTCCTGGTGTGTCCGCTGTGCCGTGCCTGTGATCATTGCTTGTACAGCCCTCTCGCAGTGTCCGGAGCAAGTATGGTGGGTCTGACACACCGGTGTCAATGTGTTCTTTTTTCCATTTCCAGGAGTGTAATAACCTCGCATAAGCACCGCCGTTCTGGCCACATAAGAGAAAATTGGTACCGACCGACCGTTGTGTCATCCTCTGCCGTAACGTCATTTGCTTGTAGTATAAAGGAGTGCAGAACAGAACTCCGCGCTGATAACCGTTATCTGTTTATCAGACCAGGTGCGGCCTCGGTCAAGCAGCGCTTCATTTGGCACCAAAACGCTGACGGCACGCCGTGTTAGCACTCTCCCTAAGGAAAAATCCGTGGTGGTGCCTGGAATCGTACCCGGAGTCCCAGCATGACTGTCAGTTACACTCACTGCTCAGCTACGGAGGCGGACAAGTACCTAGCATAGTACAACAATTACATCTACATCTACATACATACTCCGCATCCACCATATGGTGCGTGGCGGGGGGCACCTCCTACCACAACTAGCCTCTTCTCTCCCTGTTCCACTCCCAAACAGAACGAGGGAAAAATGACTGCTGAGATGCCTCTGTACGAGCCCCAATCTGTCTTACCTTATCTTTGTGTTCTTTCCGCGAAATATAAGTTGGCGGCAGTAATTTTGCTGCAGTCAGCCTCAAATGCTGGTTCTCTAAATTTCCTCAGTAGCGATTCACGAAAAGAACGCCTCCTTTCCTCCAGAGACTCCCACCCGGGTTCCTGAAGCATTTCCGTAACACTCACGTTACGATCAAACCTACCAGTAAGAAATGTAGCAGCCCGCCTCTGAATTGCTTCTATGTCCTTCCTCAACCCGACTTGATATGGATCCCAATCGCTCGAGCAGTACTCAAGAATAGGTCGTATTAGTGTTTTATAAGCGGTCTCTTTTACAGATGAACCACAACTTCCCAAAACTCTGCCAATGAACCGAAGACGACTATCCGCCATCCCCACAACTGGCATTACATGCTTGTCCCACTTCATATCGCTCTGCAATGTTACGCCCAAATATTTAATCGACGTGACTGTCAAGCGCTACACTACTAATGGAGTATTCAAACATTACTGGATTCTTTTTCCTATTCATCTGCATTAATTTACATTTATCTATACTTAGAGTCAGCTGCCATTCCTTACACCAATCACAAATCCTGTCCAAGTCATCTTGTATCCTCCTACAGTCACTCAACGACGACACCCTCCCGTACACCACAGCATCATCAGCAAACAGCCACACATTGCTATCCACCCTATCCAAAAGATCATTTATGTAGATATTATGTATTAAACACTGGCCAGAATTTTTTTGACATTACTCTTAGCACACTAGTTCAAAATGGTTCAAATAGCTCTGAGCACTATGGAACTTAACTTCTGAGGTCATCAGTCCCCTAGAACTTAGAACTACTTAAACCTAACTAACCTAAGTACATCTGCCACATCCATGCCCGAGGCAGGATTCGAACCTGCGACCGTAGCGGTCGCGCGGTTCCAGATTGTAGCGCCTAGAACCGCTCGGCCATCCAGGTCGGCAGCACACTAGTGCCTCGACGGCATTTATACACAGCGTCATACAATGCAGTGACCAAACTCATGGGAGACCGGCCTAGTGCAGCAACTCGACGTACAATGGACGCAGAAAGTCGTTAGATTTCTCTTGCACAAGTATTGAGCAATGCTGCCCCGATAGCCGCCATAATTTGGAAAGAATTACCGGCGCAGGATTTTGTGGACGAACTGACCTTTCGATTCTGTCCCATGAATGTGCGGTGGGATTCACGTCGGGCGATCTGAGTGACCAAATGATTCCCTCGGATTGTCCAGAATGTTCTTCAAACCAATTGCGAGCAATTGAGGCCCGGTGACTTGGCGCATTGTCATAAAAAAAGTATCCATTGTTATTTGAGTACATAAAGTGCTTGAATGGTTGCAAATGGTCTTCAGGTAGCCGAACAGAACCGTTTACAATCACTGACCCAGTCCATTCTGTCTAAACACAGTCCACACCATTACACCAGTTTGCACAGTAACTTGTTGACAACTCAGGAGCATGGTTTCGTGCGATCTGCGCCACCTTATTCAAACTCAATGAGGTGTTAATAATGGCGTCTTTGTCGTCTTAAAGGCATTCTTGAATAACATCAGCTAACCATGTCCAATCTCAAAGGTAACTAACGCCCATGGCCCGCATCTCGTGGTCGTGCGGTAGCGTTCTCGCTTCCCACGCCTGGGTTCCCGGGTTCGATTCCCGGCGGGGTCAGGGATTTTCTCTGCCTCGTGATGGCTGGGTGTTGTGTGATGTCCTTAGGTTAGATAGGTTTAAGTAGTTCTAAGTTCTAGGGGACTGATGACCATAGATGTTAAGTCCCATAGTGTTCAGAACCATTTGAACCATTTTTAACGCCCATGACCAATGCAGCCTGTATTCAAAGCAAACCTGATATGTATCCTCATAGCGACGCTACTCACTCAACTCTTATGCGACATCATCTTTCAGATGTAAAGATATGTCTACCAACTTTCGTTCATGCCGCACAACACTCTGATCTTGCGATTTTTTTCCGTCAGTATATATACTTCGAAGAGCGACACCGTTATCCGTATTGCAAGTTATCTGTAGACTATACATAAAATGTGTGAGGCGAGTAAAAGCATCGTCTTACAAGCTCTTCAGTATCAGTCATAAATTCTTCAATTAAGTCGCCAGAAATATAGCTTTAATTACATATTTTACTTCCAGAAATTTTAATAAGAAATAGTGCAATATATATTTTTTTACCTATAGAGGAAACTTACTGCCATATTTCGAATTAGGTCTACTGAATGACTGCACAAAATATGAGCGAGAAATGCCGAATGATGCATTATATTCCAATACTTTCGTTCCCCTTTACCGTTTTTTAACGACGGTTGGCCTTAGCTAGCGCAATATATCTGAAGGACGGTAATCGGCAGCAGCGAAATACTGGCTGCGACACAGCAGACGAGATATTTTTGGGATATATGCCCCATTCATTGGATTACTGGCGAGAATCAGAATTTACATTCGCAATCTGCCATAGACCCGGCGGTTTATTTTCTTCAGGCTAATGGCCTTCCGTTGTCCCGAGGGCGTTAATCTCACACGCCCCAGTGTTGCGTAAAGGCGGGATAGCGGTCGTGCCGGAATTACGCGTAGACCAGAGGCCAGGCGCTGAGACTCCGACGAATCGCCGCAGTCTGCACTTGCAGCGCGCAAAATGTAGCAGCGTGGCCGCTATTTACTGCAACGGTGCCTACACAAACATTACCCTCTTTTGCTTGATATCTATTCGGCTTTGTAGTAACGTTTATACATGCATGATGTCGAGAGACAGTTGTCAACAATGCGGACACGATGTATTTTCTGCAGTGGTAAAATTGATCATTCGTACTTTGCAACAGTCTTTAGTTTCTGCAGTCAGGGACATTAGTCGACATTACAGCCTACCAGTCTGAAGGGTGCATTGAAAGACTGCACTGTGCGTTTTGGAGCTACAAGGTGGCTAGAATTAAACATTCAGTATTAGAGCGAGTGTAAATAGAATATTATTTACCGTACGGATAGGCAACTTTATAGGAATGATGTTCAGACTGTGTGCTCAAGGATTTGCGATGTTAGCAGTGCTAATGTCGTAACTTGTACGGAGACATATCGCTGAAACAGAAGCAACAGTGCATAAAAGTTGCAGACACTCATCATGGGTCACGACAAGCTGAGCAGAGCTTTTACTCGTAAAGTTATTTCATCAAAATATCAGTAACACTGCTGCTGCTTTTCGTGAGTATAGACACATTAAACGAATATGGAGAGGTGCTCAGCACCGGGATTGAAGGACATGATAGTCGGCCGGAGTGGCCGAGCGGTTAAAGGCGCTACAGTCTGGAACCGCACGACCGCTACGGTCGCAGGTTCGAATCCTGCCTCGGGCATGGATGTGTGTGATGTCCTTAGGTTAGTTAGGTTTAAGTAGTTCTACGTTCTAGGAGACTTATGACCACAGCAGTTGAGTACCATAGTGCTCAGAGCCATTTGAACCATTTTTGAAGGACATGATGCAGAAGTTCGAATGAACTGGCGATTTGGGAATTGCTCCTGCAAAATTCACTTGATGCCTTCCTGGGCGAAGATCTCCACTCCTTCCAGATTAACAATGTACGTGTAGCCCGATGTGGCTTGAGTGCATAGAAATAGTCTCGACACCAGTTGACAGATTTATACCAAATAAATTAACAGTCGATGGAGCTGATCTCCTTGGTACACAGAAAGGGGCAGAACACAGTTTCAGAAACAACGAAAGAAGCATGCCAAATTGAAACGAAAAAAAAATCTACAAGATTGGCGATTTTGTACAGAAGCTCGAAATTAGCACGGACTTCACTGTGAGATCCTTATAACAGTTTCCACAACGGAAGTTAGTCTCTAAACCTGCCAGAAAATCCAAAGAGATTCCGGCAGTATGTAAAATATGTTAGCTGCAAACACAGTGAACACCTCATCTGCGCGGTAGATATGGAAACACTATCAATGACAGTGCTGCCAAAGCAGAGTTACTAAACACGGCCTTCCGAAATTCCTTCACCAATGAAGACCAATTAAATAATCCAAATTTAGAATCAAAATCACCTGCCAACATTCGTAACTTAGAAATAAATAAAAAAGAAAATGGCGTGTGATTAGGGCCTCCCGTCGGTTAGACCGTTTTCCGGGTGCAAGTTTTTCGATTTGACGCCACTTCGGCGACTTGCGCGTCGATGGGGATGAAATGATGATGATTGGGACTACACAACACCCAATCCCTGAACGGAGAAAATCTCCGACCAAACCGTGAATATAACCCGGGCCCTTAGAATTAACATTCTGTCGCGCTGACCACTTTCTTTCGATATAGTTCGTTGCGTTTGGTCTGGGTGGACGTCACAAGACATCTGTTCAAGTTGATCGTTATTCCTTGACTCAGTTTTTTTATTACAGAGAGCACGTTGCCCTCTGACCGAACACGCTGAGCTACCGTGCCGGCTAGAGTATAGTCTCACTTAAGGGACGGGATTCATGATTTCCTGACAGAGAGGTCGCAGTTCGTAGTAACTGACTGAAAGTCATCAAGTGAGACAGAAGTTATTTCTGGCGTTCCCCAAGGTAGTAGGACCTCTGCTGTTCCTTATCTACGTAAATGAATTAAGACACAATCTGAGCAACCGTCTTAGATTGCTTGCAGATGATGGTTTCGTTTATCGCCTAGCAGTCACAAGAATATGAAAACAAATTGCAGAACGATTTAGAAAACATATCTGTACGGTGGGAAAATTTGCAAGTGACCCTAAATAAAGAAAATTGTGAGGTCATCCACATGAGTGTTAAGAGGAATCCATTGAAATTGGGCTACACAATAAGTCCGTCAAATCTAAACGCCGTAAATACGACTAAAGACCTAGGAATTACAGTTGCGAACAACTTAAATTAGAAAGAACACATCGAAAATGTTGTGGGAAAGGCGAATTAGGGACTGCTTTTTATTGGCAGAACACTTAGGAAATGTAACAGATCTACTAAAGAGACTGTCTACAATACGCTTGTCCGTCCTCTTTAGGCGTACTGCGCAGTCTGTGATCCTTAGATGATAGGATTAACGGAGTACATCGATAAAGTTCAGAGAAGAGCAGCACGTTTTGTATCATCGAGAAATAGGGGCGAGAGTGTTACTGACATAATACGGGATTTGGGATAGACATCATTAAAACAAATGCGATTTTCGTTGCGGCGCAATCTTCTCGCGAAGTTTCAATCACCTGCTTTCTTCGCGGAGTGTGAAAATATTTTGTTGACGCCGATGTACGTAGGGAGAAATGATCATCGTAATGAAATAAGGGAAGTCAGAACTCGCACTGAAAGATATAGGTGTTCATTTTTTCATCGCGCTTTTCGAGTTTCGAATAACAGAGAATTATAGTGAAGGTGGTTTGATGAACCCTCTGTCAGGTGATATGCAGAGAATCCATATAGATGTAGACGTAGACAGGGCGACGACAGATAGTGCCACAAGTTGTTGACGAAGTTAGTTTTATTGATTGGCGAATCCATGGAGTGTTCTGTGCACCACGACCAGATAATAGATATAATTGGAAGGAGAAACAGCCTTGGTCGTATTATACCAGAAATATACATCGTACTTTAGAGAAATTAAAAATAGCCTATGCATGATATCCAGGACTTATTCAAACAGAAAAGGAATTGTTAACATACATTAAAAATAATTACGTAAAAGCGAAAACCGGTTCATATCACTTTGTATCAACGCCTAAGAGATGTCGACTGTAGTAAAATTATGTTCAGTAGGCGTCCATAATTTCTGAAAATTAAGGAACAAAAGGGAGCATACTTTTTAAAAACCGAAATTAGTAATGTTATTAGAACAAACCTAAACATGTGTGTCTATGTGTTGACATAGTTGGAATAGCGGCCATTGTAGGTGTTCTCGTAGCAACTATGACTGAGGCGTTGCATATAAGGGATAACAAGCATCTGACTACGAGCTTTCCACCTTCCTTCTCTGCTGATGACCAACTCCTCCGCCTCACTCATCTCCTCTCCCTCCAGCTTAACTCCCATCGCTCCGCCATTTTTGTCTCACTTGACCTCGAAAAGGCCTACGACCGTGTCTGGCATCCCGGTCTCCTGTTTAAACTCCAAACCTACGTCCTTCCTATCAACTACATCCGTCTGGTGGCCTCCTTCCTCTCCCACCGCCCCTCCTATGTTACCGTCCATCATGCCAATTCCCACACCTTCTACCCCTCTGCCGGTGTGCCCCAGGGCTCTGTCCTCTCCCCTCTCCACTACCTCCTGTACACGGTAGATATGCCCCAACCCCCCCCCTCCAGTACACCTCTTGCAATATGCTGATGACACCGCATTCCTCGCCCTCGCTCCTACCCTCCAACGGTCCCAACGCCTTCTCCAGAATCACCTTGACCTTTTTGCTGCATGGTGTAACCAATGGCTCCTGAAACTCAATCCTTCCAAGGCCCAGGCAATCATCGTAGGTCATACCACTCGCTCCTTCCGACTCCTGGATTTCTCCCTTACTGTCTGCGCACGTCCTGTTCGCCTCACCCCCACCCTCACCTACCTTGGCCTCACCATTGACCGTCACCTCCTGGATACCTCATCTCCGCTCCATCCAATCCAAAGCCCACAACCGCCTCCCACTCCTCAAACTCCTCTCTGGCCGGACATGGGGGTTGCACCCCTCTACCATCCCCCACACCTACAAATCCTTCATCCGTCCCATCCTCTGTTATGCCAGTCCAGCCTGGATATCTGCCCCCCCCCCCCCCCCCAAATTCTATCAGTCCCTCCAGATCCTTGAGCGTCATGCACTCCGCCTCGCCTTCCGTATCCGCCTCCCGTCCCCCATGCGGATTCTCTATGATCTCATTCCTTTCCCCCATCTGCTCCTATTCCTTGAACATATCCGCATCCTCTACACCTCCCGCCGTCTTGAACCCCCTCACCCCCTGGTTGCTCCTCTCCTCTCCCGTCCCCGCCCCCTGCCACATCTTCACTGTTGTGTCCCCCCTACCCTCCATCTCTACACCCTCCATCTCCTTTCCCAAGGTGGCTTTCGTCACCTCCCCCTCCTGGATGATGCCCTCTCTCCCTCCATTTATCCTTCCTATCAACTCTGATCCTCAATCCCCCTCCTTTCCTCTGTCCTTTCCCTGGGCTCCCTCTCCCCCCCCCCTTCTGTCCTGTTTTTCTCCCCACTAAACCTCTCCCTACCTCCCTTCTCCCCCCCAGTCCTTTTGTATTCCCCTCCTCTGCCTACCCCACTCCCTGTCGCGTCTGCCCCCCACCCCTGTTATGGGTCCTCATCCTCCTTCAGCTCCTTTCCCGGCTCCCCCCTTCGCTTTTACTCTCCTTTCCCCCCCTTTTTTGTTTTCCCATCTTCTGTCCAGTTTCCCCCCACCTGCTCTCGACTATGGTGTCACATTTTCCAACTTTTTAGTGCAGTGTTCCAGTGACTATTCAGTGTTGTTTGTCTTTCTCGTGTTGCGAACAGATACCATGCTGTCGCTCGGTGTGAATTTTATTTCCTTTGCGAACAGAATCCAGACCGTCGCCGTGTTTTTTTAATTGTCTATTGTTTTCCCTGTCTACTTCGTATGTATTTTTATTAGCGTCATCATCCCTGTGTTGCTGTTTTAAGTTCCACGATATCTTTTCGCCTTGTTACTCTCTAAGTCTCCGATTTTATCGCCTGTTTTTTATTATTTGTTCTCTTGATCTTTGTCACAAAATCTGTCGGCTGAAGAGCGGCGTACTAAGCTGCTGCCAGCCCGCCCCCTTCGGGGGGACTTGAAATTCAATAAATGAAAAAAAAAAAATCTGACTACGAGTCCCCCTCTC